>NC_137169.1:20591616-22991616 GCF_951394435.1 Stenella coeruleoalba
ACACATGTTTGAGCTGGGCCTGAGGCCTGCACCTGGGATGGGCCTAGAGTCACTCACCCCATTGCAGAATCTTCTTACCAGAGGAATGGATGGGGGCAGTCATTCCTGCTGTTACTACAGAGCTTTATAGTTCCCAGACCCTTGGCCTGAGCTTCAGAGAGCATCTGAATGGGTCTAAATTCTCACCTGGAGGAATGAGCAGAGGGTTAGAATCAGAAGGCATGAGAATGAAGTCAAATCTCAACATCAGCCATGACTAGCTGTGTGATCTTGGGCAAGTTACTTGGCCTCTCTGAATTTCATTTTCCTTATCTGTAAACCATCCTCAGAGGGTTATAAGAGTAGAGGCTCTGGCAGAGATTAAGTGCAGAACAAACTGTAGCTGTGTTGCAAAAATGCTTGATAGAACCTTCAGAGCTGAAAGAGACACTCCAGAACCAAGGATCTTAACTCAAGGTCCATGGGCTTCCCAGGAATGTGGAAATGATATGTAAAATGGTATACACGTGTAGTTTTCTGCAGGGAGAGGGTTCGGGGTTTTCATCAGATTCTCAGAAGGGTTTGTGATCCCCTAAAATGTTAAGAAGCATTGTGTCCAGGGTAGCAGATAATTAGACTTTTACTTTACAAGTACGTAGAACAGCCTTCCTGTCCCAGCACTGGGCAGTAGTTCATTCAGTAGACATGTATGTTCCAGGCACTGAAGATGCAAAGATGAATGCTACTTGCCTTTCTGGAGCATTAGGCTTCAGAGCGGATAAGTGATTTAGCCAAGGTCACAGACTTCTGAGATTAGAAGGAAACCTACTGCTGGGATTGGAACCCCAAATCTCTGACTGCAAAGCTGGCCACTTTTGTCTCAGTAGAGGGGTGCCCCAGGTCTGTGGCTTGCCCAAGTTCCCTCTGGCTAACCAAGACCAGCAGGATCAGCATTCCATAAGAAAGGCCCTGGGGTCACAGTGAGGGAGCTGAGGTGCGGGCACACCTCCTGGGGGTGCTGATGAGCTGCCTGCAGGTGGCAAATCCTTGACTATGACCAGCCCTATTCTGAGCTGATTCATGGAGGGGGGTTCCCTTCCTAAACTCCAACACAGGCTGACAGACCATGAAGCAATTCCACATGTATATTTATATCAATGTTGAGGTTTAAGTGTTTTTTGTTTGTTTGTTTGTTTTTTTGCAGTACGTGGGCCTCTCACTGTTGTGGCCTCTCCCGTTTTGGAGCACAAGCTCCGGACGCGCAGGCCCAGCAGCCATGGCTCACGGGCCCAGCTGCTCCGCGGCATGTGGGATCTTCCCGGACCGGGGCACGAACCCGTGTCCCCTGCATTGGCAGGCAGACTCTCAACCACTGCGCCACCAGGGAAGCCCCAATCTTGAGGTTTAATTCACAGAAAATAAAATGCATAGATTTTAAGTGTACAATTGGATGTTTTGACAAATGTGTACGCCTGTGAAACCCATACCACTCTCAAGACACAGAATGTTTTTATTACCCAGAGAATTTCCCTGTGTCCCTTCTCAATCTCCCCCAAGGTCAGAGGCAGGCACCTTTCTGATTTTTTGTCGCCATAAATTAGTGTTGCCTGTTCTAGAACTTGTATAAATGGAATCATACAGGGTGTGCTCTTCTGTGTCTGACTTCCTTTGTTCAACATGATGTCTGTGAAGATTCGTGGATGTTGTTGCCTGTGTCCGGAGTTCATTCCCTTTTGTTGCTGAGTAGCATTCCGTGGAGTGAATGTGCCACAATTTGTTTAATCCATTCATCTGCTGTTGGACATTTTTTCCCATTTTGGCTCATATGAATATTCATGTAGGATCTTTGTGTGGACATATGTTTTTATTTCTCTTAGGTAAACATATAGAAGTGGCATTGCTGCATCCCCAGGTAGGTGTATGGGTTTTTTTGGGGGTTTTTTGTGTTTTTGTTTTTTGCTGTACACGGGCTTCTCACTGTTGTGGGCTCTCCTGTTGTGGAGCTCCGGATGCGCAGGCTCAGCGGCCATGGCTCACGGGCCCAGCCGCTCCGCGGCATGTGGGATCTTCCCGGACTGGGGCACGAACCCGTGTCCCCTGCATCAGCAGGCGGACTCTCAACCACTGCACCACCAGGGAAGCCCCCCAGGTATATGTTTAATTATATAACTAAGCTGTTTTCCAAAGTACATTTTACACCCTGACTAGCAATGTATGAAAGTTCCAGTTGCTTCATACCCTTGCCAATCTTTGGTATTATTAGTCTTTTTAACTTTAGTCATTCTAGTGGGTGTGAATTCGTTTCCCTTTGTGGTTTTAATTTACATTTCTCTAATGACTATTGATGCTGAATATCTTTTCATGTATTTACTGGTTATTCCTATATATCTTTTGTCTGTTCAAAACTTTTGCCCCATTTAAAAAATTGGGTTATTTATATTATAGATTGTAAATAATTCTTTGCATATTCTGGATATAAGATCTTTGATCATATATATATACTGTGAATATTTTCTTGCAATCTGTGACTTGCCATTTCATTTGAAGAAGTTTTTCATTTTGATGAAATACAATTTATTTCTCAAATTTCAACTTAGTTTCACTTTTTTTCCTATTTCATATTTTTACCTATCGAATGGTCACAAAGATTTTCTTTTAAGGGAAATCTGTAATTTGAATCCATGATTATACTTAACAACCACTGAGCCTTTGTCACCAAGCACTATGCTAAATCATCAGTGTTACCTCCATGAGGTAAATTATTATCTCTACTTAAAAGATGAGGAAATCTGGGTGGTCCAGTGGTTAAGACTCTGCACTCCCAATGCAGGGGGCCCAGGTTCGATCCCTGGTCAGGGAACTAGATCCCGCGTACTGCAGCTAAGACCCGGCGTGCCAAATTAATAAATAAATATTAAAAAAAAAAAAGATGAGGAAAACTAAGCAGTGAGAAGTTACTTACTCAATAACTTACTCAAGGACACACAGCTAGTAAGAGATAGAGTTGGGATTAAATTCAGGTCTATCTAACTTGGCACTCCCTGCTCCTAACCTTTGCTTCTTTACTGCCTCTCTCTATTTTTTTTTTAAATTTTGTTTTATTTTTGGCTGCCTTGGGTTTTCGTTGCTGCACACGGGTTTTCTCTAGTTGCGGTGAGCTGGGGCCACCCATGGTTGCAGTGCACCAGCCTCTTAATGCAGTGGCTTCTCCCGTTGTGGAGCATGGGCTCTAGGCTCGTGGGCTTCAGTAGTTGCAGCACTCGGGCTCAGCAGTCATGGTGCATGGGCCCAGCTGCTCGGCGGCATGTGGGATCCTCCCGGACCAGGACTCCAACCCCTGTCCCCTGCATTGGCAGGCGGATTCTTAAGCACTGTGCCACCAGGGAAGTCCCATGCCTCTATAATTTTAAACCCAAATGATGGTTAATCTGGGAATTTTAAAGGTCTAGGAAGTTTTTATTGTGATTGCATTGGATCTATAGCTTAATTTGAGGAGAATTAACACTTTAACAATTTTGAGTCTTCCAATTCAAGAATGTAGTATATCTTCACCTTTTTAGGTTTTCTTTAATTTCCCTCAGCAATGTTTTGTAGACTTCAGTGTCCAGGTCTTCCATATCTTTTGCTGACTTTATCCTTAAGAATTTGATATTTTAAAATATAATATTGTTTCTTGCTTATTGCATTGGCTAGAATCTCTAGTACAATATTAAATTTAAAAACATCCTTGCCTTGTTCTCAATCTTAGGAGGAAAGCACTCAGTCCTTTACCATTAAGTATGATGTTATCTGTGGGTTTTTCCTAGATGTCCTTTATCAGGATGAAGAAGTTCCCTTCTCTTCCTAGTTTGCTGAGAGTTTTTATCATAAATGAATGTTACGTTTTTGTCAAATGTTTTTCTGTACTTATTGAGATGATCATGTTTTGTTTGTTTGTTTGTTTTCATTGTTGTTGTTTTCGTCTGTTAAGGTGGTGAGTTACATAGACTGATTTCAGATGTTAAACCAGCATTGCATTCCTGATATAGATGGCTATTCAGATTATCTATTTCTTCCTGAATGAACTTTGGTAGTTTGTGTCTTTCAAGGAATTTGTCCATTTCATCTAAATTGTTGACCTCTAATTTACGGGTGTAAAGTTATTCAGAATATTCCCTTATTATCTTTTAATGTCTGTGGTGTCTATAATAATGTTTCCTCTCTCATTCCAGATATCAGTAATTGTGTCTTTTCTCTTTTTTATCCTGATCTGTCTGGTTAGGGTTTATCAATTCTATTGATACTCTCAAAGAATTAGCTTTCAGCTTAATCAGTTTTTTGTATTGTTTTTCTGTCATCTATTTCATTGATTTCTACTCTTAAAATCTGCAAGGTTTATCCTGGCTCCTCCAATGGAAGCTGACTAGAATACCAACTCTGTCATGCCTCTTTCTCATGAGTTGCTAGTAGAGGTGCCTGATCTTTCTGGAGGGCAATGTGGCAATAACAAAAGGTTTAAAAGGTGTGTAAAATACACATACTTCTTGCTTCCGAAATACCACTTTGAGGAACTTATACAGTAGCATGCTGGAAAATGTTTAACAACTCATAGGGGCAGGGAGAGGGGTCCCCAATTTGTAGCCTTTACTGATTTTGTGATGTAAACACTCCCATAATAGCCAGTTTCAAGCACTAACACAGACATGCAGTTGGGAAGAGATGGGCACAATTGGCTCTCATGAGCTGGGACAGATGGGCTCCGGGACACCACTAAATTTATGTCAAAGAGAGAATTGAGGATGAATATAAAAATTATGCACAAATGTACTCTCAGTGTTGTTTTATTGGTGGGAAATTGGTGAAACTTAAATATACACCAATGAGATAACAAGTGCATATATGGTACAGCTATATGGTGATATATGACATGAATAAAATCTTGTTTGGGAAAATTATTAAGAACATGGGGAAATATTCATGACATAATGTGTTTAAAAAAGCAAGTGTAAGTACAGTATAAGATAGATTTATTTTCTTAATGTTATATGAATAGAAAAAAAAAGATAGACAACAAAACATTAACAGTGATTCTTTTTTGTGCTTTTTAAATACTTGACAAACTTCCTAAAATGAATCTATGATTTCAGAAAAAAAAAGTCACAAACTCATACATTGAAAAAGTATGTGCATGGACTTCACTGGCAGTCCAGTGGTTAAGACTTCACCTTCCAATGCAGGAGGTACGGGTTCAATCCCTGGTGGGGGAGCTAGGATCCCACATGCCTCGTGGCCAAAAAACAAAAACATGAACCAGAAGCAGTATTGCAACAAATTCAATAAAGACTTTAAAATAATGGTCCACATCAAAATAAATAAATAAAAACAATCCACCTGCCAATGCAAGGGACGAGGGTTAGAGCCCTGGTCTGGGAAGATCCCACATGCCACGGAGCAACTAAGCCCATGCGCCACAACTACTGAGCCTGCACTCTAGAGCCAGTGAGTCATAACTACTGAGCCCACATGCCACAACTGCTGAAGCTGGCGTGCCTAGAGCCCATGCTCCACAACAAAAGAAGGAAGCCACCACAATGAGAAGCCTGTGCACCTCAACGAAGAGTAGCCCCCGCTCGCTACAACTAGAGAAAGCCCATACACAACAACAAAGACCCAACACAGACAAAATTAAATAAATAAATTATTTAATTAATTTTTAAAAAAATGTGCATGCATGTGTGCTTTCAGAACCCAGTCCTTTCCTAAGCACATGTGCTGAGAATCAAACAGGTGGGGAGATTCAGAAGTAGCTGGCTGAACATCGTTCTCAATGGTGAAAAACTGATACCATTTAAGATCAGGAACAAGACAATGTTGCCCACTGTCACCACTATTATTCAGCAGAGTTTTGGAAGTTTTAGCTACAGTAATCAAAGAAGAAAAAGAAATTAAAGGAATCCAAATTGGAAAAGAAGAAGTAAAACTGTCATTGTCTGTAGATGACATGATACTATACATAGAGAATCCTAAAGATGCTACCAGAAAACTACTAGAGCTAATCAATAAATTTGGCAGGGTAGCAGGATACAAAATTAATGCACAGACATCTCTTGCATTCCTATACACTAAAGATGAAAAATCTGAAAGAGAAATTAAGGAAACACTCCCATTTACCACTACAACGAAAAGAATAAAATACCTAGGAATAAACCTACCTAATGAGACAAAAGACCTGTATGCTGAAAACTATAAGACACTGATGAAAGAAATCAAAGATGATACAAACAGATGGAGAGATATACCATGTTCTTGGATTGGAAGAATCAACATTGTGAAAATGACTATACTACCCAAAGCAATCTACAGATTCAATGCAATCCCTATCAAACTGCCAATGGCATTTTTCACAGAACTAGAACAAAAAATTGCACAATTTGTATGGAAACACAAAAGACCCCGAATAGCCAAAACAATCTTGAGAAAGAAAAACGGAGCTGGAGGAATCAGGCTCCCAGACTTCAGACTATACTACAAAGCTACAGTAATCAAGACAGTATGGTACTGGCACAAAAACAGAAATATAGATCAATGGAACAGGATAGAAAGCCCAGAGATAAACCCATGCACATATGGTCACCTTATCTTTGATAAAGGAGGCAAGAGTATACAGTGGAGAAAAGACAGCCTCTTCAATAAGTGGTGCTGGGAAAACTGGACAGCTACATGTAAAAGAATGAAATTAGGGGCTTCCCTGGTGGCGCAGTGGTTGAGAGTCCACCTGCAGATGCACGGGACACGGGTTCGTGCCCCAGTCCGGGAAGATCCCACATGCTGCGGAGCGGCCGGGCCCGTGAGCCATGGCCGCTGAGCCTGTGTGTCTGGAGCCTCTGCTTCGCAACGGGAGAGGCCACAACAGTGAGAGGCCCGCATACCACAAAAAGAATAATAAATAAATAAATGCTGGAGAGGATGTGGAGAAAAGGGAACCCTCTTACACTGTTGGTGGGAATGTAAATTGATACAGCCACTATGGAGAACAGTATGGAGGTTCCTTAAAAAACGAAAAATACAACTATCATATGACCCAGCAATCCCACTACTGGGCATATACACTAAGAAAACCGTAATTCAAAAAGAGTCATGTACCACAATGTTCATAGCAGCACTATTTACAATAGCCAGGACATGGAAGCAACCTAAGTGTCCATCGACAGATGAATGGATAAAGAAGATGTGGCACATACATACAATGGAATATTACTCAGCCATGAAAAGAAACAAAACTGAGTTACTTGTAGTGAGGTGGATGGACCTAGAGTTGGTAATACAGAGCAAAGTAAGTCAGAAAGAGAAAAACAAATACCGTATGCTAACACATATGTGTGGAATCTAACAAAAAATGTTCTTATGAACCTAGGGGCAGGACAGGAATAAAGACGCAGATGTAGAGAATGGACTTGACACGGGGAGGGAGAAGGGTAAGCTGGGACAAAGTGAGAGAGTAACATTGACCTATATACACTACCAAATGTAAAATAGATAGCTACTGGGAAGAAGCTGCATAGCACAGGGAGATCAACTCAGTGCTTTGTGACCACCTAGAGGGGTGGGATAAGGAGGGTGGGAGGGAGACACAAGAGGGAGGGGATATGGGGATATATATGTGCATAATATAGCTGGTTCACTTTGTTATACAGCAGAAAGTAACACAACATTGTAAAGCAATTATACTCCAATAAAGATGTTAAAAAAAAAAAAAGTAGCTGCTGTACCCTTGACCATAGCCCTATAGAGCCACCTTTCTGCCATCTGGATATCAAAGGGGAGTCTTCACTAATCCCCAGAGCCTTGCAGGGACACTATGGCAAAAAGAAAGTGATTTACTGATTCCCGACACAGAAAGCAAGGAAGCCTAAGTAGGGACAGGCAAGCGTTTTGATTGCCTAAAAGGCAAGATGTTTTAGAAAGATGAAATTTATTTATTACACTATACATTGCAGTGATGTTGGCATCTGCTCATTTATCAGTCAACAAACATTTCCTGGACTTCCCTGGTGGCGCAGTGGTTAAGAATCCGCCTGCCAAGGCAGGCGACACGGGTTCGATCCCTAGTCTGGGAAGATCCCACATGCCACGGAGCAACTAAGCCCGTGAGCCACAACTACTGAGCCTGTGCTCCACAACTACTGAAGCCCGCGTGCCTAGAGCCTGTGCTCTGCAACAAGAGAAGCCACCGCAATGAGAAGCCTGCGCACCGCAATGAAGAGTAGCCCCTGCTCACCACAACTAGAGAAAGTCCCGCGCGCAGCAGCGAAGACCCAACGCAGCCAAATAAATTAATAATAAAATATTTTTTTAAAAAAACACAACATTTCCTGGGCACCCACGCAGCATCTAATTTTTTGGAGGAAAAAAAAATGATGATTTTGGTTTGGTGTTTGTTAAAAGGCACTGTTCCTTCCTCACATTTACCACACGCTCAGCACTTAACCAGGGGCTTTAAATGCTTTAGCTCATTTAGTTACCAAAACTACATCAAAGAGATATTATTATTTCACACATGAAAAACATGGAATGTCAGAGAACTTAAATCAAATGAAATATTGAAGAACTTAAATCCCTTAATCAATAGTTCATGTTTATTGAGTGCTTATCGGTGTCACCCACTGTACTAAGTGCTTTATAAGTATTATTGCCTTTATTCACTTACTTATGGAGAGAATGCTTTGATTATACTCATTTTACTTATAAGTATGAGGTTAAATTATTGTTATTATTAGCCATGTGGCATATGGGATCTTAGTTCCCAGACCAGGGATTGAACCCACACTTCCTGCATTGGAAGCATGGAGTCTTAACCGCTGGACCGCCAAGGAAGTCCCAAGGTTAAATTATTTTTGAGGTTAAATTACCTACCCAAGGTCATCCTGTTAGAAAGTGGTAAAGCTGGTACCAGTACTGGACTTGGCATTAGTAGACCTTGTTCAGATTTTGTTTTTACAATGTGATTTTAGGCAAGCCACTGAACGGCTCAATTTAGTTTTTTTTTTTTTTTTTTTGCGGTACGCGGGCTTCTCACTGTTGTGGCCTCTCCCGTTGCGGAGCACAGGCTCCGGAGCGCAGGCTCAGCGGCCATGGCTCACGGGCCCAGCCGCTCCGCGGCATGTGGGATCTTCCCAGCCCGGGGCACGAACCCGTGTCCCCTGCATCGGCAGGCGGACTCTCAACCACTGTGCCACCAGGGAAACCCTCAATTTAGTTTTTTGCTTAAGTTTTTTAACGAGGATTGTTTTAAAGTTGCAAAAGAATTTTGTATACCTTTAAGGCACTTTACACATGTATTATTATTTAATCAAAAAACATTATTGATCACCAGTTATGTGCACAGCCTATACCGGGAGGCATCGGGAGGATACATAAATGAATAATCTGTTGCTCTTTAGTGGTTTATAGAAAGGTGATCAGATATAAATGTAAATAAGGAACACAAGTCTAAGGAATCCCATTCTCACAACTAGACTGGGCTCTGGTATCAGCTGGATCCAGGTTTGAAAACTTGGTTCCACCACCCACTAGCTGTATGGCTTTGGGCAAAATAGCCAGCCTTTCTGAACCTCGGTTTTTTTCTCTCTCATCTTCTGTATAATATACCTACTTTACACAAGAGTTTTGGAGGACTAAGTTGACTAAGTAAAGTGCCCAGCACCATGTCCGGCACAAAGCAGACATTTAATCAGTGGTAGTTATTTTATTTATTAAGTGCTGCGGGCAAGGTCCCTTTTGCCTGTGTCACTTCTGACTCTCTGTTTCCTCTTCTTCCTGGGCACACAGCTAGACTACATTTACCATGTTCTGTGACAGAGTTCTAGACAATGGGATATGAGCGGACATTATCTGTCCACAAAATCCTCCCAAGAAGACTTCTTCATTTCTTTCTCCTTCCTGTGGTTTGACAAACATAGCCACTTTGGGCTTCATGCGGTGAAGATGGCAGAGCCATAAGATGGAAAGAGCCTGGCTTAATGAATCACTGTTTGGAGGAAGGTCACATATCAATCAGGGACACCTGTTCTGGACTTTACATTAGCCAGAAATAAACTTGTTTTGTGGCTTTGTTTCTTACAGCAGCAAGTGCTACCCTAAGAGATCAATGAAGGGTCTATTCTCATCTTTGGCAATCCACAGCCGCCAAGCTTTCCAGGATCTGTCTTTGTGGACCTGAGAAGCCCACACAGAGAGCCCAGCTAGGGTAGTATCACTCACTCCAGACCCCCTCATACTCTGCAACCCCACTAAGTAGACATAGTTATCAAATAATGGAAGAGCTGATGACTGAACTCTGTCTTCAGTGTGTTGGATAGTTTCCCTGACCTAGGACTGCGGGAGACATATGGTCTCAAGCTAAAAAATTAAGTCTCTAATGATGACATTCTGGGGTGGCAGGTTTCCAGAGGAAAAAACTCTGAACGGGATAGCAGGGTGCCTCCCAAACCACATTCCCATGAAGTCTACCTACTACCCTGTAATTAAACTCTCTTGCTCACAAACATCACTATGCTGTCTTTCCAGGTTTCCATCAAGTTTCACCTCCTCCAGAAAGACTTTCTTGATCATCTGAGCCCAATTGCTTTCTCTTGTCTCCTTTTATTTTTGTTGCTTGCAACACTCACTTGACTATTGCTTTTCCATCTTTCTTCTTACTCTTTCTTTACTCTTTTCTTAACTCTATGAGCTACTCTTCTTAACTCTTTGAGGCAGAGAAAAATAATGGAATGAGGTAGGAGAAAAAGTGTCTCATGAAGAAATCATAAAAACACTGAAGCAAAATTATCGTCCCAATTCTGTTATTTACCAGCTGTGTGACCTTGGGCAAGTCACTTCCCTCTCTGGATTTCAGGTTTCCCATCTGTAATATGAGGAACTAAGACCCAACCAATGGTTCTGTTTGTTTGAAAACCATTAAAGCCCCCTTTGTGTTATTTTTTCCTTCACTAATCCTGTGTCTATAATCAAACCACATTTGTTGATGGGAGCAGTGGGAAGAGACTGAGATTTGAAGTCAGTTAGATCTAGACTGGGATCTCAACTCCACAGTTCATCAGCTGTGTGACCTTAGGTAAATCACTTTCCCTCTCTGAGCCTGAGTGATGCTCTTTCTCCCTCACCTTCTCTTTCCTCTTCCCCTACCTCCTCCTACTCCTTTTGTCTCCTTCTTATCTTCCTTTTTCTTTTTTTTAAAGACTTTTTTTTTGATGTGGACCATTTTTAAAGTCTTTATTGAATTTTGTTACAATATTGCTTCTGTTTTATGTTTTGGTCTCTTGGCCACGAGGCATGTGGGATCCCAGCTCCCCCACCAGGGATCAAACCCTCACCCCCTGCATTGGAAGGCAAAGTCTTAACCACTGGACTGCCAGGGAAGTCTCTTTATTTTTAAAATGAGGGACTTCCCTGGTGGTCCGGTGGTAAAGAATCCTCCTTCCAATGCAGGGGACATGGGTTCGATTCCTGGTTGGGGAACTAAGATCCCACAGGCAGCGGGGCAACTAAACCCGTACGCCACAACTACTGAGCTTGCATGCCTCCACGAGAGAGCCTGCACAACGTAAACTACAGAGCCGATGTGTTCTGGAGCCTGCGTGCGAAAACTAAAGAGAGAATACCCGCCTCCACAACTAGAGAGAAGCCTGAGCGCTGCAACAAAGAGACCATGCGCCGCAGCGAAAGATCCCACATGCCTCAACACCTGACGCAGACAAAAAAAAAAAAAAAAATCAAATGTCCTGTTATAACTTTCATTCAATAAAATACACCTACTTAAAGTATACAGTTGGATGAGTTTAGACAAATATATATACTTATATATATGAGTATATATACCTCCCCAATCCAGATACGGAACATTTACACTAGCCCCACAAATTCTTTCCTGTCCTTTTGCTGTCAATCTCTCCACCCCCAGAAAATTGCTGATATGCTTTCTATTACTATAGTTTTGCCTGTCCTAAAATTTCATGTAAAAGAGGGTAATATAGTATGTACTCTTTTTTGTATAGCTTCCTTCATCAGCATGATGTTTTTGAGATTCATCCGTATTGCATATTCAATAGTTTGTTCCTTTTTATTGCCAAGTAGTATTCCATTGTATTATTATACCACAATTCATTTATTCATTTACCTGTTATAGACATTTGGGTTATTTGCAGTTTGGGGCTATTATGAATAGAGCTGCTATAAACATTCATATACAAGACTTTTTGTAGACATATGTTTTTATTTATCTTGAATGAGTATCTAAATTAGAATTGCTGGGTCATAAGTTAAGTGTATGTTTAATTTTATAAGAAACTATCAAACTGTTTTCCAAAATGTTTGTATGTACCACTTTATAATCCCACCGGCAGCATATAAGGGTTCTGGTTGCTCAGCAACATCACCAACACTTGGTTTTATGTCTGTTTAAATTACAGCTTTTCTGGTGGATGCATACAGATATCTCATTGTGGTTTTAATTTGCATTTCCCCTGATGCCTAATGATGCTGAGCATTTCCTCATGTGCTTGTTGGTTGTTCATATATCTTCCTTGGAAAAGAGTCTGAACGAATCTTTTGGCTCTTTTTCATTGAGTTTTCTTATTATTGAGTTGATAGATTTTTTTTACAAATTTATTTATTCATTGATTTATTTTTGGCTGCATTGGGTCTTTGTTGCTGAGCGCAGGCTTTCTCTAGTTGCAGGGAGTGGGGGCTACTCTTCCTTGAGGTGTGCGGGCTTCTCATTGCTGTGGCTTCTCTTGTTGCGGAGTACAGGCTCTAGGCGCACAGGCTTCAGTAGTTGTGGCACGTGGGCTCAGTAGTTGTGGCACACGGGCTTAGCTGCTCCGTGGCATGTGGGATCTTCCCAGAGCAGGGCTCGAACCCGTGTCCCCTGCACTGGCAGGCGGATCCTTAACCACTGCTACCAGGGAAGTCCGAGTTGATAGATTTTTTTTACATATTCTGGATACAGCTCCCTTGTAAGAAATATATATTAAAAATAAAAATATTTCCGCCTATTCTGCAACTTGCTGTTTTAATTTTTAAAGGGTGTCTTTAGAAGGGCAGAAGATTTTAATATTGATTAAGTCCAATGTATCAAGTTTTTCTCTTATGGTTAATTTTCTTTTTTAGTTCTAAGAAAGCTTTTCCTATCCCAAGGTCTCAAAGATTTTCTTCTATTTTCTTGCAAAGTTTTAGCTTTTAGCGATCTACGATCCATTTCAAACTAATTTTTTCTGTATGGTATGAGACAAGGGTTGATATTTCTTTTTTATTTATGGATATCCAGTTGTTTCTGCACCATGTTTTGAAAAACTATCCTTTTTTGGCACTTTTGTTGGTAATCAATTGACCATATACATGTGGCTCTGTCCCTTAACTCCCTATTCTATTGATCTATATGTCTTAATACAATACCATACTGTTTTGATTGCCATAGCTTTATAGTATTTACAGTAAGTCTAAATGTTGGGTAGTTTAAAGTCCTCCTGTCTTGAATATTTTTTTATTTTCTCTTCCTTGATTTGGTGCAGTTTCACTATGATGTAACTCTTCTTTTTTAAATGTTGACTCAAGAACAGAATTACTGGGACATAGGCTAAAGCCAAAATTCATTTGACTATGTACTGGCAAAATGCTCCACAGAATGGCTGCACTAATCTGCATTCCCACTAGAGTCCTTATATCCCCCCTTTTTGGCTAACACTTAGCACTCCCCAGCTTTCTAAGTTTTACTAGTCTAATGTTACAACCTGATATCTCCATGTTGTTTTTTAAAACAACTCTATTGAGATAAAGCTGACATACAATAGATTGCACAGTGTACAATTTGATGTTTTGACATTTGTATACACCTGTGAAACCATCTTCACAAATAGGTGATGAATTTATCCTTCACCCCCAAAACTTCTTTGTGCCCGTTTGAGTCTGAGCTTTTTCATCTGCAAAATGCAGCTCTGTTGTGAGGATGTATGATGTGAACTTAGCTTGTGGTCTGGCATATAGTAGGCACTGGGGAAATAGAGCTTGTACTACTGCAACTATACAGGTGGGCAATTAGGTGAATAGATAGGCCCTGGAGCCATACTGTCTGGGTTCAAACCCATCTCTGCTATTTGCTTCCTTGGACAAGTTATTCAATGTCTCTATGAATCAACTTTTCCATCTGTAAAATGGGAATGATAATGTGACACCTACCTCAAAGGATTGAGTTAATATGTGTGAAAATATTTTTTTCTCTGTCATAAGTAAATGAACAATTTTAGCTAGACTTTTTGAAATTTTGAAAATATTCATTAGACCTTCTCTGACATGTAGGGGTTTGGGACTGTAGCTTGGTAACCTCTGAACTAAAGTGGTTTCTCAGTGGTCTCTAACAACTGCAAATTTGATCCTATAAAGTCTATGATTTAAGTGGTAATGGTAATTCTAGGAGTTACCACAAGAGGGACTAGGAATTTACTCTTGTGGACTGTGAGAACAACTCAATAATATTTTTTATCTACCCACTTGGAAATAACGATACTGATATCTGAGCAACCAGCTCCTTCTTAGTACGTCACATCCAGGGCCATGTGACTGACTCGTTAGTGTCTTGTCCATCCTGAGTCTCTACACTGCAAAGTACATATGACCAAAAGGACTTACAAACAACCTTTTGGAGAGTAACTTGTTTAATAAGTAGCAGTTTTAATAACAATAATAATAGTAACCAACATTTACTGAATGCACACTTTGTGTCAGACACTATTCTGAGTGTTTTTCATTAAACTATCCTGTAAGGTGGGTATTCTTATTATCTTATTTCCCCACTTTAAAGATGATAAAATTGAGGTCCAAAGAGTTAGGAAACTTGCAAAGATCACAAGTTATTAGAATGATTTATAGTTAATCTAGGAGAATCCTGTAGGAGGAGAAAAAAGGAGAGAGCCTATTTTGATGAAGGTCTTTTTGTCTCTTACCTGCTTTTGCCACTCATCTTACGTTACTAAAAATTACACAAACTGGGAAATGAGTCAACCAGATGTGTAGATAAAGCTCCAAAATAAAAGAGTTCCCCCCAAATGATTTTACCTTAGTCAGCCTATCATGCAATCTTCACAAAAAGAAAAACATTAAATTTAGAGTTTACAAGAGGCATCAAGACTTAGTGGAAAGGACATGTCTTTGGAGTCAAAGCAACTAGGTTCAACTTCTGACTCTTCCAATGGCTGTGTGACCTTGGATAAATTACCCAGCCTCTCTGAGCCTGTTTATTCAGGTATATAAAAAAATTAAATACATGTACTTCATTCACAGAGAGTTTGTGAAGTATAAATAATGTAGCTTTTGTAAGAGCACCTAACAGGTTTTAACATATAGTAGGAACTAAGGACATGCTTAGTTGGATGCTTTGGGAACCTTAGAAGCAGACACTGAGAAAATGATTCCTGAATAGGAGATTAATTAAGGAAGTCCTCCAAGAAGCCAGTAAGGGCACAGGGGAAGCAGGGCAAGGAAGGGGAAGAAGCCAAGCAAAAATGAGATTTCAGGCAGTCCCAGAGAGGGTAGCTTAATCCCTTAGGGAACTCAGTAGTAGAAACTCTACTGCAGACAAGTAAACTGGGTTTGCAAATTCCCATATCCAGTTAGTCATTTGCTAGAGCCTAGGGAAGAGAGAAGAATCAATGCTATTCTGGTAGCCAGAAGACCATCCTCCTCAGAAGAGGCACAGGTACTGGTTATCGGAAACAAAAGCAAACAGCAGCCAAGGGAGGTGGGGAGGAAGTGGCAAGAGATCTAAGACGATCTGGGATGAGCAAGAACAGTATCTGCCACAGGGTTTGGGTTTTTTTCTTCCCTTTAGAAAACCTGGGTTCAAATGCTTGCTTTGCCATTTACCAGGATCAAATGGAACATTATAATGAAAGCCTTCTGGAAATTAAAATGCTAGATGTGGGAGTTCCCTGGTGAACTAGTGGTTAGGATTCCAGGCTTTTACTGCCATGGCCCGGGTTCAGTCCCTGGTCGTGGAACTGAAATCCTGCAAGCTGCATGGTGTGGCTGAAATAAATAAACAAAATGTTAGATGAATTCTTTATTCAGCAAGTATTTATAGAACTTCTACTATAAACCAGAGACAGTACTAGGTGCTGGGATATACACCTCGATAAAAGATTCGTAAACAAGGAGCTTTTAATCCAATAAGGGAGTCAGATAAGGAAATAATAGAAAATTACCTGACTATGTGATAAGTACGTTACTAAAGTGTGGTGGGGAAGGGAGCCACTGGTACAAAGGAGGGTGTGGCCAATTCTATGGAGCCAAGTGTCAGGAAAGGTCTCAAGAGGGGCTGATGCCTAAACAGAGTCCCAAAAGATGGGGAGGAGTTTGTCAGGCAGATGGTGAGAAAGGGCATCCCTGGCAAATCACAGAGGTGTGAAATAGCCTGGAGTTTGATCTTAATCCCATAAGGCAGTGGGAGCTGTTGAAAGATTCTGAGCTGGGGAATGGCTTGATCAACCTTGTATTTTATTTTATTATTATTATTATTATTTTTTTTTTTTGGTGGTACGCGGGCCTCTCACTGTTGTGGCCTCTCCCGTTGCGGAGCACAGGCTCCGGACGCGCAGGCTCAGCAGCCATGGCTCACGGGCCCAGCTGCTCCGCGTCATGTGGGATCTTCCCGGACCGGGGCACGAACGCACGAACCCACGTCCCCTGCATCGGCAGGCGGACTCTCAACCACTGCGCCACCAGGGAAGCCCAACCTTGTATTTTAGAATGCTCACTCTGGCTGGCAGTAGTGTAAGCAATGCCGCGGGGGAAGAGAGACCAAACAGAGAGGTCAGATGGGAGACAATTACAGTGGCCAAATCAAGAGCTCAAGGGACACACCCATGAGACTTGGGTTATTGGGTGGAGAGTGGTGTCTTTTACCAAGATTATAAATTATTATTTTGCCAAGACTGAGCGGAAATAAAAGTTTTTATAGTTTCCCTATTAATCCCAGAGAAGAAACCAGGGATATGGGTAAGATTGGGGAGAACCTGTAAACAAAGTAAATTATTAATAATAAATCATATGGAATATCATACTCTTCAAAGTTCTTTCACATCCATTATTGGGTTGATCCTCAAACAACCCTGGGAAAGGAGGGAAGCAACTGACAGATGAAAGGCTTGAGCCCCAGAGAGCTGAAGTGAGTTGCCCATGGTCACATAGGGTTTGTTTCTTCGATGTTTTTTAGTAAAATATGGAATTAGAACCCAGTCATCTTTTAGGGGAAATAAGTTTTTCCTCCATTCTGCAACTTAATATATGCTGATTAAAGACAATTGGAAAAGACTAAAAAGTAGGAAAAAATGTTTAGTCCCTCATGGCCTCACAAAGAGCTACTGGTAATATTTTGGTGTGGCTTTTTTTCCCCCAAAATACTTATTTTTCATGCTTAGGTTTCAATCTGCTCTTTTAATCTATTTTATTTTCATGTGGTATTATAATATAAACACTATATCATGTCACTAATTTTTAATATAAGTATTTATAATAGCTTCAGAATATTCCAGCAAGTAGATGGTTCTAACCATTTGCTAGTTGGTGGACATTTGAGTTGTTTCTTTAAAATTTTTTTTCAATATAACATGATCATTGTGATAAACATCTTTGCACACATGGCTTTTTCTGAATTTTGGATTCATCAATTAGAAGACGTTTCTAGGAGTGGCATGAATAAGTCAAGGAAAAGAACATTCTATGACTCATACAGAATGGACTTGAGGACACGGGGAGGGGGAAGGGTAAGCCGGGACGAAGTGAGAGAGTAGCACTGACATATATACACTACCAAATGTAAAATAGATAGCTAGTGGGAAGCAGCCACATAGCACAGGGAGATCAGCTCAGCTCGGTGCTTTGCGACCACCTAGAGGAGTGGGAGAGGGAGGGTGGGAGGGAGACGCAAGAGGGAGGGGATATGGGGATATATGTATACGTATAGCTGATTCACTTTGTTATACAGCAGAAACTAACACAACATTGTAAGCAATTATACTCCAATAAAGATGTTTAAAAAAAAAAAACATTCTATGACTCGAAACAATAATGCCAATTGTTTTCAGAAAGGATTGTACCCCATTTCTTGGGCCCTCCATCAGCAGTTTTGCTCTACCTCACAATAATAAAAACAGACAGTGATACCTTAAAAGAAGGAAGATTTTAACTGTACTGAAACCCTTCATCAACTGAGGGACATTGTAGCTCGTTCAACCTGTTTCTCTGCTGTTGTTTCTCTTTTGAACAGCAGATGGCAGGATAATCCCACAACAGGTGGTCATGACAATTTAATTGCAAGAAGAAAATCGCTTTTTTTCCCACATGTATTTCTTTCCGGAGATAAACAGCACGCAGGGCATCTGCCTCTTTATTGGAAGTAAGATATGTAAGAAGGTGGCTTTTCAGCAAGGAATATCAGGTAGTCAACATAAGTTCTGAGCCTTAGGTTATTACTACACTCTGTGCAAAAACAAATTTCTCGGAAAGAAGCAAATGGAGGTTGAAAGCCGATTGTTAAAATACCACATATTCTAGATTTCCCCAGTTAATAATCATAAAAAGTTTATAGCCAGAAAGTCACAGAGGCCCTTCTGTTGTAATTGTTAGAGCTTAGAGTCAATGGGAACACACTTCTCACACAGGGGATTTTATAAGGCTAATCCCACTCCCTCCCCACAATCCTCTCCCCTAGCCCTTATTTCCCATCCCTTCACAAAATTGCCAGGGTAATTGACTCTTAGATGAGTTTGACTTTCTACCCTGATTTTGTAACAGAAGTTCTTTTGGTGAGGTTCTTTGTTTGAAAATGCACAATAAAAATGGCTTTAGAATGACTTCAGAGGACTCTTTCTGGTGCCAACAACAGATTCCAAAGCAGCTATTATTTGAGGTGGGTGATAGGATCCCTTGAGACTGTTTTAGTATCAGTTTTCAAAGTGCTTAGGAACCTGAAATGTCCTGTATGGTATATTTGCAGGTGCATAATTGGCCAAGTGCTCCAGGGGTTATAAAGACTGCCTTCCTGTAGTTGGAATAGACAGAGTCAGGCTCTTACTGAAATTGAAGGCTGCAATGTTGATAACAAATCTGATTCTAACTCTCCTGTGTCACTGCAGCCCAAAGGTGTCTTTGTCTCCCAGGAGAAAGAGGTTGGAGGTAAGTGAATGGCCCTTCACCAGAGCCATGTAGAAAACATTGCTAAGAAAAACTTTTGTCTTGAGAGAGTAGGTTTAGGGCTGTTTCCTGTGAAGCAAATTTGCTTTGTTTACAGCCAACCTGCCTGAATGCAAATACTGTGAAGTGACTGGAATTGTGGAGTAGCAAACTGCTTTAAAAGCAGGCTTCCAGTGGGAAACTTTAAGCATACAATGGCTTTTTCTGTGGCGGTTGTTAGACATAATTCTCCAACCTGGCTTTTTTATTGCACTCACCAAAATAAATCTGGATAGACTTAAAAGGCTGCCTTGATGTCAGAAGAAAATGGATATTGTCTCTCCTGAACACATTTGAATGATAGTACATAATCCTAGCTACATCCAGATAAGGATACACCTCCTCCCATAGAAAGCTTTTCTGGAACAGAATATCACCAAGAGTATTCACTTAGGGGCTTGATGGTTCCAGCCTGTCTTACTAAAACTTCTAAAGAAATAGTTTGCCCGCTCTTTCACTCTTCCATTTGTAGTTAATACTTATGGGTATTTAGTGGTGTTCTGAACTCCTTTTATTTCTCAAGGCCCCTGGCATTTGCTGAGCCCTGTGCAGTAGGAGCTTTCATCATACCAAATACAGGGTGGTGTTTTGTGGAGACGTGGCCAGGAGAGGGGGGAAGGGGGAAAACTGTGCTTTTCCTAAGTCACTTGACTTAGGAAGCCAGTGGGCTCTTTGTAAGATTAAATGTGTCTTTAAATATCAAGATCTCCGGTTACGAAGGTATGGATGAAACGGCTTCCCTCAGACAAACCTGAGGTGGAGGATGTAGGTGTCACATTCAAATCAAAGAGGTGCCTCTCAACAGGAAAGATTTAATCAGCTCTCCTTCCCAGGATCAGCTGCCAGGTTTGAACATTTACTTGTCTGTGTTCCAGGCAGGAGACACTGCTAATTACGGGAGCAATTCCCATGGATACAGAGAAGAATTGTCTGAGCTGGGGAGTCAAAGCCCTGATCAAGAGGGGGCTGAGAGGAAAAATGCCCCCAACATTCTCAGGGAAATTCCAGAGTTGTCAAGGGACATGCCTTCTCTGCAGGAATGCCCCTATGTCTGGCATTTGACTTGACGATTTGGAAACAGCCTTTCCTTCACCTTCCTAACTCAGGTGTTAAGAATCCCTTTGTTTGAAAAATGGAGTTTAAAAAGTGTTTTCTTTTATTCAAACATTATCTGATAAAGTTATCTGGGAAAAACCTGGGCTTTACAGAGTGATTCTCATAAGTGACAGTACCTGACAAGAGGCAGACTTGGCCAGCAGGGCAGCCAAAATGGCACAAGCATTTGAAACCTGTTGCCTTATCCTTGGCAAAGACACCACTGGATCCTTTCCGCTGTATGTAAAGTAAGCTGGGGCAAACTTACCTTTCTTGTAGTACAAAACCTAGACTTACAAGTGAGCTCAATTTATATTCTGCCCCTCTTCTTTCTCCGTTATGCAGAGCACCTGCTCCCTGTTCCTCCCCCACTCCTCCAGCTGTCTGTCTGTCTCATTTGTGTCAATTAAGAATTCAGTACTGCTTGATTTAATTGAATGACTTTCCCTGTATGGAATCCCAACCACAGATAGGGACCAACCATCACTCCCATTGCCTACAATAAAAACTCTAAAAAGCCAAAGACCTATAAGGGTATCTTAGAAGAGAGAAGGGGTCCTCACTAGCTTTGCCAATGAACCAGAGAAGGCAAGTGGGGCAAGACTGGGCTCCCTGGAGATACCCAGTTATGTCACTGGTAGCCTATGTCACTGGTAGTCAGCACTGCGTAAACCAAGATTACTTGGGTCCACTCAGTTTAGTCAAGGCTTTCAGAGTGATTCTTAAGGCTTAGAAACCAAAGAACCAACTGGAAGAAATAAACCTCTACATCACTTCCTAGTTTACAAACTGCTTCCCAACCTCAGGAGAATGACTTTGTCTTTCTGTTCATTCAGTCATTGAACAGATAGGCTCTGTTCTTTAGTCACCTACCTCTATTCATCGGGCCAGGCGGTGTTCTAGGAGCTGAAAACTGTTCTAAGAACAGAAAATAAAGTCCCTGTCCGCATGGAACTTACATTCTGAAGGGTGGGAGGAGGCAAACAATAAACAAATAAGTAAACATACAGTCTACCTCATGGTGATAAGGGTTATGGAGAATCAGACAGCAGAGTTAAGGGAGATAGGGATTATGGTTTGGACAGAGTTATTTATTTTATAAAGGGTAATCAGAAAGGACTCCCTGAGCTAAGACCTAAAAGAATGGAGGAAGCTTTACAAATACGACAGGGAAGAGATTTCCTGGTGGAAGTTACAGCAAATGCAAAGGCCTTGAGACAAGAGTTTCCTTGTCGAAGGAGACTAGTGTAGCTGAATAGAGCGAGCCAGGGAGAGACTTAAAAGATAGGACAGGGGAGTGGGAGTGCAGGGAGCAGACTTTGTCAGGTCTTGGAAGTCATTATAGGCTTTTATTTGAGTGACATGGGAAGTCACTAGAGGAATGACTTATGTTTTACTATATAACATGTTTTAAAGGTTTTATTCTGGCTGCTGTGTAGAAAAAAGAAGATAGGAATGCAAGGGCAGAAGCAGGGAGAACAGTTAGGAGGCAACTGCAGGAATCTAGGCACAAAACAATGGTGGCTCAGGTCAGAACGGCAGCAGTGGAGGTGGTGACAAGTGGTTAGATTTAAGAGGTAAAGGTACCAGGATTTGCTGATGGATATCAGCGTGGGGTTGGGGGGTTATAGGAGAAATAGAAATGAGTCAAGGATTCTGTGGATGTGTGGGCCTGAGCAACTATCAGATAATCTGGTGGAATGAGCAGGGGCCTCGAAGCAGAGGTGAGACTAAATTTCAAATCCATAGCTTTGGGCTTGTATAATCTTGGGCAAGTCACTGCATCTCTCTGAGTGTCAGTTTCTTTATAAGTGAGAAAGTGATAATGATGTAATACCTCACTTACAGGTCTACGGTGAGAACTGAATGGGATATTAAAATGCTGAGACAAGTACCTGGCACAGAAATATTCAATAAATGTCAGTTGAATCTGGGAGCAAATAATGCCTCTTGAAATATTATGGATCTGGGGTCTTCTCAATTCTCTCTTCATTAACTTATCATCCTCCAAGGGCTCCACTATATTTAGAATAAAATTCAAACTCTTTCCAAAACCAGGAAGACCCATCATGGCCTGGCCTCAACTACCTGTCCAACCCACCAGCCACATTGACCTTCTGTCCGGCTGCTAAGAGAACTTAACAACTTTCCAATTTCAGAACTATCACACACTCCCTACTCTCTGCCTGCAATGGCCCTCACCAGAGTGGCTGGTGCCTTCTCATCCCGCAGGAAACTTTACTTCCTCAGAGTGACCTTTCCTGACCATCAATTTTAAAATAGGTTCCCACCATTATTCTTTCTTTCAGAGTTTGTTCTGGGAATTCTCCGGCAGTCCGGTGGTTAGGATTCAGCGCTTTCACTGCCAGGGCCCAGGTTCAGTCCCTGGTTGGGGAACTAAGACACCGTCAAGCTGTGTGGCAAGACCAAAAAATGGGGGGGGGGGGTTGTTCTTTTCATTCAGAAAACTTAATCACAACACAATTTATAATTCTGTTCACCTGTTGATTGTCTGTCTTTTCCACTAGACTGTAAGTTCCATGAAGGCAGGGACCACCAAGTGTATACACAATGTCTGGCAAAATCTTGGCTCATAGTAGGCTCTCAAGAAATGTTTGCTGAAAAGCTGAGGGACATGTGAGACTCTTATTGGTATTCTGTTTCTGTTCTTCAAAAAAAAGTCTCATTTTTTTCTGCATTTTGCATAGTTCTATATTGCATTTCACTGCTGAGTGGAAAAACTCCACTTTGTTGAATCAGAAAAGCCCTTGACTCTTCTTTGGTGTACACTATGCTGGGCTTAACGTCTATGTATAGTACTAACAGTGGTTTGTTTTATTTTCTCTGCTGACTTCTCAAGGCTGTTCTTGTCTTTAGAGGCAGGTGACAAAACAATAGACCTAAGTTTCAGACCATCTAAGAATCCTCACTCTTATCCTTCCAAAGTACTTGTATAGGCAAAGGGAGTGGGGAGGGAATCCCAAGAAAGGCGAAAACTGTCAGCAAAGGCAAACATCATGTTGTGTGGAAGATAATTAGGAAACACGCATAGTTTTCAGTGGTTGGGCAGGAGTACCAAAGATCAGGTTGGCTATATAAGGTCGAATGAGCTGGAACTATTCCCTCCTCATCTATTTTCTAAAAGAATTTGTGTAAGATTGGTGTTACTTCTCCCTTAAATGTTTGATAGAATTTGCCAGTGAAACCGTCTGGGCCCAGAGCTTACTTTAGGGAAGATTTTTGATAACAAATTCAATTTCTTTAAGAGATACAGGGCAATTCACATTTTCTACTTCATCTTGTGTCAGTTTTAATAAGTTGTATTAGATAACATCTTGAATGCTAGACTGAATCTTATTTTCTTGAAATGAACTATATTTTGGAGTCATTAAAGGTTTTTATGCAAAAGAGTGACAGTACTGAAGAATGTAAAATAAGGGTTTGGGAAAGAGGTCAAGGAAAGGGGAGAAACAGGGGTGGGAGAACCAGATAGTAGGCTTTTACAGAAATATGAGAAATAAGTGACAAGGGCCCTGACTAGAGTGGTTTTGGAAATGAGGGGAAAGAACCAAATTCCAGAAATATAACCACTTCTTTATCTATATCTTCTTTTGCCTGAACTAGGGTATTGATAAATTTTAGTACTTAATGGAACATTGTGCTGCTTCTCAGCATCTACTCTGCCCTAGGTGGAAAGCATTTCTTGTACCAGAGCCCAGTGGTAGAAAGGTATAATATTTCTGCTGTGATTTAGACTTCCAGCCTTTAAGACTTAGGCCTTAGGAACTGGTGCCAGCTATCTGCCCTTTTGGTTTTAAGTTTAACTTCACAGCTAGCTTTTCCAATATACTGTTGTTATTTCTCTTTTTTATATGACAGATGTGGTTTCACAGGGCATCTAGAGGTTGCTTAAATTCTGTAAGTAAATACTGTGCTGTAGCTGTTTTCCTAATTTGGGAACTGAAATGGTAGCTATGATAGAGGGAAGAAACATGGGATTTAGAATCAAAAGACCTGAGTTTTAACACTGGCTCAACCATTTATTAGCTGTGTGACCTAAGGCGAGGCACTTAATCTCTCTGAGCCTTAGCATCCTCACGTGTAAACTGAGCATAATACCTGTTTTGTCTATATCACAATTTGTTCTGAGAACCAAATGAGAAGAACTACTTTTCATTTTTTAAAAACAAATAATCCATTTAAAATCCAATGTCTAATGGTTTATGTGAATGATGTTTTTTAAATTAAAGTAATTAATTAACATGAATCTTTCAGCTGAAAATTACAAGAAACTATTTGTTGGTTTGTTTGGTTTCTGGGTGGACTCCCATGCCTCTAAGTGACTACGGTGGCACTGTTTGGCTTTCGGGAAACATTTTGTTTTTGCTCTTCAATACAAAATTTTCAACTAAGCCTTAAAAGACTTTATAGTTTTGAGGACTGAATAACTTTCAAGGGGAAGTTATTGTGCATTTAGCAAAGGCACTAGAGTTTGGTTGGAATTTGCAAGACTTAACTCTTAATCTATGATTTGAGAGGTATTAAACCAGTTATTGGGAATTTTCTTTTCCCAGATATCTACACGGCTTGCTTCCTCACCTCCTTTAGGTCTTTACTCCAATGACACCCTCTCAGAACGTCCTTGTCCATTGGATTTAAAATTTAACCCTTCCGGCCTTCCCTGGTGGCGCAGTGGTTGAGGGTCAGCCTGCCGATGCGGGGGACACGGGCTCATGCCCCGGTCCGCGAAGATCCCACGTGCCGCGGAGCGGCTGGGCCCATGAGCCATGGCCGCTGAGCCTGCGCGTCCGGAGCCTGTGCTCCGCAACGGGAGAGACCACAACAGTGAGAGGCCCGCGTACCGCAAAAAAGGAAGAAAAAAAAAAAAAAAATTAACCCTTCCCCCAACACTGCTCATTTCCATTATCTGATTATTTTTTTCTCCACAGCATTCATCATTTAAAATATAATTATTTAGTTTATATCTTGCCCTTCACCACCCCTGTTCTTCACCATAATGTGACCCCCATGAGTTTTATCTGTTCATTACTGTATCTCTAGAATATAGGACAGTACTTGGCACTAGATCAACATTTGTTGGACGAATAAAAGAAGACTTCAAGGGTTTTCTCTTTTGAATTTAATAATGTAAGAATGTGAAAAATCCAGAATATGGTGTTTTGTCAAAACAGCGATGGGACTCTGACTCAGATGCTTCTTCTAACACCAGCCACAGCAGACCAACATGTCCACATTTAAACTGTTCTCAGCTCTGAGAACAATGATTGTAAACTTTTACGGTCACTGTTTACTTTACAGAGGATGGTAGAGTCCAGGAAGAAGCAGAGGGGTGCCCAGGGGCTCATCTGCTAAGGAAATGCGCACCCAGATCTTGGGCTCTGGAAGCTTGCCTGTCACGTAAGATTGGGAGTCATTAAGATAATCCCCTCCTCTCACTTCCAGAGGATTCCCTCTGAAACACAAATACCCCAGGAGGGGATCACAGCTTAATCCTTCATCATTTAACACTTGAGTTGGATTTAGGATATGGGGTATTTTACGAATTTTGCAGTTGTGCCTGGAGCTTTTTCACACACCAAAGTCCACTTGCCCCTAAATAGTACTCCACAAACAAATACTATAGATTGCAACTGATTGAAGAGGATGGGCAATGAAGATGGGAATGTTTCTAACCAGCTACAATTCCATCAATTCAGTCAACCTAATCTCTGTAATTGTAATTACAAAGAGATCCTAAGGTGGAGAGAGATCTGGATTCTAAACATACCAAACTGATGCCACCAAAGATAAACCAGATTATCTGCCTCCAAACTTGTGCCCTGAGGTGTACCTTTGGCAGTCGGAGTGCCCATCAATTAGGTCACCATGTGACATTAATAACTACATATACTGTAGTTTATACCCAAATGTTCATAGTCAAGTTGAGTGACTGCCATGCCATGTGCTGTGAGCAGCGATTCTCTAACTACTCTCAGGGACGGGCTCTACCTGAAGCACTTGTAAAATATACAAACTCCTGGGTCCCATCTGTGACCTAACAAAACAGAATCAGGGTACAACCTGATAATCTGTGTTTTTAAACAAGCACTGATGATTATCATGGCTGGCCATTTTGGGATACCAAGGAAGTATATGATATGGACCCTGGCTTTCAGAACTTGACAGTTTACATGGAAAGTTAGAACTGAGATAAGAAATAACTGAATATGGTTTCATCAGAGTGGTCAACATGTGGTACATCATATAAATGTTACCAATGTGAAGACAGACGGGGAGAAGTTAGTGGTGGGGAAAATTGAATGGAGGAAATAATATCTTGGTGGGCCTTGAGGTTTGGATAGGATTTAAATAAGGGGGAGAGGAGCATGTGCAGGGAAAATCAGTGGCGAAATGAACAAAGGTTCAGAAGCAGGAACATAGCAGCATGTTTTCAGAACATTGAGTCTGGCCAAATTAGAAAATACACTTTGATGAAGAGTTAGAAACAGGGATTGATAGGTAGGGTGAGGTTAGATCACAGAAGGTCTTGGAAGTCAGGCAGAAGAGTTTAACCTGCCTGAGGTGGGGAAACTGGGAGTAAAATTAAACCACCAACTGAGCAAAACCCACTCTGAGTGGCAGAAAGGGTATGGGTTCTGGTGCATACTCGAGGGTTAAGCCTACCCCTCTGCCTCTTAATTCTGAGATTCTCTCCAGCAAGAGCAAGCTATCAGAGGGATCTGTGGGAAAAAACTTGTGTCTTTCTTCTCACCCAACTCTCTAATACAAATCTTTTCAATCTATGATACAAATTCCCTTTGCCTCTTCCTTTTGAAATAAGCAGAAAAGTTCCCAGGGAACCTGAAATCTGCTTCAAAATTCAGAGCGATGCTTACTTCTAATGCTAGACACCCATCTGGGTCTGTCTGTAACCCTAAGGTAGTTTTCTAAATTATGAACACATATTGGCCTGGAAATTCCTTGTCACTCATGAAGCAGTTTACCTACACTGAGTATTAATGTTTTGTTCCCAATTCTCCTGGTGAAAGGAGTTGCGAACTGTGATCCTATAGAAAACCATTGTGAAGATAGAAGGGCACAGGAGGTATGGTATGTACCTAAGTAGGTAAGCTTTCTCCCTTTCTCTTCTGTTTCTTTGCTCGCTACTGAAAAGGAAGTTTCAGAAGCCGATGCTCAAGCCAGAAAGCCAAGCTCTTGGGTGATTGAGGATTTTCTGGTTTCAAATTAAACAGAAAACTAAATTAGCAAATTAATTGTTGGATGTGTTTTCCTGGGCCCTTCATCAGCTGCTGCAGGACCAGTAGCCAATCAAAGAAGACTTTTGGCTGCCCTGGAGAGGGGGCAGGGTTCAGAATCAGGTTCTGCTAGCTTCCAAGTGTCAGACATGTTAA
Source organism: Stenella coeruleoalba (assembly GCF_951394435.1). NCBI lineage: Eukaryota > Metazoa > Chordata > Mammalia > Artiodactyla > Delphinidae > Stenella > Stenella coeruleoalba. Next base: position 20,619,363 of record NC_137169.1, read on the forward strand.
TTTTAAATTACTTTTGTACAGCTTGGTGTCAAAATGATTAAAGCATGAAAAGAAAAGCAGAACCAAAGGAGAGAAAAGGGAAATCATTTACCTTGCATTTGGAGCAAGGACACTTGCAATTCCATTCCAGCTGGCTTTCTCCTATAAGTTATACAAGTTCTTAGCTTTAGGCCCTTTAGTGACCACCGAAGATGGGAGGGTTGTGCAGTGGTCATGGCTCTTCATTCCCTTTGTATAATGTCACTATCTCTATATGGCAGAATCTATATCACAGATACTAAGATGGCCAAACCTTCTTCCCTGCTTCCCCAGTAACATTTATTCTGGTAATATATTAGGCACTATGTGTCAGGCATTGTCCTAACTATTTTACTGGTAATATATGATCCTCACAACAATGCCATGGGGTGTGTGTTGTTATTATTCCCATTCTACAGATGAGAAAACTGAGGCTTAGAAAGGTGAAGTCACTTGCTCTAGTTGCTCATCTAGCAGAGGCAGAGCTGGGATTTTAGTTCCAGTATTGTCCCACTCTGCAGCAGTCCTGTCTCCTTTCCATTTTCCCTTTTTGGTTGGAGGAAAGAAGAATTTAAGTAAGTCTGATTGCTAAGACAGCTTCATTGTCCCTTTTAACAGTCATGTATGCTTTCTTTTTGTTTGAAGATGTGGCTGAGGTCAGCTGTATTCTACATGAAGTAGCAACGTCTTTACCAAACTACTTTCCTGGGGTGAGCAGGTAACCAGCTCACTAGTTGGCTTGTCTTCGTCTCTGTACCCAGCTTTCCCAGTTGGTTTCATGACACGTTTTCCTCAAGATGAGCCATTTCATCTGACTCTTATACGTGAGGTGCAAGGCTGACCTCAGCTGCCATTGCTTTTCAACCATCAAAACAAAGCTGTACTGCTTGACTTCTCTCGGTCTGCCATATTTTATTAATTTTATTTCATCCACCCTTCCTACAGTCACCCCACATTATCTTACTGTGTTGTTTGCCTCTGGAATTGCTGTGTGGTACTACAATTCAATTTTAAAGATCCTCATGGTGGAGAATTCACAAATTGCCCCTTGATGCTACTAAATAAGTTTTAGTTGCACCAAGATCTCCTAAAGGTGACAGTTGATACCCAAGCCATCATTCAGGATAGTACTGATAATGCCGAAGAAGTGATCTATAAACACAAGACTTAAATAATTGCCCACTGATAAATTTAGAAATCCTGAATCTTAGAACTTCAGGGATGTTATTATCAGCTGACTTTTAGTGAGTGCTATCACTTATCACTATGTGCTAAGTGCTTTTCAACAAACTAATGAGGTGGGTTATATTGTTTTCCCCCTTTTTACAGTGTCCAAGTGAATGGTAGCAAGGATGAAAGGCACCTCAACATTGTACAGTCCAGCCACCACATATATTTGGAATGCTTCTAGTGATGGACGTGGAGCTTCTTACATTCTAAGACAATCTATTTCATGTTTACATGACTTCTTCTGTATTCTGAGCTAAAGCTCCTAACCATCAGTTCTAGAATCTTGGAGCTTCCCAGGACAAGCCTAATTCTTTTTTTACACAATAGCTCTTCAGGTATTTCAGGATGGCTCTTCTATCACTTACGAGTTCTTCAATTCTTCCTTGCAAGCCAAGGTTTCAAGTCTCCTCACTATCTTGGTTGGTTGCTGTCTTTATTACCTCCCTCTAAAAGTGAACACATTACTTAGATGTGGTCTAACATAGAATGAAATGGAGCTCTTTCTTTCCCTGTTCCAGTTGCTATATTTCTATTAATCCAGCCTAAAACTGTATTTGATTCATCTGAAGCTCCATATGTGGAAAAAACCAACCTGACTCCCCACTACCTCTCCTTGTTATGTACTTGGTCTTCATGTTTATGTTCTTCTTCTAGTTCCCTCATAACATGCCCATACACTTCTTTTCTGCGTGACCTCGATCCTCATTCTTTGCAGTGCCAGACTGCTCTCTCCCTGTGCACATATGTTACATTTATTTTCCCTCAGTTTCCATTGCCTTATCTCTTCCCACTTCATCTCCTTGTTTCTACCTGTTCCAACATCAGAGAATCCAAATCACTTTCTAACCATCTTGCTTCTTTCTGAATCTGGTGAGGCTGGATGTGTCTGTCCTGGTTAGCATTTACAATGCATATGCTGACAGTCTGAGGCTGCCTTCCAAGAGAGTAATCTGCTTTGGGAATGTTTTTCCTAAGCAGATCTCAACAATTTCACTCTACTGGAGTTCCAGAGGAAAAAGCATAGCCCAGGACTTGGTCATAAAGGGGACACTGTGAAAGCAAAAGATGGTGAATTAATGATGACTCTTCACTTTATGGACAGTCGAGCTGATAACCAGCTTGGATGATGAGAAGCACAATGGAAACAGCCTGGGTTTAAATCCTAGTTCTCTAGGTTCCACCCTGGATGATCCTGGGCCAGTTACTTAACTTCTATGACTCAATTTCCTCATCTGTAAAACAGTGGCAACAATCGTACCCACTTCTTAGGCCTGTTGTAAGGAGTTAATTCATGGAAAAAGCTTAGAAGAGTGCTTGTCTCGCACACAGTAAAGGACAGATATTATTATTCCTGCACGTTGCAAAATAATTTAAAGTTAGAACAGAAAAGAGATGATTTCTCCCAGGCACTTAGGTTTTCTGCCTGAATCTTTACAAGCCTTAATTCACTGAGTCTTAGTATTGAGGTTTTGGCTTTATAAGGAAGCAGACACTCAGAAGGAAGCTCAAGAGTCATTTGTGAATGAATGCCCCTCAATCTGGGGCTGGTGAGAAGCAGGGTAGAATTGTTATTTAAGAGGGAGAGTAAAGGCTAGAAGAATTAGAATCTATTGGGCATGAGATCCAGCATGCTCTCTTCCTTTTTTCCCTACTGAAACAAACAAACAAATAAACAAACCCACTTTCAGACAGAGATGAGTAAAGGCTCCTAGAAAGGGCTGTGGAGCTATAGATCTTACCAAAGAATTAAGTGGTCTACAATGGCCACGCTTTTGTGTTTTTAAAATCTCTGGATTAAAAAAAAAAAGAAAACATGACTTCCTCCCCACCCCTCCCCCACCAAACCCCCACTTTTTTAGTCTTAGTCATATAGCAGTTTAGGACAGAATTCTACAAAAACGTCAAAGGTTCCACAGAAAGCTATGGTTGGTTACGTTACACGGTCCACAGTGTAGACTCTACACTAACAGAAGAAATTAGTTTAGGTTGTGTCAAATCATGTTAAAATACAACATTAAATAAATGCAAAGAGCCCAGAACAAAGAAAGTGATTAAGCTGGTTTAACTGCATTCAACCCACTATGCTAAATCCCCGTAGGGGCTCGAGTTAAACAACAAATTTGGTTTCTTGGCCTAAATCCTTTTCTTCAAAGAAGAAATTTTTCTTGTGAGTAACTCTGATAAATTTGTTTTCATCTTCTTCATTTCTTAGTCTCTAGGGAAGCTGGGGTGAAAATAACCTATCTGATTGGGTTGCATTTTTGGAAGAGATGGACCATAAAGAATGAACTAGAAGGCGACTGGTTGTACAGCTAAAGAGGCGTTGGAGGAACTGAGGCATGGGAGGTGTGTGATTGTTCAGCCCCAGAAAAAGGCCAGCTAGTGACACCCGGGATGAAGATTTTATCCGGCAGTGAATCAAATAAGGCTGCGAGGGAGATAATAAGGTGTAATTATAGCAGTGCTGTTAGTGCCTGTTTATGGGGTCTGGCAGCAATTTGGTTGAACACCCCTCATTTTGAGAAATTTGTAATTTGGCAGCAAGAATTCTTGCCTTAAAATTTGGCACAAACCCTCACAGTTTAATATTGCAAAATCTGGGAAATGTTGAAATGTGGCTGCTATTCTAACTGAACTTTTTTAGGCTTTTTCGAATTGGTTTTTTTCCTGTTGGATTCGGAAACAAACCCCTCTCTTTTAAAAAGTTCAGGAAGGTTTTTTTAAACCACAAACTCAAGTACGCTTACAAGCAGATGTACTGCTGTAATAAACTCTCATGACTTAAATCTTTGTGTACATACAGAAGGGAAAAAAGCTTTCACTTCAAAAACCCGAGTCCCTTCTGTTGGTAGTCCTTTAAAAATTCCCCACAATCAGTATTTTAATTTCCTTTGAGTCAGAGCAGTGCAACGTAGTGTTGCTCTTGGTTTTACCAACCGACTGCTTCCCCCAAGATTATTCCCCGTTGTTTTAAAGTAGAAGGGAGGTCACCGGGCTGTAGTGAAATGTGGCCAGTTCCGGCTGGGACCAAGTTGGCCCAAAGGGCTTCTCTAAAGTAACTGGAAGTTTTCTGACAGGAAACCGGTCAGTTCTTATAAGCCTCGGCTCGGGTTCCCACGGCCCCGGAGGCTGCGGCTCCCCCGACGCCCCTCTAGGGGCTGGGCAGCACCGCGGGGTGCGGGGCTCTGTAGGCGGCAGGGGGCAGCAGCGGGAACCCGTTGTTCTCGAGGCGGGGGTAGGGTGGGGCGGGAAGCCGCCCCTACCCCCCCCGTTTCCTTGCCCCGCGCCCTCCCCTCCCCCTCTCGCGCCTTCCCTCCCCTCCCCGCGGGGAGGAGGGCGGGGGCGCGGAGTCCTCCCCCGGGACAGGGAGCGTGTGCGTCCCCTCCGCTCCCCTCCCCCCCGGCCGGGCTCTCCTGGCTCCCCGAGGCGGGAGTTTCCAGGAAGAGCTCAGAACGCGGCCGCACCACCGAGCGCACGAAGACGTCAAGTAGTCCCTCAGAGCGACCTGATTAGAGGAGAATTCTAGCTACCAGGGGCTGTCGGAGTTGAAACTCCGAAAAGATAGGGAGTGGCTGCCTGGTCTGAGGAGCTCAAGCAAAGAGGTCCGAGCTCCCACTTTCCATTCCTGGAGAAAGATGTGTGGGGGAGGCGGAACGAGTTCCGGCGGAGGGCTCGGACGCGCCGGGTGGAGTAAAGCGCTCACAGAGTTAAAGTGGGCGGGAAAACCCGGAGCGGACTCTCCTTGACACGCCCAGAACCTCCCGCCCCATTCTTCGTGGGGGAGGGGAACGAAAAGAGCAAGGGAGAGAAATGTGTTCCCTTTCCCTGCTTCCTAAATCCCTACTGAAGAAACAAGTGGCGACCCGCCACCTCGAAAGACGCGCAGAAGGGCCGTCATGTCCCGGCGGGGAGGGGCCACGTGTCTCCTCCTCCTGTAACGTCCGCGCCGTCGGCGCTGGGCGTGCGGTCAGAAGCCCAGGCCTGCGACCTGGAGAAGCTAGGCGCGCGCATGCGTGCAGTGGGCGCGCGCTTTCCGCCCCTTTCCTGAGCGCGTTAGCGTCCCCCCTCCCCCCACGTTCCTCAGCCGCCACCTCAGAGCCTCCCCCGCACCCAGCCCTCTCTTTTCGGGGGAGGTGGCCTGTCTTGCCCATCCACTGACTAACCCCTTCACCCCAGCTTCGCCCCGCCTCCCCTGAGCTTCGGTACAAACTCCGCAGCTAGGGCTCAGCTTTCACATTCCCGCCTCCGCCTTCTATCTCCCCTCCCAAGCCTGAAGCGCTTCCTGCAAACTGCCCTGTTCTCGCTCTTCTCGGCGCCGCCTCCTCCCGGCCCTAACTGGATGGCTGCTTTCACGTTGGTGGGGCTGCGGGTAGTAATCCTGTATTTTTCCTTCAGCAGGCTATCGCCTGCTCCATTTTACAGATGAGGAAGTTAAGGTCCAGAGCTAGGACAGGCTGGCCTCTAAAGGCTCCTTGAGTTGTCCCCACAATCAAACACGGTAATTGACACTGTTAAGAGTAACCCTTGACTTCGTACAATTTAAGCAGCCGTGGGAAGCCAGTCCCCAGTCTTTCCTTGGCACCCTCAGTCCTGCAGTCCAGCCCAGTTGGCAAAAGCCAGAGAAATGATTGATCCCAAATGAACTATGTAGCGATTACTGAATTAGAAGAAGGGCCAGTTGGAGATCTTAGCAGGCACAGAGGCTTTTAGAGGTGCTGCAGGTTATTTATTCAATGTGAAGTCGTTTTTTAACACAATGTTTAATGTTTTCTTTTAGATTTTGTAATTCTTTTATTCCTTCCCCCATTCGAGATCATTCTTCTGGTTTTGAAAACATTTTGACGTAATTTGTCTCCTCCAGTAAAAAAGAATTACCATTTCATTTTAAAGGATAACTTTTCCTTTTTGTTAGTATGGTTGATTATTATTCCTAAATTCCACACCACAATCCCCAAAGTCAATTCTTCCCTGGGCTTCAGCTCTAATTAAAGTTACCTTCAGTCGATGAGAGGCTTGCAAGAGATGTCATGGAGAATCTTGAGGTACTGCTTCTGTAAACTTTTTGTGTATCACAAACTTTAAAGCTATAAGTGGGAAGGAAAGGAAATAGACTTGTGTAATTTTATGTATATCTAACGAGTCATTATTTCAGATTCAAATATTTTGAGTCTCATTCCAAGCATTGTAAATATGGGTCTGTTTTGTTATTTTGTTTTCTTTTAAATGACTTTTATCATGATTTTCCTCTATTGCAAATATTTCTAAATAGTCTGTTGGGCTGATGTCTTCTAAGCACAATGATGGTCTGAAGAACCAGTCCAGGTTTGTTACAAGGCAATTTTTTGTTAAGTTGACTGAGTGTTGCATGATAACACTTTCTGAACTTTTGTTCAGTAAATAAATGTTTTCTATGTGCATAGTACTATATTAGGTCTTTTGTGAGAAATAAAGGTGGACAAGATAAGGCTATTCTTAAGAAGCAACCTAGTAGTGGAGATAAAATTCTTCACCACAGGCTCAAATCAGTAGAAAGTCATTGTTATTTCTAGATTAACTTTTTTTTTAAACCACTTAAGTTATATATTGATTTGAGATTTCCCAAAATTTTTCCCCTTGTTCATGTGCAGTTCTCAGGTTCTGAACATGTAGATTAAGGGATGGGAGGAATGAAGAGCTAAGAAGCATCTAAACAGAAAGGATCAGGAGTGGGCAGTGATTTAATGGGAATATGAATAATCACACAGTTCAATACTGAAGAATAAGACTGTAAGAATGGCAAGAAAGAGAAGTGTAAGTGTAAGGATGTCCAGGTCTTCAGATTTTAAATACTGAAAAACAACGGAAGGCCTTAGGAATTATGTGCTGTTTAACTTTGTGTGAGTGTTGACAAACGTAGCTTTTATTTCTGGAAGGATGAAATAGTCTTGCATCTAAGTCTAAGCAGTTGCCTAGGTGCACAGATTGGGTGAGGAAATTTTTTTTTTTGGCCGTGCCTCGCAGCATGTGGGATCTTAATTGCCCAACCAGGGATGAACCCGTGCCCCCTGAAATGGAAGCGTGGAGTCCTAACCACTGGACCGCCAGGGAATTCCTTGGTGAGGAGTTTTAAGGAAGACCAGTGGTAGAGAAGAAAAAATCTAGTTTGCAATGGAATTCAAACTTCCTATAGTAGAAGGAGGGGAGAATCCTTTGATTTAGGTTAGACAGAACCAAAACTCTTATCCACCCCACCCCTAAAGAAAATCACTTACAGTTGACATTAAACATATAACTTAAATCTAAATACTTTTTGACCAATTTAGAAAGCCTTGCATTTGAACTTTATTATTCAAATTTACCTTCTACAGTGATTTTATAAGCTTTAGCTTCATTCTGCTACTCTAAATGTTTCTGCTGGGCTCCTGCTTCTGCTTCCAGAGTTACTGCAACCTTGCTGTTACATCCTGGTCTGCAAACTGATGCCTTTCATGGGGTTGGTGCTATAAGATAGTGTAACTAGGTTTTCAGCTCAATCCTATTCTAACATTTAGATTCAGAAGTTAAATTGTAAAAACCCCAAGAACATAGTCTTTCTTAAGTAAAATGAAGAAATTACCACAGGCTCAAATCAGTAGAAAGTCAGGAACATAGTCTTTCTTAAGTAAAATGAAGAAATTACATGTGAAAATGTACTACTTCTCATTAAATCTAGGGATAATTCTCTGAACTCTTGTATGTGACTGTATTGCTATTCATAACCTGCAACAGTGCCCCATAGACATCAGAGTCAAACTGCTGTGGATTATTGTCACTGAACTGGGAGAAGAGTGGCACTATCTGATTTCTTAAGGGAAAATCATACTGTAGACTAAAACCTATAGAAAAATTGACACAGTCATCAGCTTTATCATAATGGAATTCAGGCCTTGCTTTCCCCTTTACTGTCAACCTCTGTGTCATAGAGCATAAATGGATCCTTATTGTTGGTCTTGCATCCAAGCTGGAAGTCATAAGGCTTCCATTTCTTTAGTCATTTTAGAAGCCACAGTTTGAATAGATGCCTGCAAAATCTTTTTATCATGAAGCTTTCTAAAGATGATTTTTCTGGCCACTGCTCTGACTTCATTCTTTTTGGGATCCTGGGTAAGTCATTCCTCTTATTCGGGCTTCAGTTTCTCTACCTTGGGTCTTGCTGAACCCACAACCAGCTCCAGGTCATTCTCCAGAAGGTTACTTCTTTGCTTTAGTGCTGCAGGACCCTGGACTTTTAAAGTAATTTCTTTTACTCATATCTGTCTTTTCTAGTCTTATTTAGCTTTTATACATTGATGAGAGAAGTTTTACACTGAGGGAATTGAAATTTTGGGCTCCAAAAATAATGTGATGTTAAGGCAAGGTCTTAGGGAGGTTAGGGGAACAAAGAGACTATTTCAGGGATTCTTAACCTGGCATCCAGGATAGAATGCATTGGGTCCATGAACATGGATTGAGGGAAATCACATCTTTATTTTCACTAATTTGTAATTGAAATTTAACATTTCTTTTTAGTTTGAATGTTAGTAACAAAACCACAGCACTACTGTATTAGCAGTACCGTACTTGTGACTGTCATTGATAGAAATCACAGATAATTTCATATCACACTGCAGTTGTTGCAGACACATTGATATAGTTTGTACTCATTACTAGGAGATCTTGTTATTTAATGTGTTAATAAAGACATACATTTATTGGGCTTCCCGGGTGGCACATAGGTTAAGAATCCACCTGCCAATGCAGGGGACATGGGTTCGAGCACTGGTCCAGGAAGATCCCACATGCCACAGAGCAACTAAGCCCGTGTGCCACAACAACTGAGCCTGCGCTCTAGAACCCGCGAGCCAGAACTGCTGAGCCCGTGTGCTACAACTACTGAAGCCCGCGCACCTAGAGCCCGTGCTCTGCAACAAGAGAAGCCACCGCAATGGGAAGCCCGCGCACTGCAACGAAGGGTAGCCCCCGCTTGCCACAACTAGAGAAAGCCTGCGCACAGCAATGAAGACCCAGTGTAGCCAAAAATAAATAAATTAGTTTTTTAAAAAAAGAAATACATTTTATTTATTTATTTATGGCTGTGTTGGATCTTCATTGCTGCGCGCAGGCTTTCTCTAGCTGCAGTGAGCGGGGGCTACTCTTTGTTGCCGTGCATGGGCTTCTCACTGCGGTGGCTCCTCTTGTTGCGGAGCACGGGCTCTAGGTGCACAGGCTTCAGTAGTTGTGACACGTGGGCTCAGTAGTTGTGGCTTGCGGGCTCTAGAACGCGGGCTCAGTAGTTGTGGTGCATGGACTTAGTTGCTCTGCGCATGTGGGATCTTCCCAGACCAGGGCTCGAACCCGTGTCCCCTGCATTGGCAGGCGGATTCTTAACCACTGTGCCACCAGGGAAGTCCCAGAAATATATTTATTAATGTATCATACATTTAAAATTTTTTGATAACTAATTCAGTATATTAGGTTTCCTCTGTAAACCAATGTAATATCCTCTGCATTTAAAAACATTACTCTGACAAAAGGTCTATAGGTTTCTCCACACTGTTAAAGGGATCCATGGTACAAAGAAAGATTAAGAACCTCTGCTTTAATCAAAATAAATACTATTACTAATGGGTTATAAACCACTGAATAAAATAAGAATCCCTGTTGTAAATAAGTAAATGAATAAGTAAATAAGTAAATGAATCATTATAAATAAGTATATGAATCATTACATAAATATAGGAAAAGTGAAAGTGTTTCCTTTCAGGAGGATGACAACTAATAAATACAGATGGGATGATGGAGTAAGAAACTCATTCATGGATGCTAAAACTACTGGGTGAAAGTTTGATGAGGAGCCGGATATTTACATGGCAAAGTATCTCTCCATAAATTATTTAATAGTTACAGAGCAATAGTGGAGGAACCTCATCACACCACTTTAACCAAGTCATCAAGCCTACATCACTGATACTGGGACAAACTGACTGCATGTACCTCTTAATAAAAAGCACTGAGGAATCCTAAAGATGCTACCAGAAAACTACTAGAGTTAATCAATGAATTTGGTAAAGTAGCAGGATACAAAATTAATGCACAGACATCTCTTGCATTCCTTTACACTAATGATGAAAAATCCGAAAGAGAAATTAAGGAAACACTCCCATTTACCATTGCAACAAAAAGAATAAAATAACTAGGAATAAACCTACCTAAGGAGACAAAAGACCCATATGCAGAAAACTATAACACACTGATGAAAGAAATTAAAGATGATACAAATAGATGGAGAGATATACCATGTTCTTGGATTTGAAGAATCAGTATTGTGAAAATGACTATATTACCCAAAGCAATCTACAGATTCAATGCAATCCCTATCAAACTGCCAATGGCATCTTTCACAGAACTAGAACAAAAAATTGCACAATTTGTATGGAAACACAAAAGACCCCGAATAGCCAAAACAATCTTGAGAAAGAAAAACGGAGCTGGAGGAATCAGGCTCCCAGACTTCAGACTATACTACAAAGCTACAGTAATCAAGACAGTATGGTACTGGCACAAAAACAGAAATATAGATCAATGGAACAGGATAGAAAGCCCAGAGATAAACCCATGCACATATGGTCACCTTATCTTTGATAAAGGAGGCAAGAATATAAAATGGAGGGAGGACAGCCTCTTCAATAAGTGGTGCTGGGAAAACTGGACAGCTACATGTAAAATAATGAAATTAGAACACTCCCTAACACCATACACAAAAATAAACTCAAAATGGATTAAAGACCTAAATGTAAGGCCAGACACTATAAAACTCTTAGAGGAAAACATAGGCAGAACACTCTATGACATAAATCACAGCAAGATCCTTTTTGACCCACCTCCTAGAGAAATGGAAATAAAAACAAAAATAAACAAATGGGACCTAATGAAACTTAAAAGCTTTTGCACAGCAAAGGAAACCATAAACAAGACAGAAAGACAACCCTCAGAATGAGAGAAAATGTTTGCATATGAAGCAACTGACAAAGGATTAATCTCCAAAATTTACAAGCAGCTCATGCAGCTCAATATTAAAAAAACAAACAACCCAATCCAAAAATGGGAAGAAGACCTAAATAGACATTTCTCCAAAGAAGGTATACAGATTGCCAACAAACACATGAAAGAATGCTCAACATCATTAATGATTAGAGAAATGCAAATCAAAACTACAATGAGATATCATCTCACACCAGTCAGAATGGCCATCACCAAAAAATCTACAAACAGGGTTTCCCTGGTGGCGCAGTGGTTAAGAATCTGCCTGCCAATGCAGGGAACCCGGGTTCGAGCCCTGGTCCAGGAAGATCCCACATGCCGTGGAGCAACTAAGCCCGTGTGCCATGACTACTGAGCCTGCGCTCTAGAGCCTGCGAGCCACAACTACTGAAGCCTGCGTGCCTAGAGCCTGTGCTCTGCAACAAGAGAAGCCACCACAATGAGAAGCCTGTGCACCACAACAAGAGTAGCCCCCAGTCATTGCAACTAGAGAAAGCCTGCGCACAGCAACAAAGACCCAATGCAGCCAAAAATAAATAAATAAATATATATTTTAAATCTACAAACAATAAATGCTGAAGAGGGTGTGGAGAAAAGGGAACCCTCTTGCACTACTGGTGGGAATATAAATTGATACAGCCACTATGGAGAACAGTATGGAGGTTCCTTAAAAAACTAAAATTAGAACTACCATATGACCCAGCAATCCCACTACTGCGCATATTACTTGAGAAAACCATAATTCAAAAAGAGTCATGTACCACAATGTTCATTGCAGCTCTATTTACAATAGCCAGGACATGGAAGCAACCTAAGTGTCCATCGACAGATGAATGGATAAAGAAGATGTGACACATATATACAGTGGAATATTACTCAGCCATAAAAAGAAACGAAATTGAGTTATTTGTAGTGAGGTGGATGGACCTAGAGTCTGTCATACAGAGTGAAGTAAGTCAGAAAGAGAAAAACAAATACTGTATGCTAACACATATATATGAAATCTAAAAAAAAAAAAAAAGGTTCTGAAGAACCTAGGGGCAGGACAGGAATAAAGACGTAGAGAATGGACTTGAGGACACAGGGAGGGGGAAGGGTAAGTTGGGACGAAGTGAGAGAGTGGCACGGACATATATACACTACCAAATGTAAAACCGATAGCTAGTGGGAAGCAGCCGCATAGCACAGGGAGATCAGCTCAGTGCTTTGTGACCACCTAGAGGGGTGGGATAGGGAGGGTGGGAGGGAGGGAGAGAGACATAAGAGGGAAGAGATACGGGGATAAATGTATATGTATAGCTGATTCACTTTGTTATAAAGCAGAAACTAACACACCATTGTAAAGCAATTATACTCCAATAAAGATGTTAAAAAAAAAAAGAGAAGACAGAAAGATGATTTTTGTAAAGAACAGAACTCTTGGTAACATGAATAAAAGCTAATCAATTCTATGCATCGATAAATAAACAAGTAAATAAAAAACAGAGATGTAAAAAAAAAGCACTGAGGACCAAACATTACTTCAGTGATAATCCTGCCAAAAATGCACAAACTGAATCTAATCATGAGGAAATGTCAGACGAACCCAAATGGAGGGCCATTTTACAAAATAACTAGCCTGTACTCTTCAAAAATGTCAAGGTCAGGAAAAAAAAGAAAGCCTGAGAAATTGATCCAGATTAAAAGAGACAAAAGAGACATGACAACTAAATGCAATGTGTGACCTTAGATTTGATCCTGAACTAAGAAAAAATATATCTCTACATAATGTTTTTAGGATAATTTACACAATTTAATATAGACTGTAGTTAGACAATAATATTGTATCAATGTTAAATGTCCTAATTGTATATACACACAGGCACACACGCACACGCACACACACACACTGTGGTTACATAAGAGAATGGCCTTGTTCTTAATAAATAACACACTGAAGTATTTAGGGTTAAAAAGTGTATGATGTCTCTAAGTCTCAGATGGTTTAGGAAAAAACACATATAAGTCTATATGTAAGAGGGAATAATAAAGTAAATGGAAAAAATGTAAATAATTTTAAAATTTGGATAAAAGACTTAGGGGAGTTCCTTCTGCTACTCTTGACATTTTTCTGTAAGTTTGAAATTACATTGCTTTAGATCATTTGTTCCACCCTCTCCCTTTGAAGAGGTGAAAATTGAGATTTTGGAAGGTGAAGACTGCTCAAGGTCACACAAAAAGTTGGTGACAGAGTTAGGGCCAAAATTCAGATCTCCAGATGTCAGTGCTCTTTTTACAACACCAACTGAATTGTTTGGTGTTTCTGTTTGGATGGAAAAGGTTGAGCCACCCCTTTTTTACTTCTCTTTTTAGTTTCTTGGTTCCTTAGAGCTAGTTCCTTCTGCTAGAGAACCAGACTAACATAACTAAATGCTTCTTTCAGTTCCTTCATGATTAGGCAAGGATCAGTCTGAAATTTTTGAGCTGTACAGTTGGGATATCTCTTTCCTCTTGTAGGTTTAACATCTTTCTTATCGCCAGTCTTTTTCTGTACATGGTCAGCTTCTTTTATATGGTATTATTTGTACCCTGTCCCCCATAGAGTGATGATGTATTATTCTTTAAACTTCTTTCCATAGACCACTCCATTTCAAGGTCTCTTCAATATTATCTATTCTAAATAAAATTGTATGTTTTCATTTCTGTGGTTCTATGACTCAGTTTCCTTAATTGGTGGAAAATTAAGGCATAATATGCCAAAAAAAAAGGGAACATAGCATTTCAGAATTATAGTCTTAAAATATGGAGATTAATCTAACCACAATCATAGATGGTGGGGGCCATTTACTAGTTTTACTAGTTACTGAGTAAATCAGCTTTATCAAAAAATTAAGAAATCAGATCTCTCATTTTCCATGTAAATCAGCGGGAGGATGCCTTGTCTCCAAGTGAGATAATGGAAAATATTAAATAAAAATTAAATGTCAACAATTTCATATGGCTCAACCTGATAGCAGTAAGCATATTATTAGGTAGTGATGTGTTTTCTCTTCTCTTACGGAATTGGTGGAAAAATGGAGATAGTTCATGTGGTATCTGCTCTTGAATCTTCAACTTCTCACTTTCTTTTCCTACCCTGGCTGTTCCTCTGTCCTGTCACTCTCTGTGAGATTCTTTCTTCAAATTACTCCAAATTTCCATCTTGGCTTATATTAGCTTCTGCCACCTGGGATCCATCCAGCAATTCATAGAAAGTTAGAGATGGAATACCAGAAGCAGTTTGTTCAGTCTCCTTATACTTCAGGTGAGGAAACAGAGGTTAACATCATAAAGCTGATATCTCAGAGATGTGGCATGAATGTGATATCCTGACTCCCAGGGTAGTGGTCTTTCTACCTCAGTATCCATGTTCTACCTTATATTTTCTACAGCCCAATTTATGGACTTGGGTCTATCTTTCAATCTCACTGTCTCTTTCTTCCCCTTATCTTTTTCTTAGTTCTCATGTCAGTCAGTCACCTGGATCTCCTTTATTTCCTCATTTTTGCCTTTTTACCATTCAAGAGCAACTTTAGCTTGTGCATTCTCTCTCTTTCTCTTTCCATCTTTGCCATTGATGAAATAAATTTATTTATTTTTAGCTGCGTTGGGTCCTCGTTGCTGTGCACAGGCTTTCTCTAGTTGTGGTGAGTGGGGGCTACTCTGCCTTGCAGTGTGCGGGCTTCTTCTTGTGGTGGCTTCTCTTTGTTGCAGAGCACGGGCTCTAGGCGCGCAGGCTTCCGTAGTTGTGGCACAAGGGCTCAGTAGTTGTGGCACGCGGGCTCTAGAGCACAGGCTCAATAGTTGTGGCGCACGGACTTAGTTGCTCCGCGGCATGTGGGATCTTCCTGGACCAGGGCTCAAACCCATGTCCCCTGCATTGGCAGGCGGATTCTTAACCACTTCACCAGGGAAGCCCGTGTATTATTTTATACTTACAGAATATTTTGAAAATAATTTAAGAAAAAATAGTGATTGATAATATCTGTCCTTACAATAAAAACTACCATGGCCCAGTGGAAACAATGGAAAGGAATCGGAATTAGAATTTTTTTTTTTTTAATGAATGAGTGATGTTTTGTTAAACCTCACAAAGTAGAGTTTGAATCACCTTTGACTCTGCTGAAAATATACCCTATCTTTATTCCTAAAATACTGAATTGTTTATTTGAAAAGACCTTTGGGATTCATGTTCAGGGGAGCAGAGTAAAATATCAAGAAAAAATTATTTAGTATGAGGGAAGCAGAAGATTTTAGGGTAATGGACAAGTCTTTGGGTCCTAGGAATACTGTAACAATTTTTAAAGGGCAGAGCAGAGGCAATTGCTTTTTTTACAATTTATGTATTTTTAAGACAGTTCAGCTAGAGACTCAGCCAATAAGTAGAAAAACTTCAGAGTGAATGTTTGGTGTGTGAATCTGGTACATTGAGGAGTATCTCAGGTTTTCTCTACCTTTATTTTATTATTATTATTTTTAAAATATTTATTTATTTATGTAGGCTGTTCCGGGTCTTAGTTGCAGCACATGGGATCTTCGTTGTGGCATGAGGGATCTTTTAATTGTGGCATGTGGGCTTCTTAGTTGCGGCATGCATGCAGGATCTAGTTCCTGGACCAGGGATTGAACCCAGGCCCCCTGCACTGGGAACATGGAGTCTTACCCACTGGACCACCAGGGGAAGTCCCTTCTCTACCTTTAAAGACTTAACTGTTGATAAGAAGTACCCTGTAAACACCTTGTTTAGTCAGCATTTGCATCTTGCAGCCCAGAAATTTGGTTTTGGGTACTTTACCTACTTTGGGACAAATTGGCCTTCTATTGGTAGGTGAGCCTTATATGAGATAATACTTCAGCCTGGAGTTTGGATAAGCACTGACTGATGGATGTAAAAAGTCAGTGGAAGCTTTACTCTTAAAGAGAAAGGTCAATGTTTATATTTTCTTTCCTCTGCCATGTAGCTTTTCCAGAAATAGTCTTTGGGTTTTTTTTTATTAGTTAATCTCTTTATTCCCACCCCCCAACCCACCCCCATGCTCACCTCCCTACCATCTTTTTATGTGTAAACTAAGCCTTTGTTGAAAACAATTTATGGCAAAATTGTACAATTTTTTCTTTAATTTCTTTAATTTCTTTTATTTTTGGCTGCGTTGGGTCTTCATTGCTGCATGCGGGCTTTCTCTAGTTGCTACTCTTCGCGCAGTACATGGGCTTCTCATTGCAGTAGCTTCTCTTGTTTCGGAGCATGGGCTTTAGGCAAGCAGTCTTCAGTAGTTGTGGCCTGCGGGCTCAGTAGTTGTGGCTTGTGGGCTCTAGAGCACAGGCTCAGTAGTTGTGGGGCACGGGCTTAGTTGCTCCGCAGCATGTGGGATCTTCCCAGACCAGGGCGCAAACCTGTGTCCCCTGCATTGGCAGGCAGATTCTTAACCACTGTGCCACCAGGGAAGCCCAAAATTGTACAATTTTCTTTGGAAAATAAAGGATGGATATATATTAATGGTCTCTTTTCCTTTCAAGCTTTAATTGGCATGCTATTCATAGACGTGATTTGGAAAAATGTGGAAGAGAAAGACCTCTTCATCTGGAATTAATGGAGTTACCATCAATAATTATGAGAGGCATATACCCTGAGAAAACTGTAATTCAAAAAGAGTCATGTACCACAATGTTCATTGCAGCTCTATTTACAATAGTCAGGACATGGAAGCAACCTAAGTGTCCATCGACAGATGAATGGATAAAGAAGTGTGGCACATATATACAATGGAATATTACTCAGCCATAAAAAGAAACGAAACTGAATTATTTGTAGTGAGGTGGATGAACCTAGAGTCTGTCATACAGAGTGAAGTAAGTCAGAAAGAGAAAAACAAATACTGTATGCTAACACATATATATGAAATCTAAAAAAAAAAAAAAAAGGTTCTGAAGAACCTAGGGGCAGGACAGGAATAAAGACATAGAGAATGGACTTGAGGACACGGGGAGGGGGAAGGGTAAGTTGGGACGAAGTGAGAGAGTGGCACAGACATATATACACTACCAAATGTAAAACCGATAGCTAGTGGGAAGCAGCCGCATAGCACAGGGAGATCAGCTCGGTGCTTTGTGTCCACCTAGAGGGGTGGGATAGGGAGGGTGAGAGGGAGACGCAAGAGGGAGGAGATATGGGGATAAATGTATATGTATAGCTGATGCACTTTGTTATAAAGCAGAAACTAACACACCATTGTAAAGCAATTATACTGCAGTAAAGATGTTAAACAAAATTGTGAGTTTTAGAAACTTAATGATTTTGTCTTAATAAAGTAACAACCCTAATTCTCTAATTTTATCCCTACGAACTTGCAGAGTTTTCTCCAACTATCAATTGTTCCTGTTGGATAGCAGAGCTGAAAAGATGTAGTATTTATTTCAGGTACATTCACAATTATATAGTGAAGCTGAATGTGACAAACACATTACCAGGTCCCTTATCAAATATAAAAGAATCAGTTGCTTGTTACTCATGCCTGTGTTCTGCAAGTATTTCCTATAAATACAGTGGCCAATACATTAAAAAATTTTTCACTTTAGCTTTTTTTTTTTAGTAATAGTTATTACCTTTTATTTGTTGAATTTGCTGCAGGACTCAGAAAAAAAGAGTGTTACTGATAAATTTTAAAAGTGAGTCACCGTTGGCTAACCTTTCAGATTTCTTCTGGACTAAAGAGCTTTGCTGATGAACTTGACTTAGTCAAGAAGCTACCTAGGGGCTTCCCTGGTGGCACAGTGGTTAAGAATCCGTCTGCCAATGCAGGGGACACGGGTTTGAGCCCTGGTCTGGGAAGATCCCACATGCCGTGGAGCTACTGAGCCTGAGCTCTGGAGCCCGCGAACCACAACTACTGAGCCCGTGCGCTACAACTACTGAAGCCCATGCACCTAGAGCCCCGTGTTCCACAACAAGAGAAGCCACTGCAATGAGAATCCCCCACCACAACGAAGAGTAGCCCCCATTCGCTGCAACTAGAGAAAGCCTGCTCACAGCAACAAAGACCCAACGCAGCCAAAAATGAATAAATAAAAATTAATTAATTAAAAAAAAAAGAAGCTACCTAAATCCATTCTACTTGGTCAGGACTTATCAGTCTCTTAAAATTTGTTTCAAATGCCCTCATCTTCATAAAAACTTCCTAATAAGGTGGCCAAGATGCTCTTGTTCTTCACTTCTAGCCATCCATTAACACATTAAACATACCAGTGTTTCCCAAGCCGGCCAATTCCTTGAAATATTACTAGGTGTTCCGGGTGAAATAAATTTAGTAAACACTGTATATTATATCCTTCTCTTGGAGATATTTATGATTCATGTTATGAATAATTATGAATGAATGTTAAAGTCTCTGAGAACATCTGCAGTAAAAGAAATCTGCTTAACTTTGTTTAGCCCATTGTACTCAGTAAATACTTTGTCAATTGCAAGTTGTAATTCAAATGTTACATTCCACATGAAGCTTTTCACGACTCCCACAGGCAGTAGCCAATGTGTCCACCACTGAATTCACACAGCTTGAAGTTACACTATATAAGTGGTATAAAAATTTAGTTCCTGTTCATATTATTATGTAATCTTCTGATTGTTAGCAACAGAAAACTCATCTCAAACTTAATTAAGGGAATTTACTAGTTATCAACTGAAAACTCAAAGTTTCGTCCTCAGTGTTGAGGCTCAATGATACTACTAGAGACCTGGTTTCTTTCCATTTCATCTTCTAAAATATTTGATTTTCTAAAGTTTCCTCCTTCATGATCTCAGTATGGCTGTAGCAGTTTCTAGGAGGGCTGCATGTGTTTCCCTCATCTCTAGTGGGAAGAGAACATCTCTCAAGGAAGCTATTTCAAAATAACAAGGAAGCATCTTTTCCAGAAGCCCCAGCAAAGGTCTTTTCATATCCCATTGTCCTGAATTAAGATCACTTGTCCAGGGGCTTCCCTGGTGGCTCAGTGTTTAAGAATCCACCTGCCAATGCAGGGGACACGGGTTCGAGCCCTGGTACGGGAAGATCCCACACTCTGGGGAGGAACTAATCCCATGCGCCACAACTACTGAAGCCTGCACGCCTAGAGCCCGTGCTCCGCAACAAGAGAAGCCACTGCAATGAGAAGGCCGTGCGCACCGCAAGGAAGAGTAGCCCCTGCTCACTGCAACTAGAGAAAGCCTGCACACAGCAGCAAAGACCCAAAGCAGCCAAAAATAATAAATAAAATAAATGAATAAATTTATTTTAAAAAAAAGATCACTTGTCCATCACTGAACTAATCAATGTCCATGGAGATAGGATGTGCTCTGCTTAAGCCAAATAGGGTCTATCCTGGTTTTGGGTGTGAAGTCAGCTTCCTTGGAAGCTTCCTTTTGTGATCATACGTAAGAGAATATGGGTACTGTTTCTAAGGGGAAGGAGGAATAGATGCTGGGCAGCCAAAACCAATAAAAATCCACTACATGATGCTTACCACATTCCATTACTTCTGTATTAATGAATACATAATTAGTACATTAATTAATCATGCTGTATTAACTTTGTTCACACAAAAACTTGTACACGAATGTTCATAGTATCAATATTCATAATAGCCAAAAAGTGGAAACAACCTAAGTATCTGTCAGGTAATGAATGGATAAACAAAATGTGTATATCCATACAGTGGAATACTATTCAGAAATAAAAAAAGAATGAAGTACCGGTACTTGCTACAACAGGGATAAAACCTGAAAACATTATGCTAAGTGTAAGAAGCCAGTCACAAAAGGCTACATGCTGCATAATTCCATGAAATGTATATGAAATTTATATGAATAAGCAAGACCATAGAGACAGAAAGTAGCTTTGTGCTCGTTTTCCGCTTTGTATTTTCAACAACCACCCGTCACCAACCCCAGTGCCTCACACACAGCAGGTGCTCAAAAATTATTTGAATGAATGAGTGGAAAATTAAATTGAAATAATTGATAATATTTTTCTCTTTAAGCTCCAGAAAGACAGTTGCTTAGTTCTCTCCTTAAATTAGTAATGCACTCAATTAGCATGAGTGCAGATCAACATCTCTGCAACTAAAAAGTATATTCAAAGATTATTTTCACTTTTGTTGGTTTATTTTGTGATCTGTCACTTGTACAGGTACCGTTTGGTCATATACCATTACAGAATTGAGCTGGTTCGTCCATGTTCTCCTCATTTCCACAGTATTTATTTTCCTGATTTACTTGTAAAAATTGCTCTCATTAAATTTCACCTTTGAGAGCAAAGAGTTTAACTGGGTCTCTGAATTTGTTTTGTCTGATTACTGCTTATAATATTTACATTATTTTAAAAAACAATTACCCTGGGTTTGTTTCCTCCTCAGAGGACTTTAATCATATTAGCACCATTCAAGTTAACGGTCTCCGTACTTAGCACCATAAAGGCAGGATGTGGAGGAACCCATATGTGCAGGTGGAATTATTTCTTCATATCATGAATCTGAAGAAAGGGAAGATGAGAAACAAATTCATTTTCTAAGTTCTTTCTCGTTTTACTTAAACTGGCCACTCTACCTTTTCCTCGTCACCCCAGTTTATAAGTACAGTATGGAGCCTGCTTAGCTCTGCCATTCAGAAGCATTAGATAGTTTCCATAGCCCTTCCATCTTGAGGGTTGGGTGGAGGGTATAAGGCAGCAGATTTTGCTGGTTTTGATTTGAGATTTCCAAGAAGCTTTCTGAAATAACTGTCCTTCTACCTGTGGATGCTGCTTTTAAGAACTGACAGCCCCATGGCCAGTAAATCTCTTTTTTTTTCTTACTTAGCTAGAGAAGTACTCTTTTATTATTTTTTCCAAACTTCTACTTTTTTTTTTTTTTTTTACAAATTTCAATTCTACATAAAAATGGAAAGAATAGTACAACAGGGGACCTCCCTGGTAGTGCAGTGGTTAAGAATCTGCCTGCCAATGCAGGAGCGCGGGTTCGAGCCCTGGTCCAGGAAGATCCCACATGCCACAGAGCAACTAAGCCCATGAGCCACAACTGAGCCCATGTGCCACAACTACTGAAAGCTGTGCATCTAGAGCCTGTGCTCCACAACATCAGAAGCCACCGCAATAAGAAGCCCGTGCACCGCAACGAAGAGTAGCCCCCACTCGCCACAACTAGGGAAAGCCCATGTGCAGCAACAAAGACCCAACGCAGCCAAAAAAAAAAAAAAAAAAAATAGTACAACATCCATTTATCAATTGATAACATTAATATTTTGTCTTATTTACTACATGTGTCTGTGTATATATATCTTAAAAATATATACATAGATACTTTAAAAATATTATTTTATGATCCTTTCAAAAGTAAGTTACAAGTTGTAGACATCATGGCATTTCTTAAATATGCTAAATATTTTAGCATACATTGCTTAAGAAACAATACATTCTCTACTGTTTTAGTTTCCTGTGGCTGCCGTAACAAATTACGACAAACTTGGTGACTCAAAACAACAGAAATGTATTATTTCTCAGTTCTGGAGGCCAGAATTCTTTTGTCTTTTTTTTTTTTTTTTTTCCGCGGTACGCGGGCCTCTCACCGTCGCGGAGCACGGGCTCCGGACGCGCAGGCTCAGCGGCCATGGCTCATGGGCCTAGCCGCTCCACGGACGCGCAGGCTCAGCGGCCATGGCTCATGGGCCTAGCCGCTCCACGGCATGTGGGATTTTCCCGGACCAGGGCACGAACCCGCGTCCCCTGCATCGGCAGGCGGACTCTCAACCACTGCGCCACCAGGGAAGCCCTAGAGACCAGAATTCGAAAATCACAGTGTTTGCAGAGCCACATTCCTTCTGGAGACTCTACAGGAGAATCCTCTTTGCCTCATCCAGCTTCTGGTGGCTGCTGGTATTCCTTGACTTGTGGCCACATCACTCCAGTCTCTGCTTCTGTGGTGACATTACCTCTTTTTCTTCTCTGTCTCCTCTGTGCATCTCTTATAGGAATCCTTCTCATTGGATTTAGTGACAACACAGATAACCCAGGATGATCTCCTCATCTCAAGACCCTCAAGACCCTACATCTACAAAGACCCTTTTTCCAAATAACATTCAAAGGTTCTGGGGATTAGGACATGGATATATCTTTCTGGGGGCTACCATTCTTTCCAATACACCTACACAACCACAATACAATTGTCATCCTCAAGAAATTTAACACAGATACATAGATTACCTAATATATGACCCATATTTAAAATTTCCCAATTGTCCTCATAATTTACTTTATGGATTTTTAAAAAAAATTATTTATTTTATTTTTTTATTTCTGGCTGCATTGGGTCTTTGTTGCTGCGCACGGGCTTCCTCTAGTTGCGGCGAGTGGGGGCTACACTGTTGCGGTGTGTGGGCTTCTCATTGCCGTGGCTTCTCTTGTTGCGGAGCATGGGCTCTAGGCGCGCAGGCTTCAGTAGTTGCGGCACACGGGCTCAGTAGTTGTGGCTCGTGGGCTCTAGAGCGCAGGCTCAGTAGTTGTGGCACATGGGCTTAGTTGCTCCAAGGCATGTGGGATCTTCCCGGACCAGGGCTTGAACCCGTGTCCCCTGCACTGGCAGGCGGATTCTTAACTGATGCGCCACCAGGGAAGCCCCCAAAGCAACTTCTTAATGGTATTGTTTTCTTGCATCCTTCCTGCTTTGTACAATTGGTCATACGTCAACCTCTGTTTTTGTTCCTCCTCAAAGAGCTACTATTAGTTTTCTGTCTGTTTTCTTCCTAGTCTCTTCTTTTTGGGGAGTACGGTTGAACAGATGTTTTCTGTTTTCCTTGTCCTGGTGAAGGTGATTGCTAATGGGTGGGCTGTTTGGTCACACTGCTCTCCTTATCTTTCTCGAAAATATTTTCAGGGGCTTCCCTGGTGGTCAAGTGGTTATGACTCCACGCTTCCAATTCAGGGGGTGTGGGTTCGATCCCTGGGCGGGGAAGTTCTCCATGCCACAATGTGTGGCAAAACAAACAAACCAACAAACAAAAAACTTCAAAAGGTGGCTTCTTAGTACTCACAAACATTTTGCCACTTCTCCCTTGGAGTGCAATTGTTAGAACTGGTTGATACAGGTCCCTGAGGAATGCTCTAAATTTGTTAGTAATTGCTTTGATTCCTTATTCTCTGATTTTCATAGAAGTTACAAAATTGTGTAGATATAACGTTGTGTGTTTCTTTTGCTGCATTTGACCAGTAGTGTGATGGTGAATGGTCCTTGTATGGGAGAAGGAATGAAATGTTAGAAGGGAGAAGGGATGAAAATGTGGAAGGAGAAAAATAGGATTTTGTGGGAATGGAGAGGGAGGTGGGTAAAGTGTGAATCAGTCATAAAGCCAGCTAATGAGTTTGAAGCCTTGTCATTCAGGCATGAAAATAAGGAAAAAGATTAAGAATCTAGAGAACCAAATCTAGTAGGGTAAAAGTAGTTAAGAAATTGCCTCTAAAATGATTTCTTTTCTTTTTTTTTTGGCTGCTTTGGGTCTTAGTTGCAGCACGCGGAATCTTCACCGTGGGATGCGGACTTCTCTCTAGTTGTGGTGTGAGGGCTCTCCTGTTGTGGCGCACAGGCCCAGTTGCCCCCTGGCATGTGGGATCCCAGTTCCCCGACCAGGAATCGAACCCATGTTCCCTGCATTGGAAGGTGGACTCTTAACCACTGGAACACCAGGGGAATCCCTAAAATTATATCATTATCTACTCTTTCTCAAAACATACCTGTATTCTTAGAAGAAAGGAGAAAAAGGGCTTTGTAAGTGTTAAGGTTCTGTGAATGACAAACCACTGAAGTAAGTTATTTTTTGGAGTTGGAATTTTATAGAATCATGGAATGTAAGATCTGAGGGAACTTAGAAAGAGTTGTTCTTTACTCACAATCATTCATTTATTAAACAAATATTTGTTGAATGTGCCTGATACAATGTCAGGTCACATAGGTGAAAAAATAATTCCTGCCCTGAAGGATAGAAAAATTGTTATGAAAAAGTTTTGCACATTACAAAGAGCATACAGAGGAAGGGATGTTTGTCTTTGCCTTTTTGTTTATTTGTTTGTTTGCTTGTTTTTGAGATGAGGTATCAATACTTGAAAAGAGATGGTAGTTTGTCTAGTGAACCAGAGGGGATGAAATGCTGGCTGAGGAGATAGCAGATGAAAAAGTACAGGAATATGACATCGGAGAGTATATTTAGAGAACAGCAAGTAATTAGGTATATTAGAGATGCCAATCATTTCTCCTATGCTCACTTCCTCTTCTTAGGAATCTGCCCTTCTCAAGGCTAATATATATTGAGTACTCTATATATTGAATGACCCTATACCCTTGGCCACATCACCAGGAATCAGCCCTTGACTGGAACTAATGAAATTTTCTCTTGCAGGAATAAGGTAAACTGAATAGACTTTCACTGTTAGTAATGGTAGACTACATAATTCACGTCAACCCTCCTACTGAAGGCAGCTAAACAACCTGGATGAAACCTAAAAAGCGTCTTCTAGAAACATCTCATAAAATAACAAGACAGTGAGGAATTACTCGGCCAAAATTCTCAATAGGTAAGGAATTTGGAGTGATGAGCCTGGCACTCATGCTGCTTTTGTCTGGAGACATTGACTGATTCAGAAGTGACTGGGAAGTTAGTGTACTTTTGGCAGTCTCGAGAGTTTATGGGAACAAAATTTGGTGTCTAGGAGCCATAAAAGGTGGTAACCCTAATATACCACCCTGTGCTTTGGCTCAGGACTTTAAAACACTGCACTGTAGGTATAAGGGAGCACTGGAAGTTAACTAACCCTCATACAGACTGCAGGCTGACTTCATATCTTCTTAAGTGGCCCAGAAAAATCTAAAAGCCTGAACTTGTATTAAACTGTCCCTAATTGCTAGTGGCAAGAGCAAACAAAAATCCTCTTTGGAGGGAAATATCATCATCGTTGGCATCAAACTATTTATATAATTTTTTTTTTTTTTTTGCCATGTGGCATGTGGGATCGTAGGAGAAAACCTATGCCCCTGCATGCCCCCTGCAGTGGAAGCATGGAGTCCTAACCACTGGACTTCCAGGGAATTCCCAATTTTTTTTTTTTCAAATACAGTGTCCAGCACAAAGATAACCAGGCACATAAGGAGACAAGATACCATGAGGAAGGAGAGAAATAACAGATAATAGAAACAGACCCACAGGGACTCTGATGTTACAATGACTGGACACAGACTATAAAATAACTGTTTACTATGTTCCAGGAGATAAAAGCTAAACTTGAAAAATTTGGCAGAGAACTGGAAACTATAAAAAGTGACATTAAAATACAAATAGCAGCTTTGTAAATGAACAAAATAGAAACTCTAGACTGAGACATGGTGAGCACTGAAATTTGTAGGATCAGAGATTCAAGTCTGGTGACCTTGTTGGTCCATCTGTAAGACCAGGAAGAAATACAGAGAGAAGGAGAGATGAGAAAACATGTGATCCCAGGGAAGAAAAATGAATGGAGAGAAAGCTACCTGGCTATTTTCTAATTCAGCCTTTTCCCACTACAAATGATGCCACAATAAATATCTTTGTACACGTATGCTTATGTACTGGTATTTTTATTTCTATAGAGAAGATCCCATATACTGCATTAAAAGGATATGTTACATTTTAGGGACTTTCCTGGCAGTCCAGTGGTTAAGACTCTGCACTCCCAATGCAGGGAGCACAGGTTCGATCCCTGATTGGGGAGCTAAGATCCCGCATGCCACACGGTGCAGCCAAAAAAAAAAAAAAGGTATACTACATTTTAAAAGATACTGCCACATTACTTTCCCAAATGGTCATAGCACTTATCATTTCCCCCAGCAATGTATGAGAGTTCTCATCCCCCCATATTCTTTCCAGTACTGAATGTTATCAATGTTTTGAAATATTGCCAATCTGAGGAGTTAAAAATGGTATATTAAAAGTCTATTTTTCATAAAGAAAAGCATGACCAATGGAATAGAATTGTTTTGTTTTGTTTTTTTTGCGGAACACGGGCCTCTCACTGTTGTGGCCTCTCCTGTTGCGGAACACAGGCTCCGGACGCGCAGGCTTAGCGGCCATGGCTCACGGGCCTAGCTGCTCTGTGGCACATGGGATCTTCCCAGACCGGGGCACGAACCCGTGTCCCCTGCATCGGCAGGCGGACTCTCAACCACTGCGCCACCAGGGAAGCCCTGTTTTGTTTTTTGACGTTTGTATTTCATCTTTAATAAATTGCCTGTTCTCATTCTTTGCCCAGCATTTTTCCTGCTGGGTTGTTTATCATTTTGTTATTAGTTTATATGAGTTCTCTTTACACTAATAGTATTAGCCTTTTGTCTACAGTGGTTTTTCTTCCATTTGATTTAGTTTATGGTGTCTTTTGGTGTATAAACATCGCACAAAATGGTACCAAGGGCCCACTACCATTATAAGGTGAATTTAGTGCTGTGGAGGTGGGGAAAGCAGTTCACAGAAAATATGATGCTGGACAGAAAACCTAATGGATGCCTACTATATGAAATTTTATAAAGATGTGGCCTTTCCAGCAAAGAACTGCAAGGAAATGACAGGAGGCACTAGATGTGGGTGTTGTTAGTTACCTGAGTCATGGTTTACTTGTCACTATTCACTCATTAGTTCCTCCAGTCATCTATTTATTCATTCAACAAATGTTTATTAAGCAGCTATAATGTACCAAGCACTGCATTATAACAGAATACAAAAATAACTAAGATGTGGGTCCTACTTTTGAGAGGCTCATACTGTATTTGAGGAGGTAGAAATTTTAAATTACCAATAGTAGCAAAAAGATGAGTAACACACTAGGAAGATGATGGTGCCTCAGGCTAGGAAGCTGTAGACATAAGAAGTGAATGAATTTGGGCTATGTTTTAAAGGTAAAACTGAAATAACTTATTGATGATTGGATATAGGTATCAGGGAAAGAGGAATCAAAGATGATTCTAGGTTTTGGATCTGAGTATCTGTGAATATCCACAAGAGGTTTTTACTGAGCTGGAGGAGACTGAGTAGACAGAGAAACGTTTGAGGGAGTAAAGTCCTATTTTTTTTTGACCACACCATGCAACTTGCAATATCGGATCGAACCCAGCCCCAGCAGTGAAAGCACCAAGTCCTAACAACTGGAGCAGCAGGGAATTCCCATATGTTAAGTTTGAGATGTCTGCTAGACATCTCAGTGAATTTTCAAGTGTATATTTAATATATGAGCCTGGGAGCTCAGGGAGACAGGCGAGACTGGATTATAAATTAGGTGGTCAATAGTAGTATTTAAAGCTATTGGACTGGATGGGATCACTTAGGGCAGACTGTGGATGGAGTAGAAAAGACCCAAAGAGAACGGATGGACACCAAGGGGGGAAAGTGGCGGGGGTGGGGGTGTGGGGGTGTGGGGATGAATTGGGAGATTGGGATTGACATGGATACACTAATATGTATAAAATGGATAACTAATAAGAACCTGCTGTATAAAAAAATAAATTAAATAAAATTCAAAAAAAGAAAGAGAACAGCCAAAGAGAGAACCAATCTTTAGAAATTAGATAGAGGAAGAGGAGGATCCCACCAAGATGACTGAGGGGTGGCCAAGGAAGCAAGAAGAAAACTGGGAGAAAGAAGTGTCCTAGAAGCCAAGAAAAGAAATTACTTCAGCAACTAAAGATTACACGTGCCCCAACTAAAAAAGATCCTGCGTGCCTCAACTAAAGATCCTGCATGTACCACAATGTTCATTGCAGCACTATTTACAATAGCCAGGACATGGACATCTGTCCATCGGCAGATGCATGGATAAAGATGTGGCACATATATACAATGGAATATTACTCAGCCATAAAAAGAAACGAAATTGAATTATTTGTAGTGAGGTGGATGGACTTAGAGACTGTCATACAGAGTGAAATAAGTCAGAAAGAGAAAAACAAATACTGTATGCTAATATATATATATGGAATCTAAAAAAAAAAAATGGTTCTGACGAACCTGGGGGCAGGACGGGAATAAAGACACAGACATAGAGAATGGACTGGAGGACACAGGGAGGGGGAAGGGTAAGCTGGGACAAAGTGAGAGGGTAGCACTGACATATATACACTACCAAATGTAAAATAGATAGCTAGTGGTAGCTAGTGGGAAGCAGCTGCATAGCACAGGGAGATCAGCTCAGTGCTTTGTGACCACCTAGAGCGGTGGGTTAGGGAGGGTGGGAGGGAGACGCAAGAGGGAGGGGATATGGGGATATATGTATGCATATAGCTGATCCACTTTGTTACACAGCAGAAACTAACACAACATTGTAAAGCAATTATACTCCAATAAAGATGTTAAAAAAAAAACCCTATACACAGCAAAACCAAAAAAAAATAAAAGAAAGATCCCACATGCCACAAGGAAGACCCCACACGTGGCAATGAAGATCCCGCGTGCTGCAACTAAGACCCGGCATAGTCAAATTAAAAATAAATAAATAAATTTAAAAATAAATAAAAATAAATAGATAAATAGAAATTACTTCAAGCAGGGAGTAGTCAACAGTGTTGAATACTGTTGAGAGGCTAAGATGAAGGTCTTAGCCTCCATCAGAGATGGAGGTTATAATGCCCTGAAGAAGGCAGTTTCAGTAGAATGGTTGGGACAAAACCTAGGTTTGAATGGATTGAAGAGAGAATAAAGATGAGAAAGTAGAGACAGCAAATATAGACAAACACTTTGAGTGGTTCTGTAAAGAATTAGGATGATAGTTGGGAGGGGAGGTAGGTCAGGGAAAACTTTAAAAAATTTTTTTTTTTTTTTTTTTTTTTGCTGTACGCGGACCTCTCACTGTCGTGGCCTCTCCCGCTGCGAAGCACAGGTTCCGGACGCACAGGCTCAGCGGCCATGGCTTACGGATCCATCCGCTCCGCGGCATGTGGGATCTTCCCAAACCGGGGCACGAACCTGTGTCCCCTGCATCGGCAGGCAGACTCTCAACCACTGCGCCACCAGGGAAGCCCCCTAAAAAATTTTTTTTAATAGAAGCAAATTCTGAATAGGTTACATTACATGGTACAAAATTGTAAAGGTACAAAAGGGTATATAGTGAAAAGTCTCACTCCCACAACTTTCCCCCAGTCACAGTGTTTTCCTCTCTCATTCCAATGTTTCCAGTCTCTTAAGAATCCTTCTGGAAATACTCTGTGTATGTACAAGCAAATATATATCTATTCTTCCACTTTCCCTCCTTTTAAACAAATACACAAATGGTAGCTCATTGTACACACTATTTCTGCCCCCTACTTTTCTACTATCAACATATTTTGGAGATTGTTCCGTATAGGTATACAAGGAGGTCTTCCAGTTTATTGATGGTTACATTGTGTTGTTATACCATAATTTATTTATTCAACCCCCTAGTGATTCCTGTTGATGAATATTAGGTTGTTTTCAATCTTTTGCTATTACAAACAAAGCTGCAATGAATAATTTTATACGTAAGTCTTTTCACATGTGTGGCAACATATCTATAGGGTAAAATTATTAATTGTTAAGTCAAAGGGTAAGTACATTTGTGAGTTTGATAGATATGGTTCCAGAATGCGTCAATACAATTTGTACCAATATCTCTCCCACCAGCAATGATGAGAAAACCTGTTTCCCCATATCATGTTATTAATTTTTTTTTAATGTTTGCCAATTTAGTAAGTGAAAAATGGTTTCTTGGTGTTTTTTTTGGCTGCGTTGGGTCTTTGGTGCTGTGCATGGGCTTTCTCTAGTTGCGGCCAGTGGGGGCTACCCTTCGTTGAGGTGAACAGGCTTCTCATTGTGGTGGCTTTTCTTGTTGTGGAGCATGGGCTCTAGGCACGTGGGCTTCAGTAGTTGTGGCTCATGGGCTCTAGAGCACAGGCTCAGTAGCTGTGGCTCACGGGCTTAGTTGCTCTGTGGCATGTGGGATCTTCCTGGACCAGGGCTCGAACCCGTGTCCTGGTTCTTAACCACTGCGCCACCAGGGAAGTCCCCTCTTGGTGTATTTTTTTTTTAATATAAATTTATTTATTTATTTACTTATGGCTGCGTTGGGTCTTCGTTGCTGTGCTCGGGCTTTCTCTAGTTGCAGCGAGTGGGGGCTACTCTTTGTTGTAGTTCACGGGCTTCTCATTGTGGTGGCGTCTCTTGTTGCAGAGCAGAGGCTCTAGGCGCCCGGGATCAGTAGTTGTGGCGCTCGGGCTTAGTTGCTCTGCGGCATGTGGGATCTTCCTGGACCAGGGCTCGAACCCGTGTCCCCTGCATTGGCAGGTGGATTCTTAACTACTACACCACTAGGGAAGTCCCCCTCTTGGTGTATTTTAAATTTTCATTTATTTCTTTTACTTCCAGTGAGGTTGAATATATTCTCAAAAGTTTAAAAGCTATTTGTATTTCTTTTTCTTTGAATTGTCTCTTCTTACCTTTTGTTCTTCTTTCTAATGGGTTATTGGTCTTTTTCTTATTGATTTGTAGGAGCTTTTAATATATCAGGCACATTAGACTTCACTTTGTGATATGAATTGCAAATATGTCTTTTCACTTTATGTTGATTTTTCTCTGCAGAAATTTAAAAAGTTTTACATAGTTGAATTTTTCTGAATTTTGTGTCATACTTTGAAAACTGTCCCTACTCCAAAAGTTTTTTGTTGTTGTTTTTTTAAAAATTTCCCAGGAGAGTTTTTAAAGTATTGGGGTTGGCGATACTAGAGCATGTTTGCATGTTTTCAATAGAAAGGGAGGAATTGATGATGCAGGAGCTATTAAGGAAAATTTTAGGAGCAAAGTCTATGATTAGGCTAGAGGGAATGAGATACAAAGCCTAAATGGGATAATTGGGCTTTAATAAGAACAGGGATACTCCTCCCTTTGTCATGGGAGAGAAAACAGAGAATATGCGTGCTGATGCAGATAGGTTGGTGGATTTGGTGGTGAGAGGGTGAGAAAGTCTTATCTGGTTGCCTATATTTTCCCAGTGGCATAAAGGCAAACTTATTAGCTGAGTGCAGGGCAGAAAGGGGTGTTAAGGTTTGAGGACAGATGAAGATATAGAAGGTTTAGAGGCCTTGTTGGATTAGATGTTCTAGCTTATGTTCATTTTCCCGACCTTGGAACAAAAGATAATTTATTTAAAATTCTTATTGATATAATGATTCAATCTGATGGAATGACTTTGTTTCCCTTTGAAAACTCCTTTATCCTTAGAAAATGCTTCATATAATTATATTAGTAAAATTAACTTGGTATCAATGTGCTTTGCATGGGTTCCTAGTGGGGTAAGATTCTCTTCAAGAGGTGTTTGGGCTTACTCTTTGGACAACAACTGAAAACTCTCCACAAAATTCATTTTCTATACTTAGCACACAGCTGCTAAAAGTTTAACACCTTGGGCTTGAGTTATTTGCCGTCTCTTTGTTCACCTGGCACATCCCTACAGAGATAATTTGATTGGGTTGATTTACCATTACTCAGTATTGAGTGCTGCTTTTCTTTGTTTTTAATATTTATTTATTTATTTGGCTGCATTGGGTCTTAGTTGCGGCACGTGGGATCTTTCGTTGTGGCGTCCCTCTAGTTGTGGCAAGCGGGCTCTGTAGTTGTGGCTTGAGGGCTTAATTGCCCCGAGACACGTGGGATCTTAGTTCCCCTACCAGGGATTGAGCCCGCGTGGATTCTTAACCACTGGACCACCAGGGAAGTCCCAAGTGCTGCTTTTGAACTAAGCTACTAAGCTTCTAAGCTACTGCTTCTGCCTCAGTGGAAGTTGACTAGCCTGTATGTAGTTGCCTTTGGCTTGTGTCTTAGCCACTGGTTAATCAGCTGTGATAGCAGGGTTTATTTCATTCAGAACAGGTTGTTTGAGTCATACAACTGCTCGGGAAAGAACAGTTTGGATCACTTTGCCTAGAAGGGGCCCATGTACCTGGCAAGCCCAGATGGCTGCATGGACTCCTTCAGCCCTTACAATAAATTGTTCAGATCCTTTGTCTCAGTAATTAATTCTGCTTCTGGGAATCTAACCTAAGGAAATAACCCTTAGGTTATCTGCAGTATAGCAGAGTGGTTAAGAACACACAGTCTTTGGAGTCAGATACACTTAGAATTGGATCCCAAATGGTGATGCTAAGTATCTACTAGAGTTTTATTTCTCTGTTCCTGAAGTCATCACTATGCAATTAAAAAAAAAAAAACCCACCACGTCTTCATGGGGATGTAATTCACATACTGCAAAATATACTCATTTAAAGTATACAATTTAATGATTTTAACATATTCACAGAGTTGTGCAACAGCAATCAATTTTGGAATATTTTCATAATTTCAAAAAGAACCCCCCATCCATTAATCACTCCTATCCTATAAAACCCTACACAAACACTAATCTTCTGTCTTAATGGACTTGCCTATTCTGGACTTTTCATATAAAGGAATTATACTACGCGATCTTTTTTAACTGGATCCTTGCATTTAGCACAATGTTTTGCAGTTCATCCAAGTTGTAGCATGTATCAGTACTTGAGTCCTTTTGATTGCTCAATAATAATTCCATTGTTTGAATATACCACTTTCATTGATCTCATCAGTTGATGAACATTTGGATTGTTTCCACTTTTGGGCTATTATGAATAATGCTGCTGTGAACGTTCACGTACATCTTTTTGCATACGAGTTTTTGTGTGGACATATATTTTTATTTCTCTTGGATATATATCTGGAAGTGGAATTGCTAGGTCATAGAGTAATCCTATATTTAACTTTTTGAGGAACTGCCAAACTGTTTTCCAAAATGCTGGACCATTTTGTATTCCTACCTGCAATAAATGAGAGTTCCAATTTCTCCGCAAACTCACCAACATTATCTGTCTTTTTTATTATAGGCATCCTAGTGGGTATGAAGTGGTATCTCATTGTGGCTTTGATTTGCAATTCTTTAATGGCTAATGATACTGATCTCCTTTTCATGTCCTTATTGACCATTTACATATCTTCCTGGGAGAAATGTTTATTCAAGTCCTTTGCCCATTTGAAAAAAATGGGTCATTTGGTTTTATATTGTTGAGTTACAGAATTTTAAAATATATATATTCTGGATACAAGTCTCTTATCAGATTTGTAAAAATTTTTCTCCCATATGGAAGGTTGTCTTTTCATTTCTTGATGATATCATTCGTAGCAAAAGATTTTTAATTGTGATATAGTCCAATTTATCTATTTTTTTCTTTTGTTGCTTGTCTACTCAATGTTTTGAATTCCTCTCCTCTCAGTCTCTCTCCCTTTTTTTTTTTTTTTGGCCGTGCCATGCAGCATGTGGGATCTTTGTTCCCTGTCCAGGGATCGAGCATGTGCCCCCTGCATTGGGAGCGTGGAGTCTTTACCCCTGGGCCAAACAGGGAAGTCCCTCTCTCAGTCTCTCTTGAAGCTACTCCAGCCAGGCTTTTGCCCTTACCACTCCACTAAAATTGTTCTTGGTATGGTCACCTGTGACCTCCATGTTGTTAATCCAATGGTCAAGACTCAGCCTTCGTTCTCTTTCCTTTTTATTTTTATTTTTTTGCGGTACGCGGGCCTCTCACTGTTGTGGCCTCTCCCGTTGCGGAGCACGGGCTCCAGACGCACAGGCTCAGTGGCCATGGCTCACGGGCCCAGCTGCTCCGCGGCATGTGGGATCCTCCCCGACCGGGGCACGAACCCGTGTCCCCTGCATCGGCAGGCGGACTCTCAGCCACTGCGCCACCAGGGAAGCCCAGCCTTCATTTTTATTTGACAGAGCTCTTACCTCCTCCTTCTTGAAATTCTATGCTTTATCCACTAGGCTTCCAGGACACTACACCCTCTTAGTTTTCTCCTAACTTACTTACTGGTTGCTCCTTTCAGTCTAGGATTCAGCCCTTGGCTTTGTTTCCCTTCTCTACTTTTACTCTAGTGGTGATTTCATCCGGCCTGAGGGCTTCAAATATCATCTATATGCTGACAACTCCCTAGGTTGTATCTCTGGCCCAAACTCTCTGCCTAAAACATTCTTCCCCCAGATATATGTATTACTAACGACCTGCTATGGACTGAATTGTTTTGTTCCCACCCACCCACCCCCATTTATATGTTGAAGCTCTAACTCCCAATATAACTATTTGCAGATAGGGCCTTATTGAAGGTAATTAAGGTTGAATGAGGTCATGAAGGTAGGACCTGATCTAACAGGATTAATGTCCCTGTGAGAAGAGATACCTGAGAGCTCTCTCCCTCCCTCTCCCCACCTCCTTCTCTCTCTCCTCTGTCTCCATGTGCGCGAAGAACAAGAAGGCTACCTCTGGAAGCCAGGAAGAGCTCTCCTCAGAACCGGACCAGGCTGACTACCTGATCTCTGATTTCCAACCTCCAGAACTCTGAGAAAATGAATGTCTATTGTTTAAGCCACCCAGCCTATGGTATTTTGTTATGGCAGCCTGAATTGACTAACACACTCCACTTTCAGGTTTTTGCTCAGATGTTCCCTTCTCACTGAGGTATTTCCTCTCTATCGTATTTAAAGTTGCAACCCTGTCTAACCCTGGCATTCTCTTTCCCCCTTTCCTGCTTTATTTTTCTCCAGTAAATCATCTGGCATATTATACCTATATTTTAATTATTTTTTACTGTCTAGCTCCCATCACTAAAATGTAAGTTTTTAAGGGTAGAGACTTTTGTTCACTTTGTTCACCTCTGTTTCCCTAATACCTAAAATAGTGCCAGGCAAATTATAGGCTTTTAAAAAATATATGAATGAACGATTGCCATTGTAGTTTGAGACTATATAATGAAATTAGATATATTAAATTGGGATATTATCAAATTGGCTACTTCTGTGAAAGTTAGAATTTAGGCTTTCATGGTTCCTACCTCTTAGGAACTGTTAATTAACAGCTTTGTCAGCTTTATCAGCTAACAAAATTCCTTCCCTCATGACCATTGCAATGAAAGACTCTTGGTGAGCAAGCCATAATTGGAGCTGAGATGATTTTTATATTAATACCGTGTAAACATAGCCCAGTGCCAGAACATTGTGCTTTTATGTTTCATTAAACACCATGTGTACAATGGTGGCTCCTTTGACTTTGCTGAGAGATCCTCTTCAAAGTTGTGTGATCCATTGCTGGCATTACTATGGCCTCCTCTTTTTGGCTAAATACTGTATGATCTGAACAAAAATGTTTGAATACGGGAGTACCAGCTTAAATGTTACCTTTGCTTTTTTTTTTTTTTTAACCAAGATCTGTGTTTCATGCTGGTCATTATACTTTGGCAATATAATATAGATTTTTTTTTAAGTGTAAAGGGTTTTTTTATTATTATGTGTAACACAAAGTTATTTAAGTCAATACATTTTTAAGGAATTTCACACGTTCTGATTCTTTCCACTGCTAATCACCTTAGTTCCTCCAAACTCATAATCTTCAAGATAAAATAGCCCTTTCAAAAAGAAGTTATCATGTGAGTCAGTCCACAATTCTTTTAGTTAGGCTTCTTTGATCTCCAATGAAATATGGACACACTTCAAAATTCCCCACCTGTAATCTTTGGGATCCAATTTCCTCAAGCGATTTACTTTAGGACCATGTTTAGGGTCAGGAGATGGATCTGCCTGGTTCTGAATTTGACACCCTCTAAAAACGTATTAGGTTCAAATCATATTCACTCCTAAGCCATCACACCCTAGAACAGTACAGATCATTGGGATATGCCAATACCTTTTAAAATTATCCAGACACTGTGTTCAAGATAAAAGCCTAAAAAAAGAAGCCATCTTTGTTTCATGTCAACATTAAAATTAGAGTACTAAACTAATACAGCTGATAATTTAAAAGCTTAAGATATGAGGGAAATTATCAGCTCTATAGTCCTGGAAGCAATCTTTATGTTTATCAATACACCCCCATCACTTGACTCTCTTAGGTATCATGTTCCTTCTTATCTGTATCAAAACTCATACTGAACAATGAGTTCTGGGTTGCAAAAGAGGATTATAGATTTGTTTTTGTTATTGCTTTATGGCAATTCTTTGTATATGGGATGAGAAGGTCATCAATAGTAAGGAAGACCACTAGTGAAAAAACATGACCTCATTATTTTGATGAGAAGTCTACATGGATACATTAGTATGAATAAGTTATATTAGTAGTCATTGCAATAGGAACTGTAAGTAACAGAAGAAAATTAACTGTTTCAACTCTCAGTCATCCCTAAATCAACTGATACTCTTGCTAGTTTTAATTAGTGAGTATACTTATTATATAATTTGTATAAGCAGCTGTGGTTGCAGTCAGGACAAATCATGTTTGATATGTTCTAGTATAACATGATGCTTTATTTTTCTTTCTTTCTTTCTTTCTAATATTTATTTGGCTGCGCTGGGTCTTAGTTGTGGTGTGCGGGATCTTTGTTGCATCATGTGGAATCTTTAGTTGCGGCTTGCGAACTCTTAGTTGTGGCATGCGGGATCTAGATCCCTGACCAGAGATCGAACCCAGGCCCCCTGTGTTGGGAGCAAGGAGTCTTAGCTACTGGACCCCCAGGGAAGTCCCTAACATGATATGTTAGATGTACTTTTTTTAAAAAAACTTTTCTTAATGGCTTTCTTTTTTTAAATTAATTAATTAATTTTATTTATTTATTTGACTATGTTGGGTCTTCATTGCTGTGCGTGGGCTTTCTCTAGTGGAGGCGAGCAGGGGCTGCTCTTCGTTGTGCTCTTCTCATTGACGTGGCTTCTCTTGTTGCGGAGCACGGGCTCTAGGCGCACGGGCTTCAGTAGTTGTGGCACGCGGGATCAGTAGTTGTGGCGCACAGGCTTAGTTTCTCTGCGGCATGTGGGATCTTCCCAGACCAGGGCTTGAATCCGTGTCCCCTGCAGTGGCAGACGGATTGTTAACCCCTGCGCCACCAGGGAAGCCCTAGATGTACTTCTTCCACTGAGAATGACTTTAACAGTTCTACTGTAAATTTCCACAGTAACATAAAATAAAAATGAGTTTAAAAAGTGTCTGCTGACTTGTCGACACCGTAATAATGGTATTTGCACCCATAGCTGTTTATGAGTATTACTGTAAATACTATACAGTTTCAAGGCATTTTGCTCTGGGCTTTACTATTCCATGTATCATGAATCATCCAACTCCTCAGTTATCTCTTGGACTTTCTAGTATTTTGAATGGCAATCTCTCTCAAGGGAGCCCTTCTAATTGCAGAATCTGTGCCTAGTATCCTTGGATTTGCTGGTTCAGCATGAGCATGAATTGATTAGTCTATGTATCCACATGTCTTATGGAACGTGTATTTCCTGTGTTCGCCATCTGCCAAATTGGAGCAGCATTTGGACCAGAAGATATTATCCTTCCTCTGATTTACTGTCTCTCTGAATAGAACCTCTTACTTAAATTTGGTTTGGTCAAAGGGCATTAATAGAAGGCTTTTTTTTTTAATAAGGCTTTTGAAAAAATTCAGTATAACTGATGATTCCACAACAAAGCAAAGAATCCCCAAAACTGCAATATTGAGTGAGATGGCATGCCTTCAAATCTTGAATAGTATCATGGGAAGTCCATCTTTAGTCATTCCACAGATTGATCACCTCTTTTTTTTTTAATTTTTTAAAAATTTACTTATTTTATTATTTATTTAGTTTTGGCAGTGTTGGGTTTTCGTTGCTGCGCGCGGGCTTTCTCTAGTTGCGGCGAGCGGGGGCTACTCTTCGTTGCGATGCACAGGCTTCTCATTGCGGTGGCTTCTCTCATTGTGAAGCACGGGCTCTAGGTGCGTGAGCTTCAGTAGTTGTAGCACATGGGCTCAGTAGTTGTGGCGCACGGGCTTAGTTGCTCCGCAGCATGTGGGATCTTCCCGGAGCAGGGCTCGAACCCGTGTCCCCTGCAATGGCAGGCGGATTCTTAACCACTGCGCCACCAGGGAAGTCCCCAATCACTTCTCTTAATTTATCACTCAATAGCATTTATTGAACACCCTTGTGGCGGGCACTTGCAAATGCTGTAAATGCAAAGGCAGTAAGCTAAGCTCCTTGCCCTCATGGAGCTCACAGACTGCCAACTATTACTATGTGTGATAATGCTACAATAGAGGCACATAAATGTTTGAATATTATGCGAAAAATGATTTTGGGAAAGACCACTATAATATATTTTAGGGATACAAAATGTGGGGAACAAATCATTCTTGGGTTTAGGATTCCTTATTTTGTTTGTTATTAGATATTTACTAAAACATATTTTAATGCCTTCTGTATGCTGGGAGTTGTGCTTGATGAAAAATTACATGTGCTCTCTGCCCCAATGAAGGAGATAGACAGACATTTTAAAATGTAGAATTCGATATTTTCAAAGCTAAGAAGAGAAGTTCAAGGTGTCCTGCAAAACTACAAGGAATTTAGATAGAAGGAAAGCCACTAACGGGACTTCCCTAGTGGTCCAGTGGCTAAGACTTCATGCTTGCAACGCAGGGGGCCCAGGTTTGGTACCTGGTTAGGGAACTAGATCCCACATGCCAAAACTAAAGATCCCGCATGCTGCAACTAAGACCTGGCACAGCCAAATAAATAAATAAATAAATATTTTTTTTAAAAAGAAGGAAAGCCACCAAGCATATTGTATGTTATCTATTGCTATATAACAAATAATTTCCAAAATTAGAAGCTTCAGACAACAATAAACATTTATTATTCCATATAGTTTCTGCAGGTCAGGAGTTCAGGAATGTCTAAGTGTTGTGGTTCTGAAACTTTCATGAGTTTTGTAGTCAAAGTGTCGGTCGGGACTGCAGTCATCTGAGACTTAACTGAGGCAGAAAGAGCCAATTCCAAGATGGCTTATTCACCTGGCTGTTGGCAGGAGGACTCAGTTCTTTGCCTACTTTATAGGGTTGCTTGTCTTCAAGCAATTTCAAGCAACTTCAAGCAACTTCAAGCTTGTCTTCAAGCAATAGGGTTGCTTGTCTTCAAGGCATAGCCACTAGTTTCCTCTAGAAAGAGTGATCTGAGAGAGTAACGAAGAAGCCACAAGTCTTTTATGAATTGCCTCAGAAATCGTATACCTGGGACTTCCCAGGTGGTCCAATGGTTAAGACTCTGTACTCCCAATGCAGGGGGCCAGGGTTTGATCCCTGGTTAGGGAACTAGATCCCACATGCTGCAACTAAGAGTTCGCAAGCCACAACTAAAGATTCCTCATGCGCAACGAAGATCCCACAGGTGGCAACGAAGATCCCCCATGCCACAACTAAGACCCAGTGCAGCCAAATAAGTTAATTAATTAATTAATTAATTAATATTAAAAAAAAAGCAATCGTATGTCTTTATTTCCACACTACCCTACTGGTTCCAGAGGTCATCCCTATCAGCATGAGAGGGGACACGGATAGCAGGAGGTAAGGACCATCGAAGGCCATCTTGGAGGCTGACTACCACATGTATGAATCTTCAAATGCAAGCTTGCTGAAATCAGACTTTTCAGAAGAACCCAATGTAGTTTAAAAAAAACCCACCAAGGATGGAGTTGGTCAGAGAATCATGGAATGGCATAACCAACGGGGTAGAAGCAGTTTAGGCAGAAACTCTAATACAGTAGATATAGATATATATTGATAGATAGCTAATTATAGCATAAAACTAACCTAAAGCAGAAACAGAAAATGGAAGAAAGACCATGAATTAATTGAGGCACTAGAATTGGTGTTTGTCACAATTAAAGGGAAAAAAGGAAGAAAAATTAAAGAATTAAAGACTTTAAAAGTTGCTGTAAATATTAAAAAAGAACTCAGAAAAGCACGGTTCTATTGTCATTCATTCATTATGGACTATGCCACTGACTGACTGACAAAGCTTGTAAATGGCTCCTACGATTCAAATCGTCTCTTAGTATCATCACAGAAGATCTTGTCCCCTTTAAGCAAGGTTGACCCCTCTACCTATCTTTCGATAACAGTTGTTTTAGGAAATTGCCTAAGATTTCCTCTTATTGAACTACACTTGTACTTGTTCTCACCAAAGTCTCAACATTGTACTATATCAGTTCAACATTTGCCTTTGCACTCCGGATGGGGTGTTCATATCCCTAACTGCCTAGCAGGATCTAGTTCCCCGACTAGGGTTCAAACCCGGCCCCCCTGCATTGGGAGCCCAGAGTCTTACCCAGTGGACCACCAGGGGAGTCCCCCATCAGGTGGCTTTAGATCTGCTCTTATGAAACCCAACCCTGGCCTTTAAACAAGTTGGCCTTTGGTCTCAGCTGGGCTAGTCCAAGTCTCCTGACCACCCCCTCAGAGGGAGATTCTAACAACTGGGAAGAACCACTTCCACTTTATCTTCTAATGATAACTGACAATTACAAGCACAGCTGGTTGGTTACATTTATTGCCAGTAGGTCCATGGTCAAGTTGGCCTCAATTACTCTGCTGAATACATGCTGATTACTCTATTATTACCTCTTAGCAACAGTATAAGGAAGGCAACCTGACTTAATAGAAAGGATGCAGAATCTGAGAGTAGCTTTCTAGGTCTGGGAACCAGAGAGAGGGAGGTGAGTGGAGGTGGAGAGATGGGCAACCCTAGTCCTTAACCCTCCTTATTTACCCAGGGGCACCCAGATTCCCTATCTCTCCTTTCCCTCAATACACAGGACTTGAAGTGTCCCTTACCCACTCCAGTCTGACCTCCGCCATTCCAGAGCAAGCTGGACCAGATGTGCATGTGACTGAGTTTTGACCATGCAATTGAGGTGAAATCCTAAGAGAGGGCAAAGCAACAATATGAAAGGAACCCAAGTCTCTGATTGACCAGGTGCAGCAGAGCTACCTGCTGCTCAGCATCTTCCAGACTGTTATTTGAGAAATAAACTTCTGTTTTCTCATTTTAAAAAAGAAAAAAAGAGTACAGACACCTTTTTTTTTTGAATTTTTGAATTTTATTTTATTTTATTTTTATACAGGAAGCTCTTATTAGTCAGAATAGAGACTCTTGATTAAGGGTTGGATTCGAATACCAGCTCTTAAACTTAACACTCCTGTGACCCAGTTAAGTTCCTTTAATATCTATTAGCTTCAGTT
Source organism: Stenella coeruleoalba (assembly GCF_951394435.1). Classification (NCBI taxonomy): domain Eukaryota; kingdom Metazoa; phylum Chordata; class Mammalia; order Artiodactyla; family Delphinidae; genus Stenella; species Stenella coeruleoalba. Next base: position 20,660,809 of record NC_137169.1, read on the forward strand.
TTCCATAGGTGTAAAGTAAGGTTGTTATATATTTCACAGCACTGTTCAAGGTATAGGAAAGAAAATATGTACACCTGACGTATAGTGGACACTATATTTATTTATTTATTTTATTTAAAACTTTATTTTTAAATTTATTTTTGGCTGCATTGGGTCTTTGTTGCTGCGCGCGGGCTTTCTCTAGTTGCATTGAGCGGGGGCTACTCTTTGTTGTGGTGCGCGGGCTTCTCATTGCGGTGGCTTCTCTTGTTGCGGAGCACGGGTTCTAGGCGCGCGGGCTTCGGTAGTTGCGGCACGTGGGCTCTAGAGCGCAGGCTCAGTAGTTGTGGCACACGGGCTTAGTTGCTCCCCGGCATGTGGGATCTTCCTGGGCCAGGGCTCGAACTCATGTCCCTTGCACTGGCAGGCTGATTCTTAACCACTGCTCCACCAGGCAAGTCCCTGGTATATTTTAATATTTCCCAAAATGCATTACTTTGCACTCTATTTCTTAATGCTAACAATGACCGAGAAAATAACAAGAGCTTAAAGTATATTTGCTATATGTTTCAAGAAGGCAGGGATCAATTTTATTTAAAATAATTTTTTTGTGGGGGGACTGTGCTGCGCAGCATCTGGAATCCTATTTCCCTGACCAGGGATCAAACCCATGTTCCCTGCATTGGAAGCATGGAGTCTTAACCATTGGACCACTAGGGAAGTCCCTAAAATATTTCATTAAAGGCAGATTTTTAAACATCTTACACTTAAGGGGATTAGTTTAAATTAATTAGAAAACTAATTCAGAATTTTCACGTTCTTCAAAGGTGTTAGATAAATGAAGATTTTCTAAATTATAATAGCAAAGTCAGAATAAATACCTGTTTATGTTGACAAGTCTTCTAAATGTGTCTTTAGATCTGGTTGGTTGCTTTGACCCCCAAGCAAGAGAGAATAAATAATGCATTCCTCTACAAGCTGACTAACCATAAAAGTGTAACAAGTTCCCATTGGTATGCCCAGACCTGTGGAAGAGAAAATGAGTAGAAAATAAGAAAGGTATGTAGCACCTTGTTCTGACTTCCCAAGGATTAAAGGATGATCATATGAACAAACCCACAATGTAAATTATTTATACTGTTGAATAATATGAAACTATATAAATTAACAAAGATTATATATAAGAACAATTTCTAAGCAATTCCTAACACATATAAGCTATTGTTTAAGAATTCAATAATATCTTGAAGTCCATTAATGCTATAGTTCTCACCTTTTGAGATACCTCTGTGGCTCTTAGGGGGTTATTTGTTACTCAAGGGTCAAAGTAAGTTGAAAGCAGAAAGTTCTGCAAGACTACCAGCCAGGAACACATGAATCTATCTGCTTTTCTTCCTTACTGTCCAAGACAGCAGGGTCTTTCTTGTCTGATTCACTCAGGAAGAGCAAGACTCTTCAAGACACGCTGAGAGAATCCACCAAGCACATGACAGGTTGGTTAGGGCTGCAGGCTACCATTATATACCTTCCCTCCCATCCCCTCCAGGGCAAAACCCCATGAGAGCTGAACCTTGTCTGTCTTATGTACAGCGTACAGCACAGGGCTGACATGTAGTAGTATTCAACCATTTCCTAAATGAACATGATAGAGTGGCAATGAGAACTTGAGGTAACTGGAGCCTTAATTTGGAAAGCATTTCCCAGGCATAAAGGCATGACCTGGGGATATATAAGCTACTCAAGGAGTACAGCGCAGTGTACAACAATCTGTAATGGAGCTATATGCCCCCAAATGAACTCAGACAAGGTCCCAAATCCAGGCACAGGCATCTAGGGAAAATGATTTTGTTACCATGCTAGTTTTTCTCTGGGACTGATAATTTATGTTTCATAACAGACATTTGGCTTTGGGCAGCTTCATTTATTTATTAAAAAATTTTTTTGTTTTTGCGGTATGTGGGCCTCTCACTGTTGTGGCCTCTCCCGTTGCAGAGCACAGGCTCTGGACGCGCAGGCTTAGCGGCCATGGCTCACGGGCCCAGCCGCTCCGCGGCATGTGGGCTCTTCCTGGACCGGGGCACGAACCCGTGTCCCCTGCATCGGCAGGTGGACTCTCAACCACTGCGCCACCAGGGAAGCCCCCAGCTTCATTTATTAAAGAAGAACATCATGATTTTGGAGAACAGAACACCGTTTTCCTTGTGTTGCTGTTCAGTAGGGCAGAATGTTTAGACCAACTCTCTTTTTTACAGAAGTAACTTAGCATACCCAAATGTCTAAGTACACAACTGTTATGCTGCTGGAAGTGGCAAGAGAAAACAATCCAGGTAGAAATGAACAGGAAAAGATGTTTAGGTTCCCTGTTCTGTGAAGAGTAATGTAGGGAAATGAAAGTGAACTGGAGAGGAAGAGAAATGGGAGCTGAAGAAACAGCCAAGAATCAGGAAGAGAGATTGCAAAACATGCCCCCTTTAGCCCCAAGTGCATTTGCATTTGCCTCTTTCTCTGCCTTTTGGTTGTTTGGAGGTGCCAGGCATGCGTTGCCACATGGCACACCCTCGACCTCTCCTGGTCACACTCTGTCATGAGTCACAACCTTGAGTCCTGTGGAAACAGCGAAGAGCTGGGCTCTCGGGGAGGAAGACAGTGCCTGACCCAGTGTCCACTACTTCAAGAAATGGGCATAAGGTGGCAGCACTGGTAGTGCCTGCAGGTGTTGTGGAGAGAAACTTGGCCAAGGGCCAGCTGTACTTGAGCTGCTAAGTCCCAGGGAAAAGATGGAAAAGGGGAACTCTGTTAAAGACCTCTTTATTAGGGTAGTAAGTGATGGAAGGAAAAAGGCTTCTCCTGGGGAAGCAGTGGCACCAGGAGCTCCACTAGGAGGGATGCGTGATGAGGTCACATTGCCTGGCACCCATACGTCTGTTAAAAGAATAACTGCCACTTATGAGGAAGGATTAAGACGGACTGATGAACAACATGGATGAATCTTGAAAACATGGTAAGTGAAAGAAGCCAATCACAAAAGATGTGTACTGTACAATTCTGCTTACGTGAAATGTCCAGCACAGGCAAATCTATAGAGACAGAACGTAGGTGAGTGATCGCCTAGGGCTTGAGACTGGGGACAAAGAGGGGGTGACTGCTAAAGGGTTTCACTCTAGGTTGATGAAATGTTCTAAAACTGATTGTGGTGATGGTTGCACAACTCTGAATAAGCTAAAAACCATTGAATTTTGCACTTTAATGGAGAAATTGTAATGAAACCTCAATAAAGCTGTTACTTTTTAAAAAACGAATATTTAATTAAACCCAGAGAGGAAAGGTTATAACGTGAGTGCATTCTTAACCCTTCTCTCCCTCCCTGGTCCTTTGAATACCTATGGTTTCAATAGGGATGAGAGGCATGCCTTTTCCTGGAATCACCCATTTCTAAGCCAGTGCCTCTTAAACTTTAATTTGCATACAGATCACCTGTGGATCTTGTCAAAATGCAGAATCTGTTTCAGAAGGTCTGAAGTGGAGCCTAAGACTGTGCATTTCTAAGAAGCTCCTAGGCGATCTTGAAGCTGCTGGTCCTAGAATTACACTTGGAATAGAGAGACTCTAAGAGACTCATTGAAATTATATTTGTTCTTTGATTGAGATTAGTATTATGTCAGCTCTGTACTGAAGTTAAAATGCCAAGTAAATATTTTTATTTTGACTTGCTAGTGGCACAACATATATATGATGCTTTTAACAACAGTTAATACAGGTATCTTGAAAAAGTACATTACTAACATTATGGTATTTTATTATCCATTTTTATTGAAAAGTTCAGGATTTGGAACTGTAAGAGAACTGGGTTTGAATCCTGGCTCTATCATTAACCAATGTCATGGCCTTGGACTATCTGAGTTTCAGTTTCTTTGTGTATAGAATGGAGATACTAATACCTATCTCAGCGGATTTTTGGGAGTGCTGGAGACTATGGTACACACATTATACTCACTCTTGAGATAACTACTATTATTGTCATCATATTTGTGTGAGGTGGGAGAGCTACCACATTTCCTTCTCTGGATCTCGCATCACTCCATATTTTCTTTAAAACCTCCTAAATCTTGAAATTTTGGTTGTGTGGGAGATGATTCTCAAAAATTATTTTTCTTTATCTGCCTAAAGAAGGTGTTGTTTGGAGCTCTAGTAAAATCCATACGGAATATACTTTTTAATACGTAGATGTCTGCTTTCTTTTTTGTGGGAGGGTTTGTTCTTTTATTAAGAGATTCAAAGAAAAAGTTCAAGATTTGTTTTGTTTGCTTTTTTTTTTTTTTTGCGGTACGCGGGCCTCTCACTGTTGTTGCCTCTCCCGTTGCAGAGCACAGGTTCCGGACGCGCAGGCTCAGCGGTCATGGCTCACAGGGCCAGCCGCTCCGCGGCATGTGGGATCCTCCCGGACCGGGGCGCGAACCTGTGTCCTCTGCATCGGCAGGCGGATTCTCAACCACTGGGCCACCAGGGAAACCTGTTCAGGATGTTTAATAAGGAATTTTGGTCTCCCTGATTCTCTAGTGTTAAGCTGGAATAATTCAACATCAATGACTTATTTTTGTTTAAAAAAATTTTCAAACTGAGTTACTCAATTTCACTTTAGGGCCTCTGCTATTTTCCTTTTCCTTTACAGGTACAGCAGGCAAGTTCTTCTAATGCTTGGCCCTCAGGGAAGCCTACAGAGAGAGGCAATTCGGAAAACCCTGTTTTGGAAGAGAGCTGCTCCTCAATAGCTCCGCATGGAAGAGGAATTCCTGCCACAAATGACAAGACATCACAGGCACACAGCTTGGACTAGAGTGAGGACTGCTGCTTCTTCCTTCTTGTGGTGCTCTGACCTGGGAGGCCCATGGACTACAGTATTAGGCAAGCACCCAGGTGCCTTGTTCCTCCATGTTATACTTGGGCTGCAGTCTGAATGTTGTAGACTTGCAAGGGGCTGCCCAATGTATTTGCTTCCTTTTGTTTTTATAGTCTTTCGACTTTTAGGCTGACTTTATCTCCTTGATTTTCCTAGTTTCTGGAAGAATATGTAGCAAATACTAATTGTCACTGGCAAGTTCCCGGCATACAGCATTAGTGAAATTCATTTCTTCCTTCTTGTTAAATCATTCTTGTGTTTAAAAAAATTTTTTTAACACTTTTGTAAATTTAACCCCTTGCCAACACCTTTCTGTCACTGTGTACTCAGCATTAGCTATATGAAGGCCTAAGCAGTATGGAGACTTAAGAACTTGTTTTCTTCTCTATTTGTTTTTTAAATTATAGAAGACTCTAATGCTGTCAGCTGGTAAATGTTTAGAATTTAAGGTAAACATCACTCTAACTTTTGTAAACACTGTAATAGAAAACTGGTTTTAGAGATGCAAAAACAAATCAAAAATTTTGTTTTATGGAGAATTGTGTTGAAGACATATTTTGAAATTTGAAGAAGGAAACAAGAGGTTCTATGTCTTCAGTGCAGCTTTGAATATTTAGGATTTCTTCTGTTAACTGTTCTGTTTTGTGTCACTACTGCATGAGGGCCTCAGAAAGGCTGGACTGGAAACACCAGCCCCCTGAAAGGGACAGTCACGTGTTCATGGAGTGAGGAAGTGCTAGCTGCTGGCTGGGGACTTCCCAGGTCACTAATTTTGAAAAACCCCCTAAACACTGATCTTAAAGATCCAATTCTTCTCTTCAACAGCAAGGATCAAAATGTTGGAAGGCTGTATCCTGTTTCCTCATCTAGCACCAGGATTCTGGTGAAGAGTTGCAATGGAGTGGACTCTAAGTCGGCTTGTTCTTTCCTTTCTTATTCGACCAATTAAGGACATTATTTCATTTGGTGCGTCTTAGCCATTCATTTTGGTGGACAGTTGTTTCTCTTGTTATAAAGACCAATGACCATTCTAAACCCAGAGTCAGCCAAATAGGTAAAACAAATATCGCATAATTCCACATAGCTGCCTTAGGAGGACTGAGTTCTAGTCTATGCAGGAATCCCTGGCATGAGCACTGTTATGTACAGAAGCCTGAGCTTAGAGAGCAGCCAGAGTGGCATAGATTGTGACTTGTGGACATTTCTGTGCCATTTAGTCCAAGTACAATTACCCATCATGAGAGCCTATGTGACACAAACAGAAAGAGAGTAGGAGAAGATGAACAGGAGGAAAGAAGTTATCTTAATTCTATTCTCCCCAAGGGGAGAAAATGACTAAAATATAACCTGAGTGTAAGAGCATTAGTAATATTAATAATAATATCTTTGATAATTAGGCCAGTGATCTCAAAGTACTTTTATTTATTTATTTATTTTAAATTTATTTATTTATTTTTGGCTGCATTGGGTCTTCGTTGCTGCGTGCGGGCTCTCTCTGGTTGCGGCGAGTGGGGGCCACTCTTCATTGTGGTGCTCGGGCTTCTCACTGTGGGCTTCTCACTGTGGTGGCTTCTCTTGTTGTGGAGCATGGGCTCCAGGCTTGTGGGCTTCATTAGCTGCAGCACACAGGCTCAGTAGTTGTGGCTCGCAGGCTCCAGAGCGCAGGCTCAGTAGTTGTGGCGCACGGGCTCAGTTGTTCCGCAGCATGTGGGATCTTCCCGGACCAGGACTTGAACCCGTGTCCCCTGCACTGGCAGGCGGATTCCCAACCACTGCACCACCACCAGGGACACCCTCAAGTACTTTTTTTTTTTTTTTTGCAGTGCGTGGGCCTCTCACTGTTGTGGCCTCTCCCATTGCGGAGCACAGGCTCCGGACACGCAGGCTCAGCGGCCATGGCCCACGGGCCCAGGCTCTCCGCGGCATGTGGGATCTTCCCGGACCGGGGCATGAACCGGTGTCCCCTGCATCAGCAGGCGGGCTCTCAACCACTGCGCCACCAGGGAAGCACCCCTCAAGTACTTTTAACATCCATTATTTTCTTTGTACTCACCAAAATCTCTTTAACGTCCCATAGAATGGGAATTGCCATGTCTTAAGTTTTTCCCTGTTCCTCTTTCCTCTTTATTCATCAACTTTCTTGGAAAATGAGGGATCTCGCCCTGAGAGTTAGGAACTTATCGATTTTGAAGGAAAAAGGCCTATCTTTCCTGTTAGTTAGACATCATCCTACACTGTACTTTATAGGAGGTACAAAAGTAGTGTATATTACAATTTTGTACATCACAGCAGGGTAATTGACAGAGAACCTTCCATTTACAGTAAACTGAATGAGAGGATTGACATCCAAAATCAAAAAGTGGAAACCTCTAGGCTGGTTTCAAAGCATCACAGTGAAAGGACAGTCATGTGACTCATGGAGAACCTCTGCTCTGATGCTTCAGAGCATACATAGTCCATATGATTAGATTTTGTAAGTCTGAAATCTTGATCATTACAGTCTATAAATGGATATAGCCTTTTGGAAGTCTGACTTAGAATGAAAGCCTGGACCTTTGTCTCAAATATTGAGATACTATCAAATTGTAGGCTCTTTGCCTTGAATATTAGGTAGGTTATCCTCCTTTAACTCTTGTCTTCTGTTTCTTCATCCTCCACCCCCAATCACTCCCAAGAAGAACATCTCTGACAGAGTTTTCAATGTCTTTGTAGTACTTCATTCCTGTAAATTCCTTCTTCTCTATGTTTTTGTTCTGTTTTATGTAGTTTGGAAAATGACAGTGTAGAGTATGTTTGGTATAACCCTAGTCCTGGCCAGCATTTTTCATCCCTTTAAAAAATATATATATATATTATATATATATAAATATGTGTGTATATATATATATATATATATATATATATATACACACACATGGGTGTGTGTGTGTGTGTTCTGCGGTTGAAAGTATAGAACTAAAAACTTTATTTATTTATTTATTTAGGCCACACCTTGCAGCATGAAGGATCTTAGCTCCCCGACCAGGGACAAAACCTTTGCCCCCTGCAGTGGAAGCACAGAGTCCTAACCACTGGACCACCAGGGAATTCCCTAGAAGTAAAAACTTTAAATAAAATAGAGGGCTTCCCTGGTGGCACAGTGGTTAAGAATGGCCTGACAATTCAGGGGACATGGGTTCGATCGCTGGTCCGGGAAGATCCCACATGCTGTGGAGCAGCTAAGCCTGTGCACCACAACTACTGAGCCTGCGTTCTAGAGCCCGTGAGCCATAACTACTGAAGCCCACACGCCTAGAGCCCGTGCTCCACAACAAGAGAAGCCACTGCAATGAGAAGCCTGCGCACTGCAACGGACAGTAGTTCCCGCTCACAGCAACCAGAGAAAGCCCGCGCACGGCGACGAAGACCCAACGCAGCCAAAAATAGATAAATAAGTTAAAAATAAAAAAGAAAATGTTTCTTGTATTGTTCCTGTTAAGCATTTCTCATATTTTGGCATCATACACCAAAACATGATGTCAGAGGTGGGGGGGGGGGGAGCAGGTAGAGGTGAGGGAAAGACCAGGTTAGATAGTACAATGTGTGCAGTGGTGAAGAATTGACTAAATTTAATTAATCTTCAATTAGCAGATCACTGAGGATATGAATCACTCACTGGCAGTCAAAAGGTGATGTCAGTGAATGGTTATGGCTCAGCATTACTGCTTCTGTTTGCTCCTGTATTTACTCCTAGCACTATTGCTACTGCAGGGCTCTCCTATGAATTTTTTTTTTTTTTTTTTTTTTTTGCGGTACGCAGGCCTCTCCTGTGAATTTTATTGTGGGACTTTAGAAATGTCTACTGCCAAGGGTAGCATTAATAAGTATTCCAGTTGATAGAGCAAGGAACAAGTTTCTTAATGAAGTTTATAAATATGGCTTTGGACTGATCTTACTGGCAATAGTCATACTATTAATTTCTAGCTGAAAGAATCACATGCTCACAGGAGTACTGAGCCTAAGTAGAAGACTCATTTTGGTGGAAATTGGGTTAGAACAGCACATGCAACTCAAGGATTGCTGAAGAAGGGCAGGTGCATAAAGTTGCTTCATCATGAAAGGTGAATATTCAACGTGGAGACTGAGCGCCCTTGGTTAAGTTTATAAAACAGTTTCTGCCTAAACTCTCTGTAATAGTTACCAATTGTGCTAATAATGGATTACAAAAATCCTCAGTAGCCAATCAGGTTGCGACCTCCTTACTTCTAAGCATCTTCCTAGAGAATATCTTCTGAAGGTTATGTAGTATCTCAATTCTCCTATGATTGCATCTTGGAAACACTGGCTGCTAGTTCATAAAAAACCAGAGAGTATGTACAGAGTCAACTAGAATCCTTCTTTTCTAGATACTTTGGACTTCCAACTTTAGCTGGGCTAAAGTGGAACGACATGAGCCATGAACTCCAGGGTTTTCTGGACAGAGTGCCATATTTTTAAGTAACCATGATTGACGGTTATGGGAAAAAAAATACTTAAATGGGCTCTTGGACTTTGTTCTGAGGTCAAAAGGGACCGCGTTTAAAAATGTGTACTCTATATCCTGATCTTGGTGTTTGACACAAAAATAGTACCTAATGTTGTGTGATATTGTGTATTCTTTTGTTTGAACATAGTTTGTAGATGGACTCTATTAGTGAAAACACACTGTGGTGGAGAGGAATGTGTGTTGTGTGTATGTTTCAGTGCTGTTTTTATTTATTTTTATTTTTTATTTTTTTGCGGTACGCGGGCCTCTCACTGTTGTGGCCTCTCCCGTTGCAGAGCACAGGCTCCGATGTTCAGGCTCAGCGGCCATGGCTCACGGGCCCAGCCGCTCCGCGGCATGTGGGATCTTGCCAGACCGGGGCACGAACCCGTGTCCCCCGCATCGGCAGGCGGACTCTCAACCACTGCGCCACCAGGGAAGCCCTCAGTGCTGTTTTTAAATGGCCTGTTGGGTAGGTTTGATGAAATGTGTTAGGTTATTTCACCTTTGTCTCCTGTTCTCTCCCTCCACCGTAAGACTGGAAGAACAACACACTTATACCCAAGCCTCCAGTAGTCTCTTTGGAAGGGTAGGCCAATTAGAACCAAACTGCTTGTCCCCACCCCCAGCCACTCTGGTAGGTTCTGAATCCAGTTTCAGTGTTGTTAAATTTCAGGGCAGAAAGTGATAATTTGGAAAAGTGCCAAAACCCACTGTAATTTTTCCTGGCAGCTTTCCCTTGGTGTCATTGGTAAGTTCTGCATTTCACTGGAGTACCGCACCACTACTACTACAGTACCTCGCAGCAGACTTTTTCATTTGGTCCACTTTTATCTTTGGAAGAAGCCGTTTTTCAGTAGGGATAGACGGATTTACACTCTATTAAAGCTAGTCAGAATGCTTTCCCTTAAGGGTCATTCACTTCCTGCCTTATGCTTAATAAGTTCCCTTGGATTTTCCTTGATGCTTACATAAAAAGCCTGGGATGATCATGCTGGAGTATTCTCTTGAGGCGGCTGTGTTGCACACTTGCTGTTTTAGGCTCCTATCCTGTTTCACAGGACTGCATGCCTACCTCCCTCCATTTTGTCAGTGCTCACTGGGTTTTTCCTTCTCTTTCCACCTCTCTTCTACAGACTTGTGTTGGAGCAAAAGACTCCATTCCAGATCCATTCCAGAGTTACTATGAGAAACTTCCCCACTCTCTGACTTTTTTTCCTATCTCAGTAAAATGGCAGTGTAAGAAAGCTCTATGCAGTCAGGGCTGAAAGAAATACCCACCTAGAATATTTGATTTTCCTTCTGATTTTCTTCTCTACTCTCAACTTTCAAAAATTTCCCCTACAATCATTTTACATGTGTGGAATTTTCTAGATTGGTTTTAAAGAATAAAGCAGAACAAATGCAGCCTGGATTGGTTTAATATGGGAAGTCAAAGAAAACAGACTTTTACTGTTCCTGAGCAATACCTTCAGTATTCAGATTGGTGACCTTATCTTTCCTTGGTAGTGTTGTTAGCGTTTAGCTCTCCAAATCTAAAAACAGCTTTGTGTAATAAGTACCAAACACAAAATTGTCGTGTCTCTTCTGATGGACTGTAAAGTGGCTTTCAAGCTTCTTTGTAAGTAGGTTTTTCATATCTGCACTATTTTTGTGTCCGTTGGTGAACACAAACCTTCAGTGAGGCTCAGGAGAAATGCCCAAATTCCTGATCTGCCCAGTGGTTTTATAAAACTCGAGTCTGGGTTGGTTTGTTTGTCTTTAAAATATTATTAATAGTTTTACTCTATCTTCTACAAAAGAATCGTCAACAAGCTCACCAATGAGAAAAGTGGTTACGGAAAATGTATATATTAGAGTGTGAGAGAGCTTGTGCTTTTTCCTTCATGTTAGATTGACTCTGGGTGCTTGCTTTGTTTGAAACCCACCACAAACCAAACTAGCCTGGACCTTTATTTATTTAATTTTATTTTAGATTTCAGTTTTGGGGTAGGTGATGGTGAGGGTAATTCTTATTTTATATTGGTACAAAAAAAGCAAGTTGACTTATACCTAAGGGTTTTTTTGCAGAGCTACTCTTTTGGTGAAGAAAAAAAAAAGCCTCATTCAGAAATTAACATTTCTCAAAATGTGTTCCTTATTATTCTGAAATGTAAGTTCCTTCAAATTGTTTATTTTAAAACTCTGAGATGAATGGAAGAAGGATCTAGACAAGGAGTTGTTGAGCGCCCACCATGCTTGATACCTCTGGGGTTGCTCCTTTGGAATTCTAGGTGCTGGGCAAGCGCAATTTTACCAGGGCTGTTGAGCGCCATTCGGACTCCATTCCATTTTTCTCCGTGGCGATCCAGTTCGTATCTTACAGCTCCCGCCTGGAAGCCGGTAATGTAATGAATTGCCTTGACTCTTGCTTCAATCCACTTTCCTCGCTTAATATGCAGTCCAAAGTTTTGCAGCTCGCTGTCAGATGGTACTGCTACACTTTCACACTGCTCCCAAAGCCTCCGCTGGGGCTGTTTCAGAACACGGAGTTACAAACTTTAAGAAACAGACAGCTCCAGACGGAAATCCACGCCAGGCTTTGAGCTCTGCTTCTGGCTTCCGTCAACTGACATAGTTGCCCTTTTGCTCAAACTCGCAGCTCCAGTTCGCACTCGAGAGAGCTCCGCTGGGTATCTGCTTGCTTCGGCGCGGCGGGGACGCGTGTGAGGCTACGAGCCGGCGCTCCACCTATTTCGCCGCGCCTTAGTTCAGAACCGAGGCAAACCTTCACTTGGGTCCCTGGGCTTAAACGTCTTCCTTCAAAAAGAGTGGGGAAAGGAAGGAGCCGGGCCCGATCTTTTGTTTGTTTGTTGAATTTTGTATTTCGGACACTTGGGAAGCAAATTGCCAGAGAGGAAGGGCTGTCCTCCCTGCAAACATTTCCCTCTCTTAGCAAACCCTCCAGGCCTCGGTTCCACATTTTGCAGTTGACTGCGTGGATTTTAATAGGCTGTTCCCTTACTCTCGGGCCCAATCCATGCACACTGTGTAGCCAGATAAAATGAGAGCACATTTTCTGCCATTTTCAGTCGGTTTGTCCTGGCAGCCCTGCCCCCTTCCTTGGCTGCGGCAGCCGCGGGAGTTAATGCTGCGAGCAGAAAACTCCGCCTGATCCTCCGGGCCGGAGATCCAGTCCACGTTTGCCAGGTGCCGTGCGGTAGGGGACGGCGATAAGAACTCTCTTGTGACGGAGCGAGCGAGACTTTAGTCCGGTTTCCATGTCAACGATACAGTCCATATTTGCCATCAGGCTGTTGGTGGCAAAGGAGCTTTCGTGCGGGTAGCGCTGTCCTAGTCCTAGTTCTCCAATCGGCGCCGGGATTCCTGAGCTGCCTAGGTGTGGGGTTAAAAGGCAGGGGCCGTGGGGTAGAAAACTCCACCAGCGGGAGGACCCACAGCCCCAAACCCGGGTCTCGGAGCTTGGGCCGGCCACGTGCCCTGTTCCTCCCCTCCCCCCTTTCCCGCAGCCATTACCCCTAGGGAAAGCTGATGGGCCAGTTTCTAAGAAAGTTCCCGTCAACTCGGGATAGTGATGTGGGGCTGTAAGGGTAGGGGTGGAAGAGGACCCTAAAGGATTTGAGATTAAAAAAAAAAAAGTGGGAAAGGAGAAATCCGACATTACTACCTCCTCCAACCCAGGTGGAGAGATTTTTTGCGCACTTTATTGCTAGACAAAAATGGTGGCTGTTTTCAAAACAGCCTGCCCACGTGTCGGACAGGGATTTTGGCACTTTCCAAATTTCACAGCCATTGAAGAAAGGGGATGAGGGCTTCCTCTGGAGACAAATTCATTCTGGCTTCCAGATTGTCACTGGGCTCCAGGTTTCTCATTATACTCCACCTCTGAAGGAAATGGCAGGGTAATTGCATGTAAAAAATTCCTCATTTGTGTGCAGGACTCAGGACTGTTTGCCAGCTCAGAGGCAGTTGATTAAATAGCCAAGTCCATTTAAGAGGCAGCCTATAATCTGGTTTCTAGGACCTAATGCACCGGGCGAGTTGTTGCCCCTGAGGACTGTGAGTGAAAGGAGGGCACTGGTCCATTCCAGTCAGTCAGATCCTGGTAGGCCGGTTTGGTTCTTGGCTTGGGGGGAAAGAAAACACCAGTAGGAAGTTTTTGCTTTTTTAGTGTAAGATGCTCTTAGGTTTTCTTGGGGGTAAGAATGAGTTCAGGTTTTCGGAATTATTCACAGTGACCAGTGGCATGGCCAAAACTCCAGGGGCCTGCAGAATCTGGAAGTTCTAAGGTAATGGTTCTGTGGCCATGAAGTCTCCATTTACAGAATCTAAGGGGGAAAAAGGCTCTGGTGTCTAGTGACTAGCTGGCTTGGCCTCTCCCAAGGCAGCCTTGGGCTTGGTGAGGAGCTGGAATCCCCTCTGGCTTTTGTAGCCTGTCATGTCAGAGCATTCCAAGTCAGCCAGAGGAGGAAAAGGCTGCTGCTGGGATTCGGTGGGGCCTGTGGATCTAGAATTTTCTATGTATGCCTGCAGCTCAATCAGCATCTCTTAGAATATAATGGTAAACTTTGATGATTCTTTACAGTGTAGGACAGAAAACAAATTTGGGTTGCATCTGTTTTCTAAGTGACCTCTTAGACTGCACCTTTTCTCTCTTTAAGGCGAAAATAGTTTCCTCCATTTGGTCATCCCTCTTCTGCAGTGGTTTCTTTGAACACTTAGGTTCCTCCAGTCCCTGAAGCCTCTTCTGTGATCTGTTTACAGTTTTACAGGTACTGTCTTTGGAGACTGGGGCTCTTGGTCATTGTGGGCAAAGGTGGGGCTTGTGTTCTCCCGCTAGAAGGCTGTCATATGCCCTCAAAGTAGCTTCAGTGGTGACTATTTTAAGTCAGTGTTGAGATGACCAGCTTTGATCTCAAACCCATTCTGATCACATTGTTGAATATGGCACAACTTGACCACTGTTTTTTTTTTTTAAATTAATTAATTTAAAAATTTTTGTCTGCATTGGATCTTCGTTGCTGAGCACGGGCTTTCTCTAGTTGCCGTGAGTGGGGGCTACTCTTCATTGCAGTGCGCGGGCTTCTCATTGCTGTGGCTTCTCCTGTTGTGGAGCACGGGTTCTAGGCACGCGGGCTTCAGTAGTTGTGGCTCACGGGTGTAGCTGCTCCGCGGCATGTGGGATCTTGCCTGGTCAGGGCTCAAACCTGTGTCCCCTGCATTGGCAGGCGGATTCTTAACCAGTGTGCCACCAGGGAAGCCCGTGACCACTGTTTTTTGTTTGTTTTTAATGCTAAGTAGCTAGGGGCAGCTGTGGGGACTCTGCTTTTTAAAGCCACCCTCCTCTGCTCTGACTTTAAGTGACAGGGCAGTCCCCTACACTCTGTCTTGATTCTGTAAAATGGAGATAATAGACCTCATGCCCCCAGGGCCTTGTGAGGACTGGCTAATGAGGGCAGAGGAGTGGGAAAACGGAAAGTCTAAAACAATGATCTGTCATTCCATGCAGCTTGCAAAGGGGATAAACTGTAAGGCTCAGCTGGTTCTTTGGAGCGGGTTTGTAAAAGGTTTTGAAGAAGAAAAGTGCTGTAGAGGTGCTAAGTAGCAGCCAAGAGACCAGGCCCGCTGCCAGGGGGTCAGGCCTGGGCCGAGGCGGCCGCGGTCTCGGGCTCAGGCCAATTTTGCAGCCCCAAGTAAACTTCACGGTTGCCCGCTCCCCTACGCGCGGCCTGGAGGGGACCGACCTGGGTAGGAACGCCAGGAGGGAGGCGGCGCAGGCTCCGGAGAGGCGCGAGTTCCGGGCCGGGTTTTCCCCGAAGCCTTCGGCGGCGGCGCTGCCGAGCGAAAGCGGCAGAGGGCCTGCCGCCGCCGCGGCTGGTTCTCTCCCCTCCTCCTTTGTGAAGGGACGGGAGCGAGTCCGTTCCACGGCCTGCGCCCGCTCCGCGCTCCGCTCCGGGTTTGCCAGGCGGCCGCGACGGCGCTGGGTAAAATGGCAGTGCTGAGCCTCGTGTCGGAGTGAGGGGGACTCGGAGGAGAGTGGGGCGCTCTAGCCGCTCAGTCCGGCCGCCCGCCCGCCCGCTCGCCCGCTGCCGCGCAGCAACCTCAGCCCGCGCCGCGGCCGGGGAGGGGAGGCAGGGCGCCCGGCCCGGCCTACGCTCCGACTCTACCTCCCGGCGCCTGGGCTGCTGCCGCGCGCCCTCCAGCCCGCCCGTCCCGGGTCCCCCTCCCCCCGCTCCCTCCCTCCCTCCCTCCCTCCCCGCCCCCTCCCCCTCGCCTGCCTCCCTCCCTCCCTCCTCCTTTCTCCGGCAGCAGAAAGCGGAGAGTCACAGCGGGGCCAGGCCCTGGGGAGCGGAGCCTCCACCGCCCCCCTCATTCCCAGGCAAGGGCTTGGGGGGAATGAGCCGGGAGAGCCGGGTCCCGAGCCTACAGAGCCGGGAGCAGCTGAGCCGCCGGCGCCTCGGCCGCCGCCGCCTCCTCCTCCTCCGCCGCCGCCAGCCCGGAGCCTGAGCCGGCGGGGCGGGGGGGAGAGGAGCGAGCGAGCGCAGCGCAGCAGCGGAGCCCCGCGAGGCCCGCCCGGGCGAGTGGGGAGGGCAGCCCGGGGGATTCGGCCCCGGGGCGGGGTGGGAGGGGGAAAGAAGACGAAGACAGGGCCGGGTCTCTCCGCGGACGAGACAGCGGGGATCATGGCCGCGCAGGTCGCCCCCGCCGCCGCCAGCAGCCTGGGCAACCCGCCGCCGCCGCCCTCGGAGCTGAAGAAAGCGGAGCAGCAGCAGCGGGAGGAGGCGGGGGGCGAGGCGGCGGCGGTAGCGGCCGAGCGCGGGGAAATGAAGGCAGCCGCCGGGCAGGAAAGCGAGGGCCCCGCCGTGGGGCCGCCGCAGCCACTGGGAAAAGAGCTGCAGGACGGGGCTGAGAGCAATGGGGGTGGCGGCGGCGGCGGAGCCGGCGGCGGTGGCGGGCCCGGCGCGGAGCCGGACCTGAAGAACTCGAACGGGAACGCGGGCCCTAGGCCCGCCCTGAACAATAACCTCACGGAGCCGCCCGGCGGCGGTGGTGGCGGCAGCAGCGACGGGGTGGGGGCGCCTCCTCACTCAGCCGCGGCCGCCTTGCCGCCCCCAGCCTACGGCTTCGGGCAACCCTACGGCCGGAGCCCGTCTGCCGTCGCCGCCGCGGCGGCCGCCGTCTTCCACCAACAACATGGCGGACAACAAAGCCCTGGCCTGGCAGCGCTGCAGAGCGGCGGCGGCGGCGGGGGCCTGGAGCCCTACGCGGGGCCCCAGCAGAACTCGCACGACCACGGCTTCCCCAACCACCAGTACAACTCCTACTACCCCAACCGCAGCGCCTACCCCCCGCCCCCCCAGGCCTACGCGCTGAGCTCCCCGAGAGGTGGCACTCCGGGGTCCGGCGCGGCGGCGGCCGCCGGCTCCAAGCCGCCTCCCTCCTCCAGCGCCTCCGCCTCCTCGTCGTCTTCGTCCTTCGCTCAGCAGCGCTTCGGGGCCATGGGGGGAGGCGGCCCCACAGCGGCCGGAGGGGGAACCCCTCAGCCCACCGCCACCCCCACCCTCAACCAACTGCTCACGTCGCCCAGCTCGGCCCGGGGCTACCAGGGCTACCCCGGGGGCGACTACGGCGGCGGGCCCCAGGACGGGGGCGCCGGCAAGGGCCCGGCGGACATGGCCTCGCAGTGCTGGGGGGCTGCTGCTGCTGCTGCTGCGGCGGCGGCGGCCGCCTCGGGAGGAGCCCAACAAAGGAGCCACCACGCGCCCATGAGCCCCGGGAGCAGCGGCGGCGGGGGTCAGCCGCTCGCCCGGACCCCGCAGGTACACGGCTGAGTGGGGAGGGGGCTGGGGCGAGCGGGGTCCTGGGAGTGGGGGGCGGCGGCGGGGAGCAGGCCACAGCCGTGGGCTACCCCCAGTCCGGGGCCCCCACTGCTGGGGAGCTGCCATTGTCTCGCTCTTCCCTCTTAAAATGGCTGCCTGTCTGCCTTACTCTCTTTCCCTCTTTCAGCCTTTGTGTGGGGCTTTCCCTGAGGTGTCTGCTCCCCTTCTCCCTCTACCCTGGTCCCTTCCAGCTCTGGGAGTCTTCCAGGGGGTGCGAAGCAGAGTGTGCGGGAAAGGGCCCGGCCCGGGGTGACGGGGTGCTGGGGGGTCAGGTTAGGGGTATAGGCAGTGCTAGCAGGTCTGGAGTTGAGTGAACAGTTATTTGCTCACCTGCCGCTCCTCTCTGCTCCTCCCCCCACCGCCCACCTTCTTCTAGGCCGGTCCCCATCTGTGTTTCCAAGGAGGGGCCCCTCGGGCTCGGGGGGACCTCGAGGGAGGGCAGGGGCCTGCTTGGGAGCAGCTAGAGGCCGGCTGCGGTCCACCCAGGGCAGCCCGGGCCGTCTCCTGTCTTAGTCTCCGTCGGCCCAGTGGCCTGGGCTTCTCCCTGGAAGTGCTGGTAAACAGCTGAGTGATTGGAGTAGTAAGTGCAGATTGCTTTGGTTTGGGATTTGAATTATGGAGGTAAAATCCTTCTGTCAAAGCCAGGAGACAGTTGGTCTTAGGTTGACATCCTATCTGTGATCTGATTGGCTCCCCATCTCCTGCTCTTGGCCATTTATAATTGCCTCTGATGTAATGGTACAACAATCCTGATGAGCTCATAAACTTTTACACTCTGCTTTTCTGCCAGTGATAACCCAAACCATCGCTGCCACTATCTGCTTTTTATTCCAGAGCTGAAATTGGCTGTGACCTTGAGGAGGGAGGTTTAAGCAGCAATACTGTATCAGCAGGAGCAGAGTCCCAGACAGGCTGCCCTTGTTACATTGTGCCCGAAACAAAAGAGGAGGCAGTGGCATTTTGCTTGTACCTTGGATTTATTTTGCTTGTTATGTTTTATGCAGACTGAAATAGATTCTGTGTTGTCAGAACAGTAGCTGAGTTTTTCTCTACAATGGGTTTGCTGTTTGTTTTGGTTTTGTGACTTTCCTGATGGTATAAATGACTTCTTTGATGGCTCTGAAGATGCGTTTGTCTTGAGTAATTTTGACCCTGTTCGCTTTGCAGAACTGAAATTATTTTACTGACCTTTTTATTGAGTGGCAAATATGGGATCTTTATCAGAGGGGGTAGGAAAAAACTTTGAGAACTGAAAGCTTTCTGAAAGAGAATTTCACATTTAGGTGTTCTGTTTTAAGGAAGGCTGGCCTCATTATTTGTTTACATGTTAACACTTTCTTTTGTTAATTGAACTTGGGGAGAGCAGATCAATTTAAAGGGAAGGACATCTTTTTTGATCTTGAGAGGGGCTGTTTCTTAAAGGCTTGGTTGGTGAAATTTATCATTTGTTCCTGGAAATATCAAAAAGCCTAGTTTTCTATTTTGTCATCATTCATTTTACAGCTTTGAAATAGAGGTCAACCAGTTTTTTTCTTTGCATTTTAAGTTCCATTTATTTCTGTCTTCCAAGATAACAAAGATATGACCTACAATGATACTTAAGACTTGCTTAGAAATTACAACTTTTAGGTGTGTTTTTATGTATTCTGTTTTATTTTGCTCTTCCTCTTCATCATGTTCTGTCTTCAGTGCTTTGGCCACGAATATTGGGTATTCTTTGGAGTCATCTATCTTTTCAAAGCAGAAAAAAGTCTTCCTTCATGTCTGCCCCTCTCCCAGCAGTACCCAGTTGTACCTTTGTCCTGTGAGATTTTGTTCACATTTTGTTCACTTCGGCGGCCTAATTAGATGTATTCCCTCCCCATCTTAGAACTGCTTTTCTACCCTTACGTTGAGCTGGGAATTTTGAAAATATTTATGTCAGGTAGCAGGTTTAGAGGTCTGTGCCTTGACTCCGTGTCTTCCATGATGTTCTACATCTGGGTAAGAAATAGGGGAATTTTAAATTAGATTCCTAGTGTCTGGAGGAGAAATTTTGTCTTAGAACATCTTCTCTCTGGGTCATTCTGTAGTTTATCTCTTTCCCCTCATTTTTTCCCTTTTGGGGGTGAGGGGGAAAGGAGGCTAAGTAATTTACTATTCTTAAACCGTTAGATGAAATAATTTGGGGTAAGTCAAGGCTCATTTAAAAACAAAAATTAATTTGAATTCTTTCAGCTTGGGGATATTCAAGCAAATTCTTTTTTTTTTTTTTTGGTAAAACCAATTTTTGCCGTATAGTAATTACTGTTTTTCAGTCATTAAACAAATATCTGAGCACTTTCTATGTACTAGGCACTATGTTCTGTTCTGGATAAATGGTAGGAAAGTAGATACAGTCCCTGTTTGGAAGCTTGTCTGTGCTGCCTTTGTGCGAATTTTCTTATTCCCTTTTAACATTAACAGGCCTAGCACTTCACACAACATAGATTTCTGTCGGATTTCAGTTCAGTTGCCTGTTCTCCTGAGACCCAGAGCATGGGCTGGTGAGCATTCACTTGTAGAAGAGACAGTGCAACTTCCAGTTTTGTGGGTTGTTTCAGGTGTGTCATCTAGATGAAGGTTGTAGGTGGGTAGATTTCGTTCTGAATTCCTTTTTGCTACTTAAGGATAAACTACTTGTCAGACCATGATGCCTATTCTTAAGCATTCTTAAATAATAAGATCCTGGTTTGTTCTCTTCTTTCCCTAACTCCGTCTTGAATTAAGAGTTTTTTGCAAGTGTTTCACTTTGTTATAAGGCAGAAACTAACACACCATTGTAAAGCAATTATACTGTAATAAAGATGTTAAAAAAAAGTTTTTTGCAGGGACTTGATTAACAGAGTTAAGGTGGTAATGTTCATTTGACTCTGAATCTTTATGGAGTAAAGATTAGGTATGTGTGTGTATTGTGGCTCTGTCTTTTTCACAGGAGCTGGTTGGATCCCATCAAACAAACTTTTCCTTTATGCCTTTCCATAAGTAGTATTGTATCTCAAGGTGTTGAATCCTGCTACTGATGAAATACTTTTCAGTCACCTATGTTCTTGAACCTCGTGTAAAGCTTTTTTTTTTAGCTGTAGTACCTTGAGCTGGTAGACTACGCTCATCAAAGTAAAAAATCCAATAGAATATGTAGTCCAGGATCAAGGTGGATTTGATTGTAGAAGCTTGGCTGTTAGTTCCTGCTATGGAAATATCAAATGATATTTCCGACTCCTGGGAAACAAATACAGGAATCCTGGGCTTATGGGAATGCCTACTGGCAGAAATTCTGGGCTGGCTGAAACACAGGACTCTTGGAGCTCTCTCAAGTAGGAGGGATCAGGAAAACCACACTGAGACGGCACTTAGTTGTGAGGGCTTCATGTTTCTCTGCTTTCCATGAGAGAACTGGGCTGATGAAGGTTGGGATGATGGTGAGAGAAGAGAGAAAGCAGTCAGGACCAAGGCGGGCTTCTTTGTATTGGGCCCTGTGGGGATTTTTTAAGGTTCCTTCCCTTGTGTGTGGCACAGAGTAACCATGACAAGTGGCACCTGCTGTAACAAGATGATTTGGATTGCATTAAATATTCATATGTTAGATTGACTCTTGTAGGGTGTGAAGTCTACAGTCACTCTTTTGCAAAGTTAGCGAACCTTATTGTATGTATGTATGTATGTATGTATGTATATATTTATGGCTGCGTTGGTCTGCGTACGGGCTTTCTCTAGTTGCGGCAAGCAGGGGCTACACTTCCTTGCGGTGTGTGGGCTTCTCATTTCAGTGGCTTCTCTTGCTGTGGAGCACACGCTCTAGGTGCTCGGGCTTCAGTAGTTGCAGCACGCGGGCTCTAGAGCGCAGGCTCGGTAGTTCTGGCTCACAGGCTTGGTTGCCCCATGGCATGTGGGATCTTCCTGGACCAGGGATTGAAGCTATGTCTCCTGCATCGGCAGGCAGATTCTTAACGACTGCGCCCCAGGGAAGTCCCAGTGAACCTTTTTTTTTTTTTTTTTTTTGGCGGTACGCGGGCCTCTCACTGCTGTGGCCTCTCCCGTTGCGGAGCACAGGCTCCAGACGCGCAGGCTCAGTGGCCATGGCTCACGGGCCCAGCCGCTCCGCGGCATGTGGGATCTTCCCAGACCGGGGCACGAACCCGTGTCCTCTGCATAGGCAGGCGGACTCTCAGCCATTGCGCCACCAGGGAAGCCCAGTGAACCTTTTTTAAAACGTGGAAATAAGCTAACAAAGTAATGGTCAGGGTCTTTTCCCATTCCCATCCCCCAAAAGTTTGTATTGATTGGCTTCAAATCCCCAAATTCTAGAAGCAACTGAAGCATGCAAATATGGCTAAAATATGGCATTCAAAATAAATTGGCACTAAATAGTTCTCTTTCCTGCCAGTGAGATGGGATGATACCTTGGTCTCTGAAATGGAGTCCTGATTCCCTTGGCTTTCATTTCTGGGTTTTTCCCTGTTTAGATTGGTCATTATCATTACTGATGTGCATCGAGTTGTGTGTGGTATAGTAGTGAGCAGTAAAGAGTGCAGGACTCAGAAGGAAGAGGAGCTTTGGTTCCACATGCAGCTCTGGATTAAGCTGTGTGACTTTGGGCAGGGCATTTGCCTTCTCTGTTTCATTTTCTCTTCGCTGGTAAAGCGAAGCTGGTGAACTGCATAACCTTCTCTGATGCTACACATCTGTCTGTGCTTCCATACCTGGCTTGTTAGGAGGGCAGCTTCTTCCTGTACCTTTTTCAACAGGGATCCTGAGACCATCTTTCTTTCCCTGGGCTCAAGGAATTCAAGTCTGTTTTCTCTTGAGGACTTACAGGAACAAGCTCTAAATAGTTGGGTGCCACTGTGGTCTGTGGCCCTTCACAGAAAAAGCCCTACCAGATTGTTTTGCTTTGAGACTGTTAATCTGGTTGTCATTAGTCATTCCACCTGGCTGGTGGTATTAATACACTAAACAGTAATTGAAAAATTAGAGTTCATTAGAGCAAGACTTGAAAAATAGTTCCTTCAGAATCTCCATGAGGGGATTTTGGGTAGATTAGGGAGGGGGTGAGGAGTGGATATTCATAAATTCAGCATTAACACTGTTTCTTTGGTTGGGGGTGGATAGGAAGGTGGGGAGAGGTAGTATTAAGCTCTCCAGACTCTTCTGGTGTTTGGGCAGGTCTAGGTCTGGTTTGGGCAGTTGGTTGTAATCTGAGTGCCTGAACTTGCCCTGTAAGTTTTGCTGAGAGAGGAGCAAAAGTTCCTGAGACTGGAACAGGAACAGGAAAAGCTAAGCGTCTCAGGGTCAGCTTCATAGGTGTATTGCCATTTCTCATACCCCTGTTGTTTTTTTAAAACTATGTTGTGTGGTTTGCAGTTGGTCCTGGAAATGCTGTTCATTCGGCTGTTCTCCAGTATACCAGAATTTCCAATTTTTCTCCTCCTGGTTTAGTAGTTAAAAAGTGTAATTTAGGCATCTTAGAGGTGTGCTAGAAGGAAGCTTCCCTTTATGAAAGAGGGAAAAAGGTAGAGGGAAAGGTGTTTGATAATTCTTTGCTTGACACAGCAGCTTCTTCTCTCTGAAGGAGCCAAGTGTTTCAGAGCTTTGTGTAAATACTTGCTGAGCTGTCAATATGTACCCAGGAGGTTTCTATAGTAAGATGTAAACGGCTCTATAGAATGTTTGACAGGCAAATTAATAAACAGTGTTCAAGCAAAGATAATGCTAGTTTCTTCTCACGTGGTGGAATAAAATAACATTGGAGAAAAAGACTTGGGGGTAGGGAAGAGAGGGTAATGCTGGAGGGTAGAGGTGGGGGTGGAGAGCATGGAGTTGAGAAGAAATGATGTAAAAGAGGTTTGAAGTGAAAAGATGATGCCCTGGAAGAGAAACCTCCCTGGTTCTGGCTCCATGCTGAGTTCAGGGCACGTGGAGCCCTGTTTAAAATCAGTTGCAGTTTCAGAGTGAAAATAAACAGAAGTTTGGAAAGAAGGTCCTAAGTTTCAGTTAGTGAACTAAGTGTGCTCCTAAAGCTTGCTTTATGAGACTGTGAGTTTTAAATTTAAAGCATTGTTCTTTCAGAACGTTTCTGTAGTTTGGTGAGATGTTTTTAGGGTTGGGTTTGCATTTTTGGAATACCAAAAAGGAAAAAAAAGATACTACTACTTCAGTGCTGTCCTCAGCCTCTGTTCTGCTTTGGCTCGCAGGATTATAAGCCCACTCCTCCAAGGGCCAGGTTTAATTTTTTTTAAATTAATTAATTAATTAATTTTTGGCTGCATTGGGTCTCCGTTGCTGTGTGTGGGCTTTCTCTAGTTGTGGTGAGAGGGGGCTACTCTTCATTGTGGTGCGCGGGCTTCTCACCGTGGTGGCTTCTCTTGTTAGGGAGCATGGGCTCTAGGCGCACGGGCTTCAGTAGTTGTGGCACGTGGGCTCAGTAGTTGTGGCTCACGGGCTTAGTTGCACCAGGCTTAGTGGGATCTTCCTGGACCAGGGCTCGAACGCGTGTCCCCTCCTGCATTGGCAGGCAATTTTTAACCACTGTGCCATCAGGGAAGCCCGGGCTGGGTTTAATTTATATAGCTTTTACTTGACTCCTGTGCATCACTTGTTTTTTGTTTGTTTGTTCTTGTTTTTGTTTTTGTTTGCGGTACGCGGGCCTCTCACTGCTGTGGCCTCTCCCGCTGCAGAGCGCAGGCTCAGCGGCCATGGCTCACAGACCCAGCTGCTCCGCGGCATGTGGGATCCTCCCGGACCGGGGCATGAACCCGTGTCCCCTGCATCGGCAGGCGGACTCTCAACCACTGCGCCACCAGGGAAGCCCCATCACTTATTTTTATATTAAAATTAATGCCCCAGGTTCCTGGGTCATTACAGTGTTTGCGGACTCGCTAAGTCCTGCCTGAAGGGTTATGTGAGTAGATTCAATCTTTGTTTTTAAAATTGCCATTTTAGGATTAAAAACGTTTCTGGTTCTTCTGGTGAAACATTCTTTTTATGGAGGAGGAGGTATTTTAGAAGTGTTTTATCTGTCTGCCTATCGTACTCTCCCTTGGTAGCCTTGTGAGATGACCGGATTTACTTTCTCAAAGTCTCTTTTTAAATGTAATCCACTGACTCTGACACCAGTGTTCTTCACAAGAAGTGTTTTTTAGACCAGAGTCCTGGAAGTGCCTTTTTGACTCAGCATAGTAGTAGGGAGTATGAATGTAATTATGGCCCTGACCATAATTTTTAGTTCGGTTCAGCTAACTTACCAAAGGCTATCAGCTTGTTTTAAAACAAGATACAAAAACTTGGATTGACACTGACATTGATTGCCCAGGCCTTTCCCCAGTATGGTGGTAGGGAGGGTATTAGAACTTCAGGCTTGTTGCTGAGAGCATGATTTCTAGCTCAGGGGGGTCTGGAGATTCAAATGGGGGTGGGATGTAGCTCTTTGTGAACATACCTACTAGATACTAGGGAGGGACTTAAAAGATAGAGGCAATATCTGCTTCAGAAGAATTTAGTTTTCTTGGGAAACATGCTTATGTGTACACATTTGGAAAACTTGCAAAGCAGGGTTTTACAAATGGATACAGACCAAACTCAGTGTATGGGCTGAAGGAATCTGAGAATAAGGAGCAATCACATTTGGGCAGAGTAAACCTGGGACAGCTTTCCAGAGGCAGTGATTTGTGAAGTTAAATGTCCAAGAAGGGGAAAGTTAAAATATTAATTTGCTTTTTCATAATGCTACTCTGAGTTTCATGGGCTTTATAGAATTTAAGTTACACATCCATCCCCAGACCTGTAGTTGTCTGATTCTGGTGACTTTGAGAATTTGGACTGTAACCAGTTCCATGAAAGAGAGTGGTTTCAGGGTCTTAGTGGTTCCTGTGGTTATGTGGGGCCTTTAGTACAACCTGCCAAGTTCTTGGCTAGTTCAGAGGCTCTCTTGTAGTAATTTTGGGTTTGGAAGTTTGTGTCACCTTCAGAGTTGTGTGCCCTGGACAACTCTACAGTGATAGTCGTTGAACTTTGGTTAGAGAGCCTGAGTTTTTTCTTTTTCGGCAAAGTTAATTGACCTTTCTTAAAACAGGAGCCATGAGGTACCTGTCTGGACTCAGGCTGCTGCTGTTTCTGAAGGTTTGGGAGCTGTGCTCAAGCTGAGTTGCTTGGATCAGACCTTATATTGAGGGTTTTTGGGTGGGTAAGCCTGCACATATGCAGTTTGCCCATCTGTTCACAGAAATGGCCTTTAATATTGTTTTTGATTAGGTTGGCTGTGGCCAAGAAGCTCATAAATGCTGCAAACACATGCTTATTCCTTATGGGAGCCTCTGAAATGTAGTGATTTTGGTTTCTCTTTACCTGCTAGTCCATGTGTGATTGGATCACATGTGATTTCTGGCACTTTTCAAATGGTAAGTGGATGCTTAACAACTGAAGACGCATGGAGTGTCCAGTACCAGGCTACTACAGTGCTTCCACCTGGAAGAGGAGGGTAGGTTACACTGTTCCAGTATAAAGATATGGAGTCTTGAATACAGATTCTAGTTTGGAAATATCTCTTCCACCATCTTTACCTTGCCATTCTGGCATTTTGTGAAAGTGAGTTTCCAGTAACTCAGAATTGGGCACAGTGGTTCCCGCAAGTGTGTAGGGGCTTGAGATGAACTCCTTAGTCAGTCCAGGTTTTAAGAATCCAAGTTGGGGTGAATGTTGACTTAACTGCCTTGAGTATTCTTCCCTGAACTTGCTCTTCCCCCTATTTAAATGGATGGCATTAGTATTTATTGAATTTGAAGGGACATCTGAGTGAACTTTTATTTTTGTTAGTCATTTGTGCATACTAGAAGATGATCTTGGGACAGGTTGAGTCTGTATTTCCCAGTGGCTTCTGCATTTTCTAAGGGTGGACTGCAGTGGGAAGAAGTCTAATGCCAAGAATGCATTCCAACATGCTGCAGAGTAGGAAATTTGATCCCTAAAATGTTGACTTAGTGTTGGTTATGGTACATATTAGAAATCACTCAGTAATCCAGGACAGATTTTTGTCGTCCTCCAGGAAGTTAATGTTGGTATGAAATACTAAGGGGCTTTGGGCACTGGGCTATGCGCTCTGCAGGCCCAGAGTGCTGCTTGAATATGAAGAGGAAATGTGCCATGTGCTTTTTTTTTTCTCTTTTGCATTTGGGCTTCCTTATGGCTTCATTGCTTCTGGGTTCGTAAGTCTGCAATGTTAGGTATTAGACTTCCTCCTCCCTTGGCACTGGCACGTTCATGATTTTTTTGTGGCTCATCACCAGCAGCCAAGATTCTTGTATGCTTTTCCCTCTTAAACTTGTTAGCTTTCAGCTTGCTTGTTTATAGACGTCTCTGTTAAAAGGAACTCCCCCCTCAAGATCTAGCACCAGCATGACGGCAGCAGGGGAGTTTAGGGATTGGTGTGATATTTGAAAACCCATTTGCTGTGTGCTTAGTGTCTTTATTTTGCCTCCTGTTTTCCTTGAGGTCACAACTTGCATGAGTGCATCTGGGTCCAGCTGTTTATTCTCAACTGACTGGTGCCTGGTGTACTTTGACTTTAAGAAGAGTGTGAGTTCAGCCACGTGGTAGAGGATTAAAGGCTACATCGTGCTGGGTACTTCCTTTAAGAGGAAACAGATATGTCTTTGGGCTCTTCTTGCCCAGTGATTTCCCCTCTCTCTTGGGTAGACCTTATTACAGCTTTCTGTTGTTCTTAGAGAACAAATCACCTGAGCAGAATGCTGGGAATTGGTTGCTCTTTGTTACTACATCTTTTCTGGTGAATACAGATGGCTTTCTCTCTTGCCTTTTGGACAAGATTCTGTTCTGGTTGGAAGGTGATGGAGTTTCATGGCATTAGTTTAGGAGTGTGAAACTCTTGATTCACATTTGGATAACCTGCCTTTCGTTTCCAGACTTCTAACTTTTTACCTGTTTAGGAATCTGGGCTGCCAAAGATATTAATAAGGATTTGGGGATCAATTCTATAGGTAGTTTGTCCACAACTTTGTCCTGGGCCAGGGGTAGGCCAGGGACCTCACTGAGTTCCCTGTTTTCAAGTGATGGTGTGTTGGGGGTGAATATTAATGGTAATTACCATGTAGTTGAGTACTTGCTATGTGCCAAGCACTATGCTTGGGTCTCTCCATGAATTTCTTTATTTAATCTTCACAATCATGAGAGGTGGGTTCTAGAGTTATTCCTCCCACTTTACAGATGAGGAAGTAGAGTAAGAATGAGAAATTCGCCCTAGGACAAAAAACTAGTAAAAGGTAGAGTTTAGGTTTGAATCAAGGTTTGTCTGATTCTCCAGAGCTGTGTAACATTATAAAATACTAAGTTTGCTTCTCCAAAATAAATTATTCAAGCACTAGACCTTGTTGGGACATTATTTTTTGCAATAATCTAGAACTCTTTTTTTTTAAAAAAACTATTTATTTATTTAGGCTGTGCCAGGTCTTCATTGCGGCATGTGAGATCTTTAGTTGCAGCGTGCATGTGGGATCTAGTTCCCCGACCAGGGATGGAACCCGGGCCCCCTGCATTGGGAGCTCAGATTCTTGGCCACTGGACCACGAAGGAAGTCCCTAGAACTCTTAAATGGGGTGAAAGACTGAAAAGCCTTTAGTTACAGTTTGACATTATGCCCAGATTTCTGTCCCATCCATCTCTTCCATTTAGAATTTTATTTAGGTTTTTGATGAATGTCTGTATGATCCCGATGGTAAGAATTGGCAGGATTTGGTCCTTAGGCCCTTTTCTCTTTGAGAGTGGGGATAGAGGTAGGATTCAGGCTCAAAGATAGAGCCCTTCACTTTGACCTAAATGAGAGTAACTTGCATTATGAAAATATTTGCAGAGTGATTTTACTTTCTAGAACTTGGAGCACTCCCTGGAGAGATGAGGATTATTGTCTTAATTTTCCACTTCAGGGAAGTGAACACGTAAAGGTTAAGTGCCTCACACAGTTTCATGTCAGTCAGCTCTAAAAGTGAGGTTTAAAGTTCCCTTAGGCTGTGTGACTTCAGGCAAGTCACTTCTCTGAATCTGTATCCTCAACTGTATGATAAGGAAAAATATCTACTTGCAGCTGTAGTAAACGTTAAATAACATATATGTAAGTATTACTTGTTATCCAATAAAATTCGAACACAGCTCCTAGTTGGTAGAGGCCCCTGCTTGAGAGGGGGATAGAATTGAATGGTTAAAGACAGACAGCATTAGTCTGTGCTGAATTAAAAGCTATCCCATAGTTTTTACCTGGGCCCATAGCATTTTTACCTGGGCCCTGTTTAGAAATACAAATACTCATCCAGACGTACTGAATCCAAAACTCTGGCAGTATGTTTTAACAAGACCTCCAGGCCACTATAACGCACACTCAAGTTTGAGAACTACTGGATTTATGCTCAACTAGGCTACAGAATATATCTGAAATACCTGAGGGGCTTCTTCCACATTATACCAAAGGCTAATGTTTCAGATGTATCTGCCCTTCCCATGATGTTGAAAGTGTGTTATTGGTTGGAGAAAAGGTTAAAAGTGCTAGGGGTTGGGGGAGAAGAAAGAAAATACTTCTGAGATGGATCTTCTATACAGTAATGACACACTCTGTTTGTTTATAGGACCTGGGGACTCCCTGCCCTCCGTTTCTCTTTTAGCTCTTTGGTGGCGTAGCATGAGGATGGTTCTGGTTTGATGAAGGTGGAAAAGCTCATTTTAGGGTGGTGGCCTCCAAGTATGACCAGTTGACAAAACTGCCCAAAAAAGTCGTTCTTGAAAATGCTCCTCAGAGGCTAGTATTTGAAACCTTAATTAAATGCCATGATATCCTTTCTGCTCGTTGATGGCCCGCTGATCTGAGAATCTGGTGGTCTCTGAGTAGACCATTCTTAATGACTTCCCTCTGTCTCTCATCCCCCACCCCTCAGTGCCCCAGTGGCCACCTTGAGTTTTGCTGTGATTCCTTTCCTTGTGTCCCTTGTTGTGAAGTCCTAGTAAATAAACCCTCTAAGAAGACTCCTGACAAGTTACCCCATCTCTGAAGTGGATGAGGTCTCTTTGAGGAATGGACATTTGAGCCAAAACCTGTCCCTAGTTGTATGACTTAATAAGGATTGTGCTTGGCACAGAGATGGAAGTTACAGAAATGGTTAGATAATAAACATTAATAATGCAAAGACCAAGTGGAGAACCAGTGTTGTAGTTCATGGGGGCTTTCTGAAAACCTGATGTGGTTTCTGAATCCTTCCCATTAAAAACATGTTTCCTGTACCAGACCTCTTTTCCCTCCTGCCTGAGAAGGGAAGCTGTGATCACTGTGACCTGGCTGCGATGAAGGCAGAGGCTTCCAGGAGGCAGTATGCTGACAGTTTGATCTGTGATTTGATATTTGTATGTACAGACAATACTCTGGTAGTCATATGTTCCGTGTGTGTGTTTTTGTGTTCTAGACTCACTTTATCATCCCTCTGCCATTCAGCTTTATTTTCTCTCTGTTCTTGTTTTTTTCCTTTTTCATTCTCTCCTTTGGTTTCTAACTCTGTTAGTAGAATGCAAAGCACATGGAGACTTCAGTAGCTTTAACACACCAGAGCTGACAAAATGTCTTAAGGGAACCGGAGAGGCAACTTATACCACTTTCAGATCAACATTGTTTCAGTGAAGATTCCTGGTATCTGCTTACCTCTGTTGGAATGGCCTGGCTAACTAGAGGCAGGACGTGTCTTTGTCTAATAAACTAAGAAACAGAAGTTTCCTAGATGATCTCTCCCTCTTCTCTTTTCTCACCTTATTGTCTTTGGTCTGGAGACTTTCTTAGCCCTCCTTAATCTGTTTTGGGGGTTCTGTTGGTCTAAGACAGATTTGTAACATTCTTGTTTTTCTTTCTAGTCTGTGATTTGAATCTTCTGCTTTCCCAGTGCAGCTTTGAATTGGCTTCTTTAAAACCCCTACATAAAACCTCAAGTGACCAATATGTGGTCTCATTATGGTATTTTGGGTTAAAATAAAATGAGATTGAGATTGCCTTATTCAAGGCACACAGAATTTCCCTTTGGTAAATGTGTCTGGGTGAGTGAACACAGCAATCTCAAAAGAGTGTATGAGCCAAAACAGACTTGGGGGGGGGTACGGATAAATATTAGCTAGATTTCCATAGCTTAGTGTGCCAAGTATTCATCCCAATTTGATTATACTGGCCACAGATAGCAGGAAAGACAGCTGGTAACTTTGGTCTAGTCTCATGCATTTCTCGTATAAATGATGAAGCCAGGGTCTTCAGTACACATTTGTGTGGACAGTGGTATAGAGGAGGGGAGGTTGGTACCAATGTACTTTTGGAGCTCTGAAAAGAATAGGAGAATCTATAGTACTCTATGGCTTTTCATTCAGGGAACTGCTGACCTTAAAAAAGCCTGAGGATTTGGAAGCATCTGTAATCTTAATAAGGTAGGCTGTGCCCTTGGCCGTTCCTTAACTTATTTTATTGTGCTTGTTATAGTGGACATAGGGGGACCAAGGGAAAGGCTGGCATTTTTGGAAAGTGGTCCAGGGCAGCCCTAGGAATTAATGAAAGTGCCATGGCTGCTGCTTCTCAGTGTCTTTATCAAAATATAGTACTTGATTGGATTGATTACAATCAAAGCATGATGGCAAACAGATTCCCCTACTGCATGTGAATCAAGTTCCTACAGCTAAGTGATGTCACAGATACCTTTTTTAGTATAGAAGGAAAAACTTGGGCAGAATGTAAAACTGTGCACTTAGAGAAATTTAGAACCTTTTTATATGACCCATGCCAGACCAAGTCTGGAGTTACAGATAAAGTAAAAGGAACGGGGGAAAAGAGAGCTTTTTAAAGGAGAAGGCAAGGAGGCCTTGAAGTTTTCTGGCTACAAGCAGTTTTTGCCTTTGCCTTTTTTGTCTATTTTTGAGCAGTTATCTGTAAAGCAATTTAACATATGGAAGAGGGAGTAGTATTTTAGAAACTAGGTCAAAAGAACTAGGTGTGATTTAGAAGTGTTGTCTTTACTGAAAAGTTGATATATACTCTCCTGGGTAAAGCTCTGTTTGAAAGGCTATGTGCCCCTTGCCTCTCCATGTATCCCTTAAGCGTACCATATCAATTCCTGATAAATAACAAATAGGTAGGGAAGAAAATGTCTAAACCTACTTAGTGCTTCATTCTTAACCTGCTCAGTTGGGCTGCGGTCCATCCACAATAAGGTCCGTTCCCTAGTAGAAGCACCAAAGGATGGTTTGTGGGAGGAAATACTTTTTTCTGATGTCAACCCATAACACCTCGTGTGGGTAGTCAGGTCTGTATTTTGTTAAGTTTTTAATTATTAAGCATATACTGGAAGGCAGTATACCAACCTGTTTTCCTTGTATACCATCAGGTTTTCTTGGACTTTGATCATATGCCCCATTTCTCAAGAATTTTCAGGATAAGAACTTTTTTTTTTAGCTCACTTAATTGTCCGGTCCTGTTACTGAAATATTGTCTAATTTAAAGCATACAATAGTTGGGACTTGCCAGTGTAAGAAATCTTGTGGCAAAACTTTTTTTGAAAAACCTGTGAGTACCTACCTACCATTTGGCAGTTGCTTACAGTAATGTAACAGCTACTTAAGGAGCTTCTACAATGTATCAGGCAACAGGATTCATAATGCCATGGAGTACTTTCTAGTAGGGAAAGATATAAATAAATAATCACAAATAACTATATAATTATAATTGTATTAATGCACTGGGGAAGTACTGCCTTCAGTAAATTATTTTCCAACTATTTCATAAAGTAAATTTTTATTTATGATTACCTTGGCTAGTGGGTGACTTTGTACTGTTGAGCTCTTGGGATAGGTACCAGTCAGTTCTGATTCCCTTTCCCATCACTGCTCCAGGGTCAATTGTTACAGGAAATTCTCCATCTCAGACTGGACTTGTAATGGGCTAGAGTCCATTATTTCTCAGTGAGGCTCTTCTTTGTGTGGAGATGCATTGCAGGACATTTGGCATCCTGCTCCCCAGGTAATAAATGTCAGTAATACCACAGAATCGCTGTGGTAACCTAAAAGGCACTTTCGTACATTGGTTTCCAAACACTTCTCTGGGGCTAGTATTGCCCTGGTTGAAAACCGTTGGGCTTTACTGTCAGGATTCTTGGAAGGAGCTATTGAACAAATTCCTTTGGGAGAACAGACTGAAAGTAGGTAGAGCTTGAGAACTGGACTGGTCAACCCTTTTGGTGTCTAACGTGTGTGTGTGTGTGTGTGTGTGTGTGAGTGTGTTTGTGTTTAAGTTTTCTTTATTTTTAAAAAATATTTATTTATTTTTGGCTGCATTGGGTCTTCGTTGTTGTACATGGGGGCTACTCTTCGTTGCAGTGCACCGAAGTTGTCTTATTGCGGCGGCTTCTCTTTGTTGCAGAGCACAGGCTCTAGGCACGTGGGCTCAGTAGTTGTGGTACACAGGCTTAGTTGCTCCGCGGCATGTGGGATCTTCCTGGATCAGGGCTCGAACCCATGTCCCCTGCATTGGCAAGTGAATTCTTTTTTTTTTCTTTTTTGCGGTACGCGGGCCTCTCACTGTTGTGGCCTCTCCCGTTGCGGAGCACAGGCTCCGGATGCGCAGGCTCAGCGGCCATGGCTCACGGACCTAGCCGCTCCTCGGCATGTGGGATCTTCCCGGACCGGGGCACGAACCCGTGTCCCCTGCATCGGCAGGCGGCCTCTCAACCACTGCGCCACCAGGGAAGCCCGGCAGGCGGATTCTTAACCACTGCACCACCAGGGAAGTCCTGTAGTATTCTTGTTTTTTAAGTGGGTATTTTGAAACTGCTTTCAGCTCCATTCTGCTTTTTCTCCTATTGAGTATGGAGAGAGGGAAGTAATTTATTTGATTGTTAGTTAACTTCTAGTTGACCACTTTGGGTTTCTGGTCTTGAGTGTGTGGGACCAGAACTGGGTCTGGTTTCTAAGCTTTATTGCTTAGAAATTTGGGACTTGTGTAGGATGATAATAGCTAACATTTTGGGTGCTGGAGGAGATAGCAATCAAACACAGACACATACCTTGTATTCTAGCCTTGTAGCTTATACTAGTCTAGGATATAGACTTTAAACAAGATAAATAAGTAAACTTTAGCATATAGTATGCTTAGTGATATGTGCTCAGGAGCAAAGTTAATCAGGGATCAACTGTAAGAAGTGTGCAGGATTGAAATCTTAAATGGGTACACCAGGGGAGGCCAAAATGAAGTGATATTTGATGTGAGAGAGCTATACTAATACCTGAGAGAAGAAAGAGTATTCCAGGTGGAGAGATCAGTGAATACAAAGACTCTGAGGCTGGAGCATGTCCAGCTGGTTTGAAGAACAATGTTTTGTTTCGTTTTAATGTATTAACTTATTCAACCCTGAGGGTGCTGCTAGTGCCATCTCTATTCTGTTGATGTAGAAACTGAGGGACAGAGAAGTTGAAGGCATTGTGGAGGCAGAGCTCTTAGGACTTAACTGTGTTGAACCAAGCATTTCCTCTCAGCATGAAAGAGGTTAGGAATTGCCAAGACCTCTAGAATTCCACTTTCTCTTTCACAGTCCCCTTTCTTTTCCTCTTTTAAAGTAGAAAAGTTTGTTTTACACACGGATGTCTACCTTCCCGGAGTTTGTGTTCTAGTCTAGGATACAGACAGTGAACAAGGTAAATAAGTAAAGCATATAGTATTGTTAGTAATAGGTGGTCAGGTGAACAAGACAGTCGGGGATTAAGTATAAGAATTTGGGAAATCTTGGCTTTGAGAATGCTGCTTATTTGGGAATCTGAGGTCCGTTCCTAGTTTTTCTCTATTGGCCAGGCACTGCCCTCTTCAGACCATAGGTTGGCTAAGGAAGCTGAACGTGCATCTGAGTTCTAGGGTCATTCTGTGCTGGAGATGGGAGGAGATTTGGAGGGAGGCCATGCAGCCCAAATGCTCCCAGACTGGACATGAGAATTGCCTGAGGAGATTCCTGGCCCCATCCCAGAGCTGCTGATTCAGAATCTAGAGGGCGGGATTCAAGTGTGTAGCTGAAGAGGTTAGGTACAGCCTGATTAGTGCCTACCCCTCTCTCCCCAGTTGGTCAGAGAACTGGGATTGAAACTCAGGCATTCTCTTAGTCTAGTGTACTCTTTTCATCGTGTTGTAATGCTGTCTTACTCTTGAGATTAAAAAGTTGTAAACAAGGGGATGTTTAATTTTATCAAATGGCATTTCATTCTTGTTTAATCATTGTCTTGGGGCCTTACTGTTTTATATATTATATACCTGGGTTTTCAGTAGTACCTGAAGAATTCTTTCTCAAGAAGGTATGTGTCTTTCTTAGAGGCTTTTGTAATTCATTGGAAATTGGGAGAAATTGGTTAGCTAAGTTTGGTCTTCCGAAAAAGGGATCATCATTTTTGGAAGAGCACTTTCTCTTTGAAAGGTGGCTAATGAAAGTGCTCTGGATGAGAAGAACTTCATCATTTGTTGGGGAATTTATTACTTTAATGCTCTACTTGCTTTATTTGAAGAGCTCTTTCAGGACCCAGCGAAGAAATAAAGAAATGCCAGCCACCTGGTTGTGGTTTTTCTGTCACGCCTCTTCTGGGGGACAGCTGCGAGGTGGTTGTTACGGTTGGCTCTCATAATTTATTTGAGTTTTGTGGAAGATTCAGTGACTTTTCCCCCTTTGGTCTCTTTTTTCTACCCTTAGTGAGTTTTTTTCTGATTTTCTGGTCTGGAAAGATGGAGCACAGTAGCCTAAATACCTCTGAGCCAGGGAGAGAGCCAGGCATCTTGTCTTGTTCTCTATCACATTAGAGACAGTGTGGGTTGGAAGGTCCTGAGTCTGTTGTCAGGTTGCAGCCCCTCCTAGGAGTTCGGTCAGCTTGATGCTTCAGGCCATGTCTTTGAAATGGGCTCTTACTTAAGGCTGCAAAGGGGAATGTGCCCTGATCTTCAAGAATCGTTTCTGTAAACAGAATGGGGTAGATAGAACTTTTAATTGACTTTGGGTTTTTTATTTATATTCAACTTGGACACTTATGGAACGTTGAAAGAATTTTTTAAAAAACTGTCTCTTTCAGGTGGTAGTTGTAAACTAGTTGTTGGTAATTCCTCTCTCACCATAGGCATATGGCCAGTTTGTTGAGAACTGGAATGAACTAGAACTAAAATGAAAGAATTGTTTTCAGTCTCTTGTGAAGTAGAAAAATGGGGTGTGATTCTCAGGTTATGAATGATAAGAAACATAGGCTGAGTGGGTTGATCTCCTGGGTCAGGTGTTGGTATATCTGATGAGAGATTTTTATTTTCTTATCATCGGTATAGCTTCAGGAAATCAGTGATGTCTCTGGTGAGGCCAAATAGGAAGTGAAGAATCTCTTGTTATCCTGGGTCACATAAACAGTGGGCACATGACTGTTTAAATGCAAAACAAAATGAAGGGAAGGAATCTCCTTATTTTAGGAGGCAGGGTCTGGGGATAGAACTAAATGCAGGTTTCTGGGCAGTTTTTCCTTGATTGGGGTTGGGCCCCTAGACCAGTCTTCAAAGCCATGAAGTGTACTGGAGGAGTGAGAAAAAACAGGATGAGGATACAGATGTCTGTGTGGCTGGGGAGGGGGGCACTGTGAGAATGATTTATGCTGGTCAGCTCACGTGTATCGGGGTGCAAAGGGTGGTTCTCTCTATGGAATCTACTCGGTCCTTCCTCAGATCTGAGTGTGGGGCCACGTGGAGCTTGCGGGAAGCTGAGAGCACGTTGGTTGGGAGAGGCCTTAACGTTTGTATTTATCCCTCCCTGGAATGCTCCTCAGTAGGGGAGCGTCCCATAGGAAAACTGGATCAACAGCTGCCGCCTGTCCCTGTAATCACAGGAAGCCAAGGCTGGGTGCCTTTGTATGGGAGCTCCACAGCCAGACAATAGTTTGTGCTGGCGGGGCCATGTGGCGAGTCACGTGACCTGGGGCTGTTTTCTGCCGGGGTCCTTACCCATCTGTTCTTTCGGCTCTTTCTGGGTTATCAGGCGCCAGTCCAAGTCCTCCCAGGCAGCCAGCTTCATGGCCAGAGATTACGAGCACTAACCTTCCTGGCAGGGGTGGTGTGGCTTCGCGTTTATGCAGATTAGCCATGTGTTTCTCACTTCAAGGCGTTCCACAGGAAAAGCCTTTTCCTGTGTTTGGCTCTCAGTGGGCGGTTCCCAGCTTACTGTACTGGGACTCAGCAAGCAGCAGGCGTGCACGAGAGGGATCACAGTACACTGGCCCCCTCCCATTCCACCTCCAGTGCTACGTCACCACAACACAACCGCTCGAGCTCTCATACTGTTGGTGTCATTCATTCGGTGCCAAGATTGCTTTAAAAAATTCCCTTGGCCCCAGTTCAAACAGGAGTACAGCTGGGATGTGTTAGATTTTAGGCAGTCTGCCCTCAATTTGAGATGAGTTATAAATAGCAGTGCCGACTTCCTTAACTACCGCTCTCTGAGGTAAAATGCAGGTTAATTACTGTGGGAATCAATTAGGTGGTTCTTTTGGTTAAAGAGCCAGGAATGCTTTTTTTTATTGTTGTTATTAAAAGTCATACAACAAATCTGGCCAGGAATAAATTGAAAGCGCAGTGAGTAAGAAATAATATTCTAGGTTTCTACTAGCCTCAACTAGTTGGCATTTAGGGTGACAGGACAAGTGGTAGTCAAGACTTCTGCTTTCTGATGGACACATTTTTGGCAGCCCAGTCCATCTCTCTCCAGTCATGTTCTTGCTGGTCCTTGGGTACCAAATCTGGTTCCTTTGGTTTGCTACACAGTCACTTCCTTTCTGCATCTTTGGATTGGGACTGAAGCCTGGAACTTTCCTCAGTTGGACTTTTATTTCAAGAAAATTAAGAAGTTTCTCTTTCCTGGTGCCACTGCATGTGGTGTGGTGCATTTTGGTGAACAGTATCTCTCACTTTGGAGTCCCTGGCCCCGCCTTCTCTGCTCTCTTCTCAATCAGTTGTGATCAGAAGTTGGAGAATTTGAAGTCCAGTGTGTTATATCTCAGCAACCCCTCAGGTCGTTATGGCTTTCCTTGGTGCAATAAGAAGTTGTAAGGGATTCCATTAGCCCTCTGATCTGGAGGGGCTTTTAATTCCGTTTGCTTAGAGCAGGGAAACTCTGTGCAAGTGGTTAGTCTGTAAGCTGTTTGTTCTGAATATATTCAAAGGGACCAGCCTGCTAGGCATCCTTGCCTTTGATGCCTAGGGAAACTACAACTTTTGATGCATTTCATTTGGCAGGCAGTTTGTAAGACGTCCAGTGATCTGGAAGGAGATAAGTGGTGAATAGAGATGGGGGTTTTCTTATGGCTCTTTTCCTCTTTTTTATTTTTATTTTTTATGAATGTAGGAGAGTATATAGCAGGGGGCCCGACTGCCCTGATCAAGGGGGCAGCATTTTCCTCTCAATTATGTGTCTTTGTGGCAGAGCCTTTGCTTTTGAAGTGTAATCACAGTAATCTACTCCTGTGGTTTCCCATTGAAGGGATTTCCTCTCTGTCTTTCCCAGAGAGGAATCTCTGGCTCTTTGGTGTTTCCCATCCTCTGCCTCTTCCTTGGTGCCTGCAGACTGCTGATACTGGTTTTTCTATCTTGTATGTAGTAGGCATTTTTCTCAGCTGAAATTGCTACTTTCCAAAAAAACTGATTAGTGAAGATTTAAGGCCCCTTCTCTGTTATGAAAGATTGGAAGATGACATTTCATCTATAACTGCAAATCACAAATCTTTCACAATGGTTTTAAATGTCAGAAGTGTGAGTTCAGTCCCTGCCTACCTCCCCTTCTGATATGAGCAGATGTTTAACTTTGACATGAGACCAGATTAATCTGGTTGAACTGAATATATTTTAGTTGCTAAGCTGTGTATTCCGTTTATTATAACCCTTTAGTGAAGGGAAGGGGTCAGAAATCTGATGTCCAGGAAAGGGAAATGTCTTAATTTCATTTTTTAGAATAAGAATTTTTTTAACTTGCGTTTATTTTTAGTCTGCAAGGAGTTTCTAAAGTAATGGAAGAATCCTTGAACCCTTTAGTAGCTGTCCTCAATTGGGAGTGCAGGCACCCTGATGTGAGACATGGGGCGGGGGTGGTGGGTAGGGGGGAGTAACTTGCCTTTAGCCTTTTGTTTTTAAGCAGTGTGTTTGTGGATGCCTGTGTGGTTTGAAGACCTCTCTGGTTATAGGAGAGAGGCACTTAAGGATGGCACTTAAGAGTCTCCTCAGAGGTGTGCTCATTCTTCCTTGACTGTTTGTTCTACCCTCCCC
This sequence comes from Stenella coeruleoalba, assembly GCF_951394435.1. Classification (NCBI taxonomy): domain Eukaryota; kingdom Metazoa; phylum Chordata; class Mammalia; order Artiodactyla; family Delphinidae; genus Stenella; species Stenella coeruleoalba. The sequence goes on from NC_137169.1 coordinate 20,699,415, forward strand.
TTTGCTTTTTCAGTTCAGTCCCCATTTTTTTCTGCCCTCAAAGTCATAACCTGGTTTAGGGTTTAGGGGTGTCCCTGGCCCTTTGGCTAGGTGGTTTAATCTAGGCTTTCTTCCCATAGTATCCCCTACCCACTTCTTAAAGTAGGGCAGCCTGGCACAGTGAAGTTCCTGAGCCCTAGTTCTGCACTTGGGGTCTTTCGGGGGACTTTGAAGATAAAATACCTGATCTCCGATTTCTGAGAACTTAGTCTCGAGAGATGCAGTCAGTTAGCTGGACAACTAAGTGCTAAACCTATGATTCTGACTGATTTTACAATAGGACATTTAGAAGTATGAAAGAACAGAATGTGCTAAAGAAGTGGGAAGTGGCTTCATGTTGAAGGGTTGGGTTTCTGCTGGTGGAAGCCATTGTGGACAGGAGGGCAGGGCAGGGTACTATTGCGCAGAGCTGGACATGTGGGAAGTCTGGCATGAGGCTGAAAAATGCGTAGAACTGGAGCGCTGTGGCCCATTTGAGAGCCAGGCAGAAGCACTATTTATCATAATTGATAATAGCTACTATTCATTGGGTGTTTAAGTACCAGGCACTGTGTGAAGTGTGTTATGTGCGTTTTATGTTTTTTTTGTTTTTGTTTTTTGGCTGTGTTGGGTCTTTGATGGTGCACGTGGGCCTTCTCTGGTTGCGGTGAGTGGGAGCTACTCTTCGTCGCGGTGCGCAGGCTTCTCTTGTTGCGGAGCACGGGCTCTAGGCGCGCGGGCTTCAGTAGTTGTGGTACATGGGCTCTAGAGCACAGGCTCAGTAGTTGTGATGCACGGGCTTAGTTGCTCCGCAGCATGTGGGATCTTCCTGGACCAGGGCTCGAACCCGTGTCCCCTGCATTGGCAGGTGGATTCTTAACCACTGCGTCACCTGGGAAGCCCCAGTTATGTGCATTTTAGTTAAAGAATTGATGTGCTCAAGGTCAGTGACAAGAGTTAGGAGTTGAACCCAAGTCTGTCGATTTATTACTTTCTTTGCTCTTTCTATTTGTTACTGTACATGATGTAGTAGGTAGGAAGTTTGGGGCTGTTGTTGAGCAGGGAGAGGTGAAAATGATTTGTGAGTATTGCTCTAGAACTGTGCAATCCAATATAACCACCAGCTACATGTGGTTATTTGAATTTAAAGTAAATAAAAAGAATTCAGTTCCTCAGTCACACTAGGCATATTTCAAGTACTTAATAGTCATACAACACAGAAAATTTTATTGGGCAGTGTTTCTCTAGATCACTGGTTCTCAGCTAGTAATATATGTTAGAACTAGGGAATTTCCTGGCAGTCCAGTGGTTAGGACTTGGCGCTTTCACTGCCGTGGCCTGGGTTCAATCCCTGGTTGGGGAACTAAGAACTAAGATCCCACAAGCCATGCATTGCCCCCTCCCCCGACACACGAATCATCCAAGGATCTTAAGGGGTTTAGGGGGAGGGAGCCAAGCCTTTCTAGACTCGCTAAATTGGAATCTCTAGGGAGAGGCCCAGGCGTTTGTGCAGCTTCTCACATCTGATCGGTAGCTGTGGTTAATAGCTGCTGCTCTAGAAGCTCCGTAGTAACCATGGTAATGACTCTGCCCCTTGTGTGTTGAGGAGATCTAGACTGACAGAGACACCCAGAGTGGGCTGGTCTCTGTTCAGCAAATGTAGTCTCTTCACCTGGGGGCCACGTGGACAGCAGCTGCAGTCTAGGATAAGATGAGGATCTCCTTGTTATTTGCGGCATGATGTGGCTGTGTAAGCCCCTGAGCTCTTTGTAGGAGAGAATGGTGATGTTTTGGCTCCATTGCCAGGTGTATCTGGGGAAGACCACATGCTATTTATTACTCACTAGTTTGGTTGTTGAATTTGAACTTCCTAAACAGGCTCAAAAGAATCCACGTGGCTCCAAAGTTATGATCGGGAATGTTATTGGAGCTTCTGATACAGAGGCAGGTCTGGGCGAAAATTGTTTAGTTATGATTGTTGGAAATAGCACTTTAATAATATTGACATGTAGTAGTGATTTGGGACACGGTTTTACTATGATTCTCGTAGTTTGGAAACTTGGGAGGTTTCAGTGTTAACCTTTTAAGGTGAGATTTCAGCTGCAGCCTAAGAGAGAACTTCGTTTCTGCTTTTTTTCGGTTAGTATTTAGAAGAATAGTCTCTGTGGCTTTTTATCTTATCCATTTTCCTCACGACAGCTCGACTTCTTCATTATTATAAAACACTTAGGTAGTGTGCTGCAAAAAAAATATATTAGAATAATTTATTAATTATAGAATAATAGAACCAGAAGGGACCCTAGGTGTTATCTAGGCCAGTGGTTCTTAAAAGTATGGTGGTCCCTGGACCAGCAGCATCAGTATCACCTGGGAACTGCTATAAATGCATATCTTAGGCCCACCCCTGAACCTACAGAATCGTACCCTGGGGATGGGTCCCAGCAGTGTGCATTTTAACAAGCCCTCCGGGTGATTCTGATGCATTCTGAAGTTTGAGAACCACTGAATTCCTTAATACCTACTCCCCATCCCCAATTTAAGATTCAGTTTTCAGGTTTTACGTCAGGTGCAGGCCTACTTGGCAACTTGGGTGTATCTATTTAAGTGCTTAGAGATACTCCTTCCCTTCTCACCACCAATAGATATAGGTAGGCATCTCTGGGAGGGGAAAGTGTGCTGGGCCTCTGTTCTACGTAGCTCCAGTAAGATAAAATTATGTCAGAAAGTGAATGAGTTGACTGATCCTGTTGCACCACAAAGAGCTGGAAATTATGTTTGTAGCCAAATACCTATGAGCTTTGAGGTTCCATTATTGGTACCTCTGCATCTTGTTTTTTAGAGAGACATACTCTCTACCTGCCTTACACCCTCAAGCTCTTGAATATTAAAGGAGGTGAACTTTTCAGTTGAGTTGTACAAGGCTCTAAATAAATTCGGGGTCACAATTCCCTCAACAACTGTAACTTAGCTATGATACCCAGTTGGAAGAAAGCATAAATTTAAGTCCTCGTGCCATAGCACAAATGGGCTCTGGATGTGCAAGGAAATAAGTTTCCACTGTTTAAAGAATAAAAACATCTAGAGGCTTGTGTATTTGAATTCCCTACCACAGTATTAAAGCATCAGTTCTGGTGTTATTGAACAGGATCATGGCAGAGTATAGCAGCACCATCCCCTCCCAACTGAAGGGCCTTTGTTCTCATGTTTCTGTACCATAGAGTACGTGTATTCATTGCTCCACACCTGGCCCGTTCCTTGGATCTCAAGTAGTACCACACTTATAAAGTAGTATATAGCTTAGAAGATGCTTTCACAAACTGGTGGTGTTTCCATTTTACATATGACAAAATCAAGGTTCTGAGGAAGGTTACATGACTTGCTCAAGGGTTATTGGGTCTATACCATTACTTTATTTCATAGTAACTGTTTTCCTTTGTGGCATACAGACCTGTATGCCAAGGTTTGTGTTCATATTGGCTAGAGGACATCAAAGCTTCAGGTTAATGAAATGCTCTTTATTTTGTAGCCATCCAGTCCAATGGATCAGATGGGCAAGATGAGACCTCAGCCATATGGCGGGACTAACCCATACTCGCAACAACAGGGACCTCCATCAGGACCGCAGCAAGGACATGGGTACCCAGGGCAGCCATATGGGTCCCAGACCCCGCAGCGGTACCCGATGACCATGCAGGGCCGAGCGCAGAGTACCATGGGCGGCCTCTCTTATGCACAGCAGGTAGATGTTGACTCCGATTACCTCAATCCTTGTTGCTGTCCAAGATCTGGTCTTCAGCTATAGAATCAGAATGTGTCTTTGAAAAAAAAAAAAAAAAAAAAAAAAAAGAATGTGTCTTTGGCTTCCAAACCTCTTGAAAGGAATATAGGCCAGCTGACTCAGTTAGTTTCACTGTGCTATGTACAAGGCCAAGGTTGTGGTCACCATCGCATGTATGCTTGAAGGAAAACTGCTCCCTGGCCACCTGCTATACGTATCTGTCTTCTTTGACCTGGCTGGCCTGCTTGTACCCACTGAATGGCGATCTCTGAAGGAAGTGGGAAGAAAGAAAAAGGCAGTGGCTGAGCACCAATCAATCCACTGCTACCAAGAAAAACCGCTCATACCATGTGCCCTGGGGAGAGAAGAGGCCCTTCATGTTCTCAAGGCCTTCAACATACAGCTGTCTGGTTTAAAGTGAATGTTTAGAAGGGACTGGGAGTAGCAGGAAAAGGGAGGATTGAACAGTAAAGATGCTAACAGTGCTATTGCAGATGTTAAGATTTTACTCATCTCCTTTTATCTGACCATCCGCACCATCATCTTTTTATTGCCATTTTTTGTTTTGACAGCATTTTCTACCATTTATATGTGAATGGTATTCATACTGAAAATGGTGAGGGATAGAATATAAGACGTAACTTTACTTCTAAGACTTGAAAGCAAAGTATGCCCTTATATAAAATCACTTTTTTTTTCCAATGAGAAAATGGAGGAGAGTTGGGAAGGATATTATTGGTCTTTTTTTTCCCCCCTCCTTGCCAGATATATCCCCGGTGCCTAGAGTAGTGCCTGGTACAAGTAAGCAAGTAGGCTGTCAGATACTTTTTGAATGAAGACTAAATGAAAAAGAGAACCAGGGTAGTTTAGTGATTGGCATACCATCTGGCTTACTAAACCCTAGGTTTTCAGTCGGCTGAGCCAGGCTGCTCTTGACTCTTCGTTGTGGCTAGGATACAGATTCCTAGCGCTTATAAAAACAGTCTAGGCCATGATAAAAAGAGTAGACTCATTGGTGAAAACAGCTGTTCTTGAACTCTTGTAAGTTGACCATATTTTTATTAAACAGTGTGAATTTTCTGCGAATGAATGTGATCCACTTAAGAACAAACCAACTAGGAACCCAGCCTGGCTGTCCTTCCTGGCTCAGTTTAACAGGGTTGGTAGAAAAACCCTGGGCTTTCTAAATGTGAGGCTTGGCTTGCCAGCTTTGTATACCCATCTTCAGGGCATGGCTTCTGACATAATCATCTTTCTTCATCCAGAAGGGTCAGTGCTAAAAGTATCCTTTCCTTTTACAGATTCCACCTTATGGACAGCCAGGCCCCAGCGGGTATGGTCAGCAGGGCCAGGCTCCATATTACAACCAGCAAAGCCCTCACCCCCAGCAGCAGCAGCAGCCCTACTCCCAGCAGCCACCATCCCAGACCCCTCACGCCCAGCCTTCATATCAGCAGCAGCCTCAGTCTCAGCCACCGCAGCTCCAGTCCTCTCAGCCTCCGTATTCCCAGCAGCCATCCCAGCCCCCCCATCAGCAGTCCCCAACCCCGTACCCCACCCAGCAGTCCACCACCCAGCAGCACCCCCAGAGCCAGCCCCCCTACTCACAGCCGCAGGCACAGTCTCCTTACCAGCAGCCGCCACCTCAGCAGCCAGCATCCTCGACGCTTTCCCAGCAGGCTGCGTACCCTCAGCCCCAGTCTCAGCAGTCACAGCAAACTGCCTATTCTCAGCAGCGCTTCCCTCCACCACAGGTAAGAGGCCCCTTCCTCATGCCCTTCCCTGCGTGTGACCGCAGACTTTGGGGGCTGGTGTCATGAGAACTTTGCCTTACAAAATTGGTTCTCTAATTGAAACTAATAAAGATATAACTGCATAAAAACCTGTAGCTCTCCATACTCATGAAATAGGGCAGTGGAGAGTTGCATAGGCAGAAAAGAGATAAAGGTAATGGGACTGATTTTTTTTTTTTCTTTTTCTTTTTTTTTAACTCAGAATTCAGAACTTGAGCATCCAAGTTAGTTTGGTCTTTTTAAAAACAGTCGCTTTGGGAGGCTGTACTGTACATTCATCCAACTGCCATTCCATTCTGCTATTGCTCAAAATATTTTGGAGCCCTTCATTTGAAACTGCTGTCAGAGCTGACATCACATTCTTTAGAATAGTCTCAGTGGTAGCAAATCTCTTTATTTTTTTGAGAGTGGATTTGATTTTGGGAAATAGCTAAAATTCATCTGTAGCCATGTCTATGAACAAGGTAGGTGATAAAGTCTAAATAACAATTTGGGCTTTATTCTTTAAGGAGCAGAAAGAGGAGAATGACTGAGTGATGACAGGTCCATTAAAGATTTTGTGCATTGATGGCATTGTTGGAATAAATATCTTTAAAGGAAGCAGTACTCATTTTAATGCAGAGGTCCTAGCGTGAGTTTTTTGTTGGTGTTTTTGAATCAGGTGGTCTCATTCCTTGATAGATATAACTTGTAGTTAGCTAGACTTTAGCATTTATCCCCAAGTAACAGCGTTCTGTGGGTGGTGATAAATGGTCAGGAGTGCCATCAGAGAGTCTTATGTCCACTGTTGACATTCTTAAGAGCCACAGCTTGTTTTTTTCTGCCTTTGGGTAATATTGTGTGTGATTGGGCAGTCTCTCACACCTAGCTTCCCCTGTTGAAGAGAGTCCCATAGGCCTTTCATCATGAAGCAAGCTTGCCTGGTTTATCAATACCAAGCTCTCACAGCTTTTGTTTTTCTTGTTTTAGGAGTTATCTCAAGATTCATTTGGGTCTCAGGCGTCCTCAGCCCCCTCAATGACCTCCAGTAAGGGAGGGCAAGAAGATATGAACCTGAGTCTTCAGTCAAGACCTTCAAGCTTGCCTGTGAGTATTTCTGCCACCCTCTAAAAGATGATGGGGGCAGAGAGAAAAGCAAAGAAAACCAGTTTCTGATTGGATGTTTTGGTGGTATTGAGCTAAATGAATGATGAGCTATTCCTTGAATTCAGGCTCAAAATTCTGAATAGGAATTTATGGACTGACCTTATAGAATGTCTGTTTTGGTTGCCTGCCCAGGGAGGAATATGTGTGTGATCTCTGTTTAGAGATCTAAACACTGTTTTAAAGTTTTTTTGTTTGTTCATCTTACTTTTGAGGGCTTGATTTTTAGGTGTTTGTCTGAGCGGTAAGCTGGGAGGTAGGATCTGGGGTGCATTCAGCATGGATTGTCACCTTGAGCATGGCGGAGTAAAAGCAGATTTGCTAGTTGTTGTTTTGTGTGAATAGGTGCTTTCGTCTAGTAGAGTTTTTGGTGCCCAGATGCTTGGTTAGTGTTTGTAGAATGGACTGACAGTATCCTGAGAAAGACAGTGTGGTTTGCTGATTTAGAGCTTGGGCTCTACACTCAGAGTTCCTGGGTGTGCATTTTGACTCTGCCGCTAACTCTGGATCCTTGAGCAAGTCACTTAACCTCTCCGTGCCTTAGTTTTTGCATCTGTAAAATGAAACTCTTAAGTACCCACTTCATGGAGAGGTTAATATTAAGTAAGTTTATATAAAGAGAGTACTGGTGCTTGTAGGTGCTCCATAAATGTCAGCTGTTATCATCATCATCTTAGAGGGACTATACTTGATACTCAAAGGCAGTTAACACCAACTATTAAATAGTAGGCTGGTTCTGGGAACATTTACCTTTCGTCTTAGCTCTGCCAGTACACGTAGGCAAGTCACTTAGGCTGGGCACAGGAATAAAATGGGATGTTCTGAAATCTAGTAAGACTGCAGGTAGCAAACCTGCCATTACAAATCTGGCTTCAGTTTAGGAAATGGAAGTTCAGCCACAGGTGCAAATAAGATTCTTTTGAAATTTTGATTCTACTTGGATTTGAAGCTTGTCTCTTCATTTATTCTGACTTTGGGGAAAATGGTTTTGGGATCTTTAAGGAATAGGTGGGAGGCAGGAACTCACTTCATCGTGAAGCCTCCATGGCTTCCCTTGAAGATCTCTGAACCATAACCTTAGTAGGGCAAGGTCTGTGGAGTCTCTCAGCACCTGTAATTCAGGCTTCCCAGGCCAGGATGAATAGCTATTGTCAGATGGGACTTCGGAGACTGTTGACTTTCTCAGCTGAGGAATTGGGGGAGGAAGTGTCTGAATAAGGCAATCACTCTTTGTTCCCTTCTCATTAATGTCTGTTGCAATCCTTTTCTGCATCCTGAACTTCACTGGAATGTGCTTTTTAACCTGATTCAGTCAGAACTGTGTAACCACTCCCTCATCATCTATGGTCTGTAGCTAAATCTGGGTGAGGTACACAATATTGTGGCAAGAATCCAGATCGGTGGATTTCTACCAGTGCTGTAAGTTGCTCCTCATCAAAAAGTTTCTGCTTGTTTCTAGTGACCTTTTGATTGGACTGTATTTGATAGCTTTTAGTCCTGAGAAACCTAGCATACAAACATGTTGTGTGTCTTTTGAGGGTTGAGGGCCTTATACTGTTGAATCCAAGAGCTTGATTTGACCTTCTGAAGTGAAGACACTGGTAGCCTCTTGGGCCCAGGAGAGGGTTGTTCCTGGGTTAGCCTATCACAAGGAGCATTCCCAAGTTCAGGCTTCTACTGTAGATTCATACAAATGGGTCATTTGCTTTGTAGTAGAAACTCCGTGTGAGAGGTGAGCAGGCTGGGTTATTGGCATCTTGTTTGTTGAATTGCTTTTTATCCCTCTGCTACTTGGACAAAGAAACAAAAGGTGGTTTACTCTTCGAAATTTTGGTTTGATGCCAGATTTGCCTAGCCAGGCTGGGGAAATAGTCACATCTGAAGAAGGGAGAAGGCTGGATTCCCTGCAAGGGGCCCACTCCTTTCTTCAGCAGGTGTGTTAAGGGAGCCCTAAGTTCGCCAGTGAATCCCTCCACTCAGCACGTGTTTGTTTGGCTCCAGAGCAGATGCTGTGCAGCCCCATCAGTGTTCCACATCCCTCTTTTCAATCATTCGCCTTTCTGGCTTAGCCCTAAAGGCATTAGGATTGTGACCCTTGACTTAAAGGCTCAGTATGGTTTCTGATCCTGATTATTACAAAAATTAGATTTTGAGGAGTTTTTGCTCAGCTATTAATGCCAAACCATTTAGCTACTATTATCCTGATTATGTTATCCCTCTATTAAAACCTCTCAATTATTTTTCATTAATCTTAGAATAAAATCCAAAATCCTTATTATTACAAAGGCTATTCTCCGCCCCCCTCCCCGCCCTCCCTTTCTGATTTAGTAGGTCTGGAGTGAGGTCTCAGAATTTGCATTTCTAACAAATTCTTGATGCTGCTAGACCAAGGATGGCACTTTGAGAACCTCTGCTTCATCCTTTTTTGCTCTCTGCCCTCTCAGTTTCTGTAAGGCCCCATGCCTTTTCTGCTTCCAGCCCCTTGCACACAATCTTCCCTTTGCCTAATACACTTTTCCTCCTAACGTTTCCCGTTCATATTTCAGACTACATCTTCAAGATCATTTCCTCAGAAAACTCCTTCCTAATCAAGCTTCAAAACTCAGCTTAAGGGGCTTCCCTGGTGGCGCAGTGGTTGAGAGTCCGCCTGCCAATGCAGGGGACGCGGGTTCGTGTCCCGGTCTGGGAGGATCCCATGTGCCGCGGAGCGGCTGGGCCCATGAGCCATGGCAGCGGAGCCTGCGCATCTGGAGCCTGTGCTCCGCAACGGGAGAGGCCACGACAGTGAGAGGCCCGCGTACGGCAAAAAAAAAAAAAAAAAAAAAAAATCAGCGTAAATAACTTCTATGATGCCTTCACTGACTTAAGACAGTTTTTTTAATTAATTAATTATTAATTAGGTTGTGCTGGGTCTTAGTTGCGGCAGGCAGGCTCCTTCGTTGTGGCAGGTGAACTCTTAGTTGCAGCATGCATGTGAGATCTAGTTCCCTGACCAGGGATCGAATCTGGACCCCCTGCATTGGGAGCACAGAGTCTTAACCACTGTGCCACCAGCGAAGTCCCTAAAGGTAGTTTTTATTTTATTATTTTAAAAGCCTGCAATATTTAAGATATATGAAAAGGTATAAAAAATAATTAGTTGCCTGAGTACCCATCTTTAGAAACCAAACCTTGCTGGAACAGGTAAAAGCACCTTATATAGCCCAGTGGGATCACTTCCCTACCCTTGTGCCCAGAGAAGCACTATCCTGTATCTGAGGGTTTTTTGTTCCATCTTGCTAGAGTATTTTGCTGATACTTCTACGTTGCTGGATCTTTTCCACTAGACAGAAAGCTCTTGGAGGGTAGGCATTGTATTATTGACCTCTGTGCCCATAACACGTATCGCATTATACCCAAAACCAGTGGTTCTCTACCTTGGCTGCATGTTAGAATTACCTGGGAAGCAAATGATCTTTAAAACCAATGGCCAGGGTTCACAGAGTTCTGATTTGTTTGATATGGGGTGAGGCTTGGGCTTTGGTATGCTTAGAAGCTGTCCTGGGTGATTCTGATTTACAGCGCCTGTAGAGATCCACTAGTCCAAACTATGTCAGGTTCCTTTACTGTAATAGACCATCTTAGTGCCCATGCTTCTTGTCAGTGCTTATCTCAAGGGTAATTTCAGTTACTTATTCCAAGCTTAGTGAGGGTAGACTTGCTTTGTCTTGCTCAATGCCATCATAGTGCCTGGCATATAGTAGGTTCCAACTCATTGAACAAATAAACCTGAGCAGGTTCATTGATCATCCAAAAAGTGTATGGCTGACAGGGGACAGCGTGACCATATTACCAGATTGTTGTTTTCACTGCTAGTGCAAAGCTGTTATCACAGACTGATATGGGAATGCCCAAACTTCATTTTAGAGGATAGATTAATTTATTTGTGCTTCCTGACAGTGGCCTTAGGAAGAAATGGGGTTGGGGTTTGTCATTATCTTATAGCTACCACTTCGCCTTATGTTAAGAAGGTTCTTGGGACTTCCCTGCTGGCGGTCCAGTGGTCAAGACTCAGTGCTTCCATTGCAGGGGGCATGGTTCAATCCCTGGTCAGGGGAAGTAAGATCCTGCATGCCACATGGTGCAGCCAAAAAAAATAAAAGAAAGAAAGAAGGTTCTTGTAAGGGGTGGGTGAGCAAACCTCTAGGTGTTTCGTTAAGTCTTCAGTTTTCTTTATTTTGGGTCAAAATCTGTAAGGGAGTCATCTGTAAATTGGTTTCTGACTTTTGATTATAGTCATTTTTGAGAATGACTTGGAGTTGCATCTTGAAAAGCTTCTATTTAAGTGATTCATTCAAGTGTATGTGGTTTCCTTGGAGTAACGACTGCTTCCCAAATTTTTCTTACTGCAGCACATTTGTAAATTTACATGTTAGTCTTGAAAGTGTACCTGGGATAGAGTTTCCATTCAGTGGTGCAAAATGGATATAGGATTAAAAGCCTTGATCTGGTAGAGGTTAGCTATATCACTGCTTCTCAAACTTCAGCATGCATTAGGAATCATCTGGAGATCAATTAGAACAAGATTACTGACCTCTACCCAGAGAGATTCTGATTCAGTAGTTGTGGGGTAGGACCCAAGAATTTGCATTTCTAAGAAGCTCTCAGGTGGTGCTGTAGTTCTAAAGACCATACTTGAATAACAATGAGCTTTGGTAGTCCTTTGAAAAGGGAAGAAAAAAATGACTAGACTTGGAAGCCACAGTGGCAACTTGAATAATAGTGGTGGTGACTTACACTGTCGTTTGCCTCTTGATGATCTGGAGGGAAGACTGCGGGTTGAAAATGAAGGAGGGGAGACCTTGGGAGAGACAGACTGCCTGCAGCTGTGCCCCCTGCAGTTTATTCGGAGGTTAGGGCAGCCCTTGCGTTGCCAGCACACCCTGGGAGCTCTCAGCTCTGTGGCACTGATTGCTGGATCCCTTGTATAAGTTGTTCACCAAATCCTAGTCTACCTCAGAAATGGCTTTTAAATCCCTTGTCCTTCCTCGTTGCCTTTCTTTCAGGCCCCCAGTATCTCTCACCAGGTGTTTTGCTACCGAGTCCTGACCTGTTTCTTTTCCTTCCAAGTCTGTCCTCAACATAATCACCAGAGTGATCATCTTAAAAAATCAAACTTGGCAAGTTACACTATTGTTCTAAAACCTCTAGGTACTTGTTGCCTATAGGTTTAAGCCCAAGTGTGACATACAAGTTCCTTTGTGATCTGGAGTATTGAGGATATTTTAAAAAGAAAAAGAAAAGTAGGTAAGTTCCCTGTCTTACCTGTAAAACCTGGCACCCTGTTTGCTGTGGTTGTCACATAGGAGGCAGAATACGCATTAGACAAGGGTTGAACTTTGATGACTTCTGAGGTAATCTGAGCTCTTAAGTTGGTGAGTCTGAGTATGACATGCTTGCAACCCTCAAGGATCCTCCTCTGTTTCATTAGTAAAATAGATGGAAGAATGTGTGCCTGAATGTTACAGTGAGTGCTATCAGGGCTTGGTGAACTCAGTGATCCATTTATGTCTAAATAGTAGAGGGAAGACATCATGGCAGAAGTTTAGTTAGAATGAACTAGGTATGGATGTATTGGGGTGGTTGGAAAGGAAAGTACAGCCTGAGCAGAGGCTCGGTGGGGGTGGGATGCAGTGTGGATGACACTTAGAGGGGCTGGTCAGGATCAGGCTTCCCGGGGTGGGGAGTAACAAACAGGATGGAAAGCTAGATCACAGGGGCTGGAGCCCTGGTAGGATAAGGGAGCCATTTGGATCTTATCTCATAGGCCTGCAGATATGTAATTAGGGCAATAGCATGATGAAATTAATGTTTTACAGAAATGATCCATTGGTGTGTAGTGTAGTTTGAAAAGGGGATAGTCTGCAAGCAAGGGGATAAGTTAAACTGTTGAAATAGTTCTGGTGTTCAGTGGAGTTCTACCCCTCTGTCTCATTTACATAACCACCTAGTCTTAGTTGTGAGATGCACAGGAAAGAATCTATAGAACTGAGAATAACTGCATTCTACTGGCTGGAAAATTTAACAATGTTGTATACTGGGTTGGGGCGGGGGTCGGGGGAATCTCATTGATGGAAATAGAAAGGTTAATAGGAAAACGCATTTTTGAGGAGAAGTTAAGTCCCATATAGTGAGATATCGAAAAACAAATGCTTAGTTACTAGTTGGAGATAGGAGACTGAAACTTGGGTAAGAGCTGAGTCTGGATAGAACTTGAGAGTTGTCTGCATAGTGGTTAATAGTTAAACCATGGAATGAAGTTAAACCATGGAATAGTTAAACCACCCAGACCATGCAGCATGGAGAGAGGAGCCAGATGGAGCCCTGGACAATGCCTGTGGTCACTGAGTAGAAGCGCCCAACACGTAGCTGGAGAGATTGGAGGGGGACCAGGATCATGTCATATTTCCATATTTCTGGAAGCCAAGGAAGGGACAAAGATGGTGTGCATCTAAAGTATTTTCAAGGAATATAAAGTTAGATTTGTCATGAAGCAGGTTATTGGAATACTTCTGAGGTAGAGAGAAGACCTAATTTCTGAGGGCTGGAGGGAAGGAAATGAGCAAGGGAAAGGTGTAAGGGTAACGAGCACCCTTGAAAGGCGTGGAAAGGGAGGCAGCTGAATCGGCCTGAATTCCTTAGGTTCATCTCAAGACCCACATGTGTATAAAGCAGATAGATACAGAATGGTGACGCTGCTGGCAGAACATTAGGAAGGTATAAACAGGCACATCTTTCAGGAGTTGCGAGAGAAGGGAATCAGGGACACTGGTTTAGCTTAAAAGGGACACTATATATCCTTGACTGAAAATGTCTCAGACACTGCCATTGAAGATCTCAACCATATTTGTTTGCTGTGGTTAGATAGGAGTGGAAGTGTGGAAGTTGTTGATGCCAGGAGTGAGGTGAGCTGGAGTAGGATTTTTTTTTTTTTTTTTTTTTCGGTACGCGGGCCTCTCACTGTTGTGGCCTCTCCCGTTGCGGAGCACAGGCTCCGGACGCGCAGGCTCAGCGGCCATGGCTCACGGGCCCAGCCGCTCCGCGGCATGTGGGATCCTCCCGGACCGGGGCACGAACCCGTGTCCCCTGCATCGGCAGGCGGACTCTCAACCACTGCGCCACCAGGGAAGCCCAGGAGTAGGATTTTTAATGTCTGTTAAATTATCTAAAGATATTGTTGTATCACTTGGGTTTCCAAGCCCTTCTTTAGATTTCTACTTAACAACAAAGTAGCTATTAGCACTCATGCTTTACTACTGTGATGTTCTCAAATCTTGAGAGCTTGGGTTATAGTGATCTGGAAAGAGGAAATGGGAGGGAACTCTTGTAGAATCTGAATCTTAGAGGGCAGGAGTGAAGCCAGGAAAGGATCTACAGCCAAAACGAATCTTCCTGGAAAGGCAGGAATTGAAATGTATTAAGTTGAATAATCACTTCTGTTTTACATAAGAAGAAACTAAGGCTTGGAATTGGAATTTGAATCCAGTTTTCTCTGATATTTTAGATGAAATATTTCCTTTAGCATCCCACCCAGCAGAGGAAAGTCATGGACAATCTTGATTCTCTCTTAATGTTTAGCCAAAAGCCTGAACCCTTTGTCATTTAACATTTACTAGATTTGTCCTAAAAGAAGAGTATAAATGTATTTCCATTTCCCTTTTTTGCCCAGACCTGCCTGTGATGGAGGCATAGATGAGTTGTGAACTGAAGGCACAGGGAGGAGTGGGAGAGGGAAGATGGCCAAATCTATAGGTCAGGCCTGCTGGAGGTACTAACCGACTGGGGAATCACCTCAAACTGAAAAGTTGACAAAAGTGGTTCTTTGGTTTCCTTGTGTTGTATGGGAGCCTGCTCTGTGCCTTCTTAAAAATTTTTTAAGTCTATTTTTTAAAAATATTTATTTATTTATTTATTTGCCTGCGTTGGGTCTTCGTTGCTATGCACGGGCTTTCTCTAGCTGCGGCCAGCGGGGGCTGCTCTTCGTTGTGGTGTGTGGGCTTCTCATTGCGGTGGCTTCTCTTGTTGCGGAGCACGGGCTCTAGGCACGTGGGCTTCAAGTGGTTGAGGCACGCAGGCTCAGTAGTTGTGGTTCATGGGCTCTAGAGCGCAGGCTCAGTAGTTGTGGTTCACGGGCTTAGTTGCTCCGTGGCAACTTCTGTGGGATCTTCCCGGAACAGGGATAGGACCAGTGTCCCCTGCATTGGCAGGTGGATTCTTAACCACTGCGCCACCAGGGAAGTCCCTGTGCCTTTTTTTTTTAAAGCAGTGTCCTGATTAATGCTAAAACTTTAATCAGTTAGATCCTTGGTACTGGGGAAAATGTGGTCCATTATCTAGCAGCACAGATATCACCTGGGAGCTTGCAAGAAATGCAGATTCTTGGGCCCCACACTAGCTTTATTGAATCCAACACTGTTAACAAGATCTCCAGGTGATTCATGTGTCTTATGGTTCTGAAGCAAGGAGGAGTTAGACCCTGAAAGCTGAGAGTAATATTTTCAAATAAAGTATCATGCCAGAGACTTTGGAATACAATAAATTTTACCGTGTCTAGTAAACCAGTTGTTTTGTGGGTGCTCTGGGGGCCCTGACTCCCTGTGCCTACAGTCCAGACACTATTATGGGGCCATCTACAACTCCCAGCATACCTCTGCAACCTCATCTCTGGCCACTCGCGTGTGCCTTAAGCTCCTCACAAGCCGTGGTCCTTCCTGCCATTGTCCTTTTGCTTAAGGTGTGTGTGTGATCTCTGCTTCCCCCCCACCCCCAACTTTTTTTTTTTTTCTTTTAAAGCCCAGCAAACTTCTACTTTGGCTTCAAAACCTAGCTGTGAAATACCTTCTCTGGGACTTCTTCCCATTTTCTTCATGTTGACGTAGCATTATGCTGGTACTTCTGCTTGAGTACTCAGGCCTGTGTCTAATACCTGTGTCAGGCAAATACTTAGTAAACCTTTGTTGACTAGCCCCTAGGTTCTTGCTACCTACTTGATCTTGGGGACCAGCTTTTTGTTGTCTAGGTTTATTGGTGAGGGGCGGGGGGGGCAGAATGACAGAAATTCTCTAAAGGCTTAAAAAACTGGAATGTTTGTGAAGGATTTTAATTTTACACTGTTAGTGTTTCCTTTCATCACATTTCATGGTAAAAGGAGGCAGGACCAACGGTTTTTGCCTAGGTTTTCGATGGCTTATTTTTAAAGGGATAACAGAAATGTCACTAGCAATTTTGGTACCCAGAGAAGCTGGGCCATTCTGAGGTTGGTGACCTGTTTTCTTTACATCTGACTGTGTATCTATGCTTGCTCCCCTTGAATTGTAATCCAGGTGCTCTTAGAAAGTCTCATAAAGGAAATCCCCACCCCCTCTCACATATCTGCCCAGACTGCTCAGAGCAGCATGTACCGTGTGCAAGTAGCTGTCCCTTCTCTAGAACGCCGGTTCTCTGGCAGGACTAGCCAATCTGCTTCTCCATCTTAGTCACGCTGCTTTGGCCCTGATACTGCCTGGCGCCTGCTGGAGCCTGTGCTGCTAGCAGCAGATTACTGTATGCTTGTTCCTGGGCCCATTTCCTGTTTCTATTCTAGTTGCTGGTGGCTCAGCTCTGCTTCCTGCCTGTGTGTCTCACACAGATTCCTCTTGCTGGAACCTTTTGTTTTCTTCGGAACAACTTCATTCTGAAAACTAACTGAGCCTTAGGTCTAGTGTTATGGCTCCTGGGCTCAGTTAGCGTTACTGAGGACTGGTGGGAAGTACCCCATCCCCACCAAGCATATCACTTCGATTTGACCTTGTTTTTCAGTTTGTCCCCAGTCCTGCTACAGGAAGCTGGTGGTTCGTTACTTCAATCAGAAATTGGTATAAGAAGATAAACTGGGATCTTGTAGGCCAAATGTATCTTCACTTATTAGCAGTGCAGGGCTGTCAGGACTGTTGTGCCCTGGTTCTTTACCACCTGGAGTATGTAAAACATACTTCCTGCTGCTGAGGAAGACAGTTGGTACCCTTTCTAGCCCAAGCCTAGAGAATATATTTGGGCTTGGGCAGGTAATGCTATCCTCAGCAGAGTAAAAGCTTACAGAGAATATAGGGATGGAAAGGAAAGCATGTGCTGACTCAACCTTCCAACTTATGTGAGCAGTTCAACACCCCTCAGAGCTTAGAGTGGGAGGGAGAAAGTACAGGAAGGTTGTAAAAAAGGAAGAAGTGAAGGAGGTTGTCTTGGGCAAATGTATTTTAAAGTTCTAGGCTTCCCCATTTTGCCCATTTTTCCCCAGAAGACTCTGACTCAGGGAATATGCTTTGTGAATAATTCTCTTCTTTCTCCTTCACAACTACTCTCTTAGGATCATCTGACAGTACTGTGTCAGATAGAGTGATTTCTACACTGAACCTAGGCCATGCTAAACCCTAGGTATGTTTAATAGAGAAGTATTTAATATAGGGAATTGGACTTAAAAAATTGTTAGGCGGATTGAGGGAGCATGCTCTAGGCTCATCCTCCAGGAGTCGGGATCTAGACCTAGATTTGACCCACCAAGGGAACTCCTGCTTGTGAGTCACTATCAGATTGAGTGCTCTAAATCTGCTATCTAGGGATCAGTAAGCTGGAATCAAGAAGCAGCAGCTGCTGCTACCAGAACCAGCACCCAGTTAACTGGAAGATGAAACCAAAATGCTCCTGGAGAGACAAGTGAAGGAGACAGAAGTATGATCACTGCCATACTTTGATCTAATCTTGAGTCTGATTCTAATTAGCAGAACCTGAATTATAGCCAAAACCCATCTGCAGGGATTCTGGGAAATGTAGTTTTTAGCTTTTTAACCTCTGCAATTAGGAAAAGAGTAGAATGAAGTTAGCATGAGCTACTCCACAGAATATTCACCACACTTAACACAAACACCACCATCCCCCCTCACCCCACTCTTTACATATATGAGGAATCCAAGACCCGAACAAGTTAAAGGACTTGCCCAAGGTCATTCAGTAAATGAGAATATGGGCTTCCCTAATAGTGAAAACCCATTGCATTTACTATTAGGAAAAACTCCTATAAAGGGTGAGTAAAAAGCTCCTTTAGGGGAAGGAAGAGTGCCATATTCAGAAAACAGACTTTGGGGACTTCCCTGGTGGCACAGTGGTTAAGAATCTGCCTGCCAATGCAGGGGCACGGGTGCGAGCCCTGGTCCGGGAAGATCCCACATGCCGCGGAGCAGCTAAGCCCGTGCGCCACAACTACTGACCCTGTGCTCTAGAGCCCGTGAGCCACAACTACTGAGCCCGCATGCCTAGAGCCTGTGCTCCGCAACAAAGAGAAGTCACCGCAATGAGAAGCCCGCGCACCGCAACAAAGAGTAGCCCCTGCTTGCCGCAACTAGAGAAAGCCCGCGCACAGCAACAAAGACCCAACGCAGCCAAAAATAAATAAATAAATACATTAATTAATTAAAGAAAAAAAGAAAACAGACTTTGTCTTCCATATTCTCTTCTCTTTGAGGAAAGGGAGGGAGGAGGTATGGAGAGATGTGGGGTTGAGACTTCTAGGCAAAGGTAGTGATACTGTAGCTTCTGGATTTGGGTCTCCTCCATAGGAAGATGTAGGAAGCATTTACTCTGGAAGGAAGAAACCTCAACAACTAGAATTTCTTGAAATTCCTGAGTCAACATATGGATGAACTCAGTTGCCTAGGTGACAGTAGCTTTCCTCCATCTATCTCCCCTTCTCCTTCTCTCTTGTTGGTGCTTTTATAACGTGCAGAGCTGTCTGGGAGACTACCTTGGTGAAGTACATGCCCCAGTTCTGCCATTGTCCTTCTCCAAGAAGACCAAACAAAATCCAAAAGCTAGCCCCTAGATTTGGGATTGTGAAACTGTTTCTTGTCTGTCTGGGGAAGGTGGGTGAGGGGTAGCTTGGACTTTCTGAACGAAGTCCTTCTAGAAATGCTATATTTACAGAAACCACTAGGGCCCCCCTGCACCAGAGTGAGAATCTTGGTCCAGAGAGGAGGGCCCATAGGTGTGAACTATGTTAACATACCTGATAAATCAAGCATGGAATCAGCTCTGTTGTCTTTTTCTCATATTTCTAAGATATTTGGTGTTCTACCTGAATGTTACGATGAAACTGGTATGTGATCTAGTGCTGTCCCTTTGGGGGCCAGTGCTTGATCTCTTGCTCCATCTACTTCCATGGCCAGAACCTATTTCTCCTCCCCACCTGGTGTCAGCATGGAATTGGCTGGTATTGTGATGTAATCTCTGATTGCTGTGAGGCGGAGCTCATCTCCAAGCTGTTGGCTAGCTTCCTATTGACCTTTCCCCAAGGGAGTTAAGAAGCCATGCCTTGTTGAAGGTGGGAACTAGAGGTTGAAGGTTCAGACTGAGAGCAAATCTGTCCCTTAAGGCCAGCTTTGTTGTGGGAGGAATATTGACGGTTGTTTACTGAGGTGAGTGAAGGTAATTTCCTGATATTTGAGGAGAGAAAAAAAGTAGGAGAGAAAAAAAAGTAGGAGAGAAACCAAGTTCCAAATAAATTCACTGCATCTGTATTCAGAGGAACTGTCATCAAGAATATTCGTTCTTTTCCTTCCTCGTCTTTTGCTTTTAGGACTTGACTATGTCTTTCCCTGTGTACAGAGTTGTTGTTTTTTTGGTTTTAAAGGCCTTCAGGGCTGTCTTTTCTGGTTTAGGATTCTATCCATTCCCCACTCTCAGATTTCTTTGTTCCACCCCCTCCCCCCAAATCTTTGGATTTTATCTAGACCCGTAGGTCATGGTAGGGAAGACCACTGGCAAATATAAATTTAGGGCTTTAAATATCAAACCAAGGAGGCCATCCAGCCCCCTAGACCTTGGTCTACGCTGTGTTAAGCACAGTGCCAACTTTACCTTCCCTACTTGTGTACATTACGTCCGTCCTCCTTGCTTTCTGATTGCTGTATTTCTGAGGAGCAGCCAAATGAGGTGAAGCCTAAGGCAGTACCCCTCCCCCTTACACTTCTCAGATCTAGAATTCTGCCGTCTTTTCCTCTCCCCTTTTTCCTGTTCTCCTTACTCAAGTTCTAGGATCCAAGCTGATGATCATGGTGGAACACGGTCTGTGTGGTTGGCCTTCTTGACAGGGAATGCAAGCTTGGAGAAAGTAGGGGGTTCTTAACTTCTTTGTCTTCTCTAGCTTTACAGTGCTCACTTCCTGCTGGGATTAGAATAGCCCTATTCCATAAATATGCACTGATCTTGACTGCTCTAACTCAGGCCCAGCTCTGACCTAGTTTCATTTTTTTTTAGATTTGAGTCTTAGCAGCTAGTGACCCTTACAACACTCTGTACACTTTTGGCCAAGAGGTGGTTTCTGGCTAGATGAGACATTCTCTAATGAGAAATGCCTAAGTGAGAAGAAACCTTGGCAGGGGAGGGGTATGTGTCAGAAGGCTGGTCAGGTAGGTAACATGGGTATTACACAGACGTGGTGGGGTCTGTGACAAACTAGAAAGCAAGGTTTCAATCGATCAGCACCTCTGGGAGTTCTAGGATCTATTCTTTTCATAAGTTGGGAACCTGGATTTTTTTATGTAAAACATCTGAATTATTAGAAAGGTCTCATGGGGACGTTGGGCAATGGATTAAAAGGTTCTCCGGGGCCTGTGGGTCTACCCCTGCAGCTTGTGGATTGCCCAGGTAGCTTTGGTTCCCTTGAGCTGGTGCTTACAATTTTTCTGGGTTTAGGGGCCAGCTGTGGGAAACACCATCTATCCGTTGCCAACTCTTATTGTGTTTTTGGTGTTTGTTTTATTGGCTTGGGGAGGGGGAAGTGCAGGGGAGATGTTGAGCAGAAGCACTCAATGTGATTAAACCTCTAGCCGAGCAGATCTGTGGGAGCAGAGTATCGACCCCTGGAAAATCAATGGCTGCTGCAGTGGCCGAGCTGCTGTTTGAAGGGGCGCCCACTGCAGGAATGCTGGCAGCCCAACGCTCTTTCTTCTCCCCACTTTTTACCTCAGCAACGCCCTCAGCCTCCACCCAAAGGGTCAGACCTACGTCAAGAGATTCTGCTGAGGTGGATTAGAACAGCAGGTTCTTGTTTTTTGTAATTAGATTGAAATTTCTCCAGTGATACAGAGCCCCACCTCCCGACAGCCTCCTTGCCCGACGTTCCTTCCCTGCACTGCAGTTCTATCAAGAGCTCTTATCAAGTGGCTGAGGCCCTTTCAGGATTGCACTTCTCCGTCTTAGGCAGGAGAGTCAGTTCCCTTGATGACAACACCCAAGAGTCCCTCCTTCATTGTGGAGGTCTGGAGTGGAGGTGTGCAGGGTTAGGGTGGAGGAATGACTATTAGAGGAAAGAGACTAATAGAGATTGGGTCTAAAGAGGATGCTTTTGAGTAATATTTATCAAGCATTTATAGTCTTTTGTGTGCCTGGCATTTTTCTGGTCACTAATAACATAGGAGAATATAGCTCCTAAGGCTAATGAGGAAAAAGGCAGATTCAGCACAGTACCATCAGTCCTGAACACTGGGTCTAGAGGACGTTGAAGGGACTCTGGGCTCTGCCTGCGGAGCGAGCGTGAGGGGTCAGGGTAGTTATACTGTGATTGTGGAGGCTTTGCCCCCACAAAGCTGTTCTCATCTTTGAAGATCCCAAGGCAGAAAACAATTTTAGTCTGTAGTTGATACACCTATAGTGCAACTTCAAGCAGCTGTTCTTGCCACCCAGTTCTCTTTGGTGGCTGGGAAATGGGCTACCCTGTTGTGTTAGAGGAGAGCTCTGTTGCCCCATTGTTGGAGCGTGGCTGTGGGCAGGGGGTTGAAGCTTGCTTGGCACATGCCCCAGAAAGGAGTAGTTTGGGAGTTGGGGCTCCTAAACAAGACCCAGTTGTCCTGCAGTTTGCAACGGTGGCTGCAGGGCTGGGTGAGGAAGAAAGTGTGAAATTATCGGAGATGAGGCCGCCTAGAGGCTAGGAGTGTTTTGACTTCTCTCTCTGGGCCACACCCTTATGCTTGATAATAGGATTAGGGCCCAGGAGTACCTGCAGAGAGAGATCAGACACCTACTTTCATGGGACTTAACTTCCTGCTTATCTCCCTAGATTCTAAGTCACACTCTCCTCCCTCCTCACCCCTGTGCATTAAGTATCCTTCTAAGGACCCAGAGGAGAGGAAAAGTACTACACCCTTTAGTATAGAAAAAGTAGGTTTAAATTAAGAGAGTTATAGGTGACAGGGCTGACTTGAAATAACCATGAAAGGAAGAGTGATTTATAAGGAAGAGTGGCTAGGAAAGAGGGGAACACATAGCATTGTAGACTTGTAGAGTTGGATTATCTAGTTTTATTCTTTCCTTCTGCAGAAGAACTAAGTGATACCTAGTGAGGTTAGCCTCTTAGAGTCATGTAGCTAATCACCCGGTGTGTCTGGAGACAGACTGTTGTTGCCTCACCTTGTTTGGAGCACGGAGCCTAGCCTTTGATAGTGGCAAACTTCTACCTTATGGTGGAAAGAGTGCAGGCTTTGGAATCAAAAATATGGGTTTAGACCCAGTTCTTCTGTTTAATAGCTTTCTCTCCTTGGGTAAGTCATTTAACTTCTGAGCCTCTTGCTGCTTTGTTAAAATGGGGATGATACCTACCTCAGAAGATTGTGAGAGTGGAATGTGAGACAGCCACGTACCCTAGGGTTGAACACATGATAGTCACATATTCGTGTCAGTTCTGAGTCCCTTAAAGAGGGAGACACGAAGGGACTTGGCTTTTATTCCTCTTTCCAACATCCTTTGAATTTGGAGATTTGGTCTCCCAGAGCTTTCTTTATGAAATTTGTTGAGTATATGTAGGGGATTTCGTCTTGGAAGTGGGCCCCTGAAAAGCATTCTGGAGACAAGAAGAGTCTGACCTTTCTCTACTGTGCATTTCCCACCAGGCAGCCAGAAGGTACCCAGAAGAAATGATTCATTATCGCCAAAATAAAAGCTTGTAGAAAAAGAGAAGTGGGAGTTTGGTGAGGGGTTTTTGGGAACTTGGGGTGGGGGGTTAAGAAATAAGAGTTCTCTGAGCCTTTCCCAGAGCAGTTTCTTCTATTCCACACAGTGAGTGTAGTCCAGGCAGGAGATGGTGCTTGGTCCTAAGCTGCAAGGATAGTTGCCAGCCTCTGTGTCTTTTCTTTCCCCTTCCCTACCACCTGCTTAAAGCCTGACTTGGAAGTAAGAGGCAGCCTCTTCTGTGTGTTGATTCGTTCTTGGCATTTCCACGAGCACTGCTACCGCTAGCCTGCTCTCAAGGGAGGGATGGCATTTAGTCTCTTGGACTAAGACCACTTATTAGAACAACAGAGCAGCAGTCCTGTAACTCTGGAGTCCCTTCTAGCCTGGGTGGGTCAGATCGCCCATCTTTCCATTTAGCAAAGACTGAGGAGAAAAAAGAGAATTATTGTACTGAATATTTTTTTGTGAGTGTATGATAGAGGTAGCCTCTTCCTCCCCTGACCCTTGACAAATATGTTGCTTAAAGAAGGCTTTATGAAAAATCAGCTCTCCCCCAAATTTATTTGCCTTAAGTAGTTCTGAAGTAATTAAGTTTGTCTTTTTCCTTGAAGTTTGTTAAAACTATTGCCTCCTTTCCTACCATCTGCCTTTCATCAAAGTTAAGTTTCCCAACCTCTTCTGTGTTCTTCAGGATTTCCTCCCATTCTCCAGCCTGGGAGCAGCCTCCCACAGGGACCGTGGATCTGTTAGGCTGGGCAAGTATGTGTGTAGAATTTACCTGGGGCGGATGGTTTCCCTGCCAGTAGTCAGCACAACTTGGCAAAAGCTCGTCACAACTGAAAGAATATGAGGACTCCACCTGGGGGTTAACAGAAGCTCTATTTCTCGAGGATTCGGCCAAATTTATGAGAAAACCCTGAATCTGAGCATTGCTATGAGCTCGTTCTTTAGACTTCCTTATTGATGTTGCTTAATCTGTTCAGCAAAATGAGCTGATGTCATCCTTGTGAGTCTCTGTCAGAAGATTGTTTAACCCCCCACCCTTCTGTAACCCTGATCTGGTATCTTCCTGCTTGAAAGTGTACTTAATCAGGCAGCCAGTTCATGTTAGAATTTGTAGCTCTTCCTGTGAGAGCACTGCAAACACCCCCCAACCCCACCCCACCCCCACCACACACCCAGTGAGGTATGGACTGTGTGATTTTGGGCATGGTTTTGTTGTGGTGTGAAGAGGTGTTAGCTGCTGAGTTCTGTTTGTCAGCAGAGCCTGACAGACCCATGCTGGCACTCGCTGGGGCTGGGCAACCAATCACAGCTGGAACAGTTATCGTCATGGAATCCCTATGGGCTTCCTCTATCAGGTCACATCCCAAAATAACATTGGGCAGTATTTCAAGTGAAGAAACGAAGGCTTTCGGGGCTGTAGCCAGCCTGGAGTGTGAGATTCTGTGTGAAATAGTTGGACCTGCTCCAGCGCTTTTGATCTGCATGGTAGATGAGCAATAAAATGCATGAAACACGTTGGAAACACGTGAGGAAATTCTCCCTGGCCCTGCTGCTTCCTTGGAACTGGCAGGGCACTGAGTGGGCTGATCCTCACCTCCTATCTCTCAGCAGGATTATGCTTGGAGGAATGCAAGCCCGGGAAAAGAGATCTTTCCACTTACAGGGCATTGCTACAATTCTTTCAGCAGTCCTCCTAGAAGACACCTGTTAGGTGGACTCTTTTGGGAGAACTGAGAACCTGAGTCCTGAAATGCTAAAGGTCGCCCCACCAGGGAGAGAGAATAGGGGCTTGGATTGATTGAACTTTGTCTGTGTGATATGTGTGCTGTAGAAAGCCGAACTTGTTAGGCACATTGAAGTCTGACTCAACAACCAGACATCCGGCTTTTTGTGGAACAAAAGACCTGAAAAACTGGCTTTTTGTAGGGTAGAAAGCAGAGGTGTGTCCTGTGCAATAAAAGGACGTGGAGTTCAGAGCAATATCTGTTCATGCAGATAGAGGAGGGAGACTTCTTTTGGAGTCTTCTGCTTTTACCACTCCCTCTCATTTCCCAATAAAAACATTTAGTGTGATTAGCCGCTCAGATTGATGGGTATGTCTTACATCTTATACTGCTGTGTATAGTTAGTTGTATCTCTTATTCAGGGTATTGCTGCTGGTATTGCATTTTCCATATGGCCCTGACTGTATGGTGCCGGTAGAGTTTCTTGCAGATGCCCCAGACTCAGATTTGTCACAGACTCAGATTTGTCCAGTCCTTTCGTCGTATAAATGAGAAAACTGAAGCCCATCTTGTTGCTAGCTTGCCCAAGGTCACAACTGATAAGTACCAAGAGCTGGGCTTTGGTCTCCTAACTCAAGGTTATGATGCTTTTTCCTCAATCTATATAGTATCACAGCGTAGTGGAAAGAGAAAGAACATAGGCTTTGGGGTTCAGCAGATCTGGGTTCAAAGTCTGATTTCTGCCACTTACTGGCTGGATGGCTTGGGCATGTAACCCCGTCTCTGAGCACCCGCTTGCTCCTTTTCAACATGTTAGTGGTGGTAGTACCTGCTTCCAAGAATTGTAGAAAATTAAGTAACTCCATAAAATGCCTGACACATCGTAGATGCTCAAATGATAGTTATTGTTAGTATTAATATAAATGATCTGTTCCTTCCTATGCTAACATTCTGGTTCTTAATATCTTTTTAAATCAACTCCCCCCATGCTGACCAGTTGCCCTCTGATGAAAATGACAGTTTGAGAGACTGGCTTCAAACCAACCAAATGAGAGAGATAAGAAGATTAATGCTGATTCTTCCCCTACGGTTACTCTGTGCCCAGGCATCCCAGCCCACGTGGACTGCTGTTGACAGTGGTTTACTTAGTACTTTTTCTCTACGAAGCTCAGGGCACTTTACCAAAACTGACAGCTCTCCTCAGAATGCCTCTGTGAAGGAAGCCACCACAGGTGCCTCCAGGGTCCTGAGAGCGCAACCCCAGGGGCTGCCTGTGGTTTTTTTCAGGCTCCTGGGATCCCTCAGGTGGGCTAGGACGTTTGCTTGTGTATCTGTGGAGAGCCTGGTTTTTAACAGATGTGTGGCTGAAAGAGCATCTATAGGCCCCGCCCTGACCCCATAGCAGCGGTTGTTGGGTTGGTGGGGTTTTTTCCTTTTTATTTTTTTATTGATATATATTTGATATACAATATTATATTAGTTTCAGGTGTACAGTATAACGATTCAGTATTTGTATATATTGTGAAATGAGTAACACAATGAGTCTAGTTAACATCGTCACCTGTATAGTTACAGAATATTTTTTTCTTGTGATGAGAACTTTTTAAATATTTCAGATATACAGATATACTAAAGTTCTATTAACTTTAGTCACCATACTGTACATTACACCCCCATGGCTTATTTATTTTATAACAGGAAGTTTGTACCTTTTAACCCCCTTCTCTGATTTCTCCCCCGCCACCTCTGGCCACCACCAGTCTTCTCTGTGAGCTTGGTTTTTGTTCTGTTTTGTTTTAGATTCCACATGTAAGTGAGATCATACAGTACTTATCTTTCTCTGTTTGACTTATTTCACTTAGCATAGTGCACTCAAGGTTCATCCATGCTGTCACAAATGGCAAGATTTCATCCTTTTTTATGACTGAATAATAATATTCCTGTGTGTGTGTGTGTGTGTGTGTGTGTGTGTGTGTACACCACATTTTGTTTATCCATTCACCTGTCATTGGACATTTAGGTTGCTTTCATGCCTTGGCTATCGTAAATAATGCTACAGTGAACATGGGGGTGCATCTATCTTTTCGAGTTAGTGTTTTGGTTTTCTTTGGATAAATACCCAGAAGTGGAATTGCTGGATCATGTGGTAGTTCCTTTTTTTTTTTTTTTTTTTTTTGAGGGACCTCCATACTGTTTTCCATAGTGGCTGCACCAATTTATATTCCCACCAGCAGTGCACGAGGGTTCCCTTTTTTCCACATCCTTGCCAATACTTGTTTCTTTTCGTCTTTTTGTTAATAGCCATCCTAACAGACGTGAGGCTTATTGTGGTTTTGAATTGCATTTTCCTGATGGTTAGTGATGTTGAACATCCTCTTTTTTTTTTCCTCCTCAGTTCCTCAGAAGGTCTCCAAGGATATACACCAGCTTGAATAGGGGTTCCTCTATTGAAGGCAGCAGAAAGAGAGCAAAGGGGACTTTTAAGTTTACCTATACTGTCTCAACTGTTTTTACCATGAGAATGTTCATGTTTTACTTGTTTAATCAAAGACACAAATGTTTAAAACATTTAATTTTTCAAGGCCATTTGAAGAGTTCTTGTCTTATGGATAGACCTTCAATTCCTGTACTGTTCCAAAGTATGCTGATTTCTTTTTCCTCTAAGCAAGTAGCTCTTATTACTAGAAGCTGGTGGTTTGGTAAGGAATGGAGACAGTAGGAGGGAATGCTGAGGAAAGCTACTGGTCCCTAAAACAGAGCATTGGGCTGTGGTTTCTGTTATAAACCAGGGCTTAACAAGTGGCTTTCAAGGCCTTTTCTGGCCTACGCAGTTGGCTCCTCTTGTCATCTTGCTGCCTCTTTGAGTTTACTCTCCTTGGTTCAGAAGCTAGGTGTCCCTGGTACAGCTTAGCCCTCAACGTGGGGAAGGAATCCTCCTCTCTTGGGATGAATCTAGGGCTCTTCATAGCTCCAGGTACTTTAATCCTTTGAGACGAAAGAGGCCCTTTGGTGTTACCTAGAGAAGGGCTTCTTGAGTTCTCTTCCATGCTGGGACTAATTCTAGTTGCAGTTTGTGAAAGCATGCTATGGTGTACTGGGTCTGCTCCTTGTAGGAAAGCTAGCATTTTCTGACTTCTCAGCTAACACTGAGAGCTGAACACAGACACAAATGCACACCTACCTACTTGCCTTGCCTTCAAGGCAAGCTTTGTTCCCACAGAACTCAGCAGAAATACTCCCAGCCTAGTGAAGTAACCAACTGGTTTGCAAAGATCCAACCAACCTGGATACTTAGGGGAGAGCCTAAGAGGTGCTCTTTGATCTCCAATGTTACTGTCCGACTCCAGGGTCAGAATCACCTTGAACTGATCTCTCCAAGGTGAGCTTGTTGTGGGAATAGGAATAGACTCAAATCAGGCCATTTTGGATTTCCTTCCTCTTCAGCTGTGTCTCTTTAAGAGAACTCTTTTCTTAACTATTTTGAGTATTAGGGTTTTCACAGACCTGAGCGTGTACTGAAAGCTTTCATTCTTTCTTCAAGGTACAGTTAGTTCCCAGCCTGAAGTTAATGCGTGATGTTGAGCCCATGGTATTGCTAGAGAGTGAACTTGGGGCTGGGAGTGGGTTGGGGGTGCATTTCCTGGGGTGAATATTTTTATTTTTTTGGTGTGCCACGCGGCATGGAGGATCTTAGTTCCCTGATCAGGGATCGAACCCACGCCCCCTGCAGTGGAAGTGTGGAATCTTAACCACTGGACTGCCAGGGAAGTCCCTTTTTCTATTTTTAAATATTTTTCATATTGAGCTCCTGATTGCTAATCTTGGGGTTTACTGACCTAGAGTGAACTCTTTACCGATTAATTCAAGACAAGCACAACCTCCAAATAAATACCAAATTCTCATTGAAAAACTTAAAACTAGGAAAAAAAACTGGGTTTGTTCAGTTGGCAAACATTTGTTCATCCCTGTTGTTGGCCAGGTGTTAGGAATGTAGTCCCAGACCCTCTTGGCAGTTAAAGAATTGTCTGTGCAATATATCCCTTTCTTACCTCCTACCCCTTATGTTTTAAAGTATGGTAACTTGGAGTGAGTTCTTGGTAAATGTAGGTTATAATAATTTGATGGAGAGGGGATCTGTGAATGTTGCCCAAACTTGTTAACATTTTCTTATAGCTCCTGATGCTGTCCTGGCAGTGTTTTGTTAAGTTTCCCCGTTGGAAAAGAACTAAAGGCTCGCTGAAAGAGCTGCTCTCTTATGACTGTAGAAGTTGGGGCTGGGAAAGAAGATGAAAGTACTATATGTGCTTCTGGTAGATAGACCAGAAGATAGACCAGATAGACCAGCAAGCTATAGCTTGTGGGCTAGTTACTTTTAAAAATTAATTAATTAATGGCTGTGTTGGGTCTTTGTTGCTGCGCGTGGGGGCTACTCTTGTTGCGGTGCGCGGGCTTCTCGTTGCGGTGGCTTCTCTTGTTGCGGAGCACGGGCTCTAGGCGCGCGGGCTTCAGTAGTTGTGGCATGTGGGCTCAGTAGTTGTGGCTCACGGGCTCAGTAGTTGTGGCTCGCGGGCTCTAGAGCGCAGGCTCAGTAGTTGTGGCGCACGGGCTCAGTTGCTCCGCGGCATGTGGGATCTTCCCGGACCAGGGCTCGAACCCGTGTCCCCTGCATTGGCGGGCGGATTCTTAACCACTGCGCCACCAGGGAAGTCCCTAGTTACTTGTTTTTATAAATAATGTTTTGTTAGAACACAGTCATATCCATTTGTTTATGTGTTGTCTGTGACTGCTTCTGCACTCTGGTGGCAGAGTTGAATAGTTGTGACAAAGACTATGTGGCCTTTAGAGTCTAAAGTATTTCCTCTCTGGCCCTTAATAGAGAGCTTGCTGTATGTAAGCTATAGTATCACGACTGCATAAATGTGTGCAGTATATTTACTTCGGGTTGTTTAAGAAAAATGTTGATCATGTAGTAGGATTGTTGGGAAAAGAATCTTTCTGCCTAATACTGCTAATCCATGTCCCTGTGTGTATGTTCCAGGATCTGTCTGGTTCAATAGACGATCTCCCCATGGGGACAGAAGGAGCTCTGAGCCCTGGAGTGAGCACATCAGGGATTTCAAGCAGCCAAGGGGAGCAGAGTAATCCAGCTCAGTCTCCTTTTTCTCCCCATACCTCCCCTCACCTGCCTGGCATCCGAGGCCCCTCCCCGTCCCCAGTTGGCTCTCCTGCCAGTGTTGCTCAGTCTCGCTCAGGACCACTCTCGCCTGCTGCAGTGCCAGGTACCCACGAGTGCTGACCTTTGGGGAAAGGGAAAGAGGACTGGCCCCCAGCAATATTAGGGAGCCCCAGGCTTCCACTGGCAGAGAGTTTCCCTTCAGCATTTGAAGAAGGGAGATGGGAGCCCCTTTGCTGGATCCTTTTGTGAATGGGATACTGGGAGGTTCTTGGCCTTCTCAGAAGCCATTTCCAGTTCTAACTTGACCTTCTGGCTAGAATTTCCAGGCTATGGAATTCTTGTTGCGGCGGAATTCTAGTTCCAATTAGTCATAATTGGCTTACTTCTTTCTCTGTCTGGAGCAGGCAACCAGATGCCACCTCGGCCACCCAGTGGCCAGTCGGACAGCATCATGCATCCTTCTATGAACCAATCAAGCATTGCCCAAGATCGAGGTGAGAGGCTGGGCTTCAAGGGAGGGGGGAGCAGGGCAGAGGCAGACCTTTGATTGATTATCTGTGCAACAGCTTTTGGAGAACTGTATGACCATGAAGCTTAGGACAGTGTCAGCAGCAGGTTGTGAAGTTAGGATGGGCTTGGCCATCTTGGTGTCTCCAGAATTATGTTCCCCCACAGTCATTCTTTGTTGGTCATGTGTTTTGATGGATTTCCCCCCTACATTGTGCCTGATTTGGTCAGCAAATACTAAATACTCAGCATTGAATCTTTACCCTTTAAATCCTACCTCTTTTTGAGGGGAGAGGGGGGGTCATTGCTGTTTGTTTTTTCAAACCTCCATTTAGTAGAAACAGTTGGCATGCCCTGGTTAATGTCTGTGTCACTTTTGAGTGTGCCTAAAAGAGCACACAATTTATACAGCAGATAAGAGCCCCCGTGCAAGTATTTGCTAAAGAAAACGTAGATGGTGAAGACCTAGGGTAAGGGAGAGCATTTGTTCCCATTGTATTGAGGTACTAACTTTATGGACACTACCCACAAATAGGTTACATGCAGAGGAACCCCCAGATGCCCCAGTACAGTTCCCCCCAGCCCGGGTCGGCCTTATCTCCACGTCAGCCTTCTGGAGGACAGATGCACACAGGCATGGGCTCCTACCAGCAGAACTCCATGGGGAGCTATGGTCCCCAGGGAAGTCAGTACGGCCCACAGGGTGAGTATACTACCGTAGGAGTACATGGAGGTGAGGCGAGAAAAGAGTTCCTTGTTTGATATGCTGCTCTCTGGGTTATTAGAGTAGAACTGTCCTTTGCCTTAAGTCCACCAAGGCCAGGCCCTTAAAGTAGGGCAGGACTGCCATCATGGGAAAGTCCTTGAATATCTCTGAGCCTCTGTTTCATCTCTAAAATGGGGATAAGGTATTTAGCCTAAGACTGAGCACAGACACTTAGTAAATGGTAATTATTGGTTATTAAACTTTTTTGAGTAAATTAGTCCTACTAGAGTAGATCTTTGCTCAAAATCAGCCCTAGGTGGATCTAAAGCTGAATTTCTTAAACAGAGCATGGAAGATGAGTATGTAGAAAGGAAAGAATTCTGGGCGTTGAAGGGCCTGGATAGCAGCGTAGCCAGCCTTGCCTGCCAGACAGCCTTGCTCTGTGCTGTGCTGTCCTTAAGATAAGGGGACGACTGAGGCCTGCCTTTAAATACTCCTGCCCCCCCCCCACTTTTTTTGTTTTTAAATGGATCATGAAGTTTTGTTGTTGTTGTTTAAAGAGACCATGAAATTGGTCTCTTTCCAGACCAAATATTGAATGATTCCCATTATTTGTTATCTTTGGAGTTTTAGAGTTGAGTGTTATTAGTGAGTTGCTAGTGAGTCACTAACCAAGTCTCTGCATCTTCTCTCCTTCCCCTCCCAGGAGGCTACCCCAGGCAGCCAAACTATAATGCCTTGCCCAATGCTAACTACCCCAGTGCAGGCATGGCTGGAAGCATGAACCCTATGGGTGCTGGAGGTCAGATGCATGGGCAGCCTGGCATCCCACCTTATGGCACACTCCCTCCAGGGAGAATGAGTCATGCCTCCATGGGCAACCGGCCTTATGGCCCTAACATGGCCAATATGCCACCTCAGGTTGGGTCAGGGATGTGTCCCCCACCAGGGGGTATGAACCGGAAAACTCAAGAAACTGCTGTCGCCATGCACGTTGCTGCCAACTCTATCCAGAACAGGTAAGGCCTGGGAAGTGAAGAGGGAGGGTATCAGTGCTAGGAAACTCATTGTAGAGTCGTTTAGGTTGTTGAGATACTTCTGGACCTAAATCATGTTATCTTGGTAAATATGCATTTTATTGAGAGCTCTTTAGAAAACCAGGTTTCTTTACAGTGAAAAATATAGCAGGAATGCTGATTTGTAAGCATCTTAGATTGGTATCAAATTTCACATGACCAGATACCATATGTAAAGAACTTTATAAAGTATACATTATTTTGATTAGTAAAATAAGTCTTCAGAGTTTATTTCTTCTGCCAGTCTAGCTTCTTGGTTTCCAAAAGGATTTTTTTTTAAATGCAATTTTATTTATTTGTTTATTTATTTTTGGCTGCGTTGGCTCTTTGTTGCTGCATGCGGGCTTTCTCTGTTTGCGACGAATGGGGACTACTCTTCGTTGCGGTGCCCAGGCTTCTCATTGTGGTGGCTTCTCTTGTTGCGGAGCACGGGCTCTAGGCGCGCAGGCTTCAGTAGTTGTGGCACGTGGGCTCAGTAGTTGTGGCTTGCAGGCTCTAGAGTGCAGGCTCAGTAGTTGTGGTGCACGGGCTTAGTTGCTCCGCAGCATGTGGGATCTTCCTGGACCAGGGCTCGAACCCATGCCCCCTGCACTGGCAGGCGGATTCTTAACCACTACGCCACCAGGGAAGCCCTCCAAAAGGATTTTTAATGATTCACATGATTTGGATCTACGATGTAAGAAATGGAGGGTGGTGAGGTTGTGGTTTGCCATTTCTCCTACTCTTCTGTGTGGTCCTGTGTATTTGACTCTGGTGCAAAAGTGTAGAAGGCTCGTGTGATTTGGTTTAATGACTTCAAGATTCATCTCTTCTTCCTTGGCCACTGCCTTCAGTGACTATGATTCTGCTGTTTTTGAATTCTGCTGTTTTGTACCCCATTGTTGGTGCCTACAGTTCTTAAAGCGACTCTTACTGGGATGTTGATGAACCACGGTAGAATAGGGTGATTGACTATAAAGAGGTGGATTTGGTTCCCTGGTAGCCTAGTGTTTAGGACTCTGGGCTTTCACCGCCGTGGCCGTGGTTCAGTCCCTGGTCAGGGAACTGAGATCCTGCAAACCATGCAACACGGCCAAAAAATAAGTAAATAAGGGTTTTTTGAGGTATAATTTTAAAAATAAAATAAAAAGAATGCAAAGCCCCTCCAGGTGCCATGCTAGAGTAATAAAATTGAGCATTTAATCTAGGCCTTTTGCCATAGTGAGGGCCCTTAAATGGAAACACAGCTTGACTTTGGAGATGCCTTAAAAGGAGGCAGTATTTAAGAGGCACCGTAAGACTCCATTCTTCAAGGAGTGTATCCTTTAAAATTGAGCTGTGAGTTCCTTTTGGGAGCTTGCACCCTCTTAGAGCCGTTTGTGGGTGGTGGAAGATAAGAATATCTCTGTGCATGGTTGTGGTTTGCGGGAGCCATAAACTTTTTCCTTGTAAGCCTAACTAGATGATCTTGGCTCACACGGCCCTATTTAGCTCAAGTCCAAATCTGAAAGCTTAGTGTCTCTAACTCTTGTCTCTCTCTCACACTTTGTATCTTCTTCCTCAGGCCACCAGGCTACCCCAATATGAATCAAGGGGGCATAATGGGAACTGGACCTCCCTATGGACAAGGGATTAATAGTATGGCTGGCATGATCAACCCTCAGGGACCCCCATATCCCATGGGTGGAACCATGGCTAACAATTCAGCAGGTAAGTCCTAGTCATTGTTCACCCCAGGGATTTCTTCCAAAGTGATCTTCATGTCACAAACCTATTGGACTTTTTTCTCTTTTATAGGGATGGCAGCCAGCCCAGAGATGATGGGTCTTGGGGATGTCAAGTTAACTCCAGCCACCAAAATGAACAACAAGGCAGATGGGACACCCAAGACGGAATCTAAATCCAAGGTAATGATTTATATTTTGACCCCTCAACTTTCTGTCCCATCCTTTCAGTGATAGGAAGGAAAAAGAAGAGAGGGTGATTAGATTCCAGCCTTTTATGACACCAACTAGATAATCTTGGAAAAGAGTGCTCTCACCTCTTCTTACCATGAAGGGTCCCAAGATAATAGTTCACTGAATTGGGTTTGAGTTAGCCTAAGGGGTCCTAACGTAAATAACATGTTCTCACAGCTGTCTGATATGGAGGAAATGCCAGACCTGCAGAGTAGAATTCTCTGCACTGCCCTCTCTGAAACTGTGACCCTTGTCCTTATGCATTGATAGATGGTGTATGCCATGGGGGACTAGTTCTTCTCTTCCTGGACCTTACTCAGAACAGCAGGAATGGTTGGTGCCCTACGTTCTATAAAGTGGGAGACGAGGCAGGTGGGGTTTTGGGTCCTTGGCCTCTCTTAGATTGGTCCTGAGTGTGCTATTGGTTGGACTGTGTGGCATTTTGGGGACCTGCTCAGTATTTAAGTCATTTAAATTATTTCGGCCCTTTGTCATGCCTCATTTTCCCTATCTTATAAAGTAGGGGAAATCAAAATCATAACTGCCACCTCTTGTGGACGTTCACCTCTGGCTTCTAGACCCTTTTAGTCATCCTCATGTCTTGGATAGGATATCCAAAGCCATTCAAGCAGGACCCTTCCTTTCTTGAGAGGAGGAAGAGTTGGCTTTCATTTTAGTCAGTTGTCTCAAGGTCATGTTTTGTGTTTCTTGAGTTCTCTGAAACAGTCTGTAAAAGTGTGTCCAGGCTCCTGGGTAGTAGTATGGGAGTAGTGACATTGATGTCAGGTGGACAAGGGTTTGACTCTCAGTCCTGCTACTTAAAAGCTATGAGATCTCAGGCATGGCCTCCTTGTGCTTGCTACCTTATCTTTTAAGAGCAGGATAATTTATAATACCTAATGTGTAAAGGCCTCTAGCACAGCACTCAATACATAACACATAGGCAGTGTTAGCTTTCTTTCTTTATAGGAACGTCTATCTCCCTTTTGGTTTTTGTGAAGGCAGTGCAGATGTTAGTGGCCACCCCAGAATGAGAAGCTTTACCACTGCCCTAATCGAGGGATTTCTAAGACCCCTAGCATAGGCTTTGAATCTGACCAGTTCCTAAGAATCTTGACCTGCCCCTTTCAGAAATCCAGTTCTTCTACTACAACCAATGAGAAGATCACCAAGTTGTATGAGCTGGGTGGTGAGCCTGAGAGGAAGATGTGGGTGGACCGTTATCTGGCCTTCACGGAGGAGAAGGCCATGGGCATGACAAATCTGCCTGCTGTGGGTAGGAAACCTCTGGACCTGTACCGCCTCTATGTGTCTGTGAAGGAAATTGGTGGATTGACTCAGGTGAGTGCCTGGCACTTGGCTTCCCCTGTGGTTTCAACAAGCCTCTCTCTAGGTACTCAGTGGCATCACTGGTGCCATGCATCCCACAGGCACATCACCCTCTCCTGCTGCTCTCTGAGTCACATACTGACAGACCAGGGAGCTCGGGCCTTCCAGAAGATAAGGCAAAGGGAGGAGGCTGAGACCTCCGTGGGTAGTGTAAAGTATTAGCATTAACTTACCATGTGTCCAGAGTCCCCCTGGGTTGCAAAAATCGGGCAAGTCTGTGGGCATTCTGATTCCATGGCAGGCAGTTTGGAGTAGTAGACAAGGGCAAGGTTCAGGGATGGGTCTGGAAAAAAAAAAAAAGAGATGGGTCTGGTTTTGAATTCTTTCTTAGCCACTTACGATATATGTGACCTTAATCGAGGTTTATAACTACTCCGAGCCCTCGTTTTCCTTATTTGGAATGTAGGGACAGTGTGTATCCTGTTGAGACTGTCGAAAGCTGGGGATAATCAAACAGCTTTCAGCAAGATTTCTGTCACATAAATTGGTCTACAGTATGGTACAAGGGAAGCCAGAGTGGTTGCTGATCCTTTCATTCTAGGAAGCTTCCCAATGGAGATGGGATTTCAGGAGCTATTAAATAGAAATAGTTTATGAAGGAAGAAGTAGGTGGGAAATTGTGTTTAGTCACTCTGTATGGGAGACTTAAGTGATTGGGTTAATCTCCACTGGAAACCTCTGAACTGAGCACCACCCTGAGCCTTGCGCCTGCCCTAATAACTTATATCTTTGTTTTACACTCAGCCCAGGAGTCAAACAGGTGAGGCAACGCTGGCAGACAGCCCACTGTGCCTTGCAAACTTTCCTCCTATGTATGTTCTGTAGTCATCATACCGGGAGCCTGCTATTGGATCTGAGTGTGTGGCTGAGCTCAGGGGGAGGCGTCGTGGGGAGGGGTGTATTCCAAACCTTTTAAATCAGAAGAGAAAACAGCTGTCACCAGCAGAAAAGAAAATGATTGGAATGAAGCCAACCAACAGTCAGTTATGAATTCCTTCTCCCTCAGGCTTCGTTCCCCTCCCCCACAAAAGGAAAACAAAATAAAACAAGACACGTGCACACCACCACATAACGAGCGTGGGAAGCCGAGCCACAGCAGGCTTCTGAGGTGACCCTGGGTTCATTCCTGCCATTCTCCCTGGTATTGAGCTCTCGTAGTCAGGGCTCTTCTACCTGAAGGGAAAGGGGGCATTGGGTTAGGTTTGGCACACTGTTGATTGTGTGGGCTTCTGGGTTCACTGGACCTAAAATGAGATATAGAGGGAATCCCAAAGCCTGGGTCTGTCTTCCAGTTTGCAAAAGGTTGCCAACCTTTTAGATGCAGTGATGTGATTAAACTCTAACGACAGAGTTCAGAGGAGAAAGAGTGCTGTTACGAGTTAGTTTGTGAAGGCTCCAAGAAGGCAAAAGATGAGACCTGAGCTTTTCTGAAGGATTAGTAGGGTTTAGGTAGAGGGCGGGGGAGGGAGGAGGCAGTTGACTGGCCCAGCTGTCATGCTGATGGGAAAGAGTCTGGAGTATACCCTACCAGTGCCACCTCCAACCTTCAAGACTCTGCTCAGATATTGCCTGCTCTAGGAAGTGTTCGTCTAGGTTGTTCCTTTCTTTGCTGCCTTATCACTCTTCTCTGGTGTCACAGGTACCAGACCAGCAGGTATCAAAACATATTGAACTCCCTGTGGATTGGGACTGGAAAGTCAGTGTTTCTAGCCTTGAGAGACAGGCTTATCACATGGTGGATGAATAAACATAAGAATACATGAAGGGGACTTCCATGGCGGTCCAGTGGTTCAGACTCCGCTCTTCCACTGCAGGGGGCATGGGATCCTTCCCTGGTTGGGGAACTAAGATCCCGCATGCCGCGCAGAGCGCCCAAAAAAAGGAATACGTGAAGAAGGAGACCTGCCTGGCTAAAGCAGACAGACCAAGTGTAGGGACTGGGGGACTGGTCTTGATCAGTGTGTGCTGAAGCTGAGGAGAGGAGGCAGAACTGTAGGCCGGCCGCTGGGAAGGGGCAAAGGAGTCATAGGGTCTGAAGCATCTCCCGGACAATCAAGACAGTGACTGCTGAGGGAAAGGGGCTTGTAGTTATATGTCCTTGAGATGCAGGGAGCAGTGACGCAGAGTATCAAATTTGGAAGGAGCCCCACACTGAGAAAAAAAATCAGTTAATGAAAACCCCCAGTTTGACAAAGTAAAAGTCAAGCAGCGTGGTCGTTGATATTGCCACACGTCTCCATTTTATAAAATGTTAGTTTTTATCAGTTCATTTAAAATATGATTTGGATCTGATGGTGATTTGCACATCATTTCTCATCAGTACACTTGTGTAAAGCAAAGCCCATACCTTCTGAATTCCATTCTCTCTAATAGTGGTGTAAGGTTTGCCCTATTTTGAATAAGCACTGTCTGACAGTTGCAGTGATCTGTGGATAAAACCTGCTGAGGGTAGAGGGAAGCCATGGATTTAATGTTTATTGTGGACTCTCCACAAGCAAGGTTAACTTTTGTGGTTAACAGAACTGTGATATCACAAGATGAGTACCTGGTAGCCTGATGGGGTTTGGGGTATGTGGGCAGGAAAACCAGATGGAAGATGTACCCCCAACTCTTCTGGTTGGTTGTACAGGTCAACAAGAACAAAAAATGGCGGGAACTTGCGACCAACCTCAATGTCGGCACCTCAAGCAGTGCTGCCAGCTCCTTGAAAAAGCAGTACATCCAATGTCTCTATGCCTTTGAGTGCAAGATCGAACGGGGAGAAGACCCTCCCCCAGACATCTTTGCAGCTGCTGATTCCAAGAAGTCCCAGCCCAAGATCCAGCCTCCCTCTCCTGGTAAGGATTGGGTGAGCAGCCTCACCAAGGCTCACCCTTCAAGGGTAGCATTCAATGGACTTGACATGGGGAGTGGGAAGGGTAAGCTGGGACGAAGTGAGAGAGTGGCACGGACATATATACACTACCAAATGTAAAACCGATAGCTAGTGGGAAGCAGCCGCATAGCACAGGGAGATCAGCTCGGTGCTTTGTGACCACCTAGAGGGGTGGGAGAGTGAGGGTGGGAGGGAAGAGACATGGGGATATATGTATATGTATAGCTGATTCACTTTGTTATACAGCAGTAATTAACACAACATTGTAAAGCAATTATACTCCAATAAAGATGTTTTAAAAAAATAAAAGGGGTAGCATTCAAGGGTCCAGGTTCCTTATTCACCAGTGCCTGCCACCAGGGATGTGTGCTTTGCCTTGTCCTACCACAGAGCTTAACAGGTTGGCAGACTAAAGAGCGGGCAGTGGCGACTCCCTTGGGAGATAGTTTGCAGCAGCCCTTAAGTTTTAATTTTCATTGTGCACCTGGCGTCTTGCCAAATGTTTGTAAACTAGTGAGTGGGAGGGACACCAAAGGAGTCGGGAAATCTGACAAATAGCAGTGAGGCAGGGCCATCTGGGAGCTTTGGCTCACTGATGTCAGCGCCTTAGAATGCAGCTCAGACTAGAGCCCTGAATTCCCCAGGGAGCTGAGATGGTAATGAATGGGAAGGAGGGGGTGGGGAGGGAACATGAATGGAGCTCTCTGCTGGGAGTGCCTCTGCCCACCCTGCTTTCTGAGAGGAGGATGGGGCCTGGACAAGCATGGGGAGGGAAGAAGGCCAGGGCTCCTAGAAGGTGGGTGTAAACACATGCGCCCTGGTGTTGACCTCTGAGGGTATAGTGAGTGCCTGAGATGACTCATCAGCTGGGGAGGCCTAATCAGTGGGATATCTGCTGCTGGGAATGGTAGCTAATGGAAACATTAATTATGGGTAGTTCTGTGCTCATCAGCTTAAGGGAACATTTGAAACTGCACAAGTGCCACTGGGTTAGATGCTTGAGAATAGGAGTTCCTGGGCTCCTGCAGTGTTCTGCAGGTTTGGGGCAAGATGGAACCTCCCCATCTCTAGCATTCCAGGGCCTCTTACTGGGAGCTTGTGTACCAGCATAACAATGTGTAATAGGTTAGGTAGGGTCCTTGGGGGAAGTAAAGAAAAGTAGTCAGGGAAGCTGACAGACTCAAGGAATCACCAGCATGTTGATGGCATCACCACACCACTCCTGGTCTCCAAATGTGAACAGCAGCAAAAAGCGATAGCGCTCTCAGATTTCCTTCTTTATTACTGGCCTTGCAGATCCTCTCTTGAGGAGGGTTATTTAGGTTTTAAAGAACCCTAGTTCTAGCCTTATAATGATCTGCTTCAAAGAGATCCTAGGGCATTTGTGTGTTGCTGTGAGAGTTAAACACTTTCCTGCTCACCCTGCATCTCTGTCCACAGCGGGATCAGGGTCAATGCAGGGGCCACAGACACCTCAGTCAACCAGCAGTTCCATGGCAGAAGGGGGAGACCTGAAGCCACCAACTCCAGCATCCACACCACACAGCCAGATCCCCCCCTTGCCAGGCATGAGGTAAGGCCTGGAGCAGGGACAGGTGGTTTGGGGGATCCTGGACAGAAGTGCATGAGCTCCTGTGCAGCCCAGGGCGGTCCCTGCTCTGCCTGTCCAACCAGTGACTCCCATGTGCCTTGCATTATTGGAGGAATTCCTTTATTTGGGGTCTAATTGGCTTTCCTCACTCTGGAGCAGGAGCAATTCGGTCGGGATCCAGGATGCCTTTCCTGATGGAAGTGACCCCACATTCCAAAAGCGGAATTCCATGACTCCAAACCCTGGGTACCAGCCCAGTATGAATACCTCTGACATGATGGGGCGCATGTCCTACGAGCCAAATAAGGATCCTTATGGCAGCATGAGGAAAGGTGACCAGCTGCTGTTTGCCTTACTTCCTTGAGGACGGGGAATTGCGGGGGCGGTGGGTAGACTTGAGAGTGATTTAAGGTTTCTTGTCAAGCCATCCTCCCTTCTTGTCTCCCTCTCCCTGGCCTCACCTTGTCATCCCTTTATCAGTGTGTCTTCTTTGCTGGTTGGGGCCATTTTATTTTATTTTATTTTTTTTTTGCGGTACGCGGGCCTCTCACTGTTGTGGCCTCTCCCGTTGCGGAGCACAGGCTTCGGACGCGCAGGCTCAGCGGCCATGGCTCACGGGCCCAGCCGCTCCGCGGCATGTGGGATCTTCCCAGACCGGGGCACAAACCCGCGTCCCTTGCATTGGCAGGCGGACTCTCAACCGCTGCGCCACCAGGGAAGCCCTGGTTGGGGCCATTTTAGATCTCTGTTAAAGACCTGGTACAAACCTGAGCTCTGAAGAGGGCCTGGGTCTTTGGGGCAGGCAAGGTATAGGCTGCTAGGCCTACTGACGAACCAGTTTGCTCATCATCTTCCCTTTTGCTCTTAGCTCCGGGGAGTGATCCCTTCATGTCCTCAGGTCAGGGCCCTAACGGCGGGATGGGGGACCCCTACAGTCGAGCTGCCGGCCCTGGGCTGGGAAATGTGGCGATGGGACCGCGACAGCACTATCCCTATGGAGGTCCTTATGACAGAGTGAGGTAAGCACGCCCCACCTCCCACCCCTGTCCCACACCAGCACCCCACAACTATCATGGACTCAACCTGCTTCTCCAATTTTGTTTAGGACGGAGCCCGGAATAGGACCCGAGGGAAACATGGGCACTGCAGCCCCACAGCCGAATCTCATGCCTTCCAACCCAGACTCGGGGATGTATTCTCCTAGCCGTTACCCCGCACAGCCGCAGCCGCAGCCGCAGCCGCAGCAGCAACGGTAAGTAAAACCTGGTCTCAGTGCCACTGTGGCTCAGGCTTCCCCACTTGCCACCCTGATCCTCTGTTTCTCTCCTTCCTGCAGACATGATTCCTATGGCAATCAGTTCTCCGCTCAAGGCACCCCTTCCAGCAGCCCCTTCCCCAGCCAGCAGACCACGATGTATCAGCAGCAGCAGCAGGTGAGGAGGGTAGCGGGTGAGCTGACACACAGGTTCCCCCGAGAGCCAGTTAGAAGGCTAAGTTGTGCAGTCTGTGAAGTCCACTTTAGATTCTCTGGTGTTCTTCTCCCACCCCGATGGCCGCTTCTGTCTGAAGAGCCAGGCCCTCAGTCTCTTCCCTGTTTGGAGTCTAGTCCCGTCTCTAGTTCTCCAAAAGGGTTAGAAAAAGGCCTTATTTTGAGTTTTGAACTTTTCCACATTTTTCTACTTAGAGCAAGGGAGAGCCAGAGGGAATAGAGAATGATTCTTGCTTTCAGAAACAACTTCAAAAGATAACTCATAAAGGTGATTCCTTTGTTCCCTTGGAGTCTGTGTCCTCTCTTCTAGAGGGGCAGAAGTAAGCCCAGCAGGTGTCTGGTGTAGCATCTGGGCAGCTGTGGGTCTTGTGTCCCTGAGTGCAGAGTATTAACCTTTCCTGTGCTTGTCCCCGTCTTAGAATTACAAGCGGCCGATGGATGGCACATATGGCCCTCCTGCCAAGAGGCACGAAGGGGAGATGTACAGTGTGCCGTACAGCACGGGGCAGGGGCAGCCCCAGCAGCAGCAGTTGCCCCCAGCCCAGCCCCAGCCTGCCAGCCAGCAACAAGCTGCTCAGCCTTCCCCTCAGCAAGATGTGTACAACCAGTATGGCAATGCCTATCCTGCCACTGCTGCTACTGAGCGCCGACCAGCAGGCGGCCCCCAGAACCAGTTTCCATTCCAGTTTGGCCGAGACCGTGTCTCAGCACCCCCTGGCTCCAGTGCCCAGCAGAACATGCCACCGCAGATGATGGGCGGCCCCATACAGGCATCGGCTGAGGTTGCTCAGCAAGGCACCATGTGGCAGGGGCGTAATGACATGACCTACAGTTACGCCAACAGGCAGAGCACGGGCTCTGCCCCGCAAGGTGCTGCCTATCATGGCGTGAACCGAACAGATGAAATGCTGCACACGGATCAGAGAGCCAACCATGAAGGCCCATGGCCTTCCCATGGCACACGCCAGCCCCCATATGGTCCTTCTGCCCCCGTGCCCCCCATGACAAGGCCCCCTCCATCCAACTACCAGCCCCCACCAAGCATGCAGAATCACATTCCTCAGGTATCCAGCCCTGCTCCCCTGCCCCGGCCAATGGAGAACCGCACCTCTCCTAGCAAGTCTCCATTCCTGCACTCCGGGATGAAGATGCAGAAGGCAGGTCCCCCAGTACCTGCCTCACACATAGCACCTGCCCCTGTGCAGCCCCCTATGATTCGGCGGGACATCACCTTCCCACCTGGCTCTGTTGAAGCCACACAGCCTGTGTTGAAGCAGAGGAGGCGGCTCACGATGAAAGACATCGGTAAGGAGACCTCCTTGATTGGGTTGCTTAATCTGCCTCTTTACATCTTGTTCATTGTTCTCTCTCCATCCTGATGTTCTGGGTGAATTAAAATCTGGTCCAGTGTTGACTAA
This sequence comes from Stenella coeruleoalba, assembly GCF_951394435.1. NCBI lineage: Eukaryota > Metazoa > Chordata > Mammalia > Artiodactyla > Delphinidae > Stenella > Stenella coeruleoalba. The sequence continues at coordinate 20,742,055 of NC_137169.1, forward strand.
AGTAGAGCCAAAGAACTTTGGGTAAAGGAAGAAATCAGCTGATGTCAGGCTTTACTAAAGGAATTGCCACACAGTGATGTCCTAAGAGAGCCTAGAAGCCATGAGGGGCAGATGTGTGTCATCTCCCAGATTGGAACTGCCTCTCACCATGTGTTCTCTTCAGAGTAGCCTGACTGATGAGCCAGCTCTGGGGTGGGGGGTGCCTCCTGCCAACCTGGGCTTGGTGGATGGACGACGTGGAGGTTTATTTCAGGAACCCCGGAGGCATGGCGGGTAATGATGTCCCTCAAGTCTGGGCTGCTGGCAGAGAGCACGTGGGCATTAGACACCATTAACATCCTGCTGTATGATGACAACAGCATCATGACTTTCAACCTCAGTCAGGTGAGTACAGGTGCCCGGGGAAGATTGGGAGGGCCTGGGACCTTCTTGAAGGAGATGATGCTAAGTGACCAGGGAATTAAGCCATCCCTGGCCAACATGGTCTCCTTTCTCTCACTTGCTGTCTGATACCTTCTATGCCAGTACTTTGCCACCAGCCATGGGCCTAGAATACTGAGAACAATAATTGTGTAATTTAGTCAATCAGGATTGACTTCAAAGGGAGAAACTTGTTGGTATTGGTAAGAAATGCAGATTCTGTTGACGTCAGTGAGGACACCATATTTTTTAGACTACCAAGAAGAACCTGTTGTCTGTCAGTGAGTAGAGCAGTTTCTTTATTTTCCCTTTCTTTCTTCATCCACTCCGAATAGAAGAGGTCTTTCTTGATCCCATTTTTCCTAAGGTGTAGAATGGGAAGGGTAAAGAAGTGCACGCTGCTGGGCGGGGGCTGGGGGGGCAGTTAATGTAGAGGTGGTTTTCCAGACCTTTTCTCCATAGACACGCACCTGGAGTTTTCTCAACTGGGAAGAGTTTCTGCTGCACTATCCTACTCTTTCTTTTGATCATCCTCAGCACCTACCAGCCCATCTGTTTAGGAGTTGACTAGGGGGGCATCGTTATTAATAGTCCCCATTTACTGTGCCCTCACTTTGTGCGAGGTACTTCATATTTTCTTTTGTGTCATCCTCACTGCAGCCTTCTGAGGCAGATGTGGCCTCTTAGATGAGTAAATAGGCTCAGAGTCTTATCTTTGCCCAGGTTCACACAGCTGTTAGCAGTCTTTCTGAATCCAAAGCCTGCTTCCCATGAGAAAGAAAAGGAACAAATATTGATTGAGCAATTTCCATAAGCCAGGCACTTGACATATTCCATTTAGACGTTAGAACAACCCTGTAAAGTTTAGGAATGTGCATCATTTTCAGTGGAAAGATAGGAAAGCTACAGCTCAGAGAGTTTAAATCATACAGATAGTTCCTGGAAAAGCCAGAATTCAAACCTGGATCTTTTTTTAAGTCTAAAGCCCTATTTTTTCCTTTCTGCTATACTCTTTAGCCAGAGATTAATCTGACTGGAGATTAATGTTTTCTGCTGGGAGTAGTAAATGGCCTGTACAGAATCTAAGCTGAGATTTGGGTCTGTCTAGCACCAGCTTGGAACAGTGTTTAGAGAATATAAGCCTCATCCCACTCATTATGTTACATGACGCACAGAGGTCCAGCCTCCTGGAAAAGTTGGGGAGCTTGGGGAAGAGAGCAAATGAACATCTGTCCACCCTGCATTGTGTTGGAAGGTGTTATCCCACCATGCCTAGCCTTGGGCTCCACTTGGCAATGGAATGTAGAGAGTGTCCTAAGAGGGACAATGGCAGTGACCAACGGGTAGGAAACTGGGCCTGGTGAAGAGAAGCAGAAATTGGTTGAGAAAGGTGTGGCTGAGAGGTGGGTGGCACTGGTAGGTGAGGTGCAGGGTTGCTGGTCAGTGGTCCATCTGCTGAAGCAGGCTTGTGTGAAGATTGTTTGGGCAGAAGGAAGAATTTTGTGCTAAGCAGAGGAGAGTTCAAATGACTTGCTTTGTGGAGAGCCTTTGGGAAAGGAGAACTCTGACTCTCCCAGTGATACAGACATCTGACCTAGAAGGGAAGAGGGGAGATTAGATAGAAGACCTTGGCAGGCCTCTCAAGTCAAGGATTCTCTTCTTAGCCCACTTTTCTCCCTTAATTTATTTCCTGTTCTTTCTCTTCTAGCTCCCAGGGTTGCTAGAGCTCCTTGTGGAATATTTCCGACGTTGCCTGATTGAGATCTTTGGCATTTTAAAGGAGTATGAGGTGGGTGACCCAGGACAGAGAACACTACTGGACCCTGGGAGATTCAGCAAAGCGTCTAGTCCAGCTCCTATGGAGGGGGTGGAGGAGGAAGACCTTCTAGGTCCCAAACTAGAGGAGGAAGAAGAGGAGGAAGTAATTGAAAATGATGAGGAGATGGCCTTTGCGGGCAAGGACAAAGCCGCCTCAGAGAATAGTGAGGAGAAACTGATTAGTAAGTTTGACAGGCTTCCAGTAAAGATCGTGCAAAAGAATGACCCGTTCGTGGTGGACTGCTCAGATAAGCTTGGGCGCGTGCAGGAGTTTGACAGTGGCTTGCTGCACTGGCGGATTGGTGGGGGGGACACCACTGAGCATATCCAGACCCACTTTGAGAGCAAAACAGAGCTGCTGCCTTCCCGGCCTCATGTACCCTGCCCACCAGTCACTCGGAAGTATGTCACAGCAGTAGAGGGTACACCAGGGACAACAGAGCAGGAGGGCCCCCCGACTGATGGCCCCCCAGAAAAACGGATCACAGCCACTATGGATGACATGTTGTCCACCCGGTCTAGCACACTGACCGAGGAGGGAGCTAAGAGTGTAGAGGCCACCAAGGAAAGCAGCAAGTTTCCATTTGGCATCAGCCCAGCACAGAGCCATCGGAACATCAAGATCCTAGAGGATGAACCCCACAGTAAAGATGAGACCCCACTGTGTACCCTTCTGGACTGGCAGGATTCCCTTGCCAAACGCTGCGTCTGTGTCTCCAATACCATCCGAAGTCTGTCATTTGTGCCAGGCAACGACTTTGAGATGTCCAAGCACCCGGGGCTGCTGCTCATCCTGGGCAAGCTGATCCTTCTGCACCACAAGCACCCGGAACGGAAGCAGGCGCCACTGACTTACGAGAAGGAGGAGGAGCAGGACCAAGGGGTGAGCTGCAACAAAGTGGAGTGGTGGTGGGACTGCTTGGAGATGCTTCGGGAAAACACCTTGGTCACGCTCGCCAACATTTCGGGGCAGTTGGACCTCTCCCCATACCCCGAGAGCATTTGCCTGCCTGTCCTGGATGGACTCCTACACTGGGCAGTCTGCCCTTCAGCTGAAGCCCAGGACCCCTTCTCCACCCTGGGCCCCAACGCCGTCCTCTCCCCACAGAGACTGGTCTTGGAAACCCTCAGCAAACTCAGCATCCAGGACAACAATGTGGACCTGATCCTGGCCACACCCCCCTTCAGCCGCCTGGAGAAGTTGTACAGCACCATGGTGCGCTTCCTCAGTGACCGAAAGAACCCGGTGTGCCGGGAGATGGCTGTGGTACTGCTAGCCAACCTGGCACAGGGTGACAGCCTGGCGGCCCGTGCCATTGCAGTGCAGAAAGGCAGCATCGGCAACCTCCTGGGCTTCCTGGAGGATAGCCTTGCTGCCACACAGTTCCAGCAGAGCCAGGCCAGCCTGCTCCACATGCAGAACCCGCCCTTTGAGCCAACTAGTGTGGACATGATGCGACGGGCTGCCCGTGCGCTGCTGGCCCTGGCCAAGGTGGACGAGAACCACTCGGAGTTCACGCTGTATGAGTCACGGCTGTTGGACATCTCGGTATCACCGTTGATGAACTCATTGGTTTCACAAGTCATTTGCGATGTACTGTTTTTGATTGGCCAGTCATGACAGCCGTGGGACACCTCCCTCCCTGTGTGCGTGTGCGTGTGTGGAGAACTTAGAAACTGACTGTTGCCCTTTATTTATGCAAAACCACCTCAGAATCCAGTTTACCCTGTGCTGTCCAGCTTCTCCCTTGGAAAAAAAGTCTCTCCTATTTCTCTTTTCTCTTCCTTCTCGCCCCTTCTTCCTCCCGATCTTTCTATTCCCTGTCCTCACTTTACTCCCCTCAGGACCCTGCCCTATTTGAAAAGACAAAGCTCTGCCTACATAGAAGACTTTTTTTATTTTAACCAAAGTTACTGTCGTTTACAGTGAGTTTGGGGAAAAAAAAATAAAAATAAAAATGGCTTTCCCAGTCCTTGCATCAAGGGGATGCCACATTTCATAATGTTTTTAATGGTTAAAAAAAACAAAAAACAAAAAAACAAAAAAAAAGAAAAAAAAAACAAAAAAAAAACCCTGAAGGACAAAAATGGTGACTGCTGAACTGTGTGTGGTTTATTGTTGTACATTCACAATCTTGCAGGAACCGAGAAGTTCGCAGTTGTGGACAAACCCTGTTCACTGGAGAGGCCTGTGCAGTAGAGTGTAGACCCTTTCATGTACTGTACTGTACACCTGATACTGTAAACATACTGTAATAATAATGTCTCACATGGAAACAAGAGAAAACGCTGGGTCAGCAGCAAGCTGTAGTTTTTAAAAATGTTTTTAGTTAAACGTTGAGGAGAAAAAAAAAAAAAAGGCTTTTCCCCCAAAGTATCATGTGTGAACCTACAACACCCTGACCTCTTTCTCTCCTCCTTGATTGTATGAATAACCCTGAGATCACCTCTTAGAACTGGTTTTAACCTTTAGCTGCAGCGGCTGCGCTGCCACGTGTGTATATATATGACGTTGTACATTGCACATACCCTTGGATCCCCACAGTTTGGACCCCCTCCCAGCTACCCCTTTATAGTATGACGAGTTAACAAGTTGGTGACCTGCACAAAGCGAGACACAGCTATTTAATCTCTTGCCAGACATTGCCCCTCTTGGTGCGATGCTGTACAGGTCTCTGTAAAAAGTCCTTGCTGTCTCAGCAGCCAATCAACTTATAGTTTATTTTTTTCTGGGTTTTTGTTTTGTTTTGTTTTCTTTCTAATCGAGGTGTGAAAAAGTTCTAGGTTCAGTTGAAGTTCCTGATGAAGAAACACAATTGAGATTTTTTCAGTGATAAAATCTGCATATTTGTATTTCAAACAATGTAGCTAAAACTTGATGTAAATTCCTCCTTTTTTCCTTTTTTGGCTTAATGAATATCATTTATTCAGTATGAAATCTTTATACTATATGTTCCACGTGTTAAGAATAAATGTACATTAAATCTTGGTAAGACGTTTGTGAAGCTTTTTATTTTTAAACTGTTTAAAATCTTGACCCTTTTGGGGGTGTTGGGGAGCTGGTCCTGTCCTTGCGAGTGCCCCTTGGTATACTCTCTCCCTAAATGGTGGCATCCTGGACCCTGTCATTTCTGCACCATATTCACTTGACCTTCCACAGTGTAAGTCTGACTTTAAGAGAGCTGTAGAGATGATTTTACCTGCAGAAGAAGTTCTAGGCATAAAAAGCTTGTTAGCCTCTTGAAGTAAAGTGGGTTTAAGTAGCCAAAGAAATTGATGATACTCTAGGAAAAAACTTTTGGAAATAGTTGGCAAAGGGAGGATCTCCATTTTTCTTAGAAATATTTTAAAAGACCATTATCTGGAGTCAGCCTCCAACTTAACCATTTATTTCTCCAGACCAGCTCTCTTCCCTGATTCCAGATTAGAGCATTCAGCTGCCTTTTTAAAAAAATGTTTAATCTATTTATCTATTTATTTATTTATTTATGGCTGCGTTGGGTCTGTTGCTGCGCGTGGGCTTTCCCTAGTTGCAGCGAGCAGGGGCCACTATTCATCGTGGTGCACGTGCGGTGGCTTCTCTTGTTGCAAAGCATGGGCTGTAGGCGCACGGGCTTCAGTAGTTGTGGCTCATGGGCTTTAGAGCGCAGGCCCAGTAGTTGTGGCATGTGGGCCGAGTTGCTCCATGGCATGTGGGATCTTCCCGGACCAGGGCTTGAATTCGTGTCCCCTGCATTGGCAGGCGGATCCCTAACCACTGTGCCACCAGGGTAGCCCTCAGCTGCCTTCTTGACATCTCTGCTTGAAAGTTTAATATGAATATGCCTAAGATGCCCTGTCTTCCCCTAGAAACCTGCTTCTCCCATAGTTTTCTCAGGAAATGGCAACTCCATCGCTTGGCCAAAAACATCCTTGACTCCTTTCATTTCCACATCCAGTCTGTTAGCTCTCTTCAAAAAATAATCCTCAGTCCAGCTACTACCACTAGTTCAAGACACCATCATATCTTTCTTGAACTCAAAATATCCTCCAAACTGGCCTCCCTGCTTCTGCTTTGCCTGGTGTTTGAACCTATTTTCAACATAGCAACCAGAATGCTCCCTTTAAAACCTAAGGTCAGAATCCTTCGGTGCTTCAGCCTTACTCTGAGTAAAAGTCCAGATCCTTGTAGTGACCTACAATGGCCCTCAGTTATCTATCTTACTGTTACCTCTTTGGTCTTCTCTCTTCCCCATTGCTTGTTCCAGCATATAGAGCTGTTATCACCAGATAAAATGGCATGGCTCAAGTCCTCATCTCCTTCAGGTCTTTGCTCAAATATCAGCTTGGTGAATCTTTCCCTGGCCACCTTATTTAAAATAGCAATCTGGGACTTCCCTGGTGGTCCAGTGGTTGAGACTCTGTGCTTCCACTGCAGGGGGCACGGGTCTGATCCCTGGTTGGGGAAGCTCTGCATGCCGCGTGGTGCGGCCAAAAAAAATAATAAAATAAGATAGCAATCTGTTCCCCTGCCTCATTTCCCTTCTCTGCTTGATTTTTCTTTATAGCACTTTTTACCATCTGGCTTACTGTATATTGTACTTACCTACTGTCTTCCACTGTAATTAATGTAAGTTCTCTGAGGGCAGGGGATTTATTTGGTTCATTGCTATATCCCTGTCCTGCAGAACAGCCTGGCACGTAGTAGCCACTTACTAAGTAGCTGCTGAATGAAATGGTAGATGTTGGCCAGATGCAGTTACATTTATAAGGCTAATGTTGCAATATATAGCTTCTCTATTCATCTCCTTCCTTAGGGAGACAATGGAGAAACCAGAAACAGTAACAGAGAAAATGCTATTATTGTGGACACTTAGAAGCAAAACAAGACAAAAGATTTCTATTGAGTACCTACTTGTGTACCAGACATAGTACATCAAATAATTCCACAACAGCCCCATGCCTGTGAGGTCAGTATTCTGGCTCCCGTTTTACAGCTGAGGAAAGCAGCTTGTTTGAGTTCACACACAAAGGTCCCCCTGACTCCAAGGCCCGAGTTCTTCCTAATGCACCACACTCCACCTCCTTCCTGGGTTGGAGAACAACCAGGAGTAACTGGACCCAGCTGTGGAGCACAGCAGGCAAGATTCGTTTTTTGCTGTGTTTAGCATGAGGTAAAATTGTCCCAGGAATTTCAGTCAAGTGTTCATCAAACTAAGTGTGGTTGTTAATATTTGGGTCAGGGACAGGAATGAGTAATTCATACGTCTCCATTGAGAGAGGGGGAAATAGAGACAATTGGCTAACGTTTGTCAACTAAGATGCCTTCCTAGGACTCTTCTGGAAAAAAACTAAATGGCAAGCTTTTCATATCTATATTTTGGTGAGTAATACTGCTCTTGGCTATTTTTGCTCTGGGCTTCTGAAACTCCAATTTCTAGTCAAGAAACTGCATTTCTGGGCTGTGTGTGGAGCATTGCCTAGGAGTTTGGTTTCCTGGGTTCTTTTCATCTGCTCTCCTGCAATGCAGGAGGAGCCTAGCCTGGTGTCCAGTTTCTGACTGGAGTTACCGCAGGCGCAGGCCGAAAGGGCTGCTAGCCACTGAGCTGTGAGTAATTTGCTTTTGAGAAGTAAATAGAACCTCGCCAGTAGAGAACCCAGGGGTGTGGCCAGTAAGTAGTTCTTTTCCCAGGCTCCTCCCTCCCCAGCCCCGCAAGTGACCGTAACCTTCTTTCAAGGCTGGAGAGCAGCCAAGTCCAGCCTAAACAATACTCTCAACCTCATTGGCTCTTTTGCCTTGCGGCCACTACCACCCCCAAGTGGCTAAGGCCCTTCCCACTGGGCCTCTCGGTGGGGTCAAGGTTTTCTAACTACCGAAAGGCAAACACCGAAGAAAGGGTGAAAAACACCTAGTATCCGTGGCCTTTAAATGATCAGCATTTTGGCTCCTGAAATTGGGAGGAAGGGTGGGGTCCTTGTCCCAGGGTGGATGGGCATCCTCAAGTGATATATATGGCCAGAGCCAAAAAGGATGCTTCTGGTAAATGTCCAAGACCTGACTGGTGCCACCCCTAGTTTCAGCATGGATTTAAGTGTCATCCAGCATCCTTGGAAACTGCCAACGAACGCCCACGAAAAGAATCCGCACGAAAAGAAGTAGCATAAAGTTTGGGTAAGGTACAGCTGCCTGTCATCACAGGCATTAGCCCTGCCTGCTAACAGCTGGCAGTGACAGAATCAGAGGCCAGTGTGCTCACTTTTGTCCCATAATGGCCTGGCCTCAAAGCCAAGATCAGGATCAGCTACTCCGTCATTCCCCTAAGATTAGGACCACGGAAAGTTTGGTGTCTGGAAGCTGAGTTACTGAGAGATGGCCAAGGCCATCTCCAGATGTGGCAGCAGAGCAAAGCAGCTACAGAGAAAAATGAGTCGTCAGGTTGCTCCAGGGAAGTGAGTGCTCCATGAGAACTCCCAAACTTCCTTCACATCTTCAGTGGGAAAATCACTTGCTCCCCTTTTTGTTCAGGGAGTTGTAACAGTGCACCTTTTTTTAAAATAAAATATTTATTTATTTATTTTTGGTTGCGTCGGGTCTTAGTTGTGGCACGTCGGATGTTTCATTGCGGCGCATGGGCTTCTCTCTAGTTGTGGCGTGCGTGCTTCAGAGTGTGTGGGCTCTGTAGTTGCGGCACTCAGGCTCTCTAGTTGTGGCGTGTGGGCTTAGTTGCCCCACGGCATGTGGGATCTTAGTTCCCCAATCAGGGATTTAACCCGTGTCCCCTGCCTTGGAAGGCAGATTCTTAACCACTGGACCTAACAGCTCATGTTTATCAAGCACTTTGTGCCAAGCACTATAAAATCCATAAGGTAGATGATACTATCATCTCCATGAGGACAAGGACTGTATCTGTCTTGCTTAGTGTTACAGCCTCATCCCCATCACATAGTAGGCACTCCTATTTCATTGAACAAATCAAAAAGATAAAACTGTAATTTAATGGAGGAAAGAGTAGGTAGGAGCTGTTAAGACTTGGTGTGCCTTATGTAGAATTCTCGGCATAGCCCGTAAAGACTCTTAGTTGTGTGGGAAAAAAAAGGAAGAGAGGGAAAGAGGTAAACCTGAGAAAGATTAAAATACTGTGGGGTGGTAAAAAACAAAACAAAACAGCCAGGGAGGCTGAAGACCTGAATTCAAATCCCACCTCTGCCCCCAGCTGTGTAACTTCAGGCCAGTCACTTCTTCCCGAGCCTTAGTTCCCTCATCCATAAAATGCAGGTATCAGGTTAAACAAACGGATTTATTCACTAGTTCCTTACTGAGTACACACAATGTGCAAGGCATTGTTCTAAGTGCTGGTAACACTTTGGTGAACAAGGCCCCTGCTCTCATAGAGCTTGCATTCCCTAAGAGGAAAACAGACAATGAAATGAGGAAAATTCATGGACAGGACAACCAGGTGATAATAAGTGCTATGATGAAAGCAGAACAGTGATGGGATAGTACAGAGCGGTAGTTGTGGCTGGGTAGACAGAGAAAGCTTCTCCAAAGAGGTGACATTTCAGCTGAGACCTGAATATAGTGCGTTGGCCAAAGAGTGGTCGGCAGTGAAGCATTTCAAACGGGGGAAACAGCAAGAGCAGAGCCAGGCAAGTTCAGAAACAGAAATGCTGTCTCTTACATTCTAGGAGTCTAGAAACAGCGATGCACTGCTTACATTGTTTAATTTGGTCCGGGATTTGTATTATGAAACCGTTTCTTGGTGGTGTGGCATATCTGCTTCTTTATGGAAGTGTTTGGGCGGTGTAGAATCTTTTGGGAGCCCTGGGATACGTCCCTGTCTCTCCAGCTCTCCCACAGTGCTGGCCGCTCAGGGGCTCCCTGTGTAGATGCAGGCTCCATTTTAGCTGCAGACTCTAAAAGCAGACTGGAGAGAGCTGCCTCCTCCACTACTTACTCACAGCCTTGAAGGCCCAGAACCCCTCCCACCCCACCTAGTCCTCTTCCATTCTGACAAGCCAGAGCTTTGAGAGCACAAGATTCAGCTTCCTTGTTTTCCAGTTGGAGCAGCAGCCAGAAAATGAAACAGGAAACAGAGCGGAAGAGAAGGGGGGTGGGTAGTAGAGAAGGAAAGGAAGGAGAGATTGCAAGAAAGTAGGGCTGAAGAGCTGGACAAAGTTCTACCTCTAAAGGGTGACAGTTGAGCTTTTAAAAAACATTCTGATGTGTCAAAAGAGACCCCTGTCCTTTTTACAAACAGATTTTTGAGGGAATTTGGTGTGAACAGAGGGAACCTAAAGAATGCATGTCTTTTTCCCTTGTGAATCCACAAAGGAAGGATAGTTCATTTCTCAGTTTTGTCTCTGCAAACACAGTACTGCTTGGAGCCTCACAGACTTCTCGAGATCCAAGCCACAAGCTTAGGCCCCAGGCACGAGTGTGCCCCACGGCTCTGCCGATTCACTCACATCCCTCCGGGGCTGAGAACAAGGGTGTGTCACCGAAAAACCTGGGGTTCTAAACTCCATTTTCCCCCTTCTCCTTCAACACACCACAACTAAAACGTGATTTATCCACCTTACACACAACAAATACCTGAGGGCAGTTCAGGTCCCAGGGCCTGAAATGAGCTATAAAGAATCAAAAGGCACAGTCCCTGGCCCCCAGAGAACTGCTGTGGATTCGCTGTCTTCGCCTGGAGCGAGAGCAACCACCTCTTTTGTTCCCACCCACAGTAGTAGCTGTTGCGGAAGATAAAGCCCTCCCTCCGCCAGGGCTGTGGCCAGAGGCTAACCCAGACCCTAGCTTCGTTTGGAGGGCAGATAACTGAAACCACAGGCGGCTTTGGAATCCTGAGAAACGAGAAATCCACCAACGGAGAAGGATTTATTATCTATTTCCTTTAAGGAGGGTGCAAAGCTGTTCTAACAGTTTCCGTTACAGGGTTCCCAACTGGCCGCTCCTCCCGCACAGACAGTTCTGTTGAGTTAGCTTCTTTCTTTCTTCTGCTTTTTTGGGCCCACTTTCTACGAGAGAGAAACTGCTTGAGTAAGGAAGGAGAAAGGAGTCCTGGGGGTCGTTCTCTGAAGTTTCCTTCACCGCCCTCGTCAGCCACGGGAGGTGGGGCTGCGGGCTGCAGCGGGAGCGAAGGTCCCGAGCAGCCGGAGGAGGGGAAAGTCGGGGGGAACCCCCACTTTCTTCACGCCCAGGACGCAGGGGGCCGCTCCTGGCCACAGAAGCCCCAAGCAGGCTTTTCTTTCCCTTCAGAGAACAGCTATTGTGTGCTAGGCCCTGTACTGAGCTGTTGTTGCCTGACAGCAGGGAAAGTGCGGCTCTGCCTTCCGTTTAGAGGCCGCGGGGCAGCCCCCAACTCCGAGGGCCTGGCCCACACGGGAACTCAGTGGATGTTTGTGGGGTGCAACTGGGGCAAGAGCACCGACTCGGAGACAGCAGCCCCGGCGGACTAACTGAAGGCGGGGGGAAGGGGCTGAGGAACCCCTGGTGTCACCAAAGCGGGAAAGTGCCAAGGCGGAGGAGAGCGGAGGAGAGCGGAGGATCCGGCTCACGCCATCCACACCCCGCTCGCCCGGACTCAACATGGCCGCTGCGGCGGGGGGCGGGGCAGCTCCGAGTCCCGGCAGGAGCGGGGCGGGGCCGCCATCAGCGGAGCCAGTACGCAGGCGCGGCCGCTCGGGGCCCCGGATGGAGGAACTGTGGTTCGGGCCCCGCCTGGGAGGTAGAGACCGGCGGGCGCTGGGGATCCGGCGCCAGCTTGGGAGCCTAGGAGTTCTGGGGGGAGGGAAGTTGTCAAACGGAGGCCGAGGGAAATGAGGCGGAGGCCGCCGAGAAGCGAAGAGCCCCGCCCCTCCGCCATAGCGGCCTCCCAGGGCCGCCTCTTCCGTTACAGCCTCCCGCCCTCCCCTGCCTTCCGGCCCTAGGCCGGGACGGGCCTCGCCGGCCCCCTCGGGAGTAACCTCTGAGCCGTGGCCCCTTTGGGGAGAGGAGATGCCCAATCCCCTCTTGGGACTGTGTCCGAAAGGAAGGGGCTAGAACGGGCTTCGGACCCGCCTAGGCTGGCAGAAGGCGGCCCCTGCCTCGCGGCGGCCATCAAGACCTCTGGTCCTAAGGACCCTGGGTCCGAACACCACCACCCACCCCGCGCCCGCCCCTGAGGATGTTAGTCTTACAGCCCAGGATGTGAGTCCTGGGCTCCGATTCAACAGGTTTTCCTATCTGCTCAGATAGGGCCCTCCCTGCCCTAAGCATAGCCAGCAAGAGCATGCGCTGTCACTGGACAAGTCCTGGGCTGGGAGTTGGGAGACCCTGGTTGTAATTCTGGCTCTGAAAGAGCGCATCCCCTTTGGCAGGAGTGACGGCTGGTGGAAAGATGGATGTTTCAGACAAAAAAAAATTCTCCTTAAATATAGCCTTGGGAGTGCCACTTGACCCCAGTGAGCCTCAGTTTCCACATCCATAAAATGGCGATGGTAATTACACAGGGTCTAATGAGATCTCTGACGTAAAAACTCTGGAGAGTCTTATTACTCACCTCTCTGGGGCATATTTATCTCACGGGAAAATAGAGTAAAACTAGTTGCTCTGTAAGTGTCCTGCCAGTTCAGAGGGCCTGTGATTTCGTAAACGGGTTGTTGGGAAGTAAAGCCCGCAATTAGCTGAGAGGGAGAGCTCACTGGCTTTATTTTTGTTTTCACATGGTTTACCTGTAAACTAAGTGTAGCTACAAGTCGTCTGTGATCGCTGGGTCTAGAGCTTGACTCTGGAGAAAGGAAAGGAAGAATGGAAGCCTGGTGAAGAGGCAGAGGTGGGTTCCGTGCTTTTCTTTTCCCAACTCTTCTGCATGTGGGTGGGAAATGAAGGAAGGGAAAAAGTGAATTCACCCTCGGATGGAGAACCAGCGGCCGTGTAAGGTTGGCTGTGCTTGTTTCTACGATTCCTTTCGATTCGGCGAGTCAGATGTTGGCAGTGTTGGGGGGATTTCAGAAGCTTGCCTTTGAACTGAATTTTGATGAGCAAACCGGTGTGGCGTTTGTGGCCCCTCCCTTCCTCCAGGCCTCCTGGTGATGGAGTAAGCAACAGGCGCCCCCTTGTGCTGAGAGGAAAGAGAACTGTTGCTTATGGCCAGTTTTCTGGAGAAATTGTATTTTCCTGTGGCTTCTGTGACTTTGTCGTTTTGCTCTCAACATGAGATATGGTGGGAGGAGTACTCGGAGCAGGGATTTTATAACCAGAGCCAATGAACTGGTGAAGCCATATCCAGTGCTTACTACTTCCACTCAATTAGAACACAGGCTTAAAATGCTCGTTTGTAGTGCTGGGCCCTGGGGATATAGTTGGGAGCAAGATAGACAAAGCCCCTGCCCTCATAAACAACCTAAATAAGCAACAGCAATAAAGACGACAAGGCAGAGTGTAATGAGAGCATATCACATAGTCTAGTGAGAGTCAGAGAATTCCAGAAACAAGTGATAACCTAAAGGTTTGATAGGAGATAGGAGAAGGAAGAAAAGTCTTCCAGGCCTTCCTCCCTGTTAATTTCTCAGTTCTAGTATTTTTTCTTTTAGCGTTAGTTCTTCACCCCAAGTTGATGAGCTGCCCCTGATGCTCTTGCCCTTCCTTCTGATTTCCGACTGGTTCCGTAGGAGCCATTGCTACTTCTTTTAGCACAAGGAATTGTTAAAAAAAAAAAAAAATGCCTTAAAGTGCATTCCTTCCCTCAGAATGGCTTTGCAGTTGTTTATACATTGCTGCCATTCCAACAAAGAGATGGGAAATAACAGTTTTCCCCATCCCTAGTAGTCGACTCTGTCGTCCCCCTAAGTTTGTTTTAGCAATGTGAGCTGGCTGAAGTCCTGCTGAGTGGTGGTTTTCTTTTCCTTCTCCACTTAATTTAACAGACCAGCTGAACACACATCAGAGAGCTTAACTAGAGTGTGTAGTCATTATGGTCTTCCAGTTCAGTTCTATGCCCCACTTTTGGGACTCTGGTTTGGGACCTAGTTTATTATTCTGGGCAACAGAGAAAGGGCACACACTAAATAACGGCAACCACAATATAGATTTGGTACTACTTCTTCACACTTCAGTCCATTTCACATCGTGACAATTTCATGAGACAGGCAAAATAGTCCGATCTCATTTTTCTAATTAATTAATTTATTTATTATAAATTTATTTATTTATCTTTGGTTGCATTGGTCTTTGTTGCTATGCATGGGCTTTAGTTGCTGTGAGCAGGGGCTACTCTTCTTTGTGGTGCGCGGGCTTCTCATTGCGGTGGCTTCTCATGTTGCAGAGCACGGGCTCTAGGCGCATGGGCTTCAGTAGTTGTGGCACGCAGGCTTCAGTAGTTGTGGCACGCGGGCTCAGTAGCTGTGGCTCACAGGCTGTAGAGCGCAGGCTCAGTAGTTAGGGCGCGTGGGCTTAGTTGCTCAGCGGCATGTGGGATCTTCCCGGACCAGGGTTCGAACCCGTGTCCTCTGCATTGGCAGGCGGATTCTTAACCACTGTGGCACCAGGAAAGTCCCCTGATCTCATTTTATACACAGAGAACTGAGGCTTAGAAGAACAAAATGAGAACTTATGAATGACAAAGTCAGGACTTGAACCCAGGTCTTTAGTTCCTGGATAGGGGCACTCAACAGGCTTTTAAAGGTTTTCTGTGAGCTTAGCTTTCCAGCTCCATGCCTATCTGTGTGGAACTTCCCCTACAAGAATACAGTGCTTGAGAGTGACACCAAGAGGTCCCATCTGCCTTTAAGACGCTTTTTCCTCATCTGGAAAGTAAGGTGGTTAAGTCTGCCATAGTAGTCCTGAAGCAGGGGTGATGTTTTCATGAAGAATGCTTTCAATAATTTACTTTCTGCCTATGTGTGACATTTCCTCTTTGGGTTTTGGAGTTTAGAAGCCTGAGGGAGTTCATCCCTGGCAGCAGCCCCCCTGGATTCCTGGTGGTGAGAGGATGTGGCCCCTGGACACATCCCGGAAAGAGGTCCTGGGGTTTGCAGTCAGCTGCCGTGTC
Organism: Stenella coeruleoalba; assembly: GCF_951394435.1. Lineage (NCBI taxonomy): Eukaryota > Metazoa > Chordata > Mammalia > Artiodactyla > Delphinidae > Stenella > Stenella coeruleoalba. The sequence goes on from NC_137169.1 coordinate 20,757,309, forward strand.
CTGACTCTGGTGCTGCAGGTCAGTCTCTGATCTTTTGTCCTGAACATGCCATTGCCACATGACTGGGGTAGACATTAAGAATAGGCCTCATCTTCTTTCCCTTTCCCAGATGCGCCCCCCCCACCCCCGACCATGTGGTTAGAACTATAGAGACCTAGACCACATAGCTGAAAAGTGGGCAGGACTCGTAGATATGACCTATTAATCTCTTATTTTATATTTATTTATTTATTTATTTTGATCTATTAATCTCTTATTTTACACATGAAGTAGCTGAGGCCCAGAAAGGATAAATGGCTTCCTTAAAGTCACAAGGCAAGTTAGAGAAGGACCAGAATCAGACCCCAGGTTTCCTTACTCTTGGGCTAGTGGTCTTTCCAGCAGACCATGATGTTCTGTAACCAGAACAGGTGTGTTCTGGTTTAGGGTGTGACAGCTCAAAGCGTTGCCCTGGGTCCCCTGACCAGGAGACTGAGCGTTGCATCAGTCAGTTGAGTGGGAGAGAGGTGGCACTGTCCTGAGACCCTCTGTGTATAGTTGTTTAGTCAGCAGTGTCTCCTACTCTTCCCCCAGCTGTGTCCCCTTGCTGTCTCACCCACACACAACCTGCAGAATGCATTTTGCAATTCCCTGTCCCCTCCAAGGCTGCCCTTGATACATATTTTAATCAAATTTCAGGTATATATGAACTATGTATGGTGCCTAGCACAGTGCCCAGTGCTTAGTAGGTCTTCAGTATCTGTTATTGTTGAATGTATGTCAGCACCCTAGGGATGTTCTATTAGCATATTATATGTGCCTTTCATCACAAGCACATTCTCTCTGAGGCTCATCGGTGGTTCCTTTGTGGAAAACTCCTTTTTTCTCTCCTCCCCCACTATGTGAGGCATAACAGCCTCTGCTGGGTCCCAGGTTTAGTTAGAAGTGTCTTCAACTTGGAGACTAGGGCTGTTACCTGTGACTGTCACTCCTGTCCCACTTGTTTTCACTGTTTGAAGTGGCCTGATAAAGAAACTGACCAAAAAAGGGAAGAGCCTTAAAAATGAGGTTATACTCCTGTTGCTAGGCTGGAAAACTGACTTGATGATGGCTTTGAACCAGCATCAGCTGAATGATTGACAGAACTAAGGGAGCAATACTGTGACTCGGCATCTGGGATAGGGTACCAGGACAGCTGGGTTCTAATTCAGATGGTGATTTGGAAACAAGTATGTTTCCTCTATACTGTTTGCTCAACCACCAAATTTTATTAAGTTCCTGCCCTGGTCAAAGAACTATGCTAGGTGGGAGTATAAAAAGTCACGACCTCTTTTCCCTTAAGCAGCTGACCAAATCTAACGGGGCAAAAAGACATTTAATAATAATGCTATTTCATTATCCTCCCCTCCCCGCCTTCCAGCTTTAAAGCTCGCGCCATCAGGTTATACCCCAGTTACCCTTTGTTGTTGCCGTCATCTCTGTTAGCGACAACTCATTCCTCCTCATTCCTTGAAGGTTTTAGCTCCTGATTCACTGCTACTCTTTCCAGCACTACTGTATATTTCTTGGTGGTTTCAATATTAGTAAAGCTGATACATCTAACCACTATCTCCTATCTTTCCAGTTCACTCCCTCCACTACCCCAGTTCTAACGATTCTTCCACTCCCTCAGGACTTATCCATTGATTCTACCACGGTTTCACTGTCCCTCACCTGCCTCATGGCTTCAGCTCCTCTTCTTACCCAGCTTAGATTCCATGGTCCACCATGCATACACGTACAACTCACTCGCTCCCTTCTCTCTATGTCTTAATCACAAGACAAAAGCCCAGCCATGGTTAAATTCAATTCTGTGTCTACTCCACGCGTGCATCTGCCCAGAGAAAAGCACACAACTGTGTTAACTAGTCTCTTTGTATTCAATATCATTAACCCAAGTGAGTCCTTAGTGCTGCCTGGCAATCTTAGTGTATTTCCCTGGTCCAGTCGCTCACCCATTCTCTCAAATTTTTCTGCACCTCAGAATCAGCTGGGAGAGCTAAAAACAATCTAAACGCCCAGGCTGTACCCCATATTGGTTAAGTCATCAATGTTGTAGCAGGAGGGAAATCCAGGCATCAGTATTTTTGAAACCCCTTGGGCGATTCCAGTGCACAGCCTATTTTGAGAACTAGGGTCATAGATGACTTATTTTACATGTTTTCCTCTTAAGTCTCTAGCACCTTTTCCCCAGCTTGTTTTCCTGAGTGAAAATTCAGAAAAGTAGAAGCAATAAGAAGTAACCTTCTGAATACTTCCACCACAGCCATCAGCATACCTACATCTGAACCTCTGTGCCTTCACTACTGAAGGGTGGATGAACTGTCTGTCTCCTCTCTAAGGCCAGTTCCACCTCCAAAGCAGATTCCATCCCCTTTTGCCTGCTCCAGCAGTTCTTCCCTTTCTCGCCTGCATACTCAGTGGTTTCCTTTCCACTGGATATTCCCATTGGCAAACAAATACTTACCTCCCGCCTTTGGGAAAAAAAACAAGATTTCTCTTGACCCCACATTGTCATTCACCTACTACCCCATTTCTCTGCTTCCCTTTACAGGAAAACTCCTCCAAACAGTTGTCTGTATCTACTGTCTCAATTCTTCCCTTCTCTGCTGAACCCAGTCCAGGCAGTCTTCTCTCTCCTCCACTCCACTGAAGTAGCTCTTGTCAAAGTCACCAATGACATTCCCATTGCTAAAGCCAGTGGTCAGTTTTCAGTCCCCATCTTACTTGACCTATCAGCAACATTTAAGAGCCGATCACTCCTTTGCTTTACTTGGTTCTATGACACCATGCTCTCCCGGTTTCCTCCCTACCTCACTGACCTTCCTTCTTTACCTTTATTGCTAGATCCTCACTGTCTTCCGAGCCTCTAAATATTGACATGTCTGAGGCCCAGTCCTCAGATCTCTTCTTTTCTCTATCTGCACTTCTTCCCTGGGTGATCTCATTCAGTCTCACACCTTTTAATATCATCCATATACTTATGACTCCCAAATTTATATCTCTAGCCCTGATTGCTCTCCTGACCCTCAGACCCATATATCTCACTGTCTCGTTGACCTCTGCACTGGAATGTCCATCTCAAACTGAACTTGTGATTCTTCCCCAACATGTCTGTTCCTCCTCATTTTATTAAATGGTAATGCTTCCACTGGCTCAACCAAAATCCTAGTTCTCCTTCATCCCACAGGCTCTCTTCAATGCCATCATCCCAGACCATCATGCGGAAGCCTTCTCACCTCCTCGCCTCGCCCCCTCCGGCTCTGTGGACCAACTTGTGGAAAGTCTCCTGGGCGGCCTGTCTCACTGGGATGCTGAACACTTCCTGTTCATTGCTGAGCATGGCTACCTGTATGAGCACAACTTTGCCTTCTTCCCCGGTTTCCCCCTGGTCCTGTTGGTGGGGACTGAATTGCTGAGACCCCTGTGGGGGTTACTGAGCCTACGGAGTTGCCTGCTAATCTCAGTAGCATCGCTCAATTCCTTGTTCTCCGTGCTGGCCGCACTTGCGCTTCATGACCTGGGCTGTCTGGTTTTGCGCTGTCCCCGCCAGGCTTTTTATGGAGCGCTGCTCTTCTGCCTCAGCCCCGCCAATGTCTTCCTGGCGGCTGGCTACTCAGAAGCTTTGTTTGCCCTCCTGACATTCAGCGCCCTGGGGCAGCTGGAAAGGGGCCGAAGCTGGACTAGTGGACTCCTCTTTGCCCTTGCCACTGGTGTGCGCTCCAACGGGCTGGTCAACGTTGGCTTCCTCGTGCATTCTCAGTGCCGAGGCTTTTTCTCTTCTCTCATGGTGAGGAATCCTCTGAGACAGCTCTTGAAGCTGATGGGCTCTGTGTTCCTGTCAGTGCTCACACTTAGCCTTCCCTTTGCCCTCTTTCAATATTACGCCTATACCCAGTTCTGTCTGCCAGGCCCAGCCTACCCCATTCCTAAGCCCTTGCTGCAGTTAGCTGTGGACAAGGGCTACCGAATCGTAGAGGGGAATGAGCCGCCTTGGTGCTCCTGGGATCTTCCCCTAATATACAGCTACATCCAGGATATCTATTGGAATGTTGGCTTTTTGAGATACTATGAACTCAAGCAGGTGCCCAATTTTCTACTGGCTGCGCCAGTGGCTATACTGGTTGCCTGGGCAACTTGGACATATGTGACCACCCATCCTTGGCTCTGCCTTACACTTGGGATGCAAAGGAGCAAGAACAGAGAGACCCCAGAGAAGCCTGAGCCTGGATTCCTCAGTCCTCGGGTGTTCGTGTACCTGGTCCACGCTGCAGCGCTGCTGCTGTTTGGTGGTCTGTGCCTGCATGTTCAGGTGAGGTGGACTCCTGGCTGGGAAAAGGTGGGAACACGGGCCAAAGCCCTCAGTCGGGGACAGGGAAGACCTTTAACTTTGCCCATTTGAGTGACCTGTACCTAATTTATTCATTCAACAACTATTTGGGGGTGTTTTTAGTGTGAGTCCCTGGGTCAGATCACTGAGGTTAGAACATAAATAAGTTAAGTTTGCTGCCCTGGTAGGTCTTGTGGTCAAAATGGAGAGACAGACATTTAACGGCTTAAATTACAGTATAGTGGGATGGAATTGGAGATATTTTTGAGGTAAAGTATTGTGGAAGCACAGAGGGAAAAGTAGCTAACTGGCTGAAGGAGGTGAGGAGGGCATCATATTTAGGCTGGGTCCTGAAGGGTAAGAAGGAATTCCATTTAAGAAGCAGAGGAAGAACATTCTGGGCAAATGGAAGGGCATGTTCGAAGACAATGAGAGTTGTGAAAGGACCTGATCTGACTGAGTTATAGGAATAGCACAGAGGGTATCTCTGGGACCTTCCCCTAACTTACAACTATACCCAGAATGTCTGCTTGAATGTCGACTTTCTGAGGTACTCTGAGCTCTGGCAGGTGCTCCATTTTCAGAGGAGCTCTCTTGTGCAATGTTCAGTTGGTGGGGAGGATAGAGAGGGATGGGAAGGGTTTGATCATACATTCGATTTTTTTTGGTTCCTGGTTGTGGCCCCAGGTCCACCATAAACCCTGAGGAAGTCTTTTTGTCTCCATGCTGGCCACTCCTCAGCAGTTTCTGCCTCTTGGAGGCGCACATTGGCTGTTTGTAAAGTTCTCTGCGCTATGTGACTAAGAGGCACAGGGGAAATAGAAAGGAGCACTCTGTGTTTGTAGCTGGATGAGCTAGTAGAGTGAGTGCCAGCGAAGCTTAGAGTTTCAAGGATAGACGAGGGGGGGCCATTTGGAGACCTGGCTCTGAGCTTCCCTAGAAGGACAGTGTTGAACCACAGGATCCCTTGCCCCCTTTCTCTCTGCTTTGCCATCCCCGTGGGATGAGGGAACCGTTTCAGGGGGCAGGGGATCAGAGTCCTGGCCCTGGGCTAAAAGTGGACCCCACAGACTTTTTTTTTTTGGCCATGCCGCGTGGCACGTGGGATCTTAGTTCCCCAACCAGGGATCGAATCCACGCCCCCTGCGTTGGAAGCATGGAATCTTAACCACTGGACTGCCAGGGAAGTCCCCTGACCACCCGCCGCCCCCACCATAGAATTTTTAGTATCAGTTGGCCCATTATTGTGGTAATTAGTGTGTAGCCATGTTTATTTGTAACATTGCAGTCACCTGGCTGGCGTCATGCACAGCTTTATAAGGCAGATCCTAAGCTCTGCTGAATGAATATCTTTTCCAGTGTAATACATTTGTAGTCTTAGAGCTATAGCTCACCCAGCAGCAGGGAAGTCCCAGGCTCATCCAATTTGAGGCAGTGACATTCCAGTAAATGTGTGGGTTTTCCCCCTCTTATGATTTCCAGGTTCTCACCAGGTTTTTATGCTCCTCCACTCCTATTGTGTACTGGTTTTCAGCTCACTTGCTTCAAGATCAAGAACCACTGCTGAGATCCCTAGAGACTGTGCCTTGGAAGCCTCTTTCAGGGGCCTCCCCACCAGGACAAAAGGTCCCCAGAAACTCTATCATGGGACTCTTGTACAACTGGAAAACTTGTTCTCTGGTCACACGGTGCATTCTAGGCTACTTCCTGACCTACTGGCTCCTGGGACTACTCCTGCATTGCAACTTCCTACCTTGGACATGACCTGGAGACTTAGGGGACAGGCTTGAAGCAGACTTAACCAGGGTCTGAAAGTACAAATACATGCTGGGGCTGCCTGTGCTGCCCTGGAACCCTTACTCTGCCCGTTAGAACCTCTCTCTCCTTGAAGGTTGGTTAGGAATGGGAGAAGTGTGAGCCTCTAGAGAGCACCTTCTGGTCCTGGCTATGGCAGACTTTAGGGTAGTAACTGTTTTCTCTGTAAATGAAGAAATCTTATTCCAGGTCTAAAGCATACCTGGATCTGTCTTGTCAATCAACCATAGCAGAGATAGTCTTAAACTTACCACCTACCCACACGTAAATTTAAATGTAAATTATTTAAATGTGAATTTCATCAAAGGCTCTAGCTGACAAGCTGGTCATAGTCCACACAGTGATGGCGGAGGCCTGGACAGTGTAGCCTAAGTACAATGGGACCATCTTTTCTAAATGGGACATTGTTTCTGATTATTTTTTTCATGATTTGTTCACTTATTTATATGAAAAACCTTACAAAGATACGCAAATTAAACAACTCTTGATTATATCTGCAATTAATTACCTTTTTATTTTTTAAATTATTTTATTTTATTTTATTGGCTGCACAGCTTGCGGGAGCTTAGTTCACTGACCAGGGATTAAACCCGGTCCACAGCAGTGAAAGCACCGAGCTGGACCACCAGTGAATTCCCATAAATTACCTTGTTAAAAATATAATACAAATTAAGGGCTGAGACCCTGCCACATACTCTGCATCCACACTTCATTTGGATATTAAAGGTCAGTTGAGGCAAAAAAAATTAATACAAGTTACTTGGGGGAAAAAAGTCATGGTAAGAAGAACATTGCATGAGGAGGCAGGAGGCCTGGATTCTGGTCCTCTCAGTAAAGCCCCACTTACCAGCTGTGTGACCTTGGGAGAGTTTTCAGAGCCTTAGTTACCTCTTCTGAAACTAGGGGAAAATTACATTCTCCCACTGGAAAAAATATCCAGTTCTCCTCTTTTCAGCACTCTGAGGAGTAATTTCAGTGACGTTTCCTCTGAAGGAGGAAGAGCAGTGACACTTGGCAAATAAGGCTCCCCTGTCCTGTGTAAGTAAGCCTGCCCAGGGGCAACTAAATGTTCAATGTGTGAGCAGTGACTGGTTTTCCGGCCCTGCCTGAGTGCCTGTGCTTTCTTGATTGGTAGGTAAGGGTCAGATGAGCCAACACAGCAGCAGGAATTGATAAATTGTAGGTAAGTCCAGGGTTGAATGAAATGGTATCTTCCTGGCCACCATTTGGTAATGGGCTTGACTCTATAATTGTAGTAAAATCTTGACCCCTGCTGAGCTATTTTTTCTCATTCTTTGAGCCAGGTAAGAGGCTCTGCATCATCACCACTCTTTCCCCATTTGAGCCAAAAATTCCAACAAGCAGAAACTTCGAAATAGATGGATTGACACGCTCCCTCTGACCATGACTGAAAGTTAAACTTGCCAGCTGAAGGGAAGCTCCTGGCTGAGCCCCAGCACCCTCTATTGGAGCTCCTAGTCAGCCTGGCCAATAAGCATCTCCCATCCATCGCCCCAGCTTTAGCACAGCTGAGAGAATTTGGTCCAGAGTCAAATGCTTCTGAAAATGTACACACAGCTCGGGACAGCCCTCTGCCTTCTGCCAAGACACCCGAGTGCCCTTCTTGGCAAAAGATGATCACCCCTGCCCTAGTGTCCCTCCAGTTGGCAGAAACTGTTCCCTCCCTCCTCACCCACAGCTGCAAATCTGGGGACTTCCACCCTGTGTGCAGGAAGCGTTGAGGGCCTGATTCAGCTCTTTATTGCAGAGGTAGGAGTACTAGATTGTTTGCTCTCGTGGATTGACCTCTTTGCCTCTTTTGGGGGGGATAATCAGAACTGATTGTTTCCCTACTGGAAGAGGTGACTCAAACTCCGCAGGGTAGGGGGTGATTTCACTGCTTTGGCAGTCTCAGCTTAACGTTCACACTAGACCTCGTCACCCCCAGAAACAAGTGATTTCAAGGACCGGAAACCCTATAAATGCGAACCTCTCATTTCTCAACTAATACCAAGGAACTAAATCACTCTGGTATTTTGCAAAGACCATTCTGGTTACAGCCGATCATAGAGGAGTTAAGTGAGGACCCCAGCTAGGTGGACGTACCTGGTGTGACCTGGAGATGGACACAGTTTTCTCTCTGACCTTGGAGGGATCTAGTTCTCTAAGGAGCTAAGGAATGGGCTGATTTTATGGCCAGCAGCTGTCCTTTTACTATCCTATTAACAGTCTTTAATAGCCTTCGAGAGGGATATGAAGGGCCCAAGGCAGGAAGCTTCCTGTTTACCCTGAGGTCTAACAATGCTGCAGCTGGGTTGGGCGGCTACAATTTCAGAGAAAAGTCATTTCCTTCTGAGACCCAGCTAAAACAGAAACCAGACGCTTTATGTACCTAGAAGTAGATGCTTTTTTGTTCTTTAATGTAGGTGGGAGGAGAGGGAGCGTTTGACATGGCTTTACCAGTCCCCCTGAAAAAAAAAAATCACTTTTCTTGAACAGACCCTCTCACCCTCCTCCAAAAAATGTAGTGTGTGCAGGCTCATGGGATTTGCAACTGATTGATTCTTTCAGCAATTGTTTAGTATTGCCTGTTTTAGGGGACTAAAGAATACTCGCCCTGCTTCCTGTCCTCAAATAGCTGCCTGATAGAGTTTCTAGCAGAAACACAGGAACGTTAATCAAGGAAAAAACTAATAAATTCTGGGGAATGAAGAGATACTTAAACTTCTTGCTCAGTATTCTCTACTTGAACTTTTTATGGTGAGGATGAATTAAAATTTTACTTGTATGCTTGGGAAAAGGTAAGTGTGGTACAGAGTAAGTTCTCTGTAAATTCACACAAGATGGAGATCCCTCCCAGCTTGGAATACTTGAAAAGACTTTGTAGGGAATGGCCTTTGAGTTGGACTTTGAAGGACAGTAGGATTTGAAGTTAAGGGCAGAGAATGAATATAGGAAGCAGGAAACAGAACAGGACAGGGAGAGCTCAGTTTGAGTGGAACTGAGGTATTGTCATTGTGGTCTAAGCATTGAAATCAGCCCCAAGCCCAGCTCCACTGTGTACTAGCTGTGTAAAGGTGAGCCAGATACTGAATCTCTAGGCCTCTGTTCACTCATCTGTAAAACATGGATAACACTATCTACCTCATAGATATGAATAATAATGTTATCTATCTCAGAGTTATGTGAGTTAAATGAAAAATGTTTAGAATAGTACTAACAAAAGAATAGCTGCATTTTGGACATGTTGAGTTTACAATGCCATCAGCACATTCATATGCCAGGAAATGTGGACCAGGAGACAAGGAGAGGGGTCAGGGAGCAATCCACACAGACATGATAATTATAGCAGCCATGATATTGGATGAGATTGTCAAAAAGAAAAAATGTAGAGAGAGAAGGAGGGCCTGTAAAACCTTGGGCAAGTGACTCAACCTCTCTAAACCTGTTTTCTCATCTCTAAAATGGGGGTGACATCACTTACCACACAGAGTAGTTATGAAGATTAAATGAGATAAAGCACTAGATAAAGCACTAGCATAGCACGTAGCACATAGTAAGAACTTAATGAATGGTAGCTATTTTTTATCATCATCATCGTCATCATTGTTATCGTCGTCATTAAAAAACCAGGAACAAATATTATCTGCTGTACACAACATTGTAAATCAACTATACTTCAATAAAAAAATTTTTTTTAATTGCCTTTCTTTTTAAGGCTGAATAATATTCCATTGTATGTATGTACCACATTTTGTTTATCCATTCATCCTTTGAGGGATATACTTGGATAGCTCCACCTTTTGGCTATTGCGAATAATGCTGCTATGAACATTGGTGTACAAATACCTGTTCAAGTCCCTGTTTTCAATTCTTTGGGGTATATACCCAGAAGTATATATTGCTGGATCGTATGTTAATTCTATGTTGTTGTTGTTTTTTAGGAACTGCTGTACTGTTTTCCACAGGATTTGCATCATTTTGTATTCCCAGTAGCAGTGCACAAGGATCCAAATTTCTGTACATCCTCACCAACACTTATTTTCCTTTTTTTTTCCTTCTTCTCTTTTTTTAAAATACTAGCCATCCTAGTGGTTGTGAAGTTGTATCTCACTGTAGTTTTGATTTGCATTTCCCTAATGATTAGTGATGTTGAGCATCTTTTTATGTGCTTATTGGCCATTTGTATACCTTTGGAGAAATGTCTATTCAGATCCTTTGCCCTTTATTTATTTATTTTTTTTGGCCTCACCACGTGGCATGCAGGACCTTAGTTCCCTGGCCGGGGATGAACCTGCGCCTCCTGCAGTGGAAGCGTGGAATCTTAACCACTGGACTGCCAGGGAAGTCCCCCTTTGCCCTTTTTTTTTTTTTTTGGCTGCTTTGGGTCTTCATTGCTGCACGCAGGCTTTCTCTAGTTGTGGTAAGCAGGGGCTACTCTTCACTGCGGTGCACGGGCTTCTCATTGTGGTGGCTTCTCTTGTTGTGGAGCGTGGGCTCTAGGCGCGCGGGCTTCAGTAGTTGTGGCACATGGGCTCAGCAGTTGTGGCTCGCGGGCTCTAGAGTGCAGGCTCAGTAGTTGTGGCTCACGGGCCTACTTGCTCCGCGGCATGTGGGATCTTCCCGGACCAGGGCTCGAACCCATGTACCCCGCATTGGCAGGTGGATTCTTAACCACTGTGCCACCAGGGAAGCCCAGGTCTAACATTCTTACACATGTGAATATCCAGTTTTCCCAGCACCATTTATTGAAAAGACTGTCCTTTCCTCATTGAAAGGTCTTGGAGGTCTTGTCAGAATCTTTTGACTGTATATGCAAGGGTTTATTTCTAGGCTCTGTATTCTACTCCATTGATCTATATGCCTTTCTTTATGCCAGTACCACACTGTTTTGATTACTGTAGATTTGTAGTAAGTTTGAAAACAGGAGGTATGAGACCTCCAATTTTATTCTTCTTGTACAAAACTGTTTTGGCTATTCAGGGTCCCTTGAGGTTTCATATTAAATTTAGGTAGTCAAAGCTTTTTTCTTTTGGGCTCATAATTTCTTTGGCAATACAGTTACCTCAAAATATTTTTGGAGGTGGGCTTCCCTGGTGGCACAGTGGTTGAGAGTCCGCCTGCCGATGCAGGGGACACGGGTTCGTGCCCCGGTCCGGGAAGATCCCACATACGGCGGAGCGGCTGGGCCTGTGAGCCATGGCCGCTGAGCCTGCGCGTCCGGAGCCTGTGCTCCGCAATGGGAGAAGCCACAACAGTGAGAGGCCCGCGTACCGCAACAAACAAGCAAACAAAAAACAAAAAAACAAAAAAAAATATTTTTGGAGGGACTTCCCTGGTGGCGCAGTGGTTCAGACTCCGCACTCCCAATGCAGAGGGCTCGGGTTCGATCCCTGGTCAGGGCACTAGATCCCACAGGCATGCCACAACTAAGAGTTCGCATGCCACAACTAAGGAGCCCACGTGCTGCAACTAAGGAGCCCACATGCCGCAACTAAGGAGCTGGCAAACTGCAACTAAGGAACCCTTGAGCCACAACTAAGGAGCTCCCCGGCTGCAACTAAGACCCGGTGCAACCAAATAAATAAATAATAAAAATATTTTTAAAAGAGAGACAACATTGTAAATGAACTTTACTCCAATAAAAAATAAACATTAGGGACTTCCCTGGTGGTGCAGTGGTTAAGAATCCACCTGTCAGTGCAGGGGATATGGGTTCAAGCCCTGAACCAGGAAGATCCCACATGCCATGGAGCAACTAAGCCCGTGCGCCACAACTACTGAGCCTGTGCTCTAGAGCCCGTGAGCCACAACTACTGAGCCTGAGTGCCACATCTACTGAAGCCCACACACCTAGAGTCCGAGCTCTGCAACAAGAGAAGCTACCATAATGAGAAGCCCACACACTGCAACAAAGTAGCCCCCGCTCACCGCAACAAGAGAAAGCCCATGTGCAGCAACAGAGACCCAACGCAGCCAAAAATAAATAAATAAATAAAATTATTTTTTAAAAAATTACATTTAAAAAATAAAAGAAATAATGAGACACAAGCTTTAAAAATATATATATATTTTTGGTATATAAATCAGAATTCTCCAGAGAAACATAACCAATTAGATGTACGTGTGTGTGTATCTGTATCTATATGTATGTATGTGTCTATATACATAGAGATTTTAATGAATTGGCTCATATGATTGTGGAGGCTGGCAAGTCCACAATCTGCTGGGTAGGCCAGCAGCTGGAGACCCAGTGGAAGAGCTGATGTTATAATTTGAGTCTGAAGGCGGTCTACTGGCAGAATTACCTCTTTCTCAGGGAAAGTCCATCCTTTTTCTATTAAGACCTTCAACTGATTGGATGAGACCCACTCAATTTATGGAGGATAATCTGCTTTTACTCAAGTCTACTGTTTTAAATGGTACTCTTATCTGAAGAAAAACCTTCACAGAAACATCTAGATTATTTGACCAAATATCTGTGTACTGTGGCCTAGCCAAGTTGACACACAAAATTAACACAACAGATTTCTGCTCTATTTGCTTCTAGTCAGATCCATGTGACACTAACCACACTCAAGTTCTTTCCTAGATAGAATTCTCAAGCTGATATATTTATATCCTCATCACCCCCTCGCCTCACTCTCAGCATAATAGTGGCTACATTGAAGTCATATGAAGTAAGTGGAAAGGCCACACTCTTTACCTGATATTTGCCTTAGAGGTAATCACATCTTTCACCTCATGTTGTTCAAGACATTTTTTGATCTTACACAATTTGTAGTCAAGAAGCAGTCATCTTTTCTGACCCTGAAAGGCCCATCATTTTTGGACTTTCTCCATTTCCCTTTCACCTCTGCTTGAAAATCAGCTAATTTTCACCTAATTTCACCTCTTTCTTCTAATACTTTATAAAGACACTTGTGCTAGTTATTAAGTTATTGTCTCAGCTCCAAATCCACCCTTCTACTTTCTACTATGAGATAGTGGAGCTGGGACTCTGCAAATCACTTTTCTGCTGTTAGCTGACTCTACTTTGGGCTCTGCCAATGGGGGCCACTAGAGGGCGATAGTGAGGTCACAGGAGGAAGAAAGGACTCCTTTCTTCCTTCTGCTTCCTGTTCGTGTGAGGTCACCCTAGCAATGCTCCTTCACCCCAGCAGCAGCATTGCCTTCCTATAGCAACAGCTGAATCCACTTTGCAGTTTTTCCCAAAAGTTACAAACCCAGCTTCATGGTGTCCCAGTCAGAGACACCAGCACCATCTGGATAGCACCTCTTTCTCAGAAGTGTTGGTCCCTCCTCTAAGTTCAGAGACACCAGACACCAGCACTAGACTTAGAGGTCTGAGTTTCAGCTCTGTAGGGCCCCTCTTCTTCTTTTTTTTTTTTGGCTGCGCCGCACAGCATGCGGGATCTTAGGTCCCCAACCAGGAATCAAACCTGCACCCCCTGCAGTGGAAGCAGAGTCTTAACCACTGGACCGCCAGGGAAGTCCAGGGCCCGTCTTCTAAGTTTCTAAGTTTTAGTAATTCCAAACTCTTTCCTTTGTTCTCCTAGCCCTAGGAGTTATAGATACTTCCTGCTGTTGCTGCCTCCATGGTATCTCAGTTTTCTTTTCATCCTTTTAGTTATCTAGTTAACAACTTTATACCTAGTTAACCATTCTAACCATTCTTTATGTTAGATTTTCCCCAATGACTGGTGTGGTTTCTGTCTCATTGGCGGGACACTGACTGACACAGAAATTAGTGCTAGGAGGGGTCCCAGGAAACAGACCTCAAAAGATGGGATTAGGGAACTGGTCCGGTTGTGTCATTGGGTTTGAATGTGCTAAAGCTGCTTGTCAATGAGAAACGTGATGCCGCTAATCCACGGCATGCCGTGGCAACATGATTAATTAAATTATCACCTGTGGTTATTTGTGATGAAGTGCCAACTAAAAGGCAAGTGCCTTGGGGGCCCAAGTGGTTGTTGCACCTGACTGTTATGGCAGTGATGATGGCTTACAGGGACTTTGTATGGGAAGAATTCTTCTGAGTGCATCAGAGTCCTTGCAGAAAGAAAATGACAAGCTTGGGTCTTTAGATTTTTTTGATGTGGACAATTTTTTTAAAGTCTTTATTGAATTTGTTACAATATTGCTTCTGTTTTATGTTTTGGGTTTTTTTTGGCTGCGAGGCATGTGGGATCTTAGCTCCCTGACCAGGGATCAAACCCACACCCCTTGCATTGGAAGGCGAAATCTTAACCACTGGGCTGCCACGGAAGTCCCAAGCTTAGGTCTTTAAACTCTCGGCTCAAGACATGGTCAGAGAGTCACAGAGCTTCCATGATAGCCATAAAAGACTCTCTTATTTCTTGTAGCCACCAGCCTTATTTGCTACAAATAAAACAAAAATATGGTGCATGTTGTAGAATTTCATTAGTTGAATTCAGTCTGACTAAGCCTTTCCTGTGATTGAGAAGAAGTGGGACCCTAAAACTTGGAATGGAGACATGTGGTTTGACTCTCTTCTAGGTTCTCAGAGTCTCCTCCATTCTGCCAGCAGATGGAAAGGAGAGCGGAGATCAGCACTTGAGAGTTTTATGGGACAGTCTGTCACTTCCACTCATATTCCATTAGCCAGGATTCAGTACCTCTCTGTAAGAGAGGCTGGGAACTGTGGGTTTTGGTGAGAATGGGTAGTGTATGCCACACTAAATGGGTCACTAGTGACATTTAAGATAGAATTCTTAGGGGAGTTGTAAAAAGTTAAGAAATGATTAAGTGACAGGGAAGTGGTAGCTACTTTTTAATAAGAGTGGCTAATGAGAGAGAAAAAGATAAACCTGAAGCTAGAGTGAGGAGGTAGCCAAACACGGAAAGCAGTTTCTGTTGTTGGTTTTTTAGTTTAGTTTTGCATTTTAATTGATAGAGGAGAATTGAGATGCATTTGTAGTCTCAGAGAACAGGAAGAGAGATAGGACATGAGTGGAGGGTTGGCCATGGACAGAATGAGGCCCACATCTTTAAGATGAGAGGAAAGGATTGATACAAATAGAAATTATGAGGTCGAGAGGAGGGTAGCTAACAGTCAAGCAGGATAGTTTTGGTTTCTGTAAAGTGACAAGGAGCAAGAATTAGGGTTGCAAGAAGATCCAGTTGAGGTGGGACAGGAATCTGTATTTGAACCAGTATGTCCAGTTTTGTGGATTTGTTCCACAGCCAAAGAGCAAGAGGGGAGGAAGTCCACAATATGGTTCATTCCAAGGTGGGGCTCATCAAATCCAGGATCTTTGGCACTAAGGGCATGGTTCTGTGGCCTTTGTCATGTGTAAAAATTACAGAACCTTGAGGTCATTGTTGCTGTCTTTCTACCCCTCTGCATCGTGTATTCTGACTTCTTTTCTTACTCTCTCCTATCCTAGTCTCCAGCTCTCTCTTTTCCTATACTTTTCCTTAGGTTTTCCAGTAACCCCAGTGTGGTGGACAGACCCTAAGGTGAGCCTCAGTGATTCCTGCCTGCTGGTATTCACACTTTTGTGTGATCCTCTTGAGTTCAAGTGGGACCTGTGATTTGCTTCTAACCTATAAAATATGGTGAAGGTATTGGGCTGCCACTCCCATTACATATATGTTACGTTATGTAAAACTCTGTGTTAGCAGACTGGGGCTAGAGATTCTCCTTGTGGGCTTGATGAAGTAAGAGCCCATGTTGTAGAAGCCCACGTGGCAAGGAACTGTGGTAACCTCAAGGAACTGCAGGTGGCCTCTGAAACCTCAGGGAGGCCTCTGGGTGACAGCCAGGCCGTCAGTCAGACAGTCACAAGGAAATAAGTTCTGCCCACAAAGCCTGAGTGGGTTTGCAGGTATTTTCTTCCCCAGTTGAGTCCCCAGATGAGCATGCAGCCTTGCTGACATCTTCATTGCAGCCTTCTGAGACTAAGCAAAGGGCTCAGCTAAGCAGTCCCAGTGCTCCTGACCTGGAACCTGTGAGATATAACGTGTGTTGTTTTAAGTCACTAAATTTGTGGTAATTTGTTACACAGCAACAGAAACATAATACACCCAGAATTCCTGAAAAACCCTGGGGCTGGGGCTTCCCTGGTGGCTCAGTTTTTAAGAATCCACCTGCCAATGCAGGGGACACAGGTTCGATCCCTGGTCTGGGAAGATCCCACATGCTGTGGAGCAACTAAGCCCGTGTGCCACAACTACTGAGCCAGCGCGCCTAGAGCCCGCGAGCCACAACTACTGAAGCCGGTGCACCTAGAGCCCATGCTCCGCAACAAGAGAAGCCACCGCAATGAGAGGCCCGCGCACCGCAACAAAGAGTAGCCCCCGCTCGCTGCAACCAGAAAAAGCCCACGCGCAGCAAAGAAGACCCAACACAGCTAAAAATAAATTAATAAAATAAATTAACAAACAAACAAAAAAACACTGGGGCCCTGTGGCATCAACCTTGCATTAGGTGATAGGAAACCTGGGTCTGGATGCAGGTCACAGAGCTGGGTGAGGGAGGACAGGATGTGCCACACATACCCCTTGGACACTTTGAACTTCAACACAGTAATTAATAGGCCCCTGGCTTTCAAAGCAGATTGTATCCCCATCCCCACCCCTGCTGGCCCCGCAAAATGCCTGTCCAGTAGGTAGGTCATCAGAGATGGGTGAAGCCTGGCCCTGGAAATACAGATTGCCAGAAGTAGTTCACGAAATCCACCTCTCGAATCTCGGCGCTCGGCACGGCGCCCGGAATACAGCGGACGCCCAACAAATGGTTTGATTGCAAAAGAACAGAAAGAGTCCTGGAGCGCGCCTCTGCTGCCCCGTCATTGTGCAGCAGGGATCGGGGCGGCAGGGGATTGGTTGGGGCCCTGCAGCGGGTCAGGACCCGGCCGCGGGGCCCGAGCGCCATCCCAGGCCCAGGCGGAGGGGGCGCTGCGGCGGGAGGCCGCGCGGGGCGGGGCGGGGCGGCGATGGGGCCGCCCCCTGCGAGCGAGCGCCGCGCGCCCCCGCCCCCGCCGCCGCCGCCGCCGCCGCCGCCGCCGCAGCCGCAGCCACCGCTAGCAGCTTCTCCGATCCACCTCGGTCCTGGTGCGGCCCGGCCGGCCCGCGGGGTGCAGAGCCGAGGTCTGCGGCCGACCGCATGAAGGACTGCGAATACCAGCAGATCAGCCCCGGGGCCGCCCCGCCGCCCGCCTCCCCCGGGGCGCGCCGCCCCGGCCCCGCCGCGCCCCCCGGCCCGGGCCCCGGGCCCCCGCCGCCCGCCGCCGCGCCGCGCTGGAGCAGCAGCGGCAGTGGCAGCGAGAGCATCGGCCGCCGCCCGCGGCGCAAGTGGGAGGTGTTCCCGGGCCGCAACCGCTTCTACTGCGGCGGCCGCCTTATGCTATCCGGCCACGGCGGCGTCTTCGCCCTCACGCTGCTGCTCATCCTCACCACCACCGTCCTCTTCTTCGTCTTCGAGTGAGTTCGGCGGCGTCCCCGCCCCCTGAGGCGCCCCATACCCTCCGATCCCCTTTGCCGCCTGCCGCTCACCCCACCTTCCCCAGCCCTTGATGGACACTCCAGCTCCTCTGGTCCCCTGCTGGGCACCCCGTCCTCTCCCACCTCCTGGGCCCTCCACCTTTCCCAGCACCTGCCAAGCACCCTCCCTTCCCAGCTTCTCCTTGGCGCCTTTCAGAATCTGCCCTCAGGCCTCTCCAGTCTCCTTGCTTATCTCCCACCTGTCCTTTCTGATCCCCTCCCAGACTCGCCATCCTTCCGTGACAATTGGGATCACCATCTAAGCTGGTCCCCTCCATCCCTGCCAGCCATCCCATCCCCTCTGGCCCCTCCCTAGCACCCCCATCCTTCCCTGGCACCCTGCCTTTGCCAACCTCTGCCAGGATCACTGCCCTCCCATGTCCCTCCAAGACCCCTATCCTCTCTGCCCTCTCAGAATCTGCCCCAGGCCTCCCCAGCTCCTTAGATAGATTCCCCTCTCCTCACCTATCCCCTGGACCATCTCTTGTTCCCAGCTTCTTTCTGACTCCTTGAGGCATCTTTTCTTTATATCCTTTCCAGACAACTTCTGAATTTCTTCCTTGTCCTTTGGCTATATACCACCTCAGATTTCCCGGCCATCTTCCCTGTTCCCTCCAGGGCCCCTCTAGGGTCCCCTAGTCATCTCTCTACTCTCAGACCCTCCCCCCTTGCTTTCCCTTCAGTCGTTCTTACCCTAGGCCTTCAAATATCTTTGGGCCTCTCAGACCTCCCCTTTTCTCTCCAGCACCTTCCTTAGTTTCTCCAGAGCTTCCTGTCCTTCCCTCCTCCTCCTCTGGTCCCCCCAGACATGTCCCAGGCCCCTGCCCCCCACCTCCTGACCTCCTGGCTTTCTTTCCCTTCCCAACACTCCAGAGTACCTTCTGGCCTGTTCCACGGCAGGGACAGTTGCAGTGCCTTGTTATTTTTCAAGAGTCGAGAGGATTTTCGTGTGACAGGTCATATTTGCCCCCATGGCTTTTTGACCTCTTCGTATCCCCAGTGACTCAGGATTGGCCCACACAGCGGTCACCATTTCATGGATGGAGGAAGGGATGCCTGTCACTTTACCAGGGTCACATATTTGTATCAGAAGTTTTCCACTCTACCATTGATCTCTAGCTTGAGCCACCTGCTTCCTGATTCCTTTCACACACACTCACACATACACACAAACGCACCCCTACCCATGCTGCATGAGCCCCACCTTTCCCTCCTGGTTCTACCCATCCTTTGTGGTCTTACTCAATTTTACAGGTGGTTCAGAACTCCATTTCTGCAGCCAGCAGAGCTGGTTCACGTCTCAGCTCCACCACGCACCAAGTGTGTGACTTCGGGGCAACCACTTCACTACTCAGAACCCCAGTTTCCTCATCTATAAAATGCGGTGTATACTAGTGCCCCCTCCCCAGGTTGTCACGAGGGTGGCAGGAATCCATGCACATAAGCTTTTAGCTGGTGATAAGCGTTTAAAGCTGGCTGCTGCTGTTACTTGTCATCACCAAAAAGTCCTTCCCAAGGGCCTTGATAAGGCTTCCACCAAGACACTGGCCCCCAGGTACCCCTTCCAGCTGACAGATCATGTATCTGCAACCTTGGGTTTCCCCTTGAAGCAAGGTGAGGGCTTCCTACCAATTAGCTTCTCCCTTTCACCCTTTCCTTTCTGACTCAGGGTGGATAAAAAGTTCCAGAATAATTAACAAGCAGAAACTCTGGGGAACCCCCAGATCCAGCATGGCCCTTGGCTGAGTTTCAGATCCACCCCGCTGGGCCGGCCCACGTGGGTGTTTTGGAAGTTCCTTTTCCAGCATCCCTCAGGCTCCACCAGATCCTCCCAGCCAGGGATGCAGCTGAGGCAGGAGGAAGTGGTGCTTGGCAGGGCCGGCCCCTGTGACCCTGCAGTGTGGGATTTGGTCAATTCAGAACCTCTGGGCTGAGGGGATGTCTTCACTGGTGACAGATTTGTCCCCAGAGAGGGAGGAAGCGAGGACTTCTGGGTTCCAGGAAGAGCTTGTGAATCATCTCGTCTTTGTTGCTGCTTCTCCTCACTTGGGCTGGTGGTGTTGGCAGGAGGGTTTGGGTTTGGGCTGAGAGCTCGCCTGGGCCTGGACTGGGGTGGTCCCTCCTGAGGAGGAGGGACCTGGCGTATGGGAACGCTGTTGGCGAGGGCCTGGAGGGCGAGAGGTGCTCACACTCTCCCAAGGCTCTGGGGAGAGGTAAACGTGGCTCTAGGGCCTTTCTTGCTGTGAATGATTTTCTCTAATGTGTGATTTGGTGCTTTCTTGCACAGGCCTCCCAGCTTCTGCCCTGCTTCCCATCCCCACACAGCAGCCAGAGTGCCCCCTTTACTTCCAAGTCAGATCTGAATATTCCCTGCCTCTCTGGGTAAGAGCCAGAGCCCTCGTGGTGGCTTCCTCTCTGTCCCCATCTCCTCCCACTGTCCCCTGTGCATTCCCTCCCAGGCACATTGGCTTCCTTGCATACTCCGACCTCAGGGCCTTTGCATGGTTTGGAATATCCTTCCTTTAGATAGCTTCCTGGCCCACTCCCTCACTTTCTCCTGTCCTTCCCTGACCATGCCTGTAATACAGGAAACTGGCCCCCTCCCTCCTGTCCCCTCTGCCCTGACTTATTCTCCAAAACACTCGCCACTATCTGACATACTACACTTATGCTTCTGGTTAGCTTCTTGCCTGTCTCTCTCCATGAGAACAGGTGTTTATTCTCACTGTTGTATTCACAGTGCCTAGAACAGGGCCTGGTATGTAGTAGGCACTCAATACAGTAAATACATTGCAATACAATATAGCAAATACGTTTATTTCTTGAATGAAATGGACAGAGCATTTGCTGGGGGCTTGGAGACCCCAATCCTGCCATCGCCTGGCTGGATGACCTTGGATCTGACTGTGGGCTTTGGAGTCCCGTCTGTAAAACCAGGGGCCAGGACTTGGTGTTCCTGAGGGCTCTGCAAATCTTCTCCATCTCCCAAGAAGTCTGGTTGTACATGAGCTGGTTGAATTGTCATGTGGGTGACACAGAGGGCGCAGCACTGTTTGAGGCTCAGACCTGGGGACCACTGAGATGTTTGGAGCAGAACGTGGCCCACTTGGAGCCCTTGGTTTTGGCAGTCTCTGCTCCTCAAGGGAAGGGCCTCTCTGGAGGCCAGAGCCTCCAACAATGGAGGCTCCAGCAACAGCATGTAGATGCCCACGGGTTTGCTCCTGCGACTGTGCCAGCTCCTGGGACGTTGGCTGATTCGGGCCTCCCAGCTGTCAGTCATCCCCAAATAGCAGTTCCTCACCCCATCAGGTGCCACTCTGGCTCTGGGAGGGAAGGCCACATAGGATGGAGGTTAATAGTATGGGCGGGCCTCAACGTCAGACCCGTGCACAGGCTGTTGGAGCCCACTAGGGTCAGGGGGCCTGATAGAACTGACTCCGGATGCCAACCCTTGGGTGACAGTGGCAGTGGCTGGACCATGCTCTTCCCCCTACACCCTTTACCTGGCTGACCCTACTCATTCAGGTTCTAGCTTAGGAAGTCTCTCCTTCATCCAGTCTTTCCTAACTGTTCTACTACTTTCCCCTTCCCCATTATAACATGCCAAGCCCTGCATGGCAGTTCTCTGTTTACATGTCTGTTTTCCTCACTAGGCCATAAGCCTCATTGAGGGAGCAGGGGGCCTCTTGTCTTATTCACTGCCGTTATCCCTGCTGCTTGTTGAAGTCATTGCCTTTAACACAGAGAAGACCTCAGTAAATATTTGTGGAGAGACTGAATAAATGAGTGAACACTGTCCTGGATGATTCATCTCAAGTGACAGTCCAGTTCATTGGTGGTGGCTGCCTGAAGCTCTGTGTTTAGAAGGAATCTGAGGCGGCAGCCAAGTGCAGGGGTTGAGTGCTGGGATCTGTTGATCACATCTGCCAGGGGCTCAGGGAGAAAGTACAAGGATCAATTAGTGATGTCTGCTCTAGGCACGGACGGGTGCGGGGCTGCACTCATCCAGGGACCATACATCTGCCTCTGTTCAGGGCCGTGGTGGTGTTTGATGGGATGACAGCGCCTGCCTGGTGCCGTAGCCCTGAGCCCCAGGCAGCCCTTGGAGTGTCTGCTTATCTCTCTCTCCCTCTCTTTTTCTAGCTGTCCCTTCTTGGCCCGCCAGCTGACCCTCGCCATCCCCATCATTGCTGCCATCCTGTTTTTCTTCGTCATGAGCTGCCTGCTACAGACAAGTTTCACCGACCCCGGAATCCTGCCCCGGGCCACCGTCTGTGAGGCAGCGGCCCTGGAGAAACAGATCGGTGAGGCTCCTACTCCAGCTGTGGCTGTGTCTCCCAGCTCCGCATTTCTTGATTTGAGAGGAGGCCTGATTTTCTCTTCCCACACTGTGCTAGGCACTGGGGGTACCGTGGTGAGCAGGGCAAGCTGGAGCCGATGCTAGAGTGGAGGAAGCAGAGGATAAGCACATGAGCAAATAAGCGAGAAACACTACCACGTGAGGGCCGGTGTTGAGAGCCACACGGTACTGGGTGCTCACTGGAGCCCAGGCACTGTGTTCGCCTCTTTATATGCATGATCATATTTAATCCCCCAGTAATCCTGTGAGACAGGTACTGTTGTTATTCTCCTTTTACTGATTAATTAAATTGAGTCTCAGAGAGGTTAAGTAAATGGTCGAAGGTCACACAGTCAGTGGAAGAGCGCGGATGAGACCCCGGGCACTCTGACCAGAGTCCCTGCTCTTAAACACACTTATTCATTCACTCGTCAAACATTTATTGAGCCCCTACTATGTGCCAGGCACTTTTCTAGATACAGCAGTGAACAAATCTGACGATAATCCCTGTCTTCTTGGAGCTGACATTCCGGTGGGAGGGGAAAGACAGTTAACAATTAAATATCTAGTCTGTGACACAGAGAAGAGGGAAGCTGGGGGAAGGAGGGTGAGAGCTGGGGGAGGGTGTACAATTTTAAATAGGGGGAAAACAGGGGGGTGGGGAAGGCCTTGTGAAGGAGGTGACATCCGAGCAAAGACACAAAGACCTGCAGAGATGAGGAGTTGAGCTGCGTGGGTGTCTGGGGGAGAGCACGGTGGTGTGGGGAGTGGGCTGGTCCAGATGCGTCGGTCAGGGGGAGCCCTTTGGAGAAGGTGGCACTTGAGATGAGCCAGTAATGTGCGTTCTGAACGTAGTAAAAGCAAAAGCCGGGAGTGGCGACCGGACTGATGTGTTTGAGAAGCGGCAGGAAGGGCAGCGTGGCCAGGAGGGACCTGTGTTCCCAGCACCCAGGTGGCCCTTGGTGCCTCCCTGAGTGCTGAGTGGGTGTCCTGGGTGGCTGGGCGCCACGGCCACGGCCTTAATCTCAGCTTGCTCCACCTCAGCTCCTTCCTGCTGAGAAGTGACGTGGGGATTCGCACACCTCAGGGGTTTCCGGTCTGTGGTTGGCTCCTTCCCCTAACAGGGTGGCTTTCAAACAGACTTAAATAAATACCCAGCTGCCTCTGAAGAGCCCTGGCAGCCTGTGAGTGGCAGAGCCCTGCTGCATCCGTCCTGGAAGTCATTCCACCGATGGTCTGGAGCAGCTCAGGAGGGCGGGCGGGAGGGGAGAGGATGTTCTCCCACGCTTGTCTGTTCTTTGTCTCTCTCCTCTGCCCTGGCCTGTCTTCAGCCACGCCCTCGGTTGTCGTCTTCCTCTGCCTGCATCCAGCTTCCTTCCCCCTCACACCCCTGGGCCACTCGCCACCCAGCCTCCTGGTCTCTGCTGCTTCAGTTTCCTGCGGTCTGACCCAGCGGCCGGCCGCTGGCAGCAGGGGAGGCTCGGGGCAGCCCTGTTTCTCCTCTCTCCAGGTCGGGGCTAATCGTGAGGCAGGATTATTGTCCAGCTCAGCCCAGGCTCAGAGGTCTGGCTGCCTGGAGTCCTCTGGCCTCCTGTGAGCTGTTTGGGTCATACTGACAACAGTAATCCCCTGTGTTTGGGGAGAGCTTGACTGTGCTGGGTGCTCCCCGGCCATTATCCCCACAGATCCTCGCAACAGCCCGGCTGTGCTGAGGCAGAAACTGAGGGAGGGGATCCCATGGCCGGGATCGGGGGCGCAGAGACAGAGCCTTGACCCCCAAGCTGTATGCTTTCTCTTCTGAGATGGCGGCAGGGAGACATCCCAGTCTTCCGTGGCCACACGCTCTTTTTTCTGAGGTCTCAGTTCCATTGACTGGGAAGCCTCTGTGACCCCAGGTGGGCTACACCTTCGGGACACCTTCCCAGAGCACCTTGTCCTTCCACCATGACCCTGGGCTGCATGGTGGTCATTACAGAATTGTCAGGCAAACCCAGCGGACTTTCCCGGGTGGTAAGTGTCTTGTTCACCTTGTCCGCCACGTGGAGGGCTCAGCGATGTTGGCTGAATGGACCGGCCTCTACAGAGGCGCTCCTTGCTGTCCCCTGGTGACTGGTGGAGAGACAGTTGGAATTTCTCCTAACCAGGCTTTATAGGTTTCCTCGTTTATGTGTTAATTCTGTATGCCGACTCCTGACTGCAGGGAGAGGAGGCAGGGAGGTTGGAGGGGAGGGGATATGAATCTGATGTGAACCCTCCCTCTGGTGGTTTCCAGCTTAGCCCAGTCCAAGGTGGAAGGCCTGACTGGCTGCCACAGGTTAGAGGAGGCTTGGGAAGAGGATTGAAGAAACCAGGGTGTCTTCTGCCTGGAGGTCGTGTGGAGGCTTCCTGGAGAGGTGCCCGGCGCCAAACCATAAAGTTTGGGTGGAGTTCAAGCACAGGAAGGTGTGTGAGGGGAGCCCCCATGCAGATGGGACAGGAAGCGGAGGACAGAGTGGGAAGGAGGGGGGCAGGCGTGGGCGCTGAGCAGGCCATGTTGGCAGGACACAGGAGTGCTTCAGAGAACCCGGAGGATGCGTAGAGGCAGTCTTGAGGGCCCTGAGTGTCAGGGTCAGAAACACCCCTTTGAGAACAGTTCCCAAGCCTGGAAAATGGCATCTTTGGGGTCTTTGAATCTAAACTTGAACTGGAGGCTTCTAATCAGGGTGAAACATACCTTCTTAAAAAGGAGTCACTGAGCGTTTTCGAGAAGGTCGGGGGCCGGCTCTGAGGTGGGTGGTGCTGTCCATATAAACGTGTGCTGGTTACTGGGGCCCGGGCCCGTGCAGACAGCGTGACCTTCTCATTGTGGCCCCACAGGCCAGCAGCTCCAGCCCCATGGGATCTGGTTCTAGGGCTCCCACCGTGCGAGCACCGTCCCAGCTGGGGTGGCCAGCGCTTCACAGTTTGCCCAGAACTGTCCCTGTTTTAGCACTGAAAGCCTCATATCTTGGGGAACCCCAGAGTTGCAGGCAAAAGGGCTGGTTGGCCACCCTGGCCTGAGCTCCTGACTTGTCAGCTGGTGAGCCGTGCAGCTAGACTCCCCCGTGGGCTCTGGGCCGTTGGAAAAGAGGTAGGAGGAGGCGGCAACATTGCCCCCAAGAAGCTCCTGGTCTGATGGGAAGTCATAGGAACACCTGAATCTGAGTGACAGACACTCACCTAGCCACGGTTACAGCTCACACGACAGACACAGAAGCCGCCTCTCCCTCCATCACCGCACAGCAGGTCACAAACTGCATCCTCTCTGCCCCCAGGATATCTCCCCTCTGCTCCTTCTGAAGCCCACTGCCCCGGGCAGACACACCTCATTTTCCGCCTGGATCGGCTCGGGACTCTGCTGACCAGGCCCTGTCCTCTCTCCCTTCGGTCATAGTTGTCTCTCCGAGGTCCAGATGTGACCTGGCCCTCCCTGGCTCAGGATTTGGGTGACACCCTACTACCCTCAGCAGCGTTTCCTGAGGATCGGCCATTGGAGTACAACCTCGGTGATTTTTGCGCTTCTGCGTCTCCCCTTGTACCCTCCTTTCTTTAGTATTTTCCTTTACATGGCTTGCTTTTAAACGGTTTTTACAAGGAAAATTTATATCAGCCCTGTTAGCAGAAGCCACTTGCTCTAAATAGAAGATAATCA
This sequence comes from Stenella coeruleoalba, assembly GCF_951394435.1. Classification (NCBI taxonomy): domain Eukaryota; kingdom Metazoa; phylum Chordata; class Mammalia; order Artiodactyla; family Delphinidae; genus Stenella; species Stenella coeruleoalba. The sequence continues at coordinate 20,782,989 of NC_137169.1, forward strand.
TAAGAACAAAAGCATGACAATGTTACAGAATTCTTGGTGGTTACATCGCCTGTGGAAAGCAGTCACCTTGAGGCCTGTAAGGGTCACAGGTATTCGGTGTTAAAAGTTGACACTTTCCCCTGGATGGAGTCGAGACTCGAAAGAGAATTGAAAAGGGAGTGACTTTCTCATCATGTGATTCAGTGCTGCTTAGTGTCATGGCCAGGAAACAACCCATTTCCCACCCTCCTGAAAGCTCATCCTCGGAGGCGCACTCGCCTGCAGGATGAAGGAGGCTCCGGCCCACCTTTCCCTCGTCGTCTCACTCCACTCCCCGGTGCCCACCCTTCCCTCGTCGTCTCACTCCACTCCCCGGTGCCCCAGCCACACTGCATGCGGATGCCTTGACCCACGGGGCCCCCTCTGCTACCGTGCCCGCCCCTGGCCCCCATGAGCCCAAGGTCTCAGTCTGTCCCACCCAGCTGCAGCGCTGCTTCATCTCGTTGCTTTCTTGAATGCTGCCTCTTGCCCGCTCCTGACATATTCCACTCTGTCTCCTCAAGGCGGGTTGAGTACAGACACCGGTGACGCCATTCATTGGCCAGCTGCGGGTTACGCCTTTACATCTCTCATTGGCGCCATCGTCAACAGGGTTGACGCTGTTATTACCCAGTGAAGAAACTGAGGCTCAGAGAGGTGGAGCAACTTCCTCAAAATCACAAGCTAACAAGTGGCCAGGCCGGGTTTCTCAGTGAGATCACACTGGCCCCAGAGTCACCACACTTGACTCACCGTGCCTCCTGTGCTGACTCTGTAACTATCCACCTCTCCTGCGCACTCTGCCCCCAGGCCGAGCTCTTCCTGTACCCCCAGGCCTGCCAGGAAGCCTGTGTGTGGCAGGGGCTCCATAAACCTCCCGAATGAACAGAAATGGTCTGGTGGGGGTCACAGTGACCCGGTATTCACAGCCTGGCCACTGAGGCTGACCTCAAGCCTGGAAGCTGGGCAACCGCAGCCCTGCAGCTGATTCCTCCACAGGTGGGAACACCAGAAGGGCAGGTAGAGGTCCCCGGCCTCCCCTCACTAACGCCTCCTCGCTAGCTCATGGCCAGCCGCAGGGGCCTCCCCGCCAGCCCTGGGTTTCAGTCACAGTCCCAGCCGTTCGGGGCCTGGCTGCGCCTCTTCGGGGCTGGAGTTGGGGTGAAGATACCCAAAGCAGGCCCCCTGGTCAAGAGGAAGGCGTGGGAGATTCATTTCTTCCTCCCAGCCATTCAGCGAGAAGGAGCCTCCCCCCGTTACCATGTCCCTGGGGCTCTAGTTTCCCACCTGGAGGCGCTTTTTACTTCTCGGGGAAGAGCCTGAACCAGAAAGAGCTCTGGAGGGCAGGGAGACCATCTCTTATTACCACTCCTTCATTCGTTTCTTCAACGAGTATTTTCTGAACTGAGTAACCAAGCAACCGCACTCGACTCATTTCTGTGTACTTACCCACTACTTCCCTCACCTGCCACCCCGGGCCTTGTACAATATCTTGACGTCATAGGTGCTAGTGTCTGAAAGAATGGACAAATGAATGCCCTGGAGGACAAGGGTTCTAATTTCAACCCCACCTTGTACTGTTGGAGTGAAGTCTGTAAAACGCGGGCACATGTCCCGTCGTTGCCCAGCCCAGGGCGTTTTTTGTCCGAGTGAGATGGGGAATGTCAGTGCACTTTGAAAATGGTTTTGCTCTACTGAAACTTAAGAGGCTTGAGACTTGTGGTCAGGAATGGCAAGTGGTCTTGCTCTGGGCACTAACAAGCTACCACTGGTAATGGCTGCTGGGAGGAGCGGGTTGAGGAGGGTTCTGAGGCCGAGACCAGGGTAGTTATTGGTCAGCACTGTCTGGCCTGAGAAAAAGCAGTGGGACACCTGCTTGTCTTCCCCTACCGCATGCGGGGCTCAGCCCTGAAGCAGCATCCCTGCACAGCCTGCTTTGACCCATCTCATCCGGGGCCCTGCAGTTGGTGACGTTGCTGAGTCTGGCTGGCACCCTTGCACTGGGCCCTTTTTCCTCTTCTTTACCTCCAGCTCCTGGCAGCCCGAGGAAGCTGGGTGTGCAGAGCCTCACTTCCTCTTTCTCAGGGTTCTAGAGAGGAGGAGGCCTGGCTGCCAGGGGCCAGAACATACTGGTAGGAGTTCTCTCCCTGCCATGGGGGAGAGGCATGGGCACCCCTCTGCCCTGGGAGGGCCTCTGGGACTCCAGTGAGGGTTCCAGTAACTTTTCTCTTAGTCCGGAAGAGGGTCTGTGGCTGTCCTTTGCTCACAGATGGGTTGTGTTCTCAAGTCTCTTCTACAGATCAGTTGTTGGAATATAGTGTTTCGTAGAGACAACAATAATAATAATGGCTAATATTTATTAAGCTGTTGCCAGGTACTAGGCACTTTGCTAAACCCACTTGATGAAGTCTTGCCTGACCCTCCTAACAGCACTAGGAGGTAGATTTGATTATGTCCCATTTTATTTGCTTAGCAGATGAGGGCACAGAGAAGTTATCCGACTTGACACACATCACACAGCTAGTAAGTGACTGGGCCAAGATTCACGCCCAAGTGTCTGTCTGGCTCCAAAGCCTGTATCCAAGCCGGGAGACCACAGTGGGCAGGGGCAGGCACTGGGACCTAGGGCCCGAGGGGCAGGATTAGGGGTTGGGTTTGGGGTAGCATCAACAGCTTTGGGAAGAGCTGGGGAGTTCTGCACGCTGGGGTGTCACAGCCTGAGCCGTTTGTCAGGACTAAGGCTCCTGTGAACCCGGCACTGTGCCTTGCAGCCTCTCACTCAGCCCTCACCACAGCTCCGTGAGAGTGAGATGGTCTTGTCTCCATTTTATGGATGAGGAAACTGAGGCTCAGAGAGGTGAAGAGACTTCCTGAATTAGCAAGTGGGTAGCAAAACCAGGATTCGAACCCAGTGTTCCAGACTCCAGAGCCTGTGCCTTGCTGCCCCTCATGAAAACAGCTACTAGTAAGTACTCACCAAGTGTCAGTTCCCTTATGTGTACTATTTCTTTTCTTTTTTTCTTGTTCAATTAAGTTCCACTTTTTAAAAAAACTCATTTATTTATTTTTGGCTGCGTTGGGTCTTCCTTGCTGCGCGTGGGCTTTCTCTAGTTGCAGCGAGCAGGGGCTACTCTTCGTTGCGGTGCGCGGGCTTCTCATTGCGGTGGCTTCTGTTGTTGCGGAGCACGGGCTGTAGGCACACGACTTCAGTAGTTGTGGCTTGTGGGCTCAGTAGTTGTAGCTCACAGGCTCTAGAGTGCAGCCTCAGTAGTTGTGGCGCACGGGCTTAGTTGCTCTGCGGCGTGTGGGATCTTCCTGGACCAGGGCTCGAACCCATGTCCCCTTCATTGGCAGGCGGATTCTTAACCACAGCGTCACCAGGGAAGTCTCAAGAGTCAGGATTCGAACTCCAGGCCTGCCTGTATCTCTCCTCTTTGCCTGCTGCCTCGTAGTTGATAGGCCCAGGACTGCCTGTTTATCCCACTGTCCTTGCCCTCAAGCAGTGTAGGGTCCAGTTGGAGAGACAGTGTACACACACAGCAGTCCTGTCCCAGCTCGGCACGGAGCAGAGAGTGTGTTCTGTGCTGTGTGTGAGGTCCGACAGCCCCGAGGCTCCTGTGGTCAGGGAGGCTGCTGACAAGGCCCGGTGAGTCCTGGTGTGCAGAGAGAAGGGAGGCTGGGCTCAGGAACAGGGGCAGGAAGCTGGGGCAGAGTAGTGGGAGAAATGCTGGGAATGGAGGTTGAGCCCAACTGTGGAGGGTCCTAACATCAGGACAAGTTGTTTGCCTTTATCCTGTTTTTTAGGGGAGGCCAGTGAAGGGTTTCTGAGCTGGGAAGTGACTCACGAGGGGTTATTTAGAGGAATGTGACAGTGTGTACAAGGCGGGTGGAAAGGCAGAGGGTCTGGGAGCAGGTAGTCTTCTGGGGAAGCTGTTTGGTGATACGGGCCTGGCCTGGGTTAGGGTGTTGGGAGTGGAGAGAGTGACAGGTGATGAAGGAAAAACCTGACCAGACCTAGCAACTGGCCAGGCATGGATGAGGGAGAAGGAAGAGTCTGCGAGGAGCCTTCAAACTGGGTTCCCCTGCCTCTGCCTTACTGGCTGCGTGACCTCGGACAAATCCCCTGACCTCTCTGGCCCTCTTTTCTCATTTGTAAACTGAAGGAGTTAGAACAGAGGCAGTCAGTGAAGGGACATTTGTCAGGTATCTGCTGTGTGCCCGGGGCTGTGTTATATGCTCTTTGAGGTTCCTTTCGGCCCTTGGATTGTGCCATCCGCAGAAATAAGGAACTAGACAGGGAAAAATAACACTCATGACACTTCAAAATTTACAAGAAGACCTCAAGCCCAAGCCTTGGGAGCTTGGGTTCACGTCCTGATTCGGCCACTGTGTGGCCTTGAACGAGTCACTAGCCTCACTGAAAAGGCTCCTTAACTGTAACCTGGAGATGATGACGATCACTTTACCTCCTGGGGTGTTATCAGGACTGAAGAGGAGAATATACGCCACGTGGCCAGCATACAGTGGCACGCAGTGACCTGTTCCCTTTCCCTTCTTCCTCTCAGTAGTTCTGTGAGCTGGCAGTAACAGTGCACACTTCCTAAGCATCTACTTTGCGCCACTTCACACGTATTAACTCATTTAACCCTCGCAGCATCTTTATGAGGTGAGTACTCTTCTTATCCCCATTTCGGTGATCGAGGAAACAGGCACAGAGAGGTTAAGTGATTTGCCTTGTCACACATCTAGCAAATGGCATCATCAAGAGAAACCCAGCTGGTAAAAGGTGGAGCTAGGACTCGTGTCCCATTCTACCTGTTATACACATTTTATAGATGAGAAAACTGAGGCTCAGAAAAGTTCATTGGACTGCAACCTCGCACACAGTCAGTGGCAAAACCAGGTTTCGGAGTCTGTCCATTGGCCTCAAACCCCCTGCCTTGACCGTGCTGCCATTGCTAAGGAAGAGATGCTTAGCTGCTTAGTTCCATTTTAAACGTGCTACCGTCGAAGTGGTGGTGAAACAGCCTAGCAAAAGTCTCTGGGAGCTAGGAACGTGAGACAGAATCCGCTTCACTGATGCATGCCAAGTGCCTAGAATAGTGCCTGGCACACGCTAGGCACTCAGTAAGTAATCGTCGGGGGCAAGTGGCCAAACTGGAGATGTTATCTGGGACTCAATCCAGTGGAAATGATGTCTGGGAACATAGCCGAGGGCTGGGGATCCCAGGCAGCCCTGTGTGACTCTCGGGATTCTGTCTGGGGAGAAGCCACTGTTCTGGGGAACGCTGGTCTTCCGTGGCCTGGGGGACCAAGAGGCTCTGTGGGTAGAATTGTGGGTTTTGCATATGGCAGATCTAAGTTCAGCTTCCTGCTCTGCCGGCCTACCCACCTTGTGACGTCGGACAAGTTACTTTCTTTTTCCTTTTTCTCAGATTTTTACTGAAGTATAACAGGCTTGCTGAAAGTGTACAGCTCGTAAGTGTTCTGTTTGTTGAGGGTTCACGGTTGGAACACACACGTAATTAGCACCCAGATCAAGAAACAGTGGTGTCCCAGGAGCCCCCCTTGTGCCCCTTTCCGGTCTCTGTCAGCCCCCGCCCCCAAGGATAACCACGATCCTGACTTTTAACACCATAGATTACTTTTATCTGTTTGTGAACATTTTGTGCTCTTACGTCTATGGGTATTTTTCACTTTACACAACGTTTGTGAGAGTCATTCATATTGCCGTGTGTAATTAAGGATCATTCATTCTCATTGCTGTATAGAATGCCATTGTATGAATATACTGCAATTTCTTTTTTTTTTAATCCATTCTACTATTGATGGGTGTTTGGGTAGTTCCAGATTTTGGCTATTTTGAGAATTGTTTTTGGAACAGTCTTGTACTTGTCTTTGGTGCACGTCAGTTCATGCGCATTTCTGCTGGGAAAACACCTACGAGTGGGATTGCTGGGTTGCGTGTGCTGAGCTTTGGTAGTTAGTGCAGAACAGTTGTCCAGAGTGGTCATATGAGATTTCTAGCTGCTTTACATTTCTGCCAACACTTGAGAGATGTGTGTGTGTGTGTGTGTGTGTGTGTGTGGTTTTTTGTTTCTTTTTTTCAATTTTAGCCATTCTGGTGCATATGTGCTGGTAATATATTGTGGTTTTAATTTCCATTTCCCCGATGACTTAACAGGTATGAGCACTTTTTCATGTGTCTGTTGGCCATTTGACCACCTTCTTTTATGAAATGCCTGTTTGAATCTTTTGTCCACGTTCGAATTCAGTTGTCTGACTTTTTCTTACTGACTCATAGGAATTCTTTACATATTCTGGATACGCAGCCTTTGTCCTTTGTCAGATAAACATACTGCAAATACAACTCTGAAGGTCATCTTTTCATTCTCTTGATGATCTCTTTAGATGAACAGAAGTTCTTAATTTTGATAAAATGCTGTTTATCATATTGCTCTTTTATGAGTAGTCCCTTTGTGTCTTGTTTAAGAAATCTTTGTCTACTCCAGAGTCACGAGGTTGCTCTATTTTTCTTTTTCTTTTTTTTTAATCCAGAACGTTCGTATTGCGAGCTGCAGGCCATCTGGAATTGAATTTGTATTTAGTGGGAGGCAGGGGCGCAGATATGTTTTTACCCCCATTTGTGTATCCAGTGGACCCCGCACTGTTTACTGGGAGACCATCTTCCTTCCTTTTTTTTAAAGTAAATTTATTTATTTATTTATGGCTGCTTTGGGTCTTTGTTGCTGCGCGCGGGCTTTTCTCTAGTTGTGGCGAGTGGGGGCTACTCTTCATTGCGGTGCGTGGGCTTCTCATTGCGGTGTCTTCTCTTGCTGCGGAGCGCGGGCTCTAGGCATGCGGGCTTCAGTAGTTGTGGCACGTGGGCTTCAGTAGTTGTGGCTCGCGGGCTCTAGAGCGCAGGCTTAGTAGTTGTGGCGCACGGGCTTAGTTGCTCCGCGGCATGTGGGATCTTCCTGGACCAGGGCTCAAACCCGTGTCCCCTGCATTGGCAGGCGGATTCTCAACCACTGCACCACCAGGGAAGCCCCCATCTTCCCTCTTGGCACTGCAATGTTACCTTTGTCGTGAACCGCACGAACATGTACATGTTCATGTCTGGAGTCTCTGTTCTGTTCCATTGGTCAGCGTTTCTACCCTTGTACCCAAACCAGGATGTCTTACGTGCTAAGGCTTTATCATAAGTGTTGATGTCCTGTGGTATAAGACCTTTAGCTTTGTTCTTCAAGAGTGCCTTGGCTATTCTTGGCCCTTTGATTGCCATGTGAATTTTAGAATGAGTTTGTCAATTTCCACACACCAAAAATATCCTGACTGGGATTATGTTGAATCTACAGATTAATTTAGGGAGAATAAATCCTTTTTTAATATTGAGTCTCTGCCAATCCATGAATATCATATAGCTCTGTATTTCTTTTTTCTCTTAAAATTTTTATTATGAAAAATTTCTAACATTCAGAAAAGTTGGAAGAATTAATACAACAAATTCCTATACATTCACTGTCTAGATTAGTTATTTGTGTGATACACACACCCACACACCCACACACATAATTCTTATTAAGCCATTTCATAATAAATTATATACATCATAGACACCTAACCCATCAATACTTCAATATGTATCTCCAAGAGTTAAGGATAGCCTCCTCATAATGACAATTCCATTATCACATCTAGGAAAATTAATAGTTCCCAAATTTCTAATCTATAGTCATTTGTCCCCCATCACCCTCCAAATCTCTTTTGTTGCTGTGTTTTGTTTTTGGAAACAGGATCCAGTCTAGGACCAAGCATTGTATTGGTTTATATCTCTTAAATCTCTTTTAATTTAGAACCATCTCCCTTCTCCTTTTGTAAGTGACATCGACTTAAAAAAATTTTTTTTTAATTGAACTATAGTTGATGTACAGTATTGACATTGACTTCTGTTAGAGAGCAGGCCAGTGGTCTCGTAGATGTCCCCCATTCTGGATCTGATTGTTTCTTCATAGCTTTACTCTCACTGTGTCCTCTGTCCCTCTGTCTCCTGAACCTCCTGGAAACCAGAACTTAGATCCAGGCTTGTTCAGATGCAGATAAACCTCGCGAAGGCTTCCTTGGTCTCCCTTTCTGATAGCCCTCCTTAGAGTGGCACGCGAGCAGGTGTGTGAAGCTTCAGCGCGGCGCTTGGCGCATAGCAAGTTTCGGTAGGTGGCAGCAGCTCTTGAGATTTGTCCCCCACTTAGGGATTTTGCCCTAATGTTTGTTCCCCAGAAACAGCTTCCCTAAAGCTTCTTTTGTCCCGGCCAGGCAGCACTGGCTTCCCCCCGTGCTGCGGCTCCCGGCTCTGGGCTTGGCCATCCCCCATCTGTCTCTTGTCCCCGTCTCAGACAACACAGGCAGTTCCACGTACCGGCCACCCCCTCGGACCCGGGAGGTGATGATCAATGGGCAGGTGGTGAAGCTGAAGTACTGCTTCACCTGCAAGATGTTTCGGCCGCCCCGGACCTCACACTGCAGTGTCTGCGACAACTGTGTGGGTAAGTGGGAGCCCTGAGAGGGATGGAGCCTTGCAGACAGGGGAGTCGCTCATGGGGGCCGGGGGGTGTCTGAAGTATCCAGGGCTGGGCAGGAAGTCTGGTTCACCTAGATTTGCTGTGACTGAGGAGGGGCTGTGGAGCGGGGGCTCCGAATGTGACCAGTGGTACCTTGCCTTCAGCGCAGGATTAGTGGATTCCTTCCCCCAGCTCTGAAGTGTGGGGCAGACACAGAGATGCCCTGAACCCTTCTTCCAGGCCTTGGCCTGGTCCTCAGTAGGTCCAGGTTCCAAGGAGCCAGAGACTAGAGCAATGACATTCTAGATATGTGGCCCAGGGCCAGCTATACCGAAAGACTTTGACCTGATTCCCAGAATTTAGAGGGACAAGAATCCGGGAACAGAGGAGTTTAAGCTGGTGGGGTGGAGAGGACATAGCCAGGCTTGGAAGCTAAGCTCCTGACCCACAACTGCAGTGGTTGCTGGGGAGCCAGAGGCTGTTTTGTCCCCTTTCCCTGCTCTCCAGAGGTCTGGCAGCTCTGATGGGGACCCAGGGTGCGCCCCTGGGAGGGTGTTGTAAGGGAAAGGCTATGCAGAGGACCCAGGTGAGCTGAGCCACGTTGACTGTGCCCGGTCCCCAGGGCGGAGAGCTCATCACGCTAGCTCAGTACTCCCTGAGCGAGAGAACAGTGGGGAACACCCAGACAGCAGGAAGTGAAGTGGGTGACTCAGTGGGCGTCATTCATCCCCGAGAATCTGTCCCACCCCCCCCACACCGTGAAGGGCCCTTGCCTGGGTGTGAGGCCTGCGACAGGCTTGTGACCCACATTCCCACAGGGGACTTTCCTCACTGGTCTGGGTGTGACCCCACCCCCAGGGACATAGTACTGGTGTGAGCTCAGCCCTCTGACTAGGCCTCCGATGCCGGTTCTCCACAAGTTACGTCGCGGCCCAGCCCCTCATTGGTCCTCTATTCTAGAGCAAGGGACAGGGGTCATTGGTTGTTGGCATGGGTCTGGGATCGTAGGCCAGGTGACAGGTACTTTTTGTGGCTCTTCTTTGTACCAGACACTGACTGCCAGACCCTGGGATGCAGCTCAGGCCCTCTCATGGGGCTCACAATCGAATAGGGGTTACAGGCCAGCCCACCAATTGTAAATAAATATATAAACACACGTGGGCAAAGTGCAGCAAAGGATAAATGCCGTGGCAACAAGGCAGATAACAGGGGCCTCACCTTGTCTGGGGTTGGGGGAGACTTTCTCAAGGAAGTGGCCTTGCAGCTGAGACAAGAAGGAAGAATTACGGGAACTGGCAGGTGAAGGACCAGAGGCCGGGAGTGTCGAGGAACCGAGCGTCACGTGTGGAGAGAGCGAAGGGGTGGAGCTGCGAGGGGCCTCTAACACCCCTGCCGGTTGTGGGCCAGGGTGGCCCTAACCCATCTCCCTGGCCCTTCCAGAACGGTTTGACCATCACTGCCCCTGGGTGGGCAACTGTGTGGGGAAACGGAACTACCGCTTCTTCTATGCGTTCATTCTTTCCCTCTCATTCCTGACGGCCTTCATCTTCGCCTGCGTGGTCACCCACCTGACGCTGCGTGAGTTGGGGATGATGGTGGGAGTGCGGGCAGGGGCAAGCGGGCGGCCCGGGCCAGCAAGCTTGGCCAGGTCAAGGGACTGTGGTCACTCTCCCTTGAGCCGTGCCCTCTCCTGTCTCTTCCTCCCCAGGCTCTCAGGGAAGCAACTTCCTCTCCACTCTGAAGGAGACACCAGCGAGATATCCTTTGTTGGCAAGGGGGAGCCCTGGTGGGACCCGAGGCCCCTTCACTGGGGCGGGTCCCCGCACCTCATCCCGTAAACAGGGGAATGGACCAGAGCTGATGTTCACGCTCTAGAATCCAGTCTACTAGCTGCTTCTGTTCAGCCCCAGGCTGGAGCCGATTCTGAATGGGCTGTTGTGGAGCTGGGATGGCCGAGAGCTCTCAGGGCCACAGTCCCTGTCCTTCCTTAAGACACCAAGCTCCCTGGACCATGCCGTGTCCGCAGTTCTGGTGTTTGGAATCCTCAGTTCCCTCTACCATCCATCACCCTGGGCTCGTCCTGCCCTTGGGGTGCTCCCACACCCTGCTTGGGGCCCAGGAGGTGATCTGAGATCACGGAAAGCTTACAAAGTTAGATCCTTTCTGGGGAAGTGGCTCCACGGAAGGATGGGTGAGAGAGGCTGGCGAGGCCAGCTTCCAGGCACAGGGAGGCTCCCGGCCCCAGTGTCCGTGTGCCTCCTTGACTGCGCTGCTCACCGTGCTGGAGTTGGTGATCTGCTTCTTCTCCATCTGGTCCATCCTGGGCCTCTCAGGGTTTCACACTTACCTCGTCGCCTCCAACCTGACAACTAATGAAGACGTGAGTAAGGCTGGAGCAACACGTCATCCCTGGGCCCGATCCCAGGATGGAGGCAGGGCTGAGGGAGCCTGGAGCAGCCGCAGCGCAGCCCTGCCTTTCAGACTGCCAGGGAAATGCGGGTGGAGACGTGAGGTGACCTGACGTCTCCTTCCAGTGTTCAGGGCTGGGCCCCGGGAGACCCTGTGCAGGCTTCCGAGGCCCCCTCGGTGCTGGCTCCCGGGGTCCCGAGGTTGCTTTCTCCCCAGCCCCGCTGGAGCAACGCTCACGCCATAACCGTCATTCCAGTTGGCCAGCTCATGACCATTTCCAGAGTTCTTTCAGTTTCTGTCATCTCTTTGGGTCCTTTTGCCAGCTCTGAAGCAGAAGGAACGAGGATGCCTTTTCTTCATATGATGGCTGAGTGACTTGCCCCAGGTCGCCCAGCTGGAAAGGGACAGAGCCAGGGTTGCACTCACAAGCTCGCCGTGCCCACCGCACTGCCCTTGTAGACAGCAGCGATGTGCCTGTTCTCAGGGTGTCCTGGGGCTCTCTGAGGCATCCTTGTTGAGGACGCCGGCCAGGACAGAAATGTGAAGCTCCATCTACCTCCTGACCTGCTGCCTTGTAGATGTCTACCAACAAGCATTGTCTGAGCACCCACTGTGTGCCCAGCCCTGGGCCAGACCTGACCGCCCACCCCCCTGCCCCACCATCCTTCCAAACAACAAAAAAGCAAATGAGAGCATCTGTTCCAGGGCCACCATCTGATACTGCTCAGAGGCCCATTGACCAACAGAAAATACATTTCTTGACCTCAGCCTGTCTTTCGGGGAAACGAAACTTAACATGCCCAATAGGGTATCACATGCTGGGTGATTGGTACAGAGCAGAAATGATGTCAGCCAGCTTCTCCCAAGGTGATTTCCTGGGGGCTGTTTCTGTAGGATCATACTAGGGGTTAAGCAAAAAGGGATGTCATGGCCAAATAAGTTTGGAAAACTCTAGGTTAAACTCAAGCCAGTATCCTTTACTGCTAATCTCCTTAAGGCCTTTGATAGCCAGCTTCACAGAGCTAGAGATGGGCAAGATTTCATCTAACAGTGTTACCAGAGAGTTCCCTATGTTTCAAATGAGGACTGAGACTCAGAAGTGGTGATCTGTCCAGGGTCATGCAGCAAGTCTGTGGCAGAGCCAGAGTTCACGGCCAGGTCAGCCTGAGCCCTGTGCCCTTGCACTGTCCTCCCTCTTGGGTGGCTGGACAGAGAAGGAAGGATGCACCCACAAAGTCTCCTTTGGAGGCTTCTCTTTGGCTCTGCTCTGTCTTCTGTCTTGGTTAGCGCCTCCTCTTCTGGGTGCCCCCCAACATCCAGCAGTCCCCCACATCCTCACTGAATGGCCTGGGTTAAGGGCATGTTCCCTGCAATAGACTAGCCAGAATTGGTTTCAGAATTTGCTGATCTTCCCCAGCCTCTAGAACAAGTGAAATGAAGGGAGGTACCTGACCCAGAGCTCCTTCCTGCTTGCAGATCAAAGGCTCGTGGTCCAACAAGAGGAGCGGTGAGGCCTCTGTCAATCCCTACAGCCATAAAAGTGTTATCACTAACTGCTGTGCTGTGCTCTGCGGCCCCCTACCTCCCAGGTAAGCCAGGGGGCACAGGGGAAAGGTCATAGGGCCTGGCCTGGCCAGGCCAGTGGGGGGTGGCCCTGTGAGTCTGTTCCTCTGAAAGAGGTTCTGGAATCAGCAGACCTCTCCCCACACCACAGATGCCCTCTGTCCACCATCCCCTGCTGGGTGCACTCAGGACACTTGTCACATAAAGGAATTCTGTAGAGTTTTAACTTGTAATCCCGTGCGATCATTGTAGAAAAAAATGAAGTACAAAATACTAACAAGAGTGTTGTACATCACATGTAATCCTACTCCCCAGGGATAACCACAATTAATGTATTGTCCATGCTAGAGTGAGGCTGCCTTTCTGGTGCTGAAGGCTGGACTGGGTGGGGCCTCCGTCTTCCTCCTGGCAGAGGAGAGCCCTGGTGGCTCAGCCCTGCTGGGAAGCGCCCCCTCTGTCTTGACACCAGGGGGCGCTAGATGTCCAGCTCCGGAGTTAAATTGGGCACTGTGGGGGCGGGGGAGGGAGGCTGGTAAGACTTCCCAACACCATCCCCACCTTCTCCTGCTCAATATCCAATATGCTTCTCTCCGATCCTGCCCCCGGGGAAAGGACAGTAGGAATTGCACCATCTCCCAATGCCCTTTCATCCTTGCTCTTCCCCTTACCTGCAGCCTGGGAGCCCGACAGAACGCTGGACAGTTTGAATTAATAGTGGATAAAATCTGTGGCCAAAAGCCAAGTGTCCAGAGTACAGAGAGGGCCCTTCCGGAAGGGAAGGGTCTTGAGCCGCCCACTGGAGCGCAGCTCCCCTTTCCTCAGCCTTTCTAGGGCTGGGTCTTTCCTCGACTGGGAGAAGGACCCTGCCATCCAGCCCCCGGCCTGGAGCTCTGGTGTCAGGCAGGGCCTCATGTGTCCCCCCACCTTGTATTTTGAAAGCCTGATTGACCGGAGGGGATTTGTGCAGTCTGACACCGTGTTGCCCTCGCCCATCAGAAGCGACGAGCCAGCCTGCAGAGCCAAGCCTGATGCCAGCATGGTAGGAGGCCACCCCTGAGCCGGGCTCAGTACTTGCCACCTGCTGGCCTGTATGCCCCTCCGCACTCACCTGCCGCCCTCCACACCTGCCAGGACCCTCCCCATTTCACCCGAAGGGAAGCAGAGCCGCCAAAGACTTTTTAAGTCTTTTCGTATTTATTTCCCACCCTGCGTGGCTTTCCCCACACTGTGCCATGGCTGTACCCTCTGCTCCCTAAACCAGGTTCCCACGGTCTTGGGTGCCAAATTCCCCCAGCTGATCAGTGGCAGGAGTGACAGGAGAGAGAGGCCAGGGCTCCTGAGGCCGCCCAGGGGACCACGCCAAGCCTCTGCCGTGCCTCTGAGCCGTGCCCCGTGCGAGTGAGGGTGCGGACTGAGTGTGATGCCTCCGAGGTGGGAGAGCTGCTGGGCCCTGCTGGGCCGGGGTCCAAGGGGTGAAGCAGGACGGAGGAGCAATCGGCTCTGGACAGCAGGCTGTCGGAGAGGATGCTTCTGTGGTCTGCTTTGGTCTGTGGTCTCCTTCATTCTTTTTGTGATAGCCATTGTTCTTTCTTCCATTTTTGTTTTTGTATGGAGTTGGCCAGTAGACTAGAGCTGGGGCTCCAGGTAGAGAGGGCAGAGCTGGGGGTGGCAGGGGTAGCCTGTGTCAGAGGAAGCCAAACCGGAGCCAGGCACCCGAGACCTCAGCTCCTGCATGATTCCTGGGCAGCACACTAGGAAGCGGGGGCCGGGCCCTCTCTCTGCCCACGGACGGTTCTCCAGGGGCCCAGCCTGGCCCCTCACCTTCCTCCCAAGTCAGGTCTGGGGATGGGCAGCTTATACTCATGCTGGCAATACTTGAAATGGGTTTATTATTAATGCTGGGGATTTTGCACAATTTTATAGACCTCTTTTCTACATAGCCTTTTTTAAATGGAAGAAGAAAAATGAAGTCAGCCACATTGCTATCTGTGTAGTGCCAGGTTAAGGGTTATCAGAAGGCAACTTGGTTTTAATAAGTTTATTACAAGAGACCTTCTGGCCGTGAGTGAGTGAGTGTGTGTGTGTATGTGTGTGTGCGCTCGCGTGCCCGTGTATGAATGTGGTTGGCTCCCACTCCCCCACACCCCCTGGGCTGCCTCACTCGCCACTGTCCCCCTTGGGTGTCAGCTGGTGGTGGCAACAGCGGGAGCAGCCTGAACCATGGGCACAGGGAGTGTGTGCATTGGGCACAGGAGACCCCTGGGCTCCTGCGGCAGTTCAGCCTCATCTTCCTATCTTCCCCTCCTCCAAGGACTTCAGACAAACAGTGGCTGGGACTCAGCGCCCAGCCCCCAGGTCAGGCTTCCAGCTGGGACCTGCCCAGACAGGCTGGGGCCTGGTCAGGTGGATGGGGTAATGGCTGTGGGGAGTGGCTGCCAGCCTGCATGCCACACTCCTTCCTCCAAGGTCTGAGTATGGGACCCAGTGCCAGGGGCTAGAGTATGGGGAGTCGGCCAACTGGAGGCCTCCCTCCAGAGAAAAGGAAGGAACAGGGTGGGCCGAGAGACGAGTGAAGGTTGGCCTAAATCTGGGTCAGAAACTTAGAGGATGTCCCTCCTCTCCTGGGAGTTTTAGTTTCTTGTCAAAATAGATAGGAAATTGTCCCTCTGTCTCCTTCCTTGGCCCTTTAAGTGGGCTGAAGCCCTTGGAAAGTGACATAGGAAGTCCTCGCATCTTGTCCTTCCTTGCTGCAGAGGCTAGTGGGTCACAGGCAGCTGAGAGGTGGCAGCTGCAAGGGGTTCCCTCTGGGAGAAGCAGCTTCGCCCCAGCCTCAGGACCCTGGGCCATGCTGCCGTGGCAGTGGGGGTGGGGAGGAAGCTGGCTAGAGGAGGGGACTCCTACCTGCCTTTTATTTAAGCCAGTATTCTTTGTTCCTGCTTGTAATAAAATTTTTGTTTTTAAGAATTGATTTGCTTTGGTTTGGTTTTTGTTTGCTCTTTCTTTGCTGAGGCCCCAACTGGCAGCTCTCTGTTCTTCCAGCCAAACTTGGTCTTTCCTGGGGAGACAGAAAGAAGGCAGGCAGCCCAGTGACCTAGCTAACATTCTCCCCTGGCTGGAGTCTGTCTGCTGGAGGCTGAGCAGAGGGGGCTGCAGCTAGGCCCCCGCAGGCGTGTAAGAAAAGGCCATCCTGTCTCTTCTTTGTCGCCTCTACCTTCCCCTGCCTTGGGGGCTTGGAGACCCCTGAGTTCTTCCTCCTTGCTGTCTTTCCATGCTGACCCCCAGGGACTGCTCAGCTAAGAAAATGTTTATAAGGCAGTGGATTCCAGTTTGAGAGCCAGAGCCTCCCTGGCCCCCGCCCCCGCCTGGGCAGCAGGGCCCGGCCAGACAGCTCGTAACGCTGGCCCACCTCTGGTATCTCCCCCAGGACACCTGTCAGGATTTTGCCATCTCCTGCACAGCCTGAGGGGAGCTAACAGGCCTCTTTGCAGAGGGTTAGCTGGTAAGACTGTATCTCCCTGTCAGCCAGCACCGCCTGCTCCCCTCACACACTGTTTCCTCCTCATCGCATGCCTCGCCACCCCCACGGAGCCCGTTCATCTGTCTGGTGTGTGGTGTGGTGTGTGTGCTGGCCGTGGTGGGGCCCCCAGGACTCCCCCCTAAGCAGAAGGGCCGGGGTGTTGGGGCAGGTCTAGAAGCCCAGCCCCACTCTGGACTGAGGAAGTGGCTTCGCACAGGGCAGCTCCCCAGCTGGAGCAGGAGGTGAAGAGCGAGGTCGGGGAGAGGATGCGCACCTGCTCCGAGGTGCTGGGGCCCCTTCGGGTGGTGTCCTGGTGTGCAGGGGCCCTTGATCACTAACACTGTGTCCTGGCTTTCTGTCCCTGCTGAGCTTTCTCTCACCTGCCCTTTTTCTCTCCTGCTTTGTTGCCTGCTGCCCGAGCCTTGGCCCTTCTGTGGGGAAGAGGCAGGTGCTGTGGCACCCCTGTGGGCCTCCTCTCTCCTCCCGTCTCGCTAACCCTCTCTCTTCTCCCTCTTTGCTCTCCTGCCCTGGATCTCCAGTTTGTGCGGGGGCTTAAGGACCTCCTGAAGACCGCTGCTCTCTGCCTCTCCAGGAGCGGCCTGGGGGGAGCCAGGCACCCGGCACCTCCACCTGCCTAACCCGGGCCACCGTCTGTGCCTACAGGGTCTGCCCCCAAGCCTGCCCCACACGTGTTCTCACTAGGGCCCCCCATAGGAGGCAGGGGCTGGCCTCTCTGCCCCCGCCCCCCTCCACGCGGCCAGTGTAGAAAGCCATAAAGCTGCTGTCGGCACGATGACATAATACTATGCTGAAACTCGCCCTCCCCTCCTCCGCTCTCCTTCCCCTTCCCTGTAAGGAGTCAGGACTCTAGGAATCTTGCCTTAGAGCCTGCCCAGCCCCAGAATCAGGCACAGCTCTAGTCGAGCCGAGCAGGTTTCTTCAAGGAGCCGTCTGGGGTGCCGAGCAGGTTTCTTCAAGGAGCCGTCTGGGCTGCTGACTGATGCTGCTGAACAAGTTCGGTGACTGTCCCAAGCACAGCTGGTCTGACGCTGTTCCCACGGCGCCACCCCCACCCCCGGGGCAGGTAGGACGCCTGGAGAATGCTTGTACCCTTTGCTCCGGGCACTGAGGGACTGAGCTGGCTCTGGCAACCCCGTGCTCTCCAGAGGAACTAAAGGAAACCAGGCCGGGCCTAGGAAGTCTGCTGAGCCCATGGGCGTGCGGTGGGTGCTGCTTGTCTGCTGTCCTGTACCTTTTTTAACCAAAATAAAGATTTCCCTCTTCTTGCCATACCGTTGGCTGTCTGGTACCACCTCTGCTTTGGGGTCCAGGGCTGGGGCCTGTGATGGGCCTGCAGAACACCTGGCTCACCCTCATCGCCAGCCTTGTCAGCTGGTCAGTGCTGTCCTGGAGATTTAAAAAAGAGGCACAGCGGAGCCAGAAGTGACACAGGCAGAGTGGCTAGTGTCATCGTCACCCTGCCCCTCTGGAACTCCTGGTCTCAGTTCCAGAGACCTTAGCTGACCTCTGAACTCGGAAAGGTCCCAGCCTAGGCTGGGACAGAGGGTTTAACTCCAGTCAGGGACTGTCACACCCCTGAACTGAGCCCAGCCCAGGGTAACAATGGAACCTTCCCTTTCCCCAGCTGCTGCCCCACATCGAGATACACACACAGTGTTCTAAGAGCTAAAAAATAATTACGGTGGCCATTTAGCAAGGGCTTGCCCATTCTCTTCCCTAAACCTATGAAGAAGGCAATGACAGCCTTTTTACAGGTGAGGGAACAGAGGCTCAAGAAAGGCACGGAAATTTCCCAGGGTCTCCCAGCTGATAAATCCAGGATTTGAACCTGATCTCTGCCCCAACCTCTGACCCTTCTGCACCACCCAAGGAATGAATTTGGCTGCTGTGGGAGGAGGGGATCTCAGGGAGAAACCCTAAAATTAGAGAATGTCATTCAGAGCCAACAGGGGGCTTAGTGATGATCTGTGTTGGCCTCCTTGTACTGATGGGGAAACTGAGGCCAAAAGGCAGGAAGGGACCTGCTCAAAGCCTTATAATGGATGCAGTTCCACACCCGGACCTTATTGCATTCTCCTTCCAGTGATTCCACACTGTGTCCTCGACTGGAATGGCCTAGGAGACGTAGGGTACTCTAAACAGCAGCACCTTGAGGAAGAAAAGGCTCAGCTGAGTCACTTAAAAGTAATCTCTCTCCCGAAGGCAACCAACTAGTACCGTGAGCTCTTAGCTGAATAACTGAACCCTTGTTCACAGCTAACCAAGGGAGAAGGTGCCAGTTTCTCCAGTCACCTGTTTAATTTGATCATTCCAAGACTGAAAAAATTTCCTAGGAAGTTCTTTCTGAAATCTAACCAGAATCCCTCCTGCTACAATCAGAGCCCTAGCCTTTTTCTCAATGGAGGTAGCTATCTTCTCTATGCCACAACCCTTCAAAGGCTGTTATTACTGGCTAAGACGGATTGGTTGTCTGTGAGACCAGAGGCTTTGATCCTGCTGGTAGGATGGATGCTATATGGGAGGGTGGGGAGGTAGCAGGCAGGATGAGGAAAGCCCCTTTGGGCTGCAGCCCCCGCTTCTGTCCTGCTGACTCAGGTGGCTGACAGTGGAACTCCGTGCCCTGCCAGGGCCTGCTGCCTCCTGCCTGCCTGGGCTCCTGGACTTGGGAAGGGGAGGCCTGGAGGCAAAGGGAGGTGCCTGAGACAGGAACTGAGTCAGGACCGACAGGCCAGAGCGGGCAGGAGGTGTTAGGTAGCCTGGCCTGCTCATCACTGTGCTGAGGGCATAGAGCTTGTGGTGTGAACCATCAGGTCTCCTGGCTTGAGTGGTAGGAAGAGCATGCTTCCTCCCTTGTGACAGAAGCATCTCCAAAATTCCTAGGCCTATCAGGCCCTGCCCTCCAGGTTTCTAGTGTTCTGGGATCTCCTGCTTTCCCCCAGGACTTGGGAAAGCCTGAGCTGGATGACTAATACGAAGGAAGGTCCTTGAGGGCCCAGCGCCTGCGCAGGCCAGAGGAATGTCTGGGCTGGAGAGCGAGGAGGCAGTGCTGAGCGAGTGCATCTGACCATTCATTCGTCTTCTCTGCAGCTGGGCAGGGTCTGGCCTTCGGCTGAGGCCTGGTTTGAGGTCCTTCCTTATTTCATAGAAACCAGCTCCATATTAGTGCTTTGAGTGTGTATGTTTATAATAATAAACATTATTATGTGGATTTTTTTTCACACAATGTTAATAGTTACCATCCACTCTACTAAGTGCTTTCCTCACAACAAGCCCCATTTTATACTTAGGAGAACTAAGGCTCACAGAGGTTGTCACTTAGACAAAGCCACAGCAGCTTGTGAGAACTGAACCCAGGCAGTCTGATTCCAAAGATACTAGGCTATTCTGTCTGTCATAGAAAAATAATACACATTCACCATTGGTAACCTGAAGATACTAGGAAAATCAAAAGAAAAAAAACCCACTTAGACTCCTACTACCTTAAGATATACTCTGTAAATTGGTACTTCAGTGTATTTTGTTTCTAGCGTTTTCCGTGTCAGTGATCTAAGCAAAGCCTTCGGGATGGCAAGCCTAAAATCCCTTCTGCTTCCTTGGCAGATCTCATCTTTGGGCCTCCGAGTTCTGGCCTCAGAGTCCCTCCAGGAGGGGAGGGTGGGTATTCAGACACCAAGAGGAACTGGGGACGGACAGGCCTGTGAAATAGTCCTGGTTCAAGGATTAAACTGGTTGGATCCCAGAGAGAGGAGCCCCACCCCTGAGTCGCATCTGAGCTTTGGCTAGGGGTGGAGCAGATAAGCAGGAACACACCCTCATAGGTGCAATGCCAACACCTTTAGGTGAAATTCTTGGCTGACACAAAGATAGCACCTCAGTGAACAGGGACAGAAGATTGGCAACAGAGCAGTCTCCATCTCTGAGGCCTCTGCCAGGGGTCAGGGGTGGGGCCATGGTCAACGGGAAGGGGCAGGGAAACTTCTGAGAGGCAGGCTGGGGAAGGCAGCACTCAGCTAGGACTGCTGCCCGGTAAAACAAAATGGCCTGTGTGTGGGCTTCCCTGGTGGTGCAGTGGTTGAGAATCTGCCTGCTAATGCAGGGGACACGGGTTCGAGCCCTGGTCTGGGAAGATCCCACATGCCGCGGAGCAACTAGGCCCGTGAACCACAACTACTGAGCCTGCGTGTCTGGAGCCTGTGCTCCACAACAAGAGAGGCCGCGATAGTGAGAGGCCCACGCACCGCGATGAAGAGTGGCCCCCGCTTGCCACAACTAGAGAAAGCCCTCGCACAGAAATGAAGACCCAACACAGCCAAAAATAAATAAATAAATAAATAAAATAAAAAATAGAATACATAAAAAGCCAAGCATTTAAAGCCCTTTTAAAAAAAAAATGGCCTGTGTGACAGCCACCTCCTTTTTTTCAGTCCTGTCTCTCTCCCCGGTTACTAGCACCCCACCCTGGGGAAGCAAACTGGGCAGAGTACCCAGGTGGCCTGCTTCCCAGCCTCTGACAGAAGGCGGGCTGAGTCAGGCACGAAAGTGGGATAGTCAGTGAGCTGGGTCCCCACCCTCTGTGAGCCCCACTGATGCATGATGGCAGGTGGCTTGGAGGGGCGAGGTGACCTGGTGTGGAGAGCCAGAGGGTAAGTGCTCAGACAAGTGGCAACAGGCCACCAACTTGAAAGGGAAAATTGTGCTGTGATGGGGAATGTATCCAAAAACCTACTGGGTGACTGATTACAAAGGCTGGGCTGAAGCGTCAGAAGCCGATCGTTAAACACCTCATTAAGTGGCACCCTGAATGCTGCTGCTTGTGCATTTTGGGAGCTCAGAGGGGACAGGACCCTGAGGGGGAGTGAGGAGTGGGGGATGGAACCATTTCAGGTAGACTCTGGAAGAAGCCTGCATCTTACTTCTAAATACAGCCTGGAGCTCACAAGTCAGAAGCCTTGATGGGAGAGAAGCCAAAGCTGTGTGACCCTGAGCAAATCTCATCCCTCTCTGAGCCTTAGTATTCCCATCTCTGCAGTGGGAGTAGTAGTCACAGTCCTGCCCATTTTGCAGAGACACAGCAGATACTATATAGATCACGGGTATGAAGGTGCTTGGGAAACTACAGCCCTACCTAAACAATGAGTTATCTCACCTGAACCAATGGGGGAAATGTACCTGGCAGGATCAGGAACCCCATCCTCCTGCACCTGGCTTCATGGGCTCTGCCTAGGCCCACAGCGGTCAGGTAGCTGAAGCCATCCTCAGCCCCTGGAAGGACACGGTGAAGGAGGATCTGATTCGAGAAACTGGGGCAGCTACCTCATGTGGCAATGTAATGGAAACCCTGAACAAGAGGGGGCAGCCTGGAGGCTGGAGAGGTGTCGGTGCAGGTGTGGCCAACGCCCAGATTTCTCCTGCTGACTGTCCCAATGACTCACCCCACATCCCAGCCCTTTCACCTTTAAGGAAGAGCCGGAAAGGGTGTGGTGGGGAAGAGGAGAGGAGGCAGGTCTGGGGCCCCAGTCCCGCCCTCTGCCCCTCCCCACCCTGCTGTGGGCCTGGCCTTCCAGCCAAAAGGCAGGCCGAGAGCAGAAGAGGCACAGAACCCGGCATCTGTTCCGAGGCAGCCAGTTAGCCTGCCGCCTGTCTGTCCCCAGAGCCATGGAGAGAGCCAGCCTCATCCAGAAGTCCAAGTTGGCCGAGCAGGCTGAACGCTATGAGGACATGGCAGCCTTCATGAAGAGCGCCGTGGAAAAGGGTGAGGAGCTAACCTGCGAAGAGCGCAACCTGCTCTCAGTGGCCTACAAGAATGTGGTGGGTGGCCAGCGGGCCGCGTGGAGAGTCCTGACCAGTATCGAGCAGAAGGGCAACGAGGAGGGCTCAGAAGAGAAGGGCCCGGAGGTGCGAGAGTACCGGGAGAGGGTGGAGACAGAGCTCCGGGGCGTATGCAACACGGTGTTGGGCTTGCTGGACAGCCATCTCATCAAGGAGGCCGGTGACGCCGAAAGTCGGGTCTTCTACCTGAAAATGAAGGGCGACTACTACCGGTACCTGGCTGAGGTGGCCACCGGTGATGACAAGAAGCGCATCATTGACTCAGCCCGCTCAGCCTACCAGGATGCCATGGACATCAGCAAGAAGGAGATGCCGCCCACCAACCCCATCCGCTTGGGCCTGGCCCTGAACTTTTCCGTCTTCCACTATGAGATCGCCAACAGCCCCGAGGCGGCCATCTCGCTGGCCAAGACCACCTTCGACGAAGCCATGGCTGACCTGCACACCCTCAGCGAGGACTCCTACAAAGACAGCACCCTCATCATGCAGCTGCTGCGGGACAACCTGACGCTGTGGACGGCCGACAACGCCGGGGAAGAGGGGTGCGAGGCTCCCGAGGAGCCCCAGAGCTGAGCCGTGCCCGCTGCCCTCCCTGCCCTGCCCGCTCGTCCCCCACTCCTGGCAGAGAGGACTTGTACGGGGTGGGAGGCCCAACCCTTCTCCCCAAATGCTCTGCCCCAGCTCAGAAATGCTCCACAGAGAGGAACCAGCAGAGCTGAGGCCGCCTGGAGCCAGAGGATTCCATGCTTCCTGCAGCTTTCAGGTGCTCCTGGCCACTGGTCATTCCACCCAGCCCTGCTCTCTGCACCTCCGCCGCCCCCCAACCCCACCCCTGAACCTGGCCACTTCCTCCCCACCCCGCCCCCCTCCTGCCCCTGCTGCCTCTGGATCTTAGGAATTGGGGAGTATCCCACCTTTGTGGCTGAGAACTCAATTGTGTGGCAGAGGCTGGAGATGAGAGAGAGAGAGAGAGAGAGAGAGAGAGTGTGCATGCAGCGAGCAAGACCAAGGAAGCGAGCGAAAGCATGTCTGCTGGGTGTGACCATGTTTCCTCTCAATAAAGTTCCCCTGTGACACTCCTCCTGTCTTTTCCAGTTATTGCAGAGGGACGAGACAGGGTTTGGTGTATGAGTTACAGAGACCCTCCCATGGGGATGGCTCAGTGACCCGCAGACAAGACTCTGGAGCCAGTGACTCCAGGAGAGAGGCTGGGGGTCCAGCTCTCTCCATCAGGGTCTGGTCTGGTCCCCCGAAACTGGTCCTCCCGAGAGGGTCAGGTGAGTGCAAAGACGGCTTGGAGGCTTCTCTGCAGGGGCCGCGGGGCGGGAGGCTTAAGAGCTCAGGTCTGAGGGGACAGGAAACCAGTGCAGTCTCAGGTGTGAGGTCCGAGGACAGCGCCGGAGGGGTACGCTGCAGTGAGCGGCTCTGGGCGCCTGAGATCTGAAAGCGGGAAAGAGTCATTATATCTGAGCGGAGGGGAGTACGGCCTGGGGCAGGGGTATGACGCCGCCTTTTTAAAAGTCTGGCCCAGGTCTGAGAAGACGGCCCTCCAGCTTTCGGAGATGAGGACAAAAATGAAACGGGCTGACGACGAGGAGACTCAAGTTGAGTGGGAAGGGCCGCGAGGAGCGCGTCCTGCCTTGGTCAGCGGAGCCCTACGCCTCCACGCCTCCCCCGGCCCGCCCCCCCCAACCCCGGCTCCCAGCTGCAACACGCCTACGTATGCGGCCTCCCAGCGCGGCCAGGCCTTCACAGCCCGAGGCTGGAGGCGGGCCCGAGGCCGATGTCATCCAATCACGGGAGGGAGACACTCAGGGTACCGCCCCAGGGGCCCGACTGGCCAATAGGAGAATGAGCGGCGGACTGCGCTCATTGCGTCTTCCCTCCGCCCATCCGGCCCCGCAGGCGCCGAGACGGGCTGCGCCACTGAGGGGCCCCCGCCCCCCGCCAGGTGCCAGAGGCGACGCTCCCCCGGTTTCGCTCGGACGAGTTGCCACCCGCCCTACCCGAGAGCTCGGCATCCTCAGAGCAGCGGGACAGGGCGGGGTCGTGCGGAAAGTAGTCCCTGCCCTCTGAGTCATTTGATCTACCGGCGGTGCCTGAGCCTGGCCGGGCAGGCAGGGTCGGCTAGGAAAAGGCCCCCAAGGTGTCCCCATCACACTCCGGAGCCCAGGCAGCACTGAACTGGTAAACAGGAGGCTTGGAAGTGTCCCTGACTGGCTTGGAAAAGCCATTATGCCTCCCTGGGCCTCAGTTTCCCCTTCTGTATCATAAGGGGCTAGGACTAAAAGCTGTATAACGAAAAAATGTGAAGTTAAAACTGCCTGGGTTTGACTCCCAGCCTGCCTTGGCCAAGGCTTTTCACCATGCTTACCTTCTGTCCTCATTTGTGAACTGGGGATTAAAAAATAGTACCTTCCTCTTAAAGTTGCTGTGAAGTTTGAGCAAATACATGCATGTAAAGTAGCCCACAGTACATATTCAATACATGCTGCGCATTATTAATCCTTACAGCATCAACAGTCTAGGACTTATCCAGCATTTCTGTGCCAAAAGCAGGATACTCAGGCCCAGTACTGAGGCACAGCTTTACTGCCAAATATGACCTACATGATCACTGGGCCTCCTGAGAATACTGGCCTGACATCAAGTGGTCACTCCTCCACCTGACATTATTGGGGAAACTCAGTCCAGCCTCATCAGGTTCCCCAGAGTCCAAGTTCGGTCACACCCATGGGACTCAAAGGGCTCTTATCAGAGCTACTAATTCTACAGGGGAAGCTGGCAGGACCACTCTGATGCTTTCTGGGTCCCTCGTTTTCACCTCTCTTTTCCCAGAACGGTGTTGGGTTTTAAGGTTCCAAACCAGTCAGAGACTCTGGGAGAGGGCAAGTGACTTACCCTCAGCTCTGGAAGTGACCTGGTTTCTCTTACCGGACAGGTCTGGTGACTTCCTCTTAATGGGTAGGTCCTGAGAAAGGAAATTCTTTCTTTTCTCTCAGCATTTGACTTTTGCCTACTTCCTCTACACCGCTCATGGTTGCCCTCTATGGGGAAAGAAATGAGCTACCCTAAGGTAGCATGTTGGTGTTGACAGATTTTAAAAGCAGATGCTATGGATTGGAATATCACCAAATCAGACAGCTAGCTGTGAGCTGGCTTAGGCACCAGCTTCTGAACTGGGTCCCAGACTTTTCTATCTAAAGCTTTCTTAATGTTACCCAGGGTGGGGTCTCAGTGAGCATTTCTTGTCATCTTTTCCTGGCCTAAATTTGACATTTAAAATTTTTCAGTCCTACGCAACATTGTAAATCAACTATACTTAAATAAAATTTAAAAAAAATTTTTTTTTCAGTCCAACTGCTAATGTATATGGAATTTCTCTTGGGGTGATGAAATGTTCTGGATTTAAATAGTGGTGATAGTCGCACAACTTTGTGAATATATGAAAAAACACTGAACTGTAAACTCTATAATGAATTTTATGATATGTGAATTATATCTCAATTAAAAAAAATCAGTCCCAGAGGGCAAAGTTGGTAAGATTGACAAGTTCTGCTGGAAATTTCGTGGTGGCCACTCTTTCCAGTTGTCCTCTCCACTTGAGCACTTTCTTTTTTTTTTTTTTTTTTCTGGTACGCGGGCCTCTCACCGTTGCGGCCCCTCCCGCACAGGCTCAGGGGCCATGGCTCACGGGCCCAGCTGCTCCACGGCATGTGGGATCCTCCCAGACCAGGGCACGAACCCGTGTCCCCTGCATCGGCAGGTGGACTCTCAACCACTGCGCCACCAGGGAAGCCCCAAGCACTTTCTTGTAAACTTTTCCAAATTTCAAAGCCATCTTCAGGTCAAAACACGACTAGCCACCATCCCTTTCCCTTTAACACATACAGAGCTTTGGGTACACCATCTCTTCCGCCAAATTCTTTCACTTATATAAATACATTTATTCAGTCATGATTTCATACCTACTTAATTCTACCTCTAGGTTTGCAACTATGTCCTGGGTTTATTTTTTATCTCCCCAGAGAGCTCCCTAAAAATGGTAACTTTGTCCCATTATTCCTCCTTCTTCCCACAGCATCTCCAGCACGCTTTTGTGTGCAGGAAGGAGCTCAAAACTTAGTTTTAAAACTGTCCCTCCAAATGCCTGGTTAGTGCCAGGTCCTCTACTGTGGAAAATGGACATATAGCTAGTTCTGGGATAAAGCAAAGCTTTCTACATAGAAATCGGGCTCACAAAGAGTCAAGTAACCACAGTCCCATCCTTTCTGCACTGCCAGGTTATCCCCTAGGAAACAGAGGCCCAGGGCTTACAAAGATTTTCCTCTCCCAAGAATTTGAGTTGTGTGGGGAAAGTTTGCAACCTTAAATTCTCTGAAGAAGGTATCTACTCTTCTCTCTTATATGCAGTTACTTCAGAGGGCAAAGTCCAAATTGGCTCTGTAGATCCACAGAAGTAGGTGATGGAAAGCAAGGCATTGGGGTTAAGGTTCCTTCTCAGAACTAACCGGGCACCCTAGGCCAAGGCATTGGGGTCAGGCAGGCCACTGTGTCTCCTTCCAGAAAGGCAGAAAGGCACGATATTCCTACACACCCACCCACCCACCCACACACACACACACACACACAAAATGTCCAAGTGTCCAGTGCCTTTTTGGGAAAACCTGATTTCAGATGCTTGCAACAAGATTGCTCGTCTGACCAAAAGTGCCCCCCTCCTGCTTCTTCCTAAAGAACAGAACACAGTAATAAGAGCACGTGGCATGACTGCTATGTGCCAGGCAGTTTCATACCTTATTCCTCACAGCAACACATATTATCATCTTTGTTTTGCTATGAAGAGACTAAGGCTCAGAGCCACTTTGACACTTGGGCTTCTGGGGCTATGGGAAGTTGGCTCCCTGGCTGGACATGGAGGACACAGTGGGTTGGAAATGAGGCATATGGCTCTCCCCTACCCTCAGCAAGCCTGATGCCACTGAGGTCTGTGTAATCTGAGACTCTTCCTTCCAAAGGGGACAGGAAGAGGAGGTGAGCAGCCCAGATGAGGCTGGGTAAGGGCTCGACAACCAGGGACAAGAGAGAGGAAAAGGGGGAGGAGGGGAGCTACTCAGCTTGATAGAGAATTTCCCTCCAGGATTTTGAGGTAGTTGGGCCTCCCAGCTTCTTTCAAAAACGGGGTGGGCCTTAGTAGTGTTGGGAAGTCACTCCCCTGCCTCTCTCAGGAGCCTTGAGAAAGGACAGAGAATCTCTCAGATCCTAACGGGATCTTCATCTTCCCACAGACCCTAATGGGATCAGGCTTCCTATTCTCAGCCAGCTGTGGGTGAGCGTTTTGCTACTTCAGAAACAGCTGAGGGCAGACTGTCTGTGCTTCAGCTCTGTGGGCTTTAGGGTGTCACCCTCACTCCTAAGCCTCTTTGTCTGGGCTGGAAGCCTTTCCAATTAGCTGTGGTCACTGATAGGTTCCAAACACTATCTTCCAGTTGTTGGAAGTCCCCAATTCAGAGCCAAGATATGCATAGTATAGCCCAGTGTCAGTGGTTAGCAGAGAAGACCAAGAAGGTCCCTTGGAAAGCATTCAGGGATGGTTTCCTCCCTCCGGAAGTTCACGATTGCCAAGTGAGGTCGGGGGTGAGAAGAGCACTTCCAGACAGTGCCTGTGAGTTGTAAAGTGGCACTTTTCTGGGAGGCACTTTGGCAATATGAATCCAGAACCTAGAAAACATCAGCTATTTTATTTCTAGGACTTTATCATAAGTTAAAAGTCAGAGAGTCAGAGTGGCATGGACATATATACACGACCAAACGTAAAATAGATAGCTAGGGGGAAGCAGCCGCATAGCACAGGGAGGTGAGCTCGGTGCTTTGTGACCACCTAGAGGGGTGGGATAGGGAGGGTGGGAGGGAGACGCAAGAGGGAGGAGATATGGGAACATATGTATATGTATAACTGATTCACTTTGTTATAAAGCAGAAACTAACGCACCATTGTAAAGCAATTATACTCCAATAAAGATGTTAAAAAAAAAAAGTCAGAGTCAGACAAAGATGTTAATCACAGCACTATTTACAATAGCAAAAAAATTGCTAACAATTTAAAGGCTAAGCATGGGAGTCTGGATAAACAATGTTATAGCCATACTCCAGAATATTATCATGGAGACATTAAAAAGGTCCTTAGAGTTTTAGTTACATGAAATAATGTTAACTGAAAAAAGCAGGTTACAAAGCATTAACAATATATCCCACGTATATAAATGCTATAGCTATCCCTCTGAACGCATAGAAAAATAAGACTTGAAATAAAAAACACAAAATATACATTTGAATAGAAAATTTATTATAAATATTTAAAAATTATTTATCTGTGGTGGGATCATGGGTGACTTATTTTCATTTTCCAAGCTTTTCACTTTTCTATCAGGAAAAAAAGAAATCTTAAGGACAGTCGTCATATGCTGACAAATCGAGGATGGTCTTTCTCTTACCCTACACACTTCATGCTGAACAGACCTCACCTGGAACCCAGACACCTCTGCTTTTCTGCACTGTGCTATCCCCTCCCAATCATGACAGGGGGGATAGAAAATCACGTTGCTATCAGTGGGAAGTGGACAGAGCTCCATTTACTAGAGGAGAAAACACCCTTGTTGTCACACCAAGGCCTGAAAATAAAGTTTGGAATTTGTCCATCCTTCTTCACTTGATGACTGCAGAGAATAAATGCTCAGGGTGCTTGCATATGAGGCCATAAAGTTCTAAATGATGCTTCCTTCCAGCTGGTGTGCTTTGGTGATAGCTGGGGCCTCCAGGATGGGGTAAGCATCAAAACCCATGACCACAGCTACTGGTATTACTTTCAAAAACACAGCACCCACCCTCATGCCCTAACTGATGAGGGATCTGTCCAGCAGCCTGGGTGTCATTATTCCTGGGCTCCAGGCCCCATAGACTCACAGCCAGCCCCAGGCAGTGCCTCCTGGCCTCAGTTTCCCTGGCTTGCACTGTTGACACTCCCCACCGTGTACAGTGTCAATAGGGATGAGGTGCTTTGAACTCCTTAGATGAGAGTCGGGGGAAGGAGCACCCAGTTATCATCCCCTGTCCCGCCAGGCGTGGGAGTGGGGGTCGGCTGCTTTCACACTGTTCCAGCCCGAGGGGCCTCCTCACAGCCCCTAACTCTTCTGCCTTCTGCTCTGGTGGCCAAATGTGAGAAGCAAAGCCCGGTCACCCCCATCTCAATGCTGCTTCAGAACAGTTTTCCTAAATTGAATTCTCCAACTGTCCGAACCACCAGTCATCTATCTTCCCCCTGATTTACGATTCAGTTAATACCCTACAGGTGTCTAAATTCTTTCTCCTGATTGGTTATAAACCCTGTGGGAGGAGGGCCCTGACTTTTCACCATTAAGTATTCAGCAAAGTGAGCTATGAGAGAGACAGGCTGACTGAAGTTCAAACTCCTCATCTTTCTGTTTCCTCACAGTAAAGTGGGGCTTAGTACTATTCCCCATCTTGTCTATGTCCCTAGGAGCTGCTGTGAAAGCCACATGAGGACTGTGTGTGTGGAAGCTCTTTGTGAAATGCTAAGCCCTTCCCATGTATTAACAGCACTGAGTGTCTGCAAATAAGACTACTGGCACGACAGCCATCTGTCCCCTTCTGCCTCCAGGCTACGGCCGGAAAAAAAAAAAAAATTAAAATTAAAAAATAAGCCTGGGATGCTACCTACTGGTTGAAAATGTGAATTGCATCCAACCAGTTGCAAGAAGAGCAAAGGAAGCAAACACCAGTATTTCCAACTTCAAGCCGGCTTGACTTTCCCCACAGCCCTCATGATACGATTATATACTGGTATTTTCCTTTAAGCAACTCATTTTGTATAAATAATTTCATTTTAAAGTCAACTTTTAATCACTAATATAAATGGAAAACTAGTTAACACTTAACCTCAAAAAACAATAAAACCATGACATAAAGACAATGAAAATAAAACGTTACAAGATCTGCTAGGAGTGTTGTCTGTGAGACCTCAAGTTTGAGGTTCACTGTTAAAACTGAAGATTAACCAAAGAGCATAACTGAGGACTGAGAGTCAACCCTCTAGTATGATCCCGTGCTTTGGGGGAAACACTGCCCTGTAGTAGGAAGAAATAGGACTCTTCTGAGGAGAGGGGACATTCCCATATTCCCAACTCACTCGGCCTGGATGATTGAAGAAAGTTTGGAAGCCACAAAAAGTAGAAGATAAACTCTTGCATTGTAGCACATTCCGTCACAGCCCGAGTGGGACCAGTGCTGAATCCCTGGTGGCAGCGCCAGAGTTCATGAGGCTGTGACTGGTGCTCTGCTTGGCTACATGTGTGGCTTTTGGCCAGAAGTCCTCTGCAAGGCTGAGTATGCCCTCGCCAGTCTCCCAGCTCTGGCTGGGAGGGCTGCCCTTGGATCTGCAGGCCACTGAGCTGTCCGCTGCTCACTGGGAGCTGCCACTCTCCCCAGCGCTGGGTCGTGTGTCTTGTTCTCCAGAGCTCAGCTTGCTGCTATAGCTGCATGGCCTCCTGCTCCACTGACTGCTCTGAGGGCGCCAGGTACTTCTCCTGCAGGCCCAGGGTGCTGATGGAGGGCTCGTCAAGGCTGATAGCATAGGCAAGGATGGAGAACTGGTCTGGGTAGGATCTGACCTCTGTGATGTGTGCCCTCTAGCTGCGTCTGGAGGTTCCTCCCATCCCACTCCCTTCCTCATAATTAGAGCTTCAGGCAACAGGGAACAACTGGGTCTGAGAAGTCCCTCCAAGTAACCAGACCCAAATGCTCCTCTATTTGCCTCTTGCCCACACTGCAGAGAAGCAGAGAAGCAGAGAGCACTAACCCTCCAGCTCTGTGTTGTGGCACGTGCTCTGGAGCCAGGCTGTGGGGTTAAACCCTGATTTTGCCACTTGTTTTTCTCATCTGTAATACAGAGCTGTGAGGAACTCTGTCAAATGAGACAACGAATATAAAGCGCCAGCATGGCAACCGGCACACGGCAGGTGCTCAGCAAATGACTTCTCTGCTTCAGCTAGAGGAGGGAACTCAGGGAGCTCAAAGAAAGCAACAACTTTCTGCTTGGGCTATAGGGTGCCTTCTAGCTCTCTCTGGAATAGCAGGAAAGTGGGGCAGGAAGGACATCAATCAGAGTCACACAGGAAAAGACCACGACACTGCCCATGGAGCTGTGTGAGGCTGGCCGACCTGAGGCCTGGGTCTGGGGTCTGACTATGGCTAGGTTGGCCACCATGGCTCTTATACTAGAGGACTCCGGCGTCAGAACTTGAGATTCTACAACCAGGGAGACTGAGGTTCCAATACATCCCATGGCCCCCTCAAACACAGCACAGCTGCCAGTTCCCATCCCTGCCACCCACGTGACAAACCTGCCCTCTCCTCTTCCTTTTCTTGCCTCAGTGACTACAACCACCCCCTACCACTGACTAAACCAGAAACCTGGGAGTCTAACTTCTGCTCCACCTCCTTGTATCCCATAACCACCTGGTCATGAGCTCTAGCTATCTGTCTCCTTCACATTTTTCCAGTCCACACCCTTTCTGCTATTGTCACTACTAATGTTGCATCCCATCTCACCTGGAGACTGTAAAGACTCTCCTGCTCCCAATCACATCCCTTAAATGCATTTTCCACACTTGGAGGTGCTTTTCAAGAATGTACATCTGATTGCGTCACGCTCCGCTCAACAATAGTATGCTGGTTCCCACTGGCCACCCACGGCCTAAGTCCACACTCCTCCATCGCCTACCTCCCCTTCCCACTGCATCTCCCTTTCCCCTTCACACTCAAGACACCAGGCAAACCGAATCCCTTGCATCTCTCCGAAGTGACCAGTGCTCTCTCATATCTGGGCCTCTGTATTTGTTGCTCCTTCCGATCAACAGCCTCCCTTGTCCTCAGGTACAAACAACCCTGAAGCCTTCCAAGGGACCAGTTACCAGGGAGCCCACTGGTCAACATGAAATCAGTCATCTGCAAGGGCAGCCATGGCCATTCCTGAGCCCCTGGCCTCCCGCTCTTGGCTGTGGCGGAGGCTAGCGAGCAAGGATACGAGGAGAAGTGGAAGTCAGCTCCCACCGCGGCAGACATCACAGCCTCCAGGCTCCGCTGCTCCTGGACCCCAAAGCAGTAGCCATTGGCTTTATCCACAGCCTGCAGGACCCGCTGGATACTCTCCTTGTCCTGGGCAGGGAGGAGAGAAACAGCTCTGAGTGAAATAGGGGTATGTGGAATTGAGGTTGTACCAAACCGACTGCAGTCTCCAAACACCCCCCTTGATCTTGCCTCATGAAGCCTCTGTCCATGCAGCTCCCTTGGCCTGGAGTACTTCTACATGTGCCCAGAGGCCCGGCTACACCTCAGCTTTCCTGACTACCAACCCACCCAAATTAGAACAGATAAGCCCCTCTACGCACACCCGCAGTCCCCTGGGTTTATCCCCACTGTAGCTATGATCCTTACCATCTTACTATTAGCAAGTTATTAACTCATCTGCCTCTCCTACTTGACTGTGCACCCCTTGAGGTCGGGAACTTGTTTGTCCAGGCATCCCCAGTGGCTGGCGCAGAACCTATCTAACAGTAGGCACCCGATAAATATGCATGTAACTTATTTGTTCGTCCACATAAAAGTGGTAAGAATGGTCCCTACATCACATCATGGGAAAGAGAGATCAAAATAATGCATGTACAGTCCTCAGCACAATGCCTAGCACAGAAAGTCTTCAATAAGTGTAACTGTATGATTCATATTATAGGTTTCACCTCCTCGTTTTAGTGGAGAAAAGTGTGGCATTAAACAGAGAAGAGACAAGCTCCCTTAAGTTCACCCCCAGCAGAAAGGAATCTAACACGCACCTTTGTCTCCCAGGTTACCTTTGCAGGGTGCAAGGTGAGAGGCACAAGGGTTGGGTACTACTTTGCAAAGTCAACAGGCAGTTGCCCATCTTGAAGGAGGCTGAAAGACTTGTCCCTGGCCTTGGTCAAGTCCCTTGCTAATGACTTTCTGAACTCATCCTTTTTCACACTGAGGAGGGAACATGTGTAGAGAGAACCCAGCAAAACAACAGGGGGGCTTCCCTGGTGGCACAGTCGTTAAGAATCTGCCTGCCAATGCAGGGGACACGGGTTCAATCCCTGGTCCGGGAAGATTCCCACATGCCGTGGAGCAACTAAGCCCGTGCGCCACAACTACTGAGCCTGCGCTCTAGAGCCCGTGAGCCACAACTACTGAAGGCCGTGTGCCACAACTACTGAATCCCACATGCCTAGAGCTCGTGCTCCACAACGAAGAGTAGCCCGCAACTAAAGAATGCCCGTGTGCAGCAGCGAAGAGCCAACACAGCCAAAAACAAATAAATTAAAAAACAAAAAAACAGAACAGATAGGGCCAAAATTTGGTCTACCCTCTTTACTGGAATCCTGCCCACCACTGGTCTCGAAACCAAGGAGACTGAATGATTGTTGGACCCAGGACAAAGACCATTGTTTGAGGCCTCAAAGCCTCCTGGACACGTAGCCTGGTGTGCTCCCAGGCACTGCAGAGCCAATAGCCAAGGGACGAGGCCTCTTAGTGCCCAGTACAGGCACACCTCGGAGATACTGTGGGTTGGGTTCCAGAGCACCAAGGTAAAGCACATTTCATGATAAAGTGAGTCACACGGATTTTTTGGTCTCCCAGTGCATATAAAAGTCATGTTTACACTATACTGTAGTCTATTAAGCATATAGTCAATAGCATTATGCCCAAAAAAACAATGTATGTACCTTAATTTAAAAGTACTTTATTGCTGGGACTTCCCTGGTGGCGCAGTGGTTAAGAATCCGCCTGCCAATGCAGGGGACATGGGTTCGAGCCCTGGTCCAGCAAGATCCCACATGCTGTGGAGCAACTAAGCCCGTGTGCCACAACTACTGAGCCTGCACTCTAGAGCCTGCGAGCCACAATTACTGAGCTTGTGAGCCACAACTACTGAGCCGGGGCGCCTAGAGCCCATGCTCCGCAACAAGAGAAGCCACTGCAGTGAGAATCCCGCGCACCGCAACGAAGAGTACCTCCCGCTTGCCACAGCCAGAGAAAGCCCGCGTGCAAAAAAAAGGACTTTATTGCTAAAAAATGCTGACCATCATCTGAGCCTTCGGTGAGTCATAATCTTTTCACTGGTTGAGGGTCTTGCCTCCGTGGTGCTAGCTGCTGACTGATCAGGGTGGTGTTGCTGTGGTAATGTCTTAAAATAAGACAACAATGAAGTTTGCTGCATCAACTGACTCTTCCTTTTACGAACGACGTCTCTGTAGCATGCGATGCTGTTTGATAGCAGTTTACCCACAGTAGAACTTCTTTCAAAATTGGAGTCAATCCTCTCAAATCCTGCTGCTACTATTTCAACTAAGTTTACATAATATTCTAAATCCTTTGCTGCCATTTCAACATCCTTCACAGCATCTTCACCAGGAGTAGATTCCATCTCAAGAAACCACTTTCTTTGCTCATTCATAAGAAGCAACTCCTTATCCAAAAAGTTGTATTATGAGACTGCAGCAATTCAGTGTCTTTAGGCTTCACTTCTAATTCTAGTTCTCTTGCTATTTCCACCACATCTGCAGTTACTTCCTCCACTGAAGTCTTGAAGTCCTCAAAGTCATCCACGAGGGTTGGACGCAACTTCTTCCAAACTCCTGTTAATACTGATATTTTGACCCCTTCCCAAGAATCACGAATGTTCTTAATGGCATCTAGAATGGTGAATCCTTTCCAGAAGGTTTTCAATTTACTTCACCCAGATCCATGAGAGGAATCACTATCTATGGCAGCTACAGCCTTAAGAAATGTATTTCTTAAATACTAAGACTTGAAAGTCAAAATGACTCCTTGATCCACGGGCTGCAGAATGGGTGTTGTGTTGGCAGGCATGAAAACAACATCTCTATCACAGCTCTTAGATGACCAGGCGCATTGTCAATGAGCAGTAATATTTTGAAAAGAATCTTTTTTTCTGAGCAGCAGGTCTCAATAGTGGGCTTAAAATATTTAGTAAACTATGTTGTGAACAGATGTACTGTCATCCAGGCTTTGTTGTTCCATTTATAGAGCACAGGCAGAGTAAATTTCACAGAATTCTTAAGGGCCCTAGGATTTTTGGAATCGTAAATGAGCACTGGCTTCAACTTAAAGTCACCAGATGCATTAGCCCCTAAAAAGAGAGTCAGCCTATCCTTTGAAGCCTTGAAGCCAGGCACTGACTTCTCTCTAGCTATGAAAGTCCTAGATGGCATCTTTTTCCAGTATAAGGCTGTTTTGTCTACATTGAGAATCTGTTGTTTACTACAGCCACCTTTTTTTTTTGGCCACACCGGCCACTTGTGGGATCTTAGTGCCCCAACCAGGGATTGAACCCCAGGCCCTCAGCAGTGAGCGCAGAGTCCTAACCACTGGACCGCCAGGGAATTCCCAGTGTAGCCACCTTCATTAATGATCTTAGCTAGATCTTCTGGATAATTTGCTGCAGCTTCTACACCAGCACTTGCTGCTTCACCTTGCACCTTTATGCTATGGGGATGGCTTCTTTTCTTAAACCTCATGAACCAACCTCTGCTAGCTTCAAACTTTTCTTCTGCAGCTTCCTCATGTCTTTCAGCCTTCATAGAACTGACGAGAGTTATGGCCTTGCTCTGAATTAGGCTTTGGCTTAAAGAAATGCTGTGGCTGGTTTGATGTATCCAGACCACTAAAACTTTCTCCATATCAGCAATAAGGCTGTTTTGCTTTCTTATCATTCCTGTGTTCACTGGAGTAGCACTTTTCATTTCCTTCAAGAACTCTTCCTTTGCATTCACACCTTGGTTAACTGTTTGGCACAAGAGGCCTAGCTTTTGGCCTATCTTGGCTTTTCAACATGCCTTCCTCACTAAGCTTAATCATTTCTAGCTTTTAAAGTGAGAGGCATGGGACTTCCCTGGCGGTCCAGTGGTTAAGACTCTGCTTCCACTGCATGGGGCATGGGTTCGACCCCTGGTTGGGGAACTAAAATCCAGCATGCTGCATGGCCAAAAAAAAAAAAAAAAAAAAAAACACTGAGAGATGTGAAGCTCTTCCTTTCACATGAACACTTAGAGTCCGTTGTAGGTTTAATTGGTCTAATTTCCACATTGTTGTGTTTTAGGGAGTGTTAGGGAATAAGGAGGCTGGTGGAGAGGGAGAGATGGGGGAACAGCCAGTCAGTGGAGCAGTCAAAACACACACATTTGTGGATTAAGTTCACCTTCTTTTTTTTTTCGGCCACGCCATGTGGCTTGCGGGATCTTAGTTCCCTAACCAGGAATCAAACCTGTGTCCTCAAAACAAAGAAAAAAAACCTGTGCCCTCAGCAGTGAAAGCACAGAGTCCTACCCACTGGACCGTCAGGGAATTCCCAAGTTCGCCGTCTTATATGGGTGCAGTCGATGGTGCCCCAGACAATTATAATAGTAACATCAAAGATCACTGATCATAGATCATCATAACAAATATAATAATAATGAAGAAGTTTGAAATATTGTGAAAATTATCAAAATGTAACACAGAGACATAAAGTGAGCAAATGCTGTTGGAACATGTACTTGGTTCAATGCAGGGTTGCCACAAGCCTATAACTGGTAAAAAAAAAAAAAAAAAAAAAGCAGTATCTGTGAAGCATGATAAAGCAAAGTACAATAAAATGAGGTGTGTTTGTACCTGGATGTTGAGAGGGATGAAGGAGACCAGGCTGTAGTCTTCGATGAGCTGCACCAGTTTCTCATTGAGCTGACGGTAGTGGCGGAAGAAAGGATCAGAAGCCAGGTGGTCAAGCAGGTAGGAGAGGTCCAGGACCTCTGTGTAGTAGTCCAGGTTGAAGGCTAAGAAGAGAAACTGGTTAGCACAGGGAACGACAGTCAATATCCTATGATAAACCATAATGGAAAAGAATATAAAAAAAGAATGTATATATATGTATAACTGAGTCACTCTGCTGTACAGCAGAACTTAATACAACATTGTATATCAACTATACTTTAATTAGAAAGAAAATAAAAAGAAGAGAAACTGGTGTTCAGGAGCAACTGGCATCAGGCTAAAGACTTGAGGACAGGGACCATTATTTTTTTCCTTCTTCCTTTGCCTTCATTCACTCACTCACTCACTCATTCATTCATTCATTCAACAAACATTTGCTGAGGCAGTGAAATGAACTTCCTGAGAAGAAAATACTTGATTTCACTTGTTGGCTCTGCCATTTACTAGCTCTATGGGCAGTTACCCACCTCATGGGGCTACTGTGAGGATTAAGGGCTATAAACCCCAGTGTCTGGTTCAGAGAAGTGCTTGATCAGTGGTAGTAAGGTAGAACATGTACCAATAATAGTGCTTGGTCCCTGCCTCAAAAAGCTCATAGCCAGGCAGAGCTCCCAGGACCTGGCACACTATCTAGTGCTCTATCTAGCAGGATGGCCTCTTAGGAAAATCACTTTCCCTTTCCAGGTCAGTTCCTTCTTAGTGTAAAATGAGAAGATTAGACTAGATGACTCAGAGGTCCCTGACTCAGTTCTATGAATACAAACTTTGCACTAAGAGAAGGAAAGTGGGCCTCTGCACTGTCCACTTCTGCCTGGAAGATTCAAGCAGCTGGGCTACTCAGTAGGTCTGTTCCAAAGTGAGCCGAGGGAATCAGGCTATTGGGATTGACTGACTCACTCCCTGATCTCTGCTTCCTGTGTTCTTATCAGCTCTAATTAGAAACCGACACCCCTGTGCCTGCAAGGAAGGAAGTGCTGGGCATTCCAACAATCTTCTTGGATTGCCTGACAGGTACGTTTCTCACTGAGAATGCAGAAACTGCAGCCAGGTACACTTGGTTTAAATTTTATCTCAGTTAAAAGGCTAGCTGAGTGACTGACCTTGGGCTATTCATGTAATGTCTCTGGGCCTCAATTGCCTGATCTGGTTTGTACCTCAGTCTCTTGTGAGGATGACTGGCAAGAGTCAGAGCTAGAAATGTAGAGGACCAGCATGTAGCCATCTGGGCTGCAGGCTGTGAAGGGGGAGACAGGCTTGGGAAGACACAAATCTGGACATAGATAAAATGGGGCTTTTTTATCCCCATCCTTCCATGTCCCAACTGGCAGCCAGTCACCCTCCCTGGACAAGGCCCTGACACTTCACTCTCCCTACAACCTCCCTCCTGCTCACTGCTGGTCATTTCAGCTATTCTTCTCTAGGTTCCTTTGTGGCTGAAGATGCTATTTAGGGAACTAATGCCCCAGTCAGCAGGGCACTAATTTTGCAGGAAAAAAATGTTGGCCATAGACCCCTAGGCAACGTCCCCCCCTCATGCCAGCCTACTTCTCTCTCAGTCTTTCCCACCTTGACAAATGGCACCTTTATCTGTCCACTGGTTCAGTCAGAAACCTGAGAGTCATCCTTAATTCCTCTGTCTCCACATCCAATCCACCAGCAAATCCTATTTCTTGAGTAAGTTTTGAATCTATCTACTTCTCTCCATTCCCACTACCACTGCCTGGGCTGCTGCAAACACCTCCTACAGGACCTCTGTTTTCATTCTTGCCCCTTTCAATTCACAAAGTAGCCAGAAGGGCCTTTTTAGTTCATGGTGTTCCCTTGCTTCATATTCATCAATGGCTTTCCTCTGTGTTTCAACAGTACAGGTTCTAGCCTCTGCCCACCTCTCTGACCTCGTTTCCTACCACCCTTCCCCTGGGCACTATCTCAGCTACCCTGGGCTCCCTTCACTCCCCACCCCCTTTTCCTTGAACACAAAAAGCTCTTTCCCGGGACTTCCCTGGTGGCGCAGTGGTTAAGAATCCGCCTGCCAATGCAGGGGGCGTGGGTTCGATCCCTGGTCCGGGAAGATCCCACATGCCGCAGAGCAACTAAGCCCGTGCGCCACAACTACTGAGCCTGTGCTCTAGAGCCGCGAGCCACAACTACTGAGCCCGCATGCTGCAGCTACTGAAACCCGCGTGCCTAGAGCTTGTGCTCTGCAACAACAGAAGCCACCGCAATGAGGAGCCCGCGCACCGCAACAAAGAATAGCCTCTGCTCGCCGCAACTAGAGAAAGCCCGTGCGCAGCAAAGAAGACCCAACGCAGCCAAAAAAATAATTAAAAAAAAAATATTGTGGTTCAGGTGAAATGGCAAAGAACAACAACAACAACCCACCAACAAACAACAAACAAAACTCTTTCCTTAAGGATTAGGGAAATAGGGACCCCTATTGGTCCCTCTGCCTAGGAACAATTCTGCCTTGGCTGGCTCCTTCTCACTATTCTGGTCTCAGCTCAGATGGTACTGTTCACTCCCCTCACTCCCAACCACTCACTATCCCATCACTTTCTTCTAATTCCTTCATAATACATATCATCATCTGTAGCTCTCTTGTCCCCAAAACCCAGAACAGTATCTGGCACACAGTGCCACAAAATAAATACGCAGGGATCAGACCTGACTGTGGCTACTATCATCAGGCCATGCATGGTCCCTGGAAGCAGCTTCCTCCAGCTGAGATCTCTGCTTCACTCCAGCCCAGCCGCTGCCCTACTTTTTGCCTGTCAGAACAGGATCTCTTACCCAGCTTCCCATAGTGTTCAATGAGGTCCATCTTGGAGAGGAGATTGACATGGGGCAGCTCCACATGCAGCATGGTGGCCAGGGAGGTACACAGTACCGAAATGAACTTGGCAGGGTCTGTGCAATAGTGAGAATCCACCAGGTGGACAGCAGTCAGCTGGGAGGGAAGGAAGAGACAGGGTGAGACTGGCCTGGGGAGGCAGGGAACATTAGGGCCTATGTCTCCCCCATCAGACTGGGGACTTCTGAGGGCAAAGGGAAAGTCTTCCCATTAGTTTTTTCCTGCTTCTGTTTCATTCTAATAGTCATAGTCATTTCCTTATTCCAGGAGATGTGGGGCATCTTTTCCTACAAGATGCCTTGCACTGAGCCTCCCAGTGGGCAACTGGTTCAATTCACACTGCACCTGACTCTATTCTTTCACTTTCTTTTGCCCACAAGTCACAACAATTACCATACCACTTTCCACATAACTACTTCCATACTCCCAATAATCCCAAATTGGGTACTGACACATCCATTTTACAGATGAGAAAACTGAGGTTGAGAGATAAACTGACTTGCCCAGGACCACACAGCGAGTCAGTGGCAGAGCCAGGATTCAAACTCACATCTGTTTTACTCCAAAGCGTCTCGGCCCCTACCTCGCTGTGGGACATGGGGGCGTGGCATCTGTTCTCCTCCCTGTCTCAGTTCCTCCATCTGCAAAATGGGCCTGCCCGTCCCCAGACGCACCCTGAGGTCCCACTGCGCCATCTGGGAGAAGATGCTGCGCAGGGCTCCGTGGTGCGTGCAGAGCTCCACCTGGCCAGGGCAGTCGAAGAGGAAGTAGTGGCCGCGGAGGGGGTCGAGCTTGGTACGCAACCAGTCCAGGTTGGCCTCCAGGTACTCCATGCAGTACAGCAGGCCGCCGTTGGGCCCCAGCTGCAGCGCGTCCATCACGTCGCCCAGCCCCACCAGCTCGCCCACGTCCACGGCGCACTCGTACGGCAGCCCCTCATTGGCCGGGTCCAGGTTCACCACCGCCACACGCCGGCCCAGCGCGCGCAGGAACTCACTCATGCCCAGGCAGTACGTGGTCTTCCCCGAGCCCGGAGGGCCAATAACCGCCTGCCCAAAGGCCGTGGTCGGAGCGGCCCCCGCCATGGGCAGCCGGCACACGGCCCCGTGCGGAGCAGGTAAGCTCGGCAGGAAAGCAGGGCGGGAGCCAAGCCGAAGACGAGAGCCGAGGGCAACGGGATCCCCGACGTGCACTTCGTCGGGGGCCGGCGGTGATGCCCGGGGGTCGCTTAAGGAGGAAGAGCAGGGACCCGCGCGATGTGAGACGACCAAATGGCCCGGTACTGACGGGACCAGCACCCGACTTCCGGACGACGTCGGAAACAGCAGGGCCGGGAGAGGAAGTCCCGCCCATACGGCGACGACACAGCTTGGCGCCGAAGGGCGCGGTGACGTCGGTGCGTGGGGCGGACGTGGGGGCCTGGGGGAGAGGGCGGTTACCTTTCTGGGGATTTCTCCACCTTCCTCCCGGCCGAATTAGAAGAGAAAGAGAAATTCGGTAGTAAAGTTTTTTATTCTCTCGTCAGGTCGCAGACCCGGGACACGTGCAGCGGACTCTCCGCTGCCCGGTCCCAGCCAGTTAAGGGTAGAGGCGATGGAGGGCCCGCCCCAAGAGCGTCTCTTCCAACCACAAATCCTCTCCTCTTCCATGTCCCTTTTCCCCTCTTTCTGGGCTTCATGCTGAACCCACTCCCACCCTCCCCTTGCCCCCAGGAAGGTTGTGACGATAACCTCAGTCAATCCAGTTTTCACGGTGCTGGGGGAGGCAA
The DNA here is from genome assembly GCF_951394435.1 of Stenella coeruleoalba. Taxonomy (NCBI): domain Eukaryota; kingdom Metazoa; phylum Chordata; class Mammalia; order Artiodactyla; family Delphinidae; genus Stenella; species Stenella coeruleoalba. The sequence continues at coordinate 20,824,385 of NC_137169.1, forward strand.
CAGGAGCAAGCCCAAACAGGGACTAGAGTTAGGAGACCACCGAGGACAAGTCATTAAGCGCTATCATCAAAAGGGAGGATAGGGGGCTTTTTATAAAAATGCCCCTGAGGTAGACAGGCAGAAGGCAAGTTCTGAACAAGCCGCGCAGACTGCTGCTCCCATAGTTCTTTCTGCTTCCGTGGGAGACAGGGCCAGGCAGAGGGCTGCCACTGTGCAATTATGAGTGATCCTGATTAAGGAAGCCCTTGAACTTGCCACTCACGCTCTGAGGGGCTGTCCGAGGCACAGCTGGAACCCCTCACAAAAGCCATATCTGTGCGAAACTTCATGCTGGTGGGTGGCTGGCGGCGGAGCAGCGAATCCCCCTGGTCCTGGGGTAGGGGCTCATCGTAGATGGTGGAGATGAGCCCTAAGCCAGTTCCACGGGGCCTCTTTGGTTGCACAAATGGCTGGAGCTTCTCTCCATGGTACCTGGATCAAAAAGAGCTCTCAGTGAGAGGGCTGCTATCTCACAGCAGTAAAGGGTTTGAGAAAGAACAGGGTAGAAGCTACTTCATATGTGGTTTGTCCCAAAGACTGAGCATTTAAATCTGGATCTTTGCTCTCCAGCCCCCTTATCCATCCATTGATAGTGCCAGCAACCAGAGGCCTCACATACTGCTTTCATTTTAAATGGTACACGAAATTTAGAACAACTGTCACCACTCTGTGACTTACAGTCACTTTCTAATAGCAATCATCAAGTCCAAACTCCTCAGACTTGGGGGAATGACTCCCCCAGGAGATTAATGATCGTGTCAAGCCTGAGGACTCAGTCTTGAAAACGTTAGCGCCAAACATACTTTTTCCTTCTAATTCTGTTTTGAAGTTCATTCCCTAGGCGTCTCTAGCACCCAATCCAAAACCAGAGGGAAGAGGGTACAGCTGAAAGGCTCACTTGGGCTCCCAGGGAAGTCCCTCACCCATACTCACCCCAATCCACGCTTGCATCTGGGGTGCTGGCCGTCACTATCCAGGGCCTCGGGCACCCCTGAGCACCCGCTGCCCAGGCCCTGGCCCTCGGCCCAGCCCTGCCGCTCCATCACCTTCCGCCCAATGCCCTGCAGAGGGAAGGGAGAAGACTTGAGATGGGGCTCCTGTGGGGGCGGGGAAGGGAATGAGGGTAAAGAAGGAAAAGAGAGGGGTCGGCGGGCTGGCACAGTGCTCACCTTGGTGTGGCGCTCGAAGGTGCCCACCTGGTGTCCAATCACGGAGCCGGCCTCCTGGCCATCACGGAGTCTCTGTTCCAGACGAATTTGGACAGAGTCTCGGGCATCCTTGTCTCCACCATCTGAGGAAGTAGAGCCCAATTTGTGGAAGGGTCTCTCTCAGCAGAAGGGGGGTAAAATCAGGTTTCTAGGCCCTCACAAGATTTAAATATTCATTTTTATGGTGTGTTATTACTGTATTATTATTTCTCCCATTAGACTGGGAGCTCACCAAGAATAAGAACCACAGCTGTCTCATCTTACAGATGAGGAAACTGAAGTACAGAAAAGTCATAAAGCCAAAAAATGAGAGAGAGAATTAGGACCCAGGTCTTCCCTTCCCACCCCCCAACCACCCTAGGTCATTTCTGACTCCAGGATCTAAATTCTTAACCAGAGCCCGAACTCCTGACCCTCCCACTCTACTAGGGTCTGCCCATCAGAACCAGAGCTCCCTGAGGGCTGTCACCACATGTCCTTCCTGCACAAAGAAAGGAAAAAGGCTCTGCCCACAACCAGCACTTAATGCACTCAACTAAAGATGTTTTAAGAGAGGAACCTCTTAGCGGGCTACCCCAAGGGAACTGGTGCCCTGTCTCAGCCTCTGCTAAGCAGGTCTGGTAAAGTGTCACTGCAAGGCCAGGGCACCATTCCACCTCCCAGTACTGCAACCTCTGGCCCAGTACCTGCATCGTAGTACACACTCATATCCACATCCCAGTCATCGGCTGTCTGTTCATCAAAGTCTGCAGATAGAAAAGCATCAAGCAGAGTGAGCCAAGGACTCTCAGTTCTGTCAAGAGTTAAATTAAATTAGACTTCCTAGAACTTGGGGCTTTTGATTTTATCTTCAAATCTCTCCTCTGAAGGGGGGTCATTCAGAATTTGTAGGAGGGCATTTTCTCTCCACTCCACTGATCCCTCACCCCTAGAAAGGATGGCTGGTCTCTCATATACGACCAGCGTAAGCCTCTTCCCTAGCCCTTTAGTTGGGCTCACTGCCAGGGAACCCACCGTGTGGAGCACAGCGCCCTGAGCGAACGCAGCAGGGATCACCCCTGCCCTTGCCCGGGTGCCAGTGTTACCTCCTTCCTCTTCCTGCCAGAATTGGGCATCAGTGTAGAACACCAGGCCTGAGCCGCCCTTCTCCCACTTGAGCTCGATCTCCTCCTCAAAGAGCTGCTCAGTGGTCCGCTCCTGCCCGGTCACGTCCTCATGCAGCGCTTCGTGCCGCTCCCACTCCTCACCCCGCTCATCGTCCTGGGAGAAGGTGGGGAGAGGTGATCTGCCTGTCCAGCTTCCTGACCTCAGGCCCACGAGGAGGGCAGCTCAGTGCACAGGAGGTCCCATAGATGGGACCTCGGCTCCTTTCCTCCAAATTTCTCTGAGAAGCAGCACTTTCTGGCCCCTAAGCCGTGACCAAAACATCTCTCCATGCCCTGTTTCTCAACATACTTGGCCCCTTCCGCCACAAGCCTGACTCACTCTTATCCCTGTGCTTTTGGCCATGTTGTTCTCCCTGCCCAAATATCTGCCCTCCTCTTCCACCACCACCTCCTCTTCACTTGGTTAAATCCTCCTCATTCCTCAAGTTCTGTAGCTCACATGAGGTCCCCCACCACTCTCACTGGTCTCTGAATTTCTCACTGCTAATCAATACACCCTGTTTATGCCTTTCTACATTATGTCACAAAGAAAGAAGGGACAGGAACTAAACTTATCGTCTACTGTGTCAGGCCCTTCACATACCTTAGCTCCTTTAATCACCCCAACAACGCTGTGAGGTTAGTACCATTATTCCCATTCTACAGGTGATGAAACCTCGATTTAGAGGAGTAAAGTGATTTGCCTAAGAGAGGGGCAGAGCCAGCGTTCAAACCCATACCATACCACATCCCCTTTCCAGATGCTGGTTCTCTCTCTTCAGGGAGCTTGAAGGCTCTTTGTGGGAAGGAAATGAGTCTTAAAATGTCTTTGGAATCCTGTGCTAGCCCCTGTGTTTACAACTGCTTGACTGGACTTGTGGAATGACAGAATGACTCCTGGCTTGAAATCTTGGGGACTCCTGCCCCAGTTAAACTCCAGGAGGTCTCAGGAATCACTGCTACAGAGCAGGGGCTGGAGAAAAGGCAGGACAGTACCACACACTAAGGATGTGGTCCAGATGTGTTAGCAACTCTGAGCTGGGAATTTTGAAGACACAGGTCAATTACTTCTTACCCAGAGTATGCATTTAAAAAGTTTCCCAACAAATCACACCTCTCCCGATTGTATGGATGAACAAACAAGTTTGGAGAAAGACGTAGAAGAAACGTCTATTTCATTGATAAAGTTAGAGTGGAGGCTAGTGTTCAATCCACAGACTCAAGGTCAGAAAAGAGAGGCGACTTCTCAACCACATAATGAAAGCACACAGAAGTTAGACAAGCAGCGAAGGGGACTGGGTTCACATCCCAGCTGTGCCTCTGCTTCCTTAGGTGATCTTATCTCTTGGTCAGTGGATTTCATCAATGAAAGGGACCCTCCTTACATTTCTTCTGAAGGAATGAAAAGAAGACCCCTTTGAGAATCTTTTGATAAAAGCTCTGGCCCCTCTCCCAAAGAAACATATACCTGCACGTGCAAATGCAGTTTTACGTTCAAGGTCAGGGAGTTCAAAGTCTTTGGAAGCCTCCTGAGGACCCCAGGTTTAGAACTCTGGTAATACACAATTGAAGAGCGGTGCTGTTAACGCCTTGGCCTCCCTAAGCTGCCAGCAAGGACAAGGTGGCTCCCTGTACTCACGTCATCTGAGTGTGACTCTTCTTCCTCTTCCTCTTCCTCCTCTGGCTCTTCACAGGGGTTGGCTGGTACGTCTGCCAAGCAGGTTCCCTGGGGTATCTCCTCACCCTCAGCTGTGTACACAAGCTCTGCCTGCTCCACAGTCTCTGAGTCCTCATACTTGAAGGGCACATTGCCGTAGCGCCGGGAGGAACCTGTCTTGGGGAACTGGAGATGCAGCTGGGTGATGATCCGAGGGGGTAGACGGCAGGCCCGGATCAACTCCAAAAAGACCCGCAGGGGAGTCCCCACATTCCCGTTGGGCATCAGCACCGGTGGGTTCAGCTCTGGCAGTTGCCTCAGGTCGGCCAGCGTGAAGGCTTCACTCTCAGCCTTCCGACTCTGCAGTTCCTTCCGGGTCTTGAAGGGAAAGGAGTCCAAACCTTGGAAAGCAGGGAGAAGAATAGCTCTTGAAACCTAGAAGTCTCCAGCAACACTTGAGTCAGAAACTGTTCAAGGTTTAAATCCTTTAGCCTAATGCTGTTTCTCCCTTTCAAACTTTTCCAGAGTCCCTTCCTCTGTTCCCTGACCAGAACCACCTAGTAATCTCATGCCATTTCTCATCACCTAGGCTAAGCTCATAAGTTTCTTCCAGATCTGATTCCTGATGACCTTTTGATTTTCAACTGCCACCAACCCTCACCCCCTGCACACCGTCATACCATGTGTTCCAATCACATCAAACAATTTAACATGCCCTGAGAGTTTCATGGGCTTTCACATATCTGTGTCTTTGCAAATGCCATTTACTTTGAACACCATTCTTTCCCACCAACTCCTGTTTATCTTTCAAGATCCAGATGCAAAGCCACATTTCCTAATCCTTCTAGGAAATGGGTTTCTCCCTCCCCTGTCATCTCACAGCAGTTGGTGTTAAAGAGCACAGGCTCTGGAGCAAAACGCCTAGTTAGTACTGTGACTCTGTCACCTTGTAATATAACATAATTTCCGTATTCTTCAGTTTCCTCACTTATAAAATGGGTAACAATAGCTCCTACCTTATAGGATTGTTGCGAAGAGTCAATAAGAAAACGAAAAGACTTCGAACCGTGCCCAGTAAGTGCACAGGAAGTGCTCAGTAAACGTTAACAATTAGAATGGCATCTCTGTGACACTTACCTTTTTACAAATCTGTCTTCCTCTCTGGATTCTGAGCACAGACTGTGTCCAACTGTGCTCTGCATACCAGCTAGAGTCACACTACGTCTAGCAATACAGGCTAGATTTGTTGAATGAATAAATTAGAGGGCCCTGCACTGTGCTTCCTGTTTCCCTATCAAAGTGATTTCCCATGAAAATGGGAGCTGTCCAGAGAAAAGAGTTTGTCTCTTCATTTGCATCTTGCCAACAGAGGACTGGGTGGAGAGCAACAAAGACAATATCTGATTTCCTTTTTCCCCTTCTATGTCAGTGCAAAAGAGGATAGACTTAATAAATAGACTTAATAAATGGGAAAGATCATCTGAATAGGCCTCTTTTTTTTTTCCCCCCGAGTTTTTCTAACGTGAGAGTTGAGCCTGAAACTTTGTCCAGAAATGATATAAACTCCTAAAGAGCCCTAACGAGAGACCTGACTTATCCTCAACAATCCTCAGGGACGGTGCCTCTGTTCCAGTGCCTCTAGTAGTCCCAGTCTATTCTCTCTCCTACTCGTACCTGATGCCTCAGTAGGTAGCCGAAGTCTGCGGATGAAACAACGACCAGGTAAGCAAGTCCCCTGAGAATCCAGCCACCGGCGGCCCGAGTACATACGGAGAAACCTCTGGGCTTGAGTTGGCCCCCGTACCGAGATGACGCAGCAGCAGGTGCGGGTCTGGGCAGGAGCAGAGTCCTGAGTGGAGAGAGTGCGGGCATCGTTGAGTGAAGTCTGGGCCAGACCCTGGCGGATAGGAGTTAGGGTAGAGTCGGGAGCAGCCTGGGGAGGGGCCCGCTCAGGCCGATGCCGGTAGTGGAAACAGAGGAAGCCACAGCCGCACTGTTCCCGGAACTGGCTAAAGTAGCTCCGTAGCTGGGCTGAGCGCAACTCCGACGGGATACCGCTCACTATTAAGTAAACCGCCGCCTCCTCCGCCGCCGCACTGGACGCCGCCATCTTGGGTGTCACATGATCGGCTGGAACCAACACTTGCGAGAATATTGCGAGGGGCGTTGAGGTGCTGCAATAAATACTGCGTAACCGGTGATTAGTTCGCCGGGATTGAGGACGTGGAACCAAGAGCTGGGAAAGCACGGAAGGAAGTCGCTAGGTCCCTTTCCCACAGACAGAAGCCAGTGGTGATGGGTAAAACTGACCTGGGAAGTGGGGTTACGGCTCTGTTTCATAAGACGCTAGTGAGGATCAAATCAGAAGCCCGAGGGAGAGGCAATGTTTAAGATTTTTAGCTGTTGGATAGCTCCCAAACCTAATCGCAATTCTTTTATCAGTTTAGGGCCTTTTCAGTCGTAAATCCATTTATGCTACCAAAACATATTGGTGAACTCTCACAAAATCAGTAAGATAATCCAATTGAAAAGTGGGCCGAAGACCCTTCACAGAAGAGAAACACATGCAATTAACAATGAAAGATGCTCAATCATCAAGGAAATGTAATGAGACCCACTTCATAGCCACCGGGTTGGCAAAAAATTTTAAATCCTCAAATCCTCTTTTAAACCCTGACGATATAGAGCAACTGGAGCTCCCACACGCTGTTGGAAGTGTGAACTGGTACCACCACTTTGGAAAACAATTTGGCATTACCCTGTAAAAGTGAAACTACACATACCTTTTGACCCAGCCATTCCACTTATAGTTATATATTTTAAAGAAATTCTTGCGTATGTTTATCAGGAGATGTACCGACAAGGTTGAACCTCGCTCAAGCCCTGTGATCCTGGAAAAGTTAAGAAACCCCTCCCACCCTTTTGTGTTCTGGAACATGACTTACTGCAAAGAGACACCCTTCCTTATATTACTTAGATAAAACTCATGGGTGCCCCCTTGTTTACCTATGGCAAGGCTAGACACAGACTCCAAATTTCAATTCTTTGCCTCATAAACGCTTAGATGAACTGCTTTTCCCCACAGAACAACGAAAACAAAATGCTTGTTAACTAAACTTTGGTTAAGCTTCTCTCCTTCCTCCAGGTCCATGAACTTTGCACTGTGTCCCCCTCCCCCAGCTTGAGCTGTACACACCCCTCCTTAACAGCCCCTCCTGAGAATAGGCTGGGTTCAGGGTAAAACATTCTCTGATCTATTGTGCCATAAGCCATTCCTGGTCATCCCACGTCCTCACACCCAGTTCTTTCTAGCCTTATTTACTCCTCCCTGTGAAAGAAAACCTCTTTGCCTAACCCTTGAGACACGTGTAGGTCTATGGTTAGAGCTTCTCTCTTTGCAATAGCTTCCTTCTCCCTATTTCAGTAGTTCCTTTCCTTCCTTGCAATAATCACTTCAAATAAAGTCCCTCCTTCCTAAGTCCAGATTTGTTTGTTATTTGACAGTATGTATGAATATTCATAGCTGCAGTGTTTGTAGGAGCAAAAACTGGCATTCAGTACCAATAATTTCAGTATATGATACTGAGTGAAAATAAGTCAGAAAACAGAATATTCCACTTGTATAAAGTTCAAAAAATACAAATCAACATTTTTTAAGGATACACATATAAGTATGCTTTAAGATCATAAAGGGAGTTCCATGGTGGCCTAGTGGTTAGGATTCCGGGCTTTCACTGCCAGCCCGGTTCAATCTGCGATCCCGCAAGCCACGTGGCGCTGCCCCAAAAAAAAAAAAAAAAAAAAAAAGTCAAGGCTTAGAAATTTGATCCTTAGCTAGCAGTGTGACTTGGGGCAAGTTGCTTAACTTCTCTGAACCTAAATTTCCTCATCTGTTGGATAGGAATAATAGTCCCTACCCTTAGAGGACTGTGGTGAGAATTTAATGTCATCACGCATATAAAAGTCCTCAGTAGGGCTTCCCTGGTGGCGCAGTGGTTGAGAGTCCGCCTGCAGATGCAGGGGACACGGGTCCGTGCCCTGGTCCGGGAAGATCCCACATGCTGCGGAGCAGCTGGGCCCGTGAGCCGTGGCCGCTGAGCCTGCGCGTCCGGTAAATGCCTAGCATACAGTAAACCCTCCTTAGACTTTACCTGTTATTTTCATGAGAATGGGGAGCCACAAATATGAGAGGGCTTTCCCTACTTATTTTATTTTATTTATTTATAAATATTTATTTGGCTGCTCCAGGTCTTAGTTGCAGCACGCGGGATCTTCAGTTGCAGCATGTGAACTCTTAGTTGTGGCATGTGGGAATCTTAATTCCCCAACCAGGGATCGAACCTGCAGTGGAAGCGTGGAGTCTTAGCCACTGGGGAAGTCCCTCCCTACTTATTTTAATTTTTCATCTTTGTACGCCTTTCACATAGTAGGTGTTTAGGGAAAGCTGGTTGGTTGTTGGAGGCCTTGCTGCCTTTGGGAGGGATCAAGAAATGATTAACCCCCAATTCAGTGTAGTCATTACCTTTGGGTGATAGATTTAGAAAGATGTCAAAAGTTGATGGCAATAATGATCTGTGGAACAATGATGAGGGTTCTTGTACTGCTACTCTTTTTTTTTTTTTTTTTTTTTAAACCTGGGCCCGTGGCAGTGAAAGCACTGGGTCCTAACCACTGAATGCCGGGGAATTCTCAGTACTGTTACTCTTTATATATTACATATATTTTATAAATATCTTATTTTACTCAATATTTTTAAAGTTTTTTTAAAACATTAATTTATTTTTGGCTGTGTTGGGTCTTAGTTGCAGCACGCGGGATCTTTCGCTGTGGTGCGCAGGCTTCTCTCTAGTTGTGGCACGAGGGCTCCAGAGTGCATGGGCTCAGTAGTTACGGCACGTGGCCTTAGTTGCCTCGTGGCATGTGGGATCTTAGTTCCCTGCCCAGGGATCAAACCCACGTCTCCTGCATTGGAAGGCAGATTCTTAACCACTGAACCACCAGGGAAGTCCCATATTTTACTCAATATTTTTAAAATCTTAAAAGGGAAAATAATATTTCAAAAAGCAATAAAGCAAGTAATTACATTGTGGTGATCGCAAATATCCACCTATTCAAGAAATAAAAAATAAAAACAGTTCTAATGAGCATCTGGGTAATTGTGAAAAGGGACAACGTTATGTCTGGACTTTAAAATCTGCCGAGGGATGTTTAGATTGGTACACTATTTTAGAAAACTAGCAAGATCTACTCAAGTTGAGCACGTGTTCTATGACTCGGTAATTCCGATTCTTGTTATATAGCACCAGTTCTGCAAACATCCGTGAACCAAAAAAAGGTGTGCAAGAATAATGCTAGCATTATTATTTGATGAACCAAATGTTCCTCAGCAGTATAATGGGTGGATAAATTGTAGTGTAATGGGATACTTTACAACAATGAAAGTGAATGGGTTACTGCTACACAGAGCATAGATTATATCTGGATCTCAGATATAATATCAAGTAAAAGAAGACAAACACAAAAAAGTACATGCTATACAATTCCATTTATATAAAGTTTGAGACAAGCAATCTCATCATGTTGGAAATCAGGGGTTAGTGATACCCTTTGGGCAGGAGGGAGTGGTAATGATGGGGAGGGTTTCTGGAGTGTTGCCAATGCTCTATTTCTTGAGCTGGGTGGTGGTTACAGGGTTGTATTCATGTCGTGATAATTCACCAAGCTATGCAGGTCTGATTTGCATACTTTTATGTATATTATACAGAAAAGGTTTAGTTAAAGCTATCTTTTTAAAAATCTGAAAATTGAAAAATAAGTGTTACGTAGCAAATGATGTGAACTGAGTTTCCCTGGTGGCGCAGTGGTGGAGAGTCCGCCTGCCAATGCAGGGGACACGGGTTCGTGCCCTGGTCCGGGAAAATCCCACATGCCGCGGAGCGGCTGGGTCCGTGAGCCATGGCCGCTGAGCCTGCGCGTCCGGAGCCTGTGCTCCACAACGGGAGAGGCCACAACAGTGAGAGGCCCGTGTACCGCGAAAAAAAAAAAAAAAAAGGATGTGAACTGAAATAAAAATGGTGTGCTCTGGAAAAGCTGTTAGATGACCCAAGAAGTTACGCACTTATGACTACACACAGTTGCCATTTGTGGGATGGAATTTCCGAGACTCACAGGATGCTCAGTGTGTAGTAGATTATCAATAAATCATCATTGATGGAATGAATATTCCTGGCACTAACATGGGGATGTGCTGCTGAGTGTGGCTGGGTACTTTCTCCAGGGAAAGTGGGCCACTTCCTTGGGGGAACAAACAGGCCAGATTTCTCATCAAAAACTTAAACTCAAAGGTAACCAAGACTACATTTAAAAAAATTTTTGTGTGTGTGTTGTGTATTTTATTTATCATTATTATTTCTGGCTGTGTTGGGTCTTGGTTGCTGCACGGGGACTTTCTCTAGTTGTGGTGAGTGGGCGCTCCTCTGTGTTGTGGTGCACCAGCTTTTGAGTGTGGTGGCTTCTCTTGTTGCAGAGCATGGGCTCTAGGCACATGGGCTTCAGTAGTTGCAGCACGGAGGCTCTGTAGTTGTGGCACACGGGCTTAGTTGCTCCGCAGCATGTGGGATCTTCCCGGACCAGGGATTGAACACCTGTCCCCTGCATTGGCAGGTGGATTCTTTTTTTTTTTTTTACATCTTTATTGGAGTATAATTGCTTTACAATGGTGTGTTCGTTTCTGCTTTATAACAAAGTGAATCAGTTATACATATACATATGTTCCCATACCTCTTCCCTCTTGCGTCTCCCTCCCTCCCACCCTCCCCATCCCACCCTCTAGGTGGTCACAAAGCACCGAGCTGATCTCCCTGTGCTATGTGGCTGCTTCCCACTAGCTATCTACCTTACATTTGGTAGTGTATGTATGTCCATGCCTCTCTCTAGCTTTGTCCCAGCTCACCCTTCCCCCTCCCCATATCCTCAAGTCCATTCTCTAGTAGGTCTGTGTCTTTATTCGGCAGGCGGATTCTTAACTTCCCCGTCAGGGAAGTCCCAAGACTACATTTTCACTCTCATTCTACCTTACAGTGAGGTGGGGAGAAGGAGTCTAGGTGCTGTTATTTATTCTCCACTTGATCATCTCTGACCGTTAACGACTCAAGATAGCATAGCATTGAAGAGCACAGGCCCTAAATCCAGTCCAGCTGAGTTCACATCCTGACTCCACTACTATTAACTGTGTAACCTTGAGCAAGTTACGTAACTCGGTGCCTCGGTCTCTCCATCTGTGAAATGGAGATAATGATAGTACTTCCAGCATCGAGTTGTAAGACTTAAATAACATAACCCATATAACATGTTTAGAGCATAGCTCTCCATAACTGTTAGCTGGTTATGGTTTACTAGCTATCCAGAACGACCTGCCAGAAATGGATGGTCCCCTTTGTTAACCCTGATTCCCCAAGACCTTAGCCTTGTTGCCTCCACCAGTTTCACTGGGATTGCCTCTCTCTGCTGCCTTGTTCTGTGACATGGCCCCTGTTCAACTCTCCAGGATCCTCTCTTGCTCTTAGGTCTCCTGGGACCCAGTTGCCCCAGACCACTGGCAGTTAGCAAAACATCCTTGAACTCTGACACCTCTGTGCCTTTGCACCTATCGTTCCCTCTTGCCTGGCAACTCCCTATTCAATCTCTTTAGCTCATAGCAGCTACCACTTGGCTGAAGCATTTTTCCCATCTCCAGGCAGATTTAATTACTACCTCTTCTGAGCCCCTGCTGCCTGTTGGATGTCCCTCTATCACAGTTCAGATCACTCCGTGTTACAGTTACTTGTGTGTCTCTCTGCCATATAGGCAGGATGTTCAATGAAGGCAGGGACTGTATCTTATTTATTCTGTGCTCCTCAGCATCTAGCACAGGATCTGGTACAGTGGACATCAAGAAAGACGTTGAAAATGGCATGAATGGATGGATAGATACCTGGGTGTTGGCTTTTTGCTGGCATCATAAATTCTAGGTTACGTGACTGTACCAAGGGCAGGGTGTGTCAGCGCAGGGCACAGCACCCGTCAACAGCCTGACTGCTTAATAAGCAGTCAATGATATGGCTAACGAAGGTAGAAATAATGATGATAATAAAATGGTACCTGAGGCTGACCCAGAGCCACAGCCACTCTCCTGCTTCCTAGTGCGTCAGCCCTGGCTGGGCCTGAGGACAGGGATCAGGCTGAGAGACAGTCAGTAAACAGTGGCTGAGCTGGCTCCAGACAACCTGATCTTGGCCATGACTCACTCCAGCCTGTGCTGGCCAGAGCCCGGCCTCCACAGTCACACAGGCCTGAGTTCAAATCCCAGCACAGATGGTGATCAGTCCAAACCTTGAATAATTTGCATACCCTGTCTAAGCCTGTTTCTTCCTCTACCCTCTCTGGTTGATGTGACACAGTTCCCACTGTTAAGATACTGATGGTGAAGACAACCTCCCACCTTTGGAAACCCTGCAGTCTCATGGAGAAAGCATTATTGCCCTTATTAAATTGTATTATAGGAGGGGCTTCCCTGGTGGCGCAGTGGTTGAGAATCTGCCTGCCAATGTAGGGGACACGGGTTCGAGCCCTGGTCTGGGAAGATCCCACATGCCGCGGAGCAACTGGGCCCGTGAGCCACAACTACTGAGCCTGCCCATCTGGAGCCTGTGCTCCGCAACAAGAGAGGCCGCAACAGTGAGAGGCCCGCACACCGCGATGAAGAGTGGCCCCCGCTCACTGAAACTAGAGAAAACCTTCACACAGAAACGAAGACCCAACACAGCCAAATAAATAAAATAAATTTATTTAAAAAAATTGTATTATAGGGACTTCCCTGGTGGTCCAGTGGTTAAGACTCCACTCTCCCAATGCAGGGGGGGCCTGGTTTCGATCCCTGGTCAGGAAACTAGATCCCACATGCTGCAATGAAGGGCCCGCATGCGGCAACGAAGATCGTGCGTGCCGCAACTAAGACCAGTGCAGCCAAATAAATAAATAAAAATCTTTTTTAAAACTGTATTATAATTTTCTCTTTAGTTTTGCTAACTTTGTCTTTATGTTCCTCTAGAAGGCTTGGGTAGGGCACAGGGAGTGACTCAAAAGATACAGACAAGAATAGAAGTGTAGCTCCCCAATCATGGGTAGGGGTAGGGAAGAAATTTGCAAAGGAACAAAGTAGGCTAATAGGGAAGCTATTTGGATGATGGAAACATTAGGTAAATTGAGGGAAAAGGCTGGGGTGGAGAGTGGAGAGGAGCACTTTCTAATGCCTGCTCAGGGTTAGGGAGGGCGGGTGAGAGGAAGGAAGACTCAGTCTGAGGTTCAGAGAAGAGCAACAGTAAACTAATGGGGGCAGTTGGTGAAGGGACATGAAAGATAGAATGACCCCAAATCCCTGAATCTGCAGGATTTGACTCCTATGGGGAGATGAGTCATCTGCTCTTGAAAGCATTGCGTTGACTCATGCGTCTGCAAGGTGAGATGGGCCCGAGGGTTGGGAGGGGCAGGGCAGGGACAGGTGTCAGGGACTGAGGTCTGGGTCTGGGGTTCTGGTGGAGGGTGAAGGGGTAGAGGGGTGCAGGGCTTGTTCCTGGGCTCTAGAGGACATCTCTACTTGGGGATATGATGAGGTCCTGGCTGGGGGGGGGGTGTTGCTGAGCAGGACATGGCCTTTCTGAGAGGAGGGTGGATATTGGGGTCGCCGTGGGAAAAGGGAGCGATTGAGGCCCTAAATGCTGGACAGAGCAGTTTGGCCTGTACGTGCAGCTTCTGGGTAGAACCTGAAGTGTACGGACTCAGGTCTCCCTACGCTGGGGCCACTTTTTCTTTTACTGTGAAATACAGAAGGTGGAGAGCATGCTCTGGTGTGTCCCACCCATGGGTGGAGGGATGTAGGTGTGAACGTCTGGCTTGGGGGCACGTCTCCTCTCTGTGAATGTGTTTGCCGTATGTCGCTGAGTGAGTGTATCTGGACTGTGCATTTCTGTGCTGCGTGTGGGCCGACGGAGGATCTGTTTTGTGGGTCTATGTAAGCGTGTCTGAGTTGTTCAACTTAGTGTGTCTGTGAGAGAGAGTTGTAGGTCTGAGCTGTGTGAGTGTCTTCGTTGTGGGGTCTGGGTGTCTGAGTGGTGAGTGGGTGATTGGGTAAGGGACAGGGGTGCCCTTGCTGCTGGTACTGGGTGCCCATAATGGGTACATGGCCGGTTCAGTTGTGGTGCCTTTCTTTGTGGCTTTAGGGAAAGGTCTGAGTGATGATGACTCCTAGACTGCTGTCCCTGAGTGAATGACCTCTCATTGAGTAATAATTAACTTGGCCCTGCCGTGAGAAGAATCCAAACTGTGGTGGTGAGGGGGGTGGGGCCTGGTTGGGACAGGCCTCATTGCTGGAGAAAGGAGGAGACCTGAAAGGGGGTCCTATAGGCATGTGTGTTGTTATCATTCCCTCCTGCCCACCCTGCAGGTCAGTGACCTTGACCTGAGTGATATTCAAAATATTTAACAAACAGTGAGGCACAGACATTGACTAATCAGAATAGACACAAGCCATGCACTGAATGGAGCAGCCCCGGAAGCCGTGGCTATGTCAAGCGTTGCCCTCTAGCTGCTGGACATGGGGATGGATTCCAGGAGAAGGGCCGGCACAGAGGGGCAGGGGAGCTCCAGGCAGTGGCTATGAGCCAACTGTCATGGAAGTGTGTTTCAGACTTAACAGCTGGTGTGGCAACTAAGCCTCTGTCTGCTCCGGTTTCCAAGCAGCCTCCAGGCAGCCCTAACTGCCCTTGCCCCCTTCCATTGGGAGAACTGTGGACTAGACTCCTCTGTCCGCTGAAGGAATGGGGGAAGTGAATGATCCCAAACTGAAGAAATTCCTGTAACCTGTCTGTTTCAATTTGGAAATGGGCTGCTTCATTTTCCTTATTGGCTATAATTGGCAGTTCTCACTGAGGTGAGAGGGAGGCCGGGGCAGGAGCTGAAGGAGGGGTCAGCAGGGGATTTGAAGACAGGGAGAGACACTCCCTACCCCCTAAGATAAAGGCAAGGACATGAGAGGGTCCTGAACTGACACTGCCCCCTGAACTCAGACCCACGTGAAATAAATCTCACCCCCAGAAATGAAATCATCATCCCACTCTGAAAAATTAAAATTCTAGTTTCCTGAGGTCTGGCTTCTGTGCCACTTATAGTTCCTTCCTCTTGGGCTCCCACTGACAGGGGCAGGGTGGCTCGGGAGGTGAACGGGTCCCTTCCACATGTACAAATTACAGTGACAGGCTCCAAGTGTATCACACCTTTTATTACAAAACCCAATAACTTAAGTCAGTTCTGTACAAAGTCAATAGGACTCCTGGCCCAATGAGCAGTTGAAACTTCCAACCCCGTCCCAGGAAGGGATAGGAGTCTTGGCCCAGAGGCTCTGGGACCACCAAGGGCTGGCCAGACAGCTGGAGCACTGTGTCCAAACCAAGGAAGGCCAAGATGGGGTTGGGCTGAGTGAGGGCCCCATAGCCCACCTGGCTGGGCCGGGACCAGCTGCTCATGGGAAGCCTCTGGGAGCACCGGGTCACCCAGGGAACAACCAGGCCGAATCAGTGCTGCCAGCCTCCACCCAGTCTCTGCTTGAGCTGGAGCAGGTCACCTCAGCAAAAGCATGTCTTCGAGGAGGCCAGCGATGTCAACGTCTCCAATGACAGGGTGAAAGAACAGGTCTCCAAGCAGGCTGGGTGGAACGGACTTGAGGGTGGAGGCCGTGAGGAGGACACGAGCCAGGCGGCTTTGGCCTGCTGGGCACCAGGGCTCCAGGACCTCCCACAGGGCCTGGTGCGCCTCCTGCTGCAGGTGCCCGATGTGGGAGGAGGCGTGGAGGCCTGGCACGTCTGCGGGCAGAGGAGGCACAGATGGCTGGTGAGTAGCCTACTCTGACACCACGGGGCAAGACTGGCCCAAGACTGGAGGCCACCGGCTTGGCCTTTGAGGCCCCATTACTACCTCCTTCATTTATTTATTTATCACTTCATTTTTCCATCCTTTATGGAGAGGCAGTATAGAGCAATGGTTAAGACCCAGGCTGCCTGGGTTTGAATCCCACACTGCCACTTATTAACTGTGTGACCTTGGACAAAGTTACTCAACCTCTGTGCCTCGGTTTCCTTATTGGTAAAATTGGGATAAGTAATAATACCTATCTCCTAGGCTTGTTATGAGGTTTAAATGAGCTAGTATATGTAAAAGTCTTAGAACTGGACCTAACATATGGTAAGTTAATATGAGTATTCACTATGATTATAATGAATTATAATAATGCATTCTACGAGGGCCTTTGGTGAGGAATTCTCATCTAGATGCTCTCCAGGTTACAAAGAACACTTCCTCTATCCGTTGCTCTCCCAGCTGAAGTTTATGGGGACTCCTCCCTCTCCTCCCCCACACCCCTTCATCTTTATTCCTCTTCTCTATGTGGTCTTTCTGAACCCACAGAGTTTCACCTTCAGAACTTCCCCATGCAGTCCGCTCGTGAAGGCGTGACTGGGGCACAGCTGTGTCTGCCCACCCTCCCTTTCCCCACTCCCACCTTCCCTGAGGGTCAGGGCAATTTCTTAGGCAGAGTGGCAAGGACTAGATACTGATATGAATAGACCTGAGTCCCCATTCTTGCTCTGCCCCTACCTGGCTGTGTGGCTTTCACCAAGTCAATTAGCCTCTCTGAGCCTCTTTTGTGAGATGACTATTTGGTGATAATCAGGACCCAAAGTGATCACAGATGTCAAGCCCTTAGAAGGCGCTGTCCCTGGCTGGGCCCTGCCCCCCCTCCAGCCTTGGCCCATCCAGGAATGTCTGGGAGCTCACCAGGGTTGAAGAGGATGGTCCCTTTCAGGTAGGCATATTCTTTGGGGCCCAGCTCCAGACTCCAGAAGGACTCCAGGCAGCACTGAAGCCACTGCACTGCAGCCAGTGAGGGCTGGGGCCGATCCAACACCTGGCCACGGCCTGCACCGCTGGTGGGCTCCTCCAGCAGGATCTTCTTGAGTATGCTGGGAACTGGGAGCTCAGCCACTTCGAAGGTCACAGTGTCTTGGGCCAACCCAAGCAGGAAGAGGGGGCCCCAGCAGCACCGCAGCAGCTGTCGCCGATCCTGGGGGGGCAGCTGGCAGAAGGACGGCAGGTTCCTGAGGAAGGCCAACGTCTTGGCCAGAACATCCAAGGCCTCCCGGCAGGTGCGATGGGGAGTACACAGCCGGACGGGCCGATGCTGCCTGCACAGGCAGCGGCCACGGGCTGGGGGCACAGAGGGCCAGTCCCTGACGCTGGGGCTCAGAAGTGCATACAGAATGGTTGGGCGGCCTGCAGCACCCTGGCATGGGCAGGTCCCTGGCTGGCTGGAGCTCATGGTTGCGGATCTGTTCCTCCTTCCTCCAGGCTTTCCCGCCCCCTGCTTTGTGCTGTGGGTGCTATTTATATCCACAAATGGGGGAGGGAGGGGGGAACCGCCCAACAACCTTGACTCCAGAAGTCATGTTCATTGAAAGAAAAAAAAAGAAACTCACACTGACCCTGGCAGGACCGGTGGGGAAGTGGCGGGGGAGGGAGGCCTGGAAGCTCCACGTGGCCCTGATATCACTTCAGTCAATGAAGCAGCGGGTGCAGGGCACAGGGTCACCTGCCTGCTGGCCCTGCTGCCCCTTATCAGATGATTCAAGTGGATAAACAGGGTCATTAACCCAGGCTGTACCAGGGCACCAAGGCCTCAGGTGCACAATCAGCAGGTGGCCATGGCAGGTGGCCCTATTTGTGCCTGCAGGACTCTCGCTCAGCTAGGAAGCCAGCCCCAGAGCTGGACAAGCCTTGAATACAAGGCCCAGCCTGGAAGCGCCTTATCGCTCACTTGTTTGCCTAACCTTGGGGCCCTACTCCTGTTGTTGGTGAGGAATAGGCTTCGGGGAAGGGAGCCAGGATCCTGGGGGGCTGGGAGGACTTTGCCCACTGTGCAGTCTAGGAGGCTGCCTTCCTCTTCCTCCAGTTCTGGGGGGCCCTGCATGAATAAGGTCCTTAAGAGCTCTTTCTCCCCAGCCTGGATTCCTGGAGCTCCTGAGGGGCCAAATCTGCTGAGAAGCCCTTGCAGAATGACAATGAAATACTGCTGTTTACTGAGCACCTACTATGTGCCAGGCACTTCCCACTCTAATATTCAGAGCTTCCTTATGACGCACGATTCTTACTTTTTGAGACTCAAAGAGGTAAAGTGACTTGCCCAAGTTCACACCACTAAGAAGAGACACAGCCCACACCAGTCTGACTCCAAAGTCCTTGCTTTTTCCCCTGGACCCACTGCCCCAGTTGTGCAGCCAGAGCTGGTGACTACCTGGGCCCCTGCCTTGCTGCTGCTTCCTGGTCTGCAGATGTTGCCCATTTATGATCTGGGCAGAAACGTTGCTCTGCCACCAACCATATGGCTCCCCTGTCCCAGGCATCTGTCTCAGATGCTGGGGCATGGGTTGTGAGAGCTCGTGGGAAGTTCCTTGGCTGCGTTATGTCTGTAGACCTTGGCAAGCCCAGCCTGGCAACCCTTCTGCTAACACACTATTGGGCAGCCATCACCATCCCTGGCATCTGTTCCTGGCTCTATCACTTTTCAGTTATGTGACTGTGGGCTGAACCCCAAATCTCTGTGGGCCTCAGAAGCTTCATCCGGGACAACGCCTGCTTGCAGCGATGCTGTGAGGACAAAGTGAGATCCTACGTGTTGAATTCCAAGCAGTTTCTGGCATACAGTAGGAGGACTTTGCTCCCCCTTCCCTCTGACTAAGGAACTAAGGCAAACAGGCCCCAGCAGACAGGCACGCATCTTTCATGCAATTACAATTGCATAATAATCTTCATTCTTACGTTTATAAAGTTCCTTTAATGCCCTTTTATCTTACTGGGTCTTCACAACATCCCGTGGAAGGAGAGTCTACAGTCAGACTGTCTGGGTCCAAATTCTTCTTCATCACTTAACTGAGAGACCTTGGGCAAGTCTCTTTATATTTCTGCGCTTCAGTTTTCTCATCTTTAAAAGGGTAGTAAGAAAGCCCACGCATGAGTATTGGTTTTATGGGGCATGAAGCCGATACAATTTTGTAGGGCCTTCATTAAGAATAGAAAATCAGGTGTGAAAGTGAACATTTAATAAATGATAAAACAAATCAGTACAAAGTACAAACATCACAAACCCAGGAGAATAACAAAGTACTTTTACTGATCAATTGCCTGACAATATTTGCCTACATATTTTAGCTGCACACTCTTTACTCGCCTCTTCACATGTTAATGATATTTATTTTGAAACTGACGCAAACACCGAAAGGTTGCAGGTACAGTACAGGGAACTTTTTTTTTACCTTGAACGCTTTGGAAGTAAATTGCCAACCTGAGCCCCATCACCCCCAAATACTTTAATGTGTAAATCCTACAAACAAGGACATTTTCCTACATAACCACAACATAATCATCAACATCAGGAAATTAACATTGAATAAAACCAGGAAGTTAACATCTAATCTCATTGAACATCAGGAAATTAATATCTAATCTCTAGTTTTCGCCTTTAATGCTCCAGTGAAATCATTATAGTAAAAGGGCTCAGTCCAGAATCACACATTGCATTTCTTCGCCATGTCACTCTAGCTCCTACTGGTCAGGAAAACTATCCTTAGTCTGTCCTTGCCTTTCACAACCTTGAAACTTTTGAAGAGTTGTTATTTTGTCTCATGGCTTTCAATTGGAGTTTGTCTGTGGCTTTCTTGTGATTAGACTGTCCCTGGAAGTGATGTTGTGTTCTTGATACACCCTGATATATCAGGGAGGACACATTTCCATTTGTCCCAGGGTTCACTTGGTCACTTGATTAAGGGAATTTCTGTCAGACTCTTCTGTATACCAGTTACTTTTTCCCCCTTTTTAATGAATCAGTATTTCTTTCTTTTTTTTAATATATATATATTTATTTACTTATTTGGCTGCACTGGGTCTTAGTTGTGGTACGCGGGATCTCTGTTGCCGCTCATGCGGGATCTTCCTTGCGGCATGCAGGATCTTTAGTTGCAGCATGTGGGATCTAGTTCCCTGACCACGGATCGAACCTGGGCCCCCTGCATTGGGAGCGAGGAATCTTAGCCACTGGACCACCAGGGAAGTCCCTGAATCAGTATTTCTTGAGGAGGTACTTTGAAACTATGTAAACATTCCTCCTCATACATTGAATGTACTTGTGTGTGTTTGTATTTAACTATGAATTCGTGGTCTCCTATTTTATTCAGTGCCTTGTAGTCGTTACTATCGTTATTTATTTTGATGCTCAGATTGTCACAGACTTGGCCGATGGGATCCCCTTTAAGCTGGAGTCTATGTCCTTTTGACATGCCCCCATTACTCTTTGAACATCCTTTGTTTCCTAGTATATGAAGATATCACTTTTCCAGCCCTTGGAATCAACTAGTACTATGCGTAGCTCTGATTTAATCTTTTAGTAGAGAATAGTATTTAAAAACCATGATCTGGGGGCTTCCCTGGTGGCGCAGTGGTTGAGAGTCCGCCTGCCGACGCAGGGGACATGGGTTCGTTCCCCGGTCCGGGAAGATCCCACATGCTGCGGAGCGGCTGGGCCCGTGAGCCATGGCCACTGAGCCTGCGAGTCCGGAGCCTGTACTCCGCAACGGGAGAGGCCACAACAGTGAGAGGCCCGCGTACCGCAAAAAAATCCAAAAAAAACAAAACAAAAAACCCCACCATGATCTGGGTACCAGAATCATATTTAGAAACGAAGATCTATTAATCGTTATTAGGGTGCCACTGCTTCCCAGCCCTTCCAGAGTTAGGGAATGTACACGCACACACACACACACACACACACACACACCTTTATACCTATGTTTATTTACACATACTGAAAAACATGAGTTCATACTATTACCTGTAATATTAATCCACTATAATGGGATTCATTCTAGGTTTCGCCCTTTCTATATTATACCTCTCTTCTCTGACATTGAGAAATCTGGTTTTCATTATTTTTAACTTATTTACTCATTGGATCAAGCCTCCATTTGTAACCAATCTGCCGTCTCCGCCACAACCCTCTTTGCTCTAAGATGCCTTCCTCTCCCCACTTGGGCTCTGATACCTCGGGTCAGGTTGCCCCCTCCCACTCATGGACTTCTTCACCCTGCTGGGCCTGTCCCTCTACGCCAGGTCGCTGCTCTTTGAGGACACCCTCCTGCCCCTGCTGAGGCCACCGTGGTGCCCTCTTTCACTGGTGTGTGCTTTTCCCTTGTTCCTTTCTACCCAATAGTTTTAGGATGGACATTTTCAGGAAGACAAAGGAAGAGAAGGAGGTAGAGCTGTCAATGATTTTTAAAAATAAATTTCTACAGTGAGAATAGAGAGATGATTCTGTCTTTCCTCTTGCAATGTTAATTTTTTTTAAGTTTTATTCTTGATAGTAAGGAGATGTAAAACATGCCCTTTCACACATAGATGTATTGGGTTGGCCAAAAAGTTCATCTGGGTTTTTCCATAACATCTTACAGAAAAACCCAAAGGAACTTTTTGGCCAACCCAGTATTTGCTACCTGTAGTACTGCTTGTAGGTTTGTAATCAGAATTTTTATAAATTCTACATTGTGTAATGCCTATTGGAAAAGAAAAACATGCATGGAACATTTATAATTGCATATGCTGCCTATTCCTTATAGGAGGGAACTTCCTTTTAGAGTTGGTGTCAATATGAAATGACAACTTAGTGATGAATGATCGAAAGAATTTTGCACAGATTTGCTTCTTGCTCCATACAAATCCTTGTTTCTCCTCCACCACCCGCATACTTCCAGGTGCCTTGGGAATAATTTGTATTGGGAAGAAGGATAGAGTGGGAAAAAACAGTGATCTTGACCAGTTGTAGTTTAAATTTTTATTTTTTGCAAATTAAAAAGAAAAAAATATACATGTATTTGACCCTAAGAAGACATTGCTGGGACCTAAGAAGACATTGCTGCCTTGGAAGGGCCCATGCAAACGCAAGGTCCTGGAATTAGAGCTTCATTAGTTTCACAGCAAACCTGCTTCTAATAATGCGTTTCTTAGGTGCTGTGAGAACATAAAGTGCCTGGCACAGCAAGTGCTCTGTAAAAGAGGACAATTGTTATTGTTATTGTTGATGCTTTCACCCTTGTTTCCTAGAGGAAGAGGTTGAGGAAGAAGCTGAGGAAGAGGAGACCCAGAGGAGGGAGGAGAACCCTCACTGGGGGTCATGGAAAAGCTGGGCTGGAAGTTAGGATCCCGGGTTTTAAGTCTTGCTTTTTTTTGCACTGTGAGGAACTGTGTTTTCTGAGCCCTGTGTGTGGCCTGAAGGCCAGGGTCAGCCCTGGAGGCCCTGGAGGGTGAGGAAAGGCCTCAGCTGGGATCTCCACAGCCTGGAGCCTGACTGGGGCCATTCACTCAGAGGGGTAGGAGGCCTCTTGGGGGAAGATGGTCCATCAGCTGCCCTCTATCTGAAGGGAGAGACACAGGTCAACCCTTAGGAGTCCCCAGTCTCAAGAGGAAGACACAGCTCTAGGAACCCCAGACCTAATTGGGATGGCACAGGCCAGGCCCCAGCGACCCTAGTCTGATAGAGGAGATAAGCCTGGCTCTTGGGGGTCTTCAGTGTGATGGGGAGACACAGGCCAGCCCTGAGGAGGCCCCATTCTGAGGAGGGAGAGACAGCCCTGCTCCCAGTAGCTCTAACAAGGGAGCGTCGGTGGGGGGCGGGAACCCTACAGTGGAGCCACGGGGCTGAGTAGCTTGAATTTGGAAGGCTTTCTGGAGGAAAAGGTCATGACAACACTCTCTCATCTGTACAGCACTCTATGGTTTACAAAGTGCTTTCCCAATAATTATCTCATTTAATCGTCATGTGACAATGGGACGAAGGTGTTACTATTCAAACAGGGACAACAACCATCATCATTCTAAACAGTGACACTTACTGAGCACCTACTGCCCAGCGTCAGGCATTGGGCTGGGCATCATCTGTAAATTAAAGTGCCCCCCGCAAGGCAATGTGGGTGAAAGTGCTTTGCAATCCTATGACCACGGTGCACACGTATGCTCTTGCTCTGTACAGAGGCCTGACTACTTGAGGATGCAGCTGGGAAACCCTGGGCAGCAGAGGGCCTGGGTTAAGGACTGGAACTGGGAGGCAGGGTCAGGACTAGATGCCTTTTCATACTCTGAACACGTCATGCAACTTTGTGCCTCCAAGCTGTTCCCTGTGCCTGGGATGTCTTTCTGTTACCCTTTCTGTTTGGTAAGTTCCTGGTCACCCTTTATGGTCTAGCACAGGCTTCACAGTTTTTCCCTCTCCACCTCTTTGGCAGAACAATTTGCTCGCTCCCTGAGTTCCCAGGTCATCGGGTTCACCCCCCAAATAGAGAACTTAGCACACGGTGGTGTAATCACGCACTTACCTGCTGTTGATGGTGTTCAAATATAGATGGGGTCAGACTAGGGGAGGCTGACTTATCACCAAGAGGCCTTCCTGGGCAATGTTTATTATTTCAGTGAATTTACCAGGGCTCAAGATCAGGCCTAGGTCTCTCAGCGGGGAGTCACATCAAACAAGCACCTGGGTCTGATTTATAAAATCAGAATGCCAGTTCAGGGAGGCAGAACTCTGAGATAAGAAGTGGGTAAGTGTGTGGGCGCTGGAGTCAGGCTGCGTGGGTTTGAATCCTGGCTCTACCCTTTCAGCTGTGTGGGCTTGGGCACATGACTTCATTTCTCTGGCCCTGTTTTCTCCTCCCCTAAATGGAGATAACAACATAGGAGCATTATGTTAAGTCAAATAATGTTTATAAAGTGTTTGGTACGGTACTGGGCACTTAAATTTTACCAATAAATTTTACCAATTTGTAAAATAAATTTTACCAATATTTATTGAAAAGTTCTATAATGAGAGTCAACAGTAACAGGCACAGACCATTTATTCATTCCACAAATATTTATTGAGGTTCTACATTTGAGGCTCTGAGCTGAATGCTCGGATGAATCAGACAGTTTCTATCTTTCTTGAAGTTTATATTCCAGGGAAAGGGGATGGATATAGAACCAAAATTTCTTTCTTTCTTTTTAAAAATATTTATTTATTTGGCTGTGCTGGGTCTTAGTTGCGGCATGTGAACTCTTAGTTGTGGCATGCATGTAGGATCTAGTTCCCTAACCAGGGATCGAACCCGTGCCCCCTGCATTGGGAGCACGGAGTCTTAGCCGTTGGACCACCAGGGAAGTCCCTAGAACCAAAATTTCTTAACTGTATATTTCAATTGTGGTAAGTAATTACACAGGATGAGCACAAGTTACTTTGAAAGCAAAAATCATGGAGATGGAGACTTAATCTGTATCTCAAGGTCAGTAAAGACCTCACAGAGGAAGTGACATTTGGGTTGAGACTTGATGGGTGAAAAGGAGTTGCTGGTAGAGGCCTAGGAACTAGGACAGGGCATTTGAGGAAGTAAAAGTGGCCAGTGAGGAGGGAGCCTGGTGTGTGAAGGGGAGTGTGTGGGACAAGATGAGACTGGACAGGTGGGCAGGGCCCTGATGTTGCTGCTCCTTGGAGGCCATGGTTGGGAGCTTGGAATCTATCCTGAATGCAATGGCAATAGGGCTAATTTTTTTTTTTTTTTTTGCGGTATGCGGGCCTCTCACTGTTGTGGCCTCTCCCGTTGCGGAGCACAGGCTCCGGACGCGCAGGCTCAGCGGCCGTGGCTCACGGGCCCAGCCACTCCGTGGCATGTGGGATCTTCCCGGACCGGGGAACGAACCCATGTCCCCCGCATCGGCAGGCAGACTCTCAACCACTGCGCCACCAGGGAAGCCCTAATAGGGCTAATTTTAAGCAAGGGAATAACAAAACCTGGTTTATCCTTAAGAGCAATTGCTCTGGCTGCTGGGTGGAGGATGGATTACAAAGTGACAAGAAAGGAGGTGAGGAGACCAGAGAGGAAGCTGTCGGAGTAGACGTCAAGCAAGAGATGATGCTGGTTTAGACTGGAGTAGTAACAGCATCTTGCTTCACACAGCAAGGTGAGGAGACAGAATCAAGGTATATTTTGGAGGGAGAGCTAACAGGACTTACTAATGGATTAGATGAGGTCAGATTTTGGCTCGTCCAAATGCATAGATGAGTGGAGGTTTGGGCTTTTGCAAATTGGTGCTTGAAGGGGCCATTTAGCTCAGTGGGGAAGACTTTGGGAGGAATTTGTGTGTGTGTGTGTGTGTGAGCATCAGTGTTGGCCATGTTGGTTTTTTAAAATAAAAATAATTCTTGAATATAATAGAATATCTATTAAGAATTCAAATTTCAGATTGTCTCATAAAGTTATAAATTTTTTATTGTGTTAAAATATACGTAACATTACACTTACCACTTTAACCATTTTTAGGTCTATAGTTCAGTGGCATTAAGTACATTTACATTGTTGTGCAACCGTCACCACCATCCATCACCAGCCATGTGAGTTCTGAGATATCTGTTAATCGACCCAAGTGGGATTCTCCAGGAGCTCAGGAGAGGCCTGGGCCAGAGGCATCATGCAGTCACCTACAATGCCACGGGCAACTAAGCCTGCGTGCCGCAACTACTGAGCACACATGTCACAACTAGAGAGAAGCCTGCGCACCACAAAGAAGAGCCTGCGCGCCCCAACGAAAGATCCTGCATGCCTCAACAAAGATCCCGTGTACGGGCTTCCCTGGTGGCGCAGTGCTTGAGAGTCCGCCTGCCGATGCAGGGGACATGGGTTCGTGCCCCGGTCCGGGAAGATCCCACATGCCGCGGAGCGGCTGGGCCCGTGAGCCATGGCCGCTGGGCCTGCGCGTCCGGAGCCTGTGCTCCGCACCGGGAGAGGCCACAACAGTGAGAGGCCCGCGTACAGAAAAAAAAAAAAAAAAAAAAAAAAGATCCCGTGTACTAAGGGATCTTAGCACTAAGACCCAATGCAGCCAGCCAAATTAAAAAAAAAAAAAAAGAGATCACCTACAGAGAAAGTATAGATAGAGGAAAAGAGGAGGGGATAAAGGACAGAGCTCCCAACAGTTATAAATCTGAGTAAGTCAGGACACTGAGAAAGAGTGTTAGTGAGGTGGGAAGAAAACCAGGTAAGTGTGGTGACATGGAAGCTCTATGAGTGTGCTAGGGCTGCCATAACAGACTATTACAGACTGAGTGATAAGCAACAGAAATTTATTTTCTTACAGTTCTCAGGGCTGGAAGTCCAAGATCAAGGTGTTGGCAGGTTTGCTTTCTCCTGAGGCTTTTCTCTTTGGCTTGCTGATAGCTGCCTCATATGGCCTTTCCTCTGCTTGCTTATGAGTCCCTGGGGTCTCTTCCTCTTCTCGTAAGGACACTAGTTATATTGGATTAGGGCCCCACCCTTACGAACTCCCTTAACCTTCATTACCTCTTTAAGTAGCCCTATCTCCAAAAGCAGTCACACTGGGAGTTAAGGTTTCAACATAGGAATTTGGGGGAAATACAGTTCCGTCCATAACAGAAGCCTAAGGAAAAAGAAAATTATTTCCAGAAGGAAGAAGGGGTCAACTGTGTCAAATGCAGGTAAGTCAAGTAAAGCAATAGTGGTCCACTGGCTTTGGCAATAAGTAGGTCATTGTAACCTTGGTCAGAGAATTAAAAAAAGACTAATTAGAGTAAATAAAAAAGAGATGGAAGGTGAGGAAGTGGAGAAACAAGCAATCTTTTCAAATTTTGCTGCGAAAGAGAACTGAAAATTGGGGTGGTAGGAGGAGAAGGTGGGGTCATAGAATAGTAAAAAAAGAAGTGACGGGCTTCCCTGGTGGCGCAGTGGTTAAGAATCCGCCTGCCAATGCAGGGGACACGGGTTTGAGCCCTGGTCCAGGAAGATTCCACATGCCGCGGAGCAATTAAGCCCGTGCACCACAACTACTGAGCCTGTGCGCCACAACTACTGAAGCCCGCGCATCTAGAGCCCATGCTCTGTAACAATAGAAGCCACTGCAATGAGAAGCACACACACCTCAACGAAGAGTAGCCCCCACTCGCCACAACTAGAGAAAGCCCATGCGCAGCAACGAAGACCCAACGCAGCCAAAAGTAAATACATAAATAAATTTATTTTAAAAAAAAGTGACATTGAATTGCGTTTATAAGTTGAAAGGGATGATCCAGAAGAAAGAAGATTGTGATGCAGGAGATTTAGAAAAGGATAATAAGAGTAGAATCCCTGAAAAGACTAAGATGATGAAATTCAATACAAAAGTAAAGTGGTTGGCCTTAGATGGCTGGGACCCGTCCCGCACATTAATTGAAGTGAACGTTGAATAAAGCACTCATCACATAATTTGCAGGGACCAGTTTAAAATGACAATGTGGAGTCTCTTGTTCAAAAATTATTGAGAATTTAAGAGGACTTCCCTGGCAGTCCAGCGGTTACGACTCCACGCTTCCACTGCGGGGGGGCAGGGGTTGGATCCCTGGCCGGGAAACTAGATCCCGCATGCCTCGGGGCCAAAAAAAAAAATTTTCAGGAGTTCAGCAGAAGAGCATTAACCCAAGCACAGAGCCCTTATAAGCTCGGGGACCCTTCAAATTTGTATGGAGTATGTGATGATGCCGGAGGTAGGCTGTCATTCGGGCAAGTCCCTTCTCCTTTCTGGGCCTCAATTGACTCATTGAAGGGTTAGAAGAGATGACTAAGAACACTTTCCACTTCACTGTTCTACAAGCTGGGAGGTCATTCCCATAGGAACAAAGTTCGTGCCTTTTTAGCTTCCAATCCCGCGGGAGTTGGGCCCAGGGCTTTCTGGAAGGCTCCATAAAAAGCGTCTGGTGACCATAGCAACTCACACCAAACTCAGGGGCCCTCGTCTCCGCCCACAGCTTCACTGACGAGCTCTTTGATTGGCTTAGCAAGTTGACCAATGGCCGGCGAAGCGGGCTGTTTGCCGCGCGGTCAATGGCTGCAGGCCGGAAGAGAGGCGGGAAGAGAGAACTAGCAGGCGGGCCTGGGCGGCGGGGCGTGTGCGTGTTTCCGGCTCCGCTGCGGAAGGCCGAGGACTAGAGCGGCTGGACCGGACGCGACCCTAAGGACCGGAGAGCGCGGGACGCGTGTGCGGAGCTCAGATTTCGGAGCGTGGCTAGCGGCCGGCACGATGGGTGGAGAGCAGGAGGAGGATCGGTTCGACGGCATGTTGCTGGCCATGGCGCAGCAGCACGAGGGCGGCGTGCAGGAGGTAACGGCCCGTGCGGCGTTGGCTCGGCCTGGCCCACCCGGGATGCCCCAGCCACGCTCTCTCCGCCCTTCTCTGCCTTCAAGGGCCGAGATACACCGCTGGGCCTCGCGAGCTTTGGGATTCCCCCCGCATTCTTACTGCACTCCAGCTTCCGGCCTGGCCTCCTTGCCTCAAGTCTTGCACTCGTATCAGTCATGGGACCCCGGGGCCCCTCAGTAGTTCCTGTCTTAGCAGCTCCGGCGTCCCTGCACCCGCCCCTGAAAAGACCCAGAGTCTTGGGATCTCTCCCCGCCCCCCACGCTTTTTCTCCCACATACTTCTGGCCCCGTTTCTTTTCTGCTGGCCGCTCCCGAAGAGCATCCTTCAGGATGAACTGTTCTAGACATTGAGATTTGCATGTACCAGGACTTGGAACGAGCGGAAGAATGTGTGCGGTGTGTGGGGGTGGGGTGGTGATGTTAACACGTGGTCTTTTTAGGGCTTGTATGAGGGAATAGGAGACCTGTGTTCACAATTGTTCTACACCACCTATCAGCTTGAGACCGTTCCACGTCTCCAGGCCTCAGTTTCTTTCTTTGAGACAGAGCTACGAATCCTTATTTCCTGAACTTGTAGGAGAGCAGTCTTGAAGTGAAGGACAGTGAGGAATTCTCAGTAATCAGGCTTGAACATTCAACAAGTATCTGTTGAGTGATTGATGTGTACAAGAACATAATTCATGCGTAGTGACCAGACCCAATAACACGTAGTGTATGAAGGATAAAAACCAACTAGTCGAGATTCTAGAGTTGGTTGTTTTGAACCATGGAAAGTTCAAAAGGTAGAAAAGCCTATCAAAATCAGTCTTTCTATAAAGAAACTGAAGGAACTTGCCCAAGATCATCCAAAAGGGTCCTGACCTAGAGGGGACCAGAATCCTTAGGCCAGTGTGTGCTTTCCACAGACCATTTCTGATTCTGTGTCTCTCTGGGGACAAGTTTTCATGGAGCTTTCCATTCCCATTCTCTCATTTAGGTGCCTGTGGTGACCAAGGACTCCTAAGCCCTTTGAGGTGGGAAGAGTGCTATTAATTTGGAGATGTGAAAGGCTCCCATCCCCCACCCCCCTAAATTGTTGACACAGTTGGATTTGGGAGTGAGTTCGTTTTTGAGTGAATTGAAAAAGTGTCTAGAAGCAGGAATTGAAACCATTGAGATAAATTCTAGCATCAGATTTAGAACCACTCACTTGGGTAAATAAAAGGGCTTAGTTGGCGTGAAGGCTTCAAGGTTACTGCGCGGAGCTGAAGCGCTGGCCACGCAGGCCCTGAGGGCCCGCGGTCCCAGCAGAGTCTCCGTGGTGCACTCTATGGCGTCTGGAGGTGGTGTTCCTACTGATGATGAGCAGGCCGCTGGGCTGGAGAGGGAGGTCATGCTGGCTGCACGCAGGGGCTAGACCCATACAATATGCTCGCCCCAAAGGCAGCCTCAGGTACCAAGGAAGACCCTAATTTAGTCCCCTCCATCACCAATATGCGGATAGTGGGCTGCATCTGTGAAGAAGACAACAGTGCTGTCATCTGGTTCTGGCTGCATAAAGGCGAGGCCCAGCGATGCCCTAGCTGTGGAACCCATTACACGCTGGTGCCCCACCAGCTGGCCCACTGAGCCCCTGCACTAACTCACTCAAAATGTAATGTAAAGTTTCTTCTTTCCAATAAAGACTAGCCATTACATTGGCTTCTCCTCCAAAAAAAAAAAGGGGCTTAGTTATATGTGCTAATCTTAGGTCACTACTAGGTCTTTTCATTCAGCAAAAATTTTATTGAGCATGTACTCTGAGTCAGATCTGGTGCTAGGCATTGGGGATGTAGACAAAGTCATGGTTCACAGTGCCTGCTTGTGAGGAGTTCACTCTCCCGCAGAGGGTCTCTTGCTCTGGGCGAGACACTGCTAAGCACCTCACCTCCATTACCTCCTTTGGTCCTCACAGAGGATCCTCACTTATATCCCTAGAAATAGGTCCTGCTGCTGGTTCTGTTTTGTGGAGTTAAGAAACTTTCCCAAGGCCACAGAGCTAATGTGTATCAGTCTGATACCCAGACCAATGCTCTTAAATGACTTGGCTGCACTGATAACCCAGCCAGAGTTAGTTGGTCTTAACCTTCTTTGTTTTTTTTGTTTTGTTTTGTTTTGCGGTACGCGGTCCTCTCACTGCTGTGGCCTCTCCTGTTGTGGAGCACAGGCTCCGGACGCACAGGCCCAGCGGCCATGGCTCACGGGCCCAGCCACTCCGCGGCATGTGGGATCCTCCCGGACCGGGGCACGAACCCATGTCCCCTGCATCGGCAGGCGGACTCTCAACCACTGCGCCACCAGGGAAGCCCCTTTAACCTTCTTTGAAGTGGCTTCATTTGTTCCCCTCCTCCTAGCTCTGCCCCAGTAACTCAGCCAGTGCCACTCTGGATGGGCTTTTTATTTTGTGGAGAGGAAAGCTGGATCCCAGGTGTTTCAAGCCCTGGATGCAGAGGAGTGTCCAATATCCTCAGGCTGCTTCTAGCACCACAAAAAATGTGGAACACATGTACACATGCACACAAGAAATGAGAAATC
The DNA here is from genome assembly GCF_951394435.1 of Stenella coeruleoalba. Lineage (NCBI taxonomy): Eukaryota > Metazoa > Chordata > Mammalia > Artiodactyla > Delphinidae > Stenella > Stenella coeruleoalba. The sequence continues at coordinate 20,855,325 of NC_137169.1, forward strand.
TGCCTTTCAGGTGATCTAGGTAAGGTTAGGCTAGGCTTCCTGGCAGAAGTGACTAAGTCAGGGCCTGTTTTCTCAGTGGGGAGGCTCGGGGCGAAACAGTCCAGTCCCAAGTTCCCTTCTAGACTAAGGAAGTTGGCTTCTGTGTAGGTGAGGGGCTCCCAATATGGCATCTCTACAGCTTTGGTCTTTGTCTTCTTTCAGCTCGTGAACACTTTCTTCAGCTTCCTTCGACGCAAAACAGACTTTTTCATTGGAGGAGAAGAGGGGATGGCAGAGAAGGTGAGTGTTGGTGACCACTGTCCCTTGGGCAGCTCTGTTTCTCCAGAAGAAGAGCTTACTTGGCCTTCCTTTGGCATAATAATAACCTATAGCAGAAGTAAAATGCCAAGGGCAAAGAGTTGGGGAAGGGAAGCAAGCTGTCATTTATTGAAGCCCCTCTCCTTGCCAAGTGCTTATCTGCCCTATCCCCATGGTCCTCTAGAAGTTTGAGAGGGGCAGATGTTACTATCCCCATTTACAAGTGAGGAAATTGGTCTGAGTTATGGGAGAGCCAGGGTTGTCCAAATATTTGAGCTGAGTTATGGGAGACCCAGGATTGGAGCCAGAGTCTGTTGTAAAACTGCCTTCTGCCCCTGACACCATGCTTTTTGGTTCCTTTTCCATTGAGGTTTTATCTAATTACCTAGCTGGGAGATGAGAGTAGGCAAATGTTAGAAATTGAGCTTAGAAGACAGAGATATAGGAAAACTCAAAGCCGGCTATCCCAGTCTTCCCAGATGCTGTAAGCAAAAGTTCAAGGATTTGAGAATTGCAGGGTTTAAAAAAAATTTTTTTTTAATTGAAATAGTTGATTTACAATCTTGTGTTAGTTTTCAGGTGTACAGAAAAGTGAGTCAGATATATATATATACACACACACACACATACAGGTATATATATATATATATATACTTTTTCAGATTCTTTTCCATTATAGGTTATTACAAGATACTGAATATAGTTCCCTGTGCTATACAGTAGGTTCGTTTTTTGTTTTTTTTTTTTTTTTGCGGTACGCGGGCCTCTCACTGTTGTGGCCTCTCCCGTTGCGGAGCACAGGCTCCGGATGCGCAGGCTCAGCGGCCACGGCTCACGGGCCCAGCTGCTCCGCGGCATGTGGGATCTTCCCGGACCGGGGCACGAACCTGCGTCCCCTGCATCGGCAGGCGGACTCTCAACCACTGCGCCACCAGGGAAGCCCCAGGTCCTTGTTTTTTATCTGTTTTATATACAGCAGTGTGTTAATCCCAAACTCCTGGATTATCCCTCTTCCCCTTTCCCCTTTGGTAACCATAAGTTTATTTTCTGTGTCCGTGAGTCTATTTCTGTTTTGTAAATAAATTCATTTGTATCACTTTTTAAGATTCCACATATGAGTGATATATGATATTTATCTTTCTCTGACTAACTTCAGTTAGTGTGATAATCTCTAGGTCCATCCATGGTGTTGGAAATGGCATTATTTCATTCCTTTTTATGGCTGAGTAATATTCCTCTGTGTGTGTGTGTGTGTGTGTGTGTGTGTGTGTGTGTGTCTGTGTGTGTGTGTCTGTGTGTGTGTGTCTGTGTGTCTGTGTGTGTACACCACATCTTCTTTATCCATTCCTCTGTTGATGGACATTTAGCTTGCTTCCATGTCTTGGCTATTGTAAACAGTTCTGCAGTGAACATTGGGGTGCATGTATCCTTGAAGACCATGTTTTTCTCTGGATATATGCCCAGGAGTGGGATTGTAGGATCATATGGTAGCTCTATTTTTAGTTTTTTAAGGAACCTCCATACTCTTCTCCATAGTGGCTGTATCAATTTGCATTTCCACCAGCAGTGTAGGAGGGTTCCCTTTTCTCCACACCCTCTCCAGCATTTATTATTTGTAGACTTTTTGATGATGGCCATCCTGACTGATGTGAGGTGATTCCTGAGAATTGTGTTTTGTGGTATGGGTTCTGATACCTTGAACATCTTCTAATTCCTTAGATTGTGATTATGTTTTTGAAGATTGGTAAATGATGTCACCTCACTGAACCGTGATTTTTATAACCTTGATATTTGTTTTCACTTAAATTTAAGAGACATAATAACAAGAAGGAGATATTTTGCAAACTGCTTTCTGTGGCTTCAGGTTTCTAACAAGCTGAAATGCTTGATAATGTGTCTTGATGGTCTGAGGCTACTCCGTTATAGACACTTTGGCCTGGAGTAGGAGTCCTGGGTTCTTGGTCTAGCTGTGTGGCCTGGTTGATTTCCCACCAATTCTCTGGTCCTTTTAATCTTCACATGTGTAAAATGGAAGAAGGAGGACTCACTGGCCTGTAGGGCCCTTTGTGGCTCAAATACTCTTTCTGTATTAGCACTAGCACCTCCCATTTTTCTGTGGGCCACGACCTTGTAATATCTGCATTCATTCATTTGTAAACTAATGTTTATTGAGCACTAAGCACTTTGCCTGTGTTAGCCACTATGACAGAGCCTTCAGGATTATAGAGGTGAATACAGACAATGGTCTTTGTTTTCATGGATCTCACAGTGTAGCCCCCTTACAAACCGCCCCCCCCCAAAAAAAAGACAATGAAGAAGTGATGGGTGTTAGGGCGGAAGTCCTGGGAGCATAAAATGGGGACTAACCTAGGTTGGGGGCTCAAGGAAGACTTGATGAGAAAGAGGTGCCTGAGGTGTGAAGGATGAGTAAGATAGCAGGCAGAAGGGAGAGAGATGAATAATATTGAGAAGTGGTGTCTCAGGTGTCACGGGATGATGGTGTCACTGCTGTGTACTGGATGTCTGCTGGTCCCTCTTAGACCTCGTTATGCTCCTTGGCTCTTTGTTCCCTTAGAGTCAGCTCTTTCCCAGGAGGTTGGTCCGACTCTCAGGCAGGCAGAAATCTGTCTAGCCTTCCTGCCTGGTCTCCATTTGTAACACCAGTAACTTCTTTGTATTGGGGACCTACTGTGCACCAGGCCACCAGATGCATCGTTTCCAAGTGCGTTGGTTAAGAACATGTTCTCTGGAGCTATAGGCAGATGTGAATGGATCCTGGCCTCCCCCTCTTCCTGCTTGACAGCTGTGTGTTGTTGGGTGAATCACTTTCTGAGCCTCATTTTTCTTCCCTGGAAGAGGGGATAATCTTTCCCTCACAGGGCTGTTTTAAGGATAAAAAGAGGTCATATAGTGTGGCTGGCACATGAGGATACAAGTTCACAGACCCTTTTTTTGGACCTCTTGGGACCAGATGTGTTTTGGCATTTAGAATTCATTGGATTTTAGGAGGCAATACAGTGCATATGTTGTACATTACGTATAGTACCCCAGTCCAGGGGTTGGAGCAGCATCATGTAATGAAACATTAATATTTCTACAGAGAAATGTGTATCAATATTTGTACCAAGTGGGAGATATGACTCCCACTGTAAATGACTGTAAATACCTTCATGCTACAAACTTAGAGAAATACAAAAATACTTTTAGTTTTTATAGCTTTGGGGCTAGGCATTATGGATTCGGATAAAGCCATAATGATCTAATCAGTATGTTATTGACATAGGAAGAGACGAATGGACTAGTGAAGCAGAATAGAGAATCCAGAAAAAGTCTAGCACGTATGAGGATTTAAGATGTGTCCCATAAGGTAGGTAATTCAGTTCAGTAGGCAAAGGACGATTTAATAATTCATGCTGCTACAACTGGCTACTGGTAAAAAAGCAAAACGTGTACCATACTGTACCATCTGTTTTACTCATATCTAAAAATAAATTGCAGATCAAGAAGAGCTTAGTAAGGAAAGCTGGGAAACTATGTATAACCTTGTGTGGAGGAGACCTTGCAAGGATAGAAACCTGGAAACTACAGAATAAAAGGTAGCTGTTTGCTTCTTCAAACATAGAACACATGTGTGGCAAAAGAGACGTAATGACATACGAAGTCAGTTGAAAAACAATAGATCTGGAAAAGATGCATTGCAGAGGACATAAAATTTAATAGCCAACTTAATATGCAGGTACTCTTGTAAATTGACAAGAAAAGGATAAACAGAAAAACGGGCAGTTCCATGAAGAACATGTGAAAAGATGCTTAAATTCAGTAGTAATCAAGGAAATGTAGGAGAAAGGAACAGTGAGATGCCCTTTTTTTTCTGGTCAAACTGACAAAAATATTTTTTTAAAAATTGCTTACAGGGATGTGGAAAAAAGGGTACTCTTCAGACATTGCTGGTAAAAGTGAATTATCATAGCTGTTTAAAAACTTTTTATTATAAAAGATGCTCAACATCACTAATCATTAGAGAAAGTCAAATGAAAATCACAAACGAGATGTCGTCACCTCACACCCATTAGGATGGCTTCTATCAAAACCCCAGAAAACACCAAGTGTTGGCAAGGATGTGGAGAAATTGGAACTCTGGTGCACTGTTGGTGGGAATGTAAAATGGTGCAGCTGCTGTGGAAAACTGTATGGCGGTTCCTCAAAAAATTAAAAATAGGGCTTCCTTGGTGGCGCAGTGGTTGAGAGTCCGCCTGCCGATGCAGGGGACGCGGGTTCGTGCCCCAGTCCGGGAGGATCCCACATGCCGCGGAGCAGCTGGGCCCGTGGACCGTGGCTGCTGGGCCTGTGCATCCGGAGCCTGTGCTCCGCGGCGGGAGAGGCCACAGCAGTGAGAGGCCCGCGTACAGCCAAAAAAAAAAAAAAAAATTAAAAATAGAACTATCATATGATCCAGCAATCCCACTTCTGGGTGTATACCCCCCCAGATTGAGAGCAGGGTCTTGAAGAGAGATTTGTACACCCATAGCAACACTGTTCATGATAGCCAAGAAGTGGAAGCAACCCAAGCGTTCATTGATGGATGAATAAACAAAATGTCATATATACACATAATATTATTCAGCCTTTTAAAGGAAGACAGATAAGAGCACATATTGAATGATTCCATTTATATGAAGTTCTAGAACAGGAGTGTGTCTTCTCCCTCAGATGTGTCCCCCCGCCCTATGGTCAGGTTCAGGACCTCATGCCTTTGGGTTTAGCTTAAATTTCCCTCTGGGGTCTCCCGGCCAGGCTGGTGGGAACCACCCTTTGCTCCCCTATCGCCCAGCCAAGGTCAGGGAGTGCTGTGTTCAGGTATGCCCACTTAGCAGTCTGGGGCTGTCTTTTAGAACTGGCCCAACCCTCCTTACCGCTTCCCCACTCTGCTGGTCTGTGGTTCCCAAAGATGTGTCCAGTGACAGAAGCTTGGCTCTGACAGCCTGCCAGTTGGTACTCCTGCGTAGGCTACGTGCTCCCAGCGATCTCTACCTGGGGCTGGGCCTGGGTAAAGCTGGTGGGAGGAGACTGGGAGGAGGGGGTCAGAGGCTGCTGTGATTGGCCTTGACTGTGCCTGGTGGTTCAGCTCTGCCCTCATCTAACCTCCAGGAGCTAGGAAAGAACAGGACGGAATGGGACGTAACATGATTCACTGGAGCTGGAAGAGGGGATGGCTCCACTCCTGCCTCCCCTTGGCCACTCATTGGCAGATGGCTGGAGTTCAAGGTCCTGATTAGGGACTTGGGACCAAGGCCCTGTGGTGGAACAGCCTCTGCTGGCGTAATTGTGCCATGACTGAGCCCTTCTGTTGAAGCAGAGTGGCCTTCAGGTGGCTCATTTCTTTCTTACACCTCATTTTGTTAAGCCATTTGGTTTGGGCGTTCTTTTGGTACCGTTTAACCTTGAAGAGTGTGGAGCTACTGCAGTAGCTGAGAACACCCATCCCTGCAGTGTGGTGTGAGGTTGGAGGTTTGAGGGTAAGAGGAGGAACTGGCCTCAAATGAATGAGAGGCCACAGGGCATTTGGCAGAACCCAGATCTGGGAGCCCATGGCTGACTCCAGTGACCCTGAGCCCCACGTGATTCCCCTCAGCTCTTGCAGATCCCTTTCTCCCTCCAGCTATGGCTCAGAGATTCTTGAAAGATGGTTTGTTGACCGCTGATCGTGTGGGGGGTGCCCTATGAGGCCTCCTCCAGGTGTGTGGGTTGACACAGAGTTGGGTTTCCTAAGTTGGGTAAATTCCTGAGCCTGCCAGAGGTGAAGAGGTGAAATTCAAGAGACACTTGAGCTGGTCCTGGAGGATGAGTAGGAGTTTGCCAGGCAACCTGGGAATTGGGGCAAGGATACTATAGGCAAAGAATAGCTATGTAAGACTGCTTTTAGAAATAATAAGATAGAAGCACAGAGAGATGACCTCAGGGTCACACAGGTAGGAGTAGACCAGGATCTCAAATGTAGGTGTGACTCTCACGTATGCACGAGAATTGGCCAGGAGGGCTTGTTAAAAATACAGATTGCTGGGTCATATCCCCAGAATTTCTGACGCAGTAGGTCTAGAGTGGGGCCTGAGACTTAGCATTTCTAACAAATTCTGGGTGACGCTGTTGCTGTGGGTCAGGGGAGCACACTCTGAGAGCAGCTGGTGTAAAACATGAGGTAGAACCATTTCTCCCATTGTATTTTCATAGCAGAGAAGGTGCTTCTCCCCACCTTCCACCAGCTGACACTGAGTTAGCCTCAGCCAGGTGACACATGTAATGAGAGCTGATGAAACTGGGGCTTAGAAAGTGTCAAAGTTGTTTACTTGTTCAAGGCCACAGAGCCAGACAGGTGGCAACAGTATTGGGGTTGCTGTTGGGCAACAGGAGGAGCCGCTAGCAGGATGTGCGTTGGAAGCATCCTGGGAAGGTTTCATGGGAGAGGTAGGATTTGAAATGGATAGCTTGCAGGCTGAGGAGAGGAGGAGACTACCTTTTCCCTTAAGAAAGGTCTCTGGCCTGAGAGCTGGGGAAAAGCTTCTCAGAGGGGCTGAGGCTGGAGCTCTGCTTCTAACAGCTTCACTCCACAATGAAGGACTTTTCAGAGCACTTATCGTTTGGTCTGCACAACATCCCTGTGAGGTAGGGACTCATCCTTGCTGATAAGGAATCTGAAGCTCTTAACAGGTTAAGTAATTTGCCAAAAATACAACAGCTAGTGCGTGACAAAGCCTGGATCAGAATGCAGGCTGTCCAGCTTCAGTGTTGAGTCTTAGTCCCTGGACTGCCTTGTTTTTTTTAAAGTGGTCGCTGTTTGTTGAAGCAGATTCTTTGCAGGTATTCTTACTACAACTCAATGGTATAGGTGTGTATTAAATCCCATTTTGTAGATGTGGAAACTGAGGTTCTGAGTGCAGTGCCTTGCCCAGGCACTTAGCAAATAGAGATAGGACTGGCCTCATGTCTTGGGACATGTCCCGTCCCCTGATGCCTCATTGCCTTCTCTTCCTTCCTCAGCTTATCACACAGACCTTCAACCACCACAACCAGCTGGCACAGAAGGCCAGGCGGGAGAAGAGAGCTCAGCAGGAGACTGAGCGGCGGGAGAAAGCGGAGCGGGCAGCCAGGCTGGCCAAGGAGGCCAAGTCAGAGACCTCTGGGCCCCAGATCAAGGAACTGACTGATGAGGAGGCCGAGAGGCTGCAGCTGGAAATTGACCAAGTAGGAGTGGGCTTCTCTCCCCTGCCCCCCTGATCCCCATTGGCACTAGAAGTGGGTGCCCTCTTGCCAAATGTTTTGCCCTTTGCCACAGAAAAAGGATGCAGAGAGTCATGAAGCCCAGCTCAAGAACGGCAGTCTCGGCTCACCAGGGAAGCAGGTGAGATGGACTAGGGCTGCTCAGGACTAGCAGGGGGCTTGGGAACTTCCGGGGACTCTTCAGCCTTTCCGTTTCTCTGGAAAGCCTTCCCCTTCCCCACCCCACCCCTCCTTAGCTTTGGGAATCCTCCCCATACTTCAAGATTCCACACTGGACCAAAGTGGGTTAAAAAAAAAAAAACCCACTGGCTTTAAGCCTTGGCAGGAAAGCCCAAGAGCCAGGGAGGGCAGTGCCTGTACAGGCGCCATTTGGGTGGGCTTGGGTCCGTGGGCCCAGCCTGGCCCTTCATGGTGGATTACTCTGACACACCTGGGGCATGTTCCCCTCAGGGCTCCTCCCATTGACTTGAGTCCAGCTTCCCACATAATCCTTGGGGCACTCATTTGGCTTTGCAGAAGTTCTGGTCTGAGACTAGGGTCTCAACCCTAGAGACACAGAAAAAAGAAGTTGATCATTTGTCAGCCTGGTTTTATTTTAGAACAGCCCTACTGATGGCCACCTCATGACCTGTTCTGTGCTGGGCTTTCTTCCTAAGTCCTTTGGCTTGAACTGCCAGCTGGGTGGGTCCCGTGGGTCCATCTCTGACTGTCACCGTCCCCCAGCTGTCACACGGTCTAGCAGTCTGAGCTCAGGCAGAGATCAGAACAGGTTTTACCTCTGGCTCCTAGTGGGCCGTGGACTGGGCAGGGGCCAGGTCTGTACTGTTCTGTGGCTGTATGCCCAGTGCCAGCCCTGGGCCTGGCCCAGTGGGGTTCAGTCTAGGTCTGTCAAGTAAGTAGCTGAGCACCCCAACTGTGAGCAGGAGGCTGAGGAGGCTGAGGAGGAGGAGGACGAGAAGGACAAAGGGAAGCTGAAGCCCAATTTCGGCAATGGGGCGGACCTGCCCAGTTACCGCTGGACCCAGACCCTGTCGGAGCTGGACGTGAGTGCAGGGGCTGGGGCTGAGGGGAGGGAGCCAGCCCGGGGCCCCTCCTGACAGCTCCTGCCCCGTGCAGCTGGCAGTGCCCGTCCCCGTGAACTTCCGGCTGAAGGGGAAGGACGTGGTGGTGGACATCCAGCGGAGGCGCCTCCGGGTGGGGCTCAAGGGGCAGCCGGCGATCGTGGACGGGGAGCTTTACAACGAGGTGAAGGTGGAGGAGAGCTCGTGGCTCATCGAGGACGGCAAGGTGGTGACGGTGCATCTGGAGAAGGTGCGAGAAGCCCCGTCTCCTGGCCTGTGTTGTGACTTAGGGAGGGGGGCTGCTCATGAACTCGGAGACCGTGCTGGGGGCCTGATGGACATACCTTTTTTAATGCCCACAACGAGACTTTTAAAGTAGGTCTGTCTAGTTTTAGAGTCAGGAAAAGGGTAGCTCAGAGATTTGCCCAGGCTTTTGCTTCTAGGAGGAGGTGGAGTTGGGATCAGGACTGTCCTTAGTACCAAAGCCTTTTCCTTTCCATTAGGTTTGTACATGCATTCAATTCAACAAATACTTGAACATCTACTACGTGCCAGAGACTGTTCTAAGCACTGGAGAGAGAACAGTGAACAACACGTAGAAAACTGTGCCCTGAGGAAGCCTATGTTCCCTCCCTTACACCCTCAGAGAGCTGGGATTACAGACACCAGTAAATGAATGTGGTCTCTGTAAAGTGCCAGGGGTCCAAGGAAGGCATCCATGGCACATACCACCTGACCCAGCCTACCTGACTGGCCTTGGCTGCCTCTGTGCCCTTGCACTTGCACTTCCTCCCACCTGGAATGTCCTTCCCTGCTTTTTAATGTGGTTTACTGCATGTTCTTAAAGGCCTAGCCCATCCATGTATTGCTCTGACCTCTCCCTCCATGCTGGATGAATATCTCCCTCTGTACTTTTTTTTGGGTATAAATTTATTTTATTTATTTATTTATTATTTTTTGGCTGCGCTGGGTCTTCATTACTGCACATGGGGCTTCTCTAGTTGCGGCCAGTGGGGGCTACTCTTCATTGCGGTGCATGGGCTTCTCATTGCGGTGGCTTCTCTCGTTGCGGAGCACGGGCCCTAGGCGCCCGGGCTTCAGTAGTTGTGGTGCATGGGCTTAGTTGCTCCGGGGCATGTGGATCTTCCCGGACCAGGGATCGAACCCGTGTCCGCTGCATTGGCAGGCGGATTCTTAACCACTGTGCCACCAGGGAAGTCCTCCTTCTGTACTTTATTCTTTCCGTTATCATGCTGATTTGTGACTGTCTCCGTGTCTGTCTCCCCCAGCCACTGGGGAGGGCAGAGGTCTTGTTCATTTGCACCCTAGGTCCCAGTACAGGCCTTCGCAGGTCCCCAGTGCAGGATGTGGTTGGGAGAGAGTTTGGTTCTGGAAGGGTTGGGTGGTGGTTCCCAGGGCACAGAGCAAGCCACCACCCATCCCCCGGTGGTCCTCCTCTTCCTCTCAGATCAACAAGATGGAGTGGTGGAGCCGTTTGGTGTCCAGTGACCCCGAGATCAATACCAAGAAGATCAATCCTGAGAACTCCAAGGTGAGCCCTGGCCGGTTGGGGAGCTTCGGTTGGGAGGTGAGGGGCCTAGGTGGCCCCAGAGCTTCACCCATCCCTGTCAATGCCTGCCCCCCAGCTGTCAGACCTGGACAGTGAGACCCGCAGCATGGTGGAGAAGATGATGTACGACCAGAGACAGAAGTCCATGGGGCTGCCCACCTCAGATGAGCAGAAGAAACAGGAGATTCTGAAGAAGTGAGCAACTGAGAGATGGGGGTTTGGGGAAGGTGTCTGGGGCTTGTACCTGGGTGACAGCAACGAGTGTGTACTGAGCGGAACACAGGAGCTGCCCTGCCCCTTCCAGGATGAGCCAGCCAAGTTTATGGCTTTGTAGCCTTGGCTTGCCTCCCGTAATCACTTGGTGAGGTCATCTTGAGGGCAAGGCCACCTCAGGGTAGGAAGGGGTAACAGGCGGTCATTGTCACCGGCAGAAAAACAGTGCCAGTGTTGGCACCTCAGCTTTCAGCCTCAGGTCCTCAAATGGGCCTTAGAGAGAGTCCTTGGGGCCTGGCTCCAAGTTGCTCAGCGTTCTAAAGGGTTTAGACCTCATGTGGGGAGCTAAGAGAAAGGGACTAATGTGGGGGAGAGGGATGGCCTGTTTCACCTTCTTCCTACTTTCCCTCCCCAGGTTCATGGATCAACATCCAGAGATGGACTTTTCCAAGGCCAAATTCAACTAGCCCGTGTTTGCCTCCCTGAACTCTTGGGGCTGAACTCCCAGCTACCCACCTTCCTTTCCCACCCTTCCCTGGGACTTGTGGGCCTCAGGGCTGGGGCAGGCGTGGGGCTGACCCACACACAGGTCTGAGGGCATCATGGGAAAAGGGCTGGGGCCTTGGGGGTGTCTTGTTTCATTTGGCCTGCTGTTACACATTAAAACTATTTACCCAATTCCACCTGTGTCCTCTCTTCCCTCTGGCCTTTCCCTGGGGGACAGGCCTCTTATGGCTGCTGCTGGGATCTGGGGGCTTATCTTCTAGCCCAGGTTCTGCCATGTGATCAAGGGCAAGTCCTTGCCCCTCCCTGGGGCTCAGTTTCTCATTACTTAAATGGAGGATTTAAACAAGGCTTTTAGTCTGTGTATGATTCTGAGCAAAAGTGGCCAAAGGGACCAGAACATATGTCAGATTCTCACAGGGGCCCATGACTCAGCAAAGTTTAAGACCAGCCCGGCTTGATTCCATTTTCATCCCTAAGACAATTTCCCACAGCAATGCGTCTGTCCTCTAGCCCTGGAGCGAGTGTTTCTGAAACTACACTCTTATTTCCCAGGGGCAGAGAAGCAGCAAAGGCTGGGGAGCCGCCCAGGCCTCAGATTGGCTGTGTGTGTGGTGGGGATCTGGCCGGGAAGGCAGGGTGAAGCCCAGTGGAGCCTATTGTGTGTCTCTGACCTGGACCTCTGCAGATTTTAGGGCTTCACAGTGAGCCACCAAGGGAGTGCCAGGGCTGGAGAGGTGTTCCCTTCGGTCCACATCCAGCCACCAGAGCTGACCCTTTGGTGGGAGAGTACAGGTCACAGCGCAGGGTGCCACAGAGGTCATGGTTACAGCAAGAATGTCTAGGTTGGCTTGGCCAGGGTGCTACGCTCTGTGGGCTGTGGGTGACCCCTGAATTTCTGGAACACAGCATGTCTGTCCTTTTGGCATTTCAGAATAGCTTGTTAAAGATTTAAAGAAGGTATGCAGTGTTTGGCTTTGTCTGTTTACCAAACTTATAAACCCTCTTTTCCAGGAATGCCAGTAGTAGTTCCCAAGGCTAAGCTTGGAAAATTGTGCTCTCGGGCCAAGGCTAAGATGGAAGGACTATGGCATCATTCTCCTACTGTGTCCAGCAATATCCCTGGGCTTCAGTACCCTGTGGTCATTTTTTCTTTTCTTTCTTTATTGGATGCATTGGGTCTTCGTTGCTGCGCGTGGGCTTTCTCTAGTTGCGGTGCGCGGGCTTCTCATTGCGGTGGCTTCTCTTACCGCGGAGCACAGGCTCTAGGCGTGTAGGCTTCAGTAGTTGTGGCGTGCGGGCTTAGTTGCTCTGTGGCATGTGGGATCTTCCCCGACCAGGGCTCGAACCCATGTCCTCTGCATTGGCAGGCGGACTCTTAACCACTGCGCCACCAGGGAAGTCCCACGGTCATTTTCTTTACCTTTTTTTTTTTGGCCATGCCATGTGGCATGGCATATGAAATCTTAGTTCCCCGACTAGGGATCGAACTCATGCCCCCTGCAGTAGAAATGCAGAATCCTAACCACTGATCACCAGGGAATTCCCGGCCTGTGGTCATTTTCAATCGCAGAGGCCTTGACCTGGAAGAGACAGCAGAGCCTAAGGAAAGGGGCCAGTTTTATCACTGGTACTGGGCCCTGAGGTCATGGCCACAAGGGACCATCCTGTGTGTCCAATAGGAAACTGAACAGACAAGTACAGTTTGTCCAGTCACTTTCCAAAGGGTGCCCATGAGGGCAATAGAAGGTCGGGGGTGGGGGCGCTGCAGGTGAAGTGGGGCAGTGAGGGATCCTGGACACCTAGCTTATCATCAGTCAAGACTGGGCTGCTGGGCCTGCTCCGGTCTCACTGAGAGAACAAACACATCCCTGTGTGTGAGGAGTAGCCAAGTAAGGTCCTTCTGAACCCAGCTGGGCTCTGATGTCCAAACGGGGGGAGCCTGCTTCTACCCCAAGCAGGTCAGCTTGCCAGCTTGGGGGCACAACTGCCAAGAGGCCAGCTTCCGGATACAGAGCCACAGTTACTAGCTGCATGACCCACTCAATTCCTTGACACCTCTGAGCGCCAGCACCTGTGAAAGAATGACCCGCACTCCTGGGAGTGCTGAGCAGACACCCGTGACCCTGAGTGCTGTCCGCACCAGGGGGAGGTGGAGGGAGCAGCAGGTCTGAGGTGGGGTGGGCTGACACGTGCTCCGGGATTTGCGGAAACTGCAGGGATGGCCAGAAGCAGGCCAGCCTACAGGCAGTGAATTGGGGCAACAGAGGGAGTCCAGGCAGGCCTGCCTAGAAGGACCTCTCAACAATGACAGAAACCACTTGGTCAACCCTTCTCAGGCACAGACACTGTGACTGGCTCTATCTCCTAGAACTCACCGTGAGCCTGAGAGATGGGCATCACTGCTCTCAGTTTAGCCTTCTGACCTCAACCCCACGACACTAAGCCAGGCTGGATACTCTATGCTGTCTCCTGCTCCGGGCAGCAGTCAGGCAAATGGGACGGAAAGGACAGTATCACAGTCAAGATGAGCAGACAGATGTCTATTAAGTTTTGTACTATAGTCACGTTAGCATGTAGAACATCAGCCGGGAACCTAACTGCTCAACAGGACGTAACGTGGATTGGGCACTGCCCACAGAATTCCCGAGGCCCTGCCTGCCCCCAGACCCCATCCATTTAAGACAAGCTTCTTTTACCTGTTACCTTCCCTCCCAGCTGTCCTGGGGAGGGGGAGGTTTGCATGATTGGTTATGGGGTGTATGTTACAGGGGGAGCATGTTATGGGGGCAGAGTCAGGATCCAGTTCCAGAAATTAACCCCTCAGTCTTCGCTTTCCATGACCTAGGCTTCCTGAAGACTGTGGGCAGGAAGGAACAGACCCAGGCGGGGGTCAGGCCAGCGGAGGACCCGGGGGATGTGGGCACCGTGGCCCAGTGAAATGCATGTGGTCCAGGAACCAGTCAGCCAAGGCAGGAGGAGCCAGAGTGGGCACTGCTTCTGGGCTCATGGCCTCCCTCCCACAAAGAGGGTTCTGGTCTCTCTCTTCATGCAATAGATGTGCTTCTCTCAGAAGGGGTTGCAGCTCCTGGGCCCAGTGCGGGTTAGCAGTAGACCTGGAGCAGGGGTGCCCCTGAAGAGTCTGTGTCGGTGCCCTGGAAGGATGAGTCGTGGCTGGCTTGGTATCCTGAGGGGAAAGGGAGCAGGAAACAGAGGCTCAGAGATGGGGAGGGGCTCATGCAAGTCCCTCAGGCAGGGAGAAACCTGTTGAGAAGGAGCAGAGGGGGACTCGAGCCTGGGTCGGTCTGATCCTGGCTGGGTGATCCACTCAGTTTCTTGACCTCTCTGAACCCCAGTCTCGCTCTCTGAAGGGTGATGACCCTGCTCCCAGGGCTTGTAAAAGCCAAGAGGATAGCAGTAGAAACCACACATGGTGCCTTCTCAGCACCAATGGATGGCCCCCCTCACCCGCCCTCCACTTTCCTCTCCAGTGACCTGGGTTTAGATGCAGGTTCTGGGCACCTGCCCCCCTCCCCTCTGGTTCAGGGGCATCCCCCTGAATCTCTCCCAGCTGAACCTTTAAGCCAGTTTGCAGGACTGGGATGGGGTATAAGGCTGCTCAGGCTTCTCGTCCCTTTCTGATCCCATCCTCACCCACCCCAGGAGGAAGCTGGGAGAGGGACAGGTGGGGGGCTGCTAGGGCAGTCCCCTCTCCTCTCCACACTTTCATGTCAGGACCAAACCTGGGGTTCCATAAGGCCTCAGCTTCCTGGCGATGGCATCTGCGGTCGTCTCCTGGGAGATCTGCACTGTGAGTTCTAGGGAGGGAACATGAAGGGGCAGTGGTCATTATCACATCCTTTCAACCCTATTCCCCACTTCTTCCCCCAGCCCATTGAGAGAGGGGCCATTCACCCTTGGGCTGGGCTAGGGAAACGATGTTTAAAACAAAGACGGAGGGAGAGAGAGAGAGAGAGAGAGAGAGGGAGAGAGAGAGAGAGAGAGAGAAAGAGAGAGTGAGTGAGTGAGTGAGTGAGAGAGAGTGTGTGTGTGTGTGTGTGTCTGTTGGTCTGTCTGTGCAGGGATGAGTGGGTGGATAGGGGTTTTGGTTAGGCCAGGCCAGGTCAGAGGTCCAAATTCGCATGGGTTCCTGGGTCCTTTTAACTAGGCTAGCTGGTTGGGCCTGAAAGCTACTCTGGCAGGTGGCAGCAGGGGACAAAGAACCTGTTAGGGGATGTAGAAGAGTGGAGAAAAAGGAGGAGGAAGAGCTGGGACTGGCTGAGGGGGGACCCACAGTGGCCAAAGACCCCAGTGCAACCCCCCCTGTCCAGAGCCTCCTCTACTCTGCCCCTCAGCCCTGTGGGGCCCCACCTACCATCCTGGCTGAGCCCTGAGCCCACCATGGTCTCATGGCCACTGTCAGGGGCAGGGGCAGCAGAGGCAGCCACCCTGGTTGAGCGCCCCTCTGTGGTCTGCGGGCGGGCACGGCTCTTTCGGGTACTGATGCGAATGATGCCGCGTACCAGGCGGCCCTCAGCGTCCTGCTCATCCAGGTGGTAGTCCTGGGTGATGCTGCTGATAAGGTCCGATATCTTACTGGTCTTCTCCAGGAACACAGTGTCTGAGGTGCACTTGGCCAGCTCGTCGATCTGGTGTACGCTGAACAGCTCTGTCAGCTTCTTGAAGATGAGCACATCGATCTCTCGGCTGGACATGGAGCCACTGCCTATCTCGGGCAGGTCCAGGTCCGACTCGTGGAAGGAGTAGTACTCCTCAGAGCCTCGGGGACTGCTGGCAAGGGTGCTGGGCAGGCTGTGCCGCGTGGGTGGGGGGTCGGCCAGTGGCTCCTTGCAGCAGGAGTCCGCGTCCAGGGCTGGGGAGGTGGTGCTGCGGTAGGGATACACAGGAATGCCTTTGAGCTTGACGTCAGGGTAGCTGAAGCTGCTCCCCATGGCCGACTTGAGCCGATGGCCGTCCCGCCGGCTGGGGGGGGCACGGTCAGGGCTGGGGGGCACTCCGTTGTGCTCCTTGACCCAGCTGGCTTCAGCAGCCCCTTCAGGGGAGTCCCCAGCGGGCAAGCAGGGGCTGCAGCCCCGCACACAGGCTCCACAGCGCTGGAGGCAATCCCGGCAGCGGCGGAAGCAGAAGGCAGCCCGGCACCAGTCCCACACCCAGGGTCGCCAGAGCAGGCAGCAGGCTGGGGGCTCAGCAGCCTGCTCAGCAGAGCCAGAGATGAAGGTAAGGCTCTCGGGTCCATGGTGGCCAGGGTCCTTGGGGTCTGGCCTACGGGTGCGGCGGCTCGGTGGGGCCCAGGATGGCTCGTCATATGTCTCCAGGCATAGCTCCGTTGGCCGCTCCCAGGGTCCCAAGCGTGGGGGCCCAGATGATGGGCGGGGGTGTCCAGGGCGGGGCATGGCTCACCGCATGGTTTGCCGTAGCCAGGCACCTGTGGGGGAGAGGCCAGGAAGGAGTCAGGATCAGAGGTCAGCGGCGAGCTCTTGCGCTATGACCTGAGGAGCTTCAGACTTCTGGTTTCTGAGAGCTCTGTGATGTGGATGGGCCCAAGTATGCCCACGAGCCCTGTCTAGTATCCCCTTGCTCCCCAGAGAGGAAGCTCTCTCTGTGGTCTAACTATGTATCAGAATCTCCTGGGACGTCACACCCGTTGGGATGGTTACTATTAAAAACAGAAATGACAGACATTGGAGAAGAATGGAGAAGTTGGAACCCTTGTGCATTGCTGGTGGGAATACAGAGTGGTATGGCTGCTGTGGAAAACAGTGTGGAGTTTCCTCGAAAAGTTAAACATAAAATTACCATCTGATCCAGCAATATCACTTCTGCGTATATACTCAAAATGATTGAAACCAGGCACTCAACATATTGGTGCACCAATGTTCACAGCAGCATTATTCACAATAGGCAGAGGTGGAAACAACCCAAATGTTCATTGATGGATGAATGAATAAACAAAATGTGGTCTATACACACAATGGAATATTATTCAGCCCTAAAAAGGAATGAAATTCTGATACACGCTATAACATTGATAAGCCTTGAGACGTTACGCTACATGAAATAAGCCTGACACCAAAGGACAAATATTGTATGGTCCCACTTATATGAAATATCTAGAACAGTCAAATTCACAGAGACAGAAAGTAGACTGGTAGTTGCTGGAGATGGGGGAGAACGGAAAGTTAGTATATAACGGGTAGAGTTCCAGTTTGGGAAGATGAAAAAGTTCTAGAGATGGATGGTGGTGATGGTTACACAACAGTGTGAATGTGTTTAACGTCACAGGACTATAACGTTAAAATTACTTAAAAAAATTAAAATGGTAAATTTTATGCATATTTTACCATATAAAAAGAAAAATCTCCTGGGATCTCACTTTCTGGGCAATGGTCTCCCTGAGTTTCTTCCCACTGTTGGTAAGCCCAGCAGCACAGAGCCTCTGAGCCTGCTCAACAAATGCCTTTCCATTGACTTGCTACAGAACCTGATCATTACCACCTTCCCTTTCTTCCCCTCCTCTTTCAAATCAGACATGGGAATCAACAGGTCCCCGGTCAATGTTTCAGTATGGCTCAGATTTGCTCTCCTATCAACATTTAACATCAAGCACTGTTTTGCTTCCTTTGACTAGACGAGAAAGCCAAGCCTCAAAATACATCTTCTTTCCCTTTTCGACTTGGTTGCTAGCAAGCTCAGAGCTAAGATTTCACTGAACCTGGCCCTGTGTTAGGTACAGAAGAACCAAAAATGAATGAACTATAGGCGCTGTTCCTGTGATTCACACATGGTTTTGTAGGGAAAACAGATGCTTAAAAGCTCATGAGCTGGAACGCGTAGGATATATGGGGCATCATGGGAGGAAACAACTCTGCCTGTGGGAACATTACGTAGTGATGTACTTGGGAGGGTCCTTGATCACATGTAGGGGTGTGCTGGGGAGTTACTATCCTTAGCCTGGATTTTCTGAGACATTAATCTTTTAACTTTTTATTTATCCCTGATTTAATGGCACTAGTGTCCTAGAGCTGGTGATGTGAAAGGAACCTGGGACTGGGCATCAGGATATCTGTATCCTAGTCCCATTTCTGGCTCTAATAGGCAATGTGCTTTGGGCAAATCGATGCTACCTCCCTAAACTGGCCTACCACCATCTCTCACCCACATACTGTCAAGGCCCCCATTCTGGCCACCTCTACTCCCTTCTACTTATGGCAGCCAGGGACAATTTAAAACAACAACAACAACAACAAAACACAAATCTGGAGAAACTTGGCAGACACTACTTATCAAATGATCAAAGTTAACATTATTAATAATGGGACAAACTGACATGATGTGTCTCCTGATACTATGCACTAAAATGGACACAGCGTCGCTTATGGAGTAGTCCTGCCAAAAATGTATAACCTGAATGTAATCATGAAGAAATATCAGACAAGCCCAAGTTAAGGGACATGACTCTAAATGGACTGTGTGATCCTGAATTGAATCCTGGATCACAAGGAGAAATTGGATAATTGGTAAAATTTAAAAATAGACTGTATATTATTTAATAGTATTACGTCAATGTTAAATTTCCAATGTTAAATTCAATGTTAAATAAGACAATGTTCTTATTCTTAGGCAACATATACTGAAGCATTTTGGGGTAAAGAAGCATGATGCCTGCAACCTAACCTCAAATGGTTCCCCCCAAAACAGAAGGTGTATGTGTGTAGACAGAGAAAAGGAGGGAATGTTAGCCATGGTGAATGCGGATGAGGAGGATACAGGAATTCTTTAACTATTCCTGCAACTCTTCAACCCATTCCCCCAGCCCCGCTTGGTTCTTCTCCAAGGACACTCCAGAACCTCAAGTCAGATGGGAGCCCCTCTCCCCACAGCATTCTGCTGGGCTCTTGGTCAGCTGAGTTGGCTTTGAACCAATTGTTTGAAGATAAGCCTATATGACCCCGAGGGGCAGGGACTGTGTCTGATTCCTTTCTGCATCAGTGTCTGGAACAGGGTTGGTACAGTAAGTACTTCAGGAGACTGATACATTCTGTGTGACCTCTGGGTAGAACGAGGACCATTAGGTAGAAAGAGAAAGGACGTAGGCTCCAGGCTGACCAGAGTGGGGGGAGCAGCAGTCTGGCGAGAGTAAGGTGAAGTCCCCCTCCAAAGGTGTGCAAACTGAAATTGTAATAGGTGACTTGAAAGTCCCTCACAATCCAGAGAGGCAAGCGGTTAAAAACCTTTGCCTGGGTTTGAGCAATGTTGGGGTGGGTATGGATTTATTCATTCACTCATTTAATGAATATTTACTGAGAGCCTGCTGTATGCCAGACACTTCTAAATTCCGTGGATAAAGTGGTAAAACAGACAAAATTCCCTAACCTCAGGAGTTTGCCTTCTAGTGAAAGAGTTAATTATTGAAAGCTTACATTATTCTCAGTGCTTTAAATGTATTCAACTAATTAATTCTCACAAAACTATTTGTAGGTATTATTGTTATTGTTGTTATACAGAGGCACAGAGAGGTTAACTAAGTTGTCCAAAGTCACACAGCTGTTTGAATGCAAGTGGCCTGGCCCAAACTCTTATCCACTACCCCATCCCATCTATTATTTGGGAGGAAGGGGGTAAAGTGGTCAGCTGCCAGCTCCATGGGTGAGCCTGTGCCCAAGGAGGGCCTGCATAGGGAGAGCCCTGAGTCTTCCAGGCTCAGCCCTTGGATCAGGAGGGTGGGCACATCTACACTGTTTGAACCACACTGAGCTCTGGGGTACCTGGGGTTTGTAAGAACAACAAGAGGTTATTGTTCATGGTCTTGGTTACTGTCTCCTCCTCTACCTCCAAGGTTTTAGCAGTCGCTACCATTCATTAAATTCATCCAACAAATATTTTCTGAGCACCTACCGTGTGCTCAACACTGTACTAAATGCTGAGGAAGCAGCAGCAAATGGGCCAGAAATAGGCTCCAGCCCAAGAGGACTTTTGCTTTATTTAACACTCACAATTGCTCGGTAAGTATTATATCTCCACTTTACAGGTCAGGAATCTGAAGCTCAGAGAGGTGAAGTGACTTGCCCAGAGACACCTAGCTGGAAAGGAATGGAGCTGGATTTGTACTGTAGTCCGCCAGACTCTGGAGCCCCTGTACTTTGCTCTGTGCCACACATCTCGAGGAGGGGGTGGGGCGGGGTGGGATGGAGGAAAGGGGGAGAAGACCTGGGGTAAGGACAGTGCTTGACTTCAGTTTTCCCCTCCTTTCTAGGCCCTAAACCCTCCTAAAGTCAATCTCAACCCATTTTGTCCTGGCTCTATCTCCCCCTCACTGCTGCTGCCCCCACCTCCAAAATCCTAGGAACACCAGTCTCTTGGTTTAGCAGGGGCTCCTGTTGTGGCCTGGGGTAAGACTCCTGGCCTCAGTTTTCTTGTCTTTAACAAGGGGAGTGAGGAGTATCTTCAGGGGCCACCTTGAGGTTTAAATGAGATATTACTGCTTAGGGGCCTTAGAGCTGTGCCTGGCATCTGGGAGGGGCTGGGTCACTGGGCGCCCCAAGGCACTGCAGGGATCATCCTCAGGGTCAGAAGCTCCCAGGCCCCAGGCACACCCTCCCCAAACTTCTAATTGATGCTCTCCCACTCCCCCTTAGTCCCTGAGAACACACACACTCCGAGGTCTGTCTCCGTCCCATCCCCTTCTTCCGAAGGTGCTCAGGTCAGGACCGGTCGCACCAGCCTGTGTCCCACCCACTCGAGTCTTGCACACCCGGCCGAGAGGGGCACCCCAGCCCTGCTCACGAAACAGCCGTCGGCTCTCGTGCCTGGCATCCGTGCACCCTTGATCTCCTGCCCCAAAGGCTCAGCCCGGGACTCCCGCATCCGCGGGCACCTAGTCCCGGGGGCAAGGGAGAAGCAGACCCAGGCACTGCCGCTCGGACTAGCATAGCCCCTACAGCAGCAATGCCCTCGGGGCAAGCACCAGCTTCTCCAGATGCAGGGGCCCTCTTCCCGCGGGCGGACCCAGCCTCTCGACACTGTTCCTCAGGGTGTGCACGGCCCCCTCTCTCCTCCCGCCCCCGCCTCCCCGGCAAGCACGGCTCCCACCCCAAGCCAGCGCAGCCCTAAGGGCGAACACGGCCCCCTCACCCCAGTTTGCCCGCCCAGCCCAGGCGCCCGCTCAGGCCGCTCCCTGGCCGGGCCCGGCCCGCGCACCCCGGAAGTGGGAGGGTGGCACCGATGGAACGGGCCCCGGGACCCTCGCACGCTCGGGCGTAGCCTCGGGGGTCTCTCCACACCGGTGCCGCCTTGGTTCGCGCCCCCTCGGGCCCGCGCGGGGCTTACCTGTCCCGCCAGGTGAGCCGCCTCCAGCTCGGCCCCTGCCCCCGCCCCCCTCGCCGCTCACCTGGGGCGCAGGTGAGCGTCTCGCGGGAGCGCTGCACGGGTCGTCGCTGGGGACACACTTCCTGCCTCCGCGAAGCGCCTCCGCCGCGCACCTGGGCCGAGGCCCCGCCCTGGGAGCTGGGCGGGCACTGCGGCCGGCCTCTGGCCCTCCGTCCGCGGACTGCGAGAGCAGCGCTCGGCCTAGTCCGGGTAAGTGAGGTGTGGCGGGCACGGTGGACAGACGCCGGGGCTCAGTTTGCTTTTCTGTTAAATGGACAGATGGGCCCAGCAATCTCTGAGCTGCTGCGGAGGACTTGCCGGGCCTTAAAGTCTAAGCTCAAAGGGCGTGTCTCCTGAAACTCCTTCCCTGACCCCTACGCCTGTCTGGTTTTCTCTGTACTCTTTATCATAATCCTCAGCACACTGTTTTCTTGTCTTCCGTCCCCTCCTTTAGCCTCTGACTAGGGTATGCTCTTGTTCCCAAATGCCCCGGGTGCCCAGAGCAGGACCTGGCACATCCTAGGCACTCAGCAGATATTCTCTACTGATTGAATTGTTGGGACCTGATTTCTCCGTTTGTCCTGAGGCAGAACTGGGGTCCTGGTTCCTCTGCTCTGATCAGTTCACCTTCTTTTTTCCAGGAAGTCTGCAGAGGAAGACAGAGGCTTCTGCTCTGGGGCGGGTGGAAGAGGAGACTGGGCTGTGCAGTCCTGAAACATCCCAGATCAGCAGAGTTGGTCACAATGGGCCATGATCACCGCATCCCATGGGGTTTCTGCAAGAGGCAACATCATTGGGTGGCAAGAGTCAGGGGTTGGATTATTCTGGGTTCCTGCTCCCCTTAATACCAACTTAATAACAACAATAGCACCAATAAACAAGTGACTTTTAGGGAACATCTCCACGATCCATGCTAACCCCCTTACTTGCATAGTATTATTTAGTCCTTACACCTGAGGATAACACCTCAGGTGTTATCATTCCCATTTTACAGGTGAGGAAACTGAGACTTAGGACGGGGAAATTATTTGCTCAGGCAGTTGGCCCAAATGGTGTGACTTTGGGCAAGACACTTCCTTCTCTAAGTCTCATCTGTGGAGATAATAGTACCTCTCTCCAACTGGGAGAATTAAAAAAGATAATGGATGCAAAATGAGTTAAAGGATACAGGAAGAGATCACTGGGGTAAGGATTGGTAAGTGGGAGGAGTTCAGTACTGCCTAGCCCTTTTCCCTCCAGGTGTACCAAAGATACACAACCTCCTAAGCCTAGATGGAGATACTGCCAATTAGGACAGTATCTTTGTCTGCTCTGTTTGAGTTGCCTAGTCCTCTCCTTGCCCAGCCAGGGTGGGACACTCCTTGGAAGCTAATTCCCATGGCAACTGGGGGGTTTCCTTCCCTATCTCACCTCTCAGGACACCATTGTCTCATTCCACAGGTGCCCTGCCATGTGCACAGAGTAGATGCTCAATTTCCACCAGAGACCCTCCTTGGCAGTCCCTCCCACCAGATCTTGTTCACATTCTCACCTGGGGCAAGTGGCCGTTGTACCTTCATTTGGAGCTCAGAAAGTGAGTCACATAGTGTACAATTGAACATCTGTGTGCCCTAAGACCCAGTAAGTGCATTCCTGTGTTACAGACACAAGAATTTCACACATATGCCAAGAGACATGTACAAGAATGGTAGTAGAAACATTGTTCACAGTAGCCCCAAACTGAAAACATCCAAATGCCATTGACAGGAGGTAAAGAGATGTGGAATAATTACATAGCAGTAGAAAATGAGTGAAAAATAGCAGTATGGCTGGATCACGGTGACATAATACTGAGTGAAAAAAATGCAAGTCCCAGAAGAGTGCATGTGGAATGGTATCCTTTTCATAAAGTTCAAATACAACTAGAAGTACTATATTTAGGCATAATATTGGGTTGAACCATATGAAGTTGCTGTTTTTGACCTGTTTTGACATAAAAAAAGGGGGAGAGGGCAAATTCAGAAGGTTAAACATAATTTATGTGTGAAAAAAAAAACAAAAAAAAAGGCAAGAGAATGAGGAACACAGAATTCAGAATGGTGATTGCCTGGGGGTGGGGTAGTGGAGGGGTCAGGAATGGTGGGGAACCATAAGCAGATTTAAGTTTTAGTGATGTTCTGATTCTTGTGTTGGATTCAAGGACTTCCATTTTATCATGAATGAATGAATGCATGAAAAAAATAGCAACTTACGCTGTAACTAAATAATTAAGGGCACGGTTACTTGCCAGGTTTTCAAGGTAGCAAAAATCCAAGCATCTGGAATCTTATTTAGTTTTCCCCCATTCATTTATTCATTCTTTTTTTTTAAGATTAAAGTATAATTTACATACAGTAAAACTTACCTTTTTTAGGGTACAGTTCTGTGAGTTTTGAAAAATACATACAGTTGTATAACCACCACCACAAATCAAAATATAGGTCAATTTCATCACCCCCCTGAATTTCCCTAAACCCTTCTGCAGTCAGTTCCTCCCCACTATCTCAGCCCTTGGCAACCACTGATCTTTCTTCTGTCTTCATAGTTTTGCTTTTTCCAGACCATGTTTAGTAAAAGTACATTATAAAATTCTGATTCTGTAGTACCTAAAATGCTGTAGATTAATAAGTAGGAACATGATGATTGAAGCAGCTCAGAACTACTTTCTTTGTCTAGAAAGGAAAAAAAAGAAAAAAGGGGAAGGAAGGGAAATATGATCTCTGAACCTCCGCCTGCACTTGCTGATGTGTGAGGGAACCTTTCTCTGGAGCCCCTGCCTCTCACCAGCTGTGGGGCCCTGGAGAAGCCACTTCCCTTCTCCTCATCTGTAAAATGGAGATGATAATAGTTCCTCCTCCAGAGTGTTTTGTGGAGTACTTTGCAAAAGGCACAAGTTAGCTGGTATTTTAATCATAGCCACCCTGAAACCTCTCTCCTCATCTGCCCTTCTCCCTCCCACACTCAAATACACTGGGCCTTGTTCCCAAGGGCCCATACCCCTGCCACAGTGTATACTGAAAAACTCTGTCAAAAACTGATGACAGTGTAGGTATATACCCAAAAGAACTGGAAACAGGGACTCAGACAGGTACTTATATGCCAGTGTTCATTGCAGCACTATTCACCATAGCCAAACGGTGGAAAACTCAAGTGTCTGTCAACAGATGAGTGGATAAACTAAATATAGTATATACGCACAATGGAGTATTATTTAGCCGTGAAACGAATGAAGTTCTGATACATGCTACACCATAGATGAACCTTGAAGACATCATGCTAAGTAAAATAAGCCAGACACAGAAGGACAAATATTGTGATTCCACTTATATTAAATATTCAGAATAAACAAATTCATAGAGACAGGGATTAGAGGTTTCCAGGGGCTGGAGGGAGGGAGGAATTGGGAGTTATTGCTTAATGGGTACAGAGTTTCTATTTGGGATGATGAAAAATTTTGGAAATAGAAAATGGTGATGGTTGCACAACAGTGTGAATGTAATTAATGCCACTGAATTGTAACTTAAAAATGGGCAAAATGGCAAATTTTCTGTATATATATATATATATTATATATATATATATAATATATATATATGTTGTTGTTTCTGTTTCTGACCCGGGATTCCCTGGTGGCGCAGTGGTTGACAGTCTGCCTGCCGATGCAGGGGACGCGGGTTCGTGCCCGGGTCTGGGAAGATCCCACATGCTGCGGAGCGGCTGGGCCCGTGAGCCATGGCCACTGAGCCTGTGCGTCCGGAGCCTGTGCTCCGCAACGGGAGAGGCCACAGCAGTGAGAGGCCCGCGTACCGCAAAAAAAAGAAAAAAAAAACAAAAAACCCCAATGGGCTTCCCTGGTGGCGCAGTGGTTAAGAATCTGCCTGCCACTGCAGGGCACACAGGTTTGAGCCCTGGTCCGGGAAGATCCCACATGCCGTGGAACAACTTAGCCCGTGTGCCACAACTACTGAGCCTGTGCTCTGGAGCCCGCGAGCCACGACTATTGAGCCCGCGTGCCAAAGCTACTGAAGCCCGCGCGCAGCAGCGAAGACCCAATGCCGCCAAAAATAAATCAATTAAAAAAAAAGAGAAGATTAAAAAAAAAGCCCCCAATGGAATTCCCTGGAGGTCCACTGGTTAGGACTTGGTGTTTTCACTGCTGAAGGCCTGGGTTGAATCCCTGGTCGGGGAACTAAGATCCTGGCTTGGCCAAAAAAAAAAAAAAAAAAAAAAAAGCCCCCAAACTGATGACATTCTTTGAAAACAAAACAAGGTACCTTATGGGTCCAGCATTTAGCATAACAAAGGAGAGAAGTCTATTGGAGTGAAGTTTCCAGATAATAGTCCACCTCTCCTGTGCACTTCTCTTTACAGTTTACAAAGCAAACACCTTTAAATTTGAAACTTACAACAAAGGATCAAGCCCTAGAGGTAGCCATGGTCATATTCATTTTACAGATTGGGAAACTGAGGCACATCAAGGTCCCAAGGCCATACTGTGAGTTAGTAGTGGAGCTGGGTGGGAACCCAGTCCTTCTGGCTCCCAGTAAGAAACACTGTGTCCTCCTCCTGGCCCTTAAAGCTGTCTTTGGGCTTCTTTCTAAGCAGAAAGTCCTGCCTTTCTAACCACCTGAGTTCAGTTTTTCCTCTTGGCCACAATTGGGGGCCATTGTCCTGATCCTCTGCTTCCACCGCTGTTGCTCTGTTCTGATCGATGTTTACTTTTCTGGTCTCCTTCCTCAGGCACCATTCAGGCTCCTGGACTGGTGAAAGAATGAGGGGGAGAGGGAGGTGTCAAGGATGTCTGGGGTTCTGGCTTGTGCTAGTGGATGGATGGAGATGACTGGGGAGGGCAGGTTTGGGGTATAAAAGTATAAACATGGAGTTAGACCTGTTGAATTTAAGGATTTGTGAGATGGCCAAGAAATATCATGATTGTATATATGGATGACATTCACAGTGATACTCAGAAGATATAAGACCTGCAGCTTTGGGTGTGAGGAGAAGCAGTGGGTCAGGGGAGTGTGGGCAGTGGAGTGTGGATCCATGGGTATGTGCTCCTTGCCTCTGGTGTGCTTTTCCCATAGGGGGCACTAGGGGGCAGCACTCAATGGCAGAAATTGCCAGAACTTCGGAGTCACAGGATCTAAGTTGGAGTCCTAGATATACCCCTGTTCAGCAGCAGTGTGAACTTATCTCTTTGAACCTCAGCGTTTCTCATCCTAAAATGGGATTCATGTGAGGTAGGCCAGAACGGTGGTTCAGAGTTTGAACTCTGGAGCCAGGGAGCCTGAATTTATGTCCCAATTCTGCCACTTGCTAGCTGTGTGACTTTGACCACATTACTGAACTTCTCTGTGCCTCAGACGCCTTGTCCACAATGTTAAAGTAGTAATAGTTTCATGTGGTGATTACTACAGAGGCCAGCACATGGTAATTAAATGACAGCTATTTTATTTTAACCCCTTCTTCCTGCCCCCTCTCTGCCTCCCCAGCTATTCTGGGGCCAGGACTCTCAGAGGCCAGACCACCGCCTCTGAGAATAAGCAGGAGAACACATTACTATGACTTACCATAATCATCTACTATGTGTTAGGTATATTAGGAGCCTTATTCCCATTTAATCCTCACAATAACTCAGTGAATATAGATCCCAACTCCTTATTTTATAGCTAAGAAAACAGAGGTTCAGAGATTTAAGCCTCTTGCCCAAGTTCACACAACTCGTTAAGGGGCAGAGCCCAGAACTGAGCCCAAGTTCTTTCTGTTCAGAGCCTGAGCTCTTTGCAGTGGCTCCTCCGGATACCACTGAAACTGGGCTCTGGAGAATGCCCCAGGCCCCAGCAGAATGGGGGAATTCTCCCCTCAAGAATTCCCTTCTGTAATCAGCTCTAATTCTACTTACCATACCTCTCTTTCCCAGATATAATTTCCTGGAATTCTGAATGGCATAAATGGAATGGAACCACCTGAAAGGGAACCCCATGGGAATAGAATGGTGGAGGATGAACAGAATTGGAACATGGAAGTTGAGGCTGTCTTGGCTCTTCTGATTGGTCAGTCTGTCTATATTTGTCAAACAGTGGGCCAATGACCATTCAGAGTTGCCTCTCCCCTTTCCTTCTTTGGCTAAAGGATGGTGTTCCTGGAGGCTGGAGAGAACCAGGGGAGTCCTGGAGTTATGCTGGGGAATGTTGGACAAGTAAGTTGGGCTCTGGGCTGGGCTGATAACGTGGTTAGAGGTGTAGTTGGAGCTGGGCTATAAGTGCTCTTGGAACTCTAGGTTGGGCTGTTGAGAGGGAGACCCCAGGTCCACCTGACACTGGGGGAATTATGGGGCTCCCTGGCTTTAGTTTGCATGGCACCCAGTTGCTAGGCCTGGAGGGAGCTGCAGGTTAAGAAGCCATCCTGTACCAGGTTGAGCCGGTGGCTGCTTCTTTGGTTCTGAATTTGGTTCTAAGCTCTAGTAGAGGTATTTTCTGCAGCGTCCTCATGCTGGAAGAAACTTCATCCAACTCCTTCAGTTTACTGATGAGGAAATAAGCCTCCTGAAGAGAATGGCTTTAGCTGAGGTCACATAGTGAATAAGCAGTGGGCCCTGGAGGAGGTGGTGTCAAGACAGGCTCGGTTCAAATCCTGCCTTTACCACCTAGTGCTTTGTGAGCTGGGGCAGTAACTCAGCCTCTCTGGGCTTTAGTTTCCACAACAGTAAAATCTATTCATTCAGCCCTTCTCTTGCCTAGCCTCTACCTCACCCCAGGTACTGCTCCCTCACTCTCTTACACACATACACACACAACACAACACACACACACAGTGGCTTGGACACACATAGCCGATGCTGAGTCTCCCGGTCCCTCACAGGGAACAATAGGCAGCTCTGGCCACTGAACACCACCCCCAATTTCTGGCTCTCTCCCCCCGCCCCCAGCCAGTCTCACATCCCCTATTAAGCCTTCCCAGAGAGGCCCCAGCTAGAAGGCTGTCTCCCTGAGTTACCGCAGGAGGCTGTCTGAGCCCTCCTCTGATGCTTTCCCTCTCCCAAGACAGGAGCTCCCGGAGAGTAAAGTCTAGTCTGATTCATCTCTGAGTTCCCAGCACCCAGCTCAGGACAGGGTCCAAGGGCTATGGCTGGGAGTGTTTGTGGGAGGAGTAAGTGAAGAAGCCCCTCAAACTCCTCCCCTTTCTCGGGAGCCCTCCCAAACCACTGATGTGGCAGAAAGAACCCTGGAGTGGGGGCTTACATAGACCTAGGATGAAAACTCAGCCCAGACTCTTCCTAACTGTGGGTACGTGGGACATGACCTCACTTCTCCAAGCCTCAGTTCCCTCTTCTATAAGTAGCCTTTCTGGGATGCGGATGTGTAAGCTGAGAACTGGAAGACTTAGACAGAAAGACCTAGAGGAAGAGTCTTCTGGGCAGAGTAAGGAGCTGGTGCGAATGGCGCAAGATGGAGATGAGATTGGCATGTTCGAGAAACAGAAAGGAAGCTAGCATTGCTGGAGCGCACTGAGCAAGGGGAGCGTGACTGGTGGTGGGGTGGAGACGTGGCGGGCACTGGACTGCACAGGGCTCAAAGGCCACTGAAGAGTCTGTCTTTTAATCTAAGTGATATAGGAAGTAACTGGAGGGTCTCAAGTGGGGGGGTGGTGACTTGATCTGACTAATACCCCAGAAGCTTCACTCTGGTCCCTGTATGATGATTGCTGGAGAGTAAGAGTGGAGGCAGGGAGTCCAGTGAGGAGGCTTTGGGAATAATCCAGGTGAGAGTGACAGTGGCCTGGACCAGGGTGTGCCTGGGAAGGAGGTGAGAAGCGGTCGGATACATGATATATTCTGGATGTGGACCCCACAGGACTGGATGTGCCAGACATTGGCAGAGAGGGCTCAGGATGGCCCTTGGTTCAGTTATCTATTGCTGAGAAATAAACCACCCCAAAACCTAGTGGCTTAAAATGATA
The DNA here is from genome assembly GCF_951394435.1 of Stenella coeruleoalba. Classification (NCBI taxonomy): domain Eukaryota; kingdom Metazoa; phylum Chordata; class Mammalia; order Artiodactyla; family Delphinidae; genus Stenella; species Stenella coeruleoalba. The sequence continues at coordinate 20,884,608 of NC_137169.1, forward strand.
TATTATTTCTAAAAATTCTGTGGTTCAGTGGGGGTCAGCTGGCTAATTCTGCTGGTTTTGCCTGGTGTCGCTTATGGGTCTGCATTCAGCTGGGAGTAGCGGGGGCTTAATTACCACGAAGGCATCACCTCTCTCAGGACCTCTCGTCACCTGGTCTCTTACCATTCAGAAGTCTGCTGCACAGCTCCACGAGTACGTGCCTCAGGATGGCCCGTACTACGGATCCACTGGCAAAGGAGATCTTTAAAGGAGTTTTAGTAGCTGAACTGTGAGCATTTTTTGGAACATATTTTTTGTTTGAGAAGAAGAGCACAAGCCAAGATTTCAGGCAAACAATGAACAAGAAATTCCCCTTCATCTTGGAAGTTTATTACAAATCCATTGAACATTCTGGAATGTTACACAATCAAGAGCAAGGTCAAGAAAAGTGGCTTAGCAGCAAAAATTAGAAATTTGACCATCGATCAAGGTTTGCCCTATTTCATAGTATCAGGCAAGATTAAAATTCCAAAATTGACATGGATGGATTTTAGAATATTTAAGGTTAAATGTAAATTCTAACTAAGCCAGAGGTTTTGTTCTTTGGACTAACTGTGAAGAAATTGATGGAAGGTTTGTTTATTATAAATGGAGTTTTGTTCACTACTCAAAATAAAGTGGTTCTCCTTAAAAAAAAAAAAAACTCCCCTATGATTCTGGATACATAAACCTTTCAAAATAGATAAAATAGTAAAACTTCTATTTTAAATATTTATCACATCTTTTCTTTTTCATTATAGTATATTACAAGATATTGAATATAGTACCCTGTGCTATACAGTGGGACCTTGTTGTTTATCTAATTTATTCCCCTCTCCTTTCCCCTTTGGTAACCGTAGGTTTGTTTTCTATGTCTATGAGTCTGTTTCTGGTTTGTAAATAAGTTCATTAATATTTATTACATTTTAAGTCACACATTTAAAATCATATTATCTAAAAACATATTAACTAGAAATATTGCTTTTATCCATTTTCACTTTACCTGAAACCGTATTCAAACGCTACATAAATGTCTCTGGTATTTACTACTAGAGCCACTTTGGAATAAAATTCGTCATAAAATTCAAAAAACAAGCAAACAAAAAAGAAGTCTAGCTGACCTTCAGCGAGACACCTGGCTTCCAAGAGGACAAGCCCCACTGTGCAAGTGCTTATTGGCTCTTTGCTTGCTTCACGCTTCTTGGCATCCCATTGGCCAAAGCAAGTCACATGGCCAAGCCCAGAGTCAGCATGGGAGGAGACACACAAGGGCATGGATACATGGAGGCCTGCTTCATTGGAGGCCACCAAAGTAACAGTTTAGCACAAACCCCTGGGTTTGTGGTTTAAGGAAATGGGTGAAATTCAAGGGTAGAGGGGAAAGAACAGGGTTTGTCGGAAGTGGTAGGGTGGTGGTACAGTGTCCCGCCCCCAGATCTCCCAAGTGAGCCACTGAGGAGGAGAGTAGGCTTGGGAGAGCCAGCAGCAGTGGACAGTCAAAGTCCCCGGCAAGTATGGTGAGGCAGGGGAGGGGGTGGTAATCAAGGTAGAGAACCTGAAAAGCCTCTAGGCCATTCCCTCACTCAACAGGCATCACTGAGCCCCTGCTCTGCGCCTTGCCCTGGTCTGACTGCTGCAGACACAGAGAGGAGTAAGACTTGGCATGTGACCTTGGAAGACAGATCATACCCACAGGTGCCAACACAGTGTAAGAGGTGGCAGCTTAGTGCTGCAGTGGAAGGTTGTCCAGGGCATTTTGGGGTCTCAGGGGAGGGATTCCAGGAGTGGTTCCCAATGGAGGAGTACTAGAAAAATAAATAGACAAGACAGTGGAGCTGGAGTAGATAGAGGCCAGACTGGGCCCCAGCCTGGGCCCTATAGCTGCCTTCTAGCCGTGGCAGTGAAGAGGTGAAAGCAGGCCCACAAGTAGGCTCTGGGAAGACCACCTGCAGATATTATTCTTCCCATTCTATGGATGAGCAAACTGAAACTCAGAGCGGGTAAGTCATTCAACCGAGGTCCAGCTCCTCACATCCTGGGCTTCTTTCCACACTGTTCAATTCTTGCTGAAATCATAGGGACGGTTGGGAAGGGCAGGATTCTCTCTTGAGCTTGCAGGGATGTGCCCAGAGGCTGGTGTGGGAGCTGCTGTGGAGTGCCCCTCCCTGGGTCCTGGCTTTGTGCCACCTCCCCTAAGTAAGGTAGAACCCTGTGAGGAGACATTAAGGGAGGTGGTGACACAGACTGGGGATGGGCAGACCCAGACTTGGAGCCCCCAGTCTGAGCAGGCTTGCCCTCAGGCCCCTCCTGTGGGGTCCCACCCTCAGGGGCCCTCTGTCTGAGGGATGAAGGATGGAGGGCATCTGTGTGGAGGTCAGAGGCCTGGGCCAGGGGAGAGCATGGGGTACCTCTGACTAGGGCTGGGATGGGTTCCCTATAAAGTGAGGAAAGGTGCAGAGTTGCCAGGTTTAGCCCTGGGGGCTCAAGTGAGGGGATAGGAGGGAGGCTGGGAGCTTAGAGTCTTGCTTCAACCTGAATGACCTTGAGTTTGTCCCACTCTTCTATGACCTTGAGTTTGTCCCACTCTTCTAGGCTGGTGCTGTGGGTCCCAGCGCTCCTCCAAGTAGAGCCACTAGCACAGGAGCTCAATAATTCACGAGCCAGCTGGGCTCTGGCCTCCCTGCAGAAGGGAAAGGCAGCCCTGCATCCAGCCGACCCCCATCCAAGCCCCACATCCAAGCTGCTCCTTCCTCCCAGCTTGTCTGGGGGTGGCAGTGGGGGGAGTGGCTGCTGAGCCCAGGCCTAGATACAGGAGGAGGGGGCACATGGAGGAGATGGAGGTAGTGGGAGGGGAGGTCCTGGCATCTGATGCGCTCACAGCAAAAGCTTCTTTTCCTTGGAGCCAAGGTGCTCTGCAGCAGGTGGGGCCGGGGAGGGAGGCTGGGGGGAGGGGAAGGCAGAATCAGAGAAAGACCTGGCAAGGAAGATAGAGACACACCTAGAGAGAGTCAGAAAGAGACAGAAGAGAGCAAAAAGGCTGAAGCAGGTGTAGTGGGTATGAATATGGGTGCACACAATCAGGTAGGGAAGATACAGGCTATTTTTAAAAACCCACTCAGAGCCCTCATTCCATCTGGCTGGTGGGAAATCCAGTTTCCATTATTGTTGGACTCTCTCAACCCATGACAGCCCGTAGGGTTGGGCCAAGGCCCAGAGGTGTTACAGAACCAGACATGAACAAGGTCCTTCAGTCTGGTCACCAGGCCTCCCTGGTCACCTGACCAGCATGACCCTATCAGGTCAGGGACTGTGCCATTCAGTTGCGGCGGGCCGCCTCCAACCAGCAGAATAACGAGCCGCCACACGCAAGATTCTTCTCGTATCACACTTTATTGGAGCACAGCTTGGTTGAAGATGGAAGGAAGACCCCGCAATCCTATAGCAGTCTGCTTATATAGGGATTAAGAACATGTGTCGCTCTGTGATTGGCTTTCGCCGATGGCGCGATTTGTGAGCCAGCATCGGATAGGTCGCTACTTTAAAACCTCATTAGTATACTTAGCGCAAGCGCAGTGGCCACAGGAAGGATGACTCAGCTTATTTCAGCTTCCTGCCGCGTAGCAGTTAGCTGACCGCGCCCTACATCTCCCCCTTTTTTATTTATTAGAACACCAAGCAGAATGTAGCCCGTACAAGTGTTCACCTCATGATGTGCTCACTGTTCGAGGGCAGTTTTCTGTTGGCATGTCTGAGACACCTTCCTGCGTGCAATGCCAACAAGGGCTGCAGGGTGCAAAGGCTGACTCAGAATAATGGCTGATTCCCTATAGAGGTGCAATGGCAACAAGGCCTCTCTGTGCAAGGGCAATCAGGACAATGGATGACTCCCTATAGAGGTGCAATGGCAACAAGGCCTCTCTGTGCAAGGGCAATCAGGACAATGAATGAATGACTCCCTATAGAGGTGCAATGGCAACAAGGCCTCTCTGTGCAAGGGCAATCAGGACAATGAATGACTCCCTATAGAGGTGCAATGGCAACAAGGCCTCTGTGCAAGGGCAATCATTTCGAATTATTCAGGGCGGAGAGCCAGGCTGCGGGAGAATCTCCTTCATTAATAGCCAGAAGTGCCTGAGTGAGCAGGACCCTATCTCGATGTGCCCTGATGCGCACACGACAGACCAACCAGAGACACAGCATAATCCCAAATACACAGCAGACTCCAAAGATTCCTACCCCCACCCACTCCCCAAAGGAGGAAAAGGCAGAAGAGAGCCAAGAGGCAAAATCTCCAAAGGCAACGGGCTCCAGCCCGGCAGCACTCAGTTGCACAATCTGAATAATCCTTTGTGGAATTCCAACTAATACAAAGACTTCGATTAAGAATCATCAGGAACATCCAGCTCAGCATCTTCTCTGAAGTTTTCTTCAACAATTCTCGTCAGTCTTGATGGCACCCAGATCGGATCTTGATCCTGTGGGGAGACACTAGAGATCCCCTGGATCCAGTAATAACACGATCCGGGCCCTTCCATTGATTGGCATCATTTAAATGTCTGTATTCCCTCGGGAGCAAGAAACAATCCCCCATTCCCTAAATATTTAATCAAAACGCCTAAGGCCTGTTCAAGCAACTCCATACAAGGGGCTTTATCTCGACTATTCAAAGGAATAGAAAAGAAACAATCTTTACACCATTTCCCTAATTTTTTCTTAATTATTCCAGGGTGACTGGGAGGGTTCTAAATGCCCTAATTGTAACTGCTCATCCACTAGTTTGGATGCCGCCTCCAGCTTTTCCTTTGACAAAGGCCACTGAGGTACCCACACAGGTGTTGTGGTCCTCCATGTAATCATAAACTCAGTGACCCTTGAGAAAAACCCAAGCCTCGGCGGTTTAAATTTCCGCGGGCTTCTATAGGGGCGGTCATGCCTTATAACTTACGTCTTATCCCTCTATTAGATATCAGGTTGAAACAAATATAATCCCTTAAACTCATCTAGGATTGGATATAATCCTGGCACCGTTTCTTGCTTTTCCTTTTGTTTTCTTTTTTCTCTTTTCATAATTTCAGGCCTATCTACCGTAGTCCCTGTTTGTTCATTCTCTGATGCGCTATCTTGAAAACATACCTGACTGGACTACTCACCGACGGTTACCACTCCGTGTGTCGAGTTCTGAATCGGTCCTCCATGCAGGGCGCGAAGTTCCCGGGTTTCGGCACCAAATGCGGCGGGCCGCCTCCGACCAGCAGAATAACGAGCCGCCACACGCAAGATTCTTCTCGTATCACACTTTATTGGAGCACAGCTTGGTTGAAGAAAGATGGAAGGAAGACCCCGCAATCCTATAGCAGTCTGCTTATATAGGGATTAAGAACATGTGTCGCTCTGTGATTGGCTTTCGCCGATGGTGCGATTTGTGAGCCAGCATCGGATAGGTCGCTACTTTAAAACCTCATTAGTATACTTAGCGCAAGCGCAGTGGCCACAGGAAGGATGACTCAGCTTATTTCAGCTTCCTGCCGCGTAGCAGTTAGCTGACCGCGCCCTACATTCAGTGCCAGCCATACTTGGCACATGGAATCTTTGGTGATCTAAGGGACATTCAATATGGGGTCCAGTCTTCTGAATGCCACTGGTCCCCTTGAATCCAGGGCCTAGATCCATCCATTTCCTGGGATCAGGAAGCCTGAACTGCCACTCCCACAGTGGGAGAAAGAGCCTCCCACTGTGGTCCCTGGAAGCTCTGGGCAGTTTTCTGTCCCAGAGCCATACCCTTGCATCCCCGTGGACCCTGGGTCTGGGAATCTGTCCCTTAGCAGAGTCCTTGTTCCTTAGCATCCTACAGCTGAGCAGCTGAGGCCAATGCAGTCGTCCTTCTGGAGCCTGGAGGATGATCCCCAGAACCTCCACCAGCCACCCCTGTGGTGGTGGGGATGGCAGACAGGCAGAGCAGGACCCTCGTTGTGAGTGAGCGGTAGGGACTTGATCCAGAGCCAGATGGTCATTAAAGTATTCAGAGCAAATTTACCTGTGCCTGTGGTCGGCCAGGACCCACCCTGGTCTTTAAGACCCCACCCACCCACCCACCCATGACCTGGTCCTTACATATTTTATTGTAAAAATTTTACTGTGAAATATACATATAGAAGAATATATGTGTGTATATCCATGTATATATACATACATATAAAAATATAAAATATATGTATTATTTAAACAGTAAAAAGGAAGACACCCACCACTAGTTTAATGGGACATTTCAGTACTTTTGAAGCTCTCTGTATGATCCTCCTCTGTGGCCTCCCCTTTCCTCATCCTTCCAGAGAAAAACATCCTGAAAATAATGTTAATCATTCCCTTAATGGTGTTAATCATTTGGGCTGATTTATCCACTGGACACAATAAGCATCGTACCTAGGAGTCTCAATACTTTTAGGGGTCCACAAAAACGTTTTAATTTCTTTTGTAATGAGAACTGATTTATGCTGTACACTTTAAACTTGTACATAACTGTATGTTAATTATATCTCAATAAAACTAAAAAAAAAATCAGAGATGATTGAATAAATGGGGAGAAGAGACATTTTCCTTATGGAATTCCAAATATATGTAGATAACCTCCCCTCCAGGAGGGGGCACTTTATCAGCTTAATGGTGCTTTATACCTAGTTTGCCGAGAATTTTTTCTTTCTTTTTTTTAGTTTGCTAAGAATTTTTAACATAAAAAATTGAATTATCAGGTGCATTTTCTGTATAGATTGAAATATTCACTTAGTTTTCCTCCTCTAACATTAATATGATTAATTACACTAGTAGATTTTCTAATGTTGAATCAAACTTCCTAGAATAAACTCATCTTGGTCATGATGTGTTTATTATCATTTTTTCATGTTATTATTATTTTTTTTGGTTGTACCACGTGGCTTGCAGGATATTAGTTCCCCGACCAGGGATTGAACCCGGACCTCAGCAGTGAAAGTGCTGAGTCCTAACCACTGGACTGCCAGGGAATTCCTGTGTTTATTATATTGTAAATACATTGCTAGATTTAGCTTGTTAATCTTTTGTTTAGGGCATTGACATCTATGTTCTTAAGTAATATTGTTCTGTAATTTTTCTTTCTCATACTCTACTTGATCATTTTTGATATAAATTTTTATTTCTCCACGAATTTGTCTATTTTACCTTTGTTCTAAATTTGTTGTCATAAAATTGTTTCTAATATTCTCCAGTTATCTTTTAAATCTCTGCTATAGCTGTAGTTCTGTAGTCCTGCTCTTCAAATTTAACATTGTTTATTTGTGCCACCTTCCTTTTTTTTTTATCCCTTGGTCAATCTTGCCGGGAGTTTCTCAGTATTGTTTCTGTGTCAGTTAGGAATTAGATTCAGCTGGAAGTATCAGACCCCCACCCCCACCCCATCCCCCCGCCACAGCACAGCAGCTCACTGTTCTACCATCCCTGGAGTGAGGCCCTGGTCTTAAGGTCCTTGATGGCATCCACCACATCTGTGTTTCTGACAGCAAGGTGGAGAAAAGAAAGAAAAAGGTAGAGGCTGTGGGTCACTTCTTCCCACTGGCTGCTTAACTTCTGAGTGCCCCAGGCTCAGTCTTTTGTCCTCGCCTCTCCTCTGCCTTCTCTCCTCCCATGGTCATCTCATCCAGTTAAATACTGCCTATCTGACTCCGAATTCACACCTGCAACCCAGCCCTCTCTCCTGAGCCCCAGACATATAAAGTCAACTGCCGACTCGAAATTTCTGCTCAGATATCTAATTGACATTTCAAACTCAACATGGTCAAACTTTAACTCCCTAGAAAAGAAAAATCCAACAAAATGCTGGAGCTGGGAACCCAAAGGGTCCCTTTCTTCTGAATGCTTCCTGATTGCAACTTGGCTTCCCCTCCCCAAATAGAATAATCTTCAGCTCCTAGCACTCCACTGTTTAATGGAACTAAAGCAGTATTAAAAAAAAAAAAAGGCAATTGAGTAGTATGGAATAGACTAGACCAAGGAATATCAGCCTGCCTCACATGTAATTAGGGTGAATATTGCTTGTGAAATTTTTGTCTGCATGCCGGGTTCTGGTGTAAAAATGTCTGTTTTTCTTCCAGTTCTATGGAGATATAATTGACGTACAGTGTATAAGTTTAAGGTGTACAGCAGAATGGTTTTTTTTTTTTTGGCTGTGTTGGGTCTTCCTTGCTGCGCGTGGGCTTTCTCTAGTTGCGTTGAGCGGGGGATACTTTTCGATGCGGTGCGCGGGCTTCTCATTGCGGTGGCTTCTCTTTTTGAAGAGCACGGGCTCTAGGAGCGCGGGCTTCAGTAGTTGTGGCACGCGGGCTCAATAGTTGTGGCTTGCGGGCTCTAGAGCGTGGGCTCAGTAGTTGTGGCTTGCAGGCTCTAGAGCGCAGGCTCAGTAGTTGTGGCACACGGGCTTAGTTGCTCTGCGGCATGTGGGATCCTCCCGGACCAGGGCTTGAACCCGTGTTCCCTGTATTGGCAGGCAGATTCTTAACCACTGCGCCACCAGGGAAGCCTGGCAGGCGGATTCTTAACCACTGCACCACCAGGGAAGTCCTGATTTGTCTTATATACGTCATGAAATGATTATGTTGTGAAATGTCTTATTGTGGGTTAAATTTAAAAATTTTGACTGGTCTAGGTCTCAGGGTTCAACAGGTGCTTTCAGGGCAAACACCAGCTACAAGACTCATTTACTCTTGAGGAATTGCCCTTTCTTGTCACTTCTGACCTCTGTTAATTCCCTTACTTTGTAGTCAGCTCACTGATGCTTTACAAGAAAAATTTTAAAAATTTATCCATCACTTTTAAGTGCCATATGTGAGGAAGCATTTCTCTGCTCCCCTCTTCTGCCATTTTGCTGGAAATGCAGCTCTCTTCCTGAGGGTCTATCCCATCTCATTCCATTACCACAGCTCATTATATTCCAGCTTCACTTGCCTCCTTTGTGTTCCCCAAATGCGTCAAACTATCCTGCAAAGAACCTTTGCACTTCCTGTTCGCTCCACCTGGATCGCTTCTCCCTAGCACTTCTAAAGCACTCCTTTGCTTTCTTCATCAATCAGGATTTGTTCAATTATAAGTTCAAATAGCTCAAAATAGCTTAAGAAAAACAGGAGAGTCTATCATCTCACTTAAGTGAAAAGTCCAAGGGTACCTTCAGGTACAGCTGGAATCAGGTGCTCAAGTGATTTCCACGCTCATCAGGCCTCTGTTTCTGGGCTCTCCTGCCAGGCACCAGGCCCACACTTCCTTTGTGGTGGCAAGATGACTGCCTGCAGCTTCAGGTTTATAGTCTACTTGGTCAACAATTCGTGGGCAAAGAAAGTTTCTCTTTTTCAATAGTTCTAGTAAACTTCCTAGTACTGAGTTTCACTGGCCAGGTCAGGATCATAACCCCATTCCTGGAGATAGGCTGGGGTCAGCCCCACAAGAAACATGCACTGAGCATATAGGAGAAGTGGTTCCCCCCAAAATATAAAGGCATTGTTATCAAAAGTAGGACATAAATGGTGGGAAGGCAAAGCCCACAGCTGCCCACTCCAACATCCTAGACTTCTCTATCTAAAATATATTGCTGGGGTTATGCCCTACCGTATCACCCTGTTTTCTTCCTTCAAAGTATACATGTAATGCAATCTGAAATGATATTTGTTTTGATTCTTTATGGCCTTCTCTCTTCCTCTGGATTGAGCGTGCTCAGAGGGCAGGGACCTTACCTGTCTTGATCACTGCTATATTTCTAGCACTTAGAAGTGTCTGGTACATAGTAAGTGCTTAATGAAGGCTTGTGGTAGGAATGAGTTTGCTGGACAGCCCATCCTCTCTTGCTGTCTTAAGAATCTCCCATGCAGGGACTTCCCTGGCGGTCCAGTGGTTAAGACTCCATGCTTCCACTGCAGGGGGCATGGGTTCAATCCCTGGTTGGGGATCTAAGATCCTGCAAGCCGGGCAGCGTAGCCAAAAAAAAAAAAAGAATCTCCCACGTGAGTTTATTCGTGCAAGGCAGCCATATTTCCCCTTCTACTAGATCAATCCCATCGCATACAAAGGTGCTCCTAGCAGCTCCCATCTTACAGAACCCCTGTTCAACCCCCTTTCTTGCCAGCTACCACCCTATTTCTCTGCTTTTCAAAACAAAACTTACACAGAAGGATGGTCTGTGTTTGCCATAATTGCTTCCTTAATCTCAATTTATTGCTCAGCCCACTTTTCTGTTTCCCCCCTTTATTGACAACCATCCCTGCTCAGGCTGCTTTGCTGGTTCGTTCCCATCATCCTGCCTTCTAAATGTGGTGTCTCAGACTTCTGTTCACTTCTCCATCAATACTTTTTCCCAAGGCCACTCATCTTATCCTACGGCTTCAAGTATCATCTATGGATGACTCCCCAAATTCAAGTCTCCAGCTCTGACTCTCCAGTGCTGACTTCCAGAAGCTTCTATACACCTGCCTACTTATCATGGATATCCAACTTGGGTCTTGTGAAATAATAGAAAAAATATGCATATTGGTGTCTGCCCCCAGTTCCTGACACAGAGCTCCTAAACCCCTTGAAATTTCCTGGGTCATGGGAGCATATTCTGTTCTAACGAGGTGACTGTTGGTGGGTGCCTGAATAGCTTCAGGAAGGGAGCTGGTCACCAGAGAGACGAATGCATGATTAGAAGCTTGGAACTTTCAGCCCCACCCCCACCCCAACCTCTGGGAAGGGCAGAGGGGCTGGAGATTCAGTTAATGATCCGTCATGCTCATGTGATGACGCCTCCATAAAAATCCCCAAAGTACAGGGTGTGGAGAGCTTCTGGGTTGGTGAATATACCCACATGCTGGGAGGGTGGTGCACCCCAACTCCATGGGACAGAAGCTCCTGTGCTCAGAGATCCCTCCCAGATCTCACCCTACGTATCTCTTCATTTGGCTGTTCATCTGTATCCTTTATAATAAACTGGTAAATGTGTTTCCCTGAATTTTCCAGCTGTTCTGGCAAATTATTGAATCCAAGGAGGGGGTCGTGGGAACCTCTGATTTGTAGGTAAGTCAGACAGAAGTTGTGGATAACTTGGGGGGAATCTACTACTTGTGATTGGTGTCTCAAGTGAAGGGCAGTCTTGTGGGAATAGGTCCTTAACCTGCGGGGTCTGCGTTAACTCCGGTTAGTGTCAGAATCGAATCACATTGAATTGCAGGACAACCAGCTAGGGTTGAAGAATTGGTTGACACACACACACACACACACACACACACACACACACACACATTTAATGACCAGAAGTGTCAGAAGTGAAGGATTCTGTGAATAGAGGATTGAGAATAGAGAAGAAAAACAGAAAAGATTTTCCAAAATAGGCATCCAAAACAAAATTCTTTCCAAAGGTTTACCTGTCCTCTATGTGTGTAGACCTTTACTAACTAGTAAAATATATTTTTTTCCCTTTCTGTGTTACTTTTATTTTTTAATTGAGTTTTGCTTTTCTGCATCAGACTGATACAGAGAGCACGACTTTACAAGTCAGATTTTCATTTTCCAGTGCACAGTAACTCAAACCATAACATCTGAATGCTGCTGTGCTAATGTCAATTATTTTAAATAATCTTTCCATGTTTTTTTGGGGGGGGCCACGCTGTGCGTGTGGCATGCGGGATCTTAGTTCCCTGACTAGGGATCGAACCCGTGCCCTCTGCAATGGAAGTGTGGAGTCTTAACCACTGGACTGCCAGGGAAGTCCTCTTTCCACCTTTGAAACTGAATGTATACCCCTTGCAAGGTATACTCTTTCTTAGTTAGACTAAAAAATGGGAAGATACAATGGACTATTACTATAGACTTCTTTTATTTTTAAAAATTTTTTTTTTAATTTAATTTTATTTGTTTATTATTTTGGCTGTGTTGGGTCTTCTTTGCTGGGCTTTCTCTCATTGCGGTGAGCTGGGGCTACTCTTCATTGTGGTGCATGGGCTTCTCATTGCGGTGGCTTCTCTTGCTGTGGAGCACGGGCTCTAGGTGCGTGGGCTTCAGTAGTTGTGGCACGTGGGCTTCAGTAGTTGTGGCTCGCAGGCTCTAGAGAGCAGGCTCAGTAGTTGTGGCATATGGGCTTAGTTGCTCCGCAGCATGTGGGATCTTCCCAGACCAGGGCTTGAACCTGTGTTCCCTGCATTGGCAGGCGGATTCTTAACCACTGCGCCACCAAGGAAGTCCCGACTTCTTTTGTTCTTATTTTTGTAATGAAGCAATTATCATGCAGGGGGAAAAGAAAAGAAAACCTCTTGACCTTGATTTCTCTACGAAACCTGTTCCTCCCCTGGTCTTTCCCATCTCAGTCAAGAGTACCACACCTAATGGTACCTCACTCACCCCCTCACTAATCATCCACAAGCCCTCTCAGTTCATCTCCAAATAAAATCCAGATCGTCTCTCCTCCCACCTCTTGCCATTACTCCTGCCCTGGCCTCCATCCTCTCTCAGCTGGATTACTGCAGTAATCTCCTAACTGGTCTCCCTCCTCCTCCTCTTGTTGCCTTTCAGTTCATTCTCTACGTGGCTAACAGCATGACCTTTTAGAAACAAATCAGATCCTGTTGATCCCCACTTAAACCTTTCAAAGGCTTCCCCTGCACTTACAGTAAAACCCCAAATCCTCACCTGGCCTCCAGACCCAGCTCCTCTGATCTCAGCTCTCCCCATTTTCTGGCTTACAAGGCACTGAACACACTGATCTTTCTGTCTCAGGACCTTTGCCCATACTATTTTTTCTGCTGGGAAATCTCTCTCCTCAATTCCACATAACTGACTCCTGCTCATCTTTCAGGTTTCAGCTTAAATGTCACCTCTTAAGGAGAAGCCCTCCTTGACTCCCCTTTCTATCATGTAGCCAGATTTTTAAAAAACATTTATTTATTTTACTGTGCCAGGTCTTAGTTGTGGCACGCGGGATCTTTGTTGTGGCGCACGGGATCTTTGTTTTGGCACGTGGGATCTTTAGTTGTGGCATGCAAACTCTTAGTTGCAGCATGTGAGATCTAGTTCCCTGACCAGGGATCGAACTCAGGCCCCCTGCATTGAGAGTATGGAGTCTTAGCCAGTGGACCACCGGGGAAGTCCCGGGGAAGTCCCTCACGTCACCAGATTAGACCTTGTTCATGATTTCTAGGGAAGCACTACGGCCTAGTGGTTGAAAACAGGCTCTGGAGGCAGACTGCCTGGGTGTTGAATCCTAGCTTGGCCACTCCTTGACCATGTGGCCTTGGCCGCATTTACTTAACCACTCTGTCCTTCAGATTCCTTATCTGTAAAATGCAGTGTGTTAATAATATGCCTCAAAGGATAGGTACTCTGTACATGGCCCAGAGTAAGTGTTAGGTAAATATTGGCAGGTATTTTATTGCTCCTTCGTGGCACATTTCTTGGGATTTAATTAGTTTTGTTTCTGAAATGTAAGCTTTGTGGGAACAGGGTTTGTGCTTTTCTTATTTACTGCTGTGCCCCTAGCACCTTGCACAGTGGCTGGTACACGGTATGTGCCTAATTACATTGCTGAATGAATGCACAAAGGCAGACTCGAACTCACCCCTTTTGGAGCTTACAGTCTAGAGAGCATGGAATCTAACCTTGTCCTTCTTACTCTTCAACACCTGGCCATTTTAGAGCTGTGAAAACTGAGACCCATAAAGGTGGGGTGATTCGAGTAAAGCTTCAAGGGGGAAGGGGTATTGCTCTCTCCAACTTTCCAGAGGGAAGTAAAACCCCTACTTGTCAGAAACGTGATGAAGCACCAAAAGCACATGGAACGAACAGAGCCCTACATCCGCTGTGAACACAAGTCACAGCCTTTTATTCTAGGAATAAGAACCAGGGCAAATTTTTCATCACAAGAGAAATTGTAAAAGAAAAGAAAGAAAAAGAAAACCTGTGAGCTCTCTGGTTGGAGTAGCAGGATGGGTTGCAGTGCTGTTGACTGAGATGGCTCACACTGCAGCTGTGACTTCCTGGGAAAGATATCCAGTGCCCTGTCTGAGCTGCTGTCCTCCCCCCACCCAAACATGCTGTTCATGCCACATTTAGGAATCCAGCGGCTTCATTTGACAAATGTGGGAACAGAGGCTTAGCAAGGAGAAGGGACTTGCTGTAGTCCACATGATGAATTAAACTCAAGTTTTCTGACTTCTAGCCCAAGATTCCTTTAAGCTCTAATTAATATAAAAGCTCTTAATATGAGAATGGAGAGAAAGGGGAGGTGAGGGGGAGGAGAAGTTTGGAAGAAGGAAGAGGTGTTGGATCAGGTGCCCACTGGCGGGCAGGGGCACTGACAGGTATGTGGGGCAACCAGAGTCCTTGGGGGGAGGGCAGGGGAGTCTGCTGAGGAAAGAGGAGATGGAGGCTGGGGCCTAGCTGGGTTATTTTCAGAGCTGCTATCTTTGTCTGCATCTGCTAAATTATTAAACTGATATCACATCCTAGAGGGTGCCAGCCCAGGTTGCCAGGAAGAGACTGAAAGGGAGGGGTTGGATCTCTGAGCAGAGGCCTTGAATCTTCTAGGCTGGGATAGAAGTCGACTTTTCAAGCCTTAACCTCCTGCCCCACCCCACTCTCAGCTGATGGAGTGGATCCTGCTTTGGGCCACAGCTGCACTTGCCATGCCCTCCGTAAGGTTCTGTCTCCGCTGGCTGCTGTCCTGGAAGGAGAGTGTGTATAATGGACAGGACTCTGAAACCAGGTCCCCCCTGGGCTGCCTCTTCTCTTTCAAGGTCTCTGACTCAGACCACAGAGAGACATGACTCGCTGTGAGACCTTGGACAAATCCTTGATCTTTGTATGTCTTTGTGCCATAAGTATTAGTGGTTCCATGCCTCAGGCCCTGAAGTTCACAGAGAAAAAGTGCATTTCTCAGGGTTGTGCAGCTAGGAAAGAACTGAGCTTCAATTCAAATTCAAGTCTCTCCAATTCCAGATGCCTTTCCTCTCTATTCTTTTTTTTATATTTTAGTATTTTCTCTATTTCCTATCTTTCCTACAAAAGGAATGCATAACTTTGATGAAGATCAGAAAAAAAGAATAATCATTATAATTTAAAAGTGTATTTTCTAGGGCTTCCCTGGTGGCACAGTGGTTAAGAATCCACCTGCCAATGCAGGGGACACGAGTTCGAGCCCTGGTCCGCGAAGATCCCACGTGCCATGGAGCAACTAAGCCCGTGTGCCACAACTACTGAGCCTGCGCTCTAGAGCCTGCGAGCCACAATTACTGAGCCCGCGTGCCACAACTACTGAAGCCCGCACACCTAGAGCCCGTGCTCTGCAACAAGAGAAGCCACTGCAATGAGAAGCCTGCGCACTGCAACGAAGAGTAGCCCCTGCTCGCCGCAACTAGAGAAAGCCCGCGTGCAGCAATGAAGACCCAATGCAACCAAAAATAAATAAATTAAAAAAAAATAATAAAAGAAGTGTATTTTCTAATTCCTAATGTTGTGTTTGCCAGGCTGGTTGTGCCCTAAGAGGTGGTTGGCTGTGTCCCCTGCCCATTCTTGGGAGCGTGGAGCTCAGGGCAATTAAGGAAGCTGGGAAGGAAGCTGGCAGATGCCAAAGCTCTCTAACCTCTGATCCTGTACACGTGCTGTTCCTACCCTGAATCCTTCTCCCTTCCTGTCCCTCCGCCATCTGTGCATCCATCTCACACTTTGATTCATCCTTCAGGTCTCAGTTTAAATATCATCTTCTGCAGGGAACTCTCTCTGATCCCCTCCCCACCCAGCTCAGTGTCTGCTCTGCGTTCGCACAGCCACTGTGTTTCTCCTATCCCAGGAGATACCTCACTGAACTGCAGTCACCTGTGTCCTCCCTAGGCTGTGTGCTCTCTGAGGGCAGGGCCCCATCTGACCACTGCTGTACCTTCAGCAGCCAGCTCAACAGAGAAGGTAATGATCAAGTTTGTTGAATGAGTGAAATAAAGACTGAATGGATAAATGAATGAATGAACAAGGGGACGTCTCTATTCTCAACTAGCTCTGTCTACCCTTGTATTATTTTTCAATTCAAACAAATATCATTTGAGTGGCCTTATGGGGCCAGGCACTCTACCTAACTTCAGGGAATCTCATGCTAAGCAAAACCAGTCTAAGGAGAGACTGTTAAGTAACCAAACTATAAATAAATACATACTTATATATGACTAGTGGGAAATGCCATAGAGGATAGGAACAGGGGACATATCAGAGAACAGCAGGGAGGTGAGCTATGACTTTGGGGTGGGTCACATCTGTGTTTGAATCTTTGGCCACTTATCTGCTGTGTGACCTTGAGCGAGTCTCTTCACTTCTCTGGGCTTTGGTTTCTCATCAGGAACAAAGGCTGCTGATGCCCCTCCTTTAGGGGTACTGTGGAGAGAGAATGTTCATCTATTCAACAAATATAGGTTGAGTATCTCCTTCTATTCAGAGAAACAACTTGCCCAAGGTAACCCAGATGGGCAGTGTGTGTGGGATTTGAACTCAGATCTGACTGGTTCTCTGGATCTGGCTGATGGTGGGAGGTGGGGGTAAGTCCTAGTCTTGTTCCTCTTGGTTCATCCCCAGAAGTTGGGAGCAGTGATCTGCCTGATGCAGGCAAAACACCTGTAGATCTCCCCACGGTGATGGGGGGGGGGAATCTTCTGCACAGAGAAAGACACAAAGTTTGATGACACAAAGGAGACCATTCAAAGGGATGAACCATTCAGCAGGGCATTCCGTCATCCCCGTTGAGCCCCTCTGACTCCCTGAACCCCATCCTCCTCACTGAATTTCCCTTCTTCTCCCTCTGTGAGCCTCTAGCACCAATGCACCCACTAAACCCCTCTCCCCTCACTGAGCCCATCACATTCACTGAGCCCCTCCCTCACTGAGCCCCTCCCCTCGCCCTGCCCTGAGCCTCCGCTACTCCCGTCACTGAACACCCTCCCCCTCACTCCCTCCTTCAAAGTCCTCCTCCCTTACCCTTCACTGAGCTTGACGCCCCCTCATGGACCTCACCGTCCTCTCTGAGCCCCTTCTGAGCTGCCTCTCAGGAGCCGAGCTGTCTCGCCCACGAATCCCAATCACTCAATCTAAGGCACTTAAAAGCACTTAGAGAACATGATGCGGGGGTGGGGCGGGGTGGTGTGGGGGTGGGGTGTGCTCCAACGTCCTCCTTCTCCTCCACATCAAGCCAGTGCAGCGCCCCCATCAGCCTCCTCTTCAGCCTGGGGCGGTAATCACACTGGCCACACTTTCGGCAGGTCCCCTGAGCCCACGGTCTGCTGCAGTTCTTCCCAATTGGTCTCAGCTGGTTGCTGGCCCTCCAGCCCCTGCCACCGCCCAACACAGAGCCCTTTCATTTCTGATGGCACTTTCAAGTGGATGGCAGTGTCATGTTGTCTGGGTCAATGTTTGGAGGGGGTATGGCAAGATCACTTCCGCTGTGGGAAAAATGGCTAGAGCTGAGTTCTATCGTTTTGCCAGTATGACTAAAGTCCCAGTTAAGCAGCGTCCCCTCAATGACAGTGAGGAGACCCAGGTATCTGAGTTCCCGGAGGGCATGCATGGATGAGCTTGTCCCTTTCGGCGGTCCAGATTGAGCCACGGACCTTGGGCAAGGCTCCACTACACCTTCTGGGTCTGTTTCCCGCTGTGTGTTAGGTGTGGGGACACCTACTGGGAGGAGCAGACAGGAGCAGGGGCTTGGAAAGAATTGTGCCCACTGCGGGGTGGGGCTCCCCTGGGGGGCCACCGAGATTTGCGAAAGCCGTGCCAAGCTCAGCAGCAGTGCTGAGGTTTGTTCTGCAAGTGAAGGGCTTGCCTGGTGAGGAACCAACACTGCCAGATCCCCACTAGGAGGCCAGTCGCCCCTCTGTGTTAACCTCTCCATGGCCGCAGGGAGATTGGAGAAGGTGGTCCTGGTGAAGTTTGCGGCCCAGGAGACCAGGTAGAGCCGATTCAGCCAAGGGGCAGCGTTTGGTATGTGCAAGGAGACAAGCCTCCTGAGTTGTGTCTCAGGCTTTCACTGTCACATAGTGTGGCTTCAGGCAAAAGCCTACCACAGGTGGGGACTGGAGTCCATGATTTATAAGCACTAGCTACTAGAGCTTATGACTCAGGGGCCAGGCTAGAGAAGATGCGGTCCCCTTTCCACCCAAAATTTGGAGGAGGTGGATAGGGACTGGATGCCCTAGCAGAGCAGCCTGGGTCGAAGGACCAGGGAGCTAAAGGGTTTGGGCAGTGTCCTGACGGGGCGGGGCAGGGGAGGAGGGTTCAGGGCATGCTAGTCTTTGATTGGCTGTGCTGCCCTTCGCTCCGCCCCATGGTCTATAAGACGCACCCGCGGCTGCCTTGGCGCTAGTGTGGGGGCTACGGCCGCGTCTCTCTCTGTTTTGAGGCCTCCATCCTTCCCAGCGTGGGGGACAGCCGGCCAGACCCGCGGACCTACTGCTGCGGACCGCCGGGGGGCGGGGGATGCCGGGCTGCCGCATCAGCGCCTGCGGCCCGGGGGCCCAGGAAGGGTCGGCGGAACCGGGGTCCCCATCGCCGCCGCCCGGGGAGCGCCTATTCTCCCCTCAGCCCCCGTCACCAACTCCGACCTTGACCCCGACCCCGGCTCAGGCCTCACCGCAGCCCGAAGTGGCCCAGGAGTCGGCGGGCTCGGCCGAGGGGCAGGAGCTGCAGCGCTGGCGCCAGGGCGCTAGCGGGGGCGCGGGGCGCACCGGGCCAGCAGGGGGCGCGGGCGGCGGCCCGGTGGCGGCGGCGGCGGCGGCAGGGGGCCGTGCGCTTGAGCTGGCCGAAGCGCGGCGGCGACTGCTGGAGGTGGAGGGCCGCCGGCGCCTGGTGTCGGAGCTGGAGAGCCGCGTGCTGCAGCTGCACTGCGTCTTCCTGGCGGCCGAGCTGCGCCTGGCGCACCGCGCCGAGAGCCTGGGCCGCCTGGGCGGCGGCGTGGCGCAGGCCGAGCTCTATCTGGCGGCGCACGGGTCACGCCTCAAGAAGGGCTCGCGCCGCGGCCGTCGCGGCCGCCCGCCCGCGCTGCTTGCCTCAGCGCTCGGTCTGGGCGGCTGCGTGCCCTGGGGCGCCGGGCGCCTGCGGCGGGGCCACTGCCCCGAGCCCGATTCGCCCTTCCGCCGGAGCCCGCCCCGCGGCCCCGCCTCCCCCCAGCGCTGACCTCCGCGCCGGGACCTCTGGCCACCCCGACAGGCCATCGCCGAGGTGCCGACCGACGGATTGTGGACGCCGGCTGGATGGACGGCGTCACCGACGCGGATGGACAGATTGCCCGACCCCAGGAGGAGACAGTCGGGGGGCCGAGGGCCCAGTAAAGAAGGCTAAACTGAGGTGCGGTCTTAGCGGCTGGTGTATCCGTGGGGCGGGGCGGGGCGGGGCGGGGCGGTGCAAGGCTCCAGACCTTAGGGCTTCTGGAGTCCGCTGGGTCCTTAATAAAGCTGTCCGCTTTCTGTTGCCGCCACTCCCAGACCTCCGGCGGAATGAGGTAGTAGCACCAAGTCCCCATTATAGAGTTGGACAAATGGAGGCTGCTCAGATCCCAGAAGGGGTTTGCCAGCAAACTTTTACCTGTTGGAGCCTCCTGCACTGACGCAGCACCCCACCCTCACCTTCCACCAGCGCTGCATTTCCTGGGTCCCTTGGGGCTGTAAGAAGAGTCTTGCCCTTGAGGCTGCTGCTTTCTGGCACTACCCTCCGGGAGCCCAGAATAATGAGGCCCCGGGATGGGGTGGGGGCTGGCACAGCGATGTACCTCTGAGTTCTCTTCTCCTAAGCCCCTGTTTCCCATTCGGGGAGATGGAATCCCAGAGAGGCTATGGATTTGCTCCCATCATACTTATACTTAGGACCTTCCACTTCTAGGAGACAGGTCTTTTCTCAGGCCCTCATGCAGCTTCGCTAAGAGTACAGTCTGACTCAGATGACCAGGGTGGGGTGTTTGGTGACTGCCTGAAGCTTTGCCGGCTCTCCTAGGGGCTCCCTCCCAACCTGTCACTAAGATGGCTCTGCCAGGGATGGAGCCAGGTGACATCCTCTAACAGGCCCCAGGGGGGCAGGTATGTCATTGGCTTCTAGATTCTAGAAAGTGGGGCCTTAAAGGGCCAGACCCGAAATGAGATCTGCTTCTCTTCCTTTCCACACGCCCTTCAGGCCCCCCGTTCCCCTGCCCCACTCAGCTGTGAATGGCCTGGCTGCTGCTTTGCTGCTCACTGGCTGAGTTGACTGCAGCCTCACTTATCAGTCTGTGATGTGGGTATCTTCACCTCTTGGAAGGGTTGTAGTGAGGTTAACACAGGGCAGAGGTCTATCTTTTTCCATAAATCATGGAAGAATGTTTTATTCTCTTATATCACACCTAGAAACAGGCACTGCTTTTGCTGACGGAGCCTAG
Source organism: Stenella coeruleoalba (assembly GCF_951394435.1). Taxonomy (NCBI): domain Eukaryota; kingdom Metazoa; phylum Chordata; class Mammalia; order Artiodactyla; family Delphinidae; genus Stenella; species Stenella coeruleoalba. Next base: position 20,905,042 of record NC_137169.1, read on the forward strand.
GAGCTGATTTAAAGTCCTCATTTTACGGAGTGGCAAGGTCAGCTAGGGACAGAACTAGGTCCTAGGCCTGTGTGTGTCCTTCTCGCAGTTTCTGTCTGCTGTCCAGGGGCAGGGGCTAGATAGAACTGGTGTCAGCTTGTCTGCCGTGTGACCTAGAACAACTCTGCCCTGTCTTTGGGCCAGTTTCCTCAGTCCTTCTCTGAATGTAGCTGTCCCTCCTCATGTCAGGGCTTAGGAATGGCGAGAAGAGTGTAGAATGAGATAATTAAGAGTCACAGGATTCTGGTGTAATCCCAGAGTCCTCAGGGTCAGGTGTACTGCTCTGAAAGGCAGAGACCCAGGGGCCCTCACCTGTCCTTCTCCCAGCTAACTCTTCCTCTCCCCAGACCAAACTTTTTGCCTGGTTTCTCAGCTAACAGCCAGGACTTCCTGAACCCATTCTTAGCTGGGGAAGGGAAGTCCAGGAGGAGGTCTCACAGACTCTGAGAGCTTGTGGACTGGGAGAGCAGTGAGGGGCCCTGGCATCCTCTGGCCTCCCCAGAGAGAGAGGACCTTCCAAAGCTACTTGGGTCATTTGGGATCTAGAGGCCCAGAAAGGACAAGGACTCCCTGGAGGTGACACAGTGAGGAGCTCAGGCTTCAGTGCTGGGCTGCAGCCAGGACTGATTGTTTTCTGGGTTGCATGGGAGAGGGACACTTGGTCCAGAGAAGCTTTTAGCTAATGGTGTAAAGTGCTCTGTGTCACCACAATTTTGCCTTTCTCCGGGATTTATTGGTAATCAGCTTTGTCCTGATTTTGGTGTGGGGGGGCGGGGTGGGTAGGGAATTAGAGATGGCTCTTGCTGGAGATAGTGGTATATGTAGGAAATGGAGATTGGTCCTAGTGTCACAGGCAGCTCTGTCCCCTCCCTCCACTTCCAGATGTCCCACGCTTCTCACTAAGGGCCTCGGCCAGGGCACACAGTGTTCAGTGACTTGAACCCCAGCTCTTGGTTCAGTGCTCTCTCCACTACTCCTCAGCCAGTTAATAAAAGTCACCCTCCCACCACTGTCTGGCCCACCCAGGGCCCCTCTAGAAGGCTTCATATTCTCCTCAATCAACAAACATTGATCTCTGCTCAGTCCCGGGGCTCAAGAAGTAGCCCTGAATCAGAGGGTCTCTGTTTCCGAGGACTCGTGTCTCTCAGCCCTCTTCTAGGCAGCCTGCCCTGGCCATGTTGGAGGGCTGTTTTTAGGCCTTCACAAGTAACTATAGCCCCTGGTTATATACTGCATCCCCACCCTGAATGGCTTCCTGAACACTTTCTAGATGGCCCAGCATTCTAGCCCTGGGGACGGGACTGAGTACAGGGGATCCTGGGGGATCTGTGCCCTGAGGACATTGATTGCCACCAATGCATCTGGAATGTCAGCTGAGGGAAGTGAGGGGCTGGAAGACCAGTTCAGGGTTTTAGTCAGGCCCTGCCCCTCCCGTGGATGAGCCCTTTCGCTCTCTTGGCTGGTCCCTGACAAGTGAGGCGCCTCTGGGCGGCGCCACCAGAGGGCAGTGTGGGCTGCTTCTCCGGGCGTGCGGGCAAGGCCTGGAGCAGGGTGGGAACCCACAGTGTCCCCGCCTCCAGCCAGCCTCTTCCCTTGTTGCCCAGGCTTCTCAGGCTTTGAGCTTTAAAGGTCTGGCAGAATGTGTGGGTACTGGTGGTCACTTAGAGAAGGGGCGGGCCTCTGACCTCAGAGGGAAGGACCATCAGGAAAGAGTTTCTTGGAGAGAGAGGTTGCCCCTGTTGGCTGTCACCGTCTGAGTAAAAGCCCAGAGTAGTTTCACTCCTCCCAGATTTGTTACACTGATAATTGATCAGAACACCCCATCCTGCCGCCGCCCCCGCCGCCACCTGGGAATCAAGGTGGCTTCCTAGAGATTAGGCTGAAGCGACAGTTCACAGCTAAAGTGCTCCAGGCCTGCAGTGGGCAGTCTCTAGGAGGTTCCCTTCGCCTAACAGCCAGGTCCCTGGAGAAAAACCCAGGGTCCCAGTCTTCTCCGAGCTGAAGGAGAAGCAGAGCCTTTACCTCCTCCCATGCTTTACAGCCAGCATGGGAGGAGGTATTTGGGAAAGCTGGGAGATCCCCAGCCTATTTCTTCCCACATTAGACCTTGACCGCACGCTGGCTAGGAGTGATGGGGGAAGGGACTCCTTGCTTGTGGCATAATATATTAACCACCGCCTCTATGCCAGGCACTGTGCTAAGCACTTGACAGCCATTATCTCTTTCAGTCCTCCCAGCTACTCTGCAAAGTAGGAGTTAGCCCCGTTTCCACAGATGAGGAAACTGAGGGTCGGGGGGGGCAGGTGGCTTGCCCAAGGACATAGAACCTCTGAGTGGGGGACACCTTAAACATTAGGCTATGTGGCTTTTCATTTATCAGGCTAATGAGGGTTTCTGAACTCTCACCCTTTGAGTCTGGGTGCAGTGAACCCTGGTCCTTGGTTCTGGGGAGGGATGTGATCAGACATTGGAGGGGTGGCAGAAGGTGGCATCTTCTGCCACTCCTCCAAGGTCTGGGCACACCCCCAGAGGCTGGCTCCCCTGCTTGGTTGTCTGGGCTTTGGGGGTAAGTCAGGCTGAGTCAGCACACGGGGCTTCAGGCGAGGGCAGGCCAAGGATGCTCAGGGCCTGGGCTTGCCTTGGAGGCTGCCTCCTCTCCCTGCATACGTGGGCTGGCGTGTTTGGTGCCAAGGAGAGCAAAGAGCCTGGGATGGCAGACGAAGAGGGTGACAGGCTCCATGGTGGGGCAGAAAGTGTCCCGTCTTAGAACTAGACAGACCTGGGATTTAGTCCTGACCTGGAGCTTCTCAGCTGGGAGACCTTGGGCAAATGACTTCCCTTCTGTGAGCCAGTTTCGTGTGTGTGTGTGTGTGTGTGTGTGTGTGTGTGTGTGTGTGTGTGTGTGTTTTATGGGGAGTTAGGGAGGAGATTATTTCTGAGTATTAAATGAGAGGTCACACTAAGTGCCTAGCACATAGAGGAGGTCTGTAAATGTTCGGTGGAGCCAACCTACCTAGCCCAGGAGGAGCTGCCAGGACAGAGCCCCCAGGCAGTGTGGGCCTTTGCTTCTCCAGAGCATCGCCATATCAGGCATCCCTGGAACAGTCCCCCTTCTCCCCCCCATGACAGTCCCTGAGGAGCTCCATAAGGGAAGAGGTGGAGGAGGGGGCAGGCTTTTTATCCCAGGAACATTCCATTCCAGCTGCTCAGACCAGTGGGGATCCCAGCCAAGGACAGAGGCCCGAGGGAGCTCACCCCAGGAGCCCCCACCCCTTCCAGGGTAGGAGCGAGTGGAGCCTGATTCCAAAATATTGCCCCTGCACCTTCTCTCCACAATGGCCCCTCTAAAGGAAGTAGATGTCGAAGGGTTTGGGTGGGGCTGGGTGGCTATGGGAGAGACAGTTAAAGCTCTTGAAATTATTCTTTCCAGCTCCTCCCAGCTCCTCAGAGCCTCGACTCGATCTGACTCCTGGATTCTGCGCCTTCCCTGGGCACCTCCTTCAGGAAGACTCCTCTCATTGACCCTACACAAGCATGGCACTCTCCTCGCTTCACAGTGGCAAGGGGCTGGATTCTGGGGAAGTTGCCGATACTATGAACTTCTCTATATATGCTGCATTTGACTTTGGCTTACACTGTATAACTGAAGATGTTACGACAAGTCCTTGAGACGCAGTCAGATCGTTTAAGAGTGCAGCAAAGCTTTCCAATGTGAAAGGGAAAAGGATCTCTTTTAGAAATGTCATCATTCTTTAACAAGTCACAGTGCAGCTGGGGTCCCCATTTTGGTAGATGCTGTTGCTTCTCAGTCTAACAGCACCAGGAGGCCTGTTTGAGGGGAAACATTGCTGTGAGCAATCCCTCAGTCCCCCTCATTCACCGTCCTTGCCCTCTCCAGGTGGGCACGTGCCTGCGGCCCCTCAGAAAGGTAATGGGCTGCTGGCTCCCGGGGGACACACCTGTTTCTCAGGAAGAGGCGTTGGCAACATAATTCTAAGTTTTAAATGAAAAAAGGGAGCACATTTATTCAAATATCCTGATGGTAGAGGGAAGGGGGCCACGCTGACTCACACAGAACCCAGAACTTGTAGAGTTCCGCAAAATGAACGCATATAGGGTCAGTTCCTTGATGTATACATTCAGGAAGAATAAATCTCAGCGATGTGAGACAAGCACGCGTGGTTTTGAGGTTTACTCTGTGAGTGGCGTTGCCGCCTTTCCTTTTTGTGTGTCTGTCACGGCTCTTTAAGCTGGCAGTTCCGTGAGCAGCTTCTGTTTAGTTTCGTTTGGCAATCTGGGCCTGCTTACTGATTTGTAGGCTGACTTCTCCCTTGACCTGGCTCAAAGTTGACCCTCTTTATGGAGTCTTCCCCAAATAAGGATGTGTTGAGGAAACTACACACAAAGGGGTGCGAGCGCGTTTGCCATAACACGGCAGCATGGTGATCCGTGGAGGATTGTGTGTGACCGTGCTGGTGAATGGATGGACCTGTCTGTCACTCAGGCTCCCAGCAGGAGACACAGCACCCTCAAACTGGGCAGAGACTTAAAAAGGGACTATTTCCAAAGATGGGGGCTGGGCTTAAGAAACTAACAAGGTTTATGCAGCTCTCCAGGGCTAGCAACAGGGAGAAGCCATTACAACTCCTGGGCCTGAAGGGGTAAGAGAGGAGAGGGGAGGGGAGGGGAGGGCACACGGACCCGGAGTGCAGCTGTGTGGAGAGGGCCCCTGAAGGGAGCAGTGGTCTCTGGTTGAGAGATGTAGGCAACCACGGTGACCTGATGGGAAGGGAGCAGGGGGAATAAACACCTTATTCTCCTCCTCCCTCCAGTATCTCCTGCTGGGGACTCTCATTGGCTGAACCCAACAGAGAGGTAGGGAACAAGGGGGCCATTGATGCACAGTCCGTAGAGGTCAGCCTCCCAAGGGCACAGAGCCTGAAGAAGGGCGGAGAGTGGGACTGGAAGGGCCGACATATGCAACTGCCTGAGGGCATTATCTTCCATTCCCTAACGTTCACTGCAAGGCTTTTTCTCCCTCTGGAGCTCCCCCCACCCACCATGGGTCACAGCGGGAGAGTGGACTGTTGCTTGGAGAGCACTGTGGGGTTGGGGATGGGGGATGGGTATTTACTCCCTCAGCCTTCCCCTCTCTGGCTCTGATTCCCAGTTCTTGATTCCTTCCTGTCCCGGCATCTTAGATGGCTGCAGGAACTGTCCATGAGAGAACAATGCCAACCACTGAGTCAGTGTTTTTTTCACACCCGGAAACACTACACCTCTCCCAAACACACCCCCGGGCACACCTGCTGCCACATGGGCCTCTGACATAGCCACCACAAGCCATGGCTGGTGTCACAGTTGCATTAAGAAAATGTACGAACTTGGCAAACAGTAATGCAAACTCTTTTTCTGTCACATGTATCTACAGGAGACATACTGTCACGCTCATCCACGTGAAATCAGAGTGTGGGATGGGGCAGGGGTTAACAGCAACGGCTCTGGGGGCAGACAAACCTCTGACCTCTCTGGCATCAGTTTCCTTGTCTGTAAAATGGAAATTCTTGCTCTTCTCTCGTGGAGCTGTTGGGAGGGTGCACCGAGAGGGTGTGGTTGGGGAGAACTTAGCAAAGTGATAGTTGTTAGTGGGAAACTCCTGTCTCCCAAGCCTCACGGGGAACGCCCGCGCCTGCACAAGGCCAGCAGGACACCATCAGGCGCGCGCGCCCTTCCCCAGACACACCTGCCGGGAGCCTCTGTACATTGGCAAGTCCCCTCCGCCCAGAATGCTCTTTCCCCAGACATCCGCATGGCTTGCTTCACACTGTCTTTAAGTCTTTGTCCAATCAAATGTCACCCTTTAAAGGAGGTTCACCCTTTTTAAAATTGCAAACCCAGCACTTCCAATCCCTTACCTTGCTATGTATATTTTTAGCCATTGCTGACCTTCTAAGACTATATAATTTAGTTTATTTTCTTTCTACCCCATTAGAATGTAATCCTCACAAGGGTAGGGATCTTGGTCCTTTGTTTGCTGATGTGTTCCCACCCCTGGAGGGGTGGCTGGCACACGTGGGCTGAATCCAGTGCACACATGCGTGTGCCGTGGCTTTCTGGCTCTCTCCCCTCTGAAACGAGCACGTCCAGGCGAACCCCACTCCCCACCCCGACAAGCTAAGCCTGTGTGCTTACATTGGGAGCATTCCCCTCACGCCCAAAGCAGGAGCTGGGACCAATTTAGTCCCCCCATCCCAGGACCCTAGTTGGGTAGGCACGGCCAGCGTGGGGTGGGAGGCTGCTTTCGGTCACCAAGCAAAGCAAGCCTTTCCACTCATCCTTCCAGCCATTCTGAGCCCAGCAGGGACCCAGTGAGCAGGTGAGATGGCTGGACTCACCCAGCTGACCAGGGGCCTCCTCTGCGGCCTTGTTTTTTCCACCCTGGCTGGAACCATCAAAGCCAGCACTTCAGAGGCCACTAATGAGGCTGAATATGTTAAGGACTTTGCAACCCTTGGATCAAAGAGGCTGGGTAAACAGTGGGCAGCATCCAGGCCTGTGAGCGGCTGATGCCCTGAGGCATCAGCCTGCTTGAGAGCTTATGGCTGGTAGCTGGCACTCACTCCCAGACAGGCCCCAGATGCGTTTGGAAAGGAGAGTCCCTACCCCTCCAGGGGACCTGCTTAGGGCAAGCCAGAGTATGTCCATCAGCAGTAGGGGGTGAGAGAGGAAGCTGGAGGATTGAGGGAACCTTTCCCAGCAAGGAGGCCAAGCCTCGGCTCTGGCTCTGAGGGTCCTAGAAGCCTCCCAGTCCCAGCTGCCACCACTAGGGGGTGGGTCTCCAGTCCAGACTCACCCTGCTTGTTCTCCACCTGCTTCCTGGGAAGGGTTAGGGAAGGGTGGTGAGCAGGGCTGGGGTCAAGCAGCCCTGAGCACTGGAGTGTGAGGCCAGGTCCAGGGTCATTAGGACTCCAGGTAGGAAACTTTGAAATATTTGCTCTTTAGCAAGAGACTTGCTGAGGTGATGTCCAGGGGCAAGTCACACCTGTGTGGACAGGGGCTCCTAGGACAGTTGCCAAGCTGGGCTGGTGCTGGGGGAAGGAGGAGCATTCCCCAGCTACAGCCCAGGACTCAGACCCTGCCCTCCAAATGTCTCCTCTCGCCACATGTCCCCTCCTATAATACAAGCCAGACTCAGGCTGGGGGAAGCAGCCACAGACCCCACAGACTGTGGAAGGTCCTTCTCCCAGGAGAAAGCATGGTACTAGGTTCAGTGTAGACAATCTTTATTGGCAGGTGTTAAGAGTGCTAAATAGTAGCAAGTACAGAGGGATGGGAAGGGAAGTGGGGCGTGGCTCTCCTCCCCCTCGTAAGGACCCTGTAACCAGGCCAGGGGGGTGGGAGCACTTGACTGTGGCTACTTTGGACCCAGCACCCTCTGGAGAACAAGCTCCCAGGCAGGAGGGCTCCTCAGGACATGGGGGAAGGGAGCTGTACCCCGGCAGGGGCAGGGCTGTGTCCCACCCCAGGCTGCTTAGTTCCTGTCCACCGCACACCTCAACCGGCAGCTTGGGGTAGAGGTGTTAGGGGACTGAGCTAAACCTATCCCTTTCCAAACCTATCTGCCTCACGCCTCAGTTTCCCTCCTCCTAGTTAGTGGCCCAGCCCAACCCAAAGTGAGTAGTTCCCATAACATACCATATTTTAGCCACTGTGTGGGCTGCAGGCCCTCGGAGGCTGCTGGTTCCACTGTGGGCTGGCCCTACCCAAAAAAGGCCCCTTCTAGGCCACAGAAATCAACCTGAGATGACAGGCATTGAAGCTACCATCCCAAACATTCTTTGTCTCCTGAAGGCAATTGACCCCCAAGACGAATTTCCCCTGCACCCCACAATCATGCTGGTCCAAAAGTGTAGTGCAAATAACCAAAAGGTCCATTTACCAAGAATCTAAGCTTGGCCTTCAGCCCACAGGGGCTTCACTCGGGGGAGGAGTCTGGTCTGTTCAGTTTAAGGCCCAACCCTGCAGCAGTGCTGGGCTACCTGGTACAGGCTGCCTGTCTCTGGTCATGTTCTCCATGCACTTCTGGAGGCCCCACTCCATCTGCAGAGGTCTAGTCCTTTCTGGCCAGGGTCTGAGTCAGTTACAAGGCAGCCAGGTGGGATAGGAGGCGTGGGCCCGGGACAGCAGAGGCTGCACGGGGGTCACATAGTAATTGACAGTGGTGGGCACGACCCCATCAGGGACTGGGGAGCGCCAGGCCAGGGAGGCCATGGCCGCCGGGCCCTGCTCGGCCAGCGCCTGGAGCGCCAGCGTGGCGATGAGGGCCAGTGTCTGGCGGCGCTCGTGGCTCATGAGGCACACTGTGCTCTCGTTGACCACCCGGTGCAGCGTCACCAGGCAGGCGTAGCGGCGCGCCGAGTCGGCCCCGCTGAAGTGGGCCTCGAGGTAGCGCTCCAGCATGCGCTGCTGCTCAGCCAGGTCCGGGAAGTCGATGAAGAAGCGGGAGCACATGTAGCGCTGCAGGGCGCTCACGTCGGTGCTGGGCCGCGGCCGTAAGCCCCGCACCAGCAGGTGGCAGTACTTGAGGAGGCCGCCCCCTCGGATCTCTTCGGGACTGCGTGTGGCGATGATGCGGTGCCGCAGGTGGTCCAGGGCCTCTGCGAAGTCCCCGTACAGGCTCTCGCCTGTCACCGTGGGGTGGAAGGCCTCGGACATGGGTGTGGAGGAGCACTGGCTGAAGAGCAGCAGGGAGTCCAGGAGGATCTGGAAGGAGTCTATGCTAAACTCGAATTGGCGCCTGACCGAATCCACGAACTTGAGCTCCACGTTCTTACCGCTCTTGTTGGACAACGAGATGAGGCTCCAGCGGTCCGTGTCTGTGCACACTTTCACCAGCTTCTGCACATAAGCCTCCTTGAGTGTCAGGGGTGTGATCTTGGCCCGGCTCACGCCGGCCGGCAGGAAGTCCAGCAGGCAGGCCAGCACCACCTCTTTGGTCAGCTGGAAAGACGCCTCGCTGCGCAGGTCCACGCGGAACACCAGGTCCAGGTCCTTGTAGCCCAGGCCACTCTCGGGGTGCAGCACGTGGCTGGCGGCCGAGCCGTGCAGCCGCACACCGTGCACGCGCAGTCCCTGCTCCTCCAGGCTGCTGCGGACAACCTGCAGAGGGGATGGCAGGAGGGAGAGGTATCAGCGACCTGGGCCCCTGGGGTCCGCTGTGGACTTCCACGTAATAATCACAGTGACATCAACCGCTGTTGACCACTTATCAGCTGTTGTGCCTTTGGAAAATCATTTAATTCTCTTAGCCTAAGCCTCTATTTCCTAATCTAGAGAGTGGCCCCTTTGGAGGAATGACTCAGCAATAATGATAACACAGACGTGCATAGAATTTACTAAATGCCAGGTCCTGATCTAAGCACTTTATACATTAGGATATAAACTCACGTAAATCTTACAGTGACTCTATGAGGTGGGTATTATTACTCCCACTCTACAGATGGAGAAATGGAAGCACAGAGGGGCCAAGTAACTTGCCCAAAGTCACACAGCTGGTGAATGCAGAGCTGGGAATTAAACTCAGAGTTCATGTCTTAACCAGTATGCAATTCCACCTCTCTAAAACTTCAAGTAAAACACTTCGTTTTGTGCCAGACATGATGCAAACTGCTCAAATGTGTTGGGAATGTAACTGGCCGTTCACGTGCATTACTACATTAATGCTCACAATAATCCTGTTTGAGTATTATTACTCCAATTTACAGATGGGGGACCTGAGGCACAGAGAGGTCATGTCCAAAGTCAGAGAGTAGTCGGGCTGAGACTAGAACCCAGGACAGTTGGATTCTCAAGTCCATGCGTGCTCTTTTGACTATGACACATTCATCTATCTTTACAAGGACACAGTGAAGCAAATATTAGACTAATTTTACAGATGAGGAAACTGAGGCTTATAGTGGTAAAACACTTAAGGCTCAGAGAGGAAGCCATTCAGAAATGGCAGGGCTGGAAGCTGAAACCCAAACTCTTTCTGCTCTTGGGTGAGGGGATGGGTCAAAATCCCTGGACCCGGACATTCAGTGTTCTCAGCAGCCCAGAGTACTTCACACACCGAAAGTGACCAGGCAGCATTCTTACCCTGAGCGATTCTGCAACCCCGCCTTGCTGCCAAGTCAGCTCCAGACCCGGCTGCTCTTCAGGCCTCCCAGGGAGTTACTACAAAGAATGCACGTCAGTGCTGAGAAGGCAAGCTGCAGTGGGGCAATCTGAGGCGGGCGGCTCCCTCCAGAAAGCTTCCAGGAGGAGGACCCTGACTAGGGGAAGGTATTATCATGGCTATGGGGGTGGAAGCATCTGGCCCTCAGGGACCTGCAGGGCCAGGCAGCTGGGGCAGGGGAAGAGGAATATTGGCTCGGCACCTACTGGGTGCCAGGCATTGGACCTTCTTACCAGAATCTATGGGGAATAGAGCTTTAAAATCTCCCAGTTATAGATGGGGAAACTGAGGAGGGAAGTTACCTGCCCAAGATCACCCAGAGGTGATCCAGGTATGGCTGACTCCAAAGTCTATCTTCTTTCTACCACATTACCAACCCAGGGTTTGGAAGGAGCAGAGGCCAGAAAGCAGGGTTCTAATCCTCTCTCCCTTTCAAAGTTTCAAAATGAGGGCAACCCTCCAATCACGGAAGCCCAGGGCCAGAGTAGCTACGGAGCAGGAGGGCAGGGGTTGGGGAAGCCTGGCCAGGCAGACGGGGGAGGCTGGAAATAAGGGGCCAGTTGTTGCAGTCCAGCCTGTGGGACTTCTAACCCACACTCTGGCAGCTGGCAGCTGTGCCCATGTATGCCAAGGGGAGAACTGGGCCAAAGACTTTGTCCTAAGGACCCTGGCAGACCTGCAAAGTAGACCAGCCCCCTCTCCAAGTCCCATTAGAGCTGACTGGGCCTTACACAGTGCCAGCTCCTGCCCCCAGGCTGATGCCCACCCTAGGGCATGGCATCTGGCCTGGTGAGTAGGTAGGAGTACCCTTGTTAAATCGCCTGTGTCAGGCCGTGGGGCCGGCCATGTCAGCCAGCCAGCCAGCGGCTGTTGTCTCTTTCCCAGGTGCGACTACAGCCAGCTTGGCAGGCAGTCCCCAGATAGATACCACCACACCCAAGGGCTGCAGGGCAGCTTGGAGCCTCCTGAATCAGACTTTCCAGCCATGGAGGGGGCAGTGGCTGCACCTTCCTTTCTTCTGTACCAAGGCCCTCCCCCAAACCACTCTGCTCCCAGGCTGCTGCTGAGACCTGCAGGGAGACCATAGGTACTGTCAGCCAGCAGGCTTACGAAACTTGAATCCAGAGCCACTCTCTAGCTGCAGCTGGAGACATCAGAGTCTAATTCAATCCTCTGGACCCAGACAGGGCAAAGGACTTGTTTAGGGTCACACAGCCAATAAGTGGCTAAACTTAATTAAAACCAGTCCAGGAGCAGGGGGCCTCCTACAGGAGAGTGGGTCCCTCTAGCCCAGGGACAAGCAAGAATAGCATCTCTAACCGCCCAGATCACTGCTGTAGGAAAATCTCGTGGGGGTAGAGAGGTAGAAAGGTTCCAATTCTTGAACCATCGGACAACTCAGCACTAGTGAGAAGCCCAAAATCAACAACCAGCACCTCCCACCACACACACACACAAAACCAGTACCTCCACCCCCCGCCACACACACACACACACACAACCAGTACCTCCACCCCCCGCCACACACACACACACACACACACACACACACAACCAGTACCTCCACCCCCCGCCACATACACACACACATACACACACAACCAGTACCTCCACCCCCTGCCACACACACACACACACACAACCAGTACCTCCACCCCCCGCCACACACACACACACACACACACACACACACACACACACACATCCCAATAGTTTGTGAAGCTGCCAGCTGCAGGTTCCTGCCAGGAGATGGACTTTCTTCACACCAGGTGAAGGCACCTGTTTCCTTTGGATTCTGGAAGCAGAAGGGGCGTTGGAGAGCAGTTCAACCCATCCCCATTGAACAAATAGGGACACTGGGCCCAGCAAAGGGAATTGACAACTGTCCAGGCCCTGAAGCCAGATGTCCAACCTCCCAGTCCAACTCTGAAGTCGCCACTTCCCCCTCCCCACCACATCCGGCTGCTCCCTGTTTTGTGATATTTCTGACCCTAGTCTAGGACAGTAGTACATTGTACTATTACCACATTGTAGAGTCAGCTCCTATTGACCGGCAGTCTCCCCCACCTGGCTGGAAGGCAGGGAGGCTGGGTCCCAGTCACATCTATGCCCCTAGTGTCCTGAACAGGGCCTGGCACAGAGCAGACACCAGTAAAGGCAGTTTGGACCATACTGATAGGGGCAGGGACTTCCCCTCCAGGGCAGTGCATGGTGCAGAGGTGAATTGCCGCACTGGGCTCATGCCTGAGACAATAGTCCTAGAGATACAGCATTTGGGGCCCCAAGGTTGACCTGACTGTCAAGGGGAGAAAAGCCTCAACTGGTTTCCTAATTACCCCATGACCTGTCAAGGGGAGAAAAGCCTCAACTGGTTTCCTAATTACCCCATGACAGTGGGGCAGCCAAGAAATGCCTCAGTGAGCACCACTGATGAGTCAGCCCTGGGGAATCTGTCCCCACCCCCTCCCATTCCTTGGGAGGGAGGGCGAGGTAATCCCCCAGCAAGCACCACTCCCCCTCCGTGGAAGCTAAGGCAGAAGGAGCAGGGTGGTGGCCTGCTTCACCTGGCTTGCACGGTTCACTTCCCCAGAAAGTTCATCTGCTGGCAGGAATATGCAGGAATTGTGGCTAGATTTTCTGGTTCCTTCTATCTGCTAACACCTAGAAGTTGAGTCTTGGGAACTGCGGAAGAGGTGGGAAAACCTTGAACCTGCAGTAACCGGCTCCTGGGAAGACCCAAGATTCTCTGGGTTTGATTTTCCCCTCTAGGTAATCTTAGGCAGCTCGCTGCCCCTCTTGGGGCCTCAGCTTCCCCAGCTATAAAGTGCATACAATAATGACCATCTTCTGGTATTTCAGGGCATGACGGTGCCTGGGCTAACAGGTGAAAGAGCAATTTTAGGGTTGTTGAGAGTCAGGTAAAGGGAAGAGGGAGTCTGTGGAAGAGGAGAGAATTCTCTTCTGCTCCTCAGGAGAGAGGTGGGGCTTGGGGCCAGAGACTCGGCCCTCATTTCCAATCTTGGGGAGGGAGAGAAACACCTAAATTGGACACCTGATGTTGCCCTCCAGCTTGCAGGCATCAGGTCTGGACTGGTGCTTAATCTCCTCCTGCCACAACCCTACTTGAGAGGGAGTGCTTGCTGGAATTTCTCAGCTTTCCCACCTAGCGAGGGGGCTCTGGAGCCATGCGCTGTGGGAACACAGGACAAAGTCTGCTCCTAGAACCTTGAGAGAGGGAAGAGGTAGAGAGTGAGACCCGGGGATGACGATTTAGAGATGAAAAGAACTATTTTGGACTCAAGCATGTACATCTACCCACCCAGGGCTGCCTGGCATCTGTTGTCCCTGCAGGCGGGGTTGTTCTTCCTTCACGGCCAGGTCCCTCCCTATTTCCCACCCCTCTCCCAGCCAGGGCCTAGGTGAATGGTCCGAGCGGAATTGGGGCTCCTTAAGGGGCGGGGGACGGGAAAGTCAAGTGGGGAGAGAGTATGAGGTGCAGGGGGAGGAGGGTATGGACTACCATCAATGTCGTGCGATTTTGTTACAGCCCCTGTCCTTCTCTGAGCCTTGTTTTCTTAGCTTTCCAGCAAATCGAACAGACTCCGGGAGCCTCCCAGCCACGAGAGCCTCAGCCCCATATCCCCGCCCAGCGCCTCTCACCTGCACGATCTGCCGGGGCTGCACGCTCAGCGTGGGGAAGTTGCCGCGCCCATGAATGGGAATCGGTTCGCTCAGGAGCGCATCCAGCCGCTTCACCTGCGGCCAAGTCAGCCCACTCAGGTGCCGTCCGAGGGAGGCCGATGCAGCCTCCGGGTCGGGGCCGCCGCCTGCCGGGGCGGCCGTAGCCACCGCCGAGGCCGCAGCGGTCTCCACCTGTGCAACCGCTCGGTCTGGGCTCTCCGCTCCGCTTTCCGAAGGCATCATTGGCCCGGCCCCGGGGCCCCGACGGCAGAAACCGGAGGGCGATTAAAGGGAAGAGGGCAGGGAGAGCGGCTGGGCCGGGGCCAACGCGGAGGGCGCGGGGCCGGACGGCAGCGACAGTGAGGCAAACCCAGGGCACACCTCCGACGGCAAGGACCAACAGACTCTAAAGCTTGTGGCCTGGGGCCCAGCCGACTCTTATAGGCCGCGGGCGACACGCCCATTGGTCCCGGCTGCTGTCACACAGCGGGAACCGCCCCGCCTCTCGACGCTCCTACCATTGGTCAGCAGAGCTTTGCACGTGAGCCACTGGTCGCCAGGAAGATTCCGATTGGCTGGAAGGCACGCCCCTGCCCCGCCCCTCCTTCTCCGGCAGAATTCCCTCCTTTGGTCCTTAAAGAACTTCTCTTCTCCGTGATTGGCCCGGGCGGAAGGCAGCGCCTGGATTTAAAGGGACTGCGCCCTCCAGGGGCAGACGTTAGGGAAGTGACCTGTGGAGTTTGTAGCGGAGTCGGACCACCAAGATCCCCCCCCACCCCACCCCCACCCCCGCTGGAAGGAATTTCGAAATCACCCGGCCTGGTGCTGGTCATACGCTATTTTCAGAAGGCCAGAGAGATTGTGCCACTTGTTCAACTCCACACAGTGCTCCTCCTGCTCTCCGTCAATCTTCCAGAGTTGAGAAAAGGTAACAAGCTTGTATACCGTGGAAGATACTTTTTTTTTAATGTGACTTATTTGGAAATAGGGTCTTTAAAATTTTTTTTATTTATTTTTGGCTGTGTAGGTCTTCGTTGCGGTGCGCGGGCTTCTCATTGCAGTGGCTTCAGTAGTTGTGGCTCGCGGGGTCTAGAGCGCAGGCTCAGTAGTTGTGGCGCACGGGCTTAGTTGCCCCACGACATGTGGGATGTCCCCTGCACTGGCAGGCGGATTCTTAACCACTGCGCCACCAGGGAAGCATAATAGTTTTAAACTGTACTCTCTTGAGTACATCACTGCCTGGCCAGCGTTAATGTTTTGGTTTAGGGGTGAGGAAACCTGCTCAGAGAAGGGGCCTGACTCTCTCAAGGTCACACAGCAGGTGAGACGGGGCCCTGGTGCTGAATCTGCGCTGTAGAATCAGTGGGCGCATGCTCTTTCCACTACACTTGAGAGACCTAGGGCCTTCACGGGGCTGGAGGTTGGAGGGAAGCTGGAACTGGGGTGTTGGTCTTCTGGCAGGAGCTTCCTGGGTAGCTGGTGGAAGTCTTTCCTGCCAGCCTCTTACCTTTCTCAGGTCCTGTGTGACCTTGGGCAAGTCACTTAACCTCTCTAAGCCAGTTTCCTCATCTGCTCCAGAGAAGGGGCTCAATAATTTTTTTAAAAAATTTGACTTGATTATTTATAGTTGGCAAAACATTTTCATATGTTCTATTGAAATAATACGTTTCCGTGTTTTTCTCTCGCACTTTACAGAGCCTAGTGGGATGAGGCTTATTATTGTTGTTACTTTTAATCTTTTTTTCTTATTTTAAATATATGTGCTTGTGGCAAAATTTTAGAAATTGAGCCTGATTCATCTCTGCAATATTCTCTTTTAAATTAAACATCATTCTTCTAACAATTAATTAAATATCATTCTCCTAACACCCCCATTCCATAAGGTAGGCTGGGCAAGGAGCAATGTGTCCAATGTACAGACAGAGAAACCAAAACCTAGAAATGGTAAACTACATTCCATGGTCACCAGGTTGTCTCAGACAGACCTAGGACTAGATCCCAGGAGCCTGACTCTCAGACTAGAGCAGCTGCTTCCTCTGTCTGGAGGCCAGCCCAAGCAAGATCCTGCCCTCGTCCCCTCCCTCCCTCCCTCCATCTTATCTGGGGTCAGGGACTTCCTCTGGCCTCCAGGGTGGGGACCTGCTATTTGCTCCACTGCTTGGCTTTGTGACTTCGGGCAAGTCTCTTGCACTGTCCTCAGCGCAGTTGCTTGCTATTTTGTTTTACTATCTCTTGAAAGATAAGAAATAGATAAGAAATATACTTCAACCAAACCCAGAGTCTCCAAACCCGTGACCTATCACTTCCATGCCCCAGCAGAGGAAGGAAAAGAAAGGAAACTAACATTTACTGGATAACCTACTATGCACCAGATACTTTATATACGTGATCTCTAATTCCTAAAAATACATCTCAAGAAGTGGCATCATTATACTCAACTTACAGATGAAGAACCTAAGGTTTAGAGAGGTCAAGTGACATGCCTAAGGTCATACAACTACTAATTGGCAGTGGGAGACTTGAACCCAGGTCTCCTGACTCCAGAGCCCTAATTCCCTCCTCTTCTTAAAAGACTTGGCACAGATCACAGAGTCATGCTTGGCATAACCCTGGATGAATGGACCCACAAGATCCATTCATCCATTCATGTATTCATTCATCAACCAACACAGATATACTAAGTACCTACTGTGTACCAGGGGCTGGGCTAGGCCCTGGGATATGATAGGCAAGGTCCCTGCCCTTCTCGAACTGACATTCAAGTGTAGTAAGACAATAGTCAAGTAAGTAAATAAATAAGACATTTTGAATAGTGCTAAAAAGAAAATAAAACAGGGACTTCCCTGGTGGTCCAGTGGGTAAGACTGTGCCCTCCCAATGCAGGGGGCCTGGGTTTGATCCCTGGTTGGGGAGCTAGATCCTGCATTCATGCCACAACTAAGAGTTCGCATGCCACAACTAAAGATCCTGCATGCCGCAACTAAGACCTGGCACAGCCTAAATAAATAAATAATAAGTAAATAATTTTAAAAAACAGGGAAATGGAAGAGAGAGCAGCCACAGGTGTAGGTGAGTGTGAAAAATATATAGCAAGAGAGGGGAAGAGAACTAGAGAGATCAATGTACATCATTAGATGGTGTAATCATGGAAGTCCTCCCTAAGGAGGTGACATTTCCATTGTGTCTGCTGGATCCACTTCTGCCCTATCTCCCCATGCTTGTCCCTGGACAGCCAGAGCAGCAGAGAAGGTGCCAAGCTACATATTCCTAGAACTCTGAAGGCTTTAGCTGAGAGGCCCTTTGGCAATCATTTTGTTTACTCTCTTCCCACTTTGTAGATGGGGAAACTGGGGTCCAGAAAGCAGAAGGGATTTACCCCAAGGAGACTGGCTAGGGCTGGAACTACACAGGGGCAGCGCCTTGTGGTGTGGGCTGGTGCTGTGCCCACCCCATACACTTGAATTAAGTTCTCTAAGGAAGGAAGCTTAGAGATCTCTTTTCCTCTCCCCTTCCTTCTGCCTGGGCTAGGAAGAGCAATTAGTAAATTCATGCACTGTGAATCACCCTTCTGTTGACACTTCTATTTCCAAAGCTAATTGGTCCAATGTTTGACCAATCACAGGACCTGAACTTTAGTGTTGGGGGGTGTGTGTGACTTGGGGGTGTAGGAAGAGGAGAGAGAAGACAAGAGCAGGGGTAAACTCATAGGGTTTTTCATTTTCACCAAGACCAACTTTTAATTGTTCCAATGAATGGAGGGGATAGTGACAGCTGAAGTACATCCTGAAGAGTCCAACTGGCTTTCAAATTTTATATATGAGCCTTTTCCCCCCTGTACAAATTTCCCGTCTTAATTCTGACTCCAACTGATTTTAAAAGGGAACTTACTCTGTATAATAATTGACTCATAGTGACACACTTTCCCTATCTGGGCCTCAGTTTCCTATTCTGTAAAATGGGAGAGAAATAGGAGTCAGGCTCTTCCATTCACACCTTCTATGATTTAAGGTGGTGGGAAGGGAGAAGAGGTCCCAGGAGAGCCTTGGTCCCTACATTGGCCCCTCAGCTCTGGGACCCAAGGCAGGAGCATCCTGGGATCAGCCCACATTACTGAGTGCATTGTTCCTAGACCCACACCAGGCAGTTTCCACACAGTTTCTCATTCAATTTTCAGAACATAATCTTTTGACATAGGAGTCATCTTTCACTTTGCACGAGAGAAAACTGAGGCTCAGAGAAACTAATTAATTTGAGCATGAGTTGGTGAGTGGCGCTTCATATCCAGGTCTGGCTGAATCCCAGGCCCATGCCCTACCCAGGGTCCTGCCCCTGAGGATGACTTGGTTTGTTCAATTACACACAGATAATCCTCCCCTATGGAGAACACCCATTCCCTCCTCCCATGGTTCTTGTCCTCCACCCTGCCTCAGTCCCTCATGGCCAAGGTGATTTCCTAGACCTTGTCATTACCAACAATTATGCCCCTACCCTGAGTAATTTCAATATCAAGTATTCCATCCTCCTGACACCACCTCCTGTCTCTTCTGCCCACTCCCTCTAGAACCCTGACTCCATCAGTTCCGGATCTACCAGGACTTCAATCCACTGATCTTCCCACCTTTTCCCCTACTGTTTCTCGCCTCCCTCATGTCCTGACTTTCCTCCTTAACCAGCTTAGATTCTGTGGACCATAATTATAATTACTTCCTTGCATACGCCCTCAACCCCCTTGCGCCTTTCTTGTTAAATTGCACTCACCTGGCAGAACCACACCCTGGTTAATCCAACTCTGCACTTGCACCCACACAGTTGGCAGAAGCTGGAGGAAGACACACAGCCCTGCTGACTGGTCTCACTTTAATGTCACACCCACCCTCCTCCAGGGGACCCTTTGCACTGTCTCAGGATCCTACCATATGAGCCAGTCCTGTCACTCTCCCATAGTCCTATAGACAACTTCTTACCTTCTCCTCTCTCCTCGATCCCTGAAAGCTCCTCCCCCAACGCTCCCTCAGCTGTTGACCTCCCTTCCTACCTCACTGAGAAGATAGAAGTGATCAAAAGAGAATTTCTGCAGACTCTCAACACCTCCTCTACCCAATCCCTGGGTCTGTGCCTCATTTTTACCCTCCCTCCTGCTACCTTGGATGAACCCCATTTGCTCCTCTCTGTGCTTCCCTTCCACTCATACACCAGATCTCCTGCCTCTCACCTGCTCAAGGACTTCACTTGGGCCATTTCCCCCTCTCTACTGGTTCATTCCAATCAGTGTTGAGACATAATTTTTTTGCATCTCAGAAAAAACCACAACAAAACCAAGAAACCTCTCTTGACCTCACATCTGCATCCCCTCTACCCCGTTTCTCTATATAGATCTTCCTTGACTTAGGGTGGGGTTACATCCTGATAAACCCATGGTAAGCTGAAAATATCCTAAATTGAAAATGCATTTAATACATGTAACCTACTGTTAACTAGGTTTAGCCTAGCCTACCTTAAACGTGCTCAGTACACTAACGTTAGCCTGATGTTGGGCAAAATCACTTAATACAAAGCCTATTTTATAATTAAATGTTGATTATCTCATCTAATTTATTGAATACTGTATTGAAAGGGAAAGGCAGAATGGGTGTAAATGTGTCGGTTGTTTCCCCTTGATGTGATGTGGTCATATGGTTCAATGGGAGCTGCAGCTCGCGGCCACTGCACAGCATCACGAGTATCAGACCCCATATCGCTAGCCCAGGAGAAGATTAAAATTCAAAAAAGTACATTTTCTACTGAATGAGTATTGCCTGTGCACCATTGTAAAGTCGAAAAATTGTAAGTAGAACCATTGTAAGTTGAACCACAGCAAGTTGGGCACCATCTGTATAGCAGAACTCTTTGAAAGTGTTTGCTGCCTTCGCTTGTTCTCTTCTCACTTGAACACACTTTAATAAGGCTTTTGTCCCCACCACTAGACCAAGACTGCTTTTTGTCGAGGTCACCTGTGACCTTCACGTTGCTTAATCCAATCCTCAAGGGGTTTTGGCCCCACCGTGCAGCTTGCAGGATCTTAGTTCCTCCCCCAGGGATTGGACCTGGGCCACAGCAGTGAAAGTGCCCAGTCTTAACCACTGAACCGCCAGCGAACTCCCCATCACATTTTTTTTTGGAAATAGGTTTATTGAGATAAAATTTAGCTAATGAATTATGTGGGTGAAGTATATGATGGCTAACGTATACTTCACCCATATAAAGTGTACAGTTCAGTGGTGCTTGGTATACTGACAGAGCTGTTCAGCCAGCACCATAATCAATTTTAGAACATTTTCGTCACCCCCCAAAGAAACCCTGTGCCCTTTAGCAGTCACTCCACATTTTCCCCCAACCCCTTCAACTCACAGACAACCACTAATCTACTTTCTGCCTCTGTATAGATTGCCCTATTCTGGGCGTTTCATATAAATGGTATCATACAATATGTGGTCTCTTGTGACTGGTTTCTTTTACTTAGCATAATGTTTTCAAGGTTCACTTATGTTATAGCATGTATTAGTATTTCACTTTTTCTTTATTGACAAATAATATACCATGGATATATGGATATACCACATTTTATTTATCCACTCATAAACATTTGAGTTGTTTCTACTTTTGGCTATTATGAATACTGCTATGAATATTCATGTACAAGTTTTTTTTTTACTTTTTTTTTCTTTTTAAAGAGTAGTTTTAAATTCACAGCAAAATTGAGAGGAAGGTACAGAGATTTCCTGTATAGACTCTGCCCCCACATATGCATAGTCTCCTCCATTATCAACAAAATCCCACCAGAGTGGTACATTTGTTACAACTGATGAACTTACATTCACACATCATCATCACTCAAAGTTTACATGAGGGTCCACTCTTGGTGTTGTACACATACAAGTTTTTATGTGGACATGTGTTTTCATTTCTCTTGGGTAAATATCTAGAAGTGGAATTACTGGTCATAGGTAATAAGGTAACTTTATGTTTACCCATTTGAGGAACTGCCAGACTGGTTTCCAGAGCAGCTGCACAATTTTACATTTCTCACCAGTGGTGTATAAGGGTTACAATTTCTCCATATCCTTGTCAACACTTGTTATTATATGTCTTTTTTGTTTGTTTTCTTTTGTGGTATGTGGGCCTCTCACTGTTGTGGCCTCTCCTGTTGCGGAGCACAGGCTCCGGACGCGCAGGCTCAGCGGCCGTGGCTCACGGGCCCAGCCGCTCCGCGGCATGTGGGATCCTCCCGGACCGGGGCACGAACCCGTGTTCCCTGCATTGGCAGGCGAACTCTCAACCACTGCGCCACCAGGGAAGCCCCATATGTCTTTTTGTTTATAGCCATCTTAGAAGTAGTATCTCATTGTGGTTTTGATTTGGATGTCTCTCATCGCTAATGATGTTGAATTTCTTTTCATGTGCTTATTGGCCATCTGTATCTTTGGAGGAATGTCTATTCAAATCCTGTACCCATTTTAAGTTGCTTTTTTTTGACTGTGCCATGCAACATGTGGGATCTTAGTTCCCCTACCAGGGATGGAACCCGGGCCCCCTGCAGTGGAAGCACGGAGTCCCAAACACTGGACCGCCAGGGAAGTCCCCTAAATTGCATTATTTTAAAAAGTTATTGTTGGGACTTCCCTGGTGGTGCAGTGGTTAAGACCCTGTGCTCCCAGTGCAGGGGGCCCAGATTCCATCCCTGGTCAGGGAACTAGATTCCACATGCATGCCGTAACTTGAGTTCGCATGCCGAAACTAAGGAGCCACCTGCCACAACTGAGACCCGGTGCAACCAAATAAATAAATAAATACTTTAAAAAATTATCTTTAAAAAAATTGTTGAGTTCTGAGGGTTCTTTATATATTCTAGATACAAGTCCCTTATCAGATATACGATTTGCAAAATTTTCTTCCATTCTAATTGTCCATTCTTAATCCTCATATTTTCCTAGATCTATAAATTGCATGTGACACAGCTGATCATTCCCTCCTCTTTGAAATACTTTCTTCACTTCGCTTTTAAGATATCTTACTATCCTGATTTTTCTCCTATTTCACTGACTACTGTTTTGTGGTTTCCTCCTCATCCCCTCAACTGCCGAACAGTGAAGTGCCCAGGCCTCACTCCCTGGTCCTCTTCTCTTTGCTTTTTCTTTCTTTTTTTTCTTTTTGAGGTACGCGGGCCTCTCACTGTTGTGGCCTCTCCCGTTGTGGAGCACAGGCTCCAGACGCGCATGCTCAGCGGCCATGGCTCACGGGCCCAGCCGCTCCGCGGCATGTGGGATCTTCCCGGACCAGGGCACGAACCCGTGTCCCCTGCATCGGCAGGCGGACTCTCAACCACTGCGCCACCAGGGAAGCCCCTCTTCTCTTTTCTGTCTACACTCACTCCCTTGGTGATCTCATCCAGTTTCAAGCTTTAAATGCCATCTCTGTGCTTGCAAATCCCAGATTTATATATTCCAGCCCAGAGCTCTCTCCTGAACTCCAGGCTCGTTTATTTAATTTTACACAACACCTCTACATGTATCTTTATGGTCTCCTCAAACTTTGCACATCAAAAGCTGAATTCTTTTTTTTTTAATTTTGAAAAATATTTATTTATTATTTTTGGCTGTGTTGGGTCTTTGTTGCTGCGTGCGAGCTTTCTCTAGTTGCAGTGAGCAGGGGCTACTCTTCGTGGCACTGCGCTGGCTTCTCATTGCAGTGGCTTCTCTTGTTGCAGAGCACAGGCTCTAGAGCGCGCGGGCTTCAGTAGATGCAGCACGTGGACTCAGTAGTTGTGGCTTGTGGGCTCTAGAGCACAGGTTCAGTAGTTGTGGCGCACGGGTTTAGTTGTTCTGCGGCATGTGGGATCTTCCCGGACCAGGGCTCGAACCCGTGTCCCCTGCATTGGCAGGCGGATTCTTAACTACTGCGCCACCAGGGAAGCCCCCAAAACTGAATTCTTGAACTGAATTGCTCCTCCCACAGCAAATGGCAACTTCCAGTTCTTGGGCTGAACACATGAAGCCATTTTTTATTCCTTTTTCCTCTCACATCCCACATCCAATTTGTCCGCAAGTCTTGTTGGCTCTACCTTCAGAATACAGGCAGACTCTGACCCCATCTTGCCCTCCACCCAGCTTGCTGCCACCTCCGTGGGCATCACCCCCTCCCCTGGATTATTGGAGCCTCCTTGCTGGCCCCCCTGCTATTGCACTTGTCTCCCACAGTGTGGTTTCAACCCGGCAGCCAGAGCGATCCTTTTAAAACACAAGTCAGATCATGTCATTTTAATGCCTCCATCTCACTTGGAGTAAAAGCCAAAGTCCTCCACTCACCACAAGGCTCCATGGGACACCCCACCCCCATCTCCTCCCACTCTCCCCTCGCTCATCTGCTGCGGGTACACTGGCCTTCTTGATGCTCCTCTCCCACCTCAGAGCCTTTGCAAATTGCTTTCATCTGCCTGATACACTCATCCCCTCTTGGCCACATGGCTTCTGCCCAGTTCCTCCAGGTCTTTTTCTCAGTGTGTCCTTTTCTCAGTGAGCCCTAACTACCCAATTAGAATGGCAGTCTCCCCTCCCCACCCTCTCCTCTGCTTTATTGTTTCCATAGCACCCAGCACCATCTACACATCATGCTACACATCATACCTATTTATTGCCTGTTTGTCTGTTGGAACAGAAGCTCCAGGAGGGCAGAGATTTTGTCTGTTTTTGTTTTCTGTGTATCCCAGCTCCTGGAGTCTATAAATATTCATGGGACGAGTGAAGGGACGCTTGAGGGAAGGAGGAAGGAGCACTCTTCCAGAACCTGATCTTGCAGGGAGTGGTGCAGTACGGCTAGAGACAGATCTCTGAGGAGGGACTTGAACGGAGTCCTCCTCAAGGTCATGGAAATTTGGTTCCTGTTTCCAGACAAGGAAGCCTGGTGAAGTAGGAGCCAAAAGCTTGAGTTCCTGTTCCAGCTTGGCCTCTTGTTGGCTGTGTGCAGCTGGGTGCAATCACTCCCTTTCACTGAGCCTGGGTTTTCTCATCTGCTCATTGGGGTATTATGACCTAGTCTCAGGGCTGGCATAAAAGACCCAGTGCATGAGGGGTCCTGGCATGTAGTCAACACTCAGTGCATGCTTGCTCTCCCCAGAAGCAGAGCTAATTTGCTAATTTGCAGCAAGGTTCAGATAGGTGTGGGGTTTTTGCGGGGGGCGGGGGAGGAAGGAGGAAGAGAGAGTGAGACCATAGCGGCAGATGAGGCTCTGGGAGAGAAAGAGGAGGCTGAGGGCTAGACCCTAAAGGACAGGGAGAGACACCAGAAGACAGAGCTGTGAGCAGGGCACTCTCAGATCTCACTTCACTCACCTATGCTCATAAAGCCCCACCCGACCAAACTCATTTGCGCCCGTCCAGCCCCTTGGGGAGGCAGGCGGACATGACTGATGACTGATTACACCCATTTCGTGGGTGAGGAAACTGAGGCTCAGGAGGTGGCAATATGCATCTCTGTCTCATCTCCCTTGCTAAAGGTGAGCTCCTCAGGTTCAAGGGTTGCCCACTTCCATTTCTGTCTCCTCAGGGCTGACGCTGCCAACTGAAAACAGGAGTGGGTATTCATCAGTGGGTTTCCAGCCCCAGCAGACCGCACACCCTCTTTTATAATAAATTTCTTGCAATATCTCTTTCCTGTAATGGAATGAGATTCACAGATAAAATATCCTATTCACACACTCAAAATTTTGGAAAAAAAAAAATCAGGGCTTCCCTGGTGGCACAGTGGTTGAGAGTCCGCCTGCTGATGCGGGGGACACAGGTTCGTGCCCCGGTCCGGGAAGATCCCACATGCCGCGAAGCGGCTGGGCCCGTGAGCCACGGCCGCTGAGCCTGCGCCTCCGGAGCCTGTGCTCT
This sequence comes from Stenella coeruleoalba, assembly GCF_951394435.1. Taxonomy (NCBI): domain Eukaryota; kingdom Metazoa; phylum Chordata; class Mammalia; order Artiodactyla; family Delphinidae; genus Stenella; species Stenella coeruleoalba. The sequence goes on from NC_137169.1 coordinate 20,929,885, forward strand.
GCTATGGGAGAGGCCACAACAGTGAGAGGCCCGTGTACCGCAAAAAAAAATAATAATAATAATAATAATTTAAAAAAATCAAGGTAATGCCCTAACTGAAATGTAGAGAAGAAATGAAAGGAAGGTAATCTGTTTTTTTCATGATTTAATTTTTAATTGATATATAATTATAAAACATTACTTAAGTTTCAGGTGTGTGACATGGTTTGATATTTGTATACATTGTGAAATGATCACCACAATGTCTAGCTAACATCTATCACCACAGGTAGTTACAATTTTTTTCTTGTGATGAGAACTTTTAAGCTCTACTCTCTTGGGACTTCCCTGGCGGCAGTCCGGTGGCTGGGACTCCGCACCCACCACAGCCAAAGATCCCACAGGCGGCAACGAAGATCCCGCAGTGCGGCCAAATAAATAAATAAAATAAATATTAAAGATTTACTCTCTTAGCGACTTCTGAATTATGATGCAGTATTATTAACTTCAGTCACCATGCAGGACACCCATGATTTATTTATCTTAACTGGGAATTTGTAGATATTTATTTATTTATTTATTTGCTGTGTAAATACACAGGCAGACACTTGCAAAACAGGGCTTGTCAAATTGAAATGTGCATAGGAGTTACCTGGGGATCTTGTTAAAGTGGAGATTCTGAACAGTAGGTCTGGGGAAGGACCTGACAACCTGCATCTCTAACCAGCTCCCCAGTGTTGCCCAGCAGCTGCTCCACTGGCGCTGGTGGGAGAAGGATGCTTCCCGTTCCCTGGGCCCACGCACCACTCTGCCTTCCCAGCAGGACCTCTGCCCAGGGCCATCCCCTCCCCAGGCCCAAGCAAGGGGCAGCCCTGTCGGGACGGCCCAGAACAAACACTGCCCAGGAAAGCGCCCGCCCTGCTGCCAAGCCTCATTCCCAACACCCATGTGGCTGGGTGCCCGCTGCCGAGACAGCAGTTCCCACAGGAGGAGCCTGCCCTGGGGTATGGGCCACTGGGGAGGGAGGGAAGCCCTGGGAATCAACGTCTGAAGGGGTGAGGGCTTTGTGTCCCTGCCCCACTGCTGCTTGGGCCACTAAATCCCAGTGCATTGTTTTCTTGCCCTGAGTGCCCTCCCATCCCCCTGTCTCCCACTTCTCCCTCATTCCCTTTGCCCTCAGTCTGGCCTAGGCCCCTGTAATGGGGAGCCCAGATTAATCTAGCCGTTCCCTATCCCGAGAAACTTTCAGGCTGGAGGCCAGCAGACAGGCAAACAGACACCTTTCACCTTTAAGCAGGTATTCTGTCAAAGGAGGTATGTGGAAGGGAACTCATTTCCAACCTTTTGGGTGCCAATCAGAGAAGGCTTCCTGGAGGCAGCAGGAGCCCAGCAGGGCGTGAAGGCTGTGGAGGGATGCCTTAGACAGCCCCCTCTCCCAGAGTCCCCGCCTGGACAGGGCCTACTGATTTGGGGCACCAGCAGGGGCATTGCTGCTGTGAAGATTCCAGAGGACCCCATTTTATGGGCTAGGGTAGAGGAAAGAGAAACTGTGTTTGAGGCCCAGCTGTGCCGCTGACATACTGTGTGCCTTCTGGGGAAAGCCCTTTCCTGTCTGGGCCACCATAAAGGGATGGGATCTGGGGATCCCCAAGGCCAGTCTAGCTCTAAAGCCTGCGGTCCCTTGGTGACCAATGAGGAGGATTTATCACCTCTGAGGTGGGGAGGCCAGGCAGCAGGCTTATGCAGGGCTGGAACTGGCTCTGGGCAGGGGGAGTGGGTTCTGGGGAGACTCTGAGGCGGTCTCCCACCCGAGAGCTAGGCCAGACTGTTCTACTTTCTGGGCTCTGCTGGAAGGCAAAACATTAACCCATGACAGCAGGAATAACAAATGACAACAGGAATAACAGATGCCCCTCCCTCCCACGAGGACTGTGCTCCACAGCTTACAAAGCTGTTTTCTTGCTACCATCTCATTTGATCCTCACAAACTTGGCGTTAGTGCCATTTGACAGATGAGAAAACTGAGGCCCAGAGAAGTCAAGTCACTAGCACAAGGTCTCAGAGCTAAGAAGACATCCCAGGACTTAAACCCAGTATCCCATACATGGTTTTGGGAAAGTTTCCTGAATCTCCTGGGTCTGAATTGTCCGTGAAGTACAACCCTTGAACATGGGGCCCTAAATTTCCACCAGGATCATTAACTTTGGATATTAGAGCTGGAAGGCTAAATCTCTCACTGTACAGGTGGGGAAACTGAGGCTGTAGAGAGGAAGGGTCTTGCCCATTTGCTAGGTAAGGTCCTGGCCTCCACCCCTAGGTTCTCAGATGAAGTTCCTGGGGCTTTTTCAGCTCCCTCTCCTCCTAGTGATCTGGAGGCCTGTGTCTGGGCACAGTGGGGAGGGAGGGTTTAGTGCAAGAATCCTCCAAATCAAAGAGGGAGCCTGACAGGAATGGGGAGGGCTTAGGCCTTAGAAAATATGCTTTGCCTTTAGGCTTTATTTCCTAAGATGAAGATGTGTCACTAAAGCAAGGAGGAGATGGTGGTGGGTTTTAATTTCACTGTTTGCTTCCCAGGCAGGCGCTCAAGCCGTGACTGCAGAGGTGGCCGGTGCTCAGACAACCCCTGGCCAGGTCTGCCCCCCTTTGGGCTCAAGGCCCCGGCTTTGACGTGATTTCAGTGGTGAGCCTGTGTCAGGCACAGATGGAAATGGGAGTGTGTTTTCTGTGGCCCGATCATAGCCCAACCCAGAATAAGGGTGAGGTTCTGTTTGGGCCTGGGTGGAGATCTTCGTCACTGGGCTCAGGTCCAGTTTATGACCAAGGTCAGGGCTCATCCTGGGAGCAAGGAGCAGGGAGCAAGGAGAAGCAGCCCTTGGTCCCTCCCAGGGCAGACTCAGCCCAGGAGGGTGGGTCAGGCAGTCCGGCTGGGAGGCCACCGGCCTTCCTTTAGGCTCCTGGACTGGAGCAGAGGCTCTGGTGAAGGTGATGCCCAGGCTCTCTGGTCTACCATCAGGTGTGTCTTAAGGAGAGGTGACCTCCCACCTCCACCCAACATCCTCCAACCAGACAACCTGCCCACCAGGACTCTGGACTCTCTCTGCTGGTCCTGCTCCAGGCTCTGAAGTTTACAGAGGCGAGTGGTGTGGATCATGGTCCCTAACTGTCCTCAGGGCTCTGTCCAGAGGCAAGCTGATGAATTGGCTAGCTGGGAAAAAGAACCAAAAGCCCTCCACTGTGGCTGATTTCAAGCCACCCGTGCAATGTCACTGCATGTAGAGTTGGGAAGAGACTCACAGAATCAGCTCTTGCAAGCAGGTAGGAGCCAGCTCCAGCACACCGCTGGCTCTGTCCCAGGACAGTCCCACTGCCGTCCACAGGACAGGTAGGGGCTCGGGTCCCACTAGCTCACAGGGGCAGGGTGCCCTCGAGGGTTTCCTGTCCTGTCCTTGTGCCTGTTGGTGTGAAGGTCACGGTGATTATGATCGTGACTGACGTTGTGATCGTGATGGTTGAGGCTTCACTTGCTACCACTGACCTCAGTCAAGGACGTGCCTCTGTCCCCCGAGGGAAGCTGCCAGGAGGTGTGTGCCCAGGAGTGCGATGGCCGACTAGGTCCTTCCCAGGGCTGTATCATGGCTCTTTCCAGGACACTGGAAGCCTGATGTGGCCTTATGGACAGATGTCCTGCCATCTCCTACTTCCCCTGTGCGTCGATGACCTAGCCTCATACCTCACTGAGGAAACAGGAGCCCAATGTATGGGAAGCCCAGCCCTTACCTCTACTGACCCTATACCCCTCCCTGCACTCGGCCCATCTTCTCCTTCCCTACTCATTCCTGAGAATGAGGCCCTCCTCTTATCGAAGGATGGCGCTTAGTGGCTTCCCATTGATGGGAATAAAAATCCCACTTCTTTCCCTGGCTGATTTTATTTTACCTTATTCATTTATTTATAGTTTTGGTCCTGCCACATGGCATGCGGGATCTTAGTTCCCCGACCTGGGATCGAACCCGTGCCCCCTGCAGTGGAAGTGTGGAGTCTCAACCACTGGACCGCCAGGGAAGTCCCTCCCCGGCTGACTTTAACCTCACCTCTTCCCACCCTGGCTTCCTGTGTTCCAGCTACTCGGGCCACCTTTCTCTTCCACAAGCACAGGAAGTTTGTTCCTGCCTCAGGGTCTCGGAGTCCACAGTCGCCCCAGATCTCTGCACAACAGCTTCAGCTTCAGCTCAGAGTCCTTCCCTGACCTCCCCCTCTTAAGGGGCTCCCCCAGTTCCTCTCCATCTCATCCTCCTTGTGTTTCCTGCCCTGCAGTGTTCTTGTCTACGTATGTGTTACGGATTCGACTGTCTTCCTCATTAGATTGTAAGCTCCACGGTGCAGGGACCTCATTATCTGCTGTATCTGGTACCTGGTCTGTGCCCAATAAAAGGAAATGGAATAAATGAATAGATGTCTGTGTTTCTTCCCTCTTTGTTCTCCCTGGGTCATTGCTAGCATCTTGTTTGAATGTCCAGGCCTGGTTTCTGCTCTGTGCTGGGCTATAAATGGAAGGGGCAATGTCCCAACTGTACTTGGCCGGAGTGCAGGGCACTTGTGGTGATGGCATCAGAAGTTGGTAGGTGATTGCAAGGGGCTTTGGGTCTGACCAGTGTTGAAAGGTCCAGATGCCACTGACCTGGGTTTGGTTTTAATAAAGAAGGCAGCATCTCCTCCTAGCTTCATGCTATCATTACCACCAGGCTTCCTTACTGAGTGGACTTTTGTTGGTTTTTGGCTGCCCTACATCCCAACCCCCTTTCTCTTTAGGGGGAAGCCCCCACTACATATGTCTCGATGGACATCCTACTACTGAAGTTAAGGGGACCACAGGCCCCTCCTCCCACTCCTTGGCAGATGGGACATGGGCACATGACCTGGGCTCGGCCAAGTGGATGCCTCTGCCCAGAGCTTTGAATCTTGAGTGAGTGATGCAAAGATATGAGGGTTTAGGGCTTCCCTGGTGGCTCAGTGGTTGAGAGTCTGCCTGCCGATGCAGGGGACGCGGGTTCGTGACCTGGTCCAGGAAGATCCCACATGCTGTGGAGTGGATGGGCCCGTGAGCCATGGCCGCTGAGCCTGCGCGTCCGGAGCCTGTGCTCCGCAACGGGAGAGGCCACAACAGTGAGAGGCCCGTGTACCGCAAAAAAAAAAAAAAAAAGATATGAGGGTTTAGAATTCACTCAGAAAGGTGGCCTTTGGTAGTAGTGGTCAGTGTGGTGTCTGATGGTGACAGTTCTATCTGGGTGTCTTGCTGAGGGGCTTGGTCTGTCCAATGCTGTCACTTCCTTGGTTCCTGCCCTTTATCTCAGCCTGGATCACTGGGCTTTGTGTCCGTTCTGGGAGCTCCCCAATATCTTTTGTTTCTTCATAGGTCAGCCAGAGTCAGGTTCTATTGCTTGCACCCAAGAACTCTTATTGCCACCTACCTCCACCACTAGACATTGTCATTACCACCATTCCCATCAATGCCAAGACCAAGCACCCATCAATTTAGCCCCATAATCTTCACGAGACACCATCACCATCCATGTCTTGTGACCTCAAGCATCGATAGCTTTAACCGTCTTCAGGCTCTCAAACTGTATTTGTCAGGGTTCAGTGCAGGAAACAGAAACCCTGCCTTAGCGTTTTTAGCAGGAATGTATTTAATAGAAGACAATTGTTCCAGAGGCCGAATGAGCCACACCTCTAAGAATGACTCCCAGAACCATACAGAACTGATCCACCAAGAGAGTCACTGTGAATTCAAGGACACGCCCCTGAAGCTTCAGTCCAGGAATCAGGAAGCTGCAGGTGAGAAGTTGCTACCACCACATTCACAATTGCCACTGCCTCTGGGCAAGCAGGAAGCTGGACCTGATACCAGAACAGTGCTGCAGAAAAACCTCCTGTGACCGCAAACTTGCGGGCCGGCAGAAACAGCCAAAAGGGAGCAAAAAAACAAAAACCAAACCCCCAAAGCCCCCACGACAACAACCAAGTCATAAATAGTGCTTATTATGTGGCCAGCACTCTTCTATTATTATCCCTATTTTATGAACGAGAAAACCGAAGCACGGAAAGGGCTGCACCTCACTTTAGGCTTCCAAATCTTGCTGGAGTGAATCTAATAAGTGGAGCCTGTTCCACATATAAACACTGCAAGGGAGGGAAATGTAGTTGTTAGCTTTCCAACCTCCCCGTCTAGGAGGGTGGGATGGAGGCTGAGAGAGCCCAGCCACAGGATCTACCCTGTAAACCATCACTACCACTGTCACCTCTCCATCAACGCTATGATCTGCTTTTTTTCCCCCCGAAATAAACTCTGCTTTATTCAGATAGCAAAAGGTTGAGAATCAAACATTATATTTTATCTTATTTTTTTGGCTGTGTTGGATCTTCATTGCTGTGTGCGGGCGTTCTCTAGTTGCGGCAAGCAGGGGCTACTCTTGTTTCGGATCCCGGGCTCTAGGCGCACGGGCTTCAGTAGTTGTGGCGCGTGGGCTCAGTAGTTGTGGCTTGTGGGCTCTAGAGTGCAGGCTAAGTAGTTGTGGCCTGCGGGCTCTAGAGAGCAGGCTCAGTAGTTGTGGTGCACGGGCTTAGTTGCTCCGCGGCATGTGGGATCTTCCCAGACCAGGGCGCGAACCCGTGTCCCCTGCATTGGCAGGCGGATTCTTAACCACTGCGCCACCAAAGAAGTCCTCAAACACTATATTTTAAACCTCATTTGCACATCTTTGAAACCAGAGGGGACATCCCTGGGCCAATCACCTGGGATGACCTTGGCTGACAGACACCTGGATGAGGGAACCATCCCCTTAACCACCATCAAGTCGTTACCAGCCCTGTCACCTCCTCCACCAACCCTGAGCTCTGACAGCTGTCACCTTTTCCGTCACTTGACAAACGTCATCATCAGTGTCACTACCACCATTGTCATGATTATCCCCATTACCTCCATCCCCAGCAGCAGGGCGGTGTTGAGCGGCCATTGAGGTCACTTCCTTGCCTTGGTGCTCCAAAAAATAATTGCTTAATTAGATGATTGTGCTTTGAGCTATTTCCTCAAAGTAGGAAATCTTCCCAGGCTCCGATGAGGCTGGGGATGGTTTATACACTGAAGGGGTCTGCCCCTGTGAGTGTGGCTGTGAGGGTCCAAGGCAAGCCTCTGGGAGGCCATTCCATCCATCCCCCTGCCTTTGTGGTGGAGAAAAGCAACATAGTAATTAGGAGTGCTGGTCAAGTTAGTCTAGGTCAGCTTAGACAAGTGACTTCACCTTTCTGGGTCTCAGTTTCTTTATCTGTAAAATAGGATCGTTCTTATAGAGGAACGTGGGGATTAGAGGTGATGTAAATAAGGCACCTGGCACAGTGCTTAGGAGGCTCTCAGATGAAGGTCACTAATACCTTTTATTTCTTTTATCTAACACTTATATAGAGCTCACTTCGTGCCAGCACTGTTCGGAGCACTTGACAAAGTTCAGTTCATTAACTGAAACTTCATAAGAGCCCGTAGAGATAGGTACTATTGTCTTTCCCTTTTTATAGTTGAGGAAACTGAGGCCCAGAGAGGTTAGGTAGCGTACCCAAGGTCACACAGCTAGTTAGTGGCAGAGCTGGGATTTTAGCTCAGGGTGTCCAGCTCACATCTGAGCTTTTGACGCTGATGCTCTCTGGCAGCAAGTGTTTCTTCCCCGTCCTAAAAAGCTCCCCTTCTGCCCCATCCAGGTTGGAGAAGACGCTGCCCTTTTTGTCCAGCAATTGGAAACGGGCCTCCAGAAGTCACTGTGTCCAGTTTCTCATCTTGGACAGAAGTACCCGCATTCACCCTGTCCAGGGCCTCCCGTCCCTCCCAGCCAGGAAGTCTTTCCTGTTGTCTGATTTGGATTTGGGCTGAGGCAGCAGTTTCCAGGGAGGAACCACCTGGGCTGAGACACCTCGTAGTGGGGACCTCAGGAGATGTGGTGGAGGGAGGGGTCTTGACCCTGGGCTCTCAGCCAGTGGGATGGGGGTGGAGGGGGTCTGGGGTGGGTGGAGCTCTGGGGCAGGCCTCCCTGTTAGCTGCTCTGCAGGAGGCCTTGTCTCCCCACCCACCCCATGACTGCATCGGAGACCTCTCAGGCCCCAGTGAGCTCCAGGCCCCTCCCCAAGCCCCCTCCTCCTAAGCTCCCGCACGCCCCACTCAGGCCCTGCCATGTCCTCTGGGCCCCCTCTTCTTGGTCCCCATCCCTTTTGCCCTCTCAGTGTCTGACATTGTTGTCTGCTCCCTAGATTCTGAGACCCCGTTCTGCCCAGGCTTCCCTCCCCCTGCAACCCTCTTGGTCTTCTCTCCCTCTTACTCCATCGTGGGGGGCTCCTTGTGGAGCTGGCACCAGGGCCTGGGCATCTCAGTCACCACAGCCTCAACATGTCCCAAACCCACCACATCTTCTCGCTCCAAATTTGGCCTCCATCTTAGCCGGGGACCCAAACAGAAAAGAAAGCTTGGGGTCTCCCTAGACTTGCCCCCTTCTCCCTCCACACAACATCCCGGCCATCTAACAGGTAGTAAGCCCTTACTGCATACCAGGTGAGGAGCTCCTGGGGCTGACCAAAGCAGGTTCCTGGGCATGTATAAACACTCCTGAAGCTTCCACAAATACAGGGATGGGGAAGAGGTTTGTAATAAGTCTGGATTTTCCACAGTTAAGCTGGGGTGAGGAGGGGCCCTCGGGAGGGTCGTGTGAGGGGGCTGCTCGTGGATGCTGGGGTGCACCACTCAGAACCCCCTACAGGACTCAGGTACCCGTTCCCCCAGAAACCACCTAGTATAAGATTATGTCCCCTCCCTGGGGGCAGCCTGGATTCAGGGACTGGTCACCGGGGAAGCTCAGGGGCCTGGTCCCCTTGCCTCAGTTGGGATTAACTCTGAAGGGCTGTCCCAGCGCCTTGAGGAAAACATTTCTGACACCCCACCACCTATTAGGCCTCTTGTTCCCTCATGCAGAGACTTCCTGTATTTTTCATTCATAGAACTTCGTCCCAACTTCATAATTGTCTTCATTCATTTGTTCAATACCAGGAGTGCTCCACGCACTGATACACCAGTGAACAGGCGGCAAAATCCCTGCTCTAGACGGGAGACAGGCGAGAGCACGTGTATAGTATAACGTGAGGTGGTGACCTGCGTTTTGAAAGAAAGTGAGGAGGACAAAGGATAGAAGGAAGGAAGATGCACTTTTTGTTTTTAGAAAGAATTTTTTTTGATGTGGACAATTTTTAAAGTCTTTATTGAATTCGTTACAATATTGCTTCTGTTCTATGTTTTGGTTTTTTGGCTTCAAGGCATGTGGGATCTTAGCTCCCCAGCCAGGGATCGAACCCGCACTGGAAGGCGGAGTCTCAACCACTGGACCACCAGGGAAGTCCTGGAAGATGCTCTTTTGAGATGTTAACATTTGAACGGAGGCCTGTGTGGAGTGAGAGAGGAAGTCACAGCGACGGGGCCTGGAACATCCCAGGAGAGGGAACAGTAAGTGCAAAGGGCCCTGAGGCAGGGGTGTGACCATGAACTTGAGAAACAAGGAGGCCAGCATGTCCAGGATGGAAGGAGCCAGGGCCAGCTGCATGTGCTGGATTCCCTGTTCCTTCATCCCACCTCACCGGTGCCCTTGGGCAAGAGCCTGCCCTGTCCTGAGATTCAGGGTCTCCATCAGGTGCAGCGGGGGTGAGTCATCCGTGGCCACTGCTGGGTAGGCCTGTTGGGGCCCCTTATCGTTTTCTCCCCTGGCCCCTCTCTATCGTTCTCTCCTAGTCCTTAACCCGATTTCTAACTATTTTTATGTGTGATTACTCACTGTCTGTAAGGTCTCTAGGTGCAGGGACAGTGCCTGCCTCATTCACCAGGAGATGCCCAGAGTCCAGCACTGTGCTGGTTTATACAGGAGGCACTCAGTAAATGTTGAATGAACGAATGACACCACCTTATAAATTATAAAGCAGGAGTGATGGGAAAGGCTGTGATGGTTGTAAAATAATTGCTGACTACACAGGCAGAGGAAGCTGCCCAGCAGGAATCTAGCCAGTGTGTGGCTGGGGTGGGGGCGGCTGGGAATCTGAGCAGCCTCGTCCCCACCCCACCCCTAACCCTAGGACTTGGTAAGACTGAAAACAACACTGATAACAACAGTCATTTCGGCCATGCTACCTCATTTAATCTGCATAACAAAGTCACCGGGTGAGTACTACCATTATCCCCATTGTAAAGATTTGGAAGCTGAGGCTCAGGGATTTTAAGGAATTTACCCAAGATAAATAAATGGTGGGGCTAGGATTCACCTGGGGCCAGGTCTGTCTGAGGTCATGGTCCATCAGAGGGTTAGCAATGACACTCTCCTGCTCCTCTCCTCACTTTTACACTTTTAAATCTTCCCTATCGCCATCTTGCCTTTTCCAGACTCCCTGCTCCAGGCACCTCTCAGAACCTGTTTATCTATCTGTAAAGTGGACACATCAATCCCTGCCCATTTCATAGTGACGGCCCATGAGGATGAGGACATTCTGTACATTGTCAAGGGCTGGGTGGTGCTGAGGTAGTGGAAGACGCAGCAGGGACCTGCCCAAGGCCACCTCGAGGTGGCAGGTGAGCATCCCTGGGTTGTGGCTGGGCACTGTTGGTGAGTGAGTGTGAGTGTGTGAGGGTGTGGGTAAGTGTGAGTGTAGATCAGCCTCCAGGGGACTCTTGGAGGGCAAGAAAAGCCCCCTCTGCTTCTAACGTAAGGCGTCCGAAAAAGTAAAAAGGCTGCATGATACATGGTATATTTTATTTTATTTTATTATTTATTTATTTTTGGCTTGTTGGGTCTTCGTTTCTGTGTGAGGGCTTTCTCTAGTTGTGGCGAGTGGGGGCCACTCTTCATTACGGTGCGCGGGCCTCTCACTGTCGCGGCCTCTCTTGTTGCGGAGCACAAGCTCCAGACGCGCAGGCTCAGTAGTTGTGGCTCACGGGCCTAGTTGCTCCGCGGCATGTGGGATCTTCCCAGACCAGGGCTCGAACGCGTGTCCCCTGCATTGGCAGGCAGATTCTCAACCACTGCGCCACCAGGGAAACCCCAACATGGTATATTTTAAATGTTTACATTTAACAAATGAATGCTTTTAACACACAGAATACAATGCAATATAATTGTGCTATTCACAAGATAATTACAGGATTTATAGAAAATATTAATTCATTGTGCACTGCAGGGGGTATGGTCAGGTAATGAGACACAAGTTTAGATTGTCCTAATGAGCAGTCTGTGCTTCTCTCCCATCGTGTACCTTTGTCACTACATGTTATATCCTCATTTGGGCATCTCAACAGCCTATAAGGCCCTACTCCATCTGGCCCCCTCCTCCCCCCACTCAGCCCACTCTCTGGCTTCTTCACGGCTCTTTGAATCAAGGCAAGCAGTCTTGCCCCAGGGCATTTGCCCTTGCTGTCCCCTCTGCCTGGGACCCTCCTTCGTCAGATACTCTCATGGATTACTTCCATCATATCTTCTGGTCTCTATGCAAATGTCCCTTCTCAGGAGGTCTTCCTGTACCATCCTATTTAAAATTGGAAACCATCCCTGCATTCCCTATTCCCTATCCCATCTTTATTTTTCTCCCTAAAATAACTTTTCAACATCTCATCACCATACACAACACACACACACACACACACACACACACACACACACACACACACACACACTCGGTTTATTGTCTAGCTGCATCACCAGGGCTGCTAACAGCTGGACCATAGTAGGTACTTAATAAACAAGAATGAATTACTGGTTACATCAAAGGGTTCTATCTGATGCCCTGTCTGTGAGGCCCACCCCAGTTCCTTGACCTGGTGCCCATGCATTATAGGACGAATCTCTGCTATCTCATGGGGGTTGGACATTTGGACCCCAAGGGATGTCCTGGTGCTGCCATCTGAGAGGCACTGATTTAAACCTGATGGGGAACAAAGTGAGAGAGTGGCGTGGGCATATATACACTACCAAACGTAAAACAGATAGCTAGTGGGAAGCAGCCACAGAGCACAGGGAGATCAGCTCGGATAGGGAGGGTGGGAGAGAGGGAGGGAGACGCAAGAGGGAAGAGATATGGGAACATATGTATATGTATAACTGATTCACTTTGTTATAAAGCAGAAACTAACACACCATTGTAAAGCAATTATACTCCAATAAAGATGTTAAAAAGAATATCTACATTAAAAAAATAAAAAAATAAAAATAAATGAGATGGGGACTGTGATCCCCTGCAGCTCCCGAGTCTCAGGCCATTCCCCAGTGGCCTCTGGGACCTACCTACTGCCCCCTGGTGGCTATATCTACCCCTGAAGTGCATCTGGTGTAGGTAACCATTCAAGAGTCCTAAAGGTTACTGTGTGCCAGGCTCCAAGACTCATGTCATCCTCATCTTATTCCCATTTTGTGGTTGAGGAATCGGAGGCACAGTCAAGGGAGGGTTTTGTTTTTAATGGCAAATCCCTGATGAATTCCCTGCAGACCTCTCTTCCTCCCTTTATGTTCCTCCTAAAGGCTTAGAATTTGCAGTGCACACCATGCAGGTGCTTGCTTGAGCTGTGGCCTCTATCTGGAGTGCCTTTCCCCTTCCCTCCTTTATATGTCTCAGCTCTGCTGGTTGTCCTCAGGGCTTCAGGGCAGGATGCGGTTAAGTGCCTCCTCTGGGTCTGAAATCTCCTGTGCGTCCCTCTGGTAAAGCACTGAGGGAAGGTGGGCAGTTCAGGAGGAGGGGGGGTGCGGGGGGGAGCAGGAACCACTCCTGCCCTTTACTGAACTGCTTTCCTCACCAGGCCATCAGCGCCTTGAGAGCAGGGGCACATTTTCGGGTTTTTAAAAATCTTGTATTCATTCATTGATTAATGAGTTCATTCACAAATGTTTATTGAGCACTTATTCTGTGTTCTGAGATTGATTTTGAGCTCAGAGACGCAGCATCAGTGCTGTGAAGGGGATTAACAGGGACTGAGACGGAGGATTACAGGAGATCCCAGTGCCCAGTGTAGGGCGTGGCAGAGTCAGCAACAAAAACGTTTGAATTAGAGCCGAAAGGCCCGAAGGCCAACCAGCTGTTAAGGGGCAGAACCGACTGCTTCACCGTCCCTCTTCAATACAGAGAGAAGCTCTTCTGGTCCACTTCCTAGCTGTGTGGCCTTGGGAAAACTCCTTCACCTCTCTGTGCCTCCGTTTCCTCATTCGTAAAATGGTATTAAGTATTACCTCTCTTTTAAAGCTGTTCCAAGAATAAATGTGGTAAAGGCCTGAGAAGTGCTGAGCACAGAGTCTGGAATACAGTTAGTGCTCAATACATGGCAGGGAGAAGATGAGGAAAAGGATGGAGACCAGGAAATTTGGAGGAGTGTTGGCGGGCCTCCCTCTGCCCTTGGATCACCCGCTCAGCCTGGGTGGGCAGTTTCACAAATGGCCACGAGGTGGCGCCCAAATCCCAGTTATTTAGTTGTCGGTAATTTTTTTTTTTTTTTTTTTTTTTTTTTTTTTTCCTTTAGCAGATGAAGCTCTTTAGGGGAGTTGGGTCCAGAGAGGCAGCTGGGCTCCTATGGCTTAGAATGGGTGGGGGCTGGAGTCTGGTCATGGTGCCCCTTCCAGCCTCTCTTTCGTTTTGGTTTTTCTCTTGGGGTTTCCCTGTTAGTGTTCAGGTATACAGTCCACCCCACCCCCAGTGTCCGCCCCCCGACCCCCACCCCGACTTTTCCCCTCCCCTCCCAGGGTTGGAGTCCAAGGCCTCTGCTAAGTAGGCCACGATCCTTGACTGCCAGCTGATGGGCACCCTGGCCCCTCAAGCCATTTCCCCTTCCCTTTCTCATTCACGAACGAGGCTAGGTTGTAGGGATTGGGGGACACTTAACTGAACACGTCCCATAGGCCTTGCAGGGTGGGGAGCCAGAGGAAACGACCCTGTTTCTAATATTCTGGGGGTGGGGTGGGAGGTCAGAATAGAAAGCAAAAGAGACAAAGGGAAAACATGCAGGAGTTACTTAAGACTTCCTTCCCATCTGTATTTGCATCGCACCGGAAATATCCTCATTGCACAGCTGTGGAAACTGAGGCTGAGAAGTGTTAGGCCACGTGCATATATTGCCCTTCACATACACCGGGCTCTCTCACCAGCAGGGGTTGTGGTCCACGTTAAGTATATTCATAAATTCATTCAACAGCATCTACCAAGCTCTGCAGATCCAGTGAGAATCAGACCTAGCCCCGGCTCCCGGGCACGACCAGTCTGGAGGGAGAGGCTGGCAGGGAAGCACACAGGGCAGTTTGTCCTTGAAGTCAGTGCTGGGGGCAGTGGGGACCCAGAAGATGCAGTTGCTGGTGCCACCTGAACAGGTTGGGGGCACGATGGGAAGGAAGGTCTGAGAGATCTGTAGATTCCTTGAAGACCAAGAATCTACTCAAGTGTAATTTTCAAAAAGGGAAAATCATGACCTTCATACAAAAAAAAAAAAAAAGAATGTGTGTCAAAGATTTTCTTTAATTCTGTAACTGACAAGGAACCAGCAAGGTGTTAAAAGTAGTTCAAATGAGAATGTTTTCTCCTGGACGAAATTCCTTAGCATGGTTATAGATAGGAATCATTTGCTTGCTACGGGCAGGAATCAATTGCATTATTATCTGTTTTCTACAAATTACTTCTATCCCTAAAGAGTTATAAAGTCAGTCAAAGACACCCAACAGCACACAGTCCTAAGGATCAGATCATCATCAGAGGATGCTCAGCCTTCCTCTGAAAGGACCTAGGACTCTCTTTTGCTTTTTCCAAGGGCTTTATATGTTTTCTTGACTAACCCTTAGAAGGATCAGGAAAAATCAGGTAGCAACTGTTCCTGAGGGAGTAGGTCATCTGGAGAGAACCTGGTCCCCATCCTTCCACCATCCTCTTCTGCTTCCAGGTGACAGATTTCCAACTCTAGCAGGAGCTGTCCAGTCAGTGCCCACCAGCAGGTGGCACTGAGGCAAATTCTCAGCAGCACGGTAGGGAATTCTGGGGCTGGGAACTGGGGACTGACTCCCAGTTTTCCACCACTGCTGGCCTTCGGGAGTCAGGTTTCAAGACTTGAGAATATCACAGGGCTGTTTCCGTGTGAGCTCACCTAGAGCCGTGAAGTCAGTCATTCACTGATTCAGCCATTTTTTCATTCAACAAACATGTGGTCAGGCCCACAAATCATGTTCCTGAGATTCTCCAGAGAATCAGTTCTTTTCTTTGCTGCCAGGACGCAGAGCGATCTGAAATTCTGAAAACTCAGAATCACTCCACTGCACCCTAGCCCTGCCTACACATGTGTCCACTTCCCTTGGAAAATTCACCTCATCAGAGGTTGAATAAAAGCTTTACTTCTATAATCTCCTTGTAAGATCTTATTATTCCCATTTTGCAGGTGAGAAAGCAGACTCCTCCTCTTCTGGGGCTGTCCCGGCTGTGTGGGAAGGCTGTGCCCCCAACCCTTGAGGACCAAAGATGGCTGAGGTGCCACCCCAGACCTCACCATTTCCCTGGCCTTCCCACAAGTTCACACTCACAGAGGCCTGCAGCATAAAAGGCACCTCCTCAGCCCTTCCCAGGGGTCATACGAGTTCTCCAAAATGTTGTGGGGATAACTACAAACTCAGTGCCCGCCCGACTCAGCAGACAAGGAGCTCTGGAGTGACCTCACCTCTCTCCTCAGCTGGGACCCCTGATCTGGGGTAGGGGCAGCCGGCTCAGGGATGGAGATGGGCAGGTGGAGTCCTGAAGGTCATTGTGGTAGTAAATCTGCGCTGGAGCGTGAGAGTGGGGGGAATGTGGCATTGGGCCACCAGAGGGCGCACCTGTCCCACTGGGCACTGGGCAGCGGTTTCCAGGAGGGTCCTGCCCTGGCTCCTTGGCCCTGCCCTGTATGCTGGGTCCAGTATCGTGGAAGAAAATCTTCCTCCCATCCTGGGAGGTGGAGAGTGAGTTAGGGTGAGGGTCCCTGCTCCCACCATGACAAACATCCACAGGACAGAGGTCACCACAGTGCCGTTGTCAAGCCCCTCCGGAATTTCCCGAAAGAGGAATCTTTGAGAGAAAAGAGTGGGACTACATGGGAGGTGGATCCTGAGGGAAAAGGGCCCTGGTCTCTAAGTACCTTGGGCCTGCAGGCAGCGAGATATGGTGGGAATGAGGTAGAGGTGGCGGGGTGCAAAGCATGTGGAGAAGTAGAGGACAGGAAACGGAAGAGGAATCATGAAGCTCTCAGAGGCCTACATTTCCCTGAGGGAAATGACGAGCCCAGACAGGCCAGGAAGATTCTCCACGCTATTAGCACAACCTTGAGTCTCCCTTCTTTCCCGAGAAGCGTGCAGCCTGACTCAGCATCCAGGACAGCTTGTACCAATGGCTTGGACTCCTTTGCTCTAAAAAATTGGGACATCCCTAAGTTGTTCCTTCAGGAAGGGTCCCTGGGCTTTTTGCAAAGGCCATGTTTCCTTTCCTCAGAAATGCTCTGAGAAACTGCTAGAAATTCTGGTTTGGCGAAGGCTGTGCAGCTGAGAAATGGGCCCCCTCAGTGGTCTTGACCAGATTTTCTGGTTTCTTCTTCTACCAGGAGAAACCAACCAGGGTGGCCTCCTTTGGACTGGTAGGTTCTCTGGGACCCTTGGATTTACCTCAGGAGAAAAAAAGGTGCATCTCTCACTATCACTAAGATGGGCACTAAGATGGGCACTAAGATGGGCACGTTGGTGCTGTATGATGGGGCAGGCCCTAGAGCCGGTAATATTGCTGAGGGCTGAGAGTCTCACTGGGAGGTATTTATTCAGGAAAGAGGTTTGTTCTGTGCAGGAATAAAGTATCTGAAATATTAGGGAACGGCAAGACCACGTTGCATCCCCTTTCCCTTTCTAGAATCTTCCTGGGACTCTGAGAGCCACTCACTTATTCAAGAAGCTTTCTTCTTGCTTATTCTTCCCCTCTGAATATACTACCGGCATCTGGCATCCATTTATGGGCTTCAGAGTCACTTCAAAATGTGGTTCAAAGACTACCTACTTAGGAAGCTTGTTTAAAATCCAGGCTCTAGGGATTGGGCCTATGAATCTGTATTAAACCGACTCCTCAGGTGATCCTAATAAATAAGGTTGAGAAGCACCGCCTTGGAGTACTTCAGATGTAGCCCACAAAGTGGCAGAGCTCTATGGGAAGCCACTTCTTCACCCTCATCCCCTCCACTGCCCCCTGACCATCTCCTAGATCTAGTTCCAGCACTCTCCAGCGACTCTCATGTCCCTCTCCTAGCAGGAGCTTGGACCTCTGAGACACACATCTTTTGTTCTGAACCTACTTCTGCTACCATCTTTTGTTTTTTTCCTACCTTCACTTTCCTTCTGTTCTGATTCTCTCCGATACTCATTTTTTTTTTTTTTTTTTTTTTTTTTTTAGCAGTACGCGGGCCTCTCACTGTTGTGGCCTCTTCCGTTGCGGCTCAGCGGCCATGGCTCACGGGCCTAGCCACTCCGCGGCATGTGGGATCTTCCTGGACTGGGGCATGAACCCGTGTCCCCTGCATCAGCACGTGGACTCTCAACCACTGCGCCACCAGGGAAGCCCTCCGATACTCATTTTTAATTTAATTTTATCATTTAAAAATCTTTGTGTTTATATAAACAACCTGAAACAAATTTTTCGGAGCTAGGTGATGAATATCCAAATGAAGGAATGAATTTCAATTGTCCCTAATCCTAGGGGATTATTAGTCCCTATGCAAATGGGCCTAATGAGCACTGCACTAGGATTTCTAATTATCCTTAATGAGCTTCCAACATGCATGGGGCATAATAGGGTAAGGTGGTTGTTACCTAAATGGCCCAGTGAATCAAGCCTCTGGTATCTATACCCTCCCACATTGACTCTGGGCTTGACCATGTGACTTGCTTTGGCCAGTGGAATACCAGTAACCATGATACAAACAGAAGCTTGAAAAGTGCTGATACTTTGGGGCTTTCATCTTGGAACTCTCATGGAATCACCATGTGAGGAAACCTAGCTTGGACTATCTTCCTTGAGGATGAAAGACCACATGGAGAGGGAGGCCCAGCCATCCCCACTGTCCTAGCTGAACTCAGCCCTCAGCCATTCCTCCAACTGAATGAAGCTGCACAAGCAAGCCCTGGAAAAACCAGCAGAAGAATGCAGCCAAGCTACAGAATCATGAGAAATAATAAAGCATTATTAAGTCCTAAATTTTGGGTGTTTTGTTATGCAGCAATAGCTGACTGATACATAAGTCATAGTAATAATCACAGAACAGTACTTCTGTGCCACTATTTCTACCTGATATTCTGTAGCCTCATGTATATCTGCTTTAGTGAAGCAATATAAAAATACACTGGCTTAAACAAGATAATTTCTTTCTCTTATATGTAAGAAGTAGGCGGTTCAGGGCTGGTGGGGCAACTCGGCCCACCCTCAAAATGGCTCTTCCATCTTTGGGTCCAAGGTGACTGCTCAAGCTCTTATTATCTTCCCACCAGCAAGAGAGAGAAGAGCAAGGGGAGGGCATGCCCAATGCTTTTAAGGGCAAAACCCGGAAGTGGCAAGTATCACTTCTATTCACATTCCTTTGGCTAGAACTTGGGCATATGGCTCCACCTAGTTGTAAAGGAGACTGGGAAATGTGTTTTCTAGCTAGGCAGGATGTGCCCAGCTAAAATATGGCAGTTCTTTTTATTAAAGAAAGGAGAAACTACATAACATTGTAAATCAACTATACTTCTATAAAATAAATTTAAAAAAAAAAGAAAGGAGAAACTAAGTATTTGAAAATAACTGGCAGTCACTGCCATAGTCTGCCTGCAGGGTGAGTATTGTCATCAATAACTATGAGTGTCCTATAGACTACGTGGTTTTATCCTCACTGTAAATCAATAATGGAGTCAAGTTTTGTTTTTGTTTTTGCGATACGCGGGCCTCTCACTGTTGTGGCTTCTCCCGTTGCGGAGCACAGGCTCCGGACGCGCAGGCTCAGCGGCCATGGCTCACGGGCCCAGCCGCTCCGCGGCATGTGGGATCTTCCCGGACCGGGGCATGGACCCGTGTCCCCTGCATCGGCAGGCCGACTCTCAACCACTGCGCCACCAGGGAAGCCCTGGAGTCAAGTTTTATGTACAAATTGGTCAGGATGATTTAGGCTGCAGGTAACAAAATACTCAACTAAATTGTTGCCTAAAGAGTTGAGAGTTTTATTATCTTAAAAGGTCTTGTTTTGGAATCAATACTGCTGTCTTCTTTCTGCCTTCCCGTCTTCTATTGATATGTTAGGGGTTCCTCCTTCACGGCTAAAAGATGGCTACAGTGGTTCCAAGCATCATATCCACAGATAAAAATAATAATAACAGCTATCATGTATCAAGTGCCCATCATGTGCCAGAGATGTCTGAACATTTTGGATGTATTTGCTCATTTGATCTTCACGACAACCCTATGAGGAAGGTGCCACTATTATTGTCACGTTGCAGATGAGGCAGGAAGATCGAGTAACTCTCTCTGGACCACACAGCTAATCAGAGCCCAGCCGTGCTTTTTTTTTTTTCTTTTTCTTGCAGTACGCGGGCCTCTCACCGCCGTGGCCCCTCCCGCTGCCTCCGGACGCGCAGGCTCAGCGGCCATGGCTCACAGGCCCAGCCGCTCCGCGGCATGTGGGATCCTCCCGGACCGGGTCACGAACCCGCGTCCCCCGCACCGGCAGGTGGACTCCCAACCACTGCGCCACCAGGGAAGCCCCCAGCCGTGCTTTTAACCCTGACTCTGTTTTTAATGGCTCAGCTGTTCGGTCAAAGACAGCATCTCCAAAAAAGAAAGCTGGGGCAGGCCTTGCTCTAAAATGGCTCTCTTTCCTTTTATTAGAGAGGGAAATCCTTCCTGAAGCCCCCAGCCCACTTCCCCTTCTGTCTCACTGGCCAGAAGAGGGTCACAGGCCTAACGCTACCCAATCACAGCAGAGGGGAGTGGGAACACATAGAATTATCTTTGACAAGTCATCAACTCCGCCCGCCCCCCTGCCGCGCGCGCTTCTCTGGGTGGGTACGTTGCCCTCTCACCTGAACACAACAGGCTTCTTTTAGTAGGGAAGCAGGGGGCAGAGTCTGCCCCCATGGCAGAACCCAGGCTTGCCTGGGGGTTCCCAGTTCATCAGGATTGAAATAAATTTGACTCAGACCCCATCCCTCACCCTCCCCAAGACTTCTGCAATTTCTCAGGCTTACAATTGTGTGGCTCTGGTTTCCTGCTTCTGCTGAATTCTAGCAGCTGTTCCCTTTATTTCTGCCCTGGAAATGACGCAAACGTTGGATGCAGCCCATTTCTTCTCCCAAGAAACCATGAGTATCAGGCTGCTCTAGTGAGCAGAAGCTGTTTGGGCCTCTGGAAGTCACAGCGCTGCTCAGCACACAACTGAAAGCGACATTATTAAAATCTGTGGCCTCCAGGCCTTCTTCACTCACGCTTCATCCCAACACCCCCAACCCTCTCTGCTGCCCTCGCTGGGCCGCCTGCTGCCATCTGCTGGCTCCCGCATCTCCACCTGCCCTCCTTCCTTCACGGCCCCCCCACCTCACCGCCCACAGGGGCTTCCCCTGCTCGGCTCACTTGTGACACCAAGCAGTTTGAGTGATTCGGCCTTCCCCAGCTTCTCCTCCTAAACTCGGCTACCTGGCTACCTTTGCCAAACCCAACAAGGGGCCTCAGAACAAAAGGGCTATTTATTTATTTAATTTTGGGCTGCGTTGGGTCTTCGTTGCTGCGCGTGGGCTTTCTCTAGTTGTGACGAGCAGGGGCTTCTCTAGTCGCGGAGCACGGGCTCTAGGCGTGCGGGCTTCAGTAGTTGTGGTGCGCAGGCTCGGTAGTTGTGGTTCGCAGGCTCTAGAGCGCAGGCTCAGTAGTTGTGGCACACGGGCTTAGTTGCTCCGTGGCATGTGGGATCTTCCCGGACCAGGGTTCGAACCCATGTCCCCTGCATTGGCAGGCGGATTCTTAACCGCTGCGCTACCAGGGAAGCCCAGGACCTTTTATTTAAAGAAGCAGGATCTACTCTCCAGAGAAGGAAGCTGTGGTTATAAATAACAATGTTCCCCCCTCTGGATTCCTCTGGGTGAAATCGAAATTTCACAATAAATTGACAGCCAAGAGGGTCCTCCCCCTGTCGGGGCCTCAGCATCCTTAAAGTTCACCATAAAAGACACAGTTGCTCTTCCAGAACCTGAGAACTAAAACCAAACTGCATTAGAAAGACACTGTCCTCCTGGAGCTTTCTAAACCCCTGTCCCCACAACTGGTGCCTCTTGATGCCTCTAGGGGTTCCCCGCTCCGACCAGCAGCTTATCTGCTTCTGAGACTCCGAAGCCTCCGTGATTCCTCGTGTGAGCCTGCTGTGAGTGATTCTGAGAGCCGGAGAAGTAGGAAGGGTCCTCAGCCCAGCATCTCTCACAATATTGCTAGAATCATCTCAGGGCCAGCATAGCTCAGAACCAAACTGCAGTCCTTGCCCAGCCCACGGGAGGCAGAGTCCCCCCCTCAGGCCTTAGCTGTCTTCTGTCTGCCCCCAGGGTTTGCTCAGATCAGAAGCACCCCCTTCCCGATCTGGTGGCTCAGACTCAGTATCCTTACTCCCAGGCTCTGTACAGGCGCATTTCTCTGACTCTCCTGCCCTGGGCCCACTGATCAAGGGTTTGGCCACCAGCGGGACTAGGGCTGAGTTGGGGAGGAGTGGGTGGAGGGAGCCCATTGTTCTGATGGAGGCATCAAGGAGGGAGGCGTGTGTA
This sequence comes from Stenella coeruleoalba, assembly GCF_951394435.1. Taxonomy (NCBI): domain Eukaryota; kingdom Metazoa; phylum Chordata; class Mammalia; order Artiodactyla; family Delphinidae; genus Stenella; species Stenella coeruleoalba. The sequence continues at coordinate 20,951,724 of NC_137169.1, forward strand.
GGAGAGAAGGCAAGGAGGAGGGGAGAGGAGCTGGCTGGGCCCTGTGAGGGGTGAAGAGCCCTGAGAACTCACCAAGAGCCTCAGTGTCAGGGCAGCCCCAGGGCTTTTAAGAACAGGAACGGCTCTCGTGCCATTTTCCACTGTGTGCTGCGTCTAAAGTCTCGCTCACACAACAGCCGGTACCTACGGTTGCTCTGTGAGCTGGGGAAAATGTTCTCCGATCCTCGTCCCTCACTTGGGTCCATTCCAGGGCAGAAATAAAGGCCATAGCGACAAGAAATCAGCAGAAGCAGGACAGTGGCCGAGATCTGGGGGAGGTCTTCGTAGAGCCACAGCCCATCTCCAACCCCAGAGGTTGGTCAGAGGCCGGGTTACATCTTGGGGGCAGACATTTGTCCCCCTCCTCCTGGGATTCTCAAGGTGTGGTCCTGGGATCATCATCATCAGCAGCAGAAGCATCTGGAAAATGCAAATCCTTGACCTTACTTGAGACCTAAGCAAGCCTGGGAGGTGAGGCCCAGAAATCTGTGTTGTAACAAACCCTCCAGGGGATTCCAAAGCACCTGGAGTCTGAGAAGCACATCAGAGCTAACAGAAGCCTGATTTTGTCCAGGTCTTGTATAACTAGGGCGTTTCCTTTCCTCTCTGCCACTTATTCATTTAGGGACAGATGTGGAACCCAGTTCTGGTCAATGAGACAGAGGAGGTTCTGGAAAGATATCCCATCCCCAACCCCCTCATAAAACAGGAAAGACATCTGCCTTTGCCCTGTCTTATCACCTTTGGACACTGTCAGAAGCTGTGTACAGAGGGGTTAAATGTGGGCGCTCTGCAGTCAGGCTGCTGGGGCATGAGTCCCAGGGTAGAGGGCAAAGGGAAAAATGGAACAAAATTGTAATAGTCATACTGCTAACATTTATCAAGGGCTTTTCATATGCCAGGTGCTGTTCTAAGTACTGCACTTAGCATATTTCACCCTCATAGCAGTTCTAAGAGGTAGGCTCTGTTATTCCCATTTTATAGATGGGGAAACTGAGGCACAGAGAGGTTTAAATGACTTGTCCAAAGTCACATAACTGATATATGGAGTCAACGATTCAGACCCAGGCTGTGGGGGTGGGCTTCAAAGGCCACATAGGAGATCTTGGCCTTCTCCTAAGTGCCACGGGAAGCTATTGAAAGATTGTAAGCAGGGGTGCAGCTCTGATTTGCCTTTTACGAGGCACTGAAGCACTTTGCTCATAAAATTTTCCAGGTGGCTGGGGACGAGCCAGATGCACTTGCAGGGCCTGTTCTTCAGCCTTTTTCACTTGCCTCTGAGCCATCAGCCCCCTTAGCAAACCCAGAGGCTTGGGTGACTGTGTGGGACCAGGGTGACTCATGCTGGTGGAGGTGGGAGAACCACAAATACTAGTCGCCCTCTGGGGAAAAAACAAATAGCACCAAATCACTGTGATATAAGTTCAATACAAGAATAGAAAGATGATCTTTGGAGAGTGGGATTGTAGGTGATTTTTTTTCAATCTGAATTTTTACAGTTTCTACCAGTTGACCATGTATCACTCGTTATTTAAAAACCAACTTTATTATGCAGAAAAAGGAAGAAGAGGGGACAAACAGCCCTCTCCGAGTGGTTGGCTTCTGCTGGTACCATCTTTCGCTGAAATAGGCATAATGATGGCTAATTCTTAGAGACTGTTGATAGAGAGTGTGCTGGCCCCTTTCTCAGTGCTTTCTGTGACATATTAACCCATTTAATCCTCACCAGGTCACAAAGCTGAGGAGTGACAGGCTAGAGTCCAGCATTTCAACCACGTACTCTGCTGCTTTTCTGGAAATTGTTTCCAAGTCCCCTGTGGATAAAAGGCCTGTCCTCCTTTCCTCTCTCCACAGTGAAAGCGGCCTCCATGTTGGGCAGCAGGATCACTCAGGTGGTGGGTTAGGAGCAGGGGAAATTGAGGAGACCGACAGGAGTGTCCCGCAGTAGTTTGAATCCTTGGAAGCCCAGACAAAACTCATTCTTCTTGTTTGTGTCAGTGCACAGAACCATCAGCCTAGACCCCAGGCTCCTGGGACTTTCATGGTACGTGTGGGTAGAGAGGGGTGGCTATTTGAGAGCTGTAGACATCCAAGCATTGTGGTTAAAAAATGTGTGGCTTCAAATCCTAGCTCTACTATTTACCAGGTGTGAGACCTTTGGCAAGTACCTTGTCTTTGTGAGTCTCAGTTTCTTCATCAGTAAAATGAAGATCTTGACAGTTGTCAGTGTTAAATGGCATAATATAGGTAAAGCCCTGAACATAGTGCCTGGTGCGTGATAAGCACTCATTAAATGATGGTTATTGTTGTTACTATTCAACAAGCGTTTAGGGAGCAACTACTTTGTGCCCAGCACTGTGCCAACAGCAAACACTCCTGGAGGTCCCAGAGCCCAGGAACTGCACCTCCAGGCTCCAAACACCCACAGACATAATTTAGCAAGAAGCCAGAGCTAGCGACCCCTAGCATGACCACGGGATGGGGTTTGAGTGAAACTGACCTCAGTCTCATGGGGCTCCTCTGCTGACACCTGGCTTATAGACATTACGGCAGCACATACCCTTTCTTTCTGGCTGGCAGAAGTCTGACATGGTCAAGGTTTGGGGGACACAATGTATCCAGGTCTCGGGGGTAAATTGTGTCTGGTCTGAACTGAGTATGGCTTACCTATTCTGTTTTGCCAGCAAAGAACTTGATCAGAGTCACTCAGGAAGTAGCTGGCAAGGCTAATCTTTCAACTGGTGCAGTTTGGGGGTGAGTGTGTGACTTCATTCTGACAAACAAGGAATAGTAGGACGTATGTCACAAGATTGTTGGAAGAATTGAATTCATGGTTACACACAAAGTGCTTAGAACAGTTACTGGCATTCATAAGTATATGACCGGGGTTAGTAGACTGGTTTTATCTTCCTCTCCCACCACCCTTTCCTCTCTGTTTCAGCTACTTTACATACTCTGTACCTTAAATCACTATTTACAAACAAATATCTATATTTCCTGATCTACCTTATGACAGATCTAGTCATTTAACTAAGTTCTGGCTCATGGAATGTAAGTAGAAGTTGTTGTTTAACTTCCAGGAATTGCCCTTAAACAAGACTGTGCCATTCTCTTCCCCTTTTCTTTTCTGAAATGCAGGCATGATGGCTGGAGCTGGAGCAGCCATTTTGGACCACGAAGCAAAGCTGAATGTGGAGGATTTGGGACCAACAAGATAGAAAAAGTCTAGGTTCCTAATGATTGTGGAACCACCATACCAGCCTGAATCCAGGACATTCCTGGACATTCACATGAGAGATGGAAACTTCTAACTTCCCTCTTGTTTAGGCTCCTGTTGTTTTGGGTATCTACCCCTCACCGATGCAGTGAATCCAGACTGATTCAGGAACAGAACTTGGATTTGGACCCAGGCTTGCCTGTCCCTGAGACACCCCACCAGCTACATGGCAGACTACCTGAATCAGAATCATGGGTGTGGAACTTGGTTAAAATGTGTATTCCAGGGCTTCCCTGGTGGCTCAGTGGTTGAGAGTCAGCCTGCCGATGCAGGGTACACGGGTTCGTGCCCCGGTCCGGGAAGACCCCGCATGCTGTGGAGCGGCTGGGCCCGTGAGCCATGGCCGCTGAGCCTGCGCGTCCGGAGCCTGTGCTCCGCAACGGGAGAGGCCACAACAGTGAGAAGCCCGCGTACTGCAAAAAAAAAAAAAAAAAAAAAAAAAATCTGTATTCCAGAGTCCCACATCAGCTCTGCCAAGTTAGACTTTCCAGAGTTAGGACCTGGACAATTCTACTTAAAGCAAGATGCCCACCCAGAGGGTTCTGATGTACACTCAAGTCTGAGAACATGACATGTCATTCTGTTTCCTCTTGCAAATCCTAAGAAAATCAGAAGTCCATTCTGATCCTTTGGGTAGAACTAAAGGTAAGTAGAACTCAGGGGCCTAAAAATAACAGAGGACTCTGGGTTGGAAGGGGGCTTGTGGACAGAGGTCAAGAGTCAGGAGCCTCAGGTAATCTGCATCTATCCCCCGAGGCAAGGGGCTGTGCAGCCCTCTCTGAGGTCGAGGACGCAGCTCTGTTGCGGTGGGGGGTAGGGGTGGCTGGATAATGTGGAGGGTCAGCCATCTCCACACTCCTGCCCTCACACATGGCAGTTGCTCCAAAGCTGGGGTCGTCTGAGTCCCTGAGTGTCTCTGGCATATTGAGATGCCCTTATGGAGCCCAGGACAAGCCCCAGGAGGCAAATCTCAGCTCAGGAGCCTGGATTTTGGTGCAAAGCTGTTTCCCCCTTTGCCAGCCACTGTTCTCCTTCTGAGAAACAGCTCATGCCTTTCATAAGCTGGTGGGCCCCAGGGGAGACTCAAAGCCTGACATGAGGTACCTGGGGACCATGTGACGAGAGCTGCGTGCTGTCTGACTTTGCCACAAAGTCAGGTGTGCCCAGCAGCATCTGTCACCAAAGGGAGAAGGCACACAGGGAGAGAGACCGGGCCCAGGCACGTCCTGAAGCCCAGGCGAGCGCTAAGCAGGCAGCTAACTCCCTGGAGGCCCTTCCCCAGCTTCCAGCTGCCCCTCCCTCCGCCCACACCTCAGACGCAGGTCCCCCAGGCCCAGTTGCCCAAGGGTTGAAAACTCGATCCTGTGCCATGTAAAGAGCTCGGGGGACACTTGGCCGAATACTCGGTGAAGATGGAACTCACGGGCAGAGCGCCCACAGACAGCAGGTCCCTGGTGAGACTGGAGGCACCATGGGACAGAGGGGCCCTGGTCCCCACCTTGTTCTCCCTTTCACAGGCGAGCGTGAGAAGGACCTTGGGGTGATGGCGTGAGGGGAATGAATGCTAAGCAGTCTGACCTTAAGCGTCAGCTATCTGGGAAAGCCAGCCTGGAGGCCTTGGGCGCCTGTGCCCCACCTCATCATCATCCCAGGAAAGGCTGAGCTCAGGCACAGCCCCTCCTTCAGGGACCCAGAGCCACTGGTCCCAGCTTGCTAGTTGCCAGGCAACCCAGGATGAGCCTTCGAGGTCATTTCTCAGACAATCCTGAGGTCTCTCCACAGGCTGCTGACAGATGGTTCCACAGCCGCCAGCCCAGCCGGAAATCGATTGCTGCGGCACGGCTGCCCGTTTCCGACGGCGACAGTGACGAGAAGCCTTTTCAGGGTTTCTAGCAGTACATTTCGTTGTCCGTTTTGCCTGGAAGGAGAGGCGGCTTGAGGTCAGGCTCTATGTCAGTTCAGGGCAGTGGCTGGTCTTGCCAGGGGGGCAGGGATTTGGAGGGAGGGAGATCGGAGGACTGGTGATAAGGAGGTACTCTGTGGTTGGCCTCTCAGGATGGGCCCGGATTGCGAGAGAACGATTGTCCCAGGTGACTGTCCACCAAGGGGCACCCTTGAATGGAGGCTCAATATTCAGGGGACGCCTGTGGGTGTCATTCCCTTCCCTTCTCTGTTTTTAGGACCTGGACAAAATTAGAGAAAATATTGCAACATCCACTAGGCCTTACCTTTGATACTTCTAATTGCAGTGAGAAATTTTAGGACAAAAGAGACAAGTCATGGCTTTTTCCTGTCCTGTTATCCTGACCCAAGAAAATGCTAGCAACATTTGGCCACTATTCCCTGGGGACAGAACTAGTCACAACTAGATTGTGACTCTTACTCATTCCAGGCAGCTTCAGAGGTGACATCTCAGCATGACTTTCTTGCCTTCTCTGAGGCACGAAGAGCTTCAACTTTCTGATAGAAATGTTAAACTGCAAGCCAGCATTTTTTTTTTCTAGGACAAGGACAAACTCCCTTAAGAATTTTGCAAACATTACATGTTCTCTTTCCCCTTGTTGCAATGTGTATAATTTATCTTATGGTGTTACTTGCTTAATAGTCATAGTTTGTTAATTTCATCTGTTTCCCAAGAAGAGGACAAATTGTTACATGGTGACACCCTGGGTTCTGAGAGTCTCCGTAAGCCACAGCTGGTCAAGAACCTCATCAGTGGAGGAGCAGCAATTTGTCCTCCTGCAATAGAACCTTATTGTAGAGTTGGATGTGCTTCCCCATCCTCCTGCACCTCCATTCTTTTTTTTTTTTTTTCACAGTACATGGGCCTCTCACTGTTGTGGCCTCTCCCATCGCGGAGCACAGGCTCTGGATGCGCAGGCTCAGTGGCCACGGCTCACGGGCCCAGCCGCTCCGCGGCATGTGGGATCTTCCCGGACCGAGGCACGAACCCGTGTCCCCTGCATCGGCAGGCGGACGCTCAACCACTGTGCCACCAGGGAAGCCCTGCACCTCCATTCTTAAACTTACTGAATGGCAGCGTTGGGCCTTGTCTAAGACAGCATGGCCCACTACAAAGAAGCTCATGTTTCTGTGAAGACCAAAGGCATACAACAGCAGGCCAGTGCCCATGAGGTTCAGTGGTCTTTCCTTGTGTCCCCACGCAGGACTAGGTGGCCTTGAAGCATGGGGAAATGTCCCACTGCAGGCTCAGTTGTGATATGAGCTGAGAGACACCTCCACATGAGACCTGCTGGCCTGAAGATGGTGGAGCGTTCTGAACCAATATCAACATAGGATGCTAGTTCTCCTGGAGTCATACACGTGGGTCTGGGAGCCAGCGCGGGGAGGTTGGAGCGGTACATACTCAGTACCCAGGAGGAGAACTGGGTCCATCAAGAGATACAAAAGTGATTCCTCTGAAGTGGAAGCTGAGACTGTCACTGGCCACTGAGAAAACAGGTAATGAGGTGGATTACGGTGTTGGCTGGGTGTTGACCTTGACTGTGGAGAGGAAATGCAGGCTGCCATAAAGCAGAGACAAGGAGGAACCTGGAGATAGCCCGGGGTGGGGTGCGATCATCTGGACACCTCCTTGTTCCTCCAGTCCCAGTGGTAAAAGTAAATGGAGGGGTACCTGACCATACCCCCTGCAGTGCACAATGAATTAATATTTTCTATAAATCCTGTAATTATCTTGTGAATAGCACAATTATATTGCATTGTATTCTGTGTGTTAAAAGCATTCATTTGTTAAATGTAAACATTTAAAATATACCATGTTGGGGTTTCCCTGGTGGCGCAGTGGTTGAGAATCTGCCTGCCAATGCAGGGGACACGGGTTCGAGCCCTGGTCTGGGAAAATCCCACATGCCGCGGAGCAACTGGGCCCGTGAGCCACAACTACTGAGCCTGCGCGTCTGGAGCCTGTGCTCCGCAACAAGAGAGGCCGCGATAGTGAGAGGCCCGCGCACCACAATGAAGAGTGGCCCTCTGCTCGCCGCAACTAGAGAAAACCCTCGCACAGAAATGAAGACCCAACTCCGCTAAAAATAAATAAATAAATTTATTTAAAAAAAAAAGTAAATGGAGGATTTCTACCCTACATGGAGATAATACACGCGGGGTTGAGATTCTTCATGAATGAAGTCTTGAATCATGAATGAATCCTCCAGCGGTGGTGCTGGCTAAAGGCATAAGGAACGTGCAACCGGAAGTGCCATTGAGAACCACTGCCCCAGGAGGACCAACAGGCTCAGATGCCCCTTGGTGGGCCCTGTGGAGGGCGGTGGGGTCTAGACCAGGACAGTCAAGAGGGAGCCTGGTCAGACAGCCCAGCCCCTCCTAGGGCAACTGGGAACCCTGAGTCCTTCCAGCCTCTCCTCCCCTCTCCTCTTCTCCAGCCCCTAGTGCCCAGCTCTCTCTTCCCGTTGGGAAGGACAGGGGCCTCTGGCCCTAGAGAATAGTTTGGTTGATTTCCCTCTCTCCCCAGTAGCACCTTTCAAAAGTGGTCCATAGAGTTGTGTCAGAGTTTGTGTCTGGCGTCTGACCTCTTGGATTCCAGCCCCAGCACAATTACTTGCTAAGGGTGTGTATGTGTGTGTGCCCACGTGCGAGATACTTAGTCTTTCTGTGGCATAGTTTCTTCCCCTATGAAAGGGGAAAAAGTACCTAAATCTTATGAATTATTGTTGAAATTAAATGTAGAACTAAAACCAAAAGGTTGGGCTTCCCTGGTGGCACAGTGGTTAAGAATCCGCCTGCCAATGCCAGGGACACGGGTTCGAAACCCGGTCCGGGAAGATCTCACATGCCAAGGAGGAACCAAGCCCGTGTACCACAACTACTGAGCCTGTGCTCTAGAGCCCGCGAGCCACAGCTACTGAGCCCGCGTGCCACAACTACTGAAGCCTGCATGCCTAGAGCTCGTGCTCCGCAACAAGAGAAGCCACCACAATGAGAAGCCTGTGCACCGCAAGGAAAAGTAGCCCCCGCTTGCTGCAACTAGAGAAGGTTCGTGCACAGCAATGAGGACCCAATGCAGCCAAAAATAAATAAATAAATTTGTAAAATCGTAAGATTTCTAAAAGAAAAAATAGGAGAAAAATTTTACAATCTGTAGGTAAGAAAAAGTTTCTTAGACTGGACACAGAAAACAATAACCATCAAAAAACAGTAAATTAGACTTCATCACAAAAGTCATCTTTAATAAAATGAATAGACAAGCCACGGAGTGGAAGAAAATATTCACAAAACCCATATCTTGACAAATGATTTGATTCCAGAAAATATAGAGTTTCTAAAACTCAATGATAAAAAGACAAATACCCAGTTTTAAAATGGGCAAAAGATTTGAACAGATACGCCACAAAGAAAGATATGAACTTGGCCAATAAGCATAAGACAAGACATTTAACATCATTAGTTGTCAAGGGAATGTAAATTAAAGCCACAATGAGATACCACTGCAAAACCTAACAGAATGGCTAACAATGAAAAGACAGTCCCAAGAGACACTGAGGATGTGGAGCACCTGGAATGCTCGTGTAGTGTTGGTGAGAGGATAAAATGGCTCCGTCACTTTGGGGAAAAATCTGGCAGTTTCTTATAAAACTAAATACATACCCTGTGACTGGCAAGTCCACTTGTAGGCATTTACTAAAGAGACATGAAAATATATGCCCACAAAAAGATTTGGACAACAAGATTCATAGCAGCTTTATTGACAAGCCCAAATTGTAAACAGCCCAAGTGTTATCAACAGGACAATAGATTTGACTGTATACTTACAATAGAATACTAACCAGTAAGGTAGAAGGGACTATTGCTAGATGGCAGCAACATGGATGAATCTTAGAAACAGGCTGAGGGAAAGAAGCCAGACACGGAAGAACACATAGTGTATAATTCCATTTATATGAAGTTCTAGAACAAGCACAACAAATCTATGGTTAAAAAAATTATTCCAGGGCTTCCCTGGTGGTGCAGTGGTTGACAGTCCGCCTGCCGATGCAGGGGACACGGGTTCGTGCCCCGGTCTGAGAAGATCCCACATGCCACGGAGTGGCTGGGCCCGTGAGCCATGGCCACTGAGCCTGCGCTTCCGGAGCCTGTGCTCCGCAACGGGAGAGGCCACAACGGTGAGAGGCCCGCTTACTGCAAAAAAAAAAAAAAAAGTAAAAAAGGGGGCAGAAGACCTGAATAGACGTTTTCCCAAGGAGGTCATGCAGATGGCCAAAAGGCACATGAAAAACTGCTCAGCGTCAGTAATCATCAGGGAAATGCAAATCAAAACCACAGTGAGATATCACCTCACACCTGTCAGAATGGCGATCCTCAAAAAGAACACAAATAACAAATGTTGCTGAGGATGTGGAGAAAAGGGAACCCTGTACACTGTTGGTGGGAATGTAAATTGGTGCAGCCACTGTGGAAGACAGTGGAGGTTTCTCAAAAAACTAAAAATGGAACTACTAGATGAACCACCAACTCCACTTCTGGGTATATATCCGAAAGAAACAAAAACACTAATTCGAAAAAATACATGCACCCCAATGTTCATAGCAGCATTATTTACAACTGCCAGGATATGGAAGCAAACTAAGTGTCCACCAAAAGATGACCGGATAAAGAAGATGTGGTGTATATACAACAGAATACTACTCAGCCATAAAAAAGAATGAAATTTTGCCATTTGCAGCAACATGGATGGACTTGGAGGGTATTATGTTAAGTGAAATAAGTCAGACAGAGAAAGACAAATAATGTATGATATCACTTATATGTGGAATGTAAAAAATACAACAGATAAGTGAATATAACAGGAAAGAAACAGACTCACAGATATAGAGAACAAATTAGTGGTTACCAGTGGGGAGAGGGATCAGGATAGGTGCATAATAAGGGTAGGGGATTAAGAGGTACAAACTATTGTGTATAAAATAAGCTACAAGCGGGAATTCCCTGGTGGTCCAGTTGTTAGGACTTGGTGCTTTCACAGCCGAGGGCCCGGGGTTCAATCCCTGATCAGGGAACTAAGATCCCACAAGCCACATGGCACAGCCAAAAAATTACTAAATAAATAAAATAAGCTACAGAGGGAATGGATAAAGAAGTTGTGGTGCATATATATGATGGAATATTACTCAGCCATAAAAAGGAACAAAATTGGGTCATTTTTAGAGATGTGGATGGATCTAGAATCTGTCATACAGAGTGAAGCAAGTCAGAAAGAGAAAAACAAATATCGTATATTAACACATATATGCGGAATCTAGAAAAATGGTGCAGATGAACCAGTTTGCAAGGCAGAAATAGAGAGACAGAACAAACGTATGGTCACCAACGGGGGAAAATTGGAGGGGGGGAATTAGAAGATTGGGATTGACATATATACACTAATATGTACAAAATAAATAGGTAACTAATAAGAACCTGCTGTAAAAAGTAAATAAATAAAATTAAATTTAAAAAATAAAATAAAAGTAACAGAAAACCCTAAAAAAAAAAAAGCTAAACAGGGAATATAGCCAGTATTTTATAATAGCTATAAATGGAGTATAACCTTTAAAAATTGTGAATCATTATACCATACACTTGTAACATATAATATTGTACATCAACTATATTTCTATAAGAAAAAGAAAAAAAGAACTGCAAACAAATATTGAACTCTAGTCAATGCTATTCATGCTGGAGTGTTTAGGAATGAAGTGTACTGACACCTGCAAATTACTCTTAAATGCATTAAATATAAGATGTGTTGTTATTCACAATAGTCAAAATGTGGAAGCGATCCAAGTGTCCATTAACAGTTAGATAAACAAAATGTGGTATAGACACATAAAGGAATATTATTCAACCTTAAAAGGGAAGGAAATTCTGACACACTCTACAACATGAATGAACCTTGAAGAAATTTTGCTAAGTGAAATAAGCAAGTGACAAAAGGACAAAAACCTCTATGATTCCACGTATATGAGGTGCTTAGAGTAGTCAGATTCATAGAGACAGAAAGATCGGTGGTTGCCAGGGGCTGGAGGTGGAGGGGAATGGGGAGTTATTATTTAATGGGTGCAGAGTTTCAGTTTTGCAAGATGAAAAAAATGTGGAGATGGATGGGGATGATGGTCACACAATATGAATGTACTTAATGCCACAGAACTGTACACTTAAAAGTGCTTAACATGGCAAACTTTGTGTTATACGTATTCTACCACAATTAAAATAGACAAAGTAAGATGCATTGATGGACAAATACATGATGAAGCAAATATAGCAAAATGTTAACAATTATAGAATCCAGGTAGTGAGTATATGTGCATTCATTGTACAGTTTCTTCAACTTTTCCATGCATTTGAAATTTTTCAAAATAAAATATTGGGAAAAAATAGATATGGGAAAATAGTAATAGTGTAAATTAGTACAACATTCCTGGAAAAAAATTCAGCAGCATTTATCAAGAGCCTTGCCCCACTAATTTCCCTGTTCTAAGGGAATAATTGGAAATGAGAACAAAGATGTATGTAAAATTGGAATTGTTACTTTAATACTTGGCAGAACTTAGCATGGAGGCCTGGGATTTTCTCTGTAGGAGGATATTTGACTGCCGATTCAATTCCTTTACTCATGTGATGAGCAGACTCTAAGATGACCCACTTCTGGTATCAAGTCTTTGTGTAATCTGCTCCCCTTGAGTGTGGGAAAGACATGTGATTTGCTCCTAAACAATAGAATATGGAATCATGGAATGTCGCTTCCATGATTAGGTTACATAAGATTGTTACTTCTGGCTGGCTGGCAGACTCTCCCTAGACTCTCCCTATTGCCTTCTTGGCTTGTACCCTCTGATGAAGCAAGTGGCTGTGTTGGAGAGGTCCGTGTGGCAAGAAACAGATGGTGACCTCAGGTTAAGAGCCAGCTGGGAACTGAAGCCCAGAGTCCAACAACTTTTGAGGGACTGGATTCTGCAAACAACCATGTGAACCTATAAGTGGACTTTCCCCAGTTGAGCCTTCAGATAATACCTAGCCCTGGCCAAAAATTGCAGCCTTGTGAGAGATTCTGAAACGGAGCACGCACCTAAGATGTGCCCAGACTCCTAACCCACAGAAATCATGAGATAATAAACTGTGGTTTTTTTTTTTTTGCGGTACGTGGGCCTCTCACTGTTGTGGCCTCTCCCGTTGCGGAGCACAGGCTCTGGACGCGCAGGCTCCGCGGCCATGGCTCACGGGCCTAGCCGCTCCGCGGCATGTGGGATCTTCCCGGACCGGGGCACGAACCCGTATCCCCTGCATCAGCAGGCGGACTCTCAACCACTGCGCCACCAGGGAAGCCCTAAACATGTGTTTTTAATTTGCTAAGTTTGTTGTAATTTGTCACATAGCAATAGGTTACTAATTATAGAACTATTCAGATATCTTATTACTTTTTGATTCAGTTTTGGAAAATAGTAGTTTTCTAGAAATGTATTCATTTTGCCTCAGTTTTCAAATATGTTGGCATAAAGTTGTTCTGTTTAAAAACTTGATTGTAAAATATAACTCACATACAGAAAGGTGCATAAAACATAACTGCATAGTATAATGTACAATTACAAAACAAACATCTGTGTAATCACCACCCAAGTCAAGAAATAGAATATCGCCAGCACCCCAGGAATCCCCATGGGCCCCTTCTCAATCACATCCCCACCTTTCCTCTTAGGAGTAATCATTCTTTGATTTACGGTTATCTCTGCCTAGTGTTATAGTTTCATCGTTCTCTGTAGCTTATCCATCCTCATATAATATAGTTTAGATTTTTCTGTTCTTGAATTTTAAATAAATGGAAAAATTCCCTACATATCTTTTGTGTTTTGCTTCTTCTGCTCATCACTGCATTTATAACATTAATTCATGTTGTTGTGGAGTTCTAGTTTATTGTCACTTCTATTTAATATTCCATGCTATGATTATACCCAAATTGACTTAGCTACTTTACTATGGATAGGCATTTTGATTGTTTCCAGTTTGGGGCTCCATAAACAATTCTCCTCTGAACATGTCTCCTGGTGCACAGTCCGTGCATTTCTTAGGGCATTTTTCCAGTGGGGATGTTGCAGGGTCACAGGATGTGAGTATTTACACCACTTTACTGGAGAATGCCAAACTCTCCCCCAGAGTCACCAGCAGTGTATGAGAGTTCCTGTTGGACCATACCCTTGTGACCACTTGGTCTTGTCCCACTTTTGAATTTTACCCAACTGGTGTGTGTATAGCGGTATTTCATTATAGCTTTTGTACTACCTTGATTGTTTATGGAGTTAAGCACTTTTCCATGTATTCATTGGTCATTCGGATTTCCTTTTGTTTTACAAAGCATGTATTGAATTTATTTGCCCATTTTTCTATTTGGTGGGTTTGTCTTTTCATGTTGATTTGCAGGAGTTCTTTATATATTCGAAATAAGACTCCTTTATCAGTTATATGTGCTCAAGTATTATTCCAGTGTATGGCTTGTCTTTTCATTCTCTTTGTGGAGTTTCTGGATTGTGATATAATTAAATGTATCTATTTTTCCTTTATGGTCACTTATGATAACTTGTTCCCTTGTTTGCATGGTTAATGGTTCACATTTTAAAAAACATGTTGAAATTTTGAGGCTTAGGATGACGGTGCATTCCTTCGGAGGGCTTTCGCTTCTATCAGGTGCTAGGGGACATTACGAGCCCAGGACCATTTTAAATTAAATTTACAGTCTGAATATTTGTAGACCATGATAGATGATGTGAATTGTATGCATAAGGGACAGCTTCAGGAAGCAACTTCTCAGGGATATGGTCTCTTTCCTCCTGCTCTTTTCGGCACCATGGCGTATTTCCTTATAATCCCCGGGGTGGGGGGGGCGGGGGGGATGGTTTCTGCTGCTTCACTCTTACAGTGAGAGTGTGGCCCCTTAGGGTCTCTTATCAGCTTCTCCTTCTTGGTTAGGTCCTAGGCTTTGTGAGATCGTCAAACCCGAAGCCCATCAGATATCAAACCCAAAGTCGGCAAATGACCTCAGGGAAAAACATCTCCACACCTTGACTAACCTCACTCATTTCGCTTAGGTTTTGCCTGGTTATTCATTATAAACTTGTCAGAATTCAAGGATGCTTGTTCATTATAAGCATCTTCTTAAAAAATCTTCTTTTCAGGAAGATGTTTTTAGGAAGATGCTTACCAGAAACTTCACTCCGAAAGACTTATGTACTAAGATGTTAATTGGCAAACTAGTTAAAATACATACAAATTAAGTAGAATCGGTAGTGTTCAAAAAAAGGTGAATTATTAAATTATGATATCCATATATGACAATTACCGTGCCCATTTTCTAAAGTACCCCCTATGGCAAAGACTGTCAGATGTTCATCAAAAGCTGTTGTCTCCTTCTTTTGTATTAGCAGTAGGGTTACTTAGCTGCCAAGCTAGAAACTACATTTCCCAGCCTCCATTGTAGCTGGGTGTGGCTACATGATAGATTATTATCAGTGGATGTGAGCAAAAGTGATGGGTGTCACCTCCAAGCCCAGGCCTTCAAGTTTAGGTGCATTCCCCTTCATGCCCTTTTTTTTCCCATTGGGCTAAACTTGGGCCATGATTTGACTATGAAGATGAAGACAACACCTTAGGAGGTGTCAGAGCCACAGGATGGGAGAGACCTAGTCCCTGAATGACCACAGGGAGCACAGGGGCCCCAACAATCTGGACCACTCATCTCAGGATTGTTACATGAGAAAAAAAAACAAACTTATGTTGAGTTACTGTATTTTGGGATATCTTTGTTAAAGCACTTTGCCTTTCCCCCTAATTAATACACACCCACTTAATGCTCGCATTTCATGGAGATGTCAATCCATTGACCTCAGTTGTTCTTCTTCCTCCCATCTTTTTTAGTTTGTTTGTTTGTTTTTGTTTTTGCGGTACGCAGACCTCTCACTGCCGTGGCCTCTCCCACCGCGGAGCACAGGCTCCGGACGCGCAGGCCCAGCGGCCATGGCTCACGGGCCCAGCCGCTCCGCGGCACGTGGGATCCTCCCAGACCGGGGCACGAACCACTGCATCGGCAGGCGGACTCCCAACCACTGCGCCACCGGGGAAGCCCCTTCCTCCCATCTTTACTTCTCTTGGGATCTCTTCTTGACTCTACGGTCTCTTATGACAATCACATCCCTGCAATATTGTCTTTAGCCCCTCTTTCATTTCATTTTACTTAGCAAAACTCATCCTTCTGGTGCCTGTGTTCAAGTATCTGAAGATCACTGATAAAATCATACAATTAAGGCTGACTGGTTTTCTGTTCTCAAACAGAAAATGGACTCAACATGGAAAATTCTACTATGTTTTTTGAATAAGCACAATTTTCTTCTTCTCTACTCTCTCAAGATGACAGTTTCATTTCTTTTCCTTGTTCTTCAAAATTTGTACCTCCTTTCCTAGGTTCATTCTTGTTTGGTGACCTTGCCTCATTTTTTCCTAAGAGAATTAAAGCCTTCAATCACACCGACAACGTTTCATCTTCCCGCCGCTAAATCTGCAAACCCACCTGCTTCTGCAGGCCCAGGAGAAGCTGTCCCCGCTTCTTTCAAGGGTGTCTGACTCTGAATCTCTGCCTCTTTTACATTCTCAAAGTGTTTTCTTCTCAACTGGGTCATTTTCCAATAGCTCACGGATATCTGTAATATCTCTCTTGTTTCGCCCAACGAAACAAGACACATATCTCTGTTCACTTTCTATTCCGTATGAAACATAACCACAGACTTAGCGGCTTAAAACAATCCAGATTTATTGCGTCACAGCTTCTGTGGGTCAGAAGTCCAGCAGGTTTTTGCTGGGCTCTCTGTCCAGGGTCTCACCAGGCTGAAAGCAAGGCTCTGGTTGGCCAAGGCTCTGATCTCCTCTGAAGCCCAGGTTTCTCTTCAAACTCACTAATTGGTGGCAGAATTCAGCTCCTTGCTTCTCTATCCACACTGTCTCCCTAGGTTAATGTCAGTTCATCTGGTGATGTGGCTTTAAACGCCATTTAGATACTGAAAGACTCACACCATTTTATCTCTAGCCCAAACCTCTTCCCCAAGTTCCAGACTCATTTCTGTGGGAACTTATCTGATAGTTTCATTCAGGTCTCTCACTGGCATCTCTAACTAAACGTGTCCTAAGGGGAACTCTGGATTTCCTGCTCCCCAAACCCGTTCTCCCTCTGGGCGACTGCACCAACCCGCACCCAGTCAGAGAGCCAGGAACCTGGAGTTTTCCTTGATCCCTGCCTTTCCCTCACTTCTCATACACAGCCTGTCAGGGTCTGTCATTACACCTCTAAATTACACACATCTGCGTCAGCACTGTCTGCACCCTAGCCCTGACCTCTGTCACGTTTTCCTGGACTACTGTTCTAGTCTCCTTACTTCCATCCCAGACCCCCTAAATCAATTCTCCATATGGCCCAAAGGAATCATTTAAAAGCATAAATCAGGTAATATAACTTTCCTGCTTAAGTCATGTGAATAATTTCCCAATGCACTTCAAATAAAATTCACTTTCTGGGACTTCCCTGGCAGTCCAGTGGTAAAGACTCCATCTTCCACTGCAGAGGGTGCAGGTTTGATCACTGCTCGGGGAACTAAGATACCACATGCCTCGCAGAGCGGTCAAAAAAAAAAAAAAAAAAATTCACTTTCCCCCCTGGCCTATGAAGTCTGTGGTCTGTGTAATCTGACCACTGTCTTCTCTGAAGCTCTCAAAACTGTCATTGTCCTGCCTGTCCCTCTGACAGAACAATCTCTCTACTGTTCATCAGGGCTGGTTCCCTCTTTCCTTCAGCTGTGGTTTAAATGCTACCAGCTCAGAGAGCCCTTCGCTCTCCAATGAATCTAAAGGGTCCCCTCCTAGTGCTCCCTCCGTCTCTTTCAGGGCACTTGTTTGATGTGTGCACTTGTTTATTGTGCATCTGCCTTACCAGTCCATGGTTGGTTTCACCTTTGCACGAATGGTGAACTTGCAGAGAATGGGACGCTATTCTAGCTGTGGGACAGGGCTGACTTCTAACCAGCCAGGCTCCCAGAAGCCTCCCAAGTAGCAGCAGAAGAGCAAGTGCTGCAGGGGTGAATTATCCAGGATGTGAACTCAGGGCTGGTCACTAGATTTTTTTAAACATTTTTTTAAAATTTACTTTTGGCTGCATTGGGTCTTCGTTGGGTTGCGCGGGCTTCTCATTGCAGTGGCTTCTCTTGTTGTGGAGCACGGGCTCTAGGCTTGAGGGCTTCAGTAGTTGTGGCTCTCGGGCTCTAGAGCACAGGCTCAGTTGTAGCACACAGGCTTAGTTGCTCCCCGGCATGTGGGATTTTCCCAGACCAGGGCTCGAACCCGTGTCCCCCGCATTGGCAGGTGGATTCTTAACCACTGCGCCACCTGGAAAGCCCCAGATTTTTTGATATCATATTTTAAATGGATATAAAATTTACACCTAGCAAAATGCACACATCCTAAATGTACAATTCAAGGAGTTTTGATAACACCCTGATCAAGATATACAACACTTCTATCACCCCCAAAATTCCTACTTTCCCCTTCCTGGTCAATCCCCAAACCCCACAGGCAACCACTGTTGGTAGCTGGATTTTTTTTTTTTTTTTTTTGCGGTACGCGGGCCTCTCACTGTTGTGGCCTCTCCCGCTGTGGAGCACAGGCTCCGGACGCACAGGCTCAGCGGCCATGGCTCACGGGCCCAGCCACTCCGCGGCATGTGGGATCTTCCCAGATCGCGGCACAAACCCGTGTCGCCTGCATTGGCAGGCGGACTCTCAACCACTGCACCACCAGGGAAGCCCGTGGTAGCTGGATTTTTATTCCCTGTTCAGGCAAGGGCAGTGGAGTGTTTCTATGATACTCCAGCCAATCCATATATCTTGACACCACTATTTTTATCAATGAGACCCATTTCTATAATTAAAAAAATTTTTAATTTATTTTATTTTTTAGCAATAAATGTATGTATATTGTTTTTGTAGACAGTGCTATTGCACACTTAACAGACTACAGTATAGTGTAAATATGACTTAAAAATATTTTTTATTTTATATGGGACTACATTGATTTATAATGTGTTAGTTTCAGGTGTACAGCAAAGTGATTCAGTTATACATATACATATATCTGTTCTTTTTCAAATTATTTTCCCATTTAGGTTATTACAGAATATTGAGCAGTTCCCTGTGCTATACAGTAAGTCCTTGTCGGTTATCTGTTTTAAATACAGTAGTGGGTATATGTCAATCCTAAGCTCCCAATTTATCCCTCCCCCTCTGTGAGACCCATTTCTAATATTCAGTGTGCCAACTGGCACGGCTTCTGGGGTCAATGGGAATTAAAATAAGCTGAAGCTCTGGTAGTGGTCAGGACTGGAGAATGGCCCTTCTGGCTAAATGAGAGCTGATAACTTCCAACCCTCTTCCCTCTCAGTGTGAATTCCAAATCAGAGCAATTGTCTGCTCCCTGGAGCAGAGCTGAAACTAATACACATCTAACATCACGCAGTTTATGCCCAAATTCAGACACTACAGTGAAGTAGAACCAGTGGAACAGGCTAAGCAAAAGGGACCTTGGGGGTTGGAGGGTGGGTCTGGAAAGCCAGCCAGTGGACCCAGGGCTGGTGGGCTGCTGAAACAGTGAGTCTGGGTGATGTGTCCTCCAGGGCACACACCCAGCCCAGCAGACGTAGATCACATCAGAACACAGTCTTCCCTTATGACCTGCCACCTTGTTTCAGAGCCACCCCTGACCTCCCCCTTCGCCTTCCACGATGCAGGCTGGTACCAGGGGCTCCTTGGGGATGTGGAAGGAGAAACAGCTCCAGAGGTGCTTGACCAAGGCTGCCCCCTTCTCTTTCTCTGCAGCTCCCAGACTTTCCACCTTGGACTCAGGGACTGCCTCTCCTGGGTTCAATTTCCTTGGTCTTTCTTCCTTATATCACTCTCTGGGACACCCTGGACGCTAAGAAGGTGGGCTTCAACTATCTACAAGTGTCCCCTTCCACACACCCCCCCCATTCTCTCCCTGAGCACAGAGAACAGCATACAATGGGTCCTCAAAAAATATTCCTTGATGGAAAATTGCTTTCCTGGCTCTCACTGACATGGTCCTTTTACTGAGTTTATGACGTGGGCAGTAATTATGAATCCTTTGCTACAGACAAGGAAATGAGGCTGAGTGTGTCTGCCTCACCAGACTGCCAGTTCTTCCAGGATGGGGCTCTGTGCTTCCGTCTCTCCACACCAACACACACCCCGCACTGAGCCTATTTGCTGAATTGCACGAGGGCAGCTAAGGCTTAGTTTCCTTATCCGTAAAATGATGCATCATGTCTGGCGTTCTCCATGTGCCAGTACCGATCCACTCTTCACTTTTCTCCATTCTGCACTGGTCAACAGAGGCTGACATTTCCTAAGACTGCAGCTCTCATCAGGTTCTGGGACCATCCCTTGCTCCCTGGGTGGTGAAGCTTCCTGCCGCTGCTAGCCCCTGAGCACCTCACCAGCCTTTGTTGGTTCCTTTAACTGTGCCCACTACTTTGAAATAATCCTTTCATCAAACCCTTTTCAATTACCCCTTTAAATGTGCCATCTGTTTCCATCCAGTGCCCTGACTGCTACAATAATTGGTACCAGAATAGCCTCAGGAAACAGATTCTTGGCTGGGATTCTGGGATTGGGTTGCTCACACATCTTGATTAGTGTGTGAACAGCCTCCTTGAGGGGGGTAATGGACGATGGCTATCTGCGGCATCACAGTTACTGCCTTTATGACCAGTGGTGGCGTGACATGAACTGGTAAGATGTTGGGAGATCAAGTAGCTATGACACTTAGTCACTATGGTGACAGAAGTGATTACAAAGACTGGAGTGGCCTTCTGACTCTACATTTGATTGCCCTTGGAAACACACACAAAGGAAAAAAAAAACAGATTGAAAGCCTTGAACTGGACTAAATGGGAAAGAATTCTCATTATGGTCCTAGAGGCAATGAGAGGTGATGGAGTGCATCCTGAGGAAATCAGCATCCCTTGTGAGGAAACTGCCCCAAGTGAGGTCCCTGCAGGATATTTATGCTAGGAAGGCTGGTTTCCTCAGACTGAAGGTGGGGGGTGGGGGCTCGGGGCCGGGTAGGGTTGCTGCCTTCACCAGTGAGGAAGATTCAGGAGGTGTTGGGGGTTCCAAGTTCTGACCAAATGTCCGCATCCCATGCTTGGGTTTCCCATTCTTTCTTAACCAGTGCCTTTCCATTAGCATAAGAGACTTGGTAGGGTTGCACATTTAACTGGCTCTGCAACCCTGGGGCCCTGACCATCAAGGCCTGGGCTTGGTCCTCTGCTGTATCTGCTCTGTGACTACCAGAATCAAAGATTCCTTCAGAGTCATTCTGGAGGCTTTTTTTTTTTTTTTGCGGTACACGGGCTTCTCCCTGTTGTGGCCTCTCCTGTTGTGGAGCACAGGCTCCGGACGCGCAGGCTCAGCGGCCATGGCTCACGGGCCCAGCCGCTCCGCGGCACGTGGGATCTTCCCGGACCGGGGCACGAACCCGTGTCCCCTGCATCGGCAGGCGGACTCCCAACCACTGCACCACCAGAGAAGCCCTTCTGGAGGCTTTTTGAATATCCACCCTTGCACTGAGTCATGAGTTCAAGGCTTTCAATTCGTTTTTAGCCTGAGTGAGCTCAATGTGACCACAGACCCATCCTGTGTCTGTAAATTAACTGGCAGAATCCCACCACTGATTTCCTGACTCACGGTAGAAGAGCACTTAGGCGTGGAAGGGTCAAATGGAAGCCCTTGAACGGCAACGTCCCCACCATCAAAACAGCAAACCAAAGGCAACACTACATCCCTAAGGGAATTCTAGAAATTAGCACCACCATCAAGGGTCTGAGATATGTCAGGGGGTCATTCCTATTAAGACTCAGTTTAACATACCTATTTGGCTGGTGCAAAAACCAGTTGGGTCTTGAGGAAAGACTATAGATTACTGTAATTAATTATAGATTACTGTAATTACTATAGTTAACTAGGTGGGATGCCAATTGTAACTGTGATTCCAGACATGAAATCTTTACTGGAACGGATCAACACAACTCTTGCCCTCGTGTACATCTTTGACCCCAAATTCTTACTTTTCTATTCCACTAAGTAAAGATCGTCAGAATTAGTTTGCCTTTGTGTAGCAGGGACAGCAGTGTATCTTCACTCTACTACCTCAGGGCTTTGTTTAGTCTCCTGATTTCTGCCATAATAGAGTCCAAAGGGTTACCGATCATCTTGACATGGTTCCAAACATGCTGGTCCATTATATTGATGACATTATGGTAATTGGGCCTAGTGAGCAGGAAATTGCAAGCACTTTAGATTCTTCGTAGAACATATGTATGCCAAAGGAAGGGTGATAAATCCCATAAAAATTCAGAGGAATGCCTTGTCAGTGATGTTTCTAGGGTAGCCAGCGGTCTGGGGTATGTCAGGGTATCTCCTCCAAAATGAGAGACAAGTTACTGAACCTGATACTGCCTACAACAAAGAGGGAGGCCAAACATTTGATGGGACTCTGGATTTTTGAGGCAATATAGACTACATTTGGTCATGCTGTTCTACCCAGTTACTGGAAAAACCTATAATACTGCAAGTTTTGAGTGAGGCCTGCAGCAAGATAAGACCCTACAGCAGGTCCAGACTGCAGAGCAAGCTGCCCTGTCACGTGAGCTTTACGATTTAGAAGTTTATGGCAGAAAAATATGCTGTAGGGACAAGCTCCAGTAGGAGAGTGGCAGTACAGTTACAGACCCTTAGGGTTTTGGATTCATTCATGCCCTCTTCTGCCAATAGCTCTTCTCCACTTAAAAACAGCTCCTGGCTCACAGCTGGGCATGATAAAGCCTGAATGCTTGACTGTGGGACACCAAGTGACCCATGCAACTGGAACTGGACATTTTTGTTTGTTTGTTTTTGTTTTGCGGTACGCGGGCCTCTCACTGTTGTGGCCTCTCCCATAGCAGAGCACAGGCTCCGGATGCGCAGGCTCAGCGGCCATGGCTCACGGGCCCAGCTGCTCCGCGGCATGTGGGATCTTCCCGGACCGGGGCACGAACCCATGTCCCCTGCGTCGGCAGGCGGACTCTCAACCACTGCGCCACCAGGGAAGCCCGGAACTGGACATTTTCTGATCCATCTAATCATCAGATTGGACATGCATGGCAACATTCTATTATTAAATAGTATATGTGAGATCAGGTCTGAGCAAGCCCACAAGGCGCAAGGAAATTGCAGGAACAGGTGGCTCAAATCCCCGTGGGAGGTCCTCGTAGTGCTTCACCGCTTCTCTCTCAACCCAAATGTCGGGAAGTTGCGATGGCAAGTTATCATGGAGGAAAAGGCAGACATGGTTTCCAAATGAGTCTGCATGGTATGTGAGCGCCAGCCACAAATGGATAACTGCCACATTAAAGCCACACTCAGAGTGTCTCTAAAGGACAGCGATGAAGAGGTATCCTCTATGGGCAGAACTTCTTGTTATACTGATTGTTCATTTTGCATGGAAGGAGAGATGACCAGAGGTACAGATCTATGCTGATTCATGAGCAGTGGCTCACAAGTTGACTAGCTGGTCAGGGACTTGAAAATAAGAAGATTGGGAGATTGGTGATGAAGAGTTAAGAGGTCTAAGGGAAAGACATATGGATGAATTGCTTGAAATGGGCACAGGTGTTGAAGTTATTTTTAACCCACACAAATGTCCTGAGAGGGCATCCATTGTGAGGGAGGGTCTCAGTGAGCAGGTGGACAAGATGACCTATCCTGTTGATGTCAACTTCTTTCCCCATCTGCCCTGGTTCTTGTTCAATGGGCCCACATACAGAGTGGCCATGATGGCAGGGAAAGGGGCTATTCATAGTGTGGTAGACGAATAATGACCTCCCAGAGATGTCCATGTCCTAATCCTAGGGACCTGTGAATATATTTTATATGGCAAAGGGTAAATTAAGGTAGCAGATAGGATTAAGGTTGCTCATCAGCTGACCTTAAAAATAGGGAGATTATCCTGAATTACCTGGCTGGACCCGGTGTCATTACAAGGGTCTTTAAATGTGGAAGCAGGAGGCAGAGTCAGAGTCAGGGTGGTGTGAGGTGAGAAAGATTCTACTGGCTGTGGCTGGATTTGAGAATGTAAAGAGGCAGCAAGCCAAGGAATGCAGGCAGCCTCTAGAAGCTGGAAAAGGCAAGAAAACAGATTCTCCTCCAGAGATTCCAGAAAGGACCGCAGCCTTGCTGACACCTTGATTTTAGCCCAGTGAAATTCCTTTCAGTCTTCTGACCTCCCAAAATGTAAGATAATAAATTTGTGTTGTTTTAAGCCACTAAGTTTGTGGTAATTTATTACAGCACCCGTATAAAGCTAGTACACATAGACTCAACAGATTTCCCTCACCAAATCTGATTGGGCAGTTGGCACTGTTGAGTGCCCAAGCTGCCAGCAGCGAAGACCAAGCTGAGTTCCCCGTATGGCACTATTCCCTGGGGCAACGGTTCTCAAAGTGTGGACCAGGAAGCCCTGGGGGTCCCCAAGACTCTTCCAGGGGTTCTATGAGGTCAAGTCTACTTTGTTAATACTAAGACGATATTTGCCTTTTTCACTGTCATTCTTTCATGAGTGTACGGTGGAATTTTCCAGAGGCTACACGACGTGTATACAACAGGCTGAATGCTAAAGCAGATCTGAGAATCTAGCTCTCTTTTATTAAACCAGACTCTAAACAGATTTGCAAACATGTCAAATAATGCCACTCTTCTCACAATTTTTGTTTTGAAACTTATTTTTCATTAGAATGTTATATTTATGTTGCTATGTAATAGGTTTATTAGTTTTAAATAAATAAAGCTTTAATTTCTAATCCAGTAAAATAAATATAAACCGTATAAACAAAAACCCTTTGCAATTTTTAAGAGTATAGTTTTTCAATAATTTTGAAGAGTGTAAAGGGATCCTGAGACCTAAAAAATCTGAGAACCACTGCCTTAGGGGGACCGGCTACTTACCTATTGGTAGGTTGATTGTCCCCTTCCTTTGTAAGGGATCTATGACCTCATGGTAATGAATATGTATTCCTGCTCCGGACTTGGCTTCCCTGCCTGCAGTGCTTCTGCCAGCCTCATCATTTTTGGACTTGCTTATTCATCACTATGCTATCCCACACATTGCCTATTTTCATTTTATGGTGAAGGGCACATAGCAATGGTCTCACCCATGGAACGCACTGGACGCACAATGTGCCCCATCGCTCAAAAGCAGCTGACTGGATAGGGAAACCTTCAGCGCCAGCTGGGAGACAGCAACCTTCAAGGTTAGGTTATTGACGTGTAGGATGCAGTATAAAATCAGTGGCTCCACCTCTCTCACAGCCAGAATGCAGAAGCCCAGGGACCAAGGGGTGGAAGTGGAGGTGGCTCCTCTCACTATTATTCCAATTAACCTCCTGGAGGACTTTTTGCTGTCCATCGCTCAACTTTGTGTTCAGTGGGTCTGGAGTCCTTAGTGTCCAAGGGAGGAATACTTTCTCCAGGCAACACAGATGTGGTTCCTTGAAATTGGAAGTAGAGTCTTCCTTCTGCTCATTTTGAGCTCTGTATGTTGCTTAACTAAAAGGCAGAGTGGGCATCAACTGTACCAGACAGAGTGATGAATCTGGGAAGTGGAGGGCGGGCAGGAAGCCCACGTCTAGAATCCAGAGGATTCCCTGGGTACCTCTCAGATCTCCCGTGTCTAATAGAGCACAGACCAATAAGAACCTGAATCGCATAGGAATAAAGACTTAGGACACACACACACACACACACACACACACACACACACGCACGCACACACACACACACCTGGTAAAGAACCAGATTAGCCAAAGTGCTGGCAGCTGGTGAGAGGAGCACGGAAGGGGTGGAAGAAGGCGTGACTGCTAACTCAGACCTCGTGACCAGCTACCGACGTGGGGCTGGGGCAGGTTTCTCCCCACTCTGCTGTCTGATTGGAAGAGCCTTGATGATGACTAAGTTAGGCTCCAGGTGAGTGTGACTGAAGGATGACAAGGACGTGGTGAGTATGACAAGGACATGGTGGCTGATGAGACTGTTTTTTCCCTGTTAGGGATGAGCTTTCTTTACCCCTTAATTTTTTTTAAGTATTGAGGTGAAATTCACATAACATAAAACAAGGCATTTTAAAGTGAACAATCAGTGGCATTTGTGCAATCATCACCATGATCTATTTTCAAAACTCTTTCATTACCCCCGAACAAATGCTGTAACCATTAAGCAATAGGAACATGAGTTTAACAAGGACAAGAGTGAATGGTGGGGGGAGGGGGGGTAAGGAATTTCTTTGCTTGGATACCCTGTCTCCCCTCTAAATCCACTCTGCCCTTGTTCCATTCCTGGAAGGCTGACCTCTGTGGACTACACTCAGTGAAGTCACTCAGGTGCCTCTGCTTTGGGCTTGCAGATGGGTCTGACCCAAAGGGAGGCACCAGCAGGATCAAAGTCAGAATATTTATCCCCTGGCTCCGTCTGGCAGAGGCTGTGTTCTGCTCCCCGTGGCTGCAGCCCTGGCAGGGCATTCCCCTCCCCGCCCCCATAGTAACAACTCCCTCCTTTTGCTCTTCAGGTCTAGGAGTTGTAACGGCTTCCTGTAATGTGAACCCCCTGGGTCCCATCCCTGGTAGGTTCCCTTAACCCTGCCCATACCTCTGTAAAGACTTCCTTAGTCGAAGGCTCTTCAGTAACCCTTTGAGTGTACCATCCATTTCTACCTGGGACACTGATACAGAAATGGATGGTGTGGTCCCTCCGTATGGTCCTTTTGGCATGGACCACTTCAGATTTTATGGATCAAACCAGCTCTGTTCACAGGTCCCAGTCTGGGCAAAGGAGATGCTTTCCTCCACAAAGCAGGTTCCAAGGGTGCCGGGGGTATGTACCAAGGCCTCACTGCCCTCTGGCGGTCAGCTCCTGAAAATGCACCTCAGGGATCCAACCTCAGCGGATCTCAGCCCACTGGGCACTGGTGCTGAGCCCATTTCACTCCTGAGCACGTTTCACCCAGGGGTTACTGTCCCCACTTTGCAGCGGAGAGCCTCTCCATTGCCCTTAGTATAAATCAAAATCTTGACCATGGGCTACAAGGTCCCATCTTCGCCTCCCCTCCTGTCACTCTCTGACCCAGCCACATCAGCCTTTCCTCAGATCCTAGGGTGTTCCCACATGCAGCTCCCAATTAGAACATATGGGCACTCTCTGAAACCTTCTTCACCTGGTTAACTTCAGTTCATCCTGTAGTTCTATCCATCACTCAGGAAAGTCCTCCTCGTCACCCCTTCCTCCCCTCACTGTCATTCACACACACACACACACACACACACACACACACACACACACACACACACACACACGGGTTTTCCTGATAGCACTGATTAATGTTGCTCTTCCCCAGAGGCTGAAGGAGCGTCTTGCTTTGCTCACAGCTGTATTCCTGGTGCTGCACCCACAGTAATAACCACACCAGCCCCTGACATGGATTAAGTGTTTCTCTGTGCCAGCCATTGAGCCAAGTCCTTGGGGGCTCTGGGCCACCCTCCTCCCACAGGTCCCTGGTCCCCAGGGAGCAGCCCTCGACTCTATCAAAAACTCACACGGATTTATTAGAATATGAAAAAGATTCGGTTTCTTCTGTACAGGCGGCAGAGCGGCAGCAGCTGTGATGGCTTTGAACATGGTTGTCAACGTCACCCTTGCATGGTGACTCCTGCCCCAAACAGCACTTACATGGAGAGGAGGGGGGACAGATGAGCACCCACTGCCCAGTCCATTGGGAAGGGGGACGCTCTGACTATTGCACAATCCTGGGGAAAGGAGTACCCTTGGGAGAAGGACAGACACCAGTAGGCCTGGGCCTGGCCCATGGTGGCAGTGGGAGTAGGAGTGTGTGCCTGTGAGCAAAGGCCTCTGGGGACCCAGGACTCAGCCCACCCACCAGCCCTGGCCGGTGGGAGATGCTCAGGGGAGGCCCCTACCCTGAGGACGGGGCTCCACAGCAAGCTGGGTGCAGTGCTTCTAAGAGAGGTTCCAGGGGCCAGTGGGGGAGGGGAGAGGGATGAGAGAAAACAGGCCAGCGGGAACTGAGGGTCAGGCCCAAGAGAAAGAAGGTGCCAGGAGGCCTGGCATCTGTGAGTTAGAGAAAATCATGATTAGGGTGGGTATGTGAGCGGGTGAGGTCATTTCTGAAATCAGAGCCCTGGGGACAGAGGACTGTTTTGGGGGAGAGTGTTGGGCAGACAGGCACAAATGAGGATGGGTAATGCTCCAGAGTAGGATGGCTGGAGCTCTGTTCAGCTAGAGGTTTTCAAAAATGTTTTAAAAACAGGAATGCCCTCTGTGCAAATAGAATCTTACATGGAAGTGTGAACAAACAAAACAGATAAAAAGGCAGCACTCTCTGGTGCCCCTGACAGAAGCCCCTGAAGGGCCCAGTGGTCCCCGCTGGAGCACAGTTTGGAGAGCTGAGTCATATCATCGTCCAAAGCGCCTCAGCTCCAGACAGAGCTCAGAGATGCCCTCAGCCTGCAGCTCTGAGTAAGGACAGGTCAGGTGGCTGGCCAGGGTGACACAGCTGGCGGGAGGAGGGTGGGACGGCCATGGGTCACTGATCCCTCCCCCAGTCAGATGCCTGGTCCCCTAGTCTTAACGCTGTTAATGGAGGGACAACAGAGGCCCCGGCTCCTTCCCTTTCCAGGAAGGACCAAGGCTGAGCCAGAGGCTCTTTGGTTAGAAACTAAGATTGACTTCAGTGAGGAGGGTGACAGATTGGGAGGGGGCCTTCCGAGGTCTGGGAAACTCAGAGGCCCTGGTCTGGGTATGGGAGAGAGCTTGGATCAGGAAGGGCAGGGTTTGCCTCAGCCCAGCAGGTCTGCCAAAGGACTGGGAAGGCAGTTCTGGTGGGAGGGAGGGCGCTTCCCAGGAGGCAGGGGGAGCCGTGCTGCGGTGGGGGCTGTGGGCCCAGCTGCCATGCGACAGGGGGAGGGGCAGGGCCAATCCAGGTCGGGAAGGACGAGGGGAGCCCCGCCAGCAGACCCCTGCTCTGGTGGGAGAGTCTGTGGTGGGACGGGCACCGCCCGCTAGCCCCAGTGCTACTGGCCCTTGGGGATGAAAGGCTCTCCCTCCCCAGGCTCAGGATGGGGGCCTGGGTCACTGAGGCAGCGCTGCATCCTCTGGGAGCTGGGGCTGTCACTTGACGCAGGGGTGAAGACGTCGTCGGTGCCCGGGGACGAGAGCTCCTTGGTCCGCATCATGATGCCCCTGTCGTCCTCGTGGTCCTCCTTGGCCACCCTTCCTGGATCCCGGTTCAGCCCCAAGACCTTGCCCTTCAGCTCCTCGTTCACCAGGTCCACAGACTCAGGTGACTGCGGGGAAGCTGGGTCGATGGTGATCACAGGCAAGTCGGCCTTCGGCTCATAGGCCAGCGGGTCTGGGGACAGAGAGCCAGGCACAAGCTGGCTTGTGCCCCTGAGCCCTGCCCAGCGTGCGCCCCACCTCAGCCCGTGCCAGCAGCTCCTACAGAACCTCAGCAATCCTGGCGCG
Source organism: Stenella coeruleoalba (assembly GCF_951394435.1). Taxonomy (NCBI): domain Eukaryota; kingdom Metazoa; phylum Chordata; class Mammalia; order Artiodactyla; family Delphinidae; genus Stenella; species Stenella coeruleoalba. Next base: position 20,980,722 of record NC_137169.1, read on the forward strand.
CTTCAAATCACTCCACAGGGGCCTTTCCAAGCCCTTGTCAACACGGCAGATTGCTTTTCCTCCCCTCGGACTGGGGTCTGAGAGGTAGGACTGTGTTCCCCTCCTCCTCGGCCCTGGGGCTCCCATAGGAGTCCCTCCTCAGACCAAGAATTCAGGCTCCCTCCTGAGTCACCGGGTCCTGGAAGGCCTGCCCTTGTTTTCCCCACATGCTGGTGATCCCAACGGCGCAGCCGCCTCCAGCCTCCCTGCCAGGCACCCAGCTCCTCAGCATGAGCCCCACGTGGAGCGCTCTGTCCCTGGGGAGGACAGCAGGGCCACTCTTCTGCCCCCTTTGGTGAACCCCCAACTCTACCCGATGTAGGAGGAGCTCGGGAGGTCAGGGAGGGAGCAGCCCGTCCTCCCCGCGGGCTCTCTGAGGCCCATTCCTGTTGGAGCCTCATCCTCGAGATGGTGGCACTGTGTGCCCAGCCTTGAGGCCCCTCGCCCAGCACCCTACGCCCTGCCTTACCTGAGCCAATGCGGGCCCGCGACATGGTGGGCGAGTCCAGCTTGTGGGCCGGCACCGTCAGGTAGTTGTTGATCTGACAGAGGAAGGGCAGACAGGGGTGAGCATGGGTGGCCCCTCTGGACGGCACCCAAGGCCAGTGGCCACACCCTCCTTTGGTGTGTCTGGGGTGCCCGCTCCCTCTCTGCCCGGGCCAGTGCTAGGTCCTGAGGGCTTGGCCCAGCCTCTTGTCAAGCTCTGCAACCTCCGGGGTGGCCTTGAACACCCCCCTCGCTGCCCCGCCTCTCCCACGGTGACACTTGCCCAGACTCTAGCTCCAGCCCACACCTACCCCTGAGGTACAGACCCAGAGAGTCAACTCAGGAGTGTCAACCTGGGCCCTGGATGGCCCCCAGGTATCTCAATGCAACACGCTGGAACTGAACTCAGCTTCTCATCCTCCTTCAAAAGCTGTCCCTTCCTTGGTGCCCCCTCTCCCAGCCACCACTCCCGACTACCCCAGTGGAAGGCTAGACGCGACCCCTGACGCCTTCTCCTCTTCCCTCAGTCCCACCTCAGTCTGGTGACCAAGTCTTGCTGCTTCCACCTCCTTCCTCCTTGAAGCTACCTGCTCCTTCCCTCCCCCCGCCACTGCCCTAAGCCGGGCCACCCCCACTGCTCCCCATGTCGTTCCCTTGCTTAGAACCCTCCTTCGTGACTCTCCACGCCCTTGGAATAAAGCCCAAACCCTAACACCATTAACAAGCTTCCTGGAAAGCTGAGCCCCCTCAGTCTGTGGTCAGCAGCTTATGCCCAGCTTCTTCCTTCCGCCTGGACCTCCCTCTGCCACACTCCCTCCCCTGTGGCTCTTAATCCTAAGCATACGCTGACCACTTCCTTGTTCAAGGTGCTCAGGGCCCCTTGCACTTCCTGTCCTGCATGGGCTACTGCATGAGAAGCTCCGTAAGGGAGGGACTGGGCCAGTTCACCACCGGATTCACAGAGGGTGCTCTGCTGCTTGGCACTTAGGAACCGCTCCACAAACGCTTCCTGAACAAATGAATGAAGGCGTGTGTGCCTTGCTTTGTGACTTTGGACAGGTCCCTTTCCCCTGAGCCTTAGTTTTCTCACTAGAAAATGAGGGGTTAGAGCACATGGATAGACTCGTCTAGCTCTGATGCCTGAGGACACAATGGGGAAGGGGGCCTCTTTGCTGCTCTGAGTGGGGAAGAGGGAGAGAAGGCAGCTTTCTGGAACCCGCCCTGGGGCTCAGCCTTTGAAACAAGTGGAGGAGGCCGAAAAACCAGATCCAAGTGGCTCTATCTCCAAAAGGGCCTGGTGGTGGCGGTGCAGGAAGAGGAAGAACCCAGGCTCCCGGAGAAAGGTGGGAGCCAGCTCCAGTCCCAGACACACCTTCTGCTCCAGTTGCCGGGCCTTCTGTCTCTGGAGCAGCATCTGGTTCCAGGCCTCCTCGTAGGGGTCTGCCACCAGCGTGTGTCTGTTGTAGGACCGCAGCTGTGGGAGGAACAGTTGTCAGGCAGGGCAGGCCCCAGAAGCTGGGCCTGGAGGGGCTGGGCGGCTCTGGGCGTGTGGCGCAGGGCTGGAGCAGAGAGGGGGCGGAGGGGCTCCTCTACTGTAGGGGGGCCGGGTGGGGAGCAGCTCCTCACCCGCTGCCTGGTCTTCTGCAAGTTATTCCTCAGGATTTTGCGGATCTCCTCTTCCTTGTCCTTGGACAGTGCTGGCAGGATGCGCTCGGCAGGCAGGGACTTGGGGTGGATGTTCCTGGGATAACGGGGCACAGATGAGAAAACTCCTGGGACCCTGGGGCCTGCTGGGCTGGGCAAGAAGGGTCCCCCCGGGATGGCTGGGGTGGGGGGTGGGCCAAGCCTCTGGTCCTCAGTGTGGCCCTGCAGCTCTCCCGCCCACCCCGTAGGATGCCCCAGGGGGCCTGCTCCAGGTGCGCGTCGAGGGGTCAGTGCGCCTGCAGAGGCTGCCAGGGTTGGCCACTAGCACTCACTGCATGGAGACGGTGGAGACGGCAGAGGGGATCTTGCCCATGCCCCCACTTTCCACCAGCTCGATAGCCTGCTTCATCTCCATCTTGTGGTAGAAAGCGATAAGCTGGGGCTCCTTGGAGCGCTCGCCAGCTATCAGACACTTCTTCACATACTTCTTATTAAACCGATTGAGCCTGGTGGGAGGAGGGAGGACATGGATGAAGCCACCTCCTGGGACGGGTTGATGCCCAGGCCCCGGGAGACCCTTACCTGCCCCTCCCACCCTCCGGCCCACAAGGCCTGCCACCTACTTGTCCTTCCAGTGGTGGTGGCCGTAGTGGCCACAGATGTCCTCGATGCCTGTCAGAAGGTGGTCCAGGAACTGAAACGGGCCCAGGGCCAGGTCAAGCCTTACTACTGGGCTCCTCCCCTACCAAGACTTCTGAATGGGCGCCCCCCTTCCACCCTAGTGCAGCTCTGCTCAGCCCAGCCCTGTAGTTCCAGGACCAGCCAGGAGGGGGCACCTATACCTCACTCATCCTGAACCCCAGGGAAACCTCAAGCCTCTGGCCACTGGGGCCCGGCTGAGACCCCTTCTCTGAACCCACTTGTGCCGATGCCTGGGATAGGTTTCTGCAGAGGCAGAGACTGCGTGACGCCCCTTCCTCAAGTTCTAGGCTGCTCATACCACACCCCCCTATGGTGTGACCTGGTGACCTCAGGAGGCTGAAGGGCCACCCGGGCACTGGGATGAGGGAGGAGGGGCTGACTGAGGGCATGGACGCGAGGCCTAGCTGCTCCCCAGCTTCCGGAGCCTCCTCCTGCAACACAGGGCCCAGGCCCAGCTTCCAGTACCTGAGTGTGGATCTCCTCGTTGATAGAGCGCTTCGTTTCTTGCTTTTTCTTCACAGCCAGGAGGTCTACCAGGGGCCGAATGGTCATGCCCTGGAGGGCAGGTGGGTGTCAGGCACTGTAGCTCTGCTACTCTGGCAGGGAGGCCACAGAGGTACCCCACCCCAGGGTCCTTGAGTCTGCCCTCTGCTCTGAGGTCCCCGATCTCCCAACCTCCCAGCAGCACTTACATAAAGCAGGTCCTTAAGGCCCGCTTCTTTCCAAAGACACAGCCAGCGGTTTCACAGCCCATCCAGCCGAGTGACTCACACACAAGGCATCTAGCCCAGGTCAGGGGTCAGAGGGCCTGGGTTCAAGTGTGAGCTCCACCACAGATGCATTCTGTCACCCCAGGGAAGTCAGGCCTGGCTAACAGGGAGGACCACCTCTGCTCCGCCCCCCTTGCAGGACTGCCACCCAGGAGGACCTAGGAAGAGCAGCAGCAACTAATTTAACTGCACACTTGCCATGTGCCAGGACCAATTGTGTTTTACTAGGATTAGCACTTCAATACCCACAATGACCCTAAGAGGGAAGCCCATTCATTATCCTCATTTTACAGATGAGAAAACTGAGACTCAAAGAGGTTAAGTAACTTCCTAAGGTCTCACAGAAGTAGTAAAGCTGGATTCAAACTCAGGCAGGGAGGTCCCTACCTCAAAGCTGCTTTCATTAAAAATGGGCTTGGTAGGGCTTCCCTGGTGGTGCAGTGGTTGAGAATCCGCCTGCCCATGCAGGGGACACGGGTTCGAGCCCTGGTCTGGGAAGATCCCACATGCCACGGAGCAACTAAGCCCGTGTGCCACAACTACAGAGCCTGCGCTCTAGAGCCCGTGAGCCACAACTACTGAAGCCCGTGTGCCCAGAGCCCATGCTCCCTAACAACAGAAGCCACCGCAATGAGAGCCCGCGCACCACAACGAAGAGTAGCCCCCACTAGCTGCAACTAGAGAAAAGCCCGCACGCAGCAACTAAGACCCAATGCAGCCAAAAATAAATAAATAAATTTATATTTTAAAAAAAGGGCTTGGTAAACCATTAGCATATACAACTGCAAAGTCAAGGTGGAAGCAGGGCAAGATGACAAAAGAGGCAGTCCCCTCTGCTTTTAAAGGACAGAAAAAACAAGTCCAGCCCGAGGAAGTTTCCTCTGTACTGTTTTTTCCCCGAGAAGGCAATGATGTTTCCCATCTAGGGCCTGGCCAGGATTAGTGTCCAGGAAAGATGGAGGGGATGGTAGAGAAACAGAGGCCCAGACAGGGTGTTTCTCACTTGCCCAAGGTCACAGGTCAGATAAGGAAAAGCAATTTACATCATCTCAGGCTGGGCTTCCTTGGGGACTCTGAGGGCGGTGAGGCTCTCAGCTAAGTCTGGGTTGTTTAAATGCACAGGAATCACGGCCAGCAGGCTGGAAGGATTCTTCAGGATCATCCAGTTCAGTCCCCTCACTTCACAGATGGGGATCTGAGACCCAGAGATGGGAGGAGAGTCCTTCCCGGGGTCACACTGATAACAGCAGAGCTCTGGCTAACTCCAGGCCTCCTGCTGGCCAGTTCAGGGACCTTTCCAGTTCCCCATGTTGCGCTATTATTCCCATTTTACAGATGCAGAAACTAAGATCCTAAGACATTAAACCACTTCCTTAAGCCCCTACAATGAGCATCATGGGCCTGCTGACTGGACCCACTCCTCTTAATGCTATCTGGATTCCTAACTAAACTAGGCAGCAGTCTGGTTACTTTACATTCTGATTGGTCACTTTTCAATGACGCATGATCACAACTCTCCCTTTACAATTTAGGACACTGGGGCCCAGAAAGGGGGAGTGGCTTGTCCCTGTGATAACTGCACTAGTTATCAGTGGAGCTGGGACTAGAACCCATGGGCCCCCTCTTGGGTCACGTGCTTCCTCTTTCCTGCTAGAGTCAGGGTCCCCAGGCAGGGCTGCTCCACCCTGTCCAGCACCTGCACAAAGACGGTGAAGAAGATGACGGTGATGATGGCCGTGAGGAACAGGTCACACATGGGAAAGTGCTTCTTGTCCAGGAGGTAGCCCAGGGAGAAGGCGATGGCCCCTCGCAGGCCCCCGTAGGCAATGATGAACTGGTCCTTGGGGGTCAGCTTCACGATGCGGAACTTGTTGATGAACCAGGTCAGGCCCAGCACGCCTGCCGGGGAGGGGAAGAGAGGGGTCAGGCTGTCCCAGACCCTCCTGGCTTCTGCAGCAGAGAGACTTCTCTGTCTGGAGGAAGCCTCCACTAGTAAGCCCACCCGGCTCACTCGTTTCTCGGGTCCCTCGGCCCAACATGCTCCAGATCCCTCAGTCCAAGAGCTGGGTGGATCTTCAATTTAAGGGGGTCCCTCAACCTGGATATATTTTAGCGACATTACAGAGGCCTCCAGTGGCTGGAGGTCAGGAGGGGTTGGGAAAAGAGACGGCCACAAGTTGATACCTATTAAATAGGACGGATCTACTTTTCTGTGTGTTTGGAATCTTCTGTAATAAAAAGTTATTTAAAAATGCAGAGTTCAGAGTCCAATCTCAACCCACAGAACCAGAATTTCTGGAGGATTAAAGGGGTTTTAAGACAGTGCAGCAAGTAAATGCGACGCCCAGACCTAACCTCAGAGAGGAGGTGAGATCCAGAGCGGGGAAGCCGTGCCATCACTGAGGTAATGTGTGTCTGGCAGGTGAAGCAGCAGCCAAGGGCCTAAGGCCTGGTCCCCGTGTGCACCCCAGGCTAGCAGCAGAGGTTGGAAGGAACTGCAGGCAGCTTTGAAAGTGCTAAAGTCCAGACACTCTCAGACCTGGCTCTGTGGGCCTCCACTGGCACACCATGACTGTCTCCCCAGAGATCACAGATGCACCTCAAGCACGTCCCTCTCCCTTCAAAGGCCCATCATGGCCTCAGCGCTGCAGACAGCAGGAGTGGGGAAGCCCAGCCAGAAGCCAACCCCAGCCCCTCCACCCAGCGCACTTCTCACACACACACAGACACACACACAGCACCCACCCCCACCACGCACACACACCTCCCCCGGCTCAGGCCCGGGATCTCACCCAGCACTCGGGCGATGAGGCAGAAGAGCAGGGTGCTGATGACAAAGGTCCAGTTCCAGTGGTGGGAGCCGGCCACGGTGGAGACGCCGAGGAAGATGAAGATGAGGGTCTCGCTGACGCTGCTCCACATCTTCAGGAAATACTTGATGGTCGTGTGGGACTTGTGGGAGATGTTGGCCTCCACGTAGGGGCGCATCACCACTCCCGAGGCAATGAGTCTGGGGTCAGGGAAGCGCGGGGTTCAGGGTTCAGAGTCGAGCTGCGCCCTCCCAAAGCGCCTCCACAGCCAGGGAGGCGGACAGGTGCCCGTCTCCTGAGCTCCCCTTACGAGTCAGACGCCCCCGCGGGCTTCGCACACCTGTTCTCACTCAATCCTCTCACCCAACCCTGTAGACACAGGCATATTCTTGTGTTTTCTAGACGAGAGATCTGAGACTTGTAGAAATAAAGTCGCCTGCCCACAGCCACACGGCCAGCGAGTGGCAGAGCTGAGACGCAAACGAAGGGCTGCCCAGCTCCTAGGCCTGTTCCTTCTCCCCGAGGCCACGCTGCCACCCCACCTTACAGAAGTCAGGTCTGCGGCCTCAGGTTTATCCCCCCGAGTGTGGCGTCCCTTTAACCTGTGGGAGTCCCCACGGGGAGCTCTCTTCTGAGCAGCAGCCCGAGGCCTCCCAGCCTGGTGCCCACACCTGGGCCCCATTCCTGCTGGCCCAGCCTCCTCGCGGTCACCCCCAGTGCCCCACACTTCCAGTGGCCTCCCCTACTGTGAGCACCTTTGCACCTCACTGCCCCTCCACACTCCCCTGGCTTCAAGACCCGTCTGGGGCCTCAGGACCTCCAGGACCCTCACTTCAAGGGAAGCCTGGAGCCTCCTTGCTGGGGCTGCTGAGGGCAGCAGCAAGCGCGAGTGACTGTGTCCGGCTACCACCGAGGGGTTCCCTTTGCGACAAATGAGGGGAAGAAATAGCTGGGCTGAGACTTTCCAGAACCTTAAACTCAGTGCTTCAGGGGCAGCCCCGGGACCTGGAGTCTGGATCTGGGGGCTGGGCGCTGGGTAGCTCCCTTTGACCCTACCAGCCTGGGGAATCTGAGTTGGCAGCCCCCCACGCCACGCCCAGACTCACGCCATGATGCCCGACAGGTGGAAGAGCTCGGCTGACAGGTAGGCCATGTAGCTGTAGAGGAAGACGAAGAGCGGCTCGATGACGCGGATGTGGGAGGTGAACCGGGAGGTGAAGGCTGCGATGACCCCGTAGACCACGCCCACAAACACCCCGCCCAGGGACACCACAAAGAAGCTCAGGAAGCCGAGGACGATGTCCACGATGCCCACGCGGTCGTAGTTGGCAAACTCCTCAAAGAGGTGATACAGGACCTAGGAAGAGTGCGCAGGTTGGTCGGCAGGATGCCCCACGGCTCCCTGGGGTCCACCCAGGGTGATCCTGTCCCCTCCGCTGACCACGGCCATGTGGTAGCAGAGAAACCCTAGCACCAACCAGAAGCCAAAACCACCAGCCTCGGGGCCAGAGGGTCTTCGGGCCTGCAACGTGCTGTGCAGGTGGAGAGCACAGCTCTGCGGCCAAACCACCCGGGTTGAAGTTCTGGCTCTGCCGCTCCCCAGTTGTACACGGGAGGCAAATTACTCAATCTCCCTGTGCTTTAGTTTTCCTGACCAGAAAATAGGGGTAATAGTCCCGACTTTACAGGGCTATTGTGAGATTAAATTAGTCGATGAAGGCAAAGTGCCTATCACAGTATTAGCTGCTACTGCACCAAGTTCGCCTCTCATATCCTTGCCTGGATTTCGGTTTTTCCTTCGGCACAAAGCAGGGGGAGTTCAGATAATGAACTAGGACAGGACAACCACTGAAGTTCTCTGAAAATATACACGGCCAGGCCATACATACCCGACTTGGACTGTCTGGAAGTGGGGCCCAGAAATCTCTGCTCAACGGGTGGTTGCAATGAACCACCAGGTTCAGGCACTGTGGGACGAGAGGCTCTCCATGGCTTCCCCACCTCCGGGCGGGGGAAATAAACGGTCATTGTATCACTACCATCAGACCTCAAGCGGCACTTCATACACAGTAAAGCGCTTTGATTATGGTCATGCTGCTCGACACACTACAGCCTGAAGAGGTAGGCAGGCTAAGGATGCTTGTTCCTTTGCTAAACTTAGGCTCAGAGGAGTGAAGCAACTTGCCAGACGGCCCCCAGCCCAGGAGCAGCAGAACCGGGCCTAGAGCGTGTTCCCTGACAGCCGTGGATGGGGCCTCCCCGGGCATTCAGCTTGGAGGTTCTGCCCCCTCTCAGGTGCTGGCTGCTTGGCCTGCTCCGAAACAGCTCTACCTAGAAACCAGCTGGGGAGTGTCCAGGCCCGGGGGACGCTGAGGGAGTGGGGAAGAGGACCTGAGGGTCCCTGAGACAGAACCCTCCGAAGCCCCCAGTACCTGGGCCGCACCTGGAAGCAGGGCACCTTTGCTCCAGGGCAAAGGCCTGAGGTCACTCAGCTTGGGGCAGCCTTCAGCTCTACTGTCTGGAAAATGGGGCACTCACACCCATGCCCAGAGCTCTAGAAAGGGCCTGACTGGGGCTAGGCAGGAAGGGGAGATGCCAAGCACCAGCCAGTCCCCGGTGCTGCCAGGACACAGCTGTCTGGGAGACAGGGCAGGGCTCCGGTGAAGGACAGCAGTGCATTCTCAGCCCTGGGCTACCTAAACTTACTCCTGGCCTGAGGAAATTCATGGGCCCCTAAAGTGCACCACCTGGGCCAATGGGGCATGTATAGAGGGCAAGGTCCTCCTTTCTGGCCTGGTACCACTGTCACTGGGACTAGAGAAGCAGAGTAGCATACTGGTAAGCATTTGGACTCTGGACTCAGACTGTGTAGATCTGAACCCCAGTTACATCATTTATCAGCTAATATGACCTTGGACGAGTTCCTTAGTCTCTCAGTGCCTCAGTTTCCTCACCTGGAAAACTGGGGAAAATTACCATGCTAAGCTCATGGAGTTTCTGTGCAGATTAGATGAGACAATACATATTCCGACAGGAAGTACTCAGTGAACACCAGTGATTACCACCAACGCTGCCACCGTCTTGGGGAGGCGTGGCCGTGGCCCAAGGTGGCTGGACTGAGGTATCCACTCTTGCAACCACGCCCTGCTGCTCCCCAGTAGTGCCAACCTGAACCCCGACACCCAGATCCTCTGGGGAGGGCTTCGTCTCTGGCACTCACTGATTTTGCAGACATCAGTGAGTGTGACTCCTGTCAGAACCCCGGGAGGATGACAGGCTAAGCACTGCAATCCCTGTTACAGATGGGGCAACAGGCTGGTGTGGTAACCCTGGGCAAGAAGAGACAGGACAGACGCCAGCCTGCTCAGGTCAGGCTGCTGCTCCACCAGCCTCCTGAGGAGCTGACGAGGGTGGCGGGGAAGGAAGAGGGAGAGGAAGCCCAGGCTGTCAGCAGCCGACCACCACCGTCTGTCGCTTCTTTCAGGTGCAGCTTCCTGAGGGGCTGGGGGGGAAGTGGGAGTGTGTGTGCGAGCGTGCACACGTGTCCTTGTGTTTTCCTGTGCGGGCAGCTGCTCTCTGAGGGGTCCAGCTAGGAGGGGGGTGTAGGTGTTTCCACAACACAACGTGAGTGTGCACATACACGTATCTGTTTCCTGAGGAAGCCGACTGGGAGGAAGGGTATGTGCAAACATATACAGCCTTGCCACATGCAGACCCTGCAGTAGGAGGTGTCTGTCCTCGCTAGACCCAGAAGGAAAGCACTAACTACTCTGCCACTTTGCAGCTGTCAAAGGTGAGGCCCAGAGAGGTACAGTCACTTGCCTAAGCTCACACAGTAAGGAAGTGGCCAACCCAAACCAACCCACTTGTCACCTTCTGTAGGTTTTAGAGGCAAGGCCCCCTTCCACAATTGCTGCCCTCGAACTCTGCCCAAATTAAACTCTAACTTAAGACACAGCTACCATGAAAGCCGAAATGCGCCTCAGAGACTAAACAGTCTATAAAGGGTAAACTGAGGTACAAAGAGGACAAGTAATTTAACCAAGATCACACCACAATCCATCAGGGACAGAGCACATGACCTGGTAAGGCCAAGAGCTCAGGTCCTGGGGTCAGACAGACCTGGCTTCTAATTTTGGTTCTATCATATTCTAGTGAGTTATTTAACTTCTTTGAGCCTGATTCCTCCTTTGTAAAGTGAGAATAATAAGCACCTCCTAAGGTGGTCATGAGGATGAAATGAGATAATCCACGTCCAGTGCCCATCATGATGTCCGCACACAGCAAGCAGGAAGGGACATTTGCTATCTTATTACTATCATTAGCGGGTGGATGTGGGATTCACTCTGGACCTGAATTCGGATCTGCATCTTGTGTGCACGTGGGTGTGGTCCCTGCCCCCTCACCACAGTGACGGCGTCATTGAGCAGGGACTCCCCGAAGACAAGGATGTGCAGCAGCTCATTGATGTGAATTTCCTCGAAGACGGCCAGCACGGCCACGGGGTCCACGGCTGAAATGATGCTGCCGAAGAGCAGGTTTTCCAGGAGGCCGATGTTGTTGATCTGCTCGCCGCCCACCAGGCACACGGCGTACATGAGGCCGCCCAGGAAGAAGGCATTCCACAGCGTGCCCACCACGGCGAAGATCAGGATGGTGCCCAGGTTCTCTGTGAACTGCCGCAGGGGCAGGAAGTAGCCCGCATCCAGGATGATAGGCGGCAGCAGGAAGAGGAAGAAGACGTCTGACTGCAGGAAGGGGGGCGTCTCGCCCACGCCCTTGATCAGGCCCCCCACCAGCAGCCCCACCACGATCAGTAGGCAGCTCTCCGGGACAATGCTCGAGATGGTGGGGATCACGTGGAAACCTGCAGAGGGTGAGAGAACGGGAGGCATGGGCTTGCGGGGAGCAAGGAGAACAGAAGGCTGGGGATGGGGTTGGGGACGAGGAGGGCAGCTGGTGAGAGGGGCACAGGCTTGGTTTCAGAAGGCCGCTCTGTTAACTTCCTGAGCCTCAGCTTCCTCGCCTGTAAAACAGAGCTGATGATACCAGCCCCAGAGGGTTGCTGTATAAACTAAGTGATGATGTTGTTAAAGTGCTTTTTGCAAAGGATATACAGATGCTATCTCTGTCACTGTCATAGAGTAGTATAAAGAAGCAGCTCTGTATGCCTCCAGAAAGCAGAAATTATACACTGATTACGGGGGCTCCAAGTACCTCCAAGTTCCCTGACCACCCTGTAGGCCCAGGTCAGGGCAGGAGTTCTTTTCTGGTGCCGTCCCCACTCACAACTTCTATCTGCAATCCTAAGGGCATTACCTACACCTGAACCCAAGTCACTTTCCAGGGACAAGTTCAGGGAGACAGATGTGAGCTCAAGACCAGGCCTAACAATCCAACAATTCTGTCTGAGGGAAGACAGCCAGTTCCTCATCATGGAGGTATTTAAGCAAAAGGCAGACAATGGTTGGTAGGGAAGTGACACAGGAGATAGGAAGAAGCACAGAGGAGTCAAAGAGTATCAGTGCAGGAAGGAACCTGGGGAATCATACTGCCAGGGGCCTGCAAACGTGCAGAACGCACGCAGCAACTTCCAAACCCCAGACTCGCGTACTTTCCTGCTGAGCCCAGAGAGCTGCTCAGGAGGCCGACGGCAATACATCACTTTTGCATGTGAGACAAAACCTGTTTGCCACCCTGTTTCTAGCCCAATTCCACCCACTTTAAAGACAGGGCAACTGAAGCTCAGAAAGGGGAAGGGACTTGCCCAAGGTCACACAGCAAATCAGTAGCAGAACCAGGACAGAACCCAGGTCTGACTCAGAAGCTCCCATCGAATTCCGCAGTTCTTTAAGTCAACCCCTCCTTCCTCCCCATTAAGGCATAAAATGCCCCTCTGCTTGAGACCCATCAACTATCTCCGCAAGCCAGGTCCTGACCAGCAGTAGCAGCAGGCCACTCTCTGCAGCGGGCCCCCTTGGTTCCAAACCCAGAGCTGGGAGGTAGCAAAAATCCCTTTCAGAGAGGGTACCTCTCAATGCTATGGGTTTGGCCATGGGTTTTTGGTTTGTTTTGGGTGAGGAGGTGGGTGGAGAAGACCTGGGCATCTAGCTGCATGTCGGGCACATAACCCCCAAGGTCCTCTTGGTTAAGAGGGTCTGCTTGACACTTTGCTCAAGGTGAAGGCTCTTGCTCTCCTCCCCTCCTTAGCCTGTAAGCTCTGTGCAGGCAGATTCCATACCTGTTTATGATTATATCTCCAGGGCTGGGGACACAGTAGGCACTTAACAAGTATCTACTGATCTGAAAATGCAAAGGGCTTGGCCAGGACCCACATGATTCCCGATAACCTGTTTGGCCAGGTCTCTGCTCTCTTCATCCCTGAGATCCTTGGGAAGGAAGAGGAACATCCCTCCCCATGCCCAAAGCCCTCCTGCTCTCAGGTACTGATCTGGGTGGCGCCAGTACAGCTACAATTCAAGACTCAGTACACTATCCGGCCCAGAACCTTGTCACAGCGCCCAGCACCCAGGAGATACTCAAAACATGTTGGAAAAAACGCATCTCCATCCTAGGCCAGGAGACACGAAAACAGACCTGACCAAAAGTCACCTCTTAGCTAAAAAGGCCCCCTCCCCCGTCCCCTGTCTTTGAGGGCCCTTCAGTAACCCTCAGTGTTCACCCGGCTGGTACACTGGGAAGGGTAGGTCAGGTTGAGTCTGAGTCTCCCTTGATCACTTGCTAAAAGGTTAAAGTCCAAACTTTCAGCACTGCCTCCATCATCTGGTCTTGCTGAGGTCTCATGCTCCCCGCTCCCCACTGTCAATTTTTTTTTTTTTTTTTTTTTTGGCCATGCTGTGCAGCTTGCAGGATCTTAGATCCCTGACCAGGGATCAAACCTGGGCCCACGGCAGTGAAAGCACCGAGTCCTAACCACTGGACTGCCAGGGAAGTCCCTCCACTGTTTATTCTTACGTTTCAACCTTGACGAATTCCTTGCAAATGAGCTACATCCTCTTTTGCCTGCAGAACTTTGCGTAGTCTAGTTTGCCTCTCCAGAACACCATTCCTGTACCTCTACCTGCCCCCCCACCATGTGTGGGTGACACCATATCCTTGGGGAGACAGGACAGCATGTGAGTTTGGGGAAGCCAAACCCAGCCAGCTGGCCCCCACCCCCCTACCCCCCACCCCTGGGAGCTGAGCACCAACGGCTGCCTCAGGAGGAGGCAGAGTCTAAAGAGACAGCCCAGGGCAGGTGGAGGACAGCTTCCACCTCCACCTAGCATGTTAGGCCCTCTCTGCCATCATCCAATCCAGAGCTTTCCTGGCCCCACGGAGACCCAGAGACAAATAAGCCACAGCCCCAGGGTGGGGGTGGGGGGCTGTGTGTGTGTGTGTGTGTGTGTGTGTGTGTGTGTGAGAAACAAGTCAAGAACAATAACATGAAGAATGTTCATTACTCCTAAAGGTGCATCAGGAGCCAGGCCCTGAGCAGGCAGCATGGCACATGTCACCTCTTTAGTCCTCACAACAGCCCTGTGGGATAGCTACTGTCCCCATTTTGCAGAAGAGAAAGCTGGGGCTCCGGCAGAATTCAGCAGCCTCCCCAGAGTCTAATGGAGGAGCCTGACTCTAGCTCAGAGCATCTTACTTTCTTCAAATAAGCCAGCCCCCAGAGTACCTGGGGCTGGAGCCCTGCTCCGGGAGCAGATCCTCCCAGGCCTTCCTGTGTTGGCCCTGCCTCTCCCAGGCTGGGGAGGAAGGTCTGGGATCCACTCTGGCTCCTGGCCTCCAGGTAGGCGGCACATTACTGGAAAGCAGCTTTGGGGTGGGGGGGGGCTAGATTCTGTCATCAGCACGGTGGAAGGGGGCCTGAGGCCCTGTTCTGGCGTGTCCCTCTCCCAAGGCCCTGACTCCACCCTGAAGAGTCCCCTCAAAGCGCAGGAAGCTTGCTGACACTGAGTGAGGTGGAAGGGGGGACAGTTGGGTTCCTGGTCCCCTCACAAAGGCCCAGCACTGAGGCAAGACCCCAAGATGCCAAGAAATGAGGCAAAACTTCCAAGGCTCGAACTCGTGGCAGTGGTGATGTCACCAGGATGGAATCGGGGGTGGGGCAGGGGCAGTTAGAATCAGATCCAGCTCCGTGAGAGGTGAAACAGACCTTGGAGACCATCCAAATCCTCCATTACACGGTTGGGGAAACTGAGACTCAAAGGGAAGCGGTGACCTGTCAGTGGTCACGACCAGTCCCACCACGAGAACCCGTGAGGCTCCAAGTCCAGTGATCGCTCAAGCCACACGGCCTCCTTCAGGAGCACCCAGGCCTCCCAGGGCAAGGACAGGAGGAGAAGGTGTGGAATTCAACATCCCCGCCATGGGGCAAACCCACCGACACAGGTTGGGGCTGGCCTCCCTTTGATGTGAAGAGGCTGGGGGAGGGGAGACGTGTTTCTCACTCTGTCCAGTGTAGGTGGCAGTTGGGCAAGTGGGGGCACTGTGGGAACACTCACATGCATACATACTCACACACACTCTCTCTCTGACACACACACTCGCTTTCTTACGCACACACATGCACACAATCACCCATATTCTTGCTCTCTCTGACACACATACTCTGACAAACACACACATTCACCCACCCTCTTCTCCTTCTTACACAGACACACGCACATACTCTCTCTCTGACACACACACGTAAACGGAACAGGCATTGGGCTAAACTTCATATTGATGAGGGGCTCCTGGTCCTCTGCAGCCTCTCTGCTCTCCACCATGAGAACATTTTATTTACAGCTCCTCAGACTGTCCCCATCTGCTGAGACTGGCGCAGTGGAGCAGGCAGACGAGGCTCTCCCACATCACCCTTGGTTGCCGGGGTGACCAGACACCCCAGTCCCACTTCCCGAATCCCCTGCCCTGGCGGTCAGAGGAGAGTGCCGGGAAGAGGGGCCTCCTTGGCCCACCAGTGCCGGGTCACCAGGGACCCAGGGGTACGCGATGGGCTCTGCTGCCCTAGTTCCAGGCCTGAGGACTACTCTGGGGCTGCAACTCGGCCAGGTCCCAAGGGGTTCCTGGTTGCACAACAATTCCGTTTAACTCCCTCTTCAACTGCCCCAGCAACCAGTCTCAACTACAGTAATGAAAGGTAATACCTCCCAAGGAAAGCCTGGCACTCTATGGTTTATAGCAATGTGTTGACACGTCTAACTTACTTGCACCTCACCAAGCTCTGGGAAGTCACAATTACCATCCCCTCATTTTAGAGATGAGGAAACTGAGGCACAGAAAGGTGAAGCAACTTGCTCAAAGTCAAGTGGCTGGTAACTGATTCAAATCCAGGCAGTCTGGCTCCAGTCTCTGTTCTTAGCCACTCCCTACATTATCCCTGGTTTTATTCTTATTTTGTTTCTAAGGGGAGCGTCAGAACCCAGGACTGAAGAGCCCCAGAGTGGTTCCCAGGGTGCCAGAGGTGTTTCTTCCCAGGAGCTCTTCTCCAGGGAAGTCGCACCACTGCTCCTCTTCCACTCTAGAGGCCGAGGAAAGACCTTGAGGAATCTTTCCCATCTTTTAAGCCTGCCGCCTCACTCCCCAGTTAACTCAGCCAGAAGGGGTCAGTCTTCTCCTGAACTCCTAGGGTAGGAGGAGGGAATTGTCAGCCCCTGCCTGCCTGGTCTGTATTCAGCTCCGGTCTCCACTGGGGCCGGAGGGTTCTTTGGGGTAGGAGGGGCTCTGATTGTTCTTGAGTCAGATTCCTCTCCGTGTTGATTCTTCCCACCATCAACGTCAGCTCTGAGGACCAGGGAGAAAGATAAACCAGATGCAGTTGGCGGCGCCTCAGTAGGTTTGCAGCCAGACCGGCAGAGACAAAGATGTGTGGCGCTCGCCCCTCTGCCCTTGGTTCCAATCAGGGCGTAGCCACTGACTAGCTTGGTGGCCTTGAGCAAGTTACATCTCCTAACCTCAGTCTCCCCATCTGTGTAAAAGCCTATTTCAGAAGGTTTCTGGAGCACAAGAGGACATAATCAGGGCAAAGGATGCCAAACAATGCTAGCACTCAATGCTGGCAAAAAGCGGTGAGTGCTATTATTATTAGAATCTTCAAAACCCAGGTATAGCATGAATCACTCTACGTTATCATGACCTGCTGGTGCGCACCTGTCCATCACTTAGGTGTTAAGCTCCCTAAGGGTGGGAACTTTCTAGAGTCAGCTGGGTCTCCAGCTGCCAGCATAGAGTAGGCATAGTAACTATTTGTGAATTGAGATAAAAACTGACTTTCAGATGTGAAGTGTGGGAAAAAGGAAGGGGGCTCTGAAATTTCAAGAGTAGGTGATGCTCCCAGAGCAGGGACCATCTGAATTGGGCTTTGAAGTTTACCAGAGAGAGAAGCAGGAAAAAAGGCCTTCTAGGGTCTGTATCCTTTAAAGACCCCAGCATAAGTACCCTGCACGTAGCAAATGGATGTATGGGTAATGAATGAATGAAAAACAAGGAAAGAAAAAGACAAATAGGAAGGCTTGACTTCGCCAAGCCTTTGCCAATATCCAAATATGAGTGTTGCTGAAAAGATTAAATGAGATGGCGTATGTCAAACACTTAGCACAATAACTGTTACATTTCTCTCTGAGTCTTGGTTCCTCCTCTGTTGCTGGGGTGATGCCTGACCTGGTCACCCAGTGACCAGGGTGGCTGTGTCACTGAGATCATTTATTTAGAGCTCCTGGCCCACAGGAGTCACCCAATGAGCGACAATTTTAAAAAAATGTAAACCAACAGTGCCCACTCAGTAAGACTATATTTGATCATGATTCACTTTAAGATATAATCTCCAGCACAGAGAAGGAGAAAAACACTTACTGGACACTTAGAGTGTCTGATGCAAGGCTTTTCCATAGCTCCTCTCATTTCATCTCATATCCTGACCCCCATTTGACAGATGAAGAAACTGAGGCTCAGAGAGGTGAAGTGACTTGCCCAAGGCTACCTACCTGGGAAGTGGCAGAGTCAGAATTAGAACCCAGGTCTCCTAATTGCCAGTTCTTTGTGCCAGGCTGCATCAATGAAAACTAAATGTGTGAGCACCAACAGGAAGAGAATTCAAGTCTGCAATATGCCTCCCCTGCAAAACAGCCAAAAATAAATCTGTTCCAAGTACCTGGAGAAGAACTCTTCCCCATGCTGGTGGAGTCTGTCTCTCTCTGTGCCTTTTCCCATCATTCTTCCAAATGGTACCTCTATCTCTTGCCTGTTTCAATCCACATCTCAGGGAGACAGGGTCCCACCCTCTGGGAACATCGAGTCTGGGTGGGAAATTAGCTATTAAGCTAGCTGAGAACACAACAGCATACGCTGGGCCACCTGAGGCATGGGGAAAAGACGACTAAGCCAGGAGGTCAAAACCTGGGTTTGAGGCCCAGCTCTGCCCTTTAGTAACCAGGAGGCTTGGGCAAATCACCACAGACGACCTCAGTTTCCTCAGGTGTAGACAAGTGAGAATCAAGGGACTGCATACAGAAGCACCTGTACATTGTGACATGGCAGACAAACTTCAGAGATGATTGATAAAGGGGAGGTAAGGACAGAAATGCCACATGGGCCGGAGGGCAGGGGGGACAAGGAGACTCGAAAGCAGTAAGCAGAGTGATGCTGTGACTTGCCGGGCCCTCTCGGAGACCTGGCAGGAGAAGCTGTGATCAGGATTCCAGGTTCGTTAACCCTTAGCACTTAACCTCCCATCCCTATCAACCCCTGTCCTCCAGTTGCTAGAAGTCCCCAAACCCCATCTCTGTGCACACAGAGGGAAATCCTTCACCTTGAACTTCTACCCACCTTTCAAAACCCAGCGCAGGTGTCACCTCCTCTGGGAAGCCTTCCCTGAACCCCCAGGCTGAGTCAGGTGCTCCTGCAAACTGAGGAGTGAGAGCTCTGCAGCTGGTATTCTAGGCGACTTGGCAGCCCAGCACGCGGGGCTGGCACTAATCTTGTCGAATGGATCTGAGGTGGCTTTCCAAATATCCTGAGCCCCATGAAAATAATGCTCAGGATGAGTGGGTTCAGGGAAAGATGGAAGCTTCCTAAAGGATGTGGAATTGAAGTTGGGTCTGGAGGGCAGGGGGCTGATGGGGGAAGAGTGAACAAATGCACAGAGAGGGCGTCTCAAAAGCCTTCCGAGGACCCTGAGGCCTCCAGCCAGCCTGGAAATGAGACTGGAAGTGAGGAAGGTGCTGGCACACAGCTGGAGGAGGCAGGCATGCGAGGACCCAAGTCAAGGGGCCCGAGCTGATGCTGTGGGCCTCAGAGGGGCCCCTGACCTTCAGGTCTGGCCCTTGAGTCAGGTTCTATTCCTGCCCTGTCTTTCACTCCCACCAGACTTCTCCCTGGGTCTCAAGTCCCATTTCAGTATCCCCTACTCCCCCTCACCTCACCCTGAGCTGGAACAGCAACTCTAGGTACCCAGTCCAGCCTCCCCAATCACCCAAGCTCTCCATAAACATTTGCTGAATGAATTTCACTCCCGCAGATTCTCCCCACCCCCCACAGGATAGATGCTGGATGGAGTCCCCATGCGGTGAGGTGGAGGATGACTCACGGAGGGGCGGGGAGGTAGGGACAGGGACAGGGACAGGCAGTAAACAGCCTGTGCGTGTTGACAAAATACAGAGCTCCAGCAGGCAACGGCAGGCAGCAGAGGTCTCCGCGCAGCCAGAAAGGGCAGCAGCTCAGGGGGGTGGGTAGGACTTCAGGCTCCAAAGACACTCGTGGCTGGTTTGGGTCCCTGGCGGGGGACCATGGGATACACACTGGTTTCTTCTGATTTTTTTCAAAATGGAAATATATTACTTTGGTGATTTAAATGAAATCATGGTCGTTTAAAACTTTTTTCCAAAAGTATATGAGTCCATTAAGTCAAAGGAGAATAATCCGCCGGTGATTCTCCGTTTCCTACACCCATTCGACGACCCCCCAACCCCCGAAACAGACTGATACATAAACTTCGAAGCTTTTCTGTATCTATAAGTTTAAAATTTTTGTGTAAATGGTGTAAGCTACACACTGTGCTGTGACTGCTTCTGTGGGGCAGAGACTGGGCTAAACACTTCACTGCAGCATCTTGTTCAATTCTCTCAACAACCCTACTGCAGTAGGTACTATTATTGTCCCCATTTTAAGGTGGGTAAAGAGAAGGTCAGAGGGATGACCACTTACGTGCCCCAAGGTCAGAGAGCCAGGGTTACTGAGCAGTGTTTCAGACCCAGGCTGACCCCACGCCCCCAGCCCCCCAGCCCTGCCCCCTGTGAAGCAACCTCACTGTGTGTACGGCCTTGCCTGTGCCATCATGTATTGGATGGTCCCTCCACGATGGCATTAGGCTGAAGCCTGCTTCCTTATACTCTGAGATCCTCCACTAAGAGTTCCAGGGAGGCCTCACCTCTGCGGCTGGCAGTGAGACCAGAGGGCCTCGGCTTCTGCTTTCTCCTGACCCTGTGGTACCACTGGTATCAGAAAAATCTAAATCACATCCCTTTCAAAGGAGGCCTTTCTGCGCTCCCCAGATTTCAACCACAGAGTGTGGAGGAGAGGAAAGCACAGAGTGCTTGAGCTGGGAAAGAACCTGGCATCAGTCTGGTTTCAAGCCACCATCCCCTTCCTTTCCTGGTGCCCCAGGTGTGCCACTCCCTAGCTCGGGCTCTGCCCTCCCTGCCCATCCCCATCCCCAGCCCTGTCGTGGCTCCTGCCAGACTGCTCTCAGGACTTACAGACAGCAGCAGGAGCTCCAAGCACCAGTCTGCCCCACACCTGGGGTGGGGAAGAAACAAGAGGTTCAATAATAGAGGTTCTATTTCCAGAAACCTTAGAGCCCTGGGAAAGCTGGGTTTTTCTTTTCCTTTTGGTGGGGGTAGTGTGTAGTGTTTGCAAAATCCAAATTTAAGAGAAAACTGAAATTGAGTATACCAAATACCTGCTGTTCTTAATGTCCCAGCTGAAAGTCACTTAGCTTAGAAGCACAACAATGAACTAAATTCATTAGATATAACTTGAACTTGCTCACGATATCATCGTACTCAGATATAGAGAGGTGGAGTACAGAGAGGTGGCCGTAGGAAAGCAACACAAAGAGAAATTCTACCATTTCCAGGACAACAGCTGTGCAGAAAGCAAGTCCTGGCGCCCCATTTTCAGCTGCCGCAGAGGAGGGAGGGGGAGCTGCAAAGAGAGAACAGGACTTAGGTGGTGCTGGCTGGGCGGGGAGGAGGGAACAGCGCCCTGGGGAGGCATCCGGGGCCCCTTCCACCCCTCCCAGCTCAATTGGCTACAGAGTCTACTATGCGCTTCACAGCATCTGGGGGTGGTGATGAAGAAGGGGTGCCTGGCAACCCTCAGCTAGGTTTTGGTGACCACTCAGAAAGGCCAGAAAGACACTGATGAAAGAAAATGACTCTCAGAGGACAGAGCTTGGAGTGAGCCTGAGAAGATGGGGAGGCTTCCGGTGGGATGGGCGTGGGGTGACCCTGAGGCTGGTGTGTCTGGGTGTGCACAGGGTGGACCTGCAGAGTAGCAAGGGCACAGGAGCTGAACTCTCACTTCCCCACCCCCAAACCTGCTCCTCCTCCCCCGGTCCCCGTCTCCCCAGCATCACTCAGTTGCTCAGGCCCCAAACCCTGGAATCATCCTGACTCCTTTCTTTCTCTCACAACCCATAACCCAGTCCAGTGGCAAACACCGGATCTGGCTCCACGCACTCCCTTCTGGAGCTACTGGCCTCCTTGCTTTTCCCTGGATGCAAATATGATTCCACCCCAGGGCCTTTGCATTTGTTGGCTCCTCTGCCTGAAACGTTCTACACTGAATACGTGGACGTGGACGGCAGATTCCCTCCCTTCTTACGGGTCCCTCCTCAGGGAGGCCTTCCCGTACCCTCCTATCCGCCTACCCTGCTTTATCATTCTTAAGAGCACTTATCACTTCCTGTTTGTGCTCACTGACGGTTCCCCTGACCCAGAATGCAAACTCCATCAAGGCAGACTGTCCCAGTCGCTGTCGTGTCCCTAGCACCTAGAGCTGTGCCTGGCACACGGTAGGCTTGCAATCAGTATTTGCTTAGTGGATGATCGTCTCCTGCCTCAGTGGCCTAACAAGGTTGTTGTGAGGACCACATGAGACCCAGACATGGGAGCACTGAGCAGACCCAAAGAGTCTGCTCACACCGTGTGGCTGGTTGGCCGTCTCCCGTCCAGATTGCTCAAGGGCAGGGACCCTGCCTTACTCACCGCTGACTCTCCAGCACTTAGCACAGAGCCTGGCACAGGGCAAGGGTAAAACTTGTTTGTTGAGTCTGCATGACTATTTGAGGGCAGAATTCCTGTCCTAATTTAACCTAATCTCCAGTGTTTGGCACTAAGCTTGTGTGCACTAAACACTAGCTGAACTGGCCTGAGTCTGAAGGAAGGGCTGGGGTTAGGGAGACACGGGGAAGGTCTTCCAAGCAAAGCCCCAGCGTCCGAAAAGGCAGGACAGGCGGAACGAGTGTGGTGTAGGCAGAGGACTTCTACTGGGTGTAAATGACAGTGAAGGCTGAAGAGGAAACCATCACTCAGATGGTCATAAAGCAGCCTTTTCTCTGGTCCTCACTAAAACCCAAGGCCGTAGACAACAGATGAGGAAACAGAAGCTCAGAGAGATCCAGACATGCAGCCAGGATCACGGGTAACAGCAGAGCCAGGTCACAAAGCTGAGACCACTGACCCAGTCCAGGGCTCACCCAGGGCCAGACTGTGAAAAGGCCTTAAGCAGCCTGGAGAGAGAATTCTGGGTCAACCTGGTGAACCAGGCAGAACTGCTGGAGGGCTGTGACAGAGGAGGCGAAAAAGTCCTGCCTGCAAGCACCCTGGGGAGGAAGTCAGGGAGATGGTGCTGCCCCCAGGCTCAGCACCCTGGGGTGGAGCACAGCTCTCCAACTGCCTAGCCATCAAGTCTAGGATCCAGGGGCAGCTGGCACTGCTTCCTGCAGATTCCAGCAGGTGGACCAGCCCAGCCTCCATCTCACCTCCAAATGCCTGCAGAGACCAGGAAGCAACACTGGGAGAGGAAAAGGGCCTGAGCCAAGCCCAGGGTGGGGCTCAGGAGATCCGGATTCCAGTCTAGATCCTGCCACCACCTCACTAGGTGCTTTGAACAAGCCCTTGCCTTTCTCTGGCCTCAGCTTCCCCATCCTCAGAGGCATGCTGAGAGCCTTTCCAGCTCTGACATCTGACCGATGAGCCCCGCTAGTGGACAAAGTGTAATACCGTCTCTGTCCATGCCAACAAGCACGATGTCTGGGCTCAGAACAGTCTTCATGCAGAGCAAGACTGCACAAGCAGCATGGGGCAGTGTACAGAGTCCTGGTCTGCCAACAAGGGAGCTGGCTTCTGTTCTAAACTTGAACTTCTCGGTGATCTATGGCAAATCACGGTACTGCCCTGAACCCCACTTCCTTCCCCTCTAGCATGGGGATAAAGCAATACCGTGGCACAGGGTGGCTGTGAGAAAGAGGAGGGAATGGAAGTAAAAAGACTGAGAGGAAAATAAAACAAACACCCAGAGAGCTGTGGCAATCACCGTGACGACTCCACTTTCAAGGAAGATGCAGAGGGAGAAGGACACATCTTGGAGGGAGGGGTGGGATGGCAAGGGGCCTCTCTGCTCCTGGGGAGCAGGGCATGTCTGCCCTCCAGGGCTCAGCCTATTGTGTGGCCCAGCGTGGCTGCCACCTGACTTGGGTTCCACAAGAGCACAGCAGGAATATGGTGACACCAGAGGTGCTGGGCCCTCCGCAGGAGTAGAGACTCACTCTGAAGCCTTGGCCCAGCCAGGCAGCCAGGCCCTAGTGAGAGGAGGAACCCCGGTCAGGTGGCAGTCTGCACTAGAGGCAGCTTCCCTTGGGGGCCCGGCAGCCAGCTCTCTGGAGGACTGAGGCAGAGGGGCTGGTCCCGGGCTTGTAGGAGGGCTGTCCAGGGGAGGCAGTCCAGGTGCAGGCTGGGAGCGAGATGGCTGGGAAGGGAGACACTGAAAAAACACACCGGGGTGTCGCCTCAGAATTCTGTCCCAAGTTTCAACTCAAACTCAGTTACCAGAGGAGGCAGGGAGGCTGGTCTTGAGAACCCAGCAGCCTGGTTTCCTGGCTCTGCCACCTACTAGCAGGCACTCAACCACTGAGTCCCCATTTCTTCATCTGAAAAGTGGGGCTCATAACCATTTCTATGTCAAAGGGCTGTCCTGAGGGTCCGAGGAGGTGATGTATCTGGAGCAAAGGGCTGCCAAAGAAAGTGCTCAGCAAAGGGCGTGGTCCCGTCACTGTCTCCCCAGTCCCAGGCCAGAGAGGGCCCGCTGGCACCAGAGCACGGCTGCCAGGGACGCAGCTGTCAGGAGACCAGGGCACCTTCCGAAGCAGAGCTTGTGCCCTGTCCCTGCCATCACTGGTTCCAGGCTGAGTCTGGCTGGCAGGAGTTTCTAGAGGTGCTGAGAGAAGACAGAGGGGACGCTGAAGAGGGGCAGAAGCCCCACTGAACCTGCTTCTCGTCCCCTATAAGACCTGTAAAGCTTTCTCCCAGGGTACCTGAGTACAGATCTTGAGAGCTGTGGATGTGGCTGGGGCCCTGCAGATGCAGGTTCCCTGAAACCTCAGCAGCAGAGTCCCTGCGGTTAAGCTGCTGGAGCTTCCCCCTAAGCAGGTGCCCGAGGCATCCATCTCGGGTCTGCCCTGAAAGTCTCCACACACTTCTCCTGAAAACAGCCCAGTTGGCCGAGCGTTGCGAAGCGTTGGGGGCAGGGGGGCGGACACAGAGGGAGCATTGGCGGGCCTCTCCTTGTCCACTGGGGACAGTTTGCCACCTCAGGCCTCTGGGAGCCAGGAGATATGCGGAGGAGATGGGAGAGCTGAGCATGCTCAGAGGAGGCTGCCCTTTAGAGGACACTGCAGAGATGAGGACACAGCCGGCTGCAGGCCTTGGTCCTGGTGCCAGGAAGGCCTGGGGCTCCAGAAACATCAAAGGGAAGTTGGACCTCTCCTGGCGAAGAAGATGGGCAGCAAAAAGCCACAGGACGTTAGAAGAGGCAGGGCGTCCCCAGACCATTTCAAACTGAACCCTCCACTTCACAGATGCAAAGAATGAAGCCCAGAGACAGGCAGGGACTTGGCCAAGGTCACACTGCAAAGTGGTGGCAGAGCCAGGATTCACACCCAGGACTCAATATTCCAAAGCCAGTCCTCACTTGGGACACAATACCACCCCTCATGCTACTCCCACCTTTTTCAAAGAACCACCTTTTTTCTAGCACTTCACTGTGACGCTTTGTACACATTAACTACATTGTTCTCCTGAAAGTTCTCTGATACAGGTATTGTCATCCTCATTCTGCAGCTAAGAAAACGGAGGCAGAGAGAGGTGAAGGCACTTAGCCCAGGCCCTACAGCTGGTCTTTTTGACTCCAGAGCCACGGCTCAGCTCGGCTGCCTCCATCTCTGAGCCCTGGCTTTCTGTCCTGCTGGCTGGGAGCAGAAGCCTCAGTTTACTTCCAGCTCTGTCACTCCCTTGCTGTGTGACCTTGGAGGTAAGCCACCCACCCACTCTAAACCTCTGATTCCCTCTAGGTAACCCCTAGCAGTACCCACGTGCCCTGGTTCTGCGTGTGCTTTGCTTGCAGAACCAGGAGCCATCTGGTACCCTAGTGAAGAGGAATAGAACTCTTGCAGAGGTACCTCCCAGGCCTGGGTGGGGCCTGTGCGCACTGCCTCAAGGGGCACAGCGTAGCCCTCCAGCTGCCCACCAGCATAGGAAGGGAGAGTCACACCAAGCCTGTGCTTTCTCATTTCGCCTTAGTAACGCCATGAGATAGGCAGTGTTTCCATTTTCGGAGGAGAAACTGAGGCTCAGAGCCTACAGAACTTGCACACAGCAAGCAACACAACTTGCTCGCTGTATTTGATCCCAGGACCACCTGATCCCCGAAGACAAGCTCTGCCCTCAAGCCAGGCTGCTCAGTAGGAAACGACCTGTAACAGCTTCCTACTGTCTATCACTCTCGTCCTCAGGGCACAGGTTCCAGAGTCCGGCTCAGATTGTGCGGGGAGAGCCTGGCCGGAGGCTGGGAGCCCATCAGTGAAGAGCCAGGCATGGAGGGGCAAGGTCCCAGGCAGGCTGAGAGGCTGCCCATCTGCCTACTTGCCTGCCACCAGCCCGCCCCATAGAAGGCAGTGCCCCGTGCCCAGGAAGGAGTAAAGAAAGTCTCCATGAACACCTGC
Source organism: Stenella coeruleoalba (assembly GCF_951394435.1). Taxonomy (NCBI): domain Eukaryota; kingdom Metazoa; phylum Chordata; class Mammalia; order Artiodactyla; family Delphinidae; genus Stenella; species Stenella coeruleoalba. The sequence continues at coordinate 21,006,461 of NC_137169.1, forward strand.
TTCCCCCTGGGCAGGGCCCATCGTACGATCCTTCACATGGTAGAGAAGTGGGGATACCTGTGGCAGCAGAAGCCAGGAAAGTAACCCCTGCAGGGCAGGACACGGAGGGCCTGGAACTCCGGCTGGAGCCCCAGTTCTAATCAGCTAGCTCGGTGGCCAGCTTCCGCTTGCGATGGGGATGTTAATGATGACAGCCTCACTGAGGGCTCCTTAGTCCTCACAACTACCCGGTGCGGGAGGCCCTATCATACCCACATCACAGATGAGGAACCTGAGGCTCAGAGAGGCTAGGTTACTTGCCCAAGGCCTCCTAGCCGGTAAGTGGCAGGGCCAAACAGGACTCCAGCCCAGGAAGCTGACTCCAGAGCTGACAGGTACTCATCCTCCAGGGCGTTTCTCAGCCAGGTTCCTCATCTGAGCCACAGGGAAAATGATCTGGATACCATTTTCTCAATTCTCTGAAGGATGGACCTAACTAGAACTGTCTCAGAATGTTCCAAGGACCAGGCTGGGGGCCTCAGTATGGAATAACTATTGTTGTTATCAGTGAAAAGGAAAGAACACTGTCCCTGAATGCCAGTCCCCACACTGTCCTAACTATGGGTCTCAGGTTTGCTCCCCTGTGAGCGGAGGGGACCAGGGAACCTCCAATGGGTCTTTCACTCTGGCTTCCCAGGATTCAAGGTCACTCAGTTCTTCCACTTTCTGGTGCATGTGACCCTGGGTAAGCTAGTTAACCTCTCCAGACCACAGGGTCCTCATTTATAAATGGGGACACTTCCACCCACCTCACAGGGTCAGGTGAGCCCCACTGTGTTGCTGAAGGCAAAGGGCCCGTGAGGTAAGGCTCAAGCACCAGGTGGTGGTGCCCCCTATTCTTTGAGCAGGACTCCTGTGACGTCACCACTCACCGCCTCTAGAACACATGTCGCTCCACAACCTCACCCTGAAAGCAGATACCAGGGCTCAGAGCCCCTCCCCAAGCCCCACCCTGGACCAACAAGGCACTCCCAGGCAGGGCCTTGCGAGCTCCCTGATATCACTGCCCTGGTGCTTTCATAATGAGCTGCGGCTCCTAGACGGATGGGAGCCAGAGCACGGGAGCCATTTCCGCCGCTGTGTGCCTAGCACCACATGCAGTGGCTAAACACTGAGGAAAGTGGGGCCCTCCTGGGCTGGTACCGTGCAAATCTTATCATGCCAAATTCTTCCCGGGAAGGGGTAGGTAGTGAGGCAAAGGCCCAGCCCATGCTGGTCAGGGTTTTGTTTCCAGATTCTTGACCTCAGCCTAGGCTGTAATCTCACAGGCCTGGACAACCCCCCTCTACCCTCTCGTAGAAGCTGTGAGGGTGAAGCCTCAGGAGACCTGAACACTGAGCTGGAAGCTGTCTGAGCGACTACTCAGATCCAGGCCTTTGTCCACCTGAGGACAGGGGCAGCGGTGCTAACTTGGTTTCTTAGGAGGAGGAAGTGAGCTCCGTGGGGCTGGGGGACTCACACAGCCCCAGGTTTGGGGGTCCTAGACCAGGGCTGCATCTCCTATCCATCCAAGTCCCATCCAAGTCCCCGCTCCTCTGCCCCACCTCCCTGCTTCTCTGCTTTCTTGGACCAGGGGAGGGTGGGGACAGATCAGTGCCTGGAAGATCTAGTCCCCAGTGGCCTCAGTCAGTAACCAGGGGGAGAGCACCCTTCCTGCCTAGCAGGGAGTCCCCACAGATAGGAGGTGGACCGGTTAGAGCCAAGCTCTGGTCCAGAAAGAGTGGGAACGGTGGGCAGGGGGGCGGCGGCGGCAGGCGGGGGTGAAGTGCGGTGCTCTGTGAAGCTGTGGCTCCTACGCCTCCCTTGGTTCAGGTCTGGCTCCATCACTTGCGGGCTCTGTGACCTTCCCGAAGCCACTGTTTCCTCACGTTTAAGATGGTGGGCTGAGTTAGATTCTCAGAGGCCTCCTCTAGCTCTGACAGCCCCTGAGTTTACATAATAACCAGCTCACACGCATCACTTTCCATTTTGCTTTGTACTTTCGCATACTCCATCTCATTTAAACCTCATGGCATGCTTCAGAGGCAAGTATGGGTTCTCCCAGGTTAAAGATGAAAAAGCCAAAGCTCAGGGCATTTAAGCCCAAGAACACATCCAGATAGGGCGCAACAGAGCCAGAACTTGCACCCTGGGCTCCACATTGAGGAAAGCTGAAGGCAGTCCAGCCAGGCCAGGGTGAAAGGCCCGAGAGACCGGTTCAGGAGCTCACTTAGCCTGTCTCTCTCAAAGCTGCTCCACTGACACAGAGAAGGGGACTCTTTCAAAAGATCAGATTTAATGACAAAAGTAAGTTGCAAAAGATGACGGACAGCATGATTATTACTGTGAAGCTGTTTTCATTAAAAAGAACATCATACAACTGTAGGGAAAAGTCCAGGCAGACACCCTGAACTGTGAAGACTGATCAGCTCTGAGGAGCAGCTGGGGTGAAAGGTATGATTTGCATTTTTTTCTTTAAATACTTATGTAGTGTTTGTTGGTTGTTTTTTTTTTTTTTTTTTTTTTTCCTTTTTACAAACGACAACAACAAAAATCTGGGGGGAATTTTCTGGGCAGCAGCTCTAAGTCAAAACTCAGCATTAAACATGTTACTGTAATTGATTATCTCACTGAATTTTCAAAAACCCTATGGAGGATAAGAATATTCATAGCAGCTTTATTCATAATTGTCAAAAAAGGGAACCAACCCAAATGCCCACCAACAGGAGAATGAACCAACTGCGGCTTACTCACACGAGGCGATGCCGCAAAGCTATGGAAAGAACAAACTTCTGGGACATGCAAAGATAAAGGGAAACCTCCCAGAAATGCTGAGCAAAAGAAGCCAGAAACGAGAGTACCTGTGTCTGACTGTGGGTGTCTATGGAGTTGAAGAACAGGTACAGCCAAGTGACAATGACGGAAGACAAAATGGTGGTTCCCACAGGGGAGAGTTGGGGTATAGATTGGGAAGGGCAGAGGGGACTCTGGTGGGGTACACAGGTGTCCTTTATCTCCATCTGGATGTGAACATTTGTAAATAATCAGCGAGCTATATGTGCACTTTAAGATCAGCGTACTCTACTGCGCGTATGTACGTTATTCCTCGATTAAATGAACACAGGGAAAAAGGTTTAAAAAAAACATGCAGGCGAGGTACTTCCCTGGTGGCACAGCGGTTAAGAATCTGCCTGCCAATGCAGGGGACGTAGGTTCGATCCCTGGTCTGGGAAGACCCCACATGCCGCACAGCAACTAAGCCTGTGCGCCACAACTGCTGAGCCTGCGCTCTAGAGCCAGTGAGTCACAACTACTGAAGCCCATGAGCCTAGAGCCCGTGCTCCGCAACAAGAGAAGCCACTGCAATAAGAAGCCCATGCGCTGCAACGAAGAGTAGCCCCCGCGAGCCACAACTAGAGAAACCCTGCACACAGCAACGAAGACCTAACGCAGCCAATAAATAAATAAATAAAACAAAATAAAATTTTAAACAACAACAACATGCAGGCGAGAATTATTTCCAGATAAAAATGATGCTGATGGGTCAGGTACTCAGCCCAAGGTTACACAGCTGGCCGGTAGTAGAGCTGGGATTCAAAGCCAGGTTTGTTAGATTCTGAAGACCTTAAGCTGCCAGGCTATACTGACCCCTGACTGCCCCGAAGGATGCCCTGAATCTCCCAATGGGTCCCTGTGTCACTGCAAAGGCAGCCTTGCCCCTGGGTTCAAGACCGTCTACGGCCATCTGGCTCTTCACTGTTATCCCTGTGGTTCAGTCACCTGCTCACACCAGGTGGATGGAGCCTGGCTCCCCGGAAGGCTCGGCACACCGAGGGCTGCGCTTTAACCGGTGAGGCCAAAAAGGAGCAGAGGCCACACCCACAGCTAAAGTCTTGGGCCCACTGGGAGCTGGGATGCGAGGAGTGCTCTGTGCCAGAAGGGGGTGCCTGGTACACACCCACTTACCATAACAGGCCCTGGCCCACAGTGATGGAATTTCAGATGTGTAAGGATAGCTAAGCAGCAGTGCCGGGCCTGGGCTTGGCTCTGATACCCAGCCCAGCGCTCCAGCCGCGAGGCTTCACTGCCTCACATTCTCCCATTAGGACCCCAGCTCCTGTTGACCCAGAAAAGCCAGACCCTGCCAGTCGATCTCACCCTTCTTCCCCACCAGGGACCAGGAACAGAGGAGCTCTGAGGAACTTGGCTTCCCCGGAGCCACCACATTCTGCTTTAAACTTCCAGCCTGCCCAGGTTCCCCTCCCCCTCGAAAGGGAGCCACCTCCTGCTGCTTGGCATGGATCTCCCTCTCCCGCTACATCCTCTCCACTCTCTCCCCAACTCCTACACAATCCTTGTCCCAAATCACTTCCTGCAGCTTCCCATCTGATCAGTTTCTTAGGAAGCATAATTATCCAGGGAGGGAGGAGGTGGAAAATTCCCAGAGCCAAGAACACTGGGGAAAAGTTCATCCAGTTCATTCTCCACCTGCCAGGAGAGCCTCTGTCCTAAACACAAGCCAGTCAGTCATGGTCACACCTCCCTCCTAAACCTCCGCAGTTCCCGCCACTACACTACAGTCCTTGCTGCTCTGCAGTGAATCAGAAGCCCTTCTGATCTGGCCCAACTTCGGTGCGGGCCTCATCACCACTACATTCTAAGTGACGGCGCCAGAACTGAGACCGTCTGCCACCAGGGCCCACGCTGCACTGTGCCGCCTCCCTGTGTCACTTCAGCCTGCCTTGTATTTAAGCTGTTTACACGTCTGTCTCCTACACAGCCCTGCCATTGCGTAGCAGGTGCTCAGACGCAAGCTGAGGAGAAGGTGGGATGCCCAGGGCCAGCCACCTCACACCTGCAGAAGGGCCAGAGGACTGTTCCAGAGGAACAGTGAAGGAAGGAAGGAGGGAAGGGCCACTCACTCCATCACAGAAGAGCTCCGGACCAGGAGCTGAAGACCTGCACTAGCCCAGCTCTGCCACCGCCCCCTGTGGCCTGTGGGCAAGTCATTTCCTCTCTGGCCTTCTGCTTCCTCCTCTGCTAGATGAGGAGGCCTCGCCGCTGCTCGGTGCTCTGTACGGCACTGTCACCGAACCTCCACATCTCTGCCCTCAGTCACCACACAGCTGCAAGGACAGGAGCCTGGATTCGAGTCCAGGCCTTTTAACCTCCAACGCCCTTATCTTTTTCAATTACACCTCCTGGACTCCTAACTCCGTCTCTAGCATCCCTCCCAACAATCAAGTCCAATTATCTGATTCCAGGCCTGCCCTTTCTGGGCCTGATAACTCCCTAGGCCACATGGGACCGTAAGGTTCAGGTGGTAAGAGGCATGTCAGGGCCCTGGCGCTCGGCAGTGCCACGCCTCCCACATGACAGGTCTGGTGACATCCTGCCTAGAGGTGCTGGGGCTGGGCAGGGGAGGGGCAGGAGTCCAGCAGAGCCTGGCACCTCACTCAGCCCCTCCCCTCGCCACGTGCTCCCGCCGCCCCCCTCCTGCTCTGCTCCGCTCCCTATCCACTCCTCCCTGGGCACGGCTCTCCATCCCGCTCCTGGCCTGGCCAGAGATGCCTGTTGGGAAGCTTCGCTCTTGTTGCTCTCACAGACCTGGCTGAGTAGCCCTGGGCCAGGGTCCTGCTTTGCTTGGCTCGCTGTGGCCCAAAGCCAGAGCCGACCCTGGGAGCCGTCTCTTGACCCCTAGGCTGCTCTGCACATCCCTCCCCAGCTCAGTGGCACTGCACGCACCTAGAATCCAATCCGATGCCTAACCCAAGGCCCACGGGCCAAGCAGGGTCTGGCCCCCGCCTTCCTCTCCGTCCTCACACTGCACCTCCCTCTTATTCCACCCCAGCTTCCTCAAAGATGCTCTCCTCAGGGGCCCTGATCTTTGCAAGGTGGGCGCCTTCTTGTCATTGGCTCAGCTCAAAAGCCAGCTCCTTAGAGAGGTCTTCGCTGACCATCCAAAGTAGCACATCTTTCTCATATTTATTTTCTTCCGGACACTTATCACTGCCTGACGTTGTGTCCACTGTGCAACGCCCCACACTGGCCTGTGAGCCCCCTGACATCGGGAGCCTCCTCATCTTGCTCCCGGCTGTGTCCTCAGCACCCAGAAGACTGTCTGACGTGGGCTGGGGCGGAGGGTGGTGAGGCGTGGGCTACCTATTAGACTAGGTGGCCACGGAGGCCTCTCTGAAGAGACAGCATCTGACCCAGAGCATGAATAAGGCAGCCGGCCTGCGGCCATCTCCAGGCAGGCTTCCAGGTTGGGGAAAGCAAGTGCCACGGCCCTACGGAAGGGGAAGGGGTATGGCAGGGCTTGGTGTGTTTGAGGAACCCAGGAAGGTTGGTGTGAGTGGTGGGAAGAGAGCAGCAGGGAGTGAAGGAGAGAGAGGAATAGGCCACACCTCTCCTGGATTTTATCCCAGGTTCATCAGGAAGCAACTGAAAGGTTTTAGCAGGGGAACACCACATTGTGAGTCAGGTTTCTAAACGACCCCACTGGCTGCTCTGTGGAGAGCTGATTACAGGCAGAGGGGAGTGGGGCCAGGAGGCCACTGGAGTCATCCGGGTTAGAGATGCTTGTGGCTTAGATAGGGAGAGCAGAAGTGGAAATGGAGGGAAGAGGAAAGCGTTCGATCCGTGGAGCCATCTGGCCACCGGCCTGAGAGGCCTGGCCGACTCTATACCCCTCTGGCTGGAGTTCTAGACGCCTGGGAATCCAGCCCAGCCCACCTACCCAATCTTATTTCTCAGTGAACCCCAGCCCAGACTTTCCCCCCAGCTGGCTGGGCCTCCTCTCAGCTGCCCAGTCACACCTGCAGCAGGTGCTGCAACCCTCACTTGACCTGCCACCTGCCCTCCCCTTATGAGGGTCTACTGAAGGCACCTGCGCAAAGGCCCCTGCTCCCTGCTCATTCCAGCCACATTTCTCCCCTCTCTGAAGTCCTCCTGGGCTTTGAGGCAGTGGCACAGCAATCATCAAGCACTTAATTATTCCCTCTTCCACTTTCCCGAGGTAGCTGTAAGCTGGATAAAGGCAAATACCAGGACTCGCACCCTTCGGGGTTGTCGTGACACTCAGACAGTGATGCGCTGTGTGGAGCCCTCAGTACAAGGCCAGGCACTCAGTAGGTCTCACTCAATGGTAGCTTCCTCCTTATCGCCTGCATATAAGGACACCCATCCCTGGTGTTCACTGTCCCACAGGGAAGCTCAGCTTCTCTGCCCAGCCAGGCACGTGGGTTAAGTACGTTTGGGGGTGAGTGAGGTGGAGGGGATGCAGAACGCCCCGATGGGCTTCAAAAGCAAAACTCAACGGCTCTGCACTATCTATGCTCTGCATTATCCACATCTCGTCTTTCTCCAGCTCCTCCCTCCGCGTGAAATGAGCAAACTCCTGCTTAACCTTCAAGCTCTGGGAAGCCTTCCCGAGCCGCCCACCACCCAACTCCTCCCGTGCACCCACAGTCCTGTGGGCCCCTGCTGTGGCAGTTCACCGCACACGGCAAGTGCCAGTTTCCATGTCAGCCGCTCCCATGAGGCTGGGATTATATTTATTCATCTTTCCATCTTCAACACAGCATTTATCATGCGCAAATCAGTGTTTACTGAGTGTGTGTCTCCCCCTCTTCCAACTGAAGGCCAAACTCAGACACTTCAACTCACAGTCTCATTTTATGCCCACCCCATTCCTGGTGACATTCAGCCCTACCCCAATGTCCTCCAGCCCCCTTACCTAAAACCATCCTCCACTGCTAGTCTTCACTCTCATCTCATCTGCCTTTTTTTTTATTATTTTTTATTTATTTATTTTTGGCTGTGCTGTGCAGCTTGTGGGATCTTAGTTCCCCAACGAGGGATTGAACCCGCACCCTTGGCAGTGAGAGCGTGGAGTTCCAACCACTGGACTGCCAGGGAATTCCCTCCTTTTCCTTTGATGTTACAGGACAGTGGTGACTCCCATTTCTGAGAGCTTATGATGTGCTCAGGGCTTTACAGACATTACTGCATTTGACTGGGAAGACTGAGGCTCACAGGGTGGGGTGGTTACGAAGTGGCAGAATCTTCTGCCCTTAACGCTGGCACAGATCACCTGGCACCTCATCACAGCTGGGCCTATTTTAAAAATCCTCATCTGGGGGCTTCCCTGGTGGTGCAGTGGTTAAGAACCCGCCTGCCAGTGCAGGGGGCACGGGTTCAAGCCCTGGTCCGGGAAGATCCCACATGCCGCGGAGCAACTAAGCCCGTGCGCCACAACTACTGAGCCTGTGCTCTAGAGCCCATGAGCCACAACTACTGAAGCCCACACGCCTAGAGCCCGTGCTCTGCAACAAGAGAAGCCACCGCAATGAGAAGCCCGCGCACCACCACGAAGAGTAGCCCCCGCTCGCCGCAACTAGAGAAAAGCCCACACGCAGCAACGAAGACCCAACACAGCCAAAATAAATAAATAAATTTATTTAAAAAATAATAATAATAATAAATTTTATTTACCTGGAGCCACCTGCCCCCTGTGTTTAGCACAGCACTGGATGCCCAGCAGGGCATCAGTAAATCTTGCTGAGTGATTTTTCAGTTGCTGGGAGATTCAAGACTCACAGAAAACAAGCTGGTATTTCTCCTCCTCCTGATCCTAGAAGGACTCCTAAGTGCCGCCATTTGTCATATGTTCAGACTGTGTCAAGCCTGTGCCATGTATCTTACAAGGGTGCTCTCCCTGAGTCCTCCCAACATCCCTGCCAGGTGTTACCCCATGCTGGGGGTGATCAAAATGAGACACAAACAGGGTAAAATGACTTGCCCATAGTCAAGGTGCTACAGTGGTAGAGCTTAGATTTGAACCCAGGTCTGTCAAGTTGCAAAGCCTGTGTTCCTAACCACCAAGTTTCCAAAGGAAACTGCTCTGGGACACTCCTCTGCAATCCAAAGGTCCTGCCTCAGGTAGAAGCTTCCGGCTGTGCCCAGTGAGCCCTGTTTCACTCGAGCATCTCATCTAAATCCTACCTATTCTTTAAGACCTAGTTCACCAGTCACCTCCATAAAGCCTCCCTGATCCAAGCAGGAAGGTCTTTCTGCCTTCTCTAAACCCTCAAAAACTTCCATCTTCACCTCGACTCGCACCCAATTTCTACCGCCTGACTCCCCTGCAACTATACTGAACTTCTCAGACCAGTCCTTGAGCTCCTTGAGAGAAGCAGTTCTTGGGCATCTTTGTTTGTTCCACCAGCCAGGCAGGCCCAGAAGGGTGTGGTAGGGTGCCAGCTCCCCTCCCCCACTGAGCTGTAATCTGAGTCTTGGGCTGGGCTCAGTGAGGTGAGCTGGCCCTGCCTCCACACTGGCATCCTGCCTACCTGGTACGGCATCCAGATTCCTGTGGGCCCTGGCCCCAGGAGATAAGATCTCATTCCCTGGTTTGAGGGCAAAGATGCTATAAAAAGCAGAGCACCCAGGCTCAATATTGGCTTGTGAAGGAGTACAAAAGCCTGAAGAATTTGATGGGTGAGGGCAGAAGCTTCTGGGTCCCAAGGCTTGCACTTGGTTCTCCTGCAAAGACCTGTATGACCAAAGCCAAGTGGCTTCTCGGCCAGGAACAGCTCTTCTGATGCACAGTCCAGCACGAAGCTGCCGTTCCTTAGGCTTTTAGGGCCCACTAGAGAGGTACCAGTGCTTAGATACCAACATCAAGGCCAAAGACCACAGCCCCTCCTCTTGGTCCAGCTCTTACTGCCTAGAGACCCCTGAGTTAGTTAACAGAGCAGGGAAAGCCCTCCCTGCCCTGCCGTTAATTCACTTGTGAATATGGGCACATCCTCTCTCGGCCTTAACGGGGAGATGAGAGGACTGGATCAAAACATCTCCATCTCTCCTTGGGGCCCTGGGGCCACAGGCTATGATAAGGTTCTTTCTACCTCTAATATTCTACAGGTAGAATAATATTGTCTACTTTCACTCCTGGAAACAGAGTCAGAGCAGGAGATGGGGGTCCTCAATCCAAGAAACAGCAGAGGCCAATCGGGGCTGCCTAGTATTGGGCCCTCAAAGCCTGTCCCCTTAAAAGGCAATGCCTTGTTTCTGCTGCCTCCAAGGTAGCTGCTTCCCGTAACAGAGTCTCAGAGGACGGTCTGGGCCCTGGCCACTTTAGGAAAAAGGGCAGGAGGACTGAGTTACCTCCCAGGGTGTCAGCTGAGCTCACCTTGGAAACCCACCAGAACCAGGGGGCAGAATGAACCCAGTACTTGCCCTGTCTACACTGGGCAGGGGAAGCCTGCTTCATCTGCTTTGATCCCCAATCAGGAAAAGTTTTTCTCTGCTTTACAGAATCATCTTCCCTCCTCTTCTCCTGGGACACAGCTTGTTCATTCTGACTGGATTCATTCCCCTTGCCTAGAAGGAGTTCTGCAGTTCCCCGGGCAAACCCCTCTCATCCCAGAGGTAAGTACCACTTCGTCCAAGGAAAGCCCTTTACCCTTCTTCAGATTCCCACAGGACAAGGGCCAAAGCTCTTAACCTTTGGCCGGGGGGTGGGGGCACAAATCCTGCTGAGAATCTATGGCTACTGTGGGCTTTCTTCCTCTGATACAAACACACAAATGTCTGCAGATATTTGGAGGAGGATGGTCCATGGGTCCCCTGAACTCCATCAAGAACTCAGAAAGAATCTCAGAAACCTAGATCTAGATCCTAGAAGAACAGCAGGTCCCCAAGTCCATTCTCCCACCTAAGCCAGGATCCCTTCTAACAGCAAGTCCCCCTGAGAGATGTTCCTCTTCTCCACCTGGCCCACTGCTCAAGATCACCTCCTTCAGGGAGGCTTCCCTTGTCTCTCCCCCTCCTCTCTGAGCCCCTCTGCATCCTAGCCAGAGCCACACAACTTCCCACCTGTGCTTTCTCCCCTGTGTGTTGTCTTACTTCCCCTGCAAGTGAGCTGGCTCTCTGCCGACCCATTCATTTAACCCCATAACCCTGAGCTAGAGTTGGAGATGACCATTACCATGAACTTGAGAATTCTGTGCTTTGAAGCCAGTGCTCATGATAGCAGTGGCCCATTCCCCCAAAGGATGGGGCTGTGGAGATCTCCTTCCGAGGGCCTCAGGCTGCCCAGGCCTCACCAGAGGAGGGGCTCCTCTGGGACCACTGCCTTTCCCGCTGGAAAGTCCCGGAGAGCCTTTCAACAACTGAAATCAACAGACAGGGAAACTAAGACCCGGGGAGGCAAAATGACAATATTCAAGAAAGAGGCAGAGCTAGGACTAGGATCCAGGTCCCTGATTCCCAGCCTGGAGCTCTTTTCCTTACACAAGTGGCTTTATAAAAACTAAATCCGGTTACAATAGCCAGGACATGGAAGCAACCTAGGTGTCCATCAACTGATGAATGGATAAAGAAGATGTGGCACATATATACAATGGAATATTACTCAGCCATAAAAAGAAACGAAGTTGAGTTATTTGTAGGGAGGTGGATGGACCTAGAGTCTGTCATACAGAGTGAAGTAAGTCAGAAAGAGAAAAACAAATACTGTATGCTAACACATATATATGAAATCTAAAAAAAAAAAAAAGGTTCTCACGAACCTAGGGGCAGGACAGCAATAAAGATGCAGACGTAGAGAATGGACTTGAGGACACGGAGAGGGGGAAGGGTAAGCTGGGATGAAGTGAGAGACTGGCATGGACTTACATACACTACCAAATGTAAAATAGATAGCTAGTGGGAAGAAGCCACATAGCACAAGGAGATCAGCTCGGTGCTTTGTGACCACCTAGAGGGGTGGGATAGGGAGGGTGGGAGGGAGACACAGAGGGAGGGGATATGGGGATATATGTATATGTATAGCTGATTCACTTTGTTATAAAGCAGAAACTAACACACCATTGTAAATTATACTCCAATAGAGATGTTAAGATTAAAAAACAAAAAACAACAAAATCCGGAATTCCCTGGCGATCCAGTGGTTAGGACTCCATGCCTTCACTGCTGAGGGCATGGGTTCAATCCCTGGTCAGGGAACTAAGATCCTGCAAGCCTCGCAGCCACAAAAAAAAAAAAAAAGATTAAAAACTAAAATCTGCCCTCACACTCTCACACTCATATATGCACAGAAAATTTCTGAAAAGATGCAGGAGAAAGTTAACAGTGGTAACCTCTGGGGAGTACGACAGTGGAGGTAGTCAGAGAAGTGGGGAGGAAAACTTTTACTTTTTACCTTAATACCCCTCTCTACTGTTGAACATGTTTTATTTATTCATATTATAAAAATAAACCTGCCACAGAAAGGAGATTCTGGCCCCAGCCCACTCCCAACACACACACAAAAACAAAGAGAAGACATAAGTCAACGTGTCTAGGTACAACTATAAATTTGCAAGACTGCCTTTTTGCATGGTTTACGGCACTGGTCTCATTAATTCACAGTCACAGTGCGGTTGATGACTCGATGAATCTTCCTAGGGAAAGCTTAATTCAATTAGGGCTCTCGGCAGTTCCCTGACGAAGCTCTGGTATCTTGCTTTTACTTATACAAATTGAGGGTAAACCAAACAGATGCAGACTTTCCCAGAGGGACCCCAGCCAGCCCAGAGATGATGCCCTAGAAGACCCTCCATTAGAGCCAGGCCGAGGGAGGCAGAGGGGGAGGAAGGCGGCTGTGGCAGCAGCACTTACACAGGTGCTGGCTGACGCCGAGAGCATCACTCTGTGTCAAGCTGGTTTCTTGTCTTCCTCAAAGGCTTCACGTGGACACTATCTCTACACGGAAGTCAGTCATGCACTTATTTGTCCCCCAAGTATTTAGGAGCCCTCCCCCTGTGCCAGGCACAGAGAAGAAAGTAAACAAAGGCTCTGCACTCAAGGGGCTTCCATTCTTGTAGGAGTCCTGTCCTAAGAACAGCTCTCCCTGTCCTGCCTGCTTGCCTAATTCCTCTCCATCTTCAAGACTGGCTCAAATTCCACCTCCTCCGAGAAGCCTTCCCTAACCACCTGTGCCCTCGGGGACTGCTTGTTCCCTCTGAACTCTGCCTCTGCCAGGAGTCTGCCGAGACCTCAGCACAGATGGACCATTTTCTCCAAACAGACTGGAAGCTCCTGGTGAGCCAGGCCTGGGTCTCACTCTCCTTGGTTCCCCGATGTGCCACAAGCTCAGAGCCCGCTGGCTGGTTTCAGCTGACCTGCCTCTACGACCCCACCTCGGACAGATGAATTGATTAGCTGCTCTCAGTCCTGGCTGGCCAGCCCAAAGCCAGAGCCTCTGTCAGTCTGCCTGGCACACAGCAAGTGCTACGTAAGTGTTAGCTACTTATTATTTTGGTGAGCTCATAGATTCTGCCTGACACAGCTGTGATGTCACCTCTCTGCTTTTCAGTGGCCTGGTCTCGGATAGGCCCAGCGCTGTGGAAGGGCCAGTCTGGGCTTAGGGGTAAGTGTCCCCCAAGGGACTGGGAAGGGGACTTGGGAAGGAATAGGAATTTTCATCATGAATCTCACTCAGAGCTGCTTAAGGCTATATGTTTTCAGGAAAGAACTTGCCTGGGTAATTTGGGGAAACTCCAGGTTCTCAGCAAGTCAGTGTCAGAACTCAGGGGTCATGTATGACCTAACAGACCCCAAAACTGGCCCCGCATGTTGAAAGAGCTTTCAGGGGAAGGAAATGAAGTCAGCACGATTCCAGGGAAGGGGGGCAGCCCACTGATCCCGGCCCAACTCAAAACTTAGTTCAGTTAAAATTAGATTAGCCTGTAAGATTAAAAATACCCACATAGGGCTTCCCTGGTGGCGCAGTGGTTGAGAGTCCGCCTGCCGATGCAGGGGACATGGGTTCGTGCCCCGGTCCGGGAAGATCCCACATGCCGCGGAGCGGCTGGGCCCGTGAGCCATGGCCACTGAGCCTGCGCGTCCGGAGCCTGTGCTCCGCAACAGGAGGGGCCCCGACAGTGAGAGGCCCGCGTACCGAAAAAAAAAAAAAAAAAAAACCCACATATAATCACGGCCTGCCTTAAGTATCAGTTGATGTTTGTTGGCATCTAAAGAGATGGTTGGGCCCCAGCGCAGTGTGTGCAGACAATCTTGGGGAGACGTGTCTGACTCAGACGTTTACAGGGGGAGCGAATGCTGCAGCAGGAGGTCCACACAGGCAATGCATGACTCAGGAATAACCCAGGTCCTGGGTTTGCTTAGTGAGCCTTCTCTCCCCACCACGGAAGGAAAGGGGGGGCAGGTGGGGGAGGGTGACAGGAGGAGGGAGGGAGGGAGGGAGGCAGGCCCGCCAGCTGTGGACAGGCTGGCATTCCCGAAGGGAGCCCAGGGCTACTGAGCTCCAATGCCCTGTCCCTCCTGTGTTTCTGAATGCCACCACCTCTGAGAAGGGCTATTTGCTTCACGGTAAGACTTGGAGCGGGGGGGGGGCGGGTGGTCACTGGTTTCCCCCCCAACCCAAGAAATGATCCACAGAGAGCAGCCAAGACTTGAAATGCCTTTAATCCTTCCCTGTTCAAAATGATCATGGGAAAAATAAAACTTTTGAACCGAAAGGGAATCAGGGCATGATGATGAAAAGAACAAGAGCTCCAAAGTCAGACAGATCTGGGCTGCAACCCCACTGTTTTCTAGCTGTGCGAGTACCTGACACAGCCTCTGAAACAGGAGCTGAATAAGTGACAGCTAATATAGTTAACAAATATTTAACGTAAATATTACAAATTAGGAAACGAGGGCTCAGAGAAGTAGTGCCTTGCCTAAGGTCACACAGCTAGGCAGCAAAAACCTAGCACCATACCATATCTCAGGGTCTCTTGACCCCTTCCCTCTCCTGCCCCATTCAGCATGTGTTCTGTTGTAATTCACTTCTCTGCCTCTCCTTTCTCCTCCCAGAGGGCCTACAACACATCAAGGGAAAGGAAAAGTTTCCATTTCAAAAGTCTCCTGCTCCACAGACTGTGAGAATGACAGGTCCCAAGGCTGAGTCAGCCTTCACACTCTCACACACTTTCTTCATACAAATACAGGCATGCTTGAGGGGTTAAGAACTTGGAGTTAAGTTGGCCTGGGCTCCAGACCAGCCCAAACCACCATGCTCCTTTAGCCCCTTGCTCCTCCGAGAGGAAACAGTGTCTCTCCTGTCAACCACTCAAGTTACCAACGTGGATGTGCCTGGTCATTTACTCTAGTTAAAGACCCTTGGAACCTCTGGTCGCCCTTGATCTTCACAACGACCTGGCCAGGCAGGAAAGAGGACACGGCCTTGGGTTAGAAATCCAGGGATTGTGTCCTTTGCCACTTACTTGCTAAGTGACCTCAGGCAGGTCACAACATGGGGCTCGGTTTCCTTAGATGTAAAATGGTTACATCAATACCACCTGCTATTCTAACCCACAGGACCACTGAGAAGATCGGAATTAAATACTGTACATGCAAGTGCTTTGGAAACAAGTTACAATACTAATGAGAATTACTACTAAACTCCACTTGCCTTACAGGGCTAAAGAGAGTTGTGCCATCTGCTTCCAGCACAGAGGCTGCCTCTCAGGGGATCCTGCTGGGCCCCAAGGGTAACCAAAAGCAGCCCAGTGCCCTTCCAGCCCAGAAGCAGGAGATGGTAATCACAAGGTTAGCCATCCCCTGCTGGGCAAAGGAAACTACTCTTTAAGTGGCATTCCCCTGCCCAAGCAGGGAAGAAACAAGCTCAGTCAGACCACTGAGAGAGCAGAGAGACGGCAGGCAGGGTCACTAGCAGAGGATAAGGGATAGGCCCAGCCTGGCTGCGGGATTCAGGTACACATATATGGACTCACAGGGACAGAGGATGGGCCCAAAGCCGGCACAGAACCCCTACAGCTTTCTCAGGGCAGGGAGAGGGCTTCCACCATCAACAAGTGTCAGCCCCCAGAGGGAGTCCTAAAATCCCGGAAGGCAGGTGCAGTGAGCTGGGCACCCACCCCGTGCAGGGGCATCTGCTGAGGAGGACGTGAGGGGCAGGAGGTGCAGCTGCACCCTGAGAGGAGACTGTGCCAAGGCTCAAACAGAAGATAAACGGCAATGCAGCAGCACAGCAGATAACCCCTTTGCGCTGTTTCCTCATCTGTGAGACAGAGAGCCTTTATCTCATAGGATGATAGTAGGAATCAAATGAGATTACTTTTATAAAGTTCCTGACACCACTCTGTAGATACTCAATAAATGGTAATTCTTACTAAAACACACAACCCCCCCCCCCCCCGCCCCCGCAACAGAAGAGATGTCACAGGGCAGGCTAGGCCTAATGCCAAAGTTGTGGATAAACAATAAGGGATACGGTTTTAGGGGAGAAATGAAAGCAACGGCTGTGGGCTGGAGTGGGCTGGGAAGACCGCCCAAAGTGGAGGAATCTGAACAGGCCCTGAAAGCTGCCACAGCACGCTGGGCTCTGCGCTAGCATTCCCACGTCTGGTCTCTACATCGATCCTGGAAGGCAGAGATGGCATCCTTACCTTCCCAATGAGGCAAGTCAGGTTCAGAGAAACCAGGGGCCTGGTCACACAGGTACCGAGGGGCAGGGGCAGAGCCCAACATCTGTCCTTCCCACCAGAGCTGGAGGGGCTAGGTGGGGCGGGAAGGAGAGGCAGGGTGCACCTCATGGGTGTTCAGCTGAAGGAAGTCCAGGCGATATGACCAACAGAGGCCCTCTAAGTGTCCTGGAGCCTCAGGACACACATGTCCTACCTGAAGCTTCTTCCCAGTCCCCAGATGACCTCCCCTCCCACTATCCTGAAGTCACTCAGCTGTTTTCCCAAAGAGGAAAAGGTCACCTTTTTCTTTTTGGAGAGTTCCATCTGGGCTTCTAGAGACAGTTTCAAGGTGACCTTTAAGTTGTTCCTCTCTCCTTCTGAGAAGGGAGAGAGGGAAGTTCTAGTCTTACACAGGAAACCAGTTGCTGGGACTGATATCCACGCACGTGAAGTGGGCAATAACGATCCCCATCTCCCCTCCTCATGGGCTTGCTCTAAGGAGGAAGTGGCAGAACACTCCTTGCAAACACCAAAACCAGAAAAAGCTATAAGATGTGAAGGGACAAAGGAAGGTTTTTTGGTCTCTGATGAATACCTGCTTCATAGGCTGCCAGGAGTTCCGGGTCCGGGATATGGGTAAACAAACGCACGGGGTGCCAGTGGTGAGCTGGGTTACAGTGAGGTTCTCCCTTGAAACAGGCACTGGACTGGGAGCCAGGTAAACAGGGACAACGCGGAATTCATGCAGGGTCCAAACCACAATGGGAGGCGGAGGTGGGGGAGGGGAATGGGCCTACCTAAGGCTTGGAGTCATTCTCAGAGTTCTCCCAATAGTCTAACCCCAACTCACGAGCCCCTCCTCACCAAGGAAAAGGCAAGAATCCCTGGCTGTCAGAGAGAGAAAAAAGGCCCAGAGATGGGAAGTGACTTGCCTAATGTGACCCACTGAGTCACTTAGAAAAGAATCCATTAGCATCTACTCTAGAACTTCAGCTCTAACCCCACCCTTCCCACACGCATCTCCGACAGTATCTACCTGAGGCTCTCCTCAACGATTAGGACAGGAGTGAGAACTACGCACAGCACCTTCTATTTTTAAAGGAGGGGTAACTTGCAAGGGAAGCAGCTGCCCCAGATGACAGAATGAGGCCTCCAACATGGCTCCTACCCATGCTGGGGTCTGAGAGAATAGATAAGACCCCAAAATGAACTCCTAGGCTCCTGGGTAACTGATAGTACAGAGTGAGCATGGCCTCGGCACACACCCCATCCCCCAAGTCGGTTGGTGCCATGTCCCCTCCCCACAGGACCTGCTCTGGAGGCAGCTTAAGGGAAGGAAGAACAAAGTCAGTAGGACTGATTTTCAGTCCTTCCTGAAACCTTAGGGAGGGACTGCTGGTGGCAGCCTAGGTTGAGAGATTTGTAATCCTCCAGCCTCAGAGGAAGACTGTAGGAGGGGCTGAGGCAGGGATGCATTTACCTTAGGTGGTTAAAATACCAACAGGAGCAGCTGCAACTCACTGAGTGCTTCCTATAGGTACAAAGCCAGCTTTACGTGCGTTGATTTATGTCATCATCACGCCAGCAGCATTATAGCTAGATACTATTGTTTCCCCCTTTTTATATTTGAGGAAACTGAGGCTCAGAGAGGGTGTGTGGCAGAGTGGTGCCAACCTCAATCCAACACTGCAAAGGGGAAGCTCCCCGGTGGCCTAGTGGTTAGGATTCGGGGTTTTCAACTGCCGCAGCCCAGGTTCAATCCCTGGTTGGGGAACTGAGGTCCCGCAGGCAGCGTAGCCAAAACAAAAAAACAAAACAAAACAAAAACACTGCAAGGTAAAGGGAAAAATGGGCTTTCACTTTTTGCCACTTGAACTGGGACCCTTAAGATCTTTTGGCCATCTTTCTCCCTACCCTCTTCCCAGGATGGCCAGATGCTAGGGCACTCCTGTTTTCAGAGGCAGAAAATTGCCCTATCAAGCCAGAGACACAGTCTCTTGGAACTACAAATGCCCTCGGAGATCATATCCAGCCTCCTCACTTTACGATGAGAAAACTGTGGCCCAAGGGTGAGTGACTTGCCAGGGTTACCCAAGTCAGTGGAATGGCAGAAATGTCAGACCTGCAAGAGGCCACAAAGATCAACTGACAAGTGGAGAGGCATGACTGGCCCAAGGTCACAGAGGGAGGTGGTATAAGAGGCCAAGTTTCCTAACTTCTAGACTGATACCCTTGTCATGGTACCACCTCTGCCAGCTGCCCAGGGTCCCGGGCACAGTTCTGGCGGGGACGAAGCAGGCCAAGCCTGACCCCATCAGGATTAGAGGTAATCAGGCCTGCAGAGACAAACTCCTGACTATCCAGAGTAGGGTCTTCGTGGTCAGGCTGTCAACCCACCAGAAGGCACTGAGACCCACAGTGTGTGCACTAGCCTCGAACGCCCTAACACAAGGCCAGGTGAGGGGGTTGGAAAGAGGAGGGCAATGTATAAATAGTGCTTATGAGGCCTCTTCCTGGTCTCACACAGGCAAATGACACATCAGTCACTTCAGCTTCTCACCAACAAATTAAGACACAGGGTTTCACGATTCAATTGAGACGCTTGCCAGTTTCACAGGTGGGCGAGACCTGCAGAAAAAGGCCCCGGCTTGTTCAAGGTCATGTATTTGTCAGAATCAGTACACATGGCTCCCCTTGCCCAGGCCTTGATTTTTTTCCGGGAAGCTGGCTGCCATCAGGGGATAGGTGCTGGTGGCCCAGCTCCATGGGCAGGCCTGCTACTGTCACAGCACCAAAGCCCCGTATCAGGAAGCCAGCTCCTGGATCAAAACAGAAGCACGAGTGCCCTCCTGCAGCATGTCCCAGAGCCTGCCTCATACCAGCCTGGCATCGCCACTGAGCTCCTGCATGTCCTTGGGAAAGCTGCAAGGCTTCCTGCCAAGAGTCACAAACTCTCCAAACCCAAACCAGCAGAGTTCCAGGCCCCCGTGCCTTCCACAGCTAGCTGGGGGCTAGAAAAGCAAAGGCAGCTTTCAAACCCCCCCACCCCCTGCCCCCCGGACACCACCTCAAGGGGCTTCTAGGCTATGCAGGCTCTGGTGAGCTCCATCAATCAGCCAGCAGAACAGAGTGCTCGGGCCTAGCAGGGTGATAATTCTCTGGAAGGGAACAACTTTTCTGCTTCCTTCTCCCAAAAAGAACGTTTCAAAGTTTCTTCAGCTCAGAACATGCTGAGCTCCTCCACCTGTCCCTCTCCCTCTTGGATGAGCAGCAGGCAGGCCAACATGACAGCACCTTGAGACACAGCTGGGCGCAACCTGGAGATGAGCTGGGGCCAGACCAAGCCTGACCCTCCTCCACTCTCCCTCCACCCCCAAACCAGACTTCAGGAATTCCCAAGGCCCCCGTCCCATAAACTGTATAAGGAATGGCATTCCCAGGCAGGAAACTGACTCAGGGGCTCCTGAGCAGCCTGGGCAGGCAAAGCTGAGAGATAACACTCTGGGGATGAAGGAAGGTGAGGATATGGGGATGCCTCATCTTCCCCCACACCTGTAAGTCTCCAGCACACAGGTCCCCCACTACACTCAAACTCCTTAGACAAACCAAGTAGAAACAGCCTTCATCCTGGAACACCCTCCCATGAAGCATGTAATTACACTGGTCGCTGTGGACAGAGCGGACTGTGCCACTTGCTGAAGACACTCCTGTCTCACACAGCTGGGTGCCTGGCTCCCCTCGGGGTCTGTCCCAGCCAGAGGAGACTTGCCAGGCCTGGAAGCCTCGCTGAAGGTACCTAGTACCTGAAGCATCCCATCCTCTGGTCCTGCTCTCTCCCATGAACAACGCTGGCTCCCATCTTAGGAGGCCTCAGACCACAGAGGCCACGGAGCTCCAGTTTGAGAAGGACCACGATGATGGGATAGAGGCTGCCTACCTTACAGCAGTAGTCCAGACCTTTATTCCTAGGCAGCCTCAAGTGGTAAGGATGGTTCAAGAAGCTCATTAGTTTGGTGGCGGCGGAAGCGTCGGGGGCGAACTGCACTTACCTATCTTCATAAGGCAGGCCAGCAGGATCCAGAGGGAGATTTCGAAGGGTGTGCGCACGTGTGTGTAGTCGATGCCCAGGACTGGAAAGACCTTTCGAGATTTCAGGCTGTGTTCAGTGAAGGAATGGTTAACAGGGCGGCTCTCGGGGGCGAGCTCCGGCGGGGCGGTGGTGACCTCCCCAATGGAGCGTTCCCGTGGCGGCTCTGAGCCTCTGATGGTGCTGGCAGTAGGGCTGGGCTGGAGGCCATGGCTTCTAAGAACGGGTAGCAGCCCCACCAAGGCTACTGCCACAAGCAGCGAAGGGAAGATTCGAGGCGGAGAGAGGCCACAGACACCAGACCAGAGAAGCATCCTGCTGCCACCCTCGACCCTTAGCAGAGTGAGAGTAAGACCTGGGACATAGGTGGCAGGGGGTCAGCAGTGGGGAAGAGAGACTGGGGGAGTCTCTAAGCAAAGTTCATGTTTTAGAGATGTGTTTTTGTGGAAGCAGTCCTCTGGAAGTGGAGGAAGGCTGGGTTCACGATCTAGAACTCCAAACTGGGGAAGAGGGACAAGGACTCAGGACCGTAAGAGAAGACCAAAAAGGTCTGGAACTCCAGGCCTGGGAAAGGGGGTGGGGGAGGGGAGAGACTGCACCCTAGGGACAGAGGAAAGGACAGGATGGGTTGGATCCCAGGCAAGAAAAAGGAAAAGGGAGGGTGGGGACCCTCGGCTGCGGAAAGTGACTGATGAGCTGGGACTCGGCTAAGGTAAGGGGCAGGGAGCCTGAGCTAAAGGAAGGGGATCGAAGGGGGTGAGACCCAGTCCAGGAGAAGAAGAGAGGGGGCTGAGAGCCCAGGCTGCAAGGAAGTGAAGCCAGAAAGCGGCAGGGAGTTTCCCCACCCAAAGAAGGACCGGGTGCAGGCGCGCCGGGCTGAGATTCCGGGGAAATGGAGGGAGGCGGAAGGCGGAGGCAGGCGGCCTGGCGAGAGTGCGCCTTGGCGCGCGCTGAGGGCGGCTCGCGGTGGGCCAGCAGCGAAACGCCCCTCCTTGCGGCCCCGGCGCGGTGCTGCGCTGCGCCCTGGCCCAGCTTCTGGTCCTCCGCGTCTAGCTCCACTTCCAGTTGCAGCCCCGGCCCCAGCCCCGGCGGCGGCGGACTGCTGCCTCTCCAAGCCCGGCGCTGCCACTTATAGGCACCAGCGAGCAGCCGGTGCAGCGGGCTAGAAGGACCTGTCAGCGCCCGCTCAACGCAGCGACCCCTGTCTCCGAGGAAAGGAAGTATCGCGTCGAAAGAGGAGGGAGAGTCAGGGATGGCAAAAAAAAAAGTCTGGAATCTACAGAGATTCTGACTAACATGAGTAAAATGCTCTACTATTTACAAAGAGCCTTCATATCCACATCCACATCCACAGTCTCTTGGAGACTCCCCAATAATCTTGTGAAGGATGTATTATTATCTTATACATTTAGTTACCATGTGATCTTGAGCAAATTACTTAACTTCTCTGTTGCACAGTTTTCTCATCTGAAAAAGTGGGGATAATGGGAGTACCTATATCTGCTGATCTGCTGTAGTATAGTATATGTGATGACTAAATGAGATAATCTATGTAAAGTGTTTAGAATGGAGCCCAGCCTATAGAACAATTATTATGGTTCCACTTTTGCAGATGAGGAAACAGGTAAAGAGAGTTCCTTAACTAGTATGTAAATAGTTATATCGGTTTGCTAGGGTTACTGTAACAAAGTACCACAAACTGAGTGGCTTAAAGAACAGAAATTTACTGTCTCATATCCTGGAGGCTAGAAGTCTGAAGTCAAGGTGTCAGCAGAGTTGGTTCCTTCTGAGGGCTGTGAGGAAGAATCTGTTCCATGCGTCTCTCCTAGCTTCTGGTGGTTTACCAACAATCTTTGGTGTTCCTTGATAACTCCAGTCTTCACGTGGTGATCTCCCTGTGTCTCTGTCTCTGGGTCCAGATTTCCCCTTTTTATAAGGTTTCCAGTCACACTGGATTAGGGGCCCACCCCAATGACCTCATCTTAACTTGATCATTTTCAATAACCCTATTTCCAAATAAGTCCACATTCACAGGTGCTGGGGGTTAGAACTTCAACATCTTTGTGGAGGACACAATTCAACCCACAGCAGCAGTGGAACTGAGATTTGAACATATAGTGTTGGTTGAAATTTGTAAGATTTGAGAGATCCTGACCGTACACTGGAATCCTTGGAAAGCTTTTAAACACTACCATTGCCTGAGACCTTCAGAGGTTTGTATCCACTTCCTCCAGGGTAGTGCCCAAGCAAGATGGATAGTTTTTCAAAAGTTTCCCCAGGTGATTCTCAACTAGGGTTGAGAGTTATTGAGATTACTGAAATGCCACCCCTGTTTTGCAGAAGAGTGAATCAAGGCAGAGGAAGTCCAAGTGACTAGCCTGAGATCATAAATGATGTCAAAGGGCTTAGTTCAGTTTAGCAACTATTTATGGGCCTCTTGACAAGGCTTTGTGATGGGCTTTAGCAACACAGACATAGACATGGGGAGGAAGGAGGTGGCAGTGGTTAGGAGGGGGCACAAAGTGGACACAACAAGGGCTTCTGGGGTGCTGATAATGTTCTCTTTCTTTACTGGGTGGTGGTTACAAAGGTTACACAGATGTAGTTGTTCTGTGATAACTCATTGAGCACTCATGATCTGTGTACTTTTCATGAGATATGCTCTCCCTTCACATAAAAGTATATTCAAACGCTACTAGAGTGATGTGATTGTGACTGAAGGTGCCGACATTAAACTGAATTCTCTGTACTTCACATTCTCCTGGCACAGGTCCAGCCATTTGGGAGATGACAGAAGAGCCTAGAAAAGCCTTCAGAGAAATCCAAGGGCCTTGTGTCACCTGGAGCAGATGAAAGGAGAACATCAGCTATAATGGAAATAACCAAAGAGAGGAAAAGCATTTAGGACAAGGATCAGAACAACGACAATATGCCTCACATGGTTCGGTCCTTTATACTTTACAACCAAGTGCCCCAGGTTTATCAATGATCCAAGTCCTGGTGCTCAATAAATAGTAGCTATTATTCTCATTTCCATTTCACAGATGAAAAAACTGATGACTCAGAGACATAAAGCCATTTGGCCAAGATCACACAGCTATTAGGTAACAGATCCAGGACTTAAGTCAGTTTTCTAACATCTTAATCCAGAGCTCTTTCAAAACACCACAGGTTCAGTGTAGAAAAAAGGAGGCAAAGGTGGGGCTAGTGGAGGGAATTTATGCAGGTGACATGGGCCAGAACCCTGAGACCTACAGTCCTTTCCAGTCTTCTTTTTTTTTTTTTTTTTCTTTTGCCATGCCACGTGGCTTGTAGGATCTCAGTTCCCAGGGATTGAACCAAGGCCATGGCAGTGAAAGTGTCAAATCCTAACCACTAGACCATCATGGAACTCCCAGTCCTTTCCAGTCTTGAGGTCAACATTCACCCATGCACTCTGATCCTCCTCACTCTCTGACTCTCCCTCATTCTGGTCCTCAGTCAGTCCTTGGGTGCCAGCCTTGGAGGTAGCAGATCCCATGAGAACCAGGACATAGCAGCCCTAAGATCCTCCACAGCCTGGAGAAGGTTGTATCAACATGACAGTGCCAGGAAAGAGCCCTTGGGACAAACCACCTGGGACAGCCCGTGGCCAAGGTCCGGCCTAGACCAGGCAGTATAACATAAGAATTAAGACTAAGAATCTAGCCAGATTGTCTAGGTTCAGATCCCCACACCACCACTCACTAGTTAGAAGACCTTGGGTAAATCAGTCAACCTCCCTGATTCACTGTTTCTTCCCCCATCACATGGAAACAGTAATGCCAATCTCATGGGGCTGTTCTAAGGGTCTTAGCCAATGTACATATAGAACTCAGGGCAGCAGCCAGCAAGTACCACATATATTTACCATCTTTATCTTTATTTACATGTACTGAGGGCCTCAAATGTAGACTTTCTGTGTTAGGGCCACATGAAGTTATACATTCAGACACAGAAACACAGGCTAGAAAGAAGTCCCTCACATCTGTGAAACTGGTCCCATCATCAGACTACTCCCCCTGTGGTACGCTATGAATTCAATAATTTTATATAAATTATACTGCTGTGTATTCTGCATGTTTTTTAAATTTTATTATTTATTTTATTTTATTTATTTTTGGCTGCTTTGGGTCTTCATTGCTGCGTGAGGGCTTTCTCTAGTTGCAGTGAGCAGGGGCTACTCTTCTTTGCAGTGTGCGGGCTTCTCACTGCGGTGGCTTCACTTGTTGCGGAGCACGGGCTCTAGGCGTGCGGGCTTCAGTAGTTGTGGCACACGGGCTCAGTAGTTGTGGCTCATGGGCTTAGTTGCTCCGCAACATGTGGGATCTTCCCGGACCAGGGCTCGAACCCGTGTCCCCTGCATTGGCAGGTGGATTCTTAACCACTGCGCCACCAGGGAAGTCCCTCTGCATGTTGAAAGCATGATCTTGTTGAAGGTAATCAGTTAAAATATGCTGCAATATTTGTAACCCTGTTTTAGCAAGTCCTCTTTTTTTTCCCCCCCCCGGCCACCCCATGTGGCATGTGGAATTTCCTGGACCAGGGATTGACCAGGGATCGAGCCCATGCTCCCTACAGTGGAAGCACGGAGTCTTAACCAATGGACCACTGGGGAAGTCTAGCAAGTCCTCATTTTTTAACCATTGCAGGCCCACATTGCTCTTGACTCAGAAGGGACATATATCTGCAGACTCTTCTTCCTGCAGATCCAGAACAGTCTCAGGATGCCTGGGCCTGGGTGGTAATCCCCCTTGCTTAGGCCATGTCTGCTCCTCAGTCCCCCTCATTGAATCCTTTTGCTAAAAGTAATGGGAATTTTATGGAATGGCTCTAGCTATGACAGATACATAGCAGACAATGTATGGTGCTTGGGAAGGATCCTCTGGGCCACTTACTAGCTGTACATCATGAGCGAGTCATATTTTGTTTATATCACTCAGTTTATTCATGTGTAAAAAAAGTGGGTGAGGTCAGAACACCTGCCTTCAAGGTTAGTGCAAGGATTAAATGGCTGACGTATGTCAAGCTCAGTTCCTTACACATTATTGGCACTCTGTAACTGAGTTCATTTCCTTATTTCCTTTGTTATATAACATCACAGCCCTGCAAGGCCCTCTTCCTTTTTTTTAATCGTCTTTTTTTTAATATTTATGTATGTATGTATATATGTATTTTGGCTGCGCCGGGTCTCCGTTGCAGCACGCAGGATCTCCGTTGCAGCATGTTTAGTTGTGGCATGTGGGATCTTCAGTTGCAGCATGCAACCTTCTTAGCTGCAGAATGCATGTGGGATCTAGTTTCTCGACCAGGGATCGAACCCAGGCCCCCCGCATTGTGAGTGTGGAGTCTTACCCACTGGACCACCAGGGAAGTCCCAAGGCCCTCTTCTTTCAGTCTCCCCTTCACTCACTTCACTCCAACCACACTGCCTCCTTGCTATTTCTCAAATACTGACAGCCACACTTCTACCTCAGGGCCTTAGCACTTGCTGTTCCTTCTGCCTGGAACACTCTTCTCCAGATATCCACTTGGCCTACTCCATCACATCCCTCAAGCCTTTCCACAAATCTTCCTTCTCACCACTACTATGTGGTGACTCCTGATACTTCCCCTGCCTGACCACTACTACCACTACCACTCAGGCCCAGCCACCTTCTCACATATGATATAATAAACCTATTTACTGTGTTTATTGTTTACTGCCATTCCCCCCCATAGGATGTGAGCTCCAGGAGAGCAAGAGAGCCCTAATGAATGAATGAATGACAGGGTATATTACTTGCACATGAGAAAACTAAGGTTCCAAGGAGAGAGTCAGTTGTGGCCACAGAGCTGGGAAGAAGGGGAGCCAGGTGAGAATCCAAGTCTGTCTGACTCTGAAATCCAAGCTTTTCCCACTTCTGTGGGCTGAGAGCCAGCATGAAAAAACATGCACGTCCTCGGCAACTAGGAGAGAGTTGGTAAGGAGGTAGAATTTGTGATCCAGTGAATGGCTTTTAAGCTAAAGTAATAATTCACTCAAAAAATATTTAGCACCTACTGTGTGCAAGTCCCTGTGCTTCCTGCCGTGGAAGACTTGACTATGAATCTGATCGACATCCACTGGTGAACTTGAAACTCTTCTATCTACTCACAGGCTGGAAGTCCTGTGGGCACCTCCATCTCCACAGGTACTAAACGCAGCCCCCCACCTTCCCCTGAACTTGCTACCACTCCATCTTCTCAGGTACAGATTGCTTGGCCCTGCTGGAAACATTAGGATTTAGTAGGCTGGAGGGGAAAGGCCCAGGGTTTGAATTTTATTGAGTGCCCTTGGGAGATTTTGATGCAGATGGTCCTGTCTACACTTTGGAAAACTCTGGCCTGGACTATTAAAGTAAACTTTTTATTGTTCCCACATCCAGTCTGTGCTATACACAGCTTTCAGGGAGAACATTCTGAGCTATGGTCCCCCTGTTTAGACAGCTGCAGACCCCATTCCTGACATGGCACTCAGGGCCTTCACACATTCAGGGCCACAAACTATTTTTGCCCTCTAATTATTTATAAAGACATTTGAAAGTATAAATATAACAAACATCAAACTTTTTACCTTTCTGAATTATTAGCTGTTACAGTTTGTTCTATTTGCCTTCAATTTTTTTTTTTTACAGATATCTGCACTATTTTATCAAATTTTAAAGTCTCTTTGAACCTTCACTGACATCAACCTCTATCAAGAATGTAATGTAGGACTTCCCTGATGGTCCAGTGGTTAAGACTCTGCCCTTCCAATGCAGGGGGTGAGGGTTCGATCCCTGGTCGGGGAACTGAGATCCCACATGCTACACGGCCAAAAAAAAAAAAGTAATGTACATCAACATCTACCAACGACAGGGCAACATCTATCATGAGCGTAATGCTTTATTTTTTTAAATTTTTAAAAAATTTTTTTATTTTTCTTGCGGTACGCAGGCCTCTCACTGTTGTGGCCTCTCCCGTTGCGGAGCACAGGCTCCGGACGCACAGGCTCAGCGGCCATGGCCCACAGGCCCAGCCGCTCCGCGGCATGCGGGATCCTCCCAGACTGGGACACGAACCCGCATCCCCTGCACTGGCAGGCGGACTCCCAACCACTGCGCCACCAGGGAAGCCCGCTTTTTTTTTTTAATTAAATTTATTTTATTTTTGGCTGCTTTGGGTCTTTGTTGCTGCGCATGGGCTTTCTCTAGTTGCAGTGAGTGGGGGCTACTCTTCGTTGCTTTGTGTGGGCTTCTCATTGCGGTGTCTTCTCTTGTTGTGGACCACGGGCTCTAGGCGTGCAGGCTTCAGTAGTTGTGGCATGCGGGCTTCAGTAGTTGTGGCACGTGGGCTCAGTAGTTGTGGCTCGCGGGCTTAGTCGCTCCGCGGCATGTGGGATCTTCCCAGACCAGGGATTGAACCCATGTCCCCCGCATTGGCAGGCGGATTCTTAACCACTGCGCCACCAGGGTAGCCCGCGTTATTTTGACACCTTAACACACATCTCTTCACCCCACACTCCCTTCCAGCTATTGCCAAAAACTTGAGAGAATTGTCTGTACTGCCTGCGTCGTTTCTCTCCTCCCAGACTCTCAAATCTGATCGTTAGGTTTTCACCCCCATATGCTGTACCTAAAACCACTCTTGTCAATGTCACTAATGACTTCTGTAGGAGAATGAAAATCTCTTCCTCTGCCCATCTTAGCTTCTCCAGCTGGGGCTGCGTAAATTATACTAGCAAAAGACAGATTAACAAGAGAAGAACAAACAGAAGTTCATAAACATGTGCATCATATGCCCAGAGATGAGTGACTCAAAGATTAGTTAGGGAAAAAAAAAAAAAAAAAAAAGATTAGTTAGAACTTGGGCTGATATAGCATCTTAGCAAAGGAATGATAAACTTCTAGAGAAGTGACAAGAGAAAGGAAAAGGATCTGACTCTAGGGGCAGCAAATCGTGGGAAGGCAAATCAAGGGAAATGATGGTAGATAAAGGTTAGTTAGTAAAGTTTATATATAGATTCCTCCAGGGCTGTCTCTAGGCTGATAAGGGTCTAAAGTTGTCTCTGGTGATTGACTTCTATCCTTCCTGGTAGAGACAGGAGGAGGGACACCTTTATAGATGTGTGTCCTGCTTTTATGCAAATAAGGGTAGGGTAGAGAAGCCTCTCCTTCTTCTCAATTGCCTCTACCTCCAAATAATCCTTATTTGACGTGAGTTGCAAAAAATAGTAATAGTAATAATCCTTATGCCAAAGTGGCATATTTTGGGATGGCACATTCTGCCACCCTGTACCTCCATGTTGCTTGATCAAATGGTCATTTCTCAGTCCTCATCTTTCTTTACCCATCAGCAGCCTTCAACACTTTTGATCACCTGATCCTTCTTGGATCACTTTCTTCAATTAGCTGGCTCTCTCTCCTGGCTTTTCCCTGGTTTTTCTCCTGCCTCACTGGCTGCTCCTTCTCAGTCTCCTGTTGCTGAATTCGGCCCCTTCTCCCTTTCCTCCTCCTCAGCTGCAAACTCTGAATGTTGGGGCCCCAGGATTCAGTTCTCACATTTTCACTGCTCTATATCTGTATTCATTTCTGTGGTGATCTCATCCTTTCTTGTGGTTTCAAATAAGATCTATATGCAGACGATGCATAGATTTTCATCTCCTCTGCTCAAAACTCTAGACTTTTACGTCCAACTGAACGCTCAACGTGTCCACCTGGTTGTCCAACAGAAATCTCAAACTCAGCATGTTCAAAAAGAAACCCCAGGCCTTTCCACCCCGTCCCCAAACCTGCTTCTCCCAATGTCTTCCCCATCCAGGAAACAATCACTCTGTCTTCCCACTTACACAGGCCAAAAACCTGAGTCATCCTTGACTCCTTTCCTGAATCCAATCACTTCTCTCCACCTCCACTGCTACCACTCCAGTCCAAACCACCACCCATTTCTTGCCCAGATTATTACAATCACCTCTGGGCAATCTCGCTTCAACAAAGAAGTCTAAGCCCTGTAAAGCTTAAATCAGATACTGTCACCCCCTGCTCAGACCCCTCCAAGGTCCACATGACTTATAAGGACCCACCCAATCTAGCTCCCACCTCTCTCTGGCCTCATCTTTTTTCCCCTTATTTGCCCTTATTCCCTCTGCTTTAGCCACCCTGGCTTCCTTGCTATTTATTTTTCAAACACTCCAGGTTTACACCTTCCCAGAGCCTTTGACCTTGTTATTTCCTCTGCCTGGAATGCAGTTACCCTCAGGTATCGGCATGGTTTCCTCCTTCGATTCCTTGGGGTCTCACTCAGATGTTATCTCTCAGTGGGGCCATCCATGACCACCACACCCCACACCCTATCTCATACTCCCCCTTTCCTTTCCTTCTTTTTTCTTTCTTTTGGCCGCGCGCCAACTACTTGCAGGTCTTAATTCCCCGACCAGATTGAACCCAGGCACTCAGCAGTGAAAGTGCGGAGTCCTAACCGCTGGACCACCAGGGAATTCCCTCCTTCCCTTCTTTATTTTTTTCCACAGCTCTTTCACTGTCTGACTTACTACACATTTTTATGGTCTGTCTTGCCTTCACTAGAATGTAAGCTCCATGACAGCAGGGGATTTGAGGCAGAGAGCATGATGGTTGGTAGGACAGACTTGGAGCCATTATGCCAGGATTTGATTGCTGTCTCTACCACTGTCCAGCTGTGTGACCCTAGCAAGTTACTTAACTTCATTGCCCCTCAGTGTCTTCATAAGTTGGGGGTAATAACTAGACCCTGTGTCATAAGGTTACTATGAGAATTAAATGAGTTAATGCATGTAAAGCGCTTAGAATTTTACCTCTATAATAGTAACTATATAACTATAGCATAACTATATAGTAAATGCTACATCAGTGTCTGCTATTATTATTATTGTTATTATTATTGCTACTATTATTACAGAATGCTTGGCTCTTATTAAGTCCTATACAGTTGTTAGCCCTTATTCACTGCTATATCCTCAGAACTGAGAATAGCACTTGGCACATAATAAGGTATTCAAGAAAGATGTTAGGGAATTCCCTGGCAGTCCAGTGGTTAGGACTCAGCGCTCTCACTGCCAGAGCAGATCTAACCCCGGGGCGGGTTAGATCCCTGGTCAGGGAACTAAGATCCCACAAGCTGCGTGGCACAGCCAAAAAAAAATCTGTTAGATGAATGAATTAGGATACATGTATACATAAACAATATAAAGTATTTTTGTGTGTCTTTTAAATTTATATCAATGGTATCATATCATATATATCCTTCTTCATCTTTACTTTTTCACTCAATATTTGTAACGTCTAGCCATATTGATATATAGAGATCTCATTCTTTCCTTTTAGCTGCTGTATAGTAAATATTCCACCACATTTATATATCTCAATTTTTATATCTGTTCGCCTATTGATAGACATTCAAGTTGCTCCAATTTTATGTTATCGTGGACAATTTGTATCAAATGCCTTTATAAATACCTCTTGGTGTCCATGTGTAAGAATTCTTCTCTATATATACTTGAAAATGGAATTTCTGGATTGCAGGGTTTGTACATTCACTGCTTTCCTAGACTAAATTGTTTTCCTAAAGTACCTTTGGCCCTTCTGCCTGCAAGTATGAGAGAACCATTTTTCCCATATCCTCCTGGTTTATTTGAGTCAGACTTTTTATTCTTTGTTAATTTCATGGGTAGAAAATAGTATCTCATCATTTTTTTTATAGATAAGATTTTTTATTTATTTAATTTATTTTATTTTTTATTTTTGGCTGTGTTGGGTCTTCATTGCTGCGCGCGGGCTTTCTCTAGTTGCGGCGAGTGGGGGCTATTCTTCATTGCGGTGCGTGGGCTTCTCACTGTGGTGGCTTCTCTTGTTGCGGAGCACGGGCTCTAGGCGCGTGGGCTTCAGTAGTTGTGGCGCACAGGCTTCAGTAATTGTGGCATGTGGGCTTAGTAGTTGTGGCTCACGGGCTTTAGAGCGCAGTCTCAGTAGTTGTGGCGCATGGGCTTAGTTGCTCTGCGACATGTGGAATCTTTCTGGTCCAGGGCTCGAGCCCATGTCCCCTGCACTGGCAGGTGGATTCTTAACCACTGTGCCACCAGGGAAGCTCCCTGAAGTACCTTTCTTATCACACCCTATAGGAGGTCACATGCTACCCACATGACATTACTGGTGATGTTATTACCTTTCATCACTTGGTTTAGTTGGTGTTTCTCCACTGTAAAGTTACTATTTTCCCCCTTTCCCTACTCTATTCTTTGGAAGTGATATCTAATCATTCTCATTTGCATTTCCCTCTGCAGTTGGGAGTTCCTGGGAGAATTACCTCTTCGTCCTTTGCTTATGTTTCAACTTGTTTGCTTGTCTTTACTTCTCACCGGCTTCTAGGTGTTATTTATATATAAATTGCAATTATCTTTTTCCAGAGAGTCATTTAGTATTTTAATTTTGTTCATAATGTCTTCTGCCATTTTTAAGTTTTTAATTTAATCATATTTACAAATGGTTTCCTTTAAATCTTTGTGCTTGCTGAACTAGCTTTTGAACACCCAGCCATGACTCAGCAATCCCTAAAAAATCGTTGGTTCTCCTGACTTGATTCATGTTGCCCTTTTGCCTCGAATGCACTTTCTCCTTTTCACTGCCAAACAAGCTCCTACTTATCTTCAATGCCATAAACCAAATAAAACCTTCTGTGGGAAGCCCCTCCCAATTCCCCCAGGTAGAATTGGTTGCTCTCTCCACAATGCTCTCACAACTTGTCCACACCTTTATTAAAGTACATATTGCGGACTTCTCTGATAGTGCAGTGGTTAAGAATCCACTTGCCAATGCAGGGGACACGGGTTCAAGCCCTGATCCAGGAAGATCCCACATGCTGCGGAGCAGCTAAGCCCATACACCAACTACTGAGACTGCGCTCTGGAGCCCGCGAGCCACAACTACTGAAGCCTGCGTGCCACAACTACTGAAGCCCGCGCACCTAGAGCCAGTGCACCACAACAAGAGGAGCCACCGCAATGAGAGAAGCCACTTCAATGAAAAGCCAGTGCACTGCAACAAAGAGTAGCCCCCGCTCGCCACAACTAGAGAAAGCCCACATGCAGCAACGAAGACGCAACACAGCCAAAATTAATAATTTAAAAATATAATAAAGTACCTCATATAAATGGAATCATACTTTTTCTGTCCTTTTGTGACTGGCTTATTTCACTTTAGCATAACATCTTCAAGGTTCATTCATGTTGCAGCATGTGTCAGAATTTTTTTTTAAGACTGAATAATATTTTATTGTATGAATATACTACATTTTGGTAAACCGTTCAACAGTTGATGGACACTTTGGTTGCTTCCATGTTTTAGCTATTACGAATAATGCTGCTGTGAACATGGGTGTACACAGTAGTGTGTCTTCAAGACCCTACTTCCAATTTTTTTGAGTATATACCAAGAAGTGGAATTGCTGGGTCATAGGTTAATTCTGTTTAATTTTTTTGAGGAAACTCCATACTATTTCCCACAGCTTCTGCATCATTTTGCATTCCTACCAACAGTGCACAAGTGTCCCAATTGTTCCACATCCTTGCCAACACTTGTTTTTTGTGTTTTTTTTTAACATCTTTATTGGAGTATAATTGCTTTACAATGGTGTGTTAGTTTCTGCTTTATAACAAAGTGAATCAGTTATACATATACATATGTCCCCATATCTCTTCCCTCTTGCATCTCCCTCCCTCCCACCCTCCCTATCCCACCCCTCTAGGTGCTCACAAAGCACCGAGCTGATCTCCCTGTGCTATGCGGCTGCTTCCCACTAGCTATCTATTTTACGTTTAGTCGTGTATATATGTCCATGCCACTCTCTCACTTTGTCCCAACTTACCCTTCCCCCTCCCTGTATCCTCAAGTCCATTCTGTAGTAAGTTTGCATCTTTAATCCCATCTTGCCCCTAGGTACTTCATGACCTTTTTTTTTTTTAGATCCCATATATATGTGTTAGCATACAGTATTTGTTTTTCTCTTTCTAACTTACTTCACTCTGTATGACAGTCTCTAGGTCCATCCACCTCACTACAAATAACTCAGTTTCATTCTTTTTTATGGCTGAGTAATATTCCATTGTATATATGTGCCACATCTTCTTTATCCATTCGTCTGTTGATGGACAGTTCGGTTGCTTCCATGTCCTGGCTATTGTAAAAAGAGCTGCAATGAACATTTTGGTACATGACTCTTTTTGAATTATGGTTTTCTCAGGGTATATGCCCATTAGTGGGATTGCTGGGTTGTACGGGAGTTCTATTTTTAGTTTTTTAAGGAACCTCCATACTGTTCTCCATAGTGGTTGTATCAATTTACATTCTCACCAACATTGCAAGAAGGTTCCCTTTTCTCCACACCCTCTCCAGCATTTATTGTTTTTTGTATTTTTGATAGTAACCATCCTAATGGGTGTGAGGTGGCCAACTAATTCATCTTTGTAACTGAACACTGGGCATGATGCAGTCAATGTTTATTGAATGAATGAATGAGGCTATAACCTGGATCAGTGGTCTTCAGACTTTTTGCTCTTGTGCCCCCTTAAAGAATTTTTTTTAATTCCGCATTTGTGAGGATTCCAACAGGAAACAATGCACTCAAAGTAAGACAATTCAAGAAGGTCATATATGCAAAGAAGCTAATGTAGGAGGTGTGGTCAAGGTGTAGGGAAATGACAAGGGATTATGCAGGAAGCTGGGAAGGGCAGCAGCCAGGCTGTTACCACCTGAGGTCTAAAGGGCAATTTCTCTTCCTTAAGAGGAGCACTAACTTTCTGTCCAGGGACAGGGCCAGACTGACTAGATGTCCAGAGGTGGGAACAAGGGGACTAGAGACCCTAATCTCACTCTCTTCCCTCCCTCCTGTCTCCTACCAGGACTTCCCATTGACCAAATCCAAGCCAAGGCTAGAAGGCATAGAGCCGTTGATGACCCCCATCCAAGTCAGCCAACCAGGGGAGAGGAAGGAAGGAGTAGGTCGAAGAATGGACCTGCTGGTCCACATGCAGGCTATCTGGCACGTTTTAAAATTGGCAACTGAAACGTTCATCTTAGGGACTTCCCTGGTGGCACAGTGGTTAAGAATCCGCCTGCCGATGCAGGGGACACAGGTTTGAGCCCTGATCCAGGAAGATCCCACATGCTGCGGAGCAACTAAGCCTGTGCACCACAACTACTGAGCCACGTGTTGCAAATACTGAAGCCCGCGTACCTAGAGCCCATGCTCCGCAAGAGAAGCCACCACAATGAGAAGCCCGCGCACCGCAACGAGCACTAAATGCAGCCAAAAAATAAATAAATAAAATTAAAGATACTACAGTTTAAAAAACAGGAAAATAAAATGAAGGAATGGATATAGATCAAACTTTTAAAAAAACAATAAAATATTCATCTTAAATGTAAGGCATTGCAAAGGATATACTTGCTAGCATATTGAAAATATTTTAAATAAAACTGTTCCATCATCAGTTGAATGTAAGTATCATCATGGTTTGCTACTCACTGTTATTCATGTCAAGAAAATATCAGAACAAGCTGTACATTAGCAGGGAGAAATGCTACATCATTATTTGTTTTCTTCTTCAATGTATAGTTACATTTTGCTTCCTCTCACAGAATGTTCTCCTAGGGTAATATATTTTCTGCTGGAAAGTCTGTTATTGATTACCTAATTCATACTCCCAACAGAAATTTATATATATGATTGCACTTTAAGAAATTTTGAAATTTAAATAATTTAAAATTTCCTTTGACTCTAAAGCTCTACGTTTTAAAATTTCTTCTGGATTGAAATATCACTTTTTATTGTATTAGTACACAATTGATCAAAGCAACATAACATATATCTTTTGAAAAATGATTATTAAACAAAGAGTAAAATGATATTGGAAATGTATCTCTTACTGAAATAGATTTTTTTCAATTAGTTTATGTATTTATGAATAAATATTACTTA
The DNA here is from genome assembly GCF_951394435.1 of Stenella coeruleoalba. NCBI lineage: Eukaryota > Metazoa > Chordata > Mammalia > Artiodactyla > Delphinidae > Stenella > Stenella coeruleoalba. The sequence continues at coordinate 21,042,074 of NC_137169.1, forward strand.
TTGCTGGAATGAAGCTGGGTTCAGCATCAACTTTATATCTATTTTTAACTTTTATAAATAGAAACTCTGAGAAACCTTGTTCAAATAAATAAGTAGCTGAAAGCGGAGGGAGTTCTGTTACAATAATATCACTTAATTATTTGAATTCTTGGTGTTACAAGCCAAAAAATTACATAGTGACCTATCATCAAAAGTTATTTTTAATGACAAGAAAGTCAGAATCTCCTTCAACTCTATTGAAAGCAAAGTACCAGCAACTGTCCCACTTACAAAATTCCTTATTATCCAGTCATCACAGTTCTTCACGTTTTGTTGGTGCCCTGAAGGTGTTTAACCCCCCACCCCAACCCCCTGGGGTAAGGTTGTGGGTGAAAATCAGGGCTGAGAGCCTTTTGTAAAGTATGAGCAGGGTGGGTGGGAAAGAAAAAGGTGGACTTGGACTTCAGAGTATCTTCTCCAGAAAATGTGTCTTAGGAAAGAGCATGAATAGAGTTTGAGGATCTGCAGGTCAGTTCTTCAAAGTATCTGTGCCACACACCCTTGCCTTCAACGTACTTCCAATCTAGTAGGGGAGAGAAGTTAGCAAATTGCCAAAGTACAAACTGCACTGAGGGGTTGGTGAGTAGTGATGGAGGTATTCAGGGAGTTTACTTCCCTCTGTGGGAAAGGCTTCATGGGTGAGGTGGCATGTCAGCTGCTTTTCAGGTCGGGTAGGATTTTGACAGAAGAGATAGTGGAGAGGACATTCCAAATGGACCGCACTGGATAAACAAAGGCTCAGAGAGAAGCCATAGGGAAAAAAAAAAAAAAAAAGGAAGCCATAGGGCATGTTTGGGGAATAAGCAGAGTGTAGACAGAGGCAAAGAGTGGGAGAAAAGGCAGAGACATAGAATCAAAAACTCTCAAGCTTAAAATCTTAAGAATCACCTAATCCAACCTCCACAATTACCACCAGCACTGCACCAAAATCCACTCAGTGCTCCAAAACATCTAGTCACCAGGAGCTCTCTCTTTATAGAATACCCCGTCCAGTGGACATATAAGGCGAGCCACATATATAATTTAAATTCTTCTGGTAACTACCAAAGCGGAAAAAAAAAGAAACAGGTGAAATTAAATTTTTTTGTCTTCTCAGACTTTTTAAATCCCCATTATTGATTTACATGCAATAAAATTAACCAATTTTAAATGTATAAGTTTTGTCACATGTACAGGGGCAATTAATTTTAATAATGTTTTATTTAACTCAACACATCCAAAATATTATCCTTTCAACAAGCAATCAATATAAAAAACTGTTAATGAGATATTTTACATTCTTTTTTTCTGTACTATATCATCCCAATTCAGACCAGCCACATTTCATGTGCTCAGTTGCCCCATGTGGCTAGGGAATGAAGCACAGATCTAGAGGGAAACCATTATATCCTTGGACCACTCTTGGTGGTTAGAAATTTTCCCTTGGATGGTAGAATAATGCTGGCTTGGTTTCTTCTTTAAACATCTGCATCTTCAACTTGTTTACCATAGACATGTATTAATATAGAATTAGCATAGGAATAAGTACTAGGTGTTATGGTTGCTCATGTGAGGGGCACCCCATCCTGGCCTTGCAGGTCAGGGGAAGGTTTCAAGAGGAAGATACACAGGAATGGACATAATTAATGCTAAAAAACAGATTTGAGTATATTCAGCTTATAATTATTCTTTAAACCATACTTATATGTTTGATGTACTCTTCTGTATATTGTACATTTCACAATTTAAAAACATAGGTCTACTCCCCAGTAGCAATGAGCAATGATCCAGCGTCCAGAGTTTGTCTTCTAAAAACCATTCTCCGATAGAAAGAACCAGGGATCTTTGGAGAAGCAGATGATTTTAGGGCTGGGGTAGAGGAAAGACAAGATGAGCTTAGAGCATCTTGCAGTGCCAGAAAGTAAGGAAGTGTTCAAACACCAAAGGTTGGGGGGACATGGCAAACGCTCGGGAGTCAACCTGACGACCTGAAAGAGCTCCCAATGGGCAAAGCTGGACAATTTGAAAAACAAAAGAAGTGACATAGTATTGGATTATAACCCAAAGTGTAAAATCAATGTCACAGAGTCCCTACTGATAAAACTAAATGATTGAATAAATAAATAAATAGGGGAGAAGAGGCAAATCTTCTTTAAAGAAGTATTCCAAAGAATTTATATAGGTGCTTCCCCTTCTAAGAGGTGGAACTTAATCCCACTCTCTACCCGTTGAGTGTCAGCTGGATTTAGTGACTTGCTAAAGAATAGAAAGGTAGGGGTGGGGGTTAGGGAGTGGATGCAGTAACTTTACAGTGGAGAGGCCTGGCCAATATCACCAAGTGATGGTGGTTAACATCACCAGTAATAAGTCATGTGGGTAGCATGCAATCTATGACAGGATGTGATGAGAAAGGCACTTCATCTCTGGGCTATTTTCTCCCCCAAACCCAAAACTTCAGTCTAGTCATGAGGAAAACATCAAGTAAGTCCAAATTAAGGGACATTCTGCAAAATACCTAACCAGTGTTCCTCAAGACTGTCAAGGTCATAGGAACAAGGAAAAACTGGTAAATTGTCACAGACAGGAGCAGACTAAGGAGACAGGAGGACGAAATGCAGTGTGGTATCCTGGAATCTGATCCTGGAACAGAAAAAGTACATTGGTGAAATCTGATTAAAGTCTGGTGTTTAGCTATTGATAATACGTATATCAATGTTGACTCCTTAGTTTTGACAAATACACCTTGGTAACATAAGATGTTAATGTTAGGGAACTGTTGACTGAAACCATCTGCCTTGGCCAGGCCTGGTTGCTTGAGTTGTCTCACAACCGGGGTCCCGATAAGGAACATGGTGCCGCCGCTGAAAACTAACCGGGAGAATTCGAGAAGGGCCGAAAGGAGGGAGGAGACGATATGTCCTGCCCTAACCCCCCAGAAACCCTCACTCTGGAATCCATCTTGGCTGAGAGATGCATGAGCCACCAGGAAGGACCCTGAGTCACCAGATATGGGCCAAGCAAGATGATTGGCCAGAGACAACCCGGAAGCTAACGCCATTACCATAAAACCCGAGACTGTGAGCCGCTTGGCAGAGCAGTTCTCCTGGGTTCCCTTACCCTGCTGTTCTCTGCCCACGCGCCCCTTCCCAATAAAGTCTCTTGCTTTGTCAGCACGTGTGTCTCCTCAGACAATTCATTTCCGAGTGTTAGACAAGAGCCCACTCTTGGGCCCTGGAATGGGTCCCCCTTCCTGCAACATTAGTATTAGGGGAAACTGGTTGAGGGGTATACGGGAAGCCTTTTGACTATCTTTGCAACTTTTCTGTAAATCTAAAATTATTCTAAAGAAAAGGTTTAATTTTTAAAATATATCACATATATATGATATGTATATATGTATATCATATATGAAAGCAGGGGGAGAAAGGAGAAAGAAAGAGAGAGAGAGAGAAAGAAAGAAAGGAAGGAAAGAAGGAAGGAAGGAAGGAAGGGAAGCAAGGAAGGAAGGAAGAAAGAAGAAAGGAAGGAAGGTGGAGTAGCAGGTCCAGTGGTTACTATAAGTTGGGTCAGGGTTAAGCCTTTGGGACTTTATCCCGTGGCAGTGGGGAACCATTGAAGGTTACTGAGCAAGGGTGTGGCTGATTATAGAATGACTCAGCCAAAGTCACACAGTTTCAGCTTCCCCAGGCCCCTTCCTTCCACGTGCTCTTTATTCTTTGCCTGCACAAGCTCTGGCAGGAATCTAAGTCACTAGCACAGAGATGATCACCTCCACTGCCCACCGTCCCGCCCCCATCCTATCCTGGTTCAGTGGTCTTTAGAGGCTCAACATTGCCACACCTGGTAAGGACCAGAGCCACCTTTCAACCTTCCCTGCAGAGACCCCTGGGCAGGGAGGTGCAGGGCAGGGCCTCCTGTAAAAATCCCACAAGCTCTAGGTGGAGTCATTTCTACCATACCCTCCTTGCTGTCTCTCCTCTCTCCTCCCGTAGTGAAAGGAAACTAGTCCAGCAGTGGGGGAAGGGAGCTCAAGGGCAGAAGAAGAGGCAGCTTCAAGACTAAACCTTCAAGACCGACACCAGGAAAATTGTCTGTTATCGGTCTTTCTTCCATGGCCTGCTTGGAAACACAAATATGTCCAGGTCAGAAGCTGGGGGGGAAGAAAAGAGGAGAGGAAAATTGTCAGTGTACAGTCTGCCCTCCATATCCACGGATTCAACCAACTGCAGATTGAAAATATTCAGAAAAAGAAAACTCCAGAAAGTTCCAAAAAGCAAAACTTGAATTCGTTGAGCACTGGCGATGATTTACATTGTATTTACAACTATTTACATAGCATTTACATTGTATTAGGTATCATAAGTAACCTAGAGATGATTTAAATCTTGTTTTATGGTAGATTTATGTTTTTATGCAGATTCACTCTTTTTTAAAAATTTATTTATTTATTTATTTTTGGCTGTGTTGGGTCTTCGTTGCTGCACGCGGGCTTTCTCTAGTTGCGGTGAGCGGGGTCTACTCTTTTGTTGCAGTGCGTGGGCTTCTCATTGTGGTGCCCTATCTTGTTGCAGAGCATGGGCTCTAGGCGTGCGGGCTTCAGTAGTTGTGGCACACAGGCTTCAGTAGTTGTGGCGCACGGGCTCAGTAGTTGTGGCTCACTGGCTTAGTTGCTCCACGGCATGTGGGATCTTCCCGGACCAGGGCTCGAACCTGTGTCCCCTGCAATGGCAGGCAGATTCTTAACCACTGCATCACCAGGGAAGCCCCTAGAGATGATTTAAAGCAGGGGTCCCCAACCCCTGCCCCCCCCCGCCCCCCACCATCTGTAGAACAATTGTCTTCCACGAAATCAGTCCCTGGTGCCAAAAAGGTTGGGGACCACTGATTTAAAGTATACAGGCGGAGGGTGGGCTGAGGGTACGGGTAGGTTATATGCAAATACTATGCCATTTTATAAGGGACTTGAGGATCCGCAGATTTTGGTATCGGCAGGAGGTCCTAGAACCAATCCCTCACAGATACTGAGGGATGACTTGTACACTTTTCCTGCCAGCAGTTGTAGCAGTGAGAGTTCAATGCTAGAATTTATCAGATTTCCACACATCAATTAAGCCAGTTTGGACTTCCCTGGTGGTGCAGTGGTTAAGAATCTGCCTGCCAATGCAGGAGGCAGGGGTTAGAGCCCTGGTCCGGGAAGATCCCACATGCCGCAGAGCGCCTAAACCCATGCACCACAACTACTGAGCCTGCGCTCTACAGCCTGCAAGCCACAACTACTGAAGCCCGAGTGCCACAACTACTGAAGCTTGCATGCCTAGAGCCCATGCTTTGCGACAAGAGAAACCATTGCAATGAGAAGCCCATGCACGGCAATGAAGAGTAGCCCCCACGCACCGCAACTAAAGAAAGCCCACGTGCAACAATGAAGACCCAATGCAGCCAAAATAAATAAATTAATTAATTTTTAAAAATTAAGCCAGTTTTCTCATCCTTTATCTTTTATCCCTCCATGGAAAAAAAGAAAACAAAAGGCTAACATTATTCAGCAACCTGTTCTGTGCTAGGCACTACGCATAACTTCATTCGGTCCTCACGGCAACTCTATTAGTATACCCATTTTATTTATTTATTTATTTTTAAATGTTATTTTATTTTTATTTATTTATTTTTAGCTGCATTGGGTCTTCGTTGCTGCTCGTGGGCTTTCTCTAGTTGCGGCAAGTGAGGGCTACTCTTCGTTTTGGTGCGTGGGCTTCTCATTGCGGTGACTTCTCTTGTTGCTGAGCATGGGCTCTAGGCACACGGGTTTCAGTAGTTGTAGCATGTGGGCTCAGTAGTTGTGGCTCACGAGCTCTAGAGCGCAGGCTCAATAGTTGTGGCGCACAGGCTTAGTTGCTCTGTGGCACGTGGGATCTTCCCGAACCAGGGCTTGAACCTGTGTCACCTGCATTGGCAGGCAGATTCTTAACCACTGTGCCACCAGGGAAGTCCCAGTATACCCATTTTATAGGTGAGAAAGCTGAGGCTCAGAGAAGGTAAGTGACATGCCCAAGGTTATGCAGCTAATCAGTGGCAGAGCTGGAAGAGAGCAAAACCAGTTCAAGTCTTCAGAAGCACGGGCCTGAAAATGATCTTGGGGAATTTTACCTTTCAGGGTAGAGGAAATGGTTTTATGGAAAAATCCAAATTTCTTGCAGGATACCTAGCCCCATTTCTTTCTCTTTTTTTTTTTTAATACATTTATTTATTTTATTTTTGGCTGCATTGGGTCTTTGTTGCTGCACACGGGCTTTCTCTAGTTGCAGGGAGTGGGGGCTACTCTTCGTTGCGGTGCACGGGCTTCTCACTGAGGTGGCTTCTCTTGTTGAGGAGCACAGGCTCTAGGCATGCGGGTTTCAGTAGTTGTGGTGCACCGGCTTAGTTGCTCCACGGCATGTGGGATCTTCCCGGACCAGGGCTCGAACCCACATCCCCTGCATTGGCAGGCGGATTCTTAACCACTGCACCACCAGGGAAGCCCATCATTTTTCATTTATTAATACCATGCCTCCAATTATGTACTCTTGCTCCTGTGTGGTAGCCTGCTGTTTACGTGCAGAGGCCAACTGGGATCATGTCTCTTACAGCTCTTCTGCATCCCCTAGAGTTCAGAGATCAGTGCCTAGCTAACAAAAGGTGTATTTTATTACTTATGACTGTGATTGTAACCAGCTACCATTTATTAGCCAGCTACGCCTATTATGCACTAAATACTCTATATTTTATTTCTCAGAACTACCTTAGAGATAGGTATTTTTATCTCCACTATGCAAACTGAGGCTCAGAAAAATTAAATAACTTGTCCAAGGTCACAGAGCTGTTAGGACCACGGGGGCAGGAGCCTTGAGAGTCTGGCACTGTCGCCAGACTGATGTTAAGGGGCTTGTGGCTTTTCACCTACTCGCTCTTCCCTTGACCATCAGCTGAGCTGTGTCTGGAGAGAGAGAAAAAAATATCAAACTAGAGGCTTGTCAGAGGAGGTGGCTGCCATGTCATGGACCAGACACAGGGACAGAAGACTTCTGACAAGTAAGTTAGGTACGACTGCACCAAAAGCAGTCACAAAGTCTTGTTCCTGTGGATGCAGGGGGTGAGAAGTGGTCAGGAAAAACCCTGGGACATCTAGGAGTGTCAGCACTGGACAGCTGCCCACATCTACGTGCGGAGAGTAGAGAGTGGGATCTGATGGCCAAATCACTCACATCGAGGGGGTGATCAACTCACGAGGGTTTCCATCTTCCCTGTCCAAGAATTTGATGCAAGAGGAGGAAATGCAGGGTTCATAGTGCACCACTAGGTGGCACTGTGTGAGGAGGGCACAAAAATTATCCAATTACAACTTTTCAACATGAATAATTAGAAGGGATTTTACAGCAAGCAAACCATAAAGTAAACATCTCCTTTCACAGAAGGCATGTGAGATCCAGAGAAGTTATCCATGTTTCCCAGCTTTGTGGCTGAGCCAGTACCAGAGACCCAAGTCTGCCTCTTTCTAAGTTCAATGCATTTCATCTTTAACGCTCATCAAAATACATCTCGATGTCCATCTACTCATGTTGTGATCTTACTCAAGTCACTGATGTTTTTCTGAGTCTCAGTCGTCTGTGCATAGAATAGAGTATTAGTCTAGATCCATGATGTCAATAGCCACACGTGGCTATTTGAATTTAAATTAATTAAAACTTAAAATTCAGTTCTTAGTCACACTAGCCATATTTCAAGTGCTCAATAGACAATGTGGATAGTGGCTATCATATTGGACAGCGTAGATATAGAATATTTCCATTATTGCAGATAGTTCTAATAGACAGCATTGGCTGGTATTTAAGGTCCTTCCAGATTTAGTAACCTATGGATCCTCTGCGAGAGCATTGGAGGGTATAGGAGTAAATGCATAAGGTTTCCCAGCTCTCAGCCTGAGTTTTTATTTATTTATTAAATTTATTTATTTATTATTTACTTTTGGCTGTGTTGGGTCTTCGCTACTGCGCGCGGGCTTTCTCTAGTTGCGGTGAGCGGGGGCTACACTTCTTTGCGGTGAGTGGGATTCTCATTGTGGTGGCTCAAACCCATGTCCCCTGCATTGGCAGGCGGATTCTTAACCACTGCACCACCAGGGAAGTCCAGCCTGAGATTTTTTTTTTTTCCGGTACACGGGCCTCTCACTGTTGCGGCCTCTCCCACTGCGGAGCATAGGCTCCAGATGCGCAGGCTCAGCTGCCATGGCTCACGGGCCCAGCCGCTCCGCAGCATGTGGGATCTTCCCGGACCAGGGCACGAACCCGTGTCCCCTGCATCGGCAGGCGGACTCTCAACCACTGCGCCACCAGGGAAGCCCCAGTTGAGTATTTTTTTAATGACTCCATTTTATCTCCATTATTGGTTTATTAGTTATACCTCTTTAAAAAATTTAGTGGTTACTCCAGGATTTATAATATATATATTCAATTCATCACAGTTTACCTCCAAATAATATTCTACCATTTCTCTTATACAGTAAGAACCTTACAACAGTAAACTTCCAGTTCCTTCTGAGCACCTTTTATGCTGTTATCGTCATGTATTTTACTTTTAAATATGCCATGAATGCCATTATTGACTATCTTTGCTTTAGTCAGCCAATTTTTAAGAAAATTTTATTTATTTATTTATTTATTTATTTGGCTGTGTCGGGTCTTAGTTGCAGCACATGGGATCTTCATGGCAGTGTGTGGGATCTTTCATTGTGGTGCATGGGCTTCTCTAGTTGCAGCACACGGGATTCTCTCTAGTTGTGGCACGTTGGCTCAGTAGTTGCGGCGGCGGGCTTAGTTGCCCAGCGGCATGTGGGATCTTAGTTCCCCGACCAGGGATGGAACCCACGTCCCCTGCATTGGAAGGCGGATTCTTAACAACTGTACCACCAGGGAAGTCCTGCAATTATTTTTTAAAGGGATTGAAAATAAGGAAAATGTCTTTTCTGTTTATTTTTACCATTTTCTTTCTTTTTTTTTTATTTTTTTTTACCATTTTCAATACTCCTCATTTCTTTGTGAAGATCCAGTTTCTCTCTGGTATCATACTCTTCCTGCCTGAAGAACTTCCATTATCTTTTCTCATTGTTAGGTCTGCTGACTATGGATTTCCCCAGCTTCTGTTTGTTGCCCCCTCAGCTTTCAGCAACACACAGCGGGGGTTCTTCTCCATGCTCTCACCCCTCTCCTTGCCGCAGCCTGCTGGTGCTTGTTACTTGAGGCTATGCTGATCATGGTGGCAAGACGTGGTGTGGGTTTCTCTGTTGTCCTGATCCATCCTCAGTCTTAGGCAAGCTCTATGCATCTGGGCCTCAGGCTGGAGACTTCTCACCATCCCTGTCCCTCCTCCCTGTTGCACTCAAATTCTGCCTTGTGTTTTTGGTTGGTCTGCAGTGTCAGCAGACCTCAGATTGGTATTGCTGGTAGGATCCTGAGCCTGAGCTGGTTTCTAGCCCCTCCTGGAAAGATAGAGGGTTTCTGCTTCTACTCTTCCCCCAGCTGCAGTGGGGTCTTGCTTGTGTCATGGAGTGAGAGTGTTTCCTACATCCCCACCACTCCAGGCAGATGGGCTTTGCTGCTACTCCTCCTGCAGAAGCAATAGATCTTTGCTGGGAGAAACACGGGCATGAGAGGTCTGCTTCCCCTACCCCAGAGGCTTAAGGATTTGCTTTATTGAAAAGAAGGAAGTGTCTGGAAAACTGGGAGGGACTTTATGTCCATCCTTCAGCAGCAGCCGATTACCTCCTACACACCTATGCAATGAGGGGACTCTCTGGTCTCCTGCTGTGCCTCCAATCTTTCTTGTGAGCACCCACTGGAGGCCCGTGGAAAAGAACCTAGAGTGAGTGCAAACTCCTCTTGTGTCTGGGCCCCAATCCATACCACACTGATATACTAGCCGACATATGGTCTTTAAAAATTTGTCAAAATTTTAGCTGATTTCTTCTTACCAGCTTCTCTGGCAGCCACCTCTTTCTCTTGTGCTTTGACAAAGGTGACACACTCTGTGTCCTAGCTCACCTTTGAGAGGCTTCTCGCTCTTTGGAATTCAGGTTACTTTACAGCCTGAGCTCTCTGATGGGCTGGAGAAAAATCATGACATTGTAGATTACCTGCCTTTTTCTCCTTATTAAGGTGAGAGTGATGTTCTTTGCCACGTTCTTCATCCAAAGTAGAAGTAAAAGCCTGTGGAATTGGGCTTCCCTGGTGGCGCAGTTGTTGAGAGTTTGCCTGCCGATGCAGGGGACATGAGTTCGTGCCCCGGTCTGGGAAGATCCCACATGTGGCGGAGAGGCTGGGCCCGTGGGCCATGGCCGCTGAGCCTGCGCGTCCGGAGCCTGTGCTCCGCAACGGAAGAGGCCCGCGTACCGCAAAAAAAAAATGCCTGTGGAATTTCTTGAAACCTACCTTTTGTTACTGAACAACACTGGCAACAGTAAAGGATTTACATAGTAAATCGAGACCACTCTGGTGACAATGCAGTACCCCACACAGGAACGTTGCCAAAATTAATTCCCAAACCCTTAAGGGTGGGTCCATCTTTGCTGCATGCCCAGTGTTTGTGCCAGGCACGGTGGAGCAAAATATCTGTTGATCCATTCAATAAGTATTTACTGAGAGCATCCTGTGGACAGGTATCCACTAGGCTACTTAACGGAGATTCTGCAGAATCCTGGTCCTGGCCTTCATAGGGCTCACAGTATAGTGAAAGTCGATACTGAAAAAAAATCATGGCAGGTGTGGTAAGTGCCACAAAAGAGGAAGTAGAGGACGCTATGGGAGATCATGACCAGTGATCTAACCTAGTCCTGTCCAGGGAAGCATTTCAGATGAGGGCTGGAGGGGCAGTAGAAGTTAGCCAGGCAAAGAGAGGAGGTATTCTAGTTACTGTGGGTGCGTATCAGTTCCCCCAAATCTTATTGGCATTTATTATGATCACAAGTTCCCTGTGTCAGGAGTTCAGACAAGGCACCATAGGATGGCCTGTCTCTACACCAGTGTCTGGGGCTTCAGTTGGAAGACTTAAAGGCTGAGGCCTGTAATCACCTAAAAGTTTGATTACTCACTTGTCTGGTGGTGGATGCAGGCTGTAGGCCAGAGGCCTCAGCTCCCCTCCACATGGGCCTCATCAAGTGGTCTCTCCACATGGGCCAGTTCGGGCTTCCTCAGGTTCCAAGGGCAAACATCCCAAGAAAGAGAGCCAGGCAAAGGCAACACCATCTTTTATGATCCAACTTCAGAAGTCACTCAGCATCACTTCTACTATGTTTCATTTGTTGCAGCGGTCAAAAAAATCCCACTCCACTTCAAGGGAAGGGGAAATAGACTCCCATTTCTTGATGGGGGATGGCAAAGTTCTAGAAGAGCATGTGGGACAAGAAATATTGCTATGGACATTTTTGAAAAACACAGTCTGCCCCGGTGGGAAGAGTGCTTCACCTGAGAGAATCCTTGAACAAAAATCTTCCGGTGGGAGGGGCTTCCCTGGTGGTGCAGTGGTTGGGAGTCCGCCTGCCAATGCTAGGGGACACGGGTTTGTGCCCCGGTCCGGGAGGATCCCGCGTGCCGCGGCCTACGGGCCTGCGTGTCCGGAGCCTGTGCTCTGCAACGGGAGAGGCCGCAGCGGTGAGAGGCCCGTGTACAGCAAAAAAAAAAAAAAAAATCTTCCGGTGGGAGAAAGCAGAGCCCATCTGAGGACCAAAAAAGCCTGGCATGTAGCCAAGAGAAGGAGGCTAGTATGAGGTCTAAGCGGTCAAAAACCAAACTCCTCATCCTTGCCCTTGAGGAGTTTGTCATCTTAACAGCCATAGTGCCTCCCTTCTGTTTAGTGCTCTACAATCAACAAAGCAGCACCTCAGTTATTTCCTCATTTGTTTCAATCAACCATCCTGTGAGGGATATATTATTAGCCCTATTATACAGATGGAGAAACTAAGCATCAGTTGAGGTGAAGTGGAAGGCAACACAGGAGGGTCAGGGATACTCAGTGATTTTAGTTGACACATGGATAAACATTTTAGATGTTAGTAGCTAACATCCATTTTCATAGAAAAATATGTCTAAGACATCAAACTTATCATTTCACTGATATAGCTTGGGACAAATTAAAGAAGGGAATTGATTTAAAGTGGATTTAAGGGAAACTTTTAAATGAATAACAGTATAGAAGGTTTGTGAATATGGTAATAACGATAAAGATGGAAGGTAAATGAGGAGAGTTTGAGAAATACCAGCAAAGGAGTAGGTGTGTTGGATCTGTCTGGAGTCAGATCAAATCCTGGCCAACTCCAAGAGCCAAAAAAAAAAAGTCCCAAGAGAGAGCCGGGTAAATTATGCAGCGTCCCTGTGCCTCAGTTTTCTCATTTTAAAAATGAAAATAATCATATGACTTCACTTCATAAGAATTCATGAAGAGTAAATTAGTTAATATTTGTAAAGTGCTTAGAAGAATTCCTGGCATTTAGTAAGTGCTATATGAGTAATTATTAAATAACTAAATTAAATCAACTTATTTAAGCATAAAAGGAAATGTATTGGCTCTTGTAACCAAAGAGTTCTTTGGTGTCTGTTTGTCTTCAGTCTGGATCCAGGGGCTCAAGGTGTATCATTAGTTCTCTCTCTCACTCGCTCCCTCTCTCTCTTTCTCCCTCTCCCTCCCTTACTCCTCCCTCTTGCTCCACATCTCAGCTCTACTGTGCTCTGTCTTGACTCATCTCCGGATGACCTCCCACCCAGTTTTGGCAAGGTAACCACCGGCAGCTCCAGGGTTAGAGGAGCCTGACATAGCTAACAGCTACCAGTCCAGAGGAAAGAGGCACCTCCTTTCCGCTGCTGTAGGAAAATCCCCTTTATTAGTTCTGATTGGTCCTACTTGGGTCACATGACCACACCTCAACTGATCACTGTGGCCCATAGGGAGGACTACTTGGGCCAGTTTAATTACAAATGCAGCCCTGACCCCAAGAGATGGAGCGAGTTTCCCCAAAACCTTGGACTAAATGTGTGGGAGGGGTGGTTCTCTAAGGAAAATCCAGTGTTCTTCAGAGAAGAGAAAGGATTAGATACTGGAAGGGCAAACAAGCAAACAAAAAGTCTTCCATACTAAGTTAGCTTGTAAATTAAAGTTGCCAGGCCTCAGTTTCCATGTATGTCAAATGAGTACAATATAAGACACTGCCCACTGGGAATTCCCTGGCAGTCCAGTGGTTAGGACTCAGCACTTTCACTGCCGGGCTTGGGTTCAATCCCTGGTCGGGGAACTAAGATCCCACAAGCCTCGCAGCACAGCAATTAAAAAAAAAAAAAAAAAAAAATTCCCTCAGAATAAAGTCATGGTAAGGATTAAATGACATAAACATTTAATAAAGCTTAGCACCATACTAGTCATACAGTAAGCACTCAATAAATATTAGTTATTATTAATAATACCCATGTCACAGAGTTAGTAATGATAGAGCTGGGAATTACACCTACATTTTCTGATTTTAAAGGCTACTGATCTTTATACATTTCAATCAGTTTTTTATAACAGCAAACCCTCTTACCTCTGTAGTATTTTACAGTATACAAAGAGACTTCACCTACATTTTTCTTACTTGATCGTCACAATAACCTGTTTGCCCTGTACAGATGTTTCATAGTTGGAGAACTGGAAGCTTGAAGAACAACACATCACTCCATTCACTTCCTCAGCAAATATTAAGTGTACACCACGTTCTGTTGAGAGGGACCTCTCCTAATGCTCCAGCTTTCTTCTGTATTTACAATGAAGAGAAGTGTTTTTCAAGTTGTAGCTCATTATCCATTAGTGGGTCATGAAATCAATTTAGTGAACTGTTACCAGCATTTTAATTTTTAAAGTGAAATAGAAAACACTGAGCGCATCCCAAAGAGTGAGCCAGAGTTTGTGAAACTCTCATTCAATTACACATCTGCATATATATGTGGCTAATGGACTATGATGAAAAGTGGAGTTTCCTCTGTGAGACCTTGTTTAAAAAGTTTGAAAGCCATTGACCAACAGAGGATCTCAAACTTTTTGATCCTAGGACTCCTTTACAACCTTAAAAATTATTGAGAACCTCAGAAAAATCTTGTTTTTGTAGGTTATATCTATTGATATTTACCATATTAGAAAATAAAACTGAGAAAAATATAAAGCACAGGAACACACAGTGGAAAAGGCAGGTAAATTTTTTGCACTGTTATGGATATTGTTTTGAATTTGCAGACCCCCTGAAAGGGTCATGAGGACTGGTCTACAAGATATATGTTTAAATGTTTGTGCCAAATTCTAACTCACCCTTTCCAAAACACACTCATTGTTTGATCAATAGATCTTCCCAGGGTGACTGTTTAGTCATTGGCACTACTCTCTTTCAGTGATCCAGGATTCAAACTAAAGATTCTGGTTTGGGGGGGTTTGTTGTTGTTTTTTGTTTGTTTGTTCTTGCCATGCCTCATGGCTTGTGGGATTTTAGTTCCCGGACCAGCCATCAAACCCCGGCTCTCGACAGTGAAAGCGTGGAGTCCTAACCATTGGACCACCAGGGAGTTCCTTAAGGATTCTGTTTGAGCTCTGTTTTCTTCATCCATCAGACATCTACCTCTCTTCTCTCTTCCAGGTGAACCTGGAATTATTATTTGGGAGGTAGTGTAATGATTAAGATCACAGGTTGCAGTTACACAGACCTTGCTGTAGAACTTCGGGCAAGTTACTCATGCATGTGCAAAATTCAGAATTACTAAAAGATAGAGAATAAAAAGTAAACCTCCTTCCCTCCCCTGTCCCAGAGCCATCTTCTCCCTCACCTTGGAGGTAGCCACTGCTTGAATATCAGCTCTCAGAGTTTCTAATTTCATGTCATCCCTTAATTTTTCTGTCTGTCAAATTCCAGGCTCACCTTGAACCCCTCCTTGACGCTCCCCCAACAAAACAAAATTGGAAGGTGCTTTCCTGTTGGCAAACTCTGCATAAACCTCTACAAACTTACCAAATGTATTGCTTTGAACATAGACACATTTATCTTTCGCACTGTATTTTGAGTGAATAGAACAATCCCTTTTGCCTTTGTAAGCCTGATGTCTACCCAGTTCAATGCTTAATGCAGTATGAGTGTTCAGTGAATCTCTGATGACTTAGTGTATTTCCCCTGATCAAGAATTTTCAAAGACTCCGCAGTGCCTGTGGGGATGTAGGCTAACCTCCTCATATGGACTTTCCAATTTTCTCCATTAGTTCTCGACTTCCCTATCCAAACTTGTCCCCTAGGAAATGTGGCTGTAGCCAAGATAGTCTCCTAATTAGAGCCAGTCTGTCCTACTGCCAGGGCTTTGTTTGTGCTGTTGACGATCAGCTGAAATTCTGAAATCAAATATATATTTTCTAGGAACAGAAATATATCTAGGGCTTCCCTGGTGGCACAGTGGTTGGGAATCCTCCTGCCAATGCACGGGACATGGGTTCGGGCCCTGGCCCGGGAAGATCCCACATGCTGTGGAGCAACTAAGCCCATGTGCCACAACTACTGAGCCTGCACTCTGGAGCCCACAAGCCATAACTACTGAAGCCCGCGCACCTAGAGCCCATGCTCCGCAACAAGAGAAGCCACCAAAATGAGAGGCCTGTGCACTGCAATGAAGAGTAGCCCCCGCTGGCTGCAACTATAGAGGGCCCGTGTGCAGCAACGAAGACCCAATACACCCCAAAATAAATAAATAAAATAAATTAATTAATTTAAAAAAAGAAATATAACTATTTACTTACTCAATATGTAAATGTTTAATATTTCTCACAAGAAATTGTCTCGTTTGGAAAGTTGCATGGTATCAGTCTTATTGCAGCATTGTTTAAAAACAGCAAAAGTATCCCCCTCCTGGGAGAAAACCATCATCTGAAAGGACTCCAATGTTTATTGCATCGCTGTTTACAATAGACAAGGCATGGAAGCACCCTAAATGTCCATCAACAGATGAATGGATAAAGAAAATGTACATATATACAATGGACTATTACTCAGCCATTAAAAAGAATGAAATAATGCCATTTTCAGCAACATGGATGGACCTGGAGATTATCACACTAAGTGAAGTAAGTCAGACAAAGACAAATATCATGTGATATCACTTATATGTGGAATCTAAAAAAAAATGATATAAATGAACTTATTTACAAAACAGACTCACAGACATAGAAAACAAACTTATGGTTACCAAAGGGGGAAGATGGGAGGGAGGGATAAATTGGGAGTTTGGGACTGACATATACACACTACTATATTTAAAATTGATAACCAAAAAGGACCTACTATTAGCACATGGAACTCAGCTCAATATTTTGTAATAACCTAAATGGGAAAAGAATTTGAAAAAGAATAGGTACATGCATATGTATAACTGAATCACTTTGCTGTACACCTGAAAGTAACACAACATTGTAAATCAACTATAGTCCAATATAACATAAAAAAATTTTTTAAAGAATTTTTAAAAATTTAAAAAAATAGCAAAAGACATTGGAAATACCCTAAATGTTTATCAATATAGGAATGGTTACTCAGTGACATACTATACAGCTGTTAAATGAGCTAGATCTAGATATGTTAATCTGAATAAATTTTAGATAGAATCTTACTGCATGCCAGGTTTCTTTCTACAGTGTTATGTTCCTGACGTTCATCTAGGTTGTTGCTTATGGCAGTAGTTTGCTCCTTCTCCTTGCTATATAGTATTCCACTGTATGAATACATACATTTTACTATTGATGACTGGGTTGTTTCCATTTTTCCATTGCTATGATTTTGTTGGCTGTTATGAATATTCTTGAGCATAACTTATGCACATATGTTCACAATCCACCCAGCGTGGAGGATATGCATGTATGTTCAGCTTTACTCAATACTGTCAAATCGATTTCCAAAGTGGTTGTACCATTTTACATTCCTACCAATAATGAATAAACTTTCCAGCTGATTCACACCCTCACCAAAACTTGGTAATGTTGGGAATTCCCTGGCTGTCCAGTGGTTAGGACTCCGCCCTTCCACTGCAGGGGGCATGGGTTTGATCCCTGGTCCGGAACAAAGATCCCACAAGCAGTGTGGTGCAGCAAAAAATAAATAAATAAAATAAAATAAAATTTGTTAAGAAGTAAAAAACCTTGGTAATGTCAGTATTTTAAGTTTTAACCATTTTTGTGGGTAAGTAGTGAGATCTCATGAAGTTTTTATTTTCATTTCCCTGATGACTGAGGTTCAGCAACTGTTCATGTTTGATGGTCATGTGAGTTTTCTCTTTCAGTATGCATCTCTTCAACCATCTTGTTTTTTGTTTTTTTTTAAACTATGCCACATGGCTTGTGGCCCCTGCTGTGGAAGCGCAGAGTCCTAACCACTGGACCTCCAGGGTAGTCCCACATCTTGTCTATTTTTACCTTACCCATTATTTTAAAGGTCATCTGTCCTTTCTCATTAGTTTATAATAATTTTTTTATATATCTGAACCAAGCCCTTTTCATTTATATATGTTGCGTATATCTTCTCTCTCTTTGTAGTTTGCCGTTTAATTTTAGTAGTATGTGACATTGCCCATGCTTCCCCACCTTTGTCAGCATCAAAATGCAATTTGAAAAAAACACAAACTTTTGCCCAAAGGTATCTCATTGTTATTTTTTAATAAATGGACTTTATTTTTTAGAGCAGTTTTAGGTTTATAGAAAATTGAGCAGATAGTACAGAGAGGCCCATAAACCCCATTAACATCCCCCCCCATTCGCCTATTATTAATATCTTGCATTAGTGTAGTACATTTGTTACAAATGAACCAATATTGATACATTAACTAAAGCCCATAGTTTACATAAGATGCATTCTTTGTGTTGTATAGCAATAGGGGTTTTGATAAATACATAATGTCAGACTTCCCTGGTGACGCAGTGGCTAAGAATCTGCCTGCCAATGCAGGGGACAAGGGTTCGAGTCCTGGTCCTGGAAGATCCCACATGCCACGGAGCAACTAAGCCCGCTGGCCACAACTACCGAGCCTGCGCTCTAGAGCCCGCGAGCCACAACTACTGAAGTCTGTGTGCCTAGAGACTGTGCTCCACAACGAGAGAAGCCACCACAATGAGAAGACCGTGCACCGCAACAAAGAGTAGCCCCCACAACTAGAGAAACCCCACGTGCAGCAACAAAGACCCAATGCAGCCAAAAATAAATAAATTACATTTTAAAAAATACATAATATCATATATCCACCTTTACAGTATCATATAGAATGGTTTCACTGCTCTACAAACCCTATTTCATCCCTCCCTTCCTCCTTCCTCCTCAAATTCCTGCTAACAACTGATCTTTTTATTGTTGCTGTAGTTTTGCTTCTTCTAGCATATCATATAGTTGGAATCATATAATATGTAGCCTGGCTTCTTTCACTAAGTAATATGCATTTAAGTTTCCTTCATGTATTTTTGTGGCTTGATAGTTCCTTTCTTTTATCACTGAGTAATATTCCGTTGTACGGATTTACCACAGCTTGTTTATCCACTCACCTGTTGTATTTATTTACTTATTTTTTAAATAAATTTATTTATTTTTGGCTGCGTTGGGTCTTCGTCGTGGTACACAGGCTTCTCATTGTGTTGGCTTCTCTTGTTGTGGAGCACAGTCTCTAGGCGCACAGGCTTCAGTAGTTGTGGCTCGCGGGCTCTAGAGCGCAGGCTCGGTAGTTGTGGCACATGGGTTTAGGTGCTCCGCGGCATGTGGGATCTTCCCAGACCAAGGCTTGAACCCCTGTCCCCTGCATTGGCAGGTGGATTCTTAACCACTGTACCACCAGGGAAGTTCCTTTACTCACCTTTTGAAGGACATCTTAGTTACTTCTAGATCTTGGCAATTATGAATTAAATTGCTGTAAATATCTGTGTGCAGGTTTTTGTGTGGACATACGTTTTCAACTCATTTAGGTGAATACCTAGGAGTACAGTCACAGGATCATATGGTAAGACAGTTTAGCTTTGTAAGAAACCACCAGACTCTCTTCCAAAGTGGCTGTGCCATTTTACATTCCTATCAACAATGAATGAGAGTTACTGTTGCTCCATCCATATCCTTACCAGCATTTGGTACTGTTAGTTTTTTGGATTTTAGCCATTCTAATAGGTACATAGCAGTATCTTGTTGTTTTAAGTTGCATTTATCTAATAACATCTAATTATTACTTGAGCATCTTTTCATATACTTCTTTGATACCTGTATATCTTCCTTGGTAAGATGTCCAGGTCTTTGTCCTTTTTTTTTTTTTTTTTTTTTTTTTTTTGCGGTACACGGGCCTCTCACTGTTGTGGCCTCTCCCGTTGCGGAGCACAGGCTCCGGACGCGCAGGCTCAGCGGCCATGGCTCACGGGCCCAGCCGCTCCGCGGCATGTGGGATCTTCCCGGACCGGGGCACGAACCCGCGTCCCCTGCATCGGCAGGCAGGCTTTCAACCACTGCGCCACCAGAGAAGCCCTCTTTGTCCATTTTTAAATTGGGTTGTTTGTTTTCTTATTGTTGAGTTTTAAGAGATCATTGTATATTTTGAATACAAGTCCATTACCTGATATGTTTTGCAAATATTTTTCCCCAGTCTGTGGCTTATCTTTTTATCCTCTTAAGTGTCTTTGTAGAGCAGATTTTATTGTTGTTTTTTAATTTTTTGGCCGCACCATGCAGCATGTGGGATCTTGGTTCCCCTGTCAGGGTTTGAACCAGTGCCCCCTGCAGTGGGAGCATGGAGTCTTAACCACTGGACTGCTAGGGAAGTCCCCAGATGGTTTTTGTTTTTTTTTAAGTTTTTATTTTTTTGATGTGGACCATTTTTAAAGTCTTTATTGAATTTGTTACAATATTGCTTCTGTTTTATGTTTTGGGTTTTTTGGCCCCAAGGCACGTGGGATCTTAGCTCCCCGACCAGGGATCTAACCTGCACCCCCTGCATTGGAAGGTGAAATCTTAACCACTGGACTGCCAGGGAAGTCCCACCAGATGTTTTTTGGTGTTTTGTTTGTTTTTTTTTTTTTCCCCGGTATGCAGGCCTCTCACTGCTGTGGCCTCTCCCGCTGCGGAGCACAGGTTCCGGACGCGCAGGCTCAGCGGCCATAGCTCACGGGCCCAGCCGCTCCGTGGCATGTGGGATCTTCCCGGACCAGGGCACGAACCCGTATCCCCTGTGTCGGCAGGCGGACTCTCAACCACTGCGCCACCAGGGAAGCCCACACCAGATGGTTTTAATGAAGTCCAGGTTACCAATTTTTTCTTTCATGGATCTGAAAACTCATCACCCAATTCAGGGTCACCTAAATTTTCTCCTTTGTTATCTTCTAGAAGTTTTATAGTTTCATGTTTTATATTTAGGCCTATGATCCATTATAAGTTAATATTTATGAAAGATTTAAGGGCAGTGTCTAGATTTTTTTTTATGTGGATGTCCAGCTAGTCCAGCAAGATATATTGAAAATATTACCTTTTCTCCATTGAATAGTCTTTATTCCTTTGTCAACGATCAGTCGACTATATTTGTGCAGGTCTATTTCTGAGTTCTCTATTCTGTTCCATTGATCTATTTGTCTCTTCTTTCATTAATACCACACTGTTTTGATTATTGTAGCTTTATAATAAATCTTGAAGTTTGGTAGCATCAATCCTCTGATTCATTGGAGTTAAAATTTTTTTTTAACTTTTTACATTTCCATTTTATTTCTTTTAGTTGAAGTATAATTGACTTATAATATTATATTAGTTTTAGGTGTACAATTTAGTAATTAAATATTTTCATACATTACAAAATGATCACCACTTTTGGTGTTTAAAATTTGAATTTCATAATTTCAATGTATTCCACATGTATACTGTTAAGTTCAACTTGAAACTCTTGTCAAGTAGATGGTGGCATTTCATATACTCTATTTACAGAGGCATAAAGAGCCTAAGTAACCTGTTCATCCAACAGGTCACACAGCCTTGGCTTTTCAGTGCCTGGGTGCACTAACCTGCTCCCTGGGGGAAAAAACCTTCTCTACTCTCTACAAGGTTAACA
Organism: Stenella coeruleoalba; assembly: GCF_951394435.1. NCBI lineage: Eukaryota > Metazoa > Chordata > Mammalia > Artiodactyla > Delphinidae > Stenella > Stenella coeruleoalba. Next base: position 21,063,217 of record NC_137169.1, read on the forward strand.
ACTACTCCTCGTTATACATTAAAACACTGGAATTCTATTTGACCTGTCTTTTGTGAGTTTGATTAGCAAAAGTCACTGCCCTAATTTTGACTGATACCAGGCACCCTGGCACCACTGAGAGTCTAACTGTATAGAACTGGGCTTGGCCCCTGGACTCTGAGTTCTGCCCAAAACTATCACCTTGAAAGTTTCTACAGCAGATTCTCCTGGCTGACTAGCCCAAAATCCATTCATTAATCTCTTTTTCTTTGCCTCTTCTTGCAATACAGAGGCTGGACATACTAAATAATTGTCTTCCAGAATTTTCCAAACCTACCTTGTAGGTAGTCATAAGACATAGTTCTGGCAAGTGAGATATAAGCAGAAATCGTTTGGGAGCTTCTAAAAAGCTTTTGCTTTTTTAATAAAAGACAGTGCTGTTTCCTTTTCCCCTATTCCTCTTGCCTTGAACATAGATATGATGCTTGGTGCTGCAGCAGCCATTTTGTTACTACATTGAAAAACTAAAACTGAGGATGCTGGAGCAGAAAAAATAGAAATAAATTATGTTGAACAGCTGAACTTATTACAACAGTCACCTACCTCAGGACTTCTTGTTATGTGAGAAAACTCGACTTCATGTGTTAAAGCCACTGCTGGTCAAGTTATTTATTACTGGCTGCTAAAACAGTCTCAATCAATCTGCTAACTATTCTTGTGGGGCCATCATTGCCTGTACATTTCTTTTGGATGCTTCTTTTGGAAATGTCATAGGATTCTTTGACATAGTCTCTTGAATGTCCCCTTTAGTGGCAATCTCTGTCCCTTTTTTGGCTGGATTAGAAAAAAATGGAGATATGTCATTTAGGAAAGTGGGGACATGAGAGCCGTATTCATTATCTAAAGCTTTTTTAAGAGCAAAAGAGATCATTTTGACGGTCACTCCTGCTCTTACCAAATTGACCCAAGCCTTTACAATTTACACAAGTATCACCTCATTTAATACACAAAATCTATGTTGCCACAGAGAACAGAATTGAGACAAGTAAGTGGAAGTAAGAACTTTATTACAAAGAAGAACTTTCTAATGATCAGAATAATGCAAACAAGGAAATGTGTTGCCCTGTGAGAGGGAGAATTGCTCTCCTGGGAAGGGCTGAGCAGAAAGCTGAGGATGCTGAGCAGGGAAGCAGATTAGGGCTCTCTTGACTCTAAGATTCAGACACAAACTTGGGGCATAAGATTGGCTAATTCTTTCTTAGTCTAGCTAAGCAGGGTTTTAAAGAAGGAACAGAAAATCAATAAGATAAATGGGAGAAGAATGATTCCAAGCGGAAGGAATAGTTTGAACACAGGTGCAGTGTGCTCAAGACGAGTTGGGATAGTCTTTTTTTTTTTTTTTTTTGGCTACATTGGGTCTTCATTGCTGCGTGCGGGCTTTCTCAAGTTGCGGCAAACAGGTTACTCTTCGTTGCGATCCGTGGGCTTCTCATTGCGGTGGCTTCTTTTGTTGCACAGCACGGGCTCTAGGCATGCTGGCTTCAGTAGTTGTGGCACACGGGCTCAGTAGTTGTGGCTCACGGGCTTAGTTGCTCCTTGGCATGTGGGATCTTCCCGGACCAGGGCTCAAACCCGTGTCCCCTGTATTGGAAGGCGGATTCCCTAAGAGTCGGGATACTCTTGATGAACCAGTTGGACAGGAGTGGACAGTTTGGGCCCTTGAGGATTTGTGTCTTTAGGCAAGTCACCAGACTGTTCTAAACCAGTTTTCTCTTTGGTAAAATGAAGGGACTAACTAAAATCAGTTGGTCTCAACTTTTCTTACAGTGAACTAGAGTGTACTCCCAAAGGCTTTGCGACCACAAGTCCTAAAGAAAATACAGTGAGGGAATACATTTTAAAAAAATATTTAATTACAAACTACTTCAAACCTTCCAAAAAGTATGATAATAATATAACCACGAAGATAAAAGTGATGTTTAATATTTTGCTATGTTTACTATTGATCTCTTTTTAAAGAACTATGTTACCACTATAACTAAAACCCCATCACTCATCTCTTTTTTCTTCCTTTTTCTCAGAGGTAACCACTTTCCCAAATTGCTATGTGTTTTTCCCATTTAAGTTTTTGTACTTTTATTTCATATAAAAGCATTTATAATATGTGGTATTTTTCTGTTGTTTTACATCAATATCATACTGAATAGATCATTTTTCAACTTCCTTTTTTCCACTTCTTACTATGTTTTTAAGATTTATCTATCTTGATAGCATGTAAATCACTGAATTGGTTGTGTAGTACTTCATGGTACAAACAAACCACAATTCACCCATCCATTCCCCTACAGAGGACAGTTGGGTTGTTCTGACTCTTTTTGCTATTGTGACAAGAGTTGGAAGACATACCCTTGCCCATGTTTTCTTGTGCACATGGGCAACAGTTCCTCTAAAATATCAGGAGTTAAGTTTCTGGGTTGTAAAACATGAGCATCTTCGATTTCAGCTCGAATATACCCCCTTCTGTCCAGGAGTCCAATCAGGAGGTGAAAATAGTGGGGTCAGTGAGTACCTCTGTAGAGCTGATCAGCTGGAGCATCAACTGATGCTTTTAGGAGAGGGGGGAGAAAAAGCTGCATTCACTGCCACAAGACTTATTTGAATAATCTTTGTCTACTTCCAAAACCTAAATCAGAGAATATTAGAATTGGTCATTTAATTAAATATCTATATAATACAATAATTTCTTCTAGAGTGTCCTGGACAGATGATTATACATCCTATACATGAACACTACCAAAGACAGAGAGCTCAAAACTTCCCAAGTAGCTCAGCTTTAATGGTTAGAAAGTTCTCTCTTGAACTGATCTGAAAACACCTATGGCTGGGAGGGAGTCTCATTCTGAACTAAACCCCTTGTGATTCTCTGTTTCTTCTATGTAAAACGAGAGTAAGAATAATACTTATCTCATAAGGTAGCAGTGAGAATCAAATAAGTTAGTGTGTGTTTGAATGTATATATGTGTGTGTACACAGAAAATGCATATACACACATATATGTATGCATATACATACGTGTACATAGATATATGTATATATGTATGTGCATGTATACATATGCAATATATAAACATGTCATATATACATATATTCATAGATGTAGAAAAGAAAAAGAGTACATGAGAGAACAAGTGAGCTCCTTGTAGAAAATAATAACTAATAGAAGTAGCTATTATTAATATTCTTCTTCTTGCTGTCATCCACTCTCTACCAACAAAATTTCTTTCTGACAACAAATACTTACCGAGTGTCTGCTGTGTGCCAAAGACTGTGCTAAGAGTCACAGAAACATCAACCACACTTCCCTGTCGGTATTTCTAAGATCATCTGTGATATTGCCAGCATAGAACAAAGGTTTAAAATGGGGATTCTGGATTCAAATAATCTGGGTTTTAATCCCAACTGTACTAGCTATGCGATTTGTGAGAGTATTGCTTAATTCACTGATAAGCACTTATCTCCCATGGTAAATGTTCAATAAATGTTAGCAATTATTCAGTTGAATTGACCCAATGTTTCAGCCTGAACCTGGGGAGCCATGGATAGATGATCTCAAAGCTTTCTTCCAGTCCCAAAGTTTATAGTTTTTTAAATTTGGTGGAACATATATCTGTAGGAGAGAGATCAGGAGAAATAAACCATAACATTTTTAGGAGAAAGGCATTTCACAAAGCTGAATTTACAAGTGTAGGCCCTAACTCCTCCAAATGGGGAGAAATCACACGTAGGGAGCTTACACACTAATTCAACTCTTTTTTTTTTTAAAATAAGACTGTGTTTTGTTTTCTTTATAAATTTACTTATTTATTTTTGGCTGCATTGGGTCTTCGTTGCTGCCTGTGGGGGTCACTCTTTGTTGCGGTGCATGGGCTTCTCATTGCGGTGGCTTCTCTTGTTGTGGAGCACAGGCTCTAGGCGTATGAGCTTCAGTAGTTGTGGCACACGGGCTTAGTTGCTCCGTGGCATGTGGGATCTTCCCTGACCAGGGATTGAACCCGTGTCCCCTGCACTGGCAGACAGATTCTTAACCACTGTGCCACCAGGAAAGTCCCACTAATTCAACTCTTGATGTAAGCAGAAGCAGGAAAAAACAAGCAACTCATGGAGTGATAAACATGGGACAAACACTATAAATGCTAAGTATGTGTATACAGTTCTTCCTGAGGGTAGGTGCTGCCTGGTTCTCACTGGAGGGACAGGTAATGTTCAAAAGCTCAGACTCTAGGGCTACCCTGGTGGCGCAGTGGTTGAGAGTCCGCCTGCCGATGCAGGGGACACCGGTTCGTGCCCCGGTCCAGTCCGGGAAGATCCCACATGTCGCGGAGCGGCTAGGCCCGTGAGCCATGGCCGCTGAGCCTGCGCGTCCGAAGCCTGCGTGTCCAGCCCCCGTACCGCAAAAAAGAAGCCTGCGTGTCCAGCCCCCGTACCGCAAAAAAAAAAAAAAAAAAGCTCAGACCCTAGAGTCAGACAGATGTGGGTTTGAATCTCAAATTGGTTCCTTATCAGCTATGTGACCCTGGGCAAGCTGCTTTTTAACTCTTTTATGCCTCAGCTTCCTCTACAGCAAAAATAGACATAGTAATATTAGAGTACCTATCTAAGGAACTGTACTCAGTACAGTGCTGACACAGTAAGTACACGCTCAACAAAAGCAAATTATGATTATCTGACGGATGACACCCTGTGGGTGAGAGACAAGTTTCCATTCTCAAAAGATGACCATGTCTTCCTTTTCTGACTCAAGGCTCCTCATGGGTGGGGCCTGGTCTCTACCTCCAGAAGTTAGGCATGATAACTCCCTTGTGACCTTGGGAACTTCCTTAGAGAGGAATTGTTTCCTGCATCAGACTTGGGACTGCACAAGGCTGGAACGGCCTCTCTTTTTCAGAGGTGGGACCAGCAGTCTCAGATGGAACTTTCTCCCAACAAACTGAGTGTTCCCAGAGTGTGTGTGTGTGGCTGGCTCCCCTCCAGGCCACCGGTGTAGACTGATTATCTTTTATGCTCTTCCTTCAGGCCGGGAAGCCAAGAGTGAGGAATGTACCACTTCAGCAGCCCCCCAGAGCAGGAAGAAGTAAGGTGAGACTTGGCTCTGGGGTGACCCTGGGGCCCCAGCCTGAAGAGTCCCCCAATTAAGGGGCTCTGAGGGAGTCTTGAGGAGGCTCTTAGGAGACTGTGTCGGGCTCTGGGGGCAATGGGTGAGGGGAGTGTCCCAGAAGCGACAGGAGGGAGCATTTTACGCTCACATAGGGTGGAAGGTGCGTCCGGGTAACTAATGGCAACTGGGCGGGGTGAGCCCGCGCTGCGGGAGCTCTTCGACGGAGAAAAACTACGACTCCCAGGTTGCTCCAGGCTTAGCCCGGCTTTTCCGCCCGCCCACTGGCTGCCGGTCTGGCGAGCAGCGAAGCGGATTGGCCGCGGCCATGCGGGGCTCCCCAACTAGCAGGTTAGTAGGCGCCACCGGCAGCAGACGTTGACCAGGAGCGGGGGGTGGAGGGGCCCCTGATCGCCATTCTGGAAACGGCCGGGCGCTGTCTCTGTAGCGTAGCCGCTGGCTGTGAGGCGCGGGGCGGGGGCGGAGACTGCGTGGCGCAGGCGCGGTGCTGGGCTTCTCCTGGGTCCCCAGACAGCTGGAGGAGATAAACAGAGGAGGAGGAGGGAGGGGAGTGCGTGTGTGAGAGCGCGCGAGGGAGTGTGAGTGTGTGTGAGCGCGGGTGTGAGGCGGTGCGCAGGGGCGGGCGGAGGCGCTGTCCGGCCCCGGCCAGGCGCCAGGCGGGGAGCATGGGAAGGGGCTAGAGCTGCCCGGGCCCTCCAGCCCCCTCCCCGGGATCCGCGCCCCCCTTCCGGGGAGAGGGGCCGGGCCCCCCGGACGGACATGGGCTCCTGAAGTTGCGCCGCCACCGGTCCTGGGAAGAGGCCTGACAGGTACGGGTAGCCGCCGCCCCCTGCTCTCCGCGGGCGCCGAGGCGAGGACCGGCTCCGGCAGCCTCGGCACACGGGCCGCCAGCTCTGGGCCGGCCCCAGCCCTGCCGGCCCGGGGGCCTGGACCCGTCCGCCTGAGGGCTCCGGGGTGTCCCGAGAAGGGGCAGGCCTCGCCGGGTCGGAGGGCAGAGTGGGCCGGGGGCGGGGTGGGGACGGAGGGCTGGCAGGGACGTGGAGGGAAGGCTCTGGGAGTTTGGGGAGGCTCTTCCGAGGGAGAGGTGGAAGTCGTCCCATCACGGGACTTTTTTGCGGAGTTTTTGTTTGACATCTGATCTGGCGCCGGTCTCAGGAAGAAGGGGGCAGGTGGAAGTGTCGGGAGGGCAACGTTGACCTGACCTGCTCTCTCTTAGTTTCCATCTGTGTGTGTGTGTCCGTCCCCGTGTCCAGTCCAGGCTTCTGGCAGCCGCAGATGCCTTCAGTGGCCCATCCTGGCACCAAACTGAACTCTGCCGAGGTGTTTCCACCAGGCGACTGTAGCGCCCGTACAAAGGGCCTTTACTTGGGAACTGGCTATTCAGTACCCACTTCAAAGGGCAAATGGGAAGTGTGGAGTAGGAGAGAGACTGCGACCCAGCAGGATCCAATTCTCGTTGCTGAAAGCTGCAGTGAGACGCCCCCTTGCCAGCCAGGTTGAATTCGCATAGTGCCCTCTGGCTCTCTCTTCTGCAGGTGTACTACTAGGGTCTCTAGAAAAGAGGCATCGGGATTTATGACTAATGTCTAACAACCTAATTTGACTATTTCCTCCAAAGGTCTTTCCTTCTATGACTTTCTTTAACTTCCTGAGGTAGTGGTAAAGCAACTTTAAAAAGTTTTCCTCTCAAGTTAGTGAGTTTAAAAGCATGGTAGGGTGGATGTAGCTTCCCCATTCTTCCCAAAGATGGGATAGATGATCAGGGCAAAGTGGCAGTTAAGTCTTCCCTTTTAATAAGGCCTGAAACAGTTTTGAGAAGAAGATTATTATTCTGAGGTCACTTCCTGACTCAAAGGCATTATGAAATCCCCACCTAGGGCACAGGTATGCCCCGTGGCCTCACTAAGCTTTTCTGTACATTGCAGTCCTCCTTGAGTGGCCAGTCTGTGTTCACTAAGTTGAAGGAACTACTAAAGGATATTTTTGGTTTGAATTCTGGCTGCTGCTTCTTTGTAATTATATTTTTAAAGGGATTGAATTGAATCTTGGCTATTGAGCATAGTGATAGCCAGATCCTCTATCACAGGCCAAGGAGTAATTAGTAGGGCTCCTTTGGGCCGAGTCTAAGACTAACAATGGATTTTTTCATTGCAGTTTGTTGTATTTCATCGGCAGGTGGGAAACAACCTTTTCTGCCATAGTTTGTGATCATGCTGCTTAATTCTGAAGTCCAGCTGTCCTTCCCTCTTAACCTCTTTGGGGACACTTACGTTCAGGTCACATCCCACTTTGTAGAAGCAGTGCTTTGGGTCAACTCTGAAGAGTAACTGAACAACAATTCATATTTCTGCCTGGGACTCCTTCCCTTGGGGTCACTGAAGGAAAGAGAATATGTGTAGTGATTGTGGTGATGGTGTTAACATTGATGATTTGCCAGTTTTGTGTTTTAAAGTTGTGAAACAGCTGACAGTTTTTCTAGCTGGTAAGAACTCATGGGACATCCTATGGAGGGTATTTTCACGCATGTGGGCTTCAGAATCTGGAAGGATACAACTGAAGAAGCCCTCTGCTAAAATCTGTGGCTCCTGAGGGGCCAACTGCTGGGAAGACCCAAAAGTGTGACTTTAATTATTCTTCAATTATTTTTATTTTTCTTCTCTCCTTTTTGAATTAAGGCGTATAGCCCACGTGTGCAGTCCTGGGTCTCAGAGAGGGAGTCATAGACAACGTGTAATGTGGTGATACTTAACCTTTTCATTTGGGCCACTGGTTTAATGATCCATTCTGTTTCCTTTCTTCTTTTATCCTCACCTTTCCAGATTCTCCACTGCATCTTTGGGCTGCCAAACCCATATAATTCTTAGGCTGTGCTTTCTTCTCAGCTGTCTAATAAGCTCTTCAAAAACCCAAGCCCTGACAATTGCCATCAGAAACCAGTCCCTTGGTGTTACGTTTAATTCTGGCTAATTTACTTTGAGGGATATTTACTAACTGGAATACATCCTAAAAAGTGACTGACATTTATTGAGGACCTGGTATATGTCACGCTCTGTGCTAGGTAGTGTTCTTACTTTACCTAATTTAACCTTCATGACTACCGTGTGAAGTGAAAGTTTTTCCTATTATACATATGAAGACACAGGTTCAGAGAGGTAAAATAACTTGCTTAAGGTCACACAGCTAGTAAGTGAAAGGATCAGAATTCAGACCCAGGTCTGTCTCCTCAGGGACTGTGACACTTGAGCAAGGGCTGAAAGGACCAAAACTAAGAGCCTGGGGGAACACATACTTGAAGAACTGTCTTTGGGAAAGGAACTGGACTTTCTCTGTGTGATTCTGCAAGGCAGCACTAGGATCAAAGGATGGAAATTCCAAGAGGGTAGATGTTGGCTTGACAGGAGAGAATTTGGCTTTCTAAAAACACAATGGGCTGCCTTGTGGGGGAGTGAGTTACCCATCATTGGAGGTATTCAAGCAGAGGCTTTGCCACTTCTTATCAAGGATATGGTAGAGTAGTTCATACTTATGTAGTTAAATTGGACTGAGTTTTTTTTTCAGTATTTTAAACTCTGTTATTATATCAAATTCCTGTCATTTTGATCTGTAAAAATCTAATACGTATTGAATACTTACTTTGTGCCTGGCACTTGCTGAACACTTTTCCTACAATATTTCATTTAATCTTCAGAAGTCCCCTGAGGTAAGTATTATCACTATTTCCACTTTACAGATGAGGAAACTGAGGGTCCAGAAAGTTGAAAAATATGCTGGAGGTTACACAGCTAGTAGTAGTAGGGCTGATATTTGAACCTATGTCTGCACCTTCTTAGCTGTGTAACCTAGAGTAAAGCACATGTTCTCTCTGAGCTATACTTTCGTCATATGTGAAATGAGCACCTACATTACAGTGGGTATATAAGGACTAAATGATGTAATACATGCTTTTCACTAGATCTCATCTTTTGCCCCCAAGAGCCTGGGTTTGGGGGTAAAGGGCTGCCACTTTGGTTTCTTCAGGTTGAATTCAGGCCTGACTGAAACCCTGAGAGTCCTGGGGTTCATTCTTGGTGCTATTAGTAACAGCTGCTGACTCCACAAAGGGCTTTGTGGCATTAGTAACTAATACCTTAAAAACTTGAGGCCTGAATAAGAGGAGTATTCAGCCAACAGGTTGGAGTATTGGAGGCAGTGTCAGAAGCTGTGTGGAAAGAAAATTCTCACCCTATTGTAGAATCAGATTCAGGGATCACTGTTTGCATTTTTATATTTAATGTCTTATTTTAGGGTGAACAAGGTCACAACTGCTAGAGCTGTGACAGAGCGGGATGCCAAGAATAATAACCCTTAATCCTCCCTGTAGCCATCTGGGGAGGTATTAACCCCATTTTCTTGGGGAAGGGAGCAGAGCAGGATCAGTCCTTGCCCAGGTAGCTATCTACAAGCTCTCTAGAGACAGTGTTAGGGTCAGGACCTTGGTAAAGTTTTGTCCTTGTTCATAACCCCCAGATTCTGTTTTCAGAAAGCATAAAACTGTGCTTATTCCTGAACCTTTTAGAGAGCCTTTATCAGAATGGGAGGCAGGCTTTTCTGGTCAGGGAGCTTCATCAGTTGAGGCCTGAGTGTTTGGGTGCCAGTGGCTTACCTGGTTCCCTCTTGAGTCAGACATCTGGATGTAACACAGCTGCAAATGAATCAGAAAGGAAGCATTTCCAAATTGACTGGCTTAGTTCTCCTTGACCTTTCTGCTAGGAGTAAAGTTAGGGGGCAAAACTTAAAAGGCTCCCCTGTGAAAAGGTACTTTGAGTTGTGGCAGGATTTGGAAAGATGCAAGTTAAAGCCAAAATGCAAGACTGTGGATGCTCTTGAATACAATGAGAAAGGCTGGCATTATCGGAATATGCTTCCATTTCTCTTTCTGTTCCCTTCCATTACCTTAAGGTAATTGTGGCCCTAGGAGAAGGCAGATAAATTATCTATGATCACTGAAAAGCAAAGCTCTGAAAACATCAGGAAAATTTTTCACAAAACTCAAATCGCGATACAGAACCATACAGGCAGAGAAGACATCCAGGTGAGTTTTCATCCAGAGCCTCCCACAAGTGAAGCATTTCTTAGGATGGCCTTCCACAGAGAAAGCTTCAGTCAGCCCCATATGGAATCATTTAAGCCAGGAGCCTCAAAGATGGCAGAGAACTTTTCTGAAGATGCTTTGCCGATGGGCTTGTCCTACCATCCACACCTTTCTCAGATGATGTCCTTGTGCCAACTTAGTCCATGACCCTGAAATGCAATCTTTAAATTTGTGTTTAAGACCAGCAGAGTCAAGGTGATTTTGATTCCTTAGCCTAACCCTAAGAAACGGTAAGAGACAAAGTTTCTATTGGGGAAGACTGCTTGGATGTGGTCTGATTAAAGATAATAGTAGTAACTCTTTTTTAGTGGCCAACAGCCTGGGTCCTGGAGTTAAGCTATCTAGTTTGACTCTTCATTTAATTACTGTAACTTTGGGCAAGTTAACTTCTCCATGCCTCAGATCCTTTATCTATAAAATGAGGATAATAGTAGTACCTGTCTCACAGGGCTGTTACGAGGAGTCTGTCAGATAACACTTGTAAAATGTTTAGAATGTTCAATAAATATTATTTACTATGCTCAGTGTCAGGCATTTTACATATGTGGCTCTTCCATTCCTCATCAGTCTGTGAAGGTAGGCTTTATCATCCCTGGTTGGTTTTTTTTTCGGTACAAGGGCCTCTCACTGTTGTGGCCTCTCCCGTTGCGGAGCACAGGCTCCGGATGCGCAGGCTCAGCGGCCATGGCTCAGGGGCCCAGCCGCTCCACGGCATGTGGGATTTTCCCGGACCGGGGCACGAACCCGTGTCCCCTGCATCGGCAGGTGGACTCTCAACCACTGCGCCACCAGGGAAGCCCAATCCCTGTTTTTCTTTTAATTAATTAATTTATTTATTTATTTTTGGCTGCTCCAGGTCTTAGTTGTGGCGTGCGAGATCTTCGTTGCAGCATGTTTAGTTGAGGCATGCGGGATCTTTAGTTCTGGCATGCAGACTCTTAGTTGAGGCATACATGTGGGATCTAGTTCCCCGACCAGGGATCAAACCTGGGCCCCCTGCATTGGCAGCATGGAGTCTTACCCACTGGACCACCAGGGAAGTCCCATCATCTCTGTTTTATAGATTGGAAAACTGAGGTTTAGAAATGCTGTCACACAGAAAGTGGGTGGCAGAACTGGATTGAACTTTAGGACTGTCGGACTCCACAGCCCAACTCTTTTTATTTTATTATACTAGTTCCAATTACCTTTATGCATTGGAAGTGCTTTTTTTTTTCCTATAGGATTGCTTCAGTAGGAAAACCATCGCAAATAGAGTGAAAGGAAACTTGCATACATCTTTTGCATAATTCAGAATGTTGAAAGGGGGTCAGCTGTCACTCAATGGGAGCACCTCCCTGCAGTGGTAGGCAGCAAGTCCAGAGGAAAGAGAATACAGATGACTTGGGTTCCATCTCCACTCTACTGCTACCTAGCAGTGTGTCCTTAGAATTATGGGATAAGGGCATTGGAACGGGTTTTGCAGCTCATCTCAGAGTCTACCTCTCATTTTACAGATGGGTAAATAGGCTGAGGGAATGAAATGTCATACTCAGAGTCACACAGCCAGAGTTAGAGGCAGATCTTGGCCTGGAGCACAAGACCCTAATCCCGGTTTAGTGCTTCTTCCTCAGTACCACATAGCATTGTGCTTCAGTTCTCCTTTGTTAAATGGGGATGATAATAACTTTCTAGCTTCCTCACAAGATTGTTGTGAGGTTCAAATGAAAAGCATGAACGAAAGCATTCTGATAGGTATAAAATACTGTTTGTATGCAAGGTAGTCATGCTGTTATTCATTCAGCAAGTATTTATTGGTACCTGCTAAGCCCACATCACTCCTTGGGGACCCAGGAGGATCAATAGGTGAATCAGATAAAGAGCTGGCCCTCAGGATGCTTCTAGTCTTTTAAGGAAGAGAAGCCACATAAATAACTACTGTTCAAGTTAGGAGACAGATGAAGGAAAGGGTGAGAGCTAAATTTTCTTTTCATAAGTTGTCATTTTGAGGTAGAGAAAAGAAGAAAGTGTTTTGGGACTTTTCCTCCTTTACAATTGAGATATAATTTACTTACCATAAAACCTACCCTCTTAATGTGTGCAAATCTGCGCTTTTTAATATATTCACAAAGTTGTGCAACCATCACCAATATCTAATTCTGGAACATTTTCATCACCCCCCAAAAGAAACCCATACCCTTTACCTATCACTGCCTACCCCCAATCGTCCCATCTTCTCCCTCAACACTAGACAACCACTAATCTACTTTCTGTCTCTATAGCTTTTTCTATTCTTGACATTTCATATAAATGGATTCATACAATATGTGGCCTTTTGGGACTGGCTTCTTTCCCTTAACACAATGTTTTCAAGTTTCATCCATGTTATGGATGAATCAGTACTTCATTCCTTTTTATGGAAGAATAATATTCCATATATGGATATACCACATTTTATTTATCCATTGATGGACATTTCGGTTGTTTCTACTTTGGGGATATTATAAACAATGCTGCTATGAGTGTTCATGTACAAGTTTTCATGTGGACATAGGTTTTCATTTCTCTTGGAGTAGATACCTAGGAGTAAAATTTCTGGGTCATATGGTCACTCTAAGTTTAACTTTTTGAGAGGAGGCTTTTCTTAAACGATTTTTTCTTATTGAAAATAATACTGTCACTCACACTTAGTATTTACAGTGTGCCAGTTATCCCGTGTAATCCTCACAACAGCCCTGAGGTAGGTACAATCATTATCTCTGTGTAACAGTTGAAAAAACAGCCAGTGTTTCTTGAATTATCACATGCCAGGTATTGTGCTAAGTGTTTTACAATGCATTACCTCATTAATGCTCCCAATAACCCTGTGAGATAGATATTATTACATATACCTATATAGCAGGTGAAAACAAAAATAAAACAAAAAACCCAGGAGCTTAAAAGTAAACCGTTTTGGGGGCTTCCCTGGTGGCGCAGTGGTTGAGAGTCCGCCTGCCGATGCAGGGGACACGGGTTCGTTCCGCGGTCCGGGAAGATCCCACATGCAGCGGAGCGGCTGGGCCCGTGAGCCATGGCCGCTGAGCCTGCGCATCCGGAGCCTGTGCTCCGCAACGGGAGAGGCCACAACAGTGAGAGGCCCGCGTACCGCAAAAAAAAAAAAAGGTGAACAGTTTTGCCCAAGAACGCAACCTAGTGTGTGGTAGAGCCAGATTCAAACTCAAGTTTCTTTCCATCCAAAGCTAGTTTCTAATGACTATTTCCACATTAACACAAAATAATAAAAGTTAACAGTAGAATACTTGGAAAATACACAGGAACAGAAAGAAAAATATATCGCCTGTTGTCCTACCAGAGACATGACCACTGGCTAACAATTTTGGTGCATATCCTTCTTGTTGTAGCATTACATATGTACATTTTTTGGTTTGTATTTTTTCCCCCAAGGCTGGGATGGCTATATATATGTCTTAAACCTAATTTTTAAACTAAAATGATTAATGGTTTTTCCATTTCATTAAGCAGTCTTCCATGTTTTGAATGACTCTATAATAGGAAAAAAAGTGGGTTTTTTGGGGTTTTTTTGCCGCATCATGAGGCTGGTGGAAACTTCGTTCCCCAACCAGGAATCGAACCCGGTGCCCCGGCAGTAGAAGCGTGGAGTCCTAACCACTGGATGGCCAGGGAATTCCCAGAAAGAAAGATTTTTAAAAGGGCTTTATTAGAGAGAATTCCAAATGTATACAAAGTAGAAGAGTATAATAAACCGCCATGTACTCATCATCCTATCTCAATAACTGTCAACATCCTGCCATTCTTTTTTTTTTTTGCAGTACGCAGGGCTCTCACTGTTGTGGCCTCTCCCTTGCGGAGCACAGGCTCCGGATGCGCAGGCTCAGTGGCCCTGGCTTACGGGCCCAGCCACTCCGCGGCATGTGGGATCTTCCTGGACCGGGGCACAAACCCGTGTCCCCTGAATCGGCAGGCGGACTCTCAACCACTGCACCACCAGGGAAGCCCCCCATCCTGCCATTCTTGTTTCACCTATACCTCCCCTGCTTTCCACCCACTCATTCTATTTTTCAGGTGAAATTTAGAAACATGAAAACACACTAATCTTGATTGTATAATTTTAACAAATGGATATACCCATGTGAACATACCTCCAATATCCGTGAAATCATACTCCCATCAATATATAGAAAGCCTTCTATCACTCTAGAAAGTTCTCTGGTGTCCTTTTCTTGCCAATCTCCACACACCCAGGCAACATTTCTGATTTTTTTTAACTATACTTTGCCTGTTTTAGAATTTCATCTAGATGGAATCATACAGTATGTACTTTACGTCTGGCTTCTGTTGCTCAGAATCTAAGAGATTCTTCCATGTTGTTGCCTGTATTAGTAGTTCCTTTTTTTTTTTTTTCTGTACGCGGGCGTCTCACTGTTGTGGCCTCTCCCGTTGCGGAGCACAGGCTCCGGAAGCGCAGGCTCAGTGGCCATGGCTCACGGGCCCAGCCACTCCGTGGCATGTGGGATCTTCCCGGACGGGGCATGAACCCGTGTCCCCTGCATCGGCAGGCAGGCTGTCAACCGCTGCGCCACCAGGGAATCCCTCCTTTTTTCTCTTATATAATAACTTTGTTGGGATATAATCCATATGCCATATAATTCATGCATTTAAAGTATACAATTCATTGGTTTTTAGTAGACTCACAGATGTGCAACGACCACCACAGTCAATTTTAGAACATACTTATCACCTCAAGAAGAAACTCCAAACCACAGTGAAATACCACTTCACATCCACGAAGATGGCTATAATTAAAAAAAAAAAAAAAAGTGTTGGTGAGGGTGTGGAGAAAGTGGGACCCTTATACATTGGCTGGTGAGACTGTAAAATGGTGCAGCTACTATGGAAAACAGTTTGGCGATTCCTCAGATAGTTAAACATAGAATTACCATATGACCCAGCAATTCCACTCCTAGGTATATACCCCAAAGAATTGCAAACAAGTACTCAAACAGAGACTTGTACATGAATGTTTATAGCAGCACTATTCACAGTGGATGAAGGGATAAACACAATGTGGCATAACAGTGCAATGGAATAGTACTCAGCCATAAAAAGGAACGAAGTACTGATACGTGCTGCAACATGGATGAACCTCAAAACATTATAATACGTGAAAGAGGCCAGACACAAAAAGGCCACAAATTGTAGGATTCCATTTATATGAAAAACCTAGAATAGATAAATCCATAGATACAGAAAGTAAATTAGTAGTTGCCAGGTGCTGGGGGGAGGAGGGAATAGGGAATGACTGCTTAATGGGTATGAGGTTTTCTTTGGGGTTGATGGAAATGTTTTGGAATTAGCTAGAGGGGGCGGTCCCACAACGTTGTGAATGTACTAAATACCACTGAATTGTACACTTTAAATGATTAATTTTATGTTACGTGAGTTTCAATTCAATTAAAAAAAAAGGAAACATATCCTTTAGTTATCACCCCTCTACCTCCTGTCCCCTCCAGCCCCAAGAAATCACAAATGTACTTTCTATTTCTATAGATTTGCCTATTCTGGACTTTTTATATAAATGGACTTATATGATATGTGGGCTTCTTTCACTTAGCATAATGTCTTCAAGTTTCATCCATGTTGTAGACATGTCTCAGTACTTCATTCCTTTTTCTGGCCAAATAACTTTCGATTGTATGGATAAACCACCTTTTGTTTATCCATTGATCAGTTGATGGACATTTCGGTGGTTTCTATGTGTTACCTATTGTGAATAATGTTACTATGTGCATTCTTGTACACGTTTTCTTATGGAGTTTCTTTGTTTTGTTTTGTTTTTTTTACTGGTACGCGGGCCTCTCACTGTTGTGGCCTCTCCCGTTGCGGAGCACAGGCTCCGGACGCGCAGGTTCAGCGGCCACAGCTCACGGGCCCATCCGCTCCGTGGCATGTGGGATCTTCCCAGACGGGGGTACGAACCCGTGTGCCCTGCATCGGCAGGCGGACTCTCAACCACTGCGCCACCAGGGACGCCCGAGTTTCTTTGTTTTTAACAAAGTCACTTTTTTTTCCTCCTGACCTTGCATTTCAAAGCTAGCAGAGGTAATAAAGACATCCTATTCTCTGTGCCCCACCATCTGCAGTGGAATCCTCAGTGTCAGCTTTGTTTCTCTGGTAGGGAATGAAATATGGAAGAAATGTTGTAACCATGCCAGTGAGTATAGATAACAGGAGTTATCAGGTCTTAGTAGAATTCAGGTTTGGTGGAAGTCTATTAAGCACCTACCACGATCCAGGTATATATTTTGTACTTTCATATATATTTCATCATTTATTCCTCACAAAGATCCATTGAAGTAGGTTAGTATCCCTATTTTACAAATGAGGAAATTGAAACTCAGAAACATTAAGTAACTTGCACAACTACGGGGCTGAAATTCAGGCCCAGGTGCCTAAGTATTTCAAGTCTGCTTCTCTTTCTGCTGCGCTAACCAGAGCCTAAACAAGGACTATGGCATACCTGAAATGGGTGGTTCCTCATGTTTGTTTGGATATTACCAATTCAATCCTTGGTTCCAGATGAGTAATCTTCTCCAGATGTACTTTCTTCTAGGGTTTGGTAACCTTAGGCTCTTATATTACTGGTACCCTTTTCATTTTGAAGTGCGAGGTTAATTCCTCCACATTTAACTGTTAGTTGAATTTTATTAGCTTCCTTTGTAACTATACAAAGATGTGCCCATTGAAGAAAGTTTCCCAGTAGCCTAAGTTTTTGGTTAATCATTAGAGAAATGCAAATTAAAACTACAATGAGATATCATCTCACACCGGTCAGAATGGCCATCATAAAAAAATCTAGAAACAGTAAATGCTGAAGAGGGTGTGGAGAAAAGGGAACATTCTTGCACTGTTGGTGGGAATGTAAATTGAATGGAGAACAGTATGGAGGTTCCTTAAAAAACTAAAAATAGAACTACCATACGACCCAGCAATCCCATTACTGGGCATATGCCCTGAGAAAACCATAATTCAAAGAGTCGTGTACCAAAATGTTCATTGCAGCTCTGTTTACAGTAGCCAGGACATGGAAGCAACCTAAGTGTCCATCTATAGATGAATGGATAAAGAAGATGTGGCACATATATACAATGGAATATTACTCGCCATAAAAAGAAATGAAATTGAGTTATTTGTAGTGAGATGGATGGACCTAGAGTCTGTCATACAGAGTGAAGTAAGTCAGAAAGAGAAAAACTACTGTATGCTAACACATATATATGGAATCTAAGAAAGAAAGAAAAAAAATGGTCATGAAGAACCTAGCGGCAAGATGGGAATAAAGACACAGACCTACTAGAGAATGGACTTGAGGATATGGGGAGGGGGAAGGGGGGGCTGTGACAAAGTGAGAGAGTGGCATGGACATATATACACAACTAAAATAGATAGCTCGTGGGAGGTAGCCGCATAGCACAGGGAGATCAGCTCGGTGCTTTGTGACCGCCTGGAGGGGTGGGATAGGGAGGGTGGGAGGGAGGGAGACGCAAGAGGGAAGAGATATGGGAACATATGTATAACTGATTCACTTTGTTATAAAGCAGAAACTAACACACCATTGTAAAGCAATTATACTCCAATAAAGATGTTAAAAAAAAAAAGTTTGTGGAAGGGATGGTGTTAAGTTCTAGGCATTTTAGAGCTCTGGGAATAGAATACCTTTTAGAAGGTGTAACATCTGCATAGCAGCTCATATTTTCTTTATAACATTAAATCAGGGCTTCCCTGGTGGCGCAGTGGTTGAGAGTGCGCCTGCCGATGCAGGGGGCACGGGTTCATGGCCCGGTCCGGGAAGATCCCACATGCCGCGGAGCGGCCGGGCCCGTGAGCCATGGCCGCTGAGCCTGCGCGTCCGGAGCCTGTGCTCTGCAAAACATTAAATCATATCTTTTCCTTTGTGCCTTAGGTATTTTTATATTTCTCGTATTCCTGACTCCTAGAAGCTGGCTTCCTTCTTCCTCTTTTCCATTTAATATCAGCTAGAGTTTGCCTGCAATATCCTGAATTACAAGTAAATGCCATTCCTAAACCTTTGTATTCTAGCTAGAGGAAGTCTTTATTGAGCTTTCACGTTCTGCCAACAAATTAGCCCTCGGTGTTATTAGAGCTTTAAGTGTGAAAATCAGGGTTTATTCATTAACTGTGCTATCCTTAGGATGAAGAAGATACATTAAAAGTTGCTTGTTGTCTGGGAATTCCCTGGTGCTCCAGTGGTTAGGACTCGGCACTTTCACTGTGGTGGCCAGGGTTCAATTCCTGGTTGGGAAACTAAGATCCCGCAAGCCATGTGACTCAGCCAAAAAAAAAGTTGCTTGTGGTCTGTTAAAGTCCTTATTCTTCATTATTGATTTCCCAGTTGTCTGTCTAGCTCTACTGTTATATGTTTAGTTTGTTTCCCCTACTGTCATTTTTGTGCTCTCTTCTAAGATGTGTGAATAAATGAGTATAAATAAAATTTAATTTAGTATTCCATGTTGTTCCTTCTGAATTTACTGTCCTAGCTATTCATTTTGGTCGTTTGGTTAAATTAGCCTTTTTCAGTCCCTCTTTGGAGCTCTGATTACAGTAGCCTTGGTGCCATTGATATACAATTAATGACAACTATATTGTGTGCTCTTGAAGAGACGGGTCTGTGTTCGGCTTGTTCTTTGCTGTAGTTTCAAAGTTTAGCGTAGTGCCTGGCAAAACAGGCATTGAAATTTTTACCTTAGGGATTCCTTTTTTTTTTTTTTTTTTTTTAATTTGGCTGCATCAGGTCTTAGTTGAGGCATGCGAACTCTTCCTTGTGGCATGCGAACTTTCAGTTGCGGCATGTGGGATCCAGTTCCCTGACCAGGGATTGAACCCGGGCCCCCCGCATTGGGAGCACAGAGTCTTGGCCACTGGACCACCGGGGAAGTCCCCACCTTATGGATTCTTGAAGTCACTTATTTCCGTCTTTTTGCCCCTCAGCAGAACTGAGCATTATGTAATTTGCATACTGCACCAGAGATAGAAATCCCCTTGATGTAGTCTTTTCTAGAGTTTAATCATATATAATATATATAACTTCCTTTTGCCAATTCCAGTCTTTCATTCGTATCATTTCATATTTATGAGTTCTTTATAGAATTGACTATTTCCTAACCTTCCTTAAAATAATGCTTTTAAAATTTGACCATGGGGCTTCCCTGGTGGCGCAGTGGTTGAGAGTCCGCCTGCCGATGCAGGGGACATGGGTTCGTGCCCCGGTCCGGGAGGATCCCACATGCCGCGGAGCGGCTGGGCCCGTGGGCCATGGCCACTGAGCCTGCGCGTCCACAGCCTCTGCTCCGCAGAGGGAGAGGCCACAACGGTAAGAGGCCCAAGTACCACAAAAAAAAAAAATTTTTTTTGACCATGATTAAATCTCCTAATATTCAAATAACTTTAATTTATTGCTCTGATCATTTGTATTTGAGAGACTTTGGACTGAAGTATGAAACTAGTTATGCCCCCTGTATATTTGAGCGTATTTCTCTCCTGAGGTGAGCCTTTATATAATCTCTGCTTAGAAGTGTTTCCAGTTATGCTTGTCCGCCTCTAAAAGTTTGTGGAAAGGCACTGTTGCCCTTAAGAGAGGAGAGGGTGGGCTGTGCTCCAGAATGAGCTATCTGCCAGTGTGCTATCATTTCTTCTCAGGATGGGAATGAAAATGTTTACCAAAATACCAACTGAGCAGTAGTTGTGTTAAATTTGACATTTTGGGTTTTAAACCTCTGCCTACCAGTCTGATATTGTTTTAAATCCCAGTTTCCATTTTATCATTTACTTGAATTGTAGTGGTTTTTGCTTGCCTGGTTTCTCTGCTTTTACCTCCCTTGTTCCTTTTAGTATTTCCAAGCCACACACCAATATTAGCTAAAGTCCCTTGCCTTTGTTTTTTTATTTTTTTCTTTTTTGTTTGGCCTCGCCATGCGGCTTGTGGGATCTTAGTCCCCCCACCAGGGATTGAACCCGTGCCCTCGGCAGTGAAAGCGCCGAGTCCTAACCGCTGGACTGCCAAGGAATTCCCTAAAGTCCCTTGCCTTTGATTCTTTGCTTTCTTAGTATAGGTACTATATCTTTCATCTCATTATTCCCTTGTGTCAAGCACAGTGCTTGGTGCTTGCTAAAAACTCAGTTTATGTTTTAAGAAAAATAATGAATGAGTAGTGACAAATTAGTTGGCTCTTTTGGGGATTCTTGTAGTGATCATTACTCCAGGAAATTACATACTGTAGTAATTTATTCATATATACTTAGTAATTAAGAGTATCCATACAGTTCTAGGTTTGAGTCCCAGCTCCACCTCCAGTTTACTAGCTGTGTGACATTGTGAAAATTGTCTCCCATCTATGACTCTGTTTCTTCATCTATAAAATGATAGTAGCATCTACCATACAGGCTTTTTGAACTAATCTTAGCACTAGTTGTCTCTCTCCTCAGAAGTGTATCCCCCTAGTTCTTTGCGATTTCTTGTCATTCACGGTTCAGCTTAAATGTCATCTTCTCAGAGGGCCCCTCTGTATCAGGCAGGATTTGTAGTTGTAAGCAACAGAAACCAAGTCTAGCTGATTCTTGAAAGGATATTAGGGAAACTCACAAAATATCAGGGAAGGCCGCAGAGCAGGCTTGAAGAAAGGGCTGGAACAAGGGAAACTGGTTAGCATCCAGGACCCACAGCCAGAATCATTCACGGAACCAGTCCATGAGGTCACTGCTGCCACTGATACAGCTTACAGCACCACCAGCTGACTGGACCTTAATGGCAGCTATAGCGCCTCTTCCTGCCAGCATGGACTTTCCATGATCCTCCGATTCGTTGACAGCAGATCCCAATTAAAGTCTGGGGCTCATGTGTCTGTTGGCATAGCCTGAGCCATATGCACACACTGTAGGTGTAAGGGAGCCTCAGAAAGAGAATCTTGACTCCACCATTCTCACTTCATAGTGAGAGGGCGCTCTGCCTCCCGCCAGACTCGTTAGATGGGGAGTTCCCAAAATACAGGAAGGGAGTTCACATGCCGAGCAGCCAGAAAACTCCAAAATACACTATATCTTCTTTGACCTCAAGTCTAAAAGTAGCCCATCAATCACTCTCTGATCAACTTGTTTTATTTTCATTATAGCTCTTTTCACTACTGGATATCTTCTTATTTTATTTGTATTATTATTTGTTATCTATCCCCTCCTGCTAGAATATAGGTACCATGAGAGTAAGGAACTTGCCTATTTTGTTCACTGCTGTATCTCCTGGGCCCGGAATAGTACCTGGCATATAGTAGAAGCTTCTTGTGTTCACCTGTTAAATGAATAAGTTAATGAATGAATAAATATAAAGCACTTAGCACAATTCCTGGTACATAGTAAGTACATAATATTTGGCAACTTACTATTTCTTAGCAGATAAAAGTATTTATATTCTTTTCAAAATAAAATTAAAGAAAAAACTTTATACTTACATTATTTTATTTGACCTTCCCAGTAATCTTCCAAGGAAAACGTGTTGGGAGTAAAAAATGAGCCTTTTTCTGGTGAAGCATGCATGGCCCATTCAGTGTTTGTACCAATGCTTCCTGTGCCTGTGAGTCACAGGAATGAGGGCCTACTTAGAGAGATTAAGAGACTTGACCAAGGCCATATCACTGGCCTTACTTTTTTTTTTTTTTTTTTTTGCGGTACACGGGCCTCTCACTGTTGGGGCCTCTCCCGTTGTGGAGCACAGGCTCCGGACGCGCAGGCTCAGCGGCCATGGCTCATGGGCCCAGCCACTCCATGGCATGTGGGATCTTCCCGGACCGGGGCACAAACCCATGTCCCCTGCATCAGCAGGCGAACCCTCGACCACTGCACCACCAGGGAAGCCCACTGGTCTTACTTTATATCAGATATACTCACTGACTTTGGTGTTTTCCATTGTAATAAGCCTCACCCCATATTATTGGTGATTGTGGGGCAGTTACTGTTATTGTTTTGGCTTTGACCATTATATCACAAATCAGAGCCATAAACACAATTGCAGGCCAACGCTTAATTTATGTCAGTTTGTTCAAATTCATAATTTTAATTTGATGGCCAAGGGCCCCTGGAAAAGCTATTGTGGAATTGTAGTTTTCAGATGGCATCCCTGGATGTTCTTGGTGCTTGTAGGTTTTGTGAGCCTAAGTAGTGCCAGTGACTTCCATATATCCCTGTTAATGCTCCCTAAGATGCAATGCTGGGTGACTTCCACACTGTAAGGGAAGGTTCTTGCCCTTTTAAGAGCTTTTAATCCCACAATAGACCATGGTCTATTGTGTTCTTCACACACACACCCATTTTCTAGAGACCAAAGAACTCAAGCTGAATGGGAACATCTAATCAGGCAGCAAGTTTTTTATAGTCCCACTGTGTGCCTAGCACTAAAGGAAAAAAAAATCTGCGATAACATAGTGTTTATAAATAGAGTCTCCTTTTGTGGTTAAATGCCAAAAGGAAAGGAAGGAGTCTGCTCACAGCTCAGGTGGAGAAGGTTCGGTTTTCGGAGGGTGAGCTAGGAATCTGCAGGAGGCCAGTTGGAGGAAAGCCAGGGCCAGGAGGTCCAGAAGTGGCCTCGGGAGGTCCTATTGACTTGGGAGGGTTAGCAGAGAGGCCTGATGAGCCTTACGAGCCATCATTAGAGGGCCATCATGGAGAAGGAAGACTAGACCTCCTGTGTGACTTCAGAGATAGAAACAGGACCAAAAGGTGGACATAACAGGAGGCAGAACTTTCTTTTAAAACATAGTGGTTTAAAATGTAAAATAGATAGCTAGTGGGAAGCAGCCGCATAGTACAGGGAAATCAGCGGTGCTTTGTGACCACCTAGAGGGATAGGGAGGGTGGGAGGGAGGGAGACGGAAGAGGGAAGAGATATGGGGATATATGTATATGTATAACTGATTCACTTTGTTATAAAGCAGAAACTAACACACCATTGTAAAGCAATTATACTCCAATAAAGATGTTCAAAAAACAACCCCAAAAACAGTGGTTTGTTTTTTTCTCTAGTGGTTTTTTTTTCTGATTGTAAAATAAAATTAATGTGCTTTTATAGAAAAAATTTGAAAACATCAAAAAGTAGAAGGAAAAAATCAGTCATACTATTTATTATCCAAAGATGGCAATTGTTATTTTTTATATTTCCTTTTTTAAACATAGCTGTGACAATAGTGTTTACTGCAAAAGCAAAATATAAACATTTGACATGATGTAAGCATTTTTCCTTCATAAGTAGCATTTCTAATGCTACATAATATCATATGACTATACATTATTTAGCCATTCCTCTATCATTGGAAACTTGAGTGGTTTTATTTTTTTTGCTTTTACAAACTCGATGATGAATATGTTTCAGTATGGAACTTTTTTATTTCTCATATTTTGTGCTTTCTTATGGCAAATTATCAGAAATGAGATGACTAGGTCTTTCTAACAGAGTTGTGTAATAAAGGAATAGTTTGCTTAAGAAGTTCGGAGTCTGAAAGCCTACATATCAGGGTATTGAAGAAGGATTTCTTTATGTTGGACATGGTCACCATTACATTTCCTGTCTGCTCTTTGATTCTGTGAATCTGTTAGAGGGTTGAATGTTCTGTTTGTGATACTGATTTGGCTTTGGGGAGGGCCAGGCTGAAGGTCAAGGATTTTGAAGCATAATTAAAAGTTTCAGACTGGTTGCCACAGATGCATACTGAGCAAGTGAAACTTGACATCTTTCTTGCTGTATGCCTTGTTCTTACTTTGGGATGTGCTTCCATCTTCCTTCATACTCATATCCACACACACACACCCATTTTCTAGAGAAGCACACATGACTGACTCCTTCAGTGTTTGTTCCAGTACTTCCTGTGGCTGTGAATCTTTGTCTCTCCACCCTCCAACCCCCTTCACCCTCCAGAGGTTCTTCAACACTATGGAGCAGGGCCAGCACACCATGTCATAAATCACGGGCAATAGCCAGTTTACTGGGTGGGCTGGTGGGCTATTTTAGGGGTGGAATCAGGGCCCTGAAGACACCTTACTCCATCCTCCAAGGTTTGATTATTTTTTTTCCCCCAGGTAATTAAATGTGTGTCTTGTGGACCTGGGCTTGGCTGGAATGCTCAAGGGTCCTGAAGATCCTTCTATAGCTTCCTTCTGTTGAATCCATTAAGAGAAGATGGCAAAAGTCAACATAACTAGAGACCTCATCTGTAGGCAGATAAAGGTAAGCAACCCAGACCTATGAACCAGAGCATGAGGTCCTTTTTCCCCACAGATTCATGTTATAGCTGAATAAACTGAGGACTAGAGTCTGTGACTTGCCATTAACTAATTAATGGCAGACACAGGCCTAGAACCAAGGTCTCTTGACTCTGGTCTTCTTTTATCCAAGAACATGGAATCATGGAGACTCCTCTATCCAAGCACTTGTACCTGGGCTGCTGAGATTGATGGAGTCTGGTGGAGGAGGGGAGCACGTATGTGCACACCTGTGGAGGGGGCGGGGTGTGCAGCAGAAGGAAATAGAGCTTCTTCACGTTGCTCTGGCTACTCAGCTGTACATATAACAGAACCTGGGGGAGTCTTAATCCCAGTTTAGCTTAGACTCTTTCTTCTCTTCTTCGAGGGTCTCCTATACCAAAGCCTGCACCTTTTCTCTGCAGTTTGTACCTGGAAGACACTCCAATACTGTGAGATGAATAGATGACTGGGCAGTCAAGCTCATTTAGCGAGGTAGCCCAGGCTTTGTCAGGGAAGCCCTCAGTAAAGGAGCATGGGGGTTTAATGGAGGAGATTCAACCAAGACAAGATGTGCTTTTGAAGTAAGAAGCCCAGGCTGGGGTCAGGGGCTTAATCTCACCACTGCCCTAATTAACTACCTATAAGACTTTAGTCACTTTGCCTTTCTGTGCCTCAGTTTTCTGTTGTTAAATGATAATAATGTCTGTCTGCCTGCAGGCTTATCTTGAGAATGAAATCCGAAAGAACCTGAGAAAGTTCTTTGTAAAGGTTAAGCGCCAAAAATCTTTTAAAAATTAAGTGGCATGCGCATAAGCTGTGGTCACCATCCAGAAGGATTGGTGACACTTATGCCTATGCACGTTAGTCTGTGTTTTGTATATTTTCCCCTGCATCCCTGAATCCTTTTGCAGCTTTGTCCATTTGTGGGGGTGTTTGTGTGTGATTTCATTAGACTGCGTGGCCCCAAGGGCAAGGACCAATTCCTAGAGGCACAGAATCATAGAATTGGAGGGACCACTCAAGTTATTTTTCTCCTTTATATATACCCCACAATATGTGTCCTAAAGATGATGCCCACCTTCTCTAACCTAAGTATGGAAACATTCCCTATTTGTTGTTTCAATTTTTTTTTTTTTTGGTAACCCAACAATTACAACTTAGTGCTTAATTATATCCTCTCTTCTATCGATATTATTCTCTAATCCCTGCCCAAGTATATTGTAAACTCCTGCAGGCCAATTTCTTGTTCTCTTTTCTAGCTCCTGTGGGGCCCAGCACAATGCTGCATATGTAATAGGAACATAGTAAATCATGTTAAATCGAATCAATGAATCTATGAGTTTGTTTCTCTTCCCCAGGAGCGGGGTGCCCTGAGCTTTGAGCGGCGCTACCATGTCACTGACCCCTTTATCAGACGGCTGGGCCTGGAAGCAGAGCTGCAGGTAAGAGATCCAATTTGCACCCTAGATGCAGATGACTGGCTCTCCATTCTCTGCCTGCAGAGAATCCTCTTTGCACTATTCAAGGCATAAACAGTTTTTCTCTGCAGGTCATACCTGAAGGTTACTTCTCCTTTACAGCGGTTTTATTAGGCACATAAATCTGAATCAAGATTAGTGATTGACATGGTCACACAGAAATTGTTTTATCGCCATATTATTTCCTTTGTGCTTGGAAAAAGACTATTGAATTTCATACCACTGTTTTTACTATTGGCTTGGACAGTAAAGATTCTTACCTTTGTATAGGAATTTAGAGTTTACAAAGTGTTTTCACACACACACACACACGCACGCGCGCACACACACACACACGCACGCGCGTGCGCGCGCGCACACACACACACACACACACACACACACACTTGCATTTTAGCTTCAAAGAAATGCTGTGGGTGGTATATAGGAAATAGGTATTTAAAAAAAGGTTTAGAAAAACCAAGCACCTTGTCCAATGTTGTCCTGTCCAATCCAGGGGGAGTCAGGCCTACAGTCCAGATGTTCAGCTTTTTCTGTCTGACACAGAAACACTCCCCAATGTTAGCTCCATTCCCTTTCCTTCCTCAGAACTGTGTTTTGAATCCAACTTTTAGCTGTCCTCTCCAACTAAGTGTCATCTGCAGGTTGAATAAGAATTCTCTTTGGTTCCTTCACGTTAATGTTTGTAAGTAATTGTGTTGATCTTAGAAAAAGACTAGAAAGAAATTCATTGCCTACTAACAGTGTTATCTCGAGTTAATGAAATTATAGATGATTGTTATTGCTTTCTTTTCATTATAAACTTTTATCCGTTATAAAATATAATTACATTAATAGTAATATGGAAAAGATAAGTAAAAATTACTTGTTATTCCCCCCTCCCTAGTATAATGACTATGTATATACTTCCTTTTATCTTTTGCATATTTTTACATAATTGTAATCATACTTTACATTGAATTTTGTATCTTTTTTATAATAATCCTCTTCTCCATGTTACCAAGTGGTATTCACAACTTTCACTTAAAATTTTTTTTCTGATTATATAAGTAGTAAATATTATAGTAGAAAATATGGAATCGACAGAAAAATATAGAGAAGAAAACAAAATCAGTTTTAATTCTACCATCCAGAGATAAACATTGTTAATGTTTGGTATATTACTTTCATGTATTATGAAGCAGAATGCTAGTTAAGAGATAGGCATTAGAGCTGAATAAATTTAGTTTCAACACCTATCTTCTCTACAGCTATATAGCCTTGTTCAAGTTACCCTTAGTTTCCTGATCTGTAAAATGGATCAATAACTGAGAATTGTTGTGATGATTAAATGAGATGATTTTTGAAGTGCTTAATACAATGCCTGGATCATATAAGCTAGTTCAGTAAATAACAATTATTATTATGTCTTCCAGTGTTTTTTCATGCTTATGTAATTTTTTTCTGCAAAGTGGAGCTCATACCATTTACACAGTTTGCTAAACCCTTTTATACTTTTATGTCATTATTGTTTCCCCATACCTCTAAAAAGTCTTTGAAAACATGATTTTGTAAATATATTGTATTATTTATCCTTTACTCTATTTTTTTGAATTTCTTTCCATATTTCCTTGAAACATAAAGTACATCCCTTTAGTGCAGTTGGAGGTGGGGCATGCAAGGTTTTACCTCCAAGGGGACATTTGGCAATGTCCAAACAGTTTTGGCTATGAAAACTGAAAGGATACTACTGGCATATAATGAATAGAGTATAGGGATGCTGCTAAACATTCTACAGTCATAGTACAACAAAGAATGTGCAACAAAGAATTATGCAGCGCCCAATGCCAATAACGCCGAGGTTGAGAAACCCTGCTCTGGTGGATGCTGAGTGGACAGTTGAAGGCCGGTCTTCTCCTTTTAGCTGTGCCTCCACCCAACCCATATTGTCTCTACTATCTCTTCCTGGTTTTATAACTTTGTCCACAACAGACTTGGAAACCTCTGTGAACACAAAACAGGATTCTAGCTATTATTTCCAAAGATTTGGCACTCAAATACAAAAATATGTTAAGGTGGATGCACTGTCTGAATTTGCACTTGGCTGAAGGCCACCTTAGCTGGGACCTATAGTAACAGTGCACAATATGAAGGAATGCCCACAGGTTTAGGTGTTAAAGCAAAGACCTAGTTTGGACTTCCCTAGTGGCGCAGTGGTTAAGAATCCGCCTACCAATGCACAGGACCCAGGTTGGAGCCCTGGTCTAGGAAGATCCCACATGCCGTGGAGCATCTAAGCCCATGTGCCACACCTACTGAGCCTGTGTTTTAGAGCCCACGAGCCACAACTACTGAGCCCATGCACGTAGAGCCCACGCTCTGCAATAAGAGAAGCCACTGCATTGAGAAGCCCGCGCACCAGTATGAAGAGTAACCCCCACTCGCCACAACTAGAGAAAGCCCGCGTGCAGCAACAAAGACCCAACAGAGACCTAGTTTAAATCCCAGCTTTGCCACCTGTGAGGCTTAGAGAAGTAAGGGCAGATGGAAAGAAGACTGGGAGAAAAATAGGTTTGTGAGAGAATCGGGGTTGGACCTGTAAAGTTTGAAAGCCTGTTGGATAGCTTTGTGGAGATGTCAGGTGGGCAGTTGATGGTCCTAATCAGGGGAGAGCTCTGGACTATAGGGAGAAATCCGGAGACTTCAGCGATCCATGGAGCCTTAGAGAACAGGGTCCAAGACCTAGCTCTGGAGATACTCCAGCTTTCAGAAATTGATTACAAGCTAAGGAGATAAAAAAAAGTTAACCACGAAAGAGAGTCAGTGAAGTAGAACGGAAACAAAACCAGGAGAGTGTAAGGAGAGTATTTCAAGAAAGGAGTGGTCAGTTCTACTCAATGCTTCTGAAAGGTTGAATAAGTGAGGACAAAACAGTGACTGTGGTCTTGACTAGAGCAGTTTTATTGGAGTGGTGAGAATAGATACTAAATTGGAGGGGTTGAGAAGTGAATTGGAGGTGAAGGAGTACAACAGCAAGTAGACAACTCTCTATTTAAAAAAATTTTTTTAGAGAATTCCCTGGCAGTCCAGTGTTTAAGACTCAGCGCTTTCACTGCATGGGCCTGGGTTTGATCCCTGGTCGGGAAACTAAGATCCCACAAGCCACACGGTGCAGGAAAAAAATAAAAAAATTTTTAAAGAGGGTGATGAAAATTTATTTATCTATTTAGTCAGTTATTACAAACTTTTCCCCTAGATGAAAGGAAAGATAGGATGTAAGCAGTAAAAAGGGTAAACTGTTGCAGGAAGGGGGACCCCTTTCCAGGGCCCGAGATTGGGGTCTTATCTAACACTCAGGAATGAATTGTCCAAGGAGACACACATGCTGACAAAGCAAGAGACTTTATTGGGAAGGGGTGCCTGGGTGGAGAGCAGGAGGGTAAGGGAACCCAGGAGAACTGCTCTGCCACGTGGCTCACAGTCTCAGGTTTTATGGTGTTGGGTTAGTTTCCAGGTTGTCTCTGGCCAATCATTCTGACTCAGGGTCCTTCCTGGTGGTGTGAGCATCACTCAGCCAAGATGGGTTCCAGTGTGAAGGATTCTGGGAGGTTGGTAGGACATATGGACTGGCGTCTCCTCTCTCCTTTTGACTTCTCCTGAATTCTTCCGGTTGGTGGTAGCTTGTTCCATGTTCTTTACCAGGATCTCCTGCTGTAAGATAACTCATGCAGCTGGTTACTATTGCCCCTGGCCAGGGTGGGTGGTTTTGGTCAGTGATTCCCCTAACAAAACTGTAAAAGATACCTTTTCTTGCTTTTCTACATCTTCTTCTCACCTTTCTTTCTTCAGCTAACTACCTGGGCAGCTGACTTGCACAGATGTATCAATAGTCTCTCTTGTCCTCTATCTTCTTGTTGGCTTTAACCAATGAGGAATCATTTCAGGAGACTGGAGGAAGAAGGACAGCTTTTTTTATTCCCTTCGCTGCCATCCTTCAGAATCACTTTATTTTGTTTTTGTTTTTGTTTTCCAGCTTTATTGAGTTGTGTAGACAGTTCTTGAAAGACCTGTTTACAAAAGGAAGCAGAGAAATGGGGAAGTAGCTGGAGGGGCCTTCGGGATCAAAGGAGGGATTTGTAAGAATGAGAAGAGGGCTTCCCTGGTGGTGCAGTGGTTGAGAGTTTACCTGCCGATGCAGGGGACACGGGTTCGTGCCCCGGTCCGGGAAGATCCCATATGCCGCAGCGGCTGGGCCCGTGAGAGGCCCGCGTACCGCAAAAAAAAAAACAACGGGAAGAAATACTAGAGGTTGTTTGTATGTTGATGAGAGAGAAGGTGGTTGCTGATAAAGGATTAGGACAGAATAACTGAAGGAGCCACGTCCTAGGGAAGGTTGGAGGGGATAGGATTTAGAGTTGAAGCAGAGGGCTTGACCTTTGGTAAGTGCGAAAACATTTCTATCATTGTTACAGGGTCCAGTGGGTTTGGCAAAAAAAGAAGCATAGACTGGGATAAAAACTGGAAAGTCATTGTAATAGTCTATAGTAGCAGTTCTCAAAGTGTGGTCTGCAGACCCCTGGGGATCCCCATGACCTCTTCAAGGGAATTCATGAGGTCAAAACTACTTTCATAGTAATACTAAGACATTATTTGCAAAAAAAAAACTAATTCATTTAAAAATTTGCAAAAAAAAATGGTAAAACTACTGTCATTTTAGCATGAATCAAGGCAAGTAGCATCCAAGTCATTGAATTATTTACCCCATGCATTTGCAGTGACCCCCCCCAAAAAAAAGCCAGTCTTACTTAAAATGTCCTTGATTTTTACATCAATAAAATAATACAATAAAACTTATTAATTTAAAATTTCAACCCTTAAATACAGATCTCTTCAGTATTCTTTATTATGAGGTGGGAAGAATCCATAAAGTACTGCTGCTGCGTACTGAACTCTGGCGGTTGTCTTGAGGAAAAGCAGTTGTTCAATTGTTTTGAGTTGCAAGCTCAACTGGACACTTTTTTCATGGAACACCATCTGAAAGAATGGCTAGCAGATGAAAACTGGTTATTCAATTATGGGTATTTGGCAGACATTTTCTTTGAAATGAATGAAGTAAACTATCACTTCAAGAAGAACAACTGACAGTATTTGTTGCCAAGGATAAAATTTGAGCTTTAAAGCAAAGGAAAAAAAAAAAGAATATAGGAAAACTTGTATCTGCCACCATGAGCTTGATAGCCTCTCAGTACTTCTTAAAAGTCTTTTTGATGAGATCTGTAGTGATATTAACAAATGTCAACTTTATTTTATTGTTCAAATTCAGTGAGTCCTTTTTTTAAAAAAAATAAATTTATTTATTTTTGGCCGCATTAGGTCTTCGTTGCTGCACGCGGGCTTTTTTTAGTTGCATACAGCGGGGGCTACTCTTCGTTGTAGTGCGTGGGCTTCTCATTGCAGTGGCTTCTCTTGTTGTGGAGCACAGGCTCTAGGTGCGTGGGCTTCAGTAGTTGTGGTACACTGGCTCAGTAGTTGTGGCACACGGGCTTAGTTGCTCTGCAGCATGTGGGATCTTCCCGGACCAGGGCTCGAACCTCTGTCCCCTGCATTGGCAGCTGGGTTCTTAACCACTGTGCAACCAGGGAAGCCCCGTAAGTCACTGTTTTGAAAACATCTGTAAAAGACCCAGGCCTAATGTAAAATCAACTAATGTTTGTTTTTTGTTTTTTCTTTTTTTTTAATTTTTGGCTGCGTTGGGTCCTCGTTGCTGCACATTGCGGTGCTCAGGCTTCTCATTGCGGTGGCTTCTCTTGTTGCAGAGCACGGGCTCAAGGCGCGCGGGCTTCAGTAGTTGTGGCACATTTGCTCGGTAGTTGTGGCTCACGGGCTCTAGAGTGCAGACTCAGTAGTTGTGGCGCACAGGCTTAGTCGCTCCATGGCATGTGGGATCTTCCCAGACCAGGGCTCAAACCCATGTCCCCTGCATTAGCAGGCGGATTCTTAACTACTGCACCACCAGGGAAGTCCACAACCAATGTGTTTTAATGTAGCAGGATACCAACAGCTCATTCATGTGGTTTCTGATTCCACATTGTAACATTAAGAAACCGTTATTTGTCCAGTTTTGGTGTAGTATCAAAGAAGGATACCTACAGTGATCTAAAAAGGCCGTTAAAATACTGCTCCCTAGTCCAACTATAATACTTATCTTTATGAGGGTGGATTTTCTTCATGTACTTCAACCAAAATAACATCTTGCAACAAACTGAATACAAAAGTAGATATGAGAACCCAGTCATCTTCCATTAAGCTAGACAAAAGAGTTTTGCAAAAATGTAAAGCAATGCCATTCTTCTCATTAAATTCTTTTGTCTTGGAAAATATAGTTAGTTTTTATTTAAAATGTGTTAGCTTATCTTTTTATTATTTTTAAATGAAATTAATTTTATTTTCATTAAATTAAAGTTATAATTAATAATGTTAATTTTAAATGAAGTTAATATTTCAGTTTTTATTTCTAATATGGCAGATACTGATAACCTATATTAAAAAATTCTTTGGGATCCTCAGTAATTTTTTTTTTTTTTTTTTTTTTTTGGCGGTACGCGGGCCTCTCACTGTTGTGGCCTCTCCCGTTGCGGAGCACAGGCTCCGGATGCGCAGGCTCAGCGGCCATGGCTCACGGGCCCAGCCGCTCCGCTGTATGTGGGATCTTCCCGGACCGCGGAACGAACCCGTGTCCCCTGCATCGGCAGGCGGACTCTCAACCACTGCGCCACCAGGGAAGCCCCCTCAGTAATTTTTAAAAGTGTAAAGGGGTCTTGAGATTAAAGTTTGTGAACCAGTGGTCCATAGAGCCATGAAACTGGATGACTGGATAATATCACTGGGGAAAAAAGTAGGAGGAGAGAGAAGAAGGCCCAAGACCAAGAACCAAGGTGTTTCAGCATTTAGAGATTATCTGTTTCCTCTCTTCCTCTACCCAGAGGAGACAGAAAGAATAGCATAGAGGTGGAAAAACATGGTATTATGGAAGCCAAGGAAGAGGAAAATTCAACGATACTGATTTCTTACAATCCTGATCTCAAAAGGCTATCTTATTTCCCTCTTTCCTAGTTGGAGGTTGGAGGGGACACCTTTTTTTGACACCCTCACCCCCTCCACTATAGTAATAAAAATGCCATTATAAGCCATATCACCATGTATAAGCCCTTTAACTTCTAGGATCCATTTTCTCATCTGTAAAATAATGTACACATCCTGTTTGTCTCTTAGTTTTAAGAGGAGGAATAAATAAGTTATTTTATGTATGTAAGGTACTTAGCACGGAGCTCAGTATATTGTAAAATTCATGGTACTCAAATATTAGCTACGGCTATTGTTGTTGTTATTTACAGAAAGCTTTTAAAGTTTCCTGAGATGCTGATTTGATGGCGTCCAGCTTTTTAAAATGCTTTATGGTCATTTTCTTCCCTTGTTTTATTTGCCACGCATTGTCACATATGGACCCCATTTCGGTTAACAAGAGTTGACTTTTGGAATTAAGATGAGGTTATATAATAAGGGTTGGGGGGGTGGGATAAAAGAGGTAAAATCAACAGTAAAAACTCCTGCCTTTTTGTGGTTATTGATTATAATGTTTTCCTCTATATTATCTGGGGGAATTTTTTCCCTGGATTTCCTAATTTACTACTTTGTATAGTTTTGAAAAATGCAACATGAAACTTAAAGAGAACTCCTAGAATACAGTACTGAACATTTAGTAGAGGCTCACTAAAAGCCTGTTGGTGTGATTGGCTTTTAAAATTTTCTATATTAAAGTTAGCTTAAAAGTTTAAAAAGATTGTCTACTTTCCACTCTTTTTCCCAGCCACCAAATTCACTTTCCTGGAATCAACTAACATATTCAATTTCAGTATCCTTCCAGAGAAATTTTATGCATTTTTATGCAAAATTTTATGTAAAAATTCTCACCTTTTCTCACAAATGTTAGCCTAACATATTTACTGCTTTGTACCTTACTTTTGAATTTAAAAATATACTTTCATGATTTTACCACATCAGTACATAAAGATGTTTCTTTCGTCCTTCCTTCCTCTCTTTCTTTCTTTTCTTTCCTTTCTTTCTTTCCTTCTTTCTTTCCTGCGTCAGGTCTTCCTTGCTGCATGCTGGCTTTCTCTAGTTGCAGCGAGTGGGGGCTACTCCCGTTGCGGTGCGCGGGCTTCTCATTGCAGTGGCTTCTCTTGTTGCGGAGCACGGGTTCTAGGTGCGTGGGCTTCAGTAGTTGTGGCACACGGGCTCAATAGTTGTGGCTCATGGGCTCTAGAGCGCAGGCTCAGTAGTTGTGGCGCACGGGCTTAGTTGCTCCGTGGCATGTGGGATCTTCCCGGACCAGGGCTCAAACCCGTGTCCCCTGCATTGGCAGGCAGATCCTTAACCACTGCACCTTCAGGGAAGCCCAAGATGTTTCTAATATCTAATCCTTTCATGGCTTCAGAGCATTGTGTTGTATGAGTGTACCATAATTTATTTAAATTTTCCCTGTTGATGGATATGTAGATTACTTACAGTCTTTTGTATGTACAGTGTTATTCCTTGCAACATCATTTGGCATATGTGGGTGTATATTTTTAGAATAAATACCTACAAATGGAATTAGTAGTCAGAGAGTATATCCATCTGTGATTTTAATAAATATTAACAAAATTGTCTTTCATGGAGTTTGTACCAATTTATACTCTCATCACACTTCTCCAGTCTTAAACATAGTGTTCAATAAACATTTGTTCTCTCCCCAGCCCCAACCTCTTCTCTCTCACATGTCCATCATTATTCTGAGAAATTTCACAAATGAGTGAAACGTAATGTGCCAGAGAGATCTCAACTTGGCTTCCTAAGAGAAATGTAGTCTAGGCTGATACCTGAAAGATGGATGGGAGGAGCTAGGTAGATTTGGGGGAGATAAGGAGAGAAAAAAATCCTAGGCTGGGGGAATAGCATATGAGTGATGCAGGAGAGAGTAGAGGGTACTTGGTTCAAGAGAACAGATGGTCCCAGGATACAAGTGGAAGAAGGATGATAAGTGAGGTTGATGAGGTTGGGATGTTCATAATGAAGGATGTTGTAAGCTGTGTTGAAGACTGTTGATTTTATCCTAAGGGCAGTGGAGAGCTGTCAAGTGGTCTTTACCATGTGAGCAATATGATCACAGTTAAGGTTTTTGTTTTTGTTTTTTTAATTAAAATTGGCTTCAAAATGAAGATTGCAGAAGTTTAAAATGTGGACAGCTAGATCACTTAAGAGATGGTGTCAGTGATTCCGGAAGAGGTGATTGGTTACTTGAACCTAGATAATGGTAATTTGGATGGAGAGAAGTCAGTGAATTTGAAAGACATTTAAGAGGTAGAATTAACAGAATTCTTAGTGACTGAATGTGGAAAGTTAGGAAAAGAGAGGAGTCAAGGATGAAAGTTAAGTTTCTATTTGGCAGGGCAAATGGTAGTATCATTCACAGAGTTAGGGAGCGCTGGAGAAGGAATAAGTTTGAAGGAAAAGACGATACGCTTGGTTATGGATGTCCTGGAGCCATAGGCCCATGCGTTGTCTAGTGCTTTCTAGGCAGGGAGTTGGAATACTTGGGTCTGAGCTTAGGAATGAGGTACACACTGGAGATGTTGATTTGGGAGCAGTGAGCAGCATATACATTGGAACAATGAAAGTGAGTTGTGATTGCCTTCGAGGAGTGTGTATAGTAGGAAGAAAGCCTAGGATAGAGCCATAAGGAACAACAGTATAAGGGCCAAGTGGACAAAGAGTTTGCAAAGGGTATCAAGAAAGAGCAACTAGAGGAGTAGGAAGGAAAACAGAGAGGGTGATGCCACAGAACCCAGAAGAAGAAAGTTTCATTGAAGACGAAGTGGTCAGCACTATCAAGTACCGCTGGGGACCAAGTAAGATAAGGACTGAGAAGTGTCCCTTTGATTTAGAGCAAGGAAGCCATCATGGTCACCTTGGCAAGGGCCATTTTTGTGGTATAGATAGAAGTGGGTTGAGGAATTATTGGGAAGTGAGGAAGTAAAAATACCCAATATAGACTACTCTTTCCGTATGGCTGTGAAGGGGAAGAGAACTGGAAGGCCACAGCTAGATGTGGATTTGGCATCAAGGGAGGACTTTTTAGATTAGAGAAACTTGAGCATCTTTAATCCCAAGGGGAAAGAATCAGTAGAGAAAGGGAAAGTTGAAGATACAGGAAAGCTAAAAGATCATGTGGGGTTCGGATTTTGTCAGATGAAGGTTGCAAGAGAATGAGTGTAGTAATGAATCATGGATTTTTAGGTGGATGAGAAGGAAGTAAAGACATGAGGTAGCATGTAAGGAGAGAACAGAGTGACTGACTGGACTTGGAGGATTTGTTGAGGATAAGAATCATTGAGGAATGATATATATTCTCCTTTTTCACTTAACTAATATATCTTGAAAATCACTCATCAGTTCATAGAGT
Source organism: Stenella coeruleoalba (assembly GCF_951394435.1). Lineage (NCBI taxonomy): Eukaryota > Metazoa > Chordata > Mammalia > Artiodactyla > Delphinidae > Stenella > Stenella coeruleoalba. Next base: position 21,099,756 of record NC_137169.1, read on the forward strand.
TCTTTTTTTTTTTTTTTTTTTTTTTGGCCTTACTGCACAGCTTGTGGGATCTTAGTTCCCTGACCAGGGATAGAACCCAGGCCCACAGCAGTGAAAGCGCTGAGTCCTAACCACTGGACCACCAGGGAATTCTCCACAGAGTTCTTTTTCACAGCTGCATAGTAGTCTCATGTGTTAATAAAACAAGATTAATCAGTGAATTTCCCATGTATGGGCTCTTAGAGTTATTTCTAATAGTTTGTAATTACAATGTCATAATGAGTAACCTTGTACATATGTATTTTAGTATTGCTAGAGATATATCTTCAGCGTAAAAACCTAGAAGTGGGAGTGCTGGCCAAAGAGTAAATGTATATATGTGGTTTTGTTAGATATTGCCAAATTTCCCTCCGTGGGAGTTGCGCCATTTTGCCTTCCTGGTAGCAATGCCTGAGAGCGCCTGTTTCTCCACAGCTCACCGACAGACTAGGGGGTTAAGCTTTTGAATTTTTTTTACCATTCTAAAAGATGAAAAATGGTATCTCAGTAGAGTTTTACATTACATTTCTCTTATGAGTGAAATAGAATATCTTTTTCATATATTTAAGGGCTGTTTTACTATAATTTTGCCAAGTTTGGTGTAACAAAGGAGGGAGAGTAAGAATTTTTATATGTACCTGCCTATTTTTACAAACACAAGCATAGTATGGATAAGCAGAAACTAGTGAAGTTGGTCACCTCTAGGGGACAGAAGGCATAAAGTGGAGAGGTAAAGAAAAGGGAATAACCCTTCTGGACCTTTTTGTAGAGTTTTTCATTTTATAACCACTTTGAGGTTTTACACATTCAAAAAGTAAAATTAAGTCAGCAGAGATGGGGAAAGGGCTGCCAACTAACTCAAGTAATTTTCAACACAGTACTTTGACTATAAATATTCTTTGTATGTATTTTAAAGACAAGCTAAAGAAATCTTGATTGAACTCTAGTTAGTAAATTTGTCATTTGTAGAGGTATTCCTATAGCAATTCTGTAACTATCAGTATTTTGTGTGTATTGTAGGATTGAGCAAATGAGTAAATATATCAGTGTTGTTGGGATAAATTTATCAGTTAATATATAATAAATATATTTATAATATTGATATAATATACCAATGACGTTCCCTTCTCACTATGGGAGAAGGGAAATTCAAATATGGAATAGGCAACAGAAGAACTTTGAGGTATTGGATTGGAATTAGCAGTATCTCTGTGAATTCATGGTTGTTTGTTTGTTTTGGCTGTGCCATGTGGCTTGTGGGATCTTAGTTCCCCGACCAGGGATTGAACATGGGCCCCAGCAGTGAAAGCGCCAAGTCCTAACCAATGGACCGCCAAGGGATTCCTGAATTCATGGTTTAAAAATACATATATTTTAATATAAATTTATATATTATTTCCAGCTCTGTCTTCTGAAAGGGTCCAGAAGCAATGATACCTCAATAGCCATGAGTTACTGGTTTCTAAATACCATTCCCCACTAGAAAGAACCAGGGGTCCTTGGAGGAATAACTGATTCAGGTCTGGGACAGCGAGTATACGAGATGAGCCTACAACATCTTGTGGCAGAAGATCAACAGAAAGTAAAGAAAGAAAAATGACAGGAACATATCATAAGGACACAGAAGCCAGCTTGAAAGGCATGCTACTGGCCAAACCCATGACAATTTGAGCATCAGAATGAATAATGACAATAATGAATTAAAACCCACTGAATTAAAAAATACCTGATTTTGCACTGGTAAGAAAGAGAGGGAGAGAAAGAAGGGGTGGGGAGAGAGAAAAGCACTTCATTCTAGTAGATTGCTGACCACTAAATGAAGAAATGATAAAGTTGGAAAAAATCACCATTTTATAACTGTCACACCACATCATACCAGTAATTGATTCAGGCAAGAATAATCAATGAATGATTGAACAATTGGGTGAAAACTTGATGGTGGACAGGATGTTTGCACAATGTAGAACTATTTCCTCACAGATAGCAAAGGGGAAAATAGTAACATTAGAGTGGAGAAACCTGGTAGATACCACCTTAACATCAGGTGACACCTGATAGTGTGCACTGAGGAGGACACAAAATCACCTAGGTGGTATTTCTGTCAAAATGCATTATCTAAAACTAATCACGAGGAAATAATCAGACAAATCCAAACTGAGAGACATTTCTCCAGAACAGCTGACATATTCTTGAGAAATGTCAATGTCGTAAAAAACAAAGGACTGAGGAACTGTTCCAGATTAAAGGAGACTAAAAAGAAAATGGCAGCTAAATGCAGTGTGCGATCCTGGATTGGATCCTAGATCAGCAAAATCAAAGGGATAATATTGGGACAGTTGGTGAAATGTGAATATAGACTGTATATTGAATAATAATTGTGTCAGTGTCAAATTTCCTGACACGGAAATTTAAGTAGGTAAAGGGTCTTGAGGTCTGTAACTTATTCTCAAATGGTTCAAGAAAAAAGTGTGTGTGTGTGTGTGTGTGTGTGTGTGTAGAGAGAGAGAGAGAAAGAAAGAGGAGGAGGGGAGAGAAAGAAATGTTAGCAGTTAATGAAATAGGGGAAAGGTATATATGGGTGTTTTTGTACTATTCTTGTACCTTTTTATATGTTTGAAATTGTTTCAAAATAGAGAGTTAAAAATGTTCATTAAGAAAATATAAAGAAGTGTTGTAGTGGCAGCAACTGAGTAAGAGGGCCTGAGGGAGGTTGAGATTACAGGATTTAAGTTTAATGTTGATTAGGGTAATTCTAAGGTGTTCTGGTATATAGACCAAACTACTTCTCTGTATTCCTTGGACATCTTTGCTGAGCATTTCACATCCCCTTTAGTTATATGCTCTAGCTCATCTTGTCTCAGTGAGTTTTATTGTCATAACCAGACAGGAGCCAAATATCCTGCGATTTCAGTTTGTGGCCTGCAGTCCTCACTTCGGAGGCAGGTGGTACTTGCTTTCAACATCCCTATGGTTTTCAAAGTCCACCTTAAAGTTCTAATCTCACTTTGATCCATTCTATTTCTTCCACTTGTGGATTTCTTGGCATAGTGTTAGGCATTAACACTGAGAGGTAGAGAGAAGGAGAGGAAAGTAACCTCACTTTACAAATAAGGAGAGTAAAACAGCACTTGCAAGGTCACATAAGTGGTAGAAATAAGATTAATAAGATTTATTTCAGGGGGGACTTCCCTGGTGGCGCAATGGTTGAGAGTCCTCCTGCCGATGCAGGGGACACGGGTTCGTGCCCCGGTCCGGGAAGATCCTACATGCCGCGGAGCGGCTGGGCCCGTGAGCCATGGCCGCTGAGCCTACGCGTCCAGAGCCTGTGCTCCGCAGCAGGAGAGGCCACAACAGTGAGAAGCCCGCGTACTGCAAAAAAAAAAAAAAGAAAAGAAAAGAAAAAAGATTTATTTCAGGCCTGTCTGGCTTTAGAGTTCACATTCTTTCCACCTCAACCATGTGTCTACTTTTTTAAAGGGCTTAACAAATGGTTCTTGGCTTGGTGGGTTTATTCTCTTGCCTTATTAGTTTTCTTAATATTGTCCTTAAACAAGTTGAAAACATTATATGTCCCACCTTCACAACTGGCTTGATGGCTTTTTTGTTTCTTGTATAATTTGAGCATAAATTCACTAGAAACAAGTCATATCAAACTAGATTGGTTTTCTTTTTTAATATAATTAGTATGGTAGACCAGGGCAGTTTCATAGTGTAACCTGATTCTAACAAAGACTTGTCAGAGTTTTATTACAATATCAGTTGAGAGAAGTAAATTAGATAACAAGTTCATCAAATAGCCTGTAAGAAACAGATGGAGCAGAGATCTGACTTTGTGAGAGATTTCAAGAACTATCCTTTAGATCAGGGGTCAGCAAATTATGACTTGCAGGCCAAATCCAGCTTGCCACCTGTTTGTTGACTTAGTTTTTTAAGATCATTTTTATTTTATGTAAGTGTACAATTCAGCATTTTTTTGTTTTTTGTTTTGTTTTAGTATATTCACGAAGTTGTACAACTATCACCATTACCTAACTCCTGACATTTTCATCACCCCAAAATTGAAACTCTTTTAGCAGTTACTCCCCATCCCCTACCCCTGGCTCCACCCCTGGCAACCACTAATCTATTTTCTGTCTCTATGGATTTTCCTATTCTGGACACTTCATATAAATGGAATCATACAATATGTAGCTTTTTGTATCTGACTTCCTTCACTTAGTATGATAATTTCAAGATTTATCTATGTTGTAGCATGAATCATACTTCATTCCTTTTTATGGCCAAATAACATTCCATTCTATAGCTATACCACATTTTGTTTATCCACTCATCAGTTAGTGGACATTTTGCTTGTTTCCACTTTTTGGCTATTATGAATACTGCTGCTATGAAGAATTTGTGTAAAAAATTTTGTATGGACATATGTTGTCAGTTCTCTTAGTTATATACCTAAGAGTGGAATTGCTGTGTCATATGGCAACTCCAGGTTTAATTTTTTGAGGAACTGCCAAACTGTTTTTCAAAGTGGCACCACCATTTTACATTCCCACCAGAAATGTACAAGGGTTCCAGTTTCTCCATACCCTTACCAATACTTATTATCTGTCTTTTTTTATTATAGTCATCCTAGTGGGTGTGATGTGGTATTTCATTGTGGTCTTGATTTGCATTTCCCTAATGACTAATGATGTTGAGCTTCTTTTCATGTGCTTATTGGCCATTTGTATATCTTCTTCTCTGGAGGAATGTATTCAGATCCTTTGCCCATTTTTAAATTGTTATTTATCATTTTATCATTGAGTCATAAGAGTTCTTTGTATGTTCTAGATAATAAACACTTATCAGATATGTGATTTGAAATTTTCTCTCTCATTTTCTGGGTTTTTTTCAGTTTCTTGAGAGTGCTTTTGACACACAAATTTTTAATTTTCATGAAGTTCAAATTATTTTTTTTCTTTTGTCACTTATGCTTTTGGTGTCATATTTAAGAAACCATTGCCTAATACAAGGTCACAAAAATTTACACCTGTGTTTTCTTCTAAAAGTTTTATAGTTTTAGATCTTATGTGTACATCTTTGATCCATTTTGGGTTAATTTTTATATATGGTGTCATGCAGAGGCCCAGCTTCATTCTTTTGCATGTGCATATTGTTATTACAGCACCATTTGTTGAAAAGACTATTCTTTCTTTCATTGAATTGTCTTGGCACTCTTGTCGGAAATCAGTTAACCTTACATAAATGTAAGGGTTTATTTGTGAACTCGTTACTCTATCCCATTGATCTAAATTTCTGTCCTTTATGTCAGTACCACATTGTTTTGATTACTGTAGCTTTGTAGTAATTTTTGAAATTGGGAAGTGAGTTTTCTAACTCTGTTTTCTTTTTCAAGATTGTTTTGGCTATTTTGGGTCCCTTGTATTTACATATGAGGTTTATGTTCAGCTTGTGAATTTCTTCAGAGAAGGCAGATGGGATTTTCATAGGGATTGGGTTGAATGTATAGCCACTTATTTTTATAAAAAAAATTTTATTGGAACACAGCCACACTCATTCATTTATGTATTGTCTATGGCTGCCTTAGTAATTCAACAGCAGAATTGAGTAGTTATAACAGAGACCATATGGCCTGCAAAACCCAAAATATTTACTGTCTGGCACTTTACAGAAAAAGTGCCAACCTCTGCTTGAGATGATGGAGTAAACTTATGCTCTGAAGCACCAGAGGGCAGAACCTGGGAGTCATTCATTATTTCAGTCATATGTTCAAGCGTATATTGAGTGCCTACAATATGCCAGAAATGTTCTAGACTCTGGGAGATGAATATAGCAGAAAATAAGACAACACAGTTCCTGGCCTCATGAAGCTTCTTGCTATGGCCTTTATGACACCCTTAGAATATTGCCTCTAGCCACCTCCCTGAGCTTATCTTGCCTTACTCTGTCACTTTTATCACTATGTTCTAGCCACACTGACCTTCATTCTGTATCTACAGCATACCAAGCCCGTTCCTACCTTTGTACTTTTTCTTTCCTGTGCCTGGCATGCTTTTCCTTCTCAGCATTAAAATTTCTCCTCAAACATAGCTATATCAGAGAGGCTTTCCCTGACCACTGTATCTAAAGTATAACCTGTCACCATGTTTTATTTTCTACATAGCGTTTATCACTATCTGAACTCATTTTATTGATTCCTGTGCTTATTTTTTTTCTCTCCCCCACCACTAGAGTTCTCTATCTTATTTAGCACTGTAGCCTTTGCATGTATAAGAGTGCCTAGCACATAAAAAATAAAAATAAGATCAATCAATCAAATAAAAAGATTGAATGAATAAAGAGAATTTGCAGGGATAGACCGCAGATATAGGTCAGCATAAGGAAAAACTTTCTGACATGAGTTATGGTTGTTGACTTGCCCCACTATATTTATACTTAGATTTTTAGCTAGAACATATAGAAGTTGAAATATATTTTAAATCATTCCTTTTCATGACTTCTAGGAGGATTTTTCCTTCCCCAGTAATCATAGTTCACATCAGGCTATACTATAAGTTTTGAATTATCATGGTGCAAGGGAAAGAACATACTTGGATTTGATTTCCAGTTTTGCTACTCAGCTATCACAGTGCTTTACGACTATTGAATTGGTTCCCACAACAACCCTATGAGGTTATGTATATTATCTCCTTTTTTAGAGATATAAAACCTGAAGCACAGAGAGGTTAAAGAACTTGCTCAAGGAAACACAGCTTGTGAACATGAAAACACATTAACTGTCCTTTATGGACAGTTTAATGGATTTTGAAGGGTAATTATGTGAAGCAATTAGGACAGGGCCTGACACATAGTAAGCTAAGTTTTAATTATTCTTGTTACTCTTATTGCTCCATTTAGTAATTCTAAGGCACACTAAAATTTGAGAAACCATTGAACTAAGTTAAAGAAGCAACAAAAGGATGTTATGGAGATGTCTGGGTAGTCTGATCATTCTGCCTTTAAGATAACTATCAAATCATTAAGTGAATGGAGAGCAAGTGAAGAATTGTCGAGTTTTATTTGCCTTCAGGACTCACTCCATTCTGTCATATTACAACTATGTAATCTCAATACATGCTAATAAACACGTGTATTGTGAAGTTTAAATGAATTGATATACGCAACAGCTTAGCACTTACCCTGGCATTTAGTAGATGCTTAATTAATGTTTGCTGGATTTTCATCTAAATCTTCCTTGCTCAGACTCATATTCACACTGTCAAGGAGTTATAGAGAAGCACATGGCCATCTGTTTCCTCTCTTTCCGAGTTGGCATTTCCTGTGAAGGGTCCACTGAACATCTCTAACTCTCATGCTCTTTGGCATTGATCTTTTCAGTGGAACTTCATTATACAAACGTTTAGGTCTGAAGTCAGTGGGTATGTTAAACATGTATGTGGTTTGGGTTGCAGTTAAGAGAGGGCCCTTACATGTATCCATGCAAACTGGGCCACAGTTATCTCCAAGCTAGACTATGTCCTCAAAGATCGTTTAATCTTGCTCTTAAAGCCTGATGCTCCTGTCTTCTGGGTTTTTTTGGTACCTCTCTCCTTCTTCTTTTATGGTAGACCTTAGTCTCATGTCACCATAGACATGGACCTGTCTTTGTTTATTCTACTGTCTATTCCCTTTTCTCCCAGTGCCTTATACCTAATGGGTGTGGAATAAATGAGTTGTCCGTTTGGTCAGAGCTTAGGGTAACAATTTAATAGCTGCAGAAATAACCCTTTAGAAAAAGTTAGTAAATAGGAAGGAGTCCAGTTGTTCAAGATGTATACCCTTTGTGAGTATTCTGGCCATGTGGAGGGGTCTTTGAGAGTCGGATCTGGAAGAACACACAGAGGTTGGCAAGAGAAGATACCTGAAGATGAGTTCCACGAATGGGAGCCAGCATTTACCAAAGTGTGCTATAGGCACCTTGCATATATTACATCATTTGATCTCCACAGTGATCTTGTCGGGATGACATTATCATCATCTCCATTTCCCAGTGAAATATCTGAGGCTCTGGGCATCTTAAGTGACTGCCCATACACCTAGAAAGAGGCCAAGCTAGAGCTGAACCCAGACCGTTCTTTCACTTTACAATTCTGCCTCATATGTGTGACCCAGCTTCCTCTTGTAAAAGAATTGCTGTTACAATTCTGCCTCATATGCCTCATATGTGTGACCCAGCTTCCTCTTGTAAAAGAATAAATCTGGACAAAAGGATCTCCAGTCCTTTGGGTTATGCCAGGATACACATTGGTTGGCAGACTTCCTAGCTCTTTGCTTCTCTTTTCTTATTCCCTTAATGCAGTGTGTCCCAACTTTTTCCCCTATCAAGAATGACCTTTATTATTTTTTTCCCTGTAGGTCCTACATTTTGATAGATTGTTGTCTCCTAAATTGTATTAATTAATAACGTTTCTTATTTTAATATACTTCTCCACACCGTGACTGCACAGCAGAGCTCCTGAGTAGCGTTGGCTATACCTAACGTTACAACACAGATTGTATATATTTCTAGTCAAATGCAAAGAATCATGACTTTGTGCCTAGTCTGGGTTGCCCAGTCACCTGTAAATGGTCTTTTCCCACTGGACTTTTTTTTTTTTTTTTGTGGTACGCGGGCCTCTCACTGTTGTGGCCTCTCCCGTTGCGGAGCACAGGCTCCGGACGCGCAGGCTCAGTGGCCACGGCTCATGGGCCCAGCCGCTCCGCGGCATGTGGGATCTTCCCGGACCGGGGCACGAACCCGTGTCCCCTGCATCGGCAGGCGGACTCTCAACCACTGCGCCACCAGGGAAGCCCCCACTGGACTTTTAACTCAGGACTTCCCTGGCAGTCCAGTGGTTAAGAATCTGCACTTCCAATGCAAGGGGCACGGGTTTGATCTCTGGTCAAGAAACTAAGATCCCACATACTGCATGGCACAGCCAATAAATAAATAAATTAATTAATTAATTAAAATACATCAACTCACCAAAATTGGAACTCATCTAAGTGTACAATACTAAGGTAGAGATGAATATAATTTAAACTTTGGAGGAATATTCTATAACCATTTGAAGTGATGCTTATGAGATCATAATAACATGGGGAAAGGCTAATGTTATAAGTTTGGAGAAGAGGAGGAGAAAACAAAACCTCATCAGCTCCTCGAGAGGACAGGAGATGTGTCTGTCTGACTCAGTTATATCTCTCTGATCCAGTACAGTACTGGCAGACACATAGCAGGCGTTTAAGTTTTGAGGGAAATACCCCGAAATTTAAAAAGCCAAAATGGAGCTTCCCTGGTGGCACAGTGGTTAAGGATCTGCCTGCCAATGCAGGGAACACGGGTTCGAGCCCTGGTCCAGGAAGATCCCACATGCGCCACAACTACTTAGCCTGTGCTCTAGAGCCCATGTGCCACAACTACTGAAGCCTGCACGCCTAGAGCCCATGCTCTGCAAAATAGAAGCCACCACAATGAGAAGCCCACGCACTGCAAAGAAGAATAGCCCCTGCTCGCCACAACCAGAGAAAGCCCGCGCAGCAATGAAGACCCAACAATGCAGCCAAAAATAAAAATAAATAAATAAAATTTTTTTAAAGTAGATTGTAAAATAATATTTTAAAATTAATTAATTAAAAAGGCAATATGACACCATGGTTAAGAGCCAAGTTCTGGAATCTGTCAGACATGAATTCACATTCTTACTATACTGTTTATACAGTATGGGGTATTAACCTTTTCCTCATCTGAAAAATGAGAATAGTAGTGGTGTTTCCATCACAAGGTAGTTGTAAAGTTTAACTCAGAGCATAAATGAAGGGCACAGTATTGTTCCTGGTAGATGGTGAGATAGCGCTTATTATATATCAGCTACCACTATCACTATTATTATTACTACCTTGTTTCTTCCCTCTCTTTATTGAGGTATGATTTACATAAAAATAAAGTGCGTAGGTCTCAAGTGTTGAGTTAGATGAGTTTTGGCACTTGAGTAACTACCACCCACGACAAGATAGAGAATACTTCCATCACCCTGGAAGTTCCCATGGTGCCCTTTCCAGTCAACACTCCTACCTCAGAGCAACCACATTTTGGCTTCTGTCTCCATAGATTAGTTTTGCCTGTTCATATACTTTCTGTAAATGGAATTATATAGTATACATATTTTTGTGTTTGGCTTCTTTTGCTTATCATGACGTTTTTTGAGTTTCATCCATGTGGCTGCATGTATCTATGGGTAGTTCCTTTTTATTTCTGAGTAGGATTACACTGTAGGAGTACACTACTTTCGTGTATTCATTCTCCTGTTGATGATCATTTGGGTTATTTCCAGTGTGGGGCTTTAAAAATTAAAGCATCTATGGATATTCTTATACCAGTCTTTAGATGGACAAATGTTTTCATTTCCCTTAAGTGAATACCTAAGGAATGGAATTGCTGGGTCATAGAGTGGATATAAGCTTAACTTTATATCAGACTGACAAACAGTTCTCTACAGTGATGGCAGCAGTGAGATCTCTTTTTAATACAGGTGGGAATAAGGGTGACATTTGAGGTAATCCAGCACAGCCAGAGAAATACTTTGGAGTCATATGGACCTGCGTTCCTATCCGGGCTCTGGTGTTTACAATTTGTGTGACCCTGGCTAAGTTATTTAATATCTCTGAGACTTGGTCTCACCTGTAAAAAGGGAGTGATAATGAGATCAGGTATATTAATAGCTAGTATTCTACCTAGCAGTGGCATGCCAAATTGGGGGCAGTAGTGCAGGCTTGTAAGGGGGTGCATGGTCTGTAAGGAATTTAAAAGCAGTAAGAAAACCACCTAAAAGTCCATTTGCTTTTTATCATTATGCACCTACAATTCTAAGCAGTGTCAGTGGTAAAACGCTTCTCCCTGCCTCCTTTTCCTCCTGTATACCATGCTACCTAGAAATGTATAGGAACTTATAATAAATAGTAATTATAATCAATATTTAATAAAGTTAAGTAGGAAGTAAGGGGTTGTAATTTTTAACTTAAGTGAGATTTGTAGCTTTTATTCCAGGTACTTTCTCTGTGCACTTTCTGTTTTCTCCAGATCCCTGGTGTGGAAGGCTCACCCTAAGTGGAAACATTTCCTGGGTTCCAGGGAGGCACACAGAGGTCTATTCCTCTTTAGGAGCCATCTGTAAACAGTCCCTCCTCTCTGTTCCTTTAAATTTTGAGGTTTTCTCCCCTTTTTACCCAGTGTTTAATTCTGATATGTCATAGGCATATTTTCTTCCATTGTATTTGTCAACGTAATTATAGATCGTGTACCTAATCTAAGCCAGCCTTATTTATCAAGTCCAGAACAAGTCCTCTTAAACAGGCTGTGCCTTGTAAATTAGCTTCCCAAACATACATTCTAACTTATGGAGCCCTTTATTAATGTTTTTTGTCAATAGTTACTTTGTATTTATGTAGAATCTGGTTTGGGCTTTCTCTCTACACTTTCTCCAACTTACCTGCCTCTGAGCTATTTTTTTACTATGTAAAAATGAATCATAAATATCATATTTGTCTACTGTGGCCTGTCTTCTATACTTTGGATGGGCTACTGATTTGAGGACAAATACAGTAGTTCTGGAAGCATTAATACATCTCAGACAGTGCTTAAGAGCCTGAGCTCTTGAGTTAAAATGCTTCCTGATACCACTACTAGCTGTGCCACATTAGCCATGTCTAACATGTGGGGGGGGGGGTGTTTGTTTGTTTGTTTACACCACCAAGCAACTCGCTGCTACCAGCTGGGTTCCCTACGATGTAACTCAATTCTGACAGGATCTACCTGGAGATAGCATCAGATCCCACAGGTTAAAGGTTCAGTCCTACAAGACTGCCCTGCTGTTCCCTACCCCCAACACCTACTTCAGACGGCAGTGGCAAATCCAGGTTGTCACCTGTGCTTTGGACCAACTGGCTATAGATTAGAGGTTCCAAACACCTTCTCCTTTGGTTCAATTAATTTGCTAAAGTGACTCACAGAACTCAGAAACATTTTACTTACTAGATTACCGATTTATTATAAAAGGATATAATTGAGGAACAGCCAGATAAAAGAGCTGCATAGGGCAAGGTATATGCCGCTCTCCCCAAATCTTCACATGTGTACGAACACAGAAACTCTCTGAACCCTGTCCTTTTTGCTTTTTCTTCACATTGGCATGGTTGATTAAATCATTGACCATTGGTGATCAGTTCAACCTCCAGTCCCTCTCCCCTCCCTGGAAGTCAGGGAGGTGGGACTGAAAGTTCCCGCCCTCCAATCATATGTTTGGTTCTCCATCCTTAGGTGCTTTCCAAAAATCACTTCATTAACATAAACCTCAGGTGTTAGTTGAAAGAGGTTTGTTATGAATATCACGAAACCTTTATCACTCTTATTACTTAGGAAATTCCAAGGGTTTTAGGAACTCTGTGCCAGAAGTAAGAATGAAGACTAAATATATCTTTCTTAAGTATAAATATATATATAAATCACAGTATCGCAGCAGATTACCTAACCTCTCTGAGCGTTGTTTTTCTTATCCATGAAATGAGTAATGATACCTGTTTCTTTTTTTTTGACATTCACATTGTATTTCTAGAATATAGATGATCATTCAAGTTAGAAGTTAGTTAATTTTTTAATTTAATTTAATTTTTTTATACAGCAGGTCCTTATTAGTCATCCATTTTATACACATTAGTGTATACATGTCAACCAATCGCCCAATTCAGCACACCACCACCACCACCCCCTGCCGCTTTCCCCCCTTGGTGTCCATATGTTTGTTCTCCCAATTCATCACTCCACCTCCCCGCCATTTTCTCCTGTTGGTGGCCATACATTTGTTCTCTACATCTGTGTGTCTATTTCTGCCCTGCAAACCAGTTCATCTGTACCATTTTTCTAGGTTCCACATATATGTGTTAATATATGATATTTGTTTTTCTCCTCTGACTTACTTCACTCTGTATGACAGTCTCTAGATCCATCCATGTCTCTACAAATGACCCAATTTCGTTCCTTTTTATGGCCAGGTAATATTCCATTGTATATATGTACCACATCTTCTTTATCCATTTGTCTGTCGATGGGCATTTAGGTTGCTTCCATGACCTGGCTATTGTAAATAGTGCTGCAATGAACATTGGGGTGCATGTGTCTTTTTGAATTATGGTTTTCTCTGGGTATATGCCCAGTAGTGGGATTTCTGGGTCATATGTAATTCTATTTTTAGTTTTTTAAGGAACCTCCAAACTGTTCTCCATAGTGGCTGTATTAATTTACATTCCCACCAACAGTGCAAGAGGGTTCCCTTTTCTCCACACCCTCTCCAGCATTTGTTGTTTGTACATTTTCTGATGATGCCCATCCTAACTGGTGTGAGGTGATACCTCATTGTAGTTCCGATTTGCATTTCTCTAATAATTGTGATGTTGAGCAGCTTTTCATGTGCTTCTTGTCCACCTGTATGTCTTCTTTGGAGAAATATCTATTTAGGTTTTAATATTGAGCTGCATGAGCTGTTTACATATTTTGGAGATTAATCCTTTGTCTGTTGATTCGTTTGCAAATATTTTCTCCCATTTTGAGGGTTCTCTTTTCGTCTCGTTTATGTTTTCCTTTGCTGTGCAAAAGCTTTTAAGTTTCATTAGGTCCCATTGTTTATTTTTGTTTTTATTTCCATTATTCTAGGAGGTGGATCAAAAAAGATCTTGCTGTGATTTATGTCAGAGTGTTCTTCCTAAGTTTTCCTCTAAGAGTTTTATAGTGTCCAGTCTTACATTTAGGTCTCTAATCCATTTTAAGTTTATTTTTGAGTATGGTGTTAGGGAGTGTTCTAATTTCATTCTTTTACATGTAGCTGTCCAATTTTCCCAGCGCCATTTATTGAAGAGACTGTCTTTTCTCCATTGTATGTCCTTGCCTCCTTTGTCATAGATTAGTTGACCATAGGTGTGTGGGTTTATCTCTGGGCTTTCTATCTTGTTCCATTGATCTATATTTCTGGTTTTGTGTCAGTACCATATTGTCTTGATTATTGTAGCTTTGTAGTATAGTCTGAAGTCAGGGAGTCTGATTCCTCCAGCTCTGTTTTTTTCCCTCTAGACTGCTTTGGCTATTTGGAGTCTTTTGTGTCTCCATACAAATTTTAAGATTTTTTGTTCTAGTTCTGTGAAAAATGCCATTAATAATTTGATAGGGATTGCATTGAATCTGTAGATTGCTTTGGTTAGTATAGTCATTTTCACAATATTGATTCTTCCCATCCAAGAACATGGTATATCTCTCCATCTGTTGGTATCATCTTTAATTTCTTTCATCAGTGTTATAGTTTTCTGCATACAGGTCTTTTGTCTCCTTAGGTAGGTTTATTCCTAGGTATTTTATTCTTTTTGTTGCAGTGGTAAATGAGAGTGTTTCCTTAATTTCTCTTTCAGATTTTTCATCATTAGTGTATAGGAATGCAAGAGATTTCTGTGCATTAATTTTGTATCCTGCAACTTTACAAAATTCATTGATTAGCTCTAGTAGTTTTCTGGTGACATCTTGAGGATTGTCTATGTATAGTATCATGTCATCTGCAAACAGTGACAGTTTTACTTCTTCTTTTCCAATTTGTATTCCTTTTATTTCTTTTTCTTCTCTGATTGCCATGGCTAGGACTTCCAAAACTATGTTGAATAATAGTGGTGAGAGTGGACACCCTTGTCTTGTTCCTGATCTTAGAGGAAATGCTTTCAGTTTTCCCCATTGAGAATAATGTTTGCTGTGGGTTTGTCGTATATGGCCTTTATTATGTTGAGATAGGTTCCCTCTATGCCCACTTTCTGGAGAGTTTTTATTATAAATGGGTGTTGAATTTTGTCAAAAGTTTTTCCTGCATCTATTGAGATGATCATGTGGTTTTTATTCTTCAGTTTGTTAATATGGTGTATCACATTGATTGATTTGCATATATTGAAGAATCCTTGCGTCCCTGGGATAAATCCCACCTGATCATGGTGTATGATCCTTTTAATGTGTTGTTGGATTCTGTTTGCTAGTATTTTGTTGAGGATTTTTGCATCTATATTCATCAGTGATATTGGTCTGTAATTTTCTTTTTTTGTAGTATCTTTGTCTGGTTTTGGTATCGGGGTGATGGTGGCCTCATAGAATGAGTTTGGGAGTGTTCCTTCCTCTGCAATTTTTTGGAAGAGCTTGAGAGGGATGGGTGTTAGCTCTTCTCTAAATGTTTGATAGAATTCACCTGTGAAGCCATCTGGTCCTGGACTTTTGTTTGTTGGAAGATTTTTAATGACAGTTGCAATTTCATTACTTGTGATTGGTCTGTTCATATTTTCTGTTTCTTCCTGGTTCAGTCTTGGAAGGTTATACCTTTCTAAGAATTTGTCCATTTCTTCCAGGTTGTCCATTTTATTGGCATAGAGTTGCCTGTAGTAGTCTCTTAGGATGCTTTGTATTTCTGTGGTGTCTGTTGTAACTTCTCCTTTTTCATTTCTGATTTTATTGATTTGAGTCCTCTCCCTCTTTTTCTTGATGAGTCTGGCTAATGGTTTATCAATTTTGCTTATCTTCTCAACGAACCAGCTCTTAGTTTTATTGATCTTTGCTATTGTTTCTAGTTCATTTATTTCTGCTCTGATCTTGATAATTTCTTTCCTTCTGCTAACTTTGGGTTTTGTTTGTTCTTCTTTCTCTAGTTCCTTTAGGTGTAAGGTTAGATTGTTTATTTGAGATTTTTCTTGTTTCTTGAGGTAGGCTTGTATAGCTATAAACTTCCCTCTTAGAACTGCTTTTGCCATATCCCATAGGTTTTGGATTGTTCTGTTTTCATTGTCATTTGTCTCCAGGTATTTTCTGATTTCCTCTTTGATTTCTTCAGTGATCTCTTGGTTATTTAGTAATATATTGTTTAGCCTCCATGTGTTTGTGTTTTTTACCTTTTTTTTCCCTGAAATTGATTTCTAATCTCATAGCATTGTGGTCAGAAAAGATGCTTGATATGATTTCAATTTTCTTAAATTTACTGAGGCTTGATTTGTGACTCAAGATGTGATCTCTCCTGGAGAATGTTCCGTGCACACTTGAGAAGAAAGTGTAATCTGTTTTTGGATGGAATGTTCTATAAATATCAATTAAATCTATCTGGTCTATTGTGTCATTTAAAGCTTGCGTTTCCTTATTAATTTTCTGTCTGGATGATCTGTCCATTGGTGTAAGTGAGGTGTTAAAGTCCCCCACTATTATTGTGTTACTGTCGATTTCCTCTTTTTTTTTTTTTGCGGTATGCGGGACTCTCACTGCTGTGGCCTCTCCCGTTGCGGAGCACAGGCTCCAGACGCGCAGGCCCAGCGACCATGGCTCACGGGCACAGCCGCTCCGCGGCACGTGGGATCCAGACTGGGGCACTGGGGCACGAACCCGCATCTCCCACATCGGCAGGCGAACTCTCAACCACTGAGCCACCAGGGAAGCCCCAATTTCCTCTTTTATAGCTATTAGCAGTTACCTTATGTATTGAGGTGCTCCTATGTTGGGTGCATATATATTTAT
This sequence comes from Stenella coeruleoalba, assembly GCF_951394435.1. Taxonomy (NCBI): domain Eukaryota; kingdom Metazoa; phylum Chordata; class Mammalia; order Artiodactyla; family Delphinidae; genus Stenella; species Stenella coeruleoalba. The sequence goes on from NC_137169.1 coordinate 21,116,359, forward strand.
AATTATTATATCTTCTTCTTGGATTGATCCCTTGATCATTGTGTACTGTTCTTCCTTGTCTCTTGTAACATTCTTTATTTTAAAGTCTATTTTATCTGATATGAGTATTGCTACTCCAGCTTTCTTTTGATTTCCATTTGCATGGACTATCTTTTTCCATCCCCTCACTTTCAGTCTGTATGTGTGCCTAGGTCTGAAGTGGGTCTCTTGTAGACAGCACATATATGGGTCTTGTTTTTGTATCCATTCAGCAAGCCTGTATCTTTTGGTTGGAGCATTTAATCCATTCATATTTAAGGTAATTATCAATATGTATGTTCCTATTATCATTTTCTTAATTGTTTTGGGTTTGTTTTTGTAGGTCCTTTTCTTCTCTCATGTTTCCCACTTAGAGAAGTTCCTTTAGCATTTGTTGTAGAGCTGGTTTGGTGGTGCTGAATTCTCTTAACTTTTGCTTGTCTGTAAAGCATTTGATTTCTCCATCGAATCTGAATGAGATCCTTGCTGGGTAGAGTAATCTTGGTTGTAGGTTCTTCCCTTTCATCACTTTAAGTATATCATGCCACTCCCTTCTGGCTTGTAGAGTTTCTGCTGAGAAATCGGCTGTTAACCTTATGGGAGTTCCCTTGGGAACTCCTAGGGGAGTCGTTTTTTCCCTTGCTGCTTTCAATAATTTTTCTTTGTCTTTAATTTTTGCCAATTTGATTACTATGTGTCTCCTTGGGTTTATCCTGCCTGGGACTCTGCGCTTCCTGGACTTGCGTGGCTATTTCCTTTCCTATGTTAGGGAAGTTTTCGATTATAATCTCTTCTAATATTTTCTATGGTCCTTTCTCTCTCTCTTCTCCCTCTGAGACCCCTATAATGCGAATGTTGTTGCATTTAATGTTGTCCCAGAGGTTTCTTAGGCTGTCTTCATTTCTTTTCATTCTTTTTTCTTTATTCTGTTCCACAGCAGTGAATTCCACCATTCTGTCTTCCAGGTCACTTATCTGTTCTTCTGCCTCAGTTATTCTGGTATTGATTCCTTCTAGTGTGTTTTTCATTTCAATTATTGTATTGTTCATCTCTGTTTGTTTGTTCTTTAATTCTTCTGGATCTTTGTTGAACATTTCTTGCATCTTCTCGATCTTTGCCTCCATTCTTTTTCCGAGGTCCTGGATCATCTTCACTATCATTATTCTGAATTCTTTTTCTGGAAGGTTGCCTATCTCCACTTCATTTAGTTGTTTTTCTGGGGTTTTATCTTGTTCCTTCATCTGGTACATAGCCCTCTGCCTTTTGATCTTGTCTATCTTTCTGTGAATCGATACCTGTTTCTTAAGATAATGGATGTAGAATGCTGTATTAGTTTTCTATTGCTACCACAACAAATTACCACAAACTTAGTGGCTTAAAACAACATAAATTTATTATCTTACAGTTCTGTAGGTTGGAAGTCTGCCGTGGGTCTCACCAGGCTAAACCCTTGACAGGGCTATTCTCCTTCTGGAGGCTATAGAGTAGAATCCGTTTTCTTGCAATTCCCGCTTTCTAGAGATTGCTGTATTTCTTCGCTCGTGACCCCCTTCTTCCATCTTCAGAACTGGCAATAGCAGGTCAAGTCCCTTTCACACCTACATCTCTCTACTCTCTGCAGCCAGGAGAGGTTCACTGATTTTTTTTTTTTTGATGTGGACCATTTTTAAAGTCTTTATTGAATTTGTTACAATATTGCTTCTGTTTTATGTTTTGGTTTTTTGGCCCTGAGGTATGTGGGATCTTAGCTCCCTGACCGAGGATCGAACCTGCACCCCCTGCATTGGAAGGCGAAGTCTTAACCACTGGGATGCCAGGGAAGTCCCAACGTTCACTGATTTTAAGGACTCGTGTGATTATATTGGGCTCACCTGGATAATCTAGGCTAATTTCCCACCTCGAGGATTTTAACCTTAATCATATCTGCAAAGTCCCTTTTGCCACCTACCATAACATATTCATGGGTTCCAGAGGATCAGGACATGGACGTTTGTAGGGGGGCCGTTGTTCTCCCTACCCCAAGTGCAAGGTACTGTGCCTCGCTCTTTGTAAACCCTCAGTAAGTGGCACTCGTTCAAGGCCCTCGGTACTCTGGGAAGTTGCAAACTGAAGACTGAGCCCTGGGCACAAGTAATTTAAAGCCTGGTAGGAAAATGAGAGGGGTGAGGACAGAAATGATTCTGATCCAGAAAGAGTGAACAGAGTCATGTGTGGGGTGTCCACCAAGTGCTGTGGGAAAGTGAGAAGCCTCAGGTCAGTAAGTGGTCTGGCGAGTTTGAACAGAATGAATGTGTCAATAATGCATTTAAGTGCAGAACCCAGAAAGAAATGAGGATCAACTCAAATGAGAATCTTTTGGGGACAATGGGTAAGAAGGAAGGAGAAGGCAGAGGAAAAGCCTCTTCTGCCTCGAGAGTCAGGGAATTAGATTCGTTCATGTCTCTTGATTCTTCCCACTAGTCCCCCTGGACTCACTTGTGCATTATGCAGCAGATATGTGCCAGGCACTGTACCTGGCCTAGAGGATATAGTGAACACAGTACACAGAGGCCACTTCCCTGCAGCTCAGTGTGGTGAAGCAAAATAACCATGTCCACACAGAGCCATAATACAGTGTGGCAGGAGGAGCCCCCAGGAAGGAGGTGCCTCCTTCCCAGATTTACAGGGTGGGAAAGGCATCTTGAGGGAAGTGCTGATAAACTGCGACCTGAAGAATGAGTTAATCAGGATGCTCTGGGCCACAGGTAACAGCCCAACTCAAGTGACCTTAAACAATAATGACTGGAAGCCCAGGAGTAGGGTAGGCATCAGGGTTGGTTACTCTGGTCACTTTGGCTCCATTTTTCTGTGATTCCCTTGGCTGGGCTTTCCTCTCTCTGTTTATTTCACTCTCAGGCTGGCTACCCTCGTGGTCCCAAGTCCCGGAGTCACATTAGGACACCCAGCATCCAGAGGAAGAAAGGCATCCCTTTCATAGACTCTCTCCTGAAAATGAGAAAACTCCTTTTCCACACACTCCCAGCAACTGGTCCCCTTGCATCCGATTGGGGTCACAGGCTCATTTCTGAGCCAGTACCTGTGTCCAAGTGAATGCCGTGTCCAATTTGGCTTAGATCTAAGTTCCTGAACCTATCACTGTGGAAAGGAGAGTGAACTTACACATGGTCTGATTTGGGCTGGGCAGATAATGAAATGAAAATCAAGGTGCCATTAGGAATGAGGGAGGGTGAGGGGAAGAAAGAACAGAGTGCAGGAATGGAAGTGACTTGTTCTCTCCTTCTCCCATGTAAGACTAGTTTCTGCCACTTCATACCTTCTGCTTTCCATGGATTCTGTTTCCTCTTATTTCTAGCTTTGCCATGACTTCTCTCCGCACATGCTTTCCACTTCAGCATCTGTCATTAACTGCCTCACTTCTCCATGTCTCTCAATTCAAATCCCCAAGCTTAATTTACCTCACTATACCAGTCTCCACCTACTTGGAAGTAAGCTGCAGAAGATCTAAATACAAGATTTATTTTGTATACTGCTCTGCCCCCAGCATCTGAACAGTACCTGGCATGCAGTAAGTGCTCGATGAATTAAATATGTGCCAAATGAATGGAAGATCAGCCTTCTAGCTAATCGGCTGCCTTTCAGTCAGTTGCCCTCTGCCAGATTTTCTGTGGCTGAGGGGGTGTCCCTTGAAGGGACTGTTGACATGTCCCCTCTAGTGGTAGGAGCAGAAATTTGTTGGGATATAACTTCTACTACTATTATCTGAACTTCAGTTTACTTTTCTGCAAAATAGGATCAATGAAATCTGCCCTTTATGGCTCAGAGGGGTTCAGTATCAAGTGAGATCATGAATATGAAGGTACTTTATATATTGTAAAATGCCAGGCAGTTTAATTCAATCCTGGTCACTCACATACGCCTGGAAAACACTGATGACAGAAAGGCTGTTTTACCTGTTCACTTCCACTTCTTGATGTTGAGTGATCCAGGAGAACCTCTAATTGACTCTCTTCTTGTCCCTCTCCATTTGCTCCCCCAGGGTCACTCAGGATGTGTCAACTGTCTGGAGTGGAATGAGAAAGGAGAGTAAGTATGAGCTCTGACACCTAGGGGGTGCTGGAGAATGGTATGGGGAGGTTGGGAGAAGGGGACTTTCCTTCCTCTTTGTAGATCTAAGGAAAAGAGTGGACCCAAGAGTGGAGACTGCTGCTCTGTGCTATGTACTTAAGTTTAGTTCATCATTATCAATACACAGTTAAACAATGAATTCCAGATAGATGGAAAGTTGAATGACCTTCCAAACCCTGTTTTTTTGATAAGCTATTGTATTTAAGGAATGATGAGAAATTCTCAGGACAAAATAGAAGAGAATCAATCACTGTTTACAAGATAACCTTATATTCTGTGACATCTACTGTTCTTCAAGTTCTGTGTAGCCTAAGTCCTTATCAACTGGGAAACATGGGATAGAGGAAGTGGGGGCAGGAACTTGAGGAGAGGTCAGAACTGTTCTTTCTCTCTACTTGCAGCTTGCTGGCCTCTGGTTCTGATGACCAGCACACGATTGTGTGGGACCCGCTGCACCACAAGAAGCTGCTTTCCATGCACACAGGACACACTGCAAATATCTTTTCTGTCAAGGTGAGCAGGATAAGCCACAAAGCAAGTGGACAGTGTGACTGGGCTGTGCACGTGGTTGTGTTTGCATGTGTGTGTCCCATGTATACCCTGGGGTCACAGACATCTTTGTGATCTGAGCATCTGCTGGTGATTCCTGAAATTCCGTCTCTTTTCCATGCTCTGCTTCTTCTCTTAGAGCCAAGAGGCCAGCTCCAAATAAATTTATACTTATGTGAGTGGTGATGATGGGAGGTATGGTTCTGAGCATGAACTTCAGTAGCAGGCAGACCTGTGTTTGACTCCCTCATCTGCTCCTTGGAAGCTGTGTGAACTGGGAAAATCACCTGACCCCTCTGGGCCTGTTTACCCATCTGTAAAAAGGAAGTAGCTAAGGAAAATCCCCCACGTTAATGAATAAATGAGTAAATAAATAATTTAACTAAAAAAGGAAGTAGCAATCCACAGCGCTGATGTTACATTACAGTTCAATGAGATGATTGATTTAAAAAGCACCTGTCACAGGTGATTTTAGCTGTTCTACTTTTCATAGGAAATGAGTCTCTGATTGTTGGTCTAGGGGAGTTGAGCTGAGAAGAGGGGAGGCAGGGGACTTAAAGGACTTCAGACCTCTGAAGACCTGTTACGTGGAAGTGACATGAAACTTGTGCCTCTCGGTCCCAGAAAACAGACCTAGGAATAGTGACTTAAGTTTTCAGAAGCCAGTGTAGGCCTGATGAAGGAAAGGATTGTCTAATGCTTAGAGATATTTGAAAAAGGTAAAATGGGCCTTCTGAGGATGTAGTAAATGTCCTAGCACTGAGGTATTCCTCACTGGGCACTTCCATCTGCTAGGTTGAAGGCTGAAGGAAATGACCTTTAAGTCTTTCCAGCTCTGAAATTCTGTAATGGATGTATGTGAGAGTGAGGCTGTCCTTTGGAAAGCCTCACTAATCTAAGAAATGTTTTCCTAATTAATATCAAGATGAATTACAAGATACCTGAAGAAGAAGATTCAAGAGCTCAAAACCAACTTATTTCACTCATCAGAGCTTCTTTCCTAAGCTCTGATTCTCATCTCCTGTTCCAGGGACCAATCCTAGATGAATTTCTGTGATTTGAGAGACAGAACAATGCTGATTGACCTCTTGCATGATGAACAGAGACTGCTTTCCTCCCCTGAAAAGTGTTAGGTCCAGTTTAAATCTGTGGGGTCAGATCTGGGGAAGGGACCTAAGCTATCAGTTTGGCATCATAGAAAACAAAATGTTGAGTTCAGAGACCAGAATTGGACAATGACCTTGATACTCCCTGATAGTAAGACCTTGGGCAAGGCACTTATATTCACAGACTCTCAGCCTTCTCTTCTGTTATAAAAAGGTATAGAAAAGGGTTCCTCTCTCTTCTGGTAATAAAACACCACAGATCTATTTATTTAACCGACGAGCTCCCCCTGGTGGCATCTATAGTGTGGAACGAGTATGGCAGTGGCCACAAGCTCTTCCCAAGGGTTCTCCTGTTTATTTCTATTGCGCGTGGGGTATATGTTGTCTCCAGCCAGGATTAAAGACTACTAGTTGTCCCTAAAAATGATCAAATTCCATCTGTGTCATCTAGCCCTTATGCTGGTGAGCTATTAGAGAAGTGCATGTGGAAAGAGTGAATTGTTAAAGTCAAGTGGGGCTTTAGCTACTTAAATGCAGGAAAATGTCAACACCCTCTCCCCCACCCCCCCAGACCCCAGCACCCATTCAGCCTTGTTGTGGGCTGGGAGAAACTTTTCAACTAAGAAAAAAAGATAATTCAATCTTTCAAACTTAAGAAAGAAGAGAATAACTCAACTAACACCACACCCGAATATTTTTCTTCCTCAACACTAGGTGATAGAACTGTATACGTTTTAAAAATTATTAATCAAAGTTATGTTTGTGGCTATTTTGACCTTGCCATATGTGATCTGGAATATTTTGTTCTCAACTTCACCAGAATGATGGGGTTGTCCTTTTGAATAATGGCCACATAAAGATGTATTCTTCTGATGCTCAGCCCTTCCCCAAGTTCTGACTTTTGAGCCATTTCCAGCACTTGCCATTATAAGGAGCGCTACTTGGAGCATTTCTGCATAGGCCCCTTTTTTCTTTTAGAATTATTTCTCAGAAGTGGAAGTTTTAGGTCAAAAGATAGAAATAGTTTTTATGTTTCTTACCTATTGCCAGATTGTTCTCCAGAAATATTTGAACCAATTTAAAACACCCACTCCCTTATAACACTGAAAGTCCTTTTCATTTCAAGACTAATTTATTTCTTAACCCCCAGGTTATTAAGTAGCCATCATGAGGCATATAGGAGTCAGACAGACTTGAGTTTGAATTGACAGTCCTCCTGAATGCTAGTACCGAACCTTAATTTTTAATGGGGTTATTGTAAATATTAACAAGATAAATTACCTGCTCGATGTCTAGCACATGGTAAATGCTTAGTAAGTGGTAACAGCTATGATTATCATCCATTCAGCTCTTACCTGGGGAAGAATCAGAGGAAGAGGGTTCCTTAGGTAGTCCAGCTTGGCCTAGGTCAGGACCGCTCTGGCGAAATAAAGGTGTACATCCTGATTTTGACCTTTGGGCCTACAGGCTGATGCTCGAGATCCAAAGTTTTCTTGGCGGATTGTCTTGGATGGGCTCGTTTTCTTATCTGATGTGGAGAGGGAAAAAAAGGTGCTAACATCCAGGCTGGTCTCCTTCCGTGGCCTAGCCCCACCACCTGCCAACCTCTTCTTCAATCTCTCCCAAGCAGTTCCTGCCTCACGCTGGGGACCGCATCTTGATCACAGGGGCAGCTGACTCCAAGGTGCATGTCCACGACCTGACAGTAAAGGAGACGATCCACATGTTTGGAGACCACACAAACCGGGTGAAACGCATCGCCACGGCGCCCATGTGGCCCAACACATTCTGGAGCGCTGCTGAGGATGGGCTTATCCGGTGAGGGCCTGAGGCAGGGAGTGGGGCCTGTGCCTTCCCGGCTCCCACTCCATGTCGGTTCCCCCATCCTATCTGCCCTACTGCTTCCTTCCACAGGCCTGGCTCCTTCCCTCCAACAGAGTTCCAGACTCATTTGTCTGCCCAGCACAGTTAGCAGTGAACAAACTCCACTGATTTACTTACCCTATTCTTCACCTTCCCCACTTCTTACCCTCTCCTGAGCAACATTCAAGCCCACTGGCTTTCTCACCATCTCAGATGCACCGTCTGCCTCCTCTGGGCCTTCATACTTGCTGTTCCCTCTAACTGGTTTTCTCAGTCCCAGCTCTTTCTCAACTCTTTCTTACCCTAAGGAGACAGCTTAAGTAAGGGTCACCTCCCGAGAAGCACCTTCTCTGACCATCCTATCTAAAATAGATCCCCCACCATTGTTCTTTGTCTCCGTGCCCTAATTGTATCCTCTATAACTCTAATCACCCTCTATAGTTCTTTTATTTTATTTACTTGATGGCTTACTTTTTTGTCTGTGTCCCTCACTGAGTAGTAAACTCCCTCAGCGTTTTGTCTGTCTTGTCCATCTTGTCCATGTCTTTCTTGTCCTTGGTTGTGTTCCTAGAGCCCAGCACAATACCTGGCACGTAGAGGCACTTGATACATTTCCCTTGAACAGTCGCTCCATGGGCATATTCCTGGGAGGGGCATAGCCAGCCAGAAATGGTTAAGTGGACTCTCCCCCTTTTCACTGGCCTATATCGTCACACCTTTGCCTCTACTTCCCTTCTTCTTAAAATGGTCTCATTGCCTTTCTTTAGCTCCTTTCTTCACATATAACCTTAGAACTTTTTCCTTATCTCCACAATCTGCTTTAATATCCTTCCTTGAGATGCTATGGGACTTTGTGCCCTCTTCCCTGTTTCAGAGGAAGAGGGGTGTCTAAGTCATACATGAACTAGAACTCAGACAGATCAAGTCAAGTCCTCCCTCTGTCATTCAGTGTCTGGGGCAAATCACTTCACCCCCCGGACCTCAGTTTCCTCATCTATAAAATGGGAATTATCATAATATCTCTTTTGTTGGCCTGAGCATTAAAATTGAGATAGTGCCCGTAAAACTTTAGCCACAGTACTTAGCAGACACAATGCATTTGGTCGGTGGCGGGTCCAACTCTCTGTTGCGCTGGTTGACCCTGACTGACTAGACTGTGCCGGGGCAGCAGGTAGAGGCTAAGAACCTAGGGCATGGGGCAGGCACAGTCGAGGAGGAGTCCTAGCAGAAGGTGAACACAAGCTGGCCTTCCAGAATACACAGGATTTGGATGGGCAAGGGAAAGCAGAGTGGACTCCCCAGCTTGAGCAGAGTCTGTGAAGGCACGGGTAAACGTGCCACATACAGGACACAGTTCTGAGGCTGTAACTGACCCACACTTAGAAAACTGAGGAGCAAGGTTGGAGAGGTATGTGAAATCATGTCTTGAAAACCAGACTGAGTAGTTTGATAGAAGTAAACAAAGAGTAAACTCATGCGAAAAGTATTGAGGAATCTCTGCAGTTTTTTGAGCAAGAAAGTGATGCAACAAAAACAATATTTTAGGAAGAGCAGTCTGGTGAGGATGGCTTAGAAAGATAAGTGAACAATGAAGAAATTATTGGAGATGTTTAGGCGGAGGTGGGTGAGCACATGAATGATGCCCTCGCCATTCTCTGGATGTGCCTGTGTCCCAGCATCAAAGCAGTTCCCCAGTAGGAGTGTGCTGACGCTGGGTGGATGTTTTGGCCTGACTTTACCACCCGGATGGGACTTGGGCTTGTCCTGGCAGTTGGTGTTTCTAGGTAGCTCTTAGATGATCTCCAGATTTTCTTTTCTGTCACCTCTATACTTCTTTCATCTCCTGCAAGAAACTAGGTTAAGAATAGAATTATTCTTAATCAAGGATCAGAGCAGAGGGGTTAAAATGCAGTCTTTCCAGCTCTGCACTATCTCAGTGCTGCACTTACTGCAGTGTCGTCCAGGCAAGTTATTTAGCTTCTTTGAACTTCTAGTGGTACCTAGGGATGGTGTGAGCATTTAATTAGATAATACATGTATAACACTTAGGAGCAATACTGGACACAAAGCGATTTCTCACTAAGTGTTAGTAGTCAGTAGTAATAGTACTTAGTAACAGTAATATTGATATCTGTTACAAAAAAAAAGGGGGTTAGCAGTATCTACCTTAAAGAGTTATGTTAGAATAAAACAGAATGTGTGTGAAGCCTACTACAGGTGCCTGGCACACAGTGGGCACTCAAGAAATGGGAGTAGTTTTTGACATTATTTACAAACAGGTTCAAAGCCACTCCCAATTCCTTTGCATTTGGGCCTTGGCTTCTCCCCTGCCTTCCACCCATGGACACAACCCCCAACCCCCTGTGTCCTCTCTCACAGCCAGTATGACCTTCGGGAGAACAGCAAACACTCGGAGGTGCTGATTGACCTGACAGAGTACTGTGGCCAGCTGGTAGAGGCCAAGTGCCTCACCGTCAACCCCCAGGACAACAACTGCCTGGCAGTGGGGGCCAGTGGGCCCTTTGTGAGGCTCTATGACATTCGCATGATCCATAACCACAGGTATGAATAGCGCGGCCTCCCGTGGGCAAGGGGACCCGGAACCTGCTGCCCCTTTCCCTCATTGCCATGCCCTCTTCTTTTTGAGGTGGGTTGTTTTTGCTTTTTGTTTTACATTTTTTATTTCTTTAATGTTGTATCTATTTTATTTATTTACTTGTGGCTGCATTGGGTCTTCGTCGCTGCGTGCGGGCTTTCTCTAGTTGCGACGAGCGGGGGCTACTCTTCGTTGCGGCATGCGGGCTTATTGCGGTGGCTTCTCTTGTTGCGGAGCACAGGCTCTAGGCGCGTGGGCTTCAGTAGTTGTGGCACGTGGGCTCAGTAGTTGCGGCTCGCGGGCTCTAGAGCACAGGCTCAGTAGTTGTGGCGCACGGGCTTAGTTGCTTCGCGGCATGTGGGATCTTCCCGGACCAGGGCTCCAACCCATGTCCCCTGCATTGGCAGGCAGATTCTTAACCACTGTGCCACCAGGGAAGCCCTGAGGTGGGTTTTTGTAATTTTGTGATTCTTTTTTAAAATTTAATCCATGCTTATTTTGGAAAATATGAAAAGTATATTAAAGAAATTACCCATACTCCATTACCTGAAAGAAATCACTGTATATAGTATTTTCTGCTTGTTCTTTCACTATGAGTGTGTGTACAGAGTTATAATCTTATACATGTAATTCCTTTATTTGTACATATAATTCTACTTTATTCTTTTTTTTTTTTTAAACAAAAGTAGAATATACTCAGAATCTCCACAGAAGTCCCAGACCTGAGCGGCTCCGCCAGCCTGGGTTTTCAGTGGACTCCTGGGACAAGTGCAGAAACTTCTGGCCTGCATTACTTTCATTTGTGGATTTGGGTGACCACTATTGCTCTGCACACACTGCATGACTTAGGGCGGGCCTTGAGCTTTTAGCTTCCTCATCTGTAAAATGGGAGTAATAGGGTGGCCATGAACCAAGACAAGTAGGCGGGACCTACTTATAAAGCACTGTAATATATGTGTCCACAGCTGTCTAGTTGGTGGACCTTTGGGGGTGCTGAGATAAGGAAGAAAGGTACCTCCTCCTGTATCTCTCCAGGGATATACACTTGGGTTTTTCTCCAGGAAGTGTGGTATGGTCTAGCCAGGAGTACTGTTAGGCCTTATAACCTATATGGTTTGCCTTCCCACCAGAAAGAGCATGAAGCAGAGCCCTTCAGCAGGTGTGCACACCTTCTGTGACCGGCAGAAGCCCCTTCCGGATGGTGCAGCCCAGTATTACGTAGCAGGTAGGGCTCAGCCCAACTCTGGCCCTAAACTCTTGGCAGGGTGCTGATTGTCTGTGGGGCAGTGCAAGGAGGCGGCATGGCATGGTGACCAAGAGCAAGGGGTTTAGAATCAGACAGACCTGGGCTTTGATGACTGTCAGTGACCAGCTATCCTACAACCTTTGGTAAATTACTTACCCTTGAGGAGTCTTAATTTCTTTTCTGTAAAATGGGGTTGTAATGACTCAATGAGATAAAGCATATAACACAGTTGGCCCAGTTCATATAGTAAGGGCTCAACATTGGGAGGGATTGGAAGCCTCACACTAGGGTAACAGGGCTGTTCCCTGCAGGTCACCTGCCAGTGAAGCTGCCCGACTACAACAACCGTCTGAGAGTGCTGGTCGCCACCTATGTGACCTTCAGCCCCAATGGCACAGAGCTGCTGGTCAACATGGGAGGAGAGCAGGTATGGATGGCTGCCCAACGTGGCCCTGCCCTTCCCCCTCCCACCCTCGTACCCAGCAGCCAGGGCTGTGTACCCCACACCCCCTACCATGAGGCAGACAAGAAGCCTCATTGTAAATGACGTTACTGTGAAATGTGGAAGCGCCATGGCATCTTTGCAATATTCCCAGAGAGGCGTCAGGCTTAGAACTGACAGACTTGTCTCCAGATGCTGGCCTTTTGTTTACTAGCTGTGTACTGTGACTTTGAACAACTCTCTTCATTTTCCTGAACCTTGGTTTCCTCATCTTCTGTCTTCCTAGGAGGAAATCCTGGGGCTCAGAGCATGCAGCCAGGCTGCAGTTTGGGGCCAGCTTTGGGAAGTGTTCTTTGATAACGGCAGGTTGCTAACCCTTCTGTTTACAATCTCTCAGTCAGGATATTTAGTAAGCCTTGCAAAAATTCATTTACTCTACAAAGTCACTGAGTACTTACTCTGGGGGTAGCATTATCATGAACACGAGGGAAACAAACGTGAAATATGATCCATCCTAGGCTGATGGGAGCGACATGGCAAGTGAAACCGTTGATGACATTTAAAGTCAAGGTGTGACACAAGAGAAATGGGATGGAGACTAGGTGAGCCCTTGAGTTCAGAAGAGGGCTCTGGCTTCAGGTTGCTTAGCTGTCACCTGGCTTAAAGGTAGCATAAAGATGAGTTGGCGAGGCAGTCTAGCAGAGTGGTTCGGAGCCAGACAGACTCGGTTTTGGGTCCTGACTGTGCCACCTTCTGCTTTTATGGCCCTGGATAAATTAATTAAACACTGAGCCTACATTTCTTCATCTGTTCAGGGGGTGATGATAATAGTACCTTTTCGTGGGGCGGGGGGGCAGTTCTAGGATGAAATGAAAAAAAGCCATATAAAACACTTAGCAGAGGTCCTGGAGCAAAGTAAGAATTCAATAAATAGTAAGTAATAATAGCTAATATTTACTGAGGGAAGTAACTAGCAGTGTTACTTTGGGCAAATTGCTTCTCTGCTCTGAGGCTTCAGTTTTCCTATCTATAACATGAGACCTCTGAGGACCTTGTCGACCTAATAAACATGTGATTCGAAGTAATGACAGTATTTCAGGCCATCCACCCTAAGGGCCAGGAACTGGCGAGATTTTCCTGCCTGAGGTTTGCTCCGTAGAAACACCCCTTCTCCCTCACTTGATGGTTCCCTGCTCAACACTCAGCTGTGTTCCTGGGAGCCACCCAGGCCTCACTCACAGTCCAGCCACATTCTTGCCTCACAGTGTCCATTCTTTTCTTGACCCCTGCACTCTAGGTCTATTTGTTTGACCTGACTTACAAGCAGCGGCCGTACACCTTCCTCTTGCCTAGAAAATGCCACTCCTCAGGGGGTAAGTTCTCCCTTCGGGTATCCTTTAGGGCATCTCTGCTGGGGAGCATGAGTGTACAGTGCCTCTGCTGAGAAGCCTGCCACTTACCTTGTGCTGGCTGTGATCCTGCAAAAGGAGTAGATTCTCTGAAATAACCCTGTACAGTAAGAAGGAAGGTAATATTAGGTCAGAGAGGTCTGTCAAAGGGGTTTGCGTCACAGCCCTTTTCACTTCCCTCCGAAAAAGCAGGTTCTTTCCGTGGCTTGGCTCTTGAGGGCCTGAAGTAATTGTCTTTCCCTTCTCGTCCTGGACCAGTCTCCTCATTGATTTCTTCCTGGGGCCTACAGTTGTTTTAGGCACCTCCTCACCCCCCACTCCATCCCCACCCCCAGCTAATGCCAAGTTGAAGTTGTGTCCCGCTTCAGCCAGCAGAGGGCGCACAGGCTTTTCTTTATGTCCTTGCCTGCTTTCTGGGAATAGACCTACCCTGGGGGGATAGCCCCACAATGGAACCATCAGACCCTGTGGTGGAAGCTGGAGGGCTGCTGAGGAGAAATGAGAACCTCCTCCTAAGTTGTTGCTGTTCCTTTCTGCCCACCCCCTCCCAGAAGTTCAGAATGGCAAGATGTCCACCAATGGTGTGTCCAACGGTGTGTCCAATGGCCTGCACCTTCACAGCAACGGCTTCCGGCTGCCAGAGAGTAGAGGACATGTCAGGTGAGGCCAGCCTGACTTTCCCAACCTTCCCAGCCCCAGTTACACCCCACTGGACTGGAGGGAGGGCATGTCCTGTAAACCTTCCTCCTGACCCCCACCCAGGCATACACCCCAGAGTCAGGGGACTGGGGCAAAGAGGCTTCTGGACTGTGGCTAGTGGTCCCAGTGCCACTTCTTCCTGGTAGGACTCCAGTCATGCTCAATCTGAAGCTCTGGTCCCTTGATACCAGTAGCTGGCGCCAGCACCCAGGGGCTAGCTCCTCTTAGCACTGGGCTCCCTCCTATAAAGGGGTCCCACACAGACGGGCCTCCCCCATTATATTTTCTCCATTCATAGCATCTTCTAGCCTCTGTTCACTTCCAGGCCCTGTGCTGGGCTTTGGATACAGAGGTGTCCAGATCCTCTAGCCCTTGAGAGAAACGTAATTATCTATAGAGAGATCCATGAGAGGCACTTGGATGGTAACGAGGTTCGGCTCAGCATGGAGGCTGTAGGTGTCAGCTACTTTCATGCCCAGGAGTTTGATTAAGAATTCCATTAAACCTGTCCAGGACAGCTTCATTTCTCCCTGTTTCCGCCCCGCCCCCCCGCCACTGGCTCAGAGCATCTGGAATTGTGACCATTACCTATCACAATAACCCAGGCCAAGGATAGGAGTGGTACCCTCTTTTAGATGACAGTGCAGATCCCAGGGACCGGGAAAACCTGAGTGGCCTTCAGGCAGGGCTACAGACTTCCTGAGAGGCTCCTCTGGCCTTCCTTGGTTGGCCTGACTTGGCTCTGTTCCCTCACAGCCCCCAGGTAGAGCTGCCCCCATACCTGGAGCGTGTGAAACAGCAAGCCAATGAGGCTTTTGCCTGCCAGCAGTGGACCCAGGCCATCCAGCTTTACAGCAAGGCCGTGCAGAGGGCCCCTCACAACGCCATGCTCTACGGGAACCGAGCTGCTGCCTACATGAAGCGCAAGTGGTGAGTGGGCCTGATGGGAACAAGCTGCTGAGGCATCCATGGAAGGTAGCAGTGACATCCTGCTGCCTCTTAGGGCTTCTTAGGCCCAGGCTTCTCCTCCCCACCTCCAGGTTAGTGGTGGGCAAGTGCCTGACTCATTAATCAGGAAGCCTCAAACACCAAGAAAGCTCACAGTTCAGTGGAACATGTTCACAAGTAGCTTCAACATGGTGCTTTGTTAGGAAGTGCTGTGACCACTGGAAGTAGGAATTGGGAGAATGGTTAATCCCCACTCTTGGAGAATTGCGCCTTGAATTGGACTTTGAAGGAGCAGTAGAATCTTGCTAGATGGAAATAAGGCATTTGGTGAATTCAGTTGGTATCTGTTTGAAATGATTCTGCAGCTCCTTGACCTTGGGGCTTGCTTTCCTATGCTCTTGGACCGTTTGGACCAAACACGAACAAGATCCTAGACATCCAAAGCTGTCTGTGGGTCTTGCTGAGTTGTAGTGGCTGGTGGTAAGGGAGTAGTAGGTCCATATCCTGAAGAACCCTTTATCTTTGGAGACCACCAGGGCCCCTGGCCCTTCTGCCTGCAGCACCAGCAGGCAAGCAGGCAGGCAGACCCCATCCCCCAGCCAGGGCCAGGATGGGAGATGGATAAAGCTGGGCCCACAGCCATTTCTGCTCCGTCTGGCATCCCTTGGCTCTGCCCAGACAGACAGGCCAGCTGGTGTGCCATCGTCTGGCTGCAACTAGTCAGGCCAGAGAGGGAAGCTTAAGAAACCCACCCAAGTCAGCAGGATGGTGGATGGGGGTTCGGAACGATGCTGCCCCCACGGGCCTTAGCTCAGGCATCAGGAGCTTGCCAAGGGCTCAGATGGCAGCCAACCCCAGGAGACAACAGCTTTGGGGCCATCCTGAGGTGTGTTGCCCCTCTTTCCCAGCAGGTGGGTAGAATGCAGTGGTGTTCAATCAGGCTCTAGGCTAAGAGCTGCCTCATTCCTGCATTCTTGCTAAGAGAGACTGATGATTTCCCAATCCATGGGTATCCTCACCATGTTCTCTGAATTCCTACTATGCACTAGGAACTAGGGACACAAAGTTCTGTCACTCTGAGTTCTTGTGCTCCGGAGTGCCCAGTCTCTGGACAGGGGATAAAGATGTGGACATGCTTCATCACCAAAGAGGCAGGAAGCAGTAAGTCTTTGAATGATCAGGTGAAGTGCTGTGGGCATCAAGAAAAGTTAGGTCACTTTAACTGGGGATCAGGGAAGCACCAGGAAGATGTGATGTCTGAATGGGCTTTCCGTGTCAGCAGGCTTAGACGGAGACGCAAAGAGGAGGGGACTGTGGGGGAAGGACATTCCCAGGGAGATGAAATGGTGTGAACAAAGGCGTGGGGGTGGGGGGCTGACTGAAGAGCTTGTTTGCAGAACAACAAATCCATTTGGCTGGAGCAGAGGGTTTGGGCTGGGACTGGCAGGAGATGAGTCTGTGAGGTAGCCTGGGGCCAGCCTGGGAAGGACTTGGAATGCAGAGCAGTGGCGTTTTGGCCTTGATTCCGTGGACGATGGGCAGCTTCTGAAGAGTTTTGAGCAGGAGAGGCTGTGCTGAGGGCTGTCTTTTCAGGGAGCTTGATCTGGCAGTAAGTCTGGGTGGGTGAGCCCTGGGCCCAGCCTGCTCTCTCCCCAGCCCCACATGCCTGCCAGTGACCCCCAGAATGTCACATTCTGTCCCGGGCCAGTCTCCCCAGGGCTGCCATCTGCTCCTGGATGCAGTGGGAGCGGTCACCCTCTGGCACCTGGCTGCTCTCTGGTCTGGCTCTCTCCAGGAGCTCTGAGGGCCACCTTGCAGGCAGTAATTGGCTTTCCAAACAGCGCCTGCTCCTTCGTCACAGCCACCCGTTCTGACGCAGGCCGTGCCGTTGAAGCACTCTGTCTCCTGCCTGCCCCCACCCTGGCTGCGCTGCTTGCTCCTGGTCTGAGCATGGCCGCTCCAAGGACCGGCTGCTTCCTCTGAGCGCTGTAGGAGAAGGAGGGTCAGGAGGATAGCTCCCATGTTGGGCCTGCTCTGGCCTCGTGCAGGGGAGCTGTGAGCTGTGCCTTGGTGGAGGGAACGTCAGCTCTAGGGAGTGCTGCGTAGCACAGTTGGGTCCTAGGCCCACCTCAACCCAGCAGGAAAACAAAAAAAAACCCCACAGCTCCCAAAGGAGAAGTGGCTCCTGTGACCCGCCTGGCTCTCCAGATAAGAGGTGGGAACTGGTCTGTGGAGCTGGGGGAAGGTGTATTTTATATTCCGGCACAGGGTGGGAGAAGGGGGGGCTTTTTCTTTGGCCCCTCCCCACCCCCCCAAAACCATTCCCACTTCCCCGTATCCATGCTTCGGGAGTTTGGAGAAGTCAGTGTGGGTGATTTGGAGCTCCTGGTGTTTGCCCGCCCCCCACCCCACCCCCGCCATCAGCTTCCAGAGGACTGACTCTGCCAGACTGTCAGGCCCCATCCTCCAGCCCTGGGAGGTAGAGGCCACAGCTGCTGTGGATCAGTCAGCCAGGACAGAGGGGGGTCTGGCTGAGGGCTTGCTGCCTGCTGGTCAGACCCTGAGTCCCCAGCCTGGCCCTTCTGGCTTCCCCGGAGCACAGAACTGTCCTTGAGGGCCCCCCGCCTTGGACATGGCTTTGAAGGCCAGCCGGGGGCATTTGAGGAGGTGGATAGAGGAAGGGAGAAGGAGAGCTTGGGGAGCCTGAGGCGGGCAAGATGCCAGGCCTTCTGCTGCAGAGCTGCGGGTGCCTGGGGTGAGAGGGTGCGCAGTTGCACGCTGTGTCCAGCAGAGGGCAGCCGGACACTGGTTTTTGCCTCACACCCACCTCCCACCCTCTACCTACCCTGCCAAGACCTCGGGGCTCCTGGCTTGCCTTCTTAACGTAGTCTGTCTCCTGGGGAGCAAGGCCTGGGCTGAGCAGGATTCTCTTCATCCCCAAGTACCCTTTGCCTGAGATCTCTCAAAGGTGGGCTGGGGTGGACGCAGGAAGCGCAGGAGACGGAATGGGGACTCCCTGCTTGCTGCGTGGCCCCACCTCCAAGCCACGTTCCCCTGCCTTCCCAGGGATGGTGACCACTACGATGCCCTGAGGGACTGCCTCAAGGCCATCTCCCTAAACCCATGCCACCTGAAGGCGCACTTCCGCCTGGCCCGATGCCTCTTTGAGCTCAAGTACGTGGCTGAGGCCCTGGAGTGCCTGGATGATTTCAAAGGGAAGTTCCCGGAGCAGGCCCATAGCAGCGCTTGTGATGCACTGGGACGCGACATCACGGCCGCCCTCTTCTCCAAAAATGATGGTGGTGAGTCGGCACTGAGGCGGGGTTGCTGTCACTCTATCTATTTGTGGTGCTACAATGACATTCTGGAGAGGACATAGTTCTGAGATAGGAGAGGCCTAGGCTTACGTACTGATTGAGAAGCCACATGACTTTGAGACAGTCACTTGGTCTCTTTGAGACAAGGATTAGCAATAACATGTTTAAGGCACCTGGTGTATTCCCCCCGGGACTCAGGATAGGAGTCAGCTGAGCCCAGTGTGCCTCGCAGGTCATTCTCTTCTGCTCACAGACAGGGCCTTGGCCATTCCATTGGGATCTGAGTTCAGGGTAACTGGCTGGGGTGCACTTGCTCCAGTTTGCCTGGGTGCAAAAGAAACAGCAGCACAGGGCAGCAGAAATGCCTTGGGCGCAGGTGTGGAGCCTCAGTTCCAATCTCAGCTCTGCCATGTGAAACCATGTGACCTTGGGCAAAGCACAGCCTCTCCGAACCTGCTGCCTACTTGCAGAGAGCATTCGAGGCCCTGCCCAGGTCACCTGGGTAGCACTGGAGAGTAAACTAGGTAGTTGTGTGGTCTACAAACACGAGAGGGGAGCTCACTGAGGGCAGACATGGATCCTCCCTGTCTCCTTTGCAGTTTACTAACCATGGGCTGATTCATTAGTCTGAACAGTGCCAGGCACTGTGCTGGGTCCTGGGAATATACCTGGCAACAAGTCAGATGGAATTTCTGTGTTCATGAGTCTGTAGCCTAGTGAAGGAACCAAGCGATGGAGGAATAAAGAATGCCCTGCGGCCCTGCTAGGGTGCAGGTGTGGCGGGGAGGGCTTGATGGCATCCTGGGGTTCTTGGGGAAGAGACATTCAGGCTGAGACCTTGAGGATGCAGAGGAAGAGTTAACTAGATGCAGAGTGTAGCTGTGGGAGGTGAAGAGTTCCTGGCAGAGGGACCAGCACGTTCCAAGTCCCTGAAGCAGGCAGGAACAGGGCACTAAGAATACAGGTAGGATTTTAACCGGTTAGTACCTCATTTGGATCCATGATAACTTGTCTGCGAGAGAGGGAGGGCTTGGACCTTATGCCTTCAGAGCTATGGATCTATTTAGAAAAATCACCCCCTCGAGGCTCTCTTGGCAGTGCTTTACCCTCCCCTCCCTGCCTCTCACATCCACAGAAACAGACCTTGGGTCTGTGCATCCTTGGGGCTTCCAGACGTTATTCAGGGACCTAAGCCAAGGCCCTCTTGGCATCAGAGGTCTCCTCTTGAACACCCTCAAGGCCAGGATCCAAAGATGCTTCTTTCTCATAGTTGTTCCCAGTTTTCCAGGGAAGAGGTAGAGACGGGTAGCCCTACATTGCTTACTGCTTGGACCGAAAACCGGGTCAAGGGTGGGGAAAAAGTGGGGGAGGCGAGAGAGGGACAGGACTCTCACCTTTCCTTGTTCTCTGCCCTCAGACGAGAAGAAGGGAGCTGGTGGTGGTGGCAGCGGCCCCGTCCGCCTCCGCAGCACGACCCGCAAGGACTCCATCTCAGAGGATGAGATGGTGCTGCGGGAGCGAAGCTACGACTATCAGTTCCGCTACTGTGGCCACTGCAATACCACCACAGACATCAAGGAAGCCAATTTCTTTGGCAGGTCTGAGGCCCTGAAGAGGAGGAGGGCACAGCCCAGTTGGCAGCAGGAGGTTGGGGTGGGGGTGGGGGGCATGGGGACACAATGCTTTCAGAAAAGGCTCACATCCCAGCTCTGCCTTTGTACCCTTGGGCAAATGGCTTCATCTCAGTGGGTCTCAGTTTCTTCACCTATGAAATGAAACCAGCCCTCCCCACTCAAGGGGCCATAACAAGGACTAACGAGGTGACCCAGAAAGCATCCAGGGCAGCACCTGGACTCTTCCTTACCCGCACCTCCTGCTCCCCGTGCGCCCACGTGCCAGAGCTTGGGTTCTTTATCTGGTTGCTTGGAGCCTTGGGCAGGCACCCTCATAGGCTGTCAGTCTTGGCAATCTTTTGTGCCTAGAACTGTGCCCCCAGTACTGAGGGACCTAGCCCATGTCTCAGACACCATCACCCCCAACCCTCCTTTGTAGATGCTGTACTTTCTTTGGGTAGGCGAGATACACGAATGTGAATTAAGAGTCTCCGTCAAGATCCCTTCTAAACGTCAATGGTGTATCAGGGGCAGATGTGCTGTAGGATTTCAGGGTCTGGATCCAGGAAGGCTAGGACTACTGAGGGAAGGCTTAGGCAGGAGTGTTCCCAGAGACCTAAGAGATGCACCATCTGGTCCTGGCACCCGGGGTGCTTATAATGTACTTCGGGGGAGAGTAAGTAGGAGAGACCTAGGCAGTCCCTGACCCTGAGTTTAAGAGAACAGTTGAGCTGTGACACCGCTCTGCAGTGTGGAGAGAATTGCCGTGTGCATGGGAGTTCCGAGTCAGGTAAAGACCCCAGAGTTCGGGGGGCCGAGTGGCTCCAGACTTCCCTGCTCTCCCTTTCCCTAAGCCATGCAGCCTCTGCTTGAGGCCACAGGGCAGTACCCCACCTGACCTCCCTGCCCTTTGCCCCCCCGCCAGCAACGCTCAATACATCGTCAGTGGCTCTGATGACGGCTCCTTCTTCATCTGGGAAAAGGAGACCACCAACCTGGTCCGCGTGCTCCAGGGGGACGAGTCCATCGTCAACTGCCTGCAGCCGCACCCCAGCTACTGCTTCTTGGCCACCAGCGGCATCGACCCCGTTGTGCGGCTGTGGAACCCCCGGCCAGAGGTGAGGGTGCGGCAAGGTGGCAGATGCCAGACAGGGAGGAACGTAGGGATGGACCCTACGTGAGGCCTCCAGCTGAGCCCATGAGGGTTGGGAAGGGCAGTGAGTCACACAGAGGCTAGGAGCTGCTAGAATGAGTGAGCTCTCACCCCAGGGCCCCAGGCTGCATCAGAGTGGGAGCCAGCAAGCTCTGAAAGCTCCACATGAAGTGGGCAATTCCAGGGGCAAGACTTGTCTCCTGCCTTCCAGGGGCATATCCTCGAGCCAGCTGGCACAGGTGAGACTCACATATGGGAAACAGCAACCGAGGACTGGGTGCGGGAGGGCAGGGAGGGAACCAGATCAGCTCCAACACCACTTGATGAGAACGGTACCTCAGAGGCTCCCTAGGTACCCTGCCCCTCGTATACCACTGCCTTGTGTCCCCCAGAAGCTGTGCGGAGGCCTGTCCCTCAGTCACACGAGAAGTACGTAGGTTTTAGAGTCTGATGGGCCTCAGTTTGAATCCTGGTCCCTCCACTTACTGCCTGAGGGACTCAACCATCTCTGATCCAGGTTTTCACCATCTGTACATTGGAATGGGAATGACATTACCACCTCAGAAGGTTGCTCTGAGGATTAAAGAAGTGATGCCTGTGGTGTGTCCGGCCCACAGGGACACTTAGGACGGTGTGGTAGTCAGTGTGGGTAGTCAGGTGGCCTGGCCCCCTGCCCTCTGCCCCACCTCCTCCCCCTTCCCAGCTGGCAAAACAGAAGTCAAGAGCTGTGTCTAATTTTCTATGAATTTTAAAGAGAGAAACCCTATAGGACCCTTCCTTGGGGGGAGAGGAAAAGGAGGATAAAGGAATCCTCTTTGGGAGTGGGGTGGGGGGAGTTATATCTGTGCTCCCACCTCAGGTATA
This sequence comes from Stenella coeruleoalba, assembly GCF_951394435.1. NCBI lineage: Eukaryota > Metazoa > Chordata > Mammalia > Artiodactyla > Delphinidae > Stenella > Stenella coeruleoalba. The sequence continues at coordinate 21,138,307 of NC_137169.1, forward strand.
GAGTTTGTGTGCCCAGCATATCCTGGTGTGAATCCTCCCTCATTTATGTCCATGTATGCCACCCCCGTATATATAACCCTACGTGGTGTGCTCCCCGTATATGTCTTGATGTGGTATGTCCTCATCATCTTCCAGCGTGGGGTCTCCAGTGTATACCCTGCTATGTGTATTCCCCCCAGTTTATATCCCAGTGTGTTGTGTCTCCTCCAAGTGTATATTACCACGTGCCCCCCAACCCCAATATGTACAACCCCGTGTGGTGTGTCATCTCCCTCACATACAGCCTGGGGTGTGTGTGTGTGTGTGTGTGTGTGTGTGTGCGCGCGCGTAGGCACGTGTGTGTGTGTGTTTGTCCCATACATATCCCAGGATGCATTCCCCTCTATGCATGGACACACGTGGATATACCCATATACATCTCCTGGCATGTACATACCCTCTCCATACGTATAGCTCAGTCTGTGTGTGTGTCTCCCCTGCACATATGTCCCAGTAGTATGTGTGCCTCCCCCCCACAGAGTGAAGACCTCACAGGCCGAGTTGTGGAGGACATGGAGGGTGCTTCCCAGGCCAACCAGCGGCGCATGAATGCAGACCCGTTGGAGGTGATGCTGCTCAACATGGGCTATCGGATCACAGGCCTGAGCAGTGCGGGTGCTGGGGCCTCTGACGATGAGGACAGCTCCGAGGGCCAGGTGCAGTGCCGGCCCAGCTAGGCCCTCCTAGCCCTGGTCCCCAGCCCCTGCTACCGGCTGGGTCCTCCGCCCCTGGGCAGGAGGTCAGGGGGTTCTGTTTTGGTTTGTCTTCCCCTTCCCCCCATTTTTTCCTTTTCCCTGTTTTGTTTGTTAGTTTGGCATTGGGGGTGGGGATTGCTACAACTTGCTGGCTTTTGGACTTTTGGGCAATTGCCCCTCGACTGGCCCCAGCCCTGAGCAGAAGAGCAGGAGGAGAAGCCCCTCCGCATGCCCACCACCACCTTGCACTTCCGTGTCCCTGGAGGGCTCCGGCCTGCCTCGGGTGGGGAGGCAAGGGCTGAAGCTGTCTTCAAGGACTGCCCTACCCTTCAGTTGGCAGCAGAAAGGGGAGTGGAATTCCCAGTCCATAAGGGCTAGCCTTGACCTGTTACCATTCTCGCTTCTGGTAGGCAAGGCTAGCTCCCTCCCGGTCTTCAGGGAAGGTTCTGAAAAAGCATAGGGTGCCCCCTTCCTTGCAGAGCCACTCTGTCAGGGTGGAAACAGAAGTAAGGATGGGAGCCCTGGAGGGGCAAGGTCAAGCCACCGCTTCCTTGCAGTACAGCGTCCCTGCCCTCCTCCCAGGCACTGGCTCTGGGTCCTGCGCCTGCCCTCACTGGCCACCCCGGGGGCTTAGCCTTTCCCAAGGGCCCTGGCAGTGTGGGGCGCCCCACCATTCCCCACCCATCCGTGCCAGCCCTTCTGCACCCTGGAGGCCACTCTTCCTTCGGGCGCTCTTCAGCCTCACTGTGACCTTCCTGCCAGAGCTCCCAGCCAGGCCTCCTCTTGCTGAGATGGCACTCCCTGCTAGGAGCCTTCCAGGCCCTCCGTGCCCTCCCTCCCATCCCACATGCTGAGCCGCCACAAAGACCAAAGAAGTGATGGCTTTTCTCTGTCCCCTGCTGCTCTGGGGGGAGGGGGTGGGTCTCCTGAGCCACTCGGGTGGGGAAGCCCCTAACTCAGCCCCTCCCTCCTCAGCAGCCTGAGCTTTACACTGGATGCAGCGGTCACCCCACCACTCACCAGACCTCCCTCTCTGCCCCCTTGGCTCTCAGCTCAGGAGCTGCTCCCGCAGTTGGTTCATCCTTCCTCCCCTCTCCCTCTTCACTCCCCTCAGGGCTCACTTGGCTCCAGCCCTCCAGCTGCAGCCTCTGGGGAGAAGCAGCCTCCCTCGCTCCCTCCCTCCCTCCCTCCCTCCCTCCGCCCTGACTCTGCCAGGTGCCTCCTCTCGGCCAGGCTTCAGAAAAGCCCTGTAGACAGCAGGGCCATGTTAAAAGCTTTTTCACAGTTTTGAGAAGATGAGGGGTGGGAGTGGGGGGTGGTGAGGATAGTGGTGGGGGTCTGGCACCATCTCGTCATTGCTTTAATCCCAGCAACACAGGTGGCAGCCTCTCCCCCTTCCTCTCCCCCCCGTCCCTCTTCCCACCCCTCTCTTCTAGCTTGGTAATGAAGTATATTTATTGGTGAAGGAAACAGCTGCTGCTGCTTCTCCTGCTGCTGGGACTTGCTCCCCTGTCTCTTCTCCACGACCTTTCTCCAGCCGGGAGGGGAGAGCGGGAGTACTGGGGCTGGGCCCTGGGGCCCAAGGACTAGCAGGGGCCCCTTTGCTTTCCTGTGTTCGAGCCACCCGCCATTTCCTCTGTCCCTGCCTCCTGCCTGCCCAGCCTGGGCCCTGCCGTGTGGAGAGACACATAAGCCTTACTGTCCTCTGGGGGCAGGAGCCGAGCCTTTTTGTTGCTCCGCTCCCAGGAGAGTGAGGGTGACGCAATTGATTAAAACCATTTTGTTCTAGGTGTGGCTGGTGGCATTTGTGGGGTGCAAATGCGTCTTGGGATCAAAGTGAGAGTATCTCACCTCTGTAGCTCTGTGACTTTGAGTAACCACACCTCTACTGGGTAGAATAGGGCCTGCCTTGGAGGGTCACCAGCCTAGCAGGGCCAAGTGCAGAGCCCGGCACTGGTGGCTGTGATTTGCAATAATAATCAGCTTTCACTCTCTGGGCTGTTTTCTCATCTGTAAAATAAGGAGGTTGAAGTCTTAGCGGTTTTTCAAACTTCTAAAATCACAACCCAAACAAGAAATACACATTTTACATTGTGACCCAAGACACCCACGCTAATTTGTATGTATATACTGAACATAAGTTTTACACAATAATACGCTTGCTACATGCAATTTGTTCTGTTAAGGAGAAAAAAATGTTGACTATAACCCACTAAGTTGATTTCACAACCTGCAGTCTCTTGATGGGCCCTAGATTAGAGGATTTCTTAGACCAGAGGTTCCCAAACTTTCTCAGCTCACTGAACCATTAGTGTCTCAGTAGTTTTTTCATGGACCCCCTAAGCCAAAAGAAATACCTAACATTTCAGTGTGTTAGTTAAGCCCGGATCACTTAAGAAGAATTTATGTCCTACCAAGTTAGTCATTTAAAAAATTAATACATATAAGTTAGAGGAAACTTTTTATTTCATTCTTGAAGAAGTACAATAACTAATGGAATCTGTGTGTTTGTGGGGTGCTGTAAAACTTTGTCAGACTTTCTAATCAGATTGGACCGCACCACCCTCATTTCCTGTCCCACATTGACTTTCATTTGCTTTATATCACAGCAACTGCTAAAAACCCAGCTTCTCAAAGATGACATAATCAAAGGAATGTAGTGCAATCTAATGATAAAACTCTGAACCACCTTGAGCCAGTAGTTCTCTCGGTAGCCAACAGATGCTGAGTAACTCTAAATTTATAATATCCTACTGTGCTCCTGTGACTTTGCTGTGGCACCCTAAGGTGCCCTGATGCACAGTTTGGGAACTGTGGTTCAATACTGTGGGAACAATAGTTTCACTAGTGAGATTTTGTGATTATTCTGTTTGTTTGTGCATTTGGAGAGAACCAGGCTGAGGCCAGCAGGGTATACTCAGTTTAGTACAGGAGACAGAAAGGGAAGAGGTCCTGTCAGAAGCACAATAGGTGATGTTATGAAGCAGGTGCTTATTCCTCTGTGTTCCCAAATTGAAATCTGCCGAAGCTTCTTCAGGACATTTACGGACCAGGCAAGGAAGGGACGATGTACAAGGCCAAGGGAGTAGGGCATAGTCCCAGGTGCCCTCACGGACCCTGAGTGATTCAGTTCAGCTGCACTGTAGAGGGTGGAGTGGCCCATGGACTCCAGGGGCAGCCAAACTGTGGAGGACTCCTGTGCTTGATGAGGGAGCGTAGGCTTGATCCTGTAAGCAAGGAGGAGCCATTGGAAGACTTTACGAGGGGCTCCATTCCATTTGGAATTGGTACTTTTTTTTTTCGGTACGCGGGCCTCTCACTGACGTGGCCTCTCCCGTTGCGGAGCACAGGCTCCGGACGCGCAGGCTCAGCGGCCATGGCTCACGGGCCCAGCCGCTCCGCGGCATGTGGGATCTTCCCAGACCGGGGCACGAACCCGTGTCCCCTGCATCGGCAGGCGGACTCTCAACCACTGCGCCACCAGGGAAGCCCTGGAATTGGTACTTTTTTACTAAAAGACTATTTTTTTTTTAGAGCAGTTTTAGGCTTACAGAATATTGAAAAGATAGTACAGAGAGTCCCATATACCCCTCTCTCCCTGGCTTAGTTTCTCCTATTATTAACATCTTGCATTAGTGTGGTACATTTGTTACAATTAATGAACTGATATTGATACATTATTATTAACTAAAGTCCATGGTATACATCAGGGTTCATTCTTTGTATTGTACAGTTGTATGGGTTTTGACACACGCATAATGTCCTGTACCCACATTGTCAAAAAATAGTTGCACTGCCCTAAAAATCCCCTGTGCTCCACCTGTTCAGCCTCACCAGCACGCACACACACACACAAACACACACAAACACACACACACACACACACAAACAAAAGGGAAGAAGGAAAAAGGTACTAAGTACTTAGGAATAAACCTAGCAAAGTATGTACAAGATATTTATGAGGAAAACTATAAAATTATGATGAGAAAAATCAAGGGAAATCAGAATAAGTGAAGAGATATTCCATGCTCATAAATAGGAAGACTCAATACTATTAGATGTCATTTCTTCCCAACTTGGTCCATAGCTTCAATGAAATCTCAATCAAAATCCCAGCAAATTATTTTGTGACTATCAACAGGCTGATTCTAACGTTTATATGGAGAGACAAAGACCCAGAATAACCAACACAAATAACAAAGAGAAAGAACAATGTCAGAGGATTGACCCTACCCAACCTCAAGACTTATCATAAAGTTACAATAACCAAGACAGGGTGTCATTAGCAAAGGAATAGACAAATGAGTGGAATGAATTAGAGAACCCAGAAGTAGATCCACACAAATATGGCCAACTGACCTCTGACAGAAGAGCAGAATCAATTCAGTGGAGAAAGGAAAGTCTTTTAAAAACATAGTGCTGGAAGAACTGGACAGCTACATGCAAAAAAATATATATATATATATATAAACACTGACTTTACACCATTCACAAAAATTAACTCAAAATGGATCACAGAACTAAATGTAAAACACAAATCGATAAAACTTCTAGAAGATAACATCGGAGAGAATCTAGGTGACCTTGGGTTCAGCAGTGAGTATTTAGATACAACATAAAAAGCATAACCCATGAAAAAAAACTGATAAATTGGACTTCATCAAAAACTTCTGCTCTACGAAATCACTGTGAAGAGAATGAAAAAGACAAGCCAAGGATTGAGAGAAAATATAAGAATTCTTACAAGTCAACAATATGAAACAAGCAACCCAATTAAAAACTGGGCAAAAGATCTGAGTAGTCACCTCACCAAAGAGGACATACAGGCGACTAACAAGCACACGAAAGATGACCAGCATTGTGTCGCTAGGGAATTACAAATTAAACCAACAGTGAGATACCACTCCACACCTATTAGGATGGCGATACCAAATGCTGACAAGGATGTGAAGCAACAGGAACTCATGCAGTGCTGGGGAGGATGCAAAATGGTAACAGTCTGGCAGTTTCTTACACAGTTAGATAGTCTTATCATAGGATCCAGCAATTGCTGTACTTAGAATTTACCCGAATGAGTTGAAAATGTATGTCCATGCACAGACCTGTCCATGAATGTTTACAGCAGCTTTATGAATAATTGCCAAAAACGAAGCAACCAAGAAGTCCTTCAAAAAGTGAATGGATAGACAAATGGGTACAGCCATACAGTGGAATATTACTCAGTGAAATGAGCGGTCAAGCCACAAAGCCATGGAGGAAACGTAGGTGCCTATTGCTTAGTGAAAGAAGCCAATCTGAAAGCCATACCGCATGATTCCAACTATATGACATTCTAGGAAAAGCAAAACTATAGACAGTAAAAAGATCTGTGGTGCTCCATTTTAGTGTGTTTCCACATGTGACTCAGCCCTGCTGACAGGGAGCCTGGGGCTCGGTGAGATAAGCCTGCGTAGTGAATGTGTAGCAGAACAGACATTAGAATTGCAACCCCTGTGTTTGTGGTGGGCAGGTGTGGCCCTGTGGCCCCCAGGGCCTGCTGCGGGTCTCTGTGCTAAGGAGCATGCTGAAATGCATTTGCAGAACTTAAAAGGTGATGAGAGATCAGCTCAGAGGATCCCAGCCCTGGCTATACATCAGAACCACCCAGAATACTCTGAGAACTACAAATAGGGACAATGAGTTCCAAAGAGGGGCAGGAAGAGGGAATGGACTGCCTAAAACCCAAGTTATTAGAAGCAAAACCAGGACTGGATCTCTAATCTCGGATTCCTGGTCCAGTTCTTTAAGAATCACTTTCTTATTTAATGTCATGATATTTTTGGGGTTCCTATTGGCCTAGCACTGGCTTAATGGCAATGCATGCAACAGATGAGTCCCTGCCCTCCTGGTGCCTCCACATTCTCTGGAAGATGTGGGTAGCAAATATGGGGGTTGCACACAGTCCCTGAACGTTAGATTTCACTAGAAATCTTGAGCCTTGCCCCATACATTCTGCCGTGGAGTGCCCCACTGCGTGCCAGGCTCTGTGCCTTGTGGACATGATGGCAGGCGTGAGGCACTCTGTTGTTCAGCCATGTTCTGCCTCCTGCACCCGAGCCACTTCTTGATATAAAATAGGTCCTGGTCCTAGTGATGCCACAGTTTGCACCTTTTTTATGATGATTTACAGAATCTCAGGTCTCGTCCTCATCACTCTTTAATGGCCCTAAAGGGGGTCACCAGCAGAGATAGCCCAGGGTTAAGGTGCAGAACCCCAACTCTATCTAATTTATGCTTAGATCTTGGGAAAGTTCCTGAACCTTTCTGGGCTCATTTTTCTCATTGGGAAAATGGGTGCCATGATACCTGCTCTGGTTACTTCACTGCATCGTAAGAAGGCCCCAAATCACAGTGAGAGGATGCGCATCTAAGTGCTTAAGTGGTTAAGGGTCCTATGATGGTGATGAGTGGTTTGAATTGCTGTAACAGCCAACACTGAGTGTTCATATTGGGCCAGGAGCTGTTCAGCTATAGCCTATCAAATAAACTTTACAAGAACTTTGCAATCTTCGTTTCCCATTTTAAGGATGAGGAAATTGATGCCCTGACAGGTTCGGTTACTTTCCTAAGATCTGACAACCACTGACAAAGCTAAGGGTCAATACTGGGCTTGCCGGCTGGAGTTCATATGCTTAACCACCATGCTTTACTGCCCACCTGGGTGCAGAACACTTAGATTCTGGTCCTAGCTGTGCTTTCTAATTTGTTGGGTAAGTTTGCCCATCTATAAAATGGAATGGAGAAGAAAGTCGTTTTGTAAAACTCTGATGTCTAAAGGGTCAGAGGGTCTGTTCTCAAATGGTTTCTTGCATTGTATCAGCCCCAGTGGTCCCCTCCCCACCACAGAAAGGTTTGCAGCCATCCAGGAAGACAGTTTAGGGCTTAATGGGGGGAATCCAATGGAGCAGAAGCAGAAAGCCTGCAGAAGAGAGGACACACACACATGCACACTGCATCACACCCAGCAGCTCCTCCAACCTGCGCTGTGATCGCCCCAGGCTCAGCCCTGCTTCCCTGGATTACTGATTGAGGTGATTCTTCACCAGAGCCATTAAGGCGACCAATCTATGGTCATCAAATAGCTCTGGTCCCATTCCCTGAGGACTTCCTATCTACCGGGTGCCATTCGGACTACAAGGTCCAATGGATCCAGTCAGTCCCCTTCTCAAGGAGTTTGCTGTCTCCTGGGGAAGACAGACATGTAAACAGCTAATGCTAATGCAAGTACACATGAATATGCAATAGGCAGAAACAGGCTCCGTGCTCTGGGAGCAAAGAGGGAGGATTTGCTGGAAACCCTGAAAGTGGTGTAGAGAGACGGGGAAGGGTGAGAGTAGGGGAAGGAACTCTACTGAAGGAACAGTGTGAGCAAAGACATGAGGTATGAAGGGCAGGGCTCTTTCTCTGAAGGGCAAACAGGGCAGTGAGGTTAAATCCAAGCAAGTCCCAAGGGAGACAGAGAGAGAGATGAGGATGGAAAAGAAGGTTGGGGGTTGGGGCCAGACCATGGGGGCCTTGAATGCCAGGATGAGGAGTGAGATGGCCTGTGGAAGGACGTGTGTGAGCCCTGGGGACTTTTACATGGGGCCAATTGAGGGGGTGTCCTGACTCATACCAAGAGAGGACGTGCCCTGAGTTCACCCTTCAAACAAGCAGCATCTTACCCTTGAAGCTTTCCCAGCTTGACTGCTTCCAGCTCTGCCATCCTTCCCTCCCCCAGCCAGTCCTATAAGTGGATCCAGATGGTCATTCCTATTTTAGGTCGGGGTGTGTGTTGGGGGAGGGGTGGCTATGAGCTCTATCAATCGTTTCCTGAGCTCTGTTAGAGGAGCTTCTTCCAGGACCCTGCTGTGATCCTCTGAGCCTGGAAGGGACTGTTAGTCTTTGATGGAGATTTCCCATCTGTCTGTGGGTGATAGGGGTGGCAGCAGCACAGGAGGCAAGGGCACAGGCCAGGGAAGCTTTAACATTGGGTAAGAGAACCTAGGTGACGTGTACATGTGGGAGGGGGTCCTGTGAACGGGCTGCGAAGGGGAACAAGCCTGGGAGAGAGGCTCCAGAGGAGTCAGAGAAAGAGCTGGTTTCTCCCTCCAGGTACCTGGCCCTCCTCATGCCCCTGCTTCTGCAGCTGCCTAGGCCAAGGAGCTAGGGCTCTCTGGTCAGACCCTACTGAGCACTGTGCCTACCAACATCCATAGGTCCCTTAAAAATCTTGGGGCACTGCAAGGTAGCAGCTGACAAGCTAGGTTCCTGCTCTCAGACTGTCTATAGCTAGCATATGATACATACCAAGCTTATAACTATTTGCCATTCATTCAGTTTAGCAAATATTAAGCAAATGCTCTGTGCTAGACACTACTAGGCATTGGGTTTACAAAAGTGAACAAGACAAATACAGTGTCTGCCCTCAAGGAGTTTCCAGCCTAGTAGGGGAGTCCAACAATACACAGCCACAAATGTGCTACAAAGGAAAAGAACAAGGTATTCCAGGGGAGATTCACAGGAGCTTTCCAATTTAGATAGGGAAGCCAAGGAAGAGCTCTCTGAGAAAGTGACATTTAATCTGCTACTTGAAGGATGAATGAACGTTACCCAGTTTTGGAGGGAGAAAGGGCATTTCAGGCAGAAGGGAACAGTGTGTGCCACGTCCATGGGGTATACAAGAACACGGCACATGAGAGGAACTGAAAAGAGGCTGTAGGACAGTGAACAAGTTAATAAAAAAAAAAAGGGCATGATGCAGGGCCTTGTAAGCATGGTATATTTGTGTTTTATCCAAAGTACAATGGGAAAACACTGACGGTTGTCAGATTAAATGTGGTACTTGTGTTAGTACAACCAAATTTGTGGCAGGCCCTAAGAAAGACTGACTTTGGTTGTGTATTCATCCCTACAAACAATAAATGTTTAAAGGGCACCCACCAGCCCTTTGCTAGAATTTTGGGTTGACAGTGATGGCAGAGGAATGTCTAAGGTATAGACCTTCCTCGGAGACCCTCTAGAAGAGATGGGACAGCTATAGTGATTGAATCAAGATGTGATTTATTCATTCAACAAACAGGCACTGCACACTTAATCTATTCCATACATGTGCCAGATGCTGGTTGTTGCCCATCAAGGATCACACACATGGGTCACAGGAGAGGCATAAACATACTCAAAGAATTTTGAGTGGGTTAGAATCATTTTCAGCTGTGATATCTGTGAGGCCTTTATAAAACACCCAGTCGTTCTGTAAATCAGTAAACAGTGGGCATCTGCTCTGCACTAGGAACAGTGCTAGCTACTGAAATTAAGGAACTTAGAGTTCCATAACAGAGATAGACATACCCCTCCAAAATGCATTAAAATATTAGGTTCTAAAAACAGGAGAGCAGGCTTTCTATAGATCAGTGTTGAGGGAGGGTAATTCAATGGAAGAAAAACCTTCCCCAAAAGGCGTATCTCCCACCTTCCTCAGCGGATTTATCCATACCTCCCACTAGCATGATTTTTAGCTGCTGCCTTCCTTCTTTGTCCCCCCATTTTCCCTTCCCACACCAGCAGATTCCATTTTCTTTGGCTATCTTGGCATCCGTAAAAAAGCCCAAAGAATCCAAGATTTGAGCCTGGCTTCTTTATAGTGTGTGATCTCAGACAATTACTTTAACTTCCCTGAGCCTCAGTTTTCCCATTTGTACAATGAAGGGATCGGATCACATCTAAGGTTTGTGATTTACTCCAGCCAAGGTGATATTCACACTCCTGCACACTGCTCTGCAAGGCCTTTCTTTCTTTGCACGGCTGCACGCATCCCTCCAGCCCCATCCCCGAGCCACCTGGCAAACATCAAGGCTCAGCTCAAATATCTTCAGGCAAGTTTCCCCTATTTCTGCACACACGCCACACATTGTTTTAGTCTATCCTTCCTTTATGCTACCACTACCTCGCAAGAGACCACAGAATGAAAAAGGGATAGAGACTTGGGTTTGAGTCGTGGCCACTTACCTCACCTCTTAAGCCTCAGTTTCTCACTTGTAACTTGAGGGAAATACCTAAATTCGCACGTCTAAGCAGTTTATGGGGATTAAAACAATGTACGTCAAGTCAAGTGCGTGGCACCTAAGTCGCGCTCAATATATGGAGACTGTACCACACCTCTTAGGAGCCCTCAGCGTACTGAATTACAGAGTTCTAGGTCAGTCTCCCGCGCTAGACTGCGCGCTGCCTGAGGGCATCCCTTTCGCTGCGGTTCAGTGCTAGCGCGAACCCCGGTGGCTGGCGGGCGCAGAAGGAGGTGGGCCGGGCCAAGAAGGACGCGGCTCCTATTCCCGGCGGGAAGGCCAAGCCTGGCGGACCCCACCTTCCGGAAGTGACGCCACCGAGCGACCGGCGCTGCATCAGGGGCAGGCCGGAGCGGGGCGCGCGCAGCATGGCGGAAGCGGAAGGGAGTTCGCCACTCCTGTTGCCGCCGCCGCTGCCACCCCCGCCCGGGATGGCGGAAGTGGAGGCGCCGACGGCGGCCGAGACGGACAAGAAGCAGTTTAGCTGTGCTGGCAGCGGCGTCATGGACGTGGAGCGGAGCCGCTTCCCTTACTGCGTGGTGTGGACTCCCATACCGGTGCTCACGTGAGTCTCCTCCGGCGTCCGCCCGGGGACTGGGAGAGCCGGGCCCGCGTGGCGTCCTCCGGCGGCCCGGGGCCAGCCTCCGGCCCCGACACACAGCAAACCCTTCGCACGGGTCCGCGGTTCACCAGTACCCCGCCACCCGCGCGGTGCGAGCTCTGCTGGTGAATGGGCCAAGCTCCCCTCCCTCATTACATCTGGTCTGATCTGAGAGAAAGACCGTTGTTGACCGCGGAAAGGTACTGAGGCTGGGAAGCTAAGGACCTGTGGGCGTACAGAAAAGGGGCCCCTAACTGGGTGTGAGAGAGACATCTTCATTCACTCACTGGCTTATTCATTCGTTAAACAAATGATTGCTGGTCACTTCCTATACGCAAGACATCCAGCTGGGTCTGGAGGCAAGAGTGGGAGTTTGATTGGGACCACACCAACTCCTGGGATGTCGTCATTGGAAGGGCCCCCAGAGATCTGGGAGTCCAGTCCTTTGTCTCACAGATGAGGCTGAAGATCACACACCATCTCAGTTGCAAAGCGCATTTAGGTCCCAGGCTGTCTGCCTTCCAGACCAGAGTTCTTTCTATGGCATCAGCCTTTGTCAGAAGAGAAAGCAGGTGCTCCAAAACTGCTGGCGCCTTTTAGCAAGGAGCTTGGGGACGAGGAGGGGGGAGTAGGGAGCTGGTTTGCCCTCGTGCTTCAGCCTTGACAGCTGATAATAACCACTCCTCACAGTGCTGGACAGTTGGCCAAGCTCTTTCACACCCATTTCCTCTGAATTCCACAACCACTTTCTAAGGCAGGAATTATATTCTCGGATGATGAATTTGTACCATTAAATGTCTTGATCATGTTCACATGACAGTAAACGAAAGCATCCCAAACTCCGTTTTCTGACTCCATAATTGCTCTCGTTCGATTACATCCTGTCCCCTCTCACCTGACGAATAGATTTGTTCCCGGTATCAAAAACAGCCAAGTGGTGTGGAGAAGGGATCATTTTTGTTCTTATATGTTGCTGATCCTAAAATGAGCTTAATTCTTGTATTATGTTAAAATACTTCAGTTGTTCTGTTTTCAAATGCTTATGCATTTGTTTAAGAACACCCAAGTCTTGGACTTCCCTGGTGGCGCAGTGGTTAAGAATCTGCCTGCCGATGCAGGGGACACGGGTTCGATCCCTGGTCCGGGAAGATCCCACATGCCGCGGAGCAACTAAGCCCGTGCGCCACAACTACTGAACCTGTGCTCTAAAGCCGGGAACCTAGCTACTGAGCTCACATGCCTTGAGCCCAGACTCTGCAACAAAGAGACGTCACTGCAAACAAAGAGTAGCCCCCACTCACCGCAACTAAAGAAAGCCCGTGCACAGCAACGAAGACCCGACGCGGCCAAAAATAAATAAATAAGTAAGTAAATAAATGTATAATTTAAAAAAAGAACACCCAAGTCTGAGTCCTTTCAAAATAAAAATTTTAAGAAAGCATTTTCATTGATTAATTCAGTATTCTTTTTTTTAAAAAATAAATTTATTTATTTATTTTTAGCTGTGTTGGGTCTTCGTTGTGGCGTGCGGGCTTCTCACTGCAGTGGCTTCTCTTGTTGCGGAGCACGGGCTCTAGGTGCACAGGCTTCAGTAGTTGTGGCTCGCGGGCTCTAGAGCGCAGGCACCGTAGTTGTGGCACACGGGCTTAGTTGCTCCACAGCATGTGGGATCTTCCCAGACCAGGGCTCAAACCCGTGTCCCCTGCATTGGCAGGTGGATTCTTAACCACTGCGCCACCAGGGAAGTCCCTCAGTATTCTTTTTAACACACCTGCTAAGTGACTCCTATGTGCCTAGAGTAGTTCTAGGTGATAAGAATATACAGTGGTGAGTAAAGCAGGTATGATCCTTGTTCTCACAGAGTTTAAATCATGGTGGAAGGAGATAGACAGTAAACAAGTAAACTAATAAAAGAACTGATAGTGAATCGTGCTATGAAGAAAGTAAAATGTTAACGTGAGAATAACTGGAAGGGAATGTATTGGTTTTGATAAAACCTGTCTTGTTATCCCAAGATCTCTTTGGTTTTTCCCTGTTCTCAAAAACACGTTTGTGGAGTCCTCTGCTCTTTGGAGAGCTGGTAGCAACATTGAGTGGAGGCACCACGATCCCCAGTCATCTGGGCCAGAAGCAGCACACACCCCATTTCTATTCAGATCTATTTACAGGTGTTCATAAGATGAATAAGGCCTACTGCCCCATCAGAAGGCTCATGTTCCCATCAAAGGACTCGCCTTCCAGCAGGAGAGAGACAGGTGAACTCACCATTGTAGTACATTGTGGTGATTGCTGACCTAGAATGCAGAGCTAGGAATAGATGTGGCACAAGGAACTGTCATTGATTTTGGAGGTGGTGGGGGTGGATCAGAGAGGGGGAAACTGAATCCAGAGATCTGTCTGTCCCCTCAGAAGTGTTGATAATTCTGCATGAAAAGCCAGATAACAGCTATTGCTACTACTAAAAACAGCAAAGATTGGATACTTACTCTGTTCTGGGCTGTGTTCTAAACATTTTATATTCACTGTCTCATTCAGTCCTTTTATCAATGTAATGAAAATAGGTACTGTCATCCTCATTTTATAGATGAGGAAATAAAGGCTTAGAACCCAGCATAGGGCTTTTTCCACTGAAATAGTCTACCTATACCAGGTAGAGCTCCAGAGTCAATAACTCATTCATTCAATAAATAGTTCTTGAAGACCTATTATGTACTAGGTCTGAGTAGACAGTAGTCCACAAAGCAGCTTTGGAGCTTGCCTTCATGGAGCTTCCAGACTGACAAATACTTTGAGAGTTTCTTCTCTGGGGCTTCCCCAGGCGCAGACTTCTGTTGTCTCCAGCGTTTATTCTACTTCCGGGGAAGCCGTGGTATGTGGAGTATTGGTCAAACCCAGACCTCTCCCCAACCAGATGAAAGGAATTGAGGGTGGGAGGTGGAGATGGGTCTTGAGATTAGGGCCTGAGAAGCCAGAGGAGCTACTTTCCCATAGTTCTGAGTGTCCATCCTGTGGCCACTATGAGTCTAAAGCAACTTATTGTACGCCAGCCAGTCCAGCCAATCAGATAGCAGGTATTTATTGTACACCTCATGATAACAACATTGGGCAACTACCAAGTGCAGGGAAGTGTCATAAGCATTTTGCAGGCATATCCTGTTTGATCCTCACAATTGCCCCCCATTGAGGTCATCATCATCATTGTTCACCTCTCACTGACAGATGGGAGTGAGTGCCTGCCCAAAACAGTCAAGACTCAACCCAGGTCTGACCTCAGAGCCTGACTCCACTCTTAAATGCATGATATTCACACATGCATCATTTAGTCAGTGACTGCTTAGCTGCAGCTATGTGCCAGGCACTGCCCTGGGGACTACTCTAATCAATAAGAGAAAATCCCTGCTCTCTCAGCGTTTACATACTAGGGGGGAAAAACAGTAACCATATAAGTAAACAAGATGATTGCAGATAACAGTAGATACTATGACGAAATTAAAGCAGAGTCATGGGATCTGGGGTGCCTGGGGTCGTGTGTGGCTACTGTAGAAGGCACTGTCAAGGGAAACCTCCAAAGTTGACCATTAGCTGAGGCCTAAGTGATGAGAAGCAGCCAGCTATGTGAAGCTCTAGGAGAGTGTCTGGGACGAAGGCAAATGTAAAAAAAACCATTGAGGTGGGAGGATTTGGTGTGTCTGACGAACCAGAATTGGGCAGTGTAGCTAGAGAGAAGAGTGAGGTGACTTCAAGGATTAAGCAGGGCCAGACTGTTGGAAGGAGTTTGGAGTATAAGTGTAATAGGAAGCCCGTAATGGATGTTAAAGCAAGGGAATGACAGAATCTGGATCATGTTCTTAAAAGACCACTCTGGGGAATTCCCTGGCCATCCAGTAAGGTTGGGACTCGGCGCTTTCGCTGCCGGGGGCCCGGCTTCAATCCCTGGTCCAGGAACAGATCCCGCAAGCCATGCGGCACAGCCAAAAACAAAAAGACCACTCTGGCCCCACCATCCTTCCCGGTGCTCAAGCTGCAGACCTGGAAGAGCTCTATCCTATCGTCATAAAACTGCCCAGTCTTCCTTTTAAATATCTTCTCAAGCCATCTGCTTCTCACCTGACCAGTACTCTGGATCACCATCTTCTCTTGCCAGTATTCCAGAACAGCCTCTGAACTCCTGTCTCCCTCCCATTCTCCAGGCACACGCAGCACTTTGCTGCCTTGGAGTTTTGCTTTCTGCCTGTCAACATCCTGTGCTTTCACAGGTCAAGGTTAAAAGTTACCTCCTGTGTGAAGTCTTTGCTGACTCTGCCCCAGCCCCATGTAATTGTTTCTTTGGGCTATATCTCTGTGGCTTTTGCCTCCACCTCCCAGCAGGCAGCCTTCAAATCAGCACGTGGCTGCTGGCCCTGGGAGTCCTTTTTTCTTTTTTTCCTTGTGAGTCCTTCTTAAACTGGATCAGTCTCTCCAGCACCTAGTTCCTGTAGAGCCATGGTTCTCAGACTACAGACAGATCTGGAGTTCCTATGCGTTTTGCATATCAGGGTCCAACTGAGATTTGGGTTTTCTAAATAAATGCCCATGGCTTTTAAAAATTCAAACTTTCGACTTCCCTGTTGGCGCAGTGGTTAAGAATCCATCTGCCAGTGCAGGGGACACGGGTTCTATCCCTGGTCCAGGAAGATCCCACATGCCGCGGAGCAACTGAAGCCTGTGCGCCACAACTACTGAGCCTGCACTCCAAGGCCCGCGAGCCACAACTACTGAGCCTGCGTGCCGCAGCTACTGAAGCCCGTGTGCCTAGAGCCAATGCTCCTCAACAAGAGAAGCCACCACGATGAGAAGCCCGCGCACCACAACGAAAAGGTAGTCCCCGCTCGCCACAACTAGAGAAAGCCCGCGTGCAGCAACAACGACTGAACACAGCCAATAAAAATAAAAATTAGAATTAAAAACAAATCAAACTTTCAGTTCCTGGAATGCATCATGCTTTTGTCCTGATCTCTACCCTTGCACACATTGTTTCTTCATTGTTTCACACACACACACACGCTGGTTTAAGTGCCCCCCAACACTTTTTAAAAAACTTTTTAAGCCTTTTTTTTTGCAGTACGCGGGCCTCTTACTGTTGTGGCCTCTCCCGTTGCGGAGCACGGGCTCCGGACGCGCAGGCTCAGCGGCCATGGCTCACGGGCCCAGCCACTCCGCGGCATGTGGGATCTTCCCGGACCGGGGCACGAACCCGTGTTCCCTGCATCGGCAGGCGGACTCTCAACCACTGCGCCACCGGGGAAGCCCTAAAAAACTTTTTAATTGAGGTATAACATGTACCATAAAGTGTAAAAATCTTAAGTATACGGCTCAATGAATTTTGCATGTGTGCACTCATTCACCCAGGTCAAGAGAGAGGATGTTTCCAGTATCCATTGGGCTCCCTTGTGCCAGTCAGTTCTGCCACAGAAATAACCCCTCTTCTGCCCTCCAGCACAATAGATTAGTTTTGCCTTTTCTTGAACTTCACATAAACAGAATAATATGCATGCACTTTTGTGTAAGTTTTCTTTTACTCTGGCTTGTATATGTGAGAATCCATGTTGTGCGTAGCAGTTTATTATTTTTCATTGTTACCTACTATTTCACTGTATGACTATACCCCAATTTACTTACCCGTTTTACTATTGTTGGACATTTGGATTATTTCTAGGTTTTTTTAATCAACTTTATTGAGATATAATTCACATACAATAAAGTGCATACATTTTAAGTGTGCGGTTCAGTGAATTTTGACAACTGTTGTTTCCAGCTATTTTTTAATAAAGGTGCTGTGAACATTCTTGTCCACGGCTTTGGTGGACACAAGCATTTGTTTCTGTTGGATGTATACTCTGAAGTGGAATTGCTGAGGTAGAGGGTGTGGTACCAGTTTTCGAAAGCTGTGGAAACTCTCCCAGCAGCAGTGAGAAGAGAGTTCCAGTTGCTCCGCCTCCTCACCACACTCAGTGTTGCCGTCCTTTGAGTTTAGCTGTTCTGTGGGCTGCACCGATTCCCGGCTCTGCTGTTCACTTTCACTTGCCCCACTTCTGTACTTCCCCTCCCGCTGCCGCCACCCTAATGGACACTTTACCACACAACGTTATACTCATATGCTGTCACTCTGGATGGAGTGTTCCCAGTGTCTGTCTGACCAGCTGAAAGACACCCACAAGCTCTGCCCTTTCCCTGTCCTTTTTTTCACAGGTGGTTTTTCCCCATCATTGGCCACATGGGCATCTGCACATCCACAGGAGTCATTCGGGACTTTGCGGGCCCCTACTTTGTGTCGGTGAGTCCCCATTCTGCCCCCCTCTGGAGGGTTCCAGGGCTCAAGTGGAAAGCTAGCCTATCTTGCCCACAGGCAGCCTTCCTGTCTCCCCAATATGCAGGAGAATGCAGATGCCATGCAGTCCTGGTCCGGCCCTCTGCTTCTCACCAGTGTTTGACCCCTTTCCCCTTTCTCTTGCCTCCAGGACAGGCCAGGAGGGCAGTGTGGCCAGGATTCTTAAGTAACTGACCCAGCCCTTTGCCCACCCCGGGGGTACCAAGACATGGGTAGGGTTAGAGGCAAGAGTGGAGAGTCAGACCATCCTGGTTCCTTGGTCCAGGAACCAAGTGTCTGGACCTTCAGAAGGTGGGAGTCACAAGGCGGGGGCACAGGGGAGGCTGATGTGGTTCCCTGGGTGTGGCCATGGAGAAGAGGGGGCGGACCTTCTAGAATGAACCAGCTGTGTTCTCAGGTCTGTTCCCTGGGGATGTGCCCGAGATAGGGCAGTAGGCTTGCGCCAGGTGAGCAGGCAGCGTCCTGCCTATTTCAAGTTGCAGCTTCCTCTCCGTCAGGCTGGGATGAATGGGTGTGGCGGCACCAGCCTGCTTATGTTCATATTTGTCATGATCATCTTAACACCACAAAGGTCTTTCATACCCATTACTTTCACTGCCATATACGTGTATGATAATTCATCTTTGACCAGCTCTGTCAGCAGATTCTGAACCCAGAATCTGTCCCTTTGTAACTCCTGTACCCCACATCTTGTGTGGCAGGTCTAGGACTTGGCTAAAGCATCCCCCTCGTAGCAGGCCTCTTGAGGCCCAACCGCTGTGTCCACCCCACTCACCCCAACCCACCCCACATCCTGCTTTGACTGCAGTCACACTGCCAGATTCTGTGTGGGCCACCACTGTCAGGTCAGGAGGTCAGAGGTTGTCCTCATTCACACCATGAAGGAGACCACTCCCCTATGGACAAAGACCAGAGATTGACCAGAGAACCTGGAGAAAATAAGGCCCATAGAGGGTGAGAGAATTACTTGGCAGCCACAGAGAGAGGCAGTCATGGCTGTACCCCAAGTCTTTGGTCTCCGGGTACAGTGCTCTGTGCACTCCTGCCACACTGCCTTCTTCACACAGAAGAGCTGCTGCTGACCCTTCAGATATCCCGCCAACCCCAGAGCAGGGCCCAGGCTCCACTTCTGCCCACCCACCTTACCTCCTTCTAAGTCACGACACTTCCACCACCAACCCAGGTCTGTCTGCTGGGCTGGATGCGGGCTCCCCACTGACCTCTGCTCTTGTCCCTCAACAGGAAGACAACATGGCCTTCGGGAAGCCTGCCAAGTAAGTGGTGAACATCCGTGTGATTGGCCCTAGAGCCAGGTTCCTCCTACCTGGAGCAGCAGGCCAGGCCTTCTGGGGCACAGCAGGAGCCAGCAGCCTGAGGATGGGGTGAAGGGGGGCAGCCAGGGTCTACCAGAGCATCTGACCTTGTACCACACATCTCCTGCTCCAGTCCCTGGCTGGGTCCTTTATCCACGGGCCATCTAGGCCTTGCCTCAGCCCTGCAAGGTCGTGTTGTCAGCTCCTTCGGAAAGGTGAAGATAAGGAAGGGACTTGGTCAAGATCACACAGGAAGTGGCAGAGCTGGGACTCACATGCAGGTCTGTCTCACTGCAAAACCTGGACTCTTTCTCCTGCCCCTCAAGGAACAAACACACCATTTAAGGTTTGAGGGAGGCATGGTTTGGAACTCTGCTGGAAAGTTCTGGTTGGAGAGAATAAAGGCAGTTTAGTCTCTCCTGGAGCTATTGCTGGTTTGCATGGGGTTTGGGGACTTCATTTTTTCTGTCTTGGGGGCCCACCTCAGTTGTGGTGACAGTGCCTCAGTCTTCAGTCTGCTCAGAACAGCATCAGATGCTCTGTTGCCCAAGGCAGCATCCAGGAGGGTGGAGCCCAAGGAGGCGTTGGTGTCCCACACAGCATAGGCAGCCTGGAGCTGGGCTCTCCAAACCCTGCTGACTCCCTCAGGCAGGTGGAGATGTGAGCCAGGGGCCTCTGGTCTGGGTGTCTGCTGCCAGACTGCTCCTCAGCGAGAGTTGTAAGGACACCCGTTTCCAGGCAGGAACCCCTGAGCAGCTGAAGTCCCGGCCACGGTGGTTTCTCACTGGTCCAGTCTGTAGGCTCCTCTGTCAAGCCATTCCCCACATAGCAGCCAGAGGGCGCTCTGACCTCCCAGTGCCCCCTGGCCCAGACCCTTTGGGGTGTCACCCAGCTTGAGGTTCACAGACTTTAGCTCCACCAGCTATTCTCCCATTCACCCTAGTCTCCCATGTGGGGAGATGGGGAGAATGCTTTCTGATGGATGAACTCCTCAGGATGACCTTCAAGTCCCCCAGAACATGGCCCCCCTGCATCTCCAGCCTCACCTTCCAACATCCCTCACCCCGTTCTTCCATCTGAATCCCCCAGCAGTGCCCAGTTTCTTAATTTCTGGTACACACTGCACAGTTCTGTGCCTCTTTCTCTGTTCAAACTGTTCCCTCTCCCTAGAATATTCACTCCCCATTCTGCGCCTGGCTAATCCTTCCTCCTTCACACTGGACTCGTGTCACCCCCAGGAAGCCCCTCACGTCCCCACTGAGTGAGTTCATATCCTCCCCAGGATCCACATGGCGGTGGGCATGTCACACTGTTCCAGTTGTCTGCTGTGTGGCCCTTTCCCTGGACCTGGCTCACCCCTGTAGCCTCAGCACCCGGCTCAGGGCCCTGCACAGAGCAGGCGTCAGGGGACATTCGTGGAGCTGAGCCAGTGCCCAGAACCCCTTCTCCCCCCTCAGGTACTGGAAGCTGGACCCTGCTCAGGTATATGCTAGCGGGCCCAACGCGTGGGACACGGCTGTGCACGACGCTTCTGAGGAGTACAAGCACCGCATGGTAGGTGGGCCACTCCTGAGGGCGGGAACGAGGGTGGGAGGTTTCCCCGCAGCCCATCCTGACCCAGCCCATCCTGCATCTCCAGCACAGTCTCTGCTGTGACAACTGCCACTCACATGTGGCCTTGGCCCTGAACCTGATGCGCTACAACAACAGCACCAACTGGAACATGGTGACTCTCTGCTTCTTCTGCCTGCTGTATGGGAAGTACGTCAGGTGCGCTGCCTGTCCCCCTGGCCGCCGCCACCCTCCCCGGGACCGCTCTCCCACGGATCCCAACGGGGCCATTTCTGGGGTCCTTCAGCCAGCAGGGACAAAGCAGGAAAACAACGAGCTGAGCTCCTGGTGGAGAGGGCGGTGCTGTCTGAAGCCCAGCTCTGTCCCTTGTAGCTGAGCTCCTGGTGGAGAGGGCGGTGCTGTCTGAAGCCCAGCTCTGCCCCTTGTAGCTGAGCTCCTGGTGGAGAGGGCGGTGCTGTCTGAAGCCCAGCTCTGCCCCTTGTAGCTGAGCTCCTGGTGGAGAGGGCGGTGCTGTCTGAAGCCCAGCTCTGCCCCTTGCTCACTGTGAGATCTTGGGTAGCTGCCTTGGCCTCTCTGAGCTGCAACTGTCCCTGGGAAAATGGAGATAATGATTCTGGCTCCTCAGGGATGCTGCGTGTGTACAGAGCCCTGTGCTCAGGTCCGGTGAACAGGTGGACCCTCAGAAGAGGATGGGTGACCCCATAGGGTCCCCTCCCAGCATCCCTCATCAGAGGCAGGGTTCTGGGCGGGTGGGCCCCAGTGGTGGCCTGGGAGGACCTTTAAAGTCCCCGCCTCATGACTTATGAGGTCAAAGGCCTTGGTCCCAATTCACAGATAAAGGGAGCTCAGAGGGGTGGAGTGACCCTCCCACCGGGGAGCCAGCACACACCTGGGCTAACCCGGCTGCCTCTCCAGGCTTTCTTCCAGCTGTGCTCATCATTAAGAGCTTCTGAGAAGGAGATTTTCAGGGTCTTTTTTGGTCCAAAGGCTTTTAGAGGTCTCCTGGGAAGACCTGTGACCTGTGGTCACACAGAGACTGAGGCAGAGGCGGGGTTGAAGCGGGCTGAGCCATAGCCCCGCCTAACTCTCACCGACCCCTCCCCGCCCACTGCACTGAGCAGAGGGCACTCTGGCTTCCCCACCCAGACTGAAGACTTCTGGGTCCTCTCGCTGGCGACCTCTCCCCAGACACAGGGGCGATCGTGGATGGAGTCAGGAAGGCCCAGAGGGTGGACGTGTCTCCTGTACCCACCCAGCGAGGTGTCACATCTCCACCAGGAGCCTGGAACAGCCCCTGCCCAGGACCGTAGCTGGTGCTCCTCCACAGCGGGCACCAGGCCTAACCCAGTCCCTTAGTTGACTGAGTTTGGGGGTGAGGGGGGTGGTTCCAGGAGCTTCCTTGGGGGGAGCGGCCCCGTCTGGGTTTGTGGGAGGACAGTGTGCTGGACCACACGCCCACTCACTGGCCCCTTCCCTCCCATGCTCCCCTCTCTCTCCATCAGCGTCGGCGCCTTCGTGAAGACCTGGCTGCCCTTTGTCCTCCTGCTGGGCGTCATCCTGAGCGTCAGCCTGGTCTTTAACCTGCGGTGATGGCTGCCCCATGGCCCTGGGCCCGCCAGGCTCCTGAGGAGGCCGCCGCCATCACCTTTTGTTCCAGATTCTTCCTCCTCGCCCTGGAAGGCAGGGATGGGCCTGCTGGTTTGGGCCCAGGGGTCTGGGCTCAGTGGGGTAGGATAAGGGCTGAGGATGAGCGTGGGGTGGAGGTGTTTGCATTTTGTGTCTCACTGGTCGCTCAGAAGCTCCCTGCCCCCTCCTTCCCAGGCTTGTGACTCCCACCCTTGAGGCACCCTTTGTTCATCTGTTGGAAAAGCCTTAGCTTCCCTCTAGAGCTGTGTCTGCCACTGCCTGCTGGGCTCCCTCTGCCTCAGCCCAGTGCCTGGTGGGGGAGGGAAGGGTATTTGGACCCACCAGACAAGGCAGCACAGGGAGCAGAGCTGGATTTGAAGCCCATTCTCCTGCCAGGACTCTGGTCCCAGGGTGGAGGTACACCAAGAAGTCTGCATAAACTCAGCCACCCTGGGGCCTTCTCCACGGGCCTCTAGAATGGTCCAGTAGGGCTGACGGGCCCCCTCCAGATGTCTGCCAGAAGCTGCACTAGGGGTAGTTTGTGCCCCGCTCCTGGCGGCCGCCAGCCCGTGCAGCCCCCTTTTCCCGCTCTCCCAGGGCCTCCAAGTACTTGGGTCCATCTCCCCCCTGCAGTTTGGGGCCTGGGCTCCCCCAACCAGGCTGGAGAGATGAGTGACACTGACGTATCCAGAGTGACCCCTGCAGATCAGAGCGATGTAACAAAGCTTGTCCTTGGCCCCAGGTACGGGCCTCGCACTGGTGACGGCACCCCTTGGGTCCGAGATGTCGGGGGGCCGTCGGAGCATCCAGCGCCATCAGGGAGCTGAACGGGAGCTGTCTCCTCCCACCTCCCACAGCTCCCCCTTCACTTCAAGTTGTGGGACAGGCCTGTGCTGCCCCCCTCACCCCTGCTCCACGGATTCCTTTGTGCGGGGCTCCTGGGCAGGACAATAAAGAGTTTTAACTCCAGACCGTGCTTGTCCTTGATTTCTCCCTTCGGTGGTCCCTGGTTTCACTGAAGACATGCGCTCCCTTCAGCTCCTGTCTTCGTGGTGAACTTGGGTTCCTCTGCCCCTGGCAAGGGGTCTAGTTGCCAGGGACATGGTTGGGTCCTCGTCCAGGGCCTGGAGCTTGCAGGAGCCAGCATCCCTCGGGTGTATCCTGCTCTGAGCAGGAGCGCTGCGAGTTCTCCACGCCTCGTCCACCATCCCAAAGCTTTCTCCTTGAGGCAGGCGAACATTGAAACCCCTCCCATATTCCCTGTTGGGAAGAACTTGGCAGTAGGATTGGGAGTCAGTGCTGACAGACCAGGGCCCTGGACCCGGCCCCCACCGTATCCACTGATCACGTTGCCAAGCTCCCCGTGCTCACCCCCAGTGATCCGGTCGCTGCCCTGCTCCGTGGTGCCTCTACTCCATGGCCCTCGGGACCCCACACTCTCACTCTCCACGCATCCCACTCTCTACCGAGATAGGGCAGCACCTGCTCTCCAACACCCACCCACTTCTGGTCCTTTGCTTCCCACCTGTTGAAGTCATGCCTTTCCTTCTCAAGGCCCAGCTTGAAAGCCACTGCCTTGGTGAAGTCTTTCCTAACCTTGCCCTATGCCGGGTGTCACTTTAGTTGAACTAGCAAAGGATTTGGTCTCTGAATCCTGAGAGCCCTTTGTGTTCACCCTGAGGATGGCCTTGGGGACAGCTCTAGCTGCGGCCCTCAGGGCCCTGGATCAAGTGTCCGTCAGCTCATCCCAGAGCCTGCGGTGCTGTGGTTTCCAGGCCTGGGGCTTCTCCAGGGCATGACAGAGGTGGCCCCTCCTCTCTTCAGAGCAATTCCATTTTCAAAACTCTGTTCTGCCTATGGGTCCACCTAAGGGTTGGGGTTAAATTGTGGTATGGAGGACACCACAGCAAAATGGCCAGAAAAGCTTTAAGGCCTGTTTTCACCCAGCAGAGCTTTAAAGCAGCCGTGTGGTGATGGGACATAACAGCTGCCATAAGAATCACCAAGTTACTGAGTGCTCAGCACGTGCTGGTAAAGTACGTCATTTATCCTCACCACAGGCCCATGAGGTAGGTGCTCTCATCCCCATTTTAAGATGAAAAAATGCAGAGAGAGGTGACGTGGCCTGCTCGAGGTCACAGGGGTAGGAAGAGTGGAGCCATGTTGAAACCCAGCAGCCAGGCTCCAGAGCCCCCATTCGGAACCACCCTGCAAGGTGGCCCCACTGGAGCACACGAGGGAAAGTGGGGTGGGGCTGTGACCGACAAGAAGGGAGAGTGGGCGCTGGAGGCAAGAGAAAGGAATCTCCTTACGACAGTCCCAGGAGATGACTGCCATTGTCCCTGCTTCATAAATGGAGAGAGTAAGGCTTACAGAGATTGTCACTGATCCAAGGCCACAGGCCATGTGGCAGAGTCAGAATTTTAACCAGGCCTGGGAACTCTTAGCCAGGGGGTGTTGCCTGGAGACCAGCCGCAGTGCAGAGCATCAAGGCCCTGCAGGGGTTGCGACGGGTGGGGAAGGCATTCTGCAGCTGAGGAGCTGGGAGCACAAATGGGTCTGGGTGTTGAAGGGACAGGAAGCAGAGCCCGTAGGTAGGGCTCTAAGGACGTAGGAGACAGGAAATGAGGAGCAGCCAGAGCTAGGCAGGGCCCCGAGGGTTGGGTTGAGGGGGCAGGCAGCCCAAAGGATGATGGACTGTCTTGGGAGGTGAGACTCCTGCTGGTTTGGAGTAGATTTGGTAAGGGGTCAGGGGGTTCCCCTGGTTGTCTGCTGGCACCTTCCAAAGCTGAGGAATGACAGATAAAAGTGGGGTGCTGAAAGGGCCCTCTGACAGCTGTGCAATAAAGGGCTGGGGCGGGGTGGGGTGCTGAGTGTGGAGGCCAGGAGACAGGGAGGAGGAGGCTTCCAGGAGAGGCTGGGCAGGGACTGAAACCTGGGCAGTGGGAGGGTGGCAGAGGTGGGGGACAGACGGGAGAGAGTCCAATGAGTGGCAGCAAGCTTTAGGAGGCCTGGGGGCCAGGTCATGAGGGCTGTTCACAAAAGTGGGAACTTGGAAGTAGGAGAAGGTTTCAGGTGGGGAGGACACAGAGGAGTTGGGGTTGAGAAGACAGCAGGAGAGGGGTCCAGGAGAGTCACAGAGGCAAGGACAGGAGATCAGAAAGAGGAAGGGAGTTTAGAAGCCAGAAGAATAGACAGGGAAGTTTGATGCCTTCCATGGTGAGAGCCGAGAGGTGGGAGGGTTAGAGAAGCATCCTGGGGAGCAGCCAGGACAGAATGATGGGAAGGGGTGAGGGTACTGTACGCCACTCCTCTCCCAGTCCGGGAGACTTGACAGGAGGCGGACATCACAGTAGCCGTTCCCACAGTGGATGTTCAATGGCTATTGCATCTACAAATGCCTCTGCATATTTATTAAGGGCCGGTAGGGGTCTAACTGAACTGTAGTGAGAGCCGTCTGAGGAGGGATTATTACCCCTATTTGATAGATGAGGGAAAAGAGGCTCAGAAAATAAGACTGACTTGCAAAAATAAACGGGGAAGACTGGGCCTTGGGCTGGGGGTGGAGGAGGGACCCTCAGGGGCTCCGAGTGGTGGTAACCTTCCGAAGCCACTTCCGATGCTGGGGAGGAGGAGTGGGGTAAGTCCACTCCTTATCCACCTCCCCTCTTGGGGGTCTGTGAGGTGCCCTCTGATCTTTAAGCCATGGTGCAGGTGGGGCAAGACGGGCGGATTGAAATGAAGCAGACTTGGGGGCATCCGGAAGCTTTGCTGTGGCCTCGGCTCATGGTCCCAAAGCAAATGTAATCCAGGGCCCAACCTATTCTCAGGGTGGGGAAGAATCTGGGAGCAGAATGGAGGGGTGCTCAGAGGGACTCCCCACGGACAGAGGGAGGGTATGGGAGCCTCACTTTGGCCCTGGAAGAATCCAGGCCTCCTCAGACAGATGGGGCCCAGGGTGGCAGAGGGGACAGAGGGCAGCTCTGCTGAGGCCAGCACTTCCTGGGAGGCATATGTGGACATGGAGGGGACTCTGTTGGCCCGGGAACACCGGGTACCTCCTATATGCCAGCTTGTGCCAAGCACTTTCATTTCCCTCAGAGGCTCTTCACACTCTGCTGCCTGCAGTTTGCACGGGAGGAAAGTGCCGCTCAGAATGGTTGAGAGACCTGCTTAAGGTCACACAGTGGCACAGCAGGAACTATTCAGGGCTGTCTGGCTGCAAGCTGCAATCCTTCCACCACCCTGGTTCTCAGAAACGTTTCTAACTTTGCTTTCAAAGCAAGTTCCTATCAGCTCCTTAGTGGGCAGGGTGGGGCTGCTACCCATTCTACAGATGGGGCAACCAAGGCTCTGAGGGGTTGGGGCCAGCTCGAGTCACAGGAGTTACAGAATAAGTCTGCAGAGGAGCTGGGGCCAAGCCCCAGGCATCTCCTACCCACCAAACCTGCTCTGGGGTTGCTGAAAGCCCAGGCTGCGCCCCTGGGGAGCCGGGAGTCCAGGCCCGGTTTTGCATCAGGCCCTGTGAGAAGGTGTTTCCTCCTCCTCAGTGGGGCAGCCACTCCGCTGGGCCGCAGGTTGAGTCAGCCTTAGGCCCTCACTGCTCTTCTTCTGGTCCCTGAAACTCAGCTGCCAGGGAAGCCGGGGTTACCCGACGAAGGTGTCCCCTCCATACTGGACCCCTACAGGTAATACACCTCGGGGCCAGAGGGCCCCTGCCAGTGTCCCGAGGGGTGGGCACTGCCACCTGGTGTCCTGAGCACCCTGTAGGACCCAGGGGTCGGGGAGGTGGGACGTGTCTGGGGCTGGAACAGCCAGACAGATGGACAGACCCTTAAACTGACCAATGGGTCTGTCCCATAAGTGTTGAAACAGAGTGGGGAAGACCAGACACTGGATTCTGCCTCTGGAACCAGAGGGGACTGCAGGGAGGGGTGTGCTGCTGGGGACCCTGGGCTCAGATACCCACAGCCCAGCCCAAGCAGACCTCAGGACAAGGGCGGGGAGAGTCAGTTCTGT
Organism: Stenella coeruleoalba; assembly: GCF_951394435.1. NCBI lineage: Eukaryota > Metazoa > Chordata > Mammalia > Artiodactyla > Delphinidae > Stenella > Stenella coeruleoalba. The sequence goes on from NC_137169.1 coordinate 21,165,621, forward strand.
GGAAGGTCCCTCCACCTCCATACTCATACACACACACCTGGTGGCCCCCAGGGCACCAGAGTACACACCACAACACACAGCCCAGTCACACACGTGCACACACCCCACCGCGCTGTCGCCCAGAAAGTCACAGAACATATCACACAGACGAGAGTCCCCCATGCAGCACCACACTGTGACATGACGCCCAGACACACACGCAGTGATACAACATTCACACCCACAAAATAAACAGCCTCCCAAATCCCACAGTCTGCAGACGCCTGCTGAACAGAGACTCACAGTGGCACCGGGTAACACAGGGGCAGCCACACAGGCTCACACACCAGGCCCCAGAAGAGCCCTAAACAGTGCGTCTGCAACACCCGGGACCTGCACACAGTAGATGTTCAGGAAATGCTGTTAACATCCGTCACACAGGCATTTCCACAGTGTCACACACAACACCCCATAGAGACACCCAGTCCCCCCCGGGTGAGGGTGGGGCAGCAGGGGGAGAGGGCTCGCTTGAGGGGTTCGCTGACTCAGCTGGGAGGGCACAGAGCGCGGGCTGGCGGCAGGCACAAGCCAGGACCTGCCCGCTGAGTGTCCTCTTCCCATCTCAGCCCTGCCTGGTGCCCCGGGAGGGAGGGGACTAAAGGGGCGGGAGGAGAGGAGAGACCGCCCAGTGGGCTCGGGCCACGGCTCTGCCCACGACCCAGTCACAGGCTCCTTGCCACGTCCACACGCCCCTCAGGGCTGGGCAAATGTTTTCCTTCCGGAGTCACCGTGGTACCTTAGCTGCTTTGCAACACGCGGCCTCCACCACCAGGTCCCACCCCAGCCAGGTCCTGGGTCAGGGCGTGGGGAACCCATGTGGCCAGAGTAAAGGGGTCCAGGGAGGGGCTCCAGGCCAGGGGGCAGGGCTGGCAGCAGGGGCAACCTTGGGCTGGAGGCCTCCGTGGGAGTGGGTGCAGCAGTTACCTCCGGGGGAGGAAGTTAGGCTGTGAGCTGGGGAGGAGGCTGCCTCAGACAGGAAGGCCAAATAGGCCAGAGCAGGGTGGAGGTGAAGGGTGGAGGTGAAGGGTGGAGGGAAAGGACCCAAGTCGGGAGATTCCCGGGGCGGGGTGGTGAGCAGATATGTGTGTGCACCTGTGTGTCCGGCTGCGTGTTCGTGTGTGTGCATTTCCCGTGTGTGTGCAGGTGCACGTATTTCTGCATTTAACTCGGCAAACTTTTACTAACCATCTGCTGTGTGCACGGTTCTGGCTTTGAGGATGAGGCCCTGTCCCTGACTTCAAGGAGCTCACAATCTAGTTTGGGGGATGCAGTATGTGTGTGCAAAAGTGTGTGTGATTTGTGTATATCTAAGGACAGGTCTTTGTCCCTGGACTTACTCTTGTATAGGTGAACCCATCTGTGGGTCCTTGTCTCCCGTGTGCGTGCGCCTGTGCGCAGGTTTAAGGATATGTTACATACATCTCCTGGTCTGGACATGGATCTGGGCCTATGACGGCATAGGGCCCTTTATGGGGGACCGGGTATGCGTGAGCCTGTCTTTATATAGGTGTCAGTGTGCATGTGTGACCAGGTGTGCATCTCACTGTGGGGAACTATATCTACATGTATCAGTGTGCGCATGTGCGTCTCTACATGTCTTTGAGTGTGTCCCTGAGTATGTTCATGGGTGTCGGTGTGCATGTGTCCACGAGTGCATCTCATGCCACCTTGATCTCAGCCTTCCTGGGCTTGTACCCCGCCCACCATGGGGGATGTATATTTGGGCAGAAAAGGCAATTGGCTCCAGGATGTGCCCTGTATATGGGCAGGCCTTTAACTGACCCTTGCTCTGCCCCCAGGGAGCCACGTGTGCCCAGCCTGGGCGCTGCCCCAGCTGATGCCCCAGAGGGGCCACCCATCTCAAAAGGGGCTCTGGTCCCTGCCTGGCCTCCTCATGGCACATGAGCCACAGCCTGAGGCTGATGGGCTATTGGATCTCAGCTTCCTGACAGAGGAGGAGCAAGAGGCTATTGCCAAGGTCCTGAAGCGAGATGCCCGCCTGCGCCAGCTGGAGGAGAGACGGGTCAGGTAAGGCAGAGTAAGGGAGCCCCAGAGGAAGGGGCCTCAGGCACTGGGGGGCTTGGGTGACTCCCACCCTCTCCCCTACCAACGTGCAGCCTGTCAGATATCTGGGTAGGTCTTGTTTTTGCCAGCTCGGTTGGCCAGCTCGGTTCATCACCTCTCTCAGGGTGGCTGCACCAGCTCCCTTGCCGGCCTCCCTGCCTCCGGGCTCGCCCTTTCTGGCCCACCCTCCATGCTGCAGCTGGGACTCTCCAGATCTGTCTTTAATATCCTCTCCTGAAACCTCACATGGTTCCTCCACATCTCCTGTCAGGGGCAAGCTCCGAAGCGTGGTCCACAGGCCTCCCTGGTTGGACCCTGCCAGCCTCTTCCACCAGTAAGCCTCACCCCCTGACACGCATACACAGAATGTCCACTACAGCCACTCGGGTGCTCCACAGGTCCCCGAACACACCCTTCGCTTTTATGATGTTTCTCCTGCCTGGAAGAGCACAATGGCAGAGCAGCATGGGACTTACAAGTAGTGTTTGGGGACAGACAGACACCTCCTAGCTTGTAACCTTGGACCTCCCCAGTACCACTCTCCTCATCTGTAAAATGGAGCTAACAAGCCCTACCTCATAGAATTAGGAAGGATTATACACAGTCATTTAATGAATAATAATTATTTTTCTTCTCTACCTGGAGAACTCCAATTTGTCATTTAAGAGCAATTCACATGTCACCTCCTCTGGGAAGCCCTCCAGTATTCTCACAGGCAAAGCTGGCCCTCTTACATACATCATGGCTCTACCTCACTATAGTGTACTTGTCTATTCTGGACTCAGTCTCCCCACCAACCTGAGCTCCTCCAAAGCAGGGATCAAGTCTGATTTGCTGTTGTATCCCTGGCCCCAGGTACAGGGCCTGGAACAGAATGGGTGGCAATAACGTTGATTGCATGAGTGGTGACAGCCGCGCCCTCCCCCATCCTCCAGCAAGCTCCGGACATCGCTGGCAGACCCTGGGCAGCTGAAGATCCTTACAGGGGACTGGTTCCAGGAAGCACGCTTCCAGCGGCACCACCACACCCACCTTGGCTCTGACCTTGTTCGTGCCTCCATCCGCAGGAAGAAGGGCTCCAGGGGTGAGAGGAGCTCCCCAGAGTGGGGCACGCCTTGGGCAGCCCACGTCACCGGGTGTATGTGGACGAGGACAGAGGGCCCCTGGTTTCAGTTCCAGCTGCCCCTGGCACTGTGTGACTTTGGGTGGGCACCACCCCTCCATGGGCTACAGGAGGTGGGTGGGCATCTCCAAGGGCCAGACGTCCTGAGAAGAGAGTTTCACAGAACTTCTCACCTGGGTGCAGGAGACCAGGCTCAGGGCAGCGATGGGGAGGCTCAGGCTGCTGGGAAAGAGACCGAAGAGGCGCTGGAGCCCAGGTGAGGAGGCATGGCAGGGAGTGGAGGGTGCCTCCCAGTCACCTGGGGCCCATCTCTGACTATACCTCTCCCTCCTCCCAGGCTCCCCATGGACGAGGCCCCCCAAGAGAGGTTCAGCGAGGCTGAGGTGAGTAATGAATGACTGAATGGGCTAATGAATGAATGTACAGTGTCCCTGGCATGGAGGTGGGATGTGCTGGGGAAAGAGCCCAGCCTGAGAATTAGGAGACCCTGGCCTGGGCCTCTGTCATCCTCCTCTGTCAAATGGGGGTGTGGGCCCATCCTCTAAGGAAACTCTGAATTGGTTACTAGGGGTGGAGTGTGGACTGAGCTGGGTGAGGTCCAAGACTCAGATGCCACCAGTGGGACCCTGGGAGTTAGGTAGGGCAGGCCCTGAGGTGTGAAGGGGTGTAAAGTACAGGCCAGACAGGTCCTGCAGCTGGTTGCCAGCTCTGCCCTGAGGGCAGTGCAGAATCTGAAGCTGGAACCTCTGACCCCTTCACCACTGGCCCCCTCTGTGACTTCTACCCCTTGCTTCTTTCAGGGACCTGACTTCCCCTCACCATATGTCCCCCCAAAGGCTTCAGATCATGAGGAGGAGCCCCAGGCCCAAGAAGGTGAGTGGGAAGGTGTGTGCTGGGAGCACAGAGAGGTTGCGGGGATCAGAGGCAGCTCTGAGTGACCCCAGCCACCTGTGTTCACCTTCCTCGTCCTGCTTAGGGGGCGGGTAGGTGCGGTCTCCACCGGAGACCGCAGGGCAGCACTGGGGTCTGAATGGGGGTTGTAAACCAGTCCCTCCAAATTTGCTCAGGGGCAGAGCGGGCTGGGGAGGGGCTCGCTGAGCTGTTTGTGCCCCTCCCAGCCCCTGGCCCCGGGGGCATTCAGGCCTTCGCCGCAGAGGAGGCTGACCCTGAGCTGGAGCCTCCGTCGAGGGGAGAGGAGGAGCCGCAGCCCCCGCCTGCCCAGGTAGGCGGGAGCGGCCCGCGGCTGCTCTCAAGACCCGGAGCGGACTCTGGGCGGGAGTGCAGCTGCGCGAGGCTGCGAGCGGTCCGGGACCGAGAGCGGTCGCGGGAGGGGCGGGGGGTTAGGGGACGCCCCCGTCACTTACCTCCTCCTCAGACCCTGGAGGCGTCCGAGATCCTGGAGAATGGGGAGGAGGCCCCGGGGCCCGACCTGTTACTCGACCGCGTGCTCAGCAGCAGCTCCTCCACGCCCAGCCTCAACTCCTCCACGGTGAGGGGGTGAGGGAGAAGGCCTGGAGTGGGGGTGGGGTGCGCCTCCCCTCCTCTTATCCCGAGGCGTTGCCCCTGCATGACCCCTCCCTTGACCCCCGGACCTGACACTCCAGCCTCCAGGCAAGCTACCTCACTTTACCCCCCTCCCCTCCCATCTGAACTCTCCGCGCTCCCCTTCCCCGGCCCCGACGTGAGCCCCGCAGCCCGCCCTGACCTCCCCACCCTCCGCCCGCAGCTGAGCAGCAGCCAAACAAGCCTGTCCGGGGAGGCGGAGGCGGGCGCGGTGCAGGTGCGCGGCTCCCTGTACTTCGCGCTGCGCTACGAGCCTGGTGCCGCCCAGCTCCGCGTGCACGTGATCCAGTGCCAGGGCCTGGCCGCCGCCCGGCGCCGCCGCTCCGACCCGTGAGTGTCTGACCCCGCGAGGAGGGGCGCTAGGGAGCCGCTCTCACTGCCCAACCCCACCGCTTTTCTTGGCCTCAGTTTCCTCATCTTCAAAATGGGAATAACGTTCTTGGTAGACGCGGGAGCTGGGTGAGATAACTCCTGTAAAGCGCGGCACGAGGCCTGGCACGCGAAGCTGCGTTCCCGGCTGTGGCTGGGAAGTAGGCGCTGGAAGGGGCTGGAGGGGTAAAGGGGTCCCCCTTCACCTCTGGTCCTCACCTGCCCCGCTCCAGCTACGTCAAAAGCAAACTCCTCCCGGATAAGCAGAGCAAGCGCAAGACCTCAGTGAAGAAACGGAATCTGAACCCGGTCTTCAACGAGACTCTCTGGGTGAGGCCGCGACGCCAGGGCGGCCCCCCATTAAGGAACCGAACGCCCCTTCCTGCAGGGACCGGGTGGCGGGGGCAGCCGTGGTGTCGTCATTGTCGGTCGTTCCAGTCCTCCATTCTGGGGGAGGAACGGCAGGGAGGCCCTCGCGTTAACGCGCTCTCCAACATGTCAGTCTAGAGGTGGGCGCGGCGCTAGTCCAGACCCCCATTAGTACCGTCCGGGGTTTCCCAGGATTCCTTCCAGCAAGGAGCGTGGTAGGATAAGCCCCAGCCAACACTCCCGCAACACTGAGGCCAGGGCCATCGACGCTGCTTCATTAAAGCACACCTCCTGTCCCCAGTACTCTATACCGCAGGCCGAGCTCCGGGGACGCGTGCTGAGCCTGTCCGTGTGGCACCGCGAAAGCCTGGGTCGCAACATCTTTCTGGGCGAAGTCGAAGTGCCCCTGGACACGTGGGACTGGGACTCCGAGCCCACCTGGCTTCCCCTGCAGCCCCGGGTGAGCAGCTGGCCCGCGCGGGTAGACCCGCGGCGCAGATCTCCCGCCTTTACCGCACTGGGCTTTCCCCCAGTCCCCGTCAGCCTCGAAACCTTAGGGCCCCATGCAGAGGTCTGTCCCTGACTGCCGGTGGCAGGGCTGTCGGATTCCCCAGGCTGTTCTCTCGGCAGCCCCCTCCAAGACCCCGCCCCGTCGGTGTCTGGAGACTCCGCTCCCTTCCGGCCCCTTTTCCCTAGGACTTTGTCCCCACCCCCTGACGAGCCCGCCTCTCGCAGGTCCCGCCCTCTCCCGACGACCTTCCCAGCCGCGGACTGCTCTCTCTGTCCCTCAAGTACGTGCCCGCTGGCTCTGAGGGTGAGTGACCGCCGGCTAGAGGCCAAGCTGGACAGGCCTTGAGAGGCGGGGAATCTCTGTCCCGCAAGGGTGAGGGACAAGTGTCTGTCCTTGGGGCAGGGCCTGAGCCGAGCCTCTTCGCAGGCACAGGACTGCCCCGGAGTGGGGAGCTGCACTTCTGGGTGAAGGAAGCTCAGGACCTCGTGCCTCTGCGCCCAGGATCCCTGGATACCTACATACAATGGTGAGGGGCATCGGTACTTCCCCGCCTCCCTTCGCTTCTCATGCAGTAGAGCTCCCCACCTTCAACAACCCCCTTCTGGTCACCCACCCTTTATTCCCCACTCTGGGCTTTGACCGCTGAGCGGAGGTGGAGGGGACAGCTTGAGCCAAGGCCTGGAGTCAGGAGAGTTGAGGGCTCCTCTGAGCAGCTGCATTTCAGTGACTGGAGCATAGGACTTGTTGGAGAGCTGAGGCTGAGACCTGGGAGGTCTCAGAGGCCTGTCCATGGAGGACCTAGAAAGCCAGGCTGTGGGGTTTGGTCCTGAACTTGCAGTTCAGTGGTTTTGCAAGTAAGCACCGGAGGAACTCTAGGGGTGCCTCCAGGTGCTGTCCCACCCTCAGAGAGTAAAATAGAGGCAGGCCAGTGAGGTTCTGAGTCCCCAGCCTTGATGCAACAAAAGACATTGTTTTCCTTTTAGGTTTTGTACTTCTGAGTAATATTTTTGTCTTGCAGAAAGGGCTCCAAGGCTTTAAAAAGTTTGGAAACTACTTCTGGGGGGCTGTGAAGGTGACTGAGCTGAGGAGTAGCAGAACTGCATTTCAGAGACATTACTCTGGGGTCCTGTGAATAGGTGTTGTGACTTTTAAAGGCAGGAGATCTGAGAGGAGGTTGGCGCAAAGGTCCCAGGATACTGAGGGTTTGAGGCCAGTTCTCAGGCAGGAGCCAGAGGACATGGACATTATGAGGAAGTATGGGTAGGACTCGGTGACTGGTTGGTTCTGGGGAGGGTGAGGGGGTGGCCACTTGACACCAGCCCACCCCCCCACAGTTTGGTGCTGCCTGATGACAGCCAGGCCAGCCGCCAACGGACAAGAGTGGTGCGACGCAGCCTCAGCCCCACGTTCAATCACACCATGGTTTATGATGGCTTCGGTCCTGCTGACCTGCGCCAGGCCTGTGCTGAGCTCTCTCTCTGGGACCATGGGCCCCTGGCCAGTCGCCAGCTGGGGGGCACACGCCTCAGCCTGGGCACCGGTGAGTGGGGCAGAGCCCTGAGGGGACCCGATGCTAGGAGGCAGGGGCTTGACATGTGGCCCTGGGCACTTCTCTGTCCTTTCCTGAGCTTTGGTGTCCACGGAGAACGTGAGGGTGATAGTGCATGATCTGGGACCAGGCAGGTGTTCCTTGGGTGTGTCCAGTGTGACCGTGTCTTCCACCCCTGCCCGCCCACATCTAGGCAGCAGCTATGGGCTCCAGGTGCCCTGGATGGACTCCACACCTGAGGAGAGGCAGCTGTGGCAGACCCTTCTGGAGCGGCCATGTGAGTGGGTGCATGGCCTTCTGCCCCTCAGAACCAACCTGGCCCCCAGGACATAGCTGCCCTACAAGCCCCACAAAACCCCTCTTTCTGGACCCCCATCTCACGGCCTGCCCTTGGCTAAAGTCAATAAAGTCTATTCTGAGGGCAACAAGGGGCTGATGTCGGCTTGGGGGTGGGAGTGTGGGGAGGGCAGTGATAGCAGGGAAGTGAAGAGGGCCAGATGAAGGAACTTTAGACTCAGACATGAAGACTTTAGGGAGCTGGTCCTAGGACTCCTCCCCATACTTCAGACATCACCAAGGCCCAAGGGTACAAAAGTATTGTTTAATAGTCTTTGCCTGCCGGCACTCCGTGAGCTTGAGACACCTCTCTGGTTGGTTCCCCCCACTGGGGCTAGGCTTGGGCCCTACCCTGCCCCCCCCCCACCTGGCCTCCTCCAGTTGCCCCTGGGTCCTGGGGCAGGTGTGTCAGAAGCCGCTGTGTTTCCTGCATTCATCCATCCTTGGGTCTGGCCTCCCGTCTCTGATGTCCTCATTCAGCCTCCCGCGGGCCAGAGGTAACTGGCGTGGACCTTGCTCTCTGTGCCAAGATGGCTCTCCAGATGCGGCATACCATCCCTCCCCTGGGGGCACCAGGCTCAATGAGGCTCAGGCAGAAGAAGGCCCTGGGCTCTCTCTCTGGTACCCACTGTCTGCCTGATGCCCCCTCTGTCCCCAGGGGACCTTAGGGTCCCTATAGTTTTCAGAGAGGAACCCAGGCAGGCCCGTAACTAGGGGGATGGTGTCACGATCTGGCCAGCATGAGGCCATAGGTGTGGGTTATCCCTCAAGGGCCCAGGACATACCTGATGCGTGTGTAGATGAGGTCATCTCTAGTGGCACAGGTCAGTAAGGCATGGAGGGTGAAGCTGTGGTTCAGTAGCTAGTTGTGGACAAAGACACATACACAGAAACAGGGAGGGGTAAAATCAGAGAAAGATGGGTCCAGAGACCCAGGAACTAGCTCTGTTCTACTACCAACATGCTAGGACAGATCACACTCCTTGCTGGGCCTCAGTTTTCTCATCTGTCCAATGGGAGGCATATACAAAGTGCTAATTCAGTATTGAGATTCTCTGCATCAGAGGGAGAAAGTGAGAAGAGCTGAAAGATGGGCATAGTTGGAGTCTTTGGTTGGGGGGGGTCAGGGACTGCCAATACTCGCCCCCTCACCGTCCGGATGGTGCCTGAATCCACATTCAGTTCCTGTAGCCACCGCACCAGGCCATGGTCCACTGTGAGAGCAGCTGTCGGGGAGAAAGCTGGTGAACCCAAGGATGCCTCTGCCAAGAAGCTGCCTCACACCCACCATTCGAGCTCTCCAGACTGCTCCCCCTCACCTGCGGGCTCCCCACTGACGCGCTGTAGAGTTAGCTGCACCAGGGCCTGGCACTCCCGTTCCTTCTCAGCCAGGACATCTCGTAGCCTGTTAGAAGGCAGAAGGCAATAGAATGGAGGGGGTGTAGGTAGGGGTGAAGCTCCTGCAGAGGCTATGGGCGAGTCCCAGAAGCTGTACCTATCGGTCTCTGCTCGCAAGAGGCCCAGCTGCACCATCGAAGGTGGGGTTCCCTGCTCGGGTTCCCCTGGGAGCGGGCTCCGCTGGACTGGGGTCTCCTGCTGCTTCTCCTGGGACTCCTCTTCTTTACTGGACTCCTCCGACTTCGGTGGGACTGCCTCCTTCTCCGCCTCTGCCAATCCGAGCGGGGTGAACTCAGGCAGGGCGAGAATGCCCATTTAGGACCCCAGACATCGGCAGAGGACGCGGGGCTCTGGGCACGGGCTAGGCAGTGTCAGCCTGGGAGATATCCATTTGGTTACGCCATCCCTCTGCTTGGCGCCGGGTCAAGCCAGGGCCTCGCTGACCACGCCCCTACCTGCCCTATTTGTGTTCGCCACGCCCCCAAGGATCACATCCTCGCCCCGCAGGCAGGCAGGCAGGCAGGCTCCAGTCCCCCACCCACCTGGGGCCAGAACAGCCAGGGCTGCCAGCACAGCGCGGCTGAGCAGCGAGTCCAGCACGAACATCCAGTGTGGGCGGATCTGGCGCCTGTGGAGGATCTGCTTCACCTGGAGCAGGAGGAAGGGTGCGGCTGAGACTGCAGAGCTTCAAACAGAGATGGGGCTTGAGTTGGAAAGGCCTAGAAAGTCTTCTATCGGAGGCAAGTGGGGTGGGCGGACTTGGGATCAAAGGAGGGGCTGGGAAGCCAGGACTGGGCCGATGTCCCTTTCCCGATGGTTCTATCGGGGAAGACATGGAATCTTGCAACATCAAGTCCTTGTACATTCCCAAGCATGGGGAGCTCACTACCTCTTATTGGGCAGCCCTAACTGAGAAAGCTCCCTCACCGCATCTGGGAAGGCGAAGAGCGGTCCTTGCAGAATCTCGGGCCCGAGGCCCTGGGCCCGAAGCTGCCCTTGCAGCTCCTGCAGCCCCTGGGCCAGCTGCCGGCGGTTGGGAGTGTGGATGTGAGCCCTGAGGCAGCGCAGTAGCTGTTCCACATGATTCCTCCCCAGATGGGAACCCTGAGGAGGAAGAGAAGGTCATCAGCGAGTATTCCCGCCTGAGCCGGGGGAGATGCTGGTGGGAGGGTGCAGGGCGCGGTGGGGTGGGCAGCGGAGGGACGGGGGAGGCCTTCAGCAGGAGTGCTGTCGGTGCTCGACCAGCAGGGGGCGCCGGGGCGAGCCGCCCACCTGTTCCTGCTCCAGGTGCAGACTCTCTGCCAGGGCCTGTAGCTCCTGCTCCAGTACTGTAGCCAACATGGCCCGGCGCTTGCTCTCTTGGTGCAGGAGGCTCAGCCCCGAGCTCTCCTCAGGGGACGCGGGCTCCTCGGCCCCAGGCTCCTCCGGCACCCTGGGTGCAGTGAAGAGCGGCTGTTGGAGGGTGGGCAGCAACACCATCCCGCCACCTCCACCCCAGAGTTTGAATCCTGGCTTTTACCTTTATGCCCACCTCACAGGGACAAAAGAGATGAACTCAGCATTGAGAGGGCACAATAAATATAAGTAAGAGCATGTGGGAGGAGGGCACCAAATGCCATCCTTACAAGTGGCCAAAGTGCCCAAGTCCCCAAGGAGGGCTTTTTCTGGAGGGAGCGCATCAGGACAAAACCAGATGAAGCAAACCCGCCCCAGGACCCTGGGTTCTTACCGGAGCTGGCTGGTGTCCCCATAACTGAGCCAGCGCTTGGGGGGACTGGGAGGGTGCTGAGAGGGTGCCTGAGGCCGCGGGAATGTCTGGGACTGGGAGGTCAAGGCAGCTAAAGGAGTGGGGCTGGCGGAAGGGGCATCTGAGGGAGGGACAAGGCTATCATCCGGGGCCCCGAGCCCTCTCACCGCCACAGCTCCTCTGCCCTCACCCCAGCGTGCTCACTCCCTCCACCCGCTTGGTACCTGAGGGCCTTAGAGCGTACTGGGGGGAGCCGGGGTTGCGGCTCCTCTTCCCAGGTTGCAGGAAGGGGTCCTCCAGCAGCGCTTGAGCACTGGCTCGGAGGCGTGGGTCCGGCTCAAAAGTTCGGAGGAGGAAGGCTTGAGCCTCGGCTGACAGAGAACTGGGCATTGGTGGGTGCACCTTGTACATGCCCACCTGGGAAGAGGGCAGGGAGGGGACACAAGGGACAAGTTTAGAGGTGTTCAGGGCCCAGTCTGTCCCCACCCCACCTCATAAGCCAGGCCGTGAGGGATCTCACCTGAAACATGGCAGCCTGCGGGCTCCCCAGCTCGTGGAAGGGTGGGCGACCTGTGGCCATCTCGATTACAGTGCAGCCCAATGACCAGATGTCCGCCGCCTTCCCATACCCTCGTGGGCCCTGGTCAATGATTTCTGGGGCCATATACTGTAGGGTCCCTAGGACAGGAGCAGTAGCAATAATGTGCATCTAGGCTTCGTCGCTGTGGGGGTGGCAGGGGGCTCTGTCATCCTCTGGCCACCTGCATTCACCCTGAACTTTAGTATCCAGAACAGTTCCTATCACCTCCCCTGGTCATCAGACACCTATCCTGAGCCTCCTCGCTCATCTCAGGCTCTGTCACGTTCGTGGGCTCCATCACCCACAGTAGGTGCCATGATCTAACCTGGACTGCATCATCCGCTTTGACCTTTGGCCGCATCAACACTTCTGGGCTCCGTTTCAGGGACTAAACTCAATGTCATCAGCTATGCAAGCTCCAGTTCTAGATTCTATCAGCTAACCTCTGGCTCAATCACCTGCCCCGGGTTCCATCCCCCATTAGGACTCTAACTCCATGCCCAGGAGAAACAGCATTCCCTGGAAGGTCCCAAGAGTTCTCTGCCCCACATCAGCAACCCCATTCACCACCCCACCCCCTGTTACCTGTGAAGGTCTCAGTGCAGGGTGTGATGCCTGCTAGTCGCTTGGAGGTACCAAAGTCGGAAATCTTGAGCAGCCCGCTGAAGGTGTTGATCAGTACATTGTCCCCCTGAGTAGAGTGGACAGTGTGCTCAGCAGACATCAGGCTGGGCTCCTGGTGCCAGAACTGGACTCTATCCCGAGACCCTGACTCCTGGGACTCCCAGCCTTACCGTGCCTCTGTCAACCTCCTCCCCCTGCCATCCCACTTATCCCCCTCTGGAAGTTAGCTTCAGATCTGAACTTCTTGCCTTCTCTAGGGAACCTTCTTGATGAATTCCCCAGTCCTTTGCAAAGGGTCTGTCCACTTAGTCTAAAATGTCAGCCTCTGTCTGGGGCCATATCGCTGCCTCCCCACTCCCCACCAGGGTGAGCCAGCTACACGCTGACCTTGATATCTCGATGCACGATGCGGTTGTCGTGCAGGTAGCTGAGTCCCTGCAGGATCTGGCGGATGTAGAAACTGATGGTGCTCTCGTTGTCCTGCAGGGGTCCCCACACTGACCGCAGCAAGGAGGACAGGCTGCCTGGGAAGATGAGTCCAAGGTCATAATTGGCACCCACTTACTCCAGCGCACAGCTCTGCTCAAAGGCCAGGCCATGGCCCAGACTCCATCACCCAACTGCACTGCCTCAGCTAATTCTGGGCTACACTACCCACACACGCTAGGGTTCATTTTCCCGGAGGGCTCTCCACCTCTGCTTGGCTCCAGCCCCATGCCCCACAACTCCAGTTCCGTTCCCGTCCCACGCAGGGCAGGAACCTCCAGGCACTTCCTCCATGAAGATCTTGAGGTAGCCGCCCTGACTGACTGAGCCCAGATAGCGCACGATGTTCTTGTGGCGCAGGCGTTTGTGCAGAGCGATCTCTTCATGCAGTGGCTGAGAGAACCTGGGGGCAGGTAGGGAGTAAAGAACAGGCCAGCTTGGGGCAGAGATGCTTACCCAACTCCAGCGCCAGCAAGGCAGGCCCCCAGGATCTGCCCCGCCCACCAGCATCCCCGCCCCTGACCTTCCGCAACTTAATCACCCAGCCCACATGCCCTCCAGACCACAGCCCGCCCTCCGGGTCCCTGCAGTTCTGCGCACAGGCCTGGGCCCACTGGGCTCGTACTCTCGCTTCTGTGAGCCAGCGCACTCGGCTCGACCACTTGGGCATCCGCGTCACCCCCGCCTGCAGTCCCGCCCACAGGACCCTCTCAACTCGCGGTCCCGCCCATTTGACCCGCCCACCTGGTCCCCCAGCCCCCCACCCCGAGCCCTGAGCCCAGCCCGCGTGGCCTCAGGTCCCAAACCTGCTGTCCCGCTCCGGGATCTCCTTGATGGCGATGCGCACCCGCGTGCGCCGATCGCGGCCGGCGTACACCACCCCGTAGGTGCCCTTGCCCAGCACCAGCCGCTCTCCCGACTCCGTGTACTCATAATCAAACTGGGGGGCGGGTGAGATGCGGGGTTCAGCTGGGCCCTCAGCCCTTCCCCCTCCTCAAGCTCCCAGCAACCCCTTCCTCACCTCCAATACCTCCCCTCCGCCCTCCGCCTCCTCTGCGGCCGCCGTGGAGTCCGGATTCTTCACCAAGGCCTGGATCAGCCCGCAGAACCTGAGGACGGAGATCAGACTGATGGGAGGGGCACCTTGGGCGGAAACTGTCCCCTTTGCCGAAGAGCACCCAGGGAACATGTCCCTTCCTTTCCCTCAATACCCCGGGCACCCTTGCCCTCAGAGCACCCCGACGCCGAAGGGCTGCGCGCACCACTGACAGTGCCCTCCGCTGGGGAAGCACAGCTGGACGTCCTGAGCCGGGGGAAGCGCGTAGAGGAAGCAGCAGCGCCCGTCTCGCTTCGACACGCTGGAAGGGATGAAGAACCCCAGTGAGCCGAGCCGGGCAGCCCAGCAGCGCCGCCCCCGCCCCCGTCCGACCTCCCCCAGGTCTCCCCTCTCACCTGACACCGCTGATGGAGGCCACCGGGAAGGTCCAGCTGGAGGGAACGTCCTGTGAGAAGAAAAAGGTCCGAGAGGGATGTGGGGACCGGGAGAGGGGTCTGGGGATGGGGGAAAGGCTGGAGAGAAGGGGTGCATAGATGTGAATGGGGGTGACTCACCGGCGATACCACCTGCTTACCGGGCTCCAGCAGGCTCACTGTCACTGCGCTCACCGGGTTGGTACCCTGAGCCTCCAGCCTGGCCGGTAGCAGCACCTTATTCATCTCCAGGACCAGCACCTGCAGATGACAGGGGAGAGGGGTTGGTCAAAAGGGACCTGCCCCTCTCCCAGGTCCCACACCCCACGGGCCTCACCAAGCACTGCTCCCCTTGGGGAGAAGTCATCTTGAGTGGCTGGCAGGACTGTAGCAAAAAGTGGAGCCAGAAGTGGGCGTGGTGTGGGGTTTCTCCAGGAGGCTCTAGTGTGGGTCTGAAGTGCTGGTACAGCAGGAAGGTTTCCATCACAGACACCAGGTACCTGCAGACACAACCTTGCCCTCAGCTCAGCCCAGGCACCAGCTAGCACTGCCAGGGGAGTAGACTGGCTTGGATGCAGCCAGAATGTGGCCATTGGGTGCCATGGGCACTGGTCTGAAAGAGGTTCGGACTAGAAGCCAGTGGATATAGGTGCAGAAGCTGATAGACCAGGCCAGCCCAGGACCACCACAGAAGGGGCCACCTACCATATGGGGGCATTGAGCTTGTACAGCTGCTCTGCAGCCAGTGCCACCTGGGTGAGGTCATTGACAAGGATCTGAGCTCCCAGGTAGAAGCCAACATCCCAGTAATACTGCATCTTCTCCACACAGCCTTTTCGGGCCAGCAGGCAGCCCAGCTTCATGCCTGGGAGGGAGGGGCATGGGTTGTATTGAATGTGATTACAACTTTGGGCAAAGCCCAGGTGTAGGCCACAAAATTCATGTGGGCAGGAACATAGAAATGGCTAAAAACTTAGGTGTGGCCAGATCTCAGGTGGGAGTAGGAGCTCAGGCACAGGTAAGGGTTTGGGAACAAGTGTACGTGGAATTCAGTGTGTAAGGAACACAGGTGTGAGCTTAGGAACAGTTGTGGGCTCAAGGGCTCACGAGGGCCCAGGACTGGGGTGGGTTCAGGCAGAACAGGTCCAAAAGGGGATGTGGTCGGCCTCAGCTCCAGCCCAGTGTCTTCTCTCCCTGCCCTCTCCCCAGGCCCCTCTGAGCTCCTGTGGGTAGGGGATAGGGGTGCAGGATTGGGGTTCACCTATGAGCCGGAGCTCCTTGGAGTCCTCAAAGCGCTGCCCAGCAGCAATGAGAAGCACAGCTGCATTGATGCCCGAGTGGAGGCTGGGCTCCACATCAAAAGCCTTGCGATACCTGGGGTAAGGGTGGGGGGACACGGGGCTGGACTGATGCCCACAGCCTCATTCCTCATCCCTCTAGCTCAGCCCACTGTCCACTCGTTTGGGCCCCTTACCAGTGATAGGCCTGCTCCCGGTGCCCAGCATCCTGGAAGCCAGAGCTGAAGAACATGTCCTTATAGATACGGCCACACATGCAATATAGGTCAGGTGCCACTGAGCCCTCAAACTGTACCAGTGGCAGCAGCACAGCCAGTGCCTTCTCCCGGTCCCCAGGCCTGTTCCTCCTAGAGGAAGGGGAAGAAGGCTGGGAACCCACTTGATGGCCCTGCCTCCACTCTCTGTCTAGGAACCCCCAGACCCTAAACAGCAGGGACCCTTCCAAGGGCCTGACAATCATGAACCCAGAATAGCAGTGACTCTGGTCAGCTCTGATCTTTCTAGAGGTAGCGATCCCAGATGGAAGTGATTTCTAGCTGCAGTGACTCTGAGAAGCAGTGACCTTGGATAGCTGTGACCACTCCAAGGGCAGCGCCACCACCCCACCCCACTCTGGGCAGCAAGAACAGAACAATAGGGACCATTTGACGTCAGTGTGACCTTGGTCAGCAAATTCCCTGAACAGCAGTGATTGCAGACAGCAATGACTTTGCACAGCAGAGACCCGTGTCCCCACATGCTACGACCTGAGCCTTGCTCTGCTACCCACCGGTTGAGGGCAAATGTGTAGTGGAAGCAGACACTGTGCTGCTCGGCCGCGTCACAGGTGGGCAAGGCCTGCAGTGTCTCCACCAGCTCAATGATGGCTGAGTAGTCCTGCAGGAGGGAATAGCGTGCCCGGGCCTGTTGGCCTCTGGTGGGTCCCATCGGCCCACAGACCCTGAGGTAAACCTTGAGCTGGGGTCCCCTCCCACCCCGACACCCCATCTTCCCACCCACCATCCTCTGCACACCTCCTTCAGGCCCAGCAGGTAGTGTAGACACCACACCTTACACGGAGAACCCACTGTGTGCCCCAGCCTCCCAGCTGCCCTGGGAGACAAGATCGTCCCCTATTACAGACGAGGAAACCGAGGCTCAGAGACGTCAGATAATTTGTTCAAAGCCACCAGTGAGCAAGTGAGTCCAGGAGCTGGACTCGGGCTTGTCCGACACTGAATGCCGCTGCCCCCACTGCCCGCCTCTCTGAGCACCACACACCTGCACATCACGGTAGGAGAGCAGCAGGTTGATGATGATGTCAGGGCTGAGCAGCTCTACGCTGTCCAGTCTCCGCTGCAGGCGAGCCAGCTCCTGCCGCAGCTGCTGCCCGCTGAACCGCTCCCGCGCCTGCCGGATGTCCCGCCGAATGGTCTCCCGGAAATAGCCACTAACGTCCACGGCAGGGGAGGGGGGGAGAGAGAATGGCCGGGCTCGCCCCTCAGCCCCAGCCCCCTGTACCCTCACCAGCCTCCTCCTGGTGCACCTGCTGAGGGCCCCCATTACCAGGAGTCCGTGGGCGTGGTCTCCAGCAGGCGGGCAAGCCGGCCCACCAGGGGTGTGAGCAGCACCTCGGTGCCCACCCCAGCCTGTACCAGGCCATCAGCCAGGCCCCTCAGGAGGCCCACATCTCCACATAGCACCCGACCAGTGGCTGTCACCACATAGGGGATCAGCGTGTAGCTGCCAACGCAATCCTGGTGGGAGGGAGGTGGGAATCAGTGGAGGTCAGAGGTCAGTACCAGGTTAGAGAGGGGCAGTGAGGGGGTCAGAGGTCAGCACCAGTGGGGACTAAAATAGCAGGGAAGAGGCACACTTCATGAAGGGAGACCACAGGGAACAAAGGGTCACATGGATGTCAGGGGGCACTAGGGAGGTCAGAGAGGAATGAGGAGGCCAGGAAAGATAGTGGAGGTCAGAGGTCATAATGGAGGTCAAAGGGCACATTGGAGTAGGGGTGGTTTCTGCTCACCGAGTTCTTCTGGAAAATGTCCTCCTGCAGGGGACAGACATTCAGATACTGGTGTTCTGAGTAGGGCCACCCCAGCTTTGTGCCAGCCCCCACCAGCCCGCTGGCCACCTACCCGCAGGGCCTGCAGGTCAGGGAGGTCGGCCTGGGAGCAGAGGAGCACGTTGTTGGTCATGCTGAAGCTCTCCCGCACGCCCAGGTGGTAGAACAGGGAGGGCTGCGCCAGGGAGCTGCTCACCTCCAGCACCACCACATCTGCGGGCACACGGGTGGGGGCCCTGAGCCCTGAAGCCCAGCTTGTGGGGAAGTAGCCTGGGGATCCATCCTGGCTCAGTCTGCCTTCCCATTGTGACTCCAGCAGGGTCCAGTTTTGCTCTGGGCCTCAGTTTCCCCCTTTTAGGGTCCCTCTGGCTCATACAGAAATTATATCTATAGTATTGCAAGGAAAGGAGTGGAGCTCCCCGGGCTATGACTCACATGCCACTGTTCAGAGCCTGCGGACACTGGGCACAGAGAAGGAGGGCTGTGCACCAGTCTGGAGCCTGTTCCAGGCCATCTGAGAGGCAGGAGTTGTGCAAAGATAAAAGTCCCCTTCCCTGGGTTCTCAACCCAGTCTCTTGAAAGGGGCTGGCACAAGCAGTGTGCTGTGTGTATACACATGTGTATACACACATGCCCTGTGCATGTACAAACACTGTGCCTCTGTGTGTGTGTGTGTGTGTGTGTGTGTGTGCAGCTTGCTGTGTCTGTATCTCTGTGTGTGATACTGTGTGCGACAGTTTACGTGAATCAAGATATGTACGATTTGTGAGTCTGTGACTCTGTGTGTCTCTGTCCTCAAGGTCGAGTCAGCTTTCATTTTTAGGCTGAGGTTTTATGGACATCCTGCAAGTACGGTTCCTGGACTCTTGGAAGAACAAATAAGTATCGGGGGCGGGGCGTCCGGGATGGCGAGAGGGCGGGGTGACCCGCGCGGGAATAGCCGCCCCCGGACGACCCTGCTCCGCCTCCAGCCCCCCCCACCCAGGCTCGGCGCATTCTCTTGGAACTACTGGGGTCTCATAACCCAAGCTCCCTCGCCTAGAATCCAGTGCAGTTGGGCAGTTGGTCCCCTTCACTTCTCTTTCTGCCTCTCCAGCCGGATCCTCGGAAGTAGTATGCTAGGACCCCTGAATTCCAGGCCCACATTTTACGGCTCCTTTCCCTAGTCCAAGTTCCACCTCCCAGGATTCTCCGTCATGAGATCCGTGCGAGATCATCCCGAGGCTGAGCTCTCCAATCCCACTCCTGAGATACCACACCCTGCCCCGCTCCCAGCCTCTCCCTAGGCACGGTGACGACTCCAGAGTGCTTAAGCTCCAAACCTGAACCACGAGCCAGGCCTGGATCCGCTAAATCCCTGCCCGAGTCCGGCCGTGCTCCAGATCCCCTAAACTCCACTTTTATCACGGCCCCGCCTCGAGCGCCTAGACTTTAGCTCACTTTATGCCCGCATAGCCCCCTACACCCCACACCTCGGGATCTCCCGGGAGTCGCCAAGCCACGCCCCTTCGGCTCCTCCCCAGACCCTAAGCCCCGCCCCAGCGCCCCGCCCCGCCCCCAGGAGCGCTCACCCGCGTTGTAGAAGGAATCGAGCGCTGAGGTGTCTCCCAGCGCCAGGGTCCCAAAAGGCAGGCTGCGCAGCTGAGGTCGTGGCCGCGGTCCGGGGAGCTGCGCGCAGGCCTCACGCAGGCAGCGCAGAGGCAGCGGCTCCGCCTCGGCTCCAGTCTCGGGTTCCGCCAAGGGCTGCGGCTCCCGGGTCAACACGTAGACCACGCTAAGCGGCCGGCTTCTCGCGCAGCCCCGGCCCGGGGACGTCGCGAGCGGCCGGCCCCGGCTCAGCGCCTCGGCCAGCGGGTCCTGCCAGCAGCTGCCGGCGCGCTCCGCGGCTCCGGACCTCAGGCACTGCCCCGCCATGCGGGGGCGCTCGGGCGTCGGGCGCCGGGCTTTGGGCACCCGGAGCGGGACAGGAGCCAGAGACAACAGATACCGGGATCTCGGGATCGGGAATCAGGTCAGGATCGGGAATCTCCTACGGGATCTGAAGATCTGGATATCCGGAGTCCGGCCGGAGGTCCCGTTTGGGAATCTGGTGTCCAGGGCGAAATCTGGCCTCTGACTTGTAAGGTCCTGAGGATCTGAAATCGGGGATTGGGGTCCAGGGAATCTTGGGCATCCGGTGATCCGCGACTCAGAGTCACGTGGGGGAGTCCCGAGAATCGGTCAGGCAGTGCTCACCACCCGGATTCCGCAGGAGAGCGCCGGCAGTCGCTCTCTCCTGCCCTCACATGTATACAGGCCGGGCCCAGCCCTTTCCTGGACGACAAGGGAAAGCTCCACCCTCGGCCCTGGGGCAGCACCGCTCCCTAGCGCCCTGGGACAGCACCGCTCCCTAGCGCCCTAGGACTCGGCCTCTTCCCTCCCTCCTCTCCTGCCTCTGAGACAGGCCGCTTCCGGAACAGCCTGTGTCCTTGTGCACGCCAACCACTGTGGACTGCTCACAGCAGGCACTCGTAAGATGTGTGCCCAGGGGACTTCTCTGGTGGTCCAGTGGCTGAGACGCCGCACTCCCAATGTAGGGGGCCCAGGTTTGATCCCTGGTTGGGGAACGAGATCCCACATGCCACAACTAAGAGTTCGCATGACACAACTAAAAGATCCCACATGCCGCAAAGAAGAGTTAAATAAATAAATATATATATATAAATATATAAAAATAGATAAGTAAATAAATATATATATAAATAAATAAATACACACACACACACACACACGTATGTGTGTGTGTGTGTGTGTGCCCAGGCCAGGGCTAAGGAAGGCAGAGGCAGGAATTGCAGATTGCAGGCCATGCCCCCTGCGTGGTCTGTTGAAAGAAAGGATCTCCAGAGACATTAGTGTGTGTAGAACACAGCCTAGAGTGCCACGAAGAGTGCCTGTCCTCCGGGTCCCTGCTGTGCAGGCTGGGAGGGACTAGAGACTGGGGGAAGCCTGGTCCTCAGCCTGCCAGGAGCATGGGACTTGGCATCTGAGCCCGGTCCTTTGCACTTTTGCCAGGGGGCTGCTTTTCCCGTAACCCAATCTGCCGTGGAGCCCTTCTGATCTATGACCTCCACCCAGAACATGACCATGGAACCTGAGAAGAATCCCCATGCAAACGTTTCTCTACTACCTGGAGAATGCCAGAAACCCCAGCCCTTGGGCTACAACAGCTTCCCAGCTCCAATTCCCAAGAATCCCTAACCTTCTAGTGTGAATTAGTGAGGCAGCAGCCTGGTATAAACTTCAGTGAACTCTGAAATCAGGAACTGGGGACTTAGAGAGGTTGAGTAACTTGTTCAAGATAACTCATCTACATGACAGAGCAGGATGCAAGCCCAGCACTATCTGTCAGGCTCAGAGATCAGACTCTTAACTATTGCTCTAACACTGTCTAGAATGTGACACTGGCAAATTAACTAACTGCTCAGTAAATGCCAGCTCAGTACTGCTGTTTCACTGCCTTGTTGCCCCATGGAAGAAAAATGTACCTGCCTTGGTTTGACTAAGTTCAAACTAATCCCTAATGGGACAGGCAAGAAGTAGCAAAGAATGAGAACTTGACTTACAACAGAGCCTGGAAAAGAGACAACTTAGAAGGGACAAGGAGGGGGCAACAGAGAGGGTGAGATAGCTGTGCAATTCCCACCACAAAACCATCCACTTGTAGGACCCAGGGGGCCCAAGAGTATTCTCAGTGGATGCCTGAATCCTTCCAAGTCCACCACTCAATGCTCCTCTGGCCTTGGCTTGCACACCTCTTGGGATGGAAGCCTCACTACCTTTTGAGGCCGATTCGTCCGTCTTCCTGACTGGAGGGAATATCTTCCTTGAATGGAACTGAAACCTGTGCCCTGCTCTGCCCTTGTGAGTTTTTCCCAATAACTGGAAGAGGTCTGCAAGCCAGGAAAGGGTTAAAGTGATTTTTTTTTTTAACGTGGACAGAGGAGCAAAGATGGTTAGCAATGGGGAGGGGTAGCCGAGGGTCCAGAAACTGTACGGGAGAGATGAGATAACCCTGCTTGTTGCCAGGATGCCCTAGCAAAGCATTATGTGAACCCTGTGGTAAGGGTGGCCCACGCCACAGTCTGAGGCACAGTCAATGTCATAGTTACGGGCAGAGGCTTCGGACATCCAGTGGCGCCCGTTGAGACTGGACTGATAGCAGGATCTGAAACACCAGGCACCACGGACAGTCACCTCGCAGTTGCTCTCGTTTGTATCATGGTTGGTGTCATAGGTGGTAAAGGGCTTCCTGCCGTGGAAGCTCAGGGTGTCCCCTGGCAGGAAGGGGATGAGAGGCACCTAGGTGCCGGCACCATGCCTGGCACCCTTGGAGAGATGATCTCACAGGAGCCTCAGAGCAATGGTGAGGTGGATGTTTTCAGCCCCCATGAGAAAACAGCAGTGCCAAGGAGCCAGGGTGTTTGCCCAAGGCTACACAGGGGCACTGGGACTTGAGCTCAGGACTGTGGCTCCAAAGCCACTGGCTCCTCCCCCTACCTTTTCCCCTCCCAGAATCCTCAGCTTCCCTCTTGCTCCTTTGTCTCCTCCCAGCTCCCATCTGCAGCCTGAGCATCTGTGCCAGGGAGAGCTGGGAGGGATTTCTCAGATGCCTGGGCAGGAAAGGGGGCTCTCCTGAGGCACCTCCTCATAACCACTTCCCTCTTTCAGATTTCTCCTTAACAGTTGGTGTTTCTTTGAAAAAAGCCTTCTCTGGTTCCTCTTCCAAAGCATATAATGCTGGGGACTTCCCTGGTGGTCCAGTGGTTAAGACTCCACACTACCAATGCAGGGGGCCCAGGTTCGATTTCTGGTCAGGGAACTAGATCCCACATGCATGCCGCAACTAAAGATCCCGCACGCGGCAATGAAGATCCCACATGCCACAACTAAGAACTGGCAGAGCCTAAATAAATAAATGAATGAATAAGTATTTTTTTTAAAAAGGCAGATAATGCTAACACTCAACAGAGCCTCAGAGTCTCCCACACCCTCCCTCCCTGCCTCCTTACCCATTTTACAGGGGAGGAAACTGAGGCTCTGACCCAGAAGGGACTTGCCCAAGGTCACATAGTTAGTAAATGACAGAGCTGGACTTTTAAACTCAGGATTGTTTGCCTCCAGAGCCCAGCTTCTTCACTCCTACACCACCCTGTCTCACAACTGCCATTTTTCAGATGAGCAAACTGAGGCCCACAGAGGGGAAGGAGCTGTCCTGGGTCATTCATGGAGGCCGTGGCAGCCCTGGGAAAGAACCCAGCCTCCCTCACCTTCTTTGCCTACTCCAGGGCCCCACTGTAGGCTCGCTCACCTGCAGTGCCCTCTGAGAACCTGCCCAGCACTAGCTGGGTAGTGACCTGCCTCCCCAAAGAGGCCCCACAGTGAGCAAAGGTGCGGTTGCCTTTAAAGTCCTCCACCTCCACCCGCAGGTCCCAGGTACCTGGGGGACAGGGAGGCAGAGATGGAGGAATCCTCAGATCCCAGGTGGGAAGTCAGAATGCCAGGGAAATGCCCCTCCAGCTCCCTGGACCCTACTGAGAACCTACTCTGGAGAGTAAGCTGGGGCAAATTCTCATTATCTAGCCAGAATTCAGACTCCTGGCTCCCAAGATCTGCTTTGTAGGAGGACCAAGAGCAGACGAAATCCACGGAACCATCCTGTCACCGCTGGAATAGCTAGGGAGGCAGAGAAGCCTAGCACGGCAGCCATTACTCCAGGCTGAGCATGGGATGAGGAGAAGCAGGGGGCAGAGTCAGCTGAGAATGGATGCACTGTGGGGGGTAGGTGGACAGGCACCCCCTCTTTGGACTGGGGGCTTGTTGATAAAGTGTGAGTCCAAGTGAGCCTTGCCTGTGAATACGCTGATGAGCTCTACACACACTTATTACCTTTTACTGACTCTCAACTTCACACTGCAGCCTCGAAAGCCCTGGGGGAAATGAAATGAGAGAAACATCGTCCCTGTCCTCGGGAGACGGTCAGTCCAGTTGGGGGTCAGATTCAAAATAACCTGTTTTAATTTACTATCATAAGAAACAAGATATTAGAGCAGAGAAGTCACCTCCAGAGGCCCACCCAGCCTTACGCTGATGCTCCCTCCCAAGCCCACTTTCCTCTTCAAGCCAAGCAGACCCCAGGCCCTGCAGAGTTTCTCTCCTAAATATCTTTCCGTCTAAGAGCCTCTACTTCCATTGTTGCCACTGCCCACCCTCTTCTCCTGCCCCGACCCCTGCAGTTGTCCTAACCTGTGTCCCTACCTGCAGTCTGGTCCCCACTCAATGCACCTGCCAGAGTGTAGCCTGAGTCTTCTTTCTAAAACATGTCTGACCTGGTCCCTCCTCTGCTTAAAACTCTTCCACGGCTCCCCACTGCCCTCCACACTCCTCAGTGGGTCATTCAGTGCCCTCTGTGAACTGGTCTTTTCAGGGGCCCTCAGTCCATTCTTGACCCACAGCAGTAGACCTCAGCCAACCACTCCACCTGCTCTCAGCTGATTCATACAGTCCCCCCACACCCTCTTGTACTCTCCTGCCTCCTTACATTTGTCTTTCCCCCTACCTGGAATGCCCTTCTGCACCTCATCTATCTCGAGAACTTCTACACAGCCTTCAAGGCCCTTTCAAATGGCATCTCCTCTGTGAAGCCTTCTCAGACTTCATTCCGTAGTGAGTTACGCTTAAGGGATGCCTTGGCTCTGGTAGGCTCTGGCTCCCCCTAGGGGCCAAGGGGAAGAAGTGCCCACTGGGCCTGACTTCTGAGTCCCTTCTCTCCCGGACACTCGCTCACCAGCCAGCCCCCCGTTTGTGATGTCCACGTCACAAAAGACTGGGAAGCCTCGGCCCTCGGGTAGGCACAGATGGTACCAGCTGCTCAAGGTGGCACCCAGCTCAGCAGCTCCTGGCAGCTCCTGGGGCCTGGGGAAGGGGAGATGGACTGAGGGGGGCCCCCAAGTTATTCCCCACCATCCACCCCCCTCACAGGCAATGGAACAGGCCAAGTGTGGGACCCAAGAGCCCTCTTGATTCCTTTGGACCCCTGAAGAGGGGTTCCAAGGTGCGCTGGGTGACACCTGGGGCCCACCAACACCCCAGCACCAACTGACTCCAAGTGCCTGGCTCCTGTGAAGGCAGCCTCACTCTCCTGGCCCCGGAACAGGTTCGCTGAATCTCCTTCCCCAGGGAAAGATGAGTGTTGGCTCTTGAGGTCTGAGTACCTCCAAGGGAATGCCCATTAACTACCAGAGGGGAGGGTGCCCAGGCCCTTCTAATTCTCCCCACTCCTCCCAGCCTTCCACCCCCTCTGCAGGAGAGAAATCATAGCCAATTCCTGAACGGCAGCCAAGCAGAGGCAGGGACAGAGCAAAGAAAGACGAGGAGACCTCTGGCCGCACATACTCACCAGGCTCACCCTTGGGGCCCATCTTGCCTGGTGGTCCAAGTTGCCCTGAAATCCCAAGGCAGAGATGCATTACATCCCACCCCGTGTCAGGGGCCAAAAAGCAACGAGGGATTTGGAGCCAGAAATCAAATCCCAGCTGCAGCCTTTCCTGGCTCTGTGAATGTGGGCAAACTGCTTATCCTCTCTGAGCCTCACTTTCCCCCTAGCAAAATGGGGATGGTACCACCTACCTCACAGGATCAATCTTCGGATGCTGGGCATCCGACCTGGAGCCTGGCACGCAGTAGGTTCCTTGCCCTTTTGTCATGGGCTCTCAGCACAGGCTGTAACTGCTGCACCCCGTCCTCCCCAGCTTGCCCCAGGTCCCTGCCTGCTCCACGGCATCTCTCACCTTGAGGACCTGGCGCTCCCTTCTCCCCAGGACTTCCTGGGGCTCCAGGACAACTGGGCAGGAGGACAACTTTGCTGGCTTCCAGTTCCCTGGGTTCTGCAGGGAGACATGGGGCTGGGTGGGCACAGGATGGGCATGGGGGGAGTGGGCATTTGTCTCCCAGACCCCTCTGCACTTCTGTTTTCACCCCCCAGATTCTAGCTGTCAGGACACTGGCCTCCGGAGCTGGCAAGGTTTTTCACCATTTGCATCTATTTGCATATGTTTTTGTGCAGAGTCCAGATTATCAAACTCCCACACTGCTCCTTGAGGCTAGTGAGCCTGGCTGGGAGAAGCATACCTAGGGAGGGAATGAGGGCAGATGGGTACGGGGGGCGCCCTAGGCCTCTACCTGGGCAGCTGGGGCATCCTGGCTTCTCAGGCGGGCTCCCCAAACAAGAGGAGCAAAAGGGAGAGTGGGGTCCAGAGTGGGCCCACCTTGCTGGAGCCCCTGAGGGAGGGTGCCAGTTTATAAGCGGCCAGGCTGGTGAGGACATGAAACAAGACTTCCTCCTGTTGTCCCTCCCCAGGGACATCCCACCCAGGCTGGAACCAGCAGAAGGTGGGGGCATTTCCTTCCTCAGCCCTGGAGAGAATGGGCAGAATCCCTGCCTGCTCCAACCAGGATGGTGTCCAACTTCTGCTCCTGGCCTCTAGGGCTCTGCAGCCATCTCTTCAGACTTTGGGATTCACATAGGGTTTTTCTACATTTGAACTTTAGCTAAGTCTTTGCCTTCCATCCGGAAGCCTCCTCCTCTTCTCCCCCTGTGAAGCTCCGCCCATCCATGAAGGTCCAGCCCTAATGCCATCTCCACTAGGAATCCTTTGATCCTTGTCACCGGTGTCAGGAATGACCGCTGCTACCGTCTGTTGGGCACCTACTGCACCCCACGAGTCATGCTGGGTGCGGTACGTTACCTCCCATCGTTACACAGCCCCCCTCATGGTCGTTATTACTGGCCCTGGGTTACAGGCTGGTACATAGCAGGTGCTCAGTTAATGCTGGTTAAATGAATGAATAAAAATGGAGAAACGGGCCCAGAGACAGGACATGATTTGTGTTCTCTCTGGCACTTATATGCCATAGATTTTGCCCAAGCCCATGTCCCAACCCCCTTAGCAAGGTGACTTCAGGCCCACCCTCAGGTCCACTGAGAAGCCCCTGGCAGTGCCTAGAAAACAGCTGCTAATATAGGCCATCGAATGGGCAGGCCGTGCAGGGCAGGCATGGAGGCTGGGAGGCCAGTGAAGAGGCAGCAGCCTTGGTCCAGATGTGAGTGGTGAGGTCTGAGCTGGAGAGGGACCTCCGGTGATAGGGGAGGGGAGGAGAGGAAAGGCTCATTCATTCATTCACTCATTCATTCCTTCATCAAACGGTCCCTGAGGGCCTCCTTTTTCCAGGCCCAGTGCTTGTGGGGGTGGGGAAGGCTGAGGTTCAAGAGGGTGTAGGGAACGTAGAGGCCAAGTTTGCCAGACAAGGTGGATCCATGAGATGGACGCTGAGACTCTGCAATTCCAATTCTAGGAATCTGTCCTCCCTACTCTCTCCCACAGGTGTGCCAAGATCTGCAGACAAGCCCCTTTACCATGATGCTGTTTATGATAAAGTGGAAATGACCCAGCTGCACATCGAGAGGATGCAGGCAAATAAATCATCACCACCTGTACAAGTCATAGGGCAAGTGTGATCTGTAACAAAAGGGGCAACACTGCAGAACAATATGTAAAGCACACTCCCACTTTGTATTTTAAAAACGCTAAATGTGTGCTGTGAATTCACAGAAGAAGGTCTGACACATCCTGTTAAGCATAGTTATTTCTAGGGAGTGGGACCAGGGGGAGAGGGATTCTCGCTTTTTATATAAACTTCTGTGTAGTCCTCTTGTTCCTTACAGGCACTTACTTTTTTTTTGGGGGGGGGGACACACGACTTATGGGATCCTAGTTCCCCAAACAGGGATCAAGCCCGTGCCCTCTGCAGTGGAAGTGTGGAGCCCTAACCACTGGACCGCTAGGGAATTCCCGGCATTTACTAATTTTGAAAAAGAAAACATTCTGTAGAGAAATTTCCTTAACTGGGTGGAAAGCCAGAAAGATATAGGGGCATTTCCTCCCTTGGCCTGGGAGGAATGGGCATTATACCAGCCAGGATTAAGTGCTAGGTGCAGAAGCCAAGGGAGGGTGACCCAGGCAGGAGAAACTGCGTGTGCAGGGGCTTGAAGGAGAGAGAGCAAGGCAGGCTGGGTAACACAGATGTAAGGAGCTGGAGGGGAGGCTAAAAGGGAGGCTGATGTCTGAAAGGAGGGGGGTGTTGATGGAAGTGAGCATGGAGGGGAGGGACACGGAGGTGGACTGTGTTTGGCATTGTCCATGGTGGTGCGATGCCTAGGCAGGTGAGCCCTCTGTGAGGCCAAATAGTAGCTGGAACTCCCTGTGGAGCCCAGGGGCCCTAAAGCCCTTCCAGCTGCAGCTGGAGACCCTGCACGGAGACTAGGCCTGGGGCAAGAAGAGGTGCAGGTGGCTGACCACAGGCTGCCCAGCTGGTAGGGTGGATGGATGCCCTGGAATGAAGCAGACGGAGCACATGCGCCTGCTCTGAACCTTCCCCATATCCCACAGAGATGGAACCGCTGTTACCCAACTTTACAGACGAGGAAACTGAGGCCAAGAGCTGTTCAATTAACTTGTTTCCATTCACACAGAGCAGTCAGGCTCCACAGACTGAACTTTCACCCATGACTCTCTATTGCGTCTCAGCTTCCTAGGACAGTCATGGGACTAAATCAGATACTGTTGTTAGACTCTCAGCCACATGCCTGGTTTCCAGCAAGTACCCCATTGATAGGAGATGTTATTAGTCAGGGAAGACTTCTGGGCCCAGGGATGGGGGGTAAAGAGGGGGAGGTGGGCACGGGTGGAGCTTTCCAGAAGGGCCTGCTCAAGGAAGGCCAGAAGTACCCTGTGGAGGATCCCGGGGGCACCTCCACCTTGGCACCGGAGCAGAGACCCAACTTGAGAAGGCAAAAGAGCCTGGAGATGCCTCTGCAGAGGAGTTCTGAAGTTCTGCTCATCCTAGAGTCAGAAAAACCTGGATTCAAATCCCAGCCCTGCCCCATTCCACTCTGTGCGATCTTAAGCAGGTGTGCTTACCTTTCTGTGTCTCTGTACCCTTATCTATAAGGTGGTGGAGGAGGGGATTAAACACATGTAACAAATAAAAATATTTTTTGTTTTGGCTGTGCCATGCAGCTTGTGGGATCTTAGTTCCCCAACCAGGGATTGAACCCGGCCCCAGAAGTAAGAGCGCTGAGTCCTAACCACTGGACCGCCAGGGGAATTCCCGCAAACAAAAATATTTTAAAAGATGACAGTATCAGTTCAAGTCAGAATTTCCATTAAGGAGAGGACAGTGGCCATACCCCCACCCTATCCAATCCACACACAGCCCAAGACATGGGACATAAAACACAGTGCTGGAAAGAGCTCCTTTATTTGGGGGCAGTGTCCAGGCCAGGTTGATGGGAGGAGGCAGGCTCCAGACCTAGTACCAGGCAGGGGGCCCCACAGGGATGATGGATGAGACAGGAGGTGGTTGAAGGATGCTCTCATCTGCAGGTACCAGGCCCAGACAGGAGGGGATGTCAGGTACTGGGCACCGAGCCTGCTCGGTGCCCACAGGGGCCAGAATTTAGTGACCACAGTTTCTCCTACCCCTAGTGCCCACAAGCGGGTCAAGAGGGCAGCCTCTTCATCCTTTTTCCCCTGAGTGTGGAATCCAGGCCTGAAGGGGGTCAGATTCTGCAGAGGCCAGACAGAGAGGGCACTCAGGGCAGTGGCCCCACCCCAGCCAGGCCAAGGACACCCACCCTCAGAGAGCAGGCGGTGGTCAAAAGAGCAAACACTTTAATGGAGTCTGCAGCGATCCGCCCCACAGCACACATGGGGCCACAGCACACGGGGGCCTCAGAGCAGCTCCCCTTCTCAGAGGAAAACCAAACCGCACACAGGGCCCAGGCTCCTGCCCGTGGCCACAGAGCTGCAGGCCGAAGGCTGCCTGTGCTGTCACCTACTGGTTCTCCTCCCTGCTGGCAGCATGAGGGGACAAAGACAGGTGGGCTCAGTTGGGCTCGCAGACGCCGGGCCCAGGCTGAGTCCTGCCCCGGCCAACACCCAGCAGAGAGAACCCCACAGCTGGAGGAGGGAGAAGGGGTGTGGCTCACATGGGGGAGGTTGGGAGGGACTCATCGCCCCTAAGGCTGCCCCATGGGGAAGACAACGCATCCGCGCTAACAGGGACCTGAGGGGCAAGAGAGGGGGGCGGGTGGGCAGTGAGCTGGGACTCGGCGGGCCAGGTACTCACAGTGTCTGGTAGGTGCTGTCCTTGGCCTTGAGGAAGCGCAGGACAAAGAAGGCCACTGTCTGCAGGCTCAGTACCAGCACGACGCCACCAATGAAGCTGGCCCCGTCAAAGCCAGGGCCCTGGGCCTCGGGGACCGAAGGGCCCTCTGCAGGGAGGAGGTCACAGCAGGCCGCTGTGGGCCAGGAGCCCAGCCCCACCCCAATACCCGGCACAGGTCATCTGGAGGCCCCAGGCCTCACTATGGGAGCGTTGGGCGGCAGGCTCAGAAGTTCAACCCAGACCCCGTGGGCGGCTGGCAGGTGCCTGTGGGGAGGGCCGGTGCCTGGCTGGGGAGACAGGGCCTTGGCTCGGCCCTGGCTCTGCTGCTGAGCTGCTCGGTGGCTTGATGCCTCTTACACCCTCTCTGAGCCTCCTGACTGCAGGGACCAGATGGTGACTGAGCTCCCTGCCAGCCTCCCTCTTCCACAGGGGCCCAACAGGGTGAGGACGGACCCAGAACTTGGACATCCACACCTGCTTCAGCTCAGAGTCGCTCTCAGCCTTGGGTCTTGGGGTTTGAAGCCCAGATACAGATGCTGTGGTCTCCTTTCAGGACTCCTAAGTCCTGAGACCCTGGAGTCACCCAATGCCAGAGCCCTTACTTAGGGAGGGAAGGAGCAGAGGAAGAAGTGGAGGCCCACACCCTACCAAGTAGACAAATGAAGACTTGATGACGTACGTCAGAGGGAGAAGCCAGGCTCTGAGTGCCAGGCCTGTCCAAAGTCACCCCACAGTTAGGGCATAGCCAGACTCACACAGCATCCCCTGACCCTTTCCCCTGCCCCCGCTTTGTGGCCCACGGTTGCCAGGACGTCTGGGTGGCTCCCAGCTGTGCCACGTTAGCCATCAACTCCCACCAGGGATTCAATTTCAGGCCCTGGGCCAGGTGCCCAGAGCAGGGCAGGGCAGGGATGGTGGTGGAAGATCATTCTGGGGCAGTGAAAGGGGCCCAGTTGGGAGCTGGGTCCACGTCCCAGAGGGAGTAGCTTGTGGAAGGGGGGGGTCTGAGAATATGAAGGGCAAAGGGTAGTCCCAGCTGCAGCTCAGGGAGCCCCAGAGAAGGGCACTGGGGAAAGAGGAGCAGAAGAGGGAAGAAATAAGCTGTACAACACTGATCTGGGGCTCAAGCCGGAGGGAGCTGAGCCATCAATAATTCAGCCCCTAAGATCACGTTTCTGGCTTTAATTAACCAAGAGCCTCTTCAGCCATCCTTGCCAAGCCTGCTGACCTCCAGGCCCTGAGGGGCAGTGGGAACCAAGGGGTGGGGTTCTTGCTTCTGTTCTGCCAGGAACCTGCTTGGTGACCCTCTCTGGGCCTGGACGTTGCAGTAGGTAGTCACTGAGGACACCTTGGCAACCTGAGCCATACACCCTCAGCACCAAGTAGGTCCAGAGGGGGTCATCCTGATTTCTCTGGTGTTGAGAGAAGGGATGGGAACCATCATTTCTCGATCACCTTCTATGCATCAGAAACTGAACTAGGTGCTATACATCTTCTCATAAAATCCTCACAGCAACTTTGTGAAGTATTATCCAACTCACTTTACAGATGTGGAAACAGGCTCAGAGGGAGAAATCACAGGGCTGAGGTCACAGATCTCGTCAGTGCCTGAGCCCAGCTCTGTCTTTCCCTGCACCTCTAGACCTCCCATTCCCCCAGGTAGTACCTACCTGTTGTGATGGTCTTCGGTTCATAAGTGGGATGGTGGTGCACAGCTGAAGAGACAGGGAATCCATAATAATCCAGATCCCCACCCCCAATTCCCATCAAGACCCCAACCCAGGCCCACCCAACACACTTTCAAGCCTTAGTTCACACAGTTCCTTCCACCAGATGTGCCCTCTTTCCACTCTACCTTTAAGTGTCATCTCTGATGCCACCTCCTCCAAGAAGCCCTCCCCCCATTCCCTTCTGAACTTCCAAAGTCCTCACTATGGTTTAAAATAGAAGAGCTAGCTCCCCCAGCCTCTCTACATGCTTGTCCTAGATCCTCTGGCTGCACCAATTTACAGAGGAGGAAACAGGCCAGAGAGGGGAAGGGACTTCTCAGTGAGCTAAAGGCAGAACTGAAACGGGACCCCGGTGTTCGTGGGCATAGTCTACTCTCTGGGAGAGGCCAATTCCATATTGGAGGCAGGCTCTGACTGGGGACACCTCAGCCCCTTCCCTCCAACTTGACTTAGGCCAGCAGGAGCCCCCTTACCTGGACATGACTCTGAGCGGTTGTAGACAGAGCAACCTTCCTTGACCACCTCAGCTTGGGCCACACAGTGTCCTGGTGGGAGAAGGTTCAGGGAAGAGGTTTAGGGGGTGGGGCCAAGGCCTTGGTGTTCATAACTGGGGGCACTAAACTTGGGGAGGGCCTGACTCCATACCTGGCTCCTCCGGCTGACACTGCTCCCACACGCAGCCAGTGAGGTTGTGTGCTCTGTTCCCCTCCACACAATGCTCACAGAGCTTCAGCTGTTTGCAGGCCCCTCGGACAGCTGGCCAGATGTTCATGCGGAGCAGGGCTCCCCGCCCAAAGCCTCGAGCTCCTTTACCTGGGAGTAGCATGGGTGCAGCACTTTGAACCCAAGCTACAGCCCCCCTTCCCCACTTCGGTGGATCTCACCCTCTGCACACATACACTCACCTGGATCCCCCAAGCCCCTCTGCCCATCTGCAGTTTCCACAAACACATGGTTACACACACCAACAACCTCCCTGACATTCACCCAGAGCACCCTCCCTTTGCATACATCGGGAGCTAACCCCCCATACACCTAGGGCCGCTTCACTTCCATACACCTGAAGCTCCCTCACACCTGGCGCCTACACGTACACACAGGAATCCACACACAGCTGGAGTCCCCTTCTACCCACCCCAGGAGCCCCGCACACATGTGGAAAACTCCCCTCCCGCCCCCCCAACCCCCGACTGCTCCTGGCAGGCGGCTGGGTGAAGGGTGAAGGGCACGCGTTACCAGCCACAACGAGCTGGGCACACAGGAGGAGGCAGCAGCAGCCGCCACAGAGCGCAGCCCGTAAGGCGCGGGGTCCCGGCGCGGCCATGGCGCGGAGGCGGAGCCTGGGGGTCGGGGTCTGCGGAGTGCTGGTGTGTCGCGTCCCTTCTGGACTCGGCTCCGCCGGGGTGTAGGGAGCGGGACCCGGGCAACCTGGGCGAGGCCAGGTGGGCGTGGCTCTGGCAGGGAGGGGGCCAGTGACGCCACCAGGTGGGGCGGGGTTTTGTGGTCTGAGGCGGGGTCAGGTAGGGCGTGGGTAGTGGGCGCGGCCTGGTGGGGGCGGGGGTTCGGGGTCTGGGGCGGGGCTCCTGCAAAAGGGGGCGGAGTCCAGGACCGGTAGCCGGACAGGTTGCTGGATTCCCCCACCCTCAGTTTCACGAAAACTGCTGCACTATTATCCCTACTTCACAGGTGAGGAAACTGAGGCTCAGAAAAAGTGAGTGACTAGTCGGAGGTCACAGAGTTAGTGGCAAAATCTGGATTTGAAGCAAAGTCACTTTCCTGACTTCCGGGCTTGCGTCAAGGGCGTCCTCCAGCCAGGCCCCAGGACCGCGAGGATCGGCCTCCAGGCTCTGGCAGCCCACCTCGCTTCACTCGTTGCACCCTCCTCTCTTCTGCCCCTCAACACACCGCGTCTACCTCTGACCCACCACATCCCCTCTGGCCAAGTCGGCGGTCTCATTGTTACTGGGACAAGTGGGCCTTTCCACAGCCTTCCTCTGCCTCTTCTGGTTCTTCTCTCTCTGCAGCCACTTCTCAGGTTCCTTAGAATACACCTCCTCTTCCTCTTCTCCCCATCCTCCATTCTCCCCTTTCCCCACCCCTCCCCTCTCCTTCTCCCCCTTCTCTACTCCTCCTTTTCCTCCTTCCCCCTCTTCATCTCCGGTGGCCCAGTTCAGTCCTGAGCTCTGTTTCTCCTCTCCTGGGGTCGTCTCATCCATTACTCTGCCATCAGTTCCCAACTGAAAGCCAACGAGTCCCATATCTCCATCTCCAGCCCAGTGCTCGCTCCCCAGCTGCCACACCTGTAACTAATAATACATAATTAACAACTATTAACGACTTACTACTAGCAGAATGTACATTCTACTAAGCAGTTTTACTTGCAGCTTCTCTTCTGATGTCCTCAACTACCCTCTAAGCACGGGTTTTGTTATCTCCAGTTTGCAGGCCTCTAGTAAAATCACTTGCTCAGGGCACACAGTTAGGAGGGGGCCCAGGATGTGGACCCAGGATCCAGTGAGGTCAGAGGCTACTCTCCCCTCTGCTATGCCTCCTGAGGGTCCATCTGCTTCCTGGGCACCTCTACCTGAGTGTGCCTCAGGCCCCTGAAACTGCCTGGTCTCCCTTCCCCACTCAGGGAGGCCCCTTCATTCCCCCCGGCACCTGATTGGAAACCATGGTCTCATCCTCACTCCCTCCCACTGTCTCAGCCCCCAGACTTTAGTCCTGCAGATTCTGCCTCTACGTCTCTCCTGTGTCCTGCTCCCTCATCTTCCCTTTGCTGGCCTCACACTGCCTCTCAGCCTCCAGGACCCTCCCAGCTCGGCCCTCACAGTGCAGGGCTGTCCTGAAAACATGGATTCAACCATGAAACAATTTTCAGTTCAGCTTGGCCTTCACAGCCCTGTGATTCATGGCTCTAGAAGTCTTTAGAAGTCTTGTGCTCACCCCAACATCTTCTTACCCTCTGAGAAAATAGAACAGCCTTTCCCCCAACACACACCCTCTTTTGTACCTCCTTGCCTTTATCCTATAGCTGTTCTCTCTCCTGGAGGGTCCTCCTCCTCTCCTGACTACATGTGTCTGGCAGACTAATCCTTCAGGACAATGCAAAATGGGCACCGCCTGCAGGAAGCCCTCTGTGA
Organism: Stenella coeruleoalba; assembly: GCF_951394435.1. Lineage (NCBI taxonomy): Eukaryota > Metazoa > Chordata > Mammalia > Artiodactyla > Delphinidae > Stenella > Stenella coeruleoalba. Next base: position 21,200,334 of record NC_137169.1, read on the forward strand.
CTGTCGTGGAGCAAGGCTGAGCTGCTGTGGCACTTGTCCCAGGTGGTGGATCCAAATCCATCTGCTTTCCCGCACCGAAGCCCTCATCCCCTCACCATATCTTGCCTTGGTGACTGCAGTGGCCTCCTGGTAGGGCTTCTGCTTCTGCTCCCCACCTCCACTCAGCAGCCAGAGCAATCCTTTGAAATTGTAAGTCAAATCGTACCATTCCCATGTTTAAGCCACCAATGGCTCACTGCTCTCCAATACTAGCATGATCTTCCCCCTGCCTACCTCTCTGAGCTCAACTCCTACTCTCCCCATGGCTCCTTTGGCTCCAGACACACTAGCCTCCTCTCTGTTCCTCAAACACATCAACTCTTTTCCTCCTAAGACTTGGTACCTGCTGTGCCCTCTCCTTGAAACTCCTCTATCCTCTCTTCAACTGACCTGCTCCATGACTTCCCTACTTAAAACAGGTCTCCTGGTTATTCTACATCATCATGCCTCCTTTTGTTCCTTCAGAACACGTATCAACTGTATAATTAATTACTCATTTGTTTCTTAGGCTATAAGTGAGTTCCAGGAAGGCAGGGACCATGTTTATCTTCATCTGTAGTTAACTCCCTGCACACATAAAAGCTAAGCAGGTGATTACCAAATACCATACTGTACCATCTTGTGACTGTGTACATGTTTGCCTGTCTCACTGGTCTGTGAGACCCTCAAGGGATCCCTACTTAGTATCATATTAAGTTTTTATTCGTAGATTGTCCATCTCCCCATCAGAATGGAAGCTCCATGAAGAAGGCAGAGATTTTTGTTCATTGCTGTATCCTCTGTGCCTAGAATGGTGCCTGGCAAATAGTATATGCTCAATAAATATTTATTGAATGTTCAAAATGCAGGGATATGGCCACATCATCTTTCTGTCTGCAGCACCCTCTCAAACCCAAGCCCAGGGGAACTGTCAGTGAATATTGGCTGAATGAATGAGTCAGTGCTAAGAATGTGTGCGCTGATGATGCCCAGATTCTTGGGGCTTGGACAAGGAGCTTGTGTAGACAGTATCTGTGTCTCTCTCACACACACCTCCCTCCAGAGCCTAGGCCCATAGGATTCTGCAGATTGGTGGAGAAGAGGTAAGAAGTCTTACCTGGAGGTGAGCCCTCACAGCCATCTGGTGGTCACCTGGGGAACTGCAAGTACTATCAGCCCTAGTTCAACTTCACTCCCAGCCCCTTCTGAGGAGATGGTGACATCTAGGCTAGAATGAAGACACACTGGATTTGGTTGCAGATGGAATGGCTTCAGATCCCAGCTCTGCCATTTACTGTGCAATTTGGGGCAAGTCCCTGGCTTCTCTAGGCTTCACCTGTGAAACGGGGATTCAGGACTCTTGTAAGTACTGGGCTCTCATCTGGCACCTGGTAGGTGGGAAGGACTGGAGGGGGGTGTCATTGATGGGAAGGAATCAAGGAGGCAGGGCAGAGGGCATGAGTAGGAGAGAAGAGGAAGGGCTGCCCCTTCCTCTAGACAGCAGATCTTTGCGGAAAGGAGACCTGGTTGGCAGCGATGGCCTCAATTGTCCTGTTGACACGGGGCAGTTTTGGAGCATGAGGGAGAGTATTCACATGAAAATCCACAGCCCCACTTGCGTCTCTTAGGTCTCCGGCGTTTCTCATGGTTAGAAACATCAGTGCACTCTTTTCCTCCCCGGCTGGCTGAGGATCGTCTCCATCATGAATGACACCGTACCTCTCCGGATCAGGAAGTTCCGGCCAACCAACTACTTCAGTGGAAACATGGTCGCTGATGTGCTTGTTTCCGAGACAGACATTTGGGGAAAAGTAGCCAAAATCTACAAGACCACACGAGACGTCATCTTTATACTTGGAGTCAGAACCCATTTTGGTGGTGACAAGACAACTGGCTTGGGCGTGATTTACGATTCCTTGGGTTATGCAAGGAAAAGTAAACCAACACAACCCTGCAAGACATGGCCTGCCTGAGAAGAAAAAGAACTCAAGGAAGCAGCGTAAGAAATGCGAGAACAGAATGAGGGAGGTCGGCGGACCACAAGGACCAGTGTTGCTGCCGGCAAAAGGAAGAAGTAAAGATTCTGCAGTGACTTTATCTGTGGTGATTTTGCCTATATTTCATGAGAGGATTAATAAACTGTGAAAAAATAGAAAAGACCACTGCTGCTCAGAATAGAAGATAGTCTCTCATACACCCCTTCTTTCTTTCTCCCTCCCTCCCTCCCTCCCTCCCTTCCTTCCTTCCTTCCTTCCTTCCTTCCTTCCTTCCTTCCTTCCTCTCTGTCTCTCTCTTCCTCTCTTTCTTTCTTTCTTCCATGTGCTTGCAGCATCTTTGTTCCCCGACCAGGAATGGAACCCGTGCCCCCTGCAGTGGGATCACAGAGTCCTAACCACTGGACGGCCAGGAAATTACCTCTCATACACCCTTTCATGCCAACCTCCCAACAGCCTTCACCCTTCTCTGAGACCAACTGGACAGTTGTTGGGACCCGGCTCTGATTGGGGAGAAAGTGAATACCTGGGTTCTGGGGCGCTAATGCCCCTGTATTCTCTCTGATGCCCCCGCCTTCCTTGACACCGTGCGTATTACTACTGTTTTCCTTCTCTGTTTTCCTTCTCTTTCTCTAGATGCTGCTTTTTGTTTAATCATCCTGTCAGCAAGTATTTATTGAACACTTACTCCATGCCAGGCATTGTTCTCCAGCACAGAACAGAACAAAGTCTGTTCAGTCCTGGTGGGGCTGACACGTACTTTTTTGGAAAGGAATAAATTTAGAATTTCAGGAGTGCTAAGTGCTCTGAAGAATAATAAATCAAGGAAAGAGGGCAAAGAGTGATGGGGAGGGGAGTGGTAATCTAGGGTAGAGGTCAGGAAAGCCTGCTCCTGAAGAAGTGACTTGGGTTCCGTGCCCGGAATGAAGTGAAGGGGTTCCAGGCAGAGGGAACAGCCAGTGCAAAGGCCCAGGAGCAGCAATATTCTCATCCACAGTCTGTGCTCTCAATGGCAGGGTTCCCTGAGGCTCCTCCTCACTCTCTGCTCCCTCCCCTGGGTGATGTCATCTACCCCTTGAACCTGCACATCTAGGCCTCCCAGGTGTCCTCCTCCTGCCAGATATATTGGCAGCCAACATAGCCAGTGTTGATAATGTGCCAGGCCCCTCCCAACAATCCCATGAAGAAGATACTAACATTGCCTCTATCCTATAGATGAGAGAATCTAGGCACAAAGAGCCTAAGACACTCACCCAAAGTCACACAGCTAGAAAATGGAGGAACTGGGATTTGAAACCAGTCTACACTCCTGACCACACCACCTGCTAAACACCCCGAACTCACCATGTCCAACCTGAAGTGCATTATCTTCCCCAGCCCTGACCCTATCCTCTCCCCATGTACCTGCCACCGCCTGTCACCTCCTTCTCCCTGCCCTACACTGACTGTGGGAGCTGCAGTGGTTCTGTGTTGCAGGGAGAAGTTGGTGGGGCCTACGATCTGGGCCGCCGCGGTTTCCTCAAGCCCTAACCTGGTCCCTGCCCCCCATCCCCATCCCACAGACCTGGTTGATTCCAGTGAGGATCAAAGCTAGAGACAGAGGGAGGAGGAGCAGCCAGTTCCCCTCCCCCAGAACTGGCCATACCTGTCACATCTGGAGAAGTCAGCTGAGAGAGGTTCCCTGGAGACAGGCAGGGTTGGGGAAGAGGGAGCTCCTTCTCCATGCCCTACCCTGCCAGGGTGTCTAAGATGGGAGGTTGAGAGGGGCCTGCCCTGGGGACTGAGCTGCTAGGTTTCCTGCTTCCAAGTTCCTCCCGGCTCCCCCACTCCTGCTGCTCTGGGGGAGTGCCCCTTACCACCACCCCGCTGGCTTTCCAGATCCTTGAATAAATAATTTAGGTTTTGAAATCTTGCCAGGCCCACTCCTCCCATGCTGTGAGGGCGCTATTGGGCTGACATGATTGACGTCACCCAGTTCCTTATGCCAGCCCCAGCATCACGAGGACCTGCCCTGGCAGCAACTTACCTGCCTGGTCACTGTCAGTCCAGACCCTCTACCCTGTCCTACTCACCCTGGGGTCCACTCACCACAGTCACCTGGTATCTTCATTCCAGGACCCTACAACCCTCATCACAGCCTTGTCACTTCAGCACTTGTGACAGGGTCACGGTGACCTGAAGTCCTATCACCTGGACACTCCATCTTCCCTTTCCTTTGCCACCGCCTTTTGCCACCCTGCAATCCCTGAACCCCATCATGCCACAGAATCACCCTGACACTGCTATGGTTGCCCTGGGGGCTTCCCTCTCTACCTCAGCGTCCCACTGCCACCATCCCCCAAGATCCTGTCACCATGATCATACCGTCACTGCCACCCACCTCCCTGTTCCCTCATGCTCCTGTCACCATCACCTCAGGGCCGTTTCGTCTTGGCAACCCCTGCCATCCTCACCGGGGACGCCCATTCAGCCCCATCACTCGGTTTCCGTCACCTGAATTCCATCAGCCTTTGCCACCCGAGAGTCCCATCACCCCACAGTCTATCCGCGTTCCCTTTCCGCTCCCCCTACACATCCCCCTCAACCTCCCGTGGACTTCCAGGCTCTCGCACCAGCGCCCCCGAAACCCCCGGCCCCTAGAGGGCGCCGCGTCAAGGACAGCGCGGGCCGACTCAGGAGGGGGCGGGGCCGCAGCCACGGTCGCTTTTTATGAATGGGGGAGCGGGCGGCACGAGGCCTCATTACTATGCCGAGCGGCGCGCGCTGCGCCCCAGCGCGGCTCACCCATTGGCCAGGCGGGCCGCTGACGTCACCAAACCGGTGGCCGGGGGCGGGGCGGGGTGACTCACGTCGCTTCTCCCGTGGCCGTGGGGGCTTCTCGGGGTCCGCATACACCCTGCGCAGCCTGGACCCGAGCGGAGCCTCCCCGGGGCCCGGCCGCGCCCGGTGCCGAGAGGTGAGTAGCGGGCCCCGCCGCGGACACCAGGCGTCCGGGAGGGCAGTCAGGATTCTGGGGCGCTGGGCAAGCGGTAAGGCTCGCAGCGGCTGACTGGGGTCGGAGGTCGAGACCAGGAACCCTGAGTCTGGGCTAGCAGGAGGGGAGCCAGTGTCTGAGTGCTGACAGCCGTCAGCTGGGTAGCCCGGCGCGGGGTGAGACCTCCTGCAGGGACCCGAGGCCCTGAAGGGACTGATGGTCATCTGAGTTTGGTCCGGCAGGAGGCGTCTGGGGCAAGGACCCAAGCGTCCGAGCAGGAGGAGGTGTCTGACTTAGGAATCCAGACCTCCGGGCAGGAGGCGGAGTCAGGCCTAAGATCCAGGTGTCCGGGCAGAGGGAGGGGTCTGACTCAGGGATCCACGCTTCCAGCGGGGGTGTCTGTTCCAAAGACCCAGAGGTTCAGGCAGAAAGAGAGGTCTGGCTGGGGACAGAAGTCTAGGTGTGTGTGTGTTGGGGGAGGCCGAGTTCCCAGGTGTTGTTACCCCAGGAGCGCAGGGTGGGGGCTGGCGGGAGCTTCACGAGCCTTCTCTGGGGGCGGAGTCTGGGTTTGGCAGTACCGAGAATCGTGAGGGGTCTGGTGAGCCTCAGAAGCTGAGCGTCATCCTCCCTGGTGGGGAGGGAGCAGAGCTGCTCTCAGTTTTAAGATGTTTTTCCCTCCCCCAGTCCTGGGCCTCTCCCAGCTTCTCCTGGATCCAATGGGCCTCCATCCACTCATGGTAGTCCTTCATCTTGCCCTCCTCTGGCTACACATGTAGGAGAAAGAGACCTGCAGGACTCAGGGAGTTGGAAGGGAGAATGAAGAGACCCAGGACAGGGATCCCCAGGAAAAGAGACTCCTGCTAGCCCGGTGGCATAGGGGAGGTTAAAAGTACCCTGGAAGGAGCTTCAGGGCAGGAGTGGGGGCGACAAGGCATTGGGACTCAGCCAGGTATCCTGAGGTGAGACTCCCACTGTTTCCAGACCCCTCCACTCAGCACCCAGCCCTGCCAGCTTCTCATAGGGCCTTTCTTCTACAGGTACCATGATGTGGGGTGCAGGCAGCCCCCTGGCCTGGCTCTCTGCTGGCCCAGGAAACATGAACACGAGCAGCGTGGGCTCAACAGAGGGGCCCACAGGCCCAGCCATGCCACTGCCCTCACCTAGGGCCTGGGACGTAGTGCTGTGCATCTCAGGTACCCTAGTGTCCTGTGAGAACGCGCTGGTGGTGGCCATCATCGTGGGCACTCCTGCCTTCCACGCCCCCATGTTCCTGCTGGTGGGCAGCCTGGCTGTGGCAGACCTGCTGGCAGGCCTGGGTCTGGTCATGCACTTTGCTGCTGTCTTCTGCATTGGCTCGGCAGAGATGAGCCTGGTGCTGGTCGGCATGCTGGCCATGGCCTTTACTGCCAGCATTGGCAGCCTACTGGCCATCACCGTTGATCGCTACCTTTCTCTGTACAATGCCCTCACCTACTACTCAGAGACGACAGTGACGCGGACCTATGTGATGCTGGCCCTAGTGTGGGGATGCGCATTGGGCCTGGGGCTGCTGCCTGTGCTGGCCTGGAACTGCCTGGATGCCCGGGCCACGTGTGGCGTGGTATATCCACTCTCCAAGAACCATCTGGTGGTCCTGGCCGTTGCTTTCTTCATGGTGTTTGGCATCATGCTGCAGCTCTATGCCCAGATCTGTCGCATCGTCTGCCGCCATGCCCAGCAGATTGCCCTCCAGCGGCACCTGCTGCCTGCCTCCCACTACGTGGCCACCCGAAAGGGCATTGCCACCTTGGCCGTGGTGCTTGGCGCCTTTGCCGCCTGCTGGCTGCCCTTCACCGTCTACTGCCTGTTGGGCGATGCCCACTCCCCACCCCTCTACACCTATCTCACCCTGCTCCCTGCCACCTACAACTCCATGATCAACCCCATCATCTATGCCTTCCGCAACCAGGATGTGCAGAAGGTGCTGTGGGCTGTCTGCTGCTGCTGTTCCTCTTCCAAGATCCTCTTCCGATCCCGTTCCCCCAGTGATGTCTAGTCGCATCCTGGTGACCCTTCAGCCCTGATCACTACAGAATTCCAGAGTGTTAGGTCCTCCAGGGCTTTGTTCCAACCCTCCAGCTCTGCACCCCAAGACCCAGCTGGTTCTGGAGTTCTAGGACTTTGGGTGTTTCACAGGATTCTGTTCAGATCCCTGCAAGGCCCAGCTGGCTCCATGGTTCTAGAATGTTCAGGTGGTCAGGGTTCCACTCAGAAATGTCGCACAGCCCAGCTGGCTTGGAGTTCCAGTATGCTGCTGGGTGTTTTACAGTGCCATTCCAAGTCCCTGATCTTCCCCCTCCCTTGACCTTGACCATGTCGCTTTACTTTTGAGTTTCTGAACTAAAGAGTCAGAGAGGTTAGTTACTCTGTTGATAGATAAGACAAAGATTTATCTGTATATATGTGCACATACAAAGAGAGTATCTATTATTATTTATTTATTTATGAATTTATTTATGGGTGTTAACGGGAAAAAAAGAGACCCACACCTTGAAATCCAGGCCATAGCAGGGTACTCCCAGTCCCCAACACCCTCATTTCTGACCTCAGTTCCTAGAGGGGGGAAAGGGAGAGAGAGAAACCACGTATTTTGTTATTATTTTTGCTTGTTTTTTATCAAAGAGATCATAGAAACCAGAGCCTTCTCCCAGGGCCCGCCACCCTCGGGTTTGCAGGGGGAACACACCAGCCTCTGGTTTTTTATTTTTTTAAGAAACCGTCACCTGAGAAACCGAGAATTCCTCTGCGCTGGGGGCCGGCTGCCCTCTGGTGGCCGTTTTGGGGAAACTGCAGCCCGGCCGGCAGCCGGGACCAGGCCAAGCAACCCCAGCTCCACTCCAGCGCCACAGCCAGAGCCTGGCGGCCAGGCCTCACCCTGCGGTGCCCTAGAGGAGGCAAGGGTGCGAGCCGACACCAGACCCCTCTGCCAACTGGGGTATGGTCCCCAGTGCGATCCCTATTCCTGTCCCTGGCCCAACCCTCAATAAAAAATGATTTTGTGATAAATTTGTCTGTGTGTGCAGGGGGTGGAGTGGGGCCTGATGGGGGACAGCCTGGAATGGGAGGATCATGCCAGGCCTGGGGGCCTGTGGGGTATATGAGGAGCTGGAGACCCAGGTGGAATGTGGCCGGCAGGTGACACCTCCCACCCCAGGATGCCAATCTGATGGGTCCCCCTGCTCAGACACAGGCACCGCCAGGCAAGAACCCCACCTCCCCCTGGGGACTGGAACCCCTGTTGCTAGACCCTTTTGGGGTTGAAGATGCCTACATCGTGCCCACATGAGCTTTAGCTTGGGCTTTGGCATGAAGTATATACTCAAAGCATGTAGGTATTCTTAACAACAGCCCTTCCCAGTCATGGGTGTTTGCTGTGTGGTAGGCACTGCGCTAAGTGTACTACACCCATTACCACATTTATGCCTAACAAGCATCCCATGGCACAGGTAATAATAACTTCTCCATTTTATGGATGAGGAAACTGGCTGAGGGAAATTCAGTGGCCAGCTCAAGGTCATACAGCTAGGAAATGATAGAGCCAGAATTCAAACCAGGAACACTTGTTTCCAGAACCTGTGCACTGTCTACTGGCCAATGCTCCCCCATCTCCTTCCTTCCCAACCCTAGGGCTTACGACATTCTGGACTCAGATTTGTATTGGGGTTCATTCTCACAGCCAGCTGCCACATTTTGGGAGGTGGCTGGTTGGGGTCTGTTCATTCAGGAGCTGAAAGAGCTTTTTTGCTATGCAAAGGTGAGTGATGGTAAGTGTGTGCGTGTGCCCTTGTGTGCATTTGAGGATGTAAGTGTTCAGAACCCTGAATTTTGGTGTTTGGGAACCAGAAAGGACATGTTCAACAGGCAAGGGCAGGAGCAGGTTTGGGGTGTGGCTGAAGAGGAAGCTCTGACTACCCAAACCCCCCATCTTCCTGGGTGGGCAAAGCCTGGAGGTGGAGCCCTCAGGGCATCTCCACTGTACAGATGGGGAGACTGAGGCCCGAAGAACAGCCACTTGCTCAAACTCACACAGCTGTGCCAGGCTAGGACTCAGGTCTTTCTCCATTTCCCTGGCCAGAGAGTTCTGCCTGGTGTTCAAGACCCCTCCCCAGTAGTAGCCACAGGAATCCAAGGGGAGTGGACACACCAACAGGGGCTGGGTCAGAGCTGGTGGAGGGCGGCCCTGGGCCTAGGTACACATAGCTCCAGTCCAGGCACAAAGTGGGGAGGGTCCACCAGATCTGGCTGAGGCTTCTCTCTCCCCCCACCTTCCTGGAAGGTCCCTGGGAAAAGACCCCCACTCAGGAATCACCTGTTCTATGGCAAACATCACACACATCACCATGGTCCACTGGGTGGTACTATTGCTCTCCCCACTTTACAGAAGAGAAAGTTGAGGCTCTGAGAGTAATGGGTTTTCATTTATTCACTGCTGTCCTCATGGACAGCTTAAATTCTCGCCAGGGGAGACAGTAATAAAGAGATAAGCTAAAACATGGTAATGTCAGAGAGCGATGAGTCCTCAGAGAAAAACAGAGAAGGGGCACAGGGAGCGCGTGTAATCTCTAAAAGAGGGTGCCCCCAAAAGGTCTTCCTGAAGGTGACGTTTGATTTGCCTAAAGTCACATAGTAAAACAGTTGAGCTGAGATTTGAACCCAGGTCCATTTGACTCCAAATCTGTTTCTTTCCTAGGTGAGGGAATGGGTTTCAGGAGCAGCTCAGAAACAGCAAGCAAGGAAACCAGGGCAGGGAGCTCTGTCCCCAGGCTAGGGAAAATTTGGGGCTCTCCAGGCTACCCCTAGACCTTTGGGAGGGGCGGTGTAGGAACAGGCCTCCTTGCTGCCTCCGCCTCACTCCCAAGGAGCACCCACCAAGGACCAGAAGGAGAGGGGCCAGGTGCCTCTCCTGCCCTGGGGGGGCTTGGCCCTTTGCTTCCCCATCCTAGCTTCTGGCTCCAGGGCCCAGCAGGGCCGAATGCTGGCCAGCCTCATGTCTGCAAGGGCCTGTGATGGACCCTCATGCTGTGAGTCCTCGTCTGTCTGTCTGGGTGTGGCTGTGTGGTGGATCTGAGACATTTCCGGGAGCCTGTATCTGCGGTCTCTGCCTTGGGTCCTGGGCCCACCCTGAGGGTGTCTGACTCTGTCCCTGGGTTGGGGCCTCTGTGCGTGGTGGGGCTAGCTGGCTTCTCCCTGCTCCCGGGATTCTTCAGATACACCTCAGGTCTTCCCTGTGCTTCCCGCTCTGTGTTTCCTCCAGGAAGCCTCCTTGGCTAAGCCCTCCTGTGGCTGTAAAGATGCGGTTTATACAACACACCGTGCTGCGCTTCTCCTTAGTAAATATTTATAGAGAAGTCTTGCCTTCCTCGTTCCCCTAAAGGCTGTGTCCCCTCTCCAACTGAGGGTCCCTGAGAGAAGGGACATGTCTGCCCCCCCAAACTGAAGCCTCTATGTCTCTTTCAGCCTCAGACTCAGCTGGTGCTCGGCCTGGGGCTGCTCAGCACCACATGCCTGTGTGTGTGCGCGTGCGCGCCTGTGTGTGTGCGTTTTTTGGGGGGGAGTAGTCAAGCCTTCCAGCCTCTCTGCCTTTGCCAGTTGTCCAACCCCATGCCTGACCCCACCCAGTTGCAGAGGCCTAGGAGGGTGAACTGGGCAGTGGGGGCTCCCTGGCTTGGGGGAGGCAAAGGCTGGGGCTCAGAACCCTGCCTCTCTGCCAGGGTAGGCCTTGGGGTGGGGGTGGGGCCCACCTCTCCTCCCCTCCTTCCCAGGTCCTGTGTAGAGGAGGGGGGCAGCCCCCGCCAGGGCCATGACCGCCTCTCCCTGCAATAAGTGAGGAGACAGCAGCTATTAATATAAGATGAGTTCACGGGCTCACAGCTTCTGCAAGCTGGAAAACAGGCTCCCGGGGCCGGGGGCTACGGCAAGTCTCGTCTGTCAGATTCTCTCCTGGAGCCTGGAGCCCATCAGCCCCGCATCCCCCTACAGGCTGAGACCTGGGCGCACACAGGCACGTGCACACAGGCACACACGTGGGGGTCCAGGCCTCTGGCTGTTCAGAGAACACACACACATGCACACATATCCAGACACGCACATATACCCAGATGTATCTGCATACTGGTACGCACACCTGTGCACACAGATATATCATGGTACATATGTACACGGACCATGTCAACTTCATGTGCACATGTTCGCATGCAGAAGCACATACTTAAATGTATGCAATGCCCTTGCACACACATGTATACACAGACACTTATCCTTATATATATATGTGTGCACACAGGTCCAGACATGCTTGCATACCCAGACCCATCTGCATACCACTGCACACCCACATATACACAGGCACAAAACTGCACACGTGCATACAGATGGCATCCACAATCATGTCCATACATTTGCATACAGGACTACATGCAAGGACTTGAATGCACGTACATGTCTTTTGCACACAGTGTACACACAGTCACACAGGCTCCTCACTGTGAGTGCTCAGCAACCATGAATTCACAGGCAGACCCTTGGCTTCCAGCACCATCCGGCTGGCTCAGTCTCCCCTCCCCCAGCCTCATGACAGGCAGCTCATGCTCCTGCCAACCCCAATGCCCGCCTTTGGCTTCCCGCCCCCCGGGGGTCCCCAGATCCCTGATTAACCCCCTCACTAATTGGCCACCAGCCCCTTGACTTTGCTGCAGGCCTTCTCGGGAGCTGGGAGCGAGAGGCTGCAAATTGGCCAAGCAGGATGGGTCTGGGGAATAGAGTGCGAGGTGGGGGGTGGGGGGTGCTATGAGCTCAGGGCCTGGCTGGAGCCAGGCAGGGCACCCCCTATACCAGGGCTGGGGGGGCACTGGTATTGTATTCTCATGGGAGGGCACTCTAGGATTCATGTGTACCCAGTCACCTGAGCTTTCCCTGAATGCACTTTTACACACACTTACTAGTCATGTGGGTGGACATGCCCCACCCCACTTCTCCACACAAATGCATGTGAACATCTGCACACAGCCAAGTACACTCACGAACAAACCCAATAAGCATACAGGCAAAATCTTGCCTGTTCATAAATTCAACCGCCAGAAACACAAAGACCATTTACGTACATACATCCAAACATACTTCACCTAAACACACAAATGTATCACATGTATACAGGGTTGCAAACATACAAATTTACATGTTACACATGCCTATGAATGTACACCTAAGTATACCTGTAGGTGCGCAAGAACATACATCCACATCTGTGTGTGCACACCCGTGGAGTCCAGGCATGCGTGCACACACCACTCCGGTGTGTGCCTGCCTTGATGAACTAGCAAGTAGCCACAGGATAGGGAGAACCCCCATAGCCAGCCACTGGCTTTGCAGAGGAATAGGGAGCTTGAGGTTCCTGCAGTCTATAGGCAGGGGTGGGGAGTGGTGGAACTCAACTAATGCCTAAGCCTGGTACTTCCTCTTGGTTCTCAGCCTTCAGGGCAGAGGTTCTGGCTTTTGCTTCTGTAGTTCCTGTCTCCTTGGCTCTGGACCCAAGCCCATAGGGTGTTCTACTTTCTACCAATGCCCCAGGCAGCCTGGGGCATTGGAAAGAAGAGGGTTTCTATTTCCATGCCTGCTGTCAACTTGCTGTGTGACTTCAGACAAGTTGCTGTATCTCTCTGTGCTTCTGTTTCCTCAACCATAAAATAGGAATAAAAAGCTTTTAAAGTCTTGGTAATCCTTGCAGAACTGGCCTGAGGAGTCCATGGGGTCATGTTTATAGGTGTGCCTTACTCAGGAACACGTCTGGGAGAGGTTAGTTTCCAAGATACTGAGATACCAGGGGGCTGGGGGTGGGGGGTGCAGCATACATCATCCTGGCCAACCCCTCATTGAATAGTGGAAGAAGCTGAGGCCCAGAGAGGGAGCAGCAAGGTGGGAGCTAGAAGAGCTGACCTCTGACTTCTCAGCCAGGATATCTACTCTTCTTTAAATATGTATGCAGAGCGTCAGCAGGTGTGTGCACAATTCCCCAGGTAAGGGTGGGGATGGCTGCCTGCTGTGGTGGGAAGGTGTCTCTGCAGGACTCCTGCCACCATGGTACTGACAATTCTACCACGAAGAGATTCTTTTGGGTGTGAAAGGCTTATTTTTTGTCTTCCAGCTTCAGGCCCCCCACCCCCGACACCTCTTCTCCTGGGGCTAAGGCTGGCTTGGGGAGCACCTGAAACAGCTCCTAGCCGCATGATCTGGGAAGGAACTAGCTGACAACCACCCCAGAGCAGAACTTACAGGAAGTGGTGCCAGGTTGCCCTGGCCGCTGGGTGACCAGGAGGGGGCAGTGAGGAACTGGCGGAGGGAGCACGAAGGGAGGGGTGGCTCCTGAGGACTTTGTGTGAGGTCTGCTTGCACCTATGTGTGTTCCTGTAACTGTGTGCTGATCTGTGCCCTTGTTTGCACAAGGATAAGACTCTCTGTGCAGTGTGTGCACATCTCCGTGTGCATCCATGTCCGAGTGTGCATAGATGCACCCATCTGAACAGGTGTGTGCATATACTGAAGGCATGCCCGACGGAAGCCCCAGCCCATACCTAGGGAACTCACTTTGTCCCAGGCAGTTGAGGGCACAGGGTACTTCTAACTATAAAGGTCTAGGATAGCCAAACCCTCAGTCTAGCCCACTTGATTTCAAAGTAAGAGCAAAAATAACCATCACCTATAAAACTGGGCACCAGGGGGTAGGGTAGACTGTAACAGAAAACCTTTAACACACCCCCTCACACCAAAGACCATGATGCTAGATGGAGAGATTCTGAAAACGGTTTAAGTTCCATGGTGGACAGAGCACAAGAGACCCATGTGCAAACTATGGCTCTGCTCCTGGCCAGCTATGTGACCTTAAGCAACTCAACCTCTCTGAATCTTTTTCTCGTGTGTAAAATGGGAGACTCTTGGTTCATGAGGTTGAAATAAAATGTATGCAGTCTTGGGCAGGTAGTAGTAAATGCTCATTCTTCTCAGGATTAGCCCAGAGAGCTGAAGCTCCCAAGCGGAGGAGCCGGAATTCAAGCTCAGGCCTCCTTCTTCCCAGAACCACATTCCTTCCCTCCAATTCCCCACCAAGGGCGGCTCCTGACACCACCATTTTGTCTTCTCCCAGGGCGGGCGTCTGGCTGCCTGTCAGTCACCGGCCTCGGGAAGCCAAGTGCTGACTAAACACAGGCCTGAGCAGAAGGGTGGAGCGAGGGGCTCCGCCCGGGGCGAGCTGGCTCCCGCGCCCCCTCCCCTGCACCCCACCTCCAGCGATGAGCTCAGAGTGGCTGGCGCAGCACTTGCTGACAATTCAAAACTTCTGCCCCCTCTCCTGGGATGCCAGCGGGTGACTCTCTCTGAACAGCAGGCGTGACCAGCCAAGTCACCAACCCTGCTCCCAACCCTCTCCCGGGGCCACCGCACTGTTTGCTGGGCCCAGAACTGGGTGTCTACTCATAAATTACCCCCAGGGACAGTCACCCGCAGCAGCTGGGCTCGGAACAACCGTTGCTTCCTGGGTAGGTCATTTTTTGGGGGTCAGAATATAAACCCAGCTCCCTCACCTTCCCAGGCAGAAGGGGCATGCAGCACCCTAAACCTTTTATCGGATTCCATTGTAAATCATTCTATTTAAGGTAAGTTGCTTGGGTCTGAGAGGCAGACAAGATGCCGGCCAGATGTTGGGAGGCAGCATCAGCATTCAGCCTGTGTTCCTCTCCTGCCTGATGCAAGGAGTCTCCCTGGCCCCAGCACCCCCCTCTCAGCCAGCTGAGGGCCTCTAGGTCCCCCAGTTGGGTCTCACCCTAACCCAAAATGGTTTCCGGCCTTCATTCCCCCACCTCCTGCACAGGGTGCACCATCCAGGCCCAGAGGCCTCCCGCCCTCCAAGCCCACCCACACCGACCACCCTCTGGAGCTCTGGCCACCACCCGTGGCTATCAGTCGTCCCCTTATAAATGCTTCTCCCATTACACACATATATGTGCACACACACACACCCCAGAGGTGGCTGCATGGTTACAAAGACTTTATCAAATTATTTAAGATGTTGGCATTTATGCATTCGCATGTATACGTAAAACAATTACACAGAATCTTCAGGTCACTGGGGTGCTAATGTGGTACACACACGAGCCTGGCAGGGACTCAAGTAGGACCAGGCTTGGAGGCATGGGGCTTTGAAAAACTAGTCCTCCTTCTAAGGACCTGAGAGGAATAGGGTGACAAGGAAAGGGTCACGTCAGGGGTCTGGCTTAACCCCTGAAGGTTAGAGCTCAGAGCTGCATCTCAAGCTCTGTTCCCATCTTCAGGGGAAGGGGACTCATTTTCAGACTGTAACCCCACTACGTAACAAGCCCACTCCCTAAAATCTTGATGTGGCAAACACACCCAAGAATCCACTGGACCAGGTCCTCATAAATATATTTATATCAGAGAAAACAAGGCACTTCAGGAGCATGATGGCTCTCTCTCCTACACATACATCATTCTAGACAGAAAGTAAAAATTGGTTAGTTTCTCAAGTGAGTTAAGTGACTAAAGTTAATACAGTAACAAAATTGTTCCCTAGCCCTTCCTGAGGCACATCTCTGGGTGACACCTGGTCCCAGGTCGGCTGAACCCCGGTAGAGCTCAAAGCCCCCAGGAAGCCTGACCTCTCTCCTGAGCAAAAGCCCCTGGCCTTGGGGTCACTGCCCCCCTCCTCAAGCCCTGAGGTCAGGTGAGGGGGGTTGCAGTGGGCAGCAGGCTGAAAGCAGAGCTGGGACACGGTGGGAATGCTTACGCAGGGTCACCAAAGCCACAGAGACCTCAATCTGTCCGAGATGGCGCTGCCGAGCCGGAGAATCGGCGCCACGGGAAGAGATTTCACATTAGCCCTGACAACACTGCCTCAGCTCTGCGGTGACACCGGCCAGGGTCATTTCTGAGGGCGCTGGAGCTTCCGTTGGAGGCGAGCTGGAGCTCGGGCCAGCTGCTCGGAGCCTCCAAGGGATCGCTGAGCCTGCCCCCTCCCCGTGGCTGCTCCCTTGGAATGTACTCATCTCACAACCAAGGCAGAGTCACAACTCACTTCTGACACTGCCGAGTGGAAGCTGGGCCCCTGGGCCACAGGAATGGGGGCAGGTCCCCTGGGCTGGGCAGAATGGGGAAGGGAGGCGGCTCCTTGGCTTCAGCCCTTAGAGTCCTTAGGGGCCATTGCTCCATACTCTTACCAGCCTCAGCCCAGTTTAAATAATCACTAAACTTTGCATTCTACAATTACAGGATTCCAAAGATAACACAATTACCTGCATAGGGTCCTTTATCATCTTAAAGGGCTCTGTGTTTAAAGAAGCTTTTTTTTTTTTTTTTTTGGTGCACATATGCATAAGTAGAGCCCAGAGGGCCTCTCGGCTGACTGGGTCCCCAGCCCCCCGAGCTGAGGAGGCTTCGCAAGGCCGGCTGCTACAAAGCGCCGAGCTTGGCTGCATAGATTTTAATGAGAGCATCGGGCAGAGCTGTGCTGTTGCTCTCCGGGACTTTCAGATCATTACCAAACCAGCTGTAGGATGAGAACACAGCATATCGAAACCCTAGGAGGTCACTGAGCTAATGATCTAATCCTACCTTCTGCAGGCAGTGGCCCTCCCCACCTCCTCCTGCCCCCAGCCCTTTCCAAGGCAGACTCCGTCCATTCCAGAAGCCAGGCCAACACGCCCCCTTCAAGGTCAGAGAAGAATGATAGTGAGTAGTGCTGGCTCCCCCTTCTCCGGAAAGGAGGGGGATGGGGGTAATTTAGTCAAAGCCATTAGGCCCAAACCCTGGCCTAGCCAGGCCCCAGGACTCCTATTTGGGAGAACCACTGCCCTCCACCTGCCACTTTGGTCACTGCTGGGTTGCAGCCGGGGGCACCTTCGACAGCCATTTTAGAGTTCTGAAGAAAGCACCTTCAGCTTCCAGAGTGCACAGTGGGAGGCAAGGAGGGGGTGCACACCGTCTGGTACGCTCAGCACTGGGGCCTGACGCCAGCCCTGTGCCAGAGATGTGTGATCTAGGAGAGGAAGGAGGGCACACTCTGGAGCAGCCCCTGCAGGAGGGCACGCTGGCCTCTAAAGACTCGGTCCCCACGCCCCAAGTTCACAGCAAGAAGGCTGAGGGGGAGATTCAGCCAGGGCACAGCGGCAGTACCCACGATTACACCCTCTCCTCAAGCTGGAGGGGTTGATGAGGGCTTTGGCAATTACTATAACCATTTGCTGTGCTGGGTAGAGACAGATCCTGTTTCTCTTTGTTTCAGGGCTCGGAAAGCCGGAGAAGCCGGAGAAGCCAGAAGCCAGTTTCAGCACAAGAGGCTACACAATAGTTAGGGCAGAAGAGAAGAAACCTCACTGTTGGCCAAAGTTGACCAGTTTTTTTCTGAATAATAGCACCTGTGTATTAGCTCTGGGAAAAAGGGGGAGTGAGGGAGGGAACGTCACTGTGCAGTGAGGAGGGGAGCTGGAAACAAGACCCAGAGTCCTTCTGCCTTTCGACCCTCCTCATGGCCGCCAGCCGCCAGCGCCCCCTGCCCCGGGGCAGCTACCTGCAGCGGCCAGCCCGAGGGACTGAAGTTTCTACAGTTGGAAGGACCTATGCTTAAACTGGGGAAATAAAAGGGGGAGGAGTTGCAGAGGAATTGAAAGCAGCACCTGTCACGCTGCCTACCCGCTTCCTTCTCTCACTACCTCTGGTCCCCCAAAAGGGCAGCTCTCAAGGCCAGGTGCTTGGCTGGTGATAGGAAAGGGGGAGCAAACAATTACAAGAGAGGCCATGAGGGTCTGAGCAGCACTGATAGGCCTGGCACAGGCCCTGAGCCCTTCTACTGGGACCCCCACCTGTGGTGAGGTCTGAAGTAGCACAGAGCCAAGAACTGCTCTGCCCGGGCTCCAGCAGGTGTCCACCATTTGGTCCCAGAAAGCACAGGTAACTTGGAATCAGGAACTCTGGGGTCTAGCTCTGTCATCATCCAACTGTGTGACCTTGAGCAAGTCACTTCCCATCTCTAGGCTTCAGCATCATTCAACCCAGTTCCGCCTTTTTCCAGTCCTGCAGTTACAAGTCTCTAAGCTTGGCTCCCGAGAGCCAGAAGAGGCCCAGATCCCTGTGTGTCAGGGCTAGTTTGGTCGTGAGTATTAGAGGTTAGAACCGGGCTGTGGTGCTTGGAGGCACCTGGTGGTGAGGGAGGGGCATTTAAGGAACGTGGAACACCACATTCAGGAGAGGGACCCTGGGAGGGAGGGAACCACCCCTGCCTCCAGAAAGGCATTGTTTCTGAGCAGAGGGGTAAGACATTTCTTTAGGGGCTGGATGGCTCCTGGAATAAAGGGCATCCAGACATAGAGATGGCTTAGCAAAAGGCAGCCTCACCCTGCTGATGAGGGCAGAAGGGGGAGGCACGGGGTATGCGGCTGCTCCGCCCTCTCAGTGCATGGGAAAGGGGCCAGCTGTGTCCAGGCAGGCTTTAGGACCAGAAGATGGCTGGCATTATTCAAAGTAGCTGAGGGCAAGGATTCTAGAAGACCACAGAAAACGGCTTCTAGGGGAAGGCACCAACTCCAAATTTAAATCCAATCAAAGGGATCTGCTTTGGGGTTTTCCCTTCTCTTCAATATGCAACAGTCACTTGAAGGGAAGAGGGAATATCTCAGCTACTGAACCTCAGGAGCCCCATGGGCCTGACCTCGGGGAGATGGGAAATACATGTTGATTTGGAGGAAGCACTTGGATATATCTTTGGTTGCTTCAGGGAAGGCTCTGGCCCCTTGAGATTCTTTTTTTCCTCCCTTTTTTCCCCTTGGGACTGTCGGGGTAGGCATCAAAGGAGGCAGGTAGGAAGGAAAGAAAAAGGAAGCGGGCAGCAGGCAGAAGAGTTAATCCGACCACTCGTCCTCATCAAACTCAGAGGAGTCATCTTCTGAGTCGCTGTACTCCACAGCAATGCGACGTGACAAGATGGTGGCCACGTCGTTGCCCACAACATCCCGCTTCTCTTGTTCCCGCTGCTCCTCAACCCTGCGCAGCTGAAAGCCTGGTGGGAGAGAGAGAGAAGGGTTAAGGGGTGCGTCAGTCTCCGAATCCATCCAGGACTGTGGAAGAGGGAGCAGTCCCTGGTGGTGGTGGGTATTGGAAAGGACAGTGAAAAAGAAGGACCCTCTGGGAAAGCAAGATCCTCAGGACAAGAAGTAAAGACAGGTTTTATGAAATTGTGGCCCCAGTGCTACAGGTGTGTCTGAAAGGAGCCTGCCATTCTTCCCAGTTTCCACGCTTCCCAGTTTCTCAGGCTGGTGAGGATGGTACTTCTCCCAAGACTGAGTGGGGAGTGGCTGCCAATCCCCTCCTAGTGGGCACTCAGTCTGCCCAAGTCATTGTTTTCATGAAGCTCAGCTGCCTTAGGTTGTCTCCACTAGACAACCCTTCAGTTCCTGGAGGATCAGACAGAAGAAACCACTCCAGTCCCTTGGGACCAGAACCGGCCTCTGACAGAAAGAGAATAAATGCCCCATGATGGTGAGATGATGACGAGGGAGGGGAGGAAGGTAGGGTGAAAGGAAGGGAAGGGGATAGGAGAAAAAGGGGAGAAGGAAGGGGGTGGGAAGTGGGGGAGAGTAGGGAGGAAGGATATGAAAGGCAAAAAAGTGGAGGACAAGGAGTGTGTGAGTCCAGCTGAGGAAGTACCTTCTAAGACAGTGATTCTTGTTTTTCTCTGGGGCACAAAATGGATGCAAACATACACAAAGCATAAATTTCCAAGGAGTTCAAAGATCCCACGATAAGAAGTCTCTACTTTAAAGCAAGGTGGAAAGAAATATAAACCTCTGTATTTTTAGAGTGAAGCCTTTCTTCACGCTGATCTGAGGTCTTAATCTCTCCCCACCCAACGAAAGCTATTCCCTTGGAAGGTCGCAGAACCCCTTGTCCACCCTCCAATCAGTCTTCCAGCTGCAGAAAGACAAGGCTTCATGATCCCGGACCCACCATTGGGATTTTACCTTGACGGATGGCTGAAAGCAAGTCGCTGCGGGCATCGCTCACAGGAGGCAAGGAGGACTTGGGCTTGGTGGTGTCAGAAAGTGGTGAAGGTGCAGCAGGCTGGCCATCTGCACCACTGAAAGGGGGAGGAGGGGGCCCCGGAGGAGGGGGGGGGCGGGGGAGGCGGAGGTGCTCCTCCTGCTGGTTGGGACAAGGGAGGTGGTGGCAGAGGTGAGTAGTCAGCTGCTGGCGGTGGGGGAGGAGGTGGAGGGGCAGCAAAATCGGGGTGAGGTGGGAAAGATGGGGGTGAAGGTGGTGGTGGCGTCCCTGGAGACCCAAATCCTCCAAGCGGTGGTGGGGGTGGAGTGCTCATCATCGGAGGTGGAGGCGGAGGGGCAGGTGGTGGAGCAAACCCAGGTTTGGGGCCTGGCGGAGAGCCCAGAGGAGGAGCTGGTGGTGGATGGCTTGGGCTGACCACACTGGATCTTTTGGGCCCAGCTAAGCCAGACCCTCTTTGGATACTGTCTGCTGGGTAGCTAAAAGGACAAAGCAAAAAGACCCACCATCACTCTCAGGATGCAAACCTCCACTTTTAGTTAAGTTTATCTATAAGCCTAGGTTCATTTTGGTTGACAGTATCAATTCATTTTGCCTCAAACAGAAAGAAGAACCTGGGGATGGTCAGAACAGACCAACAATGGAATGGGCACCCTTGTAAGGTAATGAGCATCCCATTAGCAGAGGAGTATAAGCAGAAATTGAGAAAAACTACCTGAAAAAAGTGGACTTAGGATTTTTCCAACAGGTAAGGGCTGGCCAAGATCCTCTCTTAGGTCCCCCTCAAACTTTTCAGCTCTCCAAGGGAAGGCACCCTTCTAAGAAGAAGGGTCAGTTCAATCTTGGAGCCAGGACTAAGAAGGCACGCAAGAAAGAACTGGAATAAAAATTCAAACACCACTACCCACAGGCTCTGCTCCACAGGCTATTAACATTCACCAGATCTTATGAGGGCAGGAAATCCAAGCCAAGCTGACCGAACCTGAGCGGGGTACAGATTTAGGTGAATGTACCTTCAGTGCTCATGTGGAAAAACTTGAGACAGAACGAGGGCCTGAGGATCAGCAGAGACGGGAAATGAATGTGCTGCCAGACTTGACCCGGGTTGAGAGAGAATTAAGGTGCACCTCTCCTGGGTCAGGCCTACTTGACTGAGGCTGCAAGGTCTCAGGCCATGTGTGAGACTGCAGGGATTCTTTTTCCACCTTTTTATCTGCCCTACACTAATAGCTACTCCTTAGAAAAGCATCCATCTTGGAATTTTCCATAGACCTTCGAGCCTTAGCTGCATCCAACATGGCAACAAGCAGGAAGTGATTTGGGAGGCAGAAGGAGACTTGGGATTAGTGGTTTCAAGCGCCAAGAATGGGGCGGGCGGTGGGGGTGACAGCACTGCTTTAGGTCTCCATCTGAGGGGTCTTCAACATACCCCATCTCTGATTAAACAGTGTCCAAGGAGACAAGCATACTTTTCAAAGCTCTCACTTGTCAGGCATCAGAAAGAAAAGTAACTATGAGGAAACACTGAAATCTAACACTCCTCAGATCCCTTCCTCTTTCAGCCATTACTTGCTAACTCTTCCTCTATATACCTCTGCCAGGGACACTGACAAATACCAAAATGGTCAGATTCTAAGTTTCATCTCTTTTTCTTTTGTTTCCTTCTTTCTGGAGATTTTATCCACGGTGAAATGGACCAGAGGTGACAGGAGAAAAGGGTGACTATCTTCTACGTTCCTAGATAACTGGGAAGGAGGCTGTTCAATATTTTATGTACAGCAGGAGATTATACCACTTTATGTCATGCTGAGTCAGAGCCAAGTAAAAAAAGCAAGAGATAAGTTGGTGACTTCTATCTGCTCAGGTGTAGCTAGTAGTTAAGAACACAGGCTCTGGAAAGAAAGCCTGACCTGCTTTCCAATCATGACTGACCTGCTTTCCAATCATGACTCTGCCTCTTACTGGCTGTGAGATCTTAGGTAAGTTCATTGACCTCTCTGTGCTTCACTATTTACTCATCTGTAAAATGGGTACCTATCTCAAGAGGACTCTTGTGGGGATTAAGTAACATATATAGTGTTTGGCATAATGCCTGGCACTTTACAAACACTTAATAAATACTAATTATTTCTATTATCTAGACACACTTGTCTGGAGTCACTTTAGTGGTCCTGGCCTGGATTTAGAACTCTTACTTTGTTCTTGAGCATTTAACCACCCCTAGTAGATGGAAGAGGTATCACCATTTACCTGAATTCTGCTGGTGGGGGAGGCAAGCTGTCCTCAGAGAAGGAAGGAGAAGGCGGAGAAGTGGAGTCTGACTGTGGTGGTGGTGGGTAGTTGCTTGCATCCACGTTATCAACAGACCCAACGCTGCCATTCTGGTACACCAAGGTGGGTGGATACCTGACAATGAACCCAATGACAAAACTGTCATTTAAAGTCTGAGTGGTACTCTCTTGTTTTCTTAAAAGACCCCATAAAAATGCATTTGATACAAAAGCTATTAGGGAGAAATAAAATTAGTATATTTCTCATATAGTTTCTGTTGTACTGAAGTTTTATTTTAGGACTAAATATTCTATTGTTAAATATCTCCCAGGACTTCCCTGGTGGCGCAGGGGTTAAGAATCTGCCTGCCAATGCAGGGGACACGGGTTCGAGCCCTGGTCCGGGAAGATCCCACATGCTGTGGAGCAACTAAGCCCGTGAGCCACAACTACTGAGCCTGCGTGCCACAACTACTGAAGCCCGTGCGTCTAGAGCCCGTGCTCCGCAGCAAGAGAAGCCACCACAATGAGAAGCATGCGCACTGCAACGAAGAGCAGCCCCCGCTCGCCCCAACTAGAGAAAGCCTGCGCGTAGCAACAGAGACCCAATGCGGCCATAAATAAATAAATTTAAACAAACAAAAAACCTCCCAGATATTTCTTTTGTTTTTTCCCCCACTTGCTGTAGTTGTAATTTATTTATTTAAAAAGAATTTTTATTGGAGTATAGTTGATTTACAATGTTGTGCTAGTTTCAGGTGTACAGCAAAGTGAATCAGCTATACATATACATATATCCACTCTTTTTTAGATTCTTTTCCCATATAGGTCATTACAGAGTACTGAGTAGAGTTCCCTGTGCTATACAGTAGGTTCTTATTAGTTATAACATAGTAGTGTGTATATGTCCAACCCAATCTCCCAATTTATCCCTACCCTCTCCCAGATATTTCTGTTGGATTGTCTGTAGAAATGGGACTGAACCCAGATTATCAAAACCATGCTGTTCCTTTCCCAATGTTGGCCTTGTCAAACCCAGCAGTTCTTTGAAATTCTCTCCCAAATGTTAGGAGCAGCCCAGACCCAAATCCCAAAGTCTGTCTTGCAGCAAAGGGCAAAGCCAAGCCCCAAGGCTAGTGAGCTGCAAGCACGTGACTGGCACACAGCCTGGTTTTGAGGTCGGCAAGCCTCTGGAGCGCTCAAAGGCCAAGGAGGCATCTGATTGCAAAACCAAGCTGAGGACAAATGCAAGTTGCTGTGTGGTAGTTAGACGTGGTCTCTTATCTAACAAAAGGAGCTGCTGATTAAAGTGGGAAAAAAAAAAAAAAAAAAAGTGGGGTGCTAGGGCTTGCCTCACGAAAACCTGTCCCTCATAGCACTGGGCCTTGGGTGAATTTGCTCTGGGTGAACAGCAACAAACTTCTAAACAAGCACGAACATACCAAGCAGCAGCTAACAAAATGTGGCCTGTTCTGCTCCACCTCCCGCTTCTTTCCACCATTGTTGGATTATAAGGAACTCATCTAAAGCAGACCCCAGGGAGAACAGAGTTGGAGGGAACTAACTGAGTCAAATGATGCTCTGATGTGGAAAATCCCCAAGGCCTGAAGCCCTATAGACTTGGCATATCTCTTTACAGGCTCACCAACAAGCATGTCCAGGTAGAGCAGCCATGCAGCCTGATCCAAAGTCCTTATTTTCACCACCTCAATACACACACACACACACACACACACACACACACACACACACACACACACACACACACACACACACACAGTTGGTCGGCATCCTGAACATGCTTCTGCCCTTACAGTCACTGAACCTTCATACAACAAGGGCCTGTCTGAACAGGAGGGACCACAGAACAAAATGGCCCCTTTTTATTGGGAGGTGAAGATAATGGAGGTACCCTCAGGGCTGATTCCCCTGTAGAAAGAAAGGCTCATTTTTCCTCTCACCATCCTCATCACTCTTTAAAACAAATCTCTTAATCTAGGAAGAACAAGTGTCAGAAGTGTCAAGATTTCTAAAAGTCAAGATTTTCATGGTAGAATTATTCCTAAAAGCAAGAACAACTCAACTCTTTCCTTTTATCATTCCTAGACACCCGGCATGGGCTGGCATGGTTCTCTGACAGCCAGGATGCAAGGTATTTAGGGGAAAAACCAGGGCGACATTTATGCCAAGCAATCGTGGTGACTTGGCTTTGAATGTCACACAGGTCGGACACCAGGATAAGCATCAAACCAAGCTTTAAAACCATTTTTTTCCTTTTAAACCTCTAGTGTGATTTGGTGTTGGGAAATGGGGTCAGACTGACATCTACCATTTCTTCACGGAAATATATAGCCTCAATATTGGCCGCACGACCTTTCCCACACTGTCTCTGAGGTCTGCTTTCAGTCCCTTGGCCAGCCTCTCTCCCAAGACTGACAAAGGCTGACTGAAAAGTTGCTTTGGTGATGTGCACAAATTCTCTGCCTGGCCCTCCCCACTCCCACGAAATGCCCAGCTCTTTAGCCACAACCTTCAAATCAATGCTCTGGAGGCAAAGGCCTCCCAAAGCCACTTTTCTTCCCTTTCTAGTCTTTCCTTTGAGTGCCTCAGACATACCAGTGTCTGGCAGAGCAAGGGCACTAGAAGCCATAGGCTTTATTTTCCAGACCACTCTCGTCGCCAAGTCTCTTGATTTTTTTAGCAAATTTTAATCACCAGATGGAGGCACTTTAAAGTAGCTGATTAACAGTGGTATTGATTTAAGCCACACAGCAAGACTTCAGGGGGTATGAAAGGTGTCACACCAGAGCTGTCAGACTGTTGCCCCCAGGTGCCCAGCCCCTTCAAAGAATGCTACCAAGAGGAGAGAAGCATCACCTACCCAGAAGGCCCCAGCTTTTCTTTGGATTCTACAAATTCTTGACCCATCTTCATTTTCTCCCACTCTTCCTTACGTGTCTTGATTTTACGTGGGTTTACATTTCCTCGATTTGGATTATCCTTCTTCTCTTTCTACAATGAAAAGAAACAGAAAAGCCTTAATAAACATTTCCCAAAGTTCTTCATTAAAATTCCACCCAGCTTCATGGATATATACCCAAGAGAAGATTTGCCTAGACAACATACAGTAACTATAGAATTTACAGAATTGCTGGGTTTAGAGTGACCTAGAGGTCATCTAATCCAAACCACCTCCTGGGCTCAAACACATTTCCTCAATCCCATACTCAAACACCTCTACCCACTACCTCTTTGGGTAATTCATTCATGTTTTTCAGCAGCTCCAATTGTTAGGCAGTTAGTAAACAGCTATTTATTATTTGTTATGCCGCAAAGGTCAGTCAAGAGAGAAGAGAAATAATGATAGCAGTAGATATCTGGGACAGATATAAGGAAATAGTTAAAGAACAAACCAAAACAACCAATGAAGAATTCTTCAGCCTGTGCAGCTGCACTAGCCCCTGGCGCTCTCTTGGGCCTCCCGGCAGCCATGCTAATGGGATTGTGAGGTTGCAACTGGTAGGTCATATGCTTACACACATCACTGGCAGCCTAAGGGGAGGGGAGCATCTACCAAAACCAGGCCTATGCCCCCACCACTGCCTCACCCAACCAGTAGTCAAGGTGTTAAACCACTCTTGTTGCAAATCAAACACTGTAGAGCCTTGTGCTGATCTCTGAGAAATGAGCTGCAAAACTGGCAGGGAAGGGAACTAGCCTAGCTTGAGTGTCCAGCAGAGTCAGGTGCAAATTGCAAGAGAAATAAATGGTGAATAGAAAAGTCAATTTCTAAAACTCAGCCTGAATATACTCAATTGTTAATAGCACCAGGAGGAACAAACACATTTTTGGTGTGATTTATACTTTCATCTTGGTTGTGCTTGGAGTGGACACATTTTTTTTTAAGAGTCTCACCTGACATCCACGCAAGCAGCCACTCGGAATGATTACTTAACGTAAGACTGGCTTCCTTTTTATCCCCCCTCCACAGTCGTGCCTACTGATGTGTAGAACAGAGGCCCCTTTCCCCTCACCCTATGCTTTCTCTTCTCTTTCATGATATCCTTGGTGTCCTGCAGCATCTTCTCCTTCCAAAGATCAAAGAAGTACGAAGGGTCTGTGTAGAATTTGAGTGCCTCTTTCCCATCGTCCCTTGGACAGAAATGAAGACAAGTAGCTGTCAGTAGACAGATGAGCTCCCAACCAAATCCAATATTCCAAACACCTACCAGTTAGCAGTTTTTACACTGAGGAATCAAGAAGTCATTCAAATCGACTGCATATTTCCTCTCCCATACCAGCGTTCCAAAGCCCCTGAATGGCACGGCACCTCTTTACTTATCTGGCTTTTTAAGAACCTTAGCCTTACTTTCAATTCCTGGTAGAGGAATTTGCATGGTCAGGGCAAGAATGGGCTATAGCAGCAGGGATCCTGATTATGGCTAATGATCTCCATGGCCGCAGACACCTCCCTGAGGACATTCTGATATCTTGGCACATTAGATGGGATTTCTGTCACTGGTTCCCCTACCACCATCAATTGCCCAGGTCTCTGTAGGAAGCGTTAGTGGCTTTCTACCCACCCAAAACCTGTGCACACATGTGCAGGTGCACGTGTGTACACATGTATGCACATACACACATGAATGTGTATATGTGTGCAGCTGTTATTCTTCTGTAAATACAGACAACCACAGCATTCCACCTACTTGCTTCCTTCCGGAAGAGCTCAGCATCCACCCCCACCCCCCAGCCACAAGGGGGCCCCAGTGAGAAAAGATGGCCAGCTGTTTTATGACCACAAGATTTCATTACCATCTCTTAGTGGCTGTGAAAGAGGTAGAGTGAGCTACTGAGTGTCGATGTAGAGGCATCTACCAGACTCGACGACCCTGGTTGGAATCCTGCACTTTGGCATGGCTGAGTCTCTCCCATTCTCCAGAAAGCATGCACTTAGGGGTGGATATTTATTTTAACACTACTCTGAACTAAAAAGAACTGGAAAGGTAATTCTTTCCTAACCTCCAAGCCTATCACAACACACAGAAACCATTTCCTAATCATGCACTAATGATTTTTATCTTAAATCTTGTTCTGAGTTAGCCACACCACCACTCTTTTCTGTTAGGCTAAATCCAGAAAACTGAGAGGAGAATGTTAAAAAGGAAAATACCCTACATTAACTGAAAAATAAACTTGTCTTACCATAGTCCCTTCAATATTATCAGGTGTGTAGTCTTTTCCTGCCCTACAACCCCTCTGCCCAGATCCAACTAGGCTAAATGATGCAGGCTAGAGAGTCAAATCTACGCCCTGCTATGTTAGCTGGCCCCTTTGAGAGCCAAGGGGCAAACGTAATTTCACACAGTAATAATAATAGGATAGATGCCATGTACTTCCTCTGTATCTGTGTGAGAAGCGACCATGCTCCTATTCTGGCTCTGTGGATCAGGTGGGCGTCCTTGAATTTCACACACATATTCTACTTTGCAGTACACCCATGTCTCACAGAAGACATCTGCCTCCAGCTATCTGTAATTACTTTTACCTGTTCCAAAGATAGTTATGGATGCGAGCAAGATAAATATTCGCTTTCTGCCCCTGCTTGGAAATTTTTTGCACGATAACACTAGAGACTACTAGAGGGGAGGGGCTTTAAGTTGTCTATAAGACTACCTTTTTCAAGTCCAGCCACAGCACTGTAGGTCCTTTCAGAGGGGAATGATGAAAGGATGTTCAAAACGAAGTGAACGACACTCATTTGGAAGAATGCCAATTACTCCTTAAGCTCTGGAAGGACCCTCAGGGCCCAGAGCAGCCAGTCCACAAGGCTGGCCCCACTAACACGCCCAAACATCTGGTAATCTAGTGGTTTCAGAGTAAGTGGGAGCCTTGCTAGAATGTTGCCCCTGGGATGCATGCTATAGGACTGCCTTGTAACAAAGTCCTTTTGGTTCTATAATAACTAAATTCCTTGGATGGAATCCAAGATGGACCTGGCTTGTACCAAAGTAAACTCTGCAGCATGCAATGCTATAGCAAACTTTCAATATATATTATATTCACTATGAGTTTAAGAAACCAAACAATAATAAGTGGCAACTGTTTATATGGTAAACGTTAGCTTCTGCTGCCACAAGCAACTCTGGGGTAGTAGTATGCTTTTTGATACAATCCTCTGATGTAAACAACATCTTTAAATAAAAAGACAATCTAGTGTTGTTAACCACAGGCTGAAAAAGGTAGAAGCTAGCCAGGTTACCTGTAAGGGGTCAGATTGTTGAGAGGTGGAGGAGTATCACAGGTGTTGTATGTTTCCAAGACAGGTATGGGGAGAGAGTTTCTGTCAAAAAGCTTCTGGTCTTGAACGGTAGAGCTTCTGAAGGCCTTTCGGGTGTTGATTCCTTGTAGTGACACTGAAAGAAGATGGAAGGCATTAGAAAATGGATGACAGGCTATTTGAGCAAACACTGAGTCACACCAGTCGGAGAGGCCTCAGCTGCTGCATTTCTTGGCTGCGACTGTCTGCAGCCAGGTTTTTTTTTTTTTTCTCTCCCCCTCTGGGGAAGCCCCACAAGGCTGTCAGCAGCCCAGCCATTTCATGACTGAACAAAATGAGGCAACACAAAGGTTTACTATGTGGCCAGATCTAGCAGGCCCCTCCTTAGGAGGAATGAATCTTCCAAGTACTTTTATGGTAGCAAAATACGACTGGGGGGAAGGGGAATTTGAGAAAGAGGGGATTGGGGGAATGGGAGAAAGGGAGTGTGTGGAGGTGTGGTAGAGATTAAAAGGTTTCTTTACATCACCCAGGCTTGTGTCGTTTCAAAGCAGAACTCCATAGGCCTCTGTGATTTCTCCCCTCACTTTTTTATAAATCAGGAAAAAAAAAATCCTAAGCAACTGCTCAGCAGAGCCTGCAAACGCTGAGCTCAGCTTCCTTACCTTCTTCTTCCTTGGGATCCAGCTGAGTGACTTTAACTTGTAGGCGGTCGACCCTCTCAGCAAGGGAGCTTACTCGAGAGGCAAAAGTATTTGCCTGAGTGAAGAGCTCTCCAAAAATGTCCTCGGCATATTTACCTGAGAGAGCAAAGAAACCAAGTCACTAGTGCCTAAAAGTGACATACATGGTCAGAAAAGCTGGCTACTAAAGACTGTATTTCCCACCTCCCAAACACACCCACCCACCCCTCTAAGATGGTTCAGGCTACGTGCAGAGCTTGCTCCTGGAGACAGAGACATACCCTCCAGAGCCTGGGCAGCCTGCACGTGCTCTATAACTAACAGAGTCTTCTTGGCAAAATGAACTGACATGGAACTCAAAACAGGATGAATAAAATCAACAGGTGTTATCCAAAAAACTAATCCTAGAAGAGTGGAGAGTATGTCTATACATTTGCCTATAGCCCTTAGCCCTTTGCTGCTCTGTAAAAGCACCTTGTAAAAGTGCTTCTGGAAAACAGATTGGGAGTTAGAAGGACCTTCTATGTGTTTACAATTAACATGAAAAATAAGAAATCACATCCTTAGTGGAGCCCCAAAAGTACGCTGAACAACCATGATGAGATGTGGTATCTTTGAGGGGCCCTGAACTTACTAACAACTCATAATAGAGACATAACTTCTTCTAAGAGGTGAAAAGGTTATTTTATGTTTTATGACCTACAACTTTGAAAGTCTTTGCTTTAGGTTATAATCCTTCAAATCTACATCTCAGGGAACAAGTGGAAAGCTGAAACATTCAAGCTCTCCCTGAAAAACAACATACCAGTGGTCTCATTCCACAATGTCTTGTTTTTTAGAAAAAGAAAAGAGTTCCGTACTTTCAACCCTGGAATGCAAGGAGAATTTGCAGCCAAAGAAACATAAAAGCAATCTGACACTACCTCCATATTGTCATTCCAAGCCACAAAGCACATTCTTGCTAGAATGAAAAGTGGTGCATACGAATAAATACACCATCTGAGTTTGTTACTTGCAAGGTGAAGGCAGGCATAAGTTACTGTGCCCAACCAAAAGATCATTTCTTTGAGAACTATTTAAAGTAGGCTCTTACTTCAGTTTCTAAACTACATTTATTCTTAGTCCATACTTGAGGGGAAAAAATTAGATCAAAAGGCCAAAACTGCACCTTCAGGGTGAAATGCAGCTCACTCAATGTAACCTGGAAGGTAAGGATAAGACCAATCAACAGCATATTTTGAATTGCTGGTAAATTTAGTCAATAAACAGTTTCTAATCAAGGAAGAAGCAAGTCTTTGCATACTGAATGGTTCTGTGATCTAAACAACCATGGGAAGCTCCTGAGCTCAAAGGACTGAAATTGGCTAACAAGCTGCACTTCTACAGGGCAGGTTGAGAATCCAATCTGATCCCTGATAATATGGCTAAGTCGTATAAGAACCATACTGTACTGACTCACAGATATAGAGAACAATCTAGGGGTTACCAGTGGGGAGAGGGAAGGGGGGAGGGGGGCAAGACAGGGTAGGGGATTAAGAGGTACAAACTACTGTGTATAAAATAAACAGGCTACAAGGATACATTGTACAGCATAGAGAATAGAGCCAATATTTTATAATAACTATAAATGGTGAATAACCTTTAAAAATTTTGAACCACTATGTTGTACACCTGACACTTACATAATATTGTAAATCAACCATATCTCAAAAAAAAAAACCCCAAACCAAAAACCATACTGTATCATGCTTGCCTAGGTAACGAATAACTGTGATCAGAAGACTATATAACAGAGAAACACACATTAAGCATAGAAAATAAACCAGGCTCAAAAATATATGTTAACCATGCAGCTGTTCTGGAGGAAAAGAAAACCCCAAGTCAATTTACCCTTAGGTCACCGCGAGAGTACGCAGGATTTCCTGCTCCTCAGTGAAGGGAGCAGTGATAGTGGGAGTAGAAATCAGTGTGGCACAATGGTTTGAGATGAAATCATACAAAGAACCCCACCATATAAAATGGTAACATTGAGAATGCTATTTGAAGGGGGAGTGAGGTGGAGTGAAGGCTTCCCCACTGTCACGTTACGTCATGTCAGGCCCTAGGTATACTTAGAACTTCAAGATGATACATGGAAGAAGCAGTAGACTTCAAACCAGAAAGTCTGAATTTAAGTCTCAGTTCTTTCTACCTACACCTGTGTACTTTTCAGCAAGTCAAATTCTCCCAGTCTCAGTTTCCTCATCTATGAAATGGGGACAACTATATCTATCTCACCAAGTTGTCACAGGATTAAACAAGCCAAAAATGTAAACTCTTTTTCTAAATTAATTAATTAATTTATTTTTGGCTGTGTTGGGTCTTCGTTGCTGCACGCAGGTTTTCTCTAGTTGCGGCAAGTGGGGGCTATTCTTCGTTGCAGTGCAGTGCACGGGCCTCTACATTGCGGTGGATTCTCTTGTTGCAGAGCCCAGGCTCCAGGCACACAGGCTTCAGTAGTTGTGGCTCGTGGGTTCTATAGTGCAGGCTCAGTAGTTGTGGTGCACAGGCTTAGTTGCTCCGTGGCATGTGGGATCTTCCCAGACCGGGGCTCGAACCTGTGTCCCCTGCACTGGCAGGCGGATTCTTAACCACTGCGCCACCAGGGAAGTCCCTGTAAATTACAGGTTACAATGAGACTCCTCCTTATATTGCTCAACCATATCAGATGACTTGTGTTTTTTTTGGCCACGTTGGGTCTTCATTTGCTGCACGCGGCCTTTCTCTAGTTGCAGTGAGCAGGTGGGCTACTCTTCGTTGCGGTGCACGGGCTTCTCATTGTGGTGGCTTCTCTTGTTGCAGAGCACGGGCTCTAGGCATGCGGGCTTCAGTAACTGTGGCACACGGGCTCAGTAGTTGTGGCTTGCAGTCTCTA
Organism: Stenella coeruleoalba; assembly: GCF_951394435.1. Classification (NCBI taxonomy): domain Eukaryota; kingdom Metazoa; phylum Chordata; class Mammalia; order Artiodactyla; family Delphinidae; genus Stenella; species Stenella coeruleoalba. The sequence goes on from NC_137169.1 coordinate 21,232,560, forward strand.
GAGTGCAGGCTCAGTAGTTGTGGTGCACGGGCTTAGCTGCTCTGTGGAATGTGGGATCTTCCCGGACCAGGGATTGAACCCACATTCCCTGCATCGGCAGGCGATAATTTCACTTATTTATTAATTAGTAATTAATAATTTCACTTATTCAGATTACCAAGATAGATCCACTATCACATCAGGACATTCATAATAGACATCTACCCCATTTTGCAAGATTCCAGAAGCAGTCTTCAACTTTTTTTTTTTTCTCTTAGCAGTAGTTTTTCAAATGAAATCTTATGTGGAAATGGAACAAGTAAAACTGATTTTTAAAAATATGAAGCTGCTCGTTTGAATTTGAGTGGGAGTCTTGGAGCCCCCCAATGGCATGGACCCACTGTACTCAGAAAACCTAATATCATAACATATCTTTTAAAATTTTATTTATTTATTTTATTTGGCTGCGCTGGGTCTTGTGGCATGCGGGATCTTTTTTTAGTTGTGGCATGTGGAATCTTTAGTTGCAACATGTGGGATCTAGTTCCCTGACCAGGGATAGAACCTGGGCCCCCTGCCTTGGGAGTGTGGAGTCTTAGCCACTGGACCACCAGGGAAGTCCCATAACAAATCTTAATGACCCAAGAAGGGGTTCCCTTTTCCTAGGTGGTCAGGATACTGATTCAGAAGTGCTGGCTGGCTGGCTGTGCCCACATTTCCTAAGATACGGCAACCTAATATGTGAAATGCCAATCTCACTGCACTGAGGGAAAATGAGAATCCTGGATATGCTATCAGGGAGCAATTCATGGCTGTGAAATCTTAGTTTTGTGCTTTATTCATTCCATAATCAGACTTTCCCTATTAGACCAAGCACTTCCGGCTAGAATATAATACATGAGGCCAAGGTCATGAGCCTGAAGCACATATGAGCCCATTCCTGCACCCCTCTCTGCTAGATGAAATCCTAGTCATCTTTCAAGGCTCGATTCAAATGTAACCTCTTCTGTGAAGCTTTCCTTGACTCTCCCTATTCCCGTTATGTTCCCATTCCCCATAGGAAATATTCCTTCCTTCCCTGTATTCTCTGTGCACCAACAGCATGGAAGCATGGAAAGAGTACATGCATGAATCATTCAGCAAGTATTTACTGAGCTCCTACTGGGTGCCAGGTACTATACAAGATAGACACTGGGGTTCAAGGACAAACAACACATGATTTCTGCCTCCAAAGAACTTTCAATTTAATATAGGAGATAAATTTCAATATAATGTGGCGGGTAATAATACAGGCATGTAATAGGATCTCAGAGGGGTACTCAGTCCAACCTGGAGGAGGAGATCCCTGAGCTGGGTGGGCCTTGAAGATCAGCTACAAGGATGGCAAGGGCTCTCCAGGCAGTGGGAACAACAAAGCCACCACGTCGAAGTACGAGAGAATATGGTCTGTCTCAGAAGCTACAAGTAGTTGGTAATTCAGTTTTTCTTCCTTCTTTTTTTCCCTTTTTAATTTTAAAAGAATCCCTTAAAAAGACTGTAAAATGGGAGAAGACAGATTACAGAAAATGAGGCTGAAAAGAAAGGCAGGTCTTAAAGTCTTGAATGCCAGGCCAAGGAACTTAAATAATTCCATAGTGAGGAAGAGCAGAGATAAATACATAGCTAACATTTATACTCTTATTTTAAAAACACTTTTTAAACTGCAAAAGTTAACACAGACTTAACTTTTAAAAATTCAAACAATTCAGAATTATAAAAGTAAAAAGTAAGATTTTAGTTTTGGGCAGACCACTCTGGCAAGAGTATAGGTTTAAGATTTATAAGATTTTATACAATTTTTAGGTTTATAGATTTAAGGGGGTTGATCAGAGAAAGGGAGGCCAGAGGGAGGCTAGGACAACAGTTTAGGTGAGAGTTACAGTCGGTCTAAACCAGGGCAGTGTTGGTAGAGACAGAGAGACAGGAGACAGAACTGAGAAATTCTTAGGAAGTCTGACTTTGCCTCTGACTGCTGTGTCTGCAGGCAAGTTACCTTACTTTTCTGAGCCTTCATTTCTTCATCTGAAAAATGGCAATGCCAACATCTAACGTCATAGGATTATTAAAAGGATTAAACGAGATAATCTATGTGAAGATCCTATTAAAACCCGGCTTAAAGTAGGCAATCAACAAACGTGAGTTCCCTTCTCATCCTCTCCCCATTCTCCCCTTGAGAATTATTTATTTCTTTCTCCTCTGGTAGAGTATGAGCTCCTGGAAGGCAGAGACCATTTCTTACTATTGCTGTATCCTCTCAGCATCTGGCACATAAAATATGTTCAATACATGTTTACTGGATGAATAAAGGGTCAGCTAGCTCTACAACCTGAGGAAATCTTGTTTCCACAGGCACAAGCCAACCCTGTCCCTCCGATCAACTTCCTCAAGATAGGAATGCTCTGATCACAAGTGGGAGAGTGAGCAATGGCATCCAGCAACACTACCCTGGAAAAACACCTGAGAGAGCATAACTCCTGCTGAGTGAGAATAAGAAGTATCATTAGCTAGATGTCCTTTGTCCTATAGAGAAGGAACCAGTGTGTGACTGACTTCCACCCATTTGGCTTTCTCAGGGTGACAGAAGCAGAAATGATGCTTTTAAGAAGCAGTGAGGCTCTCTGCAGCCTTCATGTGCTTCCTTGTCAGCCATACTGCTGTTGCACTGCTGTCAATGTTCCTTTGTGTAAGACAGACACTGGCGGAGTTTCATTTCTTTCTTGACGCCCCATCCAGGTTTCCCTAAGCCCTGGATCAACTGAGATGGCCTCTGAGCTAGGTGATGGCTTAGGAATCTCAGACCCCATACATCATATGGTCACAGACCTCTGTCTCCTCAGGCACCTATTTTCAAGGCAGGGCCTATTACTATCTGAGGGGGGATGCAGGCTTTCTTGATATTCCACTGTTTTCACTAAGGGCGGTGATGCAATAGGAGAGGTGAATGTCTGAAATAATTCACACCAAGATGCTTTTGCTAAGGAAGATCACTAAAATGGCATTTTGACAGAGGTTCTTATGGGAGCTGGAATGGCACTAGACAAATGCAGAGCCTATCCAAGCATCTGCCCTTCCCATATCTCGGCTCCAAGCAAACAAAGTCATCTTAATTCAGAAAGAAATCCAAACCCATGCATGTACCCCACCCAAGGCAGTCTTATTCATTCTTATCAATCAAAAAAAAAATTACAGTTGAGCTGGCTTTCCCTCAGCTCCAAAACAGACTAGGTTAACCCCCATCTTCCTCCTAGAGAAGAATGGCTCCAGCTCCAATTTGTGTCACTGTGTTCACACAGCTTGCAAAACTCCCAATACCCCAGAGACTACAGAAGTAATTTGTACCCTGAACTTGGACCTGGGGGCTTGCAGCACAATAAAATGTGTACCAAGGCAGACAAGTCAGCCAGAATCTCTCTGAATGCATGTTTGCTTTACTTCTCTTTGGGAAGAAAAGCGGGGGGGTGGGGGGGGGGGTGGGGGGGTGTTGTGTAGATAAAGACTATTGGCACATTTGAGGCTTCAACAAAGTCAGGCTACGTCGAATAGCTTTGTGCAATTACAGGCACATTCCCCAACCCAAGATACTGCTCTGTGAACCTCCCACTTTACACACAGAGAATTCTGCTCTGTCATTCCATCTGCAGTTTCTGCTGCAGCCCTTCCTGCCACCCTTCCCACAGATTTCTTTTGAAGCAGGTGGAGGGGGAGGGGGAGGGAACCTAGAGGGTGGTGGTAGATGAAGAAAGGGTTGAGGGGAAGAATCTGTACCAAAAAGGAGCCTCTCTTTGGGGAGGGGGTGGGAGTGGGATAAATTTTCGCACTACCTAGGGAAGGCAGATGGGGGAGAAATAGGAACACGGAGGAGAAGGAAACAAAATAAAGAGCACCAACGACCCCTGAGGGCAAAGCACAGGCTCTCTGCGGCACTCACTCAGGCTGCCCAGCTGTCGGATGACATTTGCCAGGGTGATGTTGGTCATGCATTCCAGCTCGCTTCTAACGCTAGGCAACGTCTGACGGCACAGGTGCCTTGGCTCGATGTTCCTCGTTACTAACGGCATGGTGGACCTGCTTCAGGCAACGTTCTGAATGATGAAAAACAACCTAAAAAAGAAATAACAGGAAAAGTATTACTCAACCACAAATTCCAGGCACACCAGGGCTGTGAGTCTTTTTTCCTTTTGTTTTGCTCTGATCTGAACAGCTTTAAAAATCTTCTATCTTTTTTCTGTTTTAAGCCCTCCCTTACCCCTACCACCCCTTTTAAAGGTTTGCCATTAGAGGCTTGCTGGATAAGTTTAGAAATTCTGAACTGGTGACTGCTGACTGAGGGTACACAGGCAGCATAAAAACCTAAAAACCTTAAAATAACAACTATGCTCCAACTAACAAGAGTCTCCAGAGGCAGGGACACATGGTAAGAAAACAGCCCATTCAGCAAGTCCTGGATGGTATAGATCTTAACCTTGGGGGGTCCACAACCAGAACAGATCAGATTCCAGATAATCAATTATAAGAATCAAAAAAGAGCTTTTGTCATCTGACAGTCTCCACAATGAAATTAAGTTGCCAATAATGATTCTACTGATCTGCAACAGGACATAACTTCTCCAGTCCTTCCCTGATGGAGGACTGTTAATGTACAGCTAAATACTGCCAGTATCTATTAACACTACCAAAGTTTAGTCTGTAAATTGACAGAATGAAAGAATATCAAGGAAAATTTTACACGTTCAATATATCAAACATGATGCCAAGCACCCTGCGCTGTAAGATTCCCTAGTCCTTTCTCTTCTACCCACAGCTCCCTTTCTCTCTCCCATCCGGTTCAACACACCTGGGCCAAAAGGCTCTTGAAACAGCAGGAAGTGGAGCAGATCCGGAAACCTTCCAGTTACTGTTTCTTATCCTGTCGGCTGAGCCCCTTTCCCTAGGAAATCCCCCAGCACTTTAGGTTCATGCTGAGCTATTGTTTTAGAGTTAGATTACCAAATTCCTAGCTCTACAAGGACAGGAGGAGGTTTTTTATCCAACAAAATGGATATGACTACAGCCAAGGCACATCGGGCTGGAACTGTTTCCCTATCTTGTGAAACTAAAGAAATTTAAAACAGCCTAATGGTTTTTGTGCTAGGGAAAATGGCAAATTAAATGGTAAAGCATAAAGGTAACATACCCAAGTCCCCAAGGTTGCAAACTCCTCTTTAAAAAAAAAAAAACAAAAACCCACAGAGGTTTACTTACATCAAATCTCAAAACACCAGCTCATCACCAAAAAAGTTGATTGTGAATACGAAATGCTTAAATCAAGCTAAACATCATAGATCTTAAAAGTGAACCTACATATTGTCTGACCAAAAGAAAAAAAAAAAAGCCCTTCAGGCTCAAAGAGGGAGTAGAACCCTTTGGAACAGACTGCTCCTTGTTATGGACATTCTGATCTGCTAAGAGTAAAAATAAAACAGGAAGCCAGTAGCTTGGGAAACAAGATTTCCTGTCACCAACAGCAACAGCCTAAGAACCAAGAGAATCAGCTGTTTGCTCATAACTTAGAACCTCCCTTTAATAGTCACTGTGTGGCAGCTGTTCCTATCTTTGGGGTGCAGAGGTGTTTCCTGAATGTTTGTCTACTGTCTAAGGAAATAATTTTCATTCTGTTCCTCAGCTAAGTTCCCCTTTGACTAAACAGGTTTTCTAATCCAAACTCTGGACTTTCCCTCCCAGTCTACCTCTTCTCCTCTTTTACATAATCTAAAGGGTACTGGGTACTAACATGCAAGCTTTATTAACTCATACTGAAAAGAGAGTTTAGAACAGCAAAGGAGGCAAGGTGTTACAAATAAAAGAACCTCACAGGACTCTGCATCCTCTGGATGCCCTTAGACTCCCAAACTTCAAGCTTTTAGGAAGAACCAGAAGTTCAGGGGTACAGCCAGAGATGAGTGAAAATAGCCACTATGGCTCCCTCCATTAGCAATTATTTCAGAACTTGTTCTAGCTTCTTAGAGGAGCTACAGGAGCCAGATCCCCTTGAAATTCTGCGCTGAATGGCCACTGACAGGGCATTCCAGACATTCTCTTTGGACACCTAATGGAAACTGTATTCCAGATTGCTAGGTAAATGTCAGATTAGGGGTGGAGCTGGGGAAGCCACTCTGACACCTTGGTACTTTAGCATTTATGCTTTCCCAAGTACCTTGGGTAAGTAGACACAAATGGAGTCAACTCTATGTTTTCTGGGGTGGAGGAACCAAGTTTTCAATAGCAAGATAGCTACCTCTTGCCAAAAAAAGCCAGCTCCCACAACCAGCTAGAGTACTCAAGAAATTACAATATGTCAATATCTATCAAGACAAAACAATTAGAAAAGTGAATCTGCTACTAAAAAAAAAGTAATTTTATATGTTTCAGAGCCACCAGAGAAAGACAAGATTCCCTATTATATGGAATTACCTGCATCACTGCTCATTTTTCTTTTGGATAATCAAGGTTAGTTGTATTATGCCAAAGAAGTATGGAATTACGCATGATCTGAACCACAATACTAATTTGACCAAGGGAAAAAAAACCCTCTATTCCAGTGAAGACAAACTTAGAAATGGGGCAAAGACTTCCAAGGCTCTTGACTCAACTCAGCTTCAAGTTGTGGAGTTGAGACATACCTCCCTTAGTGCCCTGAGTCTTGACACCTTACTAGCTGTGTTATCTTGGGCAATTTTCCTAGAGACATTAAATAATGTAACATGTATAAAATGTCCACTACAGGGCTAAGAAAAAAGGTAGTTATTTTTAGTTCCACGGACCTCAGGCAAATCCTCCTGTAAAATCAATTCTATTCATTGACAAATATTTTAAAACACTTTTAACAATGGACATATTATGTAGTAGAATACAATAGTCACATAAATTTAAAGATGAAACCCTAGGGTCTTCCCTGGTGGCGCAGTGGTTAAGAATCCGACTGCCAATGCCGGGGACACGGGTTCAAGCCCTTGTCCGGGAAGATCCCACATGCCGTGGAGCAACTACGCCCGTGTGCCACAACTACTGAGCCTGTGCTCTAGAGCCCGCGAGCCACAACTACTGAAGCCTGAGCACCTAGAGCCTGTGCTCTGCAACAAAAGAAGCCACCACAATGAGAAGCCCGTGCACCGCAAGGAAGGGTAGCCCCCGCTCGCCACAACTAGAGAAAGCCCGCATGCAGCAACAAAGACCCAAAGCAGCCAAAAATAAATAAATTAAATAAATAAATTTATAATAAATAAATAAATGTGTGTGTGTATATATATATATTTTTAAAAATAATAATAAAGTTGAAACCCTAGACTTCAATGAAATTTGTGGAGTTTTTTTCTGGAGATTGTTCCCAGCCATGCTTCTGGACCTCTTGAAGAACATACATTCTCTCTCTCTACTCTTTTACACTGGGTTCCTCATCTGAACCACAGAACAAAGAAAAGAATTTGAATGACTATTTCCTCAATTCTCTTCAAGAGTGTAAGCAACTAGGACCATTTCAGATGCACTGGTAAAAAGTTAATACATTACATACAATGGATGCCTAATAGCATTAGGGTTTAATTTTCTTATGGGAATGCAGTTGAGAAAAGCTTATCTATCATAAGAAGTCATTTAGTGGAAAATGTGTGGAGCACTGGGTGTTGACGAACCACTAAATTAAGGAAGTGACATGGGCAAATCTGCATTTTTAGATAAATCATTCTAACAGAAATTGGAAGCTGTATTTGGGCAGGAGAAGACTGGAGGTAAGAAGACCAGTTGGGAAACTCTTCCCAGGCTGAGAAGGAGACAATAGAAATGGAGAGACCCACCACAGCTAGCAAATATGAACTGAGGAACCATAGACAGGCTGCAGGGGTGAGTCCAACACTTCAGCCCTATCTGTAGCTCTCTCCTGATAGCTTTGTACAGTTATACTCACAAAGTGATAAAATGTATGTTTCTTTATTACACGTATTATGAGGGAGTTCCCTGGTGGCCTAGTGGTTAGGATTTGGCACTGTCACTGCTGTGGCCTGGTTTCGATCCCTGGCGGGGGAACTGAGGTCCTGATTCTAATAAAAAATTTTAAAAAAATAAAAGTATTATGAAAAGAGCTAAATGCTAGTACCAGTAATGAAAAGAAAGTGAAGAAAACCAAGAAAGTAGTCGTTCTTGGCTGGAAAAAGAAGTTTGGACACATGAAAGTGGAATGCCCTGTCTTTATAGAATCAGTAAAGTTCTTTTTCAGTTATACTTTATTTTGATTAGGGAAATTATATGCTACAGAGATATTTGCTAACTTGGGAGTCTGAGAAGATCTTACCTTGGGGGATGTTACATAGGAGAGGAATTAAATTAGAACCACTGAGAAGATAAAAGTTACAGGGAAGTAGATTTCAATTAAGTTAGTTCCTTTTAATTAGAGCTGTCCTATATTAGAATGGGTTCTCTTCAGAAGTTATAAGTTCCCCAGTATCATCCTCTGGATACCAGCTATTGGGCATGTTGGGGGAGAGATTCCTAGACTGTAAGAAGATGATGTTGAGAGGTCAGACTGGATGACTTCTACAATGCCTGTTAAATCAAAGATGATATAATTCTCACTCTGGGCTTCAGTTTCCTCATCTGCAAAATAAAGAGACTGAGCTAGATGATCTTTAAGAAGTTCTAAAATTCCTGGATTTGCTTCTACCTAAGCTGCCATAACCTGTTCACTTGGCCAACAGCCACTTGCATTCTGAACACAAGGCCAGAGGGAGGTCTAGGGACTGTAGAGAAGGGCGGATCATGACCATGAATCAAACCCTTTGCCAGATCTAGATTCATCTAGTTACCAGGAGGGCTAGGATCCAGAATGGTAAAAAGGACATTCCAGACAAAGCCCTGGGGTTAAGTTATTTACACTCTGGGAACCTCCCAAGCCAATCTGGGAGTTGGCTACCCAAAGAAGTCCAAAGGAAAAACTGGCTTTGGACCAGTTCCAGACATCCAGCCAGACTCAGCAGCAACCCCCATCTTTACCCCTGGCTATTTTCAGCCTAAGAAACTTGAGAATGAGTCTGAGAATAAATAAAAGACTTCAGGCATCCCCTCCTAGCTATGGCCTGGAGTACATTGACCAGTCTAGACTGCCAGTACCATTATGGGATTCATGCTTTGAACTGGAAACTGGATGAGGTGTTCTTTGAGGTCCCTTCACAACAGTAAGATTCTACAAGTCTTTATATTTGAAGTTATCATGAAATATTTATATATCACATTTGGTCAGTGCAAAGGCAAAAGGAGACTTTGACATGTACCCTACACTCTGAACTCTCAATTCTGTTCCCAACAGCCTGTAGCAGGAGTGGGGTGAAGTAGGTGAGAGGTAGGGATTGGGAGGGTGGAAGAAGATAATAAAGGAAGGCTGCATGTGAGAGGGAGGATGCACTCATCTGTACCCTACACTCTGAATTCTTATTATTACCAGGACAGAAAACAGATGACTACTCATTCTGGCAATGATATGTACTACTAGCTATTTATTATAAATAAATAAACAACGCTTCATTTAGAGCCACGGTCACTGATAACACCTGCAGATTTCTATGGCCACATCCAAAAGCAAGTATATCTGAGCTACAGCAAAAACCGTAACAACAGAAATGCTTCTCAAGGCAGTTCCTCTTTGAAACATACCCCCAAAATGCTGATCAGCAGTAGCAGGGGATGAGAACATGTGGGGATATTGTATGTGTGGCAATTAGGACTTCTGCTTTCACTTCAGCATTTCCCACTGTTCTATAGTTAACAGCACTTTGGATGGGGGCATATGAGAAGAGCTTTGCTTTGTAGGCCAGTTTCCTCTTTCAAGAAATAAATTTCTTTATGTTAAAGAATGTATGTTTCACAGCGGTTCAAGAATCTCAACTGAAAGTCAAATAATCATTTGACTTCAAAATAATACACAACACACAGGTTTACTGTAATCTAAGTCTGTCTGTTAAAATGTTTAAAGAAGTATGAATTTACTGTTGCATATAGCAGTCCTCACTATCATGCAACAATCACGAGGAATGCCTCATTATAGACTAAAGCATCTACCCACTTCCTATTGAAATACAGGGTGGGGCTAAACCTACAAATATAACCAGACTCTCTCCAAACATAAGAAGTTACTGACAAATCAGTTTAGGTCACTAGAGTAATGTTCAAAAGAGCTAGCAAGACAAATGGAACTCCTAGGGTGGACAAAGAAACTATGTGACTGGGAGAACCAAGAAAAAAAGCTTACTTGTGATCTAAAACCAGGAGAAATTTCCAATTTCATAAAGGAATGACACCAGCTATGGACCTACATTCAATAAGTGTAAAGCTCCTTCTTGTCCTAATTTGGTTTTGGGAAAGCAGCCCAGGGAAACAGGACTTCCAAACTACTGTATCTTACTCCTTGAACACACTGTATATCAAGGACCATTCACATCTGGTAATTCCATAGCTTTCTATTATCTTTTGGGAGCAATACCACCTTTTGTTCTTACTTTTATTACTCTTCAGGCTCTAACCATAGCTTTGCTCTTAAAGCTAAAATTGGGGGATAACTTTTACTTCAAAATTAGTTTCTTCTAGTATCAACTATTCCATAGAAAACTGCCTTTTATTTTTAAATTTATTTATTTATTTTTGGCTGCGTTGGGTCTTCGTTGCTGCATGTGGGCTTTCTCTAGTTGTAGCGAGTGGGGCTACTCTCCATTGCGGTGCGCAGGCTTCTCATTGCCATGCCTTCTCTTGTTGCGGAACACAGTCTCTAGGCGCGCCGGCTTCAGTAGCTGTGGCACGCAGGCTCAGTAGTCGTGGTGCACGGGCTTAGTTGCTCCGCGACATGTGGGATCTTCCCGGACCAGGGCTTGAACCCGTCTCCCCGGCACTGGCAGGTGGATTCTTAATCACTGCGCCACCAGCGAAGCCCGAAAACTGCCTTTTAAATGGCCAAAATTAGGCTCTCTTTTTAGTAGAATCCGTCTGGTTGTCCAAAAGAAAATACACTAAAACTGTGAGTTGGAAACCTGGATTCTAGTTCTTAGTCTAATGATGACTAGCAATTGGGGAAAAACTTTCAATTCATCTTTCTAGTTCGGCTGTGAGCTGCACTAAAAAAAATGCTTGAGAGGTGCCATACGAAACTGAGATTTTGTTTGCAAAGTATTCTGCGCCCCAAAGAAACGATTTATTAACGTAAAGTATTTCCTAGATCTCCACCTTTGCCCAAGTTCCCTGTTCTAAGACCCCAATTACACAGAGTCTACAATGTTATCACTGATAACTTGCAGTAACAGACACAAAGTTCATTTTACTTTCCCAACCTAAAGCCAATTTCTAGCAATACCTAATTCATCAAAATGGAATTGTCTAGGGGACTTCCCTGGTGGCGCAGTGGTTAAGAATCCGCCTGCCGATGCAGGGGACACGGGTTCGAGCTCTGGTCCGGGAAGATCCCACATGCTGCAGAGCAACTAAGCCCGTGCGCCACAGCTACTGAAGCCCGCGCGCCTAGAGCCCATGCTCTGCAACAAGATACGCCACCACAATGAGAAGCCAGCACATCGCAACAAAGAGTAGCCCCCGCTCGCCGCAACTAGAGAAAGCCCTTGCACAGCAAGGAAGACCCAACGCAGCCAGAAATGAAAAAATAAATTAAAAATTTTTTTAAAATGGAATGGTTTGAAATACTCCAAACTATCTATCTAAAAGGGCTTACTTTTGATCCAGCAATTCCACTCCTGGGTATTTATCAAAAGGGGGAAAAAAACCCCACTAATTCGAAAAGATATCTGGGGCTTCCCTGGTGGCGCAGTGGTTAAGAATCTGCCTGCCAATGTAGGGGACACGGCTTCGAGCCCTGGCCTGGGAAGATCCCACATGCGCGGAGCAACTAAGCCCATGTGCCACAACTACTGAGCCTGTGCTCTAGAGCCTGCGAGCCACGACTACTGAGCTTGCGTCCCACAATTACTGAAGCCCGCTCTCCTAGAGCCCGTGCTCTGCAACAAGAGAAGCCATGACAATGAGAAGTCCATGCACTGCAATGAAGAGTAGCCCCCTCTTGCCACAACTAGAGAAAGCCCATGCACTGCAACGAAGACCCAACACAGCCAAAAATAAAAACAAATAAATAAACTTATTAAAAAAAGAAAAAGAAAAAGATATCTGCACCTCTAAGTTCACTGCAGCATTATTTACAATAGCCAAGATATGGAAGCAACCCAAGTGCCCATCAATAGATGAATAGATAAAGAAGATGTGGTATGGGACCTCCCTGGTGGTCCAGTGGTTAAGAATCTGCCTTCCAATGCAGGGGGCACAGGTTCGATCCCTGGTCAGGGAACTAAGGTCCCACATGCTGTAGGGCAACTAAGCCCACGCTGCAACTACTGAGCAATCGAGCCACAACTAGAGAGCCTGCATGCTGAAACTACAGAGCCCATGTGCCGCAACTACTGAGCGCCTGGGACACAACTAGAGAGAAGCCCGCGCATCCCAGTGAAGAGCCTGCGCGCCCCAATGAAAAGATTCTGCATGCTGCAATGAAGATCCCGTGTGCCGCAACTAAGACCTGATGCAGCCAAAAATAAAATAAATAAATATTTTTTTTAAAAAAAGAATAAAATCTTGCCTTTGCAACAACATGGATGGACCTAGAGGGTATTATGCTAAGTGCAATAAGTCAGACAAATACTGTATGATTTTACTTATATATGGAATCTAAAAAACAAACGAACAAACGTAACAGAAACAGGGAGTTCCCCGGTGGTCTGTGGTTAAGATTCGGTGCTTTCACTGCTGTGACCCAGGTTCAATCCCTGGTCCGGGAAACCAAGTTCCCACAAGCTGCATGGCGTGGCCAAAAAAAAGTAACAGAAACAATTATAGATACAGAGAACAAACAAGTGGTTGCCAGAGGGGAGGGGGGAAGAAAGAAATAGGTGAAGGAGGGACTTCCCTGGTGGTCCAGCGGCTAAGACTCCATGCTCCCAATGCAGGGGGACCCAGGTTCGATCCCTGGTCAGGGAACTAGATCCCACATGCCTCAACTAAGAGTTCTCATGCTGCAACTAAAGATCCTGCATGCCGCAACTAAGACGCGGCACTGCCAAATAAATAAATAAATATTAAAAAAAAAAAAAGACTAACTCACAAAACAAAACAAAGTATCAAACCTCAACAAATCAGCTCACAAGATTATTAGAAATGTGTCAATAACTCACACAAGCCCTAATAAAGTCTTCTTTATTTTTAAGAGCTTCCTTTATTTATAGCCAATAACAGAAAAGAGTGATCACCAGTTGGTGGTGGCCAAAAATTTGAGATGAGGATAGATACAAAATGCATTCCTCTCCAAGTACATGCGCTTTGAGTAGCTGGGAGGAAGCCTAATCTGGACATGTGCTACCGTATGGGAACACACAGTGGGTTTTTATGGAAGTGTCTAATCCCAGTTTACTACCTTACCCAGGGATGGAGAAAATGGGGCTAGGTCGTAACCTTTCTTTCCTGGTTCTTCCAAGTAGTCTACTGCACTGGGTTAAACTCCCTACAGACAAGGCAATGGAGCACCCACTGGTGGATTAGATACAGAGGCAAGTTTGAAAATGAGGGAGGAAGGAGATAATCAGGGCCAAACAGCACGTCAGGCACTGAGTAAGTCTCATTTCAACCTGCTAGCTCTCTAACTATGCGTGCTAATCTCTATGATACTTCTCTTCATATTTCAAGCTTCTCTCTGCAGTAACTACTCCCTCTCTGGGATAAAAAGGCCAAAAAAGAAACCAGTTTTACACAAATGAGAAAGGCCAGGGGAAAAAAGGTAAAGAGAAACAACAAAAAAGGAAATTCAGCAAAATGTTTTGCTGACAGCTCAGGGCAATACACAAACACACCGTGTGGTCATGGAGCAGACAGAAGCAGTAGTCCTGGATGTGACTGTTAATATACCAACTTAAGTGAGGAGACAGACCTAGCAATCACAACTACATCTGAACACCAGGGAGTGGAATTATGAAGCAAACTGCCATGAAATTCCACATCAACTATTCTATTCTGCCAGCTGTAACAAGAATTCATTGCTGAAAAAGGGTCACACACTCATCTGTCACTACCAGCCAAGCTGCCAGCAACTAAGAGCAGCAAAGGGCAGCTGTACATCTACTTCCTCTCACAAGGTCTATTCACCATTCAAAACATGGGATTTATAAGGAAAAGTCCTTGAACAGGGTGAAAAGTAAGTGCCCATTTCTTTTCTTTCTACCCTCAGTTTACTAGGTTACCAAAGCCCTCAAAACCTAATAAGCAGTGATGTAGAGCAGCAAGAGCATGGACATTAGAGAAAGAGGTGTGGCTTTCAACCCACTACTGCCAAATTTCAGCTTTGGGACCTTGGCAAGCAGTCAATCTCTTAGTCTTTTTCCTAATCTGTTAAAATTAGTATAATGATCCTTAGTTTTTAAGGCTGTTGTGAAGAAAAATGAAATGATGCATGTATAAAATGCTTAATATAGTACCTAGCTCAGAATAATTACAATAATAGTAGTAGTGACTGTAATAGTAGTACTAGTAGTAGCAGCAGCAGCAGCAGCAGTAATAGAAGTACTAATCCTACATCTATCTAGCACTTAGTTCTGGCACATAGTTAACCATTAAACAACACTATTAATAAGCTTCAGTTGTATAAATGGCTAATTACTAATTATAGTACACTTATCAATCAATGAATATTTATCAAGTAGACACTAGAAAACACAAAGAAATATAAAATCCCTCCCCTGACTCTAAGAGCTTATAATTTAATTGAGGAGACAGATAAAACACAGTTAAGTAACATAGCAAACAGAAGTTCAGTTACCAAACGAATGATGCAATGATGACAATAGAAAGGATGAAAAGATCACTTTGAACTGAACAGACTTCCTGGAATAAAGAGCTGAACTGGGCAGGATCTGGATATAAAGAATAAAGAAGGGAAGTTTTCTAGGAAGTCTTGAATTCTACCACTAAGAATTTACAGAAAAGTCACAATTCTAATGGGCTTTTATGGTATTTCATCAAATCTAAAATGCATCATGATTCAAGAAACGTTCAAATGTAGGGAAAATGTACATCTCAGAATCAATGAAATATAATATTTCTTTTTCTACACTATGAGAGGGTGAACAAGATGATCTTTAAAAGTTCTTTCCAACACTGAAATGATACGATTCTATGACTCAGACTTACAAGAGAATATTCAAATTTTACCAAATCATCAACAGCATGGGAAGAAGAAAGATAATAAAAATAAAAGAGACTGGAACCAAATTCCACTGTTTATTTGCAAAGCTAGAATGTTTACCTCCTAACTAGTATGTTCATATTTTCCTTTATATGCTTGAACATAGATATAACAGCTGTTTTAATACCTGTGTCTGGTAATTCCATCACCTCTGTCATTTCTTTTCTTTTTTAAAAAAAATATTTATTTATTTATTTATTTTGGTTGCACCAGGTCTTAGTTGCAGCACGTGGGATCTTCACTGCGGCATGTTTAGTTGAGGCATGCGGGATCTGTAGTTGCAGCATGTGGACTCTTAGTTGCGGCATGCATGTGGGATCTAGTTTCTCAACCAGGGATTGAACCTGGGCTCCCTACATTTGGAGCGTGGACTCTTAGCCACTGGACCACCAGGGAAGTCCCACCTTTGTCATTTCTTAGTGTTTCTACTGACTGATTTTTCTCCTAATTATGGGCCACATTTTCCTAGTAACTTTTGATTGATTGGATGTTTGACATTGTGATTTTACAATGTTGAGTAACTAGCATTGTTGTCTTGGTTGCAAGAGTGCTGGGCTTTGTTCCTGTAGGCAGTGAAGTGACTTTCGGTTCAATTTGGTATGTCTGAGGCTTGTTTTTAAGCTTTGTTAGGGTGGGTCTTGAGCAGCCTTTACTCTATTGGATCTTTTAGCCCCAGTACAGATGTGGCCCTTCTGTGATCTCTACTGGATGCTGTCTACTGGATCTCTGCTGGAGAGTGAGCCACATGGGCTCTCTCCTCTGGCTAGTAGGAATTCAAACATACCCCTGCACTGAGAACCAGTTAGCTCATAACTTCCTGGTCCCTCTTTCCCCCACCTCCTGTAGCTTGACCCCACCAGGCATGTGGGTGATCCGCCAAGCCTCAAGAGGACCCTGAGAAGACTTCTAGAACAGTTTTCTGCATAGCTCCCTCTTTTCCAGAACTCTACCTCACAGCTTCCAGTTGCCTCAGCCTCCCTTGAACTACAATTTCTGTCTCTTCAGTTCAGTAAGACTAATGTGCTCTGCTTGGGATCCCCCACCTTGCTCCATGGTTAGAATATACATCTAGACAGAAAGGGTAATCACGGGGCTCAACCTCCTTATTTCCCTTCTCCCAGCGATTAAAGCCACAAGCTTCCTGTTTAAGTCAGAATTGATTTCCACTCTAGTTTTGCAAGGTCCCAAATCATAAAGATGTACTGTAAAATTTTTAAAGTCAGATTAATTTCAATTTATCTTCAATAAGTGTATACCATGGAGTACTTTTAAAAGTACTTCCAAGTCATAAAGATGTACTGTAAAATTTTTAAAGTCAGATTAATTCAATTTATCTTCAATAAGTGTATACCATGGAGTACTTTTAAAAGGAATAACAGGTATCCTGAAATCAAACAAATAAGAAAGCACTGCAAGTAGGTAGGATATCATCATCATACGCATATAACATATTTGAATAACTTTTTTTTTTTTTTTTTTTTTTTGCGGTACACGGGCCTCTCACTGCTGTGGCCTCTCCCGTTGCGAAGCACAGTCTCTGGACGCACAGGCTCAGCGGCCATGGCTCATGGGCCTAGCCGCTCCGCAGCATGCGGGATCCTCCCGGACCGGGGCACGAACCCATGTCCCCTGCATCGGCAGGCGGACTCTCAACCACTGTGCCACCAGGGAAGCCCAACATTTATTTATTTATTTTTTTTTTTAATTTGGCTGCGCCGGGTCTTAGTTGCGGCATGCGAGATCTAGTTCCCTGACCAGGGATTGAACCCAGGCCCCCTGCATTGCTAGCGCGGAACCTTAACCACTAGACCACCAAGGAAGTCCCTTGAACAAAATATTTAATTAATTTTCTGAATAATCATAATTAATAATGACAATTTCTCTTTTCTTTTTTAAAGTTAATACTCATACAGGTGCTTACCATATTCAAAAATCAATACAGCTTGGTGAACCCAGAGGCAAGTTCAGTTGAGAGACTCAACGATTCCCTGAGCCACTAGTTATATATGATTTGGGGCTGGTTAATCTCTCTAAGCCTCATCTGTAAAATGGGGAAAATAAAACCTACCTCACAGAATGGTTCTAAGGATAAAATGAGATAACATACGTAAGTCTTCTAGAGAGGTATCTAGCACCCAGTAGGTACTCAATAACTGACAGCTCTCATTATTGCTAATTCAAAGGAAAAGCTGAGTTTGTTTGGACTTACCTCCTAGCGCTAATAAAATAATTTAAGGAGAACAAGTCAAATTAAACAGCACTGCGCATTACACAAGGGGCTCTCCTAATTGGTTCTCTTTTCTTTGGTCTCAGTGGAAACCAAGCAGTAGGTGGGCCTCTTACCTTCTGAAACAGGTTCTCTGGGAGTGTGAAGACAAGTGCTGAGAAAGAAATGGATGGCCTCTGCTTACATTATACCAATTTTAAGGATTAAGACAAAGGGTATCAGTCTTCCAAATCATAGTCAAGAGTCAAATCAGTATTTTCACTTTATGTACTTTGAAAGCAAATAGTCTCAAAGGTACTATTATTTGGATTGTGGCATTTCTTAAAAATTAAAAAAAAAATTTTTTTAATCCTTTCATCTTAAAGGCCCAAGGCAAATGTCACCACTTCTAAGAAGTCTTCCTTGACTCTTCTTGTCTGAAGTCATTTCTCCCTCTCCGAAAGTGCCAAAAAGTATGCTGAACCTTTTATGGAGGTCACTACATTCTATATTGTAGCACAGATTTTGGGAGTGTATAATTCTTTAAATATAGGAACTGAAAAACAAAATATCCTTAAACCTAACAGAAACAGTAGTAACAGCAGCAGCTATTGGGAGCCAAGGGTGGGATTCTTAAAACTTCTTTGTATCCTGTAGTGTCTGCCGAAAATGTGTCAGGTATTCATTCACATTTTCTTGAACAAATCTAACCTTTAAAACACTTCTGAAAGGTAAGTAGTAGCATTCTGATTTTACAGATGAGAGAATTTAAAAACTAAGAGCAGTTCTGTAACTTTATCAAAGTCACACAGTCAGCTTTTAAACCCAGGTCCATCTGTGTCCATGACACCACAATGACTCTTCACAAAACACCCAAACCAAGACTATGCCCATATTTCTCATTTTCATACACAAGTGCCACCAAACCACAGACCAGTTTCTTCCCCCTCGAAAAAAAGACTACATGCTAACCTAAGAAAGCCCTCCTGACATATTTACCCTAGAACTGAAATGGTGTTAATGAGAATAACACACTGCTTTCTCCCTCTCTACATCCAGTTTTAGCCAGCTGCTCAGGGGCTTCACATCTTTCATTTTAAACAACATAAACACTGGCTCATTTAAAGTGCCAGCCTCAGACAACATGTTCAGATGCTACTGCTTTTCAAACAAACTCCTGTTTTCAAACAGCTAGGCATCTGGGATTCTGTCACTTCTGATGGGTTACTTTTACCTACGAGGTCCCTGAAAGTCACTGAGCTTCATTCTCTGTGCACTGTTGAGCTCAAGAAATCTTGTCATCATGGACTTTTTTTTTAAGTGCCTAATCTTTCATCTTCTTTTACAATGAACCACAAAACACATTCCTATGGGTATTTCCTAAACTGTATACAGTAGTCCCCCTTTCTCCAAGGGTGATACGTTCCAAGACCCCCCCACGGATGACTGAAAGTACTGAACCCTATATATACACGATATTTTTTTTCTTGCTAAGTCGAGAACTTTCACCTTTTCACTTAAAGGAAGCACTTTACGGCCTCTCTTTGGCATATATGAATTGCCAGTATCACTACTCTTGCGCTTTGGGGCCATTATTAGGTAAAATAAGGATTACCTGAACACAGCACTGCGACACCTCAACAACTGATCTGATAACCGAGATGGCTGTTAAGTGACTAACGGGCAGGTAGCATACACAGCTGGATATGCTGGACAAAGGGATGATTCATGTCCAGGGCAAGATGGAGCAGGATGGTGTGAGACTTCATTATGCTACTCAGAATGGTGTGCAATTTAAAATTTACGAATTGTTTATTTCTGTAATTTTCCATTTAATAATTTTGGACTGCTGTTGACTTCGGGTAACTGAAATCAAGGAAAGTGAAACTGCAGGTAACGGGTGATGACTGTATGTATATTTTAAAATAATATTCTTAAGATGAAAAAAAATTAATTACATGGGACTGAGTGAACTGATGAGGATGATTATAATTTTTGTGTCTTTCTGTTTGAATAAAAAAAAAATCCCCCCCAAAATAAAATAAAATAATATTCTTCTGAGCATTTTTCTAAAAAGCACAATTGTTTTTCCTTTTTAGCCCAAGTAAACATAATTATATCAGAAATGAGTCTCCCCCCTTCAATCTCTTTCTGCATATGGGGAATACTGAAAAGATGTCTTTTTTTAATTATTAAATGTAAATAGCTCATTAAATATAATCCAATTACTTTAATTGTAAAAAGGAAGTAATTACAATATGTACATGCATTCTTGCCTAGATTTAATATCTTAATCTTTTCAGCATTAATATTTTAAATTAACCTTTGACATTAGAAAAATTCAAGACACTGATGTCTATTTTAAATATATATATAAAGCTGTACTTTATGGATCTTTGTTGTGATTTCACCCACAAACAATTTTAGTGGGAAAAGCCCCACTCCCAGAGAGAAGGGTAATTAAATAACACCTGCCCTAACTGAACTGGTATTTCTTGTCTGCCATAAATCATGTCAAAGAGTCTGTTTTAAATTCTAATACCTTCGTGGGACAAAAAGCCAAGAGCTGAATTCTGTGGCATTCCAATAATCACAAAAGCTTTACTTAGAAAGACAATTCCAAGCCAAAATTTGTTAGGAGCATCTCTCTGGTATAGTAGCCTACATTTTCCACTACCTAATTTCTATTCTGTTACTAGCAATTGTAGTTCCTTGAGACTACCCCCAAGCATTCTTCTCTTGCTCTCTGGTCTAGCCCCTCAAGTTTGATGTTACAACATTTTCCCTTAGCAGCCATCTGGTCCTTTCATTTTTACTCTTTCTTGGTGACCAAGAGTAAGTAAATTGCGTACCTAAATCTCTATGAACTGCTCTGAAAAGGGGATCTGCCATGGTCTTTACACTGAAGAATTTCTATTAAAATAGAGGCAAAAGGCTCACACAGATGAGGAATTAAGAAGACTGAGCTTTGTTTTTCTACCTCCTACCAAAATCTATCAATGAGTCTTGTTTTAAGATATGAATATGTGTTTAGAAAAATTAAAATTGTATTTAGGTTAACACAGAACTTTTTTCAAACTTTAGAAATAGCAAGAACTGTATGAATATATATGGTGTACCAGTAACAACTGGGGCCATGTTTGTACAGCACTTTCCCTCCAAAGTAGAAAAGTTCTATTTAAAGTACAAAGAGGGGGACTTCCCTGGTGGCACAGTGGTTAAGAATCCACCTGCCAATGCAGGGGACATGGGTTCGAGCCCTGGTCCGGGAAGATCCCACATGCCGCGGAGCAACTAAGCCCGAGTGCCACAACTACTGAGCACGCGCACCTAGAACCCGTGCTCTGCAACAAGAGAAGCCACCGCAATGAGAAGCCCGCGAACCTCAACGAAGAGTAGCCCCCACTCGCCACAACTAGAGAAAGCCCATGTGCAGCAACAAAGACCCAGAGCAGCCATAAACAAACAAACGAACAAATAAATAAATAGTTAAAGTACAAAGAGGGACTTCCCTGGCAGTCCAGTGGTTAAGAATCCAAGCTTCCAATGCAGGGGGCACGGGTTCAATCCCTGGTCGGGCAACTAAGATCCTGCAAGCCACGAGGTGCGGCTGAAAAAAATAAAGTACAAAGAAGCATCATGTGTTTTCAGCAACTCTCAAGGATTTCACTGAAATAAATTTTTCTGTTCAGACCCCTGTATTAATGAGCCAAAGGTGCAGCTCTGCCTCACTGATGTGACTTCTCAAAACAAATTAATGAAATGGATAAGCCTAACTATGACTAACTCCTTTGGTCATTCATACTGTAGCCACGTTGAAGCAGATCCTGACTACATAAGGCTGGCTTCTGCTGTCATCCAGGCTAACTATGGAAGGCTACTTTATGGTCCAAAAGGATAGTGACATGGGTCACTGTGGGTTCCCTCATTCCAAACACTGTAATGAATTTTGAACAGTTACCAAGGGTTAGCAGAAGGAATGGAGCCTGATATCTGATGATGCTCACAGAACTCCAGAAGGACAGTGCCATTAAAAGACAACAAGAAAAAAAAAAAAGAAAAAAAAGAAAAAAAGAGAAAAAAAAAGAAAAAAAAAAAAAAAAAAAAAATAAAAGACAACAAGAAGTAATTTCACAGGTAAAAAGTGTACTAGCAGCTAAAACTAAGCCCCTTTCAAGATTTAAATGATTCAAGTCTCATCTTGGTTAACACTGGTATTTTTGTACAAAATATATCTTATTAGGCCAGCCCTTAAAAGTTAAAAGGTGTTTTTAAATGCCTGCTGACCTAAAATTGCCATGTTCCATGCTTTAAAGGGATTGATTTTCTGGAAAAGAACAATAAGATGCCAAATTCTGTTCAATGGAGATCAGAATACTATTTGCTGAACCTATTCTGCACCTGTGAAAGCAAAAGAATAAGACAGGCTCACATACCCCAGAGGGAGGATGGTATTTATGTGGACTCTGCCTATGACCTCTTTGGCAGCAAATGTAAGAAAGTCCTTTTTTGAGGCTAAGGGGCGGATGCAGGACTTTCAACTACCCATTCAAGCCGGGTTACGATTCCCCTCCTCCATAATTAAGTTCCCTTTCCCACTCTCCATGCATGCATGAATTGCAGTGACATTGACGTGAGGGTCTGACATTAGTCTTTGAAGGTCATTTAAATCCTCCTCCTTCCAAGCTGCCTTAAAAGCAATGCATCATCCTCTCCACAATGCCTGAGTATGGGGTTTGACTAGATAGTACTAAAGCGGAGTTAACCTAAAGAATAAAAGGAAAGAGGGCTCCAAATTCAGGGATCATAAAAAGAACAAACCAAAGAAATAAAACATTAGATAAAACTCAGTTGCTCAAGAGACAACAATAAGAGAAACAGTAAACATCTAACATTAGATGAATGAAAACACTTCTACTGATAACCCTTTTTATTTAGGAAAGTAGAAAAGGTCATTCACAGTATGGTCCCTTTCTTTGGCTCCAGTCTCATCTCCTGTCACATCTTCATATATACATACCCTTCCCTGAAGTCCCAGGGACCTTCCCATGGCTCCCCATTGAATCACATTCTCTCTTGCCTCCATACTTTTGCTCAAGTCTAACCACCTACCACAACCCCCAACTTCTACGGTCTTCCAAAGCTGAGCTCAAGTGAAACATCTCTTGACATGCCTTGCCCCAAAGGAGCTTGGTGCCCCTCCCCCACACACTCTTTAAACTTTCATAACGTCCTGTGCATGCCCATCCCATCACACTGCTTTAAAATGACTGATTTTCTTACTGCTCTCCCACAAGACTGGATTCTTTGAGGCTGGTGATCAGTTATCTATAATCCTAGTGCCTACCACCATACTAGGCACAGAGAGAATGCTCAATAGGTATTTACCAAGCGAATAAAGCTACAGGTAGTGGCTCCTGTGCTTTGGCCCTCACGAAGGTGAGGATGGGGAGAATGTCTGGACCTCCAGTCTTATAGCACTGCTTCCTGAAGGAAGAGAACCCAATCTGAACAGTCCAAGTTTAAACTCTGTTTTAGACTAGGATTCCTGGTAGCTCACCAGATCACAAGACAGGATCTACATACACTCTCCAAGCCCTAGAAAATATCAGGGGTCTAATCTAGTACAAAAAAAGCTCAAGGCCACCCTGACCAACATGAGCAATCTGCCACCTCCCTTCTATTCATGCACCTCAAAGCTCTTACTTCCTAATGTAAAGAGAGATGAATGCTAGAGTTATCAGCCAAAGAAGATAAATTTTCAAAAAGGCTAAGGAAGGTTAGAATAGGGTAAGTCATGAATATCAGCACATGTCCTCAGCTTGAAAGAAATCCAGGCTGTTATTAAAATCTCCAGGCACTTGGCCTAAAATGTTAATAAGCCTCTGAACCTTTCCTAGCTTCCCTCCCCTCAATACTTCTTCCCCATCTCATCTACTCACTCACCAGCCTGCCTGACTTTCTTTCTTTCCCTTCTTTCCTTTCCTTCTTGCACTTATAAATACAGATAGAACTGGTGAGAATTTATCAAACAAATGACAACTTCAAACTACACGTGGCATTCGTATAAAGTGATATCCAATTATTCGTTTGTTCGTTCATTCATTCATTCATTCAATGAACCTGACATACCAGACACTGTGCCACACACTGGGGATAGAATTCAACACTGCCCCTATCTTCATGAAGCTCGAAAGCTACTGAAGGAGACAAATTAAAAAAGGGAACAATAATACTCAGTGATAAATGTGGCCACAAATGTTAAATTCAAGGTGTTATGGAGGCATCCAGCTCAGATCAGGGGTGGAGGGGGTCATTAAGAAAGAGTGTCTTAGGGACCTCCCCGGTGGTCCAGTGGCTAAGCTTCCACGCTCCCAATGCAGGGGGCCCGGGGTCGATCCCTGGTCAGGGAACTAGATCCCACATGCCGCAACTAAGAGTTTGTATGCCGCGACAAAAAGATCACGCATGCCACAACGAAGATCCCGCACGCGGCAACTAAGACCCCGTGTGCCTCAACTAAGACTCAGTGTGGCCAAATTAATTAAAAAAAAAAAAAAAAAAGAGTGTTTTAAAAGACAAAAAGGGTTAGTTAAGTTTCAGGTGGAGGGAGCAATGTGTGCAGAGGCAAACAGCGTTCCAGGAACAGCAAATAGCCTGGTGTGGCTGAAGTGCAGGAAGTCACGAGTGGTGAGGCTAATAAGGCAGACAGAAGCCCAGGCACAGAGAGCCTTGTATGCTGCACTATAGCACTTGGAGTGTGCTGAAGGCTACTGGGAACTATTTAAGATTGAGGCCAGAGAGTGGCATGATCGGATTTGCATTTAGAAAGCTCTCTCTGGCAGCAATGTGGAGAATGTATTACATGAAGGGGAGAAAGACTGAGGCAGTAATCCAAGTGGAAGCACTTCTAATTGATCGATAGAATCTACAATGGGAAAGTTGCAACATAAGATGATAGAAATTGCTCTATACTGAGTTTGAGACCAGGTTGTCACTGATAAGCTTTCTCTTTTGAACAATTAAATTACTTAATCTCAGTTTTTACATTCTGAAAAATGTGTCTGTGTGTGAAAGCAGAACTGGGGGAACACTAGACTAGAGCAGGTATCACCAAACTTTTCTTAATGTTTTAAAATTTATAGATATACAATATTGCTATTAGCTTTAAAGTCCCCTGCATGTCCCTCCCCAAACCCATCTCCCTCCATCACCATGAGATAACACTACCCCAAATAGTGATAACTTTATCACATCTTATCTCTAAACATTATATTTTTAGTCTCACATGTTTCTTTATAGGGATCTAATCATAATGTATATTCTGCAACTTTTCACTCTACAATTTGTTGAGATTCATTCATTTTGCTATAGTTGCAATTTACTCATTTCCACGGTTACGTAGTGCTCTACTGTATGGCCACACTGTGATTTATTTATCCGATCTAGAGTTGATGGATACTGGGATTTTTTCCTAGGTTGGATTTTTTGTTTGTTTTTGCTAATGCCAACAGTGTTGCTATGGACTTTTTTGTACTTGTCTCCCACTGCACATGTTCAAGAGTTCTTTAGGGTAGATATCTGGGAGTGGAATTGCTAGGTCAGAGGGTATGCACGTCTTCAATCATGAGATAACAACACCAAATCATTTTGCAAAACAGTTGTACCCATTTACACTACTGTTTGCTGGGTTCCGGTTGCTTCATATCCTAGCTGACATTTTTTGTCACACTTTAATTTTTGCCCACCTGATAGACACAAAACAGTACATCACTGTAGTTTTAATGTGCATTTCCCTGCTAATGAGGCTGAACATCCCCAATGCTTTTTGTAGAAAGGAGCTACTTTTTATTTTTCAGAAACCTCTGAAAGCCTAGAACGGCTGGAGGTCATTCAGAATGCTGCCTCCCAACAATGAACAAGATGAAGACTGGTCTCTCTTAGCACTAAGCTAAAACAGTATGACCGAATCTCAGCCACAGTGACACCTGACACGCAGGCAAACCTGAAATTTTTCATCTGAGAATTGAAGATGAGTTAGAGATTTTAGAAGGACTAGACTGAGACAGAAAAATCAGAGAGGGGCAAATATTGTGGTACTTAAGGCCTCTGATTATCTGACATCAACACACTTCTTCAGCCTCCTTTCTGGTCACATCTTTACAATGCTCTACACTGCATCCACTATTGTACTCTCATGCCTGTGATTTCAGTCAAGATATTTCCTGCTTCTTGGAATACCTTTTTTTCAGTTTTTTTTTTTCCCCTGCTTCTTGAAATTTATTAATCCTTCCCTGCCCAGTTCAAATGTAATTGCTTCCATGAAACCATCCTGACCCTGTTCCCCAGAAAGAATTAATCAAGCTCTCCACTGCTTCAGTAGCACTCTATTATTCCTCTATTATGACATCGATCCCATATTACAGTTGTAACAGGGGTAGACTGTGAACTCTTTGAAGGAAGGTACTATCTCTTAAATCCTGAGGTGCTGAGCAGCACTCGGTCACCCATCAATTCTTCATAAAATACTGGATAAGTGGACAGAAGGATGAACAGAATCTGCTCAGAAAAAATCTCTAGGGAATTCCTTGGTGGTCCAGTGGTTAGGACTCCAAGCTCTCACTGCTGAGGGCCCAGGTTCAATCCCTGGTCTGGGAACTAAGATCCCGCAAGCTGTACAGCGCGGCCAAATAAGTAAATAAAGTAATTCTTTAAAAGAAAAGAAAAGAAAAGAAAAAATCTCTAAACAATGAAAAGGTCCTTTCTGACTCTTGCTGACTATGAAGAAAAAAATCAGAGAAAAGGCAAGGTAGGAGAAAAGGAGTGAGAGCTAATGAAGAATAAATTGTAACAATCCACTCCCCTTAATAGAGATCCATGTCAGGAAGGCCAGGAAGTGAAAATGTAAACCATACAGTCACCTTCTTAATGGGGGACAATAGCATGAAAAAGTGGGATTTATAACTGAATCTAAAACCTTAGGCTGTATCTTGAAATTCATCTGGAAATTATTTGGGCCTGGTGTTCTCTGTGGGAAAAGTTGTTTAACTATAAATTCAATTTATTTAATAGTTAAAGGTTTTCAATTTTTTCTTGAGTCATCTTGTTTCCTTTTGCTGGAAGTTTGTCCATTTTATCTAATTTTAAAATAAACTGGCATAGTATTCTTTAAATTGATTAGCAAAAATTGTTATTAGGAAAAGATGGCTAGAAGGCTAGATAGAATAAGGGCAGAGATAAGGATCCAAAACAAAGGTCTGAGATTTCACAATATTGCGACATGTTCATGTATCTCTGTGTTCCTAGAATATAGGCTTCTTTGGGACAGGGATCACGTCTATCATAGTCTTTTGTACATAATGTGTTCTAAAAGTATTTCTTAATTTCCTATATCAAATAAAAAAATACAAGGACTTCCCTGATGGTGCAGTGGTTAAGAATCTGCCAATGCAGGGGACACGGGTTTGATCCCTGGTCCGGAAAGATCCTACATGCCGTGGACCAACTAAGCCCGTGTGCCACAACTACTGAGCCTGCGCTCTAGAGCCCGCGAGCCACAACTACTGAGCCTGCATGCTGCAATTACTGAAGCCCGCAAGCCTAGAGCCTGTGCTCTGCAACAAGAGAAGCCACCGCAGTGAGAAGCCCGCACACCGCAACGAAGAGTAGCCCCCGCTAGCCGCAACCAGAGAAAGCCCACGCACAGCAATGAAGACCCAACACAGCCAAAAATAAATAAATAAATTTATTTTTAAAAAAACAATCCATTTAAATATAGCAATTCCTTGAATTTAAAGAAAAAAAACAGCAGGAATAAGAAATTTAACAGCTTTGAACTACAAAATACACATTATTTTAAAAAACAAAAATATAATTATTATTAAGACTATTGCTACTATAAAAGCACATTTCATGATTTAAGGAAAAAAAAGTCATCTTAGTGGTTTAAAAAAAAAGTTATGCTAGGGCTTCCCTGGTGGTGCAGTGGTTGAGAGTCCGCCTGCCGATGCAGGGGACACGGGTTCGTGCCCCGGACCGGGAAAAGCCCACATGCCGCGGAGCGGCTAGGCCCGTAAGCCATGGCCGCTGAGCCTGCGTGTCCGGAGCCTGTGCTCCGCAACGGGAGAGGCCACAACAGTGAGGGGCCCGCCTACCGTAAAAAAAAAAAAAAAAAAAAAAAAGTTATGCTAGTCATCAGTTTTATCCACTCCTTCCTCAAACCTTATAACATAGTAGGTAACTGGAAGGAAAACTATCTGACTTACATGTCACAGTCCCTGCCCTGTCCCACCCTCTCCTGCCCTAGTGGATGTGCACTTGGTTAAATGCATTCTATATGAGAAAGGAGAAGCAAAGAGGTAGTTTGAGCTTTAAAAATCCAGAGACTGTATTGGAATAATTTTGAAAGCTTCTTTAGAGACTGACCAAAAAATACTAGTCCTCTATTAGTGAAGGTCAACATCTTTAATTGGACACAGTCCAGGAGACTGTTACTGCAAATAAGTACAATCAGAAGAAAGGCAATGGACACTACCTGGGCAACAGATCAGTGAGGCAATACATACACCTTTGATTCTAGATTGGTATAATCCTTTTTAACAGGCATTATCACAGCCTCCAGTACCACACAGTAAGGATTTCCCAAATATCTATGGGAAGTTGACAGTAGTAATACTTCTCTACCTATCTTATAATACAGACGCATTTTACTACTACTTTTCCTTTTAGAAATCACGTTAATAAAGATGTTTGGAGGAATTCCTTGGCGGTCCAGTGGTTAGGACTCTGCGCTCTCACTGCAGAGGGCCCAGGTTCAATCCCTGATGGGGGAACTAAGATCCCACAAGCTGCACAGCATGCGGCCAAAAAAAAAAAAAAAAAATGCCAGTATTTTAAAAAACTGGACAAGTGTTACAGAAATTTTTGTTGGCATTTTTCAGACTTGGAGGAAACGGAATTTGACAAAGAATATTTCCCAAGTGGTCTGGAAGGAAGCAAAAGAATTAGCAAAATCTAGAGAAGAAAAAATGAAAATGTATCAGGTGAAGGCCTGAGGTTTGCTGGCAGGAGAAAAAAGTGTGGACGCTGTGTAAACAAGAATCCATGGTAAACAAAATTTAATTAAAATGAAGCAATTATCATGTTTTGTCACATTTGTTAAAACTAAACTCTGCCAACAGGTGTCCTTTTAGGGTGTCCATCGTCTTGATTTCCATCAACTGTCCCAGAGAAATTATTAATAGTCTTCCCCCTTACTCTTAAAAGTGAACTGTTTTAAAAAATAGCAAACCACTATGTTGTACACCTGAAACTAATACAACACTGTAAATCAACTATACTTCACTTAAAAAAGATTTTTTTAAGTGAATTAGTTTACACAATAAATTATATGATCACCCTTTCCTTGAAGAACCAGGAGGCAGAGCTGCTAAAACAGCTCAATGTTCAGGATCCAATCATAGTCCCAATTATTTAAAATTCAGTACAGATTTACCTCATTTATCTAGCACCATGAATATAACAGCAGAATAGCAGAATGACTAAGAACATGGATTCTGGAACCAAATGGCCGGAGTTCATATCTCAACCCTCCTATATAAACTCTAGCTGTGTGACAAAAAATTTTTTGCTGTTTTACTTTTTACTTTGAAATAATTTCAAACTTGGAGAAAAGTTGCAATAGTACAAAGGACTCCTTTATGTCCTTCACCTAGGTTCAGCAATTATGAACATTTTGCCATATTTACTTTTATCTCCCCCACACACAATTTCATTACTAATTTTTTAACCATTTTGATAATAGGTTGTAGACATGGTGCCTCTATGTCTAAATACTACAGAGAACAACTCCTAAGAACATACTACAGTCCAATTATCACATTAGGAAATTTAACAACAATACAATATTATTATGTAACATAAAGTCCATATCTAAATTCTACCAATTGTCCCAATAATGCTCTGTATAGGAGTTTTTTTCGTCAACCCAGGATCCTAATCCAGAATTGTGGGCACTTTTCTTAATCTCTCCCTCATGGGATTATTGGGAGAAATAAAGGAGTAAATATAAAGAATTTAGAACAATTTTTGGCATTTAGTGCAGGTGTTAGCTGCTTTTAGGGAGTGATAGACTCCATACAAGGTAGAATTGTCAGATAATGGAAATAACTCTTTAGACACTATACTTCTTAAAGCCATTTTAATGAAAACCTCTGTAAAATATGTTGTGCTTATCCATTATTTCTTAAACAGAATATGTTAAATATAATTTAACCTTTTCTTAATAACTCAGGGTCTTCACATCAGCAGTGGTACTATGCTATAAAACCATGATGCTGTCAAAGGCTCCTAAGGTATGAGGTGCTATATGCCTCTGTAGTAAAACAGCTATAAAGTCTGGACAGACATCTTGAATCTCTTCCTTCTGCTGTCATGCTTTTGATCATTAGTATGTATTAGTGCATCTAATCTATATTATTCTAATAATGTTTACAGTCAAACAAGGCTTTTAGTTTAAAAAGCACTTTCATGTCATCTCTCATTAATTCAATAAATATCCACTATGTCAGTTGATTAATTAGCTGATTTGAATTTCACAAGAAGTCTGTGAGGTAAAAAGAACATGTATTACTACTCCCAATTTTAATTACCTCATTATAGATGAATAAATTAAGGCTCAGATAGGTCAAGTGACTTACTCTGGGCCACAGAGCCAACAGGCAACTCTGATAGCCCTAGCACACCTAGATCCTCTGTCCCTCAATATACAGTTGTCTCTGAGTGAAGTCCTAGGATGATACGACTTTTTAGATAGTGAACGAGCTTTCTGAAAGCTTTTTTTGACTTTTAAAAGTACTTTCAGCTTACTTTCAAACACAAGAAGTTGCATTCTGGTTGGCTGAAAATGCCAGATGTCTGACTTTCAGATGCTCTTCCTCTGCACTTTCTCAAATATTCTTCCCAAAATTCTCTGAACTTTATGGCAACACTTTATTAACATAGACTCCACACCCATTTGAAAACTTGAGACAAATTCAGACCTGAGCTAAAGTTTACCTCTGTACTCTAATAAAGAAAAGCCTGGCTAAGAAACCAGTGTAAATAAGATTGCAGGGAGAAATGTTTAATGAGCTGTTTTTAAGCATTTCAGGAGTCTAATTTACATACAATTAAAGTTAAATTGCACATCATTCTCAGCTATTCATTAAACCAGAT
Organism: Stenella coeruleoalba; assembly: GCF_951394435.1. Taxonomy (NCBI): domain Eukaryota; kingdom Metazoa; phylum Chordata; class Mammalia; order Artiodactyla; family Delphinidae; genus Stenella; species Stenella coeruleoalba. The sequence goes on from NC_137169.1 coordinate 21,263,303, forward strand.
ACAGGGACCTCTACCAAACAAAAAAACCTGGTAACAGTAATAGCCTAGTTTCAGTTATGACTCAAAGTAACAGTCGCACCTAGAGAAAAACAAAACACAACACTCTCACTAGGATTTACCTCAATTAGCCCAAATTAATGAGGTCTGATTGTACCTCCGATGATGACCCACAAAACCTATCTTCCCCTGATGGCCTAGAGTAGAAGCTCAAATGCAGTTAAAACTCCTGTCACAGAAATTAGGTAGAGGAAGCAAGACAAAATGGCAATGGCATAGAGTTAAGAGCCACAAGCCTCAGGTTCTAGGTCAGATGATGCTGCTAAATCTGTGTGACCTTGGTTAAATCGCTCTACTTCTCCAGCCTTCAGTTTCCTAGGCGATAAATGTGGTCTTTAAATACCATATCTCACTAAAAGAAAGCATCCAGAGCTCCTTGACTAAAGGGCAGGAAATGTACAAGATGAGTCTGGAACATCTTATCATAACTAGAAACCAAGGAACACTATCAAAGACTACTGCAGTTATGTCAAAAGAAATCAGGAGCCAACTTGAAGAGGCTCCCATTGGTCCAAGATGGAACAAATTGAACATCAGTAAGAATAACTACAATAGGGCTTCCCTGGTGGCACAGTGATTAAGAATCCGCCTGCCAATGCAGGGGACACGGGTTCGAGACCTGGTCTGGGAAGATCCCACATGCCACGGAGGAACTAAGCCTGTGCGCCACAACTACTAAGCCCGTGTGCCACAACTACTGAGCCCATGTGCCACAACTACTGAAGCCCGTGTGCTCTAGGGCCCGTGTGCCACAACTACTGAGACTGCACGCTGCAACTACTGAAGCCCATGCACCTAGAGCCCGCGCACGGCAAAAAGAGAAGCCACCGCAATGAGAAGCCCGCGCACTGCAACAAAGAATAGCCCCCACTCGCTGCAACTAGAGAAAGCCTGTGCGCAGCAACGAAGACCCAACACAGCCAAAAATAAATAAACAAAATAAATAAATCTATTTTTAAAAAAAAGAATAACTACAATAGATTAAAACATGTTAAATATGTTAATACCCATAAATTCATAATGATACTTTTAAAAAAACCTAACAACTCACTGATTCCCTTTGGAGCATATCAGGGAACCAACTTACCACTTTGAAAACTTGCAAGTAAAGGACTAAAGATAAAGAATCAAGTATTTATCCTGCCTTTCCTGTACAAATCAAAAACTTCAGAGTAACCAAAGAGTTGATTAGGGAAAGTTTTTCTTTTTTGAAGTATTCCAGCTCATAAATGAAGAAAGAATGATAGCACTAGAATATCACCATTTTGCAAACAGCTAGGTAATCATTATCCATGACCACTTACAACACAAAAAGAGACATCTGGACATTATAGGCCTCCTGATAGAATACAACAACACTTAAGAAGCATTATATTGCCAAAGCAGGAACCTGATTTAGGTCAAGCCTCTAGAGTTGTGCTGACCAACAGGCGGCCACTACACACATGCAGCTATCAAGCACTTAGAAATGTGTCTGGCTCATATGAATTGATATGTGCTTTAAGTGTAAAACACACTGAATCACAAAGATTTAGTATGTAAAACATCTCAATATTTTTTATATTCATTACGTGGTGAAATGATAGTAACTTGCAACTATCAGGTTAATTTTAAATATTATTAAAACAAATTTCACCTGTTTCTTCTTACCTTTTTAATGTGCCTACCAGAAAATTTAAATTTCATTTGAGGCTTGAATATTTCTGTTAGACAATGCTGCTCTAGATCTAACAACCAGTTTACAGGGAATGCAAGGGACAGAGAAACAAATAAATCATAGAAATTCAATTAGCAAAATCTAGAATGGGAAAACTTGCTTTCTTCAACAACAACAAAAATATAATGGAAAAAAGGCAAGAGAACCGAAAGATTAAAAGAAACTTAAGAGCCACAGAACGCAAAAATTAAAAGAGATTTAAGAGCCATATAAATCAAATCAATGTATGGATAGTTTTTGGAACCTGATTCGAATAAAGCAAATGTTTAGAGAGAAAGGAAGGCACAGATGAAGGGAAGAGGGAAAAGAGAAAGCAACTGGAAATACGAACATTAACTGGCTATCCAATGATGTTACTGTGTACTGTGTTATTTTTCTTTTTTAAAGAGTATCTTTTATAGCTACATAGTGAAATTATTTACAATTTAAATAACATGGTGTCTGGGATTTCTTTCAAAAGAATCTTGTGAGGATGAGACAGTAGGTAATAGTACAGATGAACAAAATTGACCATGAGGTGATAACTGTTGAAGTTGAGTGATAGGCACGTAGCGGTTCATTATATCATCTTCTCTACATCTGTATATGTTTGAAATTTTCTATACATACTTTAAAAAAAATTATTTATTTATTTTTGGCTGCGTTGGGTCTTCGTTGCTGTGCACGGGCTTTCTCTAGTTGCGGCAAGCGGGGGCTACTCTTCGTTGTGGTGCACGGGCTTCTCATTGCAGTGGCTTCTCTTGTTGCGGAGCACGGGCTCTAGGCATGCAGGCTTCAATAGTTGTGGCACATGGGCTCAGTAGTTGTGGCTCACAGGCTTAGCTGCTCCACAGCATGTGGGATCTTCCTGGGCCAGGGCTCAAACCCGTGTTCCCTGCATTGGCAGGCAGATTCTTAACCACTGTGCCACCAGGGAAGCCCCCATACTTTTTTTTTTTTTTTTTTGCAGTACACAGGCCTCTCACTGTCGTGGCCTCTCCCATTGCAGAGCACAGGCTCTGGACGCGCAGGCTCAGCGGCCATGGCTCACGGGCCCAGCCGCTCCGCGGCATGTGGGATCTTCCTGGACCGAGGCACGAACCCATGTCCCCTGCATCGGCAGGCGGACTCTCAACCACTGCGCCACCAGGGAAGCCCCCCCATACTTTTTTTTAATGAGAGAAAATTTTACCTATAAGGACACTTCTTGCTCTCGAATCTACAAAATTCTATGAAAATAAATGATGGGGTTGGCAAGTACCTCAAGAAGTCATTCAATCTAGTTTTCTGCCTCCAGGAACATTACTTGCAATATTACCTCACTCAGCAAACATTTATTGAGTAACCACCAAGTGCAAAGGCCATAGCATTGTAGAAGATGTATACAGATACAAGAAACAGTTTCTGTTTAAAGAGTTTCCTAATACAGGAGAGACAAGAAAAGAACATAAATATAAAACAAAGTAAAAGTGATGAAGTTATGGTTTACTCCTGGTTAAGTAAATCATGAAAGGCATCGTAGAGGAGTGTCATATAACTGGATGTTAAAAATAGGCAGGAGAGGGCTTCCCTGGTGGCACAGTGGTTGAGAGTCCGCCTGCCGATGCAGGGGACACGGGTTCGTGCCCCAGTCCGGGAAGATCCCACATGCCGTGGAGCGGCTGGGCCTGTGAGCCATGGCCGCTGAGCCTGCGCGTCTGGAACCTATGCTCCGCAACAGGAGAGGCCACAACAGTGAGAGGCCTGCATACCGCAAAAAAAAAAAAAAAAAAAAAAAAATAGGCAGGAGGGACTTCCCTGGTAGCGCAGCGGTTAAGAATCCACCTGCCAATGCAAGGGACACGGGTTCGATCCCTGGTCCTGGAAGATCTCACATGCCACAGAGCAACTAAGCCCGTGTGCCACAGCTACTGAGTCTGCACCCTAGAGCCTGCGAGCCACAGCTACTGAAGCCCGCGTGCCTGGAGCCCATGCTCCACAACAAGAGAAGCCACCACAATGAGAAGCCCGTGCACCACAGTGAAGAGTAGCCCCTGCTCACCGCAACTACAGAGAAAGCCTGCGTACAGTAACAAAGACCCAGTGCAGACAATAAATAAATAAATAAATAAAATAAATATAGGCAGGATTTGGACATGTAAAGACAAGGAGTATTATGTCTAAGGTGGACAGTGTGAGCAGAGGTACGTAAGCAGAAAATAATGAGGCATTTCTGGGGAATGAAGATGAGTACGTTATTGCAAAAGTAGTAGGAAGCAAGGCTGGAAAGACAAGTAGGGCCAGATCACAGAATATTAAATATCAGGTTGAGTTTGTACTTCAGTCGGTAAGTGCTAGGAGTCACACAAGTGGAGTTATAGATTACAGAATATTTAGGAAGATGCTATACATCTCACTTAAGCAGAGAAAAGAATGGAGCTGGGTGGGGGGAGACTGGAATAAGAAGCAGCAGTCAAGGCAACTGGTAACAAAGGACCAAAACTGACCTAGTGGGAGAAAAAGACAGGGAGGGACCTGAGAGTGTGTTGGCATGAAAAGAGATCGGGAGTTCAGGGAAGTCAACAGCAACTAAGGACTTACATCTGAATGAAGTGGGAAAACAGCAGAGCCAATGTTTGGTATGTTGGCAGACCTATACTAGCCCTGAAATGTGCTGAATAAATGACTGAGTGAATAAGTAAATAGAAATATGTGAGTCAGGATAAAAGGCAGCAAGTCAGGGGACTGGGTGCAGCGGGGGGTGGACAGGCAGAAGAAAAGCTCAGCCTTCCCGTTTTAACTTATGAGGAGGTCAAGGTGCTGAAGGAAAATGCTGTCCAGGTGTGCTAAGCATCTTTCTCAGAAAAGCAAAGGTTCCATCGTTAAAATCTGTATAAAATCCATCCTTAAAACCTATAAACATGTCTCCCAAGCAAGAAGGAAACAAGCTGCACCAATCTGACCGCTGGTTCCCAAAAGCAAACAATCCATGAAAAGCTGAAGGTGCAGAAGGGATACCCAAGTGGAGGGATTCGATAGGACCTCTAGGACTGAGGTTCAGAGGTAGAAATACAGATTTGGGAGTTACTATTGATACATGAAGGCTGTAGTCAGAGACATGAGAGAGGAGATGACCTCCTAACACAAAAGCATAAACAGAGAGGCAAGGACAGAGGACAACTTGGAGACTGACAAAGAAAGAAGCATCAAGAAATGTAGGAGAATCAGAACAATGCCTTGTCATAAAAGCTAAGAGAAGAGTTTCCAGAAGGAAGGCATGCTCAGTCCTTGTTTTCTTCCTTGACCCACACATCCAATTCATCATCAAGCCTATCAGCTCTACCTCCAAAATACATACTAAATACATCTACTTCTTTTCATTTCTTTTTCTACCAACCTAGTTGAAGTCTCCATCATTACCTGGACTTCTGTTATTCACCTTAGTCAATTCCTGCCCCCAAATAATCCATTTTCTTTGCAGCAATTGGATTAATCTTTTAAAAATGTAAATCATATCACATACCCACCCCCTGCTTAAAACGTTTTAACTGACTGGATATTTAAAGATACTGCGGTGTGACAATGTTAATATAACCATGTTTCAATAGGGGAAATACTTGTATTTTAGAGATGTATGCTGAAATATTTACAAATAAAATGAAGTCTGGGATCTGCTTCAAAAATAAGGGCAAACAAGTCTGACCTTATTCTATGAGACCAGTATTACTGTACTATCAAAATGAGACAAAGACTTCCCCCTAAGGTCAGGAACAAGACTACAATATCCATTCTTATCACTTCTGTACAGTATTGTAGTGGAGGTTCCAGCCAGGGCAATCAGGTAAGAAAAAGAAATAAAAGGCATGAGATTGGAAATGAAGAAGTAAAACTCTATTTGCAGATGACATGATCTTATAGCAATAGAAAATGCTAAGGAATCCACCAAAAAACTGTTAGAAGTAAGGTAGCAGTATACAAGATCAATATACAAAATTCAATTTTATTTCTACACACTAGCAATAAACAATCCAAAAAATGAAATTAAGGAAATAATTTCACTTACAAATGCATCAAAATAAATAAGTTTAGGAAGATTTAGAAATAAATTTAATAAAAGAAGTATAAGACTTGTATATTAAGACTTCAAAACCTAGAAAAAATTTAAAGACCTAAATAAATGAAAAGACATCCCATATTAATGGACTGAAAGACAATATTGTTCAGATGGCAATACTCCCTAAATTAATCTACAGATTCAATAAAATCCCTATCAAAATCCCAGCTGGGTTTTTTTGGCTGAAATTGACAAGTTGAGCCTAAATTCATATGGAAGTGCAAGGAACTCAGCTAAGTCAAAACAATATTGAAAAAGGAACAAAATTGAAGGACTCACACTGTTTTTATTTCAAAACTTACAAAAGAGCTGCAGTAATCAAGACTGTGTGATTCTGGCATTAAGAACAGACATCCAGATCAGTGGAATAGAACTGAGAACCCCAAAATAAACCCATACATTTATGGTCAATTTATCTTTGAAAAGGATGCAAGAAAATTCAATGGGGAACAACTTACCTTTCCAATAAATGGTGCTGGGACAACTGGATATTCATATGCAAAAGAATAAAGTTGAACCCCGGGACTTCCCTGGTGGTGCAGTGGTTAAGAATCCACCTGCCAATGCAGAGGACATGAGTTCGATCCCTGGTCCGGGAAGATCCTACATGCTGTGGAGCAACTAAGCCCGTGTGCCACAACTACTGAGCCTGCATGCCACAACTACTGAAGCCTGTGCGCCTAGAGCCCGTGCTCCAAAACAAGAGAAGCCACCGCAGTGAGAACCCTGCGCACCACACGAAGAGTAGCCCCCACTCGCCACAACTAGAGAAAGCCCGCGCGCAGCAACAAAGACCCAACACAGCCAAAATTAAAAATAAATAATTTTTAAAAATTCTTTAAAAATAATAATAAAGTTGAGCCCCTACCTAACACCATACTAAAAATTAACTCAACATGGATCAAAGGCTTAAATATAAGATCTAAAAGTATAAAACTCTTAGAAGAAAACACAGGTGTAAATCTTCACAATCCTGGATTAGGCAATAGTTTCTTAGATACGACACCTAAAAGCACAAACAACCAAAGAAAAAATAGATAAACTGTACTTCATCAAAACTGAAAAACTTCTGTTTTTTTTTTTTTTTTTTTTTACGTTACGCAGGCCTCTCACTGTTGTGGCCTCTCCCGCTGCGGAGCACAGCCTCCGGACGCGCAGGCTCAGTGGCCATGGCTCACGAGCCCAGCCGCTCCGCAGCATATGGGATCTTCCCGGGCCAAGGCACGAACCCGTGTCCCCTACATCGGCAGGCAGACTCTCAACCACTGCTCCACCAGGGAAGCCCAACTTCTGTGTTTTAAAGGTCATGGTCAAGAAAGTAAAAAGACAACCCACAGAAATGAAAAGAAAATATTTACATATCATATCTGATAAGGGACTTGTATCCAGAATATATATAAAACTATTACAATTCAATAATAAAAGGATGAATGAACCAACTTATGAATGGGTAAAACATTTAAATAGACATTCTCCAAAGAAGATACACAAATAGCCAACAAACACATGAAAAGTGCTCAACATCACTAGTCATTAGGGAAATGGAAATCAAAACATGAGATACTGAGGGGAGGATAAACTAGAAGTTTGGGATTAGCAGATACAAACTACTATATATAAAATAGATGAACAGGGACTTCCCTGGTGGTCCAGTGGTAAAGAATCCACCTTCCAATGCAGGGGACGTGGGTTCGATCCCTGATCGGGGAACTAGGTTCTCACGTGCCACGGGGCAGCTAAGCCAGTGTGCCACAACTACTGAGGTTGCGCACCTCAACTAGAGAGCCCACGTGCTGCAAACTACAGAGCCCAGGAGCTCTGGAACCTGCGCACCGCAACTACAGAGCCCACGCACCCTGGAGCCTGCGTGCCACAACTACAGAAGAGAAAGCCTGCGTGCCACAACTACAGAAGAGAAAACCCGCACTCTACAACTAGAGAGAAGCCTGCATGCCACAACAAAAGATCCCGCATGCCTTAACGAAGATCCCGCATGCCACAACTAGGACCCGACGGAGCCAAAAAATAAGTAAATAAATAAAATAAGTGAATATTAAAATAAAATAGATAAACAATGAGATCCTACTGTATAGCACAGGGAACTATATTCAATATCCTGTAATAAACTATAATGGAAAAGAATCGGAAAATGAATATACATATATATGTATGTATAACTGATTCACTTTGCTGTACACCAGAAACTAATACAACATTGTTAAATCAGCTATACTTCAAAAAAATAATAATAATAACCAAAAAAAAACCCCCACGAGATATCATTTCACACCCACTAGGATGTCTATCATCAAAAAAACAGGTAAGAAATACTGGTGAGGATGTGGAAAAACTGGATTCATACACTGCTGGTGGAAATGTAAAATAGTGCAGCTACACTGGAAAACAGTCTGGCAGTTCCTCAAAAAGAGTTATCATATGACCCAGCAAATCCACTCACAGGTACATACTCAAGAGAAATGAAAACATATGTCCACACAAAAAATCTGTACAAGAATGCTACAGCACCGTTATTCATAACAGCCAAAAAGTAGTAACAGGGCTTCCCTGGTGGCGCAGTGGATGAGAGTCTGCCTGCCGATGCAGGGGCCACGGGTTCGTGCCCCGGTCCAGGAAGTTCCCACATGCCGCGGAGCGGCTAGGCCCGTGAGCCATGGCCGCTGAGCCTGCGCGTCCGGAGCCTGTGCTCCGCAACGGGAGAGGCCACAACAGTGAGAGGCCCATGTACCGCAAAAAAAAAAAAAAGTAGTAACAACTGAAATGTCCATCAACTGACGAATAGATAAATAAAAGTGTTACATACATACAGTGGAGTACTGATACAAGCCTACAACATGATGAACACTTGAAAACATTATGCTAAGTGAGAGAAGGCAATTACAAGAGACCACATATTGTATGACTGAATTTATATGAAATGTCCAGAATGGGCAAATCCACAGACATAGGAAGTAGATTAATGGTTGTGTAGGGCATGGGGAGGGGGGAATGAGGAGTGACTGCTAATAGGTATGCGGTTTTTTTCTGGGGTTATAAAAATGTTCCGGAATTAAACAGTGGTGATGACAGCATAACCTTGTGAATATACTAAAAAACACTGAATGCCACACTTTAAATGGCTAAATTGTTTGGCATGTAAATTGTATTTCAGTTTTAAAAATTAAAAAGAAATGTCTCGGGTTCGATCCCTGGTCCGGGAAGGTCCCACATGCCGTGGAGCAACTAAGCCCGTGCGCCACAACTACTGAGCCTGCACACCGCAACTACTGAAGCCTGCGCACTCTAGGTCCTGCGCACCGCAACTACTGAGCCCGCGTGCTGCAACTACTGAAGCCTGCGTGCCTAGAGCCCGTGCTCCGCAACAAGAGAAGCCACCGCAATGAGAAGCCCGAGCACCACAACGAAGAGTAGCCCTCACTCACTGCAACTAGAGAAGGCCTGCGCACAGCAACAAAGACCCAACACAGCCAGAAATAAATAAACAAATAATCAATTAATTAATTTAAAAAAAAAAAGTCCACAAAAAGACTTGTACACAAATGTTCACAGCAGCTTAATTTGTAACAGCCCCAAACTGGAAACCACCCAAATGTCCAGCAACAGGTGAATGGATGAACAAATTACTATATTCATGTAATGCATTATTACTCGGCAACTAGTGAAACTTGCAACAACATGGATGAATCTCAAAATAATTATCCCAAATGAAAGACACCAGATCTCCGTCCCCTGTCAATGAGCACATACTGTATGATTATATAAAATTCTAGAAGATTCAAAATAATTTATAGTGACAGACAGCAGGTCAGTGGTTGCCTATGGCCTGGGGGTGTGGGGGGAGGCATTGGAGCAGGAGGGAGTGATTACAAAGGAGGAAAGATTTAGGGATGATGAATATGTTCATTACCTTGATTATGGTGGTGGCTTTAATGGTATATACATATGTCAAAACTTATCAAATTTTATATTTTAAATGTATGGGGTTTATTGTATGCCAATAATATCTCAATAAAACTGTTGTAAAAATGAAACAAAAGCACTGTTAATTCAAGTATTTAAACTGCTGCAGTCTACAGGCTAGATAGTAATTTTAAATAAAAGTTACATTATTAATGGTTACTACGTGAGGTGATGCATCAATATGGTTACTACATGAGGTGATGTATCAATATGTGTTAATTGGCTTGATTGTGGTTAATCATTTCACAATGTATACATGTATAGAACTATCATGTTGTATACCTTAATATATAAGATTTTTGTTTGTCAATTATATCTCAAAGCTTAAAAAATAAAAATAAATAAAAGCTACATTAACTGTTGAAAAAAATATTAGGGGAGGAGATAGGATATTAGAAAAAAGATTAGTCATGCATTAATAATTGTTGAAGTTAGGAAACAGATACACAGGGGTTCATTATACCATTTACTTTTATATATGCTTGAAATTTTGCATTAAAAAGTTTTTTTAGGGAATTCCCTGGCAGTCCAGTGGTTAGGACTCCATGCTTTCACTGCCGAGGCCTGGGTTCAATCCCTGGTCAGGGAACTAAGATCCCACAAGTCTTGCAGTGCGGCCACCAAAAAAAAAAAAAAAAAAAAAGTTAAAAAAAAAACTTTTCAAGTACCTCAATTAAAAAAAAAAAACTCACCAAGACTTCCCATTTTACTTAAAAATAAAACTCCTTTATCAGTCCTACAAAGCTTTGAAATACCTTTGCTCTTAGTTCCTTCTATCTTGGAACTCTTTCCTCACCTCTTCATTTGGCTCATTCATTTTCATTCTTCAGTTTTGGTTTGTCACCTCCTCAGAGAAGCCTTTCCTGACCATCTCTAAGTTCCTCTATTATCTCTATTATAGCACCCTATTTTATTCTCTTCCTAACATATCACAATCTTTCAATATTTTATTTATGTGTTTGTTTATTGTCTACCCAAGGCTTCTTAAACTGGGGACCTTACCTCTCATAGTCACTGAGTTGTATTCTTCATACTTGGCACATAACATATACTCAATAATTATTTGTTGAATGTTAAACTAATAAACCAATACTGGGCATTATCTTATTGTTGAACATTTAATATATCAAAGCCTTACAGAGAACCTACTGTTTGCAAGGTTTCAGGTAAAGCATATGCATATCTGAAGTGAAAGGATATGTGATGTAATGTAAATTAAATAGAATTAAAATTTAAAAAAAACTCTTCCAAAGGCTACTGAAAACAGTAAATAAATATTATTTAAGAAGACTAATTTTTTTCCCCAGAGACTTCATTTAGAAACAGAAATAAGAGTGTTCTGATATAGTACCTTCTCTAGATAAAGATGTATAAACAAAGGGGTCCCCCAAGGATTAATGCTGAAACCTATCACAAGTAACATTTTTAGAAATTATCTAGAAAAAACTGTCTAGTGACATCTTCCCAGTTTGCAGATGACTCTAAAACAGTAGCTAGAAATATGATGGTACAAAGTTGTGTGTTGAGAAATGTGGAAAATAGCTTCTATGTAGACAAAAATAAGGTAATGCAGTAATGGAAAAATAGTCCAAATTGTAATTATCAGATGATGAGCTCTAAAGCTACCTGTTACAATACAAGAAAAGGGTTTCAGAGTCCCTGGACTTATGCTGAATACAGCTACAAAAAGGCAACAAAATGCTGGCTGTTATTACGAAGGCTTTGAAAACACAGAACACATTATCCTGCCCTTGTACAAACCAAAGCGTATCTGTACCTAGAATAGAATGTGCAGTTGTGGCCATCATAGCACAAAAAAGGTAAAATAGATACACAAGGCCTAGAAAGGTATCCCAAAAGACCAAAGGACAGAGGAGCTTATGTATGCATACATATTTTTTAATATAGATATAGATATATAAAGGACATATTAGTATGAAACAAAAAGGGTGTGAAATGGTAGAGACTGCATCAAATCTTAGAAGTTACAATGTAGTTAGAAGTCTAAAGAAACAATAAAGTATATTTTTAAAAAAATTTTAAACCCAGGTTTTAGAATCACAAAGACAGAAGTTTTATGTAGAAAAAGGGAAGGGAAGGGGTAAGAGGAAGGGAAAGAAAGTGGAGGGAGGAAAGAATTGAGTTCTAATTCCAGTAGGTTTAGCTGTGTGACAGTGCGCATGTTGCTTAATTTCTTTGAGCCTCGCTTTTCTCATCTGTAAATAACTAATTTGAAGGACTGCTATGAGGATAGAAATAGGCACAATGCCTGACACATAGTATACACTTACTACTTTTATTAGGACTAATAAAAAGTAATAGTTTACTGCCCAATCCAGTGTATAAAGTAATAAAACTCATTACTCAGATGGGGAGTACAGAACGTAAGAAAAAATAATTCAAAGATAGTCTAGATAGTCTAGATAAATTCATAGGCAACATTTCCATAAGAACCTCCTTCCTAAGAGAAATTATAAACTTTGGGCAACATAGCCCTAAATTTTGAAGTTGACATTTTCATCCCTTTCCCACAAGCAGCAGAATTCTGGGCTAGATAGATGACATATCCAACCAAACATGCCATTGATTGTCTTAATTTATAACAACTGTTAACATTATTTGAGCAATGGACTAAGTAATGATGTCATTTAATCCTTCTAAAATCCTTTGAGATATGCTCCATATTTTACAGTAAAATTAGCCAGGTCCCCATCTTTACAGATGAGAAAACTGAAGCTAAGAGATTCATTGCCTAAGGGTACATACAGAGCTAGTAAGTGGCAGAGCCTACATTTGAAAACAGATGGACTGCCTCCAGAATCTATACTCATAACCACAGAACTAACTGCCTCCTACTTTGCAAGAAATGTTGGGTGTTGGGTATGCAAGAATGAGATGAGTGATGAAGGAGTGTACAGTTTGCTTGATGAGCCCAGCCCAGCCAAGGTCACACTGCCAGATACATACTCAGATTTAGGGTGGCCAACAAGCATGAACACTGAAATAATAAGACCTGATTAATGAGGATGTGAGAAACCTAATACAAGAAGGGAAGCCTCGGACTTCCCTGGTGGCGCAGTGGTTAAGAATCCACCTGCCAATGCAGGGGACATGGGTTCGAGCACTGGTCCGGGAAGATCCCACATGCCACGGAGCAACTAATCTTGTGCGCCACAACTACTGAGCCTGCACTCTAGAGCCTGCGAGCCACAACTACTGAGCCCGCATGCCACAACTACTGAAGCCTGTGTGCCTAGAGCCCGTGCTCTGCAACAAGAGAAACCACCGCAATGAGAAGCCCGTGCACTGCACCGCAACAAAGAGTAGCTCCCGCTTGCTGCAACTAGAGAAAACCTGCACACAGCAACAAAGACCCAACACAGCCAAAATAAATTAATTTAAAAAAAAAAAAAAAGTAGGGAAGCCTAAAAATCCCTAAACTGTGGTCTCAGCCATGGTAAACAAAGTGCAGAGAAAGAGGAAAAGATATCAAAATGCTAACTAGTGGGATTATGAGCGATTCTTATTCTCTGCTTCATATTTTTTGAATTTGGCTTTTTTTTTTTAAACAAAGAGCACTCATTTTCATAATTGGAAAAAGGCAGAAATAAAAATAAATCTGAGGAAACTTTCACGCTTTATTCACTTCTAATTGTGTAATTTGTTGCAATGATCATGTATTACTTTTGTAATTTCAAAGCGATTTTAAAAATAAATACATCTAGTATATTAGAAAAAGGAAGTAAATTACATGCAAATACCAAAGCAAAAAAAAAAAAAAAGGATGTGATGTAAGAATTAGCAAATGAGCAGTTGTAGTTTGTTGGAAAGAACTCCAGATATACACCAAAAGGCTTGGGTTGATACTGATATACACATCAACATGGATTAATCTCGAAAACTTTACGTTGAACAGAAGAATTCAGACACAAGCGTGCATATTGTATGAGTGAAGAACAGGAAAAATTAACATGTGAGGATAGAAATCACAACAGTGGTTGCCTGTAAGATAGCAGGGACTGATTGGAAGGGGGTATGAGGGAACTTTGGAAGGTTATGGAAATATTCTCTTGACTGGGTATTGGCCACACATGTCTTTACATTTGTCAAAACGCATCTAATTATATACGTGCATTTTTATGCATTCTATTGTATGTAAATCTTACCTTTAAAAAAACTCATTAAAAAAAAAGACAGGGTTCAATCTCAAATCTGTTATTTATTAGTTGAGTGACTTTAAGGAAATTACTTAACCTCTCTGAGCCTGTTTATCTGTACAAAATGTAGCTACTGGGATTTCCCTGGTGGTCCAGTGGTTTAAGATTCCGAGCTCTCAAAGCAGGGGGCCCGGATTCGATCCCTGGTCAGGGAACTAGATCCCAAATGCCACAACTAAAGATCCCACATGCCGCAACTAAAAGATGCCCGCATGTTGCAAGGAAGATCCCACGTGCCACAACTAAGACCAAGCACAGCCAAATAGATAAATATATTTTTTAAAAAATGCAGCATAACATAATTTATCTCAATGCTGGGGACTGACTGTAACAATACATATCACTGTGCTTTGCAAATTATCACCCAATGAATGTTGAAGGAACTTTAAAGGTAAAAAGGGGGCAAAGTTGGTCTTATACTTCTCATAATTCCACAAATGGCTTTGTTATCAGGAAAACTATTCTTTAAAGACTAGCAGTATTCTAAAAAGGGAAATTTACTTACAGTTCTCAATTGTGAATGGAAGGGAACATCATGGACATGACCTAAGACCTCCTTCTACACAGTTAAAAACAATTACTCAAGATATGATTTGAAGAAAGCTTTCTAGACTGAGGACTTGCTAGAACAATGGCATAATCACAGGAGAAAAAGGTCTCAATTCTAAATACATGAGTAAAAGAATTGCTCATTACTATGTCAATTACAAAATTCAAATGTCCCCGTAAGCCACATCATAAATATATGTGTAAGTATGTATGTGTGCATATACACACACATATTCACTCAAACTGGAACTGAGTTGAACCACTGCTTCTTCCCAAGAGGGCCTCTATATTCTAAAAATAAGAAACTTGGACTTCCCTGGTGGCGCAGTGGTTAGGAATCCACCTGCCAATAGAGGGGACACGGGCTCAAGCCCTGATCCGGAAAGATCCCACATGCTGCGGAGCAACTAAGCCTGCGCGCCAAAACTTCTGAGCCTGTGCTCTAGAGCCTATGAGCCGTAACTACTGAGCCCGCCTGCCACAACTACCGAGGCCTGCCCGTCTAGAGCCCGTGCTCCACAACGAGAGAGGTCACTGCAGTGAGAAGCCTGCACACCACAAAGAAGAGCAGCCCCCACTCACCGCAACTAGAGAAAGCCCATGTGCAGCAAAGAAGACCCAATGCAGCCAAAAATAAATAAATAAAATAAATAAATTTAAAAGTAAGAAACTCGGGCTTCCCTGGTGGCGCGGTGGTTAAGAATCCACCTGCCAATGCAGGGGACACAGGTTCGAGCCCTGGTCCAGGAGGATCCCACATGCCGCAGAGCAACTAAGCCTGTGTGCCACAACTACTAAGTCTGCACTCTAGAGCCTGCGAACCACAACTACTGAAGCCCATGGGCCTAGAGCCTATGCTCCGCGACAAGAGAAGCCACCACAATGAGAAGCCAGCACATCGCAACGAAGAGTAGCCCCGCTCGCCGCAACTAGAGAAAGCCCTTGCACAGCAAGGAAGCCCCAATGCAGCCAAAAATAAAATAAAATTTTTTAAAAAATTAAGAAACTTAACCTGGTTCAACTAGAATTAATCTTATAACTAAGAGACTATGTCTTGAGCTTTTCCATATTTTACCAGAAAAGAAAAACAGCTTGAAAGGTAATATCATAGGCAAAGTTTAATAGCCTCTCCCATCAACCTCAAACTGTTTTTTCTTTATTAGTGTATAGAAATCATGATGGAGACCAAAGTTTCCTGAGGTACTTCTTTATCTGAACATTATTTCCTCTGCAAGCATTCAACAATTCTTGTTTCTATTCTTCTCTTTTCTAATTCAATTCTGTTTGGTTCCTAAGTTAAGAAGTGTGTCTCACTTGCATAAATGGTAACTATTCTGAGATACCATTCATAACTATACATTTGAATTCTCTAGAGTACTATTCATAACTTCAAATGGAACAGGAAAAAAAAACACTCATTCAACTTCACTTTAATGGTGACTAAGACATGAATGATTATGTTATATTGTAGAAGGCTGGCCAAAGGCGCGAAGTTCCCCAGTGTTACTACTAATCTGTCATCATTTTATGAATGCCCACTGGCACCAAGGACCACTGCCTTGACCAATCTACCTATCACAAAAAATACTGAGCTTAGAAAAGCATGCTCATTAGCTAAACATGTTTTTTAGAGTTATAAAGTATCTATGTAGGAACACTAAAAGATATATTATATCTTAGCCATGAAGCTCAAAAGTTAGCTGAGGGCTTCCCTGGTGGCACAGTGGTTGTGAGTCCACCTGCCGATGCAAGGGACGCGGGTTCGTGCCCCGGTCCGGGAGGATCCCACATGCCGCGGAGCGGCTGGGCCCGTGAGCCATGGCCGCTGAGCCTGCGTGTCCGGAGCCTGTGCTCCGCAACGGGAGAGGCCCCAACAGTGAGAGGTCCGCGTACCGCAAAAAAAAAAAAAAAAAAAAAAAGTTAGCTGAGAAGAATCCTGACAAGTCCTGCCAGGTTCTCTATAAAACCAATCCTGGGGGCTTCCCTGGTGGCGCAGTGGTTGGGAGTCCGCGTGCCAATGCAGGGGATGCAGGTTCGTGCCCCGGTCTGGGAAGATCCCGCATGCCGCGGAGCGGCTGGGCCCGTGAGCCATAGCCACTGAGCCTGCGCGTCCGGAGCCTGTGCTCCGCAACGGGAGAGGCCACAGCAGTTAGAGGCCTGCGTACTGGAGAAAAAAAAAAAAAAAAATGCTGGTTATTCTTTAGGTGTTAAACAGCTTTTCTGAGAAAAGCTGAGTCTTTTATTCAAGGTAGTAATATTCTAGTAGTTCTTTACTCCACCTAATCAGTGGTGGAAACTGAATTTACAAAAATCTGTGTAAATAATTCAGCTGTCTGTACTGCTCTAATATATTTAAACCAAATAAAATAAAATTTAGACAGAAAAAAAATAATGGTGCTTTTTTTTTTTTTTTTGCATTACGCGGGCCTCTCACTGTTGTGGCCTCTCCCGTTGCGGAGCACAGGCTCTGGACGCACAGGCTCAGCGGCCATGGCTCACGGGCGCAGCCGCTCCACGGCATGTGGGATCCTCCCTGGCCGGGGCACGAACCCGCGTCCCCTGCATCGGCAGGCGGACTCTCAACCACTGCGCCACCAGGGAAGCCCAATGGTGCTTTTTTAAGGCTGTCACCTGCTGATTTCCCTCATTTTTCTTTCTTATCCAAAAGTCAGAGACATGAGACTGTATAACCAGAAAGAACAAATGAAAGGATAGTACACACGTGAGGACATCTACACTTATTTCCCTCTATGAACCCACTACCCTTGACATAGTTTTCAACAGGGAGCAATTCTGCTCCCCAAAGGACATTTGACAATATCTGGAGACATTTTTGGTTGTCACAGCTGGGGTGGGGGTTGGAAGGGTGATACTAGGTAGTGGGTAAAGGTCAGGGCTACTGCTAAATATGCACAGCACAGCCTATCACAATACAGGATATTATCCAGCCCAAATGTCAACAGCACCAAGGATGAGAAACCCTACCCCAAGGCCCAACGAAGACCTACCTCTCAATAAATGTTTGCTGATCTGAACTGAAAAGTAAAGACCATGAACTGGAAGAAAGAGAAGCCTACAAGAATGAAGTAGAAGACAGAGGCCTAAATTAAACATTACTAGAATCTATTTTGCCTTTATTGGGACTTCCCTTGGCGGTTCGGTGGTTAAGACTCCTCGCTTCCAAAGCAGGAGGCACGAGTTCAACCCCTGGTCGGGGAACTAAGATCCCACGTGCCACATGGCCAAAAAAAAAAAAAAAAAAAAAAAAAGGCTTTATTGTGTGTTACACACCAGTCATACAAAAATGAACAGTACAGCCCAGCCCTTATGGAGCTCATTATTAGGTAGGGGAAAGAGTTTTATAATTTGTCTGATATCTGATTTGACAATATCTGATAAATGCTTTAATGAAGGAGAAGACATACAAGGGAGTCACTCAACTTTTCCTAGGAATGATTCATGGAACAGATGACATCTTAGTTCAGTTCTGAAGGATGAGTAGGAAGCATCTTATTTCACAACTTATATGCCTCTTTTCAAACAAAGAACCATTCATTTCTTCAGTCAACAAAAACTATGGAACACCAATTATGTTCCATACATTGTGTTATGTGTTGGAGACACAGTCAAATTATAACTTTCTACTTCTTCCCCTGGCACTGCTGGTGCCCAGCAGCCTACCTCCCCAACCCAAATCCCCAAGAATTCTTTCAATTTAGCGACTGTCACCCCAACCAATCTTATTAATCAGTAAGGCCACTACCCAAGGATTAAATAAAACTTTCAGTTGCCTGCTGACAAGACTGTATTCAATCTTGCCTAGATCACAAAGTCAGGGTGGTTATGCTGGTAGAGTAACTAGCAATGAACTGACTATGGATCCAGATCTGCCAACTGTTGGATGTGTGTTGGTATCCTGGAAAGCTATTTTTACTTTATAAAAAATCTGGGTCCTCTTCCACCCTACCCAATTCATGCCAGAACCAAGAGCAAATTAATCAACATATATTTATTGAACACCTACCATGTGCTTACCTCAATGGTTCTCAACCCTGGTTGTTTACTGACAAAGGAGTTCCCAGATATAATTTATTTTTTGATGGTAAATTCTGATGCAACATGTCTGATGCCCTGGCCTTTAGGCGTTAAAGAATACAAAAGAAGTATAAAATACAGTTCTTGTGTTGAAGAGTTTATCCACAGTCACAACAGAGTAACTTGTAATAGTATGTTTGTTCACTAATTTGTAACCCTTTTGCAATATTATCAATCCTTATGAAACAAAAGAAACTGAGGTAGTCTGGATAACAACTGCTCTTATTCCCCAGTCCAGTCACACACCAACTGCACCTTCAACTCCTGATACACTGTTCCATACCCCTTCTATCCCCCAGACAGTGAAAGTACCATTCTTAAGAACTATGGAGATAACCCAAGTAGGAAGATGAACTGAGGCCCTCAAAAGAGGTGGTTGTTTGTCCTGAAGACCAGAATCTCTCAAATTCATGCCGTCAAGGGCCTTCTTTTAAAGAGAAGAAACAGAGGGACTTTCCTGGTGGTGCAGTGGTTAAGAATCCGCCTGCCAATGCAAGGGACATGGGTTCGGGCCCTGGTCCAGGAAGATCCCATACGTCGCAGAGCAACTAAGCCCGTTGCGCTCTAGAGCCCGCGAGTCCCAACTACTGAGCCCATGTGCCACAACTACTGAAGCCTGCATGCCTAGAGCCCATGTTCAGAAACGAGAAGCCACCGCAATGAGAAGCCTGTGCACCGCACTGCAACAAAGACCCAACGCAGCCAAAAATAAATAAATAAATTTATAGGAAAGAAAGAGAAGGAAGGGAGGGAGGGAGGGAGGGAGGGAAGAAACAGGGACTTCCCTGGTGGTCCAGTGATTAAGAATCTGCCTTCCAATTCAGGGGATGCGGGTTCGGCCCCTGGTTGGGGAACTAAGACCCCACATGCCGTGGGGCAACTAAGCCCACATGCTCTAGAGCCCGTGTGCCACAACTAGAAAGCCTGAGCGCCGCAGCTACTGAGCCCGCGCGCCACAACTAGAGAAGACCGCACGCCGCGATGAAAGATCCCACATGCCTCAACTAAGACCTGATGCAGCCAAATGAATAAATAAATATTCTTTAATAAATAAAGAGAAGAAATAATTCTTTAACCTCCAACAATACCAGTCCACCTCACTCTATAGTTGAAGTGCCCAAGAAAAGCAAAGAGTAGACTGAATTTTTGTAAATTTGCTCCTAGAGGTCCTTGGCCATTTAAAGAAATCACCCAAATTCATAAGACTGGTAAACTCTAGTTTTTCAAATGGCATACACTTGAAATAAAAAATACTCTAGGGCTTCCCTGGTGGTGCAGTGGTCGAGAGTCCGCCTGCCGATGCAGGGGACACGGGTTCTTGCCCCGGTCCGGGAAGATCCCACATGCCGCAGAGCGGATGGGCCCGTGAGCCATGGCCGCTGAGCCTGCGCGTCCGGAGGCCGCAACAGTGAGAGGTGGGCGTACCGCAAAAAAAAAAAAAAAAAAAAAAAAATTCTAAATATATTTTAGTAAACTCCTTACTAAGATGAACAAATTGTGGAGGCTTAAAAAATTAAAAGATTTTGATCTAAATCTCATCCAGCAGCAACGACCTCATACTAAAGACCACCTGGAAGGGAACATCAGCTTTAAAATTCTGCAAACATGAATCTACAGATCCTCACCTGATTCGTCTCTCTCTGAATTATATAGGAAAAGGTACAATTCTCTTAACTGCTGTACAAAAATTGATGAGCACAAGACCCTATAAATTACTTTAAAAAAAAACAGGGCAGGGTGTCATTCAAACATCTAAAACAGGGCCCAATGACAGTATTAAAAGGTAAAATCTGGTACTTAAGGAAAAATGAATATTGGCATATATTAATTAGAATAAGACTGCCATGTGAAAGAAAGAAAAAAATGTGTCTTCTACGTAATACTGTTTTTAGGATCCATGACTTTAAAATTAGCTTGGTTTACAATATTTGTCCTTGTAATTGTTATTGTCATCATACAAGTTTTATCCATAAAAGTCCACAATCCCTTAACTTCAATTCCAAAATCCAAAAGGTATAAACAAACAAGTTTTTCATTATTCATTTGGCGGCAAATCCTGACATGAAATGACATGAGGCTATGTATAGTATTTATTTATCCCAGTTGGTGTGAACATTCTGATGTTTTACCGAAGAAATAGTAATGCATTTGATTACAAGGTGCTGCCCCACACCTTTCTGGGATGTTACATAACATACAGTATATGTACCATATTCCCTAACCAAAATTCAAAAAATTCTAATTTCAGAAGCACAACTGGCCCCAAGAACCTTTTTTTTTTTTTTTGGCCCCAAGGTACTGTAGACTGGTATACTAATTAAGACTAAATCTTACATAGAAAATATAACTAATACTGAGAGTGAATGTAGATTTTACATGCAATAAACTCAGTGTCTTAACTATTCACACATACACAATCCGGTAAAATAAAGCATTATAAAGACTTAACAAACGTCAAAAAACGAACACACCATTACGTGTTTTTCAGGTGATGGGGACATTTGCATCATGCAATATCTAGATCAATTCCTCTTAGATTGAAATCCACTAATTTAAATCACAGTTTAAAAAAAAAAAAAACCCAAAGGCTGCGATTGGTAATTATGTTGAAAGAATCATCCACTAATAAACAACATATTCGGTTCTGATTTTTTAAAAATTATCTCAGAAAGTTTAAGATTTAAAATTCTTTCATTCTAGAATACAACTTCTGAACGTTGAACAAATTACAATTGACTTTTTCTGTGAAAACAGAGCCTTGGACAGGGGACAACAACAGAACAGTCCTTAAAGATATTTCAAAGCGAAGAAGAGTTTCACAGTTCTTTCCTTCCTTCCTCCTTCAGCTGCTGCTTTTCTGGTTTTAGAATTTCAAACAAAGAAATACATATTGGCTCCAATGCTAAGAAACGCCCTCTTTCTCAGCAACTTCCTCTTCCAATTTTCTTCCCTACCGTTGACATACGAGAACAATACACACTGCCGTCCTACCATTTTGATTAACAAAAAGCTCTGAGGCTTGGAAAAATTAAGGGCTGCAATTTATCTATAGTATCCACTCCAAGTCCACAATCTTCACTCATCTAGAAGTCAAATAACAGGGAGCACAAAGAAAGGAGTATTTCCCTTAATCAAGAGGCCGGCTATTGAACCTTTCACCCCAGGAATCCAAAGACTTTGGATTGCACTAACAAATGGGAAATTTCTTCCACCCCAGGAAAACTTGGCCTTCTTAGGGAAGAGAAAAAGCTACTGGGCTAGCACCGCTCTGAACCAAGAGTCAAGTCTATGCACCAATAGTTGGTGAACTTTCTTCCACAGGCCATGCAGTCATGATTCAAACTGAGTTCTCTGAGGTTCTGATCCACTTCAAAGTGACTTTTCCAATTTAGTAACTGTCCTTTCCAACTCACAGACTGCACAAAGGGAACGTACTTATAATTAACCATCCAGAGATCAAGACCCATCCTGTCTCCATGCTAGAAGTCAATTCAAGTGTCTGGGACTGGAACCTGACCCCCATCTGTGACAAAGCAAACTTCCTTTAAGTGGACAATTCCCCCTTGCCCAGTGACTCTCAAAGGAAAACACCTTAATGATGGTAAGCTGTGTACCTTACTGTGTGACCTTGGGCAAGTTACTTAACTCCTCTGAAACTTAGTTTCCTTATGTGTAAATTCTCAAATGAGGCTGTAAAAATTAAGCAAGAACATGTTTGACGCATAGTAGGAGCACCATAAATGTTCCCCCTCCTCCTCCTCCTAACCCTCCTGAATTCTTTGGGGCCTAAATTTCAATCATAGCCCCAAAAGGCTCCAAGGATTCCTTCCTCTTCTCTGATTCTATGGAGAACTAACTGTATAAAACTTCCCCCATCTCAGAGGCTCTAGGATCCTGGAGGGCCAAGAAAACGGGACTCCACCTCATCATAGCCTAGGGTCCATCCAGAGCCTTCCTCAATGGGCCCCTTTAGCTAACTCTCCTCCTTACTCTGCAGACCATCCTGTACACACACGTACGTACACACACACACGCGCGCGCACACACACACACACCACTCCTCTCCTCCACTCTGCAACTTAGGCCAGAGGTCTCAAAGAGCACTTCAACGCCTTCATGGTCCAGATATGGAAACTGAGGCTCCGCCTGGAGAAGAACTTGCCCAAGATTTCAGACAACGTCTGGGATCCAACTCATGTACATCTGCCTGCAAAGCCTTCGTTTTACAAATGGGTAAAACGAGGCCCAGAGAGAGAAGTGACTTGCCCAAGGTCACACGACGAGCTGGTGGCAGCGCTAGGTCAGCTTGGGACACTTTCGCAGCTTCACAGACTCGCGGGCCCCTCCAAGCCTCCGAGGGGATCTCCGGCACACCTCTCCCTGGGGAGGTGAGTGTATTGTAAGGCGCCACCCCTCGCTGACCGCTCACCGGGTCTCTGCCGGTCTGCGGCAGGAGGCGCGGCACCCACTCCCCCAGGACCCTGCGCTGCTTGGGAGGGGCGGCCCGACCAGGCCCGGCGCCTCACGGCCGGGCCAGCCCGCGGGGACTTGATGCTCACCTGGTCTCGCGCGGTCGCCCTCAGCAACAGAGGGGCTGGTCGGCCGGCCGCCCTTCTCCGCACGGGGTCTGTTCTCGCCGGCCGCGTCGCGGGCTGCCACACAGCCAGACCCCCCTCAGCGCGCTACGCCCCCAGCCGCGCTAAACCGGCCCGCGTCCGCCATTACGCGATTCCCCGCCCCGGGACGCAGCCACACCCCGCCAAACGCCCTGATTGGCTCTCTGCCCCACCTGCCTGGTGCTTCCGGGCATTCCATTGGCCTGAGTAGAATGTCAGTTAAATAGTTACGCAAACGACGTACTCAAGGGTACTGTCCCGGGAGCTCCACCCGAGCTACTTCCGTAATCGGAGTCAACAGCAAGGGGCAAACCAAGTGAAGTGGGGGTGGATTTTAAACTAAACCAACTCCTAAATTCAAAGTAGGAAAATCCCACCTAAGAAAGTGTAAAAACGCGTACAAAGTGTATTGAGAGGCTAATTCGTCTTGTTAGAGTTCAAATAACCAGTACCTTTGGTGGAAGGAAGGGGCCAAGCCTATGAACTTTCTGTGGACACCCCTAAAGTTGGTAGTAGTTTTATCCCTTCCCTCCCGGTCTCAGGCCGGGCAAAGAGTAGGGTGGGGAGAGTGAGTCATAGGCTCCAGCCCGCTGTTAAAGGATCCGTCCGGGGCGAGGCCCGGGGTCCTGGGATTGGGAGCTGGTTCTGAAAGGCCAGGGTCAGGTGAGTTGGACCCTGGTTCAGCCGCCACCGCACTCTGACCACAGACAGCTCTCTGAACTTACCTGAGTCTCAGTTTGTCCTGCAAAGTAAGAGTAGTCATGTCTGCCTCGTGCCCTGGGGTATTTGTTAAGGATTCATGCATGAGCGTGTATATGTGCGCCTTGTCGATTATAAAGGGTTGCAGGCTGGGTATCAGTGTGACAAATTCACCTGTACCTCAGTTACTTCTCTAGAGCAACTTTGTAAGGCAGATACTGTCCTCGTTTTGCAGAAGAGGAAACTGAAAACTCCATGACTTACCCTGAGTCACCCAGGGAATTTGAAATGACCCTGGATCTCAAACCTATATCTTTTGGCTTCCATTCCCGTATTTCTCCCTTCCAGGTGTGGTGTCCCCTGAGAGAGACTTCCCTCCCCCAACCCCTTAGCATTCCAGGGAGGGACTTGAGGGTGCCAGGCCAGTCCCCCATCTCTCTGGTCACCATAAACTTAGGCACAGGCCACCCCCCAGCTATTGTTAATCACCAAGGTTCCTGGGAAAAGTGATCCTAGTGGTGCACCCGAGCTGTTTCTGGGGGCCTAGGAATCAGGAAGTGGGTAAGGGATGACACGTGGTTCAGAAACCCAGGTAGAATCCAGAACAAGACGCAGAAGCTCCAAGAGGGGCAGTCTCCATTCCAGGACTTAAATCCATGTCTCTCTGCTCTCAGAACTGGGCTCTTTTCACCACAGAATTGTTTTCCTCAGAAGGGCTGCCTTGGCTATAATTCCTAGTCCTTTTCCCTCTCTGGAAAGGAAGGAAGCCAAAAAGGGAGTGGGAGGGAGAGCAGCCTAAGACTTTAGAAGGGCAGAAACTACCAACTGGGTGGTGCCGACAAGGCCCCAGTGCCTGCTGAGTCAGTGACCTCCAGGCTCAAGTTGGGCAGTGTGGTCTGACAACCAATGACTATTTAAATCCTGCCTGTGGCCACTGGGTGCTGGGAGGCAGCAGGTGCTATGTAGAGGTCAGTGACTTTAGGGGCAGACTGACCCAAGATGAATCTAAGCTCCACTACCTTCTAGCTCTCAGCCTCACCTAAGTCTTCTCTAAAATGGGAACAGAGCAGTTGTGAGGATTCAATGAGTTAATTGTGGAATTAATGAGTCATGTGTGTAAAGTGCCTGATAGCTATTTATTCATTCATGGATTCATCCATTCAGTAAAAAATTATTACACACCAACCATGTGTAGGGCAGCCTGCCAGTGGTGCAGCTACAATGAGGAGCAAAACAGACTCAGACCCTCATGGAGCTTACAGTTTGATGAGGAAACAAGTTGTTAAACAAATGATCAGACAAATCAAAATACAATTAGAAACCGTGATAAGGAACAGGAGGCAAAGTACAATGTGTTTATGAGAGTAAATGTCAGGGAATGGGGTGGGGACACAGGAAGCTTCCTGAAGAGGTGAGTTGGTGAGTGGGGGTTGACTAAGCAGCTGGTGGTTGGGAGAAGTGTTGCAGGCCAAGAGAAAGGGTGTGGAAGGCATCTAGGCCAAGGGGGATAGTGGCATTGGGGAGGGAGGGCGGAGCTGTTGCTTAGAGCCTAAACAAATAAGGTGTTAACAGGGGAGGGAACCTGGCCTTGAAAGTGAGGCAGTTCTCCCAGGGTCTGTGTTCTTTTTGATAGTCCCTGCTTTGAGGCCAACCCACCTGGGTTTGAATCTTGGCTCTGCCATCTCATCTTGGACTGTATGACCTTAAGCAGTCACCACACGTCTGTGCCTCGGCTACTCTTCTGAGAAATGGGAATAGTGCTAGAAGGGCATAAGGTGGAGAGTGAGGATTCAGTGTGGAAATGTGTATAAAACATTCTGGTGCACAAAAGTCACTCCATAAATGATGCTTGGTCTTCGAAGCATGGAAGGAAGTGAGCCTGAGGCAGCAGATGCATTTGGAGATGCATTTGGGAGAGAGCTGATATAAGCACCTGTGCACTGGGCAAGTTGTCATCTGACCTTAATTGTCATAGAAGACTTTGGAGTCAGGCAAGCCTGGGTTCAAATCACATCTATACCAATTCCTAGCAGTGTGACCTTGGGCAGGTGATGTCACCTCTCTGAGCCTCAGTTTCCTTATCTGTAAACTGGGGATCATAATTGCTTCTATTTCCCAGAGCTGTGAAGATTAAATGAGATAATAAATGTGAAGTAGTTAGCACGGTAGTTGGCACATAAGTAGCAGTTGTTGAGTGTTCACCTTAATAATAGTTATTATTATTATCGATGTCAGCAGTTACTACCCGTACTAGATAAGATTCTGGGGCTTTGCTTGAAGGTTGTCTGGCAACAGGAGACTTTGTTTCTCCTTTTAGGCAATGGAGATAGGTTGCTTTCAGAGGGAGTGGTGTTGTGCATCTTAATACTAATACTGGGAATTCCCTGATGGTCCAGTGGTTAGGACTCCACGCTTTCACTGCCAAGGGTGCGGGTTCAATCCGTGGTCAGGGAACTAAGATCCCACAAGCCGCACGGCACTGCCAATAAGCACTAACTTTGAGCATTTGCTATGTGCCAGCCATGTGCTAAGTGTTTTATAGGTATTAACTCATAAATTCTTACAGCAGTCCTATAAATTAGGGCCTGTTATTATCATCATTTTACAAATGAGATAAAGGAAGCACAGAGAGGTTAAGTGACTTGCCCAAGGCCAGCCAGTAGAGAAACAGCATGGCTGGAGTTTAAACCCAACCTTGGAACTTGAGAAGGATTGCTGGTCTTGAGGGGCAAGTCCTCCCTCTACTACCCAAGGAGTTATCACCTGGAACGATGAAATAATTCATTGCCCATAAATCCCAGGTTCTGAAGACCAAGCCCCATTCCTTTCCCCCCAATTCTAAAAAATAACCCCTGCCTGTTTCCTGTCCCCTGAGGCTGATAAGATCAGGGAACAGAACTTCTCCCTCTGCAAGGGGAAGCAAAAAGACATGTAGAGTCACCAGAACTGGGTTTGAGTCCCAGCTGTGCCACTTAATGGTTCTGTCTTAGCCAAGTCACACCCTCTCTCTGAGCCTCAGTTTCCTTATCTATAAAACAGGGATGATAATAGCTCTGCCTACAGGGCTGTTGTGAGGAGCAGAAAAAACAAGTCCTGCATAAACTATAAAGTGCTCTCAGCACAAGCCTTCCTCTCCTGTTGCTATGGGGATGGCAAGCACTCCAGGAAAGCAGCTGAAGCCAGTATAGCGTATAGCAGGAAAATTGCCATCTCTGGAAACAGTCCTGGATTCGAGTCCCAGAGCTCCCTTTTATGCCCGAGTGACCTTGGGGAAGTCTTAGCCTCAGTTTTCTCATCTATAAAATAGAGTGAATAATACTGATCTTGTAGGGCTGGAGACAAAACATAGTGAAAGAATGCATCAAAAGCCATGAGCCAATGCCTAGTACAGAGCTGGCAGAGCACAGTCGGCTAAGGGATTCTAGGGATTCAGAGCAGAGGGACTAAGGAGAATCACCCTGGCCGCTCCACACCACCCCTGCCTGAGGGCAAGAGGGTGGAGAGTACTGTGATCAGAGCCAGAACGGACTCCAGCCACTGCCCTGCCTCTGGCATCCTCAGCTCTGGCTGGGTCCACTGCATCTCTCTCTCTCTCTCTCTCTCTCTCTCTCTCCCCCTTTCTCGTCAAACAAGTTCTTCTCCACTGAGCAATCCCAGGGGGCCCCCGAACCTCAGTTCCAGCCAAGCTTGCAGGCTTTCCCCGCCTCCACATCCTGAATCCACAGCCTTTGCATTTGCCATTCCTTCCACCTGGAATGCTCTCTCCTCCCGGAGCGACTTTGATGGGGAAGGTGGGGGGCGGTGCTGGAGGGAAAGGATCTGGAATGATGCTCCCCCACCACCTCACTCCCCTTTCCTGCATCTCCCACACTGCAAGCCTGACCTCCCCCTTCCCAGCGTGGGGGACGAGGCAGCACCGGGAGGGGTAGGGGAAGGGGGAGGGCTCAATGAAGGGCCCTCTATGGGGTTTTTCACCTGCTCAGAAGAGGCAGACAGAAATGAAAGCTCTAGAAAAACGCCTGCCGCTCTGCTCCCGAGGCCCCAGCTCGGTGAAGCCTCCCTGCCTTCCCACTGTGCCATCTTCTCTCCCTCCCCCTCCTCCTGCAGGCAGGTGCCACACAGTCAAGGAACATGTGTGGGTGGCAGGCCAGAAAGACTTGAGTTCAAATCCCATTCCTGCTGCTTACCCAGTGAGTGGCCTTAGCAAGCTGTTTGGCCTGCTTACACCTGATTTCTTTGTAAAAGGACACAACAATCCCTTCTTCTGAGGCTGCTGTGAGGACGAAGTAAGATGCCAGATGAAAGTGCCGGGGCGCAACCAAAGCGCTCAGCAATGGAGATAATAACAATGATGGCAAACACACCCAGTGCCCATGTGTGCCTGGCACAGCTCTCAGTACCTTGCATATATTAGCCTATTTAATTCCTGGTGAGGTGGACCATTACTATCCCCATTTTACAGATGAGGACACTGAGGCACAGAGAAGTTCTATAACTTACACAAGGCCACACAGGCAATGAGAGGCAGAGCTTATCTCTGTTCTTACCCATCATACTATGATGCTCTCAGTGGTAGTTTTATTTGCTTTTATCTGTACTGACTCTATGCCCTCAGTAAGTACATGTTATTCTTTTTTTTCCTCCCACCTTCAAAATCCTGCCTGAATTTTCCCTCCTTTGTTACATCTTCCAGTCTATTAATTTAATGAGCATCTATTGCTGACAGCTCTGGCCAGGCCTGGGCACGGCACTGGGGACCCAGTGATCAATCCACTCAGTCTCTGCCTCGAGTGGCTCCCAATCTGGTGAGGGAGAAAACACATACATAAAAATTACAGTAAAAGAGGCAGACACCAATTGCAGCAGGAGCTGTGAGCTCACAGAAGCATAGAACTTAACTGGAGGATTGGGGCAGGCTTACCAGAAGAGGAGTCATTTGAGTGGGGTCTTGAAGGGTGAGTAGGAATTCCTCAGACAGTTATGAAGTAGAGACATAGAATATGATGTATAGTGCAGACCCTGCAAGGGAGACTGAGTCAATAAAGGCTAGAGAATAACATGCTGGGGTCAGTTCTATGCCAGGTCTTGTACTGGGCGCTGCAGATACAGAGGTGGAAAGAAATTAACTGGGCCCCCAGGGAGCTTACAGACTTGGTGTCAGGGGATGGAAAGCAACAAGTAAAGCAAAAATAGCAACATTAAAGAAAAATCCAGAGGGGCTTTGGGACTACCAAAAAAGAGACCTAAGCTTGTCAGTGGGTCAGTGAAGGCTTCCTGGAGGAGTAGTTGATGTCTAGGCTGAGATTTAAAGATCAGAGCCAGATTATATCACCTACCACCACCCCAGCCATTACGTAAATTCAACATAAAAACAAAACCAACTGTAAAATGAGAGTAAGGAACTCCAATAAACTTCAGATTTTTCCGATGAACACTATATAAATGTTTTTTAAATTATCATACATCAAATTATTTTTTTAAAAATAATGTTTCTAGTGCCCCTCCTTTGCTGGTGTTCTAAATACATGCTGCTCTGCTCATTGGGTAATCTGACGGGGTGACAGGCCAGAGGGAGTCAGCCAGGGGAGAGTTGGGGAGGGTGTGGCGGGCAGGGGGAATTTCGCATAAGTACAAAGGCCCAGAGGCAAGAGAAAAGATGGCATGTTGGGGAAAAAAGGAAATCCTTTGATGAGAGCTGGCAAATGGGACGAGGTAGGGACGGAGAATCGGACTGGATTCTAAGGGTGCTGGGGAGGCACGGAAGGGTTTTAGCTGGATGTGCCATGATCAGATGTCCCTTTTGCAAGATCATTCTGAATATTGCTAGAGACCTTTTTGTGGTTTGAATTCATTCATGCAAGAGACACCAAGTACCCACTATGTTTCAAGCACTGACCCAGATGCTGGGGCTGCAAGAGAGAATTAATTAAGGGTTCTGCAGACAGAGCAAGATGTGGCAGGGACATTGAGTGCCCCTTCTACAGAGCGGTCTGAGTGTATAGAGGCTTGGATTGTGAAAGGGTATGGCTTTCACAAAAAGAAAGCCAAGCCCTGTGCTGGACAATGAAGCAGTGAGATGGGAGATGGCACTCAGGGAACCTGCAGGGTACTTGCAGTGGAGAGACCGACAACTCCTAGGAGAGAAGAAGGAAGGAGTGAAAGCAGGAGTAGAGGCAATGGGTTAGGGGTGGAAAATCCTGATCCTATAACCTCCCTAGAAGGTGGCCAAGTGGGCAGAGGGGCAGAGGCCCTGGCCAACCCCGTCAGCACCCCCATGCTTTCTTAGCCCTGCTGAGCCTTGCAGCTTGTCTCCTCCTGGCTCCAGAAGTCAGACCAAACCCTGAAGGAGAACAGAGGCGGGTGAGGAGGGGGCGGGCGGGAAACAAGCCCAGGCCTCTCACCCCAGCAGGGCCTTCCTTCCCAGTGGCTGGAGCCAACCCTGCTGAGGAGCCAGAGGTTACAGGGGAGGATTAAGGAGTTGGTTGCTTTTTTACCCAAATTGTGGCTGCATTTCTCTCTCTTTCTTTCTCTCTCTCTCTCTTTTTTTTTTTTAAGAAAGAAAAATGTTCCTGTGCACGCACCCAGAGGCTTTTGCAGGAGGCGGCTATTGGAGAACCAGGAAAACAAGCCAAGAAACAAGAGAGAGGAAAAAGACCACGCCTCGCTTGGCAGATTCCTAATGGCCCAGGAGACCTGAGGCTTTACAGTGGGAGGCCGGTGGGGGCTGGCTCGGGTGGGAGGGAAGGGCAGGCCGAAGGACAGCCACTTGCTGGCCAGTGACCTTGGGCGGGATGCTGCCTGCTTCCCTCTGGTGAGAATGGGGAGGAGGGGGCAGGGGCAGGGCTGGCTGGCTGAGGTCACAGGAAGGCCTCTTCCAGCCTGAAACGCGATCTCGGGATGTGGGGCCTGCCAACCTGCAGCGACCCTGGGCCAGCAGAGATGAAAGGCTGCCTGTCCCCAGCTTCCGGACCCCCGAGGCCCCAGTGCCTCCAACTTGAAGGGCAGCAAAGCTGCTGCAGCTGGCTGAAGCCAGTTGCTGGGCTCTCCCCGCCCCACACACACCTGATGTCATCCAACCCTCCCTTCCCTGTTTAGCAGAGGACACTCAGGCCCAGAGAGGGCTGGTGGCCTGCCCGAGGTCACACAGCAAGTTGGAGGCTGAGCCAGGGCTCACCACAAAGTCTTTGGACTCCAAGTCCAGGCCTCATTCCCTTTCCCCGAAACTTGGCTGCCTGGGGGCTTACCCTGGGGAGTTGGAAAGACCCAGGGTTAGGGAGGACAGTTGGGAGCTGTGTCTGTTTGAAGTCACGACTTAATGTTGATTAAAGTGCCTTTTTATAAAAAAAAAAAAAAACAAAAAGAACGTTCCCAGCCCTTGCCATGAGCCTGGACTTGCTCTGCTGGCAGGGGAAGGAATGCAGCTCTGGCCGCCACAGCTGCTGGTGGCCAGCTGCGGCCTCAGCTCCTGCCGCTCCCACCCCAGCAGGCAAAGGGACAAAGGCCTCTTCTCAGCCTGTCCCCTCCAGCCCCCTGGATCAGTGGGGGCAGAGCAACAATCAGGAGGCCCTGTCACTGACCAGCTAAGTCGCTCTTCCTCTCTGGGCCTTAGCGCCCTTTCTGGAAAATGGGGGCAGAGTATCTGCCTGGCCTATGTCTCAGCACCATTTTGAGGTTTCAAAGAGGTAAAGTTACAGAAATACAGACCTCTCAGCACCTTCTTCTGCCTGAGGGTCAGCCTACTCAGAGACCCCTCTGCCTCAAAGGCCCCTCCCTTCCTCACACTTCACCTGGCCAGCCCCAGCTTGCTCAGCTCAGCTCAGCCGGACCATCCCTCGCTCTGGGGAGCCCTCCCTCACCTCCAGACCGTGATGCTCCTTCAAGGTATTTATCACTGTTGTAATTAAATAATTAATTGTGTAATTGGCTCTGTCTCCCCACTAAAATGTGAATTCTGTAATAATAATAGCTGACACAAAAGGCTTACCCAGTGCCGGAGACTTTCCACGTATTAACCCATTGAATCCCTGTGCCAGGTATGATTAGTTTTCCCATTTTACAGATGAGGAAACTAAGACAATGAGAGATTTAGTAAATAACCTGACGTCACAGCAAGCTGGAGGCTGAGCCAGGACTCAATACAAAGAAGTTGCAGAGGGCTTCCCTGGTGGCGCAGTGGTTGAGAGTCCGCCTGCCGATGCAGGGAACACGGGTTCGTGCCCCGGTCCGGGAGGATCCCGCATGCCGCGGAGCGGCTGGGCCCGTGAGCCATGGCCGCTGAGCCTGCGCGTCCGGAGCCTGTGCTCTGCAACGGGAGAGGCCACAGCAGTGAGAGGCCCACGTACCGCAAAAAAAAAAAAAAAGAAGTTGCAGAACCAGGATTCAAATCCAGACCCCAGGCTGCCCCACTAGTCAGGCAGATTCAGCTTGTTCCTTGTCCATCCCAGCTCCCAGAACATCTGGCATACAGTAAGTGCTCCACATACATTGGGTGAATGAGGACACAAACAGGTTATGAATATACACATGAGCGTTTGGAAAAGACTAAAGCACCTTCCAGGAGTGAGTTTTGCAGGTGCCACGTGTAGAGCCGTGGTGATGGGAGGGGGTACCCAATATATTGTTACAGACCAATTATTGGGCTTCTTTCTCGAACATACAGGCCAAAAACCTGAGACGTCATCTCTGATTCCTCCTTCCACTTTATCTGCCAGAGCCATTCAGTCCCCTGGTTCTGCTCGATGTCTCCCAGTGTACCCCTTCTTTTCCATCCTTCAATGCCCATCTTTTCCTTGGATTTTTATAGCAACTCTTACACAGGTTTCTCTGTCTCTAGTTTCTCCTCCTTCAAAGTGGGCCTCTAAAAACAGAAAGCTAATTGTGGGTGCTACCCCTCTTTACCCCTTCCCTCACTAATGAACCTTCCATGGCTCCCCTTTGCTCTCTGGATAAAGCCCACCCTCCTCACCAAGGCTTCTACCACCCAACTCCTGCCTCCACCTGTCCAGTCTCACTTCCTGCCCCTCTCCTCCACATGTCCTTTGGCCAAGCCACTCTATGCAGTAGAAGTTAAGAGCATGGAAGAAGACAAACCTGGGTCCGAGTCTGAATTTTGCCACTTACTAGATGTGGAAGTTTGTAAACAAATCAGTTCCCTTCTATAAGCCTCAGTTCCCACATCTGGGGAAATGGGCATAATTATGATACCTCTTCATAGAGTCAGTGTAAGGATTAAATGAATACATACAGTGCTGAGCACAGCACCCGACATGCCCAATAGTTCATGTAATTCTTATCCTTTCCTCTGCTACAAAGAGCATTTCTTTTATTTTTTTATTATTTATTTATTTATTTATATTTTTAATATTTGGCTGCGTTGGGTCTTCATTGCTGCGCGCAGGCTTTCTCTGGTTACAGCAAGCAGGGGCTACTCTTTGTTGCAGTGCACGGGCTTCTCACTGCAGTGGCTTCTCTTGTTGCGGAGCACGGGCTCTAGGTGCGCAGGCTTCAGTAGTTGTGGTGCACAGGCTTAGTTGCTCCGCGGCATGTGGGATCTTCCCAGACCAGGGCTCAAACCCGTGCCCCTGTCATTAGCAGGTGGATTCTTAACCACTGTGCCACCAGGGAAGCCCAAGAGCATTTCTTACTGTCAGTCTTACTATTCTTTATGACCCAGCTCAAATGTCACCTCTTGAAGGAAATTTTTCTTGGTATTCATACTCTGTTCCCTAAGTGAAATCAGTCTCACTTTCCAGACTCGCTTTCACTTTGCACCTCTGTAAAGCACTTGTAATATTGTTGTTGCACTCTTTTCCCCGTTACCCCAAGAGTTCCAGGAGAGCAGAAACAATACATTCTTAACTCTAGCCCATGCCTGGCATGCAGCAGGTGCTCAAACAGTGTTGGTAGAATTGAATGGAGTCACCGCTTTCAGTGCTTTTCTTGAGCACCTTGCAGGGAGGAGGCCTGAGGGATGCTGGGACCTGGTTGCCTGAGTCCCACTCCAGCTCTGGTGTGGGGTATGTTGGTATGTGTATGGGAGTGGAAGTGGGTAGAAGAAACCCCTGACCTCTGGGCTCTTTCTTCTGGCCAGGACTCTTCAGTCCTCTGAGGGAAGAAGAGAAGGGAGAGGAGGTGAGGAGGTCCAGCTGCTGAGCAGGGGTGAGGTAGGGCTATAACAGGAGCTGGGGCGTGGGTGGGAGCTGGGAGACTCCAGTTGCTCTAAGACCAGGGCTGGGCCCGCCAGGACAGGGCCTCAGAGCCCAGGTTGCCACCTGCCATGCCCCGCCTCATCCTGGCACCTGGATTAAGTGACTTTTCAGGTTGTAAAACTACATCTTGATTTGCAAGGAAGCAGAATCCAAGCCTGGCCTTGTCTGGTTGCTGAGCAGGGAGGAAGGGGAGTGTTCCCTTTTATTCTCCTTTTTGTGTTGGCAACCCCTTGCAATCCTGGGCACATCAAAGAACGTAGTACTCTTTGTAACCCAGGTTAAGGTCACATTATCCCCAACTGTTGCTTCAGTTGGTGCTCCTGTCACTCCCCCTATTTAAAAACGCTTCTCTCACTGCTTAGTACCCTCAGGATAAAGTCTCAACTGCCAATACAACCCAGAAAGTCCTGGGTAGTCTGGTCCCTGCCTCCTCGTGGACTTTCTCTCGCTTCCCTGTCCCCCTGCCTCCACGTCTTCTGGCCCTTTCTCAGTTCTCTCAAGCACACCTTGCCCTTTCCTCTGGGTCTTCACACATACTGTTTTCTCTGTCTCGAATGATTTTCCCCATCACCTGATAATTATATTTTATGTTGAGTGCTTTTTTTTGTTTTTTTAACATCTTTATTGGGGTATAATTGCTTTACAATGGTATTGAGTGCTTTTGATGTCTAAGAAATCTTTGCCTATCCCAAGATCATGAAGTTATTGCCATATGTGTTCTTCTAGAAGTTTATAGTGTTAGCTTTCACATTTAGGTCCATGATTCATCGTGGATTAATTTTTGTGCGTTGTCAGACAGGCTGAGACTCATTCCCGCTTTAATTCCTACTCATTCTTGACAGTTCAGCTTATCCCTCACCTCCTTTGAGAAGCCTTCCTTGACTGCTCCCAGATTAGATCAGTTCCTTCCACTCCACAGCCCATAGCACCCTGTACTTTATTGTAGCACTTGTCACAATTGTAATTAAACAATTATTCGTGTAATTAGTTGTTTAACATCTCCTCTCCTCTTGTATACTGTAGCTCTCTGAACTCAATGCTTGTGACGGTCTTCTTAAAAAACTTTGTACTGAAATATACATTCAGAAAACTGCACATATCAAAATATATAGCTTGAAGAATTTTCACAAACTGAACACACTATATAACTGGTACCCAGATCAAGATGCAGACCGTTATGATGCTAAACATTTTCTGTACCCAGGAGTCCCCTCCCCTCAGCTATGGCTGTCTTTTTTTACCCTTATATTCTTCGCACCCAGCACAGAGCTAGACATTATTAAGCTCTCAAAAAAACCAAAAAAATCCCAACTCTTCGCTGAATGAATGAATTAATTGATGATGCTTAATTCTTCTTCAAAGAACTAGACATGGAATCCAATTTTGGCTCTGGGTCTAGCTCAGTGTGACTTTGAGGACGTCCCTCTGCTTTCTGGGTCTCAGGTTGCTTGTTTACAAAATGGGTGGGTGGGTGGGGTGATGGAGGGAGTTTGGATAATAATCCCTTTGGGCCTTTTCCAGGTATGGCATTTGGGGCAGAATTAGCCCCCTTAGGTTCTGACAATACATTGTCAGGAACTATTTTGGTTTTCTGCCTGGAAATGAGGACCTGGCGGGATTAGAAACTATACCCACGTGGAGCACCAGGAGCCTGGGCCTAAGAGTCAGAGGACGTAGGTTTGAGTCTTGGCCTCGCCTGTGGGTGACCTTGGGCAAGTCCCTTCCCTCCCCTGGGTCTCCTTGGTTTCTTCCCTTAAAATGCGGGGTAGGTTGACCTCAAAAGCTTGACGAGCAGTGATTCTGGCTCCAGGCCTCTGAGCACCAAGTTTCTGTTCCTGGAGCGCGGGAAGCTGGCTCTGGGCTCCTCCCTGCCAGGCACTGTGCGGGGAGAGGAAAGCACTCGATGTGATAACCACCCTGCAAAGGGAACTCGCAGTCTGGCCAGGGGGACCCAATGTTCAGCCAGGAACCGAATGGAAAATGGGCTGATGGTCCAAGTGATTCTCTACGTGTGGGGCTGAAGGGAGAGGAGCTGGAGTGTTCCAAGTAGGGGTAGGAGACCTGGCAGTGGGGGTTGGGAGAAGACAGAGATGGCTTCCTGGGGGAGAAGCCTTTGGAAATTGGCAGGGCAGCCCAGGGGCGCTTCCCAGAGATGGGAGGAGGCAGGAAGGAGGAAATTGGGTCCAGGTGACCACAGAGCAGCAACTTGGCCAGGGAGTAGGAGAGGCGGGAGCTTGGGCAGCCGCCCCACAGCTGAGCCTTGAAGGGGAAGGGGGGGCTGCTGCCTCTGCCTTGGCCTTGGGAAAGCGCCATCTTCTCAGGCCACAGGCTAGGAAGGAGGGCATTGTTGTGAGCTCAGGCGAGAGGGGCCTCTCTTGGAGCAGCCCCCCAGGGCCCTGCCCAGCTATGCTGGGGCTGCAGGACTGAGGGTGAGGAGCAGAGTCAAGCCCCAGCCCCCAGCTCCTTCCACAGGGCCCTCCCTTCAGCTTGGATCACATTTCTGACTCTTCCCGGCTTTACAACCAGGGGGCACTCAGAGCATCTTTACTGAATCCCATTCTTCAGACCGATGACTGAGGCAGAGTGGTCAGTGGCCAAGTTGGAGCTGAGTTACAACTATGCAGATGGTAATAGACAGCAGAGCCTAGAGTTAAGAGCTTGACTGCCGGGGTTCAACTCCCAGCTCTTCCATTTACGAGCTGTATGACCTTAGGCAAATCCCTTAACCTTTCCGTGCCTCAGCTTCCTCATCTGTAAAGTAGGATGATAATATTACTTATATCATAGGGTTGTTGTGAGGAATAAATGAGGCAATAGATGTAAAGCATTAAGATATAAAGCACTGCCACCTCAGAGGCAGCAAAATGGACAGGCTTTGGAGTCACTCCTCTAGTCCAAGCCTTAGTTTCTTAATCTCTAAAATGGTGCTAATAGTTCCTGCCTCTCGAGGCATCTGTGAAGATTAGTAAGGACAAGCTGGCCCCTAATAGGAGTCCACTGGAGGCCTCTCTCTCACATCCCTTCCCTACCTCGTCGTTAGCATGTTCAAGCTCTGTTCATCTGTCCCCAGCAAACAGCTGCCCCTTGGCCACCTTGTAGGCCTAGGAATCTACCCTGGCAGTGGGGTTTGGATTAGACAAGGGTCATTCAGTCTCTGGGACCTAGCTCAAGGGATTCTAGGATCTGGGTACCCAGAGGTGGTCTAGAGGGGGTGGAAGAGGGCTCCAGGTGGGCATGGCCTCTTGGCCTCTCTCTGACTCCTCATTCCATTGGGAAGGGCCCGGTAGAGGAAGCCTAGAGTGGGCCCTCTGAAAGGGGGGGTTCCTACCTCCCTGGTGGCCTGGGCCTAAGGGCCAAACTAATTAAGAATAAATGATAGGGAATTCCCTGGCAGTCCAGTGGTCAGGATTGCACGCTTCCACTGCAGTGGGCACAGGTTTGATCCCTGGTTGGGGAAATAAGATCCCACAAAAAACAACAGCAACAACAAAAACTCTAAAAAAAAAAAAAAAGAATAAATGACAAAGCGCATAGTAGACCCTTGGGAAATAGTAAGAATGGCTGCCATCCATTATCTTCACAACATTCCTGAAAAGCAGGCACTATTGAGCCCATTTTGAAGATGAAGAAGCTGAGGCTCAGAGAGGTAAAGTCACTTGCTTGGGGGTCACACAGCTATATCTAAGGGCACATGGGTTTCCCTGGTGACGCAGTGGTTGAGAGTCCGCCTGCCGATGCAGGGGACACGGGTTCGTGCCCCGGTCCGGGAAGATCCCACATGCCGCGGAGTGGCTGGGCCCGTGAGCCATGGCCGCTGAGGCTGCGCGTCCGGAGCCTGTGCTCTGCAACGGGAGAGGCCACAACAGTGAGAGGCCCACGTACCGCAAAAAATAAAAAATAAATAAATAAAAAATATGTATATCTAAGGGCACAGCTGAGATTCAAAGCTGGATCTGTCTGATCCCAAAGGGGCTGCCAGCCAAAGGCTAGGAATCCCAAGGTCACCAGCGGACTCTTGTTAGGGCTGGACCAGAAGCCATGGGCTGGACTGGGCATGGTGTGGTCCCAGGATGATGAGCAGATCTACTCAGGACAGAGGGGTTTAATGTACCCTCAGAAACCTGCCTGTGAACCCGGCTCCCAACCCTCTAGTATCGTTCTTACTAAAGTTATTTATTCATTCTATGCACATTTGCACACCCCTTCCCTAAGTGTAGCCATGTGCTGGGCCCTGGGGACCCTGGATAAGTCAGACTTGGACATTGCCCTCTGAGTGCTGCTAGTCTGCTAGGGGAGACAGAGGCATGGCTAGAAACTGTACTAAAGGGTGAGGTGGACTGGAGAGTAAGCACATGAGCTGTGGCAACCAACTCGCTGGGCCCCAGCTCTATCACTTATTACCCTTAGAAATGGGGCCAGTTACTAAACCTTTCTGAGCCTCAGTTTCATGTGTGTAAAATGGGGATGATGATAAGATATTTTCTTTCTTTTTTTTTTTGGCTGTACCACACGGCATGCAGCATCTTAGTTCCGGGACCAGGGATCTAACCTGTGCCCCCCTGCAGTAGAAGCACGGAGCCCTAACCACTGGACCTCCAGGGAATTCCAAGATATTTTCTTTTAAGATAGCCATGAGGATTAAATAATATCATGAACATGATATGCTTATATAAAGTCTGGCACATAGAAAGAAGCATCCAGGGGACTTCCCTGGTGGTCCAGTGGGTCCTCTCCCAATGCAGGGGGCCCGGGTTTGATCCCTGGTTGGGGAACTAGATCCCGCACACATGCCGCAACTAAGAGTCCACATGCCGCAACTAAGAGTCCACATGCCGCAACTAAAAGATCCTGCATGCCGCAACTAAGACCCGGCGCAGCCAAAATAGATAAATAAATAAATATTTAAAAAAGAAAGAAAGAAAGAAAGAAAGAAGTATCCAATGAGTATTAGCTGTCTGTAATTAAGTGTAATGGGGGCATAGAGGAGAAACCTATTTTTTGTTGGGGAACAGGAGTCAGGAGAGGCTTCTTGGAGGAAGGGACATCTGGATTGGGCCCTGAAGGATGAAGACTTCACCTGGAGAAGTGGGGGAGGGCACTCCAGGACGATGTACCACAAGGACAAGGGCCCAGAGACCGGGAGGATATACCTGTTTGGGTGTGGCTGAGCAGAGTCAGCTGGGAGGAGTGACTGGAAATGAGGCTGGAAAGCCGGTTTCAAGGACCTCGAGTGTCTCACTGCCGACGAGTCTGGACTTTAAAGGGCTGGGGACGGAGCAGGCCTTTAAGAGCTGGGAAGGGACATGACTGTGCCTATTTTAGGAAGATGACTCTCACTGTAGTGTGGAGAGTGAACCGGAAGGGGAGAGACTGGATGTCAGGGAGCGGATCTGAGTGTGTGCCCCCCGTGGGTTAAAGTCCCCCAGGGGCTTCCCAGCAGCCTGCAGATCAGGCTCTGACCTCTTACTTCCCACCTGCCCACAGGCTCTCTCCTTTGCATGCAACATCGACATCGTCCCCCTCGGTTCGCCCACTAATTCCTGGTCCTCCCTCTGGTCTCCGTCTAGCCATGCTTCCTCCGGGAAGCTGTTCTGGGCACCCCAGGTCTAGATGAGGTCTTCCTCCTCCTCCTCGGGACCTGTAAACTTGCCCAGACTGGACTCTGGCCGAGGGCAGGGACTGTGTGGTCCTGCTCAGGCTTGAGTCCACAAGGCCCAGCAGAGCGTGCCCAGCACGTAGGGGGCGCTTATCCCACGATTGGAGGAATGATTGAACCGCTGAGTGAAGGGACAAGCCCGTTAGCAGGCAGGTGTGATAGTCAAGTGAAAATGATGAGGCCTGCGGTGCCGTGAGGAGAGAGATCCAGCAGGTGAATTGACAGGACACACGATTGATGAGAAGTGAGCACAGGGGGAAAAGAAAGAGTTGGCGATAACTCAGAGGTCTCTCCCTCTGATAGCCCCGATGCCTTTAACCAAGATAGGAAACATGGTTGGGGGCGGAGGTGGGGAGGAGGAGAAGGCCTAGGCGGGAGATGGGGCCCCGGTGCACGCTGTTCCCCGGAATGCCCTTCCTCCCTATCTCCCCACCGGTGGGTCCCCATCAATGTCTGTGACTCTGTCAAAATGTTGCTTCCTCAGAGAGACCACTCTGACCACCCTAGGTAGGCTGGCCCCCTGTGGATCACTCTCTACCAACGTGCCCTCTCCATTTCCTTCCCAGCCGTCTTCATGATTGTCATCGGGTATCTATTGATTTGTATTTTGTTTGTGGTGTGTGTTTCTCAATAGATGGGAAGTTCCACGAAGGCAGGGATCTTGCTTATTTCACTGACCACGTATACCTGGCAGGTTTCGTGAAACACAGTAGGTGCTCAAAACAAGATTTATTGGTATGAATGAGTGAAGGAAGGAAGGAAGGAAGGCCGTGATTGCCACGATAGATAAGGAATTTGACTCTCAGCCTCAGAGGAACGGGGAGCCATGGAAAGTTCTTAAGGGAGGCAGTGTCAGGGTTCAGCTTGTGTTTTAGAAAGCTCACCCTGGGGGCTGTGTGGAAGATGAATTGGGGAGGGAGAAAGGGGGAATTGAGACAAAGACAGTACCTGGGGCCAGGCTTGGAAACCCCCTGCCTGTGGGGGACTGGAGGCCCCTCCCTGTCCTTCCCCACCCCCGGCCAGGCCTGTTGTCTCAGACCCCAGCGGCGAGCAGGCGGTGGGAAGAGCAGGGCTGGCAAAGCTGACACTCACTAATCACGGCCCTCACCCCGGAGCCGCACTGACTGTCTGGTCTCCATGGAGACACGGCAACCTCCGGCCACTTGTTAATGGCAGCTCAACAAGGCTGCAGCAACGGGGACGGGCCTGACCAGCATGCCCCAGCCCGGCACCACCTGTCCCAGCCTGGGCCTCTGCAGCAAACCCCAGGGGCGCCTGAGCTGGGGGACAGAACTGGAGGTCTGGTGGCTGGGAGGCTCCCCCCACCCCTCCGGAGCCCCACCTCTCTTGGCACTGCCAAGCAGTGAGAGGGCAGAGGCAGCCTCTGCCCTGGCTGACTCCTCCGCAGGGCTGCTGGGAAGCTGAGCTCATGCAGGTCACCGAGGCAGGGCCAAAGGGCTGGAGGGGGATGGTGAGGAGAGTGTGTGGGGGGGACCTGCCTGCATCCCACACACAAGAGGAATGGAGGAGAGGGCGCTTCGCCTGCCACGACAAACCTCTGCTCTGCTAGCCCGCGGCAGGGACCCGACTGGGAACCATCTGTCCAGAACCTCTTCCCTAGTTTGCTGTCACTACATCTGAAATCTGAAATGCCACCATTAGCAATTCACTCCTTCGGGAGGCAGCGTGGTGGCATAGCACAAAAACACTGGCTTTGCAGTCAGGCAGGCCTGGATGTAAGGCCTGGCTCTGTCTCACCACCTCTGAGCATTGATCTCCCCATCTGTAAAATGGGATAGTAATTGCACCCACACAGACACACATTCGAACATGCACACTTCTCTGGGCCTACTCTGAGTTATCCTAGGAGGCTGAGCTCAATACCTGTGACTCCTCCCACAGGCCTTTCTTCACACCCACAGCTGAGCTCCATGGTCCCCAGGACAGCATTCACCCTCCTCCTGTAACTGTCTGTCCCACCTTTATCCTCCCCACAGACTGCCCTGTAGGGCAGGGCAAAGTGAGCAGCAGGAGAGGTTTGTCTAGTAAACAAAGGAGGCGGGTAGGGGGAGCCTCCCTCTGCCTTTTGTCCTCCTTCCTCCGCAGGGGGTGCTCAACCCCTAGAGCACTGCTTGAGGGCCTCCTTTCCCGCTCTCCTTCATACCTTTGTTTGTCCATCTGTCTGTCCACCCAGCCATCCTGCAAAGACGTGTGAGAGGGCCCAGACGTGACCCCCGCAGGCAGGCGAGGCAGAGACCAGATTCCTCCGGTCAGGCACCTGAGGCCCACCCACAGCCGCCCCCAGCCGTGTTTCTCCTCAGTCACTCCCTAGGCGACATTCCAAGCCGAGAGGGCCCTTGGAAATCAGCTAGTCTAATCCACTGCAGCCAGATGAAGAAACCAAGGCCCAGAGAGGACTGGGGCTTGCCCAAGATCCCACAGCAGCTCTGTTTTTGGGTTGACAATGTACCAATTATGTGGGCCTGCTCGGGAGGTGGCTTTTGGCTCTCTTGGCCCTGCCGACAGCCATGTTCCCAGTGGCAGCTGGAATGCTGGTGGGAGGCCTGTCTGGCCTTTGCACCCTGACTCCCCAGGGCCGAACCAGGTGGCTCTGAGGGGGCTCAGGGCCTGGGGGGGTTGGGGGGGGAGTGGGAGGATCTCAGAGGGGCAGCCCGGATACCAGCAGGGGCATGGGATGTCTGAAAGATAAAGGAGGCAACATTGATCTTAAAGACTAAATCAGAAGCCCTGAGCGTCTGTCCCAGCTCTGCCACACTCACTTGCTGGGCAACCTTGGGTGCATGATTTGACCTCTCCGAACCTTAGTCTTCTTATCTGTAAAATGGTGCTACCTTTGTAGAATGAAAACCGTGTTGTCAATGGCGACAGCAGTTCAGAGGTGAGGAGTTTTTAACTGCTGGACTGAAAAGCTGTCTCTGAAAGGGGAAGGGACTAGCTCGAGGCCACAGAGCGAACCCACGTCTCCCTCCCATGAGGTCTTTGCACTGAACTGGATACCAGGTTTAGGAGCTGGAGGAAGCATCCAGACCAGGCTGTTCGCTTGCTGAAGGAGAAGGAAACAGGATCAGAGAAGGGGAGCAAGTTCCCCAAGGTCACCCAGTGAGTCTGGGGCCAATGTGGGCCCAGAGCCCGGGCTGGGCACGAAGTCCCCTTGCCCAGCTGCCTCGCTTGCTCATCCAGCCCCCTTGGTTTTGTCTCCCCCAGTGAGTGGGCGCAGAACGGGCCCAGCTTCCTTCCTGCCGCCCTGCCCGCCGTCTGCCACGTTGGCAGAGCCGCCCGCAGCCTCCTCGCCCCTGCTGCTGCCGCTGCTGCCGCGCATCAGCCGAGACCAGCCCGCCGGGAGTTTGCCCAGAACAGCCAGGGCTGCCGGAGCCGGGGCTGGGCCGGCTGACGCTGCCAGACAGGAAGGAGCGAGCCAGCCGGCGTAGGGAGGGAACAAGGGTTGAGCCAGCCCCCGACCTTCCCAGTCCTTCCCCACCCTCACCAGCCAAGAAAGGGAGGCAGGAGGCTTGGGTTGGGGTCCTGGGGCTGGGGTGTGTGTGTGTGAGGTTCAGATAGCCGGGTCTGTCTGTGG
Organism: Stenella coeruleoalba; assembly: GCF_951394435.1. Taxonomy (NCBI): domain Eukaryota; kingdom Metazoa; phylum Chordata; class Mammalia; order Artiodactyla; family Delphinidae; genus Stenella; species Stenella coeruleoalba. The sequence goes on from NC_137169.1 coordinate 21,306,762, forward strand.
GAGTGTGCACGCTTAGGTGTGCAGGGAGGAACATGCTGGGGGTGATTCGGGAGGCTGTGTTTGCCTCAATGCACACAGATGACTCTGTGGGTGAGTTTGTGCTGCTTTGTGATACACAGGGGCCACTGCGTGTTTGTGTAAGCACAAGGGAGGATGACAAGACGACGACTGTTAGTGATAAGGAATCTGTGTGCGTAAAAGGCTCAGCATGTGTGTCTGAGTCTGTGTACTCACCTCATGTCTGGGTGTGTTGGGGCCCCTGTGAATTTGTTATTGTGTGCAAGAGGATAATGACGTAACTGTGAGTTTGAGCTCCTCTGTGTGTGCCCAAGGGACGGCGATTGTACGTGCACAGCAGAGTCATGCGTGCAGCTGGGATTTTAGGCCGGTCTCCGTGCCCAGGAAGACACCGTGTAACAGAGCGCGCTGGTCCAAATGTCCAGGGCGTGGGCACGGGGTGTCTCTGTGCCCGGCGGGCTTTGTAAGCGTGGTTATCTCTGGTGATGCAGGGGATGACCGTGTGTGATGGTCGATGCTCGGCTGTGTGTGCAGAGAACAGGCGGCACGGTTGTTGTGTTCCTGGGGCTGCATCCGCACGGGGCCAAAGCAGCCGTGGCGGAGGTGGCAGTTGCACTCTGCAGGGAGAGACAGTATGCTACGGGTTTGCACTTGTTTCTCTGCTCGGCAGGGCCCTGTGTGTGATTGTGTTTGTGCGTGTCTGTGAGCACCGCGTGCTGGAAACTGCGTGCTTCTGAGTCTGTGGTGAGCTGAGTGTAGGAAGGGGGAGTACATGGCCGTGTTGGTACTTGTCTGTGAGCCCCGGGTTGGATGCGCTCCATGTGCTGCCTCCTGTGTGCACAGGTGGCCGCTGTGTCCAACCGTGTCTTTGTGTGTTTCGGGTCGTCTGAATGTGCACAGGAGGGGGACATGGAGGGGGGATTTGAGTGCGTGCCTGTGCAGGCCCCTTTAACGTGGCAAGTCGAAGAAATGTCGGCCTTCCTGGCAGCAGATCTGGGCTTGGTTCCACTGGGGGTGTCTGCAGAGAGGGGCTCTTAGAAGGGACGTGCTTGAGCGAGAGAGACAGGAAGGGAAGGGGGGGCCAGCCCCAGCTCGGGGTTTCCAGGAGGGAAAGCCAGACATTGGAACTTGTCAACGCTACCTCCTTCCCCGCCCCCACCTCCCCGACTGCTGCCTCCCCTCCTGGCGCCTGAAGGCTGCTGGCAGCCGGACAGACAGACAGACAGTGCACACATCGACTGGCTCACCGGCACAGAGCCCGAACGTGAGCCCCTAAATACATGAGCCTGGACGCCTAAGGTCCAGAGAGGGCAAAAGACATGGGCACGTGTGTTTATACGTACTGGGGGGCAGGGGTGCTGTTGGCCTCTGGTGCTTCAACCCAGACTAGAGCCCTGGCCTAGAGGGGGGAGGAGACTGTCGGGGAGCCTCTGAGGAGGGGGCTCTTGTTACTCTGATCAGACTCCCAAGGCTCCCAGGCCCCCGCCCTGTTTATACAACTGCTGCAGTGACTTTGAGAATCTCATTGCCTCAGAAATCACCAACTGCAGCTCTCTCTTTGTTAGAAGCAGAAAAGAGATCCAGAGAGGGGCAGCGGCTGATCCAGGGTAACACAGCAGAGTCGGAACTGGAAGCCAGGGCTGCTCCTTCCCCTGGCTGTGTCTGCTGTGGCCACTGGCCCGTGGCCGTCTGTCCTCTCCTAGCCTTCCCGTGGCCCATTGAGCTGTTTCTCCCTCCCAGTTCTTCACGATACGACAATGACCTCTGGCTTTTGCTTTTCTTTTCTTTTTTTTGTCTCAAGTGATGTGTTTGTGTGCTTCATAGCCCATCTGTTTATCACAAGGGCTCCAACAGCCTCTAGGGCAGCAGAACCTGGAAGAGAAAAGGAGAGTTTGGTTCTGGGCCAAGGGCTACTGGGGAGGTGGCGATGGGATGGGGAGATAGAGAAAGAGAAGGAAAGGAACTCAAGAAGAGAGGGAGGAGGGGAGGAGAGCAAAGCGAGGAGGGGCCTGGTGGCGCCTCTGAGAAGCATAGCCTGCTTCCTGGCTCCACCTCCAGTCTGGGCACCAGGGGCAAACTCTGAGCTCAGAGGGAGTCCTGCCCCTTGCTGGGTTTCTCTAGGGCCTGGCCTCAACCCCCAGTCCCTGGGGTCAGCAGGGTTGGAATCTTGGGGGCAGAATTTTGAGTGCACGTCTGGTGTGCAGTGACCACACTCACCTTGAGAAAAGAGGGAAGGGGCTGGGGGTGGGAGGATGGGCACGAACCTGGGTGTGTGGCCTCTTTGGAGCTTGGGAGTTAGGTGTGTATGTGAAGTTGTGTGATAGGGCTCTGTGTGTACATCTGTGAACACAGGCAAACAGGCTTGGATTTCACTGGGTGGGGGGACGATTGTGGGAATGTGTGCATGTGTGTGTCTGCTATAGGCAGGAGAGGAATTTTACCCTGAGGGGATAGTTGTGAGCATGTGTGTGTGTGCACACGGCATGTAGAGGGGCGTGTGTGAACCTGCACTTACATGCTTCTGCAGAGGCTATATTCTGTGTACGAAGGTAAGTAAATTATATAGCTATGCACAGCGTGTGTGTGGTTGGATCTGTGTGTGTGTATCGTGTGTTTGATTGCATGAGTGTTTACATGGGAAGTGTATAACTGCATATGTGCACAGCTGTGTACACGTCTGTGATTGTTTTGAGGGACAAGGTGGAGTTGTCTGTATGAGTCCTGACGATGGGTGGTGTGTGCAGTTTTGTATATTTGTGGGACAGTGACTGTCAGGGAGCTGTTCACACGTGTGGTTGTGTATTTGGGGGGACTGGGTTAAATGGGTGGTTCTTGAAGCAATACTTTATTTTTTGTTTATGGTCAAACATCCCCCCCCCGCCCCGCCCGGGATGTAAACTCTATGAGGGCTGGAATTTTGGTCTGTATGTTCACGATACCCTTTGTGTCCAGATTAGTGCCCAACACACAGTAGGCACTGAATCATACTTCTCAACTGAGTGCTGAGCGAGTGTGTGCATGCTTGGCTAGGTGTGGGAAGTGTGTTATATGTCTGAATTGTGTGTGCATGTATCTGGGTGTGTGAACAGGTACATTTCGTGTTGTCCGGGTGTGTGAGGTTTTAGGCATAAGTGGCACGTGGACCAAGTGTGTGCACAGGTGCATGTGTGTGTGTCTAGATCCGCACATAACTGTGTACCTGAAGCTGTGCCCCTTAGGTGAGCATTGCGAGTGTTGGGGGACGTGGCTGTGTGCGTGCACAGTTGTGTGTGCATGTGCAACGGGGGCGGGAAGGCGCTGGCGGCTTCTCCCAGCCTTCAGCACTCACTCAGCTTCACCCCAGGTCGCCTGCTGCGAAATGTCAGTGGCAGAGAAGCTAAAAATACCCGCTCTCCTCCTCCTGCTCACTGCTTGGGCTGACAGGGCTGTGGGGCCCCAGCAGGCCCCTTGGGCCCTGGCGGGAGGAGGAGCTGCTGGGGGAGGGGCGGGTGTGGGGTAAGATAAGGAGGCCCTCCTCAGCACACTCCCTCCCCCTTTCCTCCCTGGCTCCAAAACCAGGCCCCAGGCTCACCTCTGTCAGGAAGCCCTCCAGAACCCCCCAGGAGCTGCCACATGCTGGTGTGTGTGTCTATGTGTCCGTCTGTAGTGTCCAGAGCTGCCTGGGAGGGAGGTGCGGCCTCCGTCAGACCGGACCTCATCTGGGCAGGATAGTGCCTCTTCTGTCAGTACAGGCAGGGACTGGGGAGGACAGAGCTTCAGACAGGGCCTCCTGGGGATGGGCTGTATCTTTCCCCTCAGTCTGAGGGCTCCCAGGGAAAGAGCTGGTGCTGTTTCCTCCCTAGTGCTGAGGGTACAGCCCAGGCTGTATGGGTTCATCTGGAGCTGGTACTGAAGCCACTAGGGCCCTCTGACCTCAAGGCACATCTGCTGCTCCTCAGGGCTTGTGGGCAGGGAGGAGTCTCCGCTCCGCTCACACCCTAGGCCGGCATGTGTTTGTGCTACGGGTATTTGTGTGGGTGCGGGTGGGACATGTCAGGGCCCATGGTCCTTCAGGGACTTGTGTCTCTTCACATGTTGGGCTCCTGGGTGTGTCTTTGCTTACATCTGTGCTGTCAGCAACTGCCTGTCTTAAGCATTGTGGGCAATCAATAAAAGTTTGGGGAGTTGTGTGTTTCTCAGTGTGCGTGTGGGTGACTCCATATGTGAGGCTGGGTTTCTTTCATAATGCAGACCTGCAAACTCTAGCTGGAATGAACTGCGTTAGTATGATAGCTGCTGGTGTTACCACATGGGGATTTTGGTGTGTCAGTGTTTTGGAGTGTCTGTCTCTTATCAGATGGTCAGTGCCTGTTTGTCCTCTGTATCAAGAGGTCTGTGCGTATGTCTGTGTGTTGGGGTTTCAATCCCTTGATTACTGCACTTCTGTGTGTCTACCTGGATGTCATTATGTGAATGGGCATCTCTGTGCCTGTGTGTGTGCCTATGTTAGTTTGATTTCGTGGGTCTCTGTGTCCATGTGTCCCTGCAAATGCTGGAGTTGTCTGTGTGGGTTGAAATCTGTGCACAAACTGGGCACCCTCATCCCCCAGCCCTTTCTCAGGGAATTTTTTTTTTCGGCCATGCCACACGGCTTGCAGGATCTCATTTACCCCACCAGGGATTGAACCTGGGCCACGGCAGTGAAAGCCCAGAACCCTAACCACTAGGCCACCAGGGAACTCCCCCAACCCTTTCTTAGTCTCCCACCATTTCTATGTTGAAGGCCTTGGGTTTTTGTGTGTGTGTGTGTGTGTGTGTGTGTGTGTGTGTGTGTGTGTGTATCAACTGTCCCCAGCCCCAAAGCCTCCAGCTCTGTGCTCTGCCCTCCCACTCTCTCTCCAGTTGGACTTGAGGTAGGAGCTGAAGCAAAGAGGGCAAGCAGGCACCAGGCACGAAGCCCACCACAGCCAGGGGCTGGGGCCAGGCTGCCACCAGGGCACTGCCTCAGCTTTCCTCCAAGCAAGCGGGTAAGCCAGAGCCTCGGTTACATGTAAACACCAGCTGTGTCAAGACAGCGCAGCTTCTTCTAGGTCAACAGACAGCTGTGGGGTTGCTAGGCAACCGCCTGGCTCCCCCCCCATTAATCCCCCCCACCCACTGCCTCTACCTGCAAACCCTCTGCTGGCTCCCCCAACCCTAGAATACCGCCACGCCCCTCCATGCCAATTAAAACAGCGGGCCTGAGTGGGTAGGGGGTCAAGGCTGTGTGAAAGGGGGGGCTCAGGGACTGGGATTAAGGTATGGGGAGTTGTAACCCTTCTGGTGCCAATGCCCCCCTGCCCTCAGTCCTCAGCACACTCCTCCACAGCCCCACCTCACCAGTCAGATGAGCAGAACTGGAGTGATGGTAACTGATTCCCACCCCCACCCACCCCCACTCCCACCCCCGCCCCACCGCCACACACACACACCATAGGCCAAGCCAGAACTGGAGAGATGCTGGAAGCAGATGGAAAGTGAGGGGTGTAGACTGTATTAGTGCTTGGTCAAGTCCCCTCAGGCTCCCCAGCCAAGCCTGGCGGAAGACTGGCTGGAGGGACCTCTGGCAACAAAAGGGTTAAATTCCCCCTTTATTTTCCCCCCTCCCAGGATTGCCACCCCGGTTTCCAAGACAGCACCTGCGCTCCCAGCTGCCGTGCCCGTTTGGTGCCCGTGCCCAGGCCGGGCAGCGCCCCAGGCCCTCGCCCCGCGCAGCCTTTCACCTGGCCTCCTCCGGGGGTCCCGCAGCCCCGGGCTTCCCGACCGCCCCAGGCCCCAGGCCAGCATGGGGGAGCGGGGGGAGGCTCTCGCCCTCTGAGTCGGGTGCGCGGGCCAAGCCGCGGGACGGGGCGACTCGGGCTGAGCTGGAGGAAGGAGTGGGAGGAGGGAGCGGAACGGACAGGGGGCAGCGCCAGTGGCCGCCCCATTAGTATGCGGCCGCGCTCTGCGCACCATGGCAACCGCTCCCCCAGCGCCGAGCCGGCCAGGCAGCCCCGGGCGCAGCGCGCACCTCTCCTCCCACAGGTGGCGACGCGCGCGGGGCGGGCACGCTCGCACGGGTACGCACGCGCGGGCACGCACACTCGGGGCGCCTGGGGCCGCCTGGGGGCGAGCCGAGGGCGCCAGGTGCGCTGGGCCGCCCGGGCCCCGCTCCCGCCGCCTGTGGGCGTGTCCCCAGGTGCTCCAGAGTGAGCCCCGAGGCGGGGTGTACCTGAGGATGTTCTTCCTGTGCCTGGGTGTGTCCCTCAGTGTGCCTGTTGTGCCTCTGTCTCTGGTTGTCCTTGAGGCTATTTGCCTGTCTGTGCTCATTTGCCTCCTTACTCCTGGCTGTATGTGGTTCTGAGTGTGACTGCCGTGGTGGATCTGAGTGTGCCTGTGCCCCTGTATATTTGTGTTTCAGTGTGTGATTGTGTCTCCTATCTTTGTGTCTGTGTGTCTGTATGTTTCTTAGGGTGTGTGTACGGTTGTGTCCGTGTGCGTGCCCATGGCCCTGGGTTTTCCTCTGGAAGAATGCCCCGGGTGCCTGTGACTGTGTATCCCGGTGTGCCTAGATGAGTATTTGTCAGTGTGTGTGTGTGATCTTTGCATGTGACCCTCGGTGTTTGGCATCCGTGTGTTGTGGGGTGTAGCTGTGTGTTGAATTGTGTACCTGTATGTCCCCGAGGACCCATCTCTCCATGTATGACACTGTGCGTTCCTGTGAGCTCCCTGAGTATGTGTCCTGGAGTGTGGCTGTGTGTCCAGGGGCTCCTGGCTCTGTGCCCTTCTCAACTTCACTCCCTGCTGCCTGAGTGAGCTGACACCTGCTCCCTGAGCACTGGGCCCCCTCCTCCCACCTGGCAAGGACAAGGAAGGACACGGAGACAGAGGCGGACATAGAGGCAGAGACAGACAGACTTGGAAGGGGACACAGAGAGCCAAGTAGGCTGGAGAGGTGGTGACCCAGAGTCATGTGATCAGCCTCAGAGCCCAAGACCCAGAAGAGAGAAACAGATCCAAGATCCAGACATTAGAGAGAGGGAGACCCAGAGTCACAGAGAGACCCGGAGCACTAAGTCCGGAACTGCTGAAACAGACCAGAGATCAAGGATGTGGCTCCCCAGCCTCCCTCCCTGTCCCTCCCTCCCTTCCTCCCACTCTAGAGTTTCCAGCCCCAGCTGTGCCTCCTCCACACACCCAAAGCAGAATTCTCTTGGCCCTGGGAGTTTGTGCCCTGAGACTGGAACTCAGCCTCCTCTTTGCAGCAGCTGGCTGTGTGTGTGCGCTTGAGTGTGCACGTGCCACCATCTGTGTGCTGTTCTAGGCTGGTGCCTACTTTGCACACAGCCCTCCCCCATCACCCCCTCCTACACACACACACACACACACACACACTGTTGTCCACACTTTCACTGGCCCAGATCATGCACACCTTTATACACATACCACATAGTCAGCCACACTCATTCAAACCCGGAAACATGCCCTGGGTCTCCCTCTCTCAAACACATCTGCACACAGGGCCAGAAGATCCACCCTGCACACAGCCAACCAGCAAGTCTCACCTTCCTAAGCCCTCCCAGCCAGCCATTCACCCCTTAGCAACCCCTGAGGGGTTCCCAAGCCCTGCCACCCACAGGGAAAGACATAAGACCAAATTTGTCAATACTATCAGACCATACACACAAAGGCAGGGACCCCATTTGTCTTGTTCACTGGTGTATCCCCAGGTGCCTGGGACAGTGCTTGGAATCTTATAGATGCTTAAGAAATATCAGTTGAATTAATGTGTTCACACAGTGTCTCTAACAGTCACTGAGAAGAACCCATGGTAATTTACAACCAGCCGCTCAGTGATAACCACTGATGGATACCACAGTGTTCACACAAGAAAGCATCTTATGCACACCTAGGACAACTCATTAAATATAGGTGTGTGCACACAGGTGGCTGCGTGTACGCACTCAGCACGATAGCTAGGTTAGAGGTTCTCAACTTCGGCCGCACTTTAGAACCACCTGGGGAGCTTTTAAAAATCCCCATGCCCAGGCCCCACCCAGACCAATAAAATCTCTGGATTGAGAACCACTGATCTAGATGAATGGACTCAAAAATGTTGACACAAGGATTGTTACCAGGAATGGGGGTAGAATGGGTTTTCACCTTGAACAGTATAGTGAAGCAGACTCCTGAAGGAGATTGCTTGGGTTTCAACCCTGGTGTCATTATTTACTCACTGAGTGGTCTTTGTAAATTACCTCTCTGCACTTGAGTTTCCTGTCTGTAAAATGGGAATGATAATCATTACAGTAAAGCCTCATGGGATTGTTGTGGGGATGGAATGAGTTTATATATATGGCTTAGAATAGTAACTGGTACATAGTGTTATATAATTATTTCTTACTCTTATTTCTATCATTTAAAAATTTTATTATAGATGAATTGAGGGATGAATTTTATAAGCAAGATTTTTTTGCCTTTAAATTGTTATGAAAAAGTAAGGGCTCAGAGCCAGACTCTGGGCCAACCTACTTCTGCCACCTCCTGTGGGATCTTGGACAGGTCACTTACTCCGTGTCTCTGAACCTGTCTTCCCATCTGTAAATGGGGTGAATATTTTTCTCTACCTCAAGGATTGTCTTGAGGAATAAAAACCTCAGGGAAGCGTTTAATAAATGGCGGCAAAACCCAAATATCTAGGAGCCACATTGCCTTGATGTATTCCGGGATCAGGTGTGGGATTGTGGCTGCGAAGCCCCTTCCCCCAGAAGCCCCAGGGCCCAAGGGCCAAGAGAAGCTTCCATCCCAAAGGCTGGGCCCTTGGGCCGTGGCAGATGTCCCTGAGCCTGCTCTCCAAATACACCTCGGCCCCCCTTAGTCCTCTTCAGCCCAGACTAAGCCACAGACCCTAGACTGAGACCCCTCCCCTTGCTGAGCTCCATTCTCTCCAGGAGCCCTTCCTTAACCTTTCAAGGAGCCCCAGTTCTCACCAAGCCTCCCTCCCATCCTGGAAACCACAAGGCCTTCTCTGGGTTCCATCCCTCTCCAGGTGCCCCTCTCTTTTCAGTGAATCCCCACCCCTCCTACAAAGCCCTCTTCAAGTTACAGAGTCCCCTAGCCCGTGCTGGGCTATAATTTCCTCCCTAAACTCCCATTTCCTTCCTGGGTCACCCATCTCCACCCCCACCCCAATTCCTGGGCACACAAGCCTTCACCGTCCTTCCTCCCCATCTTGCAGAGCTGCAACAATCCCTTCCACGGAATAATCCCCCCACTACCCCTTCCCCACTGCACCTCCATCTCCCAGCCCTCAACCCCCTCACCGGGCCCCACCCTCTACCCAGCCGGCCCCACCTGGACAGCCTTCCCTGATCTCTTCCGCTTCCTCAGCAGCCGCTGAACACTCATTTTCTCCCTGCGGGCGATTCTTGGGGCTGAAAACAAACTTCTCCTGGCCTCTCCCACTGGTGCCTTTGAAGCCACCCACCCCTTCCAACCAACCTCCCCCCTGCCCAGGGGTGACCTTTCCAAAGCCCTCTCCCCTCCCCAAACACACACACAGTGTCTACTCCAAACAGACCTAGCCACGTGTGGCTTCCACCCCCTGCCCTGCTCTTTCCTCCTCTGGGAACTCCCTCATTCTTCTGCCTCGCACCCTGGTCTTGGCCTCCAGGAAACCCTCGCCGGGTCTTACTGCCCCTGCCCCGACTCCCAGCCCCACCCCGGCTGCAGCTTGAGTGAAGTGGATGCCTCCGCCCTCACTGCGCAGGAGGGTAGGAACAACGGCGTCTTCAGCTGAGTCTTGGGGCTGCACAGAGGGGGCTTGGTGGGAGGCTGAACCTTCACATCCAGCACAGAGAATGCAGTTTTAGGGACTGTTACCTGCCCCTGTCTGAACCCTCCAGCGTCCTCTTTCAGACAGGGGTGCCCAGAAGGTGGGGGTCTGTCTCCTGCCTCAGGTGGAGGGTTCCTCTGACCCTCCCAAGGCCTGGGCCTTACCGGTAGGGTCAGGGAGGGGGGCAGGTGGTGCGGAGCTGTCCCTTGGGGTCTCCTTGAGCTTCAGCAGGGAGGGACATAGAGCAGAGCTTCAACGTAAACTGGGTCTATGGGAAAAGCGGCTTGCTAGGGACCAGGCAGCCCAAAGTGGGCTTATTTGGTCAAGGGCAGCCAAGAGCTCCCCAAGGTCAGGGGGTGTGATACAGTTCAGCCCTGCCAGGTCCACCAGAAATAGGCACAGGATTAGGAGTTTTCTTCTTCCAAAGTTTACAAAAGCTGGGAGGAAATACAGACCTGGCATTTGGGGTTCAGAGTGGAAAGAAAGGAGAAGGCCAATGGGTTTGGCCTAGTCAAACCCTGGAGTTTGCATAGGCAGAGGCAGGTGTGTTGGGATAAAAAAGAGGGGGGCCTGGAGACAAAGGAGACCCAGGCCCTGGGGTAGATGGGAGACACACAAACAGGGGATACTCCAGTCTCTGTGGGAAAGGGGGGTGTCCCACAAGGGTTCTTGCGCTCAGGATTGATGGAGTGTCTGAAAGACAGGTATCCTGAACCAGAGTACAACGGTGGGGTCCAAAGGCTGAGGGGACACAGGACAAATGAAGGGGCTGGAGTCAGAGACCTGGGACTGAGGATGGAGTAAGGGGATCTAGAAGCAGGGGAGACCCAAGACCGGATTTATAATGGGAGTTCCTCAGGGAGAGGAAACCAAGGACTTGGGGGAGAACAGGGGTCTCAGAATCATGGGAGACCTAGGACTTAGGGCAAAAGGAAGGTCTAAAAGGCAGACTCCTTGGACCCAGGACAGAATGCATGGACCAGGGGCCAGGAAACCCCAGGGGGCAGTCTGGGGAGCCCAGAGGCAGGGGAGACCCAGGGCCTAGGGTGGAAAGGGAGGGGCCCAGATGCAAAGGTGACTCAGATCTCAGGCAGAAGGGAGAGCTCTGAGGGAGGGAACACATGAAGGTATTTCAACTCCTCTGGGGACCCAGTGGCTGGTGACGACCCCCAGCTGTCACACCCCTTCCACTCTGTCCACCCTCACTCACCCCCTTTCACAAGACACGAGGTTGTTTTTTTGTTTTTGTTTTTTTTTTTTTTGCTTTTTTTCATTTCTTTTTAATACAAACTTGGATCTTTGGGTGTGTCCTGCCAACAGAAAACAACAACAACAACAGAAGAGAAAACCCAAAAGAGTGAAAAATAAGAAAAAAAAAACAAAAAAACAAAAAAAAAAGCTCCCGCAAGAGGTTCCTCTCCCTCCCCCCCACCATGCGAATTTGCACACCACGGGACCACAGCAGGTTTACAGAATGCAATATACAATCCACGATTTATAATAAAACAGTATATACAATAAATAGGATATTGTTCATTTTTGTCAAACGACCTGTAGATAAATTTCTCAGTGCATACTTGCAGGGGCTCTGGACACCTTGAGGCCCCGCTCGCAACCTCTTGCACACGCTCGCGTTCTCTCTCTCTCTCTTTTTTTTGTCTTTTTCTAAAACTGTGTTTTGTTTTTAAGTTTTGTACATTTTTAAAAAGTATTTACAATTGCTGGTTTTGTGCAGAAAGGGCTCACCTTCGGCTTCTGCGTGGAGGAGATGGGCAGGGAGGGGTGGGGGGGGCGAAGGGGCTGCAGGGGGTGCAGGGGAGGTGGGGCGGGAGGCAGAGGGGCAGGCGCCTGCCGGAGGACCATGTGGACGCTGGGAGGGGTCTTGGCGTTGGTTTTCTGAAAGCTGCAGAGAAACACAAGAGAAGAGGCAGAAGTCAGCGGCAGGGACAGACCCTGAGCTCTGGGAAGAGGGAGGTTAAAAGCAGGACCTCCACCCGGTTCCTACCAGGATTCTGAGAGAAGGGAACTGCATTGTTCCTTCTCCCAGAAAATTCCAAGTGGCCCCATCCATGAGCCTCCGGACTGCTTTCTGGCCTGCTCTGAGCTCACTTTCCCCATCTGTAAAATAGGTGTGTGTCCAAGGCCCACACCATTGAGAGGTAAAGGATGTACTGGATGAGGAGCTGGGATTCCAGGCAGTGCAATCTGTTCAGAACTTGAGCTCCTGAGTCAGACACAGCTGAGTTCAAACGCTAGCACCACCATTTAATAGCTCTATGACCTTGGGCAAGTCAGTGAATCTTTGTCAGCCTCAGTTTACTCATCTGTAAAAAGGGGATAACAGAACTATCCCGTAAATTCGTTGGGAAGGTTCAGTGGTTTGAGGCAGATTAAGCCTGGTCCATAAATGTGTCATAAATGATCCTAATTAGTACTAGTCATTATCTTCACGGGGCCTGGGCCAGCTAGGCTCCCCAAGCCTCGGCTTCCTCATGTACCAGTTCGTTTAGTAATTCCTCCTACCTAGGCTGTTCTGAGGAATGACATAATGCGAAGGCAGGGCCTTAGCACAGCACAGGTGTGAACCACTGCTTTAATTTCTTCCAAATCCAACCTTCTCCCCATTCCCTATCAATGTCATTCTGTTCCTTAGAGGGGTGAGGTGATGAGGAAGTCTGTCTGAATAAAGAAATTGCCCAACACAATACCATCTGTTTGGCTGCACCCCGCCTTCCTGAAGCTCAGAAAATCTCGAGTCCCCAGTCCCTACAATCACTAGACAATAGAGATCTCAAGTACCCCCTTTCCCTAGACAGTCGGTCCTAATTATGTTTGCAGGGCTCTGGGGACCTGACTCCCTATCCAGAGCCCTAGCTTTGCTGGGGTGAGTGGGAAGATGCCCAGTGGGAAAGGGGTGTGGGCTCAGTTATTCTCAAGACCTCCAGCCGTTAGCCTGGCTCTTTCAGAGCTCTGTCCTCTTCTCAGAGCCCTGAAATTCATGTCTCCTACATTGGGTGAGTGACCAACCCACCAAAATTAAGGGGCAGGTGTGGGGGTCCTAAAACCACCTTCTGAGACTCCTCAGCAAGCCATCCACCCTCCCCCACCCCTGCAGGAACCAGGCGGCCACAGAAAGCCTTCCCTCTCTTGTCCTCTTTCTTGGCTTCCCTTTCCAACGGGGCCACATTTAAATTCTGCTCAGCCTTGGCTGCTGTCTGCTGGGCAGTCAGCCCCCGGGAAGACTTTTGTCCCGAGGCTGGACTTGCCAGGACTCCCCTCAGGGAGCCAGGTGGGCTCCTGGGAGGTGGGACAGCACCCCATCCTGGTGCCTCAGCCCAGGCAGCATGCAGAGGCGTGAGGGGGAGGGTAGGAGCTGCATCTCTGTTAAGCTCTGGGGTCTCCTGCTGGTGAGGGGAGGATGGAATATTAGCCATAGGGTTAAGAGGTGTGCTTGTTAGGGCGACAGCTGTATTACAACTGGGGTGATGGGGAGAAAAGCTGTATCGCAACTGGGGTGATCGGGGCAGGGGATACAGCTGGGGTGGGTGTCAGTTCTCCAGTTAGGGTGATAAGCAGGGTGGGGGGACAGGTTCAGCTGGAGGGCTGGGGGCATCTATCTGTAGGACAGCTTTACTGCAGTTGAAGAACAGCTGTCAAGCTAAGGAACCCCTGTTGGGGTGACAGATATGGTGTATTGGGGTGACGAGGGGGAGATTTAGGACGGGCAGCTCCAAACTACTTAGCAAGCGAACTGTGCTGAACCCCAGCCTTCCCTGCTCCCCTTAAGGGCCCCGGGGCAGGCTGGGAGCCTCTGCACAAATCCCTGTCACCCCCGCCCCCTCCAGCCCTTAGCCACTGCCAGTGACCCTCTCCAAGCCAGGTCTCCATGGTGATCTCAGCCCAGCAGGCAGCTCCTGCCAGAACCATTCCCGTGGTGCCCGCGGCCAGGCAGCAGGGAGGCTTTCTCACCCTCTGCTAAGCCACCGCTGTCTCACCTTCCTCCTCACACCGCCCTCCCCAGCTTTCATGACTTGGCCAGAATCTGGGGGGATGTTGGGGGGTGGGGGATGGGGAAAGAATCAAAACCAGAGGTTCCTGAGCCAGGGAGAAAGCAGAATGCTATGGCCATGCAGAACCCTGACTTCACCAGGTTCAACTCGCCACGGAACAGAAGCAGTGCTGCTGGGCCAGGTGGCCCGGTGCTGGGCACTGGAGACAAAGCAGACGGCAAGACGGATCTGGTCTCTGCCCTTGAGGGGCTCACAGAGCACAGAGGGAAGCAAAGCGGACCCCAAACCAGGCGATCACACGCAGGGAGATGGGGGTGTGTCAAGGGGAGCCCTGGGGGACTCAGGGAGCACAGCGGGGGCACCTCACCCAGCTTTGGTGAGAGGGCCTGTGGCTCTTCAACACACCGCTGAGCACGGCGCCCAGCACATGCTGGGGTCAACAAGGTGCGCCGACTGAACGAAAGAGCCGTGACCGGTCTGAGTCTGATCGGCGAGTCAAGGTCCAGGTCAGGTGTTGCACATCTCCGGACGCCTCCTCAGACCGCCCTGTTACCATAGCTACTGGGGCACTTATCATTCCCTTCCGTGCTCCTCCTGGGCAGAGACCTGCGTGGGGTACCTCCGTATCCCCGATGCCAGCAGTGGCTGGCGCCCCAGGACACCAGCCATTGTTCACGAGACTTAACCTTTTAGTGCCTCCATAACGAAGGACTGCACGTCCCAGAGTCTCATGCTCCAGTAGTTTTACCATCTGTGAGGCCAGGGCTTTAGGTGGTCTCTGCCTGTCAGTGGGCGCTGGCACTGGGGGTGCCAAGGGAGAGCTGAGCAGGGATTTAAAGTGCTACAGATCACATATAAGTCAGGTTGTCCAAAGAGAGCTGCTCTCCCTGGCAAAAGGAGCATTCATTCAAGCAACCAGCAGACATGTATTCACAGCTGCTAACTGCCAGGCCATGCGCTAAGGTCTAACCCTACCTTCTAGTCTCTACCCTCCAGAAAGGGGTCTCAACATCAAACAAGGCAGTGGAGCAGAAGGCAAAGAGTGCATGAGGATTTGAGAGACGGATATGCTGTGTGACCTAGGGCAAGTCCTTTCCCTCTCTGGGCTTCAGTTGCTATGTAAAATAAGGGGGTTGAACAGGGAATGGCAGAGATCTTCAGGCACTGAGATAGAGCACCAAAGACAAGGGGTCAGAGACAAATCACAGCTGTCCAGGGAGGCTGATCCAGCCTTTCTGATGTCTTCAGGCAAAGTCAGGCTTTTGAGTCCCTTAAATGTGGAGAGGATACTGCTTCCCTGAGGCCCAGACCACACCTGACAGATGGAGACCAGAGTTCTCTGAAGGATGTTCTCTGGACCCAGAGTTCTCTGAAGGATGAAGCTTCCAATTGGGGATGGGTAGGCTGTGGCATGTGGGTGGGTGTGTGGCTCTCCTCCTCACTCCAGGGAAGTTTTTCAAAATCTGTCCACCAGTGACTAGAGGCATTCCTTAAACTCTAGCTCTGCCAGTCATTCCCTCCTTAGAGATCTTCTCCTACCTCCCCCACTGCGGGGCATAGAGAGGGATGCTAGTGGGACCAAATGGGGTTTACTTCCATGGTTGCCCACCAAGCTTGTGTGACCTTGCGCGTATCTCTCACCTCTCAGAGCCTCACGCTCCTTACCTGTCCTGGGAGGAGGCTATACACGCCCCCACCCCGAACACCCACACTCTCCACCCTCCTGATCGGAGATGCCTATATAAGGACAGGCATCTGTCCCACATCTGGGTATGTGTTGGGCATGCAACTGAGTGGAGGCTGAGGAAGTAGCAAGAACATGGAACTGGGTGATCCCCGAGCGACCTTCCTGACTCTACCTTTCTGGGCTTCCCTGCCTGGGTGGCTCTGTGTCTTTGGGCGAGTCCCTCTTCCTCTCTGTAAACTGGAAGGCGCTGAATTTACAGAACTCCAAAAGCCCAGTTAGCCTGAGAGTTGGAACTGGTTTATTTATACACCCCTCCCCTGCCTCATCCTTAGGAGCGCATCTGATAACAGTACGGTTGAGAGAAACCAGCTCATGCCCCGTTACCCAATGCCTAACCTTTTCTCTCACAATTCTCCCTAGTCTACGTGCCCTTCTTTGATTCCTGGAAAAAAAAAAAAAATCCTGACCCTTGAAGTGTCCCCGGCCTGATGAAACACTGGGGAGACAGGGACAGTGCACAGAGATGAGTAACCAGCCTAAAGGAGCTGATGGCATGGTGAGGAAAACATTCCCGGGAAGGGCTGTCATGGATGCATAAAGGGCTGGAGATTAATTGCGCCTGGGAAGGATCCTGGAACGCTTCTTGGAGGAGGCAGTGTCTGAGTGAAAGATAGGAAATGACAGGTGGGAGATGGATGATGACTAGGAAAGGGCGGCCCAGGCCAGGGAACAGCTAAAGCAAAGACACAGGGCACACTGGGGAAAGGGCCTGGAAAGCTCCCTCCCGATCCCACAGTATAGAGCTGGAAAGGGAGGCTGTGTGAGCAGGAGGTCAGGGCTGAAGAAGCAGCCTTGAATACCCGGAATACCAGGTTAGGAAGTCGGGCCTTTATTTTGGAGGCAAGGAGGCTGGCGAGGGGAGGACGCAATCAAAAGGTGTTAAGCAATGAAGTCACCAGAGCAGACATGTTTTAGTCAATTCATCCAGTAAATGTTCTGGGGGGGGGGGAGGGGGAGGTTGCTCCAGACACCATGCATCCCAAAATGCTGAGGGACATGCAGCAGCCACAGTGGGGGCTATGGGCTCAGGAAGCGGGGGCAGGTGTTGGGCAGAGACCTGGCACGCACTGGCTGTGCTGACCCAGGTGGCTGAGCTAGGGCGATAGCTGCCGAGGCCTCAAATTTGTTCAAGACCCATTTTCTGCCCCCCCGCACCCCCCCCCCCCAGGAAGCTCTTGCTGTCTGCCCTGCCCTACCACGGTTCAAGAGGGTGGTCCCTGGTATTTCCGGTGGGAGCACTTCAGTCCCTCCCCTGGAGAGTGATGCCCACATGGAGGCTTGTAATGAACACCTGTTTCAAGGCTGTAAACTCCATGAGGGCAGGACACTGCTCATCTTGTTCAGTGGTACCTTTAGTACCGGATGCAATGCCTGGCCCGGGGCAGGCGCCTGGTTCATGCTGGTTGAACACAGAATTAACCTACTTCCTCCTGCCCTCCAGCACAAACAGACGGCACTATGGCAGCAAAAGTTAGGATGACAAGGAGGGCAAATCTGCCGGGAGAGAAATCATGATGTATTACAAAATCACAAGGCAATCTTCTTTCGGAGTATCTGTACCAAAAGAGAGGACTGCTGTGGATAACTGTGTGTGGACAGAGTTTCTAGCTGACCTGGATCATTTAGGAGTCTGGGTCCTGTTGCCCAACAGGCTTCAGGTCCCTTGGTGTGGGGTCTGTGACTTACCTGGTCTCTGGACCGCCCAGGGAGGACTCAGCCCCACTGTTAAGGCATATAACTAGGTGGTATTTCACAGCCTCCTGCCAAAGGCCCCAAACCCATACTAGAATACAAGCTCCTTCCTAGAAGGGAAGCAGGAAGAGCAGGTGAAGGAGTGCTGGCTACAGAGTCCTGAGCTCGGAGGAAAGGGCCAGAGGTGTGTGACGCGCACAGACGGCGGGGAGGTATTTTATTCACCCATCTACCAACCACTGATTACATGCTTCCTGTGTGCCAGGGACAGGCTAAGTGCTTCACGGGTAATCTCATTTAGTTCTCACAAGAGATGCAGTGAGGTGACGTGACTCACCAGGTCACCCAGCTGGTAAGGGATGGAACCGGGCTCTGCACGGAGGCCTGTTTGTGCCCACAGGCATGCTCCTAGCCACCACCCTCCAGTTTCAGGGCCTTGCTCCCTTGGGTTCCTCTGGGTCCACAGGGATGTGGGGAGATGGGCGAGGAGGAGCGTGAGAGGGCATGCTCATGGAGAGATTATATTTCCAGGAAATGAGGGCTGAGCACAAGAAGGCCTGGCCTGAAAATGGCTGCAGGAGAGGCAAGAGATCGGATTGGAGGGAGGAGAGCCCCAGAGAGTGGGAAGAGGAGCCCAGGAGAGGCAGGGCAGGCCTGGCTGACCCCTGACGTGAGGGCCTCTTGCCTAGGGCCAGAGGCAAGATCAGGTGACCTCTTGAGGTTTCAAGACATGGAGAGACAAAGCCCAGAGCGGCCAGTGCCTGGCCCAGGTCCGGGCATGCCTGCTGACCCTGGCTGGTTGGTGGCCTTGGAAGCCGCCTTCTGCTCCGGTGAGGCCCCAGCTGGTGTAACCTTGGAGGACCTGTGACATTTCTCTTGGCCTCAGGTCCAGGCCTGAGAGGGAATAGGGAGGAGAGGGGGGACTCGAGATCCCTAAACACCTTGGAGGGCCCTTCCCACCCTCCCACCCTTTCCCCAGGGTCTGGAAGGGCTGATCTTCAGCCGTGAGGGCCCAAGGCGGAGCCAGTCTGTCTGGCTCTGCATTCCATCTAAGGGACTAGAAGATGTTTGCGGGGCCCAAGTCTCCCTCACCCCCCACCCCCACCCCACCCCGGCCCCACGTCCCTCTCTGTCCCATCAACTCAGCTCCCAGACCATTCAGGTGCCCCATTCCCCGCTCTGGCTCCTCCAAGCTTTCTTCTTCTAATTCACATTGGGTTCACATTGGGATGTGACCTGCCCTGGCTCACGGTTTCCTCGGCCTGGAATGCCCTCCCCCGCCCCCCCCCCCCGCCCCCGTCTCCATCTCCGTGTGTCCAAATCTCGCCTATTCTTCAAGGACGAGCTCAGATGCAGCTTCTTTCACAGAACCTCAAAATCCGTTTAAAATGTCAGACCCAGAAAGGGTTGTAGTGAGCATCCAATCAACCCGTCATTTTGCGGATGGGGAATCAGGGGCGCAGAGTGGAGGGGGAGCAGAGCATCCAGGCTGGGAGGGGGTGCAGTACTGGGTTCAAATCATGACTCTGCCATTTACTACCTATGGACCCCCTGGGCAGGGTTCAGAGCTGCACCTGTTTCCTCAACTCTCTGATGGGGGGTGAGGGTGAGGACCCGCACCTTCCAGGCTGCTGTGAAGGGTCAGTGAGGCAGTGTTGCACAAAGGGCCCGGCACGAATATATGTCCCTTCTCTCACCAAAGGGGCAGAGCGGTGACTTCTGACCCCACGGCCCACCTTCCTGGTGCACGAGCTTTGCTTCTCCCTGCCACTTCCCACCAGGTGTTTGAGGCTCTCTGTGTGCTTGCTTTAGCTTTTTTGGGGTGGATGGGCACTCCTGAGGACAGGGGCCACGTCTGCTTTGTCTTCCCCGTGTCTGGTATCGGGACGGGCATGGAGGGGCTCAAGACGTGAGGCTAAGCTCAGTGACTGCTCCCCCCGTGCCAAGGGTCAAAAGGGCTCAGTGCCTGTCGGTGAATGAGTGTGTCACTGTCCTCCCTGCTTAAGCCCTCTGTTGACAGTGACACTCCCTCTGTTAACTCTTTTTCCTCACTGTTCTCCTTCCCTATATCCCCAAGGTTTCTTCACTCCCACAATGATTGTAATCAGTCCTTGGGCGGGGCGGGGGGGGGTAGAGTTTGCCCGAGATGAGGGAGTGTTTGGATAAAGAAGGGGGACAGCCCTCCCACCACCATGGTCCAAGCCACCACCACTGCTTGCCTGGGCTACCGCAGCCGGTCTCCCTCCTTCAGCACCAGCCCTGCTCCACTGAAGCTGAGAACGCTTCAGTGGTTCCCCATTTGTCTTGGGACAAAGTTCAAACTCCTTCCAATGCCCTGCATGATCTGGCCCTGCCCCCTCACCCCCTCACTCAGTGTTGCCGTCCTCCCATCGGCTCCTCAAAGCTGAGCCGCTTCCTGCCTCAGGGCTTTACCCACTGCTGTTCCCTCTGCCCAGAATGCTCTTCCCACTTCCCATTTGGCTGACGCCCCCTCATCTTTCAGGCATCAGCCTCAGCGTCTGGTCAGCTGGCCGCAAGCCCTCATGGCCTCCTAGCTTTTCCCCTCTTGCACAGTCCTTCCTACAGCGATAATTACCAACATTCTGTTTACTGTCTTTCCCGCTAAACTGGAAGACCCTTGAGGACCAGGACCTCGTTTGAGGTGTTCACTGCTGTGTCCCCAGTGCCTGGCATGCAGTGGGCGCTGGACAGACGTCTCTGGCTGGAACAACTGAATGCATCGGTTTGAGGACAGTGCTGTGAACTCCCAGCTCTGAGTGGGGAGCGGGGCCAGAATGTGGGGCTGGATGGCATCCCAGTTCCTCCTGCGTTCAGGGCTCACTGGGTGGTTCCATTATGTATCTCACTGAGCCGTGACCTGCCCAAACACCCAGCCCCCTCACCCGTTTATTTTCCCACCCAGAGCCCAGGAGGAAAGGTTTTCGGATTATTTCACATGTCTGGATTATCCATGAGACATCTCCCCTCCAGTGAGAAGGATCAGGAGTTTGACATTTTAAACCCTAAGCAGCTTCTCCCTGGCCTGCTTCAGATCTGCGGCTCTGCTGCTTGCAATGAGGTGCATGGGGAACGGAAGGCCATTTTTAATCTTGTTCTGGTTTCATTAGGAGGAAAACTATGCTGTCCCCCAAGAAATTCTGGTCCACTGTCTATGCCATGCAGAGTTTTAAGAGCCCAAGAGATTATCAAAGTCAACTGCCTTCAACAGATGGGGAAACAGAGGCGGGGGTGGGGTGGGGTGGAGGAGGGGCGAAAGCTTGGTCAAGGGCATGTAGCAAGTTGGCCAGTTGGGGAATGGTCCTTCCCCAGGCCTCTTGACTCCCATGTGCTGCCCTCTGCCATCTTCAGGCACCGAGGGAGCTGAGGTCAGGCAGAGAGGGGGTAATAAGTTTCCACTGACATGACTTCAAGACCCTGAGTCACCCTGGCTTCGAACAGCCTTCCCAGAGCAGGGACGGGGCTTTCCAGGAGCCCTCCTATTCATTCTCCAGGAAAAGGCACTCCCAGGAGGCTGCAGTATACTGTAGCAGAGGTCAGGGGGAGTGAGGGGCTCAGAAAGGCCCCCAGCCCACTCCATCACCACCCACCACGTCTGGGTCAATTTTTGTAACAGGTCTGTTCCAAAAGCGGGATCTCATGGGCCAGTTACGGCTGCATTTCTGGAGCAGGTTGTTCATCAAGAAAATGATTCCTCCAACTCTGTCCCGTTTTACCACTTTGCGGGCATTTCCCCTCTTTTATTTTTCTTTTCCTAAACACAAAATCTTAAGAAAACTCAACGAGGTGACAGTACCTGATAAAACAATATCTGAATACCTAACAATATTTAACGGAATTCTTTTTTTTTTTTTTTTTTTGGCCGCGCAGTGCGGCTTGCAGGATCGCAGGATCTTTGTTCCCCAACCCGGGATTGAACCCATGCCCCCTGCAGTGGAAACGAGTCCTCACCACTGCACTGCCAGGGAGTTCCCTAATGGAATTCTTAAGAAAAGCAATTGGCTTCAGGAAAGGGACTGGCTTTTTCTAGGTAGGAAACATCCTGCCTGGGGATAGACCCGCGCTGGCTACAGGTCCCCAGGCACAGGGAGATCCCAACACCCCTGTTGAAAAATAGCCTTTGGGGTACTCTGGGAGACCAGAAAAGGACATACTGGCCACACCCTCAGCCTGGCCCTTGCCAGACTGCATCGTGAACTAAATGAAGCTCCCAGGGAGACAGGGAAGCAGGCAGGGTCAGTATCCTGGATGGGCCTCGGCGGATAATTATCCAACCTGCTTCTTTCTCCATCTGTCACATGCAGGGCGATGCAAACGCCCTCCCTTGCAAGAGGGCAAGTGGTGAGTGCTTCCTGGGACTCAGGTGGTCCCTGCCCACGACCTAGCATGGATGAGGGAAATGAACGCTTGAGGAACCGAACTAGATGGCCCCATCCAGTCAATGGTCCTCCAGCCATTTCAATAACGGGACCCCCTGAATGCCCAAGCCCCACACTGGGTTCCCCACCCAAGACCCCATCTCCTCCCTAAGACTATTCCCAACATCTAACGCCAGACTCCCTGAATCCCAACTCGGGTCCCCAGTCTTGTCCTCAAATCCTTCCTGCTCGTTGCTATACTTCTTCCCCTTGCCCAAGCTCTAATGTCCTCATGCCCCCACCCCACCCCCACCCCACCCCCGGCTTCTTCCCACTGCACCCGCATCCTCAGACTCACCCAGGAACAAAACCTCGAGGTCCAGTCGGCACTTCAGTTGGCACTACAGGGAGGTGACGGTGAATGTGTCCTCAGGGTGAGGTTCCGCCATGGGCCCCAGGAAGCCGCTCTTGGGGCCCCCACCCAGGCCGGGATGCGCCTGCGGCATAAAGCCTGGATACCTGTAGGCGGTATCCTGCAGGGGCAGCAGCGAGTCCCTCGGCACAGGGGACAGGGTTAAGTCACTAAGGAGTGGGCAGCCATAGCCAGCAGCAGCTGCAGCGGGGCCACGGGGGGGGCCGGGCGGCCGGGCCATCTCCAGTGGCTCCTTGTCGGCCTTAGGTGTGGCCGGCGGGCTAGCCAGGTGTGGGGCACTGAGGCACGCGGCCTCCGTCCTGCCCAGGAAGTCAGCCAGCAGCCCTGAACCCACCTTGCCTTCGTAGGGCGGGCTGCGGGCAGCTGAGCCTGGCGGGTACCAATATGCCGTACCCTTGCAGCTGGGGGAGTCGTAGTGGGGCTGGCCCAGCGGCAGGTCCCGGCAGCTCAGGTGGGCCTGGGCTGCAGCTGCATGGCTCAGGCTGGCCCCCTGGAGCCCATGCTTGAGGGGCTCACAGGCAGCCAGCTTTGTGGGTGGCGGCCGCAGCTCTTCCTTGAAGCCCAGGGTCGGGGAGCAGGTGGGGGAGTAGGCCTTCTGCAGGCCAGCATCAAACACCGTAGGCGGGTGGGCCAGCGGCGGGAAATGCTTGCCATCCAGCTCAGGGGCACCGAGGCCGGGCGAGTCGCAGTGGAAGCCTTGGCCGAAGGTGCCGTCCGATGGCGTGGACGGGTTCATGGAGTAGGGTCCCATGAAGTCACAGGGATCTCGCTCGCCCACGCTGAAGGCCCTCGACTGCGAGGGCAGCGGTGACATGCTGCTGTCCCCGCTGTAGTAGTCCAGGCCGAGGTCTGGGCTGTCCTGGAACAGCGGGTTGACCGGCTGGGGCTTGGGGATGAACTTGGCTTTGGCCGCCGCCCCGCCCCGCTCCTTCTTGGCTGAGCAGGCCCCGCCCCCCCGTCCACCCCGAGGCTGCCGGGGCC
This sequence comes from Stenella coeruleoalba, assembly GCF_951394435.1. NCBI lineage: Eukaryota > Metazoa > Chordata > Mammalia > Artiodactyla > Delphinidae > Stenella > Stenella coeruleoalba. The sequence goes on from NC_137169.1 coordinate 21,329,851, forward strand.
CGGTGCTCCGTTTGGATGGGTAGCCCGCGGCGCTGGCCGAGGCGGTTGACGGGAAGCCCAGATGTGAGGCCTCGAACAGGTCCACCTTCTTCCGCCGTCCGCGGCCTGGCTTGGAGCTGCTCTGGAAGAGGACGCTCTGGTTCCAGTTGTAACCGGGAGCGGACGATGCCTCGTTCCAGTCCATCATCAGTTTCTCCAGGCTGGACAGGCTCGACTGGCCCTCGCTGCTCGAGGCCTCGCTGTTGGCACGCCGGAAACCGCCGCCGCCGGGCTGATTGAACTGGGTGCTGTCGGAGGATGACTCGGAGAAGGTCTCGGACACGGCTGTCTGCTGCTTCACCTTCTGCGGCGTGTAGTTGGAGATGTCCAGGATCACGTTGGGCTCGCTGACGTGGCAGTCGAAACCGGGATTGTAGAGCTGACTGAAGGCCTCCGAGGCCCAGTCCAGGCCTCCATAGCCCTGCCGGAAAGGCCACTGAGAAGCCCCCGCAAACTGCCGACAGTTCTCAGGCGAGGGCTGGAAGGAGGAGGAGGACGAGGACGCGGCAGAGGTGGCAGAGGCTGTGGTGCCCTTGGGTACCATGTAGCCGCCGGGTGAGACCGTGCTGGCCCGGCTGTCACAGCGCAGGGGTGTGGGGGCCGAACCAGAGAAGGGGCCCCCCTCAGAGCTGTTGAAGAAGGATGCCTTGCTTGGTGGCAGGCAGGGGCCACCGGTAGGCGGTGGGGCGTAGCCAGCGCTGTGGGCGCTGCTGGGTGAGGCAGGGAGGCTGTTGCCACTGCCGTAGGCAAAGCTGCAGTCCTTGCTGTTGGCGCAGTCCTGGCCCGTAAAGGGCTTAGTGGGTGCGAATACACTTTGTCCAGCCCCGTAGCCCCCGTACTGCGGGGGGTAGGTGCTGGCGGGCGGGTGTGCGGTAGGTGAGCGAGCCACGGCAGAAGGCAGAGGAGCCAGCTTCGGGAAGGTCTCGGCTGCCCGGCAGTCTGAAGCGCCGGGGGTCAGCCCATAGCTCGCTGCCCGGCCCGGCGGGAAGGTCTGGCGAGTGGGCAGAACGGGCTGGAAGGAGGGGTCCGCCCCAGCCCCGCTGCTGCCCACCGCCACCGGGCTGGCCTTGGCTCCCCGGCTGGGGAAGGTGGCCAGGCCCCGCTGGGCGGGCAGGGCGCTGCTGGGGGGCCCTGTGTAGGTGCCTGATGCCTTCCGGGACTCGGGGCGAGAGGCTGAGAGGGCAAAGTCCAAGAGGTCGGAGGAGTCATCCGAGTCGAGCAGTGAGCGGAAATAGCCGGTGAAGAGGTTTTGGCGCTCCTGGCTGAGCTCCGTCTGGCCCGCAGGTGCGGCTGTGCCGTAGTAGCTGCCACGGCCCGAAGCCCCGCTCTCTAGCCCAGTGGAGGCAAAGGCCCGGGCCTCGGTCCCCTGGAACCCGCAGTTTCGGCCCGCTTGCCCGCCCGGGTGCCCATGGTGAGGGGCCCAGCCACCACCCTTGTCCCCGGCCCACTCAGTGCCCGCCTCCCCAAAGCCTGGGCCACTGGGCACCTGTTCCGGGAACAGAGTCCCGTTCTTCCGGGACCGCCTCTTGCGTTTGGGCTTCCCAGTCACAGCGTCTACCTCCCCCCGGCCCCGTTTGCGTGGGTGCCCCAACTCAGCGAGGCCAGGGCCCCCGACCCCGGCGGCTGCCACGGCCACCACCTTCTTTTTCTTGCCGATGCCCTCAAAGAAGTCGCTGAAGGAGCATCGGGCCGCCTTGGCCGCGTGGCCCCCACCCCGGCCACCAAAACCGCCTGCTTTGCCACCTCGCCGCCGGAAGCCCTGCACACGGTGCAGGAAGTGGGAGATGCTCTGTGTGTCGGGCGCCTGGTGCACTGACTCGGGCTCACTGGGTGTCCAGCAGCGGGGCGGTGAGCACCGCCCAGCGCACTGGCTCTGGCGGTTCAGGAAGGCCAGCTTGGCGAGGACGTCTGAGTACTCGGCCTTGCTGTCGTTGGCATCTGCTGCGTAGGACGGCTGGGGAGATGCCAGCTTCTGCTTCCGCCGCCGCCGTTTCTTCACCTCCGGCATGGCCATGGTGGCTGCCGCCACAGTGGCTGCCTCGGCCGCCACCACCGCTGGCTCCTTGGGCTTGCCGGGGCCCAGGAGCAGGTTCTTAGGAGGGCGGCCGCGCTTACGCTTGAGAATGATGGGCATCTCGCCGGGTGGGAAGACCACCACCACGTTCCGCCCATTGTTCTTCATCTTCAGCAGCGGGGTGGGCTCTGTGGACACGCGCAGGCCCAGCTCCTTGCCCTCCACGCTCAGGCTGCTGCTCAAAGACGACACCTTGTACGTGGTCTTGTTCCGCCGGCCCAGTGACACGGGGATCTTGGCCATCTTCACCACCATGCGCCGCACGCCCCGGCACTTGCCTCTGCGGGTAGGGACCACTGGGGTCTGGGAGGATTCGGGCTCCAGCTCTGGGACTGGGCCTGGGCCGGGCAGGGTGTGAGGTGGGGGCGGGGGCGGGGGTGGGGGCTCAGCCAGGGCAGCCGCCAGCCCTGTGGGCACAGGCAGGGGCAGCAGACGGCCCTCGGGGCCGGCGTCTGCCTTGCGTCCCCGTCCGGCTTTCCGTCGGCGACACAGGATCTTTGGCCTATCGGTGCGCCGCAAGGCGTATTTGGGGTGACCCTCAGGCCCAGGAGGGCCATGGGGTGAGCACAAGTCCAGGCGCAAGGGCTCAGCCAGCGGGCAGGGTCCCAGGGGCTGCTGGGGCTCCAGGCGGCGGCTAGGGACGTCAAGCAACTTGGGCAGGGGGTCAAGCGCCTGAGGGTCGAGCAGCTGCGACTCCAGGGAGTCGGGCAGGGTATCTAGGGCCTGCAGAGCCAGGCCCGGCAACCCCAGAGGATCAGCAAGGGGTTGCAGGGGCGGCAGCTCCAAAGCTTCCCCGAGCGGCTCTAGTGCCTGCGGGTCCAGGAAGCGGGGCTGGGGGTCTAGGAGCTGAGGCTCTGGCTCAGGCGACGGTGGCTCGAGGGCCTGGGCCTCCAGCAGCTGGGCCTCGGGGCAAGTCAGGGAGGCCAGCTCACTCAGGATGTCGGCGTCAGCGAGTTCTGAGTAATCAGGGCCGTCTGGCTCGGGCTCTGGTGGCAGACCAGTGGCCGCGGCCGTGGCTCCGGGACTATGGCCTTGGCCGGGCTGGGGACTGTCCCTAGGCTCAGGCTCAGGCTCGTAGAGGGGGTGGCTGGACCGCTCAGACTTGGCATGGGGGGTGGCCCGCTCCTCAGGGCTGCGGATGCTGTTGGCCAGGCTGGGTGAGGAGAAGAAGCTATACTGAAGGTCCCCGGGGGGCGGGGCAGGTGGGCGGCTGAGCCGGAGGCCACCGCAGTCCAGGTGCACGCCGCTGTGCTGCAGGTCCTGGGAGAGCCGGGTCAGGTCCTTCATGATGTCAATCAGCTGGACCACTGGACGCAGGTTCACCCGCCCGTTGTCCCAGCGCCGTCGGGAGCTGCTGCCGTCTCCCGCGGGGGTGGGGCAGCGGGCCTGGGAGACAGGACGGGCTGCCCTCGGGGGCAGCGGGTCGTCCCCCTTGGCAAGGACTGGTGGGCGCCGGGTGCTGGGGTCCCGGCGTGGGGGTGGGCGCGGGTTCTCGGAGAAGGTGTGGGCGAAGGCCTTGTCGGGTGGGCTGGCAGGGGGCCGGGCGGGAAGCAAGGGCCGGGGGGTGGGGGGGCCGCCGGGGTAGTACTTGGGCTCCCGGAGGTAGTCAGGAGAGCTGCACACGGCACTGGAAGTCACCACCAGGCCCTGGGGCTTCACACGCATCCTGACCTTGTCCTCCACGGGCCGCCGGGCGGGGCCGGGGCTGACATGAGGGTGCGAGAAGCCGGGACCAGGACCTGCCAGGCAGCACAGCCAGGAGGTCCCTCACCGAACGCCTAAGTCCTCGTCAGCTTCCCATGTCCTCAGTGATCCCCGGCACCCCTCCCCTGAGTCCCCTCCCGAAGCCCCATCCCCTTGCTGACCCCCAGCTTTTCCTAAACCACCACACGCATCGTGAACCCCCACGGGCCCCAGTTCCACTTATTGACAGCTCACCCACTTTTGTCTAGACTCTGGCTAAGGGCTGGGGGAGAACAGTTCACCCGCTTTGGGGAGGGAAGCCCATCAGCAAGGTGGATCAAACGTCAGGAGAGGGCCAGGCCCCTGTCAGAGGGCCCGGAGGTCCTATCAAGGACACGGCCTCTTCCTTCTTGCCCCATCCCCAGGGCTCTAGGAGAAGCCCGGCCACTCACCCTCGGCTCTGCCGCCTGGGCTGTCACACTGGAGATCTCTGTGGGCAGCGAGACAGGCAAGAGGAGATCTCAGCGGTCTGCTGGCCACAGCCCAACCACTGCCCACCTGCCCACGGGGCCCGGTCTCCCCCACATACCGACCCCAGCTCCCCCAGTACTCCCTCCAGCGCACGCCCAGCTGACCTGAAAGAGAGAGGGCCCCCGTGCCTGGGGGCTCTGCCAGTCGCTGGCTGTCAGCTGGGGGTGCTGCGGGGCAGCTTCGGCCTGAGCCCAGGCCTCGGGGCGTGGACAGCGCCTGGAAAGGACCACCGCAGCTCAGGTTTAGTGAGCACCTACTGCGCGCCAGGCGCTGGGCCGGAAGCTGTCCAGGCATCGTTTCATTTAATTCTTCATACCAATCCTGCGAGGTAGGGGCTATGAATAACCCCATTTTGCAGATGAGGAAATGGAGGCTGAGATGAAGTGACATCATTCACTCATTCATATACTCATTATCTATGGAGTGCCTACTTTGCACAAGAGCTGGGTAGACAAACATTTAACAGATTATGGTAAGTGACTTAATTATTAGCGGGATAAGAGCTGCAAAGAAAAACGGAAGAGTGCCTGAGGTCAGAGGTTTAACAATCATACCAGGGAGTCAACAACGACAAAAGCACACATTCTGGGGACGCCTTCTCTGCTGCCAAACACGGGACTAAGCGCTTTATGTGGACTACCTCATCTGACCCCCCTGCAAACCTGGGATCGATACGATTATCATCCCTGCTTCCACAGTCGAGGAAACCATCCGCTGGAAGGTGGTAAGCACCATGAAGGCAAGGATTTCTGTCCTGCTGACTTCTGTGTGTATCTCCCAACCCCCGGATCAGCACATGGCCCACAAATGTGCTTCAAAAAATATTTACTGAACGAACGAATGAATGAATGAGGCACACAGAACAATCAGCCCTGCCTTTCCCCCTGAGGCTCTCTCTCTTTCCTCTCCAGACCCAAAAGTGGGACCCAAGTAGGATGTGGAAGGAGGGAAGGAGATTAAGAATGTGAAAAGGGACATTCTCCGCCCTCCATGCCACCTCTAGCCTCCATCCGGCCCCTGCTACATATTTTTAGAGCCCTCTTTGTTTCGCCTTCACTGTATTTATCATGACTGCAGTCAATTGCTTGTACGACTGGGTGTTCAGTGTATCTGCTCCCTAAGTATGGGCTCTTCAGGGGCAAGGACTGTGTCTGTCTTGTTTTCCGTTGTGTCCCCTGACCCCAGGGCCCAGGCTACGGATGCTACATAAATATTTACCGAGTGACTCCCTGAGCTGGTCAGGGCAGAGTTGGGATTTAGATCCAGGCATGTCTGACCCCCAAGGGAGCCTGGGGACTCAGGGCCCCGGCTGATCCCCAAGAGCTGGGGTTTGGGGGAGCAGGGAGCTGAATGGTCCTTGACCACTGGGAGGATCGCTACCCAGGGTTGTTAACTCCACAGGAAGACTGCAGAGCTGACTTGGGGACAGGGGAGTGTGGGCAGGGACACTCGTCCACTCGCCTTTGGTGGGCGGCAATTTGCAATCTATGAAGCACCTCCACATACATGACCCACTGAATCTTCACCGAACCTGGGAGACATGGTTTACTGTCTCCACGTTACAGAGGAAACAGGCTCAGAGCAGTTGTATAACTTGCCTGAAGTCACATAGCTGCTAAGTGGCAAGATTCCTAATTCTGCCAAGTCCAAAGCCTCCTTCCACTCCCAGCTCCTGCAACTCTCCTTCAGCCACTCCTGAAAGTGCTCCTTCTAGAGCTGTGGCCTCACTTAAGGCTGGAAGGAACCTTAAAATCATCTAACCCATTGGCTTCCAAACCCTGGGCCTGGGGAAGCTATGTAACCTTGCAGATACCCAGACCCTAGTCCAGGGGAGTCTGACTCATAAATCTGAAGGGACATCTGGGATTCTGCATTTTTAATCGGCTCCCCTAGTGGCTATGCTGTTCTAGTGCCACCTCGTGCGCCTCCCATTTTATAGATGAGGAAACTGAGACCGGAAGAGGGAAAGAGACTTTGCCCAAGACCACAAAATGGCATGAGGAGGGCCTCTTTGTTGCTCATCCAGGCAGAACATCCCCTGTCCCTGCAGGTCCCAGGCCTCAGCTGTTCCTCACTGCCCCATTTACTCGATCACTCAGGGTTCTGTTCTCTCTCATGCCTGCCGGCAGGCAGACTGTGGCCTGGCCCCTTCTAGGCTAGGCTCTCTCTGCTTCAAGAATCTCACTGTTGCTCTCGCAGGATGGGCTGCGGGTAAGACACTCACAAAGGAGCGAAGGGGCTCAGACTCTGTGGAGTCTCCAGGTCAGATTTCCAACAGTATGCTCGATCCACAGTGCTGCCCTCTTTGAGATGCCTACCAGAAGCCATCATCCCTCCCTTACTGAGGGTGGGGCTCACCAACCCTCCCTGCTCTGGAGACCTCCCACTTGGGGCCTGAGGGTGTGATCTTGGCAGAAGAGAGAAACCTCCTCTCCAGTGGTTGCTTCTGTTCCACCCACCCGTGAAGACCTTTGGGCACGTCGTCCTGCCAGACCTCCTGACTCTGTCCACTGCTCTCTCGCAGCCTCCAGGATCTGAGGGAAGCAGCTGGCACCCCTCCCCACCACACCCAGGCATCCATTTTCTTGGACCCCTCCCAAGGGCACCACCTATCCCACGTCTGTGAACAAAGTCGAAAAGGTTCTTCTGTCCATCTGTCTGCTTCTGGGTCAGTGTGTCTGAGCCTGCCTATGGGGACACCAGCTGGCTGGGAGGGAAGGGGGCTGGGGGCCCCAACCTGCTGTGCACAGTGCCGGGAAGGGCCAGCCCACATCCTTGAGTCCCCAGCCCCACCCTCCCCCGCTGCGGCTGTGACCACCCCACCCCTTCCCCAGGCAGCCTCCCCTCCCCCACCCACAGCCTCCCCAGGGGAGCCAGGCTGCCAGCCCCAGCTCTCACTTCCGGCCTCATGGCCCTCTCTCTAGCCTGCATACTCCTCCCCGCCCCCCCAACACCGTTTCCCTCCCAGCCCGGACTGAAGCCTCAGGGATGTCCTCAAATGGAAAACTCTGCATCAAAGGGGCTATCACTGCTGCTGTGAAACTTCCCCCATCACCTCCCTTCAGGGCCTTTATCTCCCAGGATCTGCCCCTTCAGGAACTATGCATCACCCCTCTCAACTTCCTTATCTTCAGCCCTCTCCCAGCCACCCAATTGTACCTGAAGATCTTCTTCCAACCTGACTCCAGACCAAAATCATAACAAAAATAACAACGATGAAAAAAATAGTGGCAGCTGTCACTTATTTGGCATGTAAATGGTGGCTCAGAGAGGTTAAGTAATGCCCTTAAGGACAAACAGCCATGACAGGGAAGAGCTGGCGCCTGCACTTAGGTTTGTTGGGCTCCTCTAAACCAAACTTCTTCACTGTCCAGAGAGTCAGCCCCCTCCCCTGAAGCTTCCTCTAACTGTCCTAGTCCCAACCACCAGTTCTAATTTTTGACTTCTAATCTACCCCGACCCAGCTTCGGCACCCCTCCCACCTAGGTCATCTCATGCACTACCCTCCCTCACCACTAGGTGTCCCCTTAGAGCCACTGACGCCCCCGAGGGGAGCAAGCCCCGCCCCACCCCCTGGAATCATCAGGGCTCCCCACCACAGCACAGCACACCCCACCCCACCCTACCCCCAGCCACACAGAGCTCCTTTGTGCAGCCCTTGTCCACCCCCTTCCTGCCCGGAGCGGGGCACCTGGCAAGCAGGTCTGCCCCAGGCCCGCCCCCTGCCAGCCCCCAGCCCTGGGTGCCAGGTGTGTGGGCACCAGCGCCAGCTCTGGCTGAACCTGAGGGTCACCCTGCCGGGCAGCCCTCCCTTCCTCTCTCCGAGGTCACCCAGGGACTGTGCTTCCCGCCCTGCTCCGCCCCCATCCCCTCCTGCCCTTGGCCCTTCCAGACTCCTGTCCTTGTCTTTCCTTCTGTCTACTGGAGGACTTCCCTCCTCCAGCCCCACCAGGCCCTCCCCACAGCCTCTCACCACCGCCCACCTCCTTCCCCTGAGAGCTCCTTGTTCTGCCCCCCCCCTCCCCGCCCAGGTCTGAAGAACTCCTCCTCCTGGAAAGTTGCTGCTGGAAAGGAAGTGACTTCAGCAATTTGGCCACAAGGCTGGGCACTGCTGAGCCCAGCTCAGCTGAAGGCTTGCCCAGCCCACCTCCAAAGCACAAACGGAGCCACGTGCACACACCACCCCCAGTGTGCAGCCGGAACCCTGAACACACGCTTCCCCGGTGATACGCGGAAGGATCTTCGTGTACACACCCCACCCCACTGTACTCACACATCACCCCAGTGTGTTCAGATTCTTGTCTACACACCTCTCCAGTGTACACTAGCGCCCTGCACACAGACACCATCCAGCGTGGCACACACAACACTCCAGTCTCCCCACACCTGCCCAGGACACGCTCTGAATCCTGCACACTCACTCCGATGTACCACATACACAGCCTCTGAATGTCCCCCAGCCCAGTCCACTTACTCTTGTGTGCAGAACCCTGCACACCTGCGGACAGAGTCCTGCACGTGCCTGCTTGCACACAAGTCAGAGGACTTTGCACACGAGATGCTCTGTGCACATACAGTCAGGTACATCCAGCCCTGCATCCTCCACAGCTGAACCTCCCCACGCTTACAATCCCAGGAGGCCCCGCCCCCAGACCTCAGGCCCCAGGAATGCTCTTTTGGAAGTTGGGTGGGGTCCCCAGGCAGGCTGGGATCTAGGGAGCTTCCTGGAGCCCGAGGCTTGAGGCTTCATGTGTCAGTTCGGGGAGTTGCCTCTGCAGGGCAGGGCAGCCCCACCTGGCCTCTGTGGCTCCTGAGCCTGGGTGGGCTAATTCGGGCCCAGAGTCAGGAGGTGGGTCCTGCCCCCACCCCTGCCCCATCTCATCTCAGGAGGGCAGCCTAGCATACCCGAATTACCCAGGTCCTCTCAGCTTCCACAGACTCTAGAAGGGAGGGGTCCTGCGGGGTCAGCTTCACACATCAGGCATTCTGGTCTCTACCTCTGTCCTGGGTTCTGGTCACTGTCACAACCCCTTTCCCTTCCCAGTTCTCTCAGGTCATCCAGGTGCAGGGAAGAGTCCCCAGACTAGGAGGCAGGACTCCAGGGAACTGCCTGTATATCCACGGACCTCACCTTTCTGGATAATGGGGAGTCTGAGTAAGTTGGGTTAAAATATTTTGATTCTAAAGGGCCTCTTTTTGGCTTAAGCTGGGAGGGGGGAAATCCCTGCCATGACTGGGAAGGAAGTACCCCAGATCCCCACTTCCTGGGGTGGCCAGTCACAGACCCGGCTTCCCTATACACTGTTACCTGAGCAGGCTGTGCAGACAGGCCCAGCTCAGCAAGAAAGGCCTGTCTTCGCCAGTGGTTCCAGAGTGGTCTCTTCGGCGGCCTGAGAGTCGCCCCAAAGCCGGGGCCCTCTGCACGCACTCAGCTGGGCAGGCTCTGGGGTCCAGGCCAATGGGCAGACAGGCAGGCAAGCTCCCATCTGTGGAAACAAAAACAGCACCGCAGACATAAGCATGGATACGGGATGAGCCAGAGAGAGGGACCAGGAGGCCATCCTAGATGGGGTCCACTCTTGCACAGGATGAAATTGGCTCCAACTTCATTTCACTGGGGAGTGTGAGCCTACCTCTTGAAACCCCAGGTAGCATCGTCGTGCGGGTAGGTACATGTACGCGTGAACATGAACACACATGCTATGGTGAAAAGAACCTGGCCTTGGGAGTCAGAATGGTCCTTGGCTCAACTCTCACCAACTATGTGATCTTGGGCAAGTCAGTTAACCTCTCTGTCTCTCAGTTTTCTCATCTATAAAAAGGGGAGAGCTTATGAATGGGGAGAAGCACGCTGGGGAAACTATAAATGCTAAGAGCTCACTTACAACGTAGGTGTGAGAGTTGCTGTTCAAAGTGATGGTGAATGCAGATTTTCATGAGAGGTGTATAGGCAGCTGGCATTTACCCTTCTCCATCAGCGACTGGTTATATGTCTCTTGTTTTCTTTAATAATCGTGGCCCTCCTTACCGCCCCCCCCCAACCGGCTTCCTGCCCATTTGTCTGCCTCCCTGAGGTCTGTACTGAAGCCGAGAGTGGGTCTGGGAACCAGGTCTCATGGACTGCTTATAGGTTTTGGTTGCCTGGGAATGTGTATGTGTGTGTGTGTGTGTGTGTGTGTGTGTGAGAGATCCTGCCTGTACAGATGCACGTCTGTGAGCGTCAGCTGTCTGGGCAAATACACCTGTGTGTGGCTTCCTGGGTCTACTTAGCCTTCTGTATGCTTCTCTGGGTGTATTTGTATGTCTATACGAGTATATGTGTAAGAGTGTTACACGTATGGGACTGTGTGTGTGTGTGTGAGCTGATACTTGTGTTCAGTGTCTTCAATTATATGTGTGGGTGTGTGCACCTGGGTCTGTTCAGTTCTTTGTGTGTGTCCAGCTGAGCCTATGTCTGCACGCCTGTGGGGACACAGAGGTGTGAGTGTGTACCTAATGTGTGACAGGTGTGCCCAGCTGTGGTCAGGGGGTGAGTGCCCATGTGTGCACACAGCTCTCTGCATCTCACTGCTGTCAGGAGCTGAACCAGCTTCTGCCCATCTCTGACTCTCTGGGCGTGTGTACTGGGGCGGGGCGTGTGTCCCTGCAGGCTTCCAATCTCGAGGCCTGTGACTGCGGGCACTGGTGTCACTGTGGATCAGTGTTGCCTCCCTCCTACCTCTGCCTTTCTCTGGGTTTTCAGGGTCATGGTGTGATGGCATGACTGGTCACAGTGTCCCTGTGGGTCTGTTTCACTGTGGGTCAGTATGTGCTCACGTGTGTAACTCTGCGTGTGTGTGCTGTATGACTTTATCGTTGTGCATCTGTGTATGTCAGTGGGTCCTTGTGCCATGTCATTGTATGTCTGTGTCAGTGTCAACATGGGTGAGTCTGTGTGCCATGGTATGACTGTCAGTAAAACGGTGCCTCAGTGTTTGTGTGGTGCCTTTATGTAACTTGTCAGTGTGTGTGCGCACGCGTGTGTGTGTGTGCATGGGAGACCCTTTGTGAGACAGTGTGTGTCTGTGTCACTGTGTTTGTATGCCTGCTTCCCTCCTCCCTCCCTATCTCCTGCGTTCTCTCTCTCTCTCTCTCTCTCTTTCTGTAGGAGCCAGACAACTCCCCAAGCCTGGATTAGGGACAATTTATCCACAGGCAGAGAAGGAGAATTCCAACCTGCCAGAGCCTCCCTCCTCTGATCCGTCCCCCCTTCCCCCCTGGTTGGGTGGGCAGAGAAATGCAGCCGGGCAGCTCCCAAGCCCTTGGGGAGCCCCCACCTCTGCAGCTCCCCAGAGGCCCAGGAGGGCGGAAAAGATGGAAATCTGGGTGGCCCCAGAGCCCTCCAGTGGGGGTGGATTGGCCGCCCCCCCCCAGGCCGCCACAGCTCAGCTCATCTTGGCCCTGTTCTCCTACATATGGTGGTGGTGGGTGGGGGGAGTCTGCATGAGGTCTGCCTGGCCCTGGGGGCTGGGGCGACCTAAGGAGTAAAGCTGCTTCCAACCCCTCCACAGCCTGATACTCCCCAACTGATAAACGCCAGCTCCGACACCCCCGGAAATGTAAATGACTGGGGAACTTGCGCCTGTGCCCGCACAGGCTGGGGGGATGCTGGGAGGCAGGGGACAGCGTGGTGGGGGGAACGCAGCAAGGGGGGAGCAGGGGCTGAGCTGGGACTAAGGCTCCCTTCACGGTGCTCCAAGCGCAAGGCAGAATCACATGTTTCCCATTAGCTGCTCTGGCCTCCTTGTTCAGGGGGTGTTGGCTGGGGGAGATTTGTTCTGGTTGCAGACACCAGCCGAGACCACACAAGAGAGAGAGTAAAAGACAGAGAGAGAGAGAGAGAGAGGAAGAGAGAGAGAGAGAGAGAGAGAGGAGAGATTGAACGCCAGAGGGAGAGGAAAAGACAGAGAGCGAGCGAGAAAGATACACAGAGACACACAGGGAGAGAGACAGAGACAGAGAGACATGAGAACAGAGACAGGCACACACAAACACAAAAGCAGAGGGACAGAGACGGGTGATGGGAGAGGCTAACAGAGTGGGGGACAGGGAGAGCGACAGGGAAGGCGACTGCAGTGCAGAGAGACGAGTCAGAGGCTGAGGAGCGAGTCAGTGAGGCACAGAGTGCGAGTCAGGCCAGGAGGGACTGAGGGGGCGGAGGGCGGCGCTGGGGCCGCAAGCCTGATGGAGGGGACCCGAGGGTGACAGAGCGGGAACCTGCTGCAGGGCCAGGGAGGGCAGGGGCGGTGGGTGGGGACGCGGGTGGGCAGGGGGAGTGGCTGCTCCAGCGCCACCGGGCGGGGCGGCCAGGAGCCTGGAGCCTCCCGCCTCCTGACCCTCGAGCCTGGGAGAGATAACAGGCCGGAATAGTGCTGACTTGCGGTTCAGAAATCCAATATCCTCCGCGGCGCACTAATCGACTACCTGAGCTCCCGGTCCGCGCCGCCGAGCTGCCCCGATTAATCCTGCGGCTCCACAGCCTTAATTAGTTTAACAGTTTCAGGGGCAGGAGAGGCAGGCATAGGGGCTCCCAGACCTGCGGGGACACAGGCCCCCATGCCAGCCCTGCCTGGTGCCCCACCTCCCCAGTCACACCTGCCCCAGCCCCAGAGGCCCCTTTCCACACCATCTGCAAAACACTGGGTCTTTCCTCCTGGGGGACAGTCCCAAGGGCTGGCACCTGGGTCAGAAGGTAGGTCTTGTGGAACAGAGACTCCCCCATCCCAGCTTGTCCCTGCGCCCGTGGCCTGGGTGCTTGCTCTGGCCTGCGCTTTGGGGCCCTGCCAACCGTCAGCCCCGTACCACTGAGCAACATGTCGTCTCTTTAGGGTGACAGACAAGCTCCCAAGTTACTGACAACCCCCCAACAGCATGAGATAATCACACATGTCACTCCCCACACCGGCATGAGATAGGCACATGGTGACATGTCACACATACCCAACAGTCAGAGACACAGGAGCACGAGAGTGACTACCCTCCCGACAGGATGAGCTAAGCGCAGAGACTGCCACTTCCTCCAAGGCCTGAGATGGGCACATCTGATACCCCAGACAGTATGAGACAAGAACACAGGTTGTCACCCTCACAATGGTGTAACAGACATACAACCAGGCGCCCCCTCACCCACTGATAGAATGCGAAATGCACAGAGAGCCTGTCTCTCACTCACTGTCTCTCTCTCTCTCTCTCTCTCTCTCTCTCTCTCACACACACACACACACACACACACACACACACACACCCCTCCCTCACCTTCCAGGTGTGACAGAGGTACGGACCCCTCCCCCGAACACACAGAGTATAAGCCAGGGACACGACCTCACCCCTTCCCCATCAGTCCTCCCTCCAGACTGCAGGATGGGTAAACGACATGTCACCCTGGCTGCTCTGGACGGGTGACAGCCCACCCCACCCCTCCCCCCGTCACTGCCAGCCTGGTGGTGCCGTCCTCTGCCTGCAGAGGCGTCACAGCTCACAGGGCATGAATGTCACCCCAGCACTGCCAGAGCCGGGCCCAGCCACATGTTGCCCCAGTGACAAACACCACTGGCCCCAGGAGGTGGAGGTGCACAGGGCTCTGGGCGTGACCTTGGTCCCTGAACACCAGGAGGGGAGGTGCCGTGGCCTCCCTCCTGGGTAACCCACTGGCCCCGGAGCTGGGGAAGATGAGTGCTGGGAAGAAAGCCACCTGGGCACACAGACAACCTGAAAATGCCACCTCCCCAGGCAGCCACCCCCACCCCACTTCTAACTGAATGTAGCTGTTATCGAGGGAGGGGGCAGACTGTGTAGTGGAGGGAGGCTGTCAACGAGGCCTGAGGAGCAGATCCTACAAGACTTCTTAGAGGCAGCGGAGGGTAGGCAGGGTAGGGGTTGCTGTCACCATGCCCTCAGGGCCCAAGACTGAGGGAGTGGGACGATAGCTTCAGACTCCCACTGTGGCCAGGGGAGCCCCTCTTTCTTACAAGGGCCCCCTCTCCAAATTCAGGCCACAGAGCCTGACAAGGAGGCCAAAGTCCAGGGGCATGACTCACCCAGGGAACAGGCCCAGCCTGCTGGCCAGAAAGTGAGGGAGGACAGGAGCCAAGGGGCCTGGGTTCAAGTCTGAACTCCTCCCAGGCCAAGCACAGTGACCTTGGAGCAGAGGCTCAGTCTCTTTGGCTTTGGGGAGGTGGGGAAGAGGCAGCAGCCAGGGAAGCGCTGAGGCTGCAGACCAGCAAGCAGAGAACTGGGGGCCACGGGAAGGAGGACACAGCGGGTCCAGCCCCTGGCTCCACCGCTTCCTCACCAGGAACCTCAGCTTTCTGTACCTCAGTTTCCTCAGCTGTAAAGCAGGAACGATAACGTCAGCCTCACGAGATAACGCAGCATGAAGTGGACAGGTGCTCAGGAAACGGGAGCTTCTTATTGAAGAGGGGAAAAGAGACTAAGAGAGGGCAGGAGACTTGCCCAAGCCACGGATCAAGCCAGTATCGGCTGAACTCGGCCTCCACCTCCAGGCTTCCCACCTGAAGCTGTTTCTTAAGACTGCTTGGAGACTGTGTGTGCACGTGTGTGTCAAGGTGTTGTTGCTTATAGAGCGGCCCTACTGTCCAGTGAGGATCAAGGAAATGGATAGGATATAGCCTGACTTTTACCCTAAACCCCACTTGGCCCACCTTCAAACTTTGGACCAGAGGGCCAGCTCTATGGGAGGGAGGCAGCCCACACTCCAGCCCCCATAAGCAGCACCAGCACCTGGTGCTCCGAAGGACTGGGGGACTGGGAGGTCAGTGTCTGGGGCCCTCTCGTTGTACAGGAGCTCAGAGAGGGACAGGCCTAGCCTGAGGTCACACAGCATGACAGCAGCAGAGTCCAGAGCCCTGGCCGGCGACAGCCTCAGAGCAGAGTTGTCTAGCCCCTAGGGTGGCTGGAGCTGGGGGGCCCTGGGGGACTGAGCAAAACGTGGCGACAGATGGCCTGCCGAGGCAGCGGCGATCTGGGCGGCTGGCAGGCATGCTCGCTCCCGCGCAGGGAAGCGGCTAATTTTAGCTGAGGCCTCGATGCCAGCTTTGTTCCCCCCACCCACCCGCCGAGGGGGCCCAGCATGCCTTGCGTGCAACCCGCCTCCCCCAGGCACCCCTACTCCCCCGCCTGGCCACTTGGTGAGTAGTGCCCAGACCCCAGGGTCCTAGAACTGTCTGTCTGGCCAGGTCTCATCACACCCAGAGGCAAGGGCTGGGCCCTGGAGGCCTGGCATCCCCACCCCAGGGCCTGCTTCCCATGACGGGAAGCTCATTCTGAAGAGGGGCTGTGGGGAGAAAGGCTAGAGGCCACTGCCCAGACTGGGAGGGAGGGCCTGACAGCAGGGGCTGCCAGTCTTTGCGGGGGGTGGGGGTGGGGGGTGGGGGTGGGCATTGTCCTCCACCAGATACTTAAGGAGACAGGACCCTTATTCTACCCCTGCCCCGAGCCAAACAAATTCTTCTGTGCTGGAGTCCCCCTCCAGCACAGCGTAGTGTTGAGCAAGGGGGTGGGAGTCACTTTACCCTTTCCCTGTTCTTTATAAGCCCGATTTTGCTCCAGGAACTCAAAGTACTTTAAAAAAAGTCAGAGATAGAGCAAGGGTAGTACCCCACCCGCACCCCGTGCCACTGGGGGAAACTGAGGCACAGTCTGAAACAGCTTTCATGGTAGCAGGGGAGGAACAAATCCCAGGAATCGGTGAGGGAAGCCTAACCATGCTCTACTTTGAGTTCTTAGAGCTGGGGGCTTCTTGGGCCAGCTCAGCCCCTAAGACTATCCCCTGCCTCCACCTGGGCTGGTAGAAGGTAAGCTAGATGGATGGAGCCCGTCCTCTGAAACCCTGGGAAGGGAGGCCTGGCATTCTTGGTTCCTGGTACCCCACCCGCTGTTGGCTCTTTGACCTTAGAACCTCTCCTCCTCATCTCAGGTTCAACTACATGTGCCCAATGGGGTGCCAGGACATCTGGCCCCCGCTTGAAAGGGGACTCCTTCGGGGTGATTCTGAAGGGGCCCACTCTCCCAGTTCCAACCCAGGGGCCGTGACGGTAATGGCCAAGTGGGAAATAGATAAAGAAGGCTGGAAAGAAATCTATGTACTAGAAGGAGAGAGTCGGAAGAAGAGAGAGAGAATGAGAAACCAAGGCAAAGAATCAGATTCAGGAAGAGAGAGACGGAAAGAGGGGGAATGTGGGGGCAAGAGAAACAGGGCAGAATGAGGGTGAAGAGGCAGGAAGAGCTGAGGAGGGAGGGGCTGCGGGAGAGACAGAGAAGAAGCCAGAGGAAGGAGAAGAGTGAAAAAGAGACTCAGGAAGAGAGGGACAGAGGAGGAGGAAAAAGACAAAGAGACAGAGAGACAGGCAGGATGAGGCAGAGACAAAGACAGAGAGAGAGAGCAAGACACACGCAGAGGGGAAGGAGATGGAGAAGGAGTTGCCGCGGACGGGGCAAGGCTCAGGGAACTGAAGACACCACAGGGAGCTGGAGACACACAGAGGGACTGACACACCCAAAGACCAACAGACACAGAGTGAAAGGGCCAGACGCACTCAAGAGACTGGGGAGGGAGGAAGGGGGAGACACTAAGTGATAAAGTGTGTGTGTGTAGGGGGGCAGCAGGAGTAGACAGAGGCAAGGAGGGAGGGGGCCTGAAGAGGAGGAGGGGGAGATGTCATCGTCAGAGCTGGGGGGGACCGGACAGAAATGGAATGTGGGTCTGGGCATGAGGCTCACAGATGCATCGGCTCCGGTTTCAGCTGGGGCAGTTGGCTGCTGGGGGGGGAGATGGTGATGGTGGGGAGGGAGAAAGGAGCAGAGCTGACAAGGGAGGGGGGCCTGTTGCCATGGCTGCGGGCACGGCAGGGGCACAGTCTGCTGGCACTTGTAGTTCTGGGCATGGTAGGGGGCAGACTGAGGGGGAAAGAGGGCAGTGATGAAGAAGCCTGGCCCCTGCCCTCGGGGCTCCACCAGGAAGAAAGTTTCCAGAGAGAGGATGGGAGACCTTGAGAGCTGAGCAGAGCTCTGGGCCCTGCTCCACTCCATGGGGGGGACCACTCTCTGGGGTGCCGGTGGGCATCCCTGGTTCCCATCCGTGCCTCAGGCTGGCCCCTGGGGATCCTCTTTCTCTGTCCCCTCCAGTCTAGCTGAAGATCCCGCATGCTGCTGCTGCTGCTGTTTCTGCTTGCAGGGGAGCAGCAAGATTGTGAATTCAGGATCTGTAATCCTAACGCAGAGCCCAGGCCTACCGGGCTCCAGTTGCCAAGGCGACGGAGGGTCAGAGGGCAGCGCAGGGCGCCCGCTCCTCCAAGTCAGAATCCCAATTGTTAAAGCCCAAGAATAAACAGCTGAAGCGGCCATGGGGGGGCCGGGAGGGGGGCTGAGGTCTGCATCGGCTCAGTGTGGTGTTGTCAAGCGAGATGTCACTAATTGTCTGAAGGAACGGGCTGAGGCAGCTCTTAACTGCTTCTGTGCCACCGGAGACACCTTGGCTGCCTGGCCCCATCCCCCGGGCCTCGCAGCATTCCACCGGGCCGGCTCGGTGGCGGGGGGAGTGCTGGCCCAGCACAATCCCTGCCTCCCTTGCACTGAACCCCTACATACTTTGGCTCCCAACCCTCCTCCCTGCCCCGCTTGGAACCTCCCACCTGCAAGCGAAATGCTTTATGTCCCCAGAACCAGTACCCTCCAATTACTGGAATCACACTACTCCTTATAGCCCAGAACTGCCACTCTGGCCTGCAAAAGCCCTCCCAGCTCCTCCAGATCTCTTCTTCCTCATCCTCTCAGAAGTCAGGGATTCTGGTACAAGGTGTGTGGACTGCGGAGGAAAACAGATTTCGGGTTCTTCTGATCTTTGGTGGGGGTAGAAGCCCTCCTACGGGAAGAGGGAAGGTCTGTGGCATCCTCTGTGCAACTCCCTACTCTTAGTCACACACCAGAACTAAAGACCTGAACGGAGCCTGGAAACCTGGTTTCTAGCTTTGATTGTTCTACCTACTTGCTGTGTGACTTTTGCCAGGATATTTTCCATCCATGAGCCTATCTCCTCATTTACTATCCATCCTAAACATTTAATAGTGCCTATTCTGAGCCATGCCATGTCTGGAAGCCCTGCCCAGAGGAACTTCCAACCCAGCGGCTGAGAAAGGCTCATAAGACAAGGTAGAAAGCAATCAGAGATCCATCAGGTAAGATATTCAATGAAAAACACGGAGCAGTCTGGTAAATCGTTCAGTGGACGGCTGCTGCTGTTAGGAGCAGTCAGTACTGGTATCGCCGTTATGACGGAGGGTCGCTAAAAGGGTGTAGGTCATCAGAGAAAAGATTGGGGGGAGGTCGGTTCTGGAAGGCTTCCTGCAGAAAGTGGTACCTGGTAAGATTTGGACAGGTGGGCAAGAAGGTAGAGTGCACCAGGAGAGAGATCTTGTGAGCTGCTCTGTACACTCTCAGGGTCGTGTGCTCAGCCCCGCCCAGAGCAGGAAGGGCGAGGCCTTCAATGGTCTCCCCGCCCCATGGGCCGGCGCTGCCTCCTCCTCCACCTACTGCGCCTCCCGATCTCCGGAGAGCGGAGCCTGGGAGGGGCGGGCCGCCCGTGGGCACAGCTCCCGGAGATTGGTAGCACCTGGAGTGATGTCATGGGGCGGGGTCAGGTCTTCGGACACGCCCCTGCCCCAGACCCCGCCCCCCTGCTCCGGGCCGAAGCGTGGGTCCCGGGAGGGGTCGCTCAGGCAGCCTCGCGGCCCCCTCAGGTGGCAGGCGGGGCTGGGGCGCTGTCCGTGGGCAGGGAGCTGGGCGCGGAAACAGGGGATCCCCCAGAGAGGGCCTAGCCCAGCCCCGGGCTGGACTCGTACAAAAGGCGACTTGTTCTTTCTTGGGATGCCTGCGCCTTCTCAAACATACCTAGAGCCACACTCCGGGGAGAGCTACACCCACACATGGCTGCACAAACCCGCCGGGGTGGGGAACAGGGGGCTGTCGCCAGCCCCAGAGGTTGGCGTTAAGAACTTTGCCCCAGCCACCCCTTGCCACAGACTAAACATCATTCACCTCACCCCATCCTAGCCCAAGTGACCTGGATACTCCCACAGTCTCCTGCAGAGCCCTGGGGACACTGACCCAGTCACATTCTCATGACTATCCTCTCCCTCAGACCAACTCTAGCGGCTCACCAACTCCTCTGGAGCCAGACTGCCAGTTTTAAAGCGGGTGCCACACTACTGTGTGACCTTGGGACACAATGAGGCTCACTAAGGGTTACTTTTTACTGAGCACTTGTTCTGTGCCAATCTTTACAATTGCCCTTTATGGTGAGTACTATTAGTCCCATTTTGTAGCTGGGGAAACTGAGGCTTACGTTAAATAGCTTGCCTAAGGCAGAGGCAAGGATTTGAACCCTGGTCAAACTTGACTTCATAGCCCACGTTCTTCCGTGTATTATCTCTGCCTCCCATCACACCATGCTACCCTCTAACACCCCACCACACACAGTAAAGCCATCTCAGAGTTAGGGTGTAATTCTCCACCCCAAACACATCTCAGTGTCACCGTCTAGTATCAGGCAGCTTCTCTCACTAATCAGTGTGTGTTCTGGGGGGTAGTCTCCTACCTTTAAGCTTCCCCAATCCCCAATGTTGGCTATCAGAGTCATAAATGGGACACAGTAGGAGCAAGGCCAGAACAGGCTACCTCTAACCTTTCCAGCAAGCTCACCTCCACCTCCCCTGACCTTAGGATGAAAAAGCACTGCCATACTGGCTGGGGCTCCAGGCCTGTAGCTCTCCCTGACCCCTTGGGCCAGGACCTTCCCCTAGCCCCCAGTGCTTGCTGAGAACAAGTCCTCGAAACAAACTCCTTCCTGGGGATGTCAAAGCACCTTTCCTGGGGGAGGCGGCTCTATGATCCCCTGAGCAGGGCTAGGATCCGGTTACTCTTTCCCCAGCTGTGCCTGGACTCCTTGGGGCTGACCTTTCACCTCATCCAGGCCAGGACCCAAAGGGGGCTGGAGTCCAGCCCTCACCTCCTGTTAACCCTCTGCATTCCTCATCTTTCCATTCCAGAGCCCCCGCGGGGAGGGGGTGGTCTCAGGAAGCCCAGCCGGGCATGCCAACCTTTTCCCACCCTCCCATCCTGGGGTCTGGTTTCCCAGAGAGCTTTACAGAATGCTCCTCCCTGCCCCCTGCCCAAGCTGCCCTGCCCTGCTGGGATCAGATACCTCCGCCCAAGCAGCTGAAAATGACCTGGGCTATTTTCGCTCTGGGATCACGTTGCAAACTCCCCCTTGAGCTGGCAGCTTCCCACAATCCCTCCAGACCGTTGCCCCCCACTCCTCATCCCTCACCCAGAACCACTAACCAATAGGACAGGAGGGCTGTAAGAGACCACTGGCCTGAGCCCCTCAGATGGGGAGACTGAGACCATGAGGAGTCAGGTATAGGACTGGGCAGAGAACCAGGCTTCCTGGGTCCCCGCCCAGGTCTCTTTCTACTATCTAGCACAGCCTGCTCTGTACCCTAGATCTTAGAGCCTCTGACCCAGCCAAAAACCCAGCCGACCTCCTCCAAGCACCAGAAAGTCACACTGGAGGCTACCCACAAATCTCTGGGCCACCCTGCATGTCAGAAACTGCTTCTGCTACACTCTTTTCTTTGTTTAGAACTGGGACCAGATCTGTACCTGTGTCACAGCTATGTGGACCACGGGAATGTTCGGGGGGTTGCAAACTGGCAGGAAAGACAGGGGGACAGACCCAGAGGAATAGGAGGCTGATTCAGGCTTCCAGAGGTTTACATTGCACAATCCTTCCATGTTCCCAGCAGCCCCTTGCCCCACCTTCTCGGTACCCACCCACCCCCCCCGCCCCGATTCCTACAAACCCAGCCCCCTCCAGGCCCCTGCCCCTCCACCTCAAGCCCTGGTTCTCCTGGGCAGGAATGTGACTGGTCAGGTCTGAGCTGACCACATGAGTGGCTATAAGGCGACAGACCCCCATCCTCCCATCCCCCCAGCCTGGGGGAAGCTCACATACCAAGGTGAGGTGGGAGCTGCTTTAACCCTTTGCAGCCAGGCTTCCAGGGTGAAAAAGAGGGATACTCTACTTCCAATGGCCACTCCCAAACGAGTGCTGCCAGGCTGGGGAGTGCAGGCAGAACCTACTTCCCCCAGTGGGTGGAATGGGAGTACTTGCCCTGCTAGTCCCTGTTAAGAAAAATTATCCTTTGCCACACCAACTGTTTAGTCTCATCTCCCATGACATTTAGAAAAACAGTCATGAACTGGTGCTGAGGGAAGAGAAGGAAAGGAGGTATCATGAACCCCAACCTCGGGAGCCCCTGGTCTGATGGGAGAAATACAACCCTGCCCTGGGGAGTCTGATGGGGGAGACCAGGCACAGAAGCTGGGACAAAGAGCTGAGAGCAGAGAAGAGCATGGAGCCGCACAGAAGTGGGAGGAAGCCAGGGCAGGAGCAGAACAAGCCAGGTGGGGTCAGATCGGGCAGGCTTCCCGGAGGCCCCTCTGCCCACACCCCTCCCCCCAGGCTCTGGAATCTCGGGGGTCAGGGCTGAGGGACAGCCCCGCCCCCTGCTCCCCTCGGGCTTAGGAATTCCACCAGCCAAGAGGGGGGGGGCGGCTGCTTCGGCCTCAGTCCAAGTTGGCTCCCACTGGACCGGGAACTACAGCTCCTCCTCGGCCCCCCCCACACACCCAAGCCCCTGGGCTGGCCCCCGGCCCCCTCCCTCGCCCTCCCAGGCTGGCACGGTGTGTGCCAGGCGCTGGCAGAAAACAAACCCGCCGGGGTGGGTTTGCAGGGAGCGGGGTAACCTTGACACAGTTGCGGCAGTCGCTAATGGCAGACACACACTCCGCCTGTTCTGGGGGGACTGTTGCCGTTGCTAGGAAACCGGCAGCCGCGTGAATGGAAATGGGTCAGTAAACCTGGGGAGAGATAGTGTGACACTCGAACCACTGCAGCTGCTCCAGCCCACACCGAAATCCCTCCTCTTCAATATTTATCACTCCCGCCTGGGCCCTCGGCTCCTGCCAGGCCCTGCACCAGCCTGGCCCTCAGGCCCCCCGCAAGGCTCAAGAGAGGAGGGGGAGAAAAGAGATGTGGGGGTTGCTTATCCGCTCCTTGGGTGGGGGGGAGCCCCAGGAGGGATGGAACTGGTTCTGGAGGAGATTGAACAGGAAACAGTCTAATCCCGTGGCAGGGAAGGGGTTAAAAGGTCAATTCACGCCTGTTCCTGATTTAGGCACCGTGGTAAAATTACTGCGAGTGTGAGCGGGTTGCGACTGCCGGCTTGCCTACCTGCGGAGGGACTGATTAAGACAGGAGACCTCTCTCCCAGTGTGTAAGAGATGGCGGGGGAGGAGGCACCCAAAACATGGCCAGGAATCCCTCACAGCCTGGCAATTCCCCCAATACAGCCCAAGGCTTCCTAACAGCCAGAACTGATGCCCCTCGAACAACCTGAGAGTACCCCAAACGGACAAAAGCTGCCTATTGCCTTACAATGTCGTCCTGTACAGACACTCCCCGCAAACAGCCAGACACTTGCTGTTCAGAAAACCTTGACAACACCCCTGCACAGATACCCCACAACAGAACGTGACAACTGCAATTCAGAACACTGCAGTTCAGCACAGCACCTATAAACAAGCCGACAAACCTAGGCACAGGCAAAACTGTGTTCGACTGTGTGTTGAATCTTCTGTAACTTCCCCATAAGGCTGGAGCCTCCCCACACAGCCTGCCCTAACCCAAAGCCTGGCTCTGCGGTTCATCTATGTTTTTTCCTCCCTCCCATTGTCAGCCTCCTTGTCTTGCACACACCCCAGTAAACTGCCCCTGTGTTTGCTCTTCTGGACACACCATCCCACAAGCTAGCTGCCTCATGCACCGCACCCCCCATTCCCTGGAGGCTGGCTGGTCACTGACACACACATTCCCTTCCCCTAGAAGCAAGCAGAGTCTCACAGCCCTGCCTGACACAAGCTCTCGTTCTTAGGCGCAGGCCTCTCTACTGACAACAGGGACCCTGGGAATCAGCAGCACCACTTGGGTGATATGCCCCCTCCACCCATCACAATCTCAGCCAGGATCCCTGGAGGGTGTGTCTTGGGAAGGGAGGCACTCCAGCTTTCTGGAGGAGGGGGGGATACCTCAACAGGAATCTCCCAGCTGACTCGGTTCTGTGTGCTCCTATCTCCTAGGATACATCAGTCAACACAGGCTCCGAGCCTGTCAGAGCTGGAAGGTGCCTTAGGGAGTCACTAATCCAGCCTCCTCTGCTATGCAGGAGGAAACCGAGGCCCAGAGAGGGGAAGTGCCCTGCCCAAAGTCACACAGCCCAACTGCTGCTTCCAGCCCCTTTCTCTTCTACAGTCTCTGAGAGCCCTCCATGATAACTGGGGGTGGGGGACAGTCAGCCTAGGAAGGTTTCTCTGAGGCAGAGCGAGATGGGACTGGATTAGCTAGGAGAGGGAGAGCCTGTAGTCCTAGAGAGTTTATGAGAACTGCCCAGCAGTGTATTCAGACACATGGGCACCTGGCAGCCCTGGAATCTGGGCCACATAAGCTTCCTCGAATTTGTACTTTGCCAAATTTATCTGGTAGACACTCACCCCCAACCCACTTCCTACCCCAGGGCCCCAGAGAGCTGCCTCCCCAAACCAAAGGTAAAGGGAGGCTGCTCTGTTCCCTATACCTGGCCTAGAATGTACATTCTAGGGAATCCCTGCCTTTTATTATTATTATTAATTTGTTATTATTTTTTGGCCACACCATGTGGCATGTGGGATCTTAGTTCCCTGACCAGGGATTGAACCCACGCCTCCTGCAGCGGAAGCGTGTGGAAGCATGATGTCTTAACCACTGGACTGCCAGGGAAGTCCTCGCCTTTTATTATTTAAATAGTTCTCTGCCAGGGAGCCTCTGGGATGCTGTGAAAGACGTTTTCTGCAAGGTAGTTTTAATTTCAACTCCATTTTGCTGAAAAGCAAAACGAGGCTCACAGAGGTGGTGTAGTTTGTTCAAGTTCACACAGACAACAAATGGAGCCTTGAGTTCCTTCCAGTACACAAGGAAGGCCCATCCAACAGGAAACAGGGAGAACCGGGGGGAGGGTGGGATAGGAGGAGAGGGAAGGGTGGGAGTTGACACAGGCCCAGGCCCAACATCCTGGGCTGAGGGGGAGCCAACAAGCATTTGAATTTGAATCTGGGTATCTGGGTTCCACCCCCCACCCACTCTAGCAGAGGTGGAGTGAAAGGTCAGCAAGGAGATGGGAGGGAGAGGAAAGCAGAAGTCCACCGGCTTCTCAGCCTGCATGGGCCATGCCCCAGGGAGCTGGGCCGGGGGCTGCCCCAACTTCCTGGCCCTAGAGCTGTCTGCCAGCCTCCACCCCCACCTCCACCTCCACCCCCCAACAGCAGAGGGAGCTTTGTGAGGAGACCCTGCCTCCTCCCAGGGCCTCAGTTTCTCCATCTGTACTAAGAGCTAGCCTAGCAGGAAGGATTTCTTAAGGGCCCTTCCAACTTTAACATAATGTGGCGAACAGTCCTAATTCTCAGTCTCCACCACAAATGTATGTCTCTCCCCCAGACTGGAACTAGCTGAGAACCACCTTAGATATGTGTTTAATGAATAAATGAACACTCAACAGAACCAATGTCTTTCCATCCTTCCCAGACCAGCTGAGAGGCACTACTTACCTCGGAAGGCTGAATTTCTCGAGGTTGCTGGAAGGGAAGGGGGATTCGAACACTTTGAAGGCTCTGAAGGGGGCTGTCTGATACACAGGTGCCCTTTATTTCCTGTCCTGACCATATGCAGACACTATGGTGATTGCTTTAAATGTTCTTCAACTTCAAGGCCGTGGCTTACCTACTATCATCTAGCTTTTCAAATGAGCAAACGGACTAAGGAGTGAAGGGACTTGCTCAAGGTCACACAGCCAGTGAGTGGAGGAAAAGGTATTGGAACTGCACCTATCCCCCCTGCTTGTTTCGCACGGTGAGGGTCTGCTGGGTTGGGGCAGGACGTGAAGTTGAACAGGGACCACTGGCAAGGGGAGAGCGGGTCCACCCCAGGAGGGGGAGGTGCCTGCTGAGTTGCCAAAAGGTTCATCAGTTTGCAGAGCACCAAATGGTACTGGAACTAGCAGAGTGGTGGGAAAGCATCTCTTCCCCTCCCCCACAAAGGGCAGGGTAGACCTCTTTCCCTCCCGCAAGACACCGTGCCCAGAGTGAGCCCTAAGAGGTCACTTACCTACTCCCCTGGATCCCAGGGCTCCTGTAAAAGGAAGCCCCTCCCTCCCGGGAGCCCTTTTCTTGATTCCAGGACCTGCAAGGTGCAGAGCCGCCCCCAAAGAAAGCTGCCGCCGCCGTCGAGAAAATTGTCCAGGATTTTTCTGGCACATCCGACCACCATGCGGGAGATGGGGGTTGGGGAGTGGTTGCGAGAAGGTGGCCTCAACTCCCTCCTAGAAGCCCTTAGGCGCCTCCAGCTTGAGCAGGAGGCTCTGGTCCGCAGGCCCAGCCGTTCTCAGGCCCGAACGGTCCGTCTCCGACTTTTCCCGCCGCCGCCTCTCGGGCTACCTGGCAGGCCTGCACAGCCCCCTGATCCCTGCCACCCCCGCCCCCTCCCAGATGAGGCCGCAGAGCTTCTGACTCCTGGAGGAGGTGACGGGCCGAGAGGGAAACCAGGCGGCTGGGGGAGGGGCGCTGCCTGCACCTGGCCCCTCTCCGCCGCCCTGGCCGGGAGGGGCGGGACTGGACCCCCGCCAGACCCGAAAAGCACGGCGGGGGATGGGGGTGGTGTGTGCCGCCTGCCTCGCGTGCAGTATGGGGGGCGGGTCTGGAGATCTCCCCCAAGTACCCTCGCCGCGGGGGCGCCCCCTAGGGTCGGGTTGCAAGGCGCCCCTTCCCGAGCCGCGCGCTCAGCCCGCTCCCCCGGCCGGCCGCGCTCTCCAGCTGCAGGAAATTCCAGAAGCTCTCCATCATCCCGGCGCAGCGCGCAGCCCGGGCTGCCAAGGCTCCCCGAAGGAGAGCCACATGCCGGCCGGCCGCGCGGCCCGCCCTCGCCCCCCCCTTCCAACCCGGCCGGGCAGCCACGTCGGGCCGGGCGGGGGCCCGGCCGGCCGCCCCTTCCCGCGCCCCGGGCCCAGCGGAATGCGTGGCAGCCCCGGCTGGGGGCTATTTTGAGCGGGAGGGGAGCGGCCCAGCCTCGGTGTTTTTGGCTTTTTCCTGGCCCCCGGCCCGCCAGCCCGGGCCCTCGGCTGCCCGCGGAGTGGGGGGGGTCACGTGGCGAGGGGAAGGGGAGGGCCGCCGCGATCCGTCTGGGGCTCGGGCCCCGGCCCAGGCCCGGGAGGCGCCCGGCGGCGGTCCGGACCTGCGCTCTCGGCCGAGGCCGAGCCGGAGCAGCGGGATTATTAATAGCGCGCCTGGCTCCGGCTGCGGCTCCAGGGCGCCCGCTACCTGCACGCCCCTCCTCCGGTGAGCGTGGGCGGCCAGGGCACTCCCTCCCTAGCAGCGGACTCAGGCCTCACTGGATAGCGCCACTGGGCACCAGTAGCCAATCACCGGCCTCGATTTCCTTACCTGTAGATTGGGGGTGAGCTACCTGGCTTTATACGGTGGGTACCAAATAAAGGTTTTGCTTGCTGTGTGCCTCTCCTTGGCCAAAATGCCGCCTCTTTTGGGGGCCTCAGTTTTCCCGTTTATAAAATGAGGGGGTCCGAGAGGACTCTTAACAGGGGAAGAATCCCTCATATTCGAATAATGCATTTTCACTTACAACCCATTTGAGCTTATGGTCTACCCGATGGCAAGATCCAACACTGGGCACTTGCCCTGTATAATTAGCATGCATTAACTCACTTGATTATAAAGTTCCCATAAAGCAGGTAATGTTCCTTCTTTACTGATGAGGAAACTGAGGCTCAGGAAGGTTAAGTGACCCGCCAAAGGTCACACAGTGGCAGAGGCCAGAATTAGCAAAATTCTGGCTCCAGAGGCTGCGTAAACCACTGAACTATAGTGCCCTGAGACGAGCAGGACAAACACTGCCCCGTTTTCACAGAAGAGTAAACTGAGGCTCAAAGTGATTTGCTCAAAGTTGCCTTTGACCAGTTAGTGGCAGAGCTGAGCATCTAACACAGATCTTCCAACTCCTAGTCTAATGCCCTGCCGCAGTCCTCTGAATCTGTTCACCTCCTGCCCTGGGGCAGC
The DNA here is from genome assembly GCF_951394435.1 of Stenella coeruleoalba. NCBI lineage: Eukaryota > Metazoa > Chordata > Mammalia > Artiodactyla > Delphinidae > Stenella > Stenella coeruleoalba. The sequence goes on from NC_137169.1 coordinate 21,357,449, forward strand.
TACTGGGGCCCCTAGGATGGGATCTAGAAATGGGCACAAAGCTGTGTCCAGGGCCCTGGAAGATCACCCTCTGCTCCCAAGGGTCAGTCCCAGACTCCTGGGCCCCCAGGGTTCACTAATCCACCAAATTCTATCTAGGCTTAGCCCAGCCTCAGAGCCATGGGGGTGAGGACACCTGGGGGTAAGGAGAGATGGCATGCAGGGGTAACAGCCTGGGAGAGGGCCAGGAGTTGCTTCCTGTCCCCCCGACCCCTTAGCAAGGAAGCACAAAGGCTGGCAGGCCCCCCACTCCGCCCCGGAAACCTGGCAGTTTATTTCTGTCTCTGGGCCCCCTGTTTCCACAGAGTCAGTCCAGGAAGGCTGGCAGCAGCTAGCTTGGAGGGGTGGAGCTCCTGCTCCCTCAAGGGTCCAGCTGCTACCCGGCCCCACCCCCACCTGCCAGGCCAGACCAGACTCCAGAGTCAGAGGTGACATTGGGATGAGGGAAGGAGGGGCTGGAGGCCAGTTGGTCAGGACTCCAAGGAAGGGATCCCACCACAACCACTACCACTACCACCTCCCAACCCAGGGCCTAGATGCTCTCCCAGGATAAGCCAGTCTATACCCAGTTCAAGTCTGCTAAGAATATAACCTCTGGTGTGTCCAACTCTATCTACTCCAGATCATCCTGGCTCATGACTCCTCTGGACCCTGGTCCCAAAGAAAAGCCTGCTTCCAAACTGCCCAATGCTGGTAGAATATGCTGCCCAATGTGGTAGAAACTAGGTATTGGGCACTGGGAATGTGGCTAGTTGCAACTGGGATGTGCTGTAAATATAAACTATACACCACATTTTGAAGTCTAAATATGAAAAAAGAATATAAAATATCGCAATGATTTTTACAATGGCTATGTGTTTAAATGACTATATTTTGGGTATATTGGGTTACATAAGATATATTATTAACACTAATTCATTTCTTTCTTTTTATTTTGTTTAATGTGCTACTAGAAAACTTAGATTACATATGTGGCTCCTATTACATTTCCACTGGGCAGTGCTGTTCTAGATCATATGGTGTTCTGGCTTTGGACCAAGATTTTGCCTGCTCTAGATCAATATCTGTGTGGCTTTAGCTCACCCACTTCCCCATATCCAGACCACAGCCTTACGTGTGGGTCTAAATCTCACCATCCCACACCACCCCTCCCCAGCTTTCTGTGAATCTGGCTCAGCCAGAGATTATGGCTTAGTCTGCTTTAAACCACTCTCTAGTACATTTCTTGATCACCAATTCCCAATATCTAGATCCAGCGAGAGTGTGGCTCTAGAGCACCCAGCCTTGCTTGCTTAGATCACTGTCTGGCAATATTTAAGATCTAGACATCTGCAGGAAGAATAAGGTTCTAGATCAGGGATTGGTAAACTATGGCCAGAGGGCCAAATCTAGCCTGCTGTCTGTTTTTATGATTCAAGTATGATTGGACCAGAGCCATGCTCGTTCTTTTTTTTTTTTTTAGATTTTTTTTTTTATGTGGACCATTTTAAAAGTCTTTATTGAATTTGTTACAACATTTATTCTGTTTTATATTTTGGTTTTTTGGCTCCAAGGCACATGGGATCTCAGCTCCCCCGACCAGAGATTGAACCTGCACCTCCTGAACTGGAAGGCAAAGTCTTTAACCACTGGACTGCCAGGGAAGTTCCCACCATGCTCATTCATTCAAGCACCGTCTATGAAGGCTTTCAAGGTGCAATGGCAGAGCTGAGTACTCATGACAGAGACCCAATGGTCTACAAAGCCTAAAATTTTTACTATCAGACTATTTACAGAAAGTTTCCAACCCCTGTTCTAGACGACCAACAAGTGCAACCCACCATAAATCTAGATTCCAGCCTGAGACTATGGCCCAGTCTAATCTCGATCACCTCCTCCTAGATGGTACTGCTGATCAGGATCTCAACCAGAACCTAACATGTACCCAATGCTGTTTGGGTTCCAGATCCCACTCTGATCTCAGGACATGGGCCCCAGTACTCTTCTCTGGGATGGAAAGGGTGTCCCCACTTCCAAACTCCCCTAGAGAGATCAAGGCCCACTGGCCCTTGTCAATGGCCTTGGGAAGGGGGAGGAAGGGTAGATTCCAGAGACAGCACTGGAGGCTGAGTCAAAGAGTCAAGGGTAAGCTCTTCCTGCCAAAGGGGCAGAACATAATCAAGCCAAGAAGACAGAGTAGCCCCACCCCTCCCCAGCAGGCTCCAGAGCAGGTCACTTAGCTGAGGGTCATGTGGGACAGATACCAATCTCCTGGAAGCTACACAAGGCGCCTCCAAACAGAATCTTCACCTCCAACCACCTTGTGCCTGTCACCTCAGGACTGAGCTGGTACCACTATCCGCCCTTCCCACAGTTTCTCTCTAGGTCTCCTTCTCCATGGCTTTCTTTGAAAATTCTCCCACATCTGCCCTCCTCCCTGCCACTTCTCCTTCCTCCATCCTAGAATCCTAGCCTTTAACCACAGCGGTTAAGATCTCAAGCTCTGGAGCTGACACACCCAGGTTTTGAGTCCAGCTCTGACTTTGGGCAAGTCACTCTACCTCTCTAGGCCTCCTCAGTTTCCTCAGCTCTTAACAGAATGATAATAATGGTACCTACCTCATAGGGTTGTTGAGCGGACTGAACGGGATTATGATGTATAGCACTTCGCCCATAATAAGCACCTGGCCCATAATAAGCATGTTAACGCCAGCTGCTATTTTTACTATTACTGATGATCTAGCTTGGTTCCATGAATGGACTTTGACAAGTCTGTAAACCTCACACGATTTTAACCAAAATGTATTTTAGTATTTTTCTGAAGAGAAGGCTCATCATCTTCTCAAAATGGATCCTTAGCCCAAAGAGTTAAAAAAAAAAAGCGGGGGGAAGCCTTTAGTTCAATCCAAATGGGGAAACAGGCACAGAGGGGAAAGGACTAGCCTAAGGTCCCTCAGAAAATGCGAGGTAGGCAGTTCCCTGGTGGTCCAGTGGTTAGGACTTGGCGCTTTCACTGCCGTGGGCCCAGATTCAATCCCTGGTCGGGGAACTAAGATCCCACAAGCCACGAGCTGTGCGTCCAAGGAAAAAAAAAAAAAGAAAGAAAGAAAAAAGAAAATTCAAGGCAGACCCAAGGGTAGCATCCAGGAGTACCATCTCCTGGGCCCCACTCTTTCCACTAGTCCGAGCTGTCTCTCTGATCTGACCTCCTCATCATTTCTTGCCTGGTCAACTATGCTAGCCCCCCGGCAGGCTCCCCACTTCCAAATACCTCCCCTAAATCTGCTCTACCTAGTGTTAGATTCATCTTCCTCAAATCTCATTCTCGGGCTTCCCTGGTGGCGCAGTGGTTGAGAGTCCGCCTGCCGATGCAGGGGACACGGGTTCGTGCCCCAGTCCGGGAAGATACCACATGCCGCGGAGCGGCTGGGCCCGTGAGCCGTGGCCGCTGAGCCTGCGCGTCCGGAGCCTGTGCTCCACGACGGGAAAGGCCACAACAGTGAGAGGCCTGCGTACCGCAAAAAAAAAAAAAAAAAAAAAAAAAAAAATCTCATTCTCATGACACCGTGTCCCTGCTCCAAAAACTTTAATAGCTCCCCACTGCTGACAACAACATCAAGGCCGAGGTCTTTACCCTGATATTCAAGAGCCTGCACAGCCAGCTCTGGCCCACCAACCTCCTCACTGTTCCCTCTTGTCTGGTCAGTCCTCTCCTCAAGCCCCTCCCATATTCTCCATACCACCCACACACTCACTCAGTTCTGGACAGATTCTGCCCCTCTGCTCAATCATGCAGTGTCTCAGGCCCAGCCTGCTGCCCCTGCTCTGCCCTCAGGGTTGCCCCTGGGTCCAGCCACTTCGAACCCACTCTGATCAGGCCACACTGAGGTATGCTGACCTGAGCTCTCGCTCCAGGAAGTAGGCCTCTGCCCCTGCTCTCCAGCTCAGCTCTATCCCGAGACACTGACCCACCTTAGCCACTTTCTATACCCTCTCCAATTAGCCTCTCTCTCCTTCTCTCCAGACTTTCAGGAACAACACTCCTCTGTCACAGGGAGTCAGCCAGTATAGCCTACCCTCGAGTCATGACTCCAAGGTCAGAATCTTCTCTTTGAGCCTCAACGTCCTTATCTACAAAATGGGGACAGAAATACCTACACCTTGAGTGACGCTAATGAAGGATAAATGCCTCCTAAACTGGAAGGTGCTTTTTCTACTAAAACCTGTTATACAAATAATGCTATAATACAGCTATACAATAATTCTATACAATAACCTCCATTTATAAGTTTACTTGAAATTGCAACCACTCTAACCTTGGCACTCCCCAAGCCCTTTCCATGTTTCATTTTTCTGCTTGGCATTTATCAGCATCTAACAAACCATATATTTTACTGATTTTTGTGTTAACTGTTTCACCCTCTAAATGTAAGCTCTTTGAGGGCAGGGATTTTTACCGACTTTGTTTTCTGCCGTGTGCCCTAAAAAAGCGCCTGACACCAAGTGTGCACTTGGTAGTTGAGGAATGAATGAATGAATCAAGTGCTTACCACGTGCCCGGCACCGCACTACGCACTCCTCACAGACGGTCTCATCTCAGGAGGGAGGTACTTTCATTACCCCTCATTTTGAAAATGAGACATCAAGTGCCTTGCTCTGATCACACGGTAGGAAGCAGCCTGACTAGAATGTGACTCTAGAACCTACCCTCTTGTTCACTGTGCTCTATTTCCTGTCCAGATGGGAGGTTATTTCTATTCCTACATTAGCTAGGCCTCTTGAATCTGTCATCCTCCCCATCTCCCTGGGGCTGTCTCTCTCCCTATGCCCCTGAGGCCAGCAGCCCTCCCAACCCTCATTCTGATCTCCCTCAGCCATTCCCTCCCACTTCTCAGCCCTACACCGCGCTGCTCACTCACCTCAGGGCCTTTGCGGATGCTGTGCGCTCTGCCTGGAATGCACCGGCTCCCCATGTCTTTCAACTGCCTATTTCTCAAGACCCACCTCTTCTGGGAAGCCTGGCCTCCAGTCTTCACCCGCTCCCTTCCCTGAGCTCATGCCTTGTTTACTGCTGGGAAAACCCACTGGGGGAGCATATGCTGACTTGGTCCATTCCTCACTATTTGCCGAGGCTGGAGGCTTTGCCCACCTCTGTCCCTCTCCTGGCCAGGTCTCTCCCTCCTTCCTCTGCTGGATCACTGCTCACTGCCCCTACCCCATGCCATCTCTTAATCAGGTTTAAAGCTTTGTAATCAAGAGCCTGGCTTTTGAGTCTCTCAAAACCCAGCTCCACCCGCTACTAGCTGTGTTCCTTTGGGCAGGTCACTACACCTCTCTCGACCTGTTTGCTACCTGCAAAACGGGGATGATGTGAGCACCTCATAAGCTAACGTGCCGAGAACATGGTAAGCACTCACTAAACATCAGCCTGTGATCAGAATGTCGTTCATCCCCGTTTAGGCAAAGACCCTGAAAAGCCTCGGCCTCCTCTTTTCCTCCTCCCTGAACAGTCCCCTGCCTCCTGAAAATGACTGATGATAACAATAAGATCGCTAACACGTACTGACTATTTATTATCTGCAGTGAGTAGAAATATGTCTGGCACCCAGCAGGTGCTCACTATTGCTTATTTAATAAATGAATTAACTAGTTTAATCCTCACAATACCCAATGATGGTGGTGGTGGTGGGGGTGCACTATTATTATACCCATTTTACAGACAAGGAAATCAAGGCCAGAGAGGGTAAGCGACCCATCATGGTTGGGATTTAAACCCAAGCAGTCTGACTCCAAAGCCGCGACCCTCGCTGGCCTCCTCGTCCTCACTATTCCCAGTCTGATCTGCTCCAACGCCATCTGGATGGATGCTCACTGCGCCCCTGCTCCAAAGCTCAAATCCTGCACATTTTATCTAATTTGAGCCTCACGAAATCCTACGGAGTCAGAGCCATCATTATTTCCCCTTGACGGGTGAGGAAACTGAGGCTGAGAGAGGAGTCAAACGGCCACAAAGGATTCCAAGCCCAAACTCTTTCAATGGCCTCGGGTTTTGTGCCGTTTCTCTCCCCGTCTTACACAACTGTTGATAACTGCTCACACACACCTGCCTTGTTTTTCCAGTCAGTCAGAAGGCAAGCTCTCTGAGGGCTCCGTCTGAGGCAATGCTTCTGTCAACACTTCTGTGTCCCCGACCCCCTACCATGGCCAGAACTGTGGCCACGGGGCCATGCTCTAAAGGCATCCTAACTGCTGATATGCGCCTCCCAGCCAGGCACACCCTGACACTCTGCCAGCTTCCCTCACAAAGCAGCTCTAGATCTGTGGGCTCTGTCTGCCCTATCAGACTTGGGTTTGGTGAGGGTGGGGCTGGAGCTCCCCTTCCACCAAGGCTAGAGGCTCCGCAAAGATGCAGTACGTCCTGGGAATTCAGGGCCCTATCTCCCACTTAGAGCATTAAGGGGGCAGGATGGATGGTGGCTCCGAACTAGGACTGTGGATCCCGGTACTCCAAGTTCAAAGGCTGCTCCACCAGGTACTGGCTGCGTGACCTTGGACAAGTTATCCATACTTAACCTTTCTAAGCCTCAGTTTTCTGATACGTAAAATAAAGATGATAATAAGAGGGCTACTATGATGATTAAATGAATATCTATTTATAAAGTTAGAAGAGTATCTGGGACGTGGTAAATGCTATGTGTTTGTTAAAATAAATAAAAGTAGAGTTCCACCTAGCCATGGAAGGGTCCCCCTGGTAAGGTACAGTGCAAGTGACAAGGCAAACCCCAGTTCCAAACAGACAACTGAAGGCACCGAGGGAAATGGAAACAGGTGGCAGAGACCTCACATCTCGGGAAGCCCCTTGTGGCAAGGACCCGCTCCTCTCCTCTCCCCACATCCTCGAAAGCCAGACGACCCCATCTCCTGGCCCCATCAGTCTTCTGACCTAATCCCCCTACCCTAAGCCCCAAGCCACTTCTCTCCAACTGTTAACTCCTTCTATGCAGCCAGATAGATTATAGCCAGAATCCAGACCCTGCTTTCCTTAGTTGCTGTGTGACCTTGGACAAGTCACTTAGCCTCTCTGAACCTCACTTCCTCCTCTCTACAGGGGATAATCCTCCCCTGGAGGTCTGTCCTAGAGATTAACTAATAACTGAAATGATGCCCATGGATGTGTTCACAGGCGTTTGAACATGCTAGTGTCCCATAGGCCTGACCACACCGATGGGCGTGCTGTTTGGGCGCTGGGGTGGGGAAGGGAGCTGCCATTTAAAACTGACCCCCACTTTATAAGTTTTCCCAACAGCTCTTAAGCACCACTTCGGTTGCAAGCCAAGCTCCCTGTCCTTTAATCCACCACCTATGACATTAAAACACAGTTTCTTGGGGGACAGGCAGGGATCTCATGTTGGCCTCTCTTCACCAAGTTACTGCATCTGAGGCCCTGAGGCAGGCCTGAGGGGAGAAGAGGAAGAAGTAGGAGGGGCTACTAGTGAGGGGAGAGGAGACGGCCCATTTGGAGGAGAACCAGGGAGAGTGGAGAAGACCCTTGGATTGAGGGGCAAAGGGGGAGAGGGTCAGGCCCCCAAGGCCGTCCCGTGCCCCCACTGCTAACTCGGCAATCACCTGGCCTGGCCTTCCACCCTTCTGAAAAGGAAGAGGAGCCAGCCGCAGCAAGTTACGATAGACCATTACCCGCCATTAATTAATTAAAATAAACAGCAAATTAAATACAGCAAAATTAAAATAGCACAGGAAATTAATTCTCTGCCGGCCCCACCTCACAGGTGAGATGCTTAAAGAGCCCTTTGCAGCCAGGATCCCGGGCAGCTGGGGTGTCACCAGGACTTGCCTTAGACCACAACTCCTAAATATAAATGAACCCGGTTACCCATGGGCGTTTACTTGGCTCTGCCACCCTGAGATTGGCCTCCTGGCTCCTTAACCCCAGGGGACTCTAAGCCCTGGGCCACATTCTTGAACCCAAGCCCTGCTCCTCTGTCAGTGGGCAGAACAGTCCTGATACCCCCTGGACCAGGGACTGGGCACGTGGCCCACACCTGCCACCACACAGGTCAGGGCGAGAGGGAAGAGGGACCTTGACGTTCTCGTCTGGTTTCCCTCTGGGGCTTGGAGTCAGATCCAGGCACAGACCCCTCCCTTCCGTGTGCAGCTCCTGGCCCCTCATTTGCAGCGCCCCAAACCTGCCTCTGGGGAACCCCTCATTTTGCTCCTTTCTTTGGCTGAGAATGTTCAGGAAGGAAGCACTGCTGAGACCCAGAATCCCAGGCCAGAAGATGCCCAACAGGTAGGCTAGGCCAGCCCCAGGACATGATGCCGGAACTCCCTCCTAAACAAGACTGAACTCATCACACAGATGGGGACACTGAGGTCGAGGAGGGCAATGGCATGCTGTTCACCGTCACCTGACGGCTTACTGGCGGAGCCTGGAGCAGAGTCTCTAACGGACACATTCCAGGTCACCACCAAAACATGGGATTTCTAGAGTGCAGCTCAGCCCGTGCTGACCACCCCCTCTTAGCCTGGCCACCAAGGTCTCGCCTCCATAATCCCATCCCATGACACCCCCTTCCTGTGTCCCACACAACAGCCGGATTAGACCCCTTGCCCTCAGGCTGTCGTTCACAGGGCTCCTTCTTCCCGAAGCTCCTTCTCCCACCTCTGCCTGCCCAAGTTCAACCAGCCTCTTTAGGGTTCGGCTCAATGCCAGCTCCTTCGTGAGCCACCCAGAGCCCTCATGCTCCTCTAACCTTCCGAGGTGCTTTGCCTCCACCCTCACACCCTGCGCTCTGTTGTCCACGTGAGCTGTGGTTACGGTGTGTGAGCTTCCTGAAGCCGCAGATCACCTCCCTCCCCTCTGGGCCCCAGCACCTGGCACAGTACCCAGCACTCAGTAGGTGCTCAGTAAAATCTCCTCCTCATCTGATGCCCTGCCACGTCCTACCGATAACCGACAATAATGGCTACTGTTTATCGAGCATATACCATAAGCCCGGCTCCGGTACTGTCTCCCATCCTCATGTGATGGACCCAGGTCACAGAGGTTGTGTGACTTTCCTGAGGTCACAGCTCTGGAACTGGAACCCCACTGGTTCTTGTGCCTAAATGAGTCTCCTTTCCTTCCCACTCACCTCTTCTAGGTCAGACCACCATCATTTCCTCACCCTGTCCTGTCACTAAAGACTTCCCATGACTCCTTGTGGCCCACTAGACAAAATCTAAACCCCTGAGCATGGCATCTAAACTCTGTGACATCTGGCTTCTTCCCTCTTTGCAGCTTCTCCTCTAGTCTCTGAGCATCACCTCAGTTTCCAGCCTACTGTACCTTGATTTACTTGTAGGCTCTGCACATGCTTTTCCCTCTGCCTAGAACACCCTTCCCCTACTTTTCCTCCTGTGAACTCCTACACATCTCTCAACATCCAAGATCAAGGGTTACCTTCCATTCTAGTCAGATGAGACAAGCAGCAAACGAATTGGACACAAAATTGAGAGCTCTACGAGGGAAGGACCTGTGTCATCATAGTATCCCCAATGCTTAACCCATAATCAGTGCTCAGTCAACATTTGTTGAATGAATAAATGAATACTCTATATATTCTTGTTGACTAAACGGAGAAATGGCAAAAGAATACAAGGCCACAGTATGCAGGGCTGGAGGTGGAAGGGAAGAGACTGAGGCCAGGAAGGCCAAGGACGTGGTGGAGTACAGTGACAAGTACTTCAGGGGCTGCTCTGCAGCAGAGCCACGCTCTTGGCAGAGGGAGTGTTTGTGAGAGACAGAGGAAGGAAAGTGATGGTGTGAGGGAGGCTCTGAAAGTATGTGTGTGTGTGTGCACGCACGCGCGCATGTGAGAAGGCGGTGGGGATGTATGCGGGGGAGTGTGCGTGTGTGTGTGTGCTGCATTTGTGAATTAGTCTGTGAGAGCGGTGCTGAGGAAGTATGTGAAGGAGCGCGTGTACATGGCTTGTGGGTCTGTGGCAGAGAGCCCGTGCGTTCTATTTGTGCATGGGGGTCTGCGTGAGAAGGCGAGGGTGTGGGCCACGAGGGCTGTGCAGGAGGTTGTGCATGTCTGCGGGGCGAGGGGGTGGGGAAATGATTGAGAAAGACAACAAGGAGGGGACACCTGAGGGGGGGTGTGAGGGAGAAACCGTAAGTGTGCGGGCGTGGAGGGTGTCGTGGTGAGCACGTGCGGGAGGAGACGGTGTGACCGTGAGTGTGCATGACGCGGAGGGTAAGGTAGGATGTCAGGGCGCTGCTGAGGGTGTGGCTGCGTGGCCTTGGCCACGGGCCGGGAGCCAGAGGTGGGGGCTGGCCCTGGGCCCAGGGTGGGGGGCTCTGACCGAGCAGAAGGTTCCTCAGAGTTCTCCCTGGAGCCACGGGCGCCAGATCACCACGTCCCCAGGCAGAGAGGCCGAGCAGGAGGCCCAGATGTGTGCGTGCGCCTCACATTTTGTCCACAGCAAAACCTCTGGGCATTTATTTGTCTTTGTCTGTGTCCGGGTGTGCACGCCTGTGCTTGTGTGCGTGCTGCCGGCTGTGTGTCTGTGCCTGTCTTTGTCTCTGTATGTTTTTGGGCCTTTGTCTCAGTGTGTGTGGCGGTTGGTCTAGGCTTGCCCACAAGACTGTGTCTGGGGTTGTGTGTGTCTACGTGTATCTGTGCCTGTGGGGCACCGGGCGTCCTTGATCTGTGCATGTCTAAGTAGGGCTGCGAGCATCCCCCTGGACCGCCTGTTTGTATCTCTGTCTGTGTGGCCTTAGTGTGAGTGGGAGAACGTTGTGCTTTGGAGACTGTGGGTCTAGATCTCGGTGTATCTTTAAGTGTGAGTGTGTGCTTGTGTATCTGCGTGTGAGAGTCTGCCATGCGTTGTAGTATGGAAATGCTTATGTGTGCCTGTGGAAGGTGCATTTGTGAGACCAAGGAACTCCGTGTGTCTCTGTGCCTCTGTGTGTGTATGTGTGTGTTGGGTGTGAGGGGTTTGTCACAGACTGGTGAGCAAGTTAATCTCAGACTCCGTGACACGTGGAATAAAATCACGCTCCCATAATGGGATCATTCGTCTTCCTGTCCAAGGAGAGAACCAACTCTTCACCCTCCGCCCTGGAGGAGCCAGTGGGGCCAGGGCCAGGCTTAGGCCCCTATGCAGGTCCCCCTGTGGCCTCAGCACCCTACCCCCACCTCTCCTCTGCCACACCAGGCTCATTCTGCCTCCAGAGTGCCCCGGTGCCCACTGCTGGCTGGGCTAGGCTCCAGGACATGTGACGGAGCCTTAGAGGCCTGTCCTGGGCCCCCCAGCCCCACCCACTGCTGAGGAGGGCCCTGCCCCAGATGGGAGGGCGGGTGCAGGAAGGAATCTTTGGGCCCCTCCTCCTCCCGGAGGGGAGGGATGAGCTGCAGGCCCGACCGGGATTTTCCATCTCTCAGCAACAAGATTCCTGGTGAGCAGGCTGCGAGGCTTGGCAGGGCGCCTGCCGGAGACCCGCCCTCACCCGCCAGGACGCCTGGGTCCCCAGGGCCGGGCAGCAGCGGGTTCCCTGGGGAGCTAGGAGGGCCCCAGAACTTCAGGCTACAGCTGCCCGGGACTATGGGAAAGCCGGACCCTTCCAGGCTCCCACCCCCAACCACAGACGGCTCCTCAGCCCCCCAGGCAAACCGCCTCCCTTCTCCTGGCCTCTCCCCAGCCTCGGCCTTTGCTTCAGAGAGCAGCCCAGCCACCCAGCACCACCCACTCCCTACCTGAGCCTCAGCGCACACCCAGCCTGAGTTCAAGACCTCACCTCTGGGTGTGAGGGCTCTCAAGGCCAGGACTGTGCTGCTTATCTCAGAATGGGGCTTCTGAGGACAGGGCCATGTGTCCCGCAGCTGTGAAATCCCTCTTGGTCTTAGCACTCCTTCCTGACTGAGCAGTCAGGCACCAGGAGAGGATTTCAAACCCAAGGCTGGGGAAACTGAGGCAGTGAAGCTCTCTGCCCTGCCTACCGTTATGAATCAGAGGCCAAATCCAGGAGTCTAGACACACAAGTTCTTAATTCTGTCCAGCGGCAGTGGCTGCAACTTGTTCTTCCCCATAGGGGGTGCAATTTCGGGGGGGGCATCAGTTGGAGGGAGAGGGGAATGGGCAGGTGGACCCCCCTCAACCCTCAGACTTGGATGAGCAGCCAGAGAGCAGGTTTGGTAGGAGATTAAGGTCGAGGAGAAGAGAACCCAGACGCTCCAAGATTTATGACCCTAATTCTTCTCCCTTAAATTCCCCTCCAAGCCCCCCAGCCCTAGCCTGGTCCCTCCAGGGTCATGCTGTGGCCCCAGGCCAATGTCAAGGCCTTAACCCATCCATCAGCTGTTGCCAGGGAGTTTCCACCCCAATGGGTCCCAAAGGGAGGAGATCAACTGACACTACGGGCCCAGACTGACGGGGAAGGGGCATGGCCCTAAAGAGGTGGCCAACAGCCCCCTGCCCCCTCCCAGGATGCAGGGGCTCACAACCTCCAGGGCCGAAGCTAGGCTGGTGGGTGGGGTCCAGGAGGAGGTGACCTCCCAGCTCTGGCACCACTCCCAGCCCCACCCTTCCAACAGGCCAGGAGACCTGGGGTCCCACGGGGCCCTACAGCTCACAGGGTGTGTGGCCTTGGGCCCTTGCTGCTCCTCTCCAGGCCTCAGCCACCCCACCACGCAATGCAGGAAGTGGTCTGGATACCCCAGGCATCCCCCCTTCAGCTCCGCTCCCTCAGTGCTAAGCCCTGCCCTCTCTCCAGTCCAGGGGTGTCACCTAGAATCTGGGCCAGATGGGGTGAGGCTTTGGCAGTTAACTGGAGGAGCCCCTGAAGCCACCCAAGTCAGAGCTGAAGAGCGTATGGTGCTCACTCCTCCACCGCACACCCATTTTCCAGAAGAGTGAAACTGAGGCCCTGAGAGAAGGTCGGGGTCTGCACCAAGACCTGAGTTTTACTGGTGGGATGGTTAAGAGCACAGGCTCTGGGGACAGAAAGACTTAAGATTAAAATGTCAGCTGCAACAGAAACTTGGTATGTGAAGTCCCTTGCCTTCTCAGCCTCAGATTCCTCATCCATAAAATGGGCAATAGTGCCTCCCTCCTACGACTGCTGAGTTGAAATAAGAAAACGCATGTAAAGGGCTCGGCCAGCGTAGCAAAGGCTCGGACAATGGTAACTATCATGACTGTGGGTCGTATTAACACAAAGCCAAGTGGCCGGGGGGAAGGGTAGGTGGGGTCCCGACCTGGCTCACCCTCCAGACCAGGAGGGCCAGCCAAATTCCTCAAAGCCCCCCAGCTGTCTCCCCTCTTCGTTAAAGGCCTCTCATTAGTGAGCCTGGGCACCTGCCCCTCCACACGTAATAAGCCTCATTAGTATCTTAGCCCCAAGCTCTGAGCCCAGAGTCTGTGCATGTGCACACGCGTGAGGGTGGGGGGCTGCGACAGGCCACCAGCCAGGAGACAGCATCCCCGCCAACCACACCCCCTGCCTGTCATCAGCAGGGCCCGTCACCACCCAGCTTGTCACCTGCCTGCCTCGCACCCGCACCACCTGTCACCCACCCAGCTCATCACCCACCCAGCCCATCACCTGCACCACCTGTCACCCACCCAGCTCGTCACCCACCCAGCCCATCACCTGCACCACCTGTCACCCACCCAGCCTGTCACCGGAGCTGCCTGACAGGCCTCTGGGTGGGGGACAGGAGATGGGGAGGAGAAGACCACAGGGGTGTGGAGCTGGGGGCCCCAGAGACCCTGTAGGACCCCCACTTCAGCTCGGCATCCTGCAGCATCGCCATGGCAACGTCTCAGCCGCAACCACTTTCCCAAACATCCCCCGCCCCCCCACCCCCCCCACCCCCCCAGGCCCTGCTCTTAGCTGAGCTGAGGCTGAGAAGAGCCTTGAGTGACAGCAGAACGGGACAGGAAGGAGGTGCTCATCAGCTGGCTGGCCTTGGCCATCCCTGCCCTCTCTGGACTTGGTTACTCCATCTGCAAAATGGAGGGGCTGGAACTGGGGAGGCCCCTGTACAGCGGGTCATCCCTTCCCGGCCTGGATTTGCTGAGCCAGTGGTCAGTTAACCTGTGAAGGCTGGTGGGGGCGGGGTACAAAAGGACAGGGGGTTCTGGGTTCTTCCACACTCCCTTGCCCTGGCCCAGCTCACATAGGCTGGGCCTCTGGCCCAAGCTCACATAGCAAAAGAGGAGGAGCAGGCTGGAAGGCAGAGGGGCTCTGCCACAGGACTGCCAGCTGGAGATGATGCCACAGTGGGTGACCCAAGGCTGAGTGGGCCCCCACCTCCAAGCTGCATTATTTATAAAACCCAGAGCTCCTAGCCCAGCAACAGCTGCGGTGCCACCCCTCCAGGGGGCACAGGCAGCGGTGGAAGGGTGGTGCCTCCCCGGGGGAGCCCCCTGGGGTCCTGGGCTCCCTCCACAGCTGGCTGGGGCAGGGGCTGAGGTGGGAAAGGGGCGGCCGCGCCATCCTTCCCCTCCCAGCCCCCTCTCCTCTCCTCTCCTCCAGGCAGGCGGCGATAGGATTACTTCTGCATGACTGCCCGCTCCACAGGGTTCCAGAGACCCTCCTGCCTACAGCAATCTTTAAAATTCCTGTAGCCCGGCCTCTCTCCCTTTCTCCCCACAGTGAATGCTCCAGCTTCTACCGCAGTGTGCCCGCGGCCGCCACCACCACCAGCGAGCTGGCCCGGGCCCCAGGTCCCCGGAGCCACGGGCAAAGGTAGACCCATCCTCGGGGTGTCCCTCGGAACCCTCTGAGGCCCAGGCCCTGGCCCATCCCCTCCGGCCCCTGGTGCCCGTCCAGCCCCACAGGGCAAGGCTCAAGCTGGGGTCGGGCCTGCCAGCTGCGCCAAGGAGGACCGGCACATACGTGCAAACACACCTGGTGGGTCCTGGCGTGCCTGGCCACATCCTCTGCTGCCAAAACCTGGATGTCCCCACCTCTGCTCTAACCGCCCCTTCCCTAACCTCACTAATCCTTGCTACCCTGGGGTGGGCAGACAGCTGGGCCAGGCCAGCGCCTGTGGCTCCCCAGGGCACAAGAAGCAGGCAAGAGATCGATCCACTGAATTTTTTAAGGCTCTAATGGAGCCTGCCTCCCCAGACTTGGGGCCTGGGACACAGGCGATCTCTCAGGGACCCCTCCCTCAGCATTGCAGTCGCTTCCTCTTTCAGGTCTAGGGGGTCGGAGCACCTTTCTAGGAGCCTTTCCCCCAGCAAGAGAAGAGGCACGAGGGGCCCCTGGGAAAGAGATGGGATTGGGGGGCTGTGAGCAATACCCAGAGGCCCCCCCAGTCTCCCCAGCCCTAATGCAGGCAGAAGCAGCTCAGCCTCTAAATCACTCCCCTCATGCTGCCCTCTGAGGCGGATTCTGTGCATCTGTAATTAGGGGGTGGAACAGATGGTGGAGATTCCGTTTAAAATCATGCATCTAGTAAAGTAACCTTCACTGTCGGAACTGACTCCCAGGGAGACCAAGCCCCAAGCCCGGATCTGGGGGGGGGGGGGGTGGGAGGGGAAGCATGTCAAGCCAGCACCTTGTCCATCTTTTTTCCTGAAGCTCCAGGCCCAATGTCCCCCTCAGGTGAGCCCAAGAAGAGGGGGATTTGGCAAGCACCTGAGAAAGTGCAGGCTGGGGGTAAATCCCCCTGCCCAGGCCGCCCCCACCTCCCACCCATACACGACAGAGTCAGGGCAGGGCTGGGTACTCAGAGTTCTTGGCTGACACACCAGGATGACCAGGTGCCAAGAAGCCCCCAAAGAGGCCCCAAACCCCCAAAGCCCAGGCCAGGGTGCCCAGAGCACAGGGTCTTGGGTGGGGCAGCTTTGAACCAGATGTACAGCCTCACTGTCCAGGAATGAAAGGCCTGGGGCAATGAGGGGGGGTGGAGATGCCTCCCCAGGCAGAGGAGGCTCTGGGAAGTGGGGGAGGACCAGGCAGCCCAGAAACGAGAGAGAGCACAGAAGAGTGGGCCAGTGTGTCTGCAAGGCTGAGGCTATCTGCGGGGAGGTTTGGGGGAGGGAGGCTGGGGAGGACAAGGTGGGGTGGGGGGGCGGTGATGGAGAGCGCTGAGGAGGGAGGCTGTGCTGGAACGTGTGATGGTGGGAGTGCGGCTGCAGGGTGAGGTGTGGGCGCAGGGCGGAGCTGCTCTGAGGGGTGACTGGGCTGGGGCCCTGTGTGTTTGTGTATGAGTGCGGGACTGGTGTTTGGAGAGGGGCGGGGGCTGTCCCTGGGCCCTTGGATGGCTGAGGAAAGTACTGGAGCTGGAGCTTGCTGGGGAATGCACAGAGGACTGCTTGTTTGAGGAGGTGCTGGGATCTGGGGTGTGTGTGTGCGTGTGCGTGTGCGGGGTGCGCATGCACGTGCACGGCCTGGAAGGTACGAGAAGCTGAGGGGACACTACTGTTCAAAGATGCACCGTGTCTGTGTGTTTGAGGTAAATGGTGTGGCTGCAGCGGTGTCCTCCTCTGCGTGGGTGTTGAGGCGGTGTGTGTACATGTATGTCGCAGGGAGAGTTTGGAAAGGTGTAGGGGGCTGTATCGGTGTGTCTGGGGACGTGATGAGCTGCAGCGGAGGGAAACGCTGGGGCCGTCGGGAGAGTCTGAGGGTGTCTGGTTAGGTGCTGGGACTCTGAGAACCTGAGTGTGTGGAAGGTATTAGGGCTAACAGTAGGGTCCTGGGTGTATCTGGGGAGGTGCTGGGATTGGAGGAAGAGTTGATATGTTTGAGGATGTGGTAGAAGCCTTGAGTGTGTGTTGGGGTGTCTGGGGGTATACTGGGGGTCATAAACATCTGGGTTTTGGTTAAGTACTAGGGCTGTAATATGTGTTTGGGTGAGCAGGCATGTGGTGGTTGTGTGTTTGGGGGCGTGCTGGGGCTGTGTGTTTAGGGGTGCTGGAGCTGTGAGTGGGGAAGTGGTTGTGTATTTAGGAGGTGCGAGGGGCTGGAGTTGGGCCCCTGTGCCCAGACAGGTGATGGGGCTGCGGGGTGAGGGCGGGTGCCCCTCTGAGGAGGTGAAGGGCAGAGTCCTGGCCTTTGCTCAGGGGCCCACCTGGGGGCTGCCCGCTAGAGCCCCTCTGCCGGTGGTGCCCGCCCACCCCCAGACCCCACGTCCGGGTGTCGAGACAGGCAGTCCATCTGTCTCTTCCTGTGCCCAGGCCGAAGGCGCAGTGCCGCCTCCTCGCTCCCTGGGGGGGCGGCAGCAGATCCCAGCCCACCCATCTGCCTTCAGATGGTCGAGGCAGGAGCCTCCACAAAGCTGCCTGGAGGGCATCCCTGTGTTTGAAGAGGCACGGGCTGGGGGGTGGGAGGAACTGCACAGCAAACAGTCCTCGTGGAGGCTCCTTTGAAAACCACTGACGCCAGGAGAGACGAAGAGGGAGGACAGGGGCGGGTATGTCTGTCCTTGTGCGTCTGTGCGGGTCAGCGCCCAACTGTGTGCCTCGGAGCCCCTTCGCATGTGTTCATGCCGGTGGCCTCTGTTCAAGCAGCATCCTTGCCTTGGAAAACAGCCCTCCAACCCAGGCTACGAGCTCACAGCCTCACACAGGCAGCTACCCCCTCATCCATGCACCCTGCCTACACTACACTCACACGCAAACATCCCCCACACCTTCACATCTGCAGAACACTGCACCCTGGTACACATGCCCCTCAGCCCCAGAGTCCCAGTCCTTCACATGTGTACGCCCATGACACACACCCGCACACTGCAAAGCCAGGTACAGCCACATGCACCTGTCACATATGCATGCCTCCACACAGACATACCCGACAAGTAGCTGTCACACCCACACCCACACACTCCACACACCTTGGGGAGTGGATCTCCCTGTCACACCCATATCCCACCTCATATGCACTCAGTCTCTCTCATACACATTGTAACAGACACTCACCATCCCTTATACCTGTACATACGTGCACATGTTTGTACACGTGCATACACACTCTCACCAGCTCTCAGCTCTTTCACACCAGCCAATTTCTCTGTGTCCAGGCCAGGCCCTGCAGGAAGGCTGCCACCGGCTGAAAGTGTCTCCTGCCTCCCTGCCCTGGCAGCTAGGTCAGAGTGGGGGGCATACCCCCCCCATGACACCATGGCTCCCTGGGAACCCTGATCTTCCCCTCCAGAGAGAAAGAGTCCTCTCTCTGCTCTGGGGTGACGGCCACTGTTGTGTGAGAGTGTGACTGTGTATGTGTGTGTATCAACATGTTTCGAGAAGCCACGATGAGGCCTGTGTGTCACTGCCTGTATGGGTAAGAAAGCATAGGGACAGGTTCACCGGTTATGTTTGTGAGATTCAGGATGAGTGTGGGAGCAGAGACATGTATGCCACAAAATGTGTATTTGTGAGTGTGTGTGAGGCCAGGCCCCTGCGGACAGGCGTGAGTATGGGGGGGTGCACTTACACAAGGAGACACACAGTGAGTGTGAGTGGGGAGTGAGTGGGGAGTATTCTGGGATATTTTCTGAGACAAGAGGTATGTACATTTGTGAGTAGGGGTCAGGGCTAGGAGAGGCACCCTCCGCAACTCCCTCCCCCTACAAAGAGCTCAGGAGAAAGGGGTCTCTGGGATCTGGGGGGAGTGTGTGTGTGTGTGTGTGTGTGTGTGTGTGTGTGTGTGAGTGTGTGTGAGTGTGTGTGTGTCTTCCTCTCTCTCTTTCTCCCTGACCTCTTTAGCAGCTGGAAACTGAGCCGGGGGTGGAAGGAATGGAGACTTGGCTGGCCTGGGGGTTTGGGGAGGGAAGCAGGAGAAAACACCTTCCAGATTCTCATCAAATCCTTGTTTGTGGTTTGTAGCCTTCAGTCTCTCCTCTCTCTTTCTCTAGGTCTGGGTTTCCCCCTTTCTTTATCTCTTCCTGCCCCTCCCTCTCTCCCCCATATCTCTCCTTCTCCCATCTCAGTCACCTTGTCTCCCCCCTTGGATCTCCCTGTCTCCAAGTCTCTGTCTCTGTCTGTCTGTTTCTCTCTCCCCAGGCCCTTCCATTTTTCTGACTTCTGTCTCTGCCAGCACCTCTGTATGTCCGTCTCTCCCAGTCCTGGTCCATCTGTCTGTCTCTCTCCGTCTGCCTGTGCGTGGGTGTCTCTGTCCATCTGCTCCGCCACCCATCTGTCTGGTTGTCTGTGCTAGTCCTTCTAAGGGTGCCCACTCGCTCACCAAGACACCCTCCCCCAGGTCAGCAAAGGCCTCTCCTGGCTCAGGGGGCGGGGAGGGGGTGCAGAGCTGCAGCTTCTGGAAGCTTCAGTAGCAGCTGGCGGAGCTGGGAGTTCGAGGCCAGCCAGCTGCAGAAGTGGCCCCTCCCCTGGGCTCCCAAGCCAAGGACCCCAGAGCAGAGAGAGGAGAAAACAGGGCCTCACTGCAGCTGAGTCTGTGTGCGTGCGTGTAGGGGGAGGCAGGGGGCCTCACTTTGCCTTCACTTCACCGTTCCCCCCAAAGCCAGGCCCTGTAGGAGAGGAAGCTTCAGTGCCCACCTCCCTCATCCCCTCACCAATGGAAGAGACGCTGGGGATCCAGGAGGGAAGGGCTGGGGGATGCCAGGCCTTGGACGAAGCCATAGCTTCCTGTCAGATGGGTGGGAGGGGGGCTCCTTCCCTCCTCCCTCCCAAGCAGTCCCTGGGGATCCCTCCAGTGCTGGTCCCAGCTCCGGACACGAGGGGCCCCATAGGCAGTTCTCACCAGCTCCCACAGGGACCATTCCTACCTCCCGGCTGCCCCAGTGCCTCTGACCCACAGGGATAAGGTGGAGGGGGGTGGATCACAAGGGTGTCTCCTCCCTCCCCAAATAGAGGTTGGCTCTGGACATCTGGAGTTCGTGGCCCTGTCTACGCCCTGGCCATCCTGAGAGGCCCCAGGCAGTCCACCTACCATTGCCAGCCCGGCACCACACACACACACACACACTCACACACACACACACACACACACACACACACACACTGCAGCCCAGCACTCGCCACCGCCACTCCCTGGCCCAGCAACTCTGAGGGCTCAAGAGGGGCCCTAGCGCGGAGACCTGCACCCTACACTGACTGGTGGCAGCCTCCAGCAGGGCCCCGGCACAAAGCCAGCAGCTGGAGGAGGTACCCCCAACACTTCCCAGGAGGCTCTGTTCTTCCCTCTCTAAGAAGAGCTCACAGTCCAAATCCCACAATAGATGGGGAAACTGAGGAAGGGATGGGATGACACAGTCAGTCATTCTTCCTGAGACCCTGGGGTGGGATCATAAATGAGGAATAGGGAATGAAAAGGACGCCGGGACGCCGCAGGGGCAGAATCTGGCTCCTTCCTGACCTGCCACGGGCAAAGTCCATGTTGGCTGCACAGCCCTGCACAGCCCTACCGCTGGGCCAGGGCCAGGGGCTGGCTCCCTCCCTCTAGAGCTCTCCTTGCCCCTGGCTGGGCCCCCTCCCTCTCCTCGCTTCTGAGCAGCCCTCCCTGCCCTCTCCCTCCCAGCTCTGGCTCTCTCATCCTCAGCTCTTGGAAGCCTGACTCACTGTTTCCCCTCCTCTCTCCCCTCCCTCCCTCTCTCCCGGCAGCGGCGCCTCCCCCTCCCCTGGGGGGGCTCTGGCCACAAGGGTGCCCGCCTGCTCCTCTCTGCAGGCTCTGGCCCCCTCCGCACCCAGGAGGCCCCCTGCAGCTGTTCCAGCTCTCTAACTACAGAGAGGTGGACGGAAAGAGCCTGGGTCCCAGGCAAGCAAGGGGAGGGGGCCCCTCTAGACTGGATTTCCTCCTGTCAAACAAGGTGGGGGGATCCAATCGGATGACACCCCTGGTGTCTCTAACGGTCCTAATGTTCCCCACTTTTAAAAGCCCGGTGCCTCCTGACACAGAGCGCCCACAACCTGTGGGGCGCTGTACCTGCCTCAGGCTCCGCCCCCAGGTCCAAAGAAGAGGTCGGCTCTGTTCCCAGAAATTTGGGGAGAGGGGAGACGCTGCCCTGGGGCAGGAGCATTAGTCAAGTGACCCCTGGAATCCCCCTGTCTCCCCGTTCTCTCTCCTCCCGTGGGAGAGCTTCCTTCTCTCTCTCTCCCACCTGTCCTCCTCTCTTTTCCCAGAGACGTTCGCTTGTCTCTCCTCCAGATACTATCCTAGCAGCATTTGATCTTGGGTGAGAGGCTCTCAGTGCCCGCTCATTTTGGGCTGTGGGGTGGGGAGTGGCACATGCCTAGGCCTTCTTGGTCCCCTGGATGCCATCTCCAGGGGCTGTGATCCTGGCTCTTCTCCTTGACCGTTTTCTCTCTCACCCCCTCATCACTGGCTTCTGTCACCATCTTTTCCTCTTTCCACCTCAAGTCGGGCTCTCTGGGTCTCTTTCCTCCCCACCTCCCCCAGCTCTCTCCCTGGGGGGCCCATCTGCTGACATTAGCAACAATGTTACCGTTGCTCCCCCCCTTCAGTTCCCAGCTCCACCCCATCCTGGCTTCCCCCTCCCCAGCTCTGTCCCAAGAGACCCAGGGGACCCAGAGGCAGAGCTGGGCTCCATCCCATAATGGTGAGTCTGCTTGACCTCACTAATCACACCAGAAGTGCCTGGGCATCTGGTATGAAGGCATGGCACCCTGTGGTCTTGGGTGGCTGGCCTGGGGCACAGAGCTCTGTATTCCACAAACCAAAAAAAAAAAAAAAAAAAAAAGAAGTTGATTTGGGGTGGGGCAGAGAAGAGGGGAAGTGAGGGGGATCAGGTTTGCCTGGAGAAAGCCCCTGTCCAATGGGGAACAGAGGCAAGAGGAGGTAGTGGCTCGAGCCAGCGCTCCAGGCTGACTGAGAACAAGCAATGTCCCTCTGGGGCTCTGCCGGTCCAGATCAGCCCCCCCTAAAAAAAAAAGGTCTTCTGCCAGGGACAGTTTGCCCCGCAAGCCTCCAGCACAGCCACACCAAGCAGGTAAAGATCCTGTCTCTGTCTCTTAATCTCCTTTAGAATCCAAATCCATCCTCCCTACAGTATACCCCCCACTGAGCTCAGCAGGGGGTTCCATAAGCCTCCCTGCCCCAATCTAACCAGGGGGAATGGGAGGGGACAAAGCCCCCCAGCTCCCAAGCCCCCTCACCAAAGGCCCCATCAAGGGCTGCGGAGCAATGCAAAACAATCCTGGAACCCACACACCTCCAAACTGAGAAGCAGCCCTGTCCATCCACAGCACCTGGGGGTGCTGGGGCTCCCTGCCCCCACGACCCTGCTCCAGACCCCCCAGCCCAGCAACCATAATAACAGCAAGCTCTTTTTCTTTATGACACCAAATTCCCCCAAGCCGAACAGCTCCTTCCATCACTACCTCAGCCATAGATCACATTAAAAACTCACAGAGGGCAACTTAAACACATCACATTTGTTTCTCTCTATATTATTTCAAAAGTAACGGCATTAAAAATGGATTTTACTACAGAAAATAAATATCAACACGTGGGCCGGGAGCCCAGGCAGGGGGAGAGAGCCCACCAGGAGAAGGTCCCTGAGGGCTTGGGCACAGCTTAGGCACTGACCAAGGAGGTGGCTGAGAGGACAGACTACACCTGGGGTGGGGTGGGGTGTGGGGGGAATGCCTGGGGAGGGGGCAATGCCCGCCCACCTGGGCACCTGCCCCAATGCCAGACCAAGAGGGACAAGAGTCACTGGTTTGAACTGGTCCCCCAAAGCTCATGCCCTCACTGATCTTTGCAACCTCTGGAGGGTAGAAGCTCTGGGGCAAGAAGTTCACTAGTCTCTAGGGGTTACTCCAACTATTGACACAGCAGAAGAAAAAAATGAATTCAACTTACTATCCAGTTTGATTTTCCATTACTATAAAAATATACATCTGCTCAAAGGAGGGAGATGGCAAGCTGCAGGCACATGCCACCTGGGGGGTCCCCCCGCAGCTCACCACCACAACCCAGCCTGCCCCTCCAGGCGGCAGGGGTGGGGGCTGTGTGTGGGTGGGGGACGACCAACTGGTAATCTGTCACCTACAGCCCCAGCTCACACAGCTACACACACCGGGCCACACGGAACAGGAACAAGCCAACAATAGAAACACCCCAAATGCTCCTGGCAGGACTCTGCCCAGGCCCGGGCGCATGCCCCCGCCCCGCCGGCGGCAGCAGCGGACAAAATGTGGCCACCCTGACCCGGAGGCAAAGCTTGTCCTCACACCCTGAGCTCTGCCCAGGGAGCTGGGGCCAAGTCCCGCCTGACACCAACTGGTCCGGCGGGAAACGCCTGCCCAGCCAGACAGGCACAGGCCCCCCAAGGGTCCCTCCTTGTGCTCAGGGGCCAGGCTGGTGCAGCCTGGCCCTACCTCCCAGGGTGACGCCTGGGCCCAAATTCAGCTGGCCCTGCCAGTCAGGCACTGGTGCAGAACGGAGGGCACCAGGCTCAGCCCCTCCCAGCCCAGCCCCAGGGCCCCCAAGCTAGGAGAGAGGGGGGGACTCCCCACCCCTCCACATCTGGCCCTGGCCCCCAGGGTCTGCGGTAGAGAATTCCCGCCCCCGCTTCTCTCTCTCTCCCTCCTCCCTCTCAGTGCCCGCTGCCCGCCTCAGGGACGGCCCCAGCTCCCGCCTCCGGCCAGCAAGGCCCACATCCTTCCTCCCTCAGCTGGCCCCTTCGCCTGGCAGGAGGCTGGGGGGTCAGGCTGCTGGGGAACCCCTCCAGCTCCCATCAGTCTTCATCCCCAGCCCCCAAACTCTGGGTTGCTGTCCCTTTTCCTGTAGAACAGGAAACAAGGTTATTTCCTAGACTCAGAGCCAGCCCCCTGCCCCTCTGGCTCTGCCTGGGGACCAGGACCCAGCAGGGGAATGCGCCCTTAGCCAGAAAGCAGAGGGATTCTGCAATTTACCCCCAGCTACCGGCCCAGGGGGCTGACAGCTGTCACTCAGCACCCCACCCCCTGGGGAAGAGGGGGCCGATTCAATCAGAGCCTCAGAGGAAACGCATTGATAGGCGATTATTTATTTATTTATGCAAAAGTGAGCCGACTTTGTTCGCCAGGTAACCGGGCACGCGGCCCAACCCCTACGGCCCTGGCCGCCCCCAAATCCCTCCTCCGCCCCACACCCCCTCCGGGTCATTAGGTCCCCGCCCCTCAACTCCCAGAGCACCAGCAGAACCTTGGGATTTGGGGGTTGAAGGGGAGGGGCTCCTCCCTCCGCAGTCTCCCCCTTTCCCAGGGCCGTTCCTAAAATCCAGCCTTGTTCTCCGCTCCCACGGTCCCCCCCTTCACCCACCCCCCCCCCCACATTCTCAGCAAGCTGGAGAGCAAATTGCAGTTTTAAATCCAAAGACGGAGGGAGGGGGAAGGAGGAGGGGGCGCGCGGCAGCGCTGGGCGCGCACCTCGCCCCCGAGCCGGGGGAGCCGCGGGGCGGCCAGGAAACCCGAGAACCCCCCCTCCCCGCCCCCCCTTCTCGTCCACCTCCCCCTCCCCCTTCCCGGCGCTGCCTGCCAGGCTTCGAGCCGAGCCCAGCCGAGCCGCGGGCCCCGGTGGAAACAAAGACCGATCGCACCGCGGGCACCGCAGCCACGGGGTCCGGCGGACCGGACCCGGGCGCGCGGAGGGGGCGCAGAGCCCCCCCGGTGCGCTGCACAAAAGAGCCCGGCCGGCCGGTCCCCAGCGGGGGTCTAGGGCTGGGGAGGAGGCGCCACTCACCGGAGTGCTGGGCTGCCGGCTCCGTTGGTCCGAGCCAGGCGAGGGGCTTTGGGGGGCGTCTGTCTTCCGGCCGCGGCAGCGACGCGGGCGCTCGGCAGCTGGGGAGAGCAGTCGTGGTGGAGCCCTGAGCCGCCCGCCGTTGCTGACAGCATGGCTCGCGCCTCGGCTCACATTCTCCGCCGCTAACTCCACTGGACACGGCCCCCCGCTCCCGCGGCGCCCCCCACCTCTATCACTCCTTCGCTCTCTGCGCCCCCCTCGCTCCCCCCACCGCGCACACACTCTCACAGCCCTGGACACCCCCGCCCCCACCCCCCCCAATTGCAAACCTGGGAGGGAACGCGCCCCGCGTAGTCCTCCTCCTGCTCCTCCTCCTCCGCCCTCCTCCCTCCTGCTCTCTCTGGCTGTCTGTCTGTCTCTCTGACTGTCTCTATCTCTCGCTCCCTCTGCCTTTCTCTGCTCTCAGAGCTGGGTGGGAAAAGGAAATGAGGACAGAAAGCAGACGCTGGCTTTGGGTGGTGGTAGCTGGATTCCCTCTCTCCCTCCCTCCCCCTCCTCCCCTCCCTCCTCCTGCCTTCTGCTCTCTCCGCTGCGAGCGGGGCTGAGCGCAGCCTGGCGGGTGGCTCGCTTTGCCCGCCCGCCCGCCTGTCTGTCTGTCTGGTCTGCCTCGCTCGCTCCCTCCCTCCGTCTCTCGCCCTCGCCCTGCCTGCCTGCCGCTCTCCGTCTCCGCCGCCGCCGCCGCTGCCTCTGCGAGCTCGCCTTACCTTCGCCGCTCACCATCCGGAACCCCAGGGGGGAGCGCGCGCGCGGCACGCCGGGACTTGTAGTCCCCGCCTCGGCCGCTCGGCGCGCGGGGCGGGCGGGGCGGTGCCAGCAGCTCCGACGGCGCGGCCGGGACCCTGCAGGGACCCCAGCGCCCGGGCCCCTCCGGCCGGGGCGAGTCCTGTTTTACCAAGGGGTGCTGGTTCTCCCCAAGGATTGGGAACGTTTCCCACGTTCCTAGTCCCCCGTGGGGGCTCTGGCTTGAGCGGAGGTTAGGGGCGGGAGCGAAGGGGCGGGGTCTGCGAAGGGAATGAGAGTAGAATAGGGAATCGAGGGATTAGCTAAAGGGCCTGCTACTTTCTGGGGCATCCCAATTAAATAAGAGAGGAAGAGGAAAGAGGAGAGGACCGGCTCCCTGAATTTGGGGGCATTCTCCCTTTATGAAAAGGTTTCCTACTGAGTAAAGCGCAAGGGTTTATGGCGAGAGGGCTGCTCTAGAAACCTCAAAGCCCACCAGCACCTCCTCCTCACTCAGTGACCCCGTCTCAAGTTCTGAGCTCTGGGTTTAGCGACCCCCACCAAAGCTTAGTGTTTCTAGAAGTCCAAGGGCGGCGAGGGCACAAATTCCTGGATAATCCACAGATCTCTCTCTCCCTCTCTCTCTCTCTCTCTCTCTCTCTCTCTCTCTCTCACACACACACACACACACACACACACACACACACACACACACACACACACCTTGCCTTCCTGAATTCGACTGAGCTTTTTCCTTGTGTCAGGAAGCAACATTCAGATTCAACAGTTCAGAGCCCCTGCTGTGCCCAGGGGGCTGGACTCAGCACTTTCACCTACCTCCTCTTCAGGTCACATCTGTTATCCAGCCCCTCGCTCTGGGCCCCCTGCCTGGCCTATCCCCACAGATGGAAATGTGCACTGCCAGGGCCTGGTTACCAAGGGGAGGTATCTGGACAGCCCAGAAAGGAAAACTGCTGCTGCTGCCATTTACTGAACACCGCAGGGCTCTTGAGTCCTGCAAAGACCTGGTGAAATGGTATGGTTATCATTTCCATTTTAGAGATGAGGGCACTGAGGCCCATGACACCCACTGAAGAAGTGGTAGAGCCCAGCCAGACCAGGATCCGTTTCATTCCAAAGCCCACTGCTTAACCTCTGGGCCATGGCAGGGAGCTTTGACTCCGCAGGTCTCTGTCTGACCTTCTCTCCCAGTGTCTGTGTGTCCTCCCTTGGCACTTCAATTCGACAAATGTTAACTGAGGTATGCAGGGCTCACAGGGGACATGGAGATGAATAATGCATGGTGGCTGCCCAGTCCTTGGTGTCTACCAGCACCGGCCCTGACTGGTCCTGCGCTAGTCCCACTTCATCTGTGTTTCTGACATTCCTTTGTCCAGTGTCTGCTGGCTTTTTTCTGTCTTGCCGCATGTCTGAAGTTTCTTCAGCAGTGCCTTTGTCCTTGGCCCACCTGTTTCTGACTCTTCCTTTGGCCCTGCGGGGTGTTGCGAGGTGAGGGCCAGCATGTGACAAAGGCAGGTGGTGTCATTTTGCCAACTGCAGCTCCCTGTCACCACCTTCCCTACACCTCCACCCCTCCCAAGCCCCTCCTCTAGACAGTCTGGAACCCCCAGAGGGCAAAAGAGGGGATCTAGGGGGCACTCTCTGTTGGCCTTTTGCGGGGACCGGGGCACAGCAGCCGTGGGAGAGGTTTAGGGTCTAAATAGTACACCTATTGATCTGGCATCATGGGGCTGGCATGGCCAGTGGCAGAGGCCCCCCATTTGGGAGCAGCTTCTCTTTGCAGGCAAGCCCTGGGTTCAAAGATTTATTCATTGAATGGGAACAGTTATAAGGTCAGATATTAATGAAAGCAGTGGTTAAAGTCGTTAGGGGCCCTTTGCACCTCCAAAGCCTGAGTCTAAAGTTATCACAAATAGATGGGACTTTGGCATCTTGCACCAGCTGGTCCCCCACTGGTGAGACTTATCACTGGGGAGCATAGGAGAGGCCCAGGTTCCCCTTTCTTTTACCCCCTCACAGCATCCTTACCTATTAGGCTCTGTCCAAGGGCATGAAGGTCCCAACTAAGCTGAAGCAAATTTGGGGAGGGAATTGGGTGGGCATACAGGATAGCTTCTGGGAAATAGGCAGCCCCAGGTAGATTGGGATGAAAAGGCATTTGGGAAACGCATGGGAGGGGAGAGGTTAGGTCATAAGGTGCAAGGTGAGTAGGGCCCATGGCTCCACGAGTGAGAGGGGAATAGAAGTTAGGTGGGGCTGTCCGCGCGTTCCCCTCCCACTCTAGGTTGCTTCAGAGACCCCCTCCCCAGACAGGGTGGGTGCTTGGTCCCTAAGGTGTTGGGCATAGCTGGAAACCAAGCATCACAGGGTTTCCCAGTCATTTGGGGGCTGGTCCTTCTCTTGGAGCCTCTTAAAATTGTGTTGGGTGAGGGGGGGTGGTCTCCCCAAACTCAAGCTGAGTCTTCCTGTAGGTGGCTGCTGCCACCTAGTGTCTAATTGACATCTCTGCTTCACCAGCCTAGTCTAAATGGGGACTACCCAGTCCTCAAAAACAGCATCTGGGGTCACCTCAGGCTGGGCAGGGTAGCTATAAGCGCCCAGAGAAAGCAGACTTGAAGGCGGGGACCCAGGTCCTGGAAGAACCTGCATCATCCTTTCTGGGTTCTGCTCACTCCAACCATTTTTGATTCAATATAAGCAGAAGGTGGTATAGCTAGACCCCAGGAAATAGAGGTGAGAGTCCAGAGGTAAAGTTGTAGGGCCCAAGGGTTTGGAGGCCATGTGGAATAGGAGCCAGACAGACCTGGTTCTTTTTTTTCAGCTGTGCCAAGCGACATGCAGGATCTTAGTTCCCCGTCCAGGGATCGAACCTGGGCCCCCTGCAGTGGAAGCGTGGAGTCCTAACCACTGGACTGCCGGGGAATTCCCCAGACCTGGTTCTGATTCTGCATTTACTTGTGTGTCCTTAAAACTCGCTGAGTCTCAATTTCCACATGTGTCAAGTTGAGGAGTAACCCTTTCTCTGTGTTACAGGCAAAGCTGTTGAGAAGATTTACTGAACACATGGATGTGAAAGCACTTTGAAAACTGGCACGGGCATGCTGAGGGATTATTAAGTCATGATAATAATAATGACAATAACTGAGAGGTCACAGCAGCCTGGAACCAGGCCCCTGGAGCTCCTGGAAAGGGCAGAGTGAAGGGAGCCTTGCCTTCCCTGACTACAGAAGTTCTGGGGTTGGTCCCACTCTTGGAGCTACCGCAGGAAAGGTCTGGATTGCTGGAGAGGAATTCATCCCAGTCCACAGAAGGAGAAACTGGGCCAAAAGAGGTTGAGGGCCTGTCCTGAGCCACTGAGCTACTGATCCAGGAACAAGAGGCCCGTTGGACTGGAGCCATTATGGCCTTGGTTTTCCCCTCCTCTGGATGGGAACGGCTCAGAGCTGGGGCCCAAGAGACCATGGAAGCAGGAAGCCCTCCTTCACTGTGGTACAGTGGGAACCAAGGCCCCCAGGTCCCCATTATCCCTCCTCATGGGCTAGCCTCCCTGCACTCATCCCTCCCAGAAAGTCCTCCCACATTCCTCCAGGCAACAGGAAACCCCAGCTGCAGCCCAGACTTCAAACGGCTCCTCCCTCTGGGCAGGGGGTGTGGGAGGAGAGGCCAGAGGCCAGAGGGCAAAGGTCAGCTTTGTTCCTGCCCGAGGTGGTGAGGGACCCAGGGAGAGAGAGAGGGGGGCAGGGTAGAGCCCTTGACAGCCACACTGCGTGTGTGTGTGTGTGTGTGTGTGTGTGTGTGTGTCTGTGTGTGTGTGTGTGTGTGTGTGTGTGTGTGTGTGTCTGTGTGTGTGTGAATTCCTGTGTCCATCAGGGCATGCATGGTTCTCACTGTCAGCCTGTGTCTGGGGGTAAATGTGTGTCCTTGGTTTCCTTTTGGCTCGAGGACCTGAGTTATATGTCTGAGCGTCTGTCAGTATGTGTTTGTTTGTCTGGGTGCTCAGCCTGGGGTCCCACTGACATGTCTGTAGGTGTCATCACGTGTGTTGATATATCTGGTTCACAGGCCTGCCCAAAGCTCTGTGTTCTCCTATGAGTGTGACCTGGTGTGGTTCTTTGTGTCCAAGAAGGGTGTTCCTCTCCCACCTCTTCCCCTCCCATCCTTCCTCCGTGTTGGTCACCACGGGGTTCCTTCTGGAAAGTGAATCTGACTCTGTTATTACCTTGCTCAAAACCTTCAGTGGCTTCCGTGGCCCAAGGTTTGGAATCCTAGCCCGAGGGCAATGGCAGACAAGACCCCCTGCCTACCTCGTCATCTTCATCTTTAGCCACTGATCCCCCTCAAATTTTTTACTCCAATCACACCTACTTAATTGTATCTCTCTGCACGGTCCCATTTCCTGCCTCTGAGCTACTTAATTCTGTCAAGTCTGGAATGCCCCTCTCTTGCTTGCTTCTTTCTTGCTAGCAAACTTTCACTCCTTTTTCAGGTCTCCGGTGGTGAAGCAACACCTCTAATGAGAAGACTTCCCCCTGCCCAATTGAGTTAGGACCCTCCCCTGTTCTCCTACGTCTTCTGCCTGTGCCTGTCTCCTTCACTCTCACTATCATTACATTGTGAGATTTCTGAGAGCAGGAACTGTACTGAATTACTGTCTCTCCCATTCTGATGGATTGGGAGGCTCTGAAGGGACCTGGTCCTCCTGTCTGGGACGAAAGTTTTGGATGTAGTGCCCAGAGTGACCACTAGAGGGAGTATGGACACCACTGCAAAACCATCCGGGTGTGTGTGTGTGTGTGTGTGTGTGTGTGTGTGTGTGTGTGTGTGTGTGTGTGTGTGTGTGTGTGTGTGTGTGTGTGTGTGTGTGTGTGTGTGTGTGTGTGTGTGTGTTACACTGCAAGACCATCCGGGTGTGTGTGGGGGGGGGGGGGGGTGTAATGGATGTGGATGGCCGGGTAGAAGGGAGGCTTTGATACTGTACCTGGCAGAGAATTCCTGGAGTGGATAGTGGGTCCACCCAGCTCAGAACTGGAGCAGTGGGATCCAGAATAGACTCATCCCAATAGGTCCTGGGGCACCGAGATTTTTTCTCTCTGACTTTTCTCCACAACTCAGGGACCATAACCCTTGGTTTTCTCACCCTCCTACCTCTTGCCTTGACTTTCCAACCATCTTCTTATATGCCTCATCTTTTCCCTCAACCCTCCCATACATAATTATTTGCTCTTGCCTGACTTGGCCTTGCTCTCCCATACCTCTGGACCTTTGCACATGCCATTCCCTCAGTGGGAGATGATCTCACCCTCTGGCTGCTTCATCAAGCAGACTTTTCTTTCACCTCCTCCAAGAAGTCTCCCTTGGCCTCCAGACTGACCTTGCCCCTAAGTGTTGTAATTGTTTACTGTTCTGTGTCCTGGACAGGACCAGCCTACAAGAGACATCAGTAGATGTGTGTGAAATTAATAAATGACTTGGCTCTTTTATGAAAACAACCCTCAGCACATATGGGGCTACCCCCACCCCCTATCCTCTCTGGCCCTGACTCTGGTTGAGTATTATACTTCCCCATGCTGCTCCATTAAATAAGGCAACGTGACACAGGGGGATGCATAAGACTTTGAAGTCACGCAAACCTGTGTTCAAATCCTGACTCTATCATCCAGCTGGATGACCTTGAGCAAGCGTTGTAGTCTTTCAGAGTCTTTGTTTCCACTTTTGTAAAACAGGAATAATCATACTTCTGCACTGCCTCATGGCGAGGCTCAAATTAGACGAGGCATGTGAAACATCCAGCATTAGTCAATTAGGTGTCCTCCTCCCCCACCATGAACTTGGAAATAAAATTGCCCTCTGAGTCTTAAGCCAGTAAAATCACGCATCACAGAAGAGAAGAGCCAGGTGGGGGAGTGAATGAGACGAGAGATGGTTTTGTAAATGACTGAAGGGTTTTGTGAACGGTGGAAACCGCAATCAAGGTGACCCGCCTGTAATCTCAGGGAGGCAGGGCGAGGATGTGATTGAAATTGAGAAAACAGAGGCCTAATCAATTGCATTGTGCTCTATCTGAAGGGAACAGAAGGATGCACAGAAAAGGGGGTGCAAGGGAGAATTCGTTCGGCTGCACCAGAGGGAGGGAGGGACAGGGAACCAGTAGACATAGGGATTCCAGGCTCAGGTGGCTCTGGTCTCTGCTGAGGAGTCATGGGGGCCTGGTGGACTCCAGGTGGCTCACTGCCCTGCTGGGCCTCCATTTAAACTAAATGGATATCCAGGTGCCAGGCAGAGCCCCTTTGGGCAGACAGGAATAGTCTGGTCCCAGGAAAAGACTCTAGTTACTGAGAGCACTGATTTTGGAGTCAGAGGACCTGGTTCAAGCCCCTGCTCTGCCATTATGTCTTATAATCTATTTACTTCACTGCGCTTCAGTTTCCTTATTAGTAAAATCAAGATATAATAGCCAAAAAAAAAAAAAAAGATATAATAGCCCTCACCTTATAGGGCTCTGTGCACTTAGTAGGCGGCATGCACTTAGTAGGATGTCTGGCATAGAGTAAATGATTTGTAAGTGGTAGTGACAAAGACAGCTAACATGTATTGTGCATTTATTTCCATTTCAAAGATGAAGAAATTGAGGCTTGGAGAGATTAATAGCTTGCACTAAGTGACACAGCTAGCAAGTGGTAGAGGCAAGATTCACAATACTACACTACAGCTCCAGAACTGTGCTCTTATCTGCTTACTCCATGGCAGGTGGAAACACTAGGTTTATACATCAGGCTCTTGTGAGTTTGGTTTGCCAGAGACCATGGCCTTCTGGAAGCCTTGGCCCCTGAGAGTTGGAATGTACAGAGCTAAGGCTCCCACTCCTGTGACCACTTCTCTAAGCAGCCACTTGGCCTCTACCCATCTTATCGCTCCTGTTCAGCCAACCCCAGCACAGGGCTGAGCACAGGGAATGCTCCATCTGCACTGGCCACCTCATCCACTTTCCTTTAAGTCACTCAGCTTGGGGGGTTTCCAGGGACTCCTTCTACCAATATTTCGAGAGAGAAGGATCACCCAGACATCCACCTGGGACAGATAGGATCTTTTCCCAAGGCCCAGAGGCAGCAAGGTCTGGTAGAAAGATCATGGGCCTTGGTGTGAGACCTGGGTTCAAATCCCAGCTCTGTCACATATATCTGTGTGACCTTGGTACATCATGTAACCCCTGGGCCTCAGTTTCCTCATCTGTAAATGGAGGGGAGCTAATCATAGAACCAGATTCAGGAATGGGTTAAATGAAAAGATGGATGTAAACACATCCGGCATTCAGCTGACACTTAATAAATGAGTTATTATTACTATTATTTCTACCCAGCCGGACTGTGAACTCTTCTAGGACAGGGACAGGTCTTGTTCATTTCTGTGTTCCCAGGGTCCTGCCAGCAAATGGCCCTTCACAGAGTCAATGCTTAGTCATTGTCTGCCAAGCGTAGCAGTGATTCCCAGCCCCCAGACTCTTTCCCCTGGCCATTCCCTTAATAAGTCAGGGGTCAACAACTTCCTGATGGGAGAGGTGGGAATCCTTATTCCCTGTTCGTCTATTTTTTTTTTTTTCAGTACGCGGGCCTCTCACTGTTGTGGCCTCTCCCGTTGCGGAGCACAGGCTCTGGATGCGCAGGCTCAGCGGCCATGGCTCAGGGGCCCAGCCGTTCCGTGGCGTGTGGGATCTTCCCGGACTGGGGCACGAACCCGCGTCCCCTGCATCTGCAGGCGGACTCTCAACCACTGCGCCACCAGGGAAGCCCTCCCTGTTTGTCTTGTTTCCACCCGGAGGCACATCAGCTGCTGGAGTCTCTCAAAGGGGGAGCGGGGGGGGGGGGACAAATCTTCATTGCAGGGTACATGGCAGGCTGTTAAGCAGCCCCCTCCCTGTCCACTACATGCCAGTAGGAGCCCCCAGTCATTGTGACTAACAAAAATGCCTCCAAACCTCTCCAGAAGCCCCCTGGGGGCACAGTTGCCCCAAGTGAAATCCAACGAGCTAGACTCGCAGGCCTCCCCCCACCCCCCCTTGTCCCTTCTGGGGAGCTGCAGAGGGTCCACTGTGGTCTTCCCCCTGCCCCACTCGGGGAGGCCTGAGGGTCTTCTGTGGTGCCTGTGATGAACAGTAGATCTGCTGAAATCAACTAAAGAATTAGCAAAACCACTGCATGCAGACTGAAAGCCACATCAGTAATGAAGGAGATGTTTTGATCTGCAGTTACCTGTCTTCTATATCCATCTCTCAACTCGCCCTAAACTCACAAGGGGATGAGCTTCAGGACTTTGGGGTGTCCTAGGGCACCTTGGGTGCCCTGTGCTTAGTAGGCATTAGGGCGCGCTCTTGCCTCCCCCGCCTCCCAGCGGCCAAAGCAACCCCACTCACCTCCCACCGACCACCATCCCTCCCACAAGAAGGGATTTTCACGGCTCAAGGATTCATATTGTCACTTTTCTTATTTACAAAATCAGTAAACACACACATGATTCAGAGAGGGGATGAGCCCTCAGCAACACTCTCCTTCACCCTGGGCTTGGACCTCAGTCCTGGACTACAGAATCCACCCAGCAGGAAAGGGATCCGGCAAAGTCTTTCCCTCTCTTTGTAACTTACAGACATGAGAGAATTGAGTAGGAGGTGAATTCTGGGGGCCAGGACCAGGGTGGGATGACAGGGTAGGAAAGCAGGGACAGCAGATAAGTGAGGGAAAGGATATACAGTTTTATAAATAACTAGACAAGATCTGAGCATTTCTTTTGTGGGGGGAGTGCAGACAGGAAGACTAGAGGCATGCAGGGGCAGAAGTGGGAAGGGGAGAAATAGAGCTTGGGGCCAGAGTTGGTGAGGGGTTATCTCTGAGCCTTGATTTGCCTCATCTTTAAAATGAATGGGTTGCCCTAGATGATGTCAAAAGCAACTTGCTTGCTCTGACGTGCTAGGACTCTATAGGGTTCTAGGCCTGCGGGGCTTTGGGACCAGAGCCCTGGCAATTGGAAGGGCTGGTGAGCACCCCCGGAGAGGTGGTTGATGCCCAAACAGGCTATGTCTCATCCCCAGGCTGGTACTGGGGTTCTGTGGAGGTGAAGTAGTCCTCCAGGAAGGACTGCAGGTACTCGAAGGTAGGCCTCTCATCCGGGTCCAGACGCCAGGTCTGTTCCATGACCTCGTACAGGGATGCTGGGCAGCCTGTGGGGCACGGCATGTGGTAGCCATGCTCCACCTGTTCCAGCACTTCCCGTTTATTCATGCCTGGAGGGTGGGGCTCCGTCAGTCAGGGGGCTTAGCCCCTCCTGAAGAGGCAACCAGGAAGAAGCCCTTCCCATGACCACCCTTCCACCTCCCCACCTCCCAGCAAACCTGGGTAGGGGACTCGGCCCTTGGTGATGAGTTCAGTGAGCAGGATCCCAAAGGACCACACATCTGACTTGATGGTGAATCTGCCAAAGAGGGCAGCCTCTGGGGCTGTCCACTTGATGGGGAACTTGGTCCCTGGGGAGATTGGGGGAGAAGGGAAAGTTAGTGCAGAAATCCCTGGGGACAGCTGGATTAAGAGAATGGCATCTTTAGGACTGGAGACCCTAAGCACAGAGGTCTCTGGGCATAACAGAAAAGACCTGGTATCTAGCCAGCACTTGTTACTGTGTCTAGTATAGTACCGGGCACTTTATAAACATTGTAATAATTCCCATCATAATAATAGCTAACACTTGTATAGCCTTTACCATGTGCCAGGCACCATTTTAAGCGATTTACATGCATTAATTCAATTAACTTTCATGAAAACCCTGTGAGTTTTATTACTATTTTTTTTACTATTACTATTATTATCCCCATTGTGCAGAAGAGGAAAAGGTGGCACTGAGTAGTTAATAACTTGCCCAAATCACACAGCTTGTAAGTGTCTAGGATTCATACCCAGGCTTTCTGGCTACAGCATTTTCCCTATTACACTCTATGGTCTTTCACTTGAGATTTATAGCAGTGCCTTGCACATAGTAGGTGCTTGGTAAATATCTGTTGACTTACTGTTGTCTGAATATTTTCATTGAGAATTTTATTGTGAGAAAAGACAGCTCCCAGAGAGGTTAGGTGACTTGCCCAAGTCCACATGGTTGGTAAGTGAAGGAGCTGGGTTTGAACCCAGAGTTGCCTCTTACACTACATTAGAGTGGGAATGTCCCGGATGGTCTGCGGGAATGTGGGGCCCCATGGCAGCCCCTTGGTGCACTGGGGAGCTCTTGGAAGGTGGGGTGAGGCAGGGCACCTTGATGGGGGTTGTATTCATCATCCTCGATGAGACGGGCCAGCCCGAAGTCAGCAATCTTGCACAGCAGCCGCTCCCCCACAAGGATGTTGGCTGCCCTCAGGTCTCGGTGGATGTAGTTCATGCGCTCCATGTAGGCCATGCCCTCAGCTACCTGGGGGCGAAGGTATAGAGAGATGGGAACACCATGGTTTGCGTGGGGGATCATTTGAAAAACCCACTTTCCAGACTGGGGCTGAAAGAGAGGGGCAGTGCCCTGCCTCAGGTCGCACAGATGATCCAGGGGGCTGGGGCTGCACTTCCAGGGGTAGGCTAGGCGTTTGAGGACACAGGGATTTGTGGAAAATAATAGGAGGGGCTCTGAGAGTTAAAGGCTGTTGTCCCAGTTTACCTGGGCTGCCATGTCCACCAGTTGGGGCAGCCTCAAATCCCAGCCCTCCCGGTCCTTGAGGAAATCCAGCAAGCTACCTGGGGAGGAGAACTCAAAAAATCAGCATCAAGACACTACTCCCAGCTCCAGGCTTGCCTTCTCTCTCTTGGCCTCGCCCCTCTCCATGACTCCTCTCACATAGTTTGACCCCATCCCTTGCTCCCAGGCCTCTCACCCTAGATCCGCCCCCGCTCAGGATTCTGCCAGGTGCCTCAACCCTTCACAGATCTCGCCCAGGCCCTACTCTCACAGACACCCTGATTCTGCCCACGTCTCATTTCTTCTCTTCCTCCATCTTCCCTAGACAAACCCCACTAAGACTCTGCCCCAGATCCTTTCTCATCACAGATCCCGCCTTCACTCGCCCAAGCTCCACCCACCAGCTGACCACCCACGAGGCTCCGCCCCCAGGCCGGGCCCGCCCCGTCTAACTTGGCCCCGCCCCCACTCCCAGCGCTCCTGTGTTTTCACTCATTCCGGCCCCTCACTCGGACCCTGCCCATTGTTCCTCGCCCCATCCCAAGTCGCCACCCAAGTTCCTCCCCCAGAGACACGCACCTTAACTTCGCCCCAAATCCCGCCCTTCCAGACTCCGCCTCATGACCCCGCCCCTCACCGTGGCACAGGAATTCTGTCACGATGTAGATGGGCTCCTCCGACACGACTGCGTACAGCTGCACCAGCTTGTCATGGCGCAGCAGCTTCATGATCTGCGCCTCCGCCAGGAAGGCCTTCGGGGACATGGTGCCCGGCTTCAGCGTCTTCACCGCCACCTTCGTGCTGCCGTTCCACATGCCTGTCGGGCGGAAAGGCTTGTCAGGACCGGCTCGCCGCCGTCCCAAGCCCTCGCCCCTGCCTCGGGCCCCGGCCCCCGCTCCCAGGACCTCCGTACCCAGCCACACATCCCCGAAGCAGCCGGTACCCAGCCGGCGCTCGAGCGCGATGGAGCTGCGGCTGATCTCCCAGGCGTCCTTGGCCAGGCCCAGCGTCTGCGGCTTCACGGTGGTGCAGGCCGCCGTGAGCAGGTGGCACAGCCCATCGTTCACCTCTGGGCAGTGGGGGATTGGGAGGTTGGAGGTCAAAGGCAGACCAGAATGGCCCACACATTTCTCACCCCACCCCAGCCCCCAAGATCAGTTATAAGGAACTAGGACACAGCTGAGGTCACAGGCCAGGGCAGAAGGCAACCTGGTCCACTGAGTAGGTGAACATGTTGGTGCCCAGGGAACGAGGTGGCACCAGAGGGAGAGATGATCCCTGAAAGGATTGGGGCCTTTGCATAAGAGGTGGCCTCCAGCTGGGCCTGACAGGTAGAAATGGATTTGGGAATTCCAGACAAAGGTGTGGACATGAAGCCCTCACCCTTCCACGGACCTATCCTTGGCCTAACCAACCAAAGCAGAAACCAGGCATGGATGCTAACCTTCCCCTCAACCCCACAGCCCATCCTCCAAGTCAGGTCCACTCAGTCTCCTACCCAGCTCAGACATTAGAGGGCATCGTTTGGCCATGGACAGCTTCATGCCTCAGTTTCCTCTGGAAACCTACAGAGCAGGATCTTGGGCTGGGAGCCCGGATATTTGGGTTCTAGTTCTGGTCCAGCCACTACTGCTTTGGGAGCCCCTTCTCTGGGCCTCAGTCTCAGCGGATTGGTTCAGGAATCTGAAGCACACGCCAGCCTTGAGGGCTGCTCTCACCCAGGTAGTGCTGCACCAGCTCCTGTACCGAGTAGAACTGAGCCCTCGTGGTGATGTAGTAGCCACCTGTGTCCAGCTTGCGGATCTTGTAATGCTTCACGTGATCGCCTCTGGCCTGGTCCCAATCCCGGATGGACAGGGAGTAGGCGCCTGTGGGCAAGGGTCACCTCTGGGCCAGCTTTCCTCGTCATCCCCAGTCTGGGAGCCCAGAGAGGCCCACAGGGCTGGGGACTCTGAGGTTGGATGGCCACATCCCCTGAACCCAGTCCCAGCTTTACCTCTGCCCCTCCAACCCTGTCCCAGTCGTGGCCCTGTCCCAAGCCCCACCCCACGGCTCCTAGCCTCCCCCCTAAAGGCTAGGCTTCCCTGTTGTATGGTCAGTGGCACAGCCCCACCTTTGGTGGTCTCGCTCTCTCGAATGAGAAAGGCCCCCCGGGGGTTCCCCGGGGAGAGCAGCTGCCTCTCTGAGTCCTTCCTCCCGATCTTTCCAAAGTACCACCTGTTGGGAGGGCAGGCAAGAGTCAGATACACCCAGTTCAACCCCCAAACCAGCCTCCTGGGAAAAGTCACCTCAGTAGCCAAGATTCAGCCTGATTGGGAGGATCACAGAGAAGGCGAATGTAGAATGCCTGGTACACAGAAGGTGCCCAATAAAGGTTAGACTTCTCTCCACTCTCTGGGTTTCTCTTGAATTTAAATTGCTAGAACCCCGGTCATCAGTGACCTCATCAGGGTCCATCTCACTACCGCTCCTTCCATAGGCTCATTTACAGATGAGGAACTTGAGGCACAGAGAGGGGAACTGACCTGCCCACAGGGCTGGCTGATGAGCTCTACCTGAAATCCTTTGCCACCCACCCTACTTCTTTTCCCACCATCGCAGGCAGTCGCTCAGATTCCTCTCCCTGCACACATCTCAAACCCTTTCCTCATTTGTCGTCCAGATCGACACCCCTTCCTGCTTCTCTTCCCCTCCTTTTTTTTTCCCCCCTCGGCTGCACCTCGTGGCTTGTGGGATCTTAATTCCCTGACCAGAGATTGAACCCGGGCCACGACAGCGAAAGCGCCGAGCCCCAACCACTGGACTGACAGGGAACTCCCTCTTCCCCTCTTTTTGACGGCTGCTGCCCAGCTCTGACTGCTGCTTTTCCTCCACTCTCTTAAATCTGGATGTTGTTCTAAGTCTCTACTTCAACCTCAGACCTCAAGCATCCCTGCTGTCTCTTGGATATTCTTTCTGGGACTGAACTGTAGCCTGAAACCAACTGTGAGAGTACACTGGGAGAGTCGAGGTGACCGTAGGTGTCATAGAAGACTCAGATGTCGTTTGATCACTAAATTGGCCTGTGACCATCTTGGGCTGAATTAAAAGGAGCATAGTTTTCAAATCAAGGGAGATGGCAGTCTCAGTGAACTCTGGGACTGTCAATCCATACCTGGGTACTACGCACAGTTTGGGGAAGAGGGGAAGGCATTGGCGAATAGCGTGTCCAGGAGGGCAGGCAGGGTGGGAAAGGAGAAACTGTTGAAGAACTATGCAGACAGAACACATTCCCAAGTTTTATCAATGCTCTGCCCCCACTCACACCCATGACATTAGCTACATCCTTAATAATTGACGTAATCATAACACCGCTTATTTTGTGTCAGGCTCTGCTGTCATACATATATGTATTCATTTAAGTCTTATAACAACACTGTGAAGTAGGTACTATTATTAACCCCCATTAGACAGACGAGAAAATTGAAATGCCTAGTGGTTAAGCAACTTACCCACAGCCACTCGACTCTTAAGCTGTGCTGCCGGAACAGGAACCCAAGCTGTCTGCTCTAGGGCATGCGCTCTTGACCACGACACTGTTCTTAACCATGACACTGCATGGAGTGCCTCTCTGAACTTCACAACACTGCCGCCGAGATGTGGACCCCCAAACCTCTCATCTTCTGCCTCATCACCTCTCCTCTCCTCCACGCCTCCTACCACCCTCTCCAGATGAAGGCCTCATCCCATTTGAGCTCAGGACCCCGTTCACTCCCATCTGCTCAAGGACACCTCTCCCCCACCGACCAGCCCCCATCAGCAGCCTCTCCATCCCACCACCAGCCTCTACATATGCCCACATTTCTTCCTTCCCCAAAGGAAACCGTTCTAAGCTCTATCCTGCCATCAACATTCTGCTATATCTCTCACCTTCCTTCACTTGAAAAAGCACTTCACACTTGGGTCTCTACTTCCTCACCTCCCACTCCCTCCCAGGCTCTGCTGTCTGGCCTCCACCCCCACTTCACATGGAGAGATCTCTCACCAAGGTCACCCCCACTGCCAAATCCAGTGGCAGCCTCTGACACTCCCTCTCTTGTTTCCTGAAACCTCCCCTCCACCCTCTTGGCTGTTCTGACTTAGCCTGGCCTGGTTTTCCAACAGCTCTTTCCAAAGTTGGGTCCTAGGGCCAATCTCTTTCTCACTCTTCTCCCTCTTCCTTCACTCCCCTGTGCAGCTCTATTTATCATCTCCACTCTGAAGAGTCCTGCCACCCCAGCCCAGGTGTGCCCTCTGCAGGAGCCACAGCAAACAAACTAAGGAGCCTTAGTTCCAATGAGAATAAGATGCCCCTTCCTCTGGGCTAATTCAGGGGCATGGCTTGGCATGGGCTGGGCACCTCGCATACAAAGCACAACTTAATCTAATTGCTGGCCGTCTCTTCCATGTGGGTGTTCCTCTCCACGAATTCAACCTAACAAGCTCGCTCATGTATCTGTGCCTGCTCCTGTGTTCCCCACTTTAGCAAATGGCACCCACTCAGTTCCTCAGGAAGGTTTTGGGTCACCCTGGATTCCTCCCACTCCCCATAGCCCAATGGCAACTCAGTCACCAAGTCCTGGTGACTCCCATTCTGCCGTCTCTCCAATCTTTACTTTTCCCATATATGTATGTATATGTGAGGCTAGATAAAGAGTTTTTATGAGCCTCAGTTTCCTCATCTGTAAAATGGGACAATAATAATATCCATAGTGTTACTGTGAGAATTAAATGAACCTAGATAGGTAAAGTATCTGTCATAGTATCTCAATTACATCAAGATACTCCATAAATGATACTTGCCTGATTCCTTAATAGAATTAATTCTAAGTAATGCCCCCTTCCATCTGTTTAGCACTTTACAATTCTTTTTTAAAGTTCATACACTGCTGTTATCTCCGAGAGGCTGTATATATATAATGCTTAGCAAATGTAGCCAGACTATCTGGGTTCAAATACCAGCTCCACCTACTTACTAGCCATGTGAACTGGGCAGGATATTTAATTTCTCTGTGCCTCAGTTTCCTCATTTGTAAAATAGGATTCTATTAGTTTCTAACTTTGTTAATGCACAGGAAGCACTTTGAATAGTGTCCAGAACATAGTACATGCTAGATAATATTTACTTACTCTTAGTGTCATCATTATTATCTTTTTATCCTCACAAAGATCTTACAGAATTACAGGTAAGGAGATAGGCTCAGAGTAGAGCTGTGACTTGCCCAAGAGGTGGCCTTGAGTCTGGACTCCAGGGTCCTGTCTGTAAGGCTGGCCTCCCCCCCAACCCCTACTTACTCTTCAGCCTGGATGGAGTCCACAGGGGCCACGTAGTTGCTGGGAATGTAGCCAGTTTGTCCAGAGCTGAGAGACCGAGCCTCCCACCAGTCACCCTCGCTGAAGGCACAGAACAGGCGGCGTCGTTGGCACCCCAGCCCCTGGGGCACCATGGGGCCAGGCAGGGTCACGCCGAGGATCAGGTGGACACTGGCCCTGCCAACCCCTCACCTTGGGTACACACCCTCCCCAAGGCTTTCGTCTGTTCTGCCCCAGCCACTGCAGCTGCCCCGGGAGCTTCTCCCTGCTGAAGGAATATGTCTGGGGACATCTGGGCCTCCTGGCTTTCTTTTCTGACACTTCAGCTGGGCTGGGGTTTGGGCGGGCAGTGGACAGCTAACTAGGTCACTTCTCCATTAAAAACCCCTCCAATGGCTATATTTCCTTCTTGATAAAATCCAGACTCCTCAAGATGGCTTAAAGAGCCCTGCAGAATCTGCTCCCACCCACCTCTCCAGGATCTGCTCTCTCTGTTCTGCACTTCATACTTTATGGCCCACCTATACTGAACCACTTGGTGGTTTCCAGAAGTCATCATTTAGTTTCGTTCTCTCTAGTTTCATTCTCTCTCGCTCTCTCTTCCTTTTTTCTCACCCCTTCTTTCAATGTCTATTCATTTTTCTAGTCTCAGCTTAGAAATCCCTTCCAGAAAGCCTGCCCTGATCACTACTACCCTGGAGACCATGGCTGGTGTTCTTTCTGTGCCCGTAGTTCCTCAGGCTTCCCCTACATAGTAGCAACCACCCCGGCCTGTGATTGTCAAGTATCCCTCCCCAACTAGGCTAGAGCTTTCTGAGGACAAGGAGCAGGCAGGATTCCTCTCTGGGTCCTGCTCCCGGTCTAGGCCGTGTCCTGAGCTGGTGGCCTGATCACTTACATGTTGTTCAGGATGTGGAACTTCTCGCCCTTGGCGAAGGTGAGGTCATCCTCTGTTCGGGCCTCATAGTCATAAAGGGCGATGAACAGGGTCACCCCAGTCCCTGCAGAGTCAGGGCTACTCATCAGGGGGCACCACAGGGGCTGCACCCCCAGAGTCCTGTTCCACAGCCAGGCACTACGCCTCCCCACTGCTGCAGTGCACTGGCTCGCAAAGGTCTTTGGAATGCAGTGGATTTCTGCTTTGGACGTGGATTCAGGACACACACCTTCAAGCCCATCCCTCCCCCCTTGGGGGCTCCCTGGGGAGTCGCTTCTGCTCTCCCCCACCAAGCAGACTTCCCACCGGCATCTGTCATCAGAGTCCTTCTCTCAGACTGGGAACAGAACTATGTCTCCCCCTCAGACTGGGGTTTCTGAAGGTAGGGCTGTACATACTCCCTCAGACTGTGCGCTAAAAGCAGGGCCGTGTCTCCCAAATCATAATGGAGGCTCCTAAGGGCAAGTCCAAGTCTCTCCGTCCCCTAGGTCCTGCCAGGGTCCAGTCAGTGCCTGACTCCAGCCCATTGGACTCACCTGAGATGCCCCTGATGGTGCCCCCATTGAGGAAGGCGGGGCTGGCGGGCTGAGGGGAGAAGTTGTTGTAGTTGGGGATATGGGCGAAGGAGGATGCAGGCCGGCCCTGAGTAGGGGCAGGGCCACAGCAGTCTGCAGCCCCGTAGCCCCTGAAGTCCTCTTCCAGGCCACCATCCTCCTTGGGCCCCGGCTCCAACTTCTTGCAGAACACACAGCCCATTCCACGTGCCCTGCTACAGAACGGGGGCATGCTTCACTTGGGGCCCCTGCCAGATATGCCACCCTAGGCACACATGCACGCACGCAGGCATGCAGCTTTCTCTCTCAGGCCTGGAGTAGGGGGTGTCCTCCCTAGTGAGGGATAGAGGTGGGGCCGGGCCACCGTTGCGTCCACCCCCGCAGCTGCCTTAGTGTGTGTGGAGAGAGTATGTGTCTCCTCCACGGGGCTGGTTTTCTGCTTCACGATGTTGCTGTGTTCATTTACATATTTTTGCCTCCTAGCGCTTCAATGTGTTGGGTTTCCGTGACTCCGTCAGAGTGCTCGTGTGTGTATCTCTGAGTATTTGTGAGTTTGCTGGTGTGTGTGTGTGTGTGTGTATGTGCAGCCTTTTGTGAATGTCTGCGTCTGTGTGTGTATGAGTGTGTGTATGTTTATTGCATGTGATGACTCTGTGTGTTCATGTCTGTATGAGTATTACGTATGCATGTGTTTCTGTGTGAGCGTGCATGTGCGTGCCTGTGTGTGTGTGTGTGTGTGTGTGTGTGTGTGTGTGAGACTGTGCATGCAGGTGGGTGTGTGTGAGTGGGTGCCTCTGTATCTGTGTGTCACGTCTGTGTGCATAGCCCTGAGTGGGAGTATTTGTGCCTGTCTGCGTGTGTGTATCTGTGTGTGTAGGTCTGTGTAAGTAGGTGTGCATGTCTCTGTGGGTATGTGTGTGTGCATGTCTATGTATCAATGTGTGTTTGTGTGTAAGTGTGTGTGAGGGCTGTGTGACTGCACCTGGAGCTTCCCTGC
Source organism: Stenella coeruleoalba (assembly GCF_951394435.1). NCBI lineage: Eukaryota > Metazoa > Chordata > Mammalia > Artiodactyla > Delphinidae > Stenella > Stenella coeruleoalba. The sequence continues at coordinate 21,401,443 of NC_137169.1, forward strand.
AGAGGGGGATCAAGGCCATTTCCTGTCGTGGGTCCAGCCTCTGGCCTTTCAAGCTGCCTCATTCCGGCTCCCCCATCTGTTACCTAGCAACAGGGTCCTTGTAGGAGGAGGGGGCTGTGAGGAATTGTGGGGCCCAGAAAAGCCACCCCTACCCCATTTCCTGACCCTGAGAGCCCTCCGTCCCCATTCCTCCCACTCACCCCTCAGGCCCCTACTCCTGGGTCAGTGGGGCTGCGGCATGGTCCTTGGGAGGGGCCAGAGACCTGAAGGCGAGACAGAGGACACGGAAGGTGAAGTCTCTGCCAGTGTTCCTGCAGCCAGATGCCGGCGCCTGTCCTCTCCGGGAAGCCAGGCGGCCCGGGCTCGGCCCTAGCGTGCCTTCTGCCTTCATTTTCCTTCCCACAGCCCCGGCTCACTTATACATCCACCCCCAGACAGGACACGCCACCACACCAGCCCTCTCGCGCTCATATCCACCCGACACACCAACACATAGAGTAGCACCCATGGCAGCGCACAGTGACACACCAGTACTCACAGCGCACGCTTGCATGAGTGTGCTCACCAGCACTGCCACACACCAACACAACTGACTCTCACACGAGCCCAGGCCCTGATGCATGGTAGCACACACAGGCACACACACTCCACAGGCTGCCTCTCAGGCTAACAGACTCGTGCACTCACACACTCGGACCTTTGGGTTAGACTCATGTCTCTAATAGGATTTCTGTCAAGCGCTGCTCAGCTCACTACAGGCCTCTGGTCACTGTCTCCTAACAACAAGCCCAGCCTCCGGGTGCTGCCTCTGTTCCCACCCTGGGCTGGGTAAACCCTGGCAACCCCAGGACTATGTCTGGTAGCTGAGTGCAGGTGGACACCTACCTCCAGAGCTTGTTCTTATCCCCACATCAGGGGAAGGCCCAGGTCAGAAGCCAGAGCCACCAGGGTCCCTTGGGGAACCCCTAAGTGAGCCAAGCCTTTGTGTCCTCTGAGCGACACGGCAGGCAGGTCATTGAGCAAGGGCTCTCCACGCCCCTCCAGAAACTCTGCCACTGCAACACTCAGAGAGGAACTGCTGGGGAGAGGGCTCGGTTTCCTCAGATATGAGATATGAGAGGGTTCACCAACCCAGTGAACCCTGATTTCTCCCAGAGGGGCCCAAGGATCCTTGGGACAGGTGCCCGGTCTTGCTTTTCTCAACTCCCAAGTCCAGTTCCCTTTATGGATAGCCTCCCCCGTCTTCTCTATGGGTCCTGCCCCTCCTACCCAGCACGACTCACCTCTTCCAGGAAGCCTTCCTGGATCCACTGTATCCAGCTGCTTGGCTGATGGCTCTGTCACATCAGTGCCCTGACTCCCACTCTAGACCCGCCAGCCTGTCTCATGCTCCACTGTAACCATTCTCCCGTGTTTGTGTGTGGGGGTGACACCCATGTGGTGAGCTGTGAAGCAGGCTGTGGTTTGAGCCCCAAAATAGGCCCTGTTCACCAAGCCATTGCCGAGGTCTTCACCTCAGGACCCCTCCCCTGGGGTGAAGCCACTGTCTGAAGGGCTACAGGGCTGGTTAGACTCAGGGAGAGAATAGACGTGGAGGTGGGGGGCATCTAGAGCTAAGGCAGGGGATTTCAGGCACTGAGGAAACAGATGGGGGTAAGATGAAAACAAAGGTTATAGGGTGAGAATGGAGGTCTTCTCACAGGAAGACACATTGCACGTCTCAAACAACACAGAGCCCTACACGCAGGTCCACACGGCCCTCCCGACACCTTCTCAGACGCACACACGTCACCTCAGCTACACGCAGCGCCTCACACAGGGACTCTGAGCTCCTCTGTACAGATTCACAGATGCAGACATCTGTGAATACACACACACCTTCAGCCCTCACCCATCTACACACACACACACACACACACGCACGCACACACACATGCACACACACATGCACACACACACACGCACACACACATGCACACACACATGCACACGCACACGCACACACACATGCACACACACATGCACACACACATGCACACACACATGCACACACACAGCCTCTCCCAAAGAATAGCATATGGAGGATTTATAGCACTTCCTCTGTGCCAGCCACTGCATTCAACGCTTTAAATATATATATTACCTCATTTTATTCTCACGACAACTCTACGAGGTAAGTATTATAATTATTGATAAGGCGACTGAGGCACAGAGAGGTTTAGAAACTTGCCCAAGGTCACACAGATGATGTATCCTGGCGTTTGGTTCCAGGATCTGAACCACTTCTCTCCATCGCCTGGTCACAGACACAGATGATTACAGCTATTCCTGCAAGCATGCACAGGTGCACAGAGCCCCCAGAGGGAAACCCAGAGATATATGTAGCTCCCCCATCCCTGAGTCACAGACCCACACAGAGCTCCCCTCTGTAAGAGATACAAACTTATACAACCTCTTGGGTCCCCACTTAGATACAATGCGGCCACTTCCAACAATACACAGGTACCTGTTACCACAATGTTTTCAAATCAGCCTAAGGGGAGCCCAGAATTCTGCACGCCTGGAGTGGAACGTGGGTTCAGAAACTGTCAGCTTCCGAGAAGGAGGCGGAAGGCTCTATGGGCTTAGGGAGAGCCCTGGCAAAGCAGCGGGGGCAGGGGTGAGGGTATCCTGGTAGACTGACTTAAAAGAAAAGGGGAGAAAAGGGCCCTGATTTGTAGCAGTTGCTGATTTCCATGGTGTAAATATTCCCACCATGGCTGATTTCAAGTTACTGAAGTGACTTCCTGAACGCTGGGCTGGAAAGAGATTCGCAGAATCAGCTCCCAAGAGCCAGTACCAGCTAGCTAGCTCCAGCATATCACTGCCAGAAAGAAACAAAGAGAAGAGACAAACAGACAGAAATGAGAGGTAGAGAGACAGAGAGGGACAGAGACGGAGAAAGAGAGAGGCAGAGACAGAGAACTAAAGAGCTAAAGCTAGGAAAAAGAGAAAGGGAGCAGGTAGGGTTCTCTCTGCTTGGCATCTGCACGAAAATAGCCCCCCAGGACTCTGTCCTCACCTAGCTCTGATCTCAACTACCAGCCACCAATTCCTAGGAGGGTAATTTGACTTCCTAAAAGTCTGGGGTGGGGGGGCAATGACTATTAGTTCTAAAATGCTAATTTATTAAACACCTACTCAGTGCCTGACATTGTGCCAAGCAATTCCCATGATTGATCTCATTTAGTGACCCTATGAGGTAGGTTTTATTTTTACCCCTATTTTACAGATAAAGAAGCTGAGTCACAAAGGTGTTAAATAACTTCCCTAAGATTAGCTACATAGCAAGTAAGGGGAAGCTAAAATGCAACCCCAATCAATTTGGCTCCAAAGCCCGTCATAAGCGATGTTGCATTTTGAAGTCCTTGTGAAAGCAATAACGTATGTACCTTAATGAGCACCTACAGTGTGCCAGGCCCTGTGCTACATGCCCTGAATTCTCATTACAGCCCAGCGAGGGGAAGTGACCTGCCCAGGGTCTCTCAGGCAATCACTGATTTTCATAGCTCTTAGAATCTGAATCCAGGTCTCTCTTTTCTCAGCGCTGATCTAGGCTGCCTGCTAACACCAGAAAGTCACTAGCTCAGAGAACGGCTACAAGTGTTCTGGTCGCTGCAGGGAGTTGAGTCTGTTAATAAACATGCCTCTTGAACATCTGGTTGACAGGAGTTGGTTTCCAAAGTCTGATCTGGATCAAGATCAGGTTGTGGATGTCAGAGCTGAGGTCCAGTCCTGGACCATGTTGTTCCCACCTTCAGCATCTCCCTCTGTGTGGTCCTACCCAGCTCTGGGGCCTTGGGTGAATAATGTGAGCCCTCTGAGCCTCAGTTTTTGCATCTGTACCTTCTGTGCAGTTATTGGGAAGGCTCTTGCCCAGTGTGGCTGAGTGAGGCTGAGAAGCATATGCTAGAATGACCCCAGGGACCATTTATCAGTCTACCTCCCTCTTGCGTGTAGGGGGGAAGTCACTTGCTGGAGGTCAAACAGCCAGACAGGGGATTCAAAGCCAGGATTATTAATTTGGGTCCAGAGTTCTGTTCCCGGCTATGCTCTCCAAAGCCTGAGCAGGAGGTCATGCTGTCCCTGACTGGTGAATGTCATATTTCCTACCCAGCTCCTGGCCAACTGATCACACCACCCCTGACATATGGCAGCTGGCCACCCAGCAGGGAACCTGCCTCCCTCCCACCCCTACTCCTGGACATAGGAGCCCCAGGCTCACCCATCTTCCTTGAGGTCCATACTTGTCAACGCCACATCAGGGCTTTGATGGAGACACAGGACGTCCTGTGGGATCTGAAGACAGATTTCGCCTCAAATTCTACCCTGCCTGACAACTAGCTTGAGACATTGGGCAAGTCAGTTCACTTCTCTCTGAGCTGCAGTTCCTTCACCTAGAAAATAGGAATCTAAATCTCTACCTCATGGGGTTGCTTCTGCGCATCAACTGAAGTCAAGCCCCTGAAAGCACAGGGCACTCAGTAGTTGCTCAGTGAACTTTCACTTCTGTTCCCTTCCCTTGGGGAAGCCCCCTCTGAGGCTGAGGGAGGAGGAGCTGCAAGGCTGAGAAGAAAGAGAAGTGCTCTGGGTGCGGCTGGAGGGCTGAGCTGACCCAGCTGCCTGGGGGATTTCACCATAAGGGAACTGGGACTGAACAGCAGCAGGAAACCACCATCCAGCAAGAGTTCCGGCTCCTCCTCAGGGCTCTGGGCTGGCCAGGAGCAGGCCCAAGTCTCAGCCCCGCTGCACACCGTCCCTCGCCAAGGCCTGACACCCCTGATGAATGCTTCCACCCCTCACTGGGACCCTCCACCCCTCACTGGCTCTAGTGCCCTTACTGAGCCCTCATCTCCCTCACTGAGGCCCTCGCCTCTCATAGGACCTCCAACCATCTCGCACCATTCCTGCTTGAGGCCTTACCACCTCCAGCCCTGAACACCCAGGGGCTGAGGCCATACCAGAGTCTGACTCTGCCACCCGTAGGGCCAGGTGCCTGCAGGGGGGAGAGGGGCCACCCTCACTTTCCCCTCCACATGGCCCTGAGGGCGTCAGCTGAATTTCCTCCATTTCTTGTGGGTAAAGGTGGTTTCTCATCTGTTGCTGAAAACCTACTCATTAGCCTCTAAAATAGGGGTCTTGAGGGAATGGAGATTCTTGGGGGATGGGAGCCATGGGTGGTTCAGGGGGAGCTGAGGGAACAGGAGCCTAGATTCCACTGTGTGGCCAGACTTCCCCGGGGTCCCATGGTAGCCCAGCCTGGTCTGCTCTGTGCAGGAAGGGCCCTGGCTCCTCCTTCCCCAGTTCTGGGGTCTCCCTACCCATCCTCCCAAAAGTCTGGCCACTTCCTTTGCCACGTCAGCCCCAGGTGGCTGCAGAGAACACCCAAACACCCACACATATGTTCACATGCCCATGCTCATTCACTCAAAGCCCAAAGCACATCCACAGACACTCTCCACCCTCACTCACCACTTCACATCCACTGGGGAGCAGGTGCCAGCCATGAAGCCCAGGAACCCCATACCTTCTTCCATCACACCCCTCCTCACCCGCTCCCCCCTCCAGAGGGCTACGTGGGATTTGGTAGGGTTCGGGGGGAACGCCGGCCTCATCTCTGGCTACTTCCTTCACCACATCAGGGACGGGATGCCCTGGACTCTGGGTCCCTACTGCTAGCCAGTCAGTCCTTCACTCCCAAACCTCCATCTTCCCATCTTAGAAGTGGGAACACAGCCCTGCTCTCCCACCACCACACACAGATGGAAGGATGCCAAAGGACTCAGGGATCACTGGTTTCAATAAAATGAAGTTTCCATAAAACTCATATTGAACTTTGTATTATTTGGAATTGAGAACGGCAAAACTTGCTGACAAACCAGTGCTTACACCATGAACATAAACACAAAAAATAGCAAAAAAAGGGGGGGCAGGGGTGTGGGGGACATATCTCAAACCTGCTGACTTTCCCAGTATGGGGCCTCAACAGACCCACAAACATTTATTTCACTAGAAGTCAGCTGTGTGCTGGTTCCTGGAGGCCCTGTCAGGCTTCTTGGTCCCGCTCCATGCTTTTGGGAAAGTGAAGGGGTGATAAGTCTTAACCCCTCCAGCACACTGGGCAAAAACTGGTTCTCATGACTGGGGATAAGGTGGGGAATGGGAGCTGGGTAGGGGCAGAGATAATGTCCTACATAATTCAAATGAGGAAAATGAGGCCCAGAGAAGCCCCATAACTTGCCTAAAGTAACACAGCAATCAAGGTCCCAGTCTGGCTAAGTCCCTGAGAATGCAGATTCCCCACCTCAGGATCCCTGAACACTGAGCATCATTGCCTTACTCCTCTGTCCCGCAGGCCGCCCTCGACTGAGGACCCAAAATGGGGGGGGAGGGGAGGGGACCAAAGGGGGCACCGCGGGCGTTGAGTCCTGCTGCAGCCAAGCGCTGGGCTCGGTCTCTCCGCCCTCTTGTTGCCATGGAGACAGCCCCTCCCTGCAATCGCGGTCAAAGGCAGGATTTCCGTCGGGGCGGCCAGCAATTCCCGGATCCCGAGAGGAACGTGGACCGAGACCGCCACCGCGGGCCAGGAGGGGGCACCCAGAGAGGCCCATCCCTGCCGAGGGCGGGGACTTCCCCAGGAAACGGGAACCCACGCCTCCAGCAAGTTGAAGGAGTCCCCTAGCCAACCGGGACCCGCCCACCTGTGCTGGGCGGGAGAGTCTAGGGGGCTGCAGCGTGGCAGCCTCCCCTCCCTTCCCAGCTACAGACTTCGCCCCCAACTTCTGCCGATTCCGGATAGGGGGACTTTCTGGACCACCGGAATTGCGCCCCACGTTCTGCGTCCTCCAGAAATGGTTCTCCTTGACCCCTTTCTGGCAAACTCCCTCACCTGATTCTCCCAGGCCCCCCAAATAGTAGTTCCTCTCTTCCAGACCCCTCAGCTTCTCCCCAAATTCTCGCTTTCAAGGTTCCCAGGCCCTTGTGGGGGTCCCCTCAGTTTCCCTCCCCCGACTCAGCCCCTTTCCCAAATTCTGTCTCTACAGGTTCCCTCCGTTTTCCCCACCAGACCATTTTGGGGGGTCCTTTTAGTTTACTTTCCCCATATTCCCTCATCGCCCTCCCCAAATTTTACCGGTTTCACTCTCCAGGCCTCCTCAGTTTTCCTTTACAGGCTCTTTTCAGAGCGGGGTCACTTTGGCCTTCAACTCCCTCAGCAATCTTCCCCAAGTTCACGTCCCCCCACTCCCCAGCAACCCGGACCCTGGGGCCTAGGGCGGGCTGGGGGCGGGGCACCGCCTGCCCCTCCAGCCCCACCTGACTGCACCTACCTGGTCCCAGGGGACACCGCTTCTGACCGACCCCGGGGCTAGCCAGCCGGGGCTCCCAGCAGCCACAAGTACCGACGGGGGTGGGGGCGAGAAAACTGGGGTGCTGCCCGCCTCTGACCGCCGCCCCCTCTGGGCAGAGAGGAGGAAGCAGCCTCGGACTTCTCTTATTGCAGCCGCAGCGGCGCGGTGGCGGTGGCGACGGGGAGAACTTGCAGTCACGCCCCAGCCCCAAGCCAGCTGCCCGCAGCGGGGAGGGGCCCTCAAATCCCAGGCCCTCCCGCCCCCATTTCCCACCTTCCCCCGGGTTACCGCGGCTCGGCTTTCCCAGGCCTCCCCCTGCACCCTGGCTCCTGTCCCCAGACCTGAATCCCCAGCACAACCTTCCCAAGACCCCCTCCAAAGGGGCAGGTTCCTCACACCCAGAAGCACCTGCTCTTTTAAAATCATGGCATTTGAGGTTAAGAGGGGCTTTTCTCTATCACTGCCCCACCCCCCTTCTGCAGCTGAGAAAACTGAAGACAAGATGCGGACAGACCTTAACCCAAATTCTCACAGCCAGTTGACCTCAGACTGCTGTCACCAGGGCCACTTTGGATCCAGTCACCACACCTTGCCATCCTTGGGGACTGAGCGCCGTGGAGGCAGGGATCTAGGACAGTGGGGAGCAGCAGAAGACCCTTCTCTTAGGAAACTGCTTTTCAGAGGATCAGTCACTGGGCTACACTGAGGAAGCAGGGAGATGTCAAGCCTCCCCCCACACCCAAGTTTTAGAAAAACTGAGTAGCATCTTCTATCATAGTTCCAGCCTTTCCAAGGTCAGGGAAGACCCTGACCTCCCCTCAACCTGGGGTTCAATCCCCCCCCCCCCACCACTATTACTTCTTCAGCCTTCAGCCAGGACCAGGAGAATCCCTCCTGTCTGGGGAGGAAGAGATGTGTGTGGGAGGGCTGTTTGGTGGAGAAGTATGTGTGTTGGGATATAGTGGGGAGGCAGGTAGCGTGTGTAAGAACAGGTGTGTGTGTGTGTGTGTGTGTGTGAGTGTGTGATTGGAGGCAATGAACGTGATGACTGCAATTTTGTAATCAACAACTGGGACACATTATGCAGGCACATGTGCTTCTGTGTATGAGCAGGGATGCGTTTGAATGCCTGTGTGTGTCTGTGCACACGCATGGGCTCACGTGTGTCTCAATATGCTTGCGGGGTGGCAGAGAACAGTGGGGTGCAGGTAAGAATGGCTTTCTCTTAGGATAATGGGAGGAAGGATGGGGGGAGGAAGACACAGGGGAGGAGGTGGAGGTGCAGGGACTTGGGAAGGGTGGCGTCACCCTGGCTGGACATCATCACCTCCGCCATCAAGCACTCCCTGGCTGGCTATTGTCCCACCTGTTCAGTTAACAAACAAACATTTATCATTGCCTGTCAGGTGTCAGGCTTCGGGAGCACAGACATGAAAGAGACTGGTCCCATCCCTGGGGATCCCCCAATCTATCAGGCTCTGTCATTCTTCAAGGGCTGGCTTCTTATCCCCAGCTGAGCACTCAGCATCATTTTCCTGGGGTGTGCGGTGTGGGATATGTTTTCCTCAAGGCCAAGGACTAGACCTGGCTCTTGGCAATGCCCCTGGAGCCCAGGCAGGGCCTGGCACAGAGAGGCAGGTTCTCTGGGTACAGGAGTGCATGGATCAATCAAGGAGCAAAGGAATTAATAGGTAAACAAATGAAAGCCCAATGAAAAAATAAACGACTGAATGTAAGAATTAAAGAATGAATGAAAATATTCAAGAATCAATGAATAAGCAAATGAACAGAACAGAACTGCTTCTGCTTTTTTTTTTTTTTTTTTTTTTTTTTTTGCGGTACGCGGGCCTCTCACTGCTGTGGCCTTTCCCGTTGCGGAGCACAGGCTCTGGACGCTCAGACTCAGCGGCCACGGCTCACGGGTCCAGCAGCTCCGGAAAGACGAGTGGGGCACGAACCCGTGTCCCCTGCATCGGCAGGCGGACTCTCAACCACTGCGCCACCAGGGAAGCCCTGCTTCTGCTTTTAAGATACAAATCAGACCACATAAGTTCCTTGCTTAAAACTCTCTCATGGCTTACCTCCCATTTTGCTTGGAATAACAAAAATACAATTCAATAATAGGGAAGAATAATAAAATCCAAATGCTTTGCCATGACCTCCCAAGCCTTGCGTACCTGGCCCGTGCCCACCTCTTCAGGTCCATTGGGCCATCCTCCTTTTCAGCCGCACTGAAATCCTTTTCAGTTCCTAGACTACATTGACTTTTTGCCTCAGGATCTTCTCACATGCAGTTCCCTCTTCCTAGGACACTCTTTCCTTGGCTTTTCACAGTACTGGCTCCTTTCTATCCTTAACCTCAAGTGCTGCCTCTTCAGAAAAGCCTTCCCTGACCACCTCATCTAAGGAGGTCCCTTTACTCTTGCCCTTGGCACCCAGTTTGTCTCCTTCATGGCAGTTGTCACAATCTAGAACTGAGTATTTCTCAGTTCATTGTTGATCGTCTCGGGGTCTCTCTTGACCAGATCGGGGCTCTGACCTCAAGATATACCTGGCTTCACCGAGGACAGAGATAGGCCGAGTCTATGACTCTCATTCATCCATTCAGAATAACCTGGTGGTTAGGAGCACAGACTCTGGGCTCAGACTGCCTGGTTTGCAGTCCAACTCTGCCTCTTCCTAGCTCTGTGACTTTGGACAAATTATTTTACCTTTCCATGCTTCGGTTTCTTCATCTGTAAAATGGGGAGTCTCTACCTTACAGAAGTCTTGAGAGAAATTGATGAGCTGTTAGACTAGTGCTTGGTACATAGTAAGTGCCGTATAAGTGTTCGCTACCATTCATTCATTCGTTCGATCATATTCAACCTTCCCTGTCACTAGTCTGTGGCAGGCTCAAATAGGAGTCAGGTCCAGTCCTTGCCCTCCATGTGGCACGTGCCCCCCATATGACACAGGAGACAATGGGCACAGGGCAAAGAGGCCACGGGGGGGGCCTCCCCCACTATCCTTAGTGCTCACAGCTCCTGCGCTCGCTCATGTGTTCCTTTAAATCAGTTCTGAAAACTGATACCAAAACCAAAAATCAAGGCCCAGCCAGCTGCTGAGACCTCCCATCCATTTCTCATCCAGCCATCACTCTCCCGCTCTCACTTCTGTTTTCAACTATCTTGGATTCTGTGGTCAGTCGTTATGGTGCCCCTTTGCCAAGCCCCTGCCCTGCCTTGCCGCCTCCGGTGTGCTTGCCTGGAAAGCCCCAGGCCTGCAGCAATCCAACCATTCACCTTCTCTGGGTGAGGAGGAGAAAGCCACCTGCCAGACAGCCAAGAGTTACAGCTCCCAGATTCAAAGGATGCGAACCAGGCCCAGCAACCCTCCGGTGCATTTCTTAGTAAGCTGGCCCTGTGTGTCTGCGCAGATGACCAGTTCACACCCTTTCTTCTGCCCTCCCTTTTCCCACCCTTTTTCCCCCTTCCCCAATTGCACTCTACATCCTCCCACCTTTTTAGGACTTTACGCCTTCTGTAACCTCCTCTCCTGCACCATGACTTTCCCTCTCCAAAGAATTATCCTCTCAGCATACAAACAGGTTCTAGAATTTCCCATTAAAAAGAAAAAAACCCCAAAACCTTCCCTTAGAGAATTTAACATTTATCCTGTCTTTTTAGGAGGAGCTGCGGTTCATTCCTACTTGATGAAGGAAAGCTTTTCTTTGTAGAAGAATGCCAGCTAATACACTAGAGGGAATGTGAGAACTAGAAAAACTCCATGTTGCAGCCTCAAGTAGATGATAATCAATTTAGGCAAGAATTGTCAATGATGCGTTAGTCACTTGGGCTGCCATACCAAAAGCCATAGACTGCGTGGCTCAAACAACAAACATTTACTTCTTACAGTTCTGGAAGTTAGCAGTCCCAGATCAAGGTCTGGCAGGGTGGGTTTCTTGTGGGAGCGCTCTTCCTGGCTTGCAGATGGCTGCCTTCTCAATGTGCCCTCACATGGCAGAGACAGAAGGAACTCTGGTGTATCTTCTTTCTTTCTTTTTCTTCCTTTCTTTCTTTCTCGATACGCGGGCCCCTCACTGTTGTGGCCTCTCCTGTTGTGGAGCACAGGCTCCGGACGCACAGGCTCAGCGGCCATGGCTCACGGGCCCAGTCGCTCCGCGGCATGTGGGATCTTCACGGACTGGGGCACGAACCCGTGTCCCCTGCATTGGCAGGCAGACTCTCAACCACTGCGCCACCAGGGAAGCCCTCTTTCTTTCTTTTCTTATGGCTGCGTTGGGTCTTCGTTGCTATGTGAGGGCTTTCTCTAGTTGCAGGGAGCGGGAGCTACTCTTCGTTGTGGTGCGTGGGCTTCTCACTGCGGTGGCTTCTCTTTTTGGGGAGCATGGGCTGTAGGCACGCAGGCTTCAGTAGTTGCAGCACTTGGCCTCAGTAGTTGTGGCTTGTGGGCTCTAGAGAGCAGATTCAGTAGTTGTGGCGCACAGGCTTAGTTGCTCCAAAGCATGTGGGATCTTCCCGGACCAGGGATCGAACGCGTGTCCCCTGCATTGGCAGGCGGATTTTAACCACTGCGCCCCCAGGGAAGCCCTCTGGTGTATCTTCTTATAAGGACACCTGTCTGATTGGATTTGAGCACCACCCTTATGACCTTATTTAACCTTAACTACTTCCATAAGGGCCCTATCTCCAAATACAGTCACACTGGAGTTTGGGCTTCAACATATGAATTTGTGGCGGGGACACAATTCAGTGCATAGCTGGTGCTAAAAACGCTAGTTGAAAGGTTCTAAAGAGCACAATGTTCACATAATGCTGAAGGAGCCCCGCACAGCTGACCTGGCATTTGCGAAGAGGGTCTCTCTTTTCAATGGAGAGGTCTAGTGGACATCCTGCAACTCACCCCGTAACTGGCATAAGCTGGCAGTATATGCCTCCTCATGTGATGACTATTAGGTATACACCATCAGTATGAAGAATTCTTGCTACAGATGCTTAACCTAAATCCAGTCAGGGGTTAGCAAACCATGGGTCAAAGATGGCCCTCTGCCTGTTTCTGTGCAGCCCCTGAAGTAAAAATGGTTTTTACATTTTTATTTTATTTTATTTTTTGCAGTACGCAGGCCTCTCACTGTTGTGGCCTCTCCCGTTGCGGAGCACAGGCTCCAGACGCGCAGGCTCAGCGGCCATGGCTCACGGGCCCAGCCGCTCCGCGGCATGTGGGATCTTCCCGCACCGGGGCACGAACCCGTGTCCCCTGCGTCGGCAGGCGGACTCCCAACCACTACGCCACCAGGGAAGCCCGGTTTTTACATTTTTAAATGGTTCTAAAAAATCAAAGAAAGAATAATATTGCGTGACATATGAAAATTACGTTAAATCCCAATTTCAATGTCCTTGAATAAAGTTGTAACTGAAACACAGCCACGCTCCATTTGCATACTGTGTATGGCTACTCTCATGCTACGACGACGGTGCTGAGTACTTGCAACAGGGACTGTATGAGCTGCAGAGTCCAAAATATTTACTTTTGGCCCCTTCACAGAGAAAGTTTGCTATCCTGTGGTCTCCACCTAACTTCCAGTTACAAGCGACACCGGGTTTAGAGGAATACGGTAAACGACACTAGAGGGAACCTTCATGCTCACCTATAATGTGGAACATTCTGAAAGACAACTGACTAGGTCATTTAAAACAGTTGTTGTCTTTAAGAAGGAAAAAAGGCAGGATGGGGTCACTGTTCTCTATTAAAGGAGACCAGAGAGACATCATTGCCAAATGTAATGTATAAAATTTGGCTAGATAGTTTTGGGGAAAAAAACAGCTATCAGGGTGTGTATTAGTCAATGTGTTTTTCTGCCTCCTGCCTAGGCTTTCGGCTCCACTAGGGCAGGGCTTTTGTCACCAGGTCTGCCCAGCACATCGATCGTGCCTGGCACCTAGTAGGTGCTTGATAGTCGTTGGTTGAAAACAGGAATGAAGAAAGGAATGAACTTTGCTTGGGGGAGAGGGATGACTCCCCAGGGGAGAGGGTATCTAGTGAGTTCTGAAGGAGAAATAGGAGATTGCCCACAGGTGAAAACTCTGATAGAGTCCCTCCCCCGACTTCCACCCCCCGAGGCTCTGGGATGACACTCCTTCTGGGGACCCAGACAGCAAAATTCTGACCAGCGGGTGCAGCGTCAGGCAGCAGAATTTCAGCTCAGAAGCAGGAAGAACTACGTTCTCAGAATAGCTCAGCAGCAGAATGGTTTGTCTCAGGAATCACCAGGGAGAGCAACAGAGGAGATCCTCATGGACTAGCCTCATGTGTGGGCAGGGGATGGGCCCCCATGGTGATGCACACAAGTCCCACTGCCAACCCTTGGCCCAGAGGTCTCCCCAGCTGGCAGCCTCTCTCTCCTCTTTTCTTGCCCAGGCTCAGCCTTCTAGGCAGGTGGTATTTTCTCCCTTCCCTGACCCTCGAGCACTTCTTGTCAGCACCGCTGGAGGGCGATTGGCACGTTCTGTCTTTTATGAGCAGCAAGTCTTCACCTGGGTAAGAGGCAGGGCCTCTGACGGGCTGTGTGACCTTGAATAAGGGTCTGCCCACCTCTGGACCTCTGTTTCCTGATGTGAACAAGCACAGGGTGGGAAAGGTGCCCTATGAGGCCTATTCAACCTCCAGATGTCTGGCTTGGAGTCTAGTCCTCTTGTCCTCTATGGGACTGGGGTCTCTTGGAGGACAGAGATGGCACTGGCTCAGGCCCCACTGCCAGGACCCCCAGGAACAGACCTGGCTCGTGGAGGGCATCAGGGTGTGGCGCTGCTCTGACTTCTTCCTTGTCAAAGGTAGGATGGACCAAATTTAAGCCCCATAAGTTACTAGCTATGTTTTCTTGGGCCGTGACTTAACAACGCTAAGCTTTAATTTCCATATCAGTAAAACCAGAACTTAATATTTATTTCCCAGGATGAGGAGTAAAGGATATGATGCCTTTGAAAGTACCTCGTACATAGTAGGTGTACAAAAGGCTGTCCGGAGCCAGGGAGGGATGTCTGATCAGGAGTTTTAGAATCTCTCCCACCATCACTGTATACCCTAGTCCCTGCACGCACGTAAGCTGATTGATGCAGGGAGAAATAATACATACTTTATGTCTATGTCTGATGCAGACCTGGCACATAGTAGGCACTCAATAAATACTTGTTAAATGCAAGATTCATTCTCTAACTGCTAGTTCACTGGAGCTTTGAAGCAAACTGGTAAGGGGCAAGAAAAGTATTACTATCTGTTTCAAAGGTAAAGCGACTGCAGCTCAGAGGGGAAAAGTGATTGGCCTAAAGTAACACAACAGAGCTGGCCTTGGGACCTAGCTCCTTCCACTTGCTAACCCATAATTAATATCACCTTCCACGCAGCCACCTCACGGTCAGGGACTTGCTAGGTTCTGGCTACACTCACCCTCACATAAGGGTGACCCAGGGGTGGCACTTGAATAAGCACAAAAAAGGGCAGGTAGCCCCCCAAACCCTCCCCAGGTGCCCAGCTCCACTCCCTGGTGACTCAGAAGCCCTACTGGGTCACTGTGTTCCTTGAACAGAGACAGCTTGGCCTTGGCCTAACTGCCCTTTTATCTTAGATCCATGGAGCCACAGGACAGGTGTCTCAGAGCAGCACAAGGGGGAAACCGGTCGGGCGCTGGAGCTGACTGAGCCTGCGGGATTACTCTGGGCAGCTGACCCAGCCAGGGGGTTCCTGACAAGTTGACCTGGCAAGTCAGTGGTGTGCTGTCCCACAGGGCCTGGGCGCCGCCAACCTTTGGGGACTACTATCATGTTTTGTTAGTGGGGCCCTTAACCTGGGTGGGGGTGGGGGGAAGATTTCTAGAAGGGGACTCTGTTTGGCTGGAGGACTGTGAGGAAGCTGGTGGGGTCATCTCACAGCCTCCTCCCAGCAGGGGTGTTGATGCTGCCCTATGCTGATGTCCAGGAGCCATTTGAGGTCCAGGAGGACGCCTGAACCAGCAGGAGCCAGAGCAGGTACTACCTCTCAGTATGTTCTAGGCAGGCCTGGGGGTCCATCTTTGTGGACAGACAGAGCATTACAGAGGTTTGGGGCTATCAGAGTGAGACTGGAGTGTTACTGAAGGGGCTGGAGGATTTTCACTGGGGGTGGAGACTATAATGGGAGTGAGGACTAGAGTATTATCGTGGGGTGAGGAGTATTACGCGTGTTGGCATATTTCAGGGGGACTGGAGTATTGAACTTGGAGCACACATTTAAAGTTGAGCTGCAGGACTTCCCTGGCGGTCCAGTGGTTAAGACTCCGCGCTTCCACTCCAGGGGGCACAGGTTCGATCCCTGGTTGGGGAAGTTCTGCATGCTGTGTGGTGCGGCCTAAATAAATAAATAAAATTTAAAAATAAAGTTGAGCTGCAGCTTAACAGTGGAGTGCTGTTTCAAAGCCGGGGCTGGAGTACTTCAGAGATGATTGGAATATTGTATAGTGAGGGACTACAGAATTTCACTGAGGGCTGGGTTATTTCAGAAAGTGCTAGAATATTATGGGGAGTGAGGAGGATCTAGAGTATTTCAGAGAGAAGCTGGAATGTTGTAGAGAAGGTTGAAGTCTTCTGGGGGAGGCTGGATTATTTCAGAGGCAACAGGAGTACTTCAGAGGGGGCTGGAGTCTTTCACTGAGTGGGCTGGGATATTTCAGAGATGAGTGAGAATAGTGGTGGAGATGGTATATGGTCTTGGAGGCTGCCCAGAGAGCACCGTTCAGCCCCGAGTCTGCAGTCCAAGGATTCTGGGGTCCCTGGAAGTCCCATGCTCTCTCCTGCCCCTCAGGGCAGGTCATCACCCTCCAGTTCAGCCATAAGCAGCCCTTCAGTATGGGCTATAAGGTGATGCTCGTGACCATGGCCTGGGGGGGGGGGGCAACATCCGCTGTGGCCTCCAAGTCAGTGGCACCAAGGAGAAGCCAGTCCTGATGCAGCGTCCCGTCTGAGCTCTGGGGCTTCCAGATAAGGGTCAGGTTAACTTGGCCATCCCTCTGCCTTTGGGCAGGACTCCTTTCCTTTCCTCAGCAGCCCTTTCTCAAGAATGGGACTCCCAGTTGAAGTGGGGAGCATTGCTGGGCACAGACCCTTCTTCCAAGGGTGTCTCTGCAGTCTACCTGCAGTCCCTCCTGCTTTATGGACGGCTTGCTTATTTCCAGAGTATAGGAGCCCTGTTGGGGTGGAGGAGCTACTCTGCTTCATAGCCTGTGGGACCTGAGGCCCTTGGGGGCCAGGGCGCTCAGTGAGAGGGTGTCAGTAGGTGGTGGGCGGAAGAAAGTGGGCCAGTTTGGGTGGCCCAGGCCCTCAGGGTACAATTCCTATTTGTTCCACCATGCGTAGCGTTAGCGACGCACTGGGCTGTCACTTGGACAAGCAGCAGCTGGACTGTGCCAACTTCTCCAGCTGCCGTCCACACAATGTGTTCACCTTCCAGCAGGTAGTAGCCCGGCAGCTCACTCAACATGGGGCAGAGCGCCAGCCACGCCCCTGCAGAGCACCAGCCCTTCTACCTCCTGTGTGCACACGCTAGCCACACACACACTGCGCAATGAGGTGGCACAATGCTGTGGTTTCTGTGTCAGGCCTGGGGCCGGAATAGCCCTTCTCCGACTGGGCTGCTCTCCATCAGCCTGGCGACTATCCCCTAAACCCCAGCAGGCAGAGGCTCCCTGCGAATGGAGTGACCCTGGGACTGAGGGGTGCTCTCAGCAGTCCCCCAGGCCTTTTCAGTATGGGAGGAGGGAACACAAATATTGTCTCTAAGACAGCTAGGTCAGCCCGCAGGCCTGACATCCCTACCAGAGCAGGGAAATAAGGAAGGGAGGAGGGAACACCCTTTACTGAGCACCTACTCTATGCCAGGCCTTGTTCTAGACATTCTACCTGCATTATCTCCCTGTGAAGTAGAGTCATTCTTCCTGTTAATAGGGATAGAGGCCAGAGAGTTCCAGAGACTCACCCAAGGTCACACAACTAGTGAATAAGTGAAAAACTGGGGTTTGGCCCAGGGTCTGCTTGAACCGATTAACACTGCCTTCTCTCCATAACCTTGACGTTGGCCTCTAGACAAATCCTGACTACTCCATTTACTGACTGGGTAACCTTGAACAAGCTGCTTAAACTCCTGAAGCCTGTCTCCTCATCTGTAAAATGGCTATATTAATAAAGTCTGTAATGTGATGAACTGAGATGAGGCATGTGAGGTGCCCATTGTATTGTGTCACTGAGCACACTAAACGCACAGTAAGGTCAATCTCACTGTCCTTATTTTACAGATGGGGAAACTGAGGCCCAGGGAGGCTGAGTTACTTGTCCAAGAATATAGTGATTCATTGATAGTTGTCCCTTGGCATCTGTGGAGGATTGGTTCCAGGACCAATGAGAAAACTGGAGCACAGAGAGGCTAAATAACTTTTCCAAGATTACACAGCTTCTAAGTAGCTGTATTACTACTACAGCTTCTAGGGCTGCTATAAGAAATTATCGCAAACTGGGTAGCTTAAAACAACAGAAATTTATTCTCTCACAGCTCTGGAGGCTAAAAGTCCAAAATTGAGGTGTCAAAAAGGCTCATTCCTTCCGGTGGCTATAGGGAGAACTTCCGTGCCTCTTTCCTATTTTCAGGTGGTTGCCAGCAATCCTTGTCATTCCTTGACTTGTAGAGGCAGCACTCTAATCTCTGCCTCTGTCTTCATATGTGTGTGTCTGTCGCTGTGTCCAAAGTTTCTTCTTCTTAAAAGGACACCAGTCATATTGGATGTAGGGCCCACCCTAATCAGGGATGACCTCATCTTACCTTGATTACATCTGCAAAGACCTATTTCCAAATAAGGTCACATTCACAGGTTCCAGGTGGACATTTGGTGGGACACTACTGAACCCAGTATGGTACTGGAATGTGTATTTGTACTCAGGCAGTCTGGCTTCTGAGCCTGGGCTCTTAATCACTGGTTGCCCTGCTCCTCAGCAGGAATTTGAATATATAGTTGGCCCTTGAACGACACAGGTGTTTCCACTTATACAGGGATTTTTTTTTTCCCAATAAATATAGTACCTGGATTTTCATTTTACAGATCTTTAATTGTGTGGGGAAAAGTTTGTGTTTGATTAGCGATCACAATCTATGGAATCAAAAGAGTTAGAGTCTGAATCCTGATTCTCTCCAAACTGTTTCCGTTCCTGCCCTTGTGTGAGTCATTTATCAAGTCCTTTGTTTATGAGGCAGAGAGAGCAGTATATGGGTTTTTCCACTGTGCAGGGATTCAGAGCCCCTAACCCCTGCATTGTTCAAGGGTCAACTGTGTATATAATTCTCCCCCCTTTTCCTACGAAAGGTGGGATATCATATATGCTGCTCTGCACTTTGTTTTTTAAACTTAATATCCCTTACAGATATCCTTTCCCCATCTGGACACACAGATCTCCCTTATTCTCTTTCTTAGTTGCATAGTATCCCATTTTATGGATAGACTGTGTTCTACCTAACCTAACACTTACTAATGGACAGTTGACTTGTTTCCAGTCTTTTGCTATTGCAAACAGTGCTGCAGATAATAACTGTATCCATACATCATTTCTCACTTGTGCAAGTATATCCAAAGGATAAATTCCCAGATGTAGAATACCTGGACTCATTTGTAATTTTGATAGATTTTGCCAAAATGTCCTTTTGGGGACCTGTACCAATTTATATTTGCAGGTGTGAGAGTACGGTTTCCTTACAGAAATGCCCACAGAGTATATTATTAAATTTTTGGATTTTTTGCCAGACTGATAAGAAATGGTATCCTAGTGTGGTTTTCCTGATTTTCATTTCTTTCGAGTGAGTTTGATCTTCTTTCTATATCTTTAAAAGCCATTTGTATTGACTTTTCTGCAAACTGTCAGTTCATATCTTATGCCTATTTCTACAGATTGTTGGCCCTTTTAATGGACTTCTGGGAATTCTTTATAAATTAGAGAGATGACCCTTTATCTGTGATCTGAGATGCAAATATTTTCCTTTAGTTTTTCATTCATCTTATGACTTGATTTATATGAGTTTTCCATGAAACAGTTTTTAATTTTATATAGTTGACTTTATCAATCTTTTCTTTTTTATTTATTTATGTATTTAGGTTTTCTTTCTTTTTTTTTTTTTTGGCTGCGTTGGGTCTTCGTTGCTGCGCATGGGCTTTCTCTAGCTGCGGCGAGTGGGGCCTGCTCTTCGTTGCGGTGCGCAGGCTTCTCGTGGTGGTGGCTTCTCTTGTCGCGGAGCATGGGCTCTAGGTGTGCAGGCTTCAGTAGTTGTGGCATGTGGGCTCAGCAGCTGTGGCGCGTGGGCTCTAGAGTGCAGGCTCAGTAGTTGTGGTGCTGGGGCTTAGTCGCTCCGCAGCATGTGGGATCTTCTCTGACCAGGGCTCAAACCCATGTCCCCTGCATTGGCAGGCAGATTCTTAACCACGGCGCCACCAGGGAAGTCCCTATCAATCTTTTCTAATGACTCTTTTTGAGTCATGGTTAGACTTTTCCCACTATGAGATTACAGATTCTTTCCCGTTTTCCTTTAGTGCTTTTATTTTAAATTTATTTATTTATGACAACTAAGTGGCACACAGGCTTAGTTGCTCCGCGACATGTGGGATCTTCCCGAACCAGGGCTCGAACCCGAACTCATGTCCCCTGCATTGGCAGGCGGATCCTTTTTTTTTTTTTGCGAAGGCAGCTCTGTAACTTTGTTGGAGAATCAGCAGTTAGTTCTCATCCACATTAACTGTCTGTAGATTTTTGAAAGTGGTGACAGGTACATAGGTAACCAACGTGCAGAGCTTGTTTGGTGAATCTTCATCTTCATTCCGTTTTCTGGACAACAGCACACGGATACGTTATGGGACATTCCTCATTCCTTTGGCTCAGACAGCTTTGTTGAGCCTGGTGTCAATGCGTACATCTGGAGTTCCCATCTCCTTCATGGCAAATTTCCGTATTTCTTTGAGTGCCCGAGGGGCACGCTTCTTGAAACCCACTCCACGGATGCGCTTGTGAATGTTGATGGTGTATTCTCTGGTCACCACCTCGTTGATGGCGGACCGGCCCTTCTTCTTCCCGCCACCCTTCTTTGCGGGAGCCATCTTGCCTAGCCGGGGTTAGAAAGGAACGGCAGGCGGATTCTTAATCACTGTGCCACCGGGGAAGTCCCAGTGCTTTTATTTTATTTTAATATTTTTTAACATTTAAATCTTTGGAGCTTATCCTAATGCTCCATGTGAGGTAGAGATCTCATTTTTCCCCCAGTAGGCTACCTAGTTGTCCTAGAACAATTTACTAGAGAGTCCATTCTCCACTTTGAGATGACACCTTTATCAAATACTAAATTCTCCTGTGCAGTTGGGTCTATTTCTGGACATTCTAGTCCAGCCCATTCCTTTGTCTCTTCCTGCAACCAAAGCAAGTTGTTTTAATTATTGAGGCTTTAAATATAATTATCTATAGTAGTATGGTTAATGGTGTCTTTTCTTTCTTCATAGTTTCCTGATATTCTTTTCTCTTTCCCCCCCTTTTTTTTTCTCCTGAGGGGTGGGGAACTGTAGGAGATTTCATGGGACTTATACTCCTGTAAGGGAACACACAATAAGCAATACCTGTCATTTGGTAGGGCCAAGAAAAAGATAATAAAGCAGATAAAAGGACAGAAGGCAAGTAGGAAGTAGTATTTAGATGGGCAGTGAGGGAAGCCCTTGGACGAGGTGGAGACATCTGAGTGAAGAGAGGGAGGCCACCTGGATACCTGGGGAAGACATTCCTAGCAGCACCAAGGGCAAATGCAAAGGCTTGAGGCAGAAGCATGCTTGGCAGGTTGAAAAACAGCAAGGCAGCCCGTGCAGCCAGAATAGAGCTCTCAGAGGGGAGAGTGGGAGGCGGTGAGGTAGCTCATGCAGGCCTTGCAGGTCACAGCAAGGACACTGGTTTTTCCTCTGGGCTAGGGAGCCATGGGAGGGGGTTGAGCATAAGAGTGACATGTTCTGACCTCCCTTTTATCGGGATGGCTCAAGCTGCAGTGTGGAGAGCAGACTGCACCGCTGAGGGCAGAACAGGGGAAGGCAATAGGATTGGGGATGGGTGAATGAATTATAACGTGGTTTCCTTGTCAGTCTCTCCCTTTGCAAGGACCAGCACTGAGCTTATTCAGTGACACAGAGTAGGCATGGATAAACATTTGTGGGAGGAAGAAGGGAGAGAGGACAATAGGAGGAGGCAGGAGAGGCAGGGTCCCTTGGGGAATGGCTCTGCAAAGGCCACAGATAGTAGAGGGAGCAGAGGTGATGAGATCCGGCTCCTCAGCAGAGATGGAGGCCAAGCAAATAATTACCTGCCGTTTGGTAGTGCCAAGAAAAAAATAATAAAGCAGATAAAAGGACAGAAGGCAAGTGCGAAGTAGTATTTAGATGGGCAGCAAGGGAAGGCCCTTGGACGAGGTGGAGACACCTGAGTGAAGGGAGGGAGGCCACCTGGATACCTGGGGAAGCTATGCCCTCTCCCACCTGGTGCCTGCCCAACCCAGGATCTGTGACCCCCATGTGCTGCCCAGACACAGCTGCTGAGGCCCCAGTGGGGGTGGGATCCAGCTGTGTGGAACAGGAGCCATGGGACCCTCAGGACTTTATGATGCTTCCGGCAGGATGGGCCTGGTAGCAGGGCAGGTGGACAAGAGACACCAAGCTGAGGGGTAGAAGAAAGAGGTTGGGCTTTGAAGTTTGCCCTGGCTTGGCCACTGTCTCACATGTGACCTTAGGTAAAGAGCATCCATCCAGAGACCCCAGTTTGTGCCTCTGTAAAATGGGAACAGCATCTCCTGCGGGGCTGGCATGGGGTCTGAAGGAGGTAGGAGTCCAGTGCTACTCCTCGTCCAGCTCTTTGGGGTCTGAGTTTGGGGTGGGGGGAAGAGGTGAAGCGTGTCCAGAGGTGTGAGGGGGGAGTGTGGGGCTGTGTTTCTGGGACTTTCCTCGCTGAGGTCAGCGGCCCGAAATAGCCGCGCTTCAGTGAGCGCGTCGAGGTTTGGTCACTGGCTCTCTGCCCCGCCCGCTGCGGGCAGCCGTCCAGCCACAGCGCGGGCCCCTTCCGCTGTCACATCTCCCTGCAGGATGGCGAGAACCTGGCCAAGCGCTCGGCGCTACGTGAACGCGACCTCAGGGGACTCCGATGAGCTGAGGCTGGCGCGGCTGCGGACGGCCTCGCCGAGGTCCACGGGCACGCCTTGCTGCGTTCCCTCGCCTTGGGTCCCACTGCATCTACTCCGACAGCAGTGGCTGTGAGTGCTGCCTGTCGTGGCGCCCGCCAATCAGGGAGCAGAGGCTGACTCCGGGCACGCCTCCCGTGCCGTCAATCATCCGGCCCCCGGAAGCCCCGCCCAGTGGCCTGGCCTGAGAAAGGCCTTGAAGGGCTGGTGGGTGGGGCCTCTAGAAGGATGAAAATAACACCCCTGTGAATCGCGCACTTCATAGCTGACCTGAGAAATACAGGCAGGTGAATAGTTTTATAAGTTTTAAAATATATTTGTTCACTCAGTCACTCGTCCACCCATCCGTCTGTCCATCCAGCTGTCCACCCACTCAACCAAAGCTATTGGACGCCTCTTGTGTGCCAGGCGCTGAGCTGGGTGCTGGCGGTAAATAACGATGAGTCCTGTGCTTGTGCTCAGAGAGCTCAAGTCTAGTGAGCAGGTCTGACAGTAACAAAATGCTTATACCAATCGTGCTGTTATTGCAACCGTGATCAATTCTAGGAACATAAGGTACAGGCTGCTGGAATAACGGAGTGTTTAATTTAGACTGGGGGCTCAGGTCTCTGGAGAAGTTACATTCCAGCTGACTCCTGAAGCAACAAGAGTGTTCCAAGCAGAGGAAAGAGCTTGTGGACAGGCACTGAACTTGGCAGGCTCTTGGAGGGTTCTGGGAAGGGAAAAGAGGCCAGTATGGCTAGAAAAGAGTTGGGGGAGGGGAAGGAAGGTGAGGTAAGACTGTGGAGATTTAGGGGAGCAGGTTATTAAAGACCTTGAAGGCCAAAGCAAGGAAGTAGAATTTTTTAAAAAAATAAATTTATTTATTTATGTTATTTTTGGCTCTGTTGGGTCCTCGTTGCTGCGCGCGGGCTTTCTTTTAGTTGTGGCGAGCGGGGGCTACTCTTCGTTGTGGTGCGTGGGTTTCTCATTGCGATGGCTTCTCTTGTTGCGGAGCACGGGCTCTAGGCACGCAGGCTTCAGCAGTTGTGGCACGCGGGCTTCAGCAGCTGTGGCTTGCGGGCTCTAGAGCACAGACTCAGTAGTTGTGACACACGGGCTTAGTTGCTCCACGGCATGTGGGATCTTCCCGGGCCAGGGCTCGAACCTGTGTCCCCTGCACTGGCAGGCAGATTCTTTACCACTGTGCCACCAGGAAAGCCCAGGAAGTAGAATTTTATGCTAAGTGTGATGGGCAGCCACCGTTGGTTTTGAGGGGGTTGGGGCGGATGTCACTTGATCTACTTTGTTTTCAGATCTTCCTGACTCTATGTGGAGAATAGACAAGAGTGAACACAGGGGGGCAAGAGTGGACACAGGGAGACCCATTAGAAGGACCTTGTAGTTGCCCTCCAGGCCTGAGGGTAGTGAGCTAGATGCTGAGAGGGGGGCCATGTGGGTGGAGACGTGTGAACAGACTAAAGAAATAATTAGAAAATAGAATCTCCAGGCTGCCTGGTTGCTCAGTTGAATGGGGTTGGATGGGTGAGGCAGAAGGAGATTAACATTAAGTTCCTTGACTGGACAGTCACTTATAGAGTCCCCTCTGGGTGCCAGGCACTGTCCTAGTGAGGCTGACTGGGTTTGAATCCTGGCCTGTCACTTGCCAGCTGTTTACCTCGGGGAAGTGATTTGACCTCTCTCTGCCTTGATTTCTTTTCTGTAAAATGAGGATCCTAATAACACCTAAGAAGATTGTGGTAAAGGGACTTCCCTGGTGGTCCAGTGGGTAAGACTCTGCGGCCCCGGTTCAATCCCTAGTCGGGGAACTAAGTCCCACATGCACGCCGCAACTAAGAGTTCGCACGCTGCAATGAAGATCCCGTGTGCTGCAACTAAGACCTGGCACAGCCTAAATAAACAAATAAATATTAAAAAAAAAGAAGATTGTGGTAAGGATGACATGAGTCAATATATGTAAAACCTTGGATCTGGGTGTTTGGGACTGGGTTCTGAAGCTGAGTACTTGGACTTGAGTATTTGGGGCTGAGGGCTTGGGCCTGCTTCTTGAAGTAACCAAGCCCCATTTCTTTACTGGCCTTACATAGAAAATCGAAACAGGATCATATGCTAGCACAGTGGTCCCCACACTTGCCTGTCTGCACATTAGAATCACCCAGAGATTTTTTTTTTAACTGCCGAAGCCCAAGGCTACACCCCAGACCAGTTAAATCATAATCTCTGTGGGTGAGACACAGGTATCTGTATGTTTTGAGGCCTCCAGGTAATCCCCAGCAGCGGATAAGTTTGGGAACCACTCTGGTAGAGAGAAACAAGGAGGCTGCTTTAAAGTAGTGGTCAGGGAGGGCTTCTCCGAGTAGGTGACATTTGAGCGGAGACCCCAGAGTGAAGAAGGAACTGTCACTGGAAGGTCATGGGGAAGGCCTTTGTCTAGTCTCGGTTCCTGCATGCCTGGAGGTGCCTTTGGGCCTACTTCTTTGAGTAACCAAGGTGCCATTTGTTTACTGGTCTTGTACAAATGAACTGCCCCTAACCTGACTCTCCTCTCTGTGGCTTCACAGCACGTGGGAAAGGTGTGACCCTGCCTGTCTGCACTGTCTGCTTCATGGAGACCCCAGAGGGAAAGGAAATAGAAGGCTGCCCTGGGCCACTTCCTAGGGTCTTCCTAGGGCCTTCCTCTCCCTCTGAGCCAGGAAGCCCGCGCTCTCTAATCTTCTGCCCCTCCCTCACAGCCATCTGCTTAAAGGAAGTGGCTCTTTAGTTCTTCACAGGAAGCCACAGGCCTCCTCTGCCTCAGCTCCCTCCGGCTACTGCTGACCCAGGCCCTCTGCTGGCCCAGGTCCCCTTCAAGTCTGGGTCCAGGGATGCCCTCTTCCTGGCATCACCATCTGCTGCCCAGACAAGAAATGTTTGTGTGGAGTGCTCCTCTCATTGCCTTTAAATCCCTGTGGCTCAGGTCTGGAAGCACAGGCTGGAAGTGAGACCTGATTGCAGAGGGTCCTGAATGCTGTGCTCAGGAGATCCCAGCATTGCAGGACTGAGGGTCTGGAAGGAGAGGAAGAGGCAGGCCCTGCAGGGATCCTGAGCGTTGACCACTCCTGTGAGCTTCAGGAGCTCCTGCTGCAGAGCAGGCGCAGGGCCTGAATCTTTTTGGTCTCTAACATCTATGGGGGGCCTGGCCCCAGGGAGGGCTGTTGATCTTGGTGGAGCTGCTGGAGGAGAATTCAGGCTGAGGATTCCAGGCTGGGACTGTATTGCCACCTGGTGGCCACATCCATGCATAGAGCAATGGAATTGTGGGAGGCTTGCCTGGAGAGGGAGTGAGTGGACTTTCAAGGGTCTGGGGGCCAGGGAGGGCCTTAAAGAATAAAAGAAATCTCTAGATAAAGGGATTTTTATCAAAGAGCAAGACACCTCTAACTTGAGCACTTTGGAAAGACATTCTAGGTCTAGAGGAGAGTCTAACACTTCCCTTCCTCTGTTTTATAGACTAGGACACTGAGGTCCAGAGAGAAATGATGATGTCAGAGGACCTCAATGCTGTTTTCCATCAAGTAAGCCACACAGATGGGATCTATTTTTGGGCTTGTGTTAGGGTGTGGTCCCAGAGTGAGGAACTGCCCTGCTAGTTTCTAGCCACCCTCATTTGTGACCAAACAGGCATCTCTCAGCACCATCACCCACCTTAGTCACCAAAGTTGGCACCACAAGGTGGCTTTTGTTAGCTTCCAAAAATAAAATCTCAGAGGACCGGGACCTGACAGGACCCAGGGGATTCAGAAGTCTGTGCTTCAGGCTCAGCAGTTGTAGAGCAGGAAGCGCTCGGAGACTCTGATGTCCAGCCCCCCTGGTTTTGAAAATGAGGAAGCTGGGACTCAGAGAGGGCAAGTAACCTGCCTGAGTGCCCCCCCCGGAGCTGGGCCAGGACTCAGCATTGTGTCTTTCTGAAGGCCATTGTCAAGGAGAAGTCCAAAGGTGATTAGCATGTCCGGACTTGTTGCACTAGTGAATTCTGGTTTGTATTCATCATTCTGTCTCATACTTTGTAGACAAGACAATTGTGGTCCGTGAAAGTTGACAAGGGCCAGGATGGGTGAAAGGAGATGGGAGTGAGGAGGTGGTGACAGGGAGGGAGAAAGGGGGTCATGGATGCTTTGGGGGGCTCCTAGTTTGTACGCTATGGGCTCCAAGTACGTAGGAACTGGGTCTCTTCCACTGCAGTGTCCTTAACACTTGGCACAGTGCCTGACACAGAGTGAGCGCCCAGCAAACCGCTGCAGAATGAAAGCAAAGATTTATCCTGCACAGGCCCAAAGGGATCCTGTGGTAGGCAGAGGATCTCCTTAAAGACAAGTCATTGCCAGTGTCATTCAGCTTGAGAATTGCTGAGGCCTCAGATCTAAAATCTGGGGGTAGAGCTGTCCATTTCTCTCTGGCCTTGACGCTGTGCAAGGCAATATGATGTCTAAGGAGGGTGTTTGCCCCTGGGGCAGGCTGCCCGCTCTTAGGAGGAAGGAAGAACAGGGGCTGTGAGCCCCAGAAAGTAAACCCTGACTCCACAGTTAGAGCATCTCATTCTTGGCTGTTGTTTGGCTCTTTCCTCTTTGCTTCATGCAAGTCCTTAATCATAATAATAACGGACATTGACTGAGTGCTTACTATGTGCCAGCGTCATGTTAAACTTTCTGTTCATTATTTCATCTAATCTCATAACAAAAACCCCACGAGGTAGATGCTATTATCATTCTCAGTTTACAGGGGAGGAAACTGAGGCACAGAGAAGTGAAGGAACTTGTGCCAGGGCATGCAGGTAGGAGATGGCAGGGCGGGTTTGAACCCAGGTCTGTGGGACTCCAGAGGGACATCCCTATCCACTCTGCTCCACTGCCTTATTGAAAACCCAGCCTCATCTGTGCTAGAGAATATTGAATAAAAGGTTAGGGGCCTGTGTTTACTTGACCACAGTGTTAAAGGGGGTTGAGGTCCCCTCTCCGAGGCCTGCATGGCAGTGACAGCGGGTATTATCAAGGGCTCCCCAGGGAAAGAACAAGTGGTCCAGTCCCTCCTTCCCATGAAAGTTGGGAAAGGTAAAGGGACAGGTAGATGGGCGGAGACTAACCTCAGGTTCAATTCTACCCACATATATTGAGCACCTACTGTGTGCCAGGCACTGGGGAGGAGAGATGAATTAGACGCAGTGCCCGCCGTGAAGGGGCTGAGGGATACACGTTTCTGTCTCTGGGATATCAACTCTACAGACTGGGGTGCAGTTACCAGGCCTGGGAGAGTGTGATGCTTGAGACCCCATCCCCTCCTGGGCAGAGGTCCACTCCATCTGCCCCTCAGTGAATGGCCCGAACAAAGGCAGGACTCAGCTGAGGCCCAGTGGTGATTATCAGGGCAGGGGACTCAGCTCAGCTTCCGCTCTTGGACACAAGCTGTGGAGACAGTGTTTGAGGTGCAGATAGTGCTTGCACCACCTGTGTCCCCTCTTCCACAAACACTGCTTCTCTGGGGGCCTGGGGCAAGCCAGCTGAGGCAAACCATTGCCACCTGCAGGGGTGGCGCTGGACCTGGGGATGGGAGCAAGCACGAAGGAGCCTCTTACCCACCTCCATACATTTGTAATCGAAGAAGAAATTCTGGATTAGAAGTGGGGCTGGGTAGGGGAGGCCTGAGGACAGCTGGCTTGGCCCTTTAGTGACCAGCTTTTGTAGTTCACACATGGCCACTTCCCAGGGGTGCAGATCTCTCTAGAAGGCTGGTCTGGTATCGAGGCTGGTACACCCACTCAGACCAGAACCACAGCACGATTGGTGCTAGAACCAGCCCTAGCTTTACTACCAAACAATTTCCAGGGCCTTTTTGCCCTCCCCCTGCCTAAGTCCTGGCACTCTCGTTCACTGAACAGGCCTCCCAAACCTCAGATCCTCCCAAGGGCTTGGCCTTCCCTTCCCCCTCAGAAGGCATGTAGGCTCCGCATGAAAACTGCCTACCCTGTCCCCAGAGTTTTCTGAGGGAAGGGAGGCCTTGTTGACCCCCCAGAAGCTGCTGTTACACCGTTTCCCCAAGACAAATGTCTGGCCTTCTATCCTGCGCCTGAGGGAGACTACTCTAGCACTTCTTTGGAGAATGGAGATCTGGCTTCTCCATCTCTGCCCAATCAGGGAAGTAGTTGGAAACTTCTCTCACCGAAAACAGAAAGAATCTGCCTCCCCAGGAACCCTGAGAAATAGAGCCTGAGCATTCAGGCTGTGACAGGAGTAGCAGCTCTGCTGGGAAGGAGTCCCGGAGGAGGAGATGTCTGCGCTGGGTTATGAGCTTCAGAAGGACATTCTAGGCAGAGAGAACAGAATACGCCGAGGCTCAGAGGCAAAATCAGCTAGTTCTGCCCCAGGAGCTGTGATGGCCTTTGGGGGAAATGCGGGTGGGGTGTGTGGATGAGGCAGCCCAGAGCCAGATCTTGTGGGGCTTCTCATAGCCAGCACGACTCACAGCAGGACAGAGTGTTTTCTGAGAGACGTTTATTCTGTTTTACCTAGGTCATTGCCAAGTGTGAAAGAGGAACCTCTGGACTGCAGCTGGAAAAGGAAGACAAGGAGGAAGGAGGGGGGTCCAGGGAGCTGCTAGCTACTCCTCATCCGCTCTCTCCTTCCCTCTGCTTTCGATTTGCTTGTGGACAGTATAGCCCAGAAGGGCCCCAATCTTGGCCATGAGGGCACTGCCACCGTTAGCCCCTGTAAAGCAAATACAGTTGGTGAGAGAACAACCACCTTATAGCACAGGACTGTTTCTAGCCTTGCCCACACCCTTCACCTCTCACTGCTGGGGTGCAGCCTGGTCTGTGTCTTCCTCTCTGCCCCCTCTGAGAAGGGCTGTGTCCTTTTGGGCTGGTTCTTTGGGCTTTTGCCATCCAGAATTGAGGGAAGATGGAGGGTTCAGAAAGGCAGAGGGGCAGTTGGTCAGGGGTGGTTTTTCTGTAGGATTTTGGACGCCTCAGAGGGGGAGAGAAAAAACAAAAAAGAAAGGGCTGGAAGAAAGAGAGAGAGGTGAAAGCACGTATTTTAGAAGCACCATTCTGTGCTCTGTATCCATCCCCTTCATGATGTTCAAGAAATGCAAGAGCAGGGTTAGTATGAGATTGAATCGGGTCGCTTCACCACATTTCTTTGGCACTCTGGTTCTCTGGGATTGAGGAGACTCATAAAATGTTAAATTGAGGATGTTTATCCTGGTTAACGCATGAGGAAACTGAGAGACTTGTGACTTGGCCAAAGCATTAGTGAAGGCTCTGGCCTTAGAGTCTGAAAACCAGAAGGCAGACTGACTGGGTTTGAATCCTGGCCGTGGTGCTAACTATATGGGAGAATTTGAGTAAATTCCTTAATCCCTGGGTGCCTCAGTTTCCCCATTAAGTGGTGGGGATTAGAAGAAGCCCCACCTAGTAGAGCTGAGTTAGCCTGTGAAAAGGGCTCAGGACAGAAAAGAGGGCCACCTGGGCCGGCCCACACTCACCCAGGCTCTGCAGCGTGGCCACCAGCCCCCCGGCGGGCACTCCGCCCCCGTTCGCCACGGCCGACCAGCTCATCAGCGAGGCAGCCACCGAGTTGGCGGCGATGCCTGTGCTCGTGAAGCCCAGCGCGGGCAGCGCCACGGCCATGAGCCCTGGAGGAAGATGAAGCAGTGAGGGACGCCAGCCGCAGGGCCCGCCCCACCTTCCGGGGCTCCCCGCCCTCCAGACCCACCTCCTCCGACGGCCATGTAGGTCAGCGTGCCCCAGAACCCGGACTCACTTTCTTCTGGAAGGAGAGTGGGCAATGTCCAGTGGGGAGCAGGGTCCCCCTACTCTGTGCCTGATGCTCCGGACCACCCCCGGAGGTGGGGCCACCATCCTCCCATTTCGGAGAGCCTCAATGAAGGGAAGGGACTTTTCCCAGGGCGCTCTGCCTGGTACAGAACTGGCATGAACTCATTTAGGGAGAATGGAAGAATTGACAGAGCAGGGATTCGAATCTGGGACTCCAGCTACAGGGACCCCGCGCCGCGCTGTCCATTGGAATAGCTTCTCTCGTTCAGAGGCACGCCTGGGTCTCGAAACCAGGGATCCTGAAACTCTCCGCTTCTTTATCCCGGAGTCCCCAGGTGCCCCAGGATCCTTACCTGTCTCCTCGCAGCCGCAGGTGTTGAGTAGCAGGTAGCACAAGACGAGCGATACCGCCTTCTGCCGCATGGTGGCACAGCGCAAGGCTTTGTCGCCGTACTTGGGATGAGGGAGAGGGAAGAGACGGTCCCCAGAGCCCTATTGGAGCCACTCCCGCTCTATTGTATTCCCTTTAGATTCGAGGGGGAGTCCACAAAAAGCAGCAAGATGCTCTGGACTGAGCCCAGGACCCCTCTAAGGAGCCGCAGGCTTTCCGTTTCCTCACGGCACCAGCGGGCTGATGTTCCTGCCACACCGGTGGTTATGAGAATTACAGGATGGAATCCTCTCCGGTACAGTGCCTGGCATGCACTGTGCACTCAGCGGAAGTCAGCTAGTATCATTACTGTGGTTTCTGTTTCTGGCTTTGTCTGGTTTTGTCATAAGCAGGATACCTGGGGCTTCTCTGAGCCTGTTTCCTTATCCCTAAGGTGGGCCTATTAATAAAGCCTATTTCGGAGGGTGGCTGTGAGTTTTGCAACCGTTCACCACTATATCCCTAGCAATTAGAACGGTGCCTGTCACACAGAATGTTCTAAACGATGGTTGATGATAGATTTATTCTCCCACTGCATTGAATATTTACAGGCCCCAAACACTGGCTTCACATCAACTTCCTTTCTCACAAAGAAAGCAGAGAGGGGTAAAGGAGCTTGCCCAGGGTCACACAAGGAATTGTGCAGCCTAGACACAAACTCAAGACTGCAGAATCCAAAACCTATGCTCTTTCCATTACACAGCAAAATAGAAACACACTTCCCTTCCCCCACCACAACTCACCTCTAATGTGAACTTTGTCCGCTCAAAGCATTTTCCTTGAATTGAAAACGAACAAAAACCCCAAACCACTTCCCCTCTACTGAGCACTTCCTCAGCACTTTATGGTACAAGGTTATTTATACCCATAGCAACCCCATAAAGTAGGTACCTTTGTTCTAAACCACACGTTATAGATAAGGAAACTGAAGCTCAGAAAAGTAATAATCCCAAGCCTGCTAAACTAGGGAGTAGCAGTCAGGATTTAAAGCCACAATTGACTAATGCCCAAACCCACACTTTGAGTATCTACTTCAGATCACTTCATCTATCCTCAAAGATAAACTCACTGTCACATTAGATTCTGCAATAAAGGGGTTTCAGAAATCGTCCAGTCCTTTGGACAGGTAGCTTGATTCCCATTTTACAGATGAGGAACTAAAGCCCAAGGAGGTGAAGTGGCAGGGTTAAGGCCAGAGACCGCTGACATGGCGCCTATAAGCTAAGTTTCATGACTCTTGGGGTTTTGCAACCCAACCCCCTAAAAGCCCACCAACACATCCCCTCAGTCCACTCTGAGTCCAGGGCACTCAGGGGTGTAGACTCCCTGAAGAATGGGCATCCCGGCTCTCATGGCATGAGCCTCAAGGGCAGGCAGCCTGGCAGAGGTTGGCAGCTTGACACCCACATCTCATAGCTTCTGGGTTTACCTTTGAGGAGAGCAGAGAAGGAAGCTTCCTGTCTGCAGCCTGCTGATAGACGGGAACAGCAGTGAGGTAACAGCTCTTAGGCTTGTTTTTTATAGCTCTTTCAGATTGCCCCCAGGTGGCCAATCCCTGTCAGAGTTTCTAGTTTTGGTTTCCCCGAGCTCTGCGGAATCTTTTCTCTTCCCCTCCAGCTCTGCTCAGTGACAACATCTCTGCTGAGCTGCCTACTGGCCAAAAAGTGTAATTCAAGTCGGAGACTTTCCGAATAGCTAAGAGTATTCAAAGCAGGTCAAACTAGAGTGAGATCCACAGCCCTACTGGGCTTAGTGAAGCCCGATCACCAGCTCCTCCTGGGGCAGAAGGTCTTTCACAGTTTAATTCAATTAATAATAATGCCTACCACTTATTGAGCACTTGCAGCATACAAGGGCCAAGAAAGAGATCCAATCCCACAACAGTCTTGTGAAGTACCAGAACTGTTTATAATCCTATTTTGCAGAAGAGGAGATTAAAACTTGCGGAAATGAAATCACTCCATTCCATTGTTCTCTCAGGCTGGCTGCTTCTGGGTGATGGGCATATGGTAAGACCAGTGAAGCCCATGTTCATGAGGCCATTGTCACATATCCTTTGCCATAAAATGAGTCTTCTGGCTCTGGGTAATGGATTGAGCATTCTTTCAACCTTTGGATGGCGATGCTTGCAGAACTAGAAATGCAAACCATATTTGGAGTACATAATTCCAGTAAGGATGAATCATTGCTTCCTGCAAGGTGGAAGGGGGTTGATACAATTGACCTGCCCACGGAGGGCTGGCTGCCCTCCCTGACCAATGTTTCTATGCTGCTGCCTGCTGCTGGCTGGTTGACTAATTGTTGGCCGTTGTCAGATCAGCCTCGATGAAAGGGAGCCCAAGTTGTTGGGTCCATTCATAGCCTCCATCCTTGCCACTATGGCCACCATTTTATGGGTCTTTTGCAAAGCAACAGGGTGGCTAACTTTAGAGGCTAGCTGACATCCATAAGATGGGACATTTGGCCATCTGGCTGGAGAGCCTCGATGGTCTCTGGTGAGCATTAATGTGAGACACAAGATCTGCATACTTTGCACCCACTCCGATAAGTTCATCTATGTGCCCCTTACCCAGACCTGCTTGTCTCTGAAATTCTGCTCTTTCTCTTTCCATGCCCTTGACCAACTAGCCAAGCCATTTGCCAGTTATTAGGAATTAGTGTATATCTGTGCTTCAGTCATATCTTCCTCCATACAAAAGGAAGGACAAAGTATATTGCTTGGAGTTTTGCCCCAAGGGAGTTTACCGCCGTCCTTCAGGGCTACCCCCACTTGGGGTTGTAATAGAGTGGTTCATTTCCAGCTTGTGCCTATACTGACTTGCATGTAAATTGGCTTCTACTCCCTTCCTCCTTTATCAGTTTGCTATAGGGCACCGTCCATGAGGCCATAGGTATGAATTAAAGGAGAGGTGTCAGATCAACAGAGTTAGATGCCATGGGAGTCTGAGCTGCCTGTTCATTTGATTTACTCATGCCTCTGAACTCTTTGAGCCCAGCCCTGAATGT
Source organism: Stenella coeruleoalba (assembly GCF_951394435.1). Lineage (NCBI taxonomy): Eukaryota > Metazoa > Chordata > Mammalia > Artiodactyla > Delphinidae > Stenella > Stenella coeruleoalba. Next base: position 21,435,335 of record NC_137169.1, read on the forward strand.
ACCACTTCCATCATATTGGATTGCTGCTGTGCCTGTCTGATAACATCTAGCTTTAGACGTACAGCCACCTGACATCTGGTGGTCACATGCTCAGTCACTACTGGGGCCCAGTGACACATCAGAACCTTTTTGTTCAAATGGACCATGGTAATTATGGCCTTACTCCAGAATCCTAGGGGTCCTCACTGCAACTCTCCTATTTGAGCTTTCAGAGACTCCCCACAGAAACTTTATCCACCACAGATTCCTCAAGCAACATTGTATCTGCAGGATCATATAATCCAAAGTGGCCGCATTGCCTGTTTTATGATCTGAACCTGCTATACAGTCCTCTGTTGGTCTGGGCGCCACTCAGAATTGGCAGCTTTCCAGGTCACCTAATAAAGGGTTGGAGAAGTAGTTCTAAGCGTGTCTATTCTGTCTCCAAAATCTAAAGAGGCCCCCCCAAAACTGTGCATTTTTCTAAGAGATATGTGAGGTGAGATAACTTGTCCTGGCATGCCCCAAACCACTGAACCCCTAAAAATATTCCCAGTGTGGCAGGACCATGAATCTTCACGCAATTTATCTTCCACTCCCTGGCAAATATGGTGCTTACCATTTCCTTTTCATGTCCAATGAGCATGACATCATCAATATAGTGGACCAATATGATGTTCTGTGGGATGTCAAGGTGATCAAGTTCCCTGAAGACTATAGATAACAGAGAGCAGGAAAGTTAACAAAGCCCTGAGGGGAGAGAGTGAAGGTGCTCTCACTGTCCTATTGTGATGTAAAGGCAAACTAACTGCCTTTGATCATCTCTTCTCTCGGGTATTGAAAAGAAAGCATTTGCTAAATCAATAACCACACACAAGTGTTCGAGATTGTGCTGATATGCTCCAGTAAAGATACCACATCCAGGAGAACATCTCTGATTGGGGCTATCACATGGTTAAGTTCACAGTGATCTATCCATCTTCTACCTGATCCATCTGTTTTCCTGGAGGCTAGACAGGTGAATTGAATGGGGATACGATGGGGAATCCAAGCTCAGCTAAAGTATTAGATCAGAAATAATACTGCACAAATCAGCTGTAGGGCAGTGTAATGGTTAATTTTACGTGTTAACTTGGCTAGGCCACAGTACCTGGATATTTGGTCAAACGCTACTCTAGATGCTGCTGTGAGGTAGTTTTTACATGAGATTTATATTTAAATCAGTATACTTTGAGTAAAGAAGATTACCTTCCATAATGTGGGTGCGCCTCATTCAGTCAGTTAAAAGCCTTAAGAGCTAAAAAATCCTGACTCTCCCTTGGAAGAGGGAATTCTGCCTGCAGTCTGCCTTCGGGCTCAAGCTGTATTATCAATTCTTCCCTGGGTCGCCAAGTGGCCAGCCTACCCTGAAGATTGTGCACTTGCCGGCCTCCACAATTGCATGAGTTAATTCCTTAAAATAAATCACTCTCTTACTATATATGTACACATCCTATTGGTTCTCTGTTTCTTTGGAGAACTCTGACTAATACAGGGAGTTTCAGGAGCTTCTGCTTGGCTTTTCCTATCATTATAGCCTTTACTCTGCAGATCGTGGAATCAATGAAAGGATTCTGTCAGCTTCTTTGGGACCCATTGGACTTAAACTCCATCTATATCACCTGCGCTCCTTTACTCCCTGCTCTAGCCAGAGAACTCTGTTTTGTGTCAATTCAGACTCCATTTCTTTAACAATCTTTCAATATTCTGAATATTGTCCTTTTTCCAATGCACAGTTATCCTGGTAAATGACAGCAGATTCCTTTGGGGAAGGATTGGAGGAATATTTACTATATATAATTATGGCCTCTGCTGTAGTCAAGGGGTTCTGGCTCTGTGAACTTAGATCTAGAATCTAGATGAGGGACTGTGGTTATCCATTGTAGCAGCTGATGTCAGTCATCTGCTTACCAGCTCCTGATTTTTTAAAAAATATGAAAATAGAGGATCCCCCAGTCAGCGGTCCATCCATTCCATCTCCATAACAACTTGCCATAGATTCCTGCAGATCGAGGCATCCTCATCGTCACTCTGGCCTTGCTGCCCTTGACAGTAATTATATTCACCTGGTCTTGGATGCCGCCTCTGCCATTCTGGAATCCCAACATTAGTATTGATATTAGGGATCCCAATTCCATGGCAGCATCTATTACTCTTAATCCCAGGGTACCCAAAACAGTCACCACTGAGCTACTCAGAAGTGCTGGTGTCCCTTTTATCAGTGAGTTCCTTTTTGACTTAGTGCAGAGGGTGTCGTGTGGGCCCTCCTAGAGAACATGGGTGCTGAGTTCTTAGATCTTACATTCCCACCTCCCTAAACTTTCTGACCTCTTCTTTTTTTTTTTTTAAGTTTTTAAAATTTTTATTTATTTATTTTGGCTGCGTTAGGTCTTTATTGCTGCGTGCGGGCTTTCCTCTAGCTGTGGCGAGCAGGGGCTACTCTTCATTGCAGTGTGCGGGCTTCTCATTGCAGGGGCTTCTCTTGCTGCGGAGCACGGGCTCCAGGTGTGCAGGCTTCAGTAGTTGTGGCTCTGGGGCTCAGTAGTTGTGGCTCGCAGGCTCTAGAGCGCAGGCTCAGTGGTTGTGGTGCACGGGCTTAGTTGTCTCGCGGCATGTGGGATCTTCCCGGACCAGGGCTCAAACCCTTGTCCCCTGCATTGGCAGGCGGATTCTTAAGCACTGCGCCACCAGGGAAGTCCCTGACCTCTTCTTAATACTCTACCAAGGAAGTTCTAGCATCTTGACCTCATTTATTGTAGGTCATCATCCTGCTTTAAGGAACCATCCTTGCAAACTATTAAGATCATATTTCAATCATCTATTGCTGAATAACCACCCACCCAAAACTTAAAGGCTTAACACAACAGCAATTTATTATTTCTCACAATTCTGCAGCCTGGGTTAGGCTCAGCTGGGTGTTCGTACGCTTCATGTACTGTTTGTAGGTGTTGCAGGAGGCACAATGTCCAGGATGTCCTTTTCACTTACATAAATGGCAGCTCAGCTGGGATGGACGGAACATCTGGGGCTGGTCAGGCATCTCTCTTTCTCAGCATGGTGTCTCTTCACAGTGTAAGGGCGTCCGTGTGGTTGGATTTCTTACATGGTGGCTGGCATCCAAGAGGGAGGAAATGGAAGCTGCCAGTCTTCTCAAAGGCCAGGTCTGGAACTGGAACAGTGTCACTTCTACCATATTCTGTTGGTTATGGCAAGTCATAGGCCAGTCCAAATTCAAGGAAAGGAGGAAAATAGACTCCATCTTCTGATGTGAGGAGTGGCATGTACATAGAGGGAAGGAAGGAATTGATGGTGACCCTCTTTGGAAACTACCAGAGACCAGCTCAGGCATCCTTGCAAGCATATGAAAGCCTGACTTACTCAAGTGTGGTCCATGACAATGTATTCCCCATTAGCCAGTCTTATATTCTGCCATGCCTGCCCCCTCACTGCCATGTCTAAAACTCCCAAGATCACTCCCACATATATTAGCCAGGCCTTTCGATTCCTTTGATGTGTAGCTTATTTTTCCTGGGTCAGGACTTAAATCTCCCCACTTAGGATTTGCTAGGAACTGATTCCAGTTCTTTGAGTGTGTTTTGGGAGTACATTTGTATTAAGGAGAACAAATATCTTATGAAGGACCTGTTTCATGTGAGATCATTGTATAGTCTCAAGGAAGTGAGAAACTGTTATTCCTTAGCAAGAGGGCAGGGGCTTCTGCCACCCAGGAGAACTTATGAGATAAAGATTCTTAGGTTTGTCTACCCTGATGTCCCTAGCCCAGGTCTCAGGATCCTACTCTTTCCCTATCAGGGCCTTGACTATGACAGAGGAGGTCTACTGACACTGTACATTTAGAGACCTTTGCAACTCTGCCACTTATAATGTGATTGGCTGTGATTTCTTTTTTCTACACAGCCTTCCCTTCACCACAAGTGAAAGCTTTACTAATTGTGATGCCAGCTGAAGGGCAAAGTTATTATCACTCCATCTACTACCAACAATGAGATTCCTATTGCTTTCACATGGGTGAGAAATTCAACTACAAAATCACACCCCGGAGGTCTGTTTTCTAGGACCTCTTCTGGTACTAAATGTCAACCTATGTTCCTTAGAAAATGGAGCCTGAATCAAAGGTTGTACACTGATGCTTTCTTGGGTGTTACAATCCCAAGGAAGCAAAAGTGAGGGGGAGAACAGAAGTGAAACAAAAAGAAGGAAAGAAATATAAGATCTTACATTACTTAGCTGGCCAGAGCCCCACAAAAACCAAGGCCAGTTGCTCAGTCACATGGGATCTCTTCAAAGAGGTCACATGGAACCATTATGTCTTGAAATAGTCCATAGTAAGGCAGAAGAGTGAGGAATTTATCTGTCATCAATTTTTCATTGTCCAGTCTCATGGTTGCCAACAGGGTCTTAACAGTCTGCCCTTTGGAACCGTGTTAACTCCTTCCACTGGGCTGTTGCTGGGGAAGCCAGAGCCTTCATAAGCCCAGTTGGGTCAGACATGAGTGCCAAAGCTTCTGGTGTTCCTACTGTAGCAGGCTTAATTGAGTTCATGCCAAAGACTAGCTCTTGCCTCCTGATGATGCTGAGGCAGCCAGTAACGTTCGGCAATGAGGCAAGGATGTTGACTGCTGAGAGACATCTAAACTGAATCTGGTACAATTAAGGAAAGACTTTGGCATTTACTTAGAATGAGATGGGAAGCCATTGGAGAGATTTGAGCAGAGGAGTGACATGTCTGAAAAGCTTTCACAGGATCACTCTGGCTTCCCAGGAGGGCAGGGACAGAAGCAAGGGGACCAGTTAGGAGTCAGTTGCAATAATCCAGATGTATCCATCAGGGTTCCATCAGAGAAGCAGAACCATTAAGAGTGGTAAGAATAAGGGATTTATTATACATATTTGATTATATGCAATTATGGGTGCTGGTTACACAGTTTATGTACAGCTGTTGTTTGTGCTTCTGCTGTTGGGTTAGGAGTCAGCAGGGAAGTCCTAAATGATGGGTGTTCTGAAAGACGGACATGAAGTGGTGGAGGGCAAGGTCAAGCTGGCACCCATGAAGATGAACTGGAATCTATGAGGACAAACTAGACCTCCACCCCCGCATTTCTCTCTCCCCACCTCTAAGCCTCCAATTTTGATGATGACCGGCAAGAGAATCTGGTGCCTTTCATCAACACACACCTACCCTGGAGCTGGAGAAGCTGGGGCGGGGAGGGGGTGCTGGAGGAGCTACGGCCCAGCCGCTGTCTTACACCGACAAGGAGAGCCAACAGATCAGTGAAAACATGTATGAACTGCAGCAGCACTTGACCCTGTACTAGCCTTCCAAGCGTAAGCATGTCTACAGCTTCACTTCCACCTCCTAAATCCTGCCTAAATTTCCCTCTGTGGTCAATTCTCATCCAAAACTATACAAGAAAAGGAACTCTGGGAAACATAGTTGCAGCTTGGTTGAGTTGACGTAATACAAAGCCCACCACACCAGATGAGAAATTGAAATGGCTTGGACCAGAGTATTGGCAACAGGGGTGTAAGAAGTGCTTGAATTCTGGAAGTATCCTGACTATCCCTCACTATCTGAATCTATGTGGTTTCTGAGCTTGGATGGTGAGCTCTGATGTGAGAGTGGTCATGTCACCTTGAGTTTGATGAGGGAGAAGCAAACAGGCCCACCACTCACTTCTACAGGGCCTGGGACAATGGTATAAATGGATGCTCACCTACCAGATGTCTAAATATTTAAAAACTCTAAATCAAGACAAAAACCTATTATTTAAGGTATATTCTATCTTCATACCTTAACAAATATAGTTTCATAACAACAAAATGAAAAATATGTATAGAAACCTATGGTTTTTATATGACTGAAAGTCTGTTAAAATGACTGAATATTAGTACATACCTGGGTGTTCTATTGGTGGACTGGAAATACTTGGATGAGGAGTAAGAAAATATGTACACAATTAATAAATTACGTATTTATTCCATTTAAGAAAGAAAAAAAAAAGGAGGCTGGCCTGGCACTCCGAGCTAGGTCATGTTATTGAACATAAATGACCACACAGAATACCAGTCTTAGACAAGATTGCTCTGACACCATGATAAAATGAGACAAAACAAGGCCACTTTATATTTTGTCTAAGCATAGACAACAAGTCAAAATATGAAACAACCCCACCTTAGCTAAAATGAGTGACTGCTACTTCTTACCAATTAGTTTTACCCTTGGGCTAGTCTCTTCCTTCTATAGATCAAACTTGCATCCCCAATCATAGCATTGTCCTTGCTTTCTATCTTTTTTTCTTTTTTAAAATATTTATTTATTTATTTGGCTGCGCCAGTTCTTAGTTGCAGCATGTGGGATCTTAGTTGTGGCAAGTGGATTCTTTAGTTGTGGCCTGTGAACTCCTAGTTGTGGCATGCAGGATCTAGTTCCCTGACCAGGGATGGAACCTGGGCCCCCTGCATTGGGAGTGCAGCATCCTAGCCACTGGACCACCAGGGAAGTCCCTGCCCTTGCTTTCTGACATCCAATCTAGAGCAATCCCTCACTTTCTTAGACCTTCCCCCAAGTCACTCAACCTTAGCCCAGATCCTGTAATAGGTTCTTCCTAACACCCTCTGAGACATCCTATGATTCCCAGTGATGTGTATTCTCCCTCACTGCTGGGAGTTATAAATCCAATTCATTTAACTACAGGTGTGTTTCTGCTGGTCTTTGGCTGAAGGGTACTGACACACCTACAATGTATTTTTCTTGATTTTGTTTCAGCAAAATTACTAATATTTTTTCATAATTAAAAATTTCACATAATTTGTGTTCTCTTGACAGCACTGGAAAACTATAACCTGTGGACCAAATCAGGCCTTTTGCCCGTTTTTGTAAATAAAGTTTTATTAGAACACAGCCACATTAATTCATTTATGTATTGTCTATGGCTGCTTTCATGCTACAATGGCAGAGTAGTTACAACAGAGAATGCAATGACCAACAAAGCCTAAAATATTTAGTATCCCTCCCTTTACAGAAAAGTTTACCAACCTCTGATTTAAAGAATTAAAATTAAAATGTAGGGCTTCCCTGGTGGTGCAGTGGTTGGGAGTCCGCCTGACGATGCAGGGGACACGGGTTCGTGCCCCCGGTCCGGGAGGATCCCACGTGCCGCAGAGCGGCTGCACCCGTGAGCCATGGCCGCTGAGCCTGCGCGTCCGGAGCCTGTGCTCCGCAACGGGAGAGGCCACAGCGGTGAGAGGTCCGCGTACTACAAAAGAAAAAAAAAAAAAAATTAAAATGTAATTGTTTTCAGAATACACAAAATTTGAATATATTTTCATCAAAAGATTAGCTAAAAATTAATATTTTATTATATATTTTAAAATTTAAAAAATTACTTCAAAAGATTTAAATCATATATTACAAATAAAAAAGCAAGCTATACATATTAATATAACATTTTTTTTTTGCGGTACGTGGGCCTCTCACTGTTGTGGCCTCTCCCTCTGTGGAGCGCAGGCTCAGCGGCCATGGCTCACAGGCCCAGCCGCTCCGCAGCACGTGGGATCCTCTCGGACCAGGGCATGAACCCCTGTCCCCTACATCGGCAGGCAGACTCTCAACCACTGCGCCACTAGGGAAGCCCCTAATATAACATTTTAAATCAAAATTTGAAGCTGATATATTTTGTTTTGGTAAAGTTTATCAAATCTTATTTTTTTAAAATAAAACTTTCTACCATTTTAGTATTCAATATCTATCTAAATGCTAATAGAAAGAATTTGCTTCACATATAATCTAGAGCTATACATACCCAGGTGAGTAATAATTGTTTAATTGGAAAACATCCCTTTGCTGCCATGTGCAGCTGTTGTGAATGTTGAGGTAATTTATGGGTACGTCTCATTTGGAATTGAAACTGGAAGAGAAGCAAGAAAATGGATATTGGGCACTACCGGCAAATGATGCTTTGTCATGCAAGGATTTATAACTACATTCATGCTATCGGAGAGGAAGGATTTGGCAGGTCAACCAGTTTGTTGTTTCTCTTACCTAAGCTCTTCCATCTCTCAATCTTCCCCAGACACTGTAGCCGTGTCTGTCCCTGATGTTGGCAGCAACGCAACCTGTAAACTTTTACAGCAATCGACACAGTCAACTTTTGTTTTGAGGACATAGGGCAAGAGATTTTAGAAGCATTCCCCAGGGCCTGAATGGTGCTAGTCCTAGAGCGGATGTTTATGATTACGAGCTGTGCTGTGCCAGTGCTGGGCTTCGGATCCTGGGAGTCAGAGGCACTTGTGTGTTCTTTATTTGATGTGTGTTTGTGATATGCAGGGTCCCCTAAAACACAGGGCCTAGGTGGAAGGCTGGTTGTAGTAGTAAGGGCTCAGATACTGAAGGACTTTTCAAAATAGTTATCTGTGTCTTTTTGGTTTCTGAGTTTGGATAACAGGAGTTCAACTAGTGAGGGATACGTAGCCTTTACTGACTGTCCAGATGTGAGATATGAGAGAAAGAGAGGAGTAAAGGATGACACCAAGATTTTTGGCCCAAACAACTGGAAAAATGGAACTGTTGTTAAAAGAAAGGGGGAGGACTCCAGGACTTTTTCTGCCAGTTCAACTCTACATGAACTAGCCTGTGGAAGGAATCTGGGTGCCTGGATGACAACAGAGAGCACAGCCACCAGACGACTTGAATGTTAGTCCTTAGACCGTGATTGTCAGTTCAGGCTGCTATAGCAGAAGACCATAGACTGGGTGGCTAATCAACAACAGAAATTTATTTCTTACTGTTCTCTAGGCTGTGAAGTCCAAGAGCACGGTGCTGGCAGATTCAGTGTCTGATGAAGACACCTGTTTCCTGGTTCCTGTCTTCTGTGTCCTCACATGGTGGAGGGAGAAAGGGAGCTCTCTAGGGCCTCTTTCGTAAGGGCACTAATCCCACTTGTGAGGGCTTAGCCCTCTTGACCTAATCACCTCTCAAAGGCTCCACCTCCAAATACTATCACACTCAGGATTAGGTTTAAACATATGAATTTTGGGAGGACATATTCAGTCCATTGCAATTATACAAGAGAAAAAGAAGCTTCTATTTCGTTCAAGCCACTGAGTGATTGTTCATTCTCTTTGTAACAGCAGCCTAGCCTTAGGTCCTCACACCCAACCCAGTCCAGGAGCAGTGGAAAAGGAATGGTTGGAGAACGTGACTCCTCATGTTTGAGGGTGGCACCGGGAGCAGTGGAACATTTTCTCCAGTGGCCTTGAGCAGAGTAGGTGTGGCACATATTGCTGGCAGGCATGAAGAGGAGGACACAGTAGCAAGCCACATGGGCAGATGACTTCACACCAGGTAGGAAGGAAGATGTCAGTAAGGACAGATGATCAAGACTAGATATTCCTTACCCTGCTCCATTCCACCTGTGTTTGTGGTTCAGAAGACTCCTAGAACTTAGATGCAGGCCCTGGGAAGTGTGTGGGGAAAACTCTAAATTATTCCTCCTGCTATGCCTATAGGCAACTTTCAACTTATACACTGGATCCCATCCCCACTCACCTACTCAAAGACTTTGCTCCTGCAAGTTTCTCCTCCTTCTCCTGTATCACTAATTTCCCCTTTACTGTCATAACCCCTATTTGAGAGAAAGAGGTCAAACTTCCCTTGACCCCCAGGCCCCCCTTCAATTATTATCCTGTTTTTGTTTTCCACTTTTTCTAAATGCTTCTCTATACTCCCTGACTCCACTGCCTCACCTCTCATTCTCTCTCTTTCTCCTCTTCTCCCCCCATTCTGTCTTTAACCCATCCCAAGCAGGCTTTTCTTCCTGCCAACCCAGTGAAACTGGTCATGTCAGGCTCACCAAACACTCTTTACCACAGGTGATCACTTCTTTCTTGAAGCCATTTCTTCACTTGGCTTCTGAGACTCAAAACTCTCCTGGTTTATGGGGCTTTCCTGGTGGCGCAGTGGTTGAGAGTCCGCCTGCTGATGTAGGGGACACGGGTTCATGCCCCGGTCCGAGAAGATCCCACATGCCGCGGAGCGGCTGGGCCTGTGAGCCATGGCCGCTGAGCCTGCGCGTCCGGAGCCTGTGCTCCGCAACGGGAGAGGCCACAACAGTAAGAGGCCCGCGTACCACACCAAAAAAAACCAAAACAAAACAACTCTCCTGGTTTTCTTTCTTCCTAACTGGTTGTACCTTCTCAGTCTCATTTGCTTATTACCACTCTCTCCTTCCTTCATCCCATCCTCAGTTCCCAATCTATTGTTTGGAGCTCCAGGCCTGTCTTTGGAATTCTTTCTTCACTCTTCCCAGATGATCTCACGGCTTTTGAAACCATCTACATGTTCATGACTTCCAGGTTACACTTGCAGCCCTCGCTGATACTCTACACCCCAGGTCTGTATCTCTAACTGCCTATTCATCTTATAATCATCTCAAAATTATGGCCAAAATGGAAGCTTTGATTTTCCCTTCCAAATTAGCACCTCCATGACTCTTCCCATCTCAGTAAATGCCATCACTTTTTACCCAGTTGCTCAAGCCAAAAACATAGGACACACATCCATCATTCCTCTCTATTGTTCACACCAATGTCCAATTCCTTGGCTGGCCATTTAAGTTCTAGTCTCGAAACTTATCCCATCTTCATGATCTTGGATTTGGTAATAGTTTCTTAAGTGTCACAACAAAAGCACGGGCAACAAAAGGAAAAAATAGACAAATTGGATCGCACCAAAATTAAAAACTTTTATGCATCAAAAGACATTATCTTATTACTCAGCCATAAAAGAGAATGAAATAATGCCATTTGCAGCAACATAGGTGGACCTAGAGATTACCATATTAAGTGAAGTAAGTCAGACAAAGGCAAATATCATATGATATCACTTATATGTAGAATCTAAAAAAATGATACAAATGGACTTGTTTACAAAACAGAAGTAGACTCACAGACATAGCAAACAAACTTATGGTTACCAAAGGGAAATGGGGGGAGGGATAAATCAGGAGTTTTGGATTAACATATACACACTACTATATATAAAATAAACAATGACTTACTGTATAGCACAGGGGACTATACTCAATATCTTGTAATAACTTATAATGGAAAAGAATCTGAAAAAGAATATACATATATACATATATATTATATATATATATATATATATAACTGGATCACTTTGCTGTACACTTGAAACTAACACAATATTGTAAATTAACAATACTTCGATTTTTAAAAATGTTTTAAAAAGACACTATCCAGAGAGTGAGAAAAAAAAACCCACAGAATGGGAGAAAATATTTGTAAATTATATATCTGGGGCTTCCCTGGTGGCGCAGTGGTTGAGAATCTGCCTGCCAATGCAGGGGACACGGGTTCGAGCCCTGGTCTGGGAAGATCCCACATGCCATGGAGCAGCTGGGCCCGTGAGCCACAACTACTGAGCCTGCGCATCTGGAACCTGTGCTCCACAACAAGGGAGGCTGCGATAGTGAGAGGCCCGCGTACCGCAATGAAGAGTGGCCCCCGCTTGCCGCAAGTTGAGAAAGCCCTCGCGCAGAAACGAAGACCCAACGCAGCCAAAAAATAAGTAAATAAATAAATTAAAAAAAAAAAAAGAACTACTACACGTTAACAACAAAAAACAATCGAATTTAAAATTGGGCAAAGGATTTGAACAGACGTTTCTCCAAAGAAGATGTACAAATGACCAATAAGCACATGCAAAGGTACCCATCATTAATCATTAGGGAAATACAAATCAAAACCACAATGAGAAGAGCTCTTCAGACCCACTAGAATGACTATTAAGAAAAATAATAGGAAATAAGTGTTGGCAAGGATGTGGAGAAGCTGGAACCCTTATTCATTGCTAGTGGGAATGTACAATGGTGTAGCTATTGTGGAAAACAATTTGGAGGTTCCTCAAAAAGTTAAACATAGAATTGCCATATGATCCAGCAATTCCACTCCTAGGTATGTATCGCAAATAATTGAAAGCGAGGACTCGAACAGGTACTTGAACATCGATATTCATAGCAGCATTATTCACAGTAGCCAAAAGGTGGACAAAACCCAAATGTCCAACAATAGATGAAAGGATAAACAAAATGTGATATAGACATACAATGGAATATTATTCAGCCATTGAAAGGAATGAGGTTCTGATACATTCTTCAATATGGATGAACCTTGAAAATAAGCCAGACACAAAGGGACAAATTTGTATGATTTCACTTATTTGAGATATCTTGAATAGGCAAATTCATGCAGACAGGGGTTAGAATAAAGGTTACTGGGGCTGGAGGGAGGGGGAATTGGGGAGTTATTGCTTAACGGGTACAGAGTTTCTGTTTGGGATGATGAAAATGTTCTGGATATAAATATATAGATGCGTGGATATAAATAGTGATAGTTGCATAACACTGTGAATATATTTAATGCCACTGAATTATAGATCTAAAACTGGTTAAACTGGCAAATTATACATATTTTACCACAATGAAAGAAAAAAAACTTATCCCAAATCTGGCCACCTTTCACCATCTCTACCTTTTTCTCCTGAGTCCCAGGCATCATCACCTCTGGTCATCTAACTGGTCTCCCTGCTGCCATTCTCATCTCAGATCAGCCAGAGTGATCTTTTAAAACGTAAATCAGATCGCACACTCTGCAGTTCAAAACCGTCCAATGACTTAGCATAACCCTCGAACAACATCCAAACTCCTTATCATGGCCCATAAACCCTGGAGGATATGGCTGCTGGCTGCCTCTCTAACCTATCTCCTACCATTCTCCCTTTCACTGGTCTTGTTACTCGGACATGCCCAGCGCTCCTAGCCTCAGGCCCTTTGCACTTACTGTCCCCTTCCTCTGGAATTCTTTCCCCCAGATCTTCACATGCTTGACACCTTCACTTCATTTAGGTGTCTGCTCATGTGCCACCTCCTCAGGGAAGCCTTCTTGACCATTCTATCTAAAATAGAGCCTTTCCCATCATTCTCTGTCCCTTTCTCCCACTTTATTTTATTTATTTTATTATTTCCCCCACTTTATTTTTTATCAGAGCACTTAGCATCACTTGAAATTATGTTATACGTTTGTTTACTCGTATTATCGCCTGTCTCTCCCCTCTCTGGAATGGAAACTTCACAAGAGCAGGGACTTTGTCATATTCATTGCTGTCCTTCCAAGGCCTAGCACTAGATACTAGATGTGCAATTCATGTTTACTGGATAAATAATATAGAAATTAAATTCAGTTATATGTCAATTATATCTCAATAAAGCTGGGGAAATAATTAACTTTAAAAAAATTAATTAATTTATTTTTGGCTGCATTGCATCTTCAATGCTGCATGCGGGCTTTCCCTAGTTGCGCTGAGTGGGAGCTAGTCTTTGTTGAGGTGCGCGGGCTTCTCACTGTGGTGGCTTCTCTTGTTGTGGAGCACGGGCTCTAGGTGTGCGGGCTTCAGTAGTTGTGGCACGCAGGCTCAGTAGTTATGGTGCATGGGCTTAGTTGCTCTGCAGCATGCGAGATCTTCCCGGGCTGGGGCTCGACCCCGTGTCCCCTGCATTGGCAGGTGGATTCTTAACCACTGCGCCCCCAGGGAAGTCCAATAATTAACTTTTTTAAAAAGAAATTGAATTCAGTTTTTTTTAAGTGTGTTGGTATTTGTTTTCACACACACACTGTATTTTATTTTTACAAGAGATAAATAAACTGACACCAAGCATTGTAAATGGATGACCACAACAAAAGCAACAATGATTGCAATTACCAAACACGAAACACACTCATACTATGTCATAATATTGACATTCACTCCAGTAATCCTCCACTGTAACAGGTCCTTTACTTTGCAGTGAAAATTGATTTGAATATTTTTTTGCCTCTCAGCCCTTGTAGGATTTTTCTTTTATTCAAAAAGAAAGTCACAAAAATTATAATCATCCTCATCAGTTTGCTCAGACCCATGTAATTAATTTTTTTTATCTTGATCTTTTGTTAGCACTTTTATGAATTCATCAGTTTTCCATTAGAGTTCTGAAAATGCTTATTCATTCAGTTCAGCAGTATAGTCAGTTACCAGAAATCTGTACTTGTCAGAGTCTTTTCCATGAATTCCTTGAAGATGAAACCCTTTTATAGGAACATTTTTGCAAAAGCATCAGAGTACACCCAGAACTGTCTGTAAATGACAAAAGACTTTAAAATGACCACGTTAAAGATTTGATGAAAGTTCATAATAATGCAATTGACAAGGAAATTTAGTTATTTCTTAGATATACATTTTAAAGTAATAACTAGAATTATGACTTATAACATTATACCAGAACATATAAGATTTTTAGAAATTTCATGTAATGTCTGAAACATTTATATTAACATATTTCCATACAAATAACCCAAGGAAAGTTTAGTATGTTTTTTTGTTTGTTTTTTTATACTGCAGGTTCTTATTAGTCATCAATTTTATACACATCAGTGTGTACATGTCAACCCCAATCACCCAATTCAGCACACCACCATCCCCACCCCACTGCAGTTATCCCCCCTTGGTGTCCATACGTTTGTTCCCTACATCTGTGTCTCAACTTCTGCCCTGCAAACCGGTTCATCTGTACCATTTTTCTAGGTTCCACATACATGCGTTAATACACGATATTTGTTTTTCTCTTTCTGACTTACTTCACTCTGTATGACAGTCTCTAGATCCATCCACGTCTCAACAAATGACTCAATTTTGTTCCTTTTAGGTCTGAGTAATATTCCATTGTATATATATATCACATCTTCTTTATCCATTCGTCTGTCGAAGGGCATTTAGGTTGTTTCCATGACCTGGCTATTGTAAACGGTGCTGCAATGAACATTGGGGTGCATGTGTCTTTTTGAATTATGGTTTTCTCTGGGTATATGCCCAGTAGTGGGATTGCTGGATCATATGGTAATTCTATTTTTAGTTTTTTAAGGAACCTCTGTACTGTTCTCCATAGTGGCTGTATCAATTTACATTCCCAGCAACAGTGCAAGAGAGTTCCCTTTTCTCCACACCCTCTCCAGCATTTGTGGTTTGTAGATTTCTGATGATGCCCATTCTAACTGGTGTGAGGTGATACCTCATTGTACTTTTGATTTGCATTTCTCTAATAATTAGTGATGTTGAGCAGCTTTTCATGTGCTTCTTGGCCATCTATATGTCATCTTTGGAGAAATGACTATTTAGGTCTTCTGCCCATTTTTGGATTGGGTTGTTTATTTCTTTAATATTGAGCTGTATGAGCTGTTTATATGTTTTGGAAATTAATCCTTTGTCCATTGATTCGTTTGCAAATATTTTCTCCCATTCTGAGGGTTGTCTTTTCGTCTTGTTTATGGTTTCCTTTGCTGTGCAAAAGCTCTGAAGTTTCATTAGGTCGCATTTGTTTATTTTTGTTTTTATTTCCATTACTCTAGGAGGTGGATCAAAAAAGATCTTGCTGTGATTTATGTCAAAGAGTGTTCTTCCTATGTTTTCCTCTAAGAGTTTTATAGTGTCTGTCCTTACATTTAGGTCTTTAATCCATTTTGAGTTTATTTTTGTGTATGGTGTTAGGGAGTGTTCTAATTTCATTCTTTTACATGTAGCTGTCCAGTTTTCCCAGCACCACTTATTGAACAGACTGTCTTTTCTCCATTGTATATCTTTGTCTCCTTTGTCATAGATTAGTTGACCATAGGTGTGTGGGTTTATCTCTGGGCTTTCTTGTTCCATTGATCTATGTTTCTGTTTTTGTGCCAGTACCATATTGTCTTGATTACTGTAGCTTTGTAGTATAGTCTGAAGTCAGGGAGTCTGATTCCTCCAGCTCCATTTTTTTCCCTCAAGACTGCTTTGGCTATTCAGGGTCTTTTGTGTCTCCATACAAATTTTAAGATGATTTGTTCTAGTCCCATAAAAAATGCCATTGGTAATTTGATAGGGATTGCATTGAATCTGTAGATTGCTTTGGGTAGTATAGTCATTTTCACAATATTGATTCTTCCAATCCAAGAACATGGTATATCTCTTCATCTGTTGGTATCATCTTTAATTTCTTTCATCAGTGTCTTGTAGTTTTCTGCATACAGGTCTTTTGTCTCCCTAGACAGGTTTATTCTTAGGTATTTTATTATTTTTGTTGCAATGGTAAATGGGAGTGTTTCCATAAGTTCTCTTTCAGATTTTTCATCATTAGTGTATAGGAATGCAAGAGATTTCTGTGCATTAATTTTGTATCCTGCAACTTTACCAAATTCATTGATTAGCGCTAGTAGTTTTCTGGTGGCATCTTTAGGATTCTGTCTATATAGTATCATGTCATCTGCAAACAGTGACAGTTTTACTTCTTCTTTTATAATTTGTATACCTTTTTCTTCTCAGATTGCCATGGCTAGGACTTCCAAAACTATGTTGAATAATAGTGGTGAGAGTGGACATCTTGTCTTGTTCCTGATCTTAGAGGAAACGCTTTCAGTTTTTCACCATTGAGAATGATGTTTGCTGTGGGTTTGTCGTATATGGCCTTTATTATGTTGAGGTAGGTTCCCTCTATGCCCACTTTCTGGAGAGATTTTATCATAAATGGGTGTTGAATTTTGTCAAAAGCTTTTTCTGCATCTATTGAGATGATCATATGTTTTTTATTCTTCAATTTGTTAATATGGTGTATCACATTGATTGATTTGGGTATATTGAAGAATCCTTCCATCCCTGGGATAAATCCCACCTGATCATGGTGTATGATCCTTTTAATGTGTTGTTGGATTCTGTTTGCTAGTATTTTGTTGAGAATTTTTGCATCTCTATTCATGAGTGATATTGGTCTGTAATTTTCTTTTTTTGTAGTATCTTTGTCTGGTTTGGGTATCAGGGTGATGGTAGCCTCATAGAATGAGTTTGGGAGTGTTCCTTCCTCTGCAATTTTTTGGTAGAGTTTGAGAAGGATGGGTGTCAGCTCTTCTCTAAATGTTTGATAGAATTCACCTGTGAAGCCATCTGGTCCTGGACTTTTGTTTGTTGGAAGATTTTTAATCACAGTTTCAATTTCATTACTTGTGATTGATCTGTTCATATTTTCTATTTCTTCCTGGTTCAGTCTTGGAAGGTTATACCTTTCTAAGAATTTGTCCATTTCTTCCAGGTTGTCCATTTTGTTGGCATAGAGTTGCTTGTAGTAGTCTCTTAGGATGCTTTGTATTTCTGCGGTGTCTGTTGTAACTTCTCCTTTTTCATTTCTAATTTTATTGATTTGAGTCCTCTCCCTCTTTTTCTTGATGAGTCTGGCTAATGGTTTATCAATTGTGTTTATCTTCTCAAAGAACCAGCTTTTAGTTTTATTGATCTTTGTGATTGTTTTCTTTGTTTCTATTTCATTTATTTCTGCTCTGATCTTTATGATTTCTTTCCTTCTGCTAACTTTGGGTTTTGTTTGTTCTTCTTTCTCTAGTTCCTATAGGTGTAAGGTTAGATTGTTTACTTGAGTTTTTTCTTGTTTCTTGAGGTAGGCTTGTAGAGCTATAAACTTCCCTCTTAGAACTGCTTTTGCTGCATCCCATAGGTTTTGGATCATCGTGTTTTCATTGTCATTTGTCTCTAGGTATTTTTTGATTTCCTGTTTGATTTTTTCAGTGATCTCTTGGTTGTTTTGTAACGTATTGTTTAGCCTCCATGTGTTTGTGTTTTTTACGTTTATTTCCCTGTAATTCATTTCTAATTTCATAGCGTTGTGGTCAGAAAAGAAGCTTGATATGATTTCAATATTCTTAAATTTACTGAGGCTTGATTTGTGACCCAAGATGTGATCTATCCTGGAGAATGTTCCATGCGCACTTGAGAAGAAAGTGTAATCTGCTGTTTTTGGATGGAATGTCCTATAAATATCAATTAAACCTATCTGGTGTATTGTGTCATTTAAAATTCGTGTTTCCTTATTTATTTTCATTTTGGATGATCTGTCCATTGGTGTAAGTGAGGTGTTAAATCCCCCACTATTATTGTGTTACTGTCGATTTCCTCCTTTTTAGCTGTTAGCAGTTGCCTTATGTATTGAGGTGCTCTTATGTTGAGTGCATATAGATTTATAATTGTTATATCTTCTTCTTTGATTGATCCCTTGATTATGTAGTGTCCTTCCTTGTCTCTTGTAATATTCTTTATTTTAAAGTCTATTTTATCTGATATGAGTATTGCTACTCCAGCTTTCTTTTGATTTCCATTTGCATGGAATATCTTTTTCCATCACCTCACTTTCAGTATGTATGTGTCCCTAGGTCTGAAGTGGGTCTCTTGTAGACGGAATATATATGGGTCTTGTTTTTGTATCCATTCAGCAAGCCTGTGTCTTTTGGTTGGAGCATTTAATCCATTCACGTTTAAGGTAATTATCGATATGTATGTTCCTATAACCATTTTCTTAATTGTTTTGGGTTTGTTTTTGTAGATCCTTTTCTTCTCTTGTGTTTCCCACTTAGAGAAGTTCCTTTAGCATTTGTTATAGAGCTGGTTTGGTGGTGCTGAATTCTCTTAGCTTTTGCTTGTCTGTAAAGCTTTTGATTTCTCCATCAAATCTGAATGAGACCCTTGCCGGGTAGAGTAATCTTGGTTGTAAGTTCTTCCCTTTCATCACTTTAAGTATATCATGCCACTCCCTTCTGGCTTGTCGAGTTTCTGCTGAGAAATCAGCTGTTAACCTTATGGGAGTTTCCTTATACATTATTTTTCATTTTTCCTTTTCTGCTTTCAATAATTTTTCTTAGTCTTTAATTTTTGCCAGTTTGATTACTATGTGTCTTGGCGTGTTTCTCCTTGGATTTATCCTGTATGAGACTCGCTGTGCTTCCTGGATTTGGGTGGCTACTTCCTTTCCCATGTTAGGGAAGTTTTTCACTATAATGTCTTCAAATATTTTCTCTGGTCCTTTCTCTCTCTCTTCTCCTTCTGGGACCCCTATGTGAATGATGTTACGTTTAATGTTGTCCCAGAGGTCTCTTAGGCTGTCTTCATTTCTTTTCATTCTTTTTTCTTTATTCTGTTCCACAGCAGTGAATTCCACCATTCTGACTTCCAGGTCACTTATCCGTTCTCCTCCTCAGTTATTCTGCTATTGATTCCTTCTAGTGTAGTTTTCATTTCAATTATTGTATTGTTCATCTCTGTTTGTTTGTTCTTTAATCCTACTAGGTCTTTGTTAAACATTTCTGGCATTTTCTCGATCTTTGCCCCAATTCTTTTTCCAAGGTCCTGGATCATCTTCACTATCATTATTCTGAATTATTTTTCTGTAAGGTTGCCTATCTCCACTTCATTTAGTTGTTTTTCTGGGGTTTTTATCTTGTTCCTTCATCTGGTACATAGCCCTCTGCCTTTTCATCTTGTCTATCTTTCTGTGACTGTGGTTTTTGTTCCACAGGCTGCAGGACTGTCTGAATTCAGTTTTTTAAAGTTTTATTTCTGAGTTTGCAGATCAAGAATTTACACCTGCCAATAGAAGGCAGTTTCGATTTTTATCAACTCCCCCCTTCCACCCTGGACCTATACCATCCTCCTTAGCATGAAGATTTTTCTGGAGATTGTGAACAGGAGGCAAGCAGTGACACTCTGGGAGAGCTGACCCCGTTGAAGCTAAGTGTCCCCTCCGTGTACTTCCACGATACTCTAAGCACAGCACAATTCAGTCATCCATTATTCTGTCCATGGTTATTCCCTTTTTGTCCCCCTTTTCTTTTGCTACCATGAACAATCCTGCTAGAAATACCCTTTTTTCCTACTGTTCCCACAGGGACACACCCAACTGCTGTTGCCGAAGACACATGGAAGGAAACTTGATAAAGGGAAGGAGGGATAAGGTTTGACAGGCTAGACATTCAGCAAACAGGTGTGTGTTCAGATCAGTTCAGGAAACATCAGTCACTGTCATCACTTTAGTCTCCCAGTAGCTGATGCCACTGTTGACTGATGTCTCCTGCTCTTCTCTTGGCTTCTGTGAAACTACTCTCCTCTCTGAACTCTCTTGCTCACGGCTCCTTTGCAGGCATCTCCTCATGACAAGATCTCTGTTGGATGGACTTTCTCTTGACTCAGGAAGGGGCACTGCTATCTTCTCTCTCTAGGCTTCCAAGGTAATATCGTCCAGTCTCAGGGCATATATGCTGATCATTTCCCCAGAAACTCTCTTCATCCCAGACCTCTCCTCTAAGAGATATACAGACTAGAGCCGCCACCTACATAATGTCTCCCTCTGGAGGTGTCCCATAGGCATTTAGAACTTACTATGTCAAAAATAAAACTCTTGGGGATTCCCTGGTTGTCCAGTGGTTAGGACTTCATGCTTCTACTGCCAAGGGCCCAGGTTTGATCCCTGATCGGAGAACTAAGATCCCACAAGCCATGTGGCGTGGCCAAAAAAAAAGCAAAGAAATAAAACTCTTGGTTTTGTCTCTGAAACCCGTCCTTCTAGTCTTCCCTTTTGCTGGAAATGATACCATCATCTGCACACAGCTGGGCACATAGACCATAATTTCTTTCTTTCCCTCACCACCCCCTAAATCCACTCCACCCCTAAGTCCTGTTGACTCTATCTTTAAAATATATCCTGACTCTTTCCACTTCTCTCCACTGCAAACTTGTCATCATCACCTCTCACCTGGATGACTGCAATAGCCTCCTCACTGATCTCTGTGCATTTATGCTGGCCCCCTACAGTCTATTCTCCTCGTAGCAGCCAAGTAAATTGTTAAAAAAATTTATATCTGTCACTTGACTGCTTAAAAACTGCCTATGGCTTCTTTCCCATTATACTTCATACGCTGTACTTTGAAAAAAAAATCATATGCGCATCAGGGTCTACAGGCTTTGCACATCTGCCCCTGCTGACTCCTGCCAACCTCTCCACTTGCCCTCTGTCCAACTAAGCCCCAGCTATACTGGCCTCTCCTCCATTTCTTGAAGATGCCAAGAAATATTCCACCTCAAGGTCATCACCTTTCCCTCTGCCCAGAACATTCTTGGCTAAGTCATATGTCTAAGTCCTTCTCAACCTTCAGGCCTTGGCATCCCCTGGCCTTCTCTCTACCCAAGTGACTCCCCCTACCTTCTCCCTATCCCAACTTTGTTGTTTATCCCTGCAGCATGTTTATTCATTCATAGTCTTTGCTATTTAACTGTCTTTGCCACTAGACTGTTGGCTTCACAAGGGCAGGGATCACATCTGTTTTACACACCAGCGTATGCCCAGCGCCTAAGCCAGAGCCTGGCACATAGTAAATATGTAAATATTTGTTGAATGAATGGGTTAATTAGCCCTGCACTGGATGAATAGGATACAGAGGACCCAGATATGGTCTTTCTGTTCCATAATGCCATAATCTGATGCATGAAAAAGAAGTAGATAGGTAATTGCAAAACTGGTAAATAATAGAGACCAGAACTGGAGGCAGTAGAAACATAGAGGGGCCCATACCCCAGTGTGGAGTATGCATGTGAGCAGAGAGGAGGCTGTGTTTCCACGATCGATGGCACCAGCATCTCCCTAGAAGAAATTCAGTTTCACCTAATAGCATTTATTTAGTGTACCAAGTTCCATGTACTGTTTCTTGTTTGTTTGTTTTTAATAGGCCCAAAGTCATACAACTTCTAAGTGATAGAATTGGGATTCAAAGCCAGGCAGTCTGGTTCCCAAACCTGCATCTTTTAAACATTTTTTTAAATTAAATTGTTTATTTATTTATTTTGGCTGAGCCACGTGGCGGCTTGCGGGATCTTAGCTCCCCAACCAGGGATCGAACCCAGACCCCCCTGCAGTGGAAGCGCAGAATTCAAACCACTGGACTGCCAGGGAATTCCCTGCATCCTTTTTTTTAAAAAAATAATTTGAGGTGAAATTCACATAATATAAAATTCATCATTTTAAAGTGAACAATTCAGTGGCAGTTAGTACATTCACAATGTTGTGCAACCATCTATCTAGTTCCAAAACATTTCCATCATTCCAAAGTAAAACCCCTTATCCAGGAAGCAGTTTCCCATTACCCTCCATGTACTGTTTCTGATCCCCACAATGACCCAATTGTACAATTGAGGAAAGAGGCTCTGAGAAATTCAGCTATAGTGAGAAGTTCAGAAGTTCAAGGTTACCTAGCTAGTAGAAATGGAGAAGTGATTTTTGAACCTTTGTTTTCTGACCCCAGAGTCTAAATCTTTGATTAATACGGGTCTTTGGGCAAAGTCACAAGTAGCGGGCTGGATTTGGGTATCAAAGAGAGTAAATTGGGGGGGGCACGGATTTATAAGCCATAAATGCGCCCTCGGTTGTTAAAAAACGCACGTTTAGGTAAAACTGCAATTAGCATCGCTCAGGCGAGCACAGTCAAAAGTAAGAGCAGGGTCTTCCCTGGTGGCGCAGTGGTTGAGAGTCCGCCTGCTGATGCAGGGGACACGGGTTCGTGCCCCGGTCTGGGAGGATCCCACATGCCGCGGAGCTGCTGGGCCCGCGCGTCCGGAGCCTGTGCTCCGCAACGGGAGAGGTCACAACAGTGAGAGGTCCGCGTACCGCAAAAAAAAAAAAAAAGTAAGAGCGGCTATAGGGCAGAGACCTGGAAAGGTCAGCACTGCCGGAAGCTTTGCCAAAGCCTCAACAACAAGTTTGTAATTCCTTGGACAGCCCCTAGATGCACCACGCTGGGACCTGAAGAGGCAGAGTAGCTGGGAGGGTGTGGCTTGCCTTCCTGTGGCCGGACCTAACCAGGAAATGCCAGGGAGTTGTTCGACAGAGAAGCTGAGGGTGCAACTGGATTAGGCACAGTAGGAAGCAGTCCTCAGGCCAATTGCATCCCACTCAGAGTGGGCCTCCTGGGCACGAGTACTCTCAGGGGTGGAGGGCCTCGCCTTAGTACCCGTCTTCTCCTTCCGGGAGGAGCTGTCATCACTCTAGCACCCCTCTTCCACAAAATAGGGGTGCTCTCTCTGGGGCTTCTTTCTTCCTCTCGGGAAGTCAGGGACCCTGGAGGTCCCTCTTTTTTAGGGATCTCAGACAGAGGGCTTCCCTCTAAGTTGCCTCTCACGTTTCCTCTCCTCCCTCGAGTGACAGGGCTGTGCGGGCCCCTCCTACTCCGACGTTGGAGGCGTTTTCTCAGAAGCCCCCATCTCCTTCAGGCTCCGGGTGGCGGCCGAGTTCTAGTTCAACAATGCACCGCGCTCGGCTCAACCAGCTGCGAGAGGGCAACTCCATGGAAACCAAAACATCACAACTCCGTGGAGATATCGCGAGAAGCACGGTGGCTCCAGCGCTGAGAGAGGAGGAGCGAGGGCGGGAACAGAGAGCGAAGTGGGAGGAGCCTAGGCACTTCAGAGTCCCCCGCGGGAGACCTTCCCTCCCAGCGGCGCCCCCTCGTGACTGCGCTTTACATAATCGAGGCCGCGCGCGTCATAAGTGGCGTACTCTAGTCCAGACCGAATCAGAGTCGTAAGAAGCTCCGTGTTCCGCCCCTTCCTCCTTGATAGACGTCAAAATGAACCAGTGAACGGGCGTCCAGCGCCGCCGCGCCAGCCCTGGTCCGCTCGCACACGAGAACCCGCCCGCCTGCCGCAGCCCGCAGCCTGCCGCCGCCAGGTTGTGCTTCAGACTGTCAGATAAAGCGGCGGGCCGGGCCGGTAGGGTTGTGAGCACGGCCCGGGCCGGACATGGCGGCGCTCTACGCCTGCACCAAGTGCCACCAGCGCTTCCCCTTCGAGGCGCTGTCTCAGGGGCAGCAGCTGTGCAAGGTGCGCGGGCTGGGGCGGCAGCCGGGAACTGGGACGCTGGAGGCGCGGCCCAGAGCTCCCGGTTCTGTGGGAACGCCCGGCGGGGTCCCCCGGGCAGGGCGTGGCAGGCCCGCCTAGCTGCGGAACCGCACCCGCTCCGCCGGGGGCTGGCGGGGCACGTGGGGGAGACCCGGGCCGTGTCCAGGCCCCAGCGGCCGGCGTGTCCGGGTGCTTAGCAACAGCGAGGGATTGTTCTCGGACCCCGTGAGGTCGGGGGAGGGGACAGCTGGTCCCCCGCTCGCCCTCGACCAGCCGCGGCGGAGATCCCTTTTGGGCTGGCTTCCTCCCGCGTCGGGGTCTGCCGGGTTTCAAGCTTAGGAACCTCCTGCCCCGCCTGGGACAGAACTCCAGAGTTGGGTGCTGTCTGGGACGATCGTGTCGAACTGGGCGCTTCACGGGCACTTTTCAGCCAGTTCCAGAGTCGGAGGTAGCCAGGCTTTATAATAAAGCCCCACAGTCAAACGCACGAAGCAAAAGGATGATATTTCAGCTTCTAGTTAGTGACCTTCTGTCGTCGCAGTAACCAGCTGCTGATCAGTTTTTACCCCTGAAGGTCCAAGTTCTCTTTTTTTCTTTTAAGTTGTTTCATCTTGCTTTGCCTATATAAATGAATAGAGGGGCTGTGAAGCGACAGTTAAAAGTCACCAAGCCGGCTGGAGAGTGATGTTGAGATATCTCCAGATAATCCAGAGTTTGTGTCTCTGGTATGGCTAACTCATAATTGTGTGTCATCAATGCTTTCAGTGGCCATGACTTTGTCTCTTTTGTTTACTAGGTATGAGAGAACTCAAAAAGTCAAATGTCTGAATGCCTTTTTGGCCTTAAAAAATACATATTTGATTATATGTTTGTATATGTATATATTTATTGATTTTAAGGGAGTTTTATATATGTAAGCAATAATGATTTTAATTCAGTACTTTGATTTCACAAGTGAACCTGCTCAAAAATCACACAGTGGCGGAGGCAGAACTGGACTAGAATCCAGGGCTTCTCATTCCCTAGGTCTGAGGCTTATTCATACCTTTGTTTTACAATTTATGACTAGTTCCATATAAATTCTTACTTAACTCCCACATCAATGCAGGGTGGTGGTGCCAGTTTTACAGACAAAAAAAATTAGTCCCAGAAAGTTTAAGTGACTCACTCAAGCACAGTGGCTATGCTTGGAATAGTACCCAGGTCTTCTGCCTCCTACTGAAGACTTTCCATTTCTGACTGCCTTTTAAAATTATATCCTCATTTCATTTCAGGAATGTCGGATTGCACACCCTGTTGTGAAGTGTACCTACTGTAGGACTGAGTACCAGCAGGAGAGGTACAGTTTTCGTTGACCATGAGCTTTTCCTTTGAAAATCTGTAATCGATTGCATTTCAATATACAGATTTGTAATCAGTTGCATTGTAATATATAGATTTGTAATCAATTGCATTATACACAGATTCTGCCATTTCCTGTTATAACACAATGGAAGTAAAATACACATATTTTTCCCTAGTTATTCATTAATTGCTTAAATTATTAGTTACTTATTTTTCACATCCTTGATAATTTTATATTGTGGGGTTTTTAAAATAAATTTATTTATTTATTTATTTATTTTTGGCTGCATCGGGTCTTCGTTGCTGTGTGCGGGCTTCTCATTGTGGTGGCTTCTCTTGTTGTGGAGCACGGTCTCTGGGCACGCGGGCTTCAGTAGTTGGGGCTCGCTGGCTTCAGTAGTTGGGGCTCACTGGCTTCAGTAGTTGGGGCTCGCGGGCTCTAGAGCGCAGGCTCAGTAGTTGTGGCCCATGGGCTTAGTTGCTCCGCGGCATGTGGCATCTTCCTGGACCAGGGATCAAACCCGTGTCCCAGGGAAGCCCTGTATTATGGTTTTGACATTTTTGACACTAAGAAACCAATCCCACAACAGTAAAACATGAGCCTTGTGCTCTAGTATATTTATATGCAGAGTTTGGAGAACTTATAAGCCAAAAGAAGATACTTTTGAAAATGTGACAATCTGATAAAGAGTTTGTTAGCCCTAGTCACATTTGAAAAAACTCACTTGCCTTTACACTTGCCTTGTGTGAATCTCATTTTGAAAAGTGTGAAAAATATTTAGGTGTGAATGAACACACATCTTTGGGGGACTTTTTAATAGCAGCAAAGTGGTTTATTGGTATAGTAAGTTAAACTTTTGGGGAACCGTGGCTGTAGGTAATATTGCCTTAAGCAGGATGGGGTCTGTTTGCCAGCTCACACATGGACCCAGAAGCCTAATTTTGGTCAGCTTCATTTCAATTCTAGGAATATTTTCCCTGATATTTCGTTATGTATATTTTCAAAGAAAAAAAAGCTAAAAAAACTAGATAGTAAACACTCATCTACCCACTACTTAGATTCTACAATTTACACTTACTACTTTTGCATCTATCCATCTCTCTATCCATCAGTGTATTAATCCATCTTATTTGTGATGCAGTTTAAAGTTGGGGACATCAGTGTACTTGACCCTAAACACTTCAGCATGCATATCATTAACTTAGAGTTCAATATTTGTTTATGGTTTTTAAATTTTTTTAGAGGTAAAATTTGCACACATTGAAATGCTCAAATCTTAAGTGCATCATTCAATGAGTTTTACAAACAGTATATATCTGTGTAACCCTAAACCCCATCAAAATATAAAACATTTCTATCACCCCAGAGATTCTAACCCCAACCCAGTCAGTCCCCACCCTCCTTGCTTTTTCCAAGCAACTACTGTTCTGATTTTCCTTTCCACCATAGATTAGTTTTACCTGTTCTAGAACTTCATGTAAATGGAGACACACAGAATATACTCTGGAAGGTTTATATTTTAGCTTTTACATTTAGGCCTATGATCCCTTTCAAATTTATTTCTGTGTGTAGGGTGAGCTTTGAAGTATAACCCTTAATTCACACCATACATAAAAATTAATTCAAGATGGATTATAGAAATAGGTTTTTTTGCATTTTTTCTAAAATGTCAAGAGCATTTGTATATATTGATATATATGTCCCACTCCTTGAGTAATAAATCTAAAATAAACCCAAATGTTCAACATCACAGAATCACTGATGCTAATCCTCTTTCTAGAGGTCTCTTTCAATGTACTTCACTTCCTGAACTGCCTTTTTTTTTTCTTTTTGGCCACCCCGTGGCTTGTTGGATCTTAGTTCCCCACTAGGGATTGAACCCGGGCCACGGCAGTGGAAGTGCTGAGACCTAACCACTAGACCCCACTGGACCACCAGGGAAGTCCCTGAACTGCCTTTTTAAAATGGCAGAAAATTGCCCTGGGAAATATTTTGTTTGAATATCTCATTTTAATTTAATGATTTTTACTTTGAGGTTTTTCTTTTGTCTTTTAAGTTTGTAGTCACTTTGATAGGAACTGTATGGGAAAAAAATCACAAAGTAACAATATACTGGATTTTTATGTGATTTTGTTTTTAGCCCCCAAATATTGTTTAAACTGTTGTTAAACATGAAGCATTCGTTTGTACCTCCCTTTGTGAAGGGTTAGACTTTATTTGAAGATAATATTTTTTCCCCAAGGCAGTTTATCAGTTTAGGCATGTAGGTAATATTATGACTTGGATCTTCACAAGGGAAAGGGCGTGTTTATTTTTGTCAGTGCTTAGCTCTTAGAGAAATTGGAAATATTGAAAAAATATTTGGTGTTAGCATCTATTTCCCCACATCAGGGATTTTCACATACTTTTACTTATAGAGGAGAACATAGAGTAAGGTCAACATGGATAGAGTCTCTGAGCTTATATCCCAAACACAAATACTTTACTCCTCATCTCGAATTTCTCAGCTGCTCATCTGAATTGAGGAGAATTAATTTCTTTTTTGCTAGTCCATTTTGGTCTAACATAATATTCTTTTCAGGGTCCTTTGCATATCTGATAATTTTACTTAGTGGTACTTGGAGATGTCATAATCATAAATAACTCACTCTTCATTTTAACCAAAGCCTCCTTGTATTTGAGCTAATAAAATTTATAACTACAGAATAATTAAAAGAGTTACTGGCCAGATACTCACCCTTCAGTTAATCAAATGTCCAAACCATATTCCACCTTGGCACTTAGTAAGGAACAAATTCCTTGGACTTAAGGAAGAATCAGTTTTCAAATGTTGTAGGTAAAACGATTTTTTTCTTATAAAGCCTTGTGTCTCTTTCTTCCTTAACAGTAAAACCAATACAATATGCAAGAAATGTGCTCAGAATGTGCAGTTGTATGGAACGGTAAGTAGGGTTTCTCTGTACCTAACAGTCAGGTCTCTTGGGACCGTACATTCTGTGGACTATTAATATAATTACAATATTTTTATTAGAAGACCTAGTTATGCGTAAAAATGTTCTCAGAAAAATTTATGTAGTGTTTTAGCTTTCAAACTTAGCTAATACTTAGTATTAAGGAGTTCTGTGTTTATAGTCACTGTGGCAGGATTGTGATTATAATTTTCCTTGAGAAGCTTCAGTAACCAGTATGTAAAGAGAAGGGGAATGATGAATCCTATGACGTGACCTCTTTGTTTGGTAACAGTTGACTATTCATTTTGATGAATGATTTTTTTTCTTTCAGTGTTAGGGTTCAGCATACTGTGTCCTTGCAGGCATTCTCCCCACATGTTTATACACTGATAATGTCAAAGAGGCCTTTTCAGAAATTTGGACGCACTTGCTCATTTCTCCAAGAGCTGGTTCTGTTGAATTGGTTAGAGAAGTCCCAGCATATATGCTAATGGGTTTTTGTTATTTGTTTATTTATTTAAAAATCAATAGTCCTGTGCAGAAAAACACTTTACATGGTGTTAGGAATTGGGCTTTATTGGATCAGTGTAAAAGGAAATTTATGAAGTTGGGAATGCATTTTTACCATGACTAATGAACTGTGTATAATAGAAATCATTGCTTTAAAAAATGCACTGGAAAAAAAATTGCACTGGTATTTTACAACATACTTACTTGACACTTTTTTTTTTCTCTTTAAGCCCAAACCTTGTCAGTATTGCAACATAATTGCAGCATTTATTGGCAACAAATGCCAACGCTGCACAAATTCAGAGAAGAAGTATGGACCACCATATTCTTGTGAACAGTGCAAGCAGCAGTGTGCATTTGACAGGAAAGATGATAGAAAGAAGGTAAATCTCTGTGTTTTTCTGGATATTTTTTTCTTTCAGAGAAATTCAGGTGGGCCAATTGTGTTAAAAAGACATATAACCAAGATTGATTTCTCAGTTCCTCTCCAAATTCTGTTATTGACTTTGAAGAAGATATTCAGCCTTTGTTTTCTTCATTTATCAAATGTGGACCATTATATTATAACATTTCATAGGTTAGTATTTCATGAGAATTTGAATTACAGTGTTCAACATCCCTTATAAGTGAAGTGGTGATTGGCAAAATTCTACAAAACTCTTTAAAGGAGAGATTGTGACTTAAGCAGGATATAGTCTGTTACCAGTTTTACTATCTGGCTCTTTAAATGTTTCTATCTGTTGAAGTTAAAGACCACAAGAAGATGATATAGATAAACCTCTATGTGGAATGATGGTACCTTGGTGGAATTAAAATGATTTAGATTTGGTCTGTTTAAAACCCTCAACTGGCTTCCAGTTGCACTTAGAATGAAACCCAAACTCCTTCCATAGCCTGCAAGGCCCATACCTGACTCTCAGTCTCATCTTCCATCACACTCCCCTCCTCCTCCCTTGGTCCAGCCACACTGGCCACCTTTCAGTCCTTCAGATATACCAGTCTCATTTCCACCTTTGTGCCGGCTGGATTTGCCTGATACACAGCCTTCTCCAGAGTGTCATAACTTGTTCCTTGCGTCAAGTCTCAGCTCAATTGCCAGCTTCTCACAGAGACCTTCTTTACTAACTCCCCCGATCACTCTATCATAGTACCCTGTTTATTGTCTTCATAGCATGTAATGTTATGAGAAATTATCTTGTTTGTTTACATGTTTGTCCACCCCCACTAAAGTATGAGTTCTTTGTCCATCTGTTTTCATGCTGTATTACCAGCAGCCTGGCACATAGTAGGTACTTGATAAATTTTTTTTGAATGAAAGAATGTAGTACAGAAACTCTCAGTTTCCAGAGATGCTTTTCAGAGATGCTTAGGCTCTCAAAAGCTGATTCGTGGTAACCAAATTCATTAATTTACAATGGGAGGAAGTAACTTTCCAGTGACTAGAATACTCCTGCCTGCCAACCAGGGCACCTCTTCCCTGAATCAAGATACTAGAGAAGCTGAATTAGTAATCAGAAGGTAACATATAATAATAGTTGGAGCACAAGCTTTTTAGTCCCATAGATCTGGGTTCCAGCCCACTTCTGGCTTAGCTGAATGATCCTGGGCAAATTATTTACTCCTGTTATGCATCAGTTTTGTCATCTTTACTGTGGGAATAACCGTAGCCACTTCACAAGGGCATAGGGAGATTTAATTGAGATAGGTATATAAAACAATTTTGAGCCTAGCATATACTATACTTCATTAAATGGTACCTATATTATTATTATTTGGATTACACTAGAATTCATTGTTTCTACTTTCTAGTTACAATCCTATCATAAGAGTTTGCGTATTTGTAGGCATCCTCAATCATCTATTTATAAACTTTAGGAGGACCAAGCTTAGGGATTGAGAGTGGATGATCTGGACTCAGAGTGCCTGGATTGAAATCTTTGTCTGTCACTTATTTGTTGTGTGACTTCAGGTGAGTTAATCTATCAGTGCCTCAGTTTCCTCATCCGTAAATGAGGCTGCTCAGACCTCATCGTTGTTATGAAGGTCAAGTGTAAACCCCTTCAGAAGGAATCCGGCACATGATAAGTACTCAGTGTTATCTATGGTTATTTCTTTATGATAGTTTAATTCTGAGAGGGTGATTTTATATTTTTAAAGTTTGTGAAGGAGAGATCTGAAATAAAGTGTCCTGTGGTTCAGTGTGTGATTTTCATGTTTAATGTTGGCTCTCTTTCAGTGTAGTTGCTTTGTTTTCAAACCCTTCTTCAGTGAAAGCTCTTTCGTGGAGAAGGTCTCCTATTTTTTTTTTTTTTGGCTGCATTGGGTCTTTGTTGCTGGGCGCAGGCTTTCTCTAGTTGCGGCGAGTGGGGGCTACTCTTTGTTGCAGTGTGTGGGCTTCTCATTGCGGTGGCTTCTCATTGCAGAGCATGGGCTCTAGGCATGCGGGCTCAGTAGTTGTGGCTTGCGAGCTCTAGAGCGCAGGCTCAGTAGCTGTGGCGTACGGGGCTTAGTTGCTCTGCAGCATGTGGGATCTTCCCGGACCAGGGATCAAACCCGTGTCTCCTGCATTGGCAGGTGGATTCTTAACCATTACGCCACCAGGGAAGTCCTCCTAAAGTCAGACCTTCAGGCCATATCCCATAACCATGAAATGCAGCAAATTGAAGTTTGGTTTCAAAATTCATTTATACATTCGTTAACAAATAATTAGATGCTTATCATGTCTCAGACACTGCTCTGGGTGTTGGAAATACACTGATGAACTAAGCAGAAGAGACCTTATTCTCTCAGAGCTTTTATTTATGTGTGTAAGAGATGGATGAGAACAAGGAAATAAATGAACACAGATTTTAGGTGTAAGTGCTATAAGGAAATAGGGTATATGGTAGAGAGTGACTGGGGAGGCCAGTTTTGATTGGGCAATCAGGAGGACCTGCATGGAGATAAAATCTGAGCTGAAACAGGAAAGATGAGAAGGAAGCAGCCATGGGAAGCCCTGGAGGGCAAAGATCCTGGAAAGAGAGACCAGCTATGAAAAGACCCAGAGGCAAGAATGAGCTTGGCAGATGGGAAGAACAGAAAGAAGGCAGAGTGAACGGAGAATGAGATTATAAAGGCAGGCAGAGGCTACATTTAAGTCAACATAGGCTATGGTAAAAAGTTTAGATTTTATATTTTAAGGCGAGGAGAGACATAATCAGATTTACATTTAAGGAGCCCTCTTTGGCAGCTATGTGGAAATGGTTGATCTGGAGAAAAATAGATCATTTGGGTGGGTCTTGCAGTTGTGACAAGTAAGAATGGCTTTGCTTGGGTGGAAGCAGTGGAGTTGGAAAGAAGTGGGTAGATTCGGACGGATGACTTGCTAATAGGTTAGGAGAATAAGGTGCAAAGAAGCTTTTGCTAACAAGACAAATACTTTAGGTAAATGATGGTCTGGCTTACCCATGTTCAAGATGGGGCAGAAGATGTAATTTAGAGGCAAGACATGAAAACTAAGATTCCATGAAATATCAGCACACTCCCTCCTCAACCTGAGTAACTGCAACCAGCTCTGCTGCCCTGCCACTTGTACCAGGCCACCCCACAAACTTACTTTTGCCATCTGAGTGCTGTACAGAGGCACCCCAGCTTCAGAGGATTGTGGAAGCCCCATTCTGCTTTCCTAGCCCTGTGCCCTGCACCCTGGTACAGAGCTGCTTCTGCCCAAAGTGATCAACTTTTTCTAAATCAAACAAAGTGCCATGGTAGGCCACGACCAGGGATTGGGGCCCTGGAAGCTACTTGCCCATCAGTCTTTTTCTGGAGACATTTTTTTTTTTTTTAACAGAAGATATTGGGGGTAGGAGTTTATTAATTAATTAATTGATTTTTGCTGTGTTGCATCTTTGTTTCTGTGCGAGGGCTTTCTCTAGTTGTGGCAAGCGGGGGCCACTCTTCATCGCGGTGTGCGGGCGTCTCACTATCGCGGCCTCTCGTTGCGGAGCACAGGCTCCAGACGCGCAGGCTCAGTAGTTGTCGCTCACGGGCCTAGTTGCTCCACGGCATGTGGGATCCTCCCAGACCAGGGCTTGAACTCGTGTCCCCTGCATTAGCAGACAGATTCTCAACCACTGCGCCACCAGGGAAGCCCTCTGGAGACATTTATTTCCATCTGAGAAAAGATATCCAGCATACCATTTTATGAGCCATTTATAAGGTATTAAAGCTAAAGTATAGGGCTTCCCTGGTGGCACAGTGGTTAAGAATCCGCCTGCCAAGGCAGGGGACACAGGTTCGAGCCCTGGTCTGGGAAGATCCCACATGCTGCGGAGCAACTAAGCCCATGCACCACAACTACTGAGCCTACGCTCTAGAGTCTGCGAGCCACAACTACTGAGCCCATGTGCCACAACTACTGAAGCCTGCGCGCCTAGAGCCCGTGCTCCACAACAAGAGAAGCCACCGCAATAAGAAGCCCATGCACCGCAACAAAGAGTAGCCCTCACTCACCACAACTAAAGACAGCCCATGCACAGCAACAAAGACCCAATGCAGCCAAAGATAAATAAATAAAATAAATTTTAAAAAAAAGGAAAAGGAAAAGCTAAATTAGAAATTTTATGTTTCATCTTCTGTCTTCTCTTTTCCCTGCTGTGTTTTCCTTGATGAGCACCATAGAGATATTTGTGTCTTTTGAAATTCTTATGGGAACTTTGCTCTGGTCTGTGTTAAGTTGAAGAAAAACAAAATTAAAAAATATATAAAATTAGCAGCTCATTTTTATTTTATTTATTTATTTAAAAAATTTTTTGGCCATACCACACAGCATGTGGGATCTTAGTTCCCCACCAGGAATCAAACATGTGCCCCCTGCAGTGGAAGTGTGGAGCCCTAACCACTGGACCGCCAGGGAAATCCCCAGCTCCTATTTTATTGAGCAATTTTTATGTACCTTGCACCATGCTTTACCTACATTATGTCACTAGATCCTTGCACCAGCCCTCTGAAGTAGGTTCTATTATCCTTCATTTTATAGATGAAGAAATTGACCCCATGAGTACCCAGCTGACTTCCGTAAGGTCACACAGCTTGTAAGTGGCAGATCTGGACTTAACCAGAGGTTCTAGCTCCTAATACCCATGTTCTCAGCCACTGCACTAGCACATTCCTTCTTTATCTTTGTCTCCTCATCTTCCAGGTAGATGGGAAATTGCTATGCTGGCTGTGCACACTTTCATACAAACGGGTCCTTCAGAAGACCAAAGAGCAGAGGAAGCACCTGAGCAGTTCTTCCCGTGCCAGCCACCAGGAGAAGGAGCAGTACAGTCGACTGAGTGGTGGCAGCCATTATAACAGGTAACCCCGAGATGCATGAGATAGGACTAGAGGTGCTGGGAGGTCAGATGTAATACTCACACAATTAGCCGTGGAAGATAACATTTTGTCTAAATTTTCCTATTTTCTCTCTAGTTATTAGTCTATAGAGGGAATCTCCTTTGTCGTAGTTTGTAATTCATGTATCATCCAAGGGCCAGAGAGACTTCCATAAGGCATCAGGATTTTCTGACTTGGTTTCTGTTGTGTCTTAAAAGTTTGTGGAACTTACTCCACTTCAACATGTAACGTTTTCCCCTCCGTTAGAGTGGGTTATCTCCCTAGAAGATTGGACATTTCACAGTCTGAGGGATGCAGCTTTTTTATGCATATTGGCTAGGAGATTGATAGATATTCTAGGTTTGTCCTTGTGAGATCCAGTCAAAATGATGTCCTTTCATTATTGTCTTAAGCTTCTTTTCAGAGTATCTGTAGAATTGTTAAGAGTTCTGGCTTTGGATTGAATCCTGGGTCTGCCAAGTTTTCTGTATGGGATATTGGGCAAGTTTTTTCATCTGTGAAATGAGGGAAATAATAATATTACCTCATGGAGTTGTTGCAGAAATAAATTATATAGTATGTATATAGTGATTAGTTTTATAACCGGCATATAGGAAGCTTCAATACATTTTAGTTATTCGTGTTATTATTACCATTGTGACTTTCTTTGTTCATTGTTAAGTACTTTCATGAGCCAGGTTCTCTGCAAGGAATGCAGAGATAAGTAAAAGACTCACGCTGCTATCCAAGAGTATGCAGTCTGGTAGGGAAGACAGACCTGTAATCAAATCATTGCAGGATAATTCGATGGGCATCACAGTGGAAACATGTCAAAATACAGGCATAAGAGGCAGTGGTAATTAACTGCCTCGGGAGGTTAGGGAACGAAAGATCAGAGAAATGCTGGTGTTGGAGCTAGATCTTAGGATGGGTCAGAATCATCAGATAAGGAATGGGCAGAGACATTCTAGGCTGAGGGAATAGCATTTGCAAAGACATGGAGGGCATGAGACCACACGGAACTTGGAAACAGCAAGTCCTTTTATTTTGCTGGAGCTTATGATTGGGAGCTGGAAAATGGGAGGAAAAGGAATCCAGCAGACCTGGTAAGGAACATGAACTTGATCTTAGTGATCTTAACGGGAAGCCACTGAAAGGATCTATGCAGGGGAGGGGCCAAATCTGCATTTAAAAAAAAATTAACCCAGACTACTGGGGAGAATGCATTGGAGGAAAAAGAGGCTGGGGCCTAGTTAAGAAGCTTTTTTGGTAAGAGTCCAGATAAGAGATGTTAATAGAGAACCTCAACTTGAGGCAGTGACACTGAAGAGGCAGATTCAGGAAGATACTTTAGAAGGAGATTTTTGAGTAAATTAGATAATGTGATGAACAGATAGATGGGCAGGAGCTGGGTGAGTAAAGGACAATTCTCAAATTTCTTACTTGGGTGAATGGGTAGATCCTTATCTGAGAGAGAGTATAGGAAGGGGGAAAAAGAAGTTCAGTTTTGGAAAGTTGAGTTTAAAGCATCAAGAAGAATTATTTAGCTCTTTTCCGTAGCACCTTGGAGGTGAACGGCTGCTTCAGGATGAAGCTGAACATCTTTCCCAGCCACTGTCTGCCAGAAACTCACTGAAGTGAACTATGAACGCAAACTTTGTACCATCTGTGAGAAGTTTATGGCCATGGAAATTGCTGCTGATGCTCCAGGTGAAGAATGGACGGGTTATGTGGTCCAAATCAGTGGTGAGAGTGACAAACAAGGGACCATGAAGCCGGGTGGCACGACCCACAGCCGCGTCTGCTTGCTACTGAGTAAACAGCATTCCTGTCACAGGCCAAGGAGGACTGGAGAAAGAAAGTGCAGATCTGTACAGGGTTGCATTGTGGATGCCAATCTGAGTGTCCTGAATTTGGTCATTTTGAAAAAAGGTGAGAAGGATATTTCTAGATTTGCTGATACAACTGTGCTGCATTGCCTGGGGCCCAAGAGCTAGAATCCGCAAACTTTTTAAGCTCTCTAAAGAGGATGATGGGGCTTCCCTGGTGGCTCAGTGGTTAAGAATCTGCCTGCTAATGCAGGGGACACGGGTTCGAGCCCTGCTCCGGGAAGATCCCACATGCCGTGGAGCAACTAAGCCCGTGCGCCACAACTACTGAGCCTGCGCTCCAGAGCCCATGAGCCACAACTACTGAAGCCCGCGCACCTAGAGCCCGCGCTCTGCAACAAGAGAAGCCACCACAATGAGGAGCCCAAGCACCGCAACGAAGGGTAGCCCCTGCTCACCCCAACTAGAGAAAAGCCCGCGCGCAGCAACAAAGACCCAAGGCAGCCCAAAATAAAAATAAATAAATTTATTAAAAAATAAATTAAAAAAAATAAAGAAGATGATGTCTACCATTATGTTGTGAGAAGGCCCTTAAACAAAGAAGGTAAGAAACGTAGGACTGAAGCACCCAAAATTCAGCGTCTTGTTGCTCCACATGTTCTGCAACACAAACATCGGCATATTGCTCTGAAGAAACAGCATGCTAAGAAAAATAAGGAAGAGACTGCAGAATATGCTACACTTTTGGTCAAGAGAATGAAGGAGGCCAAAGAAAAATGCAAGGAACAGATTGTCAAGAGACAGAAGCTGTCCTTGGTCAAAAAGAAGATGTTCTAAGAGTAACAAATAAATAGATACGACATCCAAAAAAAAAAAAGAATTATTTAGTGGAAGTTTAGCCTAAACTCACAAGAGAGGTTTGAACATGAGCCATTGGTAGCACATAAGAGTCAGTGGTAGCAGAGATTAGTTTAAAATGTGGATTTCTGTGGCCCTACCTCAGAGTTTAATTCAGTAGAATCTAGGATAGAGTCCAGGAATCTACTTTGTTTTATAAACATCTCAGATGATTCTGATGCAGGTGATCTGGGGAACATCATTTCTAACCACTATGATAGATAGTTGTTAAAACCATGCTCTTGAATGACACGACTCAGGTTGGAGGCTGAGAACAGATTCTAGAAGCACTCAAGAAGGATGGAGTGAATATTTGAAAACCAAATATCTGATCAGGGTTAATATCCAAAATATATAAAGGACTCAACAGTATGGTGTTTCCTGAAAAAATTAAAAATAAAACTATCATATGATCCAGCAGTCACTCCTGGGTATATATCTGAAGGAACTGAAATCAGTATCTCATATTCATTATAACTTTATTCATAATACCTAAGATATGGAAGCAACCTAAATGTCCTTCGAGGGATGAATGGCTAAAGAAAATGTGTATATATATACAATGGAATATCCAGCCATAAAAAAAGAAGGAAATCCTGCTATTTGCTACAATAGATAAACCTGGAAGGCATATGCTAAGTGAAGTGAGCCAGAGAGAGAAAGACAAACACCATGTGGTATGACTTTTATGTGGAATCTTAAAAAAAATAAAGCTGATTTCATAGAAATAGAGAATAGAATGGTGGTTGCCAGGGGCAGGGGGAGAGGGAAATGGGGAGGTGTAGGTCAAAGGGTACAAACTTTATAAGAAGAAGTAGTTCTGAGGATCTAATGTGTAGCTTAGTGACGATAGTTAATAATACCATGTTGTATGCTTGAAAGTTGCTGAGAGTAGATCTTAAGCATTCTCA
Organism: Stenella coeruleoalba; assembly: GCF_951394435.1. Taxonomy (NCBI): domain Eukaryota; kingdom Metazoa; phylum Chordata; class Mammalia; order Artiodactyla; family Delphinidae; genus Stenella; species Stenella coeruleoalba. The sequence goes on from NC_137169.1 coordinate 21,472,972, forward strand.
CCATTAAAAAAAATAAAAGAGGGAATTCCCTGGGAGTCCAGTGATTAGGACTCTGTGCTTCCACTGCAGAGGGCATGGGTTCAGTCTCTTGTCGGGGAACTAATATCCTGCAAGCCACATGGTGCAGCCAAAAAATAAAGTAAAAGAATTAAGTATTCGAGGTGATGGGTGTATTAATTATCTTGATCTTGGTAATCATTCTATAATGTACATGTATATCAAATTGTCACCTTGTACACTTTAAATATGTACAATTATATTTGTCAGTTATTCCTCAATAAAGTCAGGGGGGGAAATGGATGGCATGGTCAGTGGTATCAAATATTGAAAAGAGGCCAAGTAAGAAAAGGTCTGAAACATCCTTTGGGCTTGGCGATTGGACATCCATCAAAGTAAAAGGGTTGCAGACTAGTTTTAGGGGGTCAACTTATTGGGGCTAAAACTGATCTTTAGTGTTGTTGTGGGACTCAGACACCAGAAGATTCACAGAAATAGAGTGAGGAAGAACTGGACTTGGAGTTCAAATATGTCAGCCTGGTGTCTAGTCCCAGCTTCACTGCTAACTAGCTGTATATCCCTGGGTAGGTCAGTTAACCTTGATGAGCCTCAGTTTATGCAAAATAGAAACAATCCCTTGTATATACCTCACGGTATTATAAGATACATGTGAGACAATGAATGTGAAAGTACTTTTTAAATTGTAAGATAGATTATACTTCTGAGGTTTTATTGACTCTATTCTCATAGTTATTAATAAAGCAGATAATATTTAATCAGGCCAAGAATTTGGGGGAGGACTGTAGAAACGAGCTACCCATGCATCCAGGACCTATGAAATCAAGACTTTGGTGGATTTTGATGATCAAGAATAATTAGCTCTTAGATCTTAGATCAGGCCACCTGGACATTTGTGCTTGTTGTCTGTTTCATGCGGACAGCGTGCCCCACCTGACCTCAGAATTGAAAGCTTTACCCCCTTTAAGTAACAACACAGCTTCATGTGTGTTCCTTGTGTTATGCTGTATTTTTTTAAGTAAAATAAATGAAAGAGAAAAAAAATAATAATTAGCTCTTGCATAGAATGGGTACAGTATTACATTGGTCCCATTTGACAAGACTTTCATTGTGATGTTTTATTAATCTTTGATTTCTAAAGTGTGTGTGTCTCTCTCTCTCTCTCCTTTTTTTTTGCCACTAAAAGTCAGAAAACACTTTCTACATCTTCAATTCAAAATGAAATCCCAAAGAAAAAATCCAAGTTTGAGTCGATCACAACCAATGGAGATAGGTAAGCCAATTCAAGTGTGTGTGCATGTTCCTGTTTGAAATGCATACACAGTTCCTGAAACAGGAATACATTTTAGGGTGTGTCATGGAGCTAGTCTGTGGTTGTCAATGAACTTCTCAGGTTCGCTACACTAGCCACTTGATATCTTATAAATAAACAGTACTGATATTTGTTTATAAATCTAATCTTGTCTAGAACATATAACTGGATTTCATAGCAATTGAATTCTGCAGTCCACAAATAACTTCCTCACACGAATTCAAAGAAGTCAATAGCTAGATGCTTTTTATTGTGATCTGTGCCTGTAGCCTCCTCCAGGCAGGGCAGGAGTTGGTCTCCAGAGGCAAAGCAGAGACAAGTTGGGATTTTTTTTTTTTTTGGCTGCACTGCACAGCTTGTGGGATCTTAGTTCCCCGACCAGGGATTGAATCTGGGCTACGGCAGTGAAAGCGCTGAGTCTTAACCACTGGACCGCCAGGGAATTCCCGACAAGTTGGAATTAAGGCAGTATTGCTCAGTCTGTGAGGGATAATCCATGCTTCCTTAGCATTAACAGAGATAGCCCAATGCAGATGCTGGCTCAGGAGAGAAGGAGATGTGTTTAAATATTTTTGTTTCATTTTAAGCCTTTCTAAATGCATTTTTATTCCTCACTTTCCCCTCTCCTTCTCAGTGATGCTTCGCTTACGAGCTACTTTCTCCTCATATCCAGGGTGCCCCAGCCATGTTGGTGCAGTGGGCGGCTTCTCAGCAGAGTCTTGGGGCCACCTGTTTTCCTGTTCCTCCAGGCCTGGGCATCCTGAAGTGAGACCACCTGACACACTGTTCCCTAAAATCCTTGGAATCATCTCCGTTCTGAAAACTTCCATTCTTGGTTCTCCCTCCCAGGCAGTGGTGGGTATGGGAGCAGACCAGCATATAGGCTTACCAGCGCTGAATTTTATTTATTTAGCTGGTTACACAGCGTCTATGAAGTTGGCTTTTTCATTAACTTGATTTGAGACTCTGCAAGCTGTCTTCTTAATGCTAGTATTAGTGACTTTAAACTTCTTGAATTGATCCTTCTAGAAATGTTTAATTTAGATATTCTGATTACATAGGGGAAGGAACCATAAAGACCATCTTTCTGGTCAGCTTTATTGTTTATTCTCTGAGCAGCTAGTTTGACCATTCTGAAGAAAATAGATGTGGCACTGATTGTCCCATCACCTCTGCCAGGATTCATGATCCTGTAAAAACTACTTTTTAAAAGAGTGAACCATTCTGAATGCCCTGCTTTATAAAGGCCTAAGCCAAGACCTACAGCCTTTAGATTCATCATTTCTGTTTTGTGCTATTTGTGACGCAGGCTATGTTTGAATGACCCAGAAAAGCTCATTTAGTTTAACTTTTAGTTTAACCAACAGTCCTTAAAGTTTGCCTTCTATTAGCTCATTTTGTTCTTGAGATACTGCCACTATTCTTTCTGACTATTGTTATGGATACACCAAGCCAAAGACTTAAACTTTCTGCTCTGTTTTATTGCATCCGGTTACCAGCAATGATTGTTTTCCTCAAGTAGGATGCCGATCCTTAACTTAGGTCTGTAGTCTTTCATAATGTCCTCTGGGAAAGATCTTTAAAAATAATTTTTCCTTTAAATGTACATGGTAATTAAAAAAATAACTTATCCTAATAACCTGAAAATTTGGAAAAAAATTTTCTGCTGCCAAAAAAATTATTTTCATATACAAGTTCCATTTGAATGTTCCTGTATTAGCAATCTTAACAATCTATTCCACTTGTTTACATTTCTGTCTTTTAAAAGTTCATATACAAGGTAAATTACATTTTTCCTTTTCTTTTTACTTTTTGTGTTTTTTTCCCTTGCTTTTCCTTCACTTAGAAAACATTCTGACAAGACTTTTTTTTAACAGTCCTTTTTTTAATGTCATGCAAACCAAAAATTTTTTCCTGAGTATCCATTTTGAATTCAGTTCTGTAGTAAATGTTACCGGTTTTGTTTCCTAACTATCTATTGTGACTGCCTCCCAGTTTTTAATTAATCACAATCCACTTTGCTTGTCCCACTCTTAAAATATCCATATACTTTTTATTTTACTACAGTAAAGTTGCTTTACAATGTTGTATTAGTTTCTGCTGTACAGCAGAGTGAATCAGCCACACGTAAGATACATATACTTTTAAATTTATGCTTTTATTCTTTCATTTTTATCCCTTCATGTCTTCTGCAGGTTGCTCTCTAACAGTTTTCCATTGACCTTTCTATACTACCATATTCTCCTCTTTTTTTTTTTTTGGCCGTGCTGCACGGCATTTGGGATCTTAGTTCCCCAACCAGGGATCAAACCCGCGCCCCCTGCAGTGGAAGTGTGGAGTTGTAACCACTGGACCATCAGGGAAGTCCTCTTTTTTATTTTTTAAATATCGAGGAATATTTGATTATTTTTTCTCGTCTTTTTCTTTTTTTTTTTTTTGCGGTACGCGGGCCTCTCACTGTCGTGGGCTCTCCCGTTGCGGAGCACAGGCTCCGGACGCGCAGGCTCAGCGGCCATGGCTCACGGGCCTAGCCGCTCCGTGGCATGTGGGATCTTCCTGCACCGGGGCACGAACCCGTGTTCCCTGCATCGGACTCTCAACCACTGCGCCACCAGGGAAGCCCTCTTCTTTTTCTTTATTCATTAGCCTTCCATATCATAGAGAACCCATTACTTTAGGGGTTTTTTTTAAAAAATAAAACCATTCTTCTCATGGTTTTATACTTATAAAATGCCTTAGTCTTTTTATTTTTTAGTATCCTATAAAATTCACAGCCTCCATCTCAATATTTTATAGTTTGTCAAAACTGTAACGGAAACTCTTCAATTTGAAGAAAATCGGAGTTCATTTCTAGCTTTCCTTCCCTGAGAAATGCACTTTTTGATCATATTTGTTTATTGTTCTATGGGCAGTAAAAGCAGTGGGTGGCCTCCAGGCACACCTTGTGGTTTATTGTTTCTAAAGGACATTCTTTTCCTTTCCTTATAGTTTTATTTTATTCTCCCTCTGAAATATGCCTGAAAGATCAGACTTACTCTGTGTGGCCTTTGAGGACAGACCCAGGACTAATGGATGGGACTGATAGGGAGGCAGGTTTTGGCTCAACCTGAGGAAAGGTGTTCTCTTAAGCTTTTGGAAAAGACAAGAAGATTCCTGGAGAAATAGTGAGTTCCCTGTCTTTGGAGGTATTTAGAAAGAGACTGGATTTGATTTTCTGCCTTGGTAACCTATTATCTTTTTTCATTTTGATACCCAGCAGTTCTTATTAATCAGGAGTTACAGAGTTAGAGAGGTCAGGACCTAACACAAGAAAGACACAACTAGTTTTGTCAACGATCTATTGGTATAGGAAGACTCCTTCCTCAAGAAGCAGGTAGAGCCAAAGCAATCTTGAGAATGAAGAACAAAGTTGGAGGTGTCATGCTTTCTGATTTCAAACTGTACTACAAATCTGCAGTAATCAAAACAGTATGGGATTGGCACAAAAACAGACACATGGACTGATGGAACAGAATAGAGAGCCCAGAAATAAACCCACACTTATATGAGCAATTAATCTACAACAAAAGAGGCAAGAATATACAGTGGGGAAAAGACAGCCTTTTCACTAAATGGTGTTGGGAAAATTAGACAGCTACATGCAGAAGAATCAAACTGGACTACTTTCTCACACTACTTACAAAAATAACTCAAAATAGATTAAAGACTTAAATGTAAGACCTGAAAGCATTAAACTCCTAGAAGAAAACATTGACAGTATGCTCTTTGACATTGGTCTTAGCAATGTTTTTTGGATATGTATCCTCAGGCAAGGGAAACAAAAGCAAAAGTAAACAAATAGGACTACCTCAGACTGAAAAGCTTTTGCACAATGAAGGAAACTATCCATAAGGTGAAAAGGCAACCCACTGAATGGGAGAAGATATTTGCAAACGATATATCCGATAAGGGGTTAATATCCAAAATGTGCAAAAAAATCATATATCTCAACATCAAAAAAGCAAACAGTTCTATTTAAAAATGGGCAGAGGGGACTTCCCTGGTGGTGCACTGGTTAAGAATCAGCCTGGCAATGCAGGGGACATGGGTTCAAGCCCTGGTCTAGGAAGATCCCACATGCTGTGGAGCAACTAAGCCCGTGCACAACTACTGAACCTGCACTCTAGAGCCCGCGAGCCACAGCTACTGAGCCCGTGTGCCACAACTACTGAAGCCCGCCCGCCACAGAGCCTGTGCTCCACAACAAGAAAAGCCACCGCAATGAGAAGCCCACGCACCGCAACTAAGAGTAGCCCCCGCTTGACACAACTAGAGAAAGCCCGCACGCAGCAACGAAGACCCAATGCAGCTATAAATAAATGAAGTTTATCAAAAAAAATAAAATGGGCCAAGGACCTGAATAGATGTTTTTCCAAAGAAGACATACAGATGGCCTACAGTCACATGAAAAAATGTTCAACATCACTAATCATCAGGGAAATGCAAATCAAAACCACAATGAGATACCACCTCACACCTGTCAGAATGGCTATCAAAAAGACAACAAACAACAAGCGTTGATGAGGATGTGGAGAAAATAGAACCTTGTGCACTGTTGGTGGGATTGTAAGTTGGTGTAGCCACTAGTATGGAGGTTCCTCAAAGAATTAAAAATAGTACTGCCGTATGATCCAGCAATTTCACTTCTAAGTATTTATCCAAAGAAAACAAAAATACTAATTCAAAAAGATAGGGCTTCCCTGGTGGCGCAGTGGTTGAGAGTCCGCCTGCCGATGCAGGGGACACAGGTTCGTGCCCCGGTCCGGGAAGATCCCACATGCCGCGGAGCGGCTGGGCCCGTGAGCCATGGCCGCTGAGCCTGCGCGTCCGGAGCCTGTGCTCCGCAACGGGAGAGGCCACAACAGTGAGAGGCCCGCGTACCGCAAAACAAAAACAAAAACAACAAAAAGATATATAGACCCCAATGTTCATTGTAGCATTAGTTACAATAGCCAAAATAATGAAAGCAACCTAAGTGACCATTAATGGACAAGTGGATAAAGAAGCTATGATGTGTGTGTGTGTGTGTGTGTGTGTGTATGTATACACACACATACACACACACACACACACACACACACACAGTGGAATATTACTCATCCATAAAAAATGAAATCTTGCTGTTTGCAACAACATGGATGGATCTAGAGGGTATTATGCTAAATGAAATAAGTTGGAGAAAGACCAGTACTGCATGATCTCACGTATATGTGAATCTAAAAAACAAACAAAGCAAAATAAAAACATGCTCATAGGTACAGAGAACAAACAGGTAGTTGTCAGAAGGGTGGGGGTAGGGGATGGGCAAAATAGGTTGAAGGAGATTAAGAGGTATAGACCTCCAGTTATATAATCAGTAAGTCATGGAGATGTAATATACAGCATAAAGAATATGGTCAATAATATAATAATGTTATATGGGGACAGATGTTTACTAGACTTCCGGTGATCATGATATATGCAAATGTCAAATCATTATGTATGAAACTAACATAATATTGTACGTCAACTATATTTCAGTTTAAAAAAAAGAAGAAGCAGGTAGAGCAGAGTATTAGGAGCTGTGAGGACAAGAAGAAGTTATTTATACTAGCCCATTACTCTATTTCATTTGTTGCTCTGCTTATGGGTTTACCTAGATTCTGTTGGGTTGAGGGAAGACAGTCCCTTGGTGAGCATGAAAACCGGTGGAGACAATGATGGGTCCTTTCAATATTTTCTCCTGCATGCCTTGTTTTATTATTTTACATTTACTTTTTGTTACCCAGTAATTCTGCATGTTTATCAGTTAGAAAAGCAGTGATCCATTCTTCCTCTGACATTCTTCTCATATGCTTCGTGTAGACAGAGGGGGAACATTCTTATCAATGGAGTGTGTCTTCCCATTCTAGCCATAGAAATGTTTGACTTGGTAACTATGAGGAAGTTTGTCCAGTGGTTCACCTTGTTATTTGGAGTTTCTACCTGTGTAGAGAATTATTAGTTATTAGATGTTGTTTAAGATGTAGGAAAGAACCAACAGCAGGGGGTATCTAGAGTAGTTGCTATATTGATATAGGGAGTTGGGAATCAGCATTGCAGTATCTGTTAGGAGAAACAGGTTTGTGTTTTACTTTAAAGGTTGCCCTGGGAAAAGTAAAGAGCTTCCTTTGGGAAGTCTGTAGAGAAGGGCAGGATTTGACTCTCTTGGCCGTGATTCCTTAACTTGTTTGGGTCTAAGACACCTCTGACCAGCCTTAGAAAGCTATGGATCCTCACCCTAGAAACCATCCATTGTATGTATACATAGAATTGTACATACAATTTCAGAGCTTTACAGATTCCCTGAACGTGTCCTGGTTACTCTACTAAAAGGATGGAGTTCACCTGGCACTTTGACAGAGTGTAGTGCTCAGAGACTATTACTGGGAGGAATCTGTTGAAAACCCCAGGTTGTGGTGTGGCTTTGCAGTTTGCCACCTCTTTGTTCTTTTCCTAACTAAATATTGCAGAATTCTTGATATTGGAAGTGACAATGAATAGGCCAGTTGTAGTGGGGGAAGTTGGCTTCTTTCCTATTAATTTCATCTTCTTTCTATCACTTTTTAAAAAAGACTGACTGCTCCTGGGGCAGAACACAGCAGCTGCACCACATCGTGGGCTTTGGAGCAGAAAACAAAGAGTCAAAAACTCTATGGGTAGCTTTAAAGAAAAACGCATGAACTTACAATTGATAATTTATCCAGATTCTAGGGAAATTATCTAATCACAAAAAAATTATGACTCTCACCCATAAATAATCGGAGATCTTCAGTGAACCTGGAACAGAATATCCTTGGCTGTTGTGAGAAGGCATTTATTTTAGTCCTGAATGTGAGCAAAGATGCTGCAGGAATGCTGTGGGTTGTGGCTTTGGTTGGTATAATTATCTGATGGCTACCTTACCTGTGCAGTTTAGCAAATACTCTCAAGTCAGGTGTGTATTTTGCTTAATGCTGGGAATTCACGTAGTTGCTCCTGCTCTTGCACTTGCAGTCAAGTGGCCTACGATGTGTACTCAGGTAGAAAAAAGTTTATCAATCCAACTGATTTTCTCCCCCTCCATTTTTCCACTCAGCTTTTCCCCAGACCTGGCTCTGGACTCACCAGGCACTGACCACTTTGTCATCATTGCCCAACTGAAGGAAGAAGTAGCCACTCTAAAGAAGATGCTGCATCAAAAGGATCAAATGATTTTAGAGAAAGAGAAGAAGGTACTGTTTAGTTAGTGCTTCCCAGGTCAGAATGAGACAGGCGGGTAAGATATGTGGTGCAGGGCATGATGCTGTTTTTTTGGTTTTGTTTTTTATAAATTTATTTATTTATCTTTGGCTGCGTTGGGTCTTCGTTGCTGTGCACGGGCTTTCTCTAGTTGCGGTGAGCGGGGGCTACTCTTTGTTGCGGTACATGGGCTTCTCATTGCAGTGGCTTCTCTCCTGTTGTGCGGTTTCTCTCTTGCACCTGGGCTTCAGTAGTTGTGGCATATGGACTCAGTAGTTGTGGCTCGCAGGCTCTAGAACGCAGGCTCTCAGTATTCGTGGCGCATGGGCTTAGTTGCTCCGTGGCATGTGGGATCTTCCCGGACCAGGGCTCGAACCTGTGTCCCCTGCATTGGCAGGCGGATTCTTAACCACTGTGCCACCAGGGAAGTCCCGAAAGTTGATTTTTCTTTCTTGCATTTGGAGGAAGCTTCCACTTCTAAGGGAGGACCGATGTTGACCAAGCTTACAGAGATGATGTGTAAAACTATAATGTCTGCCTCTTAATTCACAACTATAATGTCTGCCTCTTAATATAACAGAGTACTACTCTTTTCAGCATAAGCTGTCTAGGAAGCTTGTAATCAGAGGGTGCTGAATGAGCACGGAGTTGGGACAAGAGGAAGTAGTTACATAATTGGAATTTTTAGTGCTCTCAGGCTAGGAGAACCTGATGCCTCCGTCTCTATTATTGGGATGGCTGTGTCCAGGGGACAGTAATACTCAAAATATGTGGACCAGGTCTCTCTCCTCCCTGGACAGTGTTCAGGTAGGCCTTCCTCTGTAACTGCATCACTTTGTTTCTATTGCTGATAACTCCCTTCCTGAGTGACCTACTCTTTGAGCTCATTAATATCTTCAGTAAAGCCTTACTCTGGTCTAAGAGCCATCTCCCCCTCTTGCGGGGAATTTTTTATGTCCTTGTTCTGATTCATATCTATTGTTTCTTATTTTCAGATTGTTAGAGAATATCTCATTTTTGCCTTAATATTTTAATAACAATAAAAATAATAGCTAACTTTTTTGGAGGCTTACTGTGTGCCTGACGCCATTCTAAGTGCTTATATATATTAACTCATTTATCCCCATAACAACACTTGGAGGTAGGAATTATTATTTTCATCATTTCATAGATAAACAGTACCTTCAGTATTTTTCCCCTTAGGGTTCCAGTCCCTTCCTCTAGCTCTGTTTTCTTCCGGAGGCTGTTATGTTGTTTTGCACTGTGTTCGGAATGCTATGATTCATTCTGAATGGCTAACAAAGACATTTATAATGTTAAAATCTTTACGTGCATTCTTTGCATCTGATTTCTACCTCATCTTACAGATGAGGAAGTGGACCCAAGAGGATTAAACGACCAAATTAAATGTCCGAATCACACAGCTGATAAATGACAGAACAAAGGAATGAACCCAAATCTTCCTGACCCTACTGTGCTGTGTTTCTACTCTGCCAGTAAGGTGGAGATTCATGGGAAGAGACCAATGTTCTTTCCAATTTACTACATGACTGTCAGATGAAAGCAGACCCAAGTATATTTTCTTCATGAACTAGATCAGAATGACACATAAAAGGATTTTTGCAAAATAGAGACAAAATGAACACTTGTTTCTAATGCTTTGCAATTGCGGGATCTTAGTTCCCTCACCAGGGATTGAACCTGGACCAGGGCAGTGAAAGCGCTGAGTCCTAACCACTGGACCGCCAGGGAATTCCCACAAAGTTAAGGTTTTAGAAAGAGCAAAAACAAGTAGTAGATTAGTTCCCATAACTTTCAGGATCAAGGTCACACTCTTTGGTTGGAACACAGGCTCTTCCACATCATGCCTGCCTATCAGTAGCCTCATCTCCTGACACTGTCATCAGTCATTTGAACACGCTCTCAATTATCTCGCACTCTGCCTGTGCCCATACTGTTCCCTTTGCTCGGATGGCCTTTTCCTTACCTCATCTGCCAGTTGCTGCTTGTACCTCAAAACTCAGCTCATACATCACTTCTCTGATTTAGATACCTCTTCTGTGTGTTCCTTGAATAGCATAGTCAATAGAAGGCCTGGAGTTTGAATTCTAGCTCTGCTACTTGCTAACATGTATGATCTTGGCCACTTTACTTAACCTTTTCTAAGGCTTTGATGTTCCCATCTATAAAATGGGAAGAGTAACATTACTGTCCCACAGGGTTGTCATAGGATTGAATGAAATAATATAATCAAACAGTTTGCCTGGAACAAGGTAAAAATTCAGTAAATGGCAGCAGCTGTTATTCTCATGGCTTCTCTCAAACTGTCAGTCATATTTGTTATAATCGCTGATTTATTTGGAGGTATTTGAAAGATTATTGCATATATTAAATACATGAAATATCTAAAACCTTCTAGTAAGTGGTTCAGTATCAAACATGCTATTTCAGGATTTTGTGTAATTTTCAGGAAATCATTAGAAAGAATAGGATACACAGTTCCCTGGCTTTGATTTAGGTATGAATCTTTAGGAGAGCCCTGGATTTCATTAATTTGGGGGACCATTTAGCACTCTGGTACCAAAACATTTCTCATTGCACAGAGATTTCTTCTGGTCACTCTGCCTTTTTTTCCCTCAGATCACAGAGCTGAAGGCTGATTTTCAATACCAAGAATCTCAGATGAGAGCCAAAATGAACCAGATGGAGAAAACCCACAAAGAAGTTACAGAACAATTGCAGGTGACTCTTCCTATTTAATATGGTAACTCTGGTTTATTTAGCTGATGGTATTTTAAGTGGTCATCTCTTAGATTTCTTTTTTCTCAGAGAATTGACAAATCACATTAATCCACCTTATAGATGTCTTTTAATATTTTCTCTTGGATGTGTTCTGATCTTTTTCTCTCAAAAACAGTGGAATTAATAAATGTATTCTTTGATTTTTGGGTAAACCAGATGTGATTCCAGATGTCTGAATTGTAAATTCTGTTTATCCAGCACATTAAGGCACTCCACGGTTCGTTTGTGTTGCATAAAGCATCCTTTTGTGATAGTGGATCCCAGGAGATTGAAGTACACTGATTAATCTCCAGCAAATACTTTCTTCCCTCTGAACCAAACCCTAGAGCTTTCTGTTGTTTTCTGCCTCTAGAATTTGTTCACCTCTTCCTGACCTCTGCATTGTCTCCCTTAGCATCTGCATGAAAAACATAGCCTATCCTGCTAAAACGTCTTGTGTGCACTGATTTTTTTTTTTTTTTTTAAAAGGCCAAAAACCGAGAGCTCCTGAAGCAGGCAGCTGCCTTGTCCAAGAGCAAGAAGTCAGAGAAGTCAGGAGCTATAACCTCTCCATGAGAGACCACAAGGACGCTCCTGGCAATAGCAATGGATTCCTGGGTTAGGGTGGCAACGTAGCTGTTCTCTGGGAATTGCAAGCTTTCTTAAGAAATCTCTATTTTACTATAGTTATCCTTCTTTGTGCGATTGCAGTGAGGCTGAGTGGAAACACCTGGTTTGTGCTATATTATGACTGCATGCTTGAATGTTTGGGGTTTCAGGCTCTCTCTCTCTCTCTCCCCCACTCTCTCTCACTCTCCCTCACTCCCCTCTCTACCCCCAACCCTCCTCTCAGTACTACTGTCTCTCTGTCTGTCTCTATTTTGTTACTTTTTTATGTGTGTGTGGTGTTCACTGCTCAGTGTTATGTGCAGAATGGTTTGGTTTTTTTTGTTTGGTCCATCATGGCATCCTGCCATACCCATGAGCAAATAGTTGGCATTAATTACATATCACTGCCACCCTCTGAACTTTGAAAACTGCCACCTTAAGACTTGGTACAGTGGAAGAGAATTTTTCTCTCCAGTAAACCTTTTGCTTCAGGGTATACTCTTGGGTTTTTTTCCAGGTGTATTATGTACTTTGTACTATGTATAGCCAGAGTTTTATTTATTTTTTAAAAAAAGAAACTTTTTCTTGATAAAGGAGTAATGGTAGCCTAGCGTGTTCTTCTTGTAAAAGTGATGCCTCTTAAAAAAAAGTCCTACTCTCTAGCGTTTAGTAAAAGAATCAGATCTTTTCTTTCTTGTTACCTTGGAGTCTTAAAAACTGATTGCTAAGGTGAAACAATTCAATATATAAGTATGGAGTTAAGTGCCTTTTGGAGGATTTCTTGGAAGACCATGTAAGAAGATACTTAAGGGAGGTAGCAAAGATTTGGGCAGTCTGTCTTTCTAAGTAAAGGCAGAAAGAAGGGTTGTCCAGGTTGTACTGGACACTTCTCTCCCCCACCCCTTTCTTGATTGTTTTACGTGACTGATTTTAAATTCTCACACTGCCACCTCTTTTTTAAAAAATGCCCTTTACTTATATCAGTTGTCATACTGGGCCATTTTCAGGTAACTTTTTTTTTTACATGATTCAAAATGGGATAATACTCAGACTACAGAGCATTTTGGAGGTTAGTATGAGCTGCTCAAGTATGGACTGTAAGTCCTGGGAGAATGATATCACTGTACCTTTTCCCCACTCCTCCTCACCCACCCCAGCCTGTACACTCCCTGCCTTTAATGGAAATGTGTTGAAAACAGCTGCTTCTCAAAAGCAGCTTGGCCGCAGCCTGAACTGTGTCCTGTTTTCCCTTCTTGACCCAATAGGCACATGGATTCTCTTTTCCAGGTGAGAGGATAGATTTGCATTTCTAGCTGTACTCTCAGGTCCTCTAGATGATGTTTGTGAAAGGAACTAGAGATGTGTAGTGTGCCATGAAACAGTAAAACCAGCTACCTTGGAATCATTGATGCAGGGGGTGGTACTAGAGTTAGAGGTAATCATAAGGGCAGATGACATTTGTACCTCAGTCTACCAAAAGTGTAGCAGTAAGTTTAACTTGCTAGGCATTTCCTAGGAGCAAATGCTTCTAATCTGTGAGCATTCTCACAAGTGGAGCCATGCACATAATTGGACAGAGATGTGGCAATGAGTGGCTTCCTTCTGGTAAGAGGAACAATGGACCATGTTACTTATCTATCACTCTAGTAGAGGATGTAATTTTCCCTTCTAAGCAAGGGAAATGGCGTGCTAAACAGTTTTGTAACTTTTTGAATGAGAAACTTTTAGGTAAAGATAAACTGTCAGATAATATTTTCAGCTGCATTTACATTGACTATGGGGAAAAGATTGTGAAAATAGTTACAGTCATTTTTTTTTTTTAATTTTAAAGACTTGAGAAATTCTGTTACGTGAAGTGACAATGTAAAAACACATTTAGTTTTATACTAAATCTTTTTTTAAGGTCTTGGCATTTAATATAAAGCAAATCCACACATTTTCTAACTTTCCACAAGTTCCAAAAAGGGAAGGAAGAAACCTCAGTCTTGAAATTTTGGTTTTTAAAAATCATGACACTGTTTTACCGTGAAATTGAGTAGCTAACTTTTGGTAACACCTTTTGTTTATTTGTATGTTTGTAATAATGGACCTTTTAAAACACAGGAATGTTTTGGTTTGTACAGACTTTGAAAAATGTGTGTTAATAAAAATTCATATTGACTTAAGTATAATTGTTTCTTTTTTCATTTCTTGCTGGTTCACCAATAGACATATCTCATAATCCCCTTCAACCTAGAAAAGAGTCAGTTTGTCTTGCTTGTAGAATTTAAACAATTAAAAACCTAACAGTGCTAATAGGGAGTTTTGTGTCCATAAAATCATTCTCTTTCTTCTTTGAGTTTATTTATTCAGTTTAAGTGCTTGCTTTGTTATAAGCACTGGTAGGCAATGAGGATACAGCAGTGAAGATAATTGACAAAGTTACTCTCCTCATGAGGCTCCCATTTAATGGAATATTGGACTACACCATTGTTCCTTGATTTTATATTTACCATTATTACTCAAAATTAATACGGGATGAATCTTTATAAGGTATGAGTGAAAGGTTTTTGAGATGTCATCTCAAGGAGGAAATGTATTGGTTTGAAACATTGGTGCTAGTAGGTTTCTAAATAACAGGTGCCTTTCAGACATTATTACTGTCACATCCTGGTCATTCTGTTCTATAGGTGCAATGACAACTTACTTTCTCTAAATAAAGATAGTTTTATAGGTGCTATGGTCTGAATGTTTATTGCCCCTCTCCTCTCTGCCAGATTCATATGTTGAGATCCTAACGCTTAGAGATGGTAGTGTTAGGAGGTGAGGACTTTAGGAGGGGGCTTAGGTTCTGCCCTCATGAATGGGATTAGTGCCCTCATAAAGGATGCTCCAAATAAATCCCTTGCCCCTTCTACCATATGCCAGCTATGAATCTGGAAGAGGGCCCTCATCAGAATGCTGACCCCTTGATCTTGAACCTCCCAGCTGCCAGAAATGTGAAAAATAAATTTCTGTTGTTTATAAGCTACCCAGTCTGTGATATGTTGTTATAGCAGCCCAAACAGACTACAACAGTAGGTTATGTTTATGACCGCATTTATTGTGTGAATTACCTTAATTTACCCATTTACACAGCCGTATGAACGGCTGTAGGGGAAGGATATAGTATAAACAGAGAAAGATATCTAGTTCTTCAGGAAGTTCTTCAACCACTCTAACTAACCTTAAAAGCAACTTAGCAGGATTTTGGTTGCATCCTTTTCAGTTTAAGACCGTATGTTACCTGCAGTATAGCTATCTTCAGCTAACGGTCAGTTCGAGGATTTGGGGGGAGGGGCCATTTTCGGGAAGGTCCAAACTGTCAGGACCTACAGAGTGTTGTGGTTATTATTCCTGCATAACAAATTACCCCCAAATTTAGGTGTTTTGTTTTTGTTTTGTTTTTTGGCTGTGCCGGGGGCTTGCGGGATCTTAGCTCCCTGACCAAGGCAGTGAAAGCACTGAGTCCTAACCACTGGACCGCCAGGGAACTCCCCAAAATTTAGTGTTTGAAAACAACCATTTTAATATGCCCACAAACTCTGTTGATCAAGAATTTGGACAGGGCACTGTGGGGACGACTGGTCTTTGTTCTTTAATGTCTGGGTCCTCAGCTGGGAAGATTCAAAAGCTGAAGGAAACTTATTGGAACTGAAATCATCTCTCTGAAGGCTCTTCTTACTTGTGTATCTAGTGCCTGGACTGAGATGACAAAGTCTAGTAATGCTGACTGAAGCACCTATGTAGGGCTCCTCCATATATACCTTGCCTTCTCCAGCATGATGGGCTCAAGGTAATCAGACTTCTTCCATGGTGGATCAAGACTCCAAGCACAAGTGGACAAATCTGAAGCTGTGTTTCATCATCTGACCTGTCCTCAGAAGTCACATTACCTCACTTCTGCAGCATTTTATTGGTCAAAGCAGTCAGGAGTCCATCCAGGCTCAAGGGGAGGGGACATAGATCCCTTCTCTTGATGAGAAGGTGACAAAGTAGAAGAGCATGTGTGATGGAAGCTACTGTGGAGGCTATTTTAAAAAATATAATCTGCCAGACTTCCCTGGTGGTGCAGTGGTTAAGAATGCGCCTGCCAATGCAGGGGACACGGGTTCGAGCCCTGGTCTGGGAAGATCCCACATGCCGCGGAGCAACTAAGCCTGTGTGCCACAACTACTGAGCCTGCTCTCTAGAGCCCGCGAGCCACAACTACTGAGCCTATGTTCCACAACTACTGAAGCCCGTGTGCCTAGAGCCTGAGCTCCGGAACAAGAGAAGCCACCACAATGAGAAGGCCACGCACCACAGCGAAGAGAAGCCCCTGGTCGCTGCAACTAGAGAAAGCCTGCACACAGCAACAAAGACCCAACGCAACCAAAAATAAGTAAATAAATTTTTTAAAAAATTACTGACACTATTCAATGTGGAATGGGACTACCCATGTGCATTCATATCAGGAGGCGGAACCACTGGGGTCCATCTTGGAGACTGGCTACCACATTGACCTTTGACCAATAAGATTGATTAACAACTATGTGAATCTCTGGATTTTGAAGGCAGGAATGACAGTTGGCATTTGGGGGAAAGGAGTTCATATTTCTTAGTTATGACTGGAGTCAAATAACCACTTTGCCTGCCAGTGCTTGTCAGGCTGTCACTGAAGCAGATTATCAACTCTACTTGAAAAGTGAGACTGTGTCAGGCTGTGGTTAGCTCTAAAGTCAGACTGCCTGTGTGTGAGTTCTATCTCTGCTTAGGGTTGTTGTGAGGATTAAATAATGTATGTAGAAGTCTCTAAAACAGTGCTTGGCACATAGTAGGCACTCGATTTTTCAAGCTATTATTATCACAGAATCTACATTTTCTGTTTCTTGAGAGAGAAAACAGTGACAAAATAGAGTGAACATATATGTTCACTTTTTTAAAATTTATTTTATTTATTTTTACTTTTTTGGCTGCATTGGGTCTTCGTTGCAGCGCACGGGCCTTCTCCAGTTGCGGCAAGCGGGGGCTACTCTTCGTTGCAGTGCGCAGTCTTCTCATTGCGGCGGCTTCTCTTGTCGCGGAGCATGGGCTCTAGGTGCGCGGGCTCAGTAGTTGTGGCTCACGGGCCTAGCTCCATGGCATGTGGGATCCTCTCAGACCAGGGCTTGAACCCGTGTCCCCTGCATTGGCAGGCGGACTCCCAACCACTGCGCCACCAGGGAAGCCCTGTTCACTTGTTTTTTGTTTCCAAAGTTACTTTATCTCCAGATCACTTTATCCCCAGATTCACGCAAGACACAACTTTTATATCTTTTTTTCAACTCCACATTACCCACCTCATGCGTGCCACTTCATTACACTGATCCTTAGAGTGCCATTTTTCTTTACGTTTAATAAGATATAACTTGCATATGGTAAAATTTATCCTTCTCAGTGTATAGATCAAAAAGATTTTGATGGATGTATGCAGTCGTGTAGTCACCACAATCAAGACATGGAACATTTCCATCAGCACGAAAACTTCCCTTGTGCCCCTTGGCAGTCAGTTCCCTCCCCCAGCTCCAGCCCCTGGCAACCATTAATCTGATTTCTATCCTTATAGCCTTGCCTCTTCCAGAATGTCATATAAATGGAATCAAACAGTATGTAGACTTTCATGTCTGACTTCTTTCATTTAGCATATGCGTTTGAGATTCATCCACGTTGTTTCACGTCCCAGTAAATTTATTCCGTGTTTCAGTAGTTTGTTCCTTCTTATAGCTGAAAAGTTTTCCATTGATAGATGTACCACAATTTGTTTATCTATTCAGCAGCTGACGGATATTTGAGTTATTTCTAATTTTTGGTTACTATGAATAAAGCTAACACATTTGCATATACATCTTTATATGAACATGTGCTTTCATTTCTCTTGGGTAAATACCTGGCAGTGGGATTGCTGGATTGCGTGATAAATTTATGTTTAATTTTCTGAGAAACTGACAAACTTTTCCAAGTGGTTGTACAAGTTTGCATTCTCACTGGCAATATATGATGAGTGCTAATTTTAACACAGTCTTCTTTGCAAACTTCTTTGAATTTCTCCACTGACTCTTCCCTACGTTTCCCAGAAAGCTTGTTATATTGGTGATAATGATACTTTATTTTTAAAATATGAGATGTATTTACTGAAGTGTAGCATATATACAGAAGAGGACACACATCACAAATGTATGACTTGATGAATTTTCACAAAGTAAACACAGTTATATAATCACCATCCGGATCAAGAAAGACTGCTACCAGCACCCTAGCCCATCTCATGTGCCCATTCCTAGTCACTCCCTCTCTTCCTCAAAACTGAGAGTTCCATGGTGGCCTAATGCTTAGGATTCCAGGTTTTCATTGCCGTGGCCCGGGTTCAATCCCTGGTCGGGGGACTGAGATCCTGTATAGCTGCACAGTAAGGCAAAAAACCAAACAAAACCAAAAAACTAACTACATGCTACTCTGAATTTTAATAATATAGATTCATCTTGCTGGTTTTGAACCTAATAAATATGGGATAATACAGAGTGTACTCATCTTTGTCTGCTTCTTTTGCTAGACGTTATGTTGGACAAGGTCACCCACATTGCTCACATAGCAGTGGGCCATGAATTTTCATGCTCTATGATACTACAATTTATCCATCCTACTGTCGATGTACATTTGGGCTGTTTCCAGTTTGGAACTTGTGAAAATAAATGCTGCTCTGGCCATCTTCATAATAGCTTCGAACTGGAAACTATCCAAATGCCCATAAATAAGAGAATGGATAATCAAATTGTAGTAAGATCATATGATAAAATACTACTCAGCAATAAAGACCAAACCACTGACATATGCAATATCATGGATAAATCTCAAAAACATTATGTTAATTGAAATAAGCCAACACTAAAGAATACATAACGTATGATCTCTTCTTGATGGAGCCTGAGAATAGGCAAAACTAATCTGTAATGATAAAAATCAGACAGTGATTTCTGGGGATGAGGAGAATTGATTAGAAAGGAACACAGCCTGGACTTCCCTGGTGGCGCAGTGGTTAAGAATCCAACTGCCAATGCAGGGGACACGGGGTCGAGCCCTGGTCCGGGAAGATCCCATATGCCGCGGAGCAACTAAGCCCGTGTGCCACAACTACTGAGCCTGCTCTCTAGAGCCCGCGAGCCACAACTACTGAGCCCATGTGCCACAACTACTGAAGCCTGCGCACCTAGAGCCCATGCTCCACAACAAGAGAAGCCACTGCAATGAGAAGCCTGTGCACTGCGACGAAGAGTAGCTCCTGCTCGCTGCAACTAGAGAAGCCTGCGTGCAGCAACGAAGACCCAACAGAGCCAAAAATAAATAAATTTAAATAAATAAATAAAAATAAAAAAGACATTGGTGACTTACAAAAGAAAAGCATCTCTTAAAAGAAAAAAAAGAAAGGAACACAGCCTGAGGAAACTTCCTTGGGTAACAGTGAAAGTGTTTTATTTCTCAGTTTGGATGGTTGTCACGTGGGTATATACAAATGTCAAAATTCATTGAAATGAACACTTAATACCTGTGTACTCTATTGTGTGTTAATTATGATGAAATAAAAATTAATACAGAGAAATGCTGCTTAGTCGTAAAAAATGCTGTCATGAACTTTCTGATACTTGGTTTTTGGAACACATATGGATGCACATCTGTTGAGTATACAGGTAGGAGTAGAATTGCTGGGTCATAGAATATGTATGAATCATGGCTCTGCAATTTAATAGCTGGATGACATTGGGCAAGTGCCCAGAACCTCTAGAGAACACCAGTTTCCTTATCTGTTACCAAGGAGCTAATCTCACCTTGATGGGTTCGAACCATGAAAACTGTTTTTGTCAGTTAGCAAAAAGACATAATGCTGAGAAACCTCATTTTCTAAAAGCACTGCTTTTTCAGAAAATTTGCTATTTGAAATATCAGTAAGAACGGAATATTCCACTCTCGCCTGGAGGATCTGAGTAACTTTGACACAGAGAAGCAGCCTCAATTTCCAACCCAGGTGCAGAGCTTCAGATAAGGGGTTTCCAGATACAGCATTCCACATTTATCTTCACGGGGTAGTTTCCAAGGAAACAGGATTCTGAATCTTCTTGTTAGCTCAGGCCTGACGATAATCCCTTTACACATAGCCTGGTGTGCTTTGAGGCTATCAAAAACACTGCTTCTTTTAAATTTTACCTACACTCCATCTTTCCAAATCCTGGAATAATTCTCTCTCTCCTGTGCTTGGTGAGATACCCCATGATTCCTCTGGTGTGTAGTCCCCCTTGCAGCAGTAAGTTAATAAACCTAACTTTGTCAGACCATATAAAGATAAAGCCACTTTATCAGATGGGCTTTATCTTGGGTATTACCAATAACTTCGTAAAATGTGTTCACATTACCTGGATGGACATTAAGAAATGATAGTTATTTTTTATTATTCATGTATAAATTCAATATATGTTCATTTGACATCTAGTATTTGCGAGGCACAAATGTATTGCTATGAGAGATAGCACAAGATAGCCATGGCACAGATGGAAAACCACTTTTTATTTTAGCTGGAGAAAGAAACCAACAATAACAACCACCACTATGTTTTCAATCCTAGGAGAAAAATACCTTTACTGAACTTCACTTTAAATAGAATCAAATGTAAATGAAAACATTCTCAAGACTATTTTATAGGTAAAAAAGTACAATGTACACGATTTACTATAAGATAGGACATAAAACTATGGATTCTAAGAAATCGTATGGTTTTAATAACCAGAATGAGAGGACCCAAATGTCGTCTGACCTTTTCTAAAGAGAAAAAATTGCTCTTATAAACGCTCCAACGAAAAATAGAGACAGCATTGCTTACAAAAGCTCTAAGGCTGAATGCAGGCTCATTCACCCATTTAGGGTCCCCTCCTACACAGGCAAGCAGCTTCCTCTCTTGGTCATTCCCCAGAGATTGCAAAGCAGACTGGAGTGAAGTGGGGTGGAGAATACAGGAAACAAACACTGCCAGTTCCCCTTCACTTCTCTCTATCTTGATCTCCTCCCAAAGCAAAATCCTACTCTTGTCTTTCCATCTAACATACGCTCACAAAATGCAGTCTTCTATGGGAACATTGAGGTCATACACTCCAAATTACTTAAGAGAATGATTTTAAAAATTTGACAGTCTAGTTCTCCAAGAAATCCTGGTTTGGGATATAGATGAAGAAGTTATTTGGGAGGGATTTAGATGGAGAATGAATTTGGTAATATGAGAATGCGTTTTAGGGACATAGCAAGATGACAATACAATTAGCTTAGTGTTTGGGTTTTGCAGTCAAATCTCAGAAAAACAAATTAACCTCTATGGTCTTAACTTTCTCAACTGTAAAAGGGAAAATAATAATGCTTGCTCTGTCGAGTTACTTTACTTCAACATTAAAAAAAATCGATTGTCCGTTATCTAGTCTGAAGGTAAAAATATAGTTAGAACATCGTCCCTTGCTGTGAAAGAGCTTATGAACAACTGAATTGCAGTGAGGGGATCACAAATAATACGTGCTCAAGAAATCTTATTATTATCATTTTATTGTTTAGACTAGAAGAGGGGTGGAGGGAGAAATGAAAGTAATTTGTAAACCATAAAAGTGCACTCCGATAAAGATGTAAAAAAATAATAATAGTAAAAAAAAGTGCTCCACAAATCCTAACAAAGCCCTAGAGGATGGAAGCAGAGTGAGGAATTTCAGGAGTTTGGTTACGGATCTGGGTTTCAAGGCTGTCGAATTCTCCATATTTGGGCCTGAATGCTCAGAATAGAACAGAATAGGATGTTAGGGCTGAGATCATCTGGTACAATTTTATGCTAATCGAAAAATTCTTGCCTTCTGTCACCGTGCCCTGGCGATAAACAACACCGCCACCTCAGATTCTCCAATCCGAGCCCCAATGGTATGATGTCATCGCCCCGCCCCGCATCCCCAAGCTCCAGGGCGTCACGTCTCTAAGCTACCGTGCCTACACCAGTTCCAGAGGCGCCTGCGCAATGTGGGGGAGCCAGGGCGGACGTGTGCGCGCTGCGAGGGGGCGGGGCTAGCGCTCACGCAGCTTTAGCCCCTTCCCCGCCCTTTCTCTTCCCGGTTTCCCTGTCAGCCTGCTGGTCGGGTCTGGCGGCTGCTTCCGGTAGGAGCGCGGTGCAGGGCGAGTCGGTCTCGGCTCCTCGTCATGTCCTACGGTCCCTTAGATATGTACCGGAACCCGGGGGCCTCGGGGCCCCCGCTCCGGGACTTCAACAGCATCATCCAGACGTGCAGCGGCAACATCCAGCGGATCAGCCAAGCCAGTGAGCCGGGGTACCGGGCTGGAGGGCGGGGGCCGTCCCGGGGACAGGCCCGGGTGAGGCTGCCGGGACGCGGAGCCCGGCTAGGGCTACGGCCAGGGCCACACCTGAGGCCGTCTTGGGTGCTCTACTCTGGGTACGGCGGGCTGCTATCCCCGAGTCTGCCAGGCCCAGGCACCCCGAGGGTCCGGAGCCCCAGCTGCAGCTCGAGTTTCTTAGGAGTTCTGCTCTTACCGTGTTGGGGCCAAGACAGCAGTCCTGACAGCCGCAGGGTGGGAGGGTGTGTGTGTGTGTCCCCTCCAGGCAGTGAATGAGTCGACTGGCTCCAGTGGTCAGCCTAGTTTTTCCTGTCATCTGCCTCCCTCCACCCACCTCTCTTTCCTCTTTGGCCAGCTTGGATCGGGAGCTGTTTACTGGTTTAGACTTTACATTCTGCTGAGCTTCTGGCTTCTTGGAAGTCAGAACCTTTCAATTAAGGGAAGTGGAGAGTGCATGTGTTTTGGTGACTTTAATACAGTTCTTCCTGTAAGGAATTTGGAAATCAGATACAATGACTTGGATTCGAGGGGTGAGATGACTTCTACTTTAATAAAGAGAATTCACCAAAAACATTTTAGTTTACATTCTTTTGTCTTTTGTAGCAAAAGATTTGCATATATTTTTGGATTTCAAGCCAATGAGGCTTTTGTTTTCCTTCCCCACCTAGTTACTCTTTTGAACAAGCATGATACACAGAGAAGCTCAGGGACATGGCCACAATCACATAGCAAGTAAGACATGGTAGAGGTGGTGGTGGATTTCAGAATGTCATTGCTTGTCTTAAAACTCCCTCCCCACCATTAGGGTCTGAATGATACTATAGTTGAATGAGTCAAATACACGTTATTCCTTGTGCCTGAAAATTAGCTCAGAGCCTTATAAACAGGAGGTCAGCAGCAGCAACTACTTGGAAAGAATGGTATCATGATCCTTGTTGTTTATTATTGTGTTTTTGTGAGCTTGGCTGTACCCTGTTAATAGGTACAACTAGTTGGTCCTGAATTACAATTATGTTCTATATTTTAAAGAACAATCTATCACTTAGCTTTTAAATTTAAATATATAATGAGAGAGGGAAGTTTCTGATGGAAAGCGTTTGAATCTGGGCACTTTGGAAGTGGAAAGAAGAATATGTGGTCTGTTAAATCCAGAAATTTGAAACAAAAATTAATGTGACCACTGGTTAGAAAGTATAGTACTTTGTGTTCCAGTTTCCTTTGTGAGGGAGCTGTAATACAGGTTAGATCAGAATATTCTGGTTCAATACTGAAAGTTTCTTATTGAGACCAAATATAATTTTAATGTCTATTTGTGAAATTTTCATTCTGCATGTATTTGAGTATGAGGCATGTAGTATGTATAGGAACTGACACGGATTCCTTCAACAGGGAACCTGTGGCGTACATAATGACTGAAAGCGATCGCTACTATAGAAGAGATATAATAAAATTATAGATATTCAGGAGAGAAAGACACCTTTTTCACTTGGGAGAGGCCAGGGAAATGCATTATTGGCATTTGAGCTAGGTCTGGAAAGATGGTGGAAAGTATTTGAACTTTCGAGAGTAAAGAAGGGAAGAGCATTCCAGGAGGGAATAAAATGAACAAGGCATGGTAGTGGGAAAGCATGTGGTGTGTATAGAAAAGTAGAGTGATTTAATCTGGCTAGACTGGTGGAGTCCAGAAAGTAGTGGAAAATAGGATTGGAAAGGTAAGTTGGGGCCCAAACATGAAGTGCTTTAAGTGCTACACTAAGGGGGTTTGGATATAATTCTTTAGAAATGTGTAAATTGAGTTGGAAGGGAGAGAGACTGGAATCAGAGACACCAGTTAGGATCTGAAAATGAAAAGAAGGAAAGGATAGGAGAGGTGTCTGGTGATAGAATTGTTAAGGTTTAGCTGTTGATTAGGCATCAGGCTCAAGGGATAGTTGGATTCATTTCATTAATAACATTAATAGCTAACATTTGAGTACATACTGTATGCCAGGCAATATAAGTGCTTTACATGCATTCTCTTAATTTTGTAACAAACCTGTGAAGTAATTACCAATATTATTTCTTTTTACGGGTTAGGAAACAGGCTGAGAAAGGTTAAATAATTACCCAGCTTACAAATGGCAATACCTAAATTTGAAACCAGATCTGTCTCTTATGACCAGCATTCAGCCTTTTTATAATTTTTAATTAATATTACAGTTTTATAACAGTTAACACTTCAAGTTACAAGTGACTTTTCTTTCTTTTTTTTTTTACTCTTCATAGGAAGCTATGGGGAATACCTGAGGCTGTGGAACTTTCTCTTCTTGTGGTGTGTCTGCCTCTCCTGCTAGATTGTTAGTTCCTTTGAAGAAATGGGACATGACTTATTCATCTTTATATTTCTAGTACTTATCTCAGACCCAAGTATGTGTTAGATTCATTCATTCACTGTTCAACAAATATTCTATGAGCACCTGCTGAGCACTGGGGCTGGAGTGATGAGCAGGACAGACAAAACCCTGCCCTGATTGTGTGTATGTGTGTGTGTTTGTGTATGTGTACGTATACACACATATGCATACATGCACATATATAAACAATATTGAGAAATAATAAGTGCTATGAAGAAAAAAATAAGGGGACAGAGAGTGAGGAGAGCAAGAGGGTGGGTGTGCTATTTTATATTTTTACATCAGTTGGTCAAGGAAGGCCTCTCTGAGGGGGTGATGTTTGAGTAGACACCTGAATGAAGTGAGGGAGGGAACCTCGTGAGTAGCTGGGGGAAGGCATCCTAGGCAGAGAGAATAGCAGGAGCGAAGACCTCAGTGCTTTCAAGAATAGCAAGGAGACTAGTGTGGCTGGACTGCAGTTAGAGAAGGGGAGCGTAGTAGGAAAAGAGGCCAGGGAGGTAGCCAGGGATCATATCATTTAGGGTCTTGATGCTTAGTAAATTGTATTTAGTAGATTTGAATGAACGAGGTTTCTCTACCATCTTGGAACTCTTCCTGACTCATTTACCTTGTGCTGTGTGGTTCCTACCACATCTTATGACCCTAGTCAGTGTGAGTTGGAATTCTCCCCTTGGGATTGTTTACTGAGGCACTGGGAATTTGAAATTGGTAGGGTGACATTGCTTCTACCCACTTATCAGGCTGGTGCCCATCCCCCAGACGTGGCCAGCATACCTAAGTATACAGTCTGAATGTGACCTCCCAGACATATGCCCACATCCATAAAGTCCTGCAAGGACCTGTATCTATTGAAAATTTGAGAGAATAGCTATTCTTTTTTTCTCAACTGTGGGTTTTTTCACATACGTGGGTTTGGAATTGCTGAGCATATCAGCCTGAAATACGGCAGGCCACTGCATGGGTTGTTATAGGTACAGCTAAGGTTGACTGCCTGGTACAAGGGGTTGTTACCAGTATGTGTGGGCTACAGAAGAAAACTGCTTGACTCTGTCTATTGTGAAACAAAGGGTCTGGGCAAGTATTGCTGAGGCAGATATAAGGAAATAACCTTAACAGGCGCCAAGTTATCTCTGAAGAGATTTAAAGAACATCATTTCTGTTCTTTAACGTTGCTAATTTTTTTAAAAAATTTATTTATTTATTTATTTTTGGCTGTGTTGGATCTTCGTTGCTGCGCGCGGGCTTTCTCTAGTTGCGGCGAGCGGGGGCTACTCTTCGTTGCTGTGTGCAGGCTTCTTATTGTGGTGGCTTCTCTTGTTGCGGAGCACAGGCTCTGGCGTGCGGGCTTCAGTAGTTGTGGCACGCGGGCTCAGTAGTTGTGGCTCACGGGCTCTAGAGCGCAGGCTCAGTAGTTGTGGTGCATGGGCTTAGTTGCTCTGCAGCATGTGGGATCTTCCTGGACCAGGGCTTGAACCGATGTTCCCGGCATTGGCAGGTGGATTCATAACCACTGCACCACCAGGGAAGCCCAACGTTGCTAATTTATTGATATGGTTCTGTTTACTAAAAAGATGAAAAGCAGTTGAACTTTTAAAACTGATTATCGTGTGCAATCCTCTGGGTTGTTCTTTCAGAGTTATTTTCATATTGGCCCCTTGCTCTTTATTTCATTGTCCTCCTCATAAGTCTTCATGATCTCAGCCTCTGTCGTCCAGCAGCATAGTCTCAGTGTCTCTGTTCCCATTCTAGTTCATCCTGATAAGGCTATCAGCAGTTTGTCTAAAGTCCTGTTTTCATTATACCACTCACCTCCTCAAGAGCCTATGGCTCTTGTCTCTGTTGTCTGCTGTATCAGATCTTAACATTCCACCTTGCTTTCACTGTCTCTGTCATCTTAACCCAAATTAGCCATATTTTCTACTTCTCTTTGTTACAGGCAGGCTGTTTTTCTTAACATCCCTAAACACGGGGTTTTGCTGCAAGTTTTTGCTCTTTCTGTTCCTCCTTTCTTTAATCTTTCCCTATCTCACTAGCTACCTAAATTATAAAAATGCTTTGAGTTGCGCTTAAATCCTGCCCCTTGTAACTAAGCCTTCCTTTGCTTTTGAAAGAGTGAAGTCAGGAAGAGCCTGCGTCTTAAGCTCAGTAGATCTGTGACTGAGTCCTTGCTCCTCTGTGTTGTACTGTTCACCTTGGGCAGGCTAGTTCCCCTTTCTGTCTGTTACCCCATATGTAAAATGAATGGTGTTGTTAAAGTGGGATGTTTGAAAGTGCCTAGTCTAGTGCCCGGTACATAGTAGACATTCAGTAAATGGTGATATCATTGGTTGAGCCCCCTGCTCCACTATAGTTTAGTAGTTAAGTGAGCAGGCTCAGGAGTCAGACTGCCTGGGTTTGAGTCCTAGATCTGCTTCTTACTAACTATGTAAACATATTGCTGTACCTCTCTATTTCACAGCTTCCTCATCTATAAGATGGAGTTAGTGATAGACTCTACTTCACAGGATTGTGAGAATTAAGTGAGGTAATTTATATAAAGTGCTTAAAGCAGTGCCTGCAACATTGTTTAAGAAATGTTAGCTATCATTTTGGTTTTTTCCTTTGAACTTGCAAGCTTAGCACTTACTTTATTCTGTAGTCTTTAATTCATGCTTTTTGACCTTGTTATTCCAACTGAGAGATTACTATTAGTTTTGCTGTGGGGATAGTGATCACACATTGTACAGCTGTCTTTAACTTCAGTGCCTGGCACAGCAGTGGATATGTAGTTAGCATTCGATATGTACTTAATTGATTTTATCATTGCTAAGTACATTTTTCTTGGTCTCGAGTTTGATAATAATAGCTATCCTTAATTGAGTTCTTTTAAGTGCCAGACGTGTTATAAATTTAGCTTCATATTATCTTAGGTCATCCTCACAACAACCATATGAGGGTTCTCTTGTTTTTCCCATTTTTTAGGTGAGGAAACTGAGGCACAGGGGAATAGAAACTTTTGCTAGGAAGTGGTGGAACCAGGAATAGCACACAGCAGTCTTAACTGAGAGTCTGTGCTCCTAACGAGTTCGTGTCCTGTCATGGGTATGGTAAATAGAAGATTATACCTTTGAGGTTTAGTATTCATGTTCAGTTTAGTTTAGAGCTTTACTATTGTAGTATAGTGGCTACTTTTTTTTTTTAGTTGTTTTAATTTTTTAGCTGCATTGGGTCTTCGTTGCTGTGCGCGGGCTTTCCCTAGTTGAGGTGAGCAGGGGCTACTCTTTGTTGCGGTGCGCGGGCTTCTCGTTGCTGTGGCTTCTGTTGTTGCGAAGCACGGGCTGTAGGCGCATGGCTTCAGTAGTGCGGCACACGAGCTCAGTAGTTGTGGCACGTGGGCTCAGTAGTTGTGGCTCGTGGGCTCTAGAGTGCAGGCTTAGTAGTTGTGGCACACAGGCTTAGTTGCTCTGTGGCATGTGGGATCTTCCTGGACCAGGGTTCGAACCCATGTCACCTGTTTTGGCAGGCGGATTCTTTTTTGTTGTTGTTGTTGCTAGAAATCTCTCCTGTCTTAGGAAGTTGACAGAGAGATGCTACTTTTTTTTTTCTTGAATTTTATTTACTTATTTATACAGCAGGTTCTTATTAGTTATCCATTTTATACATATTAGTGTATATATGTCAATCCCAATCTCCCAATTCATCACACCACCACCCCGTGGCAGGCGGATTCTTAACCCCTGCGCCACCAGTGAAGTCCTATAGTGGCTACTTTTAAAAAGTCAGGTCATTTTCATCGTAGCTTTGCAAAAGCAGTGCAAACCTAATTTTCAAAGACACTGAGATGACTTCATTGTAATAATGACCACATAGGCTATCACTTTCTCATTTAATGTAAATATTGCTCTTTCTTTTTTTTCTTTTCTTTTTTTTTTTTTAATGCTCTTTCTTTGAATTTATATTTGCTTGTTTAATATACTGAATTAGAGCATTCGAGTCTCTCAGATGAAGAAATTTTTACCTGTATGGTAGTTGCTTTTGATATGACTAGACGTTGATTTGGATTAAGGTTCATTTGGAGATTCACATTCTGCCTATATCAGCTAAAAGCACACGAAGAGTGTTCAGTTTAGAGTAGTTCCTAGTGTGGATGTTAGCTGTAATGTGCAATAAATTGATTTGCTTCGTAGTCTTTTAAAAATTTTAGCCAGGACATGCTTTTAAAAGTGAGAGGTCAGTGATAGGAGAAATTGAGGCCTAGTTTTAAAAATAACAAAATTGCTTACACGGAACTGAGGCCTAGTCATCTGGTTTCCAGGATTATGTAGCATTTCATAGAGAATAGATACCCAATTATTTTCATCCAAAATATTGTGACAAATCAATCTAAAGTAAAACTTTTATTTACTAGAATGCTTAGAAAAGGAGTTTTCTCATTAACCAAGCTGACCAGAAAACCCTTTTAGATGTAGCCCATTTTGGTAAAAATTGTTCCAAGAAGTATCACTGTACTTTTTGACATTTTAAGTACATTCAAGTGAAAATAAGCATGTATGTAAACATTCACACTATTCTATTTCTTTTTGTGCTTTAGGTTTAAGGGATACATTTCTTAGTTGTAAAACAGATGGGTCATTAAGTCACTATTTTCAAATAAACCTCTGATGTTGGTGGTTATGGAGGGCGGTATACAAAACAATGATACTTCCAGTAGATGTAGACACCACTGTCTTTATCGTTTGAGTTTTGGGGCATCTGATACCTGAGTCTTGCTGGAAACTTTTAGGAAAATATCAATATGCAGGAATTTAGATAGAATTGATGGAGGCTTGGATTCATTCTGGTGCTAAACTAGTAAGTGACCCTATAAAGTCCTCCTCCGCCCCACCCCCCATCCCAATTCAGGTAATCTCTGCAAACAAAAGAAGTCAGAAAAGTCTAGATAAATAAAAGTTCTCAGCTGAGAATATACAAAGAGCAGCTGAATTTCAATTGATTTTTTCCCCCCAAAGTCTGTAAAGTCCCCTTTGCTCTCTAGGGCATTTAATATGGTTTGATAGATGATTAACAACTTGAAACTTTGACATACCTGTAGAGTTTCTAAGGAGAATGCTCTATATAAAGACAGTCAGTAAGATGAAATGTTTCCTTGAACTGCCATACCAGTAACATTTCCCTTTATATGTCGCCCTGTAACCAACTATTTTCTGGAGGGGTATGTATGTGTGTGTGGTTATGCAAAAATGAGTAGAATGTGGTCAGTGCCATCAGAGGCATATAGTCAATCCAGTCCCATTTGTACACAGGCAGAGTCTCTCTAAGCCAAACTCTGGCTTAAAAACACTGCTTGGTTACACAGCATCATTCTGGGACTAGAGCTTCTTCATTATTGCTGAATTTTAGCATTGAGCAGTGGTGGGAGTACTTAGAGATCATTTAGTCCTTACATAGTTGTAATAATTTAATGAATACAAAGCCCCACACAAATAGTAAGTACTGTGACAAATAGTAAGTACTCAATATATGTTAGTTAAACCTGAATATCATATACAATTGGTGAAAGAGACCCAGCAACATGAAATGACTTGTCTGGTGCCATACATGTAGTTAGTGGTCGAACCTGGCTTAGAGTTTAGGTCTCATTATTCCTAGCTCATGTTTATTCATATCTTCTGCCTTGAAAGTGGCATGACATAAAACAGAGGCTAACTCAATTAATCAGCAGTTACTTATTACCCGCTGGGTGCTGGCACTCTGCTGAACTCTGGTGAGTACACAGGAACCTTACCAAAGGTGGGAGGGAGTCCGGGAAGGGAGCAGGTTAGAGCAAGGGCATCAGCCTACCTGGAGCAGAGAGCTATTAAGTTAGGAAGCTATCAGATAAGCAGGTGGGGCGAAGTGGAACACTGGGAAACGGAGGCCTGCCCTAAGTCACTAGTTCTGTGTATTTCCTTTAAGCGTCAGCCTTTTGAGAGAACCTAGTGTGGCATAAAATATATAGTCATTGGGGGCTTCCCTGGTGGCGCAGTGGTTGAGAGTCCGCCTGCCGATGCAGGGGACACGGGTTCGTGCCCTGGTCCGGGAAGATCCCACATGCCGCGGAGCGGCTGGGCCCGTGAGCCATGGCCGCTGAGCCTGCGTGTCCAGAGCCTGTGCTCCGCAAGGGGAGAGGCCACAACAGTGAGAGGCCCGCATACCGCAAGCAAAAAAAAAAAAAAAAAAAATATATATATATATATATATATATGGTTATTGGAATTAGCCCTCCTGGGTTTGAATTCTGGTTTTTATGACACTCTGCTCAAAACCATCAGTGGCCTCACATTTCTTTAAAATTCGAAGTCCTTGCTCTAGTTTACGAGGCCCTATGTAATCTGGCTCCCCTCTCTCTCTTACCTCTCTTTTGCTCCCTGTAGGCCTCCTGTGCCTCCATCACAAGTGCTCTTGCCTTGGGGATTTTGTGCTTAATGCTCTCTGCTACAGAGCTCCCCCAGAAATTTCGCATGGCTTGATCTTTCACTTCCTTTAGGTCTCTGCTCTGTGTCACCTTATCAGAGAAGTCTCTGACCGCCCGTGTAAACTAGTACCCCCTCCCTACCAGCCTTTATCTGAATTTATTTTTCTTTATAGCACTTATCACCACCTGATATATGCTTATTATCTCTTTTCCTTAAAATGTAAGCTTCTCGAAAGCAATATCTTATAGAGCATATAACAGTGTAGAGCAGGTATTCTAAATGAATGAATGAATGAGTTTTGTAACACTCAGTGTGAGCCTCAGTGTGCCCATCTGTAATAATGCTTATTTAATAAGATAATACTTATCAAGTGTGAAGGAAACACACTTCTGTGTTTCCTCCACTGTCAATACTTCTGACACCAGATGTGTGGATTTACCATACACCAAGCAATTATCATATTCTCTGGACTTCAGTTGGGTGTCCTCCAATTTAACTCAATTCTGACACTACCTGGAGTTAGCATCAGATTCCACAAATTAAGGACTTAGTCCCACAAGACTCCCCCCACCCCACCCCCTTCAGATGCCAATTGTAAGTCCAAGTTCTTATCTGTGCTTCTGACCAGTGAGCCATATTGGAGGTTCCCATGAGCCCCTCCTCAGGTTCAGCTAGTTTGCTAGCTCAGCTCACATAACTCAGGAAAACATTTACTTACTAGATTACTGGTTTATTATAAAAGGATATAATTCAGGAGCAGCCAGATAGAAGAGATGCATAGGGCAAGGTATGTGGGAAGAGCTCAGAACTTCCTTGCTCTCTCTGAGCGCTGACACCCTCCCCGCATCTCCGCCCCCCCCCCCCCCCCCCCCCGCCCCCCGCCTTTCCAGAGGTTGATGGGTGGAACTGAAAGTTCCAACCTGATAATCACTTGATCTTTCTGGTGACTAACCCCACCCAACCTGAGCCTATCAGGAGCCCTACCCTAAGTCACTTCAATAGGTAAACTCAGTGTGCTCCAAAGGAACCCTTTATGAATAACAAAAGACACTACTATCACTCAGGAAATTCCAAGGGTTTTAGGAGCTTTATGCCAAGAACTGGGGACAAAGACCAAATATATTTTTTATTATACCACATCAAGTATGTAGCCCAGTGTCTGGCACATGGTGAATGCTCAGTAAATGCTAACGTCTGTCCTCTTTCTTAAATTATTTGTTTGGCCACCCAGTAGATAGCTTTGACTCTGATTCCCATTTGACTTAGGTAAGAAGGACATTATACATCTTAGTGATGAAAAATGATTATTTATATCTTACATAGTGTTTTTTTTAGCAGAATGCAGTATTTTATAGTGCTTACATTTTCCAATGGAACCAATAAGCTAAAAACCCTCATTTAATAGAATAGATATATTTTAGGAAAGTTTGTCAAAAGGCAACTTTTTAATCAAGTGAATTCTATATTTCTATTGTAAAAGTGGAGTTATAGTTTTACTTAAAAAATGGCCTCAAAATAAGATAAAATCATAATTTGAAGTGTTAAAAACCAATATATTCTTGACTTTGCAAAATTTTGCTTTGTTACACCCATGATGACACAGAGATTTGGGCTAGCGAGTGTTGACCTAAAACAGAGACTGCCAGATATTTCTTCAGCAAAGAGGGGTTTATTCACGGTCAGCAGAGAGTTGCAGTTTGGGGTCTGCAATCATGGCTAGCCAAGTGGAATCCCCCTCCTGGCAAGGGAAGGGGAAAAGGAAGTTGGGAGGGGTATAGCAAACAAAGAGTCCATGGCTTTTCATTGGCTGAGAGGAGTCTTCTTCATAGCAGTTGGGCTTGGCTGTTGTGGCAGGGTGTGCGAGCTCCCCCTTCTGGTCTCCCAACTCTGTTTAACTGAAGTTTCTGTTTATTAATTTTTTACAGGAGAAATAACTTGTACATGCTGCTAAGGACTAAGTTGTTCAGTTTCTACTTAGGAGAAGAGTCACTCAGCAATCACCTGGAAGATTTTGCTTAATTATTGTTTCTTAACAGACTTAGAGGCTATTAACACATCTGTGTTTTTGTAAGGTAACTGGTACTTAATAAACTTCGGCTTGCCTTTTTACTACCCTTGGTGACCGAATAAGGGCCAAGGTTATGACTCTGACCCCCAAATTTTGTTATTTAAGAAGCATCTTATCATAAGAAACAGTTAATTTTTATTTATTAATTTAAAAAAATATTTATTTATTTTGGTTGTGCTGGGTCTTAGTTGTGGCAGGTGGGCTCCTTAGCTGCAGCTCACGGGCTCCTTAATTGTGGCACGTGGGCTCCTTAGTTGCGGCAGGTGGGCTCCTTAGTTGTGGCACGTGGGCTCCTTAGTTCTGGCGTGCGAACTCTTAGTTGCGGCATGCGTGTGGGATCTAGTTCCCTGACCAGGGATCGAACCTGGGCCCCCTGCATTGGGAACACAGAGCCTTAACCCCTGTGCCACCAGGGAAGTCCCAGGAACAATTAAGTTTTAAAATTTAAAATTCTAATAAGTGCAATTTCGTTTTCATTGGACATTGAAGCTTTGTTTATATATTGTTACTATGAGATATATACAAATGATACAGTATACAGTGGTTTCCTCATCTTCTTCCACTAAGCCAGTCATTTAGCAGTCTGGTGTTTCACAGGTGAAACTTGGGCATTAATCCTGAGAGGGTAGGAAAGGCCCTCACAAAGGACACTGTCTTTTGGCTAGAGGAGCCATATATTACCTATTGTGTTATAGTATCTCTTGAAGTTCTAGTGAAACTTGAAGATAATTAATTGTGTTTCCCCTGGGCAAAAAGTACTCTATTATTGTGTTCTGTATTCCAGCTACTTGCAATAGAAGACAGGGAATGCTCTTAAAATGCAAGCGTGTAAACAAACAAAAAAGTCGTACAATAAAATTCCAAGCTCTGCAAATGAATGAATGAATGAATCTCCTTCGTCCTCCCTACCAACCAGAAAAAGAAAATAGAAAGCAGGACATGGGAAATCAGGGACTCTATTCCTGTTGCAGAGGTCAGTGAGGGACAAGGGTGTTCAGATTCCCAGGCAGGCTGGTGTTTCTCCTTATTGAGAGATAATCCATTCCTCTGCTTTCCTAGTCCAGGACTAGGGGCTTAAACATCTAGGATTCAAACATGACCATTCCAAATCTTAGCACAATATCTAGGTAGAGTAATCTGAACAAAACAATACACTGTCTACAGACAGCGTAGTTAAAATATAGGCATTGCAGTCTGATGTACCTGGGATTGATTTTTTTGCCCTGCTACTTTTTGTGTGCCCTTATATAAGATATTTAACTTCTTTAAATACATTTCCTCATCTGCACAGTGGAGATACATCTGCTTCAGACTGTTGCTGTGAAAATTAATAAGATTATGTATACAAAGCTCCTAATATAGTACTTGGCACATAGAGGTGCTCAGTTAGTGGTAACTTAATAATAAGGGTACATTGTCTTTCCGAAAATGTTTGCCATATAAAATATTGTGTATGAGTGAATTTAAATTTTTATTGTTGTGAATTGATATTTGGTATCAAGGCCATTCCAAAAGCAATGAACATTTTAACCAGTGCCATGGGAAATCTGGCAAAATGTGGGAGTTCTTTGGGAGTGACGAACAAAACCACCACCCTCTACTTAGTGGCACAGTTACTCTAGAGGAGAAAGGCGGACCTTATAAGTAACTTTAGACGGGAATATATATGCCAAGGTCTTGATCATAGCATGCTTTCTATTAGTTGTATGTACTTATTCAGGATGTGGAGAGAGACCAGTGATCTGAGAATTAGGATGCTCGTGATGAATGTATTTTTCTTTTTTTAAAAAATTTATTTATTTTATTTATTTATTTTTGGCTGTGTTGGGTCTTCGTTGCTGAGCGGGGGCTACTCTTCGTTGCGGTGCACAGGCTTCTCATTGCGGTGGCTTCTCTTGTTGTGGAACACGGGCTCTAGACGCGTGGGCTTCAGTAGTTGTGGCACGCAGGCTTCAGTAGTTGTGGCTCACGGGCTCTAGAGCGCAGGCTCAGTAGTTGTGGCGCACAGGCTTAGTTGCTCCACGGCATGTGGAATCTTCCTGGACCAGGGCTCGAACCCGTGTCTGCTGCATTGGCAGGTGGGTTCTTAACCACTGTGCCACCAGGGAAGCCCTGTGTTTTTCTTTTCAATAAATCTTTTTTTCTTCTCTCCCCAGCTGCTCAGATAAAGAATTTGATGAGCCAACTAGGAACTAAGCAAGATTCAAGCAAGCTACAGGAAAATCTGTGAGTAGCTTCCTAACAAGGTTGGGATTTGTGAGGACCTTTTGGGGACACACTTAATACCCTTGCTGCCTGGCAGCTGAGGTTTCAGGCCTGTGATATCAGAATGAGAGGCAGTGGGATATGAGGTCATAGCTGGATCTAGAAGGGGAGCAACAAAATATATTAATGGGTTGTGATCTCCGTTGCCTCGCAGAGTCCTTGAACGCTGCTTCTTTCCTCCCTTGGGCAGTTTAGCAGAACAATTTAGGGAAGCAGAGAGGGAATCCCTACCACTCTTAAACTACATTCTGCCTAAATGAGCTTCCTTGTTGGCAGAGGCCTCCTGATGAGCTACAGCGCTCGTCTAATCTGGTTGGATTTCCAACTGTCTATCATATTAGAAAAATGTATTCAGAATGACCCGAGGAGAGTCTGAGGGAGAGAATAGTGGAATAGATTCTTTTTATTATGTCCTTCTTGACTCCATCTCTGCTTTTAGAAGTTCTAGTTTTCATCTTTAACACGCACTGAACAATATTCTTTGTTTCCTGACCTAGACATTGTGAAGTGAGAGAATGACTTACTACTTTGAGCTTTTTCCAGGGAGATGTGAGATAGCTCTGGGTATGTTAGTACTGTCTACGATGCTCAGGCTTCTGATTGACTTCCCTCTTGGGGTTTTTTTGTTTGTTTGTTTGTTTTGTCTCCCTCTTGGTTTTGACTCCTTT
Source organism: Stenella coeruleoalba (assembly GCF_951394435.1). Classification (NCBI taxonomy): domain Eukaryota; kingdom Metazoa; phylum Chordata; class Mammalia; order Artiodactyla; family Delphinidae; genus Stenella; species Stenella coeruleoalba. The sequence continues at coordinate 21,509,196 of NC_137169.1, forward strand.
GTTTTATTTATTTTTTTATTTTTATTATCTTGGAGGCCCCTTTGCAGTGAAAAAAAATTAGTAATTAGTGGTGTGGTTTCCCTGTCCTCCCTTAAACCCTTTGTACAAATGGCCAGATAGTAGAGGAAACCATGACTAAAGGAGCCTTTTTTTTTTTTTTTTTTTTTTTGCGGTACGCGGGTCTCTCGCTGCTGTGGCCTCTCCCACTGCGGAGCACAGGCTCCTGACACTCAGGCTCAGCGGCCATGGCTCACAGGCCCAGCTGCTCTGCAGCACGTGGGATCCTCCCGGACCGGGGCACGAACCCGCGTCCCCTGCATCGGCAGGCGGACTCTCAACCACTGCGCCATCAGGGAAGCCCTAAAGGAGCCTTTTTTGTATTTCTACTACCTTTCAATCCCACTTAATATAGCACACATTCTTCCCTCTTTAATTTCCTTCCCCCTCTGCTCGTTACATTTTTTTACACAGTATAGGGCTTCTTTGTTTTGGAGGGAAGAGCCAGAAAGTCAGGCCTAAGGGACAGGTAGGGAGCCAAGGATAAAGCTGAAAAAGCATGAGCTTTAAGCAAGAGCGTGGGAGTAGATCTTTGGAGGTTGTTCCCTAGGGTGGACGCTGTGCTTCTAATGCACATTTCGTCCAACCTCCAGTGCCTGGATTCTGTCACTGGTCAGTGGACTGTGACAGACAGTACCCATGCAGAACTCCTGGGCAAATCAATACGAGAGTTTTGAGAGAGCGTTCAGTGTGTTAAAACTCTTAGATTGAGGTGTGGGGGCAGCTTCTCCTTCCTCCCCGAGGAGTTAAAATACCCAGTCAGCAGGTTTCCTTGAGGCAGGTTCTTTCTACTCAGTAACTTGAAGACGACTTGAGGTGAGTATGACTGGGTAGTATTTCCGGAATTTTGTTGTGAACCTGGGCATCTAGGAACCCATTTCTTCAAGTGCCCTTTCATTCCCTGCGTTGTGAGACACTGAGAATGAACTGATACCAACAGCTCTCAAGAAGTGAGAATATCCTAAAACATATCTTTTCTCTCTTAGGCAACAGTTACAGCACTCTACAAATCAGCTTGCCAAGGAAACAAATGAATTACTGAAGGAATTAGGGTCCTTGCCCCTTCCTTTATCTACTTCAGAACAGGTTGGTATTTTGTGGGGTTTTGGCTTGTTTTTTAATAAGAAAGGACTTTGTTTTTGTGGAGAGGCAGTGTGTGAAACAAAAATAACTTGGCCTTTGGTTCTAGATAGACCTTCTCTGAACCTCAGTTTCCTTATTCATAAAATGGATAAGTGTCTTTTGTGACAACAGAAAGAACGCATGCACCAGATCTTGCAAAGTGCCTAGCATTTAGTAGGTACTCAATATGGGTAGTGGCTGCTGTTATTAGTAATAATATATTAGTAAAATGGGTTTAACTGGAGAAGAATGTCCATGTTTGCATCTTGTTGGGGTTTGACCTGCAGCTTTATGCTTTCGGGCTTGATCCTAGTTTTCTTGTATCCTGTATCTATAAATTTCAAGCAGACGTCTTCTATATTTTGTGGTCACTTTCATGTCGCATCATGAATCATTTATAGGTCTCAGGTTGAGGAAATGCTCAGGGAAATAGATTCCTCTATTTAAGTCATTTTCTTCAGTGGCCATTTAAATCCTTTAAAAACACACAATTTTTACTGGAATTCATTGTTCCCTTGATATGCGTGCCTTTTCTTCAGACGTTCCTGAAGTCAGATGTGCCCCCTCCATTGTGACTTGACTTTTTAATCTATTATTCATGGTCTGCCTCAGGCCTCAGATCCTCTCTCTTCCAGGGCAAAAACCTTCTCCATCTATCTTAGCCTATTATGATTCTATTTTGCTTTTAGTTTCTGTACCATTCATGGGAGCACTTAACTTACATTTCTTTTTATTATTGAATTTTTTTAAATGATGGTATCCTATCTCTGATGGCTCTTAAAGATGAAGCTTACCACCTCCCTATCCCGGGTTGTCTGTGCATTGTGACTATTGGAACATAAAACAATTTTGGTGTGTTGTGATCATCATTTATAAAAATGAAACCAAGTAGAAATATCAGAGTGTGTAACCATGTAATAAGGGTAAATACTGTTAATGAAACTTTCATACATATGTATATATATGGTGCTAGGTCAAGATGTCACATTCTTATTCTGTGTCTCCATCAAAAAAGTTTGAAAATCATCAGTTTAACCCATTCCTGGCAAGTCATTTAATGAAGTATACGTTCAGTCTTTGGAGTTTTGGCATCCCCTTGCACAAAAGAAAAGAACCAAAACTAGGTGCTTTTGTCATCCTGCTACAAAGTAGTAACCTTAATGTAATCACCCTTTGACTATCCGCATGTGCTGTTTGTTTTGTTACTCATCCTGATATTTCACCTATGGACCAGTTCCCCCTTGCCATTCATTATCTCAAATTGTTCCCAAATCACCCCTTTCCTCCTCCCAGCTGTGCACTTAGGGAATACACACTTGCAGATAGTTTTAGCAGTAATAAAAAGGGAGTCTAAGAGTCTGATGTAAACAGAGTATTGAAAGTACTTAAGTGTTAAATAGTAGCCTAAGCAAAATATAAAGTTCAATCTGCTTAAAAATAAATCTAACGTATTCCAAAATCAAATAGAATTTAGTTTTGGATTATGCATGCTCTTGTTCCCTTACGTTATCTTGGATCATTAAGAACATGAAATAAATCTACAGACATATTCTCTCTGGTGAAATACAAATCCTTGATTCCCTTCCTCCTATTGTGCTGAATATTCTTTGCACTTTCAATTGTTTCTTTAATTAATGTTAGCCCTGTCACCCATCTTTTTGTTACTGGACTATCAAACCATACATCCTACTCTCAGCATTTTTCTCATACTTACGTGCTATCATCAGTAACCTTCTAGTTGCTAAATCCAGTGGGCTTTTTTGAGTTTATTCACTTTTCTTTGTTTCATTTGATCCTCTTGCCCATCCTGTCTTCGCTGAAACTTTCTTCTTTCCATGATCTCTGTAGTAAAGCCTACAAAGTAGTTTTCATGTCTCCCAACTCTGGTGATCCCTTTCTGGCCTATTTTCTCTTACCCCAGGTTGAGTCTCAGCCTCCTTCTCTGACTTTATATCTTCCTAGAAGTGGGTGTGCCCCAAGGCTCTGCCATTGATCCTGTAATTTTATTACTCTATGCTTTCTCCCTCAGGAGTCTTTTCTACTGTACTTTTATGAGCTTCCTGTCACCTTTATGAATGTGATCCCCAGATCTTTTTCAAGCCCTAGCCCCTAAACCTCTAAGTATTTGGCCCATATTGCCAATTCCTGCTCTAACATCTCCTCTTGAATATGCTGCCTTCATCTAAAATTTAATGTGTTGTCTTATACTGAATTCCTCCTGTTTCACCCAAACCCCTTAACTAAGCTGATTAACAATGCTTATTGTCATAAAAACGTTTGTGCCTTTTGACCTAATGTTCCCACTCATGCAAATGTGTCTGCGTTCTAAGAAAAAGAAACCAACTATATACTCTGGAGCCAAATTTCCTGGATTTAAATTCTACCCCTGCCATTTACTGTGTGATCATAGGCAAATTGCTTAACCTCTCTGTGCCTCATTTGTCTGATCTGTAAAATAGGTACTATAATAGTACCTAATTTATAGGTTGATGGATGGATCAAATGAGTTATTATATAAGGTACTTATAACAGTACTGGTACATGATAAGCACTGTATAAATATTAGCTGTTACAATGGGGCTCACTTTAGCTTTATTTATAATGGTTAAAAATGGAACAGTCTAGAAGGAATATTTACCTAAAATTTACTAGATCAACTTGATGGAGTATTATATAACAAAGACCATAATTGTGAAGAGTATGGTAACATGGAAAATGTTAATGATATACTTAAAAGATAGTACTTTTGTATAGTGAGATTGGGGAGTGATGGGTTTTTTTCCCCCTATTGTTATAATGTTTATGTAAAAATTAAAATCCAAGAAAAGGGATAAAAAGTCCCTTATCTAAATTTGCTTTTCAGTATTACCATCGCTCTCCCAGGTGTGAAATTTGAGTCATCCCTTGACTTTATACCCCTTTCCCCACAGCCAGTCACATAATATTCCTTAGATTCATTTCTTTGTGTTCCCATTACTGATACCACGTCTTCCTAACCTTAAACCTAGATTATTGCAGTCATCTTTTTGACTTGTTTCTTTTTCCCATTCCATCGCCATCACAGACTAATTTTTCTAAGTTATCATTTTGTACCCATCGTGTTCTCCACACAGAAATCTTCGTTGCTCTTTGTTCTGTAGAGGTTGAATCCCAAACTCATTATCTTGGCATTTAAAACCTGCCGTGGCCACCCCCTTTCCTCCTTTTCCAATTTTATCTTTTAGCTATGCTCATGAAAAAGCCTTTGGTTCAAGCCAAACTATCTTTTTCTAGATCCTCTGCAAATTTCTGCCACCATGCCTTTGCTCACACTGTTGCCTTGCCTGGATTCGCCTTACCCCTTCTCTCTGCTCTTCACGGCTTACTCTTCCTTCAGTGCCCACCTCCTCTGGAGGCCTTCTGATCACTTAGATTCTTACTGATCATACTTGCCTCTGTATAATGTGTACAGTACTCTGTATAGTACTAATTGAATATAGCAATTATTTGTATTGATTTGTTATTTGTATATCTAAATTCTTTATCTCCAAATAGATGATAAGCTGTTTGAGGTCAGGGGTGACTTTTTACTTCTGTGTTCTCAGCACCCAGCAAGTGCTCTCAGTATGTGTTTTTTGAGATGTAGCATCAGTAAGCTTAGTAAAGGTAGCTTGTAACTCTACAAAGTAGTTTTCAGGTTCTCAAAGATTTTGAACCTCACTACAGCGTGAAGGAAAATGATTCCATGGTTTTCAGGTAAGCTGCGAACTCAGTATAGATGAATACAGTTTTAACATTTTAGCAAGAAAACAATCTCTGTTGGGTATTCTGCTTTTAGATTCTCCTGGGAGCTAACATTTTGAATTGTGGTTCCCTCTGAGATTCCCTTACCAGGTAAATGATACCCAATTCCCAGGTTTGTCAGAATGAAAGAAGGAAAACTCTGACTTGGCCTATAGTATTAACCAGGGATTTGAGTTAGAAAAGGACAAATTTATTAATTTAAGGAAGAGCCTATTTCATAGTAATTTTCCTAGTTGGAACTCTTTAGGAGGTATAATTTTGCTTTTAATGGGAATTAAAACCAAATGATTCTGGGTTAATGTGAAATTTCAAGTTCTTATTTAATTTCCTTAGCGCCAGCAGAAACTTCAGAAGGAACGTCTCATGAATGACTTCTCTGCAGCCTTAAACAATTTCCAGGCTGTGCAGAGAAGGGTATCTGAAAAGGAAAAGGAGAGTATTGCCAGAGCAAGAGCTGGATCTCGTCTTTCTGTAAGTTTATTTCCAAAAGAAGACCTTTGCAAATTTCAGGATGTTCTTTCCTAAGTTTTTAAAAATTTTTTGACCATTTTCTTTGCTTACTATCCCTCCAAATAATAAACATAGACATTAGCTGCTGTGAAAATGTCAGATTGGTTTACCCTTTGTTTAAAAAAAAAAAGTGTACATATGGTCACTTTGTACACTAGACTAGAAAAGAATGTGCCCAAAGATTTACAAAAGTGACAGGTAGAATTGTGTGTAATTTTCTTTTTCCTTTTTTCTTGTCATGTTGATCTTATGTTAAAAACTTAAAAAAAGAAAAAAGAATACATCTGTTTCCTAGAATATCGCAGGCTAGGTTATTTGGACAAGCCTTCTCTTTGAAAAGAATTAACAAATACTAGACTTTAACAACCCAATTTCTTAAAAATATTAAGAGCCATGAAAATATTAAGGTCAAAGTCTAAGAGAAGGTGTGAACCCATAGACATGAGCAGAGCACTGAAACTGCTTTTCCACTGAGTGCATTTACTGAGGGCCAACTTCAGTTTTGATGTCCTCATGGCATGAAGGGGGACAAAAGTCAAAGCCAAGGATCCATGCATGGTGGATAATCTAAAACAAGGTGCTCCTCAAATTAAACTGGGCCCTAAAAACTGAAAAGTAAGCCCTCCTTTCCCCTAGCAGACTGCAAAAAAGGTCGCATTAGCACTGAGGATGGCAGGAGGGAGGGGAAATCCAGACAGTAAGTTGTACCACAAAGTAACCTTCAGGCAGATTTACTGCCCAAATTCTACCTGAATGGTCCAAAAGCCTAAAGCTTCAAGTAGTCCTGGTCTGGTTGAGTACCTACATGCCAGACAGAAGCAAATAGAAATCCTTTCTGTTTAGAGGCCTTTATCCTAGCCCTAAAAGAATACCCTCAAATAATTTTTGAAGTGTAATGAGCAGCCCAGGGTACACAAATAAACAAATAACCCCGGACAAAAACTAGTAGAAACAAAAGTGAGGTGAAATAGACCTATAAAGACTTAATGTATTAGAATTATAAGCTAACTATACTTATTGGGTTTAAAGAAATAGAAGATCTTGAACACATCTACAGGAAGAAGGAAACTACAAAAAGCTTTGTAAAGAGTCAAAAGATTTTCTAGAATTGAAAAATATAATGTGGAAATTAAAAACTTAACGGGTGTGTGGTTTAACTGGAAAATAGGTTAGAAGATATTATCCAGCATGTAGGACAGAGGGTTAAGAAGTTAAATAGGGAAGAAAGGTTATGAGAAATGGAGACTGAAGTAAAAGGATCTAAAATAGTTTTTTTTTAAATAAATTTATTTATTTATTTATTTATATTTGGCTGCGTTGGGTCTTTGTTGCACATGGGCTTTCTCTAGTTGTGGCGAGTGGGGGCTACTCATTGTGGTGTGCGGGCTTCTCATCGTGGTGGCTTCTCTTGTTGCAGAGCATGGGCTCTAGGCACACGGGCTTCAGTAGTTGTGGCACACGGGCTCAGTAGTTGTGGCTCACGGGCTCTAGAGCGCAGGCTCAGTAGTTGTGGCGAACGGGCTTAGTTGCTCCGCGGCATGTGGGATCTTACTGGACCAGGGCTCGAACCCGTGTCCCCTGCACTGGCAGGCAGATTCTTAACCACTGTGCCACCAGGGAAGTCCCTATAATAGTTTTAATTAGAGTTACAGAATGAGAGTAGAGCAGACATAGATCAGAAGTCATATTTGAAGAGATAATGGCTGGTAATATTTCAGAACTGATGAAAGTCACTACTCTACAGTTTCAAGAACCCCAACAAATCCCAAGAAGGATAAATTTAAAAACTCTCATTCTATATCAAAGAGAAACTTCAGAACACCGAAGACAAAGAGAAAATCATAAAAATAGCCAGGGAGGGCTTCCCTGGTGGCGCAGTGGTTGAGAGTCCGCCTGCCGTTGCAGGGGACACGGGTTCGTGCCCCGGTCCGGGAAGATCCCACATGCTGCAGAGCGGCTGGGCCCGTGAGCCATGGCCACTGAGCCTGCACGTCCAGAGCCTGTGCTCCGCAACGGGAGAGGCCACGGCAATGAGAGGCCCGTGTACCGCAAAAACAAAACAGCAACAACAACAACAAAAAATAGCCAGGGAAACAATAGAATATCTTCAAAGATGCAATAGACAGACTTCTCAACAGCAACACTTGAAGCCAGTAGAGTGTTGTCTTTAATGTTATGAAGGACGATAATTGCCTCCCTAGGATTCTAAACCCAGTGAAAATAGATAACCAGAATGAGGGCTAATTAAAGACGTTTTCAGTCAAAAGAGAGTTTGCTATCAGCACACCTTACTTAAGAACATTCTAAAGAATGAACTTCAGGCAGAAGGAAGGTGATCGCAGATAGTAAGCCTGAAAAGCAGAAAGGAGTAAGAATAAAGAAAGTAGTAAATATGTGAAAAGACAAATCACAAACAGGGAGAAGATACTGCTGTTTGTACAACTGTTTGTACAACAATATATAAAGAATTCTCAGGAATCAATATGAAAAAGACACAACCCAACAGAACAATAGTTTCTTAAACTTTTTGATTTCAGGGCCCCATTATACTCTTAAAAATTATTAAGGACCCCAAAGAGCTTTTGCTTGTATGAATGATATCTATTGATATATATTGTATTAGAAATTAAAACTGAGAAGTTTTAAAAATGTTTATTATTTCATTTACAAATAATAATAAACCCATTACCTACTAACATAAAAATATAAATGAGATTTTAATTAATACTACTTTTCCAAAACAATAAAAAAAGTTTTAATGAGAAGAGTGGCATTGTTTTCATTTTTGCAAATCTCTTTAATATCTGGCTTGACAGAAGGAAGCTAGATATTCATACCTGCTTCTGTATTCAGTCTGTTACGATATGTTGTTTTGGTTGAGGTATCTGAAGAAAATCCAGCCTCACAAAGGTAAGTAACTGGAAAAGGAAGGAGTATTTTAATTAACCTCTTCAGATCATTGTTGATATTTTTCCTTGATACTACATCAAAACTGGACAAAACTTAGTTGCATTGTGGAATCGAAAACCATTGTCAATGACTTGTTCATACTCTGACGCATTAAAATCTTGGTCTGTCTTATGCTTTTATTGGATCTTTTATCCGTGTATGATTTTTATAACATCATGTATTTATCATTTGGAAAATATTGGTTCCCTGACTTATGCAGGTCTTCTAAATGTTGATATATTTCATTTTACAATATCAAAAAATCATGTATTATCTTCAGCTTGACCAGAAAAGTCTTTAAATATTGAGAATCTCTCAAGTTCACAAGCAGTAGATACAAGTTTTCCAGAATTATTTTTTTTTTTCTATTTGAAAGCTAGATTTTTATCACTGGCAACAAACACTGTGCATTATTTTCCTTGAAGTGACAGGCTCACATTGTTTATCTTGAAGACCTTGTCTTTTGAATACCCATCTGAGTAACCATAGATTGTTAGTTATTCTTTTATATATATCATATATAATATATGTTTGTGTATAATATATATGTGTATATATATATACACAAATTGTATTAAAAGTTTATATATTTTAAAAGTTTTATATATAAGTATAAACTATATTGAATAAGCAAAAATGCTATTCCCTAAAAAAAGTAGCTAGTTCACCCAGCAACTCAATTACACAAGTGCTTTTCCTGGAGACAAACATCGTATTGCTGTTTGTAGCAGGAGGGCTTTATGTATACTTCCCATTTCATCATACAGAATATTAAAAAGACGTACTAAAAAAAAAAAACGAGACATGTACTGAGATTTAGTTAATTAATACATTTAATGGCTTCATTAAGGACGAACTGGCTTTTATCCCCCTATGTGTGGTGATAAAGAATAGAAAACTAGTATGGTTTGGTGCCACTGCCTTGATTTGTGTTAAAGTGCAAGTGGTAGTTTTGTCCACCTTTGTTTTTGTCAACACAGTGAAAAAAGCAAATAACATCTTAGTATTGCTTTGAATAATGGTCAAATGGACCATTTTTAGTAGTCATGGAATTACAGATTAAAACCACCCTGAGATACTATTTCATGTCCAAAATAAGGGCAGAAAAAAAAAAAGGCAGAAATTTTAAATTCTGTGAACAAGGAGGGTTGTTGCCATGGATATGATGCACAGGAACTTTCCTATCTGGCCAGTGGTAGTATGAGTTGGAACAACCACTGGAAAACATTCTGGCTGCAACTTCAGAACACATGCACACCTTATGACCCAGCAGTTCTATGCTAGAGAACACTGTAAGTCTGTACCAGGGTATATGTACAGGAATGTTCATAGCAGCATTATTTGTAGTACTCAAAAATCGGAAACATCCAAATGTCAATTAACAGTAGAAGAGATAGGGCTTCCCTGGTGGTGCAGTGGTTAAGAATCCACCTGCCAATGAAGGGAACACGGGTTCGAGTCCTGGTCCGGGAAGATCCCACATGCTGCGGAGCAACTAAACCCATGCGCACAACTACTGAGCCTGCTCTCTAGAGCCCGTGAACCGCAACTACTGAAGCCTACGTGCCTAGCGCCCATGCTTTGCAACAAGAGAAGTCACTGCAATGAGAAGCCCGCGCGCTGCAATGAAGAATAGCTCCTGCTCGCCGCAGCTAGAGAAAGCTCGTTGCACAGCAACGAAGACCCAAGGCAACCAAAAATAAATAAATACATTAATTAATTTTAAAAAACATAAAAAATACAAGAAAATGATGATCACAAAGTCAGGATGATGGTTACTCTAAAGGAGAGGGAGGTGGTTGTAACTGGAGGAGGGCACATAGGTAGGCTTTAGGACACTAGCAGTGTTCTGTTTCTTTTTTTTTTAAATTTATTAAATTTATTTATTTTTGGCTGCATTGGGTCTTTGTTGCTGCGCGTGGGCTTTCTCTCATTGTGGCGAGTGGGGGCAACTCTTCATTGCTGTGCACAGGCTTCTCATTGCGGTGCCTTCTCTTGTTGCGGAGCATGGGCTCTAGGCGTGCGGGCTTCAGTAGTTGTGGCTCATGGGCTCTGGAGCGCAGGCTCAGTAGTTGTGGCTTGTGGGCTCTAGAGCTCAGGCTCAGTAGTTGTGGCGCACGGGCTTAGTTGCTCCGCAGCATGTGGGATCTTCCTGGACCAGGGCTCAAACACGTGTCCCCTGCCTTGGCAGGCAGATTCTTAACCACTGTGCCACCAGGGAAGCCCTTGTTTTGTTTCTTGATATGGGGAAAGAGTAAAAATGTTTTTTAAAAAAACCCACAGTGTTCCTCTGGGTGGGAAGAATTTTGAAATTTTCTTTATTTTGCTTATCTTTTTAATTATTGTTATCATAAAAAGGGACGGCTTTTTAAAAATAGGAAAAGATTGCTCTTTTAACATTTTTTCTTGGTTGTTAAATTACAAAAGTAATACATAATTAGACTGATTTTTTTAAGTCAGTTTGCCACTTTAGTACCTAATATGCTTTAAATGTCCATTTAAAAAAATCTTCACATATTCTGAAAATTTGTTTCCTAGCAAATTTTCAACTCCTTCCCTTAATCCACCTGCCTCCAAATTTTAAGATAGGTTATCATTATTATTAATTTTTATTCCTTTCTCCTATCCATGTTTTCTCCGTCCTACTTATTATGGTTTCTGTTCTGAATCCAAATTGGAATGCAGATTTGCTTTCAACTACTTCACACCCATTTCCTGGTCCAGTCAGATTGCCAGAGCCCTGTGTCATCTTACAGAGTCTGTTGGAGCCAAGGGATGTTACTTCTTTATACTGTAGCTAAAGGAAGCCATTTTGTGTGTGTGTGTGTGTGTGTGTGTGTGTGTGTGTGTGTGTGTGTGTGTCTGTGTCTGTCTGTCTGTGACATGTTTCTGGATAACAGCAGCAATAATACCATCTGCTTTCTAGGTGGAGGAGAGGCAAAGAGAGGAGCAGCTCGTCTCATTTGACAGGTAAAGGAATTATTCTAATGTAGAGAATCGAGATGGGATTTTATACTTAATTTTAATTTTAAAAATCAATGAGAAAAAAGGAGGAAAAAGAAAGGGAGTCCTGGAGTAGGTAATTTATAATCCATCAAATAAAAAAGTCAAAACTGTGGGCTTTTCCAAGATCTTTGAATTATGGAAGGAATAATTTCAAAGTGAATAAAAAACTTACAAGAAATCTCTGATGTCTATGTGTTGAGGAGAGGGTGTGGCTCAATAAGAATAAGTATGAGCCCCCAAATCTACGGATTCGGAGGTCTAAATAATTTTACCTCAAATTCAGATTTAAATTATTCAAAGTTCTTGGGTCTGTGTTTACTCATCCCTAAAATGGAGGCAACCCATCCTTCTAGGAGTATTAAAAGAAGAAGCAAATAATTTGTATCTGAAGAACACCTCCTTTCTTAACTTCTCCAAACTGAATTAACTAATTCCATAAAAATGTACTGATGGTATTAGTTGAGAACATAAAATGTTTTCTTATAGGTATGTATCTATCTCCCCCCCACTATACTGTGAGCACCTCAAAGGCCTGGGGTGCTGTCTTATTCAGTTTTGTATCTCCAGCACATGGAGGAAATTCTTTAAATATTGTGGAGATGATTTGTGATTTATGTGTACTGTTGGAAAATGCTTCATACTGAATTTTCAAAGTGTTACATTTCTAGTATAAGATGTTGTATGCGTTTCTTTTAAATATGGTACCTGAAAAGAAGAGTTATAACATTTCACTAGCTTTTTACTTTGGCTTTCTGTTAAGAGACATTTAACCTAAAGCATAACCTCAAAGAGATTCTCGAAAACCAGGGGGTGTGATTCTATCGGACTAATTGGTGAAGCACTGACTGGTCACTTAACCTGCTCTCCTCCACCTGTCTAGTATCTGAGATACCAATACAGCTTGCACTTTGAGAGTGCCCTGGGAGAGAATGGGCCAGTGTACTTTGTTGATTTCAAACCTCTGTCCACTTCTGTCTAGCAAGCCCTAGCAAGATTGTAGAGTGTACCCCTGAAGGGAAACAGCAAGGAGTCCCATCCCTTATAATTCTGCTTCCTCTTAGTTTTGCCCAGGAAAGCTGAGACTTTGTTTTCTTGGTATTACCAACTCTTTGTCTCTGGATGTGAAGAATGTGGCCTCTGACACTTGTATTGATACCAGAGGAGTTGGAGCCCTGGTACTGTCTTTGGGCAGGCTCTGCTGGCAGCAGAGGTGATGAAGGTATGTCTTATGCACACCTTAGAGAGGAGGAATCAACTAGTGTGCTTGTCTCCCTGCAGCCATGAGGAGTGGAACCAGATGCAGAGCCAGGAGGATGAGGTGGCCATCACTGAACAGGATTTGGAACTTATTAAAGAGAGGGAAACGGCAATTCGGCAGCTGGAGGTGAGAGCCAAGTCATGTTTTTTGTTTAACTCAATGTAGATGCAGTCTCTTAATTCACTTGGTTTTTCTCGCAGTGATTATGAAAAAGGATGAAATGAGTTGTTGTATGGCTAATGAGACATATTATGTCTCAGTGTAATCACAGTGAATTTGAACTACTCTTATGTTGATATTGGCCATGGCACCTGAGAATACCCGAATCCTCTCCTCAGTTACTATATCTTATGTGGTCTCCATGAGACTATGCATAGAGAACAGAGCAAGGCCAACAAATATTTTATTGCTCATTAAGACTTTGTCCCCAAACCTCAATGCCAACCTCTAGGTTAGGTAGGGCTCTATGGAGAGCCCTTTGCTTAGTCTGAACAGCCCAGAATAAAGATAGGCCAAAAAGGTTTGCTCCATTTTTGTGTATCCCAAAGTCCACTCCCAAGTTTTGGATATCACGTCAGTGAGTCAGAGAAACAGGAAGAGTTTTTGAGGTGGGGGTTGAGAGAGCGGTCTCGAGGCCTCTCTTCCCTGAGTTCCCAACTTTAATCTTGCACAGTGACCAGTAAGATATCCTTAAACCTGAGTACTTTTCCCCTCCATGGAGGTAGAAAACTGCCATCCCTGGGGGCAGTGGGGAGGGGAGGCTTGAGAGAGGAGAAACTTGGAGCTCCTCCTTGACCTTCATCTGTGGCAGTTGTTCTGAACCATGACTGCACTTTAGAATCACTTGGAGATTTTTTTAAAATTCCCCAGCTCTCCTCCTCCACTACCAATTACTATGTTTGGACTATATGATTTGCCTATTTTTCGTAGATTAAAAATGGGCAAACATCCACAAGAGGCCCTGGCCGTGGACACTTTTCGCCTTACAAACTTCGCAGGTGATTACAATGTGCATCGAGGTTGAGCCCCACTGCCCGAGAGCCCATCAGTGTCAGTTTTTTTGATGGGACAGCTCATCCTCAAGTTTGATTATTACCTTCAAAAATGTCATGTCTTTTCTCTGTTTCACCTATTGCTACTAATCATTGACTTGGTTCTTTAACATGAGAAATCCTGTTATAGCAGGGAGTAGAGTGAGATACGTGGAGCTAAGGAGAAGAATGTAATGTAGTAGATGTCAGGAGTGTAATGGGCACTTCATTCAACAGAATTAAGGCCAAATTCCTTAGCCGGGGCTGGATTTTCATATCCAGTCATTTCCTGCATCTAACATACAAACCCCATTCTAACGGTGAAGCATCACACTCCTGTGTGTCTCTTCTACTGTTACACTACACTTCTGACACTTCTGGCCCCTAGATGTGTGGGCTTATTCCCACATCAAGCAGTTCTGCCACACCATCGGGATGTCCTACAGTTCAACTCCATTCTGGCACTATCTCCCTGGAGTTAGCCTCAGATCCCACAAGACTGACCCCCCTCCCTGTGACTTCAGATGCCACTCCCAAATGCAGGTCGTCACCTGTGCTTCTGACTGACAGGCTGGAAACTGGAGGTTCTCACGACCCCGTCCTTGGGTTTGATTAATTTGCTAGAGCTGCTCACAGAACTCAAGAAAACAGTTTACTCACTAGATTACCGGTATATTATAAAAGGATACAGCTCAGGAACAGCCATATGGAAGAGATGTATGGGGCAAAGTATGTGGGAAGGGGTACAGAGCTTCCATACCCTCTCCAGGCGCACCACTCTCCCCAAATCTCCATGTGTTCACCACCCAAGAAGCTCTCTGAACCCTGTGGTTGCATGAGCATGATTGATTAAATAATTGGCCCTTGGTGGTTGATTTAACCTTGAGCCCTCCTCTCCTCCCCAGAGGTCAGGATTGGGGCTGAAAGTTCCAACCATCTAATCACCAAGTTGGTTCCCCTGGCAACCAGCCCCCATCCTTACTGGTTTTCCAAAAGTCAAGCCATTAACATAAACTTAGCAGTGGTTGAAAAGGGCTTGTTACGAATAAAAAAAGACATCTTTATCTCTTTTATCACTTAGAAAATTCTAAGGTTTTTAGAAGCTCTGTGCTGGGAATGGGACAAAGACCAAATATATATTTCTTATTATGCATCACAATATCACACCTTATGTTATAGCCAAACTGGGCTGTTTGTTCTTTAACCCAGTTACCTTTCTGTGTATATGGCTTCTCTTTTGCTGTAAGGCACAACTCAAGTCCTACGTCTTCTGCCATAGTCTTCCTCCTCTGCTAGACTTCCTATACCATTTATTAGTCATTTACCATGTAACACCCTTTCTTGTTATTTATCTTATTGTATACTGATCCCTCCCCGCCCGCCCCCCCCCCCACGTTAGCTATTATTAAGCCCTTTTATATTCACAGCAATTAGCAGACTCTCCCAACTATAGTAGACTCTTAGCAAGTAATTGAGGTTCTGGCAAGAACTATTCTTGCAAGTTATGATTAGGAAGTCATTGCTTTGAAGACATCATTTTTTATTATAGCATTCTGAGAGGCAGTACACTTTGAAAGAGCGTGGGCTTTAGGGATATAATCCTGGCTGCAATGCTTAGTTTCCTCACTGACGAGTTGTATGACTAGACAAGTTACATAACCTCTCTGAGCCTCATTATCCTCAAAGATACTTAATTCATAGAGTTACTGAATGATTAATTCAAGTATCAAGGAGGCATAGTAACAAAAGATCATGAACTTTTAATTCTCAGTTCTGCCACTTGCTAGCTGTGAGACCTTGGGACAAGTCATTAAACCTCTTTGAGCCGTGATTTTCTCTTCTGTAGAATGGGGATAATACATGTCTCATTGGGTTGTCATGAGGGCCAATTAAGTAATAGTTAATAATAGCTGACCCTTATGAAGTGGTTATTTCACAGTTCTAAGAACTTTTTATTTAGTACTTCTGAAAACCCTATGAGATGGGTACTGTCATTGTCCACATTTTAGAGGGGAGGTCCAGAGAAGTTCTTAATTTAAGGTTGGACAACAAAACTGGAGGATTAACAGTCCTCTGTAGCTGACAGGCTCCAAGAGACTGTGCTTTTAATTACCTACCTGGTATAGTACTTGGCACATAGTAGTCATTTAGTAAATGTTAATAATTAACTATTTTTCATTTTCTGTTCATGGAGAAAACATGATTTATAAGCTTTAAAAACACATGTGTTGTTACTAGACAAAACTTTAGGTAAGTAGAGGAAATGAATCTTCTAACATGTTGCTTAATGTTAATTGTTTTTTTGTGTTCCTTAGGCTGATATTTTGGATGTCAATCAGATATTTAAAGATTTGGCGATGATGATCCATGACCAAGGTGATCTCATTGGTATGTATTACTGATACCTTTAACATGAAGGTGAGTTGACAGTATTTGTGTGCAAAGAAGTCAGTAAGATGTGTCTTAGGAATTTTGGAATACCATTTAAAAATCATTAAATTCATTTTCTTAGCAATTTTCTTATGTTGTCAAATGTGTAAGTTAAAATGAGGCTTCCGTGAATAGTCAGCTCCATTCACTTGCCATAGCCTCTTGGTAAGTCTTTGGCTGTTTAGGGAAATATTAGCTGTCAGCTTCCCAGTTTTTATCTCCAGAAACTTGCACAACTATGGGCTTAGAAACCCTTTTTTTTAAAGCTTTTTATTTGGAAATAGTTTCAAGTTTATAAAAAGTTGCAAAAATGAAAATAATAAGGAACTCCTTGGGCTTCACTGGTGGCTCAGTGGTTAAGAATCCACCTGCCAATGCAGGGGACATGGGTTCGAGCCCTTGTCTGGGAAGATCCCATGTGCTGTGGAGCAACTAAGCCTGTGTGCCACAACTACTGAACCTGCGCTCTAGAGCCCGCGAGCCACAACTACTGAGCCCATGAGCCACAACTACTGAAGCCCACGCGCCTAGAGCGCCTGCTCCGCAACAAGAGAAGCCACCACAGTGAGAAGCTTGTGCAACGAAGAGTAGCCCTCGCTCGCCACAATTAGGAAAAGCCTGTGCACAGCAACAAAGACCCAACACAGCCAAAAATAAATAAATTAAATAAATAAAAAATAAGGAACTCCTTTATAAACTTTACCCAGATTTACCTCTTGTTAACGTTCTACCCCACTTGCTTTTTATTTGTACTCACTCTTTCTCACTCTATGTATATACCTGATTTTTTTCTGAACCATTTGTGGGTAAGTTATATACTTCATAACCCTCCACCCCAGTATTTATTTCCAAAGAATAGGGCTATTCTCTTACGGAGTTAGTAACTTTTGATTTCATGCCTGGATAGTTGGAATGATGATGGTGAACCAAGACCCATAGCATCATAATTGTCTTCAGTTTGCAGTCTTGAGACATCTGAGTGTGGTAAAACATCCACTGCCCTTCTTTTTTGCAGACAGCATAGAAGCCAATGTGGAAAGCTCAGAGGTGCATGTAGAAAGAGCCACTGATCAGTTACAGCGAGCTGCTTACTATCAGGTAAAAGCAGGTACTAAAGAAAGTCACTGTGTGCTGTAGACTTTTTGAGAGCAAGCTGCAGCCTTTTGCTTAGACTTAAGCTGGAGACAGGTAGTCATAATTGCAGTCCCAGCTCCATTTTTAGTATTTTTCTTTGCAGAGAGATCTACAAAAAGGCATCAAACTTTGAATAAACTGACATAGAAGCCTCTTAGCTGCAAAGCTAACCACGTAAGCTAGCATGATACCTAATCTGGTATAAGGCTACGTTTATAACCTAAACAGCTGAAGTTTGTTTCAATTAGGATAGTAATAGGTACAAAGTAGAACTTTGCAGATGGTTTATGTTGACCTTTGCCACAGAGGATGGACAAAGAATCAACTCCGACAGCTATTTATGAATTAATAGGGGCTTATCATTTTGGGGTTATTTCGTATGAATAAATAGGGGTTAATCGTTCCACTTTCTGTAAAGTGATATTTTTCTACATATGAGTTGAAACCCTAGTTTTATGACTTTTATTTGGGTCTTTACCTCAGTTTACAAATATTGTGAATGAGGTCCCTCTCATTTCTCCTCAATTTGGTGTTGCATGGCTTTTTAGAAATAAATAGCATTCAGTCAGTTACATGTTCCTAAGATAGCTGTATTTCACCTGGGACTGTTCTTAAAGAAATTCATATTTAATAATAGTGTTTCCCTTTAAAACTGAATGATGACTTTAATATCCAACAGTAAAGGAACAATTAAGTAAATTATATACATCCACTCAATGTTATGTGGGAATTAAAAGAGATGTTTATGAAGAGTTTATAATATCAAAATTTTTATGCTAAAATATTAAGTGATAAAAACATCAAACATCATACAATATGGTCCCAATTATGTCAGATAACAATATGCATGGATAAAAGATCAGAAGGAAATACAATCAAAATGTCAACTGTTTTATTATCTGTGGGTGATTATTTTCTCTTCTGCTCGTGTGTATTTTTTACAGTGAACAAAATTTTATACTAGGTATAAAACCTTTATTAAAATACACATGTACGGATAACTTATTTTATTGCAAATAATGCCTAGCAACATAGGTATAAACAGTTCCTTTGCAAAATTGTATTTGGGAGCCTGGAATTAGAACTTGCGCTGCTGCCTAGCACTGGTAATTAGAGATTTTTGAGAAGGTGTCCGCATAGTCATACATGGATAGAGTTAATTTTGAATTACCAGGAGGCAGATTGATGAAGCACTCTTGGGGTCTTAGACTGAAACATTTTTTACTTGTTTCATGAGTGTCTTCTTTACATATTTCTCTCCTCAGAAAAAATCTCGCAAGAAGATCTGTATCCTGGTGCTTGTCCTGTCAGTGATTATTGTAATCTTGGGACTTATTTTGTGGCTAGTTAATAAATGAAGTGATTGCCTCCGAGCCTTCTCCTGCTGAGATGTTTTCAAGGGCAAGTGCTTGCTGGAGTCTTGCCAGAACAAACTGATCACAAGAAGACAGAATACACCAGAATGTCCTGTAATAATTTAGTTAGAAACTAACTACTAACTAGTCCTTGGAATTAGTGACCTGTGGAGACAGTATTTATCAATTTATGTGTACATTTTATTGATTTCTCAAATTAAGAATTAATTTATGTGGATTTTGCTTTCTCTTATACTCTGATTGCCCTTCGTCCCAAGTGTTTACTGAAAATTACATTCTAGATATTCTTGTTTTGGTAGGTAACACTATAGTCTTGTAATAATTGTCTTTCTATGTACATACAAGATTTACCTTTTTACTAGCAACTGAGATAGAATTACTTTCTGTCACCCAGCATATTGGAGTCTGTCAGAAACTGTATAATAAGCCAGCAATTTTTATTATTTAATATTTGTTTGAATTTCTAAGAAGCCTGCCCCCTATATGCTTTGGAAGGTTTTGGCAATGTATTTAACTAGAGAATAAAAAATTGCACAGGTGATCCAGATTAAATGAGAAGTAACTATTTGAGCTGGTCAGCTGTTGGGGTGTGTGTTAATCTGGGTTTAAGTTTATTATCTGCTAGTGTCATCGACTGCAATTCATCCATATATACACTAAATGATCTTGTTCACTTTTTGAAGAGTTTCATTTAATTAACATTATGATTCTCTGTGGGGTTCCTCTCCCACCTGTCTGTATAGAAGGGGAGAATTAGACAAAGCGTTCTTCTGGAGAGCAAATAGGAATTGTTTGGAATGATTTAATCTTTTGTTGTTGTTGCTCAGTTGTGGTTCTGCATTCCTGGTAAATGATGAATGTTGCCATCAAAAGGCTGCCCCCTACCCTAATAAGGTTTGCTGGGCATTTGATGGCAGGAAGATTTTAAAAGCTAGACTGAAGTTGGTTTAAAATTTAGTCCTGTGAACCTGGCGATAAAGCAAAGGTTCTTTTTTGTAAATAATACTGGTTTGGAATAGTGATGTTAGACTTATCCTAATTTATGAACAAGAGATTAATCTCTCCATGAATAGTTTTAGACAAAAAATGTTTCAATAAAAGATTGCTGTCTTGTAACATAAATGTTGTCCACTCCCCTTTTTCACAAGTGTAGGGAAGTTAAAGGGAAAGTAATTTCTCTAGGCTCTCACATAAATGTGAATTGGGCCGACGATTTCAGTTCATCCTTTAGTGAATCAGAGGATCTCACTACCCTGGATATATTTATACTTATTTCTTCCATTCCCTTTAATGTTACTTAATCTTCTTTTACTAAACTAATGTGAACAGCAGGGAAACAGGGCTAAATGCATAAGTTTCTTTGCACTCTTGCAGCATTCCACCCACATAAGACAAATAAACACTTGAAAAGCTTTTGTAGTAAGTTTTTATGAGTTAACATCCTAATGCAGTAGATATTGGGTAATGTGCTGTCCAGAGAAAAATTGAGACCTGCAAGAAGACTGGAGATCAGGTGAGGATTGGTTTAGGGGTGGAATAGGTCCTTTCCTTGAGGAACAGGATAGAGCTATTGGGGCATCAAGTGGCCCAAGCAGCAGCTTCAGAGGTAATTCCTTGGTTATACAATCACTGCCCCTTCAGCTCTAAATTATGGTTGGACTTGAATACATCATTTGTAACATTCCAGGCAAGAAAAAAGTCTTGACTGTAAAAAAATACCAAACAAACAACAAAAAAAACACGAAACCTTTCAGTTTGGGTAAAATGAAGCCACCATAGTTCTGTTCTGTGTTATCCAATGGTGGTGGTAATAGTAGTCATGGATAGCAAATATGACCTTGGCCTAGAATTTCAATGGCCTGGAATTTGTAGTAGTCACCAAGAGGTTCTGCTAAGTGGTCCTAACAAACCTGTTCACAGAATCCTCCTTGACTGTGCTTTGTCCACCTTTAGGGCACCATGGTTTAGGGCAGTGGCTCTTAACCATGGCTTCACATTAGAAACTAAAAAAATACTGATACCTAGGTGACCGTGCCACAAGATTCTAATTTAGTTAGTTTGGGTTATAGCCTGGGTATAGAGACTTCTAAAAGCTCCAGATAATTCTCAGGTATAACCATGGTTGAAAACCATTGGTTTGGAGGTCAGAAACTAGACTGGGGTACAGAAGGCCTGGGGAATCTTAGCTCTGTCATTAACTTGCTGTAGGTATTTGGACAAGTTATTTAACGCATAGGCCCCTAGTTTCCTCAGTAGTTCTCTTAAAGCTATAAAATTCTTTGATTATAAAGACCATAGGGATGTGGTCTGAACATACCAACTGTATGTTTGTCTCTGTATTCCTTTCCTTTTCTCTTTCTTTCTCCTTTCTTTATAGAATATTTTCTCTTCAAGTGAATTAAAACAGTAGTACTGTAGTATAGGGTAAAGTAGAGGTGTCATGCTGTCCACTTCCTCTGCGAATGTTCCAGAACAAGAACTTGCTAGCTGCTAGACCAATGCTCCCTGGGTAGGTTTTGTTTTGTTTTGTTAAGGGGTGGTGATACACTGCCTTGCACCACTGGGGAAAAAATACCAAAATGAAATCATGCTTCAGTCAGTGCAAACTAAAACATACCGAGCCTCCTCCATTCAGTGTTTTTGTTTTTTGGGTTTTTCCCCCTTCTTTTGTTCAGGGGCAGTTCTTAGTCATGGGAATGAAGCTTTTGCTTTTGGTCACTAAATGCAGACCAGAACCTCACTCAGATTTCATTCTATCCTGTTTCCTAGGGCTAGAAATCTGCTTCCTCCCTTTTCTAAGCATGTTTAGCGTATCCCTAGGTTTCAAGGAATTTTTCAGTATTGCTTTCCAGTACTATGAATTACATCTACTACTTTAGAATCTCCATTTAGCCAGGAAATAGCTTGAAAGGTTTTAATTCCAACCCTTGATCCTGCTTTTAGGCCAACTGAGTAGTTCATTTTAATACGTATCCAAAATGAAATTTGATTAACAATATACTACTTAATTTTTAAAAGATAAACTTGAAATAATAGAATTTTTAATGTGGGACTCTGATTAAGGACCAAGTTTTTACAGTCCATGGAGAAATGAGAAAAATAACATAGTGGGCTTTTTAAAGTACCATCTTTGAATCTGAGCTAATGGCCTTCTCACTTTTTAAAAAAATTATGAAAAGGTGGTGATGTTAGGTGACAGTCTTCATTTAAAAATCTCAGTTGGCAAAATAAAAGTTGACACCCCTATAATACTTATTTTCCCCTGGTCCATGACATCTCGAATATCTGAACCACTCATCTATAGACTAGCTGCATCGCTTTACAACTGAAGAAGCTGAGGCCAGGAATGGCAGTACACTGCAGGAATTTAGAGGCTTGAGGAAGTACTCTGTATGTGAATGGTCATTTGTGGGGTAATACTGGAGCCCTCACTACAAGCAATTTACTATGCTGAATGTTTTACATTTATCATCTTACACTCACAAAACTATCGAGGAGATATATTTTTCTCGCCCTCTTTTTATGGATTAGGAAACCGAGGCATAGTAAGTAAGTGACCTGGCCAAGGGCACACAGTTTAGGAGCAGTGGAGCCAGGATTTGATCTCAAGCACACAGACTTCAAAACCACACCTTTAGACACTATACACTGTCTCCATTCATCACTGATACAAACTATCCTGCTCACCACGTCTTTCATGAAGCTTTAACAATGCGGAGTAGTGGCAATTTCTATTCAGTTTTCATGAATATCTTTTCTTTTGTTGGCACCTTGTAAACTTTTCATTCACCACCCTGCTAAATGAAGTCTCCTGCTGTACCATCTCTACACAAACACACAATTTTTTCAGTGTCTCCATTTGATCACTCATATATAAAAGATGTTCTAAGAAGGTTTTTGATATCAATATGCTCCTTATGTCTTTAGATTCTATTCTAAGGAAGTCTCAAAGTCTAAGAAATTAATGTCTTTGTTGAGATACCAAAATCCAAAGGCAGCTAGCCCATCAGTCTTTACATTTCAAAAGGTTCATGTCCTAGACTGCTGTCCTCCAGTTTGCTGATCTCTATTGACATCATTGGTGCCCAAAGAGCATTTTGCTTTATAAGGCCCAGGAAAGTGTAAGGTGCCATTACATCAGAGGTCAGTGTGAATATCAGCTATGCTGGAAACAGGGAACATGGCCAAGGAATAAAACATTATAAGGGTAAGAATATAGCTTAGGTTTCTTGGGTGTACATTCAGCATTATAAGGGATTAAATAATAGACCACCCACAGAAGCTGAGAAATTGAAAGGCAAAGCTGACATAAGATGGTATTAGGTCCCTGATAGTTAGACATGGCTTCAATACCTCTTCATGCCTGGAAAGGGCATGGGACCTTAAAGGCCCACACAACTCTGTAGATACAAGCACCTTGCTCCTTTCTGTTACACTCAAATGAAACTATTTAATTCTTTCTTAAGAATCAAGTCCTTGTGCTCAAAGGAGGAAGCTATAGCCTGGTTTCCTGAAACCAAGTTTAGAGCTATCAGCCTAGTCTATTTTTGGAATCACAAAGCTGGAAAGTAGGATATTAACCAGTTTGTGGGATAAGTGATCTGAGGGAATTCCCTGACAGTCCAGTGGTTAGGACTCGGCGCTTTCACTGCCGAGGGCTGGGTTCAATCACTGGTCCGGGAACAAAGATTTGCAAGCCCCGAGGCACAGCCAAAAAAAAAAAAGTGATCTGATCAGTTAACATCCTTGCTGGATGAGTTCACTGTGCATTTGAAGACCAGGAGAAAATGTGATCCTCCTGCCTAAGAGTTGATGATTTTAAATTCTAAGTTAATATTATGCTGCAGCTAAATCTTGATGCCTAGAGATGTCACCAAGGGCAAACTCTTTTGAACAGGCTGATGTTCGATTTAAAATCTAGAGGAACAGTAGCAAGCAATCAAGAAAAGAAATAACTCCACCATAGAAGGAGATAACTTGCTGTGCAGTCAGTGCCTCTTTATGGGTGAACAATAATTTTGCATTCGGTTTCCTTAAAAGAAAGAAAAAAAAAGGTCAGATAATCCTCCCATGTTTTCTACAAAAGTGAAAAAGTGTTGGGCTTTAGTTGCATGCTAATATGATCACACCAACATCAAAATGTGACAGATAGCGATGATTAAACAGCATGGCCTTTGGCATCACACTGATTTAGATTTGAATCCCACTCACCACTTGTTCTAGGGTGAGGCTGGGTAGCTCAATCTCTCTGACCCACCCCTCAGGAATCATAATACCTATTTCAAGAGAGTTGTGAGAATTAAATGAGATGATTCATAGAAACTATATACTTGCACAGATAAGTAAGCACTCAATAGACATAAGCCATTACAACCAGAGGACCTGCTGCTGGTCTCTTTCACCCAGCTGTTGGCCTAAAGCATGCCTGAATCCTCATTCTTCCTTACACTATCTAGTCACTGTGACCAAAGTTTTAAAATCCAAAGGGGCCTCAACTTGATTAACCATTTCATTCATGCACACTGAAGATCTGGACGCCTGCCATCTGGTTGGATCCGTCCCTGGCTCCTGTTTGTCCAGAGTTTAGATGACCCCCAAAGGTAGCTTCCCAGATAAACTACAGAAGCTCTCAAGTGCCGGATTTGGGTTACAATGGGGAAGGGAGTACGGTGCATGCAGCTCTACGCAGAAGGACCGGAAGAAGAGAAACAGAAAAGTTGGAGTTTTTCCAATCTCTGAGCTCTACCCTCTAGCTTCTCTCCAGACTGGGGTCGAAAGGCTGAGGGGGCAGGCCCAGAGCAAGGGTGGAGTCGCAACATTTTAGAGCCTGGGAGCGTGTTTGCAGAAAGAACGTAGAGGGAAACCGAACCCCTCCTTACGAGCCCATTTTCCTCAAACAACTCCCGGCCAAGGAAAACCCTGACCTCTGTAAATAGCGAACTATCAAGCACTGAAAAAGACCTCAAAACCCTATCCCTGTTCCCCCCGCTACTAGAAGCGCCCTGTGCGTCTGCGCGTCCATGCGTCCGTGGGTGGGCGCGCGCGCGCATACGCACAGGCTGCTGGGAAGCCGCCTCTCTCCTCTGGGTCTTCCAGTTTCCCGGCGTGCTTCAGGCCCGCCAAATGGGAGGGGGAGAAGCAAGATGGCAGCAGCCGCGAACTCCGGCTCTAGCCTCCCGCTGTTTGACTGCCCGACCTGGTGAGTGGCGGGGCGACCAGCGCTGGAGTGGCCTAGCCTACGCTGGCCAGGGCTGGCCGGGCGGCTCGTTTCTCGTAGCGAGCCGAGCGGCCCAAGGATCCTGGGACTGACTGAGGGAGAACTGTCTGTAGGGCCGGGCGGCGTGTGGAGGAACCGGGAACCCGGAGCCCGGGCCCAGGAACTGGGGAAACCCAGAGTTGGGGGCTCTGAGGCGCTCGCTTAGGCAGCCCCTCGGGCAATCAGCTGGTTGCCGGGGCGCTTCGGGGCCTTGACCCCGAACTTACCCCAACTCCTGTCTGGTGCTCTTATGGAGCATCGTATCTGCCCCCCTGCTCTCTGTCCCGAGCGCGCACGAGCTAGCTTCCCGGCCCCGGCGCCCCGCTCAGAGCCCCGCATCCCGCGGTTGTTGATGCAGCCTGGGTGCGGCACTTGCCTGTCTCTCGCAGACTGGGAGCTCCCTGAGGGCAGGAACGGCTCTGACCTACCCCCAAGCTCGCCTCAGCGACCAGCGCGAAGCCGGGCAGCAGAGGGCATCATTGCTTGTTAGGATGAACCCCTTTCCTCCTTTCGCAAGTTCTTGGGAATAATGGAATAATTTTAGTCTTTGAGTAGAGTACACGATGAATACGTATGAATTGCCTTGCAAGGAGACCCATCCGAGTTGGGGCTATTTCTGCTCATCACAGTGTATTGTTTGTGTTACTCTCTGGCCCTCGTTATATAGAGATCCTCAAAGGCAAGGGCTGCCTAACGCATCTTTATATTCCGAGTTCCTAGACCTGAGCCTGGCACGTAGTAGGAGTTCAGAAAGCATGTTTTAGACATAACTTGGCTTTCCCTGTTTTCCAGACAAAATGGGCTTTTGTCCAATGCACTTGTCTTACTGACAACCTCCATAGAGGAGTTGGGTCAGGATTGTGAGATGACTGTGTTGCATCTTAAGTTAGATGTAAACAGGTGCATTTTTGTGTGTGCATATGTAGGGACTCTGGCAAGATTGTTCATCCTTCAAACTTCAAAGGAGCAAACACAGGAAGCAAGTGAATGTGTGGCTATTTTCTGGGTCCCTCTGCACTTTTGTAACACCCAGTTGCTTCAGTCTACAAATTCTGTGTCCATTTTGGTTCCTTGCTGCATTGATTTCAGAAGTTGGGCCAGGACAGTAAACTTATAGTTAGAAGAGGCTGTATAAGATCACCTACCATTTCCTCAGCGTCTGTTAGGCACCGGGCACTGTGTTAGGTGCTTTGACATACATGTATCTCCCTTGGATGGTGTGGTTACAGGAGTGTAGAGAAAAGTTCCCTTACCCATGCCATTGTAGAATGACCTGTTCAAGGTTAACAAATATGTCTTGTATTTATTGGTACCTGGTTTCATGGGCATAGTTTTGGATTGCCTTAGCTCCCTAATTACACTTCTCTGATTTGGACTCAGAGCTCAGGACAGTACCCTCTGCTTATTCTGTGATGAGTCTAGTCTTGATCAGCCCCAGACACCAACTGATTTATTCTGCCTTTATATGGTATTAATTAATGGTAGTGGCAAATCTTAGATTCAGACTCCAAGTGACCAGACAACCCCAGCTATAGTACTTGCAGTCTTTGTGCTGCTTTCTCTCCAAGGTGGATAATCCAGTGCTAAAATATGGGTTTCTTTGGTGCTGCTCTAAATACAGATCCACTAAAATATGTTTCAGAGCAGTTGAATCACTGGGGAAGTAAGTGTCAAATGTAGAAAGGAGCTATAATAACAGTGAAGTAGATGGCATTTCTGCTTGAACGTGAACTAATTATAGGCTAGTAAGAGAGCTACAGTGTTGAATGGGATAATGATTGTAAATAGCATCTACAAACTCATCCTGAAAATGTTTTTTCACACTTATTTTTCAGGGCAGGTAAACCCCCTCCTGGTTTACATCTGGATGTAGTCAAAGGAGACAAGCTAATTGAGGTATGGAAGTAACATGTCTTCCCTTTTTTTCCCACCACACTAAAGATTTTTGCCAGTGACTCACTTTTCCACCTCCTCTCCTGTGCTTTGTTTTACAGAAATGCTACTTTCGTTCATCCTGATTTTTTTTTTCTATTAAAAGCACATGGTGATATAACACATTAAAACCATGTATCTCCACAGACACTCAGTTTTTTGTGACTCCTCTCACCTTCCAAATGAAGGGTTTTAGTAGATCATGGCCTTGTAGGCCTCAGTCAAACTGGATGCCCTATAACTTGGTGAATTCCTTCTCTCTGAGTATGTGGAGTTGTATGGAAGGTGCAAGATCTGTAGTAATTGAAGAAGACAGTGAATGATGTAGATTGAATTTAACTTTTAAGTTGCTTTTATGAGATTCAAGCCAAAACTCTTCAAAGAAGATAGTAAACTACGATACTTGCTCAAAAAAGAGAATGGAAATGGTGACAAAATTCATTCATTCATTCAAAACATTTACTGAGTACTTACTATGTGCCAGTCATTGTGCTCGGCATAGGACTATAGCAGTGAACAGAACAAATGTGGTTCCTGTCCTCAAAGGAATCATCTGATGGGAACAACAGAATCAAACAAAAATTTGCATGATTATAATTGAAATAAGTACTATAAAGGACAAGTTGAGCAGAATTCCAGCTTTTCTACAAGTCTCTAGAATGAAAACCACATAGAACTTCAAGAGAACATGAATTTTGATTAGCTGTTAGGTTGTGTACTTTTTTTAAATCCTTATGTTACCATTTATTTACCAAGAGATGGAGATTAAGCCCACTCTGACTGTGGAGTTGTGAGTCTCTGTGTCTTCAACCAATTTTATGTTTGCTTGCTCAGATAGAATTTAAGTTCAAGGCCCTATTATTGAGTGCAGTTATTTTTCTTTGGTATATATAGTAAAAACATTGCACTCCATAATGAAAAGCTGTCTTTGAGGTCTCCTGCAGGATGTTCTATAAATACAGTGTTTTCACTTTCAGGATGTTGTAGAGATACCCACGTATTTTGCAAAGTATTAAGGCATGAGTTGTGATGAATTCTCTTATTAATTCATCAAGCCCTGAGCCAGTCACTTAGAGCCCCTTTGTCATGTGTTCTTCTGTCTTAAAGATTACAGAGTACCAAGATTATTCAAGGGAATAAGTTAGCTAAAATATTTTTTGTTTTGTTTTGTTTTGTTACACTGTAGACTGTTCCACACATATAAAATATTGTTGCTAAATAGACATATAGGAGTCTTTTTTTATATATAACCAGAATTTAGTAAATCTTTACTTTACTACAGGAAGAAACAGACAAGGAGGGCTAGCTTTAATGATAATGTCATATTCCTCTGCGAAATAATTTATACTTTCAAAGCACTCTGACTTGTCAAACATCCTTCTAATTACTGGTTTCCATTAAGTGATAATGTTCTCTTTCAGTGCTCTTAGGTGTGCTGAGTTGCCACGGAACTGTCATGTTACAATACTTAGACATCACTGTATTGTTTCCGAGAGGAATAGACACGAGATGTGCTTATTTTTTAAGGATTTAGGCAGCACTTGATACTAACCGAGCTATCTATGTCCTAGCCTTATGTCAGAGGCTTGTGATGTGTTGTGATAGCTGGGTTTAAGAAGTGCAATATTAAAACAAAAGCCATGAGTCTTTTAAGCCCAGTGTGTAAAGATACACTCTGAGTTATAACTCAGAGGCACAACTGAATAATGGTACTAGCCATAGCTAGTTAAGAAATTGTGGCTTAGTGGCTATTGAAAGACCAATGCATTATTTCATTCACTTGGACAGAAGAAGCATATTGTCTAAGAATTCACACATTTTCTTGCTTCTGAGGCATACTTTTTTTCCCCCTACATTTTCACATTTCTATAATTGAGATGCCTTTAATAGTGAATGTATATATTTAATTTGGAGGCCCTTTCTTTTTTTTCCCCTCTAAACACCTAAATCGCTGGTACTGGCAGCTTAGAATCATAGAAATGTGGTCAATTTTATATTAGAGCCCAAGTGCTGGTGATCTTATGTACTGTTTCTTTAAGTCTAGCCTGTGAACACTTTGGTTAGCAAATTTAAGCTTATGAGGACATAATCTATGTGCACATAAATATGAATGAGAAATGCAGTGAGATTCAACCTGCATAGATATTATCTAGAGAGAATAAGATGCTGAAATTTCAGGGCTCTCTCAATTCTGAAGCATTGTCTTATTTTTAACCCAAATCTTAATACTTGGGTCTGAGCAGACATGGGGATGCTTGTGTGACTGAGCTGTCAGGCTGTTGTTGAATCTTGGTGCTCCCTAGCACTAGGGGCCTGGGACAAGCTCTGCCAGCAGCAGGTGGGCACTGTTGGACAGGGTTTCCCAGAGGTGACCCCCATACCTATTTTGAGCCTTAAAGGCTAAGCTGGGAAGGAACTGGGTAAGTGATTGTTTAAAAAACAATTAAGAGTGTGACCCATAGTACTTGTTCATTCCTTAAAATGTTTTTTGCCATATGGTGGATTTTTTGACGCAGGAAGAGTGAAGAAAATATATAATGTAGTGGTTTAAAAAGCTTAGACTCTGAAGTCAGACAAACCTGAAATTTCTAATCCAGTTTATAAATATCTAGCTGTGTGAACTTGCGTATATTAATTAATTTCTTTGTGCCTCACTTTTCCTATCTATAAAAATAGGAATAATAGTGCCTGCCTACTTCACAGAGTGGTTGTGAGGATGGAATGACATAGCATAAAACTCATAGCACATAGGCACATAAGTACTCAGCAGTTGTTAACAGTTATTAGTACGTGAGGTGTATTTCTGGTTTTGTAAGAACCAGAACCAGCTACATAAAGCATAGGGGAGAATTGTAGCCCACTGTGGATTCAATGACATAGCCAGGAATGAAATATAAGCCTCTTGATTCCTAGCCTGGTACATCCTAGTTTGACTATACTTCCCTACTCAACTTTGTGTTGTCTTCTCTCAGGGATTTTAGAAGGAGCATAGTGTGAAATGTGAACTAGAGCTTAGTGAGACCTTGTGTTTAAAGGAAAAACAGGGAATTCCCTGGCGGTCCAGTGGTTAGGACTCGGCACTTTCACTGCCGAGGGCACTGGTTCAGTCCTTGGTGGGGGAACTGAAATCCCTGCAAGCCGCGTGGCACAGCCAAAGAAAACCCCCAAAACTTAAAGGAACAACATAATGTATATGAATGAGGGTTATTCTTCAAGTACTCATATTGTAGACTTTAAGAACTGAAAGCAGTGTTAGCGAAAATTTATCCAGAGTCCTTCATCTATGATGGCCCAGTCTACAACCAGTCTGTGGCAAAGGCTTTACTGATCATGGGCTAAAAGAAAAATAAAGACAGTGTAGTGAGTTTTTCATAAATTCAGCACGAAGAGTGGTCCTTTATCCCTCTTCTTACTTATTTGTTAAAATGACCTATCTTTCATAAAATGATTATAATACTGATTGGTGACAATTAAAAAAATAGTTCTCATATGGCAAAAGAAAAGTTAACAATACTGTGTCACCCCCTACAATTTTTAAAATAATAGATTGCTGGTCTGCGAAATCCTCTTTTCTGCTATTATATTGGGGCCTTATACAGTTTTGTTTTTTCCAGTACCACAGCAGTGGCTAGAAACATTTTGGACCTCTTCTCAGAATTGTTTCAGACCCATGGCACTGTTGTTTAGAATGTTAGCATTGCAGGTCATTTCACACCTGAGTTTAAACCCCAGATCTGCTACTTAACCAGCTGGACTGCCTTGGATACGTGGCTTCATCTCTCTGAATCTATTTTCTTATGTTTAACAGTAAAGGTGATACTTGGTTCACAGAGTTGTTTTGAGGATTAGATGACATAATACTTAAAAATGCCTAGCAATAGTAGTTCTTCAATAAATGTTTAATCCCTACATCCCCTAACCCCCAAACCTGGAAAATCTTTGCCCTGTGAGGTTGTTCCGTATTTGGACACAGCAAATACTCATTTAGAGTTAACTTTGAGTAATGCTTTTTTGTGGGCAAAATGAAATGGGACAATAAAGTTAGATTTAGAGGCTCATACAATGATGTCTAATGTAATTCTAGTTTCTAAAGAGGGTTCCAGAAATACTCTGGGTCTCTGGCAGCATGATTAGAATATAGATAGGTGTTTCTATCCCCTTCCTTTTTGAACCAATTGATAATCTTCATTTGAATATATATTTTTCTAAAAAGCGGTCTTATTACTTTATAGGCATGCTTTGTGTTTCCTGCTTGACCTAAAATTAAGATTCAGTGAAATCTTAAATTTCCAATGGTCAGAAGACAACCACTCTTGCATGCCATTTACATCTAATACGATTAGGAAAGTTCTTTTCATATCAACACTAAACATTTGACCACTACATTTGGGGAGATTAATTGCCATCCATCCCCCAATGTTCGTAAATTATTCTGAGCTCTTTATCTTGAAGAATAATAGTAAATATAAATACTTCCTTTGACAAGGAATTTTATCTTAAGATGCTCTACTTAGTTTATTGGAAGAATTTTTGCTAAACCCTGTTGAAACAAGCTTTAAGTAATATTTAATTTAATTTATTTAGAAACTGATCATTGATGAGAAGAAGTATTACTTATTTGGGAGAAACCCTGATTTGTGTGACTTTACCATTGACCACCAGTCTTGCTCTCGGGTCCACGCTGCCTTGGTCTACCATAAGCATCTGAAGAGAGTTTTCCTAATAGATCTCAACAGTAGTAAGTAACTCATATCCCATCCTATTTCACACATTGTCTTTTGGGCAGTGTGAAAATGCTCTTTGGGTTCTTCAGTTTTGAAATTGTGTTTTGTTGCTTATCAAGGAAGTTTATGTTTGGTTTTTAAATTAGTTGTTCTCCATTCCTGTGATATTTCCTATTTTACTGGAATAATTGATGACTGGAGAGAGAAGAGGGTTTTGGGGAGCACTTTCCTGGAGAGAGCAATAAGTATATACAGAGAACAGAAAAAGCATCCAGGAACTAAGGAATGTGTTTATAGGCCCATGATAGATTGTGGTCCAATTTAAGCAGAAGCTGTGATTAGCTCCATTAATGTAGTAGAGTTGTAGTACAGTAGGACATTAAAAAAAAAACAAAACTTGTTTTGACCAAAAGTTAATTTTTTATAATGGGCTCTTTATCCCAGCTACATTTTGCTGTGATATTAATAATATCAATTTTAATTCTATGAGCATACTCCAACTAATAAGATTTTCAAGTTTGTCAAAGATAATCCCAGAAATGCAGTTGAGACTTGACTGCATGGGGCCTTGAAATTTGTTCATTTTTGCCTATGTATAATTACAGCTTGAAATGTAAAGGATCTGCTTCCTGGGTTGATCGTGTTTTACTCCTTTCCCCGCTCCCCATACACACGCACACATCACCCCAGTATGCTTATATAATGGTTTTGGAGAGCATTGTCTCATAAGTACTTACTTGCAAATTTATCTCATCTTTTCTCTCCATTTCATAATATGCAGAATGCAGACATGGAAAGATATCCAGACTCTCCAGTAGGATTTTGGCTTGCCTTGCCATTGATATTGCACCTGTTTCAGCCAACCTCATTTCTTATCCTGGGGAAACCCCAAACATAACTGCCACCAGGCCAGCAATTTCTATGTTCCTTAGACTTGGGGCTGGAGAGGTCAGACCATAGCAATTCCTGTCTCCTGCCTTAGCGGGCATGCCTATTGCTGGGTTGGAACCATTCCTGCTGGACCCAGAATGGAGCCAAGCCTGTCTGGCAGCAGAGAGCAAGCAGTGGTATTTGTTATGTGGGGTAACAGCAGGTCTGAAGATGTGTAAGAAATCCACTGAAGAGATTCAAGATTCAGTGAAGGAGTTTCCTTTTCATTGTGACCCATGACAAGGGATGCAAAGTGGACCCAGTGCCATTTCCATTTTAAAAAGCAAAACTGATGTGCTGGCAGGAGCTACATTCCCTTCTACAACTCAGGTTTGTTTGTTTGTTTGTTTGTTTTCCTCTCTTACATTTCTGATTTGGTTATTCCCAGCACACGGCACTTTCTTGGGTCACATTCGGTTGGAGCCTCACAAGCCTCAGCAAATTCCCATCGATTCCACGGTCTCATTTGGTGCATCCACAAGGGCATACACTCTGCGTGAGAAGCCTCAGACATTGCCATCGGCTGTGAAAGGAGATGAGAAGATGGGTGGAGAGGATGATGAACTCAAGGGCTTACTGGGGCTTCCAGAGGAAGAAACAGAGCTTGATGTAATTCCATTGTCTATGTCATTGTTATGTCTTTTGGGACGCTGGCTTTTGCAGTGTGTAGCTGTTCTGTGTAGTTTGAAATGCCAGTGACTTAGCAACTGGAGGTTTTCTTGAGCCCAGTGATAAGCCTTTGCCACTTTGGCAGTGTGGTGTGGCCCTTGGAGAGCTGCATTGTGTGGGTTTGGTTATGTATAACCAGGGCTAACTAGGAGACTGGGTCTCCTGCCAGTAGACCTTTATGGTTGTCTTGTGCACTTTCAGTGGATGTTAGAAGCCAAGGCTGGGAGTTACATTTCTCTAGAGCTGCACTGTCCAATGCAGTAGCCACTAACCACATTCCAAGTTCTCAGTAATCACATTTGGCTAGTGACTAACCATATTGAATAGCACTGATAGAAAACATTTCTATCATCCAGAAAGTTTGTTTGAACAACACTAGCTCACAGAGATTGAAGCTTTCATTCATTTATGTAGCTGTTTTTGATATTGTCCAGTCAGCCCAAGAATCTTCTGAGTAGAACTTGATTACTTTTGCTCTGGGCCTGGCTGCCCTGAAGGCCATGAATTTTACAAGATGTAATTTTAATGTGCTAAGGTTTTCTTTTCTAGAGCTGACCCCAGTAGTTTGTGATGTAGCTTTTGTCTTCACGTGTCTATCACTGCATTGGTGTGGCTGGTCTATCCAGGTAGATCAAACGCCAGCCTGTCCTTAACCACCCACATGCATTTACTATTCTTGTATACCGAGACAGTTTCCCAGCCCTTAGGAAGAAAAGCACAGTAGCAGTCTTACAACTTAGAAGTTATTTTGTTCTAAAGAAGTAGCCTGATAGCCAGGGACCTGGTTGGCAGTCACTCTTGCACATTCTCTTCCAGGCTGCTTCCATGCCTTCCTGTCTTTTAGTTCAGTATGTTAGGTCATCTCTGGGTCCTTGTTCTCAAGACATTTGGGATGTCTCAAACTGCAGTACAGATTGGAATAAGTCCAGGTGATTGGGAAGAGGCAGGCAGCAGTGATGAGGCCAAGTTAATCACTGAGATGGATAGATAGTTATGAGTAGAAATGGGGCCAGATGAAGGGATGGGGAGTGACAAAACATTAATGCCAGATATTCAGTGCACTGGTAACGTCCTTACAAGTTTTAAAGGAGAGAGCTACTGGGAAAGAAGCTGTCAGTTGTCCTTTCTCGTCTCTGTTACTTAAAAACAATTCTTGGATTTCTTCCCAGTTGTATTCTTTTAATTCTCAGCATGAAGACATGATAAACTTTATTCAGAAAAACCCAAAACCTCAACTCAAGGGTTTTTGCACAGATGACCTGTCTTCATCTCAAGGTCCTTCACTCCCTTTTGAATATCACTGCCGCACTAGTCAATGAAGATGTTCCACATTCTGTCAAATTGAGGCTTGCTGGTATTAGCTGTCTAGGGACGGTAATGAATCTTTTCTGAATGCAGAAAAGAATCTCATCTGTGTGGAGAGGTCAAGGTTAGCTCCTAATATCTTCCTGCCCTTTATTTGGTAATATTCTCCTTCAAATTCCTTGTGTACTTATTCCTGTCTTTCCTGTGTGAACCCTGTCCCAGAACCTGACGGAGTTCAACACTGCCCACAACAAGCGGATTTCCACTCTCACCATTGAGGAGGGGAATCTGGACATTCAGAGACCAAAGAGGAAGAGGAAGAACTCACGGGTGACCTTTAGTGAGGATGATGAGATCATCAACCCAGGTGAGGTATCTTCCTAGTTTTTTCTGATGAAAAAGCTGTGATGTCAGAGAGTAGTGTACACAGCCTGTAGGTCAGTTGTAATGTTTCTGTACAAGGTTTAGGATAACAGGTGCTATGTTGAGGGGAGATATTTTTGTACAGAACAGGCATACCTTGGAGATATTTTGGGTTCAGTTCAAGCATTGCAATAAGGCAAGTCACATGAATTTTTTAGTTTCCCAGTACATGTAAAAGTTACGTTTACACAACTTCAGTCTGTTAAGTGTGCAATAGCATTATGTCTAAAAAAGACAATGTACGTACCTTAATTAAAAAATACTTTATTGCTAAAAGATGCTAACCATGCTAGTCTGAGCCTTCATTGAGTTGTAATCTTTTTGCAATAGTAACAACAAAGATTGCTGATCACAGAGCACTGTTACAACTATAGTAATAATGGAAAAGTTTTAAATATTGTGAGAATTACAGAAATGTAACACAGAGACACGAAGTGAGTGAATGCTGTTGGGAAAATGGCACTGATAGACTTGCTTGATGCAGGGTTTCCACAAAGCTTCAATTTATAAAAAACTCAGTATATGTGAAGTGCAGTAAAACCAAGGTATGCCTGTACATTGATGGAGTGCCCTGAAACTCAAGCATTATCCAGTTGCAGTGTGAAAGAAGTAGATGAAGGAAGGCTGTAATTCTCCTTTGCTGATCCAGGTATAGTGGAGCTTAAGTATAGGTCAGAGCAGACACTATTGTCATAGGGTTCCATGTATGATTGGTAACTCTAAGATTGGAGAACTTTCTGCTACTATTAATCGCATTGAAGACTTGCCTCTGTAAGGTCCTAATTTATAGATAGTTTGTATGGAAACGTCAGCAAGATGAGAGCATCAGTTTCTGGGAAGGCCATTGAGTTTACCCATTTGTTCCGTCATTCACCATTCGTTTATTGGGCTCATGTTATATCTCAAGTACTCTGGGAGGTGGATGGCATGGAGCTGGGAGGTGCAGTTTATACAGTGAAGATGGAATTGGGATTCCAAAAATCTTGTTTGAAAATAAACCTTCATGGATGGAAACAGGGATCCCAGACTAACAAGTTGCTTTTATATCCCAAATTGAAATGCAGTGAGAATAACTTTCAAGTCCTGCATTTAGTTTCAGAATGTCAGTTATTTAAATGGAGAAAATCTGCTCCAGTGACAGCTCATGTTAAAAAAAAGGTATAAGGATTTTAGTTAGTTAAAAATGCAGTCTGAGTCATCAGGGGGATATGGAAACTAATCAAGTACAGTTTAAAATTGCATTAATAGGGGCTTCCCTGGTGGCGCAGTGGTTGAGAGTCCGCCTGCCGATGCAGGGGACACGGGTTCGTGCCCCGGTCTGGGAAGATCCCACATGCCGCGGAGCGGCTGGGCCCGTGAGCCATGGCCGCTGAGCCTGCGCATCTGGAGCCTGTGCTCCGCAACGGGAGAGGCCACAGCAGTGAGAGGCCCGCGTACCTACAAAGAAAAAAAAAAAAAAAAAATTGCATTAATAGAATAATGGGGGACAGTAACCCGGTGGCCTGTGTTCTGAGCAGAACTCACCCAAATGTGTTACTAAATGCAAGCATGGCCTTAAGTACTAAATGTGTTATGTAGTCTTGAGGGAAGGAGACTCCCAGCTATGGAAAGTGGTCCCTAAATGCTGGGAGCTGTACGTGAGGGAGAGTAGATTGGAGGGAGGCACCCTGAGGTGGATGTTTGCAAGGCTGACCTTCGGGAGGACGGAGGAGGCGAAACCAGAGCCTGTGAGTAGCAAATATTTGGCTCAGCATGAAAAGCAACAACGAATCCTTCTTATATTTAGAAGAAGAATTAAAAGAATTCCTGTGAAAGAGATTGGGGCATTCATTCTAGTGACTTTTGTTCACTTTTTGATGATGTGTGAAGTGGAATGAATTACTTCTCAAGGTACTGAATGCCCAAGGGAAATGTTTGGGCAGGAGCTGGATGACTAATCTGGGAAGTTTATTTCTGAGTGCCAGATAAGAGTTTCTAGGGGTTGGACCTAGACATTTGTAGTTTTAATAAGCTCCTGTTTGTACTGATGAACAGCCAACAGTTTGGGAATCACTGAACTAGATAATTTGTTAAGTCTCTTTCAGGACTCGGGGTCTGATATGTTCTGTTTTTCTCCTTGAAAATTATTGTGGGACTTCCTGGCGATTCAGTGATTAAAACTCTGCACTCCCTGGTTGGGGAACGAAGATCTCACATACTGCACGGCATGCCCAAAAAAAAGAAAAAGGAAAAAAAAGAAAATTATTGTCTTGCAGCTTTATTAAGGCAGTACGTTCAGACAGAGTATGGCATAGTGTTTAAGAGCGTGGGCTCTGATCAGAGGGCCTAGGTATGAAATCCACCTCTCCGCTTAGTAGCTCTTTGACCCTGGCCAGTGACATGACTACTGGTCTCAGGATTGGTGGGGAGATTAAATGATTAATATATGTGAAAATACCTCATATCTGTGCTTGGCACTCAGTAGCCCTTGGTAAGTGTTAGCCATTGTCCTCATCATCATCCGCCACCCCTTTTGCCTTTACCTATGCAGACTTTCCTATACTAGAAGTAGACTTAGCAAGAAACTTCTCGGTAGATCTTCCAGGAGCAGAGATTTCCTGCAATGGGCAGACCCCCTCTCTAGGAGTCGAATGGCTAGAGAATGAGGAGAGGGTGAGAGGCCTGAGCACCGTTCAGCCAGCACAGGACAGGGTCCCCCAGATGGCTTAGCCCCCACTTCCGCAGGCCTCTTGTGTTTGTGGGCCACATACCCCGTTAGCCATGCCTCTTGGGCTCCAGTTGCTCTTGCACTTGATTTAGCTTTCCTGAAGGGATGATTGGAGCAGGGCTGTTACGGTAATGAGAGAGAAGATAAGGGTGCCTTTTTTAGAGACCTCTCCTTCCTGATGAGCCTGGATATCTTTTCCTCTTTCTTCTTCCATATAGAAGCTATTCATTCATTGAACATCGATTGTTTGTGAAAATAATTCCAGGGTATGTTCCTTAGAGGCACCCTAATATGTGAAAAGCCAGACTTAAAACGAATAAACCAGGGACTAATTATTCAAGTTAAATAAGGAATCTTTGTATTCCAAAGGGACTCACAAGAGTGTTTCTTAAATAGCAAGTGCCCTCAACACATTAAAATAAGGTGAACAACATCTATTAGGGAAGCAGCTCCTTTCCTGCCACTGCATTAAGATAAAAGGGCCCTCGAGTAGTGTTTCTAGTAATGATAATAAGTCTATGCTTGCCTGTTTCCCCACACTCAGTCTTCAGTGAGAAAACTGTTCATTCTAGGTGATCCAGCCCAATCTCCCCTCTGTGCTCCAAGAAAACTATTTTTGCACCACTCTTCAAGCACCTCCATTGTATCCTAGCCTGTCTGGCTTTACAACTGTGAACTCCTTACAGGCAGGACGGTGTCTTGTTCTTTATTTCCGTGCCTGATGTCCAGTAAATGAGAGACTGACTGACTACAAGCATGTCCCTTACTTGGTCTTAGTGCATTCTTCTGGCACAGTGAATAAATGAAGCTAGAAGCTTCGTAGGGTTCAATAGTGTGTGTATAAGCTGTGAAAAGGGAGCCGCGGTCCCACCCTGCCTGGACAGGGGCTTCAGATCCTTTAGTGAGTCTTAATTGTACAGGCACACCTTGGAGGAATTGTGGGTTTGGTCCCAGACCACTTCAGTAAAGTGAATATCAAAGCTAGTCACACATATTTGTTTGGTTTGTCAGTGCATATAAAAGTTATGTTTACATTATATTGTAAACTGTTAAGTGTGCGGTAGCATTATGTCTACAAAAGCAGTGTACTTGTTTCTTTACAATGCCTTAATTACAAAATACTTTATTGCTAAAAAATGCTAACCATCGTCTGACAATGCACGGTTGCCACCAACCTTCAATTTGTTGTTTTTTTTTTTAAAAAAAACAATATCTGCAAAGCACAGTAAAATGAAACTCAATAAAACAAGGTATGCCTATATACAGTTGTTCAGGTTGAAAGGCGAAGTTAAGCTAGAAGCCTTGGGTCTGAATCCTAATTCTGTTATTTGCTAATGAGCGGGTGTTAGCAAGGTATGTGGTGTGTGACCTCTTTTTATCACTAACATGAGATTATTGATGTCTTCCCTCAAAAGAAGGAGGTATGTGGAATGGGAAAGAACCGGGGGGAGCCGGTGTAGCACATAGTCCGGAGCACAGGCCTGTTTCTGGCTGCTTAGATTTATATCCTGGCTCCTCTCCAGCAAGGTGACTGGGCCGGTCACTTTCCTTCTCCAAGCCTGAGTTTGTTTTCTCATCTATTAAATGTTTATTGTAGTGGTACTTACCTCGTAGGGTTGTTGTGAGGATTTAACACAGTACCCAGTAAACACTTGAAGTGTTAGCTGTATTTTACTGTTTTAATATGAATGACTGTGATTGCTTTATTCGCATTGAGCCCTATAACTTTAATCCTCCCAGCTGGTTACTGAACTAACCCTGCCCTCGTGTCTTTTTGCAGAGGATGTGGATCCCTCAGTTGGTCGCTTCCGGAACATGGTGCAGACTGCAGTGGTCCCAGTCAAGGTAGGAAGCATGTTGTGACAGTATTTGAAATGTCATATAGTCTGGTTTAAAAACCCACTCTTTTATATGTAGGTACGTGTTAAGTGTGTGCTTAATTTTAAAACATTCTCTGCTCCTTTCCCATTTTTCATACTGTGGAAATCCATTTACCCCATCTATGTGTAGGGATCCTGGAGTGCCATAGAGAGGCTGCAGGTGACCAGCTAGCTTGATCCTGCATGTAAATTATGGTGTGATGTGGGTCTGTAAATTTACCTCCCAGCAGGGTGCAGAGAGACCCACCTTTCTTTAACCTTCCCTTCTTGACTCAAAGTAAGCTATTAGGCAAAGAAGAGACATTGTTGCATTTCTGCATGGCACCTCTGGCCTTTACCACATCTTTATTTTGTGAATGGGGATGGCACAGATAGGAAAGCCAGCCCACATTGGATTAGGTTTAAAGAGCAGCTCTGTTGAAGAACCAAGAGGTGGAAGTTACAGAGGTGTTCTGATTGCTCAACATGTGGAGAACCACCTGCCAGCTAGGGCTCCAAAAGGGAGCAAGTGGCCCCTGGAAGTAGATCCCTATTAGTAGAGGTATTCAAATGTGATTGGAAGATGCTGGTCAGAGATGCTATAGGGAGTTTTATTTTTTTAAAAATCTTTAGAATATATTAGAATAGATTGATAAAATGTGTCAAGTTCATGCAAAAGGAGTAGAGGGGTGAGGGAGGATCTTTCATTGAACTTTAGTCCAGTGTGAAAAAGTATAAGATGAAATTTTTCCATACAACTCCATAGTATTTGTGTTACATTTCCCCTTGGGCACTTTTCTCTTTTTTCTTCACCCTTTGGAATTTTCTGTTGCCTTTAAAGTATAATTTGAATTTTGACAGATACATACACCTGGGTAACCACCACCATAATCAAAATACAGATTTCCATCACCCCAGAAAGTTCCCCTGCGTCCCTCTGCTGTCGGCTTCCTCCCGCTCCAGGCAGCCAGTAAGCTGCCTGCAGCCACCACAGATTTGTTCTGCTCTCAGATTAGGTGCCCAACAGGAAGACACTAACTTTTTACTTTCCCCCCAAAAAAGAAAAATGGAAATACTTACTCCATCTATTATCACCTCTGATTCCTGAAAGGGCATTTTAACATTGAAAACAAGAGGGAGGAGTATGACCTTAGGGTAAAGAATGGTCACTTAAACTGGATAAATCTTACTTTATGGAAAGTTCACACACTAGCCTCATTTTTCTCAGTTTGATGTAGGATGGTGACCACTTTGTGTGGGGCAGTGTTTGGGAGCCGTGATGTTACATGACCACTGTAAGGTCTCTTCAAACCCTGAGATTTCAGGACAGTGAGATGGGTTGTTTAAGAAACAAAACAAGTTAGAGGTTTAGGGGCCTTCCCCAGTTTTTCGAGGACTGCAATAGAACAGGCTAACAGCACTCTTGTGTCTCACTTCTTGTCTTCTCTATAAACCACAGAAGAAGCGGGTGGAGGGCCCTGGCTCCCTGGGCCTGGAGGAATCAGGGAACAGGCGCATGCAGAACTTTGCATTCAGTGGAGGACTCTATGGGGGCCTGCCCCCCACGCACAGTGAAGCCGGCTCCCAGCCGCATGGCATCCACGGGACAGCACTCATCGGTGGCTTGCCCATGCCATACCCGAACCTCGCTCCTGACGTGGACTTGACTCCCGTCGTGCCGTCAGCAGTGACCATGAACCCTGCACCAAACCCTGCCGTCTATAACCCTGAAGCTGTCAACGAACCCAAGAAGAAAAAATATGCAAAAGAGGCTTGGCCGGGCAAGAAGCCCACACCTTCCTTACTGATTTGATATTTTTGGTAATGGAGGAGGGTGGGATTGGGTGGGAACAGGGTGGAAGGGTGATGGGGGAGCTAATGAATTAGGGAGAAAAACTTTCCATGTGTGCAGTATCGTCTTTCAGAATGTCTCCTGGGGTCCTAACCATGTAATATTAAAACTGGGGGTGGGGTTGAAGTATCCCAGAAAGACCTGTCTTCAGAACACTTTCATTGAAGAGAAATGTTTCATACATCCTTTTAAATAGACTGCCCTGGCTCTTTTGCACTCTTTCCATTATCTCCTTTTTTCTTTTCTCCCTCTTTCTAGGATCACTTTTTAAAAAATTATTTACCCCAGGGAGAGACTCC
This sequence comes from Stenella coeruleoalba, assembly GCF_951394435.1. NCBI lineage: Eukaryota > Metazoa > Chordata > Mammalia > Artiodactyla > Delphinidae > Stenella > Stenella coeruleoalba. The sequence goes on from NC_137169.1 coordinate 21,550,808, forward strand.
AGGCCCTCAGGTTGAATGTAGAGCTGTGGAGGTGACAGTAGCATTGCCAGCTTTGTGGGATTAGCAGCCTGATTTATATTTACTATCCTGCAAGTCCCAGGTAGCAGAAGGGTTGCCACGGATTCCAGGTTAACAAGAGGGTTTAGAATGCTTCAGTTAAGCTAAGGTTTAAAACAACTCAGAAGTTTTCCTGGGTCGGTGGTTTTGAGGTCCAGTAGTTAGGCTTTTCTCTTTTGTCCTTTCTGTTAGAATGAGAACATTTTGATTTTTCTTCATCTGTGACCAGTGCCATAGACACAGGTTGATAGTTTTAAACTTACAGTATTGTTTGAACTTTACCTGTTTTTCTTGTCAAACCTGAGTACTCTACTTGCTGAAGTTTCTCATTTGATTCCAGAGTACTGTCCTCTACTCTCTAAGGCATTACTTTCCTTTTCAAGTGTGTTATGAAGGCAATATAAAGGATATGACCAGTTAGAGCAATGTCAATTAAAAAGGAAAAGATTTTACTTTGAAGTAATGGATATCTCGAAGAGGACATCTTCAGATGTTGATTTGGAGGCTCTTTCCCCCCCTTGACTGAGAGCTCTCGTTGTCCAGAGCTCCAAGACTAGACCTGGTTAACAAACATAGGAGACGAAGGTAGGACACATTGATGTGAGCTTTGTACAGAGATTTGTACATTTGTGTAATAGGCCTTTTCACGCTTTATGTGTAGCTTTTTACCTGTAACCTTTATTACATTGTAAATTAAACGTAACTTTTGTCATTCGGGTGCAGTCTGTGATTCGGTTGCCATCACCTATTTCTACTGCCATTAGGGAATATTTGTCAATACAGCTGTCAGGCTTGGGAGGTGATGCTCTGTCCCCATTTTATTACTACAAATAAAGATGCCCCCTGATGAACGTGGAAATTCTAATTAGAGATTCCAGTCCCCAGACTGAAGCCTCAGCGAGCAAAGTGGGTTAAGAAGTGCTTGCTGCCCTTCATCAGGAGGCAGAGCCGCAGGTCTGACGAGGAAGACTGGGCTTTGAGGCCCTTGTCCTGGGTGTAACCATTGCCCTCTGGTTACAGCTGCATGCATTTGCGCTATAGCTCAGGAGGCACAGGAGTGAAAGGAAGCTAAAGATGAGTACATTTAGAAGGGATTTCAGCCAGAGTTTGGATTGGATGGGTGGGTTTTGCATACTAGAACCTCGTGTGCAGGAAGCGCATTTGTGTGTGGTGAGACTTAATATATGTGGCTTTGTGGTGAAAATGCCAACTAGGTTCCAGATCCCTTAGATTGAGAGTGTGGACTCACGGCAGGAGCAGCCTGTTAAAGAACAGATCTGTAAAATCACAGACAAGTTAACTTCTCCACTGGCCTCCGCAACAGTGAGTGTCCTCGTCTTCATGAGGGTGCCTTCCTCTCGTCACAGCGAAGGTTACTGTTAGTGCTGGTTAACTGTCACTCGTTGAGCACCTGCCTACTGTGCCAGCCATCTACAAGCATGTCATTTAATTTTCATAGCCCTAAGAGGAATACTGTTTTTATCCCCATTTTACAGATGAGAAAACGGGCTCAGAGCTAAAGTAAACTTCCTTATGATTTCGTGTAGTAAAGTCAGGATTTAAACTGTAGCCTGAATCCAGAGCCTGAGCACAGGTTTACACGGCCTCCGGGATGAGTTAAGGGGAAGGATGTGCCGGTCTTAGGTGGCTCGTCATTGTGCTCCGTAGACTGGAGCTAGGTGTTTGTTCTGAAGTTTGAAAAAAGTATTTTTGGGACTTCCCTGGTGGCACAGTGGTTAAGAATCCACCTACCAATGCAGGGGACACGGGTTCGAGCCCTGATCCGAGCCCTGGTCCAGGAAGATCCCACATGCCACGGAGCAACTAAGCCCGTGTGCCACAACTACTGCGCCTGCGTGTCACAACTACTGAAGCCTGCGCGCCTAGAGCCTGTGCTCCTCAACAAGAGAAGCCACCACAATGAGAAGCCCACACACCACAACTAGAGAAAGCCCGCGCAAAGCAACGAAGACTCAACGCAGCCAAAGATGAATAAATAAGTAAATAATTTTTTTTAAGAAGGGGAAAAAAAGGTTTTTTTCCAAACTGGACAACTTACTAGAAGGTATAATAAGGGATTTAGGTCTAGTTTAGATAATAAAATAAATCCTTCCTGGTGAGAGAAAATAAAATCCTTCCTGGTGAGAGATGTCATGCATTATTCGGTTTCAGAATTTGAGTTGCAGAGTAAAACGAATTGGTGTCTCAAAGAAGGCTCAACAGAGAATATCCAAGCCTACAAAGCTCTGTCTTTCTCTTCAAAGGTCCATTTGCCTTTAGTGGAAGCAGGACTGGCTGAATTTGGTGGTTACACAGCATACGGAGGCATGTGTGTATGGAAACCTGGCTCTCCTGGCACCAGATTTCTGATTTATTCCTATCATGTTTTAGTGCCCCTCAAAGATGAACACTGCAGGAAGGGGCTCAGCTGTGCCTTGCCCCTAATGCAGCTCTAGACGATGACTGTGGGTAGGTAAGCCCCTGCTGTTCACCACCAGGATCAGCAAATGGTCTCTATCACTCAGGTGAGCACAGTGCTGCTGAGGGATGCAGGGATGAGAAGCAACTGTTGGTTTCCACAGAGTCCTATGCCCCTAATAGACCACCTGCTAAGGAGGGAGGAGATGACTCTTCCCCTCCCCAGGGTGGGAGAGAGTGATGAACCCCATGGAGAAGGACCTATTGACAGAAAGCAATAGGTGATCACAGCTCAAGCTGTTTGGTGACTGCTTGCCTAAAATATGCTCATCATTATCAACTCAGAATTTTGGAGTCTGGAAGGGTTTGTAAGATCCTGTCTGGATCCCTCATTTTGCTTGCAAGCAAACCATGGCAGCGGGGACTGACTTCTACTTCTTTCAACTAATATGGATTGAACATGTGTGAGTAGAGATGAGTGAAACCCGGGGTGTCAGGGAGGCTTCTAGGGAGATGATGTTTGAGCTGAGCATTGAAGATCAAGGAGGGATTTGCTGCGTGAAGGACTGTGGGCCGTGGTTCTCCAGGCAGAAGAACCAGTGTGAGAGGCATGGAAGGAGGACGAGGGGATGGCTGGGGGGTGGCAGGAGGGAGGAATCAGAAAGGCAGAGTCCAGGTCCCACATGGTGAGCTCTGCTGGGGAATTTGAATCTACCAGGGAGCCAATGAAGGATTTGTTTTCCTTACTTAAAAAAAAAAAAATGTATACAGACATTCTTATACAGCAATATTGGAAAATCCAGAGACATATACCTCACACAGACACGCACCCTCCTCACCCAGAGTGGGGAGACTTCCTCGGGGAGATTTCAGGCAGGGCAGCGACTGATCGGATTCAGATGTTAGAAAGTCCCTCTGGCAGCAGCTGAAGGTGAGTCTCGAAGCAGGGGAGACAGGTGTTCTAGTGTACTCTCTCACACAGTTTAGCAAACCTAGAGGTAAGTCCAGATGTAGAGAGAATAGGGAAAAGAAAGTTCCTTAGTAGTTCTATCTGTGAGAGGGAGGGGTGCTAAGAGGAGAGGGTCATGGAAAGCTTCAGACCTTTGATGTTTCCATATGGCGGAGGTGGGGGCACTCCAAGCAAGGGCAGCTGCAGGAGTAAAGGGGGTTGGGGTGGATTAAAGGCCCTGGCGATGATGTTGGGGGTGGTAAGAAGGCTGGAGTGCTCACCTACCGAATTGGGGTAGTATCTGTAGCCATGGAATGAAATTGCTGGAGGAATTGTATGTGGAGGCTTCTACCTCTGAACTGGGGTAGAGGTGCAGTTCCAGAATCAGCCAGCAGGCAGGGCCCTGCTCCCATCCTTGCAGCCGCCGTAGGAGCCAGTGTGAAGACCCAGGGTTGTGGGTGGCAGAAGATGGGAAGGGAAAGCATCTGGCTCCTTGTCAGGCACCTGATGGCACTTTACGTGTTTTACCTCCCTAAATTCTCCCAACAGCCCCGAGAGGAGGTTGGTTGAGTCTGACTTTATACCTGGAGAACTTGAGGCTCACAGAGTGCACAGCGGGCAACTGATAAACCAGCAGTTTGAACCTGGACCTGCTGTTGAGGATGACGAAAAACACAGGGGAGCTCCTGACTCAGGTTGCTGTCCCTGCCTGTGCCTGGGGTCTGTGAGAGACTCTGGATTTTGGTCCCTTTCTGATTTTTCTCTTTCTCAGTTTCCTAACCCTTCTATCTCCATCTCTGGTCCCTTTTGGGGTCCATGGAGCTCCAAGTGCTGTCTCCATACCTGGGCCAGGCTGGGTGACTGAAGCCCCCTCCAGACACTATTGCACTCATGGCCTGGGGACAAGGTTACTGACAGGAAGTGCAGGTGAGATGTGGAGAGAGGCTCTCAGGAGAGAACCTCTGATGACCAAGTCCCCCAGCCTGCCTGCCTCGGCCTCCCCTCCACCCCCACCATTACCACGGTCTTCCTCCACAGCCAGGCCGCCACTTGGGCCTGGAGCCTGTTTTTCTGCGGTTATGCCCTCTCCAACTGACACCATCAAGACAGTCTCTCCTCCAGACCTTCCTCAGCAGTGTTCTGTTCATCGTCACTGTTCTCAAAGGGAAACAAAACCAAAACCTCTTTATTCCACTTTCTCACCAGGTACCACAGCTTCCTCCTGTTTCTCTCTTCCACCTTGCACTACAACTTCTGGAAAGAATTGTCTCATCTGTGTCTTCATTCTCCACTTGCTTGTGAATCGACTTCAGTCAGGTTTTTGTCCTAACACTCCATCAAAACTGTGCCTGCTGATGACTCCAGTCCGTCGTGTTCACTGCTCTGCTCAGAACGCTCCAGAGGCCCCTCATTTCCTCTGGCCTGAGAGCCAGTCTTTTCACTGCTCTGCACCCCCTCCCATTGCCTCTCTGTCCTCCTACCTCTCTCCCCCTTGCTCATTCTGCTGCAGCCACCACGGGGTCTGGCTGGCCCTTCAGCCCTCAAGGCACACTCCCACCCTGCCCCTGTGGCTGGAACTCTTCTCCCAGATGGCTGCCTCCCTCACTGCCTTCAAGCTGAACAAGAGGAAGGCAGGCCCTGACCTCCAGAGGCTGGCCTGGCTCACACAGCTGGGCCTTGGTGCTCTCCTGCTGAACATATACAGTTTCACAGAACATCAGTGTCAGACAAGGCCACTCTGTGACCACGATGGATCAAGACAAACAGGACCACTCTGTAATGATGTCTGAACACAGACAAAAACGTGAACATTGTCCAAACCACAGAAAGGAATAATTACCTTAAATGTCAATGGACTGAATGCTCCAATTAAAAGACATAGAGTGGCAGACGGGATAAAAAAACAAGAGCCTACGATATGCTTCCTACAAGAGACCCACCTTAGGGCAAAGGACACATAGATTGAAAGTGAGGCAATGGAAAAAGATATTTCATGCAAATGGAAATGAAAAGAAATCAGGAGTTGCAATACTCATATCAGACAAAATAGACTTTAAAGCAAAGTCTATAAAGAAGGACATTATATAATGATAAAAGGATCAATACAAGAAGAGGATTGTACACTTGTCAACATATATGAACATAGTTTAGAAGCACCCAAGTGCATAAGACAAATACTAACAGACATAAAGGTAGAAATTGACGGGAATTCAATAATAGTAGGAGAATTTAACACCCCACTTACATCAATGAACAGATCTTCTAGACAGAAAATCAACAAGGCAAGAGCGATCCTAAATGATACAATAGAACAGTTAGACTTAATTGATATTTTCAGGACATTACATCCAAACCACAAAAAGGACCAGCCATCCCTGTACTGGGTTGACTTGTGGCCCCAAAAGATACGTCCACCCAGAACCTCAGAATGTGACCTTATTTGGAATAAGAGCCTTTGCAGATGTATTTAAGGTAAGCATCTTGACATGCGATCATCCTGGATAAGAGTGGGCCCTAGATCCAATGATGAATGTCCTTGTAAGAGACAGAAAAGGGAAGACACAGAGACAAGGAGGGGAAGCTTGTGAAGAAGGTGGCAGAGACTGGAATAACATGTCTATAAGCTCAGGAATGCCAAGGGCTGCCAGCAGCCACCAGAAGCCAGGAGAGAGGTATGGAACAGATGCTCCTTCAGAGCCTCCAAAAAGAACCAACCCTGCCAACACCTTGATATCCAACTTCCAGCCTCCAGAATTGTGAGAGAATAAATTTCTGTTGTTATAAGCCACAAGTTTGTAGTAATTTGTTATGGCAATCCCCCTAAGCTAGCTAATATGGGAGACTTGCTTTTTGCTAATAACAGTGGTAGCCTTGGTCTGGTCTTCCCTCCTTCTAGCTAAAGTTAATTAAGATCCCCAGTCATGAAAGTAAGGGGATGGAAAAAATATTCCTTGCAAATGGAAATCAAAAGAAAGCTGGAGTAGCAATTCTCATATCAGACAAAATAAAGACTTTAAAATAAAGACTATTACAAGAGATGAAGAAGGACACTACATACTGATCAAAAGATCAATCCAAGAAGAAGATATAACAATTGTAAATATTTATGCACCCAACATAGGAGCACCTCAATACATAAGGCAAATGCTAACAGCCATAAAAGGGGAAATCGAAAGTAACACAACCATAGTAGGGGAATTTAACACCCCATTTTCACCAATGGACAGATCATCCAAAATGAAAATAAATAAGGAAACCCAAGCTTTAAATGGCACATTAAACAAGATGGACTTAATTGATATTTATAGGACACTCCAACCAAAAACAACAGAATACACTTTCTTCTCAAGTGCTCATGGAACATTCTCCAGGATAGATAATATCTTGGGTCACAAATCAAGCCTTGGTAAATTTAAGAAAATTGAAATCGTACCAAGTATCTTTTCTGACCACAACACTATGAGATTAGATATCAATTACAGGAAAAACAGTAAAAAATACAAACACATGGAGGCTGAACAATATGCTACTAAATAACCAAGAGATCACTGAAGAATTGAAAGAGGAAATCAAAAAATACCTAGAAACAAATGACAATGAAAATACGATGATGCAAAACCTATGGGATGCAGCAAAAGCAGTTCTAAGAGGGAACTTTATAGCTATACAAGCCTACCTCAAGAAACAAGAAAAATCTCAAATAATCTAATCTTATACCTAAAGGAACTAGAGAAAGAAGTACAAACAAAACCCAAAGTTAGCAGAAGGAAAGAAATCATAAAGATCAGAGCAGAAATAAATGAAATAGAAACAAAGAAAACAATAGCAAAGATCAATAAAACTAAGAGTTGGTTCTTTGAGAAGATACACAAAATTGATAAACCATTAGCCAGACTCATCAAGAAAAAGAGGGAGAGGACTCAAATCAATAAAATTAGAAATGCAAAAGGAGAAGTTACAACAGACACCGCAGAAATACAAAACATCCTAAGAGACTACTACAATCAACTCTATGCCAATAAAATGGACAACCTGGAAGAAATGGACAAATTCTTAGAAAGGTATAACCTTCCAAGATTGGACCAGGAAGAAATAGAAAATATGAACAGACCAATCACAAGTAATGAAATTGAAACTGTGATTAAAAATCTTCCAACAAACAAAAGTCCAGGGCCAGATGGCTTCACAGGTGAATTCTATCAAACATTTAGAGAAGAGCTGACACCCATCCTTCTCAAGCTCTTCCAAAAAATTGCAGAGGAAGGAACACTCCCAAACGCATTCTATGAGACCACCATCACCCTGATACCAAAACCAGACAAAGATACTACAAAAAAAGAAAATTACAGACCAATATCACTCATGAATAGAGATGCAAAAATCCTCAACAAAATACTAGCAAACAGAATCCAACAACACATTAAAAGGATCATACACCATGATCAAGTGGGATTTATCCCAAGGATGCAAGGATTCTTCAATATATGCAAATCAATCAATGTGATACACCATATTAACAAATTGAAGAATAAAAACCATATGATCATCTCAATAGATGCAGAAAAAGCTTTTGACAAAATTCAACACCGATTTATGATAAAAACTCTCCAGAAAGTGGGCATAGAGGGAACCTAACTCAACATAATAAAGGCCATATACGACAAACCCACAGCAAATATCATTCTCAATGGTGAAAAACTGAAAGCATTTCCTCTAAGATCAGGAACAAGACAAGATGTCCACTCTCACCACTATTATTCAACATAGTTTTGGAAGTCCTAGCCATGGCAATCTGAGAAGAAAAAGAAATAAAAAGAATTCAAATTGGAAAAGAAGAAGTAAAACTGTCTCTGCAGATGACATGATACTATACATAGAGAATCCTAAAAATGCCACCAGAAAACTACTAGCGCTAATCAATGAATTTGGTAAAGTTGCAGGATACAAAATTAATGCACAGAAATCTCTTGCATTCCTATACACTAATGATGAAAAATCTGAAAGAGAAATTAAGGAACCACTCCCATTTACCATTGCAACAATAAGAATAAAATACCTAGGAATAAACCTACCTAGGGAGACAAAAGACCTGTATGCAGAAAACTACAAGATACTGATGAAAAAAATTAAAGATGATACCAACAGATGGAGAGGTATATACCATGTTCTTGGATTGGAAGAATCAATATTGTGAAAATGACTATACTACCCAAAGCAATCTACAGATTCAGTGCAATCCCTATCAAGTTACCAATGGCATTTTTTATGGAACTAGATCAAAAAATCTTAAAATTTGTATGGAGACACAAAAGACCCCAAATAGTCAAAGCAGTCTTGAGGGAAAAAAACGGAGCTGGAGGAACCAGACTCCCTGACTTCAGACTATACTAAAAAGCTACAGTAATCAAAACAACATGGTACTGGCACAAAAACAGAAATATAGATCAATGGAACAGGATAGAAAGCCCAGAGATAAGCCCACACACCTATGGTCAGCTTATTTTTGATAAAGGAGGCAAGAATATACAATGGAGAAAAGACAGCCTCTTCAATAAGAGGTGCTGGGAAAACTGGACTGCTACATGTAAAAGAATGAAATTAGAACACTCCCTAACACCATACACAGAAATAAACTCAAAATGGATTAAAGACCTAAATGTAAGGCCAGACACTATAAAACTCTTAGAGGAAAACATAGAACACTCTATGACATAAATCACAGCAAGATCCTTTTTGACCCACCTCCTTGAGAAATGAAAATAAAAACAAAAATAAACAAATGGGACCTAATGAAACTTAAAAGCTTTTGCACAGCAAAGGAAACCATAAACAAGGCGAAAAGACAACCCTCAGAATGGGAGAAAATATTTGCAAACAAAGGAACTGACTAAGGATTAATCTCCAAAATATACAAGCAGCTCATGCAGCTCAATATCAAAAAAATAAACAACCCAATCCAAAAATGGGCAGAAGACCTAAATAGACATTTCTCCAAAGAAGATATGCAGATTGCCAACAAACACATGAAAAGATGCTCAACATCACTAATCATTAGAGAAATGCAAATCAAAACCCCAATGATGTATCACCTCACACTGGTCAGAATGGGCATCATCAAAAAATCTACAAATAATAAATGCTGGAGAAGGTGTGGAGAAAAGGGAACCCTCTTGCACTGTTGGTGGGAATGTAAATTGATACCGCCACTATGGAGAACAGTATGGAGGTTCCTTAAAAAACTGAAAATAGGGGCTTCCCTGGTGGCGCAGTGGTTGAGAGTCCGCCTGCCGATGCAGTGGACGCGGGTTCGTGCCCCGGTCCGGGAGGATCCCACATGCCGTGGAGCGGCTGGGCCCGTGAGCCATGGCTGCTGAGCCTGCGCCTCCGGAGCCTGTGCTCTGCAACGGGAGAGGCCGCAACAGTGAGAGGCCCGCGTACTGCAAAACAAACAAACAAACAAAAAAACTAAAAATAGAACTACCATATGACCCAGCTGGGCGTATACCCTGAGAAAACCATAATTCAAAAAGAGACATGTGCCACAATGTTCATTGCAGCTCTATTTACAATAACCAGGACATGGAAGCAACCTAAGCATACATCGACAGATGAATGGATAAAGAAGATGTGACACATATATACAATGGAATATTACTCAGCCATAAAAAGAAACGAAATTGAGTTATTTGTAGTGAGGTGAATGGGCCTAGAGTCTGTCATACAGAGTGAAGTAAGTTAGAAAGGGAAAAACACCATATGCTAACACATATATATGAAATCTAAAAAAAAAAAAAAAATGGTTCTGAAGAACCTAGGGGCAGGACAGGAATAAAGACGCAAACGTAGAGAATGGACTTGAGGGCACGGGGAGGGGGAGGAATAAGCTGGGACAAAGTGAGAGAGTAGCATGGACATATATACACTACCAAACGTAAAATAGATAGCTAGTGGGAAGCAGCCACATAGCACAGGGAGATCAGCTCTGTGCTTTGTGACCACCTAGAGGGGTGGGATAAGGAGGGTGGGAGGGAGACGCAAGAGGGAGGGGATATGGGGATATATGTATATGTATAGCTGATTCACTTTATTATACAGCAGGAACTAACACAACATTGTAAAGCAATTATGCTCCAATAAAGATGTTTAAAAAAATAGATCCCTAGTCATAGAATTGCCCCCACTCCTACAGCATCCAATCCAGAGCAAAGTCCTACTTCCTGAAGCCCTCCCAAATCATCTAACCGAAGTCCAAATCCCATAGTAATTCATTTCTAACACCCTCTTACTGAGTGACCCCCCGGTCACCATGGAGTACGCTGTCCCTCACTACAAGTCAGAAACTCAACTTGATAACTGCCCTTTCTGGTGGTTTTTGGCTGGAGGTCCTTCACAAAGTCTTTACCCAGAGGTTACCATCTCCAGTGAAAACTGCAGCCTGCCCCACCCCCCAAGCCTCCCCATTCCCTTGCTCCGTTTCCATCATAGCATCCATCGCCTTCTCCCACACTGGATCGATTTCTTATTTGCTCTATATTGTGTGTGGTCTGTCTCGCCCGTCCCCAACCCCATCTGAATGTGAGCTCCACTAGGGGCATGGATTGCTGTCAGGATTGTTTCAGGTTGTATTCAGGATGGCTAGAACAGGGCCTAGCACATCGTAGGCACGTGGTAAATATTTGTTGAATGAATGAACCATTGCTAGGACCAGAGGTCCTAAGCAGCTTGGCCATCAGGAAGGCTTCCCTGGAAATGGGCTATGAAGGCTGGGATCTGATGGGTAAATAGAGGTAATCCTACCTGACAGTGGGGAGGAGCGTTTCCAGCATGTGCAAAAGGCCTGGGGAAGCGAGGGGATATTTCATGATTGGGGGATTGCAAGTGCTTTGAGATAGCTCAAGAGGGAGTTCTGGAAGGGGAAGGCAAGAGATGAGGTTGGAGAGTTGTCAGGGGCCAAGAGGGCTGGGTCACTGGGAACTCAGAGTTTACCCTGAGGGCCACCAGGAGCCATGGAAGTGCTTAAGCAGAAGGCAGCATTTTAAGAGCAGATGGCAGGAGGGGGACAGTGCCGTGGAAGAGGTGAGGCTGGAGGTGGGAAGACCAGTGGCAAGACTGTAGGAAAATGAGATGATGCCACCTGGGTCACGGTGGTAGCTGGAGAGAAGGGGCTGAGTCCAGGGAGAAGGAGAAAGACCCAGGTGCCTCCTGGGTCCTGGCCTGGGCATCCAGGTGATCAGAGGTGCCATTCACTGCAGAGGGGGAGGTGGGAGGGACACGTTACGGGGAAGGTGCTGAGTGTGAGACACTTCGTGCTGTGGAACATCAGGGGAGATGTCACGTGGGCAGTTGTATGTATACCTGGAGCTCAAAATTGGACTGGAGACACAGGTTTGGAAGATGGACACAGCAGTGCTGAGAGGAGTGGTGGAGAGAGGAATTCTGAAGACTTCTAGCTGAGAAGCCACAGCCTTGGGGGCTCAGGGCAGACAGGGTTTCAGGGAAGGCAGAGGAAGGCCCACTTCCCCCCGCCACCCCTCTTCCACTCTCTCTGGGGTCTCTAGGTCTCACCTTGCTCCCTGGAACTCCCAGTGGCTGGATCACTCGCTGGGACAGAAGAGTCCTCCCTCTCCTAATAATTCACCGCTCCAGGCTTGTTTAGAAAGCAGAGGGGGAGGCTCTGTGCTGCACACAGGCCCTGGGACCAAAGGCGCTCTGGGACCAAAGCCCCACCTGGAGGCGGAGATGGCAGCCCCTCCCCAGGACACAGGCCCCCATTATTCTGGGAAAGCTCAGAAGGGGGGGCTGAAGTCGGGGGGCGGGTAACCAGAGGAAGTCCAGGCACAATGTCACCATCAGCAGCTCACAGACAGCAGAGCCGGGGGGCAGGCCTGGCACTCTCCCTCCTTGTCCCAATGGCCCCAGCCACCTGCCCCCAAGACTCCGACCGGAGCTGACGGCAGCCCTGCCCGATGGAAGGGCTTAACCCAGACTCCCTGGGCTCCATTCTGCCTCCTACATGCCTCTCCCTTCCATCTGCCCACAGCCAGGTGGGACCTCCCTCCTCCCTCCTCCCTCCTCCGAGCACTGCTGCAGTGCCCTTCTCTGCCCACCAAGCCATCTTCCACATTTCCCCGGGGTCTTCTTCCTAAAATGCAATTCACAGCACATCACTCCTCCTTCAGATGTCCCTGAAGCAGGGACTCATCCCCAAAACATTTGGGTCAAAGGCCAATCTCCCTCCTGGGGCCTCAAACCCTCCCATTTGACTCTTTTTTTAGTTCCTTAGTGTGCATCCTCCCTGCTGCCCTCCCCCTTCATCTGCTGTTCACTCTCGGCTCACTCATCACTTCCTCTGGGCAGCCTTCCTTGGTTCCCAGGCTGCGTAAGGAAGGTCTGCTTGAGTAACCCCCACTCACTGGGTTTTTCCCACTCGGGTGCTGGGAGGGCAGAGTCTGGGTCTATCGTATTCACCACAGCTTCCCAGCAAACCCACAGTGGGCCAGCCGTACAGACAGCATTGAGTTGGAATGCGTCATGAAGCTCTTTCACCCTCCTCCCCTCCCCCATCCTTGGATCCTGCCCCCGCTGGATCAGGTGAGCAGGAGGTGTTATTCCCCATCTCAGCGAGAAGGGGCAGCTGAGTGCAGAGCCGCGTCCCTTCACCTGTGCCACCTAGAGGGTCTCAGCCCTGAACCCAGTGACGTCCCAGGGGTGTTGGGAGGAGACACCAACAACAGAAGTCGTGTTTCATCAAGGCTCCCAAACCCTCAGGGGAAGTAAGGGCAATGAGATAGAGCAGGGGGAGGGCCCCTGAGAAAGGGAAATTGCCCTGTGGCTTCCTGCTCCGAGCAGCAGAGGGGATGCTGGCTCCTGGGAACCTGGTTCGGTCTCTTCCTGGCAGCGGAACTTGGGCACACCGCTTACACTTTCCCACCTGTAAAATGGAAAGCACCAGAGAACCCTGTCTCAGGTATGGTGAGCTTAGCGGAGCAGTGCGTGGAGAGCCCCTTGCACAGCGCCTGCCGCATGGGGAGGCAAGTTCCCCTTCCCAGGCCCCCAGGCCTTCCCATCAGCTTCATGCATATGAAAATTCAAGTGTGCGCAACATCCAGGCCGAGGGTGGATGGGACGGACCCGGCTGAGGGGACAGAGGACACAGGGGCAGAGCTGCTGACTAAGGGCTGTGGGACAGGGCCCTGGGGCTGAGGAAGAGCAGGAAGTCCTAACAGGAGGAATAGGGAGGGGACCTGTGGCCTCTTTCAGCCCCTTTTCATTGCAGCTGGGGAAACTGAGGCTTAGAGGAGGCAGAGCCAGGTTTGCGACTGCAGCTCTCCTGAACCTACCGCGCTGAACGCAAGCTTCGAGGCACACGCTTTAGACGCAGACAATTGTTTGACTCAAGATCACAAGGAAGAGGGTGTGACAAGCCAGGAACCCAGGGTCCTGACTCCCCAGGACCCTTCCCCCTTCCCCAGGAGGCCATCCTCACAGGGTCTGGAGGAAGATGTGGAGGCTGGGAGTGAGGGCAGATCACACAGTCCAGAAGCTTCCCATCATCTAGTCAACAAACGCCAGGCTCTGTGGAAATAGCAGAAAAAGAGACGCAGGCAGCTCTCAGGGAGCATATAGACTACTGGGGAAGAGATATTAAGAAATCACGAATGAATGTAACAGTATAACTGTAATGAGGGCTATGGAGAAGGGGTTCATGGGACTGTGCAAGGATGTAGTAAGGGACCACACTCTACCTGGGAGGTCAAGAAAGGCTTTTGAGGATGCGGTGCTTAGGCTGAGAATGAGGATGAAAAAGGTTACTGTGAGATAATAATTACATATCTATATCGATACCTGCCCCTGGTTCCTGGCCCAAGGCTCCTATAACCCTTGTAATTTCCTGACTGATGAGGACACTAGGAGCATCTTTTGTTTTACTGAAGTCACTTGGCTGGGGGGAGTGGTGGTCCCGAACGGCTCCTGGAGGGGGGCTGTCCACCAGGAAGACCAAGCCTTGATTAGAAGCTTGGAATTTTCACATACGCACTCCTCAATGCCAACTTCTCCAGAGAGGGGAGAGGGCTGGAAATAGTTGATCGTGTCTACACAAAAATCCAAATAGCACGGGTTTCGGGGAGCTTCTAGATGAGTGAACACATCCACGTTCTGAGAGGGTGACACAACCCAGCTCCACGGGGACAGAGGCTCCTGCGCTTGGGACCTTCCCAGACCTCGCCCTATGTGTCTCTTCATCTGGCCATTCATCCGTATCCTTTGTCATAACCTTTAATAAACTACAAAATGTAAGTGCTTCCCTAAGTTGTGTGAGCCACTCTAACAAATTGATTGAACCCTAGGAGGGGGTCGTTGGAACTTTCAATCTGTAGCTGGTTGGTCAGAAGCACAGCTAATTACCTGGGCTTGTAACTGGCCTCTGAAGTGTGTGTGTGTGTGGGGGGCAGTCTTATGGGACTGAGCCCTTAACCTGTAGAATCTGATTATATCTCTGTGCAGATAGTGTCAGAATTCAGTTGAATTGTAGGACACCTAATTGGTTTCACAAAGAATTACTTGGTGTAGGGGAAATTCCCTGGGAAGATGTTTTTTTTTTTTCCCCCACACAGTTACCCAGGCAAGAGGGTGGAGTGCATTCCAGGCAGAGGGAATGGCATCTGCAAATGTCCTGTCATAGGAGGAAGTACAACATACTCTAGAAATGTGCTCCAAGTTTGCCTTTTCAGGAAGGTGGAGTAAAGGCATCTTCTTCCCCTTTTCTTCTTGAAAATCACCCCATCACACACAGACAGACAGACAGACAGACAGACACACACACACACACAATGAGAACAAGAAACAGAAACTCCATCTTCTAAGAAGATATTTCTGACCTCAAAGTACAATATTGTAGAAAAGCATCAAATGTTCTAGACTCTAGTATTGTTAAATAATGGAATTATTAAACAATTTTGTCTTCTCTCTAGTTCTAGAACTTGGCTTCCTCAGCCCTGCTCTTTCTTATTGCATTAACTAATAAAATTCCAATGCCTGGCCCTAAGAATGAAAATTTTAATTAACAACTTCTATGAAAACAAGCCTCAGAAAGATGGGAAGTACCTGTCTTTTCTCCCCTGAAGCTGTAGAAACACAAATACTTATTATACTCCATCATAAAAATGAGTTTAAGAATCAGACATGATTGGGAATTCCCTGGCGGTTCAGTGGTTAGGACTCCACACCTTCACTACTGAGGGTGTGGGTTTGATCCCTGGATGGGGAACTAAGATACCGTGAGCCGTGGTGCGGCCAAAAAAAAAAAAAAAGAAAAGAAGAAAAAGAATCAGACATGATACAGATCAAAACAAGAAATTTCACGAGTGTGTCCATCTTGTTTTTCTGTCCAATGTGGAGACTGTGGAACTATGTGTGAAAAACATGTTAGCTCTGTTAATACAAATCCATCCTGAGTGGGACTTCCCTGGTGGAGCAGTGGTTAAGAATCTGCCTGCCAATGCAGGGTTCGAGCCCTGGTCTGGGAAGATCCCACATGCCACAGAGCAACTTAGCCCGTGCGCCACAACTACTGAAGTCTAAGCGCCCTAGAGCCCGTGTGCCACAACTACTGAGCCCACGTGCCACAACTACTGAAGCCCACGCGCCTAGAGCCTGTGCTCCCCAACAAGAGAAGCCACCACAATGAGAAGCCCATGCACTGCAATGAAGAGTAGCCCCTGCTCGCTGCAACTAGAGAAAGCCTGCATGCAGCAACAAAGACCCAACACAGCCAAAAAAACCCCCAACATCCTGGGAAAGGTTGTTTGCACAGAGAGTCTTGAAAGACAGCCAGACTTCAGGTTGTACAAAACTCTGTGGAAGTAACTTTTAAATTCCAAAAATAAGACTGGGATGGCAATTGGCTATTTTAACTGATAATTTGAGCCAGGATAATTATGTTACAATTGTCATCTGTACGGCCCTTATCATAACTGACACCATCTTGGGCCCATTCAGCTCCTCCTGTCCTTCCACTGACCCTAGCCAGGACTATGCTGTCCTGTCATCAAGGACTTTGTAGTTAACAGATACTGTTTAATAATTGTGATGTCCAGGTGGCTCTATATTCTGTCAGTCTCCAAACAATGATGAAGACCTGCGCTGACTCTTCCCGGTGCCCATGCGACTAGTTACCCATTTATAAATCTTGACTAGAAATGCACTTCCTGTTTCCAGGCACCTACCCCCAAACCCTAAGTTCACTATAAAATTGTCGCAGTGGCCCCTTGGTGGTGCAGAGTGCAGCTGCCAGTGCTTCTGTATCGTTGTCTGCCCCATCCCACCTTGTGGTTACTCTGTAATAAACTGGTCCTCTGATTATATGGAGTTGCTTGCCTCATTTTTGGTCTCAAGATAACTTCTCAAGGAATTCCCTGGTTGTGCAGTGGTTAGGACTCGGCGCTTTCTCTGCTGTAGCCCTGGGTTCAGTCCCTGGTTGGGGAATTAAGATACTGCTAGCCATACGGCATGGCCAAAAAAAAAAAAAGATACCTTCTCAGTTTGGTTTTTGTTACCTCCTACAGCCAACAATTAGCAAACCAGCCAGGAGACTGAAAACGACAGAGAAATGGGTAAAGGGATAGTGTAGGGGGGCTGGGGCGGGGGAGCCCATCTCTGGTGGGGGAAGCCCAGGCTGGCAAGCCACGGCCGCGTGGGGTGACCTGGCTAGGTTTCTGGAATGCTTCCGGAAGGTGTATGAGCATGGGGATGCCAGGAAAACACCAGAGGGCTTACTAGATATATTAATCCAAGCTGTGGGAAAGTGAAAGTGGAAAAAAGAAAGTGAGCAAGCTATCAGGTTGTTGCATTACCTTTGTTGTGTGTTCTGAAGATTAGCACAGACAAGGAATTGCGGCTCAGCAGTGGAACTAGAGCCAACTAGAGAGGCGCAGGGGTTAGAGAGGGATGTCCAGACGCCATGGTCCACCACCTCAGACGTTATGTCAAAGAAAATACAACAAGAAGAGCACATTGAAGTGATGCATGTAAGATGGCTCAAATGAAGGGCTGTGGGCTGCCCCATTCAAAGGTGTTATTTCAAAGGTGTTATAAATCAGAAGATTGCCTCTCTGTCCCTTTCTGGTTTATGTTTCGCCCATACCTGATTATGCCGTGGGTTTGGATGTCCTACAGGACTTGGACCTCACAACCACCACGGGCGAGTTCCGGTTCCCGAGATCTGTCACTAGTGTCTCTGTGGAAGAATGATGGATAAGAGTGTATGGCTGTCATACACTCAAGATGTCAGGGGTGGAGTGTACGGCTGTTGGCATAACCGATGCCATCTTGGGCCCATTTAGCTCCTCCTGTCTTTCCACTGACCCTAGCCAGGACTTTACTGTGCAGTAAATGACTTCTCTGTCATCGAGGATTTTCTAGTTAATAGATACTGTTTAATAATCCTTAGGACCAGGTAACCTTTATGCTCTGTTAGTCTCCAAACAATGTCAAAGACCTTCGATGACATATTCCCAGTGCCCACCAGACTAGTTGCCCATTCATAAATCTTGATTTGGGAAGGCACTTCCTGTTTCCAAGCACGTACCTCCATACCCTAAGTTAACTAAAAAATTGTCCCAGTGGCCCCTCAGCCATGCAGAGTGCAGGTGCCAATGCTTCTGGATCATTGTCCACCGGATCCCACCCTGTGAGTAAGTTACCTTATAATAAACTGATCTGTTGAGTACATGGAGCTGTCTGCCTCGCTTTTCAGTCTCCAGATAGCTTCTCAGTTTGGTGGGCACTTTTCATTATCTCTATCCTCCAACAGTCATCTCTTAATTACTTCTAAGGTTTTCTTCTCTGGAAGAGTGAATCAAAGCAGAAGATAATCTTTGGCAACTCCCTCTCTCCCCATGAAATAAGAACAGGATGAATTAAAAGTAGAATTTTAAAGAACTGTTACCAAACCAAACTTGAATCCACTCGCCCATGCCCAGTAAAGCCAAGCTGCTGACACTGGGTTATGGTGAAGGAAAGTGCAGTGTTCATTGCAGGGCACCAAGCAAGGAGTCCGGGTGGCTAGGGCTCAAAAAGTCCAAACTCCCTGATGGCTTTCAGGGCAAGGTTTTTACAGACAGGGTGAGGGACAGGGGTTATGGGGTACACGATTAGCTTGTGGATACTCTTCTGATTGGTCAGTGGTGAGAAAATCAGGAGTCAACGTCATCAACATCATCAACCTTCCAACCTCTCTGGGGTCTACATTCTTTTTTTTTTTTTTTTTTTTGACAGATGGGGCAAGGGAACAAAACTAGCAAAATGAATTGTAATAAGGGTAAACATAGGTACTGCATTTAAAATTAAGATTCAACTCCATAACTGTAAGTGGGAAATACAGGTATTTTTTTTTTAAAACATCTTTATTGGAGTATAATTGCTTTACAATGGTATGTTAGTTTCAGCTTCACAACAAAATGAATCAGTTATATATACACATATGTTCCCTTATCTCTTCCCGCTTGCGTCTCCCTCCCTCCCACCCTCCCTATCCCACCCCTCCAGGTGGTCACAAAGCACCGAGCTGATCTCCCTGTGCTATGCGGCTGCTTCCCACTAGCTATCTACCTTACGTTTAGTAGTGTATATATGTCCATGCCTCTTTATCGCTTTGTCACCGTTTACCCTTCCCCCTCCCCATAGCCTCAAGTCCATTCTCTAGTAAGTCTGTGTCTTTATTCCTGTTTCACCCCTAGGTTTTTCATGACATTTTTTTTTTCTTAAATTCCATATATATGTGTTAGCATACGGTATTTGTCTCTCTCTTTCTGACTTACTTCACTCTGTATGACAGACTCTAGGTCTATCCACCTCATTACAAATAGCTCAATTTCATCTTTTTTTATGGCTGAGTAATATTCCATTGTATATATGTGCCACATCTTCTTTATCCATTCATCCGATGATGGACACTTAGGTTGTTTCCATCTCTGGGCTATTGTAAATAGAGCTGCAATGAACATTTTGGTACATGACTCTTTTTGAATTATGGTTTTCTCAGGGTATATGCCCAGTAGTGGGATTGCTGGGTCATATGGTAGTTCTATTTGTAGCTTTTTAAGGAACCTCCATACTGTTCTCCACAGTGGCTGTATCAATTTACATTCCCACCAACAGTGTAAGAGGGTTCCCTTTTCTCCACACCCTCTCCAGCATTTGTTGTTTCTAGATTTTTTGATGATGGCCATTCTGACTGGTGTGAGATGATATCTCATTGTCGTTTTGATTTGCATTTCTCTAATGATTAGTGATGTTGAGCATTCTTTCATGTGTTTGTTGGCACTCTGTATATCTTCTTTGGAGAAATGTCTATTTAGGTCTTCTGCCCATTTTTGGATTGGGTTGTTTGTTTTTTTGTTATTAAGCTGCATGAGCTGCTTGTAAATTTTGGAGATTAATCCTTTGTCAGTTGCTTCATTTGCAAATATTTTCTCCCATTCTGAGGGTTGTCTTTTTGTCTTCTTTATGGTTTCCTTTGCTGTGCAAAAGCTTTTAAGTTTCATTAGGTCCCATTTGTTTACTTTTGTTTTTATTTCCATTTCTCTAGGAGGTGGGTCAAAAAGGACCTTGCTGTGATTTATGTCATAGAGTGTTCTGCCTATGTTTTCCTCTAAGAGTTTGATAGTTTCTGGCCTTACATTTAGGTCTTTAATCCATTTTGAGCTTATTTTTGTGTATGGTGTTAGGGAGTGATCTAATCTCATACTTTTACATGTAGCTGTCCAGTTTTCCCAGCACCACTTATTGAATAGGCTGTCCTTTCTCCACTGTACATTTCTGCCTCCTTTGTCAAAGATAAGGTGACCATATGTGCGTGGGTTTATCTCTGGGCTTTCTATCCTGTTCCATTGATCTATATTTCTGTTTTTGTGCCAGTACCATACTGTCTTGATTACTGTAGCTTTGTAGTATAGTCTGAAGTCAGGAAGCCTGATTCCTCCAGCTCCATTTTTCGTTCTCAAGATTACTTTGGCTATTCGGGGTCTTTTGTGTTTCCATACAAATTGTGAAATTTTTTGTTCTAGTTCTGTGAAAAATGCCAGTGGTAGTTTCATAGGGATTGCATTGAATCTGTAGATTGCTTTGGGTAGTAGAGTCATTTTCACAATGTTGATTCTTCCAATCCAAGAACATGGTATATCTCTCCATCTATTTGTATCATCTTTAATTTCTTTCATCAGTGTCTTATAATTTTCTGCATACAGGTCTTTTGTCTCCTTAGGTAGGTTTATTCCTAGGTATTTTATTCTTTTTGTTGCAATAGTAAATGGGAGTGTTTTCTTGATTTCACTTTCAGATTTTTCATCATTAGTATATAGGAATGCCAGAGATTTCTGTGCATTAATTTTGTATCCTGCCACTTTACCAAATTCATTGATTAGCTCTAGTAGTTTTCTGGTAGCATCTTTAGGGTTCTCTATGTATAGGATCATGTCATCTGCAAACAGTGACAGCTTTACTTCTTCTTTTCCGATTTGGATTCCTTTTATTTCCTTTTCTTCTCTGATTGCTGTGGCTAAAACTTCCAAAACTATGTTGAATAAGAGTGGTGAGAGTGGGCAACCTTGTCTTGTTCCTGATCTTAGTGGAAATGCTTTCAGTTTTTCACCATTGAGGATGATGTTTGCTGTGGGCTTGTCATATATGGCCTTTATTATGTTGAGGAAAGTTCCCTCTATGCCTACTTTCTGCAGGGTTTTTATCATAAATGGGTGTTGAATTTTGTCAAAAGCTTTCTCTGCATCTATTGAGATGATCATATGGTTTTTCTCCTTCAATTTGTTAATATGGTGTATCACGTTGATTGATTTGCGTATATTGAAGAATCCTTGCATTCCTGGAATAAACCCCACTTGATCATGGTGTATGATCCGTTTAATGTGCTGTTGGATTCTGTTTGCTAGTATTTTGTTGAGGATCTTTGCATCTATGTTCATCAGTGATATGGGCTGTAGTTTTCTTTCTTTGTGACATCCTTGTCTGGTTTTGGTATCAGGGTGATGGTGGTCTCGTAGAATGAGTTGGGGAGTGTTCCTCCCTCTGCTATATTTTGGAAGAGTCTGAGAAGGATAGGTGATAGCTCTTCTCTAAATGTTTGATAGAATTCGCCTGTGAAGCCATCTGGTCCTGGGCTTTTGCTTGTTGGAAGATTTTTAATCACAGTTTCAATTTCAGTGCTTGTGATTGGTCTGTTCATATTTTCTATTTCTTCCTGATTCAGTCTTGGCAGGTTGTGCCTTTCTAAGAATTTGTCCATTTCTTCCAGGTTGTCCATTTTATTGGCATAGAGTTGCTTGTAGTAATCTCTCATGATCTTTTGTATTTCTGCAGTGTCAGTTGTTACTTCTCCTTTTTCATTTCTAATTCTATTGATTTGAGTCTTCTCCCTTTTTTTCTTGATGAGTCTAGCTAATGGTTTATCAATTTTGTTTATCCTTTCAAAGAACCAGCTTTTAGTTTTATTGATCTTTGCTATCGTTTTCTTCATTTCTTTTTCATTTATTTCTGATCTGATTTTTATGATTTCTTTCCTCCTGCTAACTTTGGGGTTTTTTTGTTCTTCTTTCTCTAATTGCTTGAGGTGCAAGGTTAGGTTGTTTATTCGAGATGTTTCCTGCTTCTTAAGGTGGGCTTGTATTGCTATAAACTTCCCCCTTAGAACTGCTTTTGCTGCATCCCACAGGTTTTGGGTCGTTGTGTCACCATTGTCATTTGTTTCTAGGTATTTTTTGATTTCCTCTTTGATTTCTTCAGTGATCACTTCATTATTAAGTAGTGTATTGTTTAGCCTCCATGTGTTTGTATTTTTTACAGATCTTTTCCTGTAATTGATATCTAGTCTCATGGCGTTGTGGTCAGAAAAGATACTTGATACAATTTCAATTTTCTTAAATTTACCAAGGCTTGATTTGTGACCTAAGATATGATCTATCCTGGAGAATGTTCCATGGGCACTTGAGAAAAATGTGTATTCTGTTGTTTTTGGATGGAGTGTCCTATAAATATCAATTAAGTCCATCTTGTTTAATGTATCATTTAAAGCTTGTGTTTCCTTATTTATTTTCATTTTGTATGATCTGTCCATGGGTGAAAGTGGGGTGTTTAAGTCCCCTACTATGAATGTGTTACTGTCGATTTCCCCTTTTATGGCTGTTAGTATTTGCCTTATGTATTGAGGTGCTCCTATGTTGGGTGCATAAATATTTACAATTGTTATATCTTCTTCTTGGATCGATCCCTTGATCATTATGTAGTGTCCTTCTTTGTCTCTTTTAATAGTCCTTATTTTAAAGTCTATTTTGTCTGATATGAGAATTGCTACTCCAGCTTTCTTTTGGTTTCCATTTGCATGGAATATCTTTTTCCATCCCCTTACTTTCAGTCTGTATGTGTCTCTAGGTCTGAAGTGGGTCTCTTGTAGACAGCATATATAAGGGTCTTGTTTTTGTATCCATTCAGCTAATCTGTGTCTTTTGGTGGGAGCATTTAGTCCATTTACATTTAAGGTAATTATCGATATGTATGTTCCTATTCCCATTTTCTAAATTGCTTTGGGTTCGTTATTATAGGTCTTTTCCTTCTCTTGTGTTTCTTGCCTAGAGAAGATCCTTTAGCATTTGTTGTAAAGCTGGTTTGGTGGTGCTGAACTCTCTCAGCTTTTGCTTGTCTGTAAAGGTTTTAATTTCTCCATCAAATCTGAATGAGATCCTTGCTGGGTAGAGTAGTCTTGGCTGCAGGTTTTTCTCCTTCATCACTTTCAGTATGTCCTGCCACTCCCTTCTGGCTTGTAGGGTTTCTGCTGAGAGATCAGCTGTTAACCTTATGGGGATTCCCTTATGTGTTATTTGTTGTTTTTCCCTTGCTGCTTTTAATATGTTTTCTTTGTATTTAATTTTTGACAGTTTGATTAATATGTGTCTTGGCGTATTTCTCCTTGGATTTATCCTGTATGGGACTCTCTGTGCTTCCTGGACTTGATTAACTATTTCCTTTCCCATATTAGGGAAGTTTTCAACTATAATCTCTTCAAATATTTTCTCAGTCCCTTTCTTTTTCTCTTCTTCTCTGGAACCCCTATAATTCGAATGTTGGTGCGTTTAATGTTGTCCCAGAGGTCTCTGAGACTGTCCTCAGTTCTTTTCATTCTTTTTTCTTTATTCTGCTCTGCATTGGTTATTTCCACTATTTTATCTTCCAGGTCACTTATCCGTTCTTCTGCCTCAGTTATTCTGCTATTGATCCCATCTAGAGTACTTTTAATTTCATTTATTGTGTTGTTCATAATTGCTTGTTTCATCTTTAGTTCTTCTAGGTCCTTGTTAACTGATTCTTGCATTTTGTCCATTCTATTGTCCATTCTATCTCCAAGATTTCGGATCAACCTTACTATCATTATTCTGAATTCTTTTTCAGGTAGACTGCCTATTTCCTCTTCATTTGTTAGGTCTGGTGGGTTTTTATCTTGCTCCTTCATCTGCGGTGTGTTTTTCTGTCTTTTCATTTTGCTTATCTTACTGTGTTTGGGGTCTCCTTTTTTGCAGGCTGAAGGTTCGTAGTTCCTGTTGTTTTTTGTGTCTGTCCCCAGTGGCTAAGTTTTGTTCAGTGGGTTGTGTAGGCTTCCTGGTGGAGGGGACTAGGGCCTGTGTTCTGGTGGATGAGGCTGGATCTTGTCTTTCTGGTGGGCAGGTCCACGTCTGGTGATGTGTTTTGGGGTGTCTGTAGACTTATTATGATTTTGGGCAGCCTCTCTGCTAATGGGTGGGGTTGTGTTCCTGTCTTGCTAGTTGTTTGGCATAGGATGTCCAGCCCTGTGGCTTGCTGGTCGTTGAGTGAAGCTGGGTGCTGGCGTTGAGATGGAGATCTCTCGGAGATTTTTGCTGTTTGATATTATGTGCAGCTGGGAGGCCTCTTGTGGACCAGTGTCCTGAAGTTGGTTCTCCCACCTCAGAGGCACAGCACTGACTCCTGGCTGCAGCCCCAAGAGCCTTTCGTCCACAGGGCTTCTTAATTTGGGATGATTCGTTGTCTCGGGGTCTACATTCTTGTGGGCAGCATAGAGTTAACTTCTTCTGTCTGGTGGGGGTTACAGTATCAGCAAAACATCTAAAAGGATATGGCTCATCATATTATCTCTAGCCCGTGAAGAGGAACTAAAGGTCCTTGACTTTGTTTAATGGGAAAACTATTATTATTTCGTCTTTTGTTTTGTTTTAATATTTATTTATTTATTTGGCTGCGCAGGGTCTTAGTTGTGGCATGCAGGACCTTCATTGCAGCATGCGGGATCTTTTTAGTTGTGGCATGTGGGATCTAATTCCCTGACCAGGGATCGAACCCGGGCCCCCTGCATTGGGAGCATGGAGTCTTAACCACTGGACCACCAGGGAAGTCCTAGTATTTTGTCTTGTTTGACTGTTTTACTTTGTTTCTGCATTTTCTCACTTCTTGGATTAGATTTATCCTTTGGAACTAGGGGAAGGCCTAGGAGGCTAAAGTTTTTCCACAAATAAGAGGCAGGTGGAGGACCTGGGGGGGGGGGGTGGTCTGTCCCAGGAAGGCACCATAGCATCTTGCTCGGTTACAGAAGGTTCTGGAAATTAAAAATGTAAAAGCAGAAAAAAATTTTAAAAGTTGTAAAACAGCTAGAAGATGAAGTCTATGAAATCTCCTGGAAAGTAGAACAGAAACTCAAGGAGATGAAGAATTGGTCCAGAAGATACAACACACAAGTAAAAGATGCTAACAAAAGAGAGAAAAATGAAAAACAAACAACAAAAAAAAACCAAAACAAGAAAGTTTCTAGACCTGAAGGTGTGAGTCTCCATATTAAAAAGATTCACAAGTGCCCAGAAGCAAGAATGAAAGACCTGCAGAGGGCTGAGCATGTGAAAAGTCAGAGCACCAGGGACAGAGAGAAGACTCCCAACCTTCACACACAAGGAGTCTGGGGTAAAAATGACGCCGGACTCCCAACAGTAAACATGTTACTCCAAGACTATGGAGCCATGTTCCAAGTTTGGGGGAATACTGTTTACAACCTGGATTTCAATACCAGCCAGATCATTGCTGAAGAATAAACAATGCTGTACATTAGATTTAGGCTTAGACACAGTCTGAGAGAACTTGTTTTTTAAAGATCATGATAGGGACTTCCCTGGTGGTCCAGTGGGTAAGACTCCATGCTCCCATGCAGGGAGGAACTAGATCTCGCATGCTGCAACTAAGACCTGGGGCAGCCAAAATAAATAAATAAAAATAAATCTTAAAAAAAATAAAGATCATGATAAAACACACATAACATAAAAGTGATCACTAGGTATATGGTTCAGGAGTGTTAAGTATATTCACATTGTTGTACAACCCATCTCCAGAAATTTTTCATCTTACAAAACTGAAACTTGATCCCCATTTTCCCTCCCTCCAGGCCCTGGCAGCCACTCTTTTACTTTCTGTCTCTATGATTTTGACTACTCTAGATACCTTACATAAGTGGAATCATACAATATTTGCCCTTTTGTCAATGGCTTATTTCACTAGCATAATGCCTCAAGGTTCATCCATGTTGTAGCATGTGTCAGGATTTCCTTCCTTTTTAAGGCTGAATAATATTCCATTTTATGTAATATATACCACATTCTGTTTATCTATTCATCTGTTGATGAATACTTGGGTTCCTTCCACCTCCTGGGTATTGTCAATAACACTGTGATGAACATGTGGGTGTACGAATATCTGAGTCCCTGCATTCAATTCTTTTGGATATATACCTAGAAGTGGCATTGCTGGATCACATGATAACTCTATTGTTAATATTTTGAGGGAGAGATAAATTCTTTTAATCTCTGCTGAAAGGAGACAGCAGACCCTGCTATTCCCTGCAAGCCCAGAAACTACATAGAGGTTTTTGTAGTGTTTGGAACCCAAAGCCTGACCCAGAGGTCTCTGAGACTGTCCTCAGTTCTTTTCATTCTTTTTTCTTTATTCTGCTCTGCATTGGTTATTTCCACTATTTTATCTTCCAGGTCACTTATCCGTTCTTCTGCCTCAGTTATTCTGCTATTGATCCCATCTAGAGTACTTTTAATTTCATTTATTGTGTTGTTCATAATTGCTTGTTTCATCTTTAGTTCTTCTAGGTCCTTGTTAACTGATTCTTGCATTTTGTCCATTCTATTGTCCATTCTATCTCCAAGATTTCGGATCAACCTTACTATCATTATTCTGAATTCTTTTTCAGGTAGACTGCCTATTTCCTCTTCATTTGTTAGGTCTGGTGGGTTTTTATCTTGCTCCTTCATCTGCGGTGTGTTTTTCTGTCTTTTCATTTTGCTTATCTTACTGTGTTTGGGGTCTCCTTTTTTGCAGGCTGAAGGTTCGTAGTTCCTGTTGTTTTTTGTGTCTGTCCCCAGTGGCTAAGTTTTGTTCAGTGGGTTGTGTAGGCTTCCTGGTGGAGGGGACTAGGGCCTGTGTTCTGGTGGATGAGGCTGGATCTTGTCTTTCTGGTGGGCAGGTCCACGTCTGGTGATGTGTTTTGGGGTGTCTGTAGACTTATTATGATTTTGGGCAGCCTCTCTGCTAATGGGTGGGGTTGTGTTCCTGTCTTGCTAGTTGTTTGGCATAGGATGTCCAGCCCTGTGGCTTGCTGGTCGTTGAGTGAAGCTGGGTGCTGGCGTTGAGATGGAGATCTCTCGGAGATTTTTGCTGTTTGATATTATGTGCAGCTGGGAGGCCTCTTGTGGACCAGTGTCCTGAAGTTGGTTCTCCCACCTCAGAGGCACAGCACTGACTCCTGGCTGCAGCCCCAAGAGCCTTTCGTCCACAGGGCTTCTTAATTTGGGATGATTCGTTGTCTCGGGGTCTACATTCTTGTGGGCAGCATAGAGTTAACTTCTTCTGTCTGGTGGGGGTTACAGTATCAGCAAAACATCTAAAAGGATATGGCTCATCATATTATCTCTAGCCCTTGAAGAGGAACTAAAGGTCCTTGACTTTGTTTAATGGGAAAACTATTATTATTTCGTCTTTTGTTTTGTTTTAATATTTATTTATTTATTTGGCTGCGCAGGGTCTTAGTTGTGGCATGCAGGACCTTCATTGCAGCATGCGGGATCTTTTTAGTTGTGGCATGTGGGATCTAATTCCCTGACCAGGGATCGAACCCGGGCCCCCTGCATTGGGAGCATGGAGTCTTAACCACTGGACCACCAGGGAAGTCCTAGTATTTTGTCTTGTTTGACTGTTTTACTTTGTTTCTGCATTTTCTCACTTCTTGGATTAGATTTATCCTTTGGAACTAGGGGAAGGCCTAGGAGGCTAAAGTTTTTCCACAAATAAGAGGCAGGTGGAGGACCTGGGGGGGGGGGTGGTCTGTCCCAGGAAGGCACCATAGCATCTTGCTCGGTTACAGAAGGTTCTGGAAATTAAAAATGTAAAAGCAGAAAAAAATTTTAAAAGTTGTAAAACAGTTAGAAGATGAAGTCTATGAAATCTCCTGGAAAGTAGAACAGAAACTCAAGGAGATGAAGAATTGGTCCAGAAGATACAACACACAAGTAAAAGATGCTAACAAAAGAGAGAAAAATGAAAAACAAACAACAAAAAAAAACCAAAACAAGAAAGTTTCTAGACCTGAAGGTGTGAGTCTCCATATTAAAAAGATTCACAAGTGCCCAGAAGCAAGAATGAAAGACCTGCAGAGGGCTGAGCATGTGAAAAGTCAGAGCACCAGGGACAGAGAGAAGACTCCCAACCTTCACACACAAGGAGTCTGGGGTAAAAATGACGCCGGACTCCCAACAGTAAACATGTTACTCCAAGACTATGGAGCCATGTTCCAAGTTTGGGGGAATACTGTTTACAACCTGGATTTCAATACCAGCCAGATCATTGCTGAAGAATAAACAATGCTGTACATTAGATTTAGGCTTAGACACAGTCTGAGAGAACTTGTTTTTTAAAGATCATGATAGGGACTTCCCTGGTGGTCCAGTGGGTAAGACTCCATGCTCCCATGCAGGGAGGAACTAGATCTCGCATGCTGCAACTAAGACCTGGGGCAGCCAAAATAAATAAATAAAAATAAATCTTAAAAAAAATAAAGATCATGATAAAACACACATAACATAAAAGTGATCACTAGGTATATGGTTCAGGAGTGTTAAGTATATTCACATTGTTGTACAACCCATCTCCAGAAATTTTTCATCTTACAAAACTGAAACTTGATCCCCATTTTCCCTCCCTCCAGGCCCTGGCAGCCACTCTTTTACTTTCTGTCTCTATGATTTTGACTACTCTAGATACCTTACATAAGTGGAATCATACAATATTTGCCCTTTTGTCAATGGCTTATTTCACTAGCATAATGCCTCAAGGTTCATCCATGTTGTAGCATGTGTCAGGATTTCCTTCCTTTTTAAGGCTGAATAATATTCCATTTTATGTAATATATACCACATTCTGTTTATCTATTCATCTGTTGATGAATACTTGGGTTCCTTCCACCTCCTGGGTATTGTCAATAACACTGTGATGAACATGTGGGTGTACGAATATCTGAGTCCCTGCATTCAATTCTTTTGGATATATACCTAGAAGTGGCATTGCTGGATCACATGATAACTCTATTGTTAATATTTTGAGGGAGAGATAAATTCTTTTAATCTCTGCTGAAAGGAGACAGCAGACCCTGCTATTCCCTGCAAGCCCAGAAACTACATAGAGGTTTTTGTAGTGTTTGGAACCCAAAGCCTGACCCAGAGGTCTCTGAGACTGTCCTCAGTTCTTTTCATTCTTTTTTCTTTATTCTGCTCTGCATTGGTTATTTCCACTATTTTATCTTCCAGGTCACTTATCCGTTCTTCTGCCTCAGTTATTCTGCTATTGATCCCATCTAGAGTACTTTTAATTTCATTTATTGTGTTGTTCATAATTGCTTGTTTCATCTTTAGTTCTTCTAGGTCCTTGTTAACTGATTCTTGCATTTTGTCCATTCTATTGTCCATTCTATCTCCAAGATTTCGGATCAACCTTACTATCATTATTCTGAATTCTTTTTCAGGTAGACTGCCTATTTCCTCTTCATTTGTTAGGTCTGGTGGGTTTTTATCTTGCTCCTTCATCTGCAGTGTGTTTTTCTGTCTTTTCATTTTGCTTATCTTACTGTGTTTGGGGTCTCCTTTTTTGCAGGCTGAAGGTTCGTAGTTCCTGTTGTTTTTTGTGTCTGTCCCCAGTGGCTAAGTTTTGTTCAGTGGGTTGTGTAGGCTTCCTGGTGGAGGGGACTAGGGCCTGTGTTCTGGTGGATGAGGCTGGATCTTGTCTTTCTGGTGGGCAGGTCCACGTCTGGTGATGTGTTTTGGAGTGTCTGTAGACTTATTATGATTTTGGGCAGCCTCTCTGCTAATGGGTGGGGTTGTGTTCCTGTCTTGCTAGTTGTTTGGCATAGGATGTCCAGCCCTGTGGCTTGCTGGTCGTTGAGTGAAGCTGGGTGCTGGCGTTGAGATGGAGATCTCTCGGAGATTTTTGCTGTTTGATATTATGTGCAGCTGGGAGGCCTCTTGTGGACCAGTGTCCTGAAGTTGGTTCTCCCACCTCAGAGGCACAGCACTGACTCCTGGCTGCAGCCCCAAGAGCCTTTCGTCCACAGGGCTTCTTAATTTGGGATGATTCGTTGTCTCGGGGTCTACATTCTTGTGGGCAGCACAGAGTTAACTTCTTCTGTCTGGTGGGGGTTACAGTATCAGCAAAACATCTAAAAGGATATGGCTCATCATATTATCTCTAGCCCTTGAACTAAAGGTCCTTGACTTTGTTTAATGGGAAAACTATTATTATTTCGTCTTTTGTTTTGTTTTAATATTTATTTATTTATTTGGCTGCGCAGGGTCTTAGTTGTGGCATGCAGGACCTTCATTGCAGCATGCGGGATCTTTTTAGTTGTGGCATGTGGGATCTAATTCCCTGACCAGGGATCGAACCCGGGCCCCCTGCATTGGGAGCATGGAGTCTTAACCACTGGACCACCAGGGAAGTCCTAGTATTTTGTCTTGTTTGACTGTTTTACTTTGTTTCTGCATTTTCTCACTTCTTGGATTAGATTTATCCTTTGGAACTAGGGGAAGGCCTAGGAGGCTAAAGTTTTTCCACAAATAAGAGGCAGGTGGAGGACCTGGGGGGGGGGGTGGTCTGTCCCAGGAAGGCACCATAGCATCTTGCTCGGTTACAGAAGGTTCTGGAAATTAAAAATGTAAAAGCAGAAAAAAATTTTAAAAGTTGTAAAACAGTTAGAAGATGAAGTCTATGAAATCTCCTGGAAAGTAGAACAGAAACTCAAGGAGATGAAGAATTGGTCCAGAAGATACAACACACAAGTAAAAGATGCTAACAAAAGAGAGAAAAATGAAAAACAAACAACAAAAAAAAACCAAAACAAGAAAGTTTCTAGACCTGAAGGTGTGAGTCTCCATATTAAAAAGATTCACAAGTGCCCAGAAGCAAGAATGAAAGACCTGCAGAGGGCTGAGCATGTGAAAAGTCAGAGCACCAGGGACAGAGAGAAGACTCCCAACCTTCACACACAAGGAGTCTGGGGTAAAAATGACGCCGGACTCCCAACAGTAAACATGTTACTCCAAGACTATGGAGCCATGTTCCAAGTTTGGGGGAATACTGTTTACAACCTGGATTTCAATACCAGCCAGATCATTGCTGAAGAATAAACAATGCTGTACATTAGATTTAGGCTTAGACACAGTCTGAGAGAACTTGTTTTTTAAAGATCATGATAGGGACTTCCCTGGTGGTCCAGTGGGTAAGACTCCATGCTCCCATGCAGGGAGGAACTAGATCTCGCATGCTGCAACTAAGACCTGGGGCAGCCAAAATAAATAAATAAAAATAAATCTTAAAAAAAATAAAGATCATGATAAAACACACATAACATAAAAGTGATCACTAGGTATATGGTTCAGGAGTGTTAAGTATATTCACATTGTTGTACAACCCATCTCCAGAAATTTTTCATCTTACAAAACTGAAACTTGATCCCCATTTTCCCTCCCTCCAGGCCCTGGCAGCCACTCTTTTACTTTCTGTCTCTATGATTTTGACTACTCTAGATACCTTACATAAGTGGAATCATACAATATTTGCCCTTTTGTCAATGGCTTATTTCACTAGCATAATGCCTCAAGGTTCATCCATGTTGTAGCATGTGTCAGGATTTCCTTCCTTTTTAAGGCTGAATAATATTCCATTTTATGTAATATATACCACATTCTGTTTATCTATTCATCTGTTGATGAATACTTGGGTTCCTTCCACCTCCTGGGTATTGTCAATAACACTGTGATGAACATGTGGGTGTACGAATATCTGAGTCCCTGCATTCAATTCTTTTGGATATATACCTAGAAGTGGCATTGCTGGATCACATGATAACTCTATTGTTAATATTTTGAGGGAGAGATAAATTCTTTTAATCTCTGCTGAAAGGAGACAGCAGACCCTGCTATTCCCTGCAAGCCCAGAAACTACATAGAGGTTTTTGTAGTGTTTGGAACCCAAAGCCTGACCCCTGCTCCCAGAACTGAGCCCACTTCCTTCCCTCTGCTGGCCAGCCATGCAGGTGCTGCAGTCCCTGCTGGGAGAGAAGCATCTGATGCAGGGAGCAGGGAGTTTCTGTTCTGTCCAGTCCCAGCTGGGACATGTCGGGGCAAAAAGCTCTTTGGGCTCACACTCACTTCCCCTGGCCCAAGCCCCATGGTTCCACTTTCTGTGTTCCCGCTCTGCTCTGCCCCCAGTTCCCTCCTCGGGACCTCGCTTGTTCCCAGGCCTGAGCAGCTCCTGCCCAGCCCCCCTCAGCTGTCACCCCTACTGATCTGCGCCCCTGCAAGATGTCTTGGGACCCTCCACTACCCACACCCCCAGAGCCAGCATGCCCTAGGCCTTCCCTGAGGTCCTGGGGCTTGAAGGGGTCTTGCAGCTAACTTTCCACCACACAGGAGGGAGCAGAGTCAGTCCTTCGGAGATTCACAACCACACATGGCTCCTCCTTGAGGAGATGCGAGTACTGAATATCTTTTTCCAGAAGGGATGTTCCTCCAGTGAACATCTACCAGGGAGGGACATCCCTCCAGGATGGTCTCCACAGCTGTCTCAGGGAGGACTTAGCAGAGAGTCATTCATGTGTATAAACCAAGCTACAGAAAATCTAGCAAACAGGCAAAGAAGACAGATTACCCCTCAAGCCCCCATGGTTCCCAGCTCCGGGAGCGTTACTGGTTTCCCGTGAGTTTTCTGCACACGATGGGCAACTCGATGTGTGTCTGCTGCTCAGGTGGGGTGCCCTCGACACCCAGAGGTACCATCACGTGGCAGACTGTCGTTCGATTTGTGGAAGGGCACACGTCTCATAGCCATCAGGGCCAGTGCCAGAGGAGGAAGTCCACAGGAGCCCAGGGAAGGCTCCAGGCTGTGGGACAGAAGCCTCGTAACCTAGCAACCAGCATGCAGAGGGCTTCCAGCCTCTGCCAGCTCACTCACCCCTGAGCAGAGGCAGCCTCCTCCTCTCTCCCATACCCTGCCCTTGACCTTCCTGACTGCTGGCCTGTTTTCCACCACCTTGGGCCAACATGCCACACTGGTGGACATTGAAGTGGACAGCAGGACATTGTAACCACCATGTCCAGCACTGCACCATCATTAGTCCCCTTTTCTTCCTGGAAAGGATCATCCCACCCACTTGGATGTTGCCTGAAAACCCCAGGCCACATGACAACACCTGCAAGAGTGGACGATGCCAATGCAGCAGCAAGGGCCCCAGTCCCCAAAAGTCCCCCTGACCATCGGCTGCCCACAGCAGGTCCCGAGCCAGTCACCTTCAGACTCCAAAAACGCGACAGAGACTGTGGAGGAGACTCCAGCCCTTGGTCCTGGCAGGCACCCTCCTCTCAGCTCCTTCCCACGGCAGCTCCCCAGCCTCTCTGTGAGCCTGGGATTCCCTCTCCACACCCCATTCGGCTCTTGAGGGACCTGGGGAGGCCCAGACCAGTGTTTTGGGAGTGGAAAGGGCTCGGGTGACGGCCAGCATAGGCCTGGCTTCCAATTCCATTTCCTCCATTTGCATATTGCATAAGAGCAAAGAAGAGTTTCCCACTCAGACTCTTATTTCCCTAAAATAGAAAGCAGGGTGCTGGGAGAAGGAAATAAGAGCTGAGATCTCTAAGAAATGACACAGGCACAGGAGGCCCTAGGGAAATAATAGTGATAACAGATATCGAGCGCTTGGCATGTGCCCAGATGCCTATGTTACACTATCATTTTCACCAACACCCCACTCTCACCAGTTCCCATTGTACAGAGGAGACTGAGATTCAGAGAGGTTAAGGAACTTGCCCAAGGTCACACAGCTAAGTGATGGAGCTAGGATTCAAGCTCAGCTCTATCTCCAAAGCCCACCTTTTTTTTTTTTTTTTTTTTTTTTTTTTGTGGTACACGGGCCTCTCACTGTTGTGGCCTCTCCTGTTGAGGAGCACAGGCTCCGGACGTGCAGGCTCAGCGGCCATGGCTCACGGGCCCAGCCGCTCCGCGGCATGTGGGATCTTCCCGGACCAGGGCACGAACCCGCGTCCCCTGCATCGGCAGGCGGACTCCCAACCACTGCTCCACTGGGGAAGCCCCCCACACTGTATATTTCTTACTGATGACTCATTTATTTTGCAGGTGGAAGTTTGTACTACAGGAGCTTCTTCTTGAAGGTCAGGGCTGGACCTGATTTCAGCTGGTTCATGGGACAGGCAGTGGTGTCTGTAAACGTCTATGCAAGGAAAGAAAAAGACGGAAAGAAAACGACAAAAAGTACAGGCAACACAGTGGCAAGGAGCACTCTCAGCGACCAGAGCATGGTTTCTAAACACCATTCTCCAATAAAAGGAACCAAGGCTTCTGGGAGAAATGCCTGATTGTAGGGTGAGGGCAGGGAAAAGACAAGATGACCCTGGAGCATCTGATAGCACCAGGCAGTAAGGAGGTGCTCAGAGAAGGGAACAATGGGGATATGGCAAAGGGTCCCAGGGGCCAGACTGGGGGAACTCCCAAAGCTGGAACAATCTGAGAAACAAAATAAATAATGTAGTATTAGATTATAGTCAAAAGTATAAATTAAATATACATGAGTCCATACTGACATAAATAATTGAATAAATAAATGGGGGAGAAGAGACAAATCTTTCTTACGGAAGAATTCCAGATAATTGATTTGGATGCTGCCCCTTCCAGGAAGCGGGGCTGAGTTCCCCCTGAGTTCCTTCCAAAGAGCAGCTTTACTGTGGTGAAACCTGGAAACACCACCTTAACCAAGTGGTCAAGTGTAACATCACAGTGAGAAGTCACGTGGATATGTCACGTGCCCCCCGGAGGGTGTGATGAGAAGGACACCTTACCTTGGTAGTATCCTCCCCCTAAAATTCATAACCCCAGTCTAGTCATGAGGAAGACATCAGAAAACAACAACAACAACAAATTGAGGGACATTCTGCAAAAATACCTGACCAGTACTCTTTAAGACGGTCAAGTTTATAAGAACAAGGTCAAGGAAAGGTTGAGAAAGTGTCACAGACAGGAGACATTATGACTAAATGCAATATGGAATCCTGGTTGGGATCCTGGGCCAGAAAAAGAACAGCAGTGAAAAAACAGATAAAATGCAAATAAAGTCTGTAGTTCAGTTAACAGCAACGCAGCAATGTTGGTTTCTTAGTTTTGGCAAATGCACCCTGGTAATGTGAGATGCTACCAACAGGGGAATTTGAAACTAGCTGAGGGATATATGGGAAATCTCTACTATTTTTGCAACTTTACTGTAAATCAAAAATTAAAAACAAACAAACAAACCACACACACACCCAGGCAAAATAAAGAGTAGAAAGAAACACAGCAAAATGTTCGTTATATTTGGGAAAAGAATGTCCTCTTTTTATTTGTCAAATGCCTTTAATTAGGGTTTATTCTTTTCATTTTAAACTTTTGTTATTATTTCTGATTAGAAGTCCTCTGTTATTTTATAGTGACAAAAAACGAAATAAAGCATTTTGTACAATATCTATATTATCTCATTTAATCCTCACGATCAGTTTAGAAAAGATTCTTTCTTCCATTTTACAGATGAGGAAACTAGAACTCAACACCAAAGTGATTTGCCTAAAGTTATATAACAAGCCAGAGGAGGAGCTGGGACTTGAACCTCTGTCTGACTCCTGAGGCACAGGGAGATGGAAAATCCTTATCCCCTCCGGGGTCAGGGGAAGTGGTTGGTCTCTCTCCTAAGCTGATTTCTCTTTAGCCCAAGGAAGACTTTTTAAGTAGAATTGCGTCCTGGAAAGGTAATAAGCGGCAGAGGACCATGGAGTGTCCCGGAGAGGGATTCGGGAGGCCTGATGCTCTATCTTCCTCCTCAGACCCAAAGGGCAGGCTGTGTTCCTCCTGTGAGACTCAGAACTACACCAGGAGGGCCGTGTTTCCTCGTTCGGAGAGGACAGGGGGTATAACGAGGGTGAGTGGGAGTCGGGGGTTTCTCCATCTTCATCCTCGTCTTCCCTCCACTATGGGGCACCTCACTGATGGCTGGGCTCGTAGGGACCAGCTCTTATTTACTCAGAGTCTCCCGGATGTCAGGTCCTGGTCTTGACCTTCTAAATCCTGCCGCCAATGTGAGAGGTGGGTACTGCAACCCCCTTGTAGAGACAAGGGAACTGAGGCCGGGAGAGAGAGGTGGCGCGTCCCAGAACGCGGAGTCTCATCCCCAACGCCCCTGGGCGGGGCGCTCCAGCCACCCCCGCCCCCCTGGGCCGGCCGGGCGGGGCTGCCGCGCTCGGCGGCGGGCGGGCCGTTCAGTGTGCGCCCAGCGAGCCGCGCGGACCATGGAACCTGTGTCGCTGCAGGACTTCGTGTGCGCCCTGGACCCCGCCTCCCTCCCGCGTGTGCTGCGGGTCTGCTCGGGTGTCTACTTCCAGGGTGAGTGAAGGGCCGAGACCCCTCCGACCTCGGCCCCGCGGCGGACCGGTTCTCCCTGCCAGGGCGTTAGAAACCCGGGACACTGCGCCCTGGGTTCGAATCCCGACGCTGCCGCTACCCAAGTTGTGTGATTTGGGGCCACACTCCAACTTCGCCGGGTCACGGCTTTTGCTTGCGTGGAATGCGGGATCACTGATTGCCCCGCAGGGTGGTGATGGGAAGTCCATGAGCTCAGATACTCAAGTGGGTGGAACCGAGCCAAGCTGGGGCGGAACTGCGTTGCGCATTGCATGAGGTCCTACCGTGCAGGGTTGCGGCATTCAGGCGCTCACGACGCCGGGCTATTGCTTGATTCTCAAGAGCCAGGTCAGCCTTCCCCTCCGTATGCCCTCCCACTCCTCCCCTTGGACGTTTATCTACACGTCCTTCTTTCAGTCCCCCCATCCCGCCTTTGCCCTCTGCTTGGCACTGGGCCGTACTTGATCCGATCAACTCTTCAGTTCTCAGCTAAAATGACTCCTCCTCCGGGAAGCCTTCCTGGCTCCTTGCACACCCGCACATCTGCCCACATGGCCGCAGCCCACCTGGTTCACAGGGATGGTACACAGCTGGGGCTTAGTAGTCATTGCCTGAAAGGGTGAGAGGGGAGGGATTGACAGGCAGTGAGGGGAGAGGCGGCGGCTCTGAGGGTGAGGGAGGACCTGTGGGTGACTGAGTAGGAAAGGTGGAGGGCGAGGAGAGAGGGAAGTGAGAGTCTGGGTGGGGTGCAGGAGGCTACTTCCTTAGAGAGCAAACTACGTCTGAGTGCCCTGCCTTATCCTGTTCCCTCCATCCGCTCCCTTGCTCCGCCACAGCAGCTTCCAGAAAAGTGTTCTGAGGCCCCAAGTGGGGTTCCTAGATCAAGGGTGAGACGCCTGGAGGGCCCCACAGGGGGCAGGACGGGCCACCACACCATGGGGTCTCGCCAGGCCCACTTGGGAATCTGAGGGATCTGGGTTCAAATCCCGCTCTCCCTGGGGGCTTCCTGCAGGCATCTGTGCTCTGTTTGCCGTCCCCCTGACACCCCGTCCCACTGTGTGTCACAATACTTGCGTTTCCTCATTATGCTCCCCGCCGGGGAGGGGGGTGGGGGGGGCTGGAGTGGCGGAAGTGAGGGTAAGAGAAGAACCTGACAGGATGAGAGTGTGGGAGTGGGGTGAAGTGGAGAGGGGCAGATGGTGATACTGATGGGGCAGATGGCTGTGGTCACCGCGTGGTTAGGAGCCCCAATTCGGAGGCAGATTATGTCCTGGGCGGAGTCCCAGTTCTGCCTCCTATTACCTGATAATCTCGGGCGGCCCGTTCACCCTTGCCAAGGCTCGGTTTCCGTATTTAGAAAAGAGAAACTGTCCTTCCCTCCAGGGGCAGTCATGAGTCTTAAGTGCTACGACACGTCTGCAGTGCCGAGCACAGCGCCGGGCATATAGTAAGTGCTCAGCACCAGGGCTGCTCTTGTTACCAGCCCCGAGCGTCTGTAGACAGAAGTGTGTGTTTTATGAGCCTGTGTGTATTTTCCTGGGGATAAGGGGTGGGATTTTCATCAGTTTCTCAGGGCTGTTGTAAAGGACCCTGCCGGGGCTGCCCTGGGGGTGCAGTAGCGTCAGGTGGCCTGGAGGCTTGCCCACCTGCACTGTCTGTCCCTCATCAGCAGGATGGGTCGCTGTGTGTGAGAGATCTTTACTGAGCATCTTCCATGCTCTGGACCCTGCTATAGCCCTTTAAACCTTGTAAGTCAGGGCCCAGACCCGCCTACTGGGCCCACCCTGTCAGCAGCCCGCCACCCCCTCCTGTGCTTCTCTTAACAGCAAGTCATCTGAAGAAGAAAACGCCAGTGTGGGTGTTTGGCTTTGTGTGATCTCGGGGCAGTCACCGAACCTCCCTGGGCCTGATTTTGTAGCTAATAAGGGAACTGGGATTTACTGGGTTGTTTATTCATTCATGACTTAAACACACACACTTCGAGGCTGGGCCTGTGCCGGCTGAGATGCATCAGTCCTGCCCTGTGAGCTGAGTTCAGGAGGCAAGGGGATGTGACCACAGAGGGGTACAGTCAGCGCTAAAAGAAGGCAGAGCGGCATCAGGGAAGAGCATTCCAGGCACCGGAACAACGTGTGCAAAGGTGTGACCGAGCAGTGCCTGGGGGGAACAGGGCACAGGCGGCGCAGCGCTTGGCCTTTGCTGAACGGGTGAAACTGACTCTGTCTCCGCAGGCTCCATCTACGAGATCTCCGGGAATGAGTGCTCCCTCTCCACAGGAGACCTGATCAAGGTCACCTGTGTTCGCCTCCAGAAGGTGGTCTGCGAGAACCCGGGGACGGGCCAGACCATGGAGCTCGCTCCCAACTTCCAGGGTAAGGCAGGCACCTCTATCTCCCTGAGTGTCCTGGAACCCTCCAGGCACACCCTCGGGCACATGTGACCCCAAAACAAACTCCCACCCCTCTGGGTTGGCACACACTGCTCTCACATCCACCAATACCCAGCCCCGAGACCCGAATGTCCTCTGAGTGCTCTGACGGTGTCCTGAGCTGGCATGGCTGTGTCCTCTCCGTGTCCATCTCTGATTACATCTGCCTCTTGGCTGGGCCTTTTTTTGTTTCATGTCTTTGTCCACGTGCCAGTTTTCATGTTCGCTCCCACATTCACTCACCAAACATTTATTGACACTTGCTGTGTGCCAGGCCTCGTGCTGGGGGCTGGGGTGTGGGGTTCAGGATGAAGCAGATGCAGCCCTCTCCGGCGGGGAGTTTCCAGGATGGCAGTGAGGAGGACAACAGCACAAGTAGGCACCAGTTTGGAGAGGGCTCCGGGCAAGAGTGGCCTGCCTCTCCAGAGGTCTGTGCAGGCTTCCTGGAGGAGGTGGCACCTCAGCTGGAGGAAGGATCCCAGCTAGAGGGAGTAGCATGAGCACACTGGTGCTCCAGAAACCCCCTGTAGCGCATTCATTGCAGGAGGTGTGTAGTGTGGTGGACCATGGGCCTGGACGCTGAAGCCAGCAGCCTGGATGGGAATCCCACCTCTGCCGGCTACTAGCTGTGGCCGTGGTTAGTTCCTGTGACCTCTCTGCGCCTCAGCTTCCTCTTCTGTAATGGGGCAGTCAGCCTTGATGTGACAAGTAAATGAGTTGCCATGTATGATGCACTTAGAACAGGGCTGGGCTCAGAGCAGGCACCCTCTGTGGGCTTGTCCTCAGTATGGTTTCCTGTGATCGCTGAAGGGGACCAGTGAGGGCATGGGTTCCAGGTGAGAGGCAAGTGGTGGGGAGGTGAGCGGGAGCCAGACCGCAGGGGGGCGGGGGGGGGCTTGTGTGGGGCACGGACACACTTCGTTCTTTTTTTTTTTTGACTTAATTAGGCACATAACCCATTTTTATTATAGAAAGAAATACACATATAAGTAAAAAGATCATGTCACTTAGTCCCACTGTTCAGTTAACCAGTTCACATCTAGTGCATATCATTCCAGATATTTTTGGTGTACATACACGTGTATAAATATTTTTACAAAAATAGCATACTATGAATACCATCTACAATGGTACCTTGGCATCTTTATCTTACTTGATGTACATATAAGTCTGTATCATTAAGACTGTGTAGCCTCCTGCTGGACAGATACACAACACCTAAAACAACATCTTTGTGTATCTCTGGTATAATTATTTCCTTAGGATAAAGTCCTAGAAATGGAATTGGAAGGTCTAAGAGATGATGAATATTTTGAGGCTTCACACCGTTGTCTTTAGGCGGTATCTGTTATATCTTGCTTCCAAACAAATTCCTCTGTGTAGCCAGTGCCCAGGCCACAGCTTTCAGCACAGGTGAAGACAGCCAGGACACCCCAGTCGACACTCCTGCCCAGTCTGTCGGCCTTCAGGTAGTTGAGCAGATGAGGCATGATGTGGAATTCAAATATTCTCTTGGCACCACAGGGGCAATCTGGGATATCCTTTTCTTGAGGGATATTTTCACCAGAGATCCAGATGGGGGCAATCCCTCTGCCGTATCTGAGAATCCGTTCTGGCTCAAGGGATATTTTGGTTTTAAACTTCTGGAAAATTCTGTCTTCCCTAGATTCATGTTTTGCCATGGAATCCAATTCTTCCTCAGGTGCTTCACCCATGCTACCTATAATCTCTGATTCATCATCTTTTTCCACAACTTCAGGCATAATCTCATCTTCTGTTTCTATTACAATTTCAAATTCTGGAAAAAGGAAGCTGTGGTCTGGAACTGTTACTGTCCAATTCACCTTCTTGTGTACAAGCCTGCTTATGTCCCAATCTCCAGTCCAGAGTCTGATGCTCCTTGCTGCAGTAATGTGCCTTGCGACATCGGGAGCCTGTTTTGGGGCCTAAACAGCCACAAACTCTGCAGAGATGAGCACCGGACTCGAGCTGGAGGCACACGGATTCTCCTGTCTCCGGCGGAGGATCCTCAGAAGGTGGCTCATAGGCGTAGAAGTCATTTCTCCTAGGCAATTGATTTCTAAAAACTCGTAGGCCGGCGCAGCACGGTGGCGTTTGGCAACAGAAAAGTAAGAGACCGAGGTGGAAGGCGAAGGCGCGGCCCTGAAGCGGTGCGTACAGCTGCAGCAGGAAGGCCAGTGGGCGGCCGCACAGCGCGCAGGCCAGCCCCGCGGGCCCCGGCAGCCCGGCTGCGCCGAGCCACTGCGGCCAGACGCCCACCTTGCTGGGGAACTGCTCGCTGCGCAGCCGCCACGCCGGCGCCGCCTCCACTTTTTTTTTTTTTTTAAAGTCTTTATAAATTTAATTTTATTTTTTTATAAATTCATTTATTTATTTAATTTTTGGCTGTGTTGGGTCTTCGTTGCTGCGCATGGGCTTTTCTCTAGTTGCGGTGAGCAGGGGCTACTCTTCGTTGCAGTGCACGCGCTTCTCACTGCAGTGGCTTCTCTTGCTGTGGAGCACGGGCTCTAGGCGCATGGGTTTCAGTAGTTGCAGCACACAGGCTCAGTAGTTGTGGCTTGTGGGCTCTAGAGCACAGGCTCAGTAGTTGTGGCGCACGGACTTAGGTGCTCCGTGGCATGTGGGATCTTCCCAGACCAGGGACTGAACCTGTGTCTCCTGCATTGACAGGCAGATTCTTAAGCACTGAACCACCAGGGAAGTCCCCACATTTCAGCCTTTATTTTGAAGGTATTAAGTAGCCAAAGCGCTTTTAAATAGGGAAGTGATGTGTTTTGTTTTGTATTTTGAGGGTTTTTAAAAAATTTGAAATAATTTCAAATTTACAGAAGACTTGCTAGAACTCCTGTATACTGTTTATCCAGATTCACCAGTTAAGCATGTTGTTACATTTGCTTTCCCTCTCTCTGTATATTATATATACATACACACACACATATATACATATGAACATATTACTATATATGTGTGTGTATATATATCTTTTTTCTGAACCATCTGAGAGTTATAGACATGATGCCCCATTACATCTGAATACTCCTCCCAGTATTTAGCGTAACTCCTATAAAACAAGGACATTCACTCACAAAACTGTAGTTCAGTGATTAAATTCAGGAAATTTAATATTGATACAATACTACTGTCTAACCCACAGTCTGTATTCAGATTTCACCAGTCGCCCTACTAATATCCTTGATAGCCCGGTGTTTGCCTTGATCCAGAATCTAGTCCCAGATTGCACATGACATTCAGTTGGCCTCCTTTAGTCTCCTTCAGGCTGGAATAGTTCCTCAGCCTTCCTTTGTCTTGCTATCAACATTTTTGAAGAGTCTAGATCAGTACGTTTGCAGAATGTCCCTCAGACCGTCTTTGTGTGGTGCTTCCTTGAATAGATTTGTGTTGAGGGTTTTGGGCAGGAAGACCCTGGAAGTGATATTATGTCCAGACATGGGGTATTTTAGGCCAGTCTGGTGGCAGAAGAATGGACAGGGCAGGGGGAGGGGTAGAGGGGTGGTCAGAGGTCATTTGGCCAGTAGCTCCTGGGTTTCTAGTTTGGGAGGGACTGTGGCACTCACCCACCCAGAATGGGGTGGTAGGTGCTGGTGTGTGGGAATGGAGCAGTGGTGAGGTATCTGGAGACAAAGATGGCAAAGTGAGAGGCAGGTGGGGTCGGCAGGTAGGAAAATGTGGCAGTGTGTCTGTTCTGTTCTGTCTCTGGTGACAATCCCTCTGTGTCCGTGCCTGTGTCAGAAGGAACTGTCCCCACCCTGCCCTCACTGTCCATTTGCAATGGTCACTTGCTGCCTGCCATCCCTCAGCCCTGCAGCCTGGATATCCAAATGCTGGCCCACCCTTGGCCCCTGTCCTCGGGGGATTCTGGCTGGTTCTCTGCAGCCAGACCTGGGCATGGGATATGAGGGCCTGGGCTCGGCAAAGGTCTGCCCCACCCTGACACCCCCTGCTGTGCCCCACAGGCAACTTCAGCCCCCTCACTGGCCCCCAGAGCTATGGAACCCTGGAGGAGCTGGTCTCTGCTGCAACCCAGAGCTCCAAGCAGCTGCCCATCTGCTTCATGTCGACCCACAGAATCACCACCAAGGCCAGGGTGGTGCCTCAGGAGCAGCCCCTCAAGCTTGAGGCTGTGGAAATGCACCTCGGGACCTGCTGTGCCCGCTGTGTGCTGGGCACCGGGGCCCAGCAGGTGATTCTGCACTTGCCCCTGTCCGAGAAGGGGCCCTTCTGGGAACTGGAGCCTGGGCCCCCTCGGACTCTGCTCCAGGTGCTGCAGGACCCGGCCCTGAGGGACACCATCCTCACCTGCCCTGCCCTCCCCTGGCACTCCCTGACCCTGATGCCCCAGTATGAGGTCGAAGCCATCATGCACTGTGAGTTCCCCGGGCAGGTGGGTGGGCCCGGGGGCGGGAGGGACAGAGGGGGCCCTGGGGAGCTGCTCTGATGGGAAGATGCCCCCTATCCCCGTGGATAGTCCAGGGATTCCAGGTGGTTTACCTGGTATATACAACGTAACAGAATAAAGAATCCCCAATAGTGGAAGTTAGGTGCAAAAGGAGATAGGAAAACGGGTAACTTGAGTGAGGTCCCACGTACTTTATAAAGTTTGGCAAAAGTTG
The DNA here is from genome assembly GCF_951394435.1 of Stenella coeruleoalba. Lineage (NCBI taxonomy): Eukaryota > Metazoa > Chordata > Mammalia > Artiodactyla > Delphinidae > Stenella > Stenella coeruleoalba. The sequence goes on from NC_137169.1 coordinate 21,594,381, forward strand.
GGCTGTGAGGTTGCCCGCAGCTAGGACAAAGAAACATAGTGTTAGAAAGTGCAGCGTTGACCATTTGCTCGGGAGAAATATATTTTCCTGTTGTTGGGGAGAGCAAGATTGTTCGTGAAGGGCCTCCTGTCTGGGAGGGTACTGTCTGGCTGAATCCCCCAGCTGTTTCATAGGTTACTTCTTAGGACAGGCTGGTGGCTGCACACAGAGGGTTGGTGAAACGGAGGCAGAAGCTGGCCAGGTCTGGCCGGTCGGAGGCCAAGCTGGAGCAGAGGTAGAAGAATGGGTGTATGTGTAGAGGTCCCCAGGGCACCCCCATTCTTCACCCTCCACTCAGCCTTGGCCTCTTGACTGGCCAGGTTCTGCCTCTGCCCCACCAACCCTGCTCTGGATGCTGCCAGCAGCCTGACTCAGTCCTGTCCTAAGAAACAACCTAGGCTTTGTTTACTAGTTTTTGTAAAAATAACAAGTTGACTGCCCTGGAGAATGAGGCAGCTCAGGTAATTTATAAAGCATTCTGAATTAAAAAACAACAGTATAATGAACCCAGATGTGCCCATCTCCCAGCTTCAGCCGATTATCAGCTCATCTGGCACAGAGCAAAAATCCCAACCATGTGACCTGAGGGGAGTCACCACCACTCCTCGGAGCCTCAGTGTTCTCATCTGCAAAACAGGGAGAACATTCCGTGTGGTGTGGCTCAAACAACATAGTGGGTGGGCCAGTTTTCCTCAGACTCTTACAGAGTTTACGCACCAGGCGCTATCAATGCCAGGACAGGAGGAGGTTGTCCAAAGTCATGTAGTCAGTGTTTTTCTTGATTTGGTTCTATCTATTTAAATCCAGAAAGGATTTGGAAAGACAGCTTATAAAATGACATTCAAAATTCAATTAAAATTTTAAAAGTGAACTGATTGGATATTCAGTGATATTGAGGAATTATCAAATTATTATTATTTCAATGTGATCATAGCCTAGTGGTTATTATTTTTGAAATTTTAATTACCCCTTCTTTTAGCAATACATGTTGAAACAGTCACAGATGGCAAGATGTGATTATTCTGATTCCAAATAATCCAGTGGAAGGGGAATGGATAGACAGGGATATAAAGGAAAGAAAATGGGCCATGGGTTAAATGTTGAAGCTGGGTGACAGGTACATTGGGGTTCACTATACTATTCTACTTTTATAAATATTTAAAAAACTTTTTATAGTAACTTTTAAAAAAGAGGTTGAAGGAAAGAGTGGGCAAGGAATCTGGTACAACAGGAAAACGCTGGTAGGAAAGAAAAGATGAAGACAGGAGAGAGGTTAGCAGGCTCAGACCTCTGAGGGGTGGAGGGTGCGCACCTGAGCTGACCTCTCCCCTCCACAGTGCGCAGGACCATCGTCAAGATCCCCTCCACGCTGGAGGTTGACGTGGAGGATATCACCGCCTCCTCTCAGCACATCCACTTCATACAACCGCTGCTGCTGAGCGAGGCCCTGGCCCGGGGAGGCCCCTTCCCCCTGCCCACAGAGATCCTGGAAGTTCCGGAGGGGCCCCCTATCTTCCTCAGCCCGTGGCTGAGCTCCTTACGGAAGGGCCAGAGGCTCTGCATCTATGGCGTGGCCTCGCCACCCTGGCGGGTCCTGGCCTCAACCAAGGGCCGGAAAGTGCCCAGACACTTCATGATCTCTGGGGCCTACCAGGGCAAGCTGCGGCGGCGGCCGAGAGAGTTCCCCACGGCCTACGACCTCCTGGGTGCTCTCCAGCCAGGCCAGCCACTCCGGGTAGTGGCCACGAAGGACTGTGAAGGAGACGGGTTGGAGAACCCCGAGTTCATGTCCCTGGCCATGGGAGACAGGCTGGAGGTGTTGGGGTCTGGCCAGGCCCTTGGGGTTCAAGAGAGGGACATGAATGTCCTGGTGTGTCAGCGGCTGAGTGACCAGCCTGGGGAGGAAGAGTGTGAAGAGGCAGAGGACCAAGAACAGATTCTGCTGCCCCTCCACTTCTCTGGCGGCTTCGTGGAAGAGCTGGGTGATGGCCGGCGCTACAGCCTGCAGGATCTGATTGCCCAGTTCCCACTGCCCTGTGAGGTCAAGGTGGTGGCCAAGGATGCCAGCCACCCTGATGACCCTCTGCCCTCCTTCCTGGGCCTGCGGCTGGAGGAGAAGATCATGGAACCCTTCTTGGTGGTCAGCCTGGACTCCAACCCTGAGATGTGCTTCGAGGTCCCTCCCCGGTGGCTGGACCTGACTGTCGTGGAAGCCGAGGGGCAGCCAAGCCAGCCGGCTGGGCCCCTCCCCGTAGTCCCAGTGGAAGAGCTGACAGAGGCCTTCTATTATCACCTTCGGAAGTCACCGGCCTTTGAGGGTCAAGCTCCCCCGCCCAGGCCTCCGAAAAGTAAGGGCCTCAGTGGGCAGAAGAAGCAGGTCAGCAAGGCAAAAGGTGTCAAGGTACCAACAGAACCCAAGTGGGCAGGGAGGGGCCACCTGTAGGGATCATTAGGGTCCTGCCATTTCTTCTTTGTCTGTCTGGCATCATGCCTCTTACAGCTGTACAGGACATGCAGTTTGTTTATTTTTGAATTTTATTTTTTTATACAGCAGGTTCTTATTAGTTACCTATTTTATACACATTAGTGTATATATGTCAACCCCGATCTCCCAGCACTGTCACAAAGAGTTGTGACAAAGGTACAAAGAGTTGAGACCTCCGTCCCAGCCTTGGTTCCTGACGGCTCCTCTGGGATGGCTCCTGCTTGTTGCCCTAGAACCAGCAATTTCCCTCCCTGGGAATCAGTATTCTCCGCTGCTCATCAGGGAGCCGTACTGTTTGCTGTTGAAAGCATGACGTGGGGGGAAGAGGAGCGGCTTTACAGGTCACTGACATGGCTCTGCGTCTGAAGCCTGGCCCGGCCAGGGGTCCCGTGTGTGGCTTGACATGGCACACTCTTTCTGAGCCTGGTTCCTCACGTGTAAACTGGGAACTCAAACAGCTCCTCAGAGAGTCACTTGAGGGTGAATGAACGGATATGCATACAGCTTCTGGCACATGGTAGGATTTCAATAAAAGTCCTCTTCCTTCTGGGACCCCTCTCAGCTCTGTACTCTGTTTGTCCTGAGGCTTTGTGACTACTTTTTTCTCCTTTAGCAAAAGATTTGGAGGACAATGACCAAATCCCTGTGTAAAAATGCAGAGACAGCCTGTCTCTAGCCCCCAACCCTATCATGTTTCACCCTGGCCCCTTTCTCCCCTGCCAAAGAACAGTTCAAGTGCTTGTAGCAAAAACACCTGGCGTCCTGAGAAGCCATACACTGAAAAGTTCAGAGGGGAGCAGAGGAAGTGAGATTTGAAGGAAATTGCATTTCAGGTACTCTCTTACCCCATTTCTTGGGACCCTGCTAACTTCTGCTTTTTTTTACCACTTAGTCTTCTGAAGCCTTCGAATTGCAGGAACCACCTCTGATGCCTAAACCCAAGAGGAAGACCTTGCGAAAGGTCATCAAGGACAGCTGCAATTTATACAGTGCGATTCCTGGTCACAAGAAAGGTCTCAGGCCCACTAAGCCCATCACTCAGGATACAAGTGAGTCTGTCAGCCCCTGTTCACCCCTGTCTTTCCTTCTCCCCTCCCCCATGCCATTCTGCTGCTGCTTTTGCCTCTGATGGTGCTGGCCATACCCTCAGCAGGGCTCTGCTCGTGAGCGACCCTTCCACAGTCCCAGTTGGATGGACAGGCCTATATGAGATGGGCGTAGGCTGAAGGGTCCCTACTGTCCTTCTCCCAGTGGCTCCAGGGCCCTGGCAAGGAAAATGAGTTCATCTCCCAACTACCCTCCCCAAGGCACACAGGAGAATGTTTGCAAAGTGTTCAGACACAACAAACTGTGGTTTCTGGGCTAGCAAGGACCTTAGAGCATCCAGACCAAGCCCTCCCCTGTTCAAGGGACGAAAGTACCCTAAAGAGGGGAAGGAACCTAAGGCCAAAGGTCCTCACTGACTTGGATTCTTTTGCAGATGATGAACACAATTACGAAGAAATACTTGAGCAGTTTCCGAAAACCCTCTAGGTGCTGGAGAAACCTTACTTCCTAACTGCTGCTTCTCAGGGAACCCGAGATATCAGCCAACTATTACAAGCCTTTAGAGGACCCTGGACAAGGTCTCTCAGAAATCAGACTGTGGACAAGGAGTGGCCGGGTGGGGACTGACTGGAAATAGGATAGACCCTGCACCAGCTTCCCTCTGGCTCCTCTGGGCCCAGCACCTTGCATTTGGCTCCTTCAGGTTCAGAGCTTTGGTATCAAGTAGCCAGCTGGGTTCTACTCAATCCTGCACCCCAACACCAGTTGTCCCACTTGTTAGTGCAGAAAGGAATCCAAGACACTGCCCACCTCGGTGACGGCAGCACAGTGCCTCGTGCCTCTTGGTAAAGGGGACTCAATCCTGATGACACACTGCACCGAGAGCCTTCTGTAATGCTGGCCGCCCCTGCTCCACTCTCTCCTCTCTCTCGCCGTCCCCCACCCAGGCTCCGAGCCCCTGAGGGACCAGGACTGTCTTCCTCATCTCTGCAGCACCCAGCACATGACCGTTGTAGGTGACTATCCAAGATTATTTCACTTTAAAAGCACAGAATAAAAATGACATCTGAGCTTCGGGAAAAATGATAAGAGATGATCACTTATTAACTTCTGTCTGAGTACCAGACCCTTTACAAACCCTATCTAAATCAACTCTCTGAGGTAGACAAGGCCTGGTTTTAAAGATCGGGAAACAAACTAGTCTAGTGTGCTTCAGCAGGCAGGCTAGTCATGGGCCTGGGTCAGGATCCTTGCTCACCACCTACAAGTGATTTTAACCTCTCTAAGCTTCAGTTTCTTCACATGCAAAATGAAACTAAGTTATCTACCTCAAAAGATTGTTTTAAGGATCGACTGAGATAATATCTGTAGAGCATTTATCACAGTGCCTGGCTCGTAATAAATATTCTGTAAACATGTTAGTATCATTACTGTTGACCAAGATCTGAGAGCTGTACCTGTCTCTAAAACCAACGCCCCTTTCACATGCTTACACTGTCTCCTAGTCATGGAATTCATCCCAGTGTTTATACTGTGTTCCTGGGCTGTGGAGACAGAGCCAGTATAACGAGATAAGAGAAGAAATACAAGCCTGTGCCTATGCAGAGAATAACTCAGTTTCCAGGGTCAGTTAAGGCCTGTTTAGTAAGGTAAGACCACAGGCCTCACTTCCTAGAAGTAGTGGGACTTTGGTTTCTTGGGCTAATGCAGTCACGGAATTAAGCACCATGGTCAGCGGAGGACAGGAGAGAGACAAAAAGATGGAAGGAGTGTCCAGTGGAGGCGGGAGCCGAAAGAGGGTCAAATTCCCACTCCTGGATTCGAGGCACTACACCTGAGTGTGTCCTTCCTTTGCCTCCTAACATCCCTCTGGCTCTCTGGACCCATGTACTTCCCAGGCCGCCACACTCCAGCAGGGCATTCTCCAGGTGACCACTGAGCAGTGACTACGTGCTGCTGGGCCAGTCCCCAGTATCTAGCACCCATGCTCATCTCCACACCAGTTCCCACGCCCTCCTCCACAGACGCAATCTCTACCACACAGGAGGACCCTGAGGAAGAGAGTACTCTGGGAAAAGCAATAAGCAAGAGACAGAAAGTTCCTCCTTGGCACCGAACCCCTAGGGATCAGGACCCCATGCAAATGTCCACAGTTTCACGTTCGCGTTTGCAGTTAATCTTGGCGCCAAATTGAGCAAGATCACAAAAGGGGGGCAGAGGAGAGGGGCCACCAGTTCCCACAAAAGGGGGTTTCTGAGTGGCCAAATGCTGCCATGAGGAGAAAGCCACCAATTTCATAGCAGGGAAAGCTGGGCTTAAAAGGAAAACATGTTTGAAAACCACAACTGTGACTGTCTTACTAGAGCAGTAAGGGTAGGAAGGGAATGGACCAAAGGCAGATACCACCCTCAGGGTGCTTTTGTCTTCTTTACCTCTGGAATAAACCGCTGGGTGGTGGGGAGGGAACTATAATGGGGCTAGAGATTCCCCCAAGCAGTGGTCTCCAAAGTGAGGACACAAGATGATTGACTGGGAAACAGAGAAGAATTACAGTTGACCCCCAACACGGTCAAAAAATCCACATACAACTTTACAGTTGACCCTCCTCACCTGCAGATTCAACCAACTGCAGATCGTGTAGTATGTGTTTATTGGAAAAAATCTGCGTATAAGTGGACCTGCACAGCTCAAACCGTGATGTTCAAGGGTCAACTGTATTGGTACATCCTTTCATATTTATTTTTAATATCCTTTTTAATTTCTAATTTTGAGTGTTTTGTAATATATATAACAAACTAATATAGTAACTGATATAGTAAATAACTGCTAAGTAAATGAATATAACCTGGGGATGCATGCTCAAAAATTTATCGAGTTTTGAATTTCCCTCAACAACATTTTAAAAAACAAATCTATTAATTCACATAGGACACTAATTCTTACTGGCTTTTCTCTAGTTAAATCCAATAAAGTACCACTATTTCCCAAGGAGCCTCATCTCCCACTGTACACCTAAAGAGATCTTCCTGAGACTAGGCTAGACTCATGGCTTGGCTGTGACACTGGGGATTTCTGAGAACTTGGGTCATAGTGCTGTGCCTGCTGTCTCAACAATGTACCAAGAGAACACTGTATACCTGACATCCCAGGTGACGACAAATATCCAAAATGCAAGTTCCCCTGGCTTGAGCAGGTAGAAGCTCTACAGAGGCTGGCGTTTCACTCTGCTGAGCAGTGGCCTACCTCTGCTCAGCCCCACGGGCCTCCATAGTGCTCAGAATCCACAGAGCTCCTGTGATACCGTGTCAATGCCAAGGTGGCAGGGAATTCAGTACCCCTGAGTAGCTACTCTGTGTTATTGGGAATGCTGAATCAGCAAGTCCTGGGACACCAATTTCTTATTTTGCTTTATATTCCTAGTAGCTGACCAATGGGTTGACACAGTAGGTATTCAATAAACACTCGCTGAGGGCTCCCCTGGTGGCGCAGTGGTTTAAAGTCCACCTGCCGATGCAGGGGACGCGGGTTCGTGCCCTGGTCTGGGAAGATCCCACATGCCGCGGAGCGGCTGGGCCCGTGAGCCATGGCCGCTGAGCCTGCGTGTCTGGAGCCTGTGCTCCGCAACGGGAGAGGCCGCAACAGTGAGAGGCCCGCGTACCACAAAAAAAACAAAAAAAAACTCGCTGAATTAATGAGTAAGTAGTTTTTGATTGCTAAATCATAGAATTCAAAATCAAAAGAAAAAGTGACTTCCACCCAGAACCACTGCTATTGCCCCCTTGCCCATTTGAGGGCATTAGCATGGTAACTAGAAAGAGAAGTCCACCACCCATAGAAGTATCCTATCATGCATTCCATATTCAAATGTATATGCTTTTTTAAACCTGTTTTTAGCCACTGTTCTTTCTTTTAGGCAAAAATCAAGAATGGACATACTTGCAAATGAACATACTGGTTGACTGACTTTTAAGCGTCTGCACAGCTCCCCAGATGGGAACTATCCTGCACGTACAGAAAATAACAACCACATTGTTGTTCACTGTCAGAAACCAAGGGGGTGGAGCCTTCTCCACACAGCTGCTGGTAGATCTCATTTAGAAACACAGTTGAAGCAGTTACAGAACTTTTATTTGCATGTTACACCTCATTAACTTATCTCTGAATTAGCTGAGATGATAAAGTATTAATTATTACAGTGTAAAAAAAAAGAACATTTTTACAAGTTACTGCAATAATAGAACTATTTTATTAAGCATATGAATGTACTTATTTTGTACAAAACACGTATCTTTCTCTCTGCCCCATGAAGCCACCATTCTAGAACCCCATGCTTATAAAAACACACTTTGGGCAGCAATTATGACAAGGTGAAAGAAAGTGCAATTCTGAAAGTAACAACACATAACCACATAACCAAAGTGGGGAACAAAAACAGGCAGAGGTTAGTGGGCTTTGTGGCTAGCTCTCTGCTGACAGGCCCTAGTCCTGCTCTCAACAGGAAACAATTTAGGCATAAAAACTCCTGAGTATTATTATTATATTATTATTTAAGTAATACCGCCCAACCCTTCTTGGTAGCATCCCTCTTCCAATTCCATTTATCCTGATATTGCAACTAATTTGTAAGTTCTTTAAGAAATTCCGCCCTGGTTTACATCCCTGTCAGTTGCCCATATCCCTCCGAGCTTCAAAAACACAGAAGAGTAGTAAGTTTCAAAAGGATGTCAATTGAAACCTTTTATAGATGAAACCTACTACCTAGAAGTCAACCTGCCAAATATATGCACAGCTGGAGACGAGAGACTGCATAAAAGGTCCAGCTGGAAAATATCTCGGGTACCCAATTAGATCCAGTTATTCTGCATCTGTGGATTTAAAATGATCATCATCCACAGTGGAATAGATGTGTCCCTCGTTGCTTAGAAAATCCACAGCTTGCCTAGAAAGAAAGAAAAAACCAAATGCAGAAGAAAGGAAACTGCCTTTTGGATATGGCCGAATATGTAAACTTTACTCATTTCCCTACTTTCTATCTTAGCTGACAAGAATTCATGGCCATTTTGCTCATGGAAGGCTCTTGCAGGGAGAAACACCAGTAAAATTACAAAACTGAGGTAATCCTTGGAGACAAAGGCTTTAGGGCTGCCTTGGATGCCTCTCCCAAGTTGTGTAAAGCAAAGAAAATAGGACCTCACTTAAATACCAGTGTAAGCAAACTGAAACCAGGATCTAAAGCTATAGTTCCGGTTGCATATAATGTCTCCCAATATAAACAGCTATATAAAAAAATAGCTCCTCACTCATCCACCGACCCTCTCATTCCCCTCTGGGAAATCAAGTTGCAAGAAGGAAAGGAAAGGTCTTTCTAGAAATGGTATGACACCTTCAAATCCTTAAAGGCCCTCAGGGTCAGTGTCAGTAACATATTTAATAAGAGTAACAATTTATAGAGCACCTACTATTGTGACAGACATTCTGCACCTCATCATCACAGTAACTCTAAGATAGGAATTATTATCCTCATCTCATAGGACAGGAAATGGAATTAGACCTGAGTATTCTTTTCTGTCGAGACCTAGAATATCAACTGATTTATAGTAACAACTATCACAAACACCATAATACTCAGTTTGTTTGATTAGTTCATTAGAATCAGGAAGCTGCTTGTCTAACAGGTTATCAGGACAAGGATGTTGGAAGGACTGTCTAATGGCTTCAGGTCCAGATAGCCTGAGGAACACTGCACACTGGGGACAGCAATGCCAATGCAAATGTACACCTGAGGACTAGGAGCTTAGGATCTCATTCCTCCAGACTAAATTCCACGAGAGGTATCTGGTCAATTTTTGCTCAAAATTACATCCCTTGCACATAATGGTACTTAGTATTTGCTGAATGAAAAATGAATGAGTGAAGTGACAGGCAGCACCATCTTTGTGAGTCCTTTTTCTACTTTTCCATGACTGAACAACTTCGCTTTTGTTAGTCAACAGTTTTTTTTTTTTTTTTAAACTTACTTCTCATTACCGGGAAATCCTGGTGAGGGGAAACGGGTACAATTCTGGAGCCCTAGTTCACAGAAACCAAATACTCACTTGATGGAGGGTACGGTCATGTGTTGGAGCTGATTCTTGAGATCCTGAAAGTTCAATCCTTCAGGCCTTGGGCAAGCCTTAATCAAATTCAGTACCTGAAGATTCAAATCAGAAAGATTTTAGCAACTACTCTGAATCAGCTCCCCTATGTAAGCCAGAATCCCTTTATAGGAAAGAAATGAGTCAGGTACTTAGCACCATTAAGGAAGTAACATAATTTACAACTAACTGTCTGTGTCTTGCATGTCTGGAGCCACTCAGCTGTTTACCTGGTTCTGGGCCACAGTGAGGCCATTTGTTGGCATGAAGCTATTCCCACCAAAGTTCCCAGCTTCACCCATTCCTGGATTGCTGACAGGTGCTCTCCCTGCTGAGGGCTGAATTAAGAAATAAGTTTACAACATTAGTAAATTCACCAATTTAAACACAGTCCTTGCTCTTTTAAATAGCTTAATAAATAGTTTACAAAAAAACAATTTAAGCAGTTTTTTTTTTTGGCTGTGCCACACGGCTTGTGGGATATTAGTTCCCTGACTGGGGATTGAACCCAGGCCACGTGAAAGCGTGGTTAGAGTCCTAACCACTGGACTGCCAGGGAATTCCCTAAGCAGAGTTTTCCCAATAACAACTGCTTCCCTTGGAAAGGACAGCTATTATCTAATGAGTATTTCATAGGAAGATAAAGTCATTCTCTGAAGCATATCACATCAAACCGAGAGAAAGGTACTTCCTGGATCCTCCTTTTCTTTTGTGATGTGACAGGAGCCAGAGGAAAAATAGCACTGAGAAGAAAATTACTGAGATCTGCTATAGTGGTATCTACCTCTGGTGCTTCAATCATGCAAGCATTTACTGAGTGTCAACTAGGCATGAAGCATTACAAAGAGAGAAAAGGAGACATAGTTCTCATTACCCTCTCTTTTCTTCTTTTTTACCACCAAACTTTTAAAAAATAATAGATTATAGTCACTGTTTACATTTCCCAGCACTATTTGGATTCTCTCCAAATATACCTCTGAAACAGTTCTCACCAAACGTACCAATGCTTATCAACCAACACAGCCAGTAATCCCTTTCAGTTCTCATAACACTTGACCTCTCAGAAGCAGACACTGCTGACCACACCCCTCTTGAAATGTACCCCTCCTTAGGCTTCCTGACACCATATTCTTCTGGTTCTCCACTTAATTTTCAAACTATACCTTCTCAGTATCCTTTCTCAGCCTCTTTGTCTACCTGTCTTCCAAAAAGCTGATAGTTCTCTCAGGATTTCATCCCAGACCTCCTCCGAGGCCACAAATCCTCGTTACCAACCATCTACTGAAGACCTCCACTTAGCTATCTCACGCACTTCAAAATAAAGTTTACTTTCCTCCCCAAACCTGCTTGCCCTGGTATATTCCATTTCTATTAGTAAGTCCAAGCCCAGTCCTGTAGACCTTGGCCATCTTTGAGTCTCCACTCGCTCACCTCCCACAGCCCGTCACCACAGCCCATCACCACAGCCCATTAATACAGCGTTCAGTGGCTCGAATGGATCCTCATCACCCCTGATCTCCTGACTGGTGTCTCAGCTGCAAGTCTCTCCTATTCCAATCAACCCTCCTCACTGCTCCAAGTAATAACTTCTGATCATGTCTCTCCTCCACCTAAAAGCTTTCAGCTGGCTCCCCCTGCCTGTGAAAATAATATAAAACTCCTGGATATTAGACTGACTACAACTAGACAACAAAGTCTGTATTTTATTCTTGACCATCCCCTTTCAACACAGGGAATTCTTGCCAGTCACACACACGCCTCTGACATGTTATTCCATGTCTGGAATGCTCCTCCCCTCATCTGCTTGGGAAACACCCTTCTCATCCTTCAAAGCCCAACTTAATTGTCACTGCCTTTGTGAAGACTTCCCTGACATCCCCCCAGGCCAAAGTTAGTTGTGTTCTTCCTTCTTGGCTCTCACAGCATTTGGCCCATTCCCTCTCATAGTAGCCATCGCACTGTTTGCCTGTCACTTTCTCCCATAAGCCCCTTCAGCTTTGCACAGTGCCTGGTGGGCAGCAGGTGCTCAGTCAATGTTTAATTTATTGAACGGAATAAAGATGACAAAAGATTAAATATGTTAAGTACTCATTACAAGTAAAAGAGCATTGTGGAAGCTCATCAGTGAATCCCATGCAGTCAAGAGACTCATTCATTCAACAAACGTTCATTAGGGCTTCCCTGGTGGCGCAGTGGTTAAGAATCCACCTGCCAGTGCAGGGGACACGGGTTCGAGCCCCGGTCCGGGAAGATCTCACATGCCGTGGAGCAACTAAGCCCGCGTGCCACAGCTACTAAGCCTGTGCTCTAGTGCCCCTGTGCCACAACTACTGAGCCCACATGCCACAACTACTGAAGCCCGCACGCCTAGAGCCCGTGCTCCGCAACCAGAGAAGTCACCACAATGAGAAGCCTGCGCACTGCAATGAAGAGTAGCCCCCGCTCACCGCAACTAGAGAAAGCCCGCGCACACGCGCACAGCACGGAAGACCCAACGCAGACCAAAAAAAAAAAAAAAAAAAAAAAAAATCATTAAATGCCAATGCTTCGAGGTCATTTAAAAAAAACCCAAAATTCAGTCATGGTCTCCTGTTTTCAAGCTAGATGCCTTCACGTTGCTTGCTGGTGAGACAGAAGTCCTATTTTATGATCCAGTAATACTGAACTGAATGCTATTTCTTCCCTGGATACCTCTGCTGAAATGACCTCATAAACATGCTTCAGGTGCGCCCCTGCTCCCATATGTGTATTTTAAGACTTGGTTTAGGCATCACCTCCTCCAGGAGGCCGTTTTTGATGTCCAGGTCAGGACAGGAAACTCTTCTCTGTGGTTCGACAGCACCCTGCACTTGCCACTCCTCACTGCTTAAGTGATCTGAACCCTCAATGCTTAAGGCAAACTCTTTGAGGGAAAGGATTATTTTATTTACTCCTCAATATAACTGTCTATACTCACAACTTCCACCCATCCTCACTTTAAAACCATTTTTATCACAGAACATTTGATATATATGTATAGGTTATGAAGTATAGTCATAAAATAAACACCCTAAACTTTCTACCCAGTCCCATTCTTTTTAACCCACATTTCCCCTAACCATTGCTGAAGCCTCTCTTCTGAAGATCCACGTTTCCAAATCCGACGGACCTCTCTCATCACCTTACTTGACTTCTAGGCAGCATTCTACTGTTGAACTCCACTCCCTCCTTAAAGTACTCTTTTCAGAATATTCTATAGAACCACATTTCCTGATTTTCCTCCTGCCCAACTGGCAACTTCTCTTTCTCTGGCTCCTGCTGTGCCTCCAGACTCCTAGCTCTGTGTCTCAGAGCTTAGGTCTCTTACCTCTTAACTCACTAGTTATCTCGTCTCATCCGAGGCTTTAAATACCATCCACACAATGACTCCCAATGCTCTCTCTCTACCCCTGACCTCTCCTTTGAGTCCCAGCTTTATACAGTCAGCCGTCCATTCTGGTCTCCATTTGGGTGTCTGACACGTTGCATTTGCTAAGTCCAGAACAGAACTCTGGAGTTTGCCCTTCAAACCTGCTAGCTTCATCTAGTTACTCAAGCCCCAAACCTAGGAGTTATTTTTGAACCCTCTCTTTTCTTTATATCCTATATCTAAACCATTAAGTCCTGTCAGCTCTACCTTCGAAATGTATTAGAATCCAACCACTTCTTACCCAGCTGCTGCTACCATTCCCCAGAATTACTTCTGTTGCTATTGTTGGTGCCTCATAGTCTACTCTCCACACAGCAGCTCAAGTGAGCTTTTAAAAAGGTAAATCAGACCACATCACTTCCCTAGTCAAAACCTTCTAAAGGTTTAGTGTCAATTAGAAAAAAGTAATCCTTACTATGGCCTACAAAGCCCTACATGATCCGGGTCTCGCTCCCTTGCCTACATCCCTGTACCACGTCCCATGTCATTTGCTTCACTCCAGACAGTCTGGCCTTCTTGCTAGTCTCAAGTATGCCAAGCTTGTTCCAGTCTCATGGCTTCTGACACCACTTGGAATGTTCTTCTCTCATTTAAAATTATACCATTCTTATTCCCTCCATCACTGTCTTCTCCTACTCTGCTTAATTTCAGAGTACCTATAACTACCTAAAATTATATATTTGTTTTCTTGTTGATGGTCCATTTCTCTCAAGAATATAAATTTGAGGGCAGACACTTTACCCATCTTGTTCACTGCTTTATTCCCAGGGCCTAGAATGATGATTGGCATATAGTAGGCTCAATAAATTGAATGAATGTATCTTTGTATCCCCAGGGCTTAGCAAAGTGCTTGGCACAAAACAAGAGGCAACAGCTCCAGTCCCTCCTACTGTAACCAGTCTTCCACCTTGCCACCAGAATCATCTAAGGGCACTCTAATACTCAGATCAGCAAACCCATTATGTGGTCCTAGATGGACTTGCCAAACTCAATTTGTACCACAGAAAATGTTGAGAAATTTCGATATGAAGCAAGAAATATAGTTGCAGGGACAAAATAATGGTGCATAAATAATCCTGTTTAGCCAATAGGTTGGAAGGAAAGCAGCAAAATGCTATCTTAGTTGGGGTTTTTCTCTGAATATGGACTGAAAATCCTGAAGCTAAGAGCTCAGCTGATAATTATGTGTCTACACTTGAAGCTTGTCTTGGCCTCAGCCATCCAAGCCACCGGGGTTAGAGGAACTTGTAATTTTGAGAGGAAAGTGTTTCATCAGGAATAAAATAACACAGCAAAGCTCATGGAGAAAATTTTTTTTGAGGACTGAATGATGACTTTCTTGTGGCTCAATCTTCAAAATGTCAAGGAAATCAAAGCCGGAGCACAGAAGTGGTTTAGGTTTTTTCAGGGAAGAGAAAAAACGACGAGAATGAAGCTGCTCACCTGGCTGCTAGACTTGCTGAGCATCATGTGTGCATTGACTACTTCCAGAATATGTGTGGTGAACTCATTCATATCCTCCAGGGGCATGATCTTAAAGGCTACCAGGCTTTTCTTGTTCTATCAAAATAAAGAGAGAAATGTGAACAAATAATGAGCACATTCAAGTCAATTTCAGGTCAAAACATTGTGGCTCCTTTCTTGGTTATAGTATTTTACTAACTGAGGAAAATGTGTTATATACTGAAAATTTTTAACTCAGAGTTAATCCAAAAACAGTCAATGAAATATAGTCAAAAGAACAAAACTAGCACAGAGATGTTCAATGACTTTCCCAAGGTTATACAACCAGAGTCCAGTCTCCAAATCCAGTGTCCGCCTTCTACACCTAATGAATGCCATAGATGGCAACTGTAGGCTGAGATCTTGTTCTTTCTCTACCTTTCTGTTTGTTTTATATTGAGGAAACCCATTATTTCCTTTTGAAGAAGAAAATAATGAATTAACTTCAATATAACTCCCATTAAACATAGAGACTTACTAAGTCTTAAGTATCCTAAACTTAGGCATGACCCCAGAAACTGCTTCATGCAGATACATTTTTTTTCACCCCGTACGCGGGCCTCTCCCGTTGCGGAGCACAGACTCCAGATGCGCAGGCCCAGTGGCCATGGCTCACAGGCCCAGCCGCTCCGCGGCACGTGGGATTCTCCCGAACCGAGGCACGAACCCGTGTCCCCTGAATCGGCAGGCGCCACGAGGCGCCGTGTCCCCTCAATCTCTGCGCCACCAGGCAAGCCCCATGCAGATACATTTTAACTGTCGTTTTTTTTCCTGACTTTACCTGAAAAGATCTCAGATGACCAGCCACTTTCACATATGTTTCTGGAGGAACCACAGTGTTTTCACTGCTGGCATCCTAACAGAAAAAATACAAACACACCACTTAGGTTTTAGTGATGCTGGTGAAAGCCTCTTCAAAATTTCTAAATTATGTACAGAAAGAGAAAGTTACAAAGTAAGAGCTAAAGGATCCTAATGTAGCACTACCTAGTTTGCCCTGCCTTTTAGAATTTAATTTTTAAAAAATAAAACCAGGAATTAGAATAAAAATATGCAAGTTCTATGTTATGCACATCAAAAAACAAGCAAACGATTATGGCACTCTCATTCAGTGTTCTTAGGCACACAACTTTCTGGTGGACATACTTATTGGCATAGCAACTGTACTTTTAGAAATTTAAGAAAATAAAGAACATGTATTAAGATTTAGCTTTAATATGGTCAACTAATCTATGACAAAGGAGACAAGGATATACAATGGAGGAAAGACAGTTGCTTCAATAAGCGGTGCTGGGAAAACTGGACAGCTACATGTAAAAGAATGAAATTAGAATACTCCCTAACACCATACACAAAAATAAACTGAAAATGGATTAAAGACCTAAATGTAAGGCCAGACACTATAAAACTCTTAGAGGAAAACATAGGAAGAACACTTTTTTTTTTTGGAAGAACACTTTTTGACATAAATCACAGCAAGTTCTTTTTTGATCGACCTCCTAGAGTAATGGAAATAAAAACAAAAATAAACAAATGGGACCTAATGAAACTTAAAAGCTTTTGCAAAGCAAAGGAAACTACAAACAAGACGAAAAGACAACCCTCAGAATGGGAGAAAATATTTGCAGACGAAAGATTAATCTCCAAAATATATAAACAGCTCATGCAGCTCAATATTAAAAAAAACAAACAACCCAATCCAAAAATGGGCAGAAGACCTAAATAGACATTTCTCCAAAGAAGACATACAGATGGCCAAGAAGCACATGAAAAGCTGCTCAACATCACTAATTATTAGAGAAATGCAAATCAAAACTACAATGAGGTATCACCTCACACCAGTTAGAATGGGTATCATCAGAAAATCTACAAACAACAAATGCTGGAGAGGGTGTGGAGAAAAGGGAACCCTCTTGCACTATTGGTGGGAATGTAAATGGATACAGCCACTATGGAGAACAGTACAGAGGTTCCTTCAAAACCTAAAAATAGAATTACCATATGACCCAGCAATCCCACCACTGGGCATATACCCAGAGAAAATCATAATTCAAAAAGACACATGCACCCCAGTGTTCATTGCAGCACTATTTATAAGAGCCAGGTCATAGAAGCAACCTAAATGCCCATAGATAGACGAATGGATGGGCTTCCCTGGTGGCACAGTGGTTAAGAATCTGCCTGCCAATGCAGGGGACACAGGTTCGATTCCTGGCCCAGGAAGATCCCACATGCTGCAGAGCAACTAAGCCCATGTACCACAACTACTGAGCCTGTGCTCTAGAGCCCGTGAGCCATAACTACTGAGCCCACATGCCACAGTTACTGAATCCCATGTGCCTAGAGCCCGTGCTCGCAACAAGAGAAGCCACGACGTGAGAAACCCGCGCATCACAACAAAGAGTAGCTCCCGCTCGCCGCAACTAGAGAAAGCCCGCGCACAGCAACAAAGACCTAACACAGCTAAATAAATAAATAAATTTTTAAAAATAATTAAAAAAAATAAAAAGGGTAAAAGGAATATATTTTCTTTAAGTCTATTTTCTGCATGTTTATACATATACTCATATATATGTTGCTTTGCAAAAATTGGGCCACACCATGCATACTACCTTTTTTTTTTTTTTTTTTTTTTTTTGTGGTACGCGGGCCTCTCACTGTTGTGGCCTCTCCCGCTGCGGAGCACAGGCTCAGTGGCCATGGCTCACGGGCCCAGCTCCTCCGCAGCATGTGGGAACTTCCCGGACTGGGGCACGAACCCGTGTCCCCTGCATCGGCAGGCGGACTCTCAACCACTGCGCCACCAGGGAAGCCCCATACTACCTTTAACATGCTCTCTTCCTCTCAACAATTTATGGTAAACAATTCTTTGTGACAATACATACATTTCTACATCATTTGCAGTATTTTAAAAAATATACCAGGATTTAATTAATAATATCCTACTGCTAACATTGAGATTCCTTTTAGTTTTCCATTATTATAAATAATGATGATCAACAATCTTACAACTGAATCTTTGCGTGTATCTTTAATTATTCCTGAATGCAAATTTCTGGCAGTGGAGTGGTCAACATTTCTGAGATGATTTTGATCATCGGCTGATTTTTGAGAAAGGTGATGCTCATAACATCAAGGTAGGGCGGTATCCACTTCCCCAGACAAACAGTGACAAATCACTCCATAAATTAAGCTCCTACTACTCTCAATAGAAGTGGACATTGCCATTCTCTTTTCTCCTCTGCCAATTTAATAAACTAAAAATGGTATCTTAATGTTAAGTAAACTTGCTTTTCTTATTGTTGTTGCAATTTGTATTTCATCTATTATGAATTACTTGTGCATTTCTTTGCCCGTTTTCCTAAGGTGTGGTTGCTTTTTCCTTTTTGCTTTGTAAGAACTTTCAATAATTGAAAATTTTAAATGTTCGTAATATTTTGCAAAAAATTTTCCCACTAATTTAAATAATATTTACTCAGGGCCCACTATGTAACTGGCACTGTTCTAGGTGCTAGGGATACAGTGCCAACATAAGAATCCTTGTTCTCACAGAGTTTACATTCTAGTGTGTCCTGTCACTTGCCCTTTAACTTCGTTTATAGTATTTTGGGAAGTTTAAAAGATTTAAAATTTTTTATGACATCAAATGTATTGGCCTTTAATGTTAGGGTTTCTGCCTTTGATGTCTTGCTTATGTTTTATTTTTATAATAAGATCCACCTTTAAAAAGTAAGACTAAAAAAGTTCAACATCTCCAAAGTCCCAGAGTAACCCCACCCTGATTCAAAACCAACTACTTACATCTGTGTCAACCCACTGGCGAACATCCATGGGTGCAGCCGTCATGTCATCTATTTTGTAAACAATGTTGGTTGCAGCCTTCTCTGCATTTCTGATTATCCCCACGATAGTGACCTAGACCAGAAGAAAAAAAAATTTGGTTTTCTTGGAAACCAAAGCAACACTTATGTATTTTCTTAAAAATATTTATTTATTTATTTATTTGGCTGCACAGGGTCTTAGCTGTGGCACGTGGTATCTTCACTGCAGCATGCGGGATCTTTAGTTGTGGCACATAGGCTCTTAGTTACGGCATGCAGGATCTAGTTCCCTGACCAGGGATTGAACTTGGGCCCCCTGCATTGTGAGCATGGAATCTTAACCACTGGACCACCAGGGAAGTCCCTATGTTTTTTTTTCATAAATTTATTTATTTTAGGCTGCATTGGGTCTTCATTGCTGCGCGCAGGCTTTCTCTAGTTGCAGTGAGTGGGGGCTACTTTTTGTTGCAGTGCGCGGGCTTCTCATTGCGGTGGCTTCTCTCGTTGCGGAGTATGGGCTCTAGGCGCACGGGCTTCAGCAGTTGTGGCTCGCGGGCTCTAGAGCACAGGCTCAGTAGTTGTGGCGCACAGGCTTAGCTGCTCCACAGCATGTGGGATCTTCTCAGACCAGGGCTTGAACCCGTGTCCCCTGCACTGAGGCGGATTCTTAACCACTGCGCCACCAGGGAAGTCCCCTATGTGTTTATTTATTTTTTTTTGTGGTAAGCAGGCCTCTCACTGTTGTAGCCTCTCCCGTTGCAGAGCACTGACTCCGGACGCGCAGGCTCAGTGGCCATGGCTCACGGGCCCAGCCGCTCCGCAGCATGTGGGATCTTCCCGGACCGGGGCACGAACCCGTGTCCCCTGCATCGGCAGGCGGACTCTCAACCACTGCGCCACCAGGGAGGCCCACCCCTATGTATTTTCACCCCTATGTATTTTGTTGAGATGTTAGTTTTATCTCATTCTTCATTCCTATGATTAAGTGACTCTTCCACAAATTATTTTCACTTACCTGTGAAATCTCAACATTTCCAATTCTGAACACTTCATCAACCAGAGTAGCAGAAAGCAGCTGAGATATGGTACAGGGTACAATATGCTGAGCTCGGGCTCTCTGAAAAAAAAGTATGCATACATCCAATTAAGAAAATAATAACTACTGTTCATTTAGCACCTGCTATGTGCCAAGCACTTTACATATATTATAACATTGAATCTTCAAAATGCACCTCATTATCCCTGCTTCACAGAGATGAAAACCAGGGTTATATAGCTAACAAATGCCACACTTTAGATTTCAAACCCAGGCTTGTCTGACTCCAAAGCTCCTGATGAATGGATAAGTTTGTGCAGTACTAGGGATCACCAAAATGAGTAGGCCAGAGTGCAAACAGCATAAGGAAGATGACCTGCTTCTGGAACAGACTTTTAAAGGAAACCCCACCTTTAGGAGCTGGCTTTTTATCACAGATGAGATGGTACTCAGAAGGGGTTTGAGAGATGGCCAGCAGAGACAGAACATTGGAGTTGTTCTAACTCTCATGATAAAATACAACAGAAAGTTAGAGGTACAGCTTTAGGATAGATGTTCTGACAATCAAATGTGAGTATGGGGAAAATGGGATAAGGGCTTGGCCACACTGGACATCTTAAAGGAAAGGGACAGGAGGTGATGGGCAGAAGAGGACACCCAAATCACATCCAGAAGCAGCCTAACACCAGCATAAATTCTTATTTTTGCCTACCACTGGGCAGAGGTTGTTTGGGGAACATAAAGATGAGTAGAATGGAATAGGATTTGCCTTCAACATACTCCTAACTTAGGGGAGGTAAAAATGTAAATAACGAGCCTGATCTTGATACACTATAGAATGAGATGCTCTATGTAGGATCTCGGAAATATTTTTGGCCATTTCAAGAGGGAGCATTTAGGCTGGACCTTGAAGCACAAGAATTTCGACAGTGAAAAAATAGTGGGTAGGGAATATGCATTATAGGCTGAGGGCAAACATGCACTCTCATAGACTCTTAGAGGGACCATGTACAAGATGGAAAAAGCATGGTGGATTAAAGATTACGGTTCTTCCTGTTGGAGATCAACAGGATGTAACCCAGTAACTGTTCCACATGTAAGACTGAACATAGCAGACTCTTGGTCTTCATGGATTTAGCAGTTGAAGCTTATCCCTGAAGGTCCATGATACTCGCAACATTTCACTTTGCTGAAGCCTAATTTTGAATGGTGAGTACTGCCAGGATGGTAGAAAGTAAGCCTAGCCAACTACCAGCACACATGTCACAACAGGCAGCAGCCAAGCTTGAGTGTAAAGATTATGGCTCTACCACTCAGGAGCAGTGTGTTCTTGGTCACATTTCTCTATTCATCTGTACCTCAGTTTCCTCATCTATAAAACTAGGAATAATAAAATCATTAAAAATCATTATGAAAATTAAATATATGGTGAAGTACCTAGAATAACTGGCACACTGTAAGCACTCAATAAACATTAGGAATTATTAGGTCAGCTATTGTTCCTCACTCTTTATAGCTGCAATAGCTTTTAACAAGGATATAAAGGAATCAACTGTTTTTCAATTTTACTTTATAGTATTTTATAAGTGAAGTTATATGCTATATTAGTATTTATATATTTAAAATTTGCTGAGGTCCCAGGATTTAGCTCTCATAGTCTACTATACAGTTTTCACCTATCACACCTGAGATTTTCATTGTATCTTCAGCATAAGAAAACTAAGAGCCACTGTGGTAACAGCAGCAAGAATATGGGCTTTGGAGCCAGAAAGTACTACAGACCTGTGTTCAAATCCCAGCTCCACAGCCCTGGACACACCACCACCTATTCTATAAAATGAGGATATCTACCTTTTGAGTTGTAAATGAAATATATAATGTATATGAAAATGCTAATCCCAAGCGCCACATGTAGTAGGTATTCAATAAATATTATTACTCCTCAGGGAAAAACGTTACAGATGGGTAATTATTGAGGTGTTAGTAAATACCTTCAAATTCATCTCAAATCACAGCAAGTTCTTGTTTTTTAATGAGCACCTATTATGTGCCAAGAACTGATCACAAAGAGTTTCCAGTTTGTTCCAAAGAGATTCACAGAGAGGGTGTCAGCACAAGTACTGATATGTTTAATTCTGAAAAAAATTCTTTTCTAGCTGACTATGAACCACTGGCTACTCTGACAGTACTATAAAAAACCCACCATTTTTAAAGGCAAAACATGGCATTAGAAATTTCACATGATTCAATCAAATATAACAGGTTTATAGTCAACAGGAAACATTTTAGATAGAGTGTTTATCTAATTTACTGTGGAAAAGGCACTAGATTTAAACATAAAAAGACCTGGGTTTGAAACTCCAGTTTATAACCATCATTGTTCTCTGAAAAGCAGTCTTAATACACAGCCCCAGGGAGGGATACTGAGATTAAGAATTCTAACAACCAGAATGAAGAAAAATAGTTAAGATAAAGGAGAAAAGATGAGAACCAATGATCTATCTTTTGTTTTTTCCTTTACAGCCTCAAGGAAGACAAAGTTAGAGGACTTGGAGTCCCCTCTGGTCTTCCTGGGAAAAAGAAAATTACAATAGACAGAAGTTGCTCATCAGATTTTGGATTTGTGCAGCATCAATGTGTGGACTGTCTAACTAGCTATGCAAGCTCAGGTGTCCCTTAATCTCCCTGAGCCTCTGTTGTGCAATGCAGTAAATAATAATTAACTCACAGGATTATATAAAATAATCATATGAAAAATATAAAGCAATGCCCAAATGTATGGGAATTATCAATGGATTTTTTTCCCACTGACACACCCTTGTGAATTACCAGTTTAGGTAAAAGCTTATCAATCTGGACATAAAACACAGAAGCTACTAATACTGAATCTTAACACCAAATCCTATATTTTTTAAAGGATGAAATCAACAGCAGCTATTAAATTGAAACTCATTTCTGAAAGAGTGAGTAACAAGCATTTGGACAGCTTTTTACAGATCACTTTCCTATACGTTACCTCATTTATCAATTCTCAGAACCACCCTGGGACATGAGTAGTACTAGTACTATTATCAGATGAGAAAAATCAAGGGCCACCAAAACCAGCAGTGGAAGCTGCTTCGCTAAACTCACACCACCAGTTAAAAGGCAAAGTTGATTCTGGACACCACGTACTCTGGCTCCAATGCTCAGGTTCTTTTTAATAATACTCTCTGGAACCATTTACTGAAAGCAACTCTGGGGCAGGTGTAATTATATATATATATATCATAATATTAAGTCTCACAACAACCTCGTAAGGTATCTATTATTAATCCCATTTAGTAGGTGCCAAACATATTTCCAAGAAGGTATCATTTGTCCAATGATACCCTGCAAGGAGTGTCAGAGCAATGGTGGATCATAGATCCACTAGACTTCAAAGACCATGTTCTTTCCACCGCATTAGAGCACCTCATTACATTTCATTTAAAAACGACTTCCAATACATGAAGAATGTAAACTAGGCTATACAAACAAGTTCACTTTTCCCACAAGGTTGATTTCATTAGTTCTATTGGTAAATTTCAAAATAAAGGCAAGGAAACAATGGATGCAAAATTAGGGGAATTTCATTTTTCAAAATTACAGCACTCAATTATAAGATTCAAAAAGATAATAATTGACAATTATCGTATCAGCTCAAGTTTAACACCCTTCCTTCATCGCATAAATTTTCTCTCACAGATGAGTCAGTAGCTTCCGGACAGTATAAGATAAAACGAAGTACGCTTTCAACCTACAGATTTCTTTTCGGCCTGGGAAGGTGTCGGTGATCCAAAGCCCCCAGGGGACTGTGTGTAGCTTCCGGTTCCCCCAAAAGAGGAACTGCTATAGCTTTCAAATCCACCTGGTTTTAAACAACAACGGTATTAATACCTGTTCCGCCCTCCAAGCCTCTGAAAAATCCACAGGACCCCCAGACTTCACCCTAGCCACTTCCAGCGTCTCCTTAACCTCCCCCCGACCCCGCACGCCCCCGCGGCCGGCCCCCGCCCCTCCCCCACCCCCGCCGCCACAGGCCTCTCCCACCCAGCCCCTTGCTAAATCCTTCTTGCGGGTCTCGTAATCCGCCCCACTCATCATTACTGGTCCACATCTTCGTCACGATTCCCTCAGGAAAGAGTTGCAGAAGGTTCCGGTCTGGTGGGTTCCCCTAACCGCCTCCGAGCCCTGAGGCGGCCGCTCCGCTATATCTACTTTTCGCAGGAGCCACAAACTCCTTCCCGCGAAAGACGGAGCCAGTCAGCAGCCAGAACTCTTCTCGCTTCAGCCAATCAGTGCTCACGAATCTTACGCCTTTTCCCGTCTTCTCCAGCCGCGCTCCCGAAAACGCGCACTCTGCTCCCGGGAGGGTAGGAAGCCTCTGCGACCATCGTTACTAAGGGCAAAAAAGACTGCGCAAGCGGAAGTAAGGCTGAGGGACGTTGTGATAGGACGGTGTCTCGAAAAAATAACCAATCAAGATGATATTTCCGCTCCTCTGGCCGTGTCACCCCCCGTGACACCTTACATCACTTCCTTTGTACGGCCTCCTCCTGTTCCCGCCAAATTCTTCCCAAGCGACGCCTTAATCTAAAGGGTTGTAGTAGAATTCCTGCTTCCGCATCTGGGCCTGGCGATCACGCAGCATTTGCGCACCCGGGGAAGTCAGTACTGGCTTCACGGCACCTCGTGGAGTTGCATGTTCTTTTTCTTAAAAAGCCAAGTTCAGTTCTTTTATTGCCACTTTCTCGTCCTGATTTTCCCCAGTGAGGCAATGAGAAACCTACACTGTCTTTCCCAGAATGGCAGAAGATCTGAGAATGACATCCCCCCAACCTGTTCCTCACCCCGCTCTAATCCAGTTTCGCATCCTCGGTTGCTTCAAGTATTCTTCATATAACACAGTTGTGTCCCTACTATAGAGAGTGGAACACGTCTGTCAGTTCTTTGCTCTAAATACTACTATACTGTTAGGACTCCTCCTCCCTCCCCCAATTAATTTATTAAAAAATATTTATTGGGCTTCCCTGGTGGCGCAGTGTTTGAGAGTCCGCCTGCCGATGCTGGGGACATGGGTTCGTGCCCCGGTCCGGGAAGATCCCACATGCCGCGGAGCGGCTAGGCCCGTGAGCCATGGCCGCTGAGCCTGCACGTCCGGAGCCTGTGCTCCGCCCACAACGGTAGAGACTGCAATGGTGAGAGGCCCAAGTACTGCAAAAAAAAAAGAAAACAAAAATTTATTGATGTCTCTTTTGTTCCCAGCTCAGTGCTGGCCACTAGGATTCAATGGTAAATAAGATAGACATGGTCCCGGGCTTTTGGGCCATTGTATTTCCTTTGCTAAAACTGCAGGCACTGTTTTTTTTTGTTTGTTTTTGGGTTTTTTTTTTTTTGGCTACGTTGGGTCTTTGTTGCTACTGCACGGGCTTTCTCTAGTTGCGGCAAGCAGGGGCTACTATTCGTTGTGGTGCTCGGGCTTCTCGCTGCGGTGGCTTCTCTTGCTACGGAGCACGGGCTCTAGGCGCGCAGGTTCAGTAACTCCACGACATCCGGGACCTTCCTGGACCAGGGATGGAACCCGTGTTCCCTGAATTGGTAGGCGGATTCTTAACCACTGCGCCACCAGGGCAGTCCCGCAGGCACTGTCTTAAATATTTTACATTAATTAACTCAGTCCTGTGAGGTAGGTAAATACTGCTGTTGTCCCCACTTTACAGATGAGAAAACTGAAGCTAAGTTGTGGGCGTCTATACTGAAGCCCAGGAAGTCTGATTCTATCAACCAGTGTAGTTAGTATACCTTCTTGAACATCCTAGACCTGGGGCACAAACTCACATGACAACTGGGCTCAGGCAGGAAAACTGTAAATATAGTGGATTGAATAATAGAGGGGAATTTTTTTTTAATTGAAGTATAGTTGACTCACATTGTGTTAGTTTCCGGTGTACAGCAAAGTGATTCAGATATATGTATGTTCTTTTTCCTTGTAAGTTGTTGTTTTTTTAAATTTTATTTTTTTATACAGCAGGTTCTTGTTAGTTATCCATTTTATACATATTAGTGTATACATGTCAATCCCCATCGCCCAATTCATCCCACCACCACCACCACCCCCCAGCCACTTTCCCCCCTTGGTGCCCATACGTTTGTTCTCTACATCTGTGTCTCAATTTCTGTCCTGCAAACCGGTTCATCTGTACCATTTTTCTAGGTTCCACATATACACGTTAATATATGATATTTGTTTTTCTCTTTCTGACTTTCTTCACTCTGTATGACAGTCTCTAGATCCATCACATCTCTACACATGACCCAATTTCGTTCCTTTTTATGGCTGAGTAATACTCCATTGTATATATGTACCACACCTTCTTTATCCACTCGTCTGTCAGTGGACATTTAGGTTGCTTCCATAACCTGGCTATTGTAAATAGTGCTGCAATGAATACTGGGGTGCATGTGTCTTTTTGAATTATGGTTTTCTCTGGGTATATGCCCAGTGGTGGGATTGCTGGGTCATATGGTAATTCTATTTTTAGGTTTTGAAGGAACCTCTGTACTGTTCTCCATAGTGGCTGTATCCATTTACATTCCCACCAACAGTTCAAGAGGGTTCCCTTTTCTCCACACCCTCCCCAGCATTTGTTGTTTGTAGATTTTCTGATGATGCCCATTCTAACTGGTGTGAGGTGATACCTCATGGTAGTTTTGATTTGCATTTTTCTAATAATTAGTGATGTTGAGCAGCTTTGCATGTTCTTCTTGGCCATCTGTATATCTTCTTTGGAGAAATGTCTATTTAGGTCTTCTGCCCATTTTTGGATTGGGCTGTTTGTTTTTTTAATATTGAGCTGCATGAGCT
This sequence comes from Stenella coeruleoalba, assembly GCF_951394435.1. Lineage (NCBI taxonomy): Eukaryota > Metazoa > Chordata > Mammalia > Artiodactyla > Delphinidae > Stenella > Stenella coeruleoalba. The sequence goes on from NC_137169.1 coordinate 21,620,780, forward strand.
GTTTATATATTTTTGAGATTAATCTTTCATTTGCAAATATTTTCTCCCATTCTGAGGGTTGTCTTTTCATCTTGTTTGTAGTTTCCTTTGCTTTGCAAAAGCTTTTAAGTTTCATTAGGTCCCATTTGTTTATTTTTGACTGGGGTCAGTCAGGAAAACTGTAAATATAGTGGATTGGATAATGGAGGGGAATTTTTAAAACTTTTTTCTCCACAGTAAGAAAAGCAACCACACAGGCATAATGGTAAATAGCAACTGACATGAAGAATATGGGGTCAGTGTTGCCAGGTCATCTTAAGTTTTTTTAGCAGGTACCAGAAGCCTGCATTTTTATGTAAACATTTCAGAATTTTGTTTATAAGTAAATTTAAAAATTAAAAGGAACTTCCCTGGTGGCGCAGTGGTTAAGAATCTGCCTGCCAATGCAGGGGACATGAGTTCGAGCCCTGGTCCAGGAAGATCCCACATGCTGCGGAGCAACTAAGCCCGTGCGCCACAACTACTGAGGCTGTGTGCCACAGCTACTGAAGCCCGTGCACCTAGAGCCCGTGCTCCACAACCAGAGAAGCCACTGCAATGAGAAGCCCGAGCACCACAATGAAGAGTAGCCCCGCTTGCTGCAACTAGAGGAAGCCCATGTGCAGCAACAAAGAAACAAAGCAGCCAAACAAACAAACAAACAAAAAATTAAAAATGCTATGTAGGCCAAAGAAAAGGTATCTGTGGGCCAGATGTTGCTTGTGTGCCGTTTCTTTCCTACGTAAATTCTGTTAGCGTCCAAATCATTGCTGAGAAATAAACAAGATACAGCCAAGAAGAAAAGTCATATCAAGATAACATTATTATATTAAGCCTAAGGTGATTGAAACTTTCATAGTCTGACAAGTAAGAGCATATTTATGATATGTAGGATTAAATGTTAGCAATTAAGAGTAATTGGGAAATTTAAGATGTGGGTTCACTTGGAGTAGTCAGCCTCATTTGCGGTTCAACTAGTTATAAATTCAGCTGAGAGGATCATACTTTTAAAAATAAATAAAATGAAATATGAATATCTTAAAATATAACAATGCAAAACGTCAAACTAAGGTTTTTGCAAATCTTTTCAAGAGCTTGATGATCTGATAAATTGAGCAGAGGGCTCAGTTTTCAATTAGCGCTAAAATGATTAGTATTTACCTTTTGTTTGGGGAGGGGCAGTGAATTCTCTCAAGGTTTAGTTTTATCAAGTTGAAGTCTTCCTGTCACATAGAAGGGATTTCTGAGAAGTCTTCCGTTTCCCTCTCCAGGTAGACTGTTATCAGGGAAACCCACAGCAAGACTGAGAAAAGGAGAAATCACCCTTTAAAAGCAATCTGGTGACACATCCATTAGGATGGCTACTATTTTAAAAATAGAAAACAAGTGTTGGTGAGGACATGGAGAAATTGGAAACTTTGTGCACTGTTAGTGGGAATGCAAAATAGTGCAGCCACTATGAAATACGGTATGGCAATTCCTCAAAAAATTGAAAATAGAATCATCATATGATCCAGCAGTTCCATTTCTGGGTATATACACCAAAGAACTGAAAGCAGGGACTCAGTTACTTGGACACCCATGTTCATAGCAGCGTTATTCACAAAAGCCAAAAGGTGGAAGCAAACCAAGTATCTATTGACAGATGAATCAATAAACAAAACGTATGGGACGTACAATGGAATATTATTCAGCTTTTAAAAAAGGAAAGAAATTCTGATACATGCTAAAATATGGGTGAACCTTGAAGACATTATTCTAAGTGAAATAAGCCAGTCACAAAGGACAAATATTGTATGATTCCACTTATATGAGGTACATAGAATAGTCAAATTCATAGGGACAGGAAGTAGAATAGTGGCTACCAGGGGCTGGAGAAAAGGAAGAATGGGGAGTTATCATTTAATGGGTATGGTTTCCACTCGGGAAGATTAAAAGTTTCCCTACTTCCCTGGTAGCAGAGTGGTTAAGAATCTGCCTGCCAACGCAGGGGACATGGGTTTGAGCCCTGGTCTGGGAAGATCCCACATGCTGCAGAGCAACTAAGCCTGTGCACCACAACTACTGAGCCTGCGCTCTAGAGCCTGTGAACCACAACTACTGAAGCCCATGGACCTAGAGCCCGTGCTCCGCAACAGAAGAAGCCACCACAATGAAAAGAATGCGCACCGCAAGGAAGAGTAGCCCCCGCTCGCCAAAAAGCCCACACGCAGCAACGAAGACCCAACGCAGCCAAAAATAAATAAATTAATTAAAAAAGAAAAGTTCGGGCAATAGATAGTGGTGATGGTTGCACAACAGGAATGTAGCTAATGCCACAGAACTGTACTTGAAAATGGTAAAAAGGTAAATTTTATGTCGTTTGTATTTTAACACAATTAAAATTTTTTTAAAATCCACCCTGGTATTCATTGAGTATATGCCACAGGCCAGAAACGTGCATTATCTCTGCTAAATTCTTCGTATGCATTATCTCCCAAAGTTTTTGACCTGCCATTTAAACCTCCAAGTTCATTTTGCCTCCACATTATAAATACACATATTTTAATCAGAATGTTCTCAACACTGATGAATTTTCATTTAGACTTAATTTCCTGTTCAATTTTTTGTACAGTGAGATTTAGCCATTTCTAATTTTTCCATTTTCAATTTTGCAGAAATCATTGTGAATCCATTCTTCCCTGGGCAAACTTTACAATGAGTGTTAAATTCATCATTCAAATTTGATTCATACCAAATTTTACTGGTTTTTCACATCTGCCACTATAGTTTCATGGGTGCTCATTTCTATCAAGTACAGTTTGATTCAGGGAATTTCTGGTAGTTTTCAATGTTCACAAGATGTGATTCTCCTTTTTTTTTTCCTAAGACAATTTTACTGGATGGAGTAGCTATTTTCAGTTTTATATTGTACTGATTATTTCCACCAGTAATAATCATTATGAATTGGATAATACTGATAGAATTCTTTTAATATCAAAGAGGTTTTTAGAAGTGGTGCAGAACACTATTTGTTTAATGCTCAATTTTTTAACTCTTATAGGTAATAATCCTTGAAATCAATCTTTTGGGTATTTAAACATTGTTTACAAACTTAAATATCCTTAAATTTTTTTTTTTTTCGGTACGCGGGCCTCTCACTGCTGTGGCCTCTCCCACTGCAGAGCACAGGCCCCGGATGTGCAGGCTCAGCGGCCATGGCCCACGGGCCCAGCCGCTCTGCGGCACGTGGGATCCTCCCGGACCGGGGCACGAACCCGCGCCCGCTGCATCGGCAGGCGGACTCCCAACCACTGCGCCACCAGGGAAGCCCATCCTTAAATTTTTAAACTGCAATTAAAGTGCTAGTATGGCTGGCTGATTCTTATGAATACTTCAAATATCTTAAAGAGCAGACAAAATACAAAAATGATAATTGTGAAGTTAATGAAGTTGAAGTTTCAGGGCTCTTTGCTTGCACAGCCTCTTCCAAAGCCCTTCTTTTGTTTAGATACCTCTTTAATATCTTACTTTGCATTCTTTTTCTTTTTCTTTCTTTCTTTCTTTTTTTTGCGTTACGCGGGCCTCTCACTGTTGTGGCCTCTCCCGTTGCGGAGCACAGGCTCCGGACGCACAGGCTCAGCAGCGATGGCTCACGGGCCTAGCCGCTCCGCGGCATGTGGGATCTTCCCGGACCGGGGCACGAACCCGTGTCCCCTGCATCGGCAGGCGGACTCTCAACCACTGCGCCACCAGGGAAGCCCTGCATTCTTTTTCTTAAATAGGGCTACACAAATTGTTTAAGCCTCAGGCCCAACAAAATCTGGTGCCTCCTTTCTCCTGCTTCCTTGGATCATTGCTTTATTTATTTTATCATCCTATGGTTTCTGTAGTATTATCCTTGGCTTTCAAACATTCAATCAGACTGAAAAGAAAAAGATATGTCATCTTAATCCAGTTGAGGTTATTGGATCTGGGTCTTCAATCAATTTATTCTTAGTCAGGTCTCATGACTTGCTTGTGTGGTCCAAGGGGACTGTCACCAGGCCACAGATGACTAAGCTGAGCTTCCTTTTTGTAATATCTGTTAGACTTTTAAAGTCATACCTTTCTCTTAGGTTTTCATTGTTTGCAACCAAATGTCTTTTCTCAAAATCATGGGCTTTCAGTCTCACTTGGGCAGCATTATATAAACTGCTGTCCTGTTGTTTTCTTTTAATTAGTTAATTAATAAATTTATATTTATTTATTTTTGGCTGCATTGGATCTTCGTTGCTGGGTGCAGGCTTTCTCTAGTTGTGGAGAACAGTGGCTACTCTTCATTGTGGTGCGTGGGCTTCTCATTGCGGTGGCTTCTCTAGTTGTGGAGCACAGGCTCTAGGTGCTCAGGCTTCAGTAGCTGTGGCATGCAGGCTCAGTAGTTGTGGCTCACGGGCTTATTTGCTCTGTGGCATGTGGGATCATTCCCGGACCAGGGCTCGAACCCGTGTCCCCTGCATTGGCAGGCGGATTCTTAACCACTGCGCCACCAGGGAAGTCCCCTGATGTCCTGTTTGATACATTGATGGGGACTTTTGCAAGTTTGAAAATTCATGTATTCTTATTGATATACTATTTTGTTATATTCATAGGGCCACCTGAAGGCTTCACTTCCTAGAAGAGGAGGAGTAGTCTTTGGTGTTAGCGGGACTCTAGGATGGTTGGCTAATTAGCTCTTGGAGCCCCTTCTTCTTGGTTATTGTTTGTGAGCAGTCCAGCCTGTCAGCCCATCTTGTTCTGCACACAATTCCCATTGTCTGGGACTATTTGACTTCTCACAGGTCTGTGAATTTCTTCTTTACCCAAGTGGGAACTGTACATATGTATACTTTATAAATAGGCATCTAATTAATAAAAGAAGCAAAGTGTCCATGTGTGTATACTTATGAAAATAAGTTAAACATATCCTGTACTAGTCACAGTCTTGTGTGTTTCAACTACCTTTTCATGTTCTTTTCCTGTGTGGACTGTTATCCTCATGGCCTTTCACAGATGCAACTTCTTCCAAAAACTGTGACAATAACAATAAGAAAATCGTTATCATATTATTATTAATGCTGCAGTTGTCACATCTTGGCCAGCAATGGGTTGGTTCCTTGGACCTATCAGCGCTAAGGAACCTCATGTTCCTTAAAGCCTTCTGGCTTTCTGGCAGCAGGAGCGCATCCCACCCCATCCAGCCTAAACTTTTTCCCTAGACACGGCCTCAGTGCTCCTCCTTTGAATGGAGAACGGTACAGGGGGCCGCTGCTGTTAGAGCCCTCTTAGTAGTCACTCAGGAAGGGAAACATTTATCTTTTAAGGTTAGGAGTTTACATGTATTTTTCCAGTTTAACATAGCATGTTGCTATACCTTACATTTGTTAAGCTGACAGATAAATTGTGGATAGTTTTTTTAATGTCTTGGAGGAAAGGGCATTAGATTGGCAAAGACATAGGATCTGGGTGTGTCTCTGGATTGGGAGGGCAGGATCTAATGCCCTGCTTTATTCACTTCATCTTCACAACAACCAAATGAGGTAAGCACTATCATCATCCCCATTTTACATATGAGGAAACTGAGCTTCCCAACCTTTTTTAAAATTATATGCGCATGTAGAAAATAGTGCTTGTTGGCACACTGGACTAAACACATGAGGCTGGCAGGGGCCAGAGGTGCAGGGGCTAAAGGGGCACTCATCCCAATTTGCCCAGGACTTTCCCATTTTTAAAACTAAAGGTCGGAAAAAAAAAAAAAACTAAACTAAAGGTCGGGACTTCGCTGGTGGCCCAGTGGTTAAGAATCTACCTGCAATGCAGGGGGCACAGGTTCAAGCCCTAGTCCGGGAACATCCCACATACCACGGAGCAACTAAGCCTGTGCGCCACAACTACTGAGCCTGCTCTCTAGAGCCGGCGAGCCACAACTACTGAAGCCCGTGTGCCATAAGTACTGAAGCCTGCACGCCTAGAGCCTGTGCTCCGCAACAAGAGAAGCCACCGCAATGAGAAGCCCATGCACTGCAACAAAGAGTAAGCCCTGCTCAACACAACTAGAGAAAGCCTGCGCACGGCAACGGAAGACCCAGTGCAGCCAAAAAATAAACAAACAAACAAACAAATAAATAAATGAAATTAATCTATTAAAAAAAGAAAAAGAAAAAAAGAATTAAAAAAAAAAAAGAATCCTCTTGTCGGTGCAGGGGACATGGGTTTGAGCCCTGGCCTGGGAAGATCCCACGTGCCATGGAGCAACTAAGCCTGTGCGCCACTACTACTGAGCTTGTGCTCTAGAGCCCATGAGCCGCAACCACTGAGCCCACAGGCCACAACTACTGAAGCCCGTGCACCTAGAGCCCGTGCTCTGCAACAAGAGAAGCTACCGCAATGAGAAGCCTGCGCACCACAACAGAGTAACCCCCGCTCGCTGCAACTAGAGAAAGCCCCGGTGCAGCAACAAAGACCCAACACAGCCAAAAATAAACTAAAAAAAAAAAGACACACACTCAAAAAAACTAAAGGTCTCTTGTCCTGGAAATCCCTCCAGTCCCATTCAAACCAAGATGGTTAATCACCCTTCAGAGGTGTTTGGTTAGCATCTCCAGCTGCACTAAGCCCAGCCTGCCTGGCTGACCTATGGATGACTATCTCCTTGCTCCTGTGAACTTTTAGTGATGCACTGGTGTGCCTGGACATTCCATGTGAGACTCAATAATCAGCCTGAGGTCCCAGGGCTAGCAAAAAGACCAACTGGATTGAATGCAGCTCTATGTGACTCCTGAGCCCAACTCTTTTTTAAAAATAATTAATTAATTAATTAATTAATTAATGGCTGCATTAGGTCTTCTTTGCTGCACGCGGGCTTTCTTTGGTTGCGTTGAGGGCTACTCTTCGTTGTGGTGCACGGGCTTCTCATTGTGGTAGGTTCTCTTGTTGCGGAGCACAGGATCTAGGCACGCAGACTTCAGTAGTTGCAGCACGCGGGCTCAGTAGTTGTGGCTCATGGGCTCTAGAGCACAGGCTCAGTAGTTGTGGTGCTTGGGCTTAGTTGCTCCGCGGCTTGTGGGATCTCCCAGACCAGGGTTCAAACCCGAGTCCCCTGCATTGGCAGGCAGATTCTTAACCACTGCGCCACCAGGGAAGCCCCCTGAGCCCAACTCTTAATCATGATGTTTTTTTTCCTGTACCTCCTTTTTGTCCATCCCCTCACCCTTGTCAGCTCTTCTTTACCTTCAAATGCTTAGTACTTTGATGCTGTTGTCACATTAAACAAACAGAGGTGAAAGGGGCTTATTCTTATTTTTCTCAAACATATTTGCAATTTTAAGGAGTGCCCAGGGTTCACTGCCGCACTATTTACAATAGCCAAGACATGGAAGCACCCTAAATGTCCATCAACAGACGAATGGATATAGAAGATGTGGTAGTATATGCAATGGAATATTACTCAGACATAGAACAGAATGAAATAATGCCATTTGCAGCAACATGGATGGACCTAGAGATTATCATACTAAGTGAAGTAAGTCAGAAAGAGAAAGACAAGTATCATATGATACCCCTTATATATGGAATCTAAAAAAAAAAGATACAAATGAACTTATTTATAGAACACAACCAGACTCACATACATAGAAAACAAACTTATGGTTACCAAAGGGGAAAAGGCAGGGAAGGGATAAATTAGGAGTTTGCGATGAACATATATACAGTTCTATATATAAAATAGATAATCAACAAGGACCTACTGTATAGCACAGGGAACTATACTCAGTATTTTGTAATAAGCTATAAGGGGAAGAAATCTGAATAAGAATATATATATGTATATGTATATGTATAACTGAATCACTGTGCTGTACACCTGAAACGAATACAACATTGTAAGTCAACTGTACTTCAGTTTAAAAAAAGACATTTAAGAAGACCTAAATACGTAAAGAAATAAAACAACTTCATGGGCAGAAAAATTCAATATCATAAAAATATCAAGTTGAGAAGAATTGGCCTGTAGATTCTATGCAATTCTAATAGAGATTCTCAACAAGGTTAAAAAAAAAAAAAAAAAAGGGTGCCCTGGAAGAGGATACGTGCCCAGGAGGACTGATAGAACAGAGATACCTACAAAAGGGTGACAGTGCCTGGTCTGGATGCCTTTTATGAACTTTGGACTTTTCCCCACAGTCATGGGGAGCCACTGAAGGTTTTGAAGCAGAGCAATTACATGATCTTGCTGGTAGACTGAGGGACTGACAGACAGATTGAGGGACTGCCCAAGACTGGAGACAGGGTGATCTGTTAGGAGGCTGGAGAAGCAACCAAGGTAGTAATGATGTGGGCCTGAATCAAGGCAGAGGGAGTGAGAAAGAGAGGGACAGATAAAACAGAAGTCATAGGAAAGGGGAAGGTTTAAAATGTCTTTAATTTATTAATTTTTTATTCATCCAATCAGTCTTATTTAGTCCACTATTTATTTATTCAACAAATATATTTTTAGTGCCTATTAAGTGCCAAGAGCTATGCTTCCCCTGAACTGACTCTAGTTTTTTTTTTGCGGTACGCGGGCCTCTCACCGTTGTGGCCTCTCCCGCTGCGGAGCACAGACAGGCTCCGGACGCGCAGGCTCAGCGGCCATGGCTCACGGGCCTAGCCGCCCCGCGGCATGTGGGATCTTCCCGGACCGGGGCACGAACCTGTGTCCCCTGCATCGGCAGGTGGACTCTCAACCACTGTGCCACCAGGGAAGCCCCTTGACTCTAGTTTTGAAGCTGGGTCACAATGAGAAATAGATCAGGAACTCAAGAGCAGAAGCAGGCTTCTTCAGTTCATATTTGGCCATGTGAGTTTGTCAGTTGTGGCCAACTTCAGAATTTCTCTCTGGGACCTTTAAGGATCAACCATTACAAAAAAACCCAGCTTAGAGAAGACACAAATTATATAGTATAATTTGAGGCCCCTCAGGTTTCCTCGTTAGATATTCATTCTTTTGGATCAGTCACTGCAGCTGCAAAGGGAAAATTCAATTAATTATTTTATGATCTTTTCACTTCCCTGCTCCAAAATCTTCAGTGGTTCCCCATGACCTATAGGATAATGTTCAAGGTCCTTGGAATGGAATCCTAACTGGGCACCATCACAGTTATAGTTTTAGGTTTATCTGTATGAATCTTACTGAAGCCTATTTGTCTCACAAAACTATAAATTAGTTTTGTTCATCATTGTATCGCCAGCACCTGGCACTGTTCTTGACCTTCTTGGACTAAGCCCTCTGTAGACTTGGACCCCAGGCCAACCACAGCTTCCCAGGAGCTCGGAGGCCAGGAATGGACAAAGGTCCTGGGCACTGAAGGACTGACCCCCTCATTCCCATCAGGGTATTTGTTTTATCTGCATCACTGAGGTTATAGAACTAAAAGGCTACAGCAAAAACGTGAAGAATGCTTGCCTTTATCAGCTTTCATACCACATGTTTTTCTCCTAAGAGTGATGTGTATTTTCTGGAGATGACAGTTGCCAAGAATCAAATAAGTGCTTTGGGGCAATTTGAAGAAAAGCGGCTGTTTTGTACTTAAGAAGGAATGGTCCCAACCCTTCGGATTTCTCTGCCTCACTTACCTTTTCCAGCAAACGCAGGTCCAGCAGGCCAGGCTGAACCCAGGGAGAAGCCATTATCATTTAGGTAACCGGCTCCTGGCAGAGGGCTGAGTAGGGCCTGAAATACTCCCTGGCTCCACTCTGAGCCCTGCTGGGGTCCCTTTTTCTTTCTTTCTTTTCTGGCCACACCGCACAGCTTGTGGGATCCCAGTTCCCCGACCAGGGAACAAACCCGGGGCCCCTGCAATGGAAGCATGGAGTCCTAACCACTGGACCGCCAGGGAATTCCCGGGGTACCTTTTTCTATTCGTGAAAAGTTACCTTGTGGGTTAGTGGTGGTGACAGTGACCAAAAAGCTGTGGTATTTAAAAGAAGTCCCTGCATCCAGCCTAAAGCTGAGTAAGACTCTAGCACCCCTCAGAGGGGTTTATAGGAGCACCTAGGCTCTCTCAGAGGTCTCCCCCTTGCTCCAATTTCAAGCCTAGTCATTGCCAGCTCCCTGCTCAGCCCTCAGGGAACTGCCTGCCCTAGACTCCTTGCCTGCCCTCCTTCCCTACGGGTCCCACGGGTTACCTTCTAAGCTAACCTCGATGTGCCCTAGATACTGTCGAGCAGGTATGAATCAGGCCATAAGCTAAGAAAAGCACACTGACTTATTTTCATTAAATCAAAAGCAGTTGGTCCCTGAGCCCTCTCCTCTCTGCACTGGCAGAAAATTCATCTTGGTGGTTATTTTGATGCCCTCCTCCTCCTTGGGGTGACCCAGGGCCTGAACACAGATGGCGCTGTAGTCTTTTTCTTTTTAAATTGAAGTATAGTTGATTTACAATACTGTGTTAGTTTCACAAGTACCACATAGTGATTTGATTTTTTTTTTGCAGATTATATTCCATTATAAGTTATTATAAGATATCGGGTATAATTCTCTATGCTAAACAGTAAATCCTCGTTGTTTATCTATTTTATGTATAGTAGTTTGTATCTGTTAATCCCATAATTCCTAATTTGTCCCTCTCTCCCCCTCCCCCCTTTGGTAACCATAAGTGTGTTTTCTATGTCTATGAGTCTGTTTCTGTTTTGCATATAGATTCATTTGTATTGTTTTTTAGATTCCACATATAAGTGATATCATATAGTATTTGTCTTTTTCTGTCTGACTTATTTCACTAAGCATAATATTCTCTAGGTCTATCCATGTTGCTGCAAATGGCAATATTTCATTCTTCTTTATGGCTAATATTCCATTGTAATAGTCCATATATACACCACATCTTCTCAAGCCAGTTGTCTGTTCATGGGCACTTGGGTTGCTTCCATGTCTCGGCTATTGTAAATAGTGCTGCTATGAACATTGGGGTGCATGTATCTTTTCAAATTAGAGTTTTTGTTTTTTCCAGATATATACCTAGGAGTGGAATTGCTGGATCATACTGTAGTTCTAAGTTTAGTTTTTTAAGAAACCTCCACACTGTTTTCCATAGTGGCTGCACTAATTTACATTCCTATCAACAGTATAGGAGGGTTCCCTTTTCCCCACATCCTTTCCAGCATTTATTTTTTATTTTTATTTATTTATTTTTGTCTTCATTGCGTAGGGTCTTCATTGCTGCGTGCAGGCTTTTCTCTAGTTACAGCGAGCAGGGGCTACTCTTCCTTGTGGTGTGCGGGCTTCTCATTGTGGTGGCTTCTCTTGTTGCGGAGCATGGACTCTAGGCTCGCGGACTTCAGTAGTTGTGGCACGAGGGCTCAGTAGTTGTGGTGCACACGCTTAGTTGCTCCGCGGCATGTGGGATCTTCCCAGACCAGGGCTCGAACCCGTGCCCCTGCATTGGCAGGTGGATTCTTAACCACTGCGCCACCAGGGAAGTCCCTATTTGTAGATTTTTTTGTTGATAGCCATTCTGACCAGTGTGAGATGATACCTCATTGAGCTTTAGATTTGCATTTCTCTGATAATTAGTGATGTTGAGCATCTTCTCATGTGCCTTTAGCCACCTGTGTGTCTTCTTGGAGCTTTAGACTTTAGTTGTCCATGGATCCTGCTGATATAGTCAGCGACTAGCCTTGTACGGTTCTGAGGGGCCAGAGGTTCTGCTGTGACTCTGACCCCAGGGCTTTGCCAGGCTGGGAGCCTTGTTGATTAGTTTGTGTAATGTCCTTCTTTTTTGCTGAATGTAAGCTCCATGAGAGCAGAGGCTTTGTTTTTCTCACCTCTGTGTCCCTAAGGCCTAGAAGCTAATAGAGTTTGGATATATATTGAACCCAAGTGAGTATCTCAGACTTCATGTCTGAAGACCGGCTTCCTCCTGGACACCTTGACACTTTTGGAACCCAGCAACTTCCCTCTGCTTCAATGGTTGGGCCAGTCTCCCTTCTCTTGTAGGTTCTTCCCTTCCCCTTTCTAGAGGACAAAATCTGGAGGTGGCTGTCTTCAAGAAGCTGTGGCCTTCTACCTGGCCACAGCCTCCCCCAAGGGAGGGGATCCTTACTACCTGCTTAGATCAGGTTTTCAGAAAAGATACAGGGAGAACATAAATTAACACAACAACTCCCCTGCTACACTCTATTAATTCCACTGTACTACGAGTTACTCACTCCCTCATGTAGACCCTCATTGCTTTTCTCTAGGACTTCTCTGCCTCAGCCTCCTTGCTGGTCACCCAGAACAACCACCTTCTACAGAGCCAGTGCGTCTTTCTAAGATGCTAATTTGGTTGCGTCTCTCCCCTAGTTAAGACTCTTCCATGGCTCCCCACAGCTCTCAGCTCAAACCACTGAGCACGGCTTGGCTCCTGCTTGCTGCCCCTGTTCAGGACCCCAAGCCCCAATATCACCCAACACAGCTCCCTGGGATGTTCCAGCATCTCTTAGCAGGAGTTGTTTCTTCTTCCTGGAATACCCTCTTCCCCATTTTCTCCTTCTTCTGGCTAACTCTTACTTGTACAGGCAGGCCTCCTGTTTTGAAAATTTTTATTTTATATTGGAGTATAGTTGATTAACAATGATGTGTTAGTCACAGTTTTACAGCAAAGTGATTCAGTTATACCCATACAAGTATCCATTCTTTTTCAAATTCTTTTCCCATTTAGGTTATTACAGAATGTTGAGCTGAGTTTCCTGTGCTATACCATAGGTTCTTGTCTGTTATCTATATTAAATGTAGTAGTGTGTACATGTCAATCCCAAACTCCCAATCTATAGCTCTCCCTACGCCCTTTCCCCCTAGTAACCATAAATTTGTTCTCTAACTCTGTGAGTGTTTCTGTTTTGTAAATAAGTTCATCTGTATCATTTTTTTAGATTCTGCATATAAGTGATATCACATGATAATCTGTCTTTGTATGATAATCTCCAGGTCCATTCATATTGCTGCAAATGGCATTATTTCATTCTTTTTAATGGCTAAGTAATATTCCATTGTATATATGTACCACATCTTTATCCATTCCTCTGTTGATGAACCTTTAGGTTGCTTCCATGTCTTGCTTATTGTAAACAGTGCTGCAGTGAACACTGGGGTACATGTATCCTTTTGAACCACTGTTTTCTCCGGATATATACCCAGGAGTGGATTGCTGAATCATATGGTAGCTCTATTCTTAGTTCTTTAAGGAACCTCCATATTGTTCTCCAATAGTGGCTGTATCAACTTACATTCTCACCAACAGTGCAGGAGGGTTCTCTCCTCTCCACACCCTCTCCAGCATTTACTGTTTGTAAACTTTTTGATGATGGCCATTCTGACAGGTGTGAGGTGATATCTCATTGTAGTTTTGATTTGCATTTCTCTAATACTTAGTGATGTTGAGCATCTTTTCATGTGCCTCTTGGCCATCTGTATGTCTTCTTTGGAGAAATGCAAGCAGACTTCATTTTCTTGTGCTTCACTTTATTGAACTTTGTAGATGATGAGTTTTTTACAAGTTGGTGTTTGGCAGCCCTGCATCAAGCTAGTCTGTTGGTGCTATTTGTCCAACAGCATTTGTCAGTTCATGTCTCTGTGTCATATTTCAATAATTTTCACAATATTTCAAACATTTACATTATCATTATATTTGTTACAGTGATCTGTGATAATAAGTGATCTTTGATGATGTTACTATTGTAATTGTTTTGGGGTGGCATGAAACGTGCCCCTGTAAGTCAGAGAACTTAATCCATAAATGTTGTGTGTGTTCTGACTGCTCCACTGACCAGCTGTTTCCCCATCTCTTTCCCTCTCCTTTAGCCTCCCTATTCTCTGAGACACAACAATATTGAAATCGGGCCAATTAATAACCCTACAATGGCCTCTAAGTATTCAAGTGAAAGGAAGAGTCAATTGATGAGACAAAGTTTATTGTCTTATTTTAAGAAATTGCCACAGGGACTTCCCTGGTGGCGCAGTGGTTAAGAATCCACCTGCCAATGCAGGCGACACGGGTTCAAGCCCTGGTCCAGGAAGATCCCACATGCCACGGAGCAATTAAGTCCGTGTGCCACAGCTACTGAGCCCACGTGCCACGACTACTGAAGCCTGTGCGCCTAGAGCCCGTGCTCCGCAACAAGAGAGGCCACCGCAATAAGTCCGCGCAGGGCAACGAAGAGTAGTCCCCACTCGCCGCAACTAGAGAAAGTCTGCATGCAGCAATGAAGACCCAACACAGCCAACAATAAATAAATAAATAAATAAATAAAAAGAAATGTCCACAGTCACCCAAGCCTTCAGCATCCACCACCCTGATCAGTCAGCAGCCATCAACATGGAGGCAAGATCCTCCTCCAGCAAAGAGATTATGACTCACTGAAGGCTCAGATGATGGTTAGCATTTTTTAGCAATAAAATATTTTTAAATTAAGGCATGTACATTTTTTAAACATAATGCTATTGCACACTTAATAGACTACAATATAGTGTAAACATAACTTTTACATGCACTGGGAAACCAAAAAATTCATGTGACTTGGTTTATTTATTTTTTATTTATTTACTTTTTAATAAATTTATTTATTTATTTATTTATTTTTGGCTGCGTTAGGTCTTTGTTGCTGCGCGTGGGCTTTCTCTAGTTGCGGCGAGCAGGGGCTTCCCTTCGTTGCGGTGCACGGGCTTCTCATTGTGGTGGCTTCTTTTGTTGCGGAGCACTGGCTCTAGGCACGTGGGCTTCAGTAGTTGCGGCGTGTGGACTCAGTAGTTGTGGCTTGAGGGCTCTAGAGCTCAGGCTCAGTAGTTGTGGCGCACGGGCTTAGTTGTTCCACGGCATGTGAGATCTTCCCAGGCCAGGGCTCGAACCCGTGCCCCCTGCATTGGCAGGTGGATCCTTAACCACTGCGCCACCAAGGAAGTCCGTGACTTGCTTTCTTTGATATTCACTTTATCGTGGTGGTCTGAAACTGAACCTGCGATATCTCTGAGGTATACCTGTATGTTAAGATTAAGCTGGTGGAACAAGCATACAATTACGTGCCTTGCGATGCAATGCAGCAGGAAGGACACAAGGCCACATGAGACGTCATCTTGCCAAAAAAAATCAATGTCATCAAACATGACATCTAAATGTCATCAAACCTCTAGATCTAACTACCAGTTTATAGGAAATATGGGGGACAGAAGAATAACTTAAATGATACCATGAAGAAACAATCAGCCCAATACTCCAGAATGTGGGAGATTTCATAGGACAGATGACCTGGTTCCACTGACAAAGAACAAGCAAAAGTGGGGGAGGGAGAGAGGCCTAACATTAAAGAGAGACTTAAGAGACACATCAACCGCATGCAATGTGTGGACCTGGTTTGGATCCTGATTTGAACAAACCAGTTGTAAAAAAAGTACTATGAGACAATCAGGGAAGTTTAAACATTGACCAAGTATCTACCTGGTGGTAGTAAGGAATTACTATTGAGATAGGCTGGGACCTGGGACCCTCTATGGGAGTGCTTTCACTTGCACCTGGGCAAATGTCTCCTTGAGCAACAGAAGACAAAGAACCTATAAGGGGCTAAAAATAACTGCGAACATGAGCAGTTGGGACAATTATGAAGAATAAGATACAAAAAGGCCACAAACCAACTGCCACTTCTGAGGTGCTGGGAGCAAAAGCAGGGTACTATGCATGATCCCCACACACAGCACTACCAAGGGATGGGCAGACCATCTAAGTCACCCCTTCAGCCCAACCCACTGATCCGCCCCTACCCTCATCGCATTTAAAGAGCCAGCCCTCCTCCTTGGAGCGCAAGCAAGGGCACCTGTTTCTTGTTTTCCTCCCTCGCTGCAGCACGAGCCCCAGTAAAGCCTTGCCTGAATTTCTTATCTGGTCTCTTATGAATTTCTGTTGATTGAAGAGTCCAGGGATCCCAGGTTGGCAACATTATTATTTTTTTAGATCTGCTATGGTATTATCATTGGGTTAGCAAAAGAGAATCCTTATCTTTTAGAGATATATACTAAAGTGTTTATGGGCAAAATGATATGATCTCTGGACTTGACTTTAAAATAATCCATCGGGGTTGGGGTGGGGGTACAGTAGAAGTAAGATTGGCCGTGAGTTCATAACTGCTGTTGCTGGAGGATGGGTACTGGGGTTTCCTTACACTATTCTCTCTACTTTTATTTATGTTTGTCAATTTCCATAATGAAAGAAGAGATGAAGTCTGCGTCACCTCCTCCCAGAAAGCCCTCTCACTTTCCTCAGAGGGTTAGATCCCTCCTCTGGGCTTGTCAAGCCACCTAACACAATGAACGGCAGTCCAGTGGCTTACTTCTCCCTCTTGAGGGCAGGGTGGCCTGGGGTCCCCTCTATCTCCATGGGACATGGTTTCCGGCATAAATGAGCAGATGACTCTTAGTCTTGATTCATTTGTGGTCAAGCATCTCAATCTCCAACAAGCAGTTATGTTCCTTTGGTGGCAGAGGCCTGACATTTTATACGGTATGTTTGTTCTGCTGGGGTGGGCAACATGAAAGCTTCAAAAGTAGTTATTTGCCTGTCATTGACTGGGGTTGAGTGAGTCTCTTGGAGAATCCAGTTGCTGGCTGTACCAACATTCTTTGAGGAACTGGCAGGACTGGTGCTGCTTCCTACTTGAGAGTCCAAAGTCCTGGCAGGTACAGCTCTTTGGGCAAACCCTGCTCACACCCTGCCGGGCAAAGGAAGAAAAGCCAGAGGAGACAAAGTCCTCCAGTGTCTGGGACACTCAGCAACAGGACAGGAATTCTGCTCTGGCACGTGGCCACCAACACCTAGTTGGGAAGCCTGTGGCTTGAACACTTGCTCCGGGAGAACCCAATGGCTCCCATGAGACGAGTCCCCAGGATGAGGCTGCCCGAGCTGCTGATTTTCCTGGCCCACTGGGGAGTCACCAAGGCTGGACAAGGTAGGCACTGAGAATGCCTGTGATCTCTCTGTTTGGTACTATGAACTCAGGGTCTAGGGCTGCTGGAAACTGTTCACAGAAAGCTGAAAATGCTGATAAAACTAGCAAGGCAGGGAGCTAGGCTGGGGAGACTGGGTGAGAGAGTTAGTGGGTGGTGGAGGTGCTGTTTGAGCCTGAGATTTTAAGTGGGGGTGACAACTGGCCACAGGAGGGACATTGACATTGTTCAGAGGTGTGGGTACGTAAGAGCTAGCCAGCTGGTAGAGGTAGAAGGCGGCAGGAAGGTTCAAGAATTCATTCAAAAAATATTGGTTGAGTAGCTCTCAAATCTAGTATTTTATTCAAACTCTGTTGAGGCATTTTACTAACCTCATTCCCTTTTTTTAAAAAAAAAAAATTTATTTATTTATTTATGCTGGGTCTTAGTTGTGGCATGTGAACTCTTAGTTGCAGCATGCATGTGGGATCTAGTTCTCTGACCAGGGGTCGAACCCCAGGCCCCCTGCATTGGGAGTGCAGAGTCTTAACCACTGCACCACCAGGGAAGTCCCCTCATTCCCTTTTTGACCTGTAAAACACTTTAGAATTTCCTAACAGAGTTTACTCTTGTTTAGAAATTTGCAAGGGCTTCTTTTCTGCAAATGCCACCGGCAGATTATAATTTTGGCAACAATGTAGGTCTTAATACCACCAGACTTTGACCTACATCATTCATGGTATAAACTTTACCCTTGCAAGATAACTCCTATCTCTCTCTTAAAACAAAATCAGTTAGCCAGACTCATCAAGAAAAAAAAGGAGAAGACTCAAATCAATAGAATTAGAAATGAAAAAGGAGAAGTAACAACTGACACTGCAGAAATACAAAGGATCATGAGAGATTACTACAAGCAACTATATGTCAATAAAATGGACAACCTGGAAAAAATGGACAAATTCTTAGAAAAACACAACCTTCCAAGACTGAACCAGGAAGAAATAGAAAATATTAAAAGACCAATCACAAGCACTGAAATTGAAACTGTGATTAAAAATCTTCCAATAAACAAAAGCCCAGGACCAGATGGCTTCACAGGCGAGTTCTATCAAACATTTAGAGAAGAGCTAACACCTATCCTTCTCAAACTCTTCCAAAATATAGCAGAGGGAGAAACACTCCCAAACTCATTCTATGAGGCCACCATCACCCTGATACCAAAAACAGACAAAGATGCCACACAAAAAAGAAAACTACAGGGCAGTATCACTGATGAACATAGATGCAAAAATCCTCAACAAAATACTAGCAAACAGAATCCAACAGCACATTAAAAGGATCATACACCATGATCAAGTGGGATTTATCCCAGGGATGCAAGGATTCTTCACTATACGCAAAATGATCAATGTGTTAAACCATATTAACAAACTGAAGGAGAAAAATCATATGATCATCTGAATAGATGCAGAAAAAGCTTTCGACAAAATTCAACACCTATTTATGATAAAAACCCTCCAGAAGGGAGGATAGAGGGAACTTACCTCAATATAATAAAGGTCATATATGACAAACCCACATCCAACATCCTTCTCAATGGTGAAAAACTGAAAGCATTTCCTCTAAAATCAGGAACAAGACAAGGTTGCCCACTCTCACCACTATTATTCAACATAGTTTGGAATTTTTAGCCACAGCAATCAGAGAAGAAAAAGAAATAAAAGGAATCCAAATCAGAAAAGAAGAAGTAAAACTGTCACTATTTGCAGATGACATGATACTATACATAGAGAATCCTAAATATGCTACAAGAAAACTATTAGAGCTAATCAATGAATGTGGTAAAGTAGCAGGATACAAAATTAATGCACAATCTCTTGCATTCCTATATACTAATGATGAAAAATCTGAAAGAGAAATTAAGGAAACACTCCCATTTACCATTGCAACAATAAGAATAAAATACCTAGGAATAAACTTACTCAAGGAGACAAAAGACCTGTATGCAGAAAACTATAAGATACTGATGAAAGAAATTAAAGATGATACAAACAGATGGAGAGATATACCATGTTCTTGGATTGGAAGAATCAACATTGCGAAAATGACTATACTACCCAAAGCAATTTACAGATTCAATGCAATCACTATCAAACTACCAATGGCAATTTTCACAGAACTAGAACAAAAAATTTCACAATTTGTATGGAAACACAAAAGATCCCAAATAGCCAAAGCAATCTTGAGAAAGAAAAACGGAGCCGGAGGAATCAGACTCCCTGACTTGAGACCATACTACAAAGCTACAGTGATCAAGACAGTATGGTACTGGCACAAAAACAGAAATATAGATCAATGGAACAGGATAGAAATCCCAGAGATAAACCCACACACATATGGTCACCTTATCTTTGACAAAAGAGGCAAGAATATATGATGGAGAAAAGACAGCCTCTTCAATAAGCGGTGCCGGGAAAACTGGACTGCTTCATGTAAAAGTGAAATTAGAACACTCCCTAACACCATACACAAAAATAAACTGAAAATGGATTAAAGACCTAAATGTAAGGTCAGACACTATAAAACTCTTAGAGGAAAACATAGGCAGAACACTCTATGACATAAATCACAGCAAGATCCTTTTTGACCCCCCTCCTTGAGAAATGTAAATAAAAACAAAAATAAACATATGGGACCTAATGAAACTTCAAAGCTTTTGCACAGCATAAGAAACCATAAACAAGCCGAAAAGACAACCCTCAGAATGGGAGAAAATATTTGCAAACAAAGGAACTGACTAAGGATTAATCTCCAAAATATACAAGCAGCTCATGCAGCTCAATATTCAAAGAACAAACAACCCAATTCAAAACTGGGCAGAAGACCTAAATAGACATTTCTCCAAAGAAGATATACAGGTTGCCAACAAACACATGAAAGTATGCTCAACATCACTAATCATTAGAGAAATGCAAGTCAAAACCACAATGACGTATCAACTCACACTGGTCAGAATGGGCATCATCAAAAAATCTAAAAACAACAAGTGCTGGAGAAGGTGTGGAGAAAAGGGAACCCTCTTGCATTGTTGGTGGGAATGTAAATTAATACAGCCACTATGGAGGTTCCTCAAAAAACTAAAAATAGAACTACCATATGACCCAACAATCCCACTACTGGGCATATAGCCTGAGAAAACCATAATTCAAAAAGAGATTGGGACTTCCCTGGTGGCGTAGTGGTTGGGGGTCCGCCTACCGATGCAGGGGATGCAGGTTCGTGCCCCGGTCCAGGAGGATCCCACGTGCTGCAGAGCGGCTGGGCCCGTGGGCCATGGCCTCTGGGCCTGCGCGTCCGGAGCCTGTGCTCCACAAAGGGAGAGGCCACGATAGTGAGAGGCCTGCGTACTGCAGAAAAAAAAAGAGAGAGAGAGAGAGAGAGGTACCACAATGTTCATTGCAGCACTACTTACAATAGCCAGGATGTGGAAGCAACCTAAGAATCCATCGACAGATGAATGGATAAAGAAGATGTGGCACATATATACAATGGAATATTACTCAGCCATGAAAAGAAACAAAATTGAGTTATTTGTGGTGAGGTGGATGGACCTAGAGACTATTATACAGAGTAAAGTAAGTCAGAAGGAGAAAAACAAATACCATATGCTAACACATATATATGGAATCTAAAAGAAAAAAAAAAGGTTCTGAAGAACCTAGGAGCAGGACAGGAATAAGGACGCAGATGTAGAGAATGGACTTGTGGACATGGGGAGGGGGAAAGGTAAGCTGGGATGAAGTGACAGAGTGGCGTGGACATACATACACTACCAAATGTAAAATAGATAGCTAGTGGGAAGCAGCCGCATAGCACAGGGAGATCAGCTCTGTGCTTTGTGACCACCTAGTGGGGTGGGATAGGGAGGGTGGGAGGGAGACACAAGAGGGAGGGGGTATGGAGATATATGTACACATATAGCTGATTCACTTTGTTATACAGCAGCAACTAACACAACATTGTAAAGCAATTATATGCCAATAAAGATGTTAAAAACAAAAAATAACGAGATCAGGTTAGCAAATGATATAAAAACTTCATTGTTTGGGACTTCCCTGGTGGTCCAGTGGTAAAGAATCCGCCTTCCAATGCAGGGAATGCAGGTTTGATCCCTGGTCAGGGAACTAAGACCCCACATGCTGCAGGGCAACTAAACCCGTGCGCCACAACTATTGAGCTCCCGCGCCTCAACTACAGAAGCCCGCGTGCAGCAAACTACAGAGCCCATGTGCCCTGGAGCCTGCCTGCCACAACTAGAGAAAGAAAAAACTGCACGCCACAACTAGAGAGAAGCCTGCGCGCCGCAACCAAAGATCCCGCATACCTCAACTAAGACCTGACGCAGCCAATAAATAAATAAATAAATGATAAATTTAAAAAAAAAAACAAAAAATTTGTTGTTTTTCAAGAAAAAGACAAGCTTTCCTAAGCTTGAATTTATAGTTATTAAAAAAGAAAACAAAACAAACAAGCAAACAAACAACAATAAATCAAGACACAAGAAAAAGAATGTCCTGGGCAATAAAAGAATGATTTTAAACCAAAAAATATGTCATGCACTATTCTAGGAACCAGGGACACGGCAGAAATAAACAAAAGTCCCAGACCTGGTGAAGCATTCCTTCACCTCCGGAGAAACCTCTGAAAGACACATGAACAAAGAAATACATATTCCAGGAAATAACAAGTGTTATGGAGAATAATAAAGCAGAATAAAGGAGTGGAGGGGATGGCAGGGGGAGATACTTAAGGGATAGCCAGAGAAGAGCTGTCGAATAAAGTGACATTTGATCAGAGATTCAAGGCAGCAAAGGAGAGAACCATGTGGACGTCCAGGAGAAGAACATTCCATCAGGATAGGATGGAAAGTGCACGGGCCCTGAGCGGGACGCACAGGCGATGTGTGTGAGAGAGAGCCTGAGGCCAGCTGGCTGGAGCAGAGAGGATGGGGAGGGTGTGGGGAGGGGTGTCAGGGGTTACAGAGGTGGGGGTGGGGCTGGTGGCAGCTCATGTACAAACCTATAGACAATTTTAAGAACTCAGAGTGAAATGGGACATCCTTAGAGGGTTTGGGACAGAGCTGTGGTGTGATCTGACTTGTGTGAGTTTAAAAGGACCCTTGGGCTATTGTACGGAGAAGCGCCTGTGATGGGGTAAAGGTAGGGTGAGCAAGTGATCTCAGTTTGCCTGAGACTTTCCTGGTTTTAGCACTTAAAGTTGGGCGGCCTTGGCAGTCCCTCAGTCCTGGGCAAACTGGGATGACTGCTCATCCTGGTAAAGGCGAAAGAGCAAAACCAGTGACGAGGCTACTGCCATCATCCAGGGAGAGGAGGGTTGCTGGGAGATGGTCTGACTCAGGACAAGACTTGCTGACAGGACTTCCCTGGTGGCGCAGTGGTTAAGAATCCACCTGCCAATGCCGGGGACACGGGTTCGAGCCCCGGTCCAGGAAGATCCCACATGCCGTGGAGCAACTAAGCCCGTGAGCCACAACTACTGAGCCTGCGCTCTAGCACCTACGAGCCACAGCTACTGAGCCCAAGTGCCACAACTACTGAAGCCCGCGTGCCTTGAGCCCGTGCTCTGCAACATGAGAAGCCCGGGCACCGCAACAAAGAGTAGCCCCCGCTCGCCACAACTAGAGAAAGCTTGTGTGTAGCAACGAAGAACCAACGCAACCAAAAATAAATAAAATAATAAAAAAAAAAAGACTTGCTGACGGAGGGTGTGAGAGAAGGAAGACTCAGAGGTGACTCCAAGGTTTTTGTATCAGCAGCTGGAAGGACGAGGTTGTCATTTGCTAAGATGTGGGAGGAGGGGAGGGCGGTTTGATTTGGGACATGCCCTGGGAGGGTGTGTCATTCCCTGGGAGGGTGACTGCTTGGGAGAAGGTCAAGAGTGGCCGTCCTCCATCTACTTGGACACAGAGGCCCTGTTCCCCTCTGGGGGACTCAGGGACCTGCCAGTCTGACTGGAGACTTAGGAATGATTGAAAGTATCTCCACTCCCTCACTCTTTCACTTTTTAATATGTTTTCTTAGAAATCCAAATGCCAGCAGGCACCCCCTTCCCAAGCCCAGGGTCTTAGTGGTTAAAAAGAATCTCCCCTGCAACCAAAGCACTAAGATGTTTATTGCAGTGTTGTTTATAATAACGGAAAATGCTGACAGCAATAGAATAGCTGAATAGATTATGGTAAAACCACCAGACAGAAAAGTTTCAAGATAATACCATAAATTGAAAATATTAAGTAACATTTATTAAGTACTTACTATGTGGCAGGCGCTGCTAAAATTTTTACATGATATCCTCACAACAGCCTTGTGAAGTAGGGATTATCAGCAAGGAAACTGAGCCTTAGAGAAGTTAAATAACTCACTCAAGGTCGCACATCTAGGTAAGTGTCTGAGTCTGGACATGAACCCCGGCTGTACATCTTCAATCTGTTTATAAAATAATGTTATATAAAAACACACAAAGAGCGACTTCCCTGGTGGCACAGTAGATAAGACTCCGTGCTCCCAATTCAGGGGGCCCAGGTTTGATCCCTGGTCAGGGAACTAGACCCCACATGCCACAACTAAGAGTTCACATGCCGCAACTAAGAATTCACATGCTGCAACTAAGGAGCCAGTGAGCCGCAACTAAGACCCAGTGCAACCAAATAAATAAATAGATAAATAAATAAATTAAATAAATAAAATCACACAAACAACAGTAAGGAAAATAGCCAAGAAGTGCTAACATTTATTTTCTGAGCACTTACGATATGCCATGCTTGTGCTTGACATATGTTGTCCCTTTAAAACCTATTTGAAAAATGAAATGAAAAGACCTCCTTTGATTTTTATAGTCCCTGTAAAGTAGGTACTATTACCATTATATCCATTTTGCAGATGAGGAAAATGAGACTCAGAGGGGACACAACACCCGCCCAAGATCCCGCAGCTGGGAAGTGGCAAGGCCAAGTTTGTACTCAGCCACTTTATCCGTCATGCCCTTTGATGGGTCCTCTTGGGATGGTGGGTTTTATAGGTACTATTTTCTTTTTCTCTTTTCTCCAAACTTTCAGGAATGTATACGTCTATAATCTAAAAATGGAATTAAATTTAAAAGGAATTCCACAGCACCTGTAAGATTTTTCAGAATCCGAGTCTCTTCCTGGAGTGCAGACCTTTGAGACACCAAATCAGATAGCGGTCATCCCTGATTTGCATAAAACCGTGGGGATTCTAGAGCCAGCAAGTCACAACTATTGAGCCCGTGAGCCTAGAGCCCATTCTCTGCAACAAGAGAAGCCACTGCAATGAGAAACCTGCACAATGCAACGAAGAGTAGCCCCCACTCACCGCAACTAGAGAAAGCCTGTGTGCAGCAACGAAGACCCAATGCAGTCAAAAATAAATAAATTAATTTAAAAAAAGACCTTATTAGACTTTAGGAATGATTTTTGCAAGTCTCCTCCACCCCATCGTGAATCATTGTAGAAGTATCTCACATTATCTATGATTTTATATATATATATGTGATTTTTAATATTGCATTTGAAATGGATTGTTGGTTTTGATACCACAGTTTTTGTTGTTTTTTTCTGAACTTCGGAAGCAATGCACTCTTTTTCAGGCCTCAGACATTTCCATGAGTCTTACAAAACTATTAGGCCCTGGGCCCTGTATCTGTTGTCCCCAGTGTACAAGGTGGGCCTGATGACTCCTTTGGTGAAGAAGGAGGAGGGCCAGGAGACTTTTGCCTGCCCAGGCACAGGGAGCAGAGCTGAGCTCTCAGAATTAAAACTAGAGGGTGTGCTGTGCCACTGGTCCTCCACTCAAGGAGGACCAGCCAGGAGGGGACAGGATCTGTTTTCACATTGTTCTGTTTCAAATGTCCTGGCCCCAGACCTGCACTTTCCTGCAGAGGACAGCAGCTGAGGGGACGCTGGGGCAGGCAGGGGAAGGACACAGCCACTCCCCTGGTCCCTTCTCCCTTCCATGGTGAAAGGGGACTTTCAGGACACCCCAGGGACCAAATTCAAAGTAACTGCTGCTTGGCTTTGCTGAGTGCTTATGCATATTCTCATATTCTCTCATTTTAAACCTCACAATAACCATAAAAGCTGGGGGGCGCTGTTGTCCCCATTTTACAGATGAGGAAACAGGCACAGAGTAAGTTCACCCAGCTAGTGGGCACTGGAACTGGAATTCCAACCCAGGTCTGTGCCCTCAACTTCTCACTGGATCTGATGCTAAATTTATTCATAGTCTTAATAATTAATGAATAACAATGACAGCTAAGATTGGTATACCTTTTCTTAAAACTCAAAGATTATATGAATACTTTCTTACTGTAAAATATCCAAGCAGTATGAATATAGAAAGCATCTTAATTTTCATGAGATTCCCCAGGTGAGGCAACTGCATGGTAATGTTTGAGAAGCTCTGGTCCAAAGGATAAAGTGTTAAAGTGCCCAACTCCCCACACCCTCCCAGTCTCACTCCTAGCCCCGGAGGTAATTGCCAGGGACAGTGGTGTGTTGAGAGTCTTCTGGACTAGCTCTTTCTTGTTCACTGTCTTATTTGATGCTCACAACAAGCAGGGCAGACGTCAAACACCCTCAGGCCAGCTGGCTTGCCCAGAGAGCCTGGATTAGAAACCCGATAACCTGCCTCCCTCTCCAGGAGGTGCCCATCCTCTTCTCCATGACATGATTATTAGAGCTTAATTCCTCACATTCTGTGACCAACTCCATAGAAGCCTGTGGCTCCCATCTTTTATGGGTAACATAGAGGTATTATAAAAGCCTTCTGGGGGCTCTGAGTCAACATTGTGTCTCAGCTTTGCAGTCAGAGAGGTTGGGTTTGAGCCTCAGTTTCCTCATCTGTGAAATGGGCAATAGAATCCCACCTCACAGAATGGTTGCAAGGATGAAATGAGATGAGCATGTGAAGGGCACCTGGCTAACATTCTTTGAGTGCTTACCAGTCCAATCATCCTCCCCACAGCCTTGCTCATTCATCAACTATATGGGCATCTTCCACATCCCAGGCACTGTTCTGGGTGCTGAGGACACAGGGATGAACAAGACAGGCTTTATGCCCTCATGGGACTGACACTAAAGAAGGGGAAGATGGCTGACAAGCAAGCCAACAAGATAAGTTCATATGTGAGAGTGCTCTGAAGAAAATAAAACTGGGGGAGTCACATAGCTAGTGACCAGAAGGGTGGGAGGAAGTGGAACTTGAGCAAAGGTAGTCGGGGGGGCTTCTCTGAGGAGGTGACCTTCGAGCTGAGGCCTGAATAAAGAGGAGAAAGCAGCCATGCGATGACCTGGGGAGGACTTGGGAAGGTGGCAGAGGAGCCAGGAAAGAGGCCCTGTGAGGAGAGCGGGTGGGTGGGGTTGGGCAAAGCAGCAGAGGAGGGAGCTGTGATCAGACTGCACAATGAGGGCACTGCAGCCTGAGGTGGAGCCCCTGCCTGGATCTCTGGCTCTCTCTGCCATTCTTTTCTTTTTCTTTTTAATTAATTAATTAATTAATTTATGGCTTGCGTGCGGCCTTTCTTTTTAATTGCGGCGAGCGGGGGCTACTCTTCATTGCGGTGCACAGGCCTCTCGTTACGGTGGCTTCTCTTGCTGTGGAGCACGGGCTTTAGGCGCGCGGGCTTCAGTAGTTGTGGCACGTGGGCTCAGTAGTTGTGGCACAGGGGCACTAGAGCGCAGGCTCAGTAGCTGTGGCACACGGGCTTAGTTGCTCCACGGCATGTGGGATCTTCCCGGACCGGGGCTCGAACCCGTGTCCCCTGCACTGGCAGGTGGATTCTTAACCACTGTGCCACCAGGGAAGTCCCCCAAAGAATTCTTGAGGGTCACGCAGTCCATCTCTCATGCTGCTGCTGGGGACACTGAGGTGGGGAGTTAGAAAGGGCCTTGTCAAAGGTGAGAGGTCAGGGACAGAGCCAAGCCTGTTTTCTGCTCTGCTCAGGGCCTCCCTGGGCAAAACCAGGCCCTGGGTTCGGAGAAAACTTCCTTTTACCTGTGCAAGCTCCCTTCCCCCAGCCCAGGGTTCCCTTGACTCCCTCCACATCCAGGCTCGGGGAGAGACCTGCACTGAGCAGGGACTCCTTGCCTCTGCAGGGAAGTTCTGGCACGTCTCTGACCTGCACCTTGACCCGGACTACAAGGTGTCTGAAGACCCCCTCCAGGTGTGCCCATCCGCTGGCTCCCAGCCGGTGCCCAATGCGGGCCCCTGGGGCAACTACCTCTGCGATTCTCCCTGGATCCTCATCCACTCCTCTATCTACACCATGAAGGAGATCGAGCCACGGCCAGATTTCATCCTCTGGACTGGGTGAGAGCCGTCACCACAGCTACCCTTCCCCGGGCCACCGCCTGTGCCCCCTGCCTGTCTGGCACCTTCCCCACACCATCTCCCTTAGTCCTCACCAGCCCTGTTGCGGAGAGGATGAACTTGAAGCTCAAAGTTTGTCCAGGGGAGCCTGGGCCTGGCTGATTCCAGGGTCTGTGCCCTTGATCTTGTGTCTTACGGCCTCAGCAGAATATGGCTCTCACTGAGGCTGGGGACACGGTCATGGCATGTCTGGGCATGTGGGGAACTCCCGGATTTTTAGTTGGGGGTGGGAGTGGGGGTCGCTGAACACTGGTGCCACTCCCAGCGGGGTTTGGGGACTGCAAGCCCCAGAGGTCCAAATACAGGGAGGGGAGAAGGTAGAAGGGCTGAAGGTGAGCCAGCATTGGGACCAAATGTCCTGGTCAGCTGCAGGCCAACCCCGGCTGCCTGGCCCTGGGGATCCTCACTGGTCAGAGCGCTACTCTGTGCGGAGAGAGCTTGAGGGGTGATTTCAGCTCAGCCACAGAGATGCCATTCCTGCTGCTCATCCATGAATGCTGCTGGAAGTCCTCTGAGTTCCCTCAGCACTCGAGGTCCTTCCTTCACTCATTCGCTCCTTCCCTCCCTCCCTTGGTAGGTCAGCCTGTCTTGTGCTCACCCCCAGGAGACGGGAGGAACAGAGGTGATAGGGACCTGGACCCTCCTTCAGGGAGCTCGTGGTCTCCCGGGCGACACAGACAAGGCCACTGACCGTTATATCCCAGCGACGAGAGAGGGTCACCGGGTGGATGCGGGAGCTTCCCAGGGCACCTGACTCCCTCTGGCGGGATTGGGGAGGACTTCCTGCAGGAAGCGGTGAACCAGGGAGCGGGTGAGGAGCGCTGGCAGGAGCTCGGGCTGCTTGTGTCCTCCTCCAGCCTCTATGGACACTTCTGTAGGGAAGGCGGGATCAAACCCATGGCGTCCCCAGCTGTCCCTCAGTGTGACATGGGAGCGATCGGAATGACCCTCAGATGGACTATGTGGTCAGCAGGGGGAGGGGCAAGGCTGGACACTTAAGAAACGTGACAGTGTCTCAGGAGAGGCCTGGGCAGCTCTGGCTTCCCTGGGCTCAGGAATCCATCTAAGGAGAGAGTGAGATTTAGGCCACGACCCTGGCCTCCTGCTGTCTGAGGAGGGGCCCTTGGAGAAATGCGTAACATTCTAAAAGATTTGATCCCTCTGGGAAATTGATGACCCTTTAACAGAAGCATGATTTTTCTGGGAAATCTCTGGGACTTGCAGAGGTGTATGGCATTGGACAAGATGACCTCTAGGACCCTTCATAATTCTTCAATTTCTAAGAAATTGGACCTCTCCGGGAGAATTGCAGTCCCCTGAGGGATAACCTGTAGAAATTGGATATGTTTTCTATCACACAGAATTAAATGCTCCAAACTAGAAAAAAAAAGGAATTTTGTTCTATCTTCGTATTCCTGGCCTGTCCCCAGGGAGGACGGGGCTAAAAGGCCCCTCTTACTGCCCTAATGAGGGAATCAGAGTCACAGTAGGATGTAATGGATGTGAGCACAGACTCTGGAGCCAGGCTGACTGGTTCAAACTCTGACTCCACCACTGTCTAGGTGTACACATTAGGCAGGATCCTTCACCTTTCTGTGCCTTGGCTCCTTTGTCTGTCAAATGGCACTAACAATAGAACCTATGTTGTAGGGTTATTATGAAGAACAAATTAGTGGATAAGGGTACAATACACAGAAAGTACCCAGCACAAAGTGAGCCAGTGTGGGCTGCCAGTAGCGGTCTCAGGGCGATTCAGCTAATTAACTTCCCTGGGGAGTCTCTGGGCAGCAGCTGCCTCGCCCCGTCGGTCCAGCAGAGTCCTCAGGCTTTAGCTGTGAGGGCTCCTAGCACCCCGCAAACCTCCTTGCCCACTTCATCCCCCACCTTGCTGCATCTTTCTAAGGTTGATCCAGGAATTTAGGTCTGTCAAACGTGGGGGATTAAATGGTCCTGGGGTAGGTCCTCGACCTACCAGAGTAGATCTGAATTCTATATTCTGAAGCCTTGGGGAAGCTCAGAACTCAGACATGGCTTCTTCATCCCAAGCTCCCCAGGGGCTTGCAGATGAGACTGGAAACCCAGAGCTTCCCTCTCAAGACCATGTTAACTGCAACCTAGCAGCTACTACACTTTATATATATGTTTTTCCCCCTTTATTGAAGTCCCATAAATACTCTGTGTGTAGATACCATTATTGTCCCTATTTTATAGATGAGCTAATAGAAGCTCAGAGAGGTTAAACAACCAGCCCAGGGACTCACAGCCGGTCAATGGCAGAGCCTGGGTTTGGACTTTGTCCCACGTGACTCCCAACTCCAGCTCGGTCATTCCCCTTCAGTAGATGTCTGAGGCTCAGTTCTCCAGTCTCTTTTCTTGTGGTAGAGCCGTCCCTTCTTTTCCTTGTGCCACTTCCCGAGCTGCCCGGCGGTGTTTTGCAGCGATGACACGCCCCACGTGCCCAACGAGAACCTGGGAGAGGAGGCCGTGCTGCAAATTGTGGAGAACCTGACCAAGCTCATCAGAGAGGCCTTTCCAGGTAAGACTGTGCCCCAGGTCCCCACAGCACTCCCTGATGCCCAGGCGGTGCCTGGCACAGTGGGACGACAATGGCAGCAAGATGCAGAGGAACGACCTTCACCCGTGGACAACGATGGCTGCTGGCCAAGTCCCGGGCCAGGCACTTCACAGCGATTGTGTCTTACCTTCCAACAACCCTGTAAGGAACATGAGAGTTTGTCGGCCTGTGGATACACATAGAATCCTGTTAATGGTGTTAAAAAACCAAATTCAACTGAGTAAATCTGAAGATCTATTTGGCTGTATTCAACAATCACGAATCAGGCAACATCCCATCTAGCAAATAGAAAGGAGCTCCAGGAACTTCCCTGGCGGTCCAGTGGTTAAGACTCTGCGCTTCCACTGCATGGGGCGTGGGTTCGATCCCTGGTCGGGGAACTAAGATTCCGCATCCTGTGCAGTGTGGCCAAAAAGAAAAAAAAGAAAAAAAAAAAAAGAAAGGCACTCCAAGGAGCTGTACGAATGGAAGGTTTTATAAACAGAAGGCGGTGGAAAAAGGAAGATTCTAGCAAAAAGTGGATTGTTTCAGGCAAGGTTACCTTCATTTAGGGGAAGGGGTGGTGTCTATCAGGCAGATTTCCTCACTAGTGCTGACCAGGTAATTCCAGATTGACTGTTTAAAGGTCACATTCTTGGGAGAGGCTGAAACTTCAGTTAGGTTAGGTATTAACTTGGTTAATACCTAACTTGGTTTGCTGACCTGGGACTTAGCACAAGTAACTCCATTTTGAGCCTGTTGTTTCTTTTTTAATAATGGAAATGCCTGACATTTCACTGGCTTCTGTCCTGACAGTTTAACACCAGACTCACAGCCCCTTCTCAAGGCATTTACTGTTATATTTAGGCATCTTCCCTGGGTGAGTCTCACGTGTGCTCACACACAGCCCTTGCGTCCTGCTGTGGCTCTGGAATTGCTATCTACTGCCTTTAAACCGTCCCAGCTGCTGGGACTTTGGGGAGATGCTGATTTCCAGCCAAAGTGCTGTTTCGTGGTGCAATCCAAGGCCTTCAGAGCGTGGGAGAGCAGGCCAGGACTCTGAGTGATTACGATAGCAGCCCCACGGGACTTGACAGGGAGAACGTAGCCTGGGTGCTCCATCTAATGGCCCTTGAAAATGGCTTTAATCAGACTGTGCCAAACACAAGGTCCTGGGGGCTGAATCAGGCTCTCAGCCCGCCAGCTGGACACCTGTGAAAGCAGACTCCTAGGATCCCCCCCCATCCCCCAATCTCCTTTGGGTTCCAGCACAGCTGCTTCCTCTAAAGGTCTTGGTCATGGGTCCCCAGGACCCAGATATGAAATAATGATAATAAAAATAAGTAATAGCAGCGGCAAGAACCACTATATGTATCCATGTATCAAGGGCTAAGTGTCAGGCACTCCTCTAAGAATATTATATGCCTCAGCTCATTCGCTGTCAGGAACGAGACTCAGGAGACGCATGGAGAGTGGAGCTGTCTCACGTTTTTACTGATGACAAATGTGAGCCTTGGGGTAAGGAAACAGGCAAGGTTGAGGATGCAGATCCTGGTTTGAGGACATCTCTTACCTATCACTCCTACTGCCACTCCAGGAGGGGCCCCCGAGCTGCTGTTACCATCCCACATCTGTCCCCGAGGCAACCTCATTTCTGACACCTCCTTCCCTCAACGTAAATCAGTTTGTGCAAAGAAGTTGCCTTGATGCCTCTAGTCTATGTAACTCAACCCAACCCAACCCAACCCAGATATGCTTGGGCTAGTTCTTCTTCCAGCAGAAGTCGCTACTAGGTTCAAACCAGGACACTCTCCCCCATGGCAACAATAGGTATCATTACCCCCAGTGTATAGATAAGGAACCTATGGCTCAAAGCTAGTCAGTTCCTAGGGAGGGATTCAAACTCAGATCCAACACTAAGCACTCTTTTCTCTGCTCCACATGGGGCTTCAGGAATAAAAGTGAAATAATGGATAAGAAAATGCTTTATTACTATGACTTAACATACAAGTGTAAATAAGATTTTACAGTTTATAACATGCTTGCACATTTATTGAATTTCCTAAATCCAAGATACCATTGGCTGTAAGATGTTTCATTATTTTATGTATTGCTAAGGAAAAAAATGCTCTCCGGGGAATTCCCTGGTGGTCCAGTGGTTAGGACTCAGACCTTTCACTGCAGGGGGCGCGGGTTCAATCCCTGGTTGGGGAACTAAGATCCTTTAAGTTGCATGGCGTGGCCAAAAGAAAAAAAAGAAAAAAAAATTGCTGTCCATTAAAGTATGACACAGAACTTTCTCATGGCCTCAATGGTAAGACATATCCCACTTATAGAGATGTTAAAATATGAACACATTGGAAGAGGTGAAATGAGGCATTATCTTATTTGAGAATGGTAGCAACACAGGTCAAGCAGAACACTCCCTATCATAGAGATAAATAAGCTGAAGCAACTTGTTGGAGAAGAGGAAGGGACTGAAATTTGAGCTTTTGGTTCCATGTCATGAGTTCTTCCTGCCACGTGCACCTGTGTCCCCCCCATCAGAGTCACTGTGAACACTGGTCCCTGTCTTTCCACCGATGGTAAACACAGGTGTGCAAGGCAAACTGGTCTAGGTCCCAATTCAGGTCCTGCCACGCTCTAGCTGGGCCATCCTCTGGACACTCAGTGTTCTCCCTGTGCAAAATGAGGAAAATAATGGTACCTGACCAAAGGGTTGTTATGAGGATTAAATAAGGTAATCCATACATTCATTTAGTCAGTCAACAAATACTTGAGTGTCCTCTACAGGTGAGACAGCACGCTAGGGGTAGGGGATGTGGCCGTGATCAAGATGCCAGGTCATGCCCTCATGGAGCTTAGGCTTGTAAGGATCTTCTAACAGTGCCCGACACATGGAAGTGGCAAAAACCTGTTACCCCAAAACTGGGTTTGCCTCTTGGTGGGTGTCAAGCCAAAAGACACAACCAAGCCAAAGATCAGGAGAAGGAAGGATTGATTACTTGCAACAAGTAAGGAGAAAACCAGGGATCTTTCCAAATCAGTGTGTCCTTGAACAGCAAAACTGGGGAAGCTTTAAGCTAAGAATATATGCATATTCATGAAGGGGCTTGAGCAGGAGAATGCAACTTAGAATTGGGGCAAAGGTTGACAGAGTCCGAGCTTTAGTTGATTGAAGTCACAAGGGTCAGCAAAGGTCAGTATCATCATTCCTTAGGTTCCAGTTGATCTCATGGTTGAGGGGGTTTAAATTCTGCCAAACAGCTCAAGACAGTGCTTCAGGCTAATCTTGACCATTGAAACAGAACTGGGAGTCTTTACAACTGATTTATTATCTTTGCCCTTGTTACTTCTCTTGCCTGATAACAGTAGTTTGTTGTTTTGTTCCCTTAAGATCATTGTTACTGAGATCTGTTCAAGGGCAAGCATTGTAGCCAGGCTCAGATCCCAAAATGGCTTAGGCCAAAAATGGCTTCCCTTATGTCTCTGGGCACCTCCCACCTTATCTGCTTATAAACCGGGAGAGATAACCTCCCTTCTCATCTGCCTTTGGGATGCCAGGGATTTGTGTTTTCTCTTAAATGAATTCTTTTTTTTTTTAAATAAATATCAGAGCTGTATTTAATTCTGTTGTTTATTTATTCATTTTTGGCTGCATTGGGTCTTCGTTGCTGCGCGCAGGCTTTCTCTAGTTGCAGTGAGGGGGTGGGGCTCATGGCAGTGCGCAGGCTTCTCATTGCGGTGGCTTCTCTTGTTGCAGAGCACAGGCTCTAGGCATGCAGGCTCAGTAGTTGTGGCTTGTGGGCTCTAGAGTGCAGGCTCAGTAGTTGTGCACGGGCCTAGTTGCTCCGCGGCATGTGGGATCTTCCCAGACAAGGGCTTGAACCCATGTCCCCTGCATTGGCAGGCGGATTCTTAACCACTGTGCCACCAGGGAAGTCCTTAAATGAATTCTTATGGCTGCCTCCATCTATGTTAGAGAGGTGAGGTTTTCTTTCAGGCAGTCACAGCCATGACTTCTGGCTTTGTGAATAATTCCTCATGGGAATTCTACGGCCTCCTCCTTTGGCAGAGCTTAGCATTTCCAGCTCTTGTAGGCTATACAGGGTAAAGGGTTTGTTAGAATCATTTTTTCAAGTAGGAATTGGAGGCGCCAGGCTTCCTCATTGGTTCAAGTTCACTCCCTGGGGTAAGCCAAGCTCATATAAGGGCAAGGCCCTGCCTTGAGCTCAGAGGAGTTTTTGTTTACTCTCAAATATTTATTGAGCAACTACTACATGCCAGACACAGATATAAAATAAAAGCAGGAGTGAGGCTACTCACAAGGAAGAAATGAGTCTGACAGGCTCCCCTCTCCCTCCTGGGTTCATTCACAGGCCACATCCTCAGGGAGGCTCTCCTGACCCCCACTCCCACCCCTGTTATACACTCCCACAGCAAGTGGCTCTTCCCTTCTTGTGACAGCCATTACTCAATGCCTATCAACCCTATTGCACTGCCAGGCCTCTGGGCCTGGGCCTGGGGGCCCAGGTCTACACGTTTGCACGTACTAGGTGCTCAATAAATATTTGTTGATTCATGAATGAGTGAAACTCCCAAGGCCTTCCAGGGTGCAGCAGACCCCTTCCCTGACAGTAAGATGGATCTGGAATTGACAAGAACAAGGCACACT
This sequence comes from Stenella coeruleoalba, assembly GCF_951394435.1. Taxonomy (NCBI): domain Eukaryota; kingdom Metazoa; phylum Chordata; class Mammalia; order Artiodactyla; family Delphinidae; genus Stenella; species Stenella coeruleoalba. Next base: position 21,655,417 of record NC_137169.1, read on the forward strand.
AAATGACCAAGTGGCTGATCACGGATCTAAAGGTTATTTGGATCTAGCTTTCTCCTCCTCATCTCATGCTTCATTTCTGACCACGGAACTTTCTGCTGGGAATGGAGTTAGAGAACTCACTGCTCTTCCTTCCCAGATCTGAGCCAAGTTCTGCCAGATTCTGTAATGTGGTTTTCTGCTTGGCTCTGTATTTTTCCTTATCTGTGCTATAGCTCTTCCCTATTAGCTCTGATAGCCAGTGGCTGAAACTAACTCCACTAAGCACTTTTGCATATATATTCTTATATATTTCTTTTTCCTCCCAGATACTAAAGTCTATGCAGCTCTGGGAAATCATGACTTTCACCCCAAAAACCAGTTCCCGGCTGGAAGCAACAATATCTACAATCGGGTAGCAGAGCTGTGGCGACCCTGGCTCAGTTACGAATCCTTCGCTCTCTTCAAAGAAGGTACTTAACACCATTTGCTACTCTAAGGAGCACTTTATGCCAAGGTCTGATCTAATTTCATCTTCACAACATCCCCATGAAATAGGGACTGATTTTATCCCCATTTTACAGATAAGGAGACTGAGGCTTGAACATACCAAGTCACTTGGCCAAGGTCACCCAGCTTAGAGGAGGCAGACTTGGAAGTAGGATCCAGGGCTGATTCCAACGCCCATGTTCTTAACTCTACAGCACTAGTGAGGATCATAAGAGAATATTCACTGAGCATTTCCTGTGTGCCCGGAACTGCCCTCAGCACACTGCTAGACTCCTTACAACAATCCCAGGTAGGGGCAGTGGCCTTCAGTTCAGGCCAGGTTTCTCTTGCCACTGTTGACATTTGGGGCTGGATAATTCTTTGTTGGGGGGCTGTCTTGTACATTGTAGGGTGCGCATCCCTGGCCTCTATCCACTAGTTGCTAGTAACACCTCCAGGTGTGAAAACCAAAAATGTCTTTGGACATTGCCAAGTGTTCCCTTGGGGACAAAATCACCAGATTGAGAATCACTGGTTTGGAGACACAGTATCGCAAAGTGACCTGACCTCCTCTCCTTCCTTTCCTCAGTCCCTTGCTGTTGGGGCTCCCCACTGGTCAAACCCAACCAGAAGCTCACAGCACAGAAGCCCATGGATTTAACCCACAGCTCCTGGGGCAGAGAGCTGAGTGGAGAAGGGTTGACAGTGGATCTGGAGGGGCAAACACACCTCCATGTTATTCCCATTATACGGAGGAGGAAACTGAGGCATAGAGAGGTTAAGGAACTTTCTCAAGTTGTACAGCTAGAAGTGATAGAGCCAGGACTTGAACCCAGGCAGCCTGGCTCCAGAGCCTTTGGTCTTACCCACGATGCCACTCCTATGGGAAAGATGGGAAGGGAGGACGCAAGGGAAGGAGGAGGTGGGGGAGTGAAGTGGAGGGGGACAGAGGTGTGTCTGTTCGGAGGCTGGAGACCCTTTCAGATTCCTCCTGGCTGTGATGTCCTAGGTGCCTTCTATTCTGAGAAACTGCCGGGGCCAAGTGCGGCTGGGCGAATCGTGGTCCTCAACACCAATCTGTACTATAGCAACAACGAGCAGACGGCCGGCATGGCCGACCCTGGCCAGCAGTTCCAGTGGCTGGACGATGTGCTGACCAACGCGTCCCGAGCTGGGGAGATGGTAAGGGCTCCCCACTCCTCCTCTTCCCTCCCTGGGGTCTCTTCCCGTACAAGTCCCCCACTTTAGCACAGACTCACCCACTCACTTGAGATGCCCACATCCCAGAGGGTCCTTCGTCAGCTTGGCACCTGAGAGGGCTGCTTCCATCCTCACAACAGCCTGTGAGGCTGGGACCCTGGAGTCCATTGCAGATGTGAGGCTCCTGGTGGGCAGTGACAGTCTCAAGTCACACAATAAGTGGTGGGGTCTAGACTAGAACCCCAGTCTCCAGAATCCAAGGCCAGCACAGCTGCAGCCACACCATGGGCTAGACCTCAAGGGGATGCCCTGCCCTTGAGGTGTGTCCGTCTAGTCTGCTGGGCTAGCAGGTCCCCGATGACTGACCCTGTGTCTCATTTGCCTGAGTCCCTGCTCTGACCAGCGCATCCCAGCAGGATCTCATGGCCAGTGCTTTCGCCCTCACGATGCATCAGATACGTTGCTAAGTGCTTTACGTGGATGGTCTCATTTAACTCTCATATCTCCACCAGTCAGGTGTCCTTCCCGATGAGAAAACTGAAGCTCAGAGAGGTGACACACAGCTGGTGTCCAGCTGCAGCTTGGCTCCAAAGCCCATGCTCTAAACTGCCCTTCCTACCACTGCCCCCGCCCCCCATTCTACCTCTTGCAACGGGGAGCAAGGGCACAGGCATTGTTAGCTGAGAGACTCGAGGAATGTAAGACGTGAACACACATTACCACACAGCATATGCTACACAACCATGCAAGGAAGGTTTGGTTACAGTGCCTGAGCGCTCCAAGAAGAGAAGACTCGTCTCTGAAGGATCAGACACGTTTCAGGAGGACGTATCCTTTGAGCTGGGTTTTGAAGCACGAGTAGCGTTTACAGAAGTGAAAATGAGAAGGGCGCTCCAGGTGGCAGGCATAGGATGGGTAAAGGCACAGCGGGAGGGAAGCATGTGGCACATTCATTTCTGGGTACAGGGAGATGCCGGATCACCTGGGAGAGGGGTGGGGGAGAAGGTACCTTTGAGCCCATCTGCTTGCCTCTGGGGAGACGGGCAGGTTGTGAGAGGTAGAGATGAAGCGTTGTGGAAGGGGTCTCTGAGCCCCTGCTGGGCACCCCTTCCTCGTAGGTGTACATTATCGGCCATGTGCCCCCTGGGTTCTTTGAGAAGACGCGGAACAAAGCGTGGTTCCGGGAGGGCCCCAACCAGCAGTACCTTAAAGTGGTCCGGAAGCATCATCGAGTCATTGCAGGGCAGTTCTTCGGGCACCACCACACCGACAGCTTTCGGATGTTCTATGATGATGCAGGTACCCAACCTGGAGGGCCACGGCCAGACCAACGCCCTCTTTCCCTCGCCAGCCTCTCAGCTCCACTCTCTCTTGAAAGGTGTCCCCATCAGTGTCATGTTCCTTACACCTGGGGTCACCCCATGGAAAACCACGTTACCTGGAGTGGCCAACGGAGCCAACAATCCAGCCATCCGGCTGTTTGAATACGACCGAGACACACTGAGCCTGCAGGTCAGGAGCCTTGGGTCTGCTGGGGCCAGAGGAGGAGGGAGGAGGGACCTGATAACACCACTGCCTTCCCTAGCTGATCCACCCTCTACTGACCCCTGAGACTCAGGAAGGTCAAGTTACTTCCACCCTTTTAGAGCTCAGGATCAGAAGAACCCTGGCTCTACCTCCAAATCCTGCCACCAAGTCAGGTCAATTCTCCAAATTGCCCTTTGCCCTGGATCATTGTCAAGGCCCCCTACTTGTTCTCCCCGCCTCCAGCACTGCCCTGCTGTAGCTCATCTGGTACAGCTAAGGGGGGGATTAATCTTTTTAAAGCACTTCTTGTCTCTTTCCTGCTCAAAAACCTTCAGTGGCTCCCCAGTGCTCCCAAGATAAGTTGGATCTCTTTGGCCTGGTATTCAAGGTCTCTCACAGTGTGACTCTCCTTGGCCTGGTATTCAAGGTCTCTCACAGTGTGACCTCAGGCCCACTGCCAGGTCTTCTCTACACTGACTATGCTGCAGCTAAGCAGGCCCCTAACTCAATGAGCAATCCCACACCTCCTGGGATGTGCTTGTGATTACTGAAATGACAAAGAAATATTATTCCTTAATGTATTCAACAGAACGTGTTAAGCCTCTGTCATGTGCCAGGCCCCGTGCTAAGCTCAGGAGATACATAAGCAAACAAAAGTCACTGCTCTCCTGGAGCTGACAGACAATAAACAAACACATGAAGTTAAGTGTGGCATGAAATAAGTGCTAAGGAGAAAAGAAAACAGGGTGAGGAGGCAGGTGGTGACACTTACGGGGTACATGTATATGTGTGTGGTGTTAGATGGGGCAGGGAAGTGTCACTGATAGGGTGACATTTGAATTCTGAGTAACTTCAGGGAGTGAGCCGTGGGAGCGTCTGCGGACGGGGCAGGAAGAGCACGCCAGGGGCCCAGGGTGGGAATGTGCTTGGTGTGTTAGGGGAGGAGCACGGAGGCCCACGAGGCCATGGCAGAGGTCGCGAGCGGATGGGGCGTCAGGTAATGTAGGCCATGAGGACGACTCTGGAATTTTAGAAAACCACCATTCTGCTGGGTGGAGAACAGGCTGCAGGGGGCAAGGGCAGACACAGGGGGATCAGTTAGGAGGTGACCACAGCCACTGAGAGGTGATGGTGGTGTGGGCCAGGGTGGCACCCGTGGGTAGTGAGGAGAGCCAGATCCTGGATGTATTTTGAAGGCAGAGCAGACAGGATTTGCTGGTGGATTGGATGAAGGGTGGAAGAGAACGCAAGGAGGCAACGAGGGCTCCAAGGCTTTGGCCAGAGCACCTGGAAGGATGAGGTTGCCATTTACCGAAACGGGCTCACTGCAGGAGAAGCAGATTTTGGAGGAAGACCAGAAGCCTGGCTTTCCTGTTAACTTTGGGATGTCTAAGTGGCATCCAGGTGAAAATGCTGAGGGAAGAGGCAGCTGTGTATTCATGTTGGAGTTCCAGAAAGTGGTGGGTACAGAGATTTAATCTGGGTGTTGAGAAAGGACATTTAAAACCAGGGACTGCATGAGTTAACCTGGGTCCTCGACTCTAGAGTGAATGTATATGGAGAAGAGGTCTGAGGATTTTTAAGAGTGTGGTCCATTGTCCACACGGGCACTCAGACCACAGGGTTCGGGGAAGACTAAATGAAATAATGTAAGGTGCCTAGCAAGAGATTGCCATCCATCCACGGCAGCTCCTCTTACCCCACCTCTCCTGACCTAAAGCAGATCTGCAAATTTAGGTGGAAAGTGTTGCACAGATAAACCCTTCCAGATTCTAGTCCTGAAAATGCACCTGAGTACTCAGGTTCTTGGGTGCAGCCCAAGCCCCCTTCAAAGCACAATTCAGCCAGGCACTCCACCCCACTGCTTTTATATTGCATTTTATCCAGTCTTTCTGCAAATATTTACTGACAATCTTCTGCGTACCCGGGAGCTTGCTAGAACAGAAAATGCACAGGCTATGGGGTAAACAAGCTGGGTTCCAATCCTGCCTCAGCCACCTGTGGGACCCTGGCCAAGGGAATTAACCTCTTTAGGACTCAGTTTCCTCATCGGTGAAATGGGGACAATAAGCACAGTTACCTCATCAGATTCAATCAGAGGATGTCTGCCAAGCATACCCAGCAACTAGTAAATGCTCAATAACTAAGAGCGGTCAGGATTATAGCTATTAGAATCTGGGGGCAAATGCAAGGTGGAGGATTGGGGGCGGAAGCGGACAGCTGCTCACAGCCGGGCCGCCTCGCGCGCCCCCTCTGCAGGACATGGAGACCTACTTCTTGAACCTGAGCCAGGCGAACGCGCTGGGGGCACCGCGCTGGAAGCTCGAGTACCGGGTGACCAGGGCCTACGGCGTGCCCGACGCAGGCGCCCGCTCTATGCACGCGGCGCTGGGCCGCATCGCCAGCGACCAGGACGCGCTGCAGCGCTACTACGTCTACAACTCGGTCAGTTACGACACGCTGGCCTGCGACGAGGCCTGCCAAACTGAGCACGTGTGCGCGCTGCGCGAAGTGGCCTTCGACGGGTATGCCGCCTGCCTGCGCGCCCCCGGCGTCGCGCCCGCGCCCCGCCTCGCACTCCTGCTGTTGGCGCTGCTGGGCCTGCGCACGCTGCTTGTGCCGTGACCTTGGGCGCCGCCCGCTGATTGGCTTGGCTCGCCTTCCTCCTGGTAAAATGGGGAGAGCATCACCCCCGAGAGCTGGACTTTCCACCCTTTCCCCGGCCTCCGCAGAATGAACTGGGACGGGACAGCCGATCAGGAAATGAAGCCCCAAGGGCCCCACCAGAAGCACATTTCTTTCAAGTTTCATGTTTTATCCCAAACACAATGCTCGTCGTGCATGTTCTGTTATTAATTTGTAAATCATGTTTAAAGTAACTCCCTTGCCCACTTATTGAATCCCCCTCCTCCTATTCGGATAATCCGAGTAAAATGAGCTGCCAGGAAGATGCGCCTGGTTGATCCAGTGCCCTCTGTCTCCCCTGGCACACGGCCCGGACTCGGAGGCAAACTTAGCAAAGTCCCTCAGTCAGGGATCGGAACGGGCCTTGGCGTTCTGTTGTTTTGTTTTGCAACAATGCAGACGTGAGACATCGCAGTTCTAGCCTGGGCGCTAATCTCCGGGCCAGATTCGCCGTTTTGGGTCTCCAGGAGCCTCAAATGTAAAACAAGGCGATTAGAAGCCTCCTAAGCTAAGGGCATTGCGCCTCGGACGGTCCGTCTTCGGGCCTAGCGGTCCTCGGGGCCCTCAGGGCTCAGCGGGGCTGGGGTGAGAGTGCGGGGATGCCTAGGCAGGCGGCAGGGCCAGGGATCTGTGGCACCGCTGATACCCCAACCGCGGGGTCTACGGACCTCGCTCCTCCCCGGACAGGGCGGGACGGGGAAGTCCCGCCCCGCAGCCCGAGTCCTGGGCGGCCCCGAGGGCTGTGTCCGCCTCCTTCCTGCCACCGCGACCCTGGGCAGGGAGGGCGACCCTGGGCCGGGAGGGTGGGTCCGAGCCCAGAAGAGAAAGAGGGGCAGAGGCTGGCGGGTCATGCCCTGGTCGCCACGCGCCGCTCTCTTCTGGGACCTGGTCCTGGGCGTATTGGGCACCCTCGCCTTCCTGATCGACCTGGGCGCCGACCTGTGGGCCGCGAGCCAGTATGTGCTCAGCGGTCGCTACCTGTGGGCCGCGCTAGTGCTGGCGCTGTTGGGCCTCTCCTCAGTCGCGCTGCAGCTCTTCAGCTGGGTCTGGCTGCGCGCCGACCTCTCCAGCCCGCACGCGCCGAAGCCCCCGGGCCACTGCCTGGCGCTGTTGCATGTCCTGCAGCTGGGCTACCTATACAGGTGAGCGCCCTGCCCTCCGGGAGAGGGAGGGGGAACGGAAGTCAACGTCACCTCCTGAAGCTGGGCTGGTAGCGCAGGTGAGAGCCCTGACCCCGCGACGGGGGCGGAGAGGAGAGGACTGAGACCCTGAGGAGGAAACTAAGCCCCTTGTAGTTTAGCGGGCGCCTCCCCCTACAGGTGAGCTCCTGATCCCTGATGAGGGAGAGATCCGGCTGGCAGCCCTCAGAGCTCATGAACAGCACCCTTCCTGGCACAGCTGAAGAAACTGAGGCCCAGAGAGGGAAGGGAGGCACATGACTTGGAGTTGGACCCTTTGGGATCCAATCCTGGCTTTACCACCTGTGTGGCTTTATTCCTGCCTTTCTCTGAGCCTCAGTTTCCTCCTCTGTTAAAGGAGGTAGTGATCTCGAGATAGGTGTGGCTGGCAGGCCTGTGGTGAAGGGCAGAGAGGGAAGTGCCCCGCACAGTGCCTGGTGGCAACAGACCTCCCGTTGCTTTTAGCTGTGGGTGGAGCCTTGGGCAATTCACTTGCCCCCTCTGGGTCTCAGTTTACTCATTGTTCCAGAGGCTCACAGTGTCAGGATCAAATGGAATGAGACCTGTACATTGCCCTGGTGCAGAGTAGGCAGGCCCCACGTGTCAGCTAGCTTCGTGATCAGCTGGGTCACCCTGGAGTTGCAGCAGCCCTGACCCCCAGAGCAGCGCTTGTTCCCTCATGGCCAGTGCCTCCCACCCTGTCTTTCCCAGTTGTATTCTCCCTGAACACTTGCTCCCCACCCCACCCCCTCACTCCCAGACCAAGCAAGAGGGCAAAGGTGGGGTCTGACACATCCATGTCCCTGGAGCCATGTAGGGTTGGGCTCGGGCGGGGGCCCTCTAGAGATGGGGAAACTGAAACGAAGGGGTCAGAGTCATGTGAAGTCAGGACATGATGTGGTCTGGGTTGGCATGGGATGGACGGAGCCAGGATCTGCTCTTGAATCCATGTTTACAGATTCTCTCCAGATCTTGCCTTGAGTCTCGAGGAGTGGGCGAGAGGAGCTTTGAATGTTGCAGTGTTGCCTGAGGGACTGTCCAGGCATCAATAACACCTTGGGTGAACACGAAGGGGCACAGTTATTGCAGTCCTGGCAGCCCGCAGTGAGCCCTGAATCTATAATTACATCATGTATCTTCTGTTTTTGCTGAGCATGAGTCAGACAGACTGTACTGAGCTTTGGTTGAGAAAACGGTGTCTCTGTTCCTGCCTGTGACTAGGCTGAGGCCTCTGCCAGGGCACTGGGGGACCTCCCCCCGCCCCGAACTCGGGCCTGCTCCCTGAGTGTGTTGTCAAGTTCATCCAGGGGAAGTGACAGTAAACATCTGATGAATGAACTTGCAATGAGTGAATGGCCTCACCTTCCAATAGCCAACTGAGGTCAGTTCTGGGCGGGGGGAGATCTTGGTCCATCCTCCACTGCCCCCTCATGCCAGTGGATCTCTCAGGCCTGTCTGTCCAACCTCTGGACTCCCTTAACTCTGCCCCGTCTGTTCCCATCACTCTGGGCAGGCCTGTTAAATGGATCCCTGGGTGCTCTTTCTGTAGCACAGTAGGACCTGTCTTGCCTGTGCTCAGAAGCTCTCAATGGCTTCCTTCCCCACAGGATCCTAAGAAATTCTTACACTTGCTAAAATTTGAGAATGCTCACTTTAGGCAATTTCCCAGTACACCTTTCAAATTCAAACAGCTTTGGGTCCAAATCCTGTTTCCACTGCTCATTTGCTCTTTGGTCCTGTTTCCCCATCTGTAAAATGGGGATATTGTAAAGGAGTAAAAGGGACAAGGTTTGTGATGAGCTTGGTATGGTGGCTACCGCAGAAGTAATAGCTGTTGTATTTATCCCCACTTCACAGATGAAGAAACAAGTTCAGTGAGGTAAGTCGCTTGCCCAAGGCCTTATAGCATGTATGTGACGAGCTAGGATTTGAGCCTGTCTGCATCCACTCGATGGGTAGGGAAAGAGGAATGCCACAGGATGCTAACTGGGCCCCTTGGGGCATCGTGTGTACTGCCTAGGTGCGTGCAGGGGCTGCGGCAGGGGCTGCTGGTGTGGCGGCAGGAGGTGCCTACCCAGTTCGACTTGGCCTATGCCGACTTCCTCTCCCTGGACATCAGCATGCTGCGGCTCTTTGAGACCTTCCTGGAGATGACACCGCAGCTCACACTGGTGCTGGCCATCATGCTGCAGAGCGGCAGCGCCGAGTACTACCAGTGTGAGTGTCAGGCCCTCGGCCAGCCCCCCTTTTACACCTTGGGAAAGTTGCCCACAAATGTCAGAAAGGTTTTCACTCTTTTATAAAGGCTGCTTAGAAAATAGGAGAATGTCCTTTAGTCGGGCAGGCCTGTGTTCAAATCCAAAGTTATGCTCTAGCCTTGAGTTTGGACAAAGGACCCCACCTCTCTGAGCTATCAGTTTGTTCTCATCTGGACAAATAAATGGATGTCATAAATGATCCTACCTCATAAGGTTAATGGAAGGTTTAAGTGAAGTGATGCCTATAAAGCCTCGTGCCTAGTGCATAATAAATCTTAAGTGTAATTTTTACAATTTTGGAGACAACAGGTGAAGTGTGTAGGGTACCTGATGCCTAATAAGCAATTTGTTGATTAATAGATAAATTCCTGAGCGCCTTTGTACATGCAGAGTGCCTTTTTTTTTTTTTTCTGTTAACGCGGGCCTCTCACTGTTGTGGCCTCTCCCGTTGCAAAGCACAGGCTCCGGACGTGCAGACTCAGCGGCCATGGCTCATGGGCCCAGCCGCTCCGCGGCATGTGGGATCTTCCCAGACCGGGGCACGAACCCGTGTCCCTTGCATCGGCAGGCGGACTCTCAACCGCTGCGCTACCAGCGAAGCCCCGTGCCTTTGTTTTGATCGAGCACCTTTGTGCCTGTCCCTGTGTTAGGAACACCACAGTGAATAAGGAGATGGACACAGCCCCTGGCCTGTCGGGACCATAGACTGTAAAGCAGGTAGTTACAGGAAAGCATGTGGAGTGATCTGAAAAGGAAGAGGCGGGTGGCCCCATAAAACACAGGAGAGGTTTGTGCAAAGAGAAGCTTTGGGAGGGCTTTCAGGGAAGTTGCCCAAGGTCACAGGCCAGCTGGCAGCCAAGTTAGGACTCCAGCTCACATCTGATTCAGGGTCTAGGCTTCCCCTTCTCCTCCTCAGCCCTCGCACACCTGCTGCCGTACCAGGCACAGCCTCCCAAGGAGCCAGTCCCAGCTCTGCCTCCACTCTCTGCGGGACTTGGAGATCCCCTCTCTGGCCTCAGTTTCCACAGCTGTACAAGCTGGGGCGTTGGACTCCGTCTCCAAGGGCCCTTTCAGTTTGCTAATCTGAGTCTGCAGTATCAATTGAAAAACAAAACAAAAACCAGTAATAGCGGCCATCACGATTGAGCGCCTGCTATCAGCCAGCACTGAGGAAAGTGCTTTATTGTCATCATCGCTCACATTCATAGCGCCTCTAGTTTGGTGCTATATTTATCTCCATTTTACACAAGAGGAAAGAGATGCCGAAAGGTGAAGTGATTTGCCCTGGGACACACAGCACTCACTGTGCGCGTACCGTCGGGCCTCTGTCTGTGAGTCCGGCATCCACAGATTCAGAGGGCTGACTCTTATGCCATTTTATATTAGGGACTTGAGCATCCGCGGATTTTGGGAACCAATCCCCTGTGGATACTGAGGGATGACTGTGTTTTTTGTTTGTCTCTTTGGAGGCAGTGGGTGTCTAGGACCAGGGCTAAATGGGGACAGTCTACGCTGTGTATGGAGGGAGTGGGGATGGGGGATTGAGGGAAGAGACAGGTTTTCCCCAACTTTTGTTTAGCAAACATGTATTCAGCTGCTGTTATATGCCAGCTTCTGGGGGATCCCTGGGGAGCAGAATCTGTTTCCTACCCTGAAGGAGCTCAGAGATAAGGAAATAATTACTGTGTGATAAGACTCCAGAGAGGAATGGGGTGCTATAGGAGCCGCACAGCGGAGTGGGGTGGGGTGGGGTCCAGATGGGTGACTATAGGGGATAATGAAGCCAGAACTTGCAGGGTAAGGAGCAGTAGGCCAGGGGAACCAGGGCGTGGGTCCACCGAATACCAAGGGCACCGCTTGTCAGGTCAGAGAATGCGGCACGCTGGCAAACTGGAGGAACATCAGCCCTGACGAGACCCTGAGTGTGGGGTGGTTACAAAGGCCACAGATCTGATTCCAGGCTGGGAGTGGGTTCCTGACCCGTAGCAGGTCCCCAGCGAACATCTGTTGACTGAATGCAATAGGGAGGGGGCGGGGAGGAAGCAGTCTAGAGATGCTTCCAGCCCTCGTTGGAGGGCCTGGTGCTTCTAGTCCAGGATGGGCACCTAGGAGGTGGGATAGGATCCCCACTGTACACTTCGAGTCTTGGAAAATCAAAACCGGGGCCCAGTCTGAGGGTGGAAGGGAGTAGAGGCTGAACCACCCATATAACAGGGACATCCCTTTTGGCCCCGGAAGGCAGCTTCAGCTAGAGGCCTGTCGCCACCCCATGGGATTTCCTGCTTCCCTTTCTGAGACTAAGAAGGGGGAACTGGACTGCTGATTTTCAGATCCAAGAAAGGCGTGGGCTCTTCCGGGAAAGGAAGGGGTACAGGGCCCTAGAAGATGCTCAGGGTGTGGCCAAGGCCCAGGGGTGCCAGATGCTGGGTGACAGGGGTGCCGATGAGAGTGTATAAGTCACACACCTTCTCATCCGTGAAAAATATAACCGTGGTAGCACCTGAAAAGGAAAGGTTTGCGGTGAAGGGCAGACTCCATATGGATCCTAGCTCTGTTTGGGGTTGTGTGAACTTGCTGGTCTCCAGCTGTAGTTTTCAACAAATTGGGGTCCGTAATACCCACGTCAGCGTAGCTACGAGGCCTTCGCAGTGCCCGTGGCCTCTGGGGAGTGCCTGCAGGCTGCCCGCAGGGCTCACCTGTCTCCTCTTCCTCTTCGTAGGGGTCAGCATCTGCACGTCCTTTGTGGGTATCTCGTGGGCACTGCTTGACTACCACCGGGCCCTGCGCACCTGCCTCCCCTCCAAGCCCCTCCTGGGGCTGGGTGCCTCCGTGATCTACTTCCTGTGGAACCTGCTGCTGCTGTGGCCCCGAGTCCTGGTCGTGGCCCTGTTCTCGGCCCTCTTCCCCCGCTGTGTGGCGCTGCACTTCTTGGGCCTGTGGCTGGTGTTGCTGTTCTGGGTGTGGCTTCAGGGCACGGACTTTATGCCAGATCCCTGCTCCGAGTGGCTGTACCGGGCGACGGTGGCCACCATCCTTTATTTCTCCTGGTTCAACGTGGCTGAGGGCCGAACCCGAGGCCGTGCTACCATCCACCTGGCGTTCCTCCTGAATGATAGCCTTCTGCTGGTGGTCGCTTGGGTGACTCAGAGCACCTGGCTGCCCAGCGGTTGCCTGCTGCAGAGGCTGCTGCCTGCGGCCGGCGCCTGCTTCCTCCTGGGGCTGGCTCTGCGGCTGGTCTACTACCGCTGGCTGCACCCCAGCTGCCGCTGGGAGCCTGACCAGGTGGACGGGACCCGGGGTCTGCACTCCCTCGAGGGGCGTCAGCTGCCTCAGAACAGGCGCATGGCCCATCTGGCTAAGAACTTTTTCCCCAAAGGTAGGGATGAGGCTGCTTTGCCATGGAAGGGAGAGGTGAATGGTGTCCTTTGAGGCAGGGTCAGGCCCAGCCAAGGGGACTGAAGGCCAGATGGAATCAGTTGGTAGAATGTAGAAGATAAGCTGCTTATGCTGCTGTGGGCCTTGATTCACTCAACGAGCGCTCGATGCCTGATCTGTGCCAGGCGCTGGAGACCAGAGTTGAGTAAGACAGAGGCCTGCCCTCAAGGAGGAGAACAAGATGAGAAGGGCTGGGCCCTGGAGGGTCCAGGGCCCCAATTATGTATGAAACACTTTGGGAGGAAAGAAGAGACCGCTTCTTCCCTTCCCCCCAAACAAGTATAACCCCAAAGCATCCCAGTGTTGGTATTTTTACCTCCCTGGCTACCTCTAAAATAATTGGTGGAGCTGTTGTCCCACCCTTGGTTCCCCTGTCCTGGGCTGGAAGGCCCCAGGACCTCCAGGATGTGTTCTCTGGAATTCTTCCTCCCCTGCCCCACCCCAGTCATTCAATTCATTTAGCAAATGTTTACCGAGGGCCTTTTACGTGCCAGAAGCATCATTCTAGCCTTGGCAGATCAGCTGCCATTCCAGCTTCACCCCTTACCCTCTCCAGATACTCCAGAACAGGCTCTCAGGCTGGAAGCCAGGGATGCCTGACTGCCTGTCAGCCCTGTCAGCCCCTCCAAGGCCTTAGTGCAGCTGGCCCGGCCTCTGCCTCTGCTCTCAAGGGGCGACCTTTCAATCAAGTGCCTTGTGAACCTGCGGTCTGGGCCGTGGCTCGGCCCGCTGAGTATGTTTTTGTGCTTCAGGCAGTGTACTTTCTACCTCAGTCTGTGTGGGTGGAAGAGGTGTGTGTATCTGCGTCTCTGTAAGCGAGAGACACGTGTGTTGTCTTTGTTGAACAGTATTATTAGATTATTATTAAAACCTCATGAAATCCCCTAGCCTAGTTGTGTCATTAAATCTGCCACCAAGTTCAAAGCTGCCTGGAAAAAAGGGGTCAGGGACGCAAAGTCCTCCTCTCAAAGTCGGTAAAGGCCCTGGGACCAGAGAAGAGGGCTGGCTTAGGCAAGACTTCTTAACCTTGTTTTCTAAGCGTCAGGAGCTGGTGAGCCAGTGTGGTGTTGACCGCTCAGGTGGGCATCAGAACCCAGATCTGGGCTGACTCTAGCTTGTGCTCTTAGCCGGCTCTGCTGCTGGGCCTGGCGGGAGTAGGTACACCTTTGGTATCAGGAAGTGAATACGCGAGCGCAGGTGAAGAAAGATCTTTTTGCTGGGAGGTCACTGGGAGCGATGCAGTGATGACAGGGGATGTGGATGTGGGCAGTGGTGTTGGGGAAGTCTGTGGTTTGGAGAAAGAAGGAGCAGGGAAAGGGCACTGGAGACAGAAGGAAAGGTTCATCACCACTGGGACGGGATCCAGGAGAGTCTGTTATTCATTCATTCATCTAGTGGAGACACAGTAAACAGAATAAGTGAAAGAATGTATCAGATAGTGTTAAGTGCTAAAAGAAAAATAAGGTAGGGAGAGTGCGTGTGTGTTGTGGGTGGGAGTTACAATTTTATATAGAATGGCCGGGAAGGCCTCCCTGAGAAACTGATATACGCCCTAAAGGAGGTGAGGATGACAGCCACGCAGATGTGCTTTATTCCAGACACCAAGTCAGCAGTGACTGGATGAAGGAGGGCTTGTAGCAGTTATACTGGCCTGGAGCCAAGGCTGACACAGAGATGAAGGTTGGGAGCAGGGAGGAACTCTGGGAAGATGATGCTGGTGCTTTTTACATACACAGAATGGTAGAGGTAGAAAGGATCTCCAGGATCACTTAGTCCAATGATTTTCAGACTTCTGAATTTCATGAACCAATATAATGGCCAACATGGTTGCCAAGTTAACTTTAATGAAAAAGGGCATAAAAACTACCACCATCTATTATCTTGTCTTATGAAAGGACATATAACCTCAGAAAAAGGATCATTTTTTTAATTGACTATAAACACACATTTGCACACACACAAAAGTGAAATCATTATCTTTCTCAACTCATAGGGAATATCAAGGGTTGAGACCTCAGAGAGCAGGCTTGGCCTTTATAAATCCCTGGGCTTAGTGTCCAACCTAGCCTCAAACATAGCTTCTAAGGGGTTCACTAAAACAAATACTTGCTCTCAACTATACTTCAATTAAAACAAAACAAAACAAAACTTGCTACATTGACTTTTCTCTACTTCTTCCTGTCATATGTGGAGAAGACTAGGCTCTGGGGAGATGCCATCCATGCCCAAACAGATGATGCAGTGTAGTGTCTCAGGCTATTTCCCCTGAGAAAATCCAAAGAGATGTTTAATTTTTTGGCTAAGCTCTCATCTGTATTCTCTAGATGAAATTGTCAAAGAAGGGTAACAGGTATGTAATTTAAAAAGCTGTGGAATTTAGTGGTCGTTTCATTTGTAAATAAAGTTTACAGAATCAAGAATTTAAAAAAGATGACAGTGATGTTACTTGTAATTAGAAATTTCCTTTGAAGATTTTCCATTGTCAAGAAACTTGTTTTTGAAGAATAAAAAAGCTCTTGATTTGCTCATTTTAACCTGCCACCGGAAAGGTTCTTGAGAAACGTGCAGACGTTATACCTATGGGAGGGGGAGATGGAGATGTCTACTCTTTGGGCTTAAAAACTAATAACACTCTGATACCTGTACTTCTGACCGATTAACAAGTTTGCTTCAACTATATTGTGGCTCAAAATGTGCATCTTCTGATGCAAAGATTTAATGCCTCAGAATACAAGACAACCCCCTCTTTTTTGGGGGGAATTAATTTGGGGAAAAATACATCTTATAGTCTGACATGTAAGGTACTTGGAAGCTAGAACCCAATTCTAATCTCCGTTGGAAAAAAAGGCAAAAGGATTCCTGACTGTTTTCCAGACCAATGAACAGTCAGACTCAAATCTAAATAAATGAAAAGAGAAAAAAGTAGTTGATGTAACATGAAAACAAGCCAGATCAAACAGTTTGGTATCAATTTGTCAGTTTTATTGCTTTTGCATTTTCAGCTCAGCACAGCAAGGTATTGATTTTTTTAATAATTAAATTTCAGCACATTTGACAGCAAATGAAACCTCTTGGCGTTCCAGTCCTAAACTTTGAAAAGTGATGTATTTTAGAAACAATTAAGAAATAAACTTTCCCTTGCAAATTATTTTAAAATATTTACTTTATTTTCTCATTTATTTATACCAAGTGGTTAGTTTTATTTGTTTGTTTCTTTTGGTGAAATTAATGACTCAGTTACTGAAAGGGTGGCATCTTTCTAATGAGCTCTTCTGATTTTTTATGAAGCCCTACTTAGAAGCCTACTCAGCTGGGCAACTGGGCTGATCCTACTCAGAAAAGACACAGGAGCAAACCATATAGAAAATAAAAACTTTATTTTTTCAAGTTTATAAGATAGTTCCCATTACATATAACATTATGGTCAAGGACTCTACAGCCACAAATGCCCGCAGTCACATAAATATATCTAATCAGTGCCTTTTCCTGCTAAATGAGGCATCTGAAGTCCAGAGGGTCATGTTTGGTGTAGAGGTCGTCCTTAATGGGATGGCTCCCATCAGTGCATTAGGAACTAGCTAAGTAACCTTGCTTGCTAGAGCTGTCTGACTCAGAGGAGAGGAAGGGACAGAGGGCCTGCTGATCAGAGGTGGGACAGAACTAGATTTTCTCTCGTGGTTTAAGATATTTCAAAATCTCAGAATTCAGATTTGGCCTCTACAGGGTATTTGGGGAATTCCAACTTTTGGATGAAAAAGGAAGCCAATTTAGTGGTAAGAAACAGAAGCCTGCTTAAGAGGGGTCCTAACTGCCCTCTTCCTGCAGGAGTGAGGAGGGGAAGGCCCCAAGCCCACCAGCCCTGGGCTTAGACCATCGCTCTCCCAGGAAGAGGGAGAGCGTGGCTCCGCCCCTCGGCTCCTCTCCCCCACGGTTCAGTGGCACCGACACCCATTCAAGGTAGTGAACATCTAGAAGCTCCATATACTGCAGCTGGAGTTTGCCGATCAGATTCTGCTTGGAGCTTTAACGCGAACAAGATTTTATAAACCGCGAACAAGCTGTGGCACAAGTCTCCTGGGACACTAGCTTTGCTCCCCCAACTTGCAGAAGACAGGAATACCCCAAACCAAATAAAAGCCCAAGTAGGCATCTGAATCTGGAGCAGGCATCCACTCTCCTGGACACCACCAGCTGCCCCAGGGGCACCGGACAGGGTGATGCTAAGGCACAGTCAGTTTTACATTCGAAAGTAAAGCCACCTCTTAAACCCAGGACACAGCTGACAACTCGATTCCCTACTAGAGACGGCCTAGCTCTCACCACGAAACGTGCAGACCCATCTTACAGAACCCACGGTGCCCAGCTGGGAAAAGGACTCATCATGTGGCTTATTCCATGGGGACTCTTTCTAGTCAAGAGGGCTTCCCCCTTGATGAAAGGACCCACAGTATCCTTTCGACCTCAGCCTCCAAGAACTCGTGGTGCTGCCTACTTATTTTCCTCTCCAGACCTCTGTGCTGGGGAAGAGGAAAACACAGGCTCCAAGAAGATCACTGGGCTCCCTGAACAATTCATTTTGGCAAAGAGGAGCCAGGAAGCTCCATTTTCTGTCTACCCTCTAAACAACCAGAAAAGAGCAAAGGCGGCACTGCTCAGAGAGCTTCCTCACCTCTCTTAGCCAATTTCAAGTTCCTTTTGCAAAGACCTAAGCCGTGCAGTCAGAGCAGGAGGGAAAAGGCCATCGCAAAGGGACTCCAAGTCATATTCTAGGAATAAAGAGCTTGTCCCAGTGGGCAGGGAGAGGGAAGTGTGTGTGTGTGGACCCGTGTGCACGACGTGGGTACCGCTCTGCAGCCTGAAGCACAGCACCAACAGAGTGGCCTTTGTCCAGGGCAAGAAACCAACAGCTCTACTGCCGGTACGGGGAGGGCTTGGGGCCTGGAAGTACAGACCCACCCTAAAGCATTCTAAGATAAATTACCAAGCAAGGCAGAGCAGCATCTGGGCAACTATGCTGAACTCAGACCAAGAAGGTCCGCCTCAGGCTTTGTATTTCCCGTCCAAAGGAAACAGGCCAAAGAGGCAGCTAAGTAATGAGCACTGACTTGAGCTCCTCTCCAAAAACATCTTCTCTAAAAACTGAGTCACGAAGCACTTCCTCAATCAGTTCTGAGGGAATGTGTGTATACCAGCCTTTCTCTGGGTGACCTGGCTTTGGAAGGAACCTGACCCCTTTGTGCTGCAACATCTCTGAAAATGGATATGCAGAATCTCTGAGTACAAGCATTTGTAGCTGGGGTTGGTCAAGGATGCCTCCTACTAAGGACCCAGACTGCACCTCTCTGAGGTGCTTATAAAATCACCTCTCTCTGTGCAACCTGGAAGAGGCCGAACTTCCTCAGCTCTACGGAAGTTTACTCTGCCTGAGCAGATGCCCAGGCCAGTCTTGGAGGGATGGGGCATCCACAAACACAGCTGGACTGAAGGCTGCGACCAGGGCCTGGGCACCCACCGATCCTCCCAGAAGTCAGGTTGAGAGATGTTCCTGCATTGGGCCCAAGATTGAGTTTTCAGGCATGGAGTAGGGGGTCTACAACCTCATTTAAATCAGGAAAGTGTTTCTGGCCTTCTGGTTTCCCATTTTAGAAGGGGATTTGAGAAGTGGGAAGGGTATATTCCATGGGAAAACTGGGTTGTGATCATGGCAATCTGTTCTTCAGTTTCAGGCTGAGATCTGGGTAAATACATGTCCAGAACACCTTTCAACAGGGCTTAAAGGATTCAAAGAAAGTCAAATCCCTTCGTAGTTTTGGCCAAAATGTGATTATGAACCTTTTCTCAGACTTGACTACTTGGGTCCAAAGCCTGGGGACTGGCCAGAGCTGCATGGGGGTGGACATGAGGTACAGAGGGCAGGAAAGGGCCAAGAGCCCAGCACTGATGACTAAGAAGGGCGAGGGCGCTGTAGAGGTGAACATGTGTTGGGGAAGGGTGCTTCTCTGCAGGAGGAAAAGGTGGAATCTTCTTGTTTCAAGAGCCAAAGAAGTGGAAATTCCTAAGAAGCCTTAGTTCTTCTCTCCAGTTTGGAGGTAAGCCCCTTGGGACATACCCTTTGACTAAGAGTCAAGCTGAAGGCTTACAATTTACTGTCTAAGAGAAGGAGTTTCTAGGGTTGTGCCATTTGGTGAAAGGGGAGAGGGACTGGAAAGGGGACTAAGGCTTCTAGGATGGGAACCAGCAAAGTCTACAGTGAATCAGTGTCCATGCCCCACAGTGCAGCCAGCCAGGAGATGGAGGAGCCGGAAGGAAACCGCCCGAGAGAGCAGGGCGCTGGGCAGCTGAGGAGGTGCTACCGTCACAGAGAGGTATCTCAGAGAGTTCAGTTACGAGTTTCCAAGGAAACTTTACAGACCCCTTTCTTGCTAGAAAGAGGGCGGGAACCTGCTTCAGAGACCAGACCCTTACCTATAAAAATAACATATACATTCACTGGGAATATGTTCTACAGCTAAGGAGATTACAAAGACTGCAAGAGATGTTATTATAAAAGTCTGCTGCGTTTATCCTATCACCACAAGTTAATGGCAGTTCTCAATCTGGTCACGGACGCAGAGTGCAACTCTGCCCCAAGAATTTCCTTTTCTTTTTCTTCATTTATTTTGACACAAAATAAAACAAAACAAAACCCAGAAGAGTTAAAAGCACTGTAGCTGCGGTGAGTCTATTGTTCTCTCAATCCAACTGTCTTCCGCTCCTATGTGAGGATGAACACGGGGCTGCAGCTCACTC
Organism: Stenella coeruleoalba; assembly: GCF_951394435.1. Taxonomy (NCBI): domain Eukaryota; kingdom Metazoa; phylum Chordata; class Mammalia; order Artiodactyla; family Delphinidae; genus Stenella; species Stenella coeruleoalba. The sequence goes on from NC_137169.1 coordinate 21,674,954, forward strand.
TTAGCAAAAATAAGCTTCATCTCTTGCAGCTGTTGGTTTTGATTGTGTTCTCGCCAGCATTCCATGGAGAAAGAGTTCCCAGTTGGTTCCGGTCTCTAGCTCCTCTCAGGAGTGAAAAGGAGCTCGCGGGGAAGGCTCTTCATTCCAGTTCTTAGAGAAAATCAAGCTCCAAAGCCTGGTGGAGGGACACCAGGTCTCCGTGGTTTGTGATCCTCCAGAAGGGCATGTTGTGCTGGAAGGGGGAGGAGGGAGGGACACTGGTTAACCCAACTTCTTTTGGGAGCTTATATTTACCCACCCCCCTTCCTCCACAGACCTCTCCCCAACGTACTTGGTAACCCTCCTTACTCCTGCCCACCTCATAAGACTGTCATACGGATCAAGTAAGTCATGTGTAAAGGGACATATGTATACTACAAGACACTTACAGATGGGAGAGATTTTTATTAGGTTTCAGTGGTAACTCTGTGCTTGTATGAGACAGATTTGTTCTAGCTACTATGTACGATCCTCAGGATCAAATAAAATGACCCATGTAAGAAATCAGTATTAATACAGTATTGTATTTTCTTATGGATAGTCTATTTTCTATAAGGTTCAGAGCTGCAAAGCCCAAATCTTGTCCATGACCAAGATGAAGAACAGAGAGATCTAGAAAATAATAATCCCACTATATTATGTGATCAGAGTTATGTCCAGAATACTGTGTGCCATTCTGGAAGCCATATTTTAAAGAAGGGCTTTGAAAAACATGAGTGTTGGAAACCATGTTCTATAAAGCTGAGGAAATTACCTTTACTAATCATTTTGTTCAGACTGGTTGCAAGTTACCTGGAATACTGAAAGTCCTAGAACACAGTTCTTTTGGCATGTAACTCAGTGCTTTTTCAAGCCTGCTGCTCACGCATAATATTTAAAAGGCCTTGAATATACTGAAGAGGAAGCAGACTTGTTATGTTGTGCTCAGAAGTGCCAGATTAGGACCAGGATACAAAACAGAAATTTTAGTTCAATGGAAGGAGGAACATCCTAAGAGCCTGGATGACCCCACAGTGGAACAGGATACCTGGGAAGCAGTCTCCTCACCCTTAGGTATATTCAAGCAAGGACTAGAAAGTCTTCCGTCACAGAGGGTGCAGAAAAGATCCCTCAGAGGGAGGAGACTGAGATCTAAGGCATTTTCCGATGGGTGTACTCTGTGGCAGATGACTAGAAGCGTGCGCTTAGAGACACAAAGTCTGATAATGACTTGAGTTGTTCTTCTATCTCCCCCACTCCCTTCTTCTTCAGACCAAGAAGCACTGATGTCTACATCCACTAGCGTCTTCCCCAGAGGGCAACAAGCACTTTAGAATTAAAGCTGGAAAGCCTGGAAAAGTCTGAATGATTGGCCTTTAGTGTAAAGTCTCACGCTCTTGAGAAAGCATTGACCTCTAAGACGAAGATGGAAGACGGGGCCCACGTCAGGTTTAATGATTGGCGTCCTTGTAGCAGGGCTCAAAGATTTTAAGATTTTAGAGTGGCAGGGAGGAGAGAGAAGGGGAGGATCTAACAACTTACAGGGAAAACTCTGCATGGGGAAAAAAATGACCCTCTTTTTTTTTAAAAGAAAAATGGGAGAGGAATAGGAAGAAGAGAACACTGTAAATGCACAACAGATTACTACGATTTCTGAGTCTTACCATTCTTCTAATTGCTCAATGTATTCCCATACAGACTATTTACTTTGCCATGTTACCTGTTTGGCTGCGATTTCTTCATCCCGTCCATCTCCAATCACTACGTATGTGACTTTCTTTCCAAACCTTGACACAATTCTCTCGAAGCAGCTCTCTTTACCTGATGAGAAAAAGAAATTTCCTATTGGGACATTCCTCCCTTTCTTTTTTTCAATACCAAAGAAAAGGGCTGCTGCTAGGTTCACCTGCCTGTGCTTAGACAGAATCAGGGCAGCCCATGTGGTTTGCTTGGTGGGGAGCAGGGGTGGTAGCTAGGGATCCAACAGGCTCTCTGCCCAAAGAATGTGAAATTGTGCCATTCACACAACAGACTTTCTAGGCACTGTGCTCTCTAGGTTATTTTAATTTTCACACTGAGGGTGAAGTACCTAAGATCTTAGTGTGGGATGTTTCTATAAACACCATATGAGAGCTGTGCACACTCCCTCCCTCTTCCATAGCTCCTGTACTTTACAATATACAAAGCAGTTTCAAAGTGTTCGTTCACTTAATTCTCAAAATAATCTGGAGAGACGGGTCCCATCCCCTATTCTGATAGATGGAAGTGGACCCAAAGGATTTGTGACTTGCCCCAGATCACAAACAAGCTAGTAGCTAGACTCTGAGACTCTCACTCCAGAGTCTAGGCTCTGGTCATTGTGCCATGACGAAAGGACGTTTTTTGTTTTTTTTTTGTGGTAAGCGGGCCCCTCACTGCTGTGGCCTCTCCCGTCGCGGAGCACAGGCTCCGGACGCGCGGGCTCAGCGGCCATGGCTCACGGGCCCAGCAGCTCCGCGGCATGTGGGATCCTCCCGGACCGGGGCACGAACCCATGTCCCCTGCATCGGCAGGCGGACTCTCAACCACTGTGCCACCAGGGAAGCCCGAAAGGACGATTTCTGAGGGGAAACCGTTAGTGTAAGAAAAAGAAGTGGAAGTCCCCAATTTCCGGTTAGTAACTATGAAAAAAACAGCCATTTCCTTCCAACTCTACATTTCCCAGAAGCAGTCCTAGTCCTGGGCCTTATGTCTTTCAGGAGGGGAGGAGTCTCAGAGTACCAATGAATATGGCAGCAATATTTGTCACATCTGGAATTTCCTATTATACTGTGTAACTGCAACTGAGATCCTGTATCAGTGACATTAACCTTGGGAAATGGGTGATTTAAATCCACTGCAGACAGCTCTTAGAAACATGGTGATGAATCAAAATTCAAATCCTACCTGGAACCAACACCTAAACGTGCACACATAATACTGCTGTGGCAAAGACACTGTACTTGCATAAGTAAATAAAAAGAAAATTATCTCTCGTGCTCTTCCTTCACCATCTCTTATGTTTTATTAAAACTGCTTCTGCCACCTTCTTCAGTTAAGCAAGGCGCTAACTCTGCTTCCTTTTTATATCCTGCTGCATTAACTTTCTCATCCTATCTTCTTGCCAGATTCAGTGACTTAGCACCAGGGTTCCTGTGTGAATAAGAAAAAGGCGCGGGCTTCCCTGGTGGCGCAGTGGTTGAGAGTCCGCCTGCTGATGCAGGGGACGCGGGTTCGTGCCCTGGTCCGGGAGGACCCCACATGCCGCGGAGCGGCTGGGCCCGTGAGCCATGGCCGCTGAGCCTGCGCATCCGGAGCCTGTGCTCCGCAACGGGAGAGGCCACAACAGTGAGAGGCCCGCGTACCACCAAAAAAAAAAAAAAAAAAAAAAGAAAAAAGAAAGAAGAAAAAGGTATCTCTTCCTCAAGGCACTTGACTGCCATCTGCTGGAAAACTCTTGTAAGAAATATACAAATATAGAAATATACAAATCTAAGATGACTACATCATATCTGACAAGAATCTTTACACCCATACTCAGAAGTCCTGATTGGTACATCTAAGCAACTGCAAGTCTATGACATGCCTAGCCCAGGTGGCACCTCACACCTGGACCAGACACTAGTCCACTTGGGGCTTCAGTCTCCCACTCTTAATACAGGGCTTGGCTTAGGTGCACTTAGGTCCCTTTCAGTGCTACCGTTTTATAATAGCATTGTCACACCTTATGTTCATATCAAGCATTCAATCCATGTGTGCTAAGTAAATACATTTTAATTTCACAAATGATTAAGGGGATGGCTCTACTCTATGCCTTGAGCCCCAATTTAAACATTAAATAATTCAACTAATAATGAGTTCTTAACATGTTCTTATTAAGTGTTAAAGAGTTATTTGTCTAATTCCATTCCAACCATTAGGTCCTTACCTAAGCCAACCTCTGCTAGACCCACAGTCTAATTTATGATTTATAGAAAAAGCTTCTACGTCGGTAGGATTTTAGAAATTTCCCCTAAGACCCAACAAAGGGAATGTCTCTTATTTAGAAGACAGGGACATAGAGATGTTTTCATTGTCCTGGCCTTCAATGATCAAGGAAGAAATACAATTAAGAATGTTTCCTCTAAAAGGATTGAGAGTAAGTTATTAACAGCTCAGGGTAAAGAAGTAGCCATATGAAAAAATAATTCCAATACAGTTGGTAAATACGCTGCTTCCATTTTATACTTTCAAAACAATCCTAGAGATGAGCTCTCCTGTTCAGGAGGATAAAACCAATGACTAGTCAGTTTACCAAATGTCAAGTGATAGAAGCTGTCACTGCAAGACCAACCAAGCCTTCGGAGAAGATTAGGTTCTTGAGTTTCCTCTATCAGAAAGACTTCTGGGCTTCCCTGGTGGCACAGTGGTTAAGAATACGCCTGCCAATGCAGGGGACACGGGTTCGAGCCCTGGTCCGGGAAGATCCCACATGCTGCAGAGCAACTAAGCCCGTGCATCACAACTATTGAGCCTGTGCGCCACAACTACTGAAGCCCGTGAGCCACAACTACTGAAGCCCATGTGCCTAGAGCCCATGCTCCGCAACAAAGAGGAGCCCTCACTCGCTGCAACTAGAGAAAGCCTGCGCACAGCAACGAAGACCCAACGCAGCCAAAAATAATTAATTAATTTAAGAAAAGAAAGACTTCTGACATCTTCAGAAATGATTTTGAGAATTCTCTTCAATGTCACAGAGTGTCCATTAAGAGAACTGCAATTCTGAAACCATTTCAGAGGAACCGAACAAACATTTCCTCTCCCTGCTCTCATCTCATAGTTCTGTAAAGGAAAGCCTCAAGCCTCTCACTGCGGTTACCATGGTGCCAGGTACCACTGTAGCTCTGCTAATTAGCTCTGGACGAAATTGAGAAAATCACCAAATAAGCACACTTACTGTCAGAAGGAATAAAATCATGTCCATTAGTTTGATGAGCCTCTGAGTGCCAGGATGCAGCATCAAGCACTACAGAAATCTACCTTTCAGGTGTGGGAAGGTTAGCGAGTGCTCTGAGTTCTTACAAAATGCATAGTAAAGCAGGGGCAGCAGTAGCAAAATCTGAAGGGGGGTTACAGATGTATCTCCCCCATCAGAGCCCTTGTAAATGAAGTAATTCAACCATACAAAAAAGAACAATAAAAAATAAATGCCTATATAGCTACCACCAACCCAGCTTTATCAAATCTTAACACTTTAGAGTTGCTTTAGATAAAAAAATATAAAAATGAGATCGTACAGATTTATTTGAAGTTTCCTATTTACCCCTACTTGATGACATTCTTCCTCCTTTCTCTCCCTGAGCGTGTATCCATAAACGATGTATGGCTATTATTGTGAACGTTTTTTACCTTTATATAAATTATATACTGTACATACTATGTGTAATGTGTTTTTTGTGTTCAGCATTGTTTTTAATACTAATCCTTAGGGATATATGTAGTTTTAGTTCATTCACCTTTTTTTTTTAAAATTAATTAATTAATCTTTAGCTGCGTTGGGTCTTCGTTGCTGCACGTGGGCTTTCTCTAGTTGCGGTGAGCAGGGGCTACTCTTCGGTGCAGTGGGCAGGCTTCTCATTGCAGTGGCTTCTCTTGTTGTGGAGCATGGGCTCTAGATGCGCGGGCTTCAGTAGTTGTGGTGCACGGGCTTAGCTGCTCCACGGCATGTGGGATCTTCCCAGACCAGGGCTCGATCCCGTGTCCCCTGCGTTGGCAGGCGGATTCTTAACAACTGCACCACCAGGGAAGCCCCAGTTCATTCACTTCTAGCTGCTATACAGTATTCCATTGTTTGACTATTTTCTGTTCATAGACAGGTTCATGTGCTGTTTCTAATTATTTTCTACTATGAACAAGGCTGCATCAAAAAAAAAATTCTTGCACATACCTCCTTGTGCAAATGAGAATGAACTCAAGGGAAGGAGTTGGCATATTTCAAGCTTTGCAGGTCATATGATCTCTGTTGCAATTATTCAACTCTACTACTGTAGTGTGAAAGCAGCTATGGAAATGATTACACATGGCTCTGTTTCAATAAAACTTTCCAAAAACAGGCAGTGGGCAGAACTTGGTATGTGGGTTATAGTCTGAGACCCCTGCTCTCGAGTATAAATATCTAAAAGTAGAATTGCTTGGTCATAGGGTTATGCACATCTCAAACTTTACTAAACATTGACAAACTGTTTTCCAGAAAGTTATATCCATTTTCAATCCACTAGCAGAGTAAGCTCTCACTTCCCTGACAAAGTTTGGCACTGTCAGACTTAAATTTTTGTCAATCTAATAGACGAGAAAGGCATCACATTTTAATTTGCATTTCCTTAATTTGCAGATCCTTAATTGGTGAGGTTAAAAAACTTTTCATGTATGTTTACTAACAATTTGGGTTACCTTTTCTGCAAATTGGCTGCTCCAAGGTTTTTGCCTACTTTTTAAAATTATGTTGTCTGTTGCTTATTGATCTGCAGGAGTTCTTTATGGATTCTGTATACTAATCAACAAGTAAATGTATTGCAAGTATCTTCTCCCAGTCTGTGATTTGTCTTGTCACTTTATGTCATCTTTCACTGTATATAAAATTAAAAGCTTCACACAATCAAAATGATCATTTTCTTCTGTTTTTTTTTTTTTAAGTACTATTTTTGGGGTCTCTTAAATGAGATCCCTCCCTACCTTAAGGTCATACAGATACTCTTCTATTTTCTCTTCTAAAAATTAACGTTTTGCTTTTCATGGTAAATTTTTTATCCACCTGGAATTTATTTTTGCAAATAGCATAAAGAAGGAATACAGAATCTGCTTTCTTCCCCCGTAAGGATAACCCAATTATCTGAGCACCACTGACTGAAGGTAAGTTCCATGAGGACAGAGGATTTTGTCCCTGCTATATTCTGAGTGCCTTGGCAATGCCTGACATTTTTTAATCTAGCAAGTAACTACAACTTATCTGCAAATGAGGACTGTCTCCTTGGCTGCAATAGGGAAGTAGGAACTGTAGGCACAGACTAAAGGGTCTGGAGGGGTAAGGAGATAGCTGTCATAGTCCTCTTTCCCCGGACCATGTACAGCACATAAGATTAGAGTGACACATTCTGCTGTCTTCTCAGCCAAACAAGTATAAATCTGGTGCCAGTTCACTAATCAATTCAGCAAATATTTATTGAGTACTTACTATTTCATGTACTTAGACTGAATACATTTTTAGGGGATAAAAAATATCTTCACATACACAGTCTCATTTGATTTTCAAAACCTCTCTGGTAGTTTTTCATCTTACATGAGAAAACTGAGGCTCAGGAGATACACTAATTTCCCTGAAAGCTAATAAGTGGGGGAGTTAGGACTCTATCCTAGTCCTTAGTTTTTTGTTTTTCCTTTTCAAAAAAGTATGGTAAAAAAACACATAACATAAAATTTACCATCCTAACCATTTAAAAATATACATTTCAATAATATTAAGTATACTCACACTGTTGTGCAATAATTCTCCATAACTTTTCATCTTACAAAACTGAAATTCTATACCCATTAAGCAACAATTCCCTATTTCCCCTCTCCCCAAGCTCCCATTAACTACCATTCTATTTTCTGTTTCTATGAATCTGACTACTCTAGGTACCTTATACATGAGTGGAAACATACAGTATTTGTCTTTCTGTGATTGGCTTACTTCACTTAGTATAATGTCTTCAAGGTTCATACATGTAGTAAGCATGTGACAGGATTTCCTTCCTTTTTAAGGTTGACTAATATCCCACTGTATGTATATACCACATTTTATTTATCTATTCATTTGATGGACAGCTGGGTTGCTTCCACCTCTTGGCTACTATGAATAATGCTGCTATGAACATAGGTGTGCAAATACTTCTTTGAGATCTGCTTTGGATTCTTTTGGATATATACCCAGCAGTGGGATTGCTGGATCATGTGACAGTTCTATTTTTAATTTTTGAGGAACCGCCATACCGTTTTCCACAGCAGCTGCACCATTTTACAATCCCACCAGAAGTGCACAAGGGTTCCAAATTCTCCACATCCTTGCCAACACTTGTTATTTTGTTTTTCGGTGTTTTTTTTTGATAGCAGCTATCCTAACGAGTGTGAGGGATTTAACCATTTAAAGTATGTATCTTAGTCCTTGTCCTTTTTAATCTAGTGCTTTTTCGATTATACTACATTACAGTGCACTCTCTGTGAAAGAGGAATTTGAAATGAGGCATAGTGGATTTCTAAACTAGATATTATGTTCTTTCAAATATTATAAAAGAAAAGAGCATGATAAATTTTAAGTCCAACAGACCTGGATTCGAATCCTGTTTATGTAGCTTACTAGCTGTGAAGTCTTGAGCAAACTACATAACTGATAAGCCTGAACTGCCCCATCAGTAATGTCAGGAGAAGAATGCTGTGAGGATTATAGATATATGTATATGTAAAGTGTCTAACTGAGGAACTGGTAAATAATAAGCACATCCTAAGTAGCAAGTATTATTGAAAGGCTAGTGACAAGAAACAGAATTGAACCCATACCAATTTTGGTAGCACTGTAGATGTTTTCAATAGGAAATATTTCTCCTAGCCCATATAGGAGAACCTTGGCCAGAGCTGGAACCAGTTGGGTTGTAGTGATCAGAACATTCACACAATTCTTTCTGGAAGGGAGAAAGAGGGAAAAGAAAAGAAAAAGGTGAAATCAAACCCACCTGCGAACAAGAATTCAAATGGATCTTCTCTGTAGGACCTGCTTGTGAAAAATTAACCTCAAAATGCCTAGCATGGTATCTGTTCAGTGCCAATGTTCACTTTTTGCTCTAATTATCTCAGGTTTATTTATTTTCCCAATTAAAGGACAGAGACTTTTGTGGTGGACACAGAGCAGCAACTTGATTCTTGCCTCACTTCCTTCTGGCCATTCTAGCTCACTGCATTGTTAGCAAACCCCACCAACCCACGGCACTGGTACCACACTCCAGAAAACACAATGAGGCTTTCAGTCACAGTGCCATTTCATCTGAGTGAGATATGGCTGAAGTCCAGTCCTCTCTGCTCATCACACCATGGCAACATAAATTTCAGAATACATATTATTTTCACGAGTCCTTTACCTTCACAGATATCCACCCCTTGGTGTCAGTTTTACTGTTTAGTAGGCTGTGAATCTGGAATTCTTGCTTTGAGGGAGGGACGAATAAGGGTATGTATTTATTTCCCATTCTAAGCTTCAAGCTCAAATCTCCTTAATCTGCTTAATGTACCCTTTTTCTTTTCTTTTTTCAAGTTATTTATTTTTGGCTGCGCTGGGTCTTTGTTGCCGTGCGCGGGCTTTCTCTAGTTGCAGTGAGCGAGGGCTACTCTTCCTTGAGTGCGCAGGCCTCTCATTGTGGTGGCTTCTCTTGTTGCGGAGCACAGGCTCTAGGCGCACAGGCTTCAGTAGTTGTGGCTCACGGGCTCCAGAGCGCAGGCTCAGTAGTTGTGGCGCAAGGGCTTGGTTGCTCCGTGGCATGTGGGATCTTCCCAGACCAGGGTTGGAACCCATGTCCCCTGCACTGGCAGGCGGATTCTTAACCACAGCACCACCAGGGAAGTCCCTGTACTCTTTTTCTTTTGAATCCCGCCTTCCTGAATAGGTTTTGCTACATTTCTCTGGCGCTTCCTACACTTAGGATGTTTGTGATATAGCTCCTACATGTATTCTTTGATGTCACCAGGCCCACCCACGTTCTGGGTTGGAGATTCTGGGTTACTGAGTATAATTTAGTGAGCAAAAAGTAAGAGAAAAGAAAAAAGCTTTCAAAGCTCTTCGGTGTGCTTTTAGAGTAAAATGACCTTGCCTCCCACCTAACCGAATCCTTCCCTGCATCATTTGAACTCTTCTCACCCCTGTCCCACAGTCTGTTTTAGGGAATGGCCTATCCTGGACTAGGGTGGAAGAAAGCATCTCTCTGAGAGGATGAAAACTAAAATTATTATTTCCATACCTGGACTGGATGAGAAGTAAGGACTTCAATGCAGTTCCTAACCAGGAATCTGTTAAAACTTCAATTTCTGCTCTTAGTCTCTGCAGTGCTTCCTTTCTCTGGGGACTGAGGAGCCCTTTGGGAATAAAAGTAGACACATTCATCATCTGACAACATCCTTGCTGGCACAGAGAAAGCGACTTCTATATTCAATTTGGAAATAGCGTGAGTTACTGAGATATTCTACTGAGCTAACACATCTCTCTCCTTGATAAAACCCTAGCCTACTCAAAATGCCTTTTTTACTTTCTTCACCAGAATATTTTGCTGGGGGAGGGGGGAGGTGCATAATCACAACAACAAAATCAGTGATAGAAACACTGTGATTAGGTTCTGGCAGAGGCTCTTTCATCACCAACCGGTAACGTAATTTGCAGACCAGTGGACCATACTTGAGTAGCACTGCTTTAGATGTGACATCAAGAACCAAAGGGGAAAAAATTACAGATGGAGAGTCCACAGCATTTCCAATCTCTTTCTAAAGAAACCGAGGCCCACAGAGGAAAGGGGGCTGCCTGAGAATACACAGCAAGTTAGTGGCTTTTGGTCACTGAAATCTTCCCACTATCATACACTGCTCCCACAGTGACTGCTCTCACCCACTTCAGAACACATCAACCGAGATCCCGGGCTGAATCACCAGCTTTCTGAATGTCATTTATTTGTACTGTACTTCTGAAACAACTCCAGCTGGTAAGAGACTGAAACACTTCTTTAAGATCAGATGATTAAGCACAAAACAAAAAACAATTCATCTGATGGGAGCACGTTACCCGACACTTGAGTTACAATATTCAAATGATAAACCTGGCTCTGAATTTTCTGTAGTGAAGGTAAAAAGAGAAATTCTGCATTCTATTACCAACACTCCATAAAAACAGAAGTCATTTCTATGAGTAGAACTGTGTGTAATTTGTTTTCAGTCTGATGGTTTTTCACAATGCAAGCCTAGAATTAGATGGCTCTCAAAATTTCTGATAAAACAAAACAAAAACCAAACAAGTATCTATACGTCATGTATGACATATACATAAGCACGCATATGTCATATATTTAACTAATATCATGTGGCACTTTTGTTAATTCATATTTTACAAAATACAGGTGGAGATTACTTTTACTATGTTCCCCAGGGTGGGCTCAGGGGAGTCTCACAGAGGGTTATAAATCACTTTCTTCAGGAAACCACATCCAGACACTCACTGGGCAGAGAAAGGACCAGAGACTTAGGTTGTATATGAAAATGAACAAAAGAAAGGCAAATGTCTGTGAGAGAGAAAGAGCAAAAAGACTTGGTTACCAAAATAAAAAGTACTGGCTCTGAATCATGAAGAAAAAAAAGCAGTAAAGAGAGGAATCTGAAAAAAGTAAATAAATTAGATTCCCGAAAGCCCAGATGCCTATGATTTTTTCTGGTATTGGAGCACTGTAACACGAATGCACCAAACTGATCTTTGAAGCCCTATTTTTACTTTCTGCCCCACACTGTAGTAGTGGTATGGGAGGTAGGAGGGCTCTCTTGACCTGAGGTAATATACTTCTAGGCAGTCTATGGAATCCCTGAAACTTCACGCAACATTTTGTGCAGATGGAGGTGTTTGAGGGTGATGGTTCACAGTTTTCAATATCTTCTCACAAGGGTATATCACTAAAAAAGGAATTGCATGAATGTAAAGTGCAGTGGACCAAGAGTTCGGGATTCCAGTTGTGGTATGGGCACTAATTTGCTATGTGACCCGACCTTGTTACCCTCATGATGGACCATCAATTTTCTCAAGTGCAAAATGAAGGATTTAGATTAGTTCCCTAATGTCACTTCTAATTTGAACAATCTACGGCTAATTAATTAATTCCAAATAATAGAATTTTAGGCATAATGGCACCTGACATTTGAGATATATCTGGGCAGAAAGAATTTCCAAGGTCCTTCAAATCACAGTGCACGGATACTGTCAACCTATCACCCTGGACCTCGTTTTCCATCCACTATAAACCTGGTTGCTAGTTCTACCTGACTTGTCCCGATGGCTATGTAAATCTGTTCAAAAATATGGCAACCTATTAAATATTACTGATAGTCGTTGTTTGCGAAGTTATACCAAGAGAAGTCCATGAGAAAGGCAGAGCTTCCTCCCCAGAGGGTTTCAATCAAACCTGTTTTTTAAATACAGAGTTCAAATGTTACTGTGGCACAAATTCATAAGTCAGGGAGCCCTAAGGAAACCCTGGAAAAGAAAACAGGAAATCAGAACAAAACAGAAAATTAGCTGGTTGTATGCCACACTTACCAGCCACATTGCTTTTATGCTTATCATAGATTTCTCTCACTTTTCGGTAACGGAAAGCCAGTTTCCTCATCCAGTCCACACCTCCCTGGACGCCCACAGAGGAACCATGGCTGCCACTACCTCCTGAGCCACTGAAACCATCTGTTGAGAAACTGTAGTTGCTGTAGAGAGAGAGGATGATGAAAATTAAAATCTACACTGCAGAGTTTTTGGTTGAATGCCACCTCGGATTGATTCTCTGTCCTATTCCTGGCATCTGACAGCAAGGCCTTGAGAATCTTCTTTCTTAATCTCTGTATGTCAGAGTCTATCTTTTCATCAGTCCTCCATCTCATCCCTATTACTTCTATCAAAGAAAGGATGGAAAGGGAGAGCAAGAGAGGCAAGACTTAATTCAAGCACCAGCATCCCCTAGAGGTTGGCTTCAGACAGACCATCTTTTCATTAATGACAGAAAATACCTTACAGTGAAAAAAACCCGGAATACAAAACTTTTGTGTACACACCCACCCACAGACACACACACACACACAATGATTGCAACTATGTAAAAAGGAGAAACGTGAAAAAGTAATGGAAGGAACTAACCCCAAAATCTAATAATAGTTAGAAAATGGGAATGTTTTCCTTCAGTGATCTTTTGGCTAGTTTAATAAGTTCATGGGTCACATATAAAATATGTCCACAAATTCTTTAATACTCCTCTAACTTTGCTCCCTGTAGGTATGGACCGTATTTGAACGTAAACAGAATGTGGTGGAAGTGATGGTGTTGGACTTTAGAGACCAGGCTTCTCTTACAGCACCTGCTCTAAAAGAAGTCAGCTGTCACAGGAGAACACTCAAGCTGCCCCATGAAGAGGCACATAGTGAGGACTGAGGCCTCCTCCTATCAGCCACACATGGAAGCAGGTCCTCCAGCTCCAACCAAGCCTTCAGATGATTTTAGCTTCAGCTATCTTGACTTCAGTCTCAGAGACCCTGATTCAGAACTACCCAGCTAAGTCATTTTCAAGTTCCTGACCTACAGAAACTATGAGATGATAAATGGTAACTGTGTTAAGCTACTAAATTTGGGGGTTATTTGTTACACAGCAATAGACAACTATTATAGCTAAACAGGTTGGGAGGGATTAATACTTCCTAAGTCAAGATTTCCAAATGACTGACAGAATTAGAGACAACTTGGTTCAATCAGAAGTCAAAATAGAGTTCAGTGTAAAATTCTACATTTAAGAAAATAAAGCTGCCAAGACATAAGATTGGTAATTACTAGTTAGCCATATGCACAAGAGAAAAAAAAAATACTAGGGTTCAGAGTGGACTGTAAACTGCTTCAGACCAGGCTTTTTCCTAAGGTGAGTAAAATCTCTTAAGACTGGTACCCTCCAAGGCTGTGGAAGGCACAGCATACATGACTGAATCTGCTCCAGAAGTGAAACCTTTCTATCCTTCTCGGCACCAAAGGGTTACGTCCTTACTAAGTGATATGTCCAGTTCTGCTCTAGATTTGAGAATTCACAGAGGAAACAATTTTAGGGTAGACACATGGAAAAACTTTTTGCCTATGAAAAGGGATAAACATTAAAACAAATTAACATGAAAAGATGTGACAACTTTTTTTCTAAAGGTCTTTAAATGTAAGGTAGATAAATTTTTGGATTATTCTTAGCTAAGACTACTGAGCTAGAAGACAGTAGCCAAGAGAGAAAGGAGGAGACCGAGCAAGCATTTTGCCACTGAGACCTTCTTGGTTTAGCGTTCACTGTGATATTAATGTTTAAGATTGTCTTCCATAGGGTCAATCCTGACACCATCAGACCCCCCACAATTAACTTCCTTGGTAAAATCCCTGATGCTTATTTGTATCTAAAACCAATCAATCTGGAAGCACACTTTTCCCGACTGAAAATCTGGCCAAAGAGAAACTAGTATATCCTTTACTTTGGAATGCTTTTTTCTCATTCCATCATGCTACCCAGTCATCAAGGTCATACTTAAATTCTACTGTGCTGAGAAGGCCACCCCAATGTTGGCACCACGTACTCCCCACACCCATCAGAATTACTTTCTATTCTGTGTTCCATCACATTTTCTATTGTCACCTTCTCACACTACATGCAAACGTTAACTACGTTTGTTTCTATCTCCTCTAATAGACTGTGAGCTCTTTTAGGGCTGTGTCTTATTCATCTTTGTTTTCCTCTGAACCTAGACAGTGTCTTATGCCTAACAGGTGTACTGATGTTTAAGACATCATTGTTTTTATCACCTCAAGTCTTGGCCATTGTCATCAGAAGCCACATCTTCCACATGCACCTGGTCACACTCCTGTTAAAAGACAAAACCACACATTATTTCAGTCCAGGGAGTAGAAGTGCTATTACCACCACAATATATTGTAAAAATATCACAAACAATGGCGAGGTGATGAAATACCATATGGTCTCTTATGTGTGGAGGATCACTCTCACCCCCCTTTCTGTTCAACTTCTTTTAAGGCCTAATTTACATTCCTCAGTCTTCATGAAATCTTCCTTAACCATCCCAACCCTCAGTTATGCTCTTATCTCAATAGTTCATTTTTCCAACAGTCCATGGGTATAAACACAAGCTCCCTTACACTGTCAGGTGTGCCTATGTCCTACACTAGACTGTAAGTCCTATTACATTGTAGGTCCCTTACGGCACGACCATGCCTTACATCTCCTTTGTACCCCTCTAGTCTAGTCCAGTGCCCTTATATAGCATGTACTCAATACATTTTTGCAGATGAAACAGATGCTGGTAGAGTGCGTGTCCTATCAAAACTGAGAATGACTGAAACAGAAATTTGTAAATTCAAACTTAGGAATTAGAAGAGGTCATCTAAGTCAATCTCCTCATATTCTAAAAGTGAGGTAAAACAATTTGCCCAAGATCATAAAACTAGTGAGTGGCAGAAAGAAACTAGAAGGAGCCTGGGTCTTCTAATCTGAATCCAAGGTTCTTTCCTTTAAGCCCACACTACTACGGACATAAAACGCCACCCACTGCCTAACTGACAGATTCATTCCTCTGACACCACCTAGGGTGGTGCCGTGATGTCCACCTGCATCAGAATCCTCTGGGGAAGATTTTTAAAAATGCATATTTTTGAACAGAATTTCTGTGAGTGAAGTCCTAGAATCTTCATTTTTAACAAGCTCCCCAGGTGATTCTTATGCCCCCTGAAGTTGAGAACCACTGACCTGGGGGGCAGGAACACATTCAGGTCAAATTCTTCACAGAACTTTCAGTCCTGAGTGAGGACTATGTCTAGAAAATCATTACAAATACAATTTGGCAACAATTACTGGCACATAGTAGGTTTTCAATAAATGTTTGCTGAATAAAACTATAATGTCCCAACTTATCAACATGTGAAGTTGAGGGAAGATTAAAGCACTGTGGAGCTTATACAAAAGTATTGGAGTTTAGAGCCCTATTAATTTAATTTGTTGGAGAATTGTCTGTTGAGTAGAACTAGACTGTATTTTATAAGAAAGAGGATTACTTCATGTTCATTTTACTTTAAAATTTTCACTATTTAAAACACTAGGTAATATATGTAGTACACAGTTCAAAATTCAAAAGGACATTAAGTGACAAGTCTGCTCCTTCCCACCTCTGTGTTCCAGCAACACACTCCCATCCTGAGATAGAACAACTGTTACTAGTTTGTTGTGTACGGTAACTGCTTAACTGAGGCCCAGAATGGGGAGATAACTTTCCTAACTTGGTACTCGCAGTCTGGTCTCCTGATTCCCAGTCCTGTGCTCTTTCCACTACACGATGTTCACCTCAAAGATGAACTCAAATGTCAAAACCAAAAAAATTAACCAAGAAGCTCTCAGTGTTTCCTGGTTTCCCTCCACCTAACTATAAAATGATCTGACACCAAGGCTAACCTATACATGGACAATAAGCACGTATAAAATACAATGAGTTAGAGCAGCCATCTACAGATCTGACAAATCAAGAGGCTATCTTTTAAGAAGGTAAAACTGAAAAACATTCAAGAGTACAAATAATCAAAGCCACCTTCTATATGTTATTTAGTATAGCTGAATACATTGGAACGTTGGTTTATATATCAGTGTTTTTGCCTGATGGGGTGGCACTGCCCCTAGAGATAGATCACTTCCAAATAGGCTAACAAAAATCAAGGTTTTGAGCCAATAAAACTGAAGCCCAGAACTAAGACTGTGGTGACCTAACCAAGGCACTATTTCTTCAAGACTATGTGCACCCAAGTGCCGAGCTGGCCTCTCCATACCTACCCTGTCTAACCACATTTCCTCTAAATACAAAAAGCACAGGCTCAATAAATAGTTAGTGAACAAAGTGTTTCACTGAAGTGCAGAAACAATTTAAAATGCTTACCTCTAGGTCATTGAAAAATAGATGTGTGTCAGCCACTTCAAAAATCATTTCTTCCATTGTTAAACCTGAGCCAATCACTACTGTTGGGTCCTGAAAGACAATAAGAGAATAATTTGCTTGACTTGGCACTCACAGCATTGGTTCTTATCTTTAAATGATTCAAAATAGTTTGGGTCAAGGCCAAAACAACACTGGCCCACAACAGTGCTTCTCACTATTACTGATGCAATTTCATTCACAGTTATAAGAATCTGGGATTGTGCAAAGTTAAACATTTCAGGACTTTAGGACTTTAGTTTCTAGAAAACTTAACCCACTTAAAAAAAAAAAAACACTTAATTTTCAGAGAAATTCTGTTTCAGGAGAAATTCTAACTGTCACTGAAATATTGCTCTTATAACACCCATTATCGTCCCCCCGCCCAACCTCACACACACAGTACAACACCAGAAGTCAGTAATCTGACAATCTCAACAACGAGGAAATCAGTAAAGAAATATTTGCAGGAAAACCAATGCACGTAGCTTTAAAATGAACTATCAGACCTTCCCTTAGAGGCAGTATGCTCTTATTTTATATATTCTCATTACCAGACTTGTTATATAGTATATGAGCTTATGTCAGCTTGCCAGTCTAGATACTAAAAGCCTGTGGGAAAGTACTTCTAACAGAAACATTGGTGACAATAAGAAATAATTAGGAGCAGTAAAAGTAGGAAAGCAAAGGAGGCTGATATTTTTATAAAATGTATTCATAGAAACTAAAAAATAGGAGCCTGGAGGTAATTTAGTACAGAAATATACAGCCACTACCTCAAAAACAGCTCATCCCTCTATCAAAACTGATGTTAATACTGATGACTAAAGTTAAATTCTGCTTGGTATATTTCATTTAAGAAGGTATATAATCTATTTTATTTTATTTTAAGGTTTTTTTAAAAGATTAATTTAGACTGTGCCGGGTCTTAGTTGTGGCATGAGGGCTTCTTAGTTGCAGCATGCGGACTCTTCAGTTGTGGCATGCGGACTCTTCAGTTGCGGCATGCAGACTCTTCAGTTGTGGCAGGCGTGTAGGATCTAGTTCCCCAACCAGGGATTGAACCCGGGCCCCTGCATTGGGAGCGTGGAGTCTTACCCACTGGACCACCAGGGAAGTTCCTAAGAGGGTATATAATCTATTTTAGAAAGATATTTTATATTTTAAATGTACAGATCTGGTATATTCTCAGCTAAATGGAATGCTCAGTTTAGGCTGTTATATGTGACACAGGGATAACAGAGTAGACTTTGGAGTAGATAATCCTGAGACTCCACTCCGTTTTGAGCCTCAGTCCCATACTTAGTCTTTGCAAAATACTGCTCTCCAACAACTTCGGCTTTCAGTACTGGTCCCAGGTCTAGTCTCTACCTTTATCATCAGCTCTGCCTGACCATGTAGTCTGCCTGGTATAAGCCATTGGGTGAAGCTTTATGTGAAAGGTGAAAGGTCAACAGGGTAAGATGGAGATAATAGAGACAGTGATTTTGGTTACCTGCACACATAGTCAGGAGAGGGACAGTTACAACAAAGGAAGAAAGACTCAAATTACCTTTCCATACTTCTGGGCATAGGATCCAGTAAGAAGGGAGTGGAAGATGATGATGGTTTCATCTAAGTCCCACAGAAATACCCGCTGAGTGAGGAAAATATTTTAAAAAATGAGTGAGCATCTTTTTTAATCGTAATGGAATGAGACAAGAAATCAATAACAGAAGGGAAACTGGAAAATTCACACATCTGTGAAAATTAAACAATAATCTTAAGCAACCAATGGATAAAAAAGAAATAAGTGAAATTAGAAAATACCTTGAGATGAATGAAAACCAAAAACAACATACCGAAATTTATGGGATGCTGTGAAAACAATGCTAAGAAGGAAATTTATAGCTCCAAACGCGTACCTTAAAAAAGAAGATCTCAATCAAAAACCAAACTGCACAATTTAAGTTGCCAGAAAATGCCAGTAGAAGGAAGGAAATAATAAAGGTTAGAAGAGATAGATAAAGCAGAGGGTAGGAAAAAAATAGAGAAAATCAACAAAACCAAAAGTCGGTTCTTTGAAGAGATCTACAAAATTGACAACTTTTAGCTAGACTGGCTAAGAAAAAAGAGAGAAGACATAAATTACTAAAATCAGAAATAAAAGTGGGACATTATTACCAATATTACAGAAATAAAAAAGATTATAAGAAAATACTATGAAGAGTTATACACCAACAAATAATCTAGATGAAATGAACAAATTCCTAGAAATTCACAATGTGCCAAAACTGACTCAAAAAGAAACAGAAAATCTGAACAGATCTTTAACTGGAGGAGGTTGAATCAATAATAAAAAACATCCCAAGAAAGAAAAGCCCAGGACCAGATGGCTTCACTGCTGAATTCTACCAAACACTTAAAGAAGAATTAACACCAATCCTTAAGATCTTCCAAAAAAATTGAAGAGGAGGGAACACTTCCTAACTCACTCTATGAAGCCAGCATTACCCTGATACTGAAGACAAAGACACTGCAAGAAAACCGCAGACCAATTCTCCTATGAACAGTGATGCAAAAACCTCAACAAAATACTGGTAAACAATATTCACCAGCATATTTAAAGAATTATAAATCATGACCAAGTGGGATTTGTTCCCAGAATGCAAGAATGGTTCAACATAGAAAAATCAATATAATATACTGCATTAACAGAATAGAGGAAAAAACCCACATGGTCATCTCAATTGATGCAGAATAAGCATCTGACAAAATTCAACACACTTTCATGATAAAAACACTCAATAAACTAGCAACTTCCTCACCATGATAAAGGACGTATATGAAAAACCTACAGCTAATATCATACTCAATGGCGGAAAATTGAAAGCGTTACCCCTGAGATTAGGAATAAGAGAAGTATGCCTGTTTTCACCACTTCTATTCAAATGGTACTGGAAATTCTAGCCAGAATAAACTGGCAAGGAAAGGGGAAAAAAGGTACCCAAACTGGAAAGGAAGAAGTAAAATTACCTCTGTTCACAGATGACATGATCTTATACATAGAAAACCCTTAAGAATCCACAAAAAATTGTTGAGAGCTAATAAATGAATTCAGAAATCAGCTGTATTTCTATAAGCTTGCAATGAATAATTCTAAGAGGAATTTAAAACACAACAGCATCAAAAATAATAAAATATTTAGGAATGAATTTAACTAACAGTTCAGGACTTGTACACTGAAAACTATAAAACATCACTGAAGGAAATCAAAGAGGACACACCTAAATAAATGTAAAGACATTCCACGTTCATGAATATAAGACAATATTGTTAAGATGACAATACTACCCAATGTGATCTACAAATACAATGCAATCCCTATCAAAATCCCAACAGTGTTTTTTAAGGAAACAGAAAAACTAATCCTAAAATTTGTATGAAATCTCAAGGGACCCTGAAGAGCCAAAATAATCTTGAAAAAGAACAAAGTTGGAAGACTCACACTTCCCGATTTCAAAACTTACTACAAAGCCAGAGTAATCAAAACAGTGTGGTACTAGCATAAGGACAGATATACAGACCAATGGAATAGATGAGAGAGCCCAGAAATAAATGTTTATATATATATATATATATATATATATATATATATATATATATATATATATAAATATACACACACACACACACATATAGGCTCAATTGATTTTTTTTTGGTGCCAAGGATACCAAGACCATTCAATGGGGAAAGGAAACTGTTTCCAAAACAAGGTCCTGGGAAAACTGAATATCCATGTGCAAAAGAATGAAATTAGATCCCTGCTTCACACTATGTACAAAAATTAACTCAGTATGGATCAAAGACCTAAATTTAAGAGCCAAAACAAAGCTTAGAAGAAAACACAGTTGAAAATCTTCATAATCTTGTTTCCTTAAATATAATACCAAAAGCACAAGCAATAAAAGAAAAATAGAACTTTATCAGAATTTAAAACTTTTAAGCATCAAAGGATACTATCAAGAGTGAAAAGACAATCTGCAGAAAATACCTGCACGTCATATATCTGATAAGGGATTAATATCTAGAATATAAAGAGTTCCTAACATTCAACAACAAAAAAATAAACAACCCAATTTAAAAATGGGCAAAGGATTTGGACATTACTTCAAATAAAACAGACAAATGGCCAATACACATATGAAAAGATATTCAACATTATTCATCATTAAGGAAATGCAAATCAAAACCACAATGAGACACCACTTCACACCCATTAGGATGGATTATGCAAAAAATGGGAAATAACTGGAACCCTGGTACATTGCTGGTAGGAATGTAAAATGGTGTAGTCATCTGGAAAACATTTTGGTGGCTCCTCAAAAAGCTGAACATAGAACTACCATATGATCCCGCAATTCTACTCCTAGGTTTATACTTTTTCAAATAATTGAAAAGAGGGACTCAAAGAGATACCTGTACAGCAGTGTTATAGCAGCATTATTCACAATAGCTCAAAGGTGAAAAAACCCCAAGCGTTCTTCACAGATGAAAATGGATAAACAAAATGTGCTATATATACACAACGGAATTATTCAGCCATAAAAAGGAATGAAGTTCTGATATATGCTACAGCATGGATGAACCTTGAAAACATTATGCTAAGTGAAGTAAGCCTGACACAAAAGGATAGATTTTGTATGATTCCATTTATATGAACTATCTAGAATAGGCAAATTTATAGCGACAGAAAGTAGAACAGAGGTTACCAGGGACTAATAGGAGGGGAGAATAGGGAATCATTGCTTAATGGGTGCAGAGTTTTTGTTTGGATCATGAAAAACTTCTGGAAGCAGATAGCAGTAACAAACAACACTGTGAATGTACTTAAAATTGCACACTTAGAAAATGGTAAATTTTATATTATATATACCTTACCACAATTTAAAAAATGAGTGAGTTCTCCGTTTTTTCCAAGAAATATATCAGGTCTTTAGATTTTCTTTCTTTCTCCTCCTGCCCTCCCCGCTGCCCCCAGTAACAAAAGGGAAGAGAGGTTTCAAACATAGCCTCAATTTACCTATGTCTTCTGAACACCTCTCAATGGACTCATTTTTAAATATGGCTTTTCCCTCTTATTAAATGATCACATTATAGAAAAATTGAAGAAAGAAAACAAAAGGATTAATATCAAAACTCCATTATTATTAGAATTTGTATGACTTTCTAGTCTTTTAATAATGAAGTCAAATGTATGCCCATAATAAATTCCTATAGTGTTTAAACTACAGAATAAGTGAGAGCCAATCTCATTAATAAGTTACCAGATCTGGTTGCATGTTTCACAGAAACTTGGCCTAAAGCACTTTAGTTCTCTCATTTTACTTTGAGATTTTTAAATGGAGAACAGTATATTACTGTGACACCCTCTGCTTTCTCAATATGATGCATTATTCTTTCTGTTCTCCTCTGGAATACAGAAAACAGTTTGTTCTTTCCCTTAAAAAGTGACCTGGCTACCTAAATTCAAAAAAGCTTTTTCAGTGCTCTTGGTGAAAAGGATCTGAAAGTGGTATGGTAAGATATGGGCATAGAGTAATGTGTTTTTACATTTCTCTTTTCACTTGGCCAATTCATTTTCTCTTGCTCAGGAATTATAGGGTATACAACACAGAACCACATAATCTCATGAGTTTCAGATATGTATTTGATAAATTTAAGAAATGAGAAAAAAAAAAGGTTGCAACTCAAATGAGTTTCTTCCCATACTTCTAATTCACTGTCCTGGGAAGAGCTGGCATCAGCTTTCCTCTTGCCCCGGTTCTTGCCAGTCATGTTTTTCCTGGATTGGTCATCAGCATCTTTACTTGGTGTAGTCTGGGTCAAAGATGGGCTTGTAGAAGGGTCTCCTGGAAAGGAAAAGTGAGACACCGGTATTGCCAGTGTAGTCACAGGCTATAAGAACCAGAGCAGAATGGTCAGCAGGTTCTCTGCCCTTAAGAATCATGTTGCAGGGATAAAGGTTGGAATACCAAACTTTACTTAAGCAATTTGGAAATGTAGACCAAACATCATGAAGAGAGTTATAACTAGAATTTATATGCCTTCCTCCCAATGGAAGAACACATCTATAAGTCATTTTGCCAAAAAAAAAAAAATTAAACCTGAACCTGATCAAGCTTCTAGATCAGGGTTTCTCAACTTGGCACAATTGACCTTTTTGGACCAGATAATTTTTGTTGTGAAGGGATGTCCTGTGCATTGTAGGATGTTTGGTTAAGCAGCATTCTTGGCCTCTACCCACTATATGCCAGTAGCACCCCCTTCCCAGTGTGACAACCAAAAATGGGTCCATACATTGCCAAATATCCCTGGGTGTGGGGGCATGGGGGTGGAGGCAGGGGGCACAGAACCACCTCTAGCTGAAAAACCACTGCTCTAGATCCATTTACCACTTTAAATAAAATACAGAAGGCAGTGGGCTGTGGTAAGCTACCCTCTAAGGTTATAATTGGCGAAATTTAGACTGAGAAATGGTATGGGACAAACAATCTATTGATTGTTTCTTCAACAAATAAATTACAATCAGAAATAAAAAGAGATAGGGGAATTTATAGGTTAAAACAAAATATCCACCAATCACAATGTATGGACCTTACTTGGCTCTTATTTTAAACAAACTGTAAAAAGAAAAACAAAACTCCTAACATTTATAAGAAAACTAGAAATATGATTACCCTTTGGTATTTTATGTTATTAAGGAATTATTGTTGAATATTTAAGATGGGATAATGGCATTGTGGTTATGTTACCAAGCATTATAAATAAATATGATACCTGGCATTTGAGGAGGGAATTGGATGAAGTATAGTTGAAACAAGATTGCCTATGAGTTGTTAATTGCTGAAGTTGGATGACAGAATATAAGGGTTCATTATACCATTCTGACAACTTCTGCCACTGTTTGAAACTCTCCATTATTAAAGAGTTAAAATTGTTATGAAGAACAAAGATATTTAGAGAAATGAATTCAAAACTAAGGCATCAACACATGTAATGATTTCAGAGTTATGTACGTTCAAAGCAGCAACCATTTGTATGTCTTTATCTAGAAGACCAGTAGAGGCAAGATGCACAGAAAACTGCATTAGTTGATGTAGACCACTTTTTAAAAATGCATCAGTGTTAACGATAAACAGTCCTTCCTCAAGTTACATGATGTGACAGCGAACCACCAAATTTTCATGAAAAATAGGGATAAAAAGTATGTGCATATGTTTACTGAATGTGTGCATAAAGTCTTTATGTCAGGATTTTTTTTTTTTTAAACACTAGTCCTTTGGTTTTTTATTAATTAATTAATTTATTTTTGCTGTGTTGGGTCTTCGTTTCTGTGCGAGGGCTTTCTCTAGTTGTGGCAAGTGGGGGCTACTCTTCATCATGGTGCGTGGGCCTCTCACTATCGCGGCCTCTCTTGTTGAGGAGCACAGGCTCCAGACGCACAGGCTCAGTAGTTGTGGCTCACGGGCCTAGTTGCTCCGCGGCATGTGGGATCCTCCCAGACCAGGGCTCGAACCCATGTCTGCTGCATTAGCAGGCAGATTCTCAACCACTGCGCCACCAGGGAAGCCCTATGTCAGGATTTTTTAATCTGGACATCATAATTCATTGATCCATTTCAAAGCTACAGGTTTACATTTGTAGGTTAAATTTTATGTATTTCTTTGGGGAAAAAGAACCATACCTTTCTTCAGAATCTTAAAGGGATCCATGACACAGAAAAAGTTAAGAACTACTGTTCTGAGGCCTAACCAGAAGTCAGTTATGCACAGACTAAAACTGGAGTCCTCCAGCTTTTATAAAATGTGCTAAGATTCTGAAGTTCTCTGTGACAAGCATATTATAGCTACAGGGAGAGTGGAGTGGGAGTCATAAACAAAGTCTTTTCATTCTTGGTACTTTTCTGTTCACAGCATCAGGTATTATATTCAGTCTGCCAACGACTCATCGTTGTCTGGTTACAGTGTTTAAATACTCCTCACCTGAGAAGGAAGGCCAATAGCATGGTAACAGTGACTTAGACCAGAACAAAGTAATCTTCACCATCACCTGTTGGATGAAATGCCCTTAAGCCAAATGTAGAGCTTACCAGAGGAAAGTCTCTGTGCTGCAGGAGCAGGTACCATGACACTAGGCTTCTCCGTCTGGTATGTGGCTGCTGCTAAAGTGGTACTCTCAGCATCACTGTTAGTCTGGCCTGTGACTCCAAAGCTGGAGCTGGGGTAGCAAGCCTGGTACTGACTTTGACCAAGGATAGTATAGGTGGGATAGTCCTGTAGGTCAAAGGGAATAAGGGAGGAAAATAAGCCACTTAGCCAGAGCATAACATTAATTTCAACACAAGAGACTTTCATGTCCCTCTTTTTCATAATTATTTCCCTAAAACATTAACCCGACTTCTTATTTACCTAACCTATATAGTCTTCCACCTAAACCAATGATTTTCAAAATGCATTCTGTGGAAACCTAAGAGTCAAGAGGACACGCCTCAGGGACTGTCTTTGGGATGAGGTTAAGGCTGAGAGCAAAGTGTCCCATGCACTGTACACACAATGTCCCTTTTCTACTATACCAGCCTTTTTTTCTTCTACTTTATGTACAGAATTTCTGCATAGAATTTTTGAAGGAAAGAGTCTACTCCTTAAGAAGTTTATAAAACACTGCACTAGATGATAGTGCTTTTAAGGACAGATGAGCTTAAACAAAAAAGTGAATATCCTACATTAAAGTTTCCCAGTTTAAAAACTGAGTATCTCTCTCTCTCTCTCTCTTTAAAAATATTTATTTATTTGGCTGTTCAGGGTCTTAGTTGTGGCATGCGGGATCTTTAGTTGCAGCATGCAGGATCTAGTTCCCTGACCAGGAATCGAACCTGGGGCCCCTGCATTGGGAGCATGGAGTCTTAACCACTGGATCACCAGGGCAGTCCCCTCTCTTTTTTTAAATAATCAAGCTTTCTTTAAAAATAAAGTTTCTTTAAAATATTTGAAGGGAACCTTTGGTAGTTTCACAGGCACATACATGACAAAACTTATCAAATCATACAATTTATATCTGTGTAATTTACTGTATGTCAATTACACCTTAAAAAAGCTGTAAAAAATGGGTATGATGCACAGCTCAAATACACACCTTAAAAAAATTCCACTGATAACTGATATTGGTGACAAGCAGGAAAAAGCTAACTGATCAGACCAATTATTTATAAAGAACACTGAGCATCTACCATAAGCCAAATATAATTCACAGTGTGAGTGTGTGTGTATATGTGTTGGTACATGGGAGTTAAAAATCTAGCAGGATAGAAGACCAAAACCCATTTCCAACAAATTAGCAATAAACTGTATGTCAAATGAGTAAAATACAGAGGAAGACAACTATCACTGCAGACTGTGACAGAGAACTTTCTGAGACAAAGAAGCACAGGGGATAGGAAAAGGAACAGGCCCTGGAAAGGTTTTATTAAGCGGCCAGAGATGTTGAGTCTGGATGAAACAAAGGATCTCTGTAGGCCTGAATGACTGGTTAAGGATTGGATTGGATTCTTTACGCAGTGGTGCATAGTTTGTGTGGGAGCAGAAAATGGGGATCATCAAATTCAAATAAACAAAAATATGAAAAGATTCTGAGCAGGTGAGTGACAGGATAAAATGTGGCACTTAAAGAAAATTAATCAGTGTTTTAGAAAATGTACAGGCACGGTGAAAAATTAAAGATGAGATGAATAGTTAACTCAAGATTAAAGAGGAAAAAGCTAAACCATGGGAAATGACAGCAAAAATGAAAAAGCAGGGATTTCCCTGGCAGTCCAGTGGTTAAGACTCCACGCTTCCACTGTAGGGGGCACAGGTTAGATCCCTGGTCAGGGAACTAAGATTCTATATGCCATGTGACGCAGCCAAAAAAGAAAAAAGAAAAAGAAAAAGCAGGAAAGAATTCCAGAAATGGCTGGATTAGGGCTGGGTAAGGAAAAAAAAAATCGAAGATGACTGGTCTGGTTTTAGGCCTAGGTATATTAAAAAATAGTGTAACTGACAAGAATTGAGAAGCCGTAGGAAAAAGTGGTATTACTTTTGGAGGACAGGGAAACGGAAGAAAGGGTGGAATGAAAGGCTGGTTTTAGATATGGTCAACTTAGGGAAATAATAGGATATTAAAAAAAAAAAGCCCATCAATCAGCAGGAAGCCTGTAGATATCATGAGGTCAGGACTAGAATCTTCATTTTGGAAGAAGTAAATGGACATTGTGAATGTGGTTAAACATTCCTGGTGATGAAATAATAAGCATGTGGAAAACTAAATAGAGACTGTCCATGACAGAAGACAGGATATGCAAAGGGAGAGAGATGTTACCCTGAAGAATTCCAGGTACACAGCAGGAACTCAATAAATACCTGTGGACTAAAAGAATGAACAAATGCAAAAACAGTCAAAACATAAAAAGTGAACCAGAATAGCAATGTTAACTGCAGCCACAAAAAAAGATCCATGGAGGCAGTGGTTGATAATACTAATTGCTGCAGAGAAAACAACAAATAAAAACAGAACAACAAAACCAAAAAAACCCTAAAACACTGAAGATGTTACAAGTGATCTAAACATACAGAGTTAGTAAAATAGTGATCAAGACCAGACTAATTCACAAAGAAATGAGTGGCTAAGTAAAAAAAAGTCAAAGTAATATTTCCACAAACATTTATTATGTGCCTTCAATGTGAGTACTAGGCATTTTTCTGAACTCTCAGAACAAATAACTAAACAAAATAGAAAAATAAATCCCTATCCCCACGGAGCTTACATTCTTGTAGCAGCAGGGTAAGAGACAGACACACACACAGTAGATAAAGGAGCAGATATAATCATATCATTCATAGTCTTGGCAATGGAATGAGAGAAACTGGGTAGTAGCCTGAGAAACCATCCAAGGTTTCAGTCCTGAGGGCATCCAGAAAAAGGCCTCTCCACAGTCCATACTGGTTGTTCCTTAGATTGGCAAACTGATAATGGAAAGAAGAAAGGAAGGGCTAGCTAGATGAACCATATCAACAGGAGGAACAAAAGCAGCACCGTACCTGGTTTGAGATGCTGGACACTGCTGCTGCTGGAATATTGGCAATAGTAGATGAAGTGGATATCAGGCTGGCATTTGTGCTTGAAGCTATAAGATTGAAAGTGTTAAAAGATATTATGTAAACGCCTAAATGAAACTCAAAATATATTCTGTCCTAAGTAAACAGATCTATAAGGAGATAAAAAACATTGGCAAAGGAAATAAATACTATATACTGGTTTTGCTCTTTTGCATGCCATACCTTAATTTAGACTTGATTAGAAATAAAACAGTTCACACATTTTTGTTTCAACTTGAGTCTTCAATTATTCCTACTAAAGTCCTAGAAGGATACAACACAATGCACTGGTTCATACTAATGATACCAGTGAAATCAGAACCTAAACCAAATCACTCCAGTCCATCTTCTCTGGCAGCTGAAAAATAACTCACCTGCAGTGTGACCTACTGACACCAGTAGAAACAACAAGAACTCTGGTAAATCCACGTGTTAAGTCCTACACTGTGATATTTACTGTCACTTGCCCCAAATTATGCCTTTCCTGGTGCAACACAATTACTCTGAGAAATTGATGGAGTTTTCCAAATTCTAAAGTGCTTGGAGTTGCTTCAACAAACACCATGTTCTGGCATTTAATGATTTCACCCATGAGCCTGGAAAAATTCGGAAAATATTCAATATTATTCTGGCCAGGTAAAAATTTACTTCATAAGCTACTTAGGCTGCCTGTCTCACGACAAGAAATTTGGGTTTTTTTCACACCCTTCTATCACAGATTCCACCAGGGTTTTAATAAAATCCTCAGTGACTAGTATTTGTCACAGTGACGTTTTCCAGGTGGACAATGTAGGTGAAATTGTGAGGTACTGCTCTTGAACTCCTCTTTTTTGCTCATCACAAGCATACTTATACATGGTTTCTACCGCAGTCACACACACCATAAAGGCTCACCATCAGGTAAACCACACTATCTGACTACCTATCCCATTGGCGACAAAGTCCTCTAGAGGGAAAGTTATTAGGAAAACCTCCATTAAGAATAGTGCAGGTGGGACTTCCCTGGTGGCACAGTGGTTAAGGAATCCACCTGCCAATGCGGGGGACACGGGTTCGAGCCCTGGTCCGGGAAGATCCCACGTGCCACAGAGCACCTAAGCCCGTGTGCCACAACTACTGAGCATGTGCTCTAGAGCCTGTGAGCCACAACTACTGAAGCCCGTGCACCTAGAGCCCGTGCTCTGCAACAAGAGAAGCCACCGCAATGAGAAGCCCGCACACCGCAACGAAGAGTAGTTCCCGCTCAAAACTAGAGAAAAGCCCGCGCACGGCAACGAAAACCCAACGCAGCCAAAAATAAATAAATAAATTTTAAAAAAAAGAAAAAGAATAGTGCAGGTGAACAAATGCAGCAGAAACCTGAGAGGACTGGTCAAAATCATAGGGAATTTGTATCCCTTTCACCAAGGGTACTCTGCTTAGAAGAAAGTCTAGAAGAGATTGAGGTAAATTAGATATAAGGAACAGCTACTGCTAGCTTTCAGAAGAACTTGGGACAAAGAAGAGTTAGAGTAATTTGTCCACAGTCGTGGGGTTAAAGGTAGATAGTCAAAATGACAACTGTGATCTCCCAATTCTTCATCCAGTGCTCTTTCTTTCCTGAGTCGGTGGCTGAGCTAGGGATCAGATTTCGTCACTATCCAGGGAGATTTTCTTTTCTACAGTACTCCTTCCCCCAGGTAAACTAAAGGATTCTTGTTTACTTTCTTAAACCCAACACCTAAATGAAACAGATTTTATAATTTATAGATGATATTTTCTTCCCATCAATATTTTTTCCCCTAAGCGGGAAGTCCTAAGAAATCATTGTATGTAAGCTAAATGACTCTACAAGTAGTTTTTAATTATTCTTGTAGGAAAAGAATTTTGAGTACATTCCAGATTCTATTACCAGTACATTATGCTAGGCAGGCCTGCTGGCTAAACATAGGTGATTTAATGTGGGAAAGAAAATGAAGTATTTAATCTCTTAAGTTTATCTCTCCCAGCAAACTCCATTTCTAGATCAATTTTTCTTTAGCCCTAATCCTAACATATATTCCTCTTTTCCTCCCATTTACCTTTAATTCTATTCTACCTTCTTAATGATTTATAAACGGTTACAGGTACAACTCATTCACATCTGATATCTGCACACATGGGGAAAAAGCTGCTCTGACTGACAAGGTAGTTTTATAAATTTAACAATTTTCAGATCACTTACAGAATTGGGCTGGAGGTAAAAAGGTAGACCTTACAAACAACTGGCCACATACTCTTAATTATCCCTGACAGGAAGTTTAATGACTTGATTAGCTACTTGTTGATACCAAGTTTTTAACAAGTACAGTACTAAAAATCACAAATTCCTCTCAGCAATAGTGGCTTCTATTACAGGAAATGTTGGTCTGCTAACCTAGAAAGTTTACAGGGCTCAATTAACAGTTCTTTCTCCAACTCAATCAAATCATTTCTAACATGTGTTATTCATTCATTCATTTGTTCATTAAACCAGGGTCTACTATGTGCCCAGAAACAGTTCCAGCCACTGAGGAGTAGAGTAGTGAACAAGACGAAGTCCCTGCCCTCATGGCGTTTAAATTCTAGTGATAAAAGTTAGATGATAATTAAAGAAATAGTATTTATTTAGGCTCTTGTAACCAGCATTGAACCCAAGCTAAACTCATTTTAAAATATACACAATCACTACATGCCGTACCCCCTGCAAAACTATGACTAAAAAGCCAGGCACCTCAAAAAAAAAAAAGCAATGATCATCCTACATAAATATACATCTAGGTCTCAACAACAACAAATTCAACTGCAGATTTAAAAAACAAAAGCAGCAGCAATAAAATATGCAACAAAAATAAATTTAGAGGATAAAATAAAACTCAAGTGGTAACTCCTATTGATACATGTATTTTAAAGACTATTAGCTCTCCAAATGCCAGTGGCATGGCCAACTGTTTTCCGATAGTTCCCACTCCTGTTTTGCAACAGAGCTGTGAAATCATAGACAAAGTTTCTGAGAACCATGCCCCACTAGAGATCCACCTGAAACAGTCAGGATACAGAGATAGCTTTAATCAGAAGACTGTGGTTATAGAACTGTGAGGCACAGCTGAATTAAGTGACATTGCCCCAAAGCTGGAGGGTAAACCCAAGGCTTAATGGCACATAGAAGTTGGTGCAAGATTTAGTTTCTACCCACCTCTCTAATTTTATGAATGTTTCTCTACCACCCATGCTCACCCAGCTTTCGAGTTACTCAAAACAAGAGAGACTCTTTCTCACTCAAGGACCTTTGCAATGCTGCTCTCCCTGCCTCAATTGTTGTTCTCCCTGGTCTGTCCCTCTTGCCCTCCAGCATGATCATTCCTTCTCAGCATGTCTACTTCCAGAGAGACTCTCTCTGGACTCCTCTATTAGAACTAATTCCTTTCTTGTTTTCCCAGTCACAACAAACAATTCTTTTTTCCTCTCAGAGCACTTTTCAAAACCTATTTATTTACTTGTTTGTTTTCTGCCTCCCCTCCTAGTCTGTAAGCTCCATGAAGGCAGAAGCTTACTACCTTATTCGTCACCTCCAACGTCTAGCAAAGCACCCGGCCTACAATAGGTAAAGCTCAATAAATACTCGTGGGATTCATGAATAGCATGTCAAGGTTATCAAAAACAAGCAAAGTGTGAAAAACTGCAGTCAAGAGAATCCTAAGGAGCCATGACAATCAAATGAAATGTGGTGTCCTGGATGGGATCCTGGAACAGAAAAAGGACATCAGGTAAAAACTAAGGAAATCTAAATAAACCTAGGATTTAATTAATAATAATGTACCAATATTGGTTCATTAATCATAACAAATGTTCCATTCTAATGTGAGATGTTAATAATAGGGGAAACTGTGTGCAGGGTAGGGAGATATATAACTCTCTGTATCATATGCTCAATTTTTCTACAAATCTAAAACTACAATAAAAAATAAAGTCTATTAAAATACACAACAAATCTCCTAGTCAACGAAAGACTCTTGTGTGTTACCAACACTATCAGAGCCCAAAGACATTCACTGAAATTCAAGGTTGGGTTAAAATCAATTCTGAAATTTCTGAAATTAATTTTGCTACTTGAATTTTAATTATTTAAATCATCTCAATTGAAGAAAATAACCAGAGATTGGGCCATACAGTCACAGACACTCTAGGAAAAGGTTGATATAAAGAAGCCAGATCTATTTAATCAAAGGGTTTTCATGAGCATTGAAGTATAAACTAAAGAAAAGGTTTTGGTCAGAGCTGATCAAGCCAGAAGTGGAATTTGCTGTAATTTCCCTAACTTGCCCTGGGAAGATGGGCTACTGTCAATTGTTGAAAGCTTCTGGAGGGGATGAGGGGACATTGCTGTTTTGACCACTTTAAAAAAAAAAATCAATACAATGCTCCTTGTTTTTACTCAGTGGAATGACTGGGTAGTTACACAGGGGGGAAGATGAAGCTCTGGAGAGCTGACATTAATTATCTGTGCTAAAGGAAATGAAAAGTGGGGGTGAGGAGAGTGATACTGATAGAGGAGAATCCAGGTGATTCAAATGTGCCAGTAATGCCCATATTTCCTTTTAGCCAATTGTTACCACTTGCTTTCTACCAACTTTTTCTCAGAATAAATGGCAAAAATTGATAACTTGATGCTTAATTTCTGCCTTAATTTCTACCCTTTGCCAAAGTTCTAATGGCAATATAATGGGCCAATAGGTTAACCAGAAAAGGGAAGGGAAATGAATTTAAATACTTGCAAGTATAGGTTCTCAATTATGGGAGTTGATATTGATACCATGACTTCTACATTGAAAATCATAAACATTACACCCGTGTGCTGGGGTCAGGCTGCCCAGCTTACATCCTTGACTTATTTTCTGTGTGTCTTATGTGCCAAATCTGTAAAATGAGATTAATGACAGTACTTCCCTCATAGGTGTGTTGTGATTACATGAGTAACACCTATCTCTGCTAAAATAATGCTAAGCACATAATATGCACTTAACAAATACCAACAGTGATCATTATTAGCACAATGGAGGAAACTGGGTTAATTGATCTAAAGGGAAAAAATGTACTAAAAGGTAAGAAATTAGGATAGTGGCAAATGAGGTTGAAAGCACAGCTTCGTGACTTTTTTAAAGCAATGGGTCATAAAAGACCCCCACAAGGTGGTTCCTCTTGTTTTACAAAGAGGGAGAAGTAAGCACAGCTATCAGGCTCCTCAAATTCAAGGTACAGGTACAGATGAGTGGTGGTTCTACACCTGGGGAGAGGATTATTAATATAAAGGAAGAGAACTCCTTGCTTTTCTTTCATGACCTAGGTGTAGTCATCAGAGATATATCAGTTTAGGAGGAACTTGGCTACTAGATTTGCCTGTAGTTGGACCCCAAAGCCTACCAAAGTAGAGGAACACTTTATAAAAATGAAAGGGAGTAGAGGAGAAGACAAAGTCATGCTCTTGAGTTTTTTTCCTCCTGGTTTGTTCCCATTTTAGAAAGAAAGAAGGGGGAGGGGACAAACATAAAAAGAAGGGAAAATAATTAAGAGGAGACTCCATAAACAATAAGAGAAAAAGGTAGCTCAGAGCAAGGTCTTAGGAATGTAGTAACCAGTTGTTCCCAACAGACTAAGAAAAAGTAGTCCTCAGTCATTTTATTGAAAACAGTTAATACTGAAAATCAAAATATTTTG
Organism: Stenella coeruleoalba; assembly: GCF_951394435.1. Lineage (NCBI taxonomy): Eukaryota > Metazoa > Chordata > Mammalia > Artiodactyla > Delphinidae > Stenella > Stenella coeruleoalba. The sequence continues at coordinate 21,708,659 of NC_137169.1, forward strand.
TTTCATATAATCTACATCAAAACAGTTTTTCATCATCAAAGTTTATATTTTAAGAATACCTAGGACTGGGCTTCCCTGCTGGCGCAGTGGTTGAGAGTCTGCCTGCTGATGCAGGGGACACGGGTTTGTGCCCCGGTCTGGGAAGATCCCACATGCCGCGGAGCGGCTGGGCCCAGTGAGCCATGGCCGCTGAGCCTGCGCGTCCAGAGCCTGTGCTCCGCAACGGGAGAGGCCCGCGTACCACACACACAAAAAAAAGAACACCTAGGACTGGTTTTATAAGGAATAATATTTAAAAGCTGGGAGAAATCAGGAGAAAGGAGGCAGATGAGAAGCCAAGTAGATGGACATTAATTCCCAATTTGGAACAATGATAAATTCCCTGCATTGGACTTGGAAGGGTAAGGAATTAACTCCACAGTGCCTTTTGAGTTTCTTTGTCTTCATTCCAAATAGTCCTGTCATAATTCTAACCTTTTAGAGGAAGAACTCAGGAAGGCAGAGGTGTTTAGAGTTCAAGCTTTAATGCTATGCTTTCCATCACAAAATAGAAACAACATTGAATTTTTTGAACGAGAAAAGCTCACCAAGAAGTAGTAAATGGGGGTGGAGGTATAACAAAAACCACAGCAGAAAAGCAGCACACATCTCACAAAGCAGCACTCAATCTCACTTTCCATTCTATTTGGACTTCACATAAAAGAAGTCAGCAAAGCTCTAACCCATGGAGTCTTCTGCTCATTTACAGGACAAAATGCCACTGAGAACAGACTAGAACAAAATTAGACAGGTTTTCTGGACACCAACGTGCAAAAGAGGAGTCTTCAATTCTATTAAGCAGTTCACAAAAGCTTAAACTACTTATGAACCACACTCCTAGGTTCTAGTTTGTCTAACACAAAAAGCATGCACAAATGCAAATATCCTATATTACCCAGTATGTTTGGAGATACAGGTAGATTAAAAACAAAAAACAATAATAATTTTTTTAAAAAAACAAAACACACACAACCATGCCTGTTTACCTTGAATGGGATAAGAATAATGTGCTGGGCTTGGCTGGCTTGTGGTTAACCCTGTAGTGCAGGTAAGAACACTGTGTTGACTTGGAGATGGAGTCTGAGTTAAACCACTTTCAGGTTTCATACCTGGCCACAATGCACCTGAATCAGATAAATTGGACCAATTACAAACAAAACACTGGAACTGAGGAGCATGGTTATGCTTTCAAATATCAGCCAGTAGGTTTAAAATCAAAATCTTAAAACAAAAATAAATTTGCTTGTAAGAGAAAATTATTGAATCTCCCACTCGTAATATACCACAAGCAAATACAATTTCAAAGAATTGGGGAATGGGGCCATAGAAACAAAAATCTTGTCAAAAACCCAACAGTGATATGCATGTATGTAAGTTCACTTCAATGGATGGGGAAAATGGATCAGCATTCAGAAAAAGGGCTACTGACACCCTACCATTGTTGTAGAGTGCCTGACATTCCTGTAGAGTGATAAATCATTTATCTGCATTGTCTAGGTAGGAGACATTCCACATACGTTTAAAATTCACTTACCCATTAAACAAGCACCAGATTTTTCTAAAATGTATGTATACTTCTCTGCCTTCTTAAGCTGGTTATTTTGTTACCTTTATTTCTTCTGATTAGGAAAGACATACCTGCTTACTTTTATAAATTAAAAAACATTAACAGAAATATAATTTCTAATTTTTAGAAATAATAAAGTCATATATAATCCCACCATCCAGACTTAACTGCTATTCAGTTTGCATAAGAGTCACTCAGATTTCTTCTGTTTACTAATCTTTTTTTTCTTCTTTTTAATAAAAATGGGATGTTACATGCTGTTCATAATTTGCTTTTCCACATAATACCTGAGACATATCTTTCCCTGTTAGAACATATAATAAGACATCATAGCTATTCAGTTTTATTTTTATCACAATGCTCCTAAGTGACAATCTTTCTAAAAAATATTTATATCCTTTCCTGCCTTCTTAGCAGGGAGGAAATAGTGACCATACCTTTTCTCAGATCTATACTGTGCTGTGCTATGTACATTACAGAAAAATCCCCAGAGGCTACTGCAGTATGTGAAGACATTTGCTTAGTACTAAGTAGAACTCAATTACAGTTCTATGATTTGAACGCTCTTGTATCACTTTGTCTTTTCTCTGTGATCTGTCACTTCTTGACAATCTCCTGTTTCTGGCTGTATCTCCTTTTTCATTTGCAGTAAACTAGGAAACCATAAAAAAAAGCTTGCTTCTACACGACAGCCTAAGGATATCCTTTATGAGTGAAGAGTTTTTGTCATAAATTTTTTTTTTTTTTTTTTTTTTTGGCCACACTGTGCAGCATGTGGGATCTTGGTTCCCCAACTGGGGATCGAACCCATGCCCCCTGCATTGGGAGCACGGAGTCTTAACCACTGGACTGCCAGGGAAGACCCCAAGTTTTTGTCATAATTTTGGCTATGCAAAAGTCTATTAAAAACCTCACTGTAGGGAGAAGATATGGGGATATATGTATAGGTATAGCTGATTCACTTTGTTATAAAGCAGAAACTAACACACCATTGTAAAGCAATTATACTCCAATAAAGATGTTAAAAAACAAAACAAAACAAAAAAACCCTCACTGTGCTCTGAATAGTTATAGCTACTGGATCAATATAGTTGAAGCTGATGATTAGGCCCAAGAAGATTCATCAAACACATTCCAGGTAAGAAATCAATACCAAGGTCAGCCACAGATTCAAATTCAACATTACCTCACTTCATATACTCTTAATCTGATAAGAAATTTATAAATATATAATGCTTTGAGAATAAGGACCTCTGCTTCACCAGGGCCCTCAGATATCTTAGTGTAACTCAGATCTGTAAAATTTGTTGACAAGTAAATGTAAGAATAGTAAAAGGAGATGTTAGGACTTCCCTGCTGGCGCAGTGGTTGAGAGTCCGCCTGCCGATGCAGGGGACACGGGTTCGTGCCCCGGTCCGGGAAGATCCCACATGCCGCGGAGCGGCTGGGCCTGTGAGCCATGGCCGCTGAGCCTGCGCGTCCGGAGCCTGTGCTCCGCAGCGGGAGAGGCCACAACAGTGAGAGGCCCGCATACCGCAAAAAAAAAAAAAAAAAAAAAAAAAAAAAAAAAAAAAAAAAAAAAGTTAAAATCTGAAAAGGTTCACAGTGGAACATGGTAATTGCCTTGTCTCAAACTTTTTTTTTCATTGAAGTATAGTTAATTTACAATGTTGCTAGTTTCTGCTGTAGAGCAAAGTGATTTAGCTACACACACACACACTTTTTCAGATTCTTTTCCAGTATAGATTATTACAAGATATTTAGTATAGTTTCCTGTGCTATACAGTAGGTCCTTGTTATTTACCTATTTAATATACAGTAGTGTGTATGTGTTAATCCCAAACTCCTAATTTATCAAACTAAAGCATTAAAAAAACAAGACATATTCTTTTCTCACCTACTAAACACATGAAATAACATATTTGAGGAGATTAAGGAATGCCACCATCTCTATAGCACAAATTAGGAGGGTTGCCCTCCACCCCCTTCCACCCCTTGGTTCATGATGGTCTTCAGTCCTGCCCAGGTAAGCCACAGCTTAATTCCTTGTTATGGCTGACATTTAACAATAAAAAATATTTGAGAATGTAGTTTTTTTAAACATTTATGATGTGAAATTTGAATATTAGTGCTAAGATTCTTGGTGGTTGACTATCACACTTTTTAGAAACATAGAAACAACTTGCCTTTTCAATGTCACAATAACTTTCAGATTTATTGTAATCAATGTGTTTTTTTTCTAAATAGGTTCTGAACCTGAGGTGTTGGGTTTGTAAACATGTTTATTATTACACTGTCCTAAAATACTATCTTACTAATAAGAATAGTATTAACTGAGAGAATTTTGTTAGTTTCATTATTCAGTATGTATTTTTAAAGTTTCAAAATGTAAAATTTCTATAAACTGGTCCATCTTATAAGGTCAGAAATTAGTGCAAAATGTCCAAGACAAGTAGAGAAAATAATAGATAGTTTTGAATGTTTTGGGGCAGAAACATAAAGTAGCTATTGAATATTATTTTATGAAGAACAGAGGAATAAAAGACAATATGGACACTGCCTCCAGTATCACTGTAGCCCTGCTCTTTAAGTGTGTGTGTATCTATCTGTCTATCTTCCTTTAAAAGCACTCTTTCCAGAATTCCAAGTAACAAGTAGCATGACCAAATGGTGTGACTGTAGAGCACTAATGCCGGCAGCAAAGAAGAAATGAAATCCTGGCTTCCTGACTCCTGGTCCACTGTTCTTTGCCTACAAGTAGACTTTCTCAAGTCATTTTAAGTACCAAGAGCCTGATGTAGAGCAGCAGCTGATCTAAAAATGGCAAAGGAAGTCTGCCTCTGAGTGCTGTTCTCGTGCTGCCCCACAGTGGGGTCTTATCACAAACTCTACCCAAGTTTCTCAGCACAAATACTTCCCCCCTATTGGCTAGTCACTAACCAAACTAATCTGAGCAGTTCACTTTGCAGTAATATATATCAGAGTAGTGGAAATTTAGAGAAGACTAGTTTGGTTAAGAATCGAAGTACAGGGCTTCCCTGGTGGCGCAGTGGTTGAGAGTCCGCCTGCCGATGCAGGGGAGACGGGTTCGTGCCCCGGTCTGGGAAGATCCCACATGCCGCGGAGCGGCTGGGCCCGTGAGCCATGGCCGCTAAGCCTGCGCGTCCGGAGCCTGTGCTCCGCAGCGGGAGAGGCCACAGCAGTGAGAGGCCCGCGTACCGCAACAACAAAAAAAAGAATCGAAGTATATATAAATGCTAAAAAAACCACATGAAAGAATATCTTGTTGATTTAATACCTCACTGGGATGAGCTCTTATAAATACTAAGTAATTTAATCTGAGTACTTTCGTTAACTATAAGTAGATGTATATTATAGAAAATTGGGAAAATATAGAAAGTGAAAAGAAAAAAATTGCATAGTCTCATCACACACACAAAAAATACAGACAGGGCTTCCCTGGTGGCGCAGTGGTTGAGAGTCCGCCTGCCGATGCAGGGGATACGGGTTTGTGCCCCGGTCCGGGAAGATCCCACATGCCGCGGAGCGGCTGGGCCCGTGAGCCATGGCCGCTGAGCCTGCGCGTCCGGAGCCTGTGCTCCGCAACGGGAGAGGCCACTACAGGTGAGAGGCCAGCGTACCGCAAAAAAACAAAAAAACAGACAATTCTCACTTTTGCACGGGACTGTGTTAACTGAAACCTGTACACATTGGAACTGTGTCCTCACTTTGCATGATTCCTTGGTAATTGAGATCAAATCTGTACTGCCTGTACTGTTAACATTCAGTTTTTCTTCCAAATTATTCTTTATGTACATATTTTTAAAAACTACTAACTTGGTATATTATATTTTTAGTTTTATATACTGCTTTTTTCAATTAATAATAAACTTTTTTCAAGACGCTAAATATTCTTTAAGAATATGATTTATAATGGCTACACAGTTTTCCATTCTATGGATACACTGCAATTTAACATATACCTTTCAATTCAATATGTCTGTTGTTTCCAGTCTTTTGCTATTATAAATAATGCTGTGATGAATATCTTGGTAGTAAATTTTTGTGGTTATCTCTAATTAATTCCCTAGGATAAATCCCTAAAAGTAAAATTACTGAGGGATATGGCATGAACATCCTTAAGACTCAATACATACTGTCAAATCTCCATCTCATATTAAAGTTCTTTTAAAAGAAGGTAGAACAATGGCAGTTAAGCCAATCTTTTATGAGCCCCTAAAAACGAACGAGTACCCTTTCTCTCACATGTACTCATGCAGATCACTGGAACCTCAAATCCTCATTCTACCATCTCACCAGATTTCTATATAGCCCTGAAAAGATATGACCACCATTCCTTTACTTTTAAAGATTAGTCATAATATGGGCTTCCTAGATTTCCTCTAGTCTTTTCTCACTTCTTTAAAAGGAGGAAACTTTTAAATTTCAAAGTCAACTGTGAGATTAACTTTTTCATACAGACCTAAATTTATGAGCACTTCTGGAGTTAAACAGACTGGGGTGCACTTCTAATCCTAGGCATTTACTAGCTGTATGACCTCAGGTTAGTCACTTAATATTTCTAAGCCTGTTTCCTCATCTATAAAAAGGGATAATGCTGCCACTTACTTTTTAAGGGTGGTCCTGAGGATTACATAAGAAAGTAATGTAAAGTGTGAAGCACTCATTCTCAGCATACTGCTTGCGCAGTAAGCACTCAATATTATTACAATATATTATTACTGTATAAATATATAACATACAATCGTTTTACAGTAAGATTTTCTAAAGCTCTGTTTACATCTGAAATAAAATAACAGACTAGCTAATCTAGTTTTAGTGCTAACAGGTAACACTAAGATAATAAAATTACCAAAATCTTCACAAGAAAAAAAGAAATGTAGTCTTTTTTTTTAACTGAAGTGTAGTTGATTTACAATACTGTGTTAATTTCAGGTGTATAGTATAGTGATACAGTTTTTTTGTTTTTTGCAAATTATATTCCATTATAGGTTATTACAAGATATTGGGTATAATTCCCTGTGCTATACAGGAAGAAATGGAGTGTTTTACAACTGAGTGATATAAAAGAAAAGAAGCCATGTGTTAAAACATAAGAAAATGGCTTTCAAAAATACAGGCACTTTAAAAAGCATTACACACACACACACACACACAAAGTATTATAAACATTTCCTTAAAATTTCCTTTATAAAATTTAAGAATATGCCATACCTATCATTCAAAGGCAAATTAAGCTAATGAACAGTTCTCTCTGAATTACTGATAAGAAAAACTTATTAAACAAGTTTCCCTCACCCCCAATTATTAAACAGAAATAGATTAATAAGAGCCTGTTATAACCAATATTTCTATATAAAATAAACACTGTTTCCTTCAAGTTTTTAACAGGGATCTACCTATTTTACAGATTTTTCTTTCTTTCTTTAAAATGAGAGAAATGCTGTGATTATAAAAGATACCATAATATCTAGGACCTACATGCACATGGCATTGTGCTAGATATTCCAAAATCTGAGTTCAGAGATATAATAGGAGTTTTATTTAACACTGAACAGTAGGATCAATCAACTGTTCAACAATGTCATAAAGTGCTTTTGGCTTTCTAATAAAGAATTTAAATAAAAACAGAGAGTAAAAAAAAATGTGAAATACTTTATACTTGCTAGCCTATTGTTAGCCAGCTGTTGATAAATTAGCTTTAATATATGCAAAAAGAAATAAACACAAACATATTCACAGAGTCCTGCTTCCAAAAGGACTGCTCAGTCTTGTCTGGTTAAATATATCAGAAACATAAAAGTTTAGTATATACTGACAGGCACGAGGCATGGGTGTACAAACAGGAAAACAAGAGCATTTCTGTTTCTCTTCTCTCATGAAGTTATCAACTACCACTACCATTAAACATAACCCCCAATTTTTGTTTCTAGTAGTTGTCAGGAGCTAAGGAATGCTAACAAGCCTCAAGATAAGAAAGCTGTCAGTATCATAAAAGAGCAGCCAAATCGGCCAGGAAAACTAGGAATCTCAAAACGAAAGGCAAGCAACACCCAGAATCTGTGGCAATCTGAAAGATTTTTCTAATTCCTAGCTAGTTTCAATAAAGGCTACACAGTTATAATTTTATTAACATATTGAATATTTTTTAAAAAATACAGTATTTTCTTAATTTTCTGACACCAGTTCTAGGAAAGCAGGGAAGGGGCAATAAAGCACACTGACAATATCTATCAATTCACACACACACAGAAAAAGCACAGATATTAAGTGCCCAAAGAACCTCAAACTGACTTCTAGTAAATCATTCTAATTTATAGTTCATGTACAAGATACCTAAAACCAAAGAACAAACCTCTCTATGCACATGATAAGGTTGTACAAAATTGGGGATTTCCCCCTCTAAGACGACTTTCTGGTTCAGCAGAGCAACAACTGATCAGTTTGGGGCAGCAGGGAAGGAGAGGGAGAAATTGACAAAACAGAGCAGGGTTGGTGGGGGCAGAAAACTATAAGGTATATTCCATCCGGAATATGTAGATTACTTGGTTTTAGCAAGAAATTAGCCACCTCAAAATATATTTGTCATGGTATCATGTTTTGTATGGTAAGTCAAATCAACTGTAATTCCTCAAAGAGTTTCCAAACACTTGAAGATTCCAAGCTTTACAGTCAAGACTTAGTATCCTGGAAATAGCTACATTATGGCAGATAAAGAACTGAGTATTGAGAAGTTATGATTTTATATGACACGCATCAAATATACTGCTGGAAAGTTGCATACCCAACTTCTATCACACCTGTGCCTGAGCAGGTGCTCTGCCAAGAACAGCGTGGCATCTCTCAGCTTCCTGATCAGCCATGCTCGCTTTCGGGGGAAAGACGGACATTTCTGGGGGATAAAATCAACATTCTTAGCAACTCCTCACAATAGAATGCCTTACCGAAAGGAGGTAGTCCATATGTTTGGGTTGCCTGAGGGTAGACAGCATAGGGTTGAGACTGCTGCAGTGGCTGATACTGGGTCTGCCCAGGGTAAGCAGTTTCCGAAACAGGAACTGAGAGGATATGTGCATAAGGTCTAGAAAAGTTCAAGAAAACAAAAACTTTCATGTGAGAAAAGTAGGGGAAATAGCTATACCACTAACAGCAAAGCGTCAGCAATGAGGAGACTAACCTGCCACGTAAAATGTCTCTTACTATGGTCAGAAAGTAGAATTATTTTTTCCTTTCCAGGTTCTACTGTCACCTACCTATTTTACAGAAAATTTAATAGCTTCAAATATCTTCCTCCCAAGGTCCAGTTACTATGCCTCAAACATTTGTGGTGTGCCACATGCAAGGCCCTATGTGAGATGCAAGTATGGACTAAACTCATTTATGCCCTTATGTCTAAATATAGAATAAAACCCTAAAATGACATAAAACTGGACAGAACAGGATTGGCAATTGGCTCCATTCTCCACCTAGCCCTCTGGGCCAAACTAAAGTTCTGAGAGGGAAAGTGGGACTTAGAGAAGAGGGTGAGGCTGGCAGAGAAAAGGCAAGCAACCATATTAGAAAACAGGGAGTACAGGTGTGGCCCAATATCCCCAGATCGAGCCTATAAAATAGAAGTCACATAACTAATAAAATCCAGGAAGTTCTAGACAGGACACAGAATTGCCCTGCTGATACTTAAGCCAGAGTACTGCCACTAGTTGGTGCCAACCACATCAGGTTTAGCTAGAGATTTGAACTTAACAGTGAAACTTCTGGGATTTTAAACTAGCTAGATGACCTCGTCATTTTATCCATGGAATAAGATGGTGCCACATTTTATGCACTGAATTTTTAGATACCGGTTATTTTATTTGATAAGTTATGCTGTACTCATAAGCAAGAAAGTGTCATATGTACCATATAGATCATAACAATAACATAATGGGGGAAAGGGGTGTTTCAGAAAGGAAAAGATTTTTTTTCCCCCAGTTTTGGGGAAGAAGAAAATGAAGGAAGACTATAAAGAAATGGTCTGTGAGCTGAGCAGATAGCATGTGCAGAAATGGGAGAGAAAGGGTGTTTTAGGAAAAGAGAAAAACTCTGGCAAAGGTACAGAGGAAGGGCTTCAGCCTGCAAGGAGCACATATTATATTAAGGCAAAGTATAAGAAGATAGACAGCAAAGACCTTGAATATGAGGCTAAAAGTGTTCAACTGGGAGTCACTGAAATTGTTGAGCAAAGAATGACAAGATCAGAGCTGTTCTTTAATAAAGATTGGTTTGACATTTCTTTGTAAAATGGATTGCGGAGGGTGGTTGAAATAGAGGCAATTAAAAAATGCGATGGTTTTAGCTAAGTGGTAAGGAGGTCTGCATTAAGATAGAAGGCATAGGGACTCCCCTGATGGCGCAGTGGATAAGAGTCCATCTGCCAATGCAGGGGACACGGGTTCGAGCCCTGGTCCGGGAGGATCCCACGTGCGGCGGAGTGGCTGGGCCCCTGCGCCATAACTGCTGAGCCTGTGCTCTGGAGCCCGAGAGCCACAACTGCTGAGGCCCACCCACCTGGAGCCCGTGCTCCGTAATGGGAGAGGCCGCCAAAGTGAGAAGCCTGCATACCATGGCGAGGGGTGGCCCCCGCTCACAGCAACGAAGACCCAACACAGCCAAAAATAAATAAATAAAATAAATTTTTAAAAAATTAAAAAGGAAAAAGATAGAAGACATAGCTAATAAGGTGTCCTGAGTACAGCAGGTATACAAATATTTTTTGAACAAATGAATGAATTTGGAATATGCAATATTCACATCTCGGTAGACCCTAAAAGACTGAATTTGAAAATTTCTATTCTTCTTAGCCAGATCTGAGACCAGAAAATAGCTCAGGTTGTAGCTGTTAATCAAATCACGTGGGAATGATTTAAAATCTTAGTGACTTCAAATGGATTAACCTCCAGATATGATAAAGATCATAATATCATTTTTTATATAGTGTCTTTATAGCTCAAGTTATTTTCTTATCTTCTTCATAATGATCTCAGAGAATAGGTTCGGTCATTTCACAGAAGAAGAAAACCACATGAAAATGACTGGCCCAAGAATGCTATTAGTGTTAATACCAGGTTAGAATTTGAAGAACTCATTGAGCTGACTTTTCAATTAGCTCATTTTTTTAACTGACGCAAAATTCAAAAGGAAAAAGTTTTTTTATAACATACCCATACATATCACTCACCTGTGTTACCAAAGGTGAGTGTTCCTTATGTACCCTGCCTATGTAAGCACATCAGAATTTATCCCAATTTAATAAAGCACACTTGTATGTATCTATGTATGTAGGCTCACTCTATCAATGCACAACTGCTGGCTCGATATACACACTGTTCTGCACCTACTCATCTTGGAGATGATTAACTTAGTGGACCTTAAATGCTGATCTTACCCCATGAGGCCCAAAATATTGCCTCTTAATGACTTCAACCCACTAAACCTGTTTAATCTCAAGCCTAGTTCTACTCTTCAGGACACTCCTAAAACAATAAACTGAACATAGATTAGGCTGAGAAGTCCCAGTCTGAGGCTGGCTTTAGCTTTTTAAATTGATCTCTCTATTAAAGTAGAGCAAAGACAGAATGAGCAGAGGTCAATCAGTAATATGTTTACATCACTAAGGGTATTTTGCATTTTTCAGTGCCTATTCATTTTGAGCAAGCTCCTGGGTAACAGTGATCTATTCCAGACAATCATCAACTTTTTAAAAGGATGTTATATAGACTGTATTTAGAGGGAATGAAAAAACTGGAGTAGGGAAGAACAAGAAAGGTGAAAATAAGTTAAATGTCAACTTAATAACTTAAATATCAAGTTAAATTTTGCAATGAATCTAGAGAAAAAGCATACAGATTTTTGAAATAATTATTCAACTTACTTTGCAGAATACATTTGTGAGGTATAATCATTGGATGAGCGAGGGATGTAATCGGTGCATGTCATAACTGAAAGAAAGATATCACCAGGAAAAAGTTAGAACATTTCAAAAATGAAATGGGGAAATTTCATGTCTCACTGTATAGTCTTTCAAACTAAATAACAGAATACAACTTGGGCATCAGAAATTTAGAAAGACTATGCAGTAGGAAATACCTCACTCTTCTAATAATGGGTTTAGAGACTTTTAGAGACAGTAAAAGGAGCTAGAGTGCAAAGGGTATGGTAAAGCACTCGAAAGTCAGTACCAACAGACCTCTACCTTCACCCATCACTGATCTACAACCATAGATGAAGCAACTTCCTAAGCTCTCAGCTGTGCTCATAGGCAAACTTAAAATGCAAGATCTATGTCTAGGAAACCACATTATACTTCTTCAGCTTATTCATTCTCTGGGTGTTTACCCTATTCTGAATAAAAGGTCATAAGAATGACTTGCAGGAAGACAGATTTGGAGCAAGAACTCAATTTTATTAGAAAACTGTAGCTACTGCTATATATAATCAACAGCAGAAAGACCTAAGTATGCTTCTGTATTACTATTTTTTAAGCTTTGTAGTAAAGGCTTTACGTTTGGCAAAGCAGACACACACCTGAGGAACTGATGTAATACTCTGATAAACCATCAAGTAAAGAGACTTTCACAGCTAGTGTCCTCTTCACCTCCATGACTTCATCCAGAATAGATACCGTCATGAGGCTTGACCCTAATGATTTCATCTGGGATAAATACTGTAAATATTCAACTCAAGTTTGACAGATAGCAGAATCCTATTCATTAGCACTATTTCAGTCCATATTGTAGACAGAGTAACATCACACAGAGCTTGTACCAGACTCCTCAACTGTTCAAGAACTTCCTTCAACAACTATAAAGGAGGTTGCTCTATTGTGATTAGGGACTAAGGGTGAACCAACTAACTTTATGTCCAGCTGGGTTCCCTGAGTGTCTGACCCAAAAAGGGAACCCTGATCAAGATCAGATGCAGGGACAATTCATGCCCAACAGTACGATAAATCATCATCTGTGAGTTTATCATGAATCTTGTCCACTGCCATTGTTCAAAGTCTTTGAAAATACTTAATGGCAATTTGCAGATTAAATCGTTAATCCATAATCACTTTGACAAAAATGAAGGGGATCTCAATTAGATCTAAAGTTCTTAGCATTCATCGCATAGAATGGAAGTTCATTTGAAATTCTACATAATGGTTCCTTCTCTGCTGACAAGTACATTCAAAAACCCAAATCCTTCTCCTCCTCTGATTTAATTTAATTGTAGAAGAGGTCCACAAAACATCCTGGGAGATACAGGCCAATTTTTACTTCTCTAGAGAATGAATGAGACTTGATCTTTGCAGTACTTGGGAACTTAACAAGAGTCAGGGCAAGGGACTTCCCTGGTGGTCCAGTGGTGAAGAATCCGCCTTCCAATGCAGGGGACGAGGGTTCTATCACTAGTCGGGGAACTAAGATCCCACATGCCAGGGGCAACTAAGTCCACGCGCCACAACGACTGAGCTTGTGCGCCTCAACAAGAGAGCCCGCATGCCGCAAACTACAGAGCCCACGCACCACGAGAAAGAAAAGCTCGCGCGCCACAACTAGAGAGAAGCCCACGCACCGCAACGAAGAGCCCATGTGCCGCAATGAAAGATCCTGCATACCTCAAGGAAGATCCCATGTACCGTAACTAAGACCTACTGCAGCCAAAATAATTAAAGAAAATAAATAATTTTTTAAAAAAAGAGTCAAGGCATAATCTGCTTAAAATCTGTAACTTCTCTGTCCCCTTGCCAAGCTGTGGGACAGCTGCCTTCCTACTAAATTGCGAAAGTATTAAGATCATTATTGTATGTGCGCTAAATACCCAAGTCTTCTGTTCCCTTGTGACAAAAAATTGCATGTGAGGTGGGATAATCAAGTTTCAATGACCTATGTCAGCTACACAACAAAGCCAGACCCCAGAATAAAATTACACAAAATGGAAACAGAACCCAAATTTCTTGAGCTTTGTGTAAATAAATCTGGATGTGTTTAACTTTGTACTGGTTAAAAAAAAAAAAGCAGTGGAGATGAAGCAAAACCTTGAAATATATCCTGAAGGTAAAACTAACACGACATCCTGATAAATTTGTAGGTAAGGAATGAGGAAAACGGGAAAACAGGATAATTTCTAGGTTTTCAGCTTGAGTAATTAGATGGATAGTGAAACCACTTCCAAATATGGGGAAATTCGGGAAGAGAACAGATTTGGTGAGGGCTAAGGGAATAAAAAGCTTTCACACATTTTAAGTATGACTTTCCTTTTAAATATCTAAGTGGAGATGTCAAGTAGGCAGCTGGATTCACAAATGAAATTAGGGGAGAAGTCAGACTAGAAATACAAATTTGGAATTCGTTAACAATGTATAAAACATTTAAAGTAATGTAGTAATGGATGAGAGGATGCAGAAAGAGCAAAGATGGTAGACTAGAACCAAACCCTGAGGCCCACCAACATTCAGAGTTCAGATAGTAGAAGAAAGGCCAGCAAAGGAGAAAGGTGGGAGAAAAAATAGTGGGAGGCAGGATACAAGGAGAGAAATGTCCACTAGAACTAGCACTTTCAGTTACTGAAAGTAACTAATGACCTTGACAAAAGCAATTTCATTGGAAGAGTGGTGACAGAAGCTAAATTTGAGAGGGGTGAAGGGCGAATGGGAGGTGAGAAAGCAAGTGAGGGCAACTCTTTCCAGAGGTTCCAATGGGTCATGGAACAAAGAGAAGGTCTATATCTAGCGGGGGATGTGGACCCAAAGGATGGTTTTGTGTTTTAAGATGGTAGATACTGAATCATGTCTCTTTACTGACAGGATGGATTAAGAAGAGAAGAACATGATGATGCAGGAATGGTATTAGGATAACCAAAGTACCAAAGTACCAAAGTACCAAAGTCCTTGGGGGAGGTGAGAACAGACAGGTATGAAGCACAAATAAAAGGTTTTACCTTTGACAGGAGCAAGAATACTATTCCAATTCTGACAAGAATGAAGATAACATGGGTACAAACACAAGTAGCTTTGAAGATCCGGTGGTGGTAGGATAATAAGGGAGCTTCCTGTCACAGAGAGCTTCTATTTGAGAAGGAGTCATCAGGTAAGCATGAAGGAAGGTGAATGAGTATGGGTGCTTCGAGAGGAAAGAAGTGGTGTGAAATATTAAAAGGTAAAACTCATGAGTGAAATGTAGTAGGGTGCCCACTTGAGGCCCTGTGAGTAAATAGTCAGCTAGGTGTATAATTCATCCAATAATGTTCAGCTATTTGAATGCACTTATAGAGAAGGTGGAGAGTTGGATTAAATTATGGCTGGGGTTTAGCAAGAAGAGTACAAGAGGCCAAATTATTGAAGATATTTGTAAGGGAGTAATTATAATAAAGAACCATAGAATCTATGCTGAGTAAAAAGGGACAGGAAAACAAGAAGGACATTATGGGTATTGGATAGGTCATCTACATGAATGTTGAAACTACCAAGAATAATAAGAGTCTGGATGGAGAAGAAAAAGAAGATCTAGTCTTTAAAGAGCAAAATGACTAGGAGTTCAGTCTGAGGTAAAAAGAAATGTGGGGGAGGGGCATAAATATAGACTTCAAAGGAACTAGAGTTTTTGAGAAAAAAAGAGAAATGCTTTTCAAGAAGCAAGAAGACAACTTACCTCTGGGCCCTGAAGTATATAAGGAACAGGCCTTTTTCTTGGGGATGAGTGAGATATTAAAAAAATTAGAATAGACACTTTTCATTGATTAGAGCAGTTTCCCATATGTATCAGAATTAGCTATCTTCTTGGAAATGCAGATTCCCATCCACATCAGGTCTACTGAATGATAATCACTGAAGATGAGGCTAGAATTCTACATTACAAACAAGCTCTCCAGATGACTCTTAGGTATGTTGAAAGTTTGAGAACCACTGGAACAGCATCTTTGAGGAAATAATATATACAACTCAAGACATACCATTTTTTTTAAAAATAGGCACACCATTTTTTAACACATGGGAATTATACAAGGTTAAGCATAATCATCTTAAGATATATCCCCCAAATAAATGTCTTTTCAAAAAGCGTCTTACACAAATTTATCCTTTCAAAGTGTGTGGGAAAATATGGAAGGGCACAGCTATTGGGTTGGCCAAAAAGTTCGTTCAGGTTTTTTCCGTAAGATCTTACTTTAATTTCAAGGAGGACTATTTGCCCTATGGAGCATACCACCATGATATGTCAGAGAACGCTCATGCCTCCACAGGAAAAAAAAAAAGAACATTCTACAAATTTTTGTCTAATGCATGAGTATAACTGTTCTACAAGAGAATAAGGGTTGGTAAGTGGATACCTGAGATGGATCTCCCTCAGGGCCCAGTATCAATCCTGGGCTCTCAGGGGATTACTTTTCTTTTTTTTGGCCTAGATGGATAGGTAGAATTATTTGGTTATTAGGAAGGGAGAAAAATATCAAGCCCTCTGGAGGAACAGTCAGAGGTTGGCCCACAAACTTTTCTGATTTTGAGTAAGGCACTATTTATTACCTTTAGAACATCCAACCTCAAAACAAAAACACAATCACCAATCCCTGGGGAGTGAATTCCATGTGATTTTGTTCCTTAGCTGGTATGTCAATAAGGCTTATAGGAGAGCACAAGGATGAACACACAAACAAGGCAATGAAAGGATTCTGGATATTCTGAGACAAACAAGGCAATCAGTGAAAACCAATTATAAAAGAAGAGCATCACCTGGTCACAGGAGCACCTCTTCCATGGTGCACAGAATATGGTACTTACTTTCCTCCGACATGGTAAGGTTTGAAGCAAGGCTTGAAGTTTCAGGTTTCTGATCATTGACTTCGGAGTTGCTTACTTGACTGGGAAAACCAAAATGATACATTAGCCCCTGACTGACCTGCTGCATTGCTAAAAGTGATTAAATCAAACCCTTTCTTCCTAGGTAAGTTAAGAGGCAAGGTAACTCTACTTTATGAAATACTTATTCTTGGATTTTAGCGGCTACCTAAAGAGCTAGGGCCAGGGCTAGTACCTTCAGCATTCTACTGTTCTTCGTCATCACTTCAATCTTTTTATCACTTGGAAATTCCACCTAAGCCACAGGCAAGTTGGATTTTCTCTGAAGACCACATGGTAAAAGAAAAGTTCCACAACACCAAAAACTGCTGTCATTTTATTTCCAAAGTACCAAAGGGAAGTAGGAAGATGCTTGATTTCAGACAATGGTCCTCATAATCACTTGACAAGTTTTTTCAAATCATACACACTTGCTTCCAAGAAGGGGTTCTGAACCTTAAAATGGTACATTCCGCTGTATTTCCTTTCCCCCAATTAAAAATAAACAAATTTTTATTTTTATCATTCCCAAAACTTAGCAACATCTTTTTAAAAAAACTTGTAAGACAAATTAAGAGAAACTGTAAAAGATAAGTCATGTAAACTGGGAGGACAAGTCATTATGTTAGACACTTTAATGTTGGGAAGATCCTCACTGAAATTCTGAATTGGAGATTATACTTTCATCCCTCACAATGTCCTCTCTCTTCCTTCTACCTTACTTTCCACTCTCCACATATTCTCTCAACTACCAGTATAGCACAGTGCTTAAGAGTGTGGATTCTAGAACCAGATTGCTTGAGTTCATATTCCACTTTGCCAAAACTAGCTTTATGACTTTAAGCAAGTCACTGAACTTGTTTGTGCTCCAGTTTTTCAACTGTCAATGAGGGATAATTATAGAAGCTACCTTTTAGGGCTGTTATAGAAATTAATGAGTTAATACATGAAAAGTACTTAGAACAGAGACTAGAACAAAGTACAATATAACTGTAGCCAGTATTATTACAATACAACTTCTCCCCAGCCCAGGTATTCTTCCCACATTCATGTTCCCTAGCAAGAAATCTGCTTTGCTGTTCTACACTCTAGGGAGACGTGGAGGACACTGTCCCAGACACTACACATATCTGGAAAGAGTAGTTTTAAAAAGAAAAAAATTTTAAAAAGAAATGTTATTTATAAAAAAAATACACAGCACCAAAATTCTTAAAGCTCTCATTATCTTTTCTGAATGGACCTCTAATATTCAAGCATAATAAAGTTTTTTTTTTTCCGGGTATATTCTCAATGTTCAAACAATTTTCCCTAAGATGTAATTAATTTTTAAAGGTAAATCCCCAGATGAAGTTTATTTTAATATATTTACTCAACTGTCTGTACTTCTGGAATAGCGCTTAATATACCAACCAAGATATTACTATGGGAATTGAGGGTAAGGGTCATACTGAATAGTTACATCATTGTTTCCCAAAATGGCTTATTTCTTATAATTACCTGAGTAGTAAAAATACAGACTTCTGAGCCCCATCTTATGCCTAATTAAATAAGATTCCAAGGAGAAAGGTATAAACCCAGACAAGAACTTCACATTTCTGACTACAATGACTGGTCTTCTATGTGTACCTGAATAAGTCTGGGGTTCACTGTTATACCCACTGTTGAAGGACTATTTCTAGATCCTGTATCTTAGAAGGTATATTTGTATGGTCTGGCATACAATGGACCAGTGCCTAAAATCCTATGGTCCTGTAATCTTATAGCAAAATCCCCTACCTATTCAACTGAGTATCTAGAGATTAAATAGAAACAACAGCACCAAGACAGTGAATTAACTCCAGTACTTTGCTAAATATTTAAAGTTATTGTATCTAGAAAAATTATTACTGTCTCAAAATATAATTATTTTCAGTTATATAAACATAAATTTTACTTAACAATGTGTGTATATTAAAATAAATGCTCCAAAATAAAATTTCCCTCCTCCAAAAAAGAGCAAAAACACCCAAACTCCAAAAGTAAGCACCACAAATATTTCATTCTCATTCACTAGAACTCTTGTCAATAATTAACACAACCAACTAAAGAGTGGATAAACAAAGTGTGGAATAGACATACAGTGAAGTATTATTCAGCCTTAAAAAGGAAGGAAATTCTCACACATGCTACAACATGGATAAACCATGAAGACATTATGCTAAATGAAATAAGCAAGTCACAGAAAGACAAATAACTTATGATTGCACTAATAAGAGGTACTTAGAGTACTCAAAAATCACAGAGACAAAAAGCAGAATGATGGTTGCCCAGGAGCTGGGAAAAGGGGAAAGTGGAGTTACTGAAGTCTTTTTTGGGGAAAGGGTCAATGCTTGATAGTGAAAATATGACAGATCATTTAATTGGAAGTGTATAAGACACAGGGCTAGTGTGACAATAGAATAAATAAGCTGGAATGATAGTGTGTGTGGTGGTATAAGAGTAGGATTCTTAAAATTTAGATGTTAGAGGTGATGCAGTTACCGGTTCATATGGTTGGTAGACAAACAACAGAAGGTAAGAACTGTGGACAACTGAAAATCATGGTGTTGTGGAAACCAGAGCATGATATGCAAAGAAGCTGCCTCTTTTCAACAAGGGGAGCCAAGCTAATGACTAAGGTGTCCCATATCCATTTGGTAATTAATGATTAACCCCTTGGATTTTCCTTATTTCTGTCTTCCCTATTAAGTATACAGTACATCTGACTGAAGAATATTCACCATTGTGTCTCTTCCACATATCACAGGATCTGAGAGATACCATGAGATTGGTATATATTGTTGAATAAATAATGAATAAATGAAGAAAATCAGCACCTATGTGTTTCAAGGACAAACTTTTAGAGGAAAATCTTCACCTTAAACCAAATAATTTCAAAACGTAAAGACTGATGCTAAAAACCAAAAAGAGGGTAGTCAACACAAATCATGCCCATATACTAATCAGCATGTAAAAACAATTATAAGTAGGTCATTAGAAAGAAATTCAACTCTGTATACCTTAAAGTTTGCTCTCCTGATTCCTGCATCTTGGCTTTTTTCACCTGTAAAACAATTATACAAAAGCATCAATGTCTTGATCTGTTTTTAAAATCATCTAGCTACTCAAGTGGCAGCCTAATATTAACGAATAAATTACAGGGTAACTGTTTCCTTTTGTTTCCCTTAGATTTATTTTATTAATCCCTATTATATTTTAGAGTTAGAGATGTACTTTTTTTCACATGAGGCTCTCTCTTTTTTTTAAATGAAAAAAGTGTTTTTCAGATTCAAGGTAAATAAAAGGTTTACCAGGATTTTTACTCAACACAGAATGTTTACCAGGATAAGGTATCCAAACTCGGATATAAACTGGTTAGTTTAAAATTTTACCAGACACACAGTTTTATTCTCAAACAGTAAGTATGGCAATCTCACTATCATCTAATCATTTAGTTAACAGAAATATCTTTATATTCAAATTACTTACATGCCAAAAATAAAAATAAATTCTAATCAGGTTACCAGTAATCTAAAAAATATTCTTCACACTATACTGTTTTTTCCCCATATTTTCACCTTCTCTAATTCCTTCTAAGGTAAAAGCATTTTCATTGAAACAGTTTAAGAATCCATAAATGAAAGATCAATGGTTAATACTACTAAGTTTCCCCTGTTTTTTTATATGACAAAGAATCTGATTTTAGAGTTTTCTGATTAGAATTACTAGTTATAGCAGAAGTATGCTTAGTGTGCTTAGCCATACAAATTATGAACACTTAAAGTATTTCAAGCTGACAAAGAGTACTGCCAACCACTACAAAGAGTAAGAACTCACAGAGGCAGCAACTTTGCTAAACAATTTTAAATAAACATATCCGGTGGGAATATAGCTATTTAATATGATTAAATTTAACAATTCAGACAAGGTAAATAATAAATACAAGTTAAATACAAGGCCCATACAATTTCTCATGGACAGCCACTCCTCATGAGAAAACATGACAAAATAAATAAAACCAAATACTCTTGGTTATTTGCTTATGGCATATCAACTCATTATATAATGCTGCCTAAATTTTCAAAGGTACCAATAAAGATAAAGAAAAAAGGGGCATTAAAAAAGAACCCTCTAGGGACTTCCCTGGTGGTGCAGCGGTTAAGAATCCACCTGCCAGGACTTCCCTGGTGGCGCGGTGGTTAAGAATCCGCCTGCCAATGCAGGGGACATGGGTGCGAGCTCTGGTCCGGGAAGATCCCATATGCTGCAGAGCAACTAAGCCTGAGAGCCACAACTACTGAGCCCACAAGCCACAACTACTGAGGTCTGTGCACCACAACTACTGAAGCCCACGTGCCTAGAGCCCGTGCTCCACAACAAGAGAAGCCGCTGCAACAAGAAGCCTGTGCGTCACAACGAAGAGTAGCCCCCGCTCTCTGCAACTAGAAAAAGCCTGAGCACACCAATGAAGACCCAACACAGCTAAAAATAAATTTTTAAAAAACCCTCTAAATTTAGAAACAAAATTATAGAAGCATATGAAGAAAAAAGAAAAAAACAAAGAAGTTTGAGGTAGATAAACCCTTACTAAGCATGATATTAAATTCAAAAGCCATAAAGGAGAAAACAGACTGATTTTACAAAAATTCAAAACTTCTGTATGATAAAAGATACCAAAACCAACCAGGAGGTCAAGGAATTCCAGAATGGTATACATACTGTGACAAGAGAATTTAATTGTATTACAAATGTATGACATAACCTCACTGAAAGGCATAGGAGAAAAATGTGCTGATGGAGTAATGCTGGAAAACACGTTTTGACTGGAAACTGCAAGGCTAAAGATAAGAAAAATTCAACTTTCTAGTTTATCTACTTAAACTTTCTAGTTTATCTATTTATGTCATTTCACAAATGACAAAATACAGGCTCTTGCTATAATATAAATGTGCTGCCCCTCCCACCTGAAGATGACAGTATTTACATAAGGTCAGATAATACTGTAATTTTCCAATAGTGGTGATGAATCTATGCTTAGCTCACCCAAAGACCTTCTTTGCGATCAAAGAAATAATTTTAAAACAGTCTATGGTCTCCTAACAGTAATCCATATAAAAAAACTAGAGCACTGAGGAATCTAATTTATCAGTCTTCATTTTATTAGCGCCACAGAGTAACAAACTTAGCTAGAGAACTAAAAAAAAAAGCCCTGGAGCAAAATTTTAAAATATACCATAATGGCCTTTCAAGTAAGAACTACGCTTTTTTACTTTCTATTTACTACAGTGCCAACTCGGTACAAAGAGTATGTACTCATAAATAGAAATGGAGAAAATGTACTTAAAGACATATCTACCAAACAAAAACGTCTGGGGGAGGAAAATGTGTTATCAACTAATTTTGTACCTTTCACAGCCCATTGTTAGCCTTGATTTGGGCAATTATGTCCTCCTGTAAGTCAGGGATAGGAAACCTTGGCACTAGAGGCAGGTAAACTAAAAGGATACAGACAGATTTCACTGGATTACAAAAAGGATGGGTTCAAACAATACAATCCAGAAACTGACAGAATGTAAAATAGTACAGCTAGTTTGGAAAACAGTCTAGCAGTTCCTCAAAAGGTTAAACATAGAGTTACTATTACATATAATCCAGAAATTCCACTCCTGACTATATAACCAAGAGAAATGAAAACTTATGTCCACACAAAAACTTGGACATGAATGTTCCTAACGGCATTATTCAAAATAGCCAAAAAGTGGAAACAACCCCAGTGTCCATGAACAGATGAACAGATAAATACAATAATGATAAATAAAATGATGAATGATAAAATAAATCCATACAATGAAACATTCAGCAGTAAAAGGGAATGAAGTACTTATACATGCTAACACAGATGAATCTTGAAAAGATTATCCTAAGTGAAAGAAGCCAGTCACAAAGGACCACATATTTTATGAATCCATTTACATGCAATATCCACAAATAGGTCAATAGGAAAGTAGATTAGTAGTTGCCTAGGACTGCGGGAGGGAGGGAATTGAAGGGTGACTGCTAATGGGTACAGAATTTCTTTTTGGAGTGATGAAAATGTTCTAAAATTGACTCTGGTGATAGTTGCAAAACTCTGTGAATATACTAAAACCCATCAAATTGTATACTTTAAAATGGATGTGAATTGTATCTCAATAAAGTTGTCATTTAAAAAAATGACAATCTTACGGGCATGTTATGACTAAAGGTTACACAAAAAGGAAGAACCACTGGCAAATTCATGAATCAGAGCTCTACTTGTGCCTCTGCTTTAAAAAAAAAAAAAAATCAGGCTTTAGATATAACAGAGCAAAGGAATACATATAACCCAATAAACAAATTCAGAATATCCAGGCTCAAGGCTCAGTTCTGAGAGTTAATTCACTGTATGTCTACTTCTCTACATCTGTTTTCTCAACTGTAAAAGAAAACTATGACTATTTCACAGGCCTGCTGTGAAGATGAAATTGGTGGTGGTAGTGGGGCGGGTGGCAAGGGAGAGCGAATGAGAGAGAGGTGTTTATGAAAGACAAAGACATTGTTAAATTTTAATGTTACCACCAAAAACAGCAAAAACAAAGCTCAATTTCCAAAATTTCAAAGACCAGATTAAGAAATACCACCTTCTAGATAAGAAAATTACATTATGCATCTCAAATGTCATTCCAGAACTATTCTGATATGACTTTCAAGTATGTAACTATAGTGCCTCCTAAGTTTTAACAAGAGGCTAAATCATACTAGGGCTTGGTAAACTATAATCTTGGGAATAATAAATCCAACAGAAGTCTGCATGAAGCCTATAAAAAGGAAGATGTTTTTGTCAGAATTTATCCACCACTGTCAAACAAAGCGTATCATTCTCTTTACTAGAAAGTCATACTCTATATTCTAGAAGGGGAAAGGGCTTGATCATAACCTGGATGAAATTATACACAAAAAACATTTAATGCTATTTTCTTTGATTGTGCTTACCAACAGTCTTTTTTTTTTTTTTTTTTTTTTGCGGTACACGGGCCTCTCACTGTTGTGGCCTTCCCGTTGCGGAGCACAGGCTCCGGACGCGCAGGCTCAGTGGCCATGGCTCACGGGCCCAGCCGCTCCGCGGCATGTGGGATCTTCCCGGACCGGGGCACGAACCCGTGTCCCCTGCATCGGCAGGGGAACTCTCAACCACTGCGCCACCAGGGAACCCCACAGTCATCTAATTATTAATTTTACTTCCAGAACTTGACATAAGGAAATGAGTATGTGGAGAGTGAGAGTAAGCATTCTAAATCACTAGAAACTAGAAAGGTAAATACCCGTGGCAGAGACAACTGCCTGCTCCACCATTGCATGTGGGGTGTGACTTGCGATGGGAGGCAAAAAACATGTCTTTTAAGTTCACAGGTACCCGTCCAAAAGAAGTCACATCTGGACCTAGTAGAAACTAGTGGGCATCAGATTCTGGATTTGATCTGGATTCAACAACTGATGGAAGCTGGGGCTGTTTCTCTTAAGAGGAATGTGTGGGGTAAGGAGTTACATATTGTTCTTTAGATGTAAAAAATGAAACAGGTGAACCAAAGAGAAGATTACTGTAGACTCACTTATAAATATTCAGTGGTCTTTTTCCTGTTCCTGGGCACACAGGATGCTATAGACTGAACGTCTGTGTCTTCCCCCAAAATTCATATTTTGAAATTTTATCCCCAATATGATGAAATTTGGAGGTGGGGCTTTTGGGGTGATTAGGTCATGAGGCTGGAGCCCTCATGAATGGGATTAGAGGCCTCCTGGGAATTCCCTGGCAGTCCAGTAGTTAGGAGGTTCACTGCCGGGGGCCCAGGTTCAATCCCTGGTCAGAGGAACTAAGATCCCGCAAGCCGTGCAGCAAAAAAATTAAAAGATAAATTAAAAAAAGAAAGAGATCTCCTTTTCCCTTTCCACCATGTGAGGTCACAGCAAAAAGATGGCAGTCTATGAACCAGGTAGCAGGCCCTTACCATACACCAAATCTGCTGGTGTCTTGATTTTGGACTTCCCAGACCCCAGAACTGTGAGAAATCAATTTCTATTGTTTATGAACCACCAATTCTATAGCATTTTGTTACAGTAGCCAGAATAGACTAAGACACAGATTGATGGCATTTTCCAGACCCCCTTGCTGTCAGGTTGGAGCCAACCACATAAGCCACTTCTACAACTACCCCTTAAAAACATCTCATGTGATTCTCCAATCCTCTCTTCCGTTTCTTTGGCAACCATGGAGGCCACAGTTGAAGATAACAGCATCAAAGATGAAAGAAGCCTTCATGGAAGACTGGCCCAGGAAAGCTGTCAATCCACATGAGACTAATGTGAGAGAAAAATACACTGCAGATTCATTCTCCAATGTTAAATGCCTACAGTGAGAATTCTAGTTCATATTCACGCTATCATTCATTCAACTGACTGTTCTCTACCAAGCCCTCCTGAAAGGGAATATAATGATAAACAAAATACAGTCCTTGACCTCAAGGAAGTTATAGTCTGGTTGAAAAGAAATAGATAATTTCTAAAACAGTGAAACAGGGACTTCCCTGGTGGCATAGGGGTTAAGAATCCGCCTACCAATGCAGGGGACACAGGTTCGAGCCCTGGTCCAGGAAGATCCCACATGCCACGGAGCAACTAAGCCCGTGAGCCACAACTGCTGAGCCCGCGTGCCATAACTACTGAAGCCCGTGCACCTAGAGCCTGTGCTCCACAACAAGAGCAGCCACCGCATGCAAGGAAGAGTAGCCCCTGCTCACCACAACTAGAGAAAGCCCACACGCAGCAACAAAGACCCAACACAGCCAAAAATAAATAAAATTTTTAAAAAGTAATAAATAAAACAGTGAAATAATGATTCTGATAGAAGTTCAAGGTTCTATGGAACACAAAGAAGGAGCACCAAACCCAGTCTTTTTACTGGGGGGAGTCTAGAGAATTAGAACTCATTTGAAATAACTTAGGTACCTGCTTATAAATGTGGAAATAAAACATTTTTAATTGATATGGTATCCTTTATAGTTTGAAAATTACCCTCCTTTTTTTTTTTTTTTGCGGTACGCGAGTCTCTCATTGTTGTGGCCTCTCCTGTTGCGGAGCACAGGCTCCGGACGCGCAGGCTCAGTGGC
The DNA here is from genome assembly GCF_951394435.1 of Stenella coeruleoalba. NCBI lineage: Eukaryota > Metazoa > Chordata > Mammalia > Artiodactyla > Delphinidae > Stenella > Stenella coeruleoalba. Next base: position 21,734,337 of record NC_137169.1, read on the forward strand.
CATGGCTCACAGGCCCAGCCGCTCCGCAGCATGTGGGATCCTCCCAGACCGGGGCACGAACCCGTGTCCCCTGCATCGGCAGGCGGACTCTCAACCACTGTGCCACCAGGGAAGCCAAAGATTACTCTCCTTTATCGATAAGACAAAAAGAAATTAGGGGTTGAGTACAGTCGTTCTCTCTTAGCCACTTATTCCATCCTTTTATTCTCCAAGACAAAAATACAAATTTTAGGGTCCTTTTCATTGCTCTCAATCAACAATATTTCCCAAGCTTCACTCCTTTTCCATGTTTTAGCCTAGAGTACACTGTGGTTGTAATCATGTACCACCTCTTTTGTCTACAGTATTACTAATTTCTTTTTAATATTTAAATACAAAAGGCACATATGCTCATAGTTTTAGAAACCCAAACCATACAGATATGTATAAAATAAAATATAAAAGACCTTATTCTGCCCCCAAACCTCCATGATTTCAGTATTAAGTTTTGTGTATATTCTTCTAAAAATTTTTCCTATGTATATATGTCCTTTTAAAACTTGAGCTCAAAGAGCACCCTGATAGCTATAAAGGAGTTTTTTAAGTGCTTCCAGTTTGCCAGGAACAGTGTTAATTTATACCTCCTATCCTAAAACCGAGTTTGGTTAGTGCCTCCTTTCACTCTACAAAAGAGTTCTAGTTTGGACAATAATATGAGCTGCTTCAGAGTAGCTGAGAAAGATGAAGACTAGGGTAAAAAGATGGAGTGATGTCAAGGTAAATGATGACCATAGATAGAACCATTTCTGACTGCAGAGGATTGAGGACTGACTGGCAATAGGGGAAAGTGAAAGAGAACCTGAGGCTAGGATTTATGTTGTATTGTGAACAATGACTGGAACAATCTTGAGATAGAGCTAGCAAGTAGTACAGAAACAAGAAAGGGATAACTCAATAAGGAGGAGACAATGTGATTAAAATAACTCCAATAGTAATGCTCATCAGCAACATCTCTCTTTATACACAAGTAAACAGCAGGGTTAAAAATCTTGGCTTTATTCAAGATATGGAAACAACCTAAATGTCCATCGACAGATGAATGGATAAAGAAGGTATGGGGTGTGTGTGTGTGTGTGTGTGTGTGTGTGTGTGTGTGTGCGTGTGCGCGTGTGTATAATGGAATACTACTCAACCATAAAAAAAGAATGAAATAATGCCATTTGCAGCAACATGGATGGACCTAGAGATACCACACTAAGTGAAGTAAGTTGGAAAAGAAAGACAAATGCCATATGATATCACTTATATGTGGAATCTAAAACACGATGCAACTGAACTTATCTATGAAACAGAAACAGACTCAGACATAGAGAACAGACTTGTGGCTGCCAAGGGGGAGGGGAGTTGGGGAGGGATGGATTGGGAGTCTGGGATCAGAAGATGCAAATTATTATATATACGTATAACTTATCACTTTGCTGTATACCAGAAACTAACATAACGTTGTATATACCTCATAAACTATACCTCAATAAAATAATTTTTTTTTTAAATCATGGCTTTATCATCAGCAACTTGGGACAGGACCATTCTTTCCACTCAAGTTTTAGATTTCTACTACAGCCTGTGAAAATTAGCTTTACTCCTCAACATCTGACATTTACTCTTCTTATTCTAATTATTTTTAACAGTTAATAAATGCTCTATATTTTCTTAGATTCTATATTTGTCTGTTCAGCACCCACTAATCACAGTGCCAAACTAAGAGCCAAAGTTGCTTACATCTCCCCTGCAATCTAGAGCCTATATTCTGAACCATACTCTGAACCATATTCCCCTGCTGTGAAATCAGATACCTAGTGATAGCTTCTATACCCCAAAACCCTCTGCAATTATTCAAACTAGCCAATCCTAAATAAACAATTACCCTATGTTACGTTGCTTCACCTTGCCTGTGGAAACCTCAATTAAGGCTGTAGCCTATGCATTCTCTTACAATTCCCCTATGCATCTCTGCCTCCTGAATGACACTGGTGCTCACCCCCGTGACCCTGTGTGGTCTGCTACATCTCTCATCTCTAAGAGAAATGTAACATGAAATTTAAAAAAAAAATAAATTTATTTATTTATTTGGCTGCGTTATGTCTTCGTTGTTGCACATGGGCTTTCTCTAGTTGCGGTGAGCAGGGGCTACTCTTCGTTGTGGTGCACGGGCTTCTCATTGTGGTGGCTTCTCTCGTAGCAGAGCACAGGCTCTAGGCTTCCAGGCTTCAGGAGTCGTAGCACACAGACTCAGTAGTTGTGGCACACAGGCTTAGTTGCTCCGCGGCACGTGGGAGCTTCCTGGACCAGGGCTCAAACCAGTGTCCCCTGCAGTGGCAGGCGGATTCTTAACCAGTGTGCCACCAAGGAAGTCCAAACTTTCTTTTTTCTTCTTTTTTTCAATGGCACTGACCTCTTCATGTAGTCACTCAATCACCTTTATAAATTTATAAATTAAGACCCAGGTACAAATCAATTAAAAAAAAAAAGATGCCTCATGACAATCACCATTTATAGTCAGCAGAAAATTTGTGGGTTTAAAAAAAATTTTTTTTTAGTATTTAAAAAAAAATTTCTTTTTTTAATTTTTTGGCCACATCACTTGGCTTGTGGGATCTCAGTTCCCAACCAGGGATCGAACCCAGGTCCCTGGCAGTGGAAGCACAGAGTCCTAGTGACTGGACTAACCAGGGAATTCCCAGAAAATTTGTTTTTAAAGCACTTTAATTTCTTAACTCTCTCTGAAGTAACGATCAGATTTTGCACATCATATTATAGATACTGAACAGAACAGCAAACAAATGAAGCAGAGAGGAAAAAATGACTCACCAGCAGGTCAGCTTCACAATTCTCATTACCTTAAATAGGTAAGGAGTGACTAACAACAATACTCATTTCAACAGTATGTCAACACTTACATAAGTCTTTTGAAACTATGACTAGACCTTTGTCTTACTATATTAAAAACTCAATGACAGAATCTTCTTTGGTACCTTTAGTGTCTCTAATTCAGCTATTTGTTCTTATAGTGTATAACTTAGATACACCGCTGAGGATGATTTTTAACCCTACCATTTCCCTGATTATTAATGTTCCACCAGGGATATGGGATGACATTTTAAATGTTTCAAAAGGTCCTTTTACCAACTGCTTATGTCTTCCTAGTTTTATACTTAAGTGAGGGGCTAAAAGACTAATAGCAAAAGAATCACCAGTATGCACCAGTATGTCTCAACATAAAGTAAAATATTAAAAATGTATCACTGATGTAAAGAATACATCTAGAACATGAAAAACATACCCTATTATCTGCTTTCAAAATTCAAAGTTTTTTAGGTTGGATTTTCATAGGGAGGTAAACATGTACCACTCTACATTCTCTCTTAATATAAAATGCAAGAGGCTCATTCAGGAGAGCAAATTGAATAGCAAATTGAATCAGTATTTATCTAATTTCAGAAAAAGAAGGTCAAGCCAAAAGGAAAAGATTCTTTAACACAAAAGTATCTTAATAGAATGATTACTATTACCTTCCTTTTTTAAATGCTAAGGGTCAAAAAACACTTCGGAAAAAACAAAAAAGCCATGGCAAGGCAATAAATCTGTATCACTTGGGGACATTTAAAATGATTTTATTTATTTATGTTAAATATTTAAAAGAAATTAAGAATTCAACCTATTCTCGAGGGTCTTATCTATTTTTAAGAATTAGCTAGTGGTCAAATTATACTTTCTTCAACTACTACTACTACTTTAAAAAAAATAAGTCAGGGAAATTTAGGTAATGATAAAACTAGATTTTCTGGCAGAAATGGTATATACTGTTTGGTAAATAGATGTCCTCTTTTATTTTCTAAAAACTGTAAGAGTAGCCATTGCTTTTTTTAAATGACACTTCTAAAGACAATATTTATTTTGTAATGCTGAATTTTCTAAGCAAGTCCTTGGCATTAAGTTAGCAAAATATGAATTTAGGAACACAGAACATCGTTTCTTAGAAGGAAAGTATTAAGGAGTCCTTTCCTTAATTTTATTTCTGATTTAGAATCTGTAGTACAACTGAATAATATTTAACATCTCTTAAGATTAGCTTTTCTACAATCAACTTTAAATTGTTAAAGGAAATACTTACTGGTTGCTCTGGTAAATCTTGCTCTTCTTCCATGAGGACCAATATTTCTTTATTACACTTATGTGACTGGACTGCAAGTGTCTCTCAGCAGTCTTCACAGTCTATTTAAAAAAGAGGGGGGATTCAAAACTTTATGTACTCTTAAAGCATTATCATTGAGGCCATCAGAGAATAATTTTAAAAATATTTTGCTACCTCAATCTTTCTACGTGAGCTCCAATCTCAAAATCTCAAATCTGCACGTGGCTTTTCAAAATGGACATACTGCACCAAGTCAGGATAGGTTTACACAATGACTTTTATAATTCCTTGCAAAAGCCAACACGTGGAGCCACTTCTGCTGTACTTAAAACATGGTTACTATAGTGCCCAACGCATTAAACGCTTTATAGCAGCCATGTGCAATTAACTAAAACACAACTTTTTTTAGAATTAGGGTTACATTAAAAAATGATAAAAACTAGCTTAGCCAGTCAAGAAGTTATGATAACATCTAACCTGCTTTAATGGGGAACATTTACATAACTGTTAACACACAATCACTTTAAATAGGGCACACTGGAATATCAAATAAATACTTTTGCAACCAACTATCTGTATATATGTAATCAGCTTAAAGGAAAACTCAACTCTTCTGGATCTATCTTAATAATGCAAATAAATAAGTAAAGTGAAACACTGAATTTTAGAATTAAGGAAAATAATCATGTAGAGCTAGGACCCAATTTATCCTGAAATAGCTCCACTACATGTATTGCCTAGTCAATTATTTAAGCAAAATCTTTACCTTCTCAGACCCTGCTCTTCCTGCCCTGGTTTTCAAACTAAAAAAGAGAAATAGGACTCTAAGCCCCACATTTACTGGTAAGAACACCTTATTGTGCCCTGCTGCCGAGTGAGACAGAAAGATGTTAGAAAACTAAATAATTATAAAAACTATAAACTCCATTTCTATTTAACAAAAATGAAAGTAGCACTTCTCCAAAACAGATGTGACTGTTTATGCATTTAATGAAGGTCACACCTGTTTTCACTTATTTTACCAACCACTGTAACCAACTTAACAGACAAAGCTAAAGCAAGTATAGAATCTTATTGCAGAAGTAATGAATAAAAAGGGAAATGAAAAACTTCACTTATACCAATTTACCACCACTCCACTAATACTGCTCTATTCTGGTGTAATACAACACACTTTATTTTAGAGTCACACTCTAGAATGGGAAAAGGAGAGAAAACACATATAGGGGACACAATCAGACGCAGAAGTGTCCACCTCTGACACAGCTTTCCTCCCTGCCCTGATCTAGAATGTCAAAAGAAAAAAAAATTTAAAGGTCAGAAGAACTTGATGCTCAATGCACTCACGTGTAACTCATACACAGAGCCTCAAAAGCTAAGTTTTCATACTACGTGACGTAGATAACTAGTACTGCAGAATTACAGCAGGCAATAACTAAAGCTCACAGGAGCTATCTTCCCTGCATTTGTTTTGCTCTACTCACAAGAGCACAACCAATGTGACGTGAAACTGATTCACAATTGTGAAAGATGAACTGTTTGTTTTACCAGCTTATATCTGTTTTAGCTTTAAAATGAAATGTCTTGTCTTTATGGGATTTTAACAGTGTCAATGTACATAATGTATTTAATACATATATGATTTCATCCCAAAAGAAAAAGCAAACTAGGGTCAAATCATTAGAGAAATGTAATGCCTTTAATACCTCATTTGTTAAACTTTTGTGTGACCAGATCTCTTCTAAACAAAAAGTGATAATATCCCAGGTTTTACTCAATTGAAAGCCATAACTGTAATGACTGCAATCTCTAATTAGTAGATTCTCAGCAAAGGAGAAGGAAGGGATATTCTTTCTCATGGAGGAAGGGTTATAAATCTACACCTAAACAAGAGGAAAGTAAGAAAAATTGTGTTAAAAAAAAAAAAGAAAAAAAAGGTACTAATAACATGTCCTTTAATTTTTGTTTTAAACACAGAAATGAATTTATTTTAAAAATATGAACAATGTTAAAGGAGAACATAGATTTTTTTATAAATCAAAAGGGGTCATGGGTTTTATTTATTATTATTATTTTTTTTTTTGCAGTACACGGGCCTCTCACTGTTGTGGCCTCTCCCGTTGCGGAGCACAGGCTCCGGACGCGCAGGCTCAGCGGCCATGGCTCACGGGCCCAGCCGCTCCGTGGCATGTGGGATCTTCCCGGACCAGAGCACGAACCCATGTCCCCTGCATCGGCAGGCAGACTCTCAACCACTGCGCCACAAGGGAAGCCCGGTCATGGGTTTTAAAAGGTAAGAAATACTACTCTTAATAGTGGGGAAATAAATTCTCAAGCCATATAAAACAAAATGTTAAAATCTTGAATTTTGTTTCTTAGGAATATGGTAATATTACAGTGATTTTATAACAGAAAGGGAACAGCTTTCTATTTTTCTTGAGATAAATTCTATAAGTTGAAAGAAAACCTTCTTTAAGGGAAAAGATTGGAAGACATTCTTTTCTACCTCTGTTTCTTCTTTGAAAATAAGCACCTTCTGTTGTTTCCATCTTAAAAATCACCTTTACCTTCTTCATTTTTCAATTTAGGGAAAGAAAAGGTCACAGATAATTTCTACATTTGGAAAAAAACCGTAAAAAAATCAAGTAATTAATCAATGACCACCAATAATTTTGATAATTTTAAAACAAAAAAAAAGGCAACCTACAAAGGATGCATATGATTTATTACAGAATTTCTGGGATTCTACTGGCAACATGTGATATATGTGAAGTTTGTAAACATACATTCTGGTACACTTGTATATAAAATATATTAATAATGACTATAAATTATGTAATTCCATTACAACATGCATCTAAGATACTACTTTCCATCAATATAGGATTCTTCCTTCCTTCCAATATTTTGTAATGTCAAACACCTAAAATATACTAGATAAAAGAATGCAAATATTTATCATGCTTCTAGCATTTATCAGTGTGATAATAAAACTTTTAATATTAAGATCTTACACCATTTTCTACAAGTGGCACATGCTTACAATCAAAAGTCACATTTACTAACCACCAGATGAAAGTGTTATATAACACAGACAAGGTGCTCCAGTACTGGATAATAAAAAAAAGTACAGAATTACCATACAAACCTTAGTTTTCTCACTTCCATGTACTAGTTCTAGAGTTTAATTGTGTATTTTGATATTTTCTTACCATTAATATAACCTGACACTGACAATGGCTCAAGATGGTGGAATAGAAAGACATGCGCATACACCCTCTTGCGAGAGCACCACAATCACAACTAACTGCTCAACAATCATCAACAGGAAGACACCGGAACTCACCAAAAAAGATACCCACATCCAAAGATAAAGGAGAAGCTGTAATGAGACGTTAGGAGGGGCGCAATCACAATAAAATCAAATCCCGTAACTGCTGGGTGGGTAACTCACAGACTGGAGAACACTTACACCACAGAAGTCCACCCACTGGAGTGAAGGTTCTGAGTCCCACGTCAGGCTTCCTAACCTGGGGGTCCAGCACCAGGAGGAGGAATTCCCACAAAATCAGACTTTGAAGGCTAGCGGGATTTGACTGCAGAATTTTGACAGGACTGGGAGAAACAGAGGCTCCACTCTTGGAGGGTACACACAAAGTAGTGTGTGCATCAGGACCCAGGGGAAGGAGCACTGACCCCATAGGAGACTGAACCAGACCTACCTGCTAGTGTTGGAGGGTCTCCTGCAGAGGCGGGGGGTGGCTGTGGCTCACCGCGGGGACAAGGACACTGGCAGCAGAAGATCTGGGAAGTATTGCTTGGTGTGAGCCCTCCCGGAGTCCACCATTAGCCCCACCAAAGGGCCTACAGGCTCCAGTGCTGGGACAGCTCAGGCCAAACAACCAACAGGGAGGGAACTCAGCCCAACCCATTAGCAAACAAGCAGATTAAAGTTTTACTGAGCTCTGCCCACCAGAGCAACACCCAGCTCTACCCATCACCAGTCTCTCGCATCAGGAAGCTTGCAAAGGCTTGTAGATAGCCTCATCCACCAGAGAGCAGACAGCAGAAGCAAGAAGAACTAATATCCTGCAGCCTGTGGAAAGAAAACTACACTAACAGAAAGACAGACAAAATGAAAAGGCAGAGGACCATGTACCAAATGAACAATAAAACCCCAGAAAAACCACTAAATGAAGTGGAGATAGGCAACCTTCCAGAATAAGAATTCAGAATGACAGTGAAGATGATCCAGGACCTCAGAAAAAGAATGGAGGCAAAGATCGAGAAGATGCAAGAAATGTTTAACAAAGACTAGAACAATTAAAGAACAAATACCGAGAAGAATTAAAAAACAAACAAACAGAGATGAACAATACAATAACTGAAATGAAAAATACACTAGAAGGAATCAATAGCAGAATAACTGAGGCAGAAGAACGGATAAGTGACCTGGAAGACAGAATGGTGGAATTCACTGCTGCAGAACAGAATAAAGAAAAAAGAATGAAAAGAAATGAAGACAGCCTAAGAGACCTCTGGCACAACATTAAATGCAACAATATTCACATTATAGGGGTCCCGGAAGGAGATGGGAGAGAGAAAGGACCCAAGAAAATATCTGAAGAGATTACAGTCAAAAACTTCCCTAACATGGGAAAGGAAATGGCCACCCAAGTGCAGGAAGTGCAGAGAGTCCCAGGAAGGGTAAACCCAAAGAGAAACACACTGAGGCACATAGTTATCAAACTGACAAAAATTAAAGACAAAAAACATTATTGAAAGCAGCAAGGGAAAAAACGACAAATAACATACAAGGGAACTCCCATACGGTTAACAACTGATTTCACAGCAGAAACTTTAAAAGCCAGAAGGGAGTGGCAGGATATATTTAAAGTGATGAAAGGGAGGAACCTACAACCAAGATTACTCTACCCGGCAAGTATCTCATTCAGATTCAATGGAGAAATCAAAAGCTTTACAGACAAGCAAAAGCTAAGAAAATTCAGCACCACCAAACCAGCTCTACAACAAATGCTAAAGGAACTTCTCTAAGTGGGAAACACAAGAGAAGAAAAGGACCTACAAAAACAAACCCAAAACAATTAAGAAAATGGTACTAGGAACATATATATCGATAACTAGTTTAAAAGTGAATGGATTAAAGGCTCCAACCAAAAGACACAGGCTTGCTGAATGGATACAAAAACAAGGCCCATATATATGCTGTCTACAAGAGACCCAGTTCAGATCTAGGGACACATACAGACTGAAAGTGAGGGGATGGAAAAAGATATTCCATGCAAATGAAAATCAAAAGAAAGCTGGAGTAGCAATACTCATATCAGATAAAACAGACTTTAAAATAAAGAATGTTACAGGAGACAAGGAAGGACACTATATAATGATCAACAGATCAACCCAAGAAGAAGATATAACAATTACAAATATATATGCACTCAACACAGGAGCACCTCAATACATAAGGCAACTGCTAACAGCTATAAAAGAGGAAATCGACAGTAACACAATAATACTGGGGGACGTTAACACCTCACTTACACCAATGGACAGATCATCCAGACAGAAAATTAATAAGGAAACACAAGCTTTAAATGACACAATAGACCAGATAGATTTAATTGATATTTATAGGACATTCCATCCAAACACAGCAGATTACACTTTCTTCTCAACTGCGTACAGAACATTCTCCAGGACAGATCACATCTTGGGTCACAAATCAAGCCTTGGTAAATTTAAGAAAAAGGAAAACGTATCAAGCATCTTTTCTGACCACAATGCTATGATATTAGAAATCAATCACGGGAAAAAAACGTAAAAAACACAAACACATGGAGGCTAAACAATACGTTACTAAAACCAAGAGATCACTGAAGAAATCAAAGAGGAAACCCAAAAGATACCTAGAGACACATGACAATGAAAACACGACAATCCAAAACCTATGGGATGCAGCAAAAGCAGTTCTAAGAGGGAAGTTTACAGCAATACAAGCCTACTGCAAGAAACAAGAGAAATCTCAAACAATCTAACTTTACACCTAAAGGAACTAGAGAAAGAAGAACAAAGAAAACCCAAAGTTAGCAGATGGAAAGAAATCATACAGATCAGAGCAGAAATAAATGAAATAGAAACAAAGAAAACAATAGCAAAGATCAATAAAACTAAAAGCAGGTTGTTTGAGAAGATACACAAAATTGATAAACCATTAGCCAGACTCATCAAGAGGGAGAGGACTCAAATCAATAAAATTAGAAATGGAAAAGGAGAAGCTACAATAGACACCGCAGAATACAAAGCATCCTAAGAGACTACTATAAGCAACTCTATGCCAATAAAATGGACAACTTGGAAGAAATGCACAAATTCTTAGAAAGGTATAACCTTCCAAGACTGAACCAGGAGAAACAGAAAATATGAACAGACCAATCACAAGTAATGAAATTGAAACTGTGATTAAAAATCTTCCAACAGGGCTTCCCCGGTGGCGCAGTGGTTGAGAGTCCGCCTGCCGATGCAAGGGACATGGGTTTGTGCCCCGGTCCGGGAAGATAAAAATCCATGTGGTCATCTCAACAGACGCAGGAAAAGCTTTTGACAAAATTCAACACCCATTTATGATAAAAACTCTCCAGAAAGTGGGCATAGAGGGAACCTACCTCAACATAATAAAGGCCATATACAACAAACCCGCAGCAAACATCATTCTCAATGGTGAAAAACTGAAAGCATTTCCTCTAAGATCAGGAACAAGACAAGGATGTCCACTCTCACACTATTATTCAACATAGTTTTGGAAGTCCTAGCCATGGCTATCAGAGAAGAAAAAGAGATAAAAGGAATACAAATTGGAAAAGAAGAAGTCAAACTGTCACTGTTTGCAGATGACATGATACTATACATAGAGAATCCGAAAGATGCCACCAGAAAACTACTAGAGCTTGTCATTGAATTTGGTAAAGTAGCAGGATACAAAATTAATGCACAGAAATCTCTTGTATTCCTATACACTAACAATGAAAGATCAGAAAGAGAAATCAAGGTAACAATCCCATTCACCACTGCAACAAAAAGAATAAAATACCTAGGAATAAACCTACCTAAGGTGGTAAAAGACCTGTACTCAGAAAACTATAAGACACTGATGAAAGAAATCAAGGATGACAGAAACAAGATGGAGAGATATACCATGTTATTGGATTGGAAGAATCAATATTGTGAAAATGACTGTATTACCCAAAGCAATCTACAGATTCAATGCAATCCCTATCAAATTACCAATGGCATTTTTTACAGGACTAGAACAAAGATATCTTAAAATTTGTATGGAGACACAAAAGACCCCAAATAGCCAAAGCAATCTATAGGGGAAAAAATGGAGCTGGAGGAATCAGACTCCCTGAATTCAGACTACACTACAAAGCTACAGTAATCAAGACAATATGGTACTGGCACAAAAACAGAAATATAGATCAATGGAACAGGAAAGAAAGCCCAGAGATAAACCCACACACCTATGGTCAACTAATCTATGACAAAGGAGGCAAGAATATACAATGGAGAAAAGACAGCCTCTTCAATAAGTGGTGCTGGGAAAACCACTGGGACAGCTACATGTAAAAGAATGAAATCAGGACACTCCCTAACACAATACACAAAAATAAACTCAAAATGGATTAGAGACCTAAATGCAAGACCGGACACTACAAAACTCTTAGAGGAAAACATAGGAAGAACACTCTTTGACATAAATCACAGCAAGATCTTTTTTGATCCACCTCCTAGAGTAACGGAAATAAAAACAAAAATAAACAAATGGGTCCTAATGAAATTTAAAAGCTTTTGCACAGCTACAGAAACTATAAACAGGATGAAAAGACAACCCTTAGAATGGGAGAAAATATTTGCAAATGAATCAACAAAGGATTAATCTCCAAAATATATAAACAGCTCCTGCAGCTCAATATTAAAAAAACCAAACAACCCAATCCAAAAATGGGCCGAAGACCTAAATAGACATTTCTCCAAAGAAGACATACAGATGGCCAAGAGGCACATGAAAAGCTGCTCAACATCACTAATTATTAGAGAAATGCAAATCAAAACTACAATGAGGTATATCACCTCACACCGGTCAGAATGGCCATCATCAAAAAATCTACAAACAATAAATGCTGGAGCGGGTGTGGAGAAAAGGGAACCCTCTTGCACTGTTGGTGGGAATGTAAATTGATACAGCCACTATGAAGAACAGTATGGAAGTTTCTTCAAAAACTATAAATAGGATTACCATATTACCCAGCAATCCCACTACTTGGCATATACCCAGAGAAAACCATAATTCAAAAAGAGTTATGCACCACAATGTTCATTGCAGCACTATTTACAATAGCCAGGACATGGAAGCAACCTAAATGCCCAGTGATAGATGAATAGATAAAGAAGATGTGGTACATATATACAGTGGAACATTACTCAGACATAAAAAGGAACGAAATTGGGTCATTTGTAAAGCCGTGGATGGATCTAGAGACTGTCATACAGAGTGAAGTAAGTCAGTAAGAGAAAAACAAATATCATATCTCAACACATATATGTAGAATCTAGGAAAACGGTACAGATGAACCAGTTTGCAAGGCAGAAATAGACACACAGATGTAGAGAACAAACGTATGGACACCAAGAGGGAAAGCGGGGTGGGGTGAGGGGGGCAGTGGTGGTGGTATGAATTAGGCGATTGGGAATGACATATATACACTAATATGTATAAAATAGATAACTATTATATAAAATAGATAACTAATAAGAAGAACCTGCTGTATAAAAAAAATAAAATAAAATTCAAAAAATATGTATATAACCTGCCATAATTCTACATTCAATGAGATTCATCTTTTGAAATACCCAATAATATAATGGCTTGACATAGAAGTGGAAAGTGGATACTTAATGTAGTGTAAATGAATATAATTTTAACTTAGTCAAACAGCCAATGAAATAACATAACATACTCTGAGTTAACTTTTTGTTTTAAGTACCTTCAAGGCATTTGGATAGTAATGTCTTTTCATAATTTTCTAGTTTCAATTCTTACTGTTGGCTTCTAAATACAGCTGTTTTACCACCTTTTTTGGAGAGAATTTATTAGTATCCACATGCCTTCACAGGCAGAAATCTGGGAAAACCTGTAACTGAGTACAGAAATAGTATTTCCTAAGACTTCACATTTCCCTACCTGCAAATACTAACAATGAAAAAATAGGAATTTTGGTTTGTTTGAAAAGATCACATAATTTTAAACATTGTGATTGCACACGCTCATAAAGCAGGATTCTTTTGTAATATGACAGTCATAATTTTTATTTTTAATACTTAAAAATTACAAGGGAAATAAAAAGGAACAAATATTTTATTTCAAAATTCTCATTAGATTCCTACCTCAAAATTTCTGTTTTGTACCAATTTCAACATACTATTTACCCTGTAATTATAAATGGTCACAAGCAAGAACTTAGATTACTTCAATATGTTATTATAGCTCTTAAGTATAGGAAGGGGAAATATATATACTGTGTATATACATATTTATATTTTAAAACACAGAATAAACGTCAAATTGTTTTCAATGAAAGCAAAGTATACATCACTCTTAATTACAACATCACGAGAAGTGTCAAAATAGAGCAGAACAGTCTCATTATAGGTCCTAGAAGGGGAATTTGCATATGGCAAAGTGTGCACAGAGATATTCAGGAGTTAACTGAATATCTTTTTTTTTTTTTTTTTTTTTTTTGCGGTACGCGGGCCTCTCACTGTTGTGGCCTCTCCCGCTGCGGAGCACAGGCTCCGGACGCGCAGGCTCAGCAGCCATGGCTCACGGGCCCAGCCGCTGCGCGGCACGTGGGATCATCCCGGACCGGGGCACGAACCCGCATCCCCCGCAATGGCAGGTGGACTCCCAACCACTGTGCCACCAGGGAAGCCCTAACTGAATATCTTTTGTTCAGCTGTAAGTAGAAAACAGGTAGCTCATAAATTTGACCATTGACTACACTGTATTTTAGAAGTCTATTTACTACCCCCTTCCAAAGCCTTATATGTATTTTTAGAGCACACCACAGAAAAGGCTACAGAAGTTTCCCTGGGGAAAATGAACAGCACGTTTCCCAAAATTAAATATATCTCAACAATAGTTATAAACAACAGTAGCCTGAAGAAGGTATCAAAAAAGTAGTATATCATCACTTATGATTTTTATTAATATGTGGATTACTTTAGGATATAAAAGAAGTAGGTAATTAGCAAATGTTTACCATGGTGTCCTCAAATATAATTATACGTATGCCTTGAAGAATAAAAACAAAGAGCAAAATACCCTGTTCTAGGTGGCTTGAAGAAAACTACTTCAAGTATTATTATTCAACAATAACTGATTCTTCTAAAGAGGATCTATTAATTAATTCAGAAACAAGTGTCCTAACACCCAAAGTACCAAACATAAAGCCTAAAGATATCTCTTCAAAATAAATTCTATTTTATAAACTAGGAGGCCTCATAAAGCATAATCGGAAAAGATGTCAGGAAAATGATTTCAAAACATAAGAAAACATTTCTATGGTCTCTTGCAGAACAGTACTTAGTAATGTCAGTGGGGATGATACTAAATACTAATTTGGGCTTCACAATCTATAGAACACTTACAATAGGTTTCAAACAAGAAGTAAACAAAGGTTTATTCCAATACCTACAAATTTCTTACTGAAAATTAGGCAAAAATAATAATGAACATCTTGGAGGAGAATAACAGAGGCAATTAAGGAAGATCTGCCCTACACCAGTCTTTAAAATCAATTACAGTGGGGAGGATAAGAGACCTATCATTTACTGAGCATATAAAATCCACCAGGTATTTTTACATTCGTTGCCTTACTTAATTTTATCTCGTCAGCCATTTTAAAACACAACTGGTACCATCCTCATACTATGGACAGGGCAACTGGGATTCAGAGACTTAAACAATCTGCCTGAGAATAAGAGCAATCATGTTTTCAGACTAAAGTAGAAATATATCAAATAAAGACAATAGAGGAGAGTGCTGATGGCTGTGCAACATTGTGAATGTACTTAATGCTACTGAACGGTATACCTACAAGTGGTTAAAACTGTTTATTTTGTTATGTATACTTACCACAAGAAAAAAAACTACAAAAAGACCCCTGAGACTAGAAAGAGCAAAATAATGACCAAAGCCAAAAAGTGCTCATAAGTGGAGAAAATCATTATTTAAAAAATATTGTCAGGGGGGCTTCCCTGGTGGCGCAGTGGTTGAGAGTCCACTTGCCGATGCAAGGGACACGGGTTTGTGCCCCAGTCCGGGAAGATCCCACATGCCGCGGAGCAACTAAACCCATGTGCCACGACTACTGAGCCCATGAGCCACAACTACTGAAGCCCGTGCGCCTAGAGCCTGTGCTCTGCAACAAGAGAAGCCACTGCAATGAGATGCCCATGCACTGCAACAAAGAGTAGCCCCCACTCGCCTCAACTAGAGAAAGCCCGCGCACAGCAACGAAGACCCAATACAGCCAAAAATAAATAAAATTTTTAAAAAATGGTCAGAAAAACTGAATATCAATGTGGAGAAAAACATAACCACACCATACACTATGAGTAATTCTAAATATATGAAAAACCAATAAGCCTGCAAATAATTTTGGAGAAAACAGAAGAGCATATTCATTGCATCTGTGGGAAAGAGATAAAATTTGGGGCAATGAAGGAAAGCATAAGCAACAAATTGACAGATCTGGTTATGTAAAACACACTTTCATGCAGTGAAAAAATACAAATCTAAAATTAAAAGGATATAACAGGGCTTCCCTGGTGGCGCAGTGGTTGGGGGTCCGCCTGCCGATGCAGGGGGCGCAGGTTCGTGCCCTGGTCCAGGAGGATCCCACATGCCACGGAGCGGCTGGGCCCGTGGGCCATGGCCACTGAGCCTGCGCGTCCGGAGCCTGTTGCTCCGCAGCAGGAGAGGCCACAGCGGTGAGAGGGCCGCAAAAAAAAAAAACAAAAACAAAACAAACAAACAAAAAAAGGATATAACAAATGGAAGCAATGCCTGCAATAATTATGACAGATAAAGCTTAATGTCTACAATATAAATCCAACCAGGGCTTCCTTGGTGGCGCAGTGGTTAAGAATCCGTCTGCCGGACTTCCCTGGTGGCACAGTGGTTAAGAATCTGCCTGCCAATGCAGGGGACACGGTTTCAAGCCCTGCTCCGAAGATCCCACATGCCATGGAGCAACTAATCCCCTGTGCCACAACTACTAAGCCTGCTCTCTAGAGCCCGCAAACCACAACTACTGAAGCCTGTGTGCCCAGAGCCTATGCTCCACAATAAGAGAAGCCACTTCAATGAGAAGCCCACACACCGCAACAAAGAGTAGCCCCCACTTGCCACAACTAGAGAAAGCCCGCATACAGCAATAAAGACCCAACTCAGCCGAAAATAAAAATAAATAATTAAAAAAAAAATCTGTCTGCCTATGCAGGGGACACAGGTTTGAGCCCTGGTCCAGGAAGATCCCACATGCCACGGAGCAACCAAGCCCATGAGCTACAACTACTGAGCCCCTGTGCTACAACTACTGAAGCCCATGTGCCTAGAGCCCATTCTCTGCAACAAGAGAAGCCACTGCAATGAAAAAGCCCACACAACACAACGAAGAGTAGCCCCCGCTCGCCGCAACTAGAGGAAACCTGCGTGCAACAACGAAGACCCAACACAGCCAAAAATAAATAAATAAAATAAAAATAAATTTTAAAAATAAAAAATAAAATAAACCCAACCAGTTCAACATTTACTGCTCATCTGTTATGCGGCAAATGATGACTAACATACACATCCATCAAAGGATACAAACAGTTTAAGTAACAACCAAGATCAAATCAGCACTTTGGAAAAAAGATTCTCACTAACTGAATAAATTTTAATATTTTTAAGAACCACTTCACACGTATTAAATTACCAAAAATAAATCTAAACAATAAAACCTAAAGTTATGTGGGCCATAAGAAGAAAAGAAATATTCAGGCACTGCTGTAAAATTGTATGTATATTCAGACTGTTCTCTGGTTAGAGTATAAAAGAGGTCATAAAATTGCCCATGGCCTGAATAATTTTTCTTGGATTTTCCCCCCAAAATTAAATAGAGGAGTAAAAAGCTAACTCTACTTTAAAAATTGAGTAAGTTTCTTGTTCACAGTAATGAAAAATTAGAAACAACCAACATGTGGAGAATGATTTATCTAAGCTGTAATTCTATATTCTATATTAAATGAAACTGCAACCTATTTCAATAAAAGCTCATTTAAAAGATGAAAAAAAAAGTAAGATTTTACATTAATTACAGCATAATAATAATACCTTAAATAGTTTAATAAAAATCAAAAGTAGGGCTTCCCTGTTGGTGCAGCAGTTAAGAATCCACCTGCCAATGCAGGGGACACGGTTTTGAGCCCTGCCTGGTCCAGGAAGATCCCACATACCGCGGAGCAACTAGGCTCGTGTGCCACAACTACTGAGCCTGAGCTGTAGAGCCCATGAGCCACAACTACTGAACCCGCGTGCCACAACTACTGAAGCCCGCATGCCTAGAGCCCGTGCTCCGCAACAAGAGAAGCCACCACAATGAGAAGCCCGCACACCACAACAGAGTAGGCCCCACTCGCCACAACTAGAGAAAGCCCACGCGCAGCAATGAAGACCCAACACAGCCAAAAATATAGATATACAGATAGATAGATAGATAGATAGAATTGAGCACACGACCCTCCCTTTTAAAATTACATTCCTAATATTAACTTAAGCTATTTACTCCTTTTCTTTCATTAAATCTCAAACTATTCTGTTACATTAGTTTGACCTCATGGTCATACTCTTGAAAGTTTTAAAATGTTTTAAATTTATAAACTCAAAATTTCTTTTTCACTACTGTTAACTGGTACTTTAAGGACTGTCTAAAAATCCTAAAAAGATTCTTCTTTTAAGCTACTTTTTAATTTCTTGTACAATCTAGCAAAAATAACAATTTGATTTCTCTTTATAGCCATAAGTCTTTAATTTACAAGATACAAACTTCGATCTATTGTTAATGAAACAGGTAATTTTAATTATACAGGATATAAAAATAAATTATTTTACCATTTCTAGTCAGAGATGAGTATCATGGTTTTGGAAAAACAAAATATCTCCTAACCTACCAAAACCTCAAAGTTATTAGTGAAAGAGTTCCCTGCTTCATTATTAATTAATAATTAAGAATTCTTCAAAACTACTTCTCTGACCCTTACTGTGTTCTATAAATCTGGCAGTTAACAATTCTGTCAAAACTACTAATTTTCCTTAGGTCCTAAGATTCCTGTGGAATCTTGATCCTAAATTCCACAATGGCAGAGACCACCTTCTTTTTAGTATCTGAGAGCACATAGCAGGCAATCAATAAATATTTGTTCAATCAAGTACAATTTCTAGGCTCTTGATTCCTCTAAATATCTACTTAAAACCAGTTCATTAAGAACCTTCAATATATTTAGAGGCACAAAGAATTCAAAACTTCACTTTTCTCATTTCTCACCAGGAATGCCTAAGTCTTTAATTCTTTACAAGGTTTTATTAACTAATTTGAAGAACATCATTTTGAAGTCTGTGTTAAGTGAAAAGCTCCCTTCAAAAAAAAAAAAAGGACTGATATGCTTTAAATCAAATCTTAATATCACATACATAACAAGGGATCACAACACACGCACTACTTACTTAGAGGTGAGGAGTTAGGAGACCTTAAGTTTCTGCCCCTTAATAGGCTGAGAAAGGAAGGAGGGAAGGAATGAAGGAAAAGAGGGAGGGAGGGAGGGAGGGAGGGAAGGAGGGAGGGTGGGGAGAGAGAGAGATCAAGTATGAAATCACCTTCCCCAAACACAAATATACACAGCTATCATGAAACATTTCTGGCCAAAGATGGGTCCGCATCCTAATCCCCAGAACCCATAAATGTTACCTAATTTGGAATAAAGAGTCTTTGCAGATGTAATTAAGGATTCTGAGATGAGCAGATTATCCCGGATTATCTGGGTAGGCCATAAATGCCATCTTAAGAGAAAGGCAGAGAGAAATTTAACACCCACACACATACAATGAGGGGAAGGCGATACAAATATGGAGGCAGAGACTGGAGTGATATGACCAAAGAATGCCAGCAGCCACTAGAAGCTGGAATAGGCAAGGAACGGATTCTACCCCTAGAGCCTATGGAGGGAGTGCAACCCTGCCAACACCATGATTTTAGACCTCTGGCCTCCAGAACTGTGAGAGAATAAATTTCTGTTGTTTTAAGCCTCCAAATTTGTGGCAATTTATTATGGCACCCACAGGAATCTAATACTATTTGTAAAGAAGTTTATTTTGTTTTTCATTCGTTTTTGCTATTACCTCTCAGCTTGGGTTTGTTG
Organism: Stenella coeruleoalba; assembly: GCF_951394435.1. Classification (NCBI taxonomy): domain Eukaryota; kingdom Metazoa; phylum Chordata; class Mammalia; order Artiodactyla; family Delphinidae; genus Stenella; species Stenella coeruleoalba. The sequence goes on from NC_137169.1 coordinate 21,754,048, forward strand.
GCCATCTGGCCACTGAATGAAACACATAAGCTGAAAACAAAGGTAGGAAATGAAGAAAAGTATGTAAATAAGACGACAGAACATGATTATACATACAGTTGCAAAAATGCTTCCAAACATTAAGAAGAATAAAAAGCTTTCCAAATAATTGGACAGTTTGCCTAACAGAACTGTCATATTACAAAATTAGCATTTTCCTGCTTTCACTCTGGGTCAAATCCTAAATTTATAGTTGAAGAAATTTCCAGGTAACATAGTAAAATTGGCAGTCCCAAGTGTTTCATGGATCTTGAGACACCTTAGTGATCCATCTAATGCCCTGAGAACAAACAAGTATTAGTATCTGTAAGATAGCATTTAAAACCAGCATACAATCACTGTACTGGACTATTTGATGTGTTCTGCCTGGGGAAAAAAAAAATACTGCTAGAGCTAAACCTGAAAGATAATCAAGTCCTCCTTTCCAGCTGGTCTTGAATAACTTTCTTAGGCACACCATGCCTCAAGACTGAAGCTCATATTTTTCTATTTTGATTGACTGAAGTTCCTATTTTGTATTTCTTTCATGAAGTCATTTTGTGATATCTATAGAGTAGTATGCTTCTTCATAAAAGCATTTACTCAACATTTAGCTTAAAATTTTGTAACACTGTGCTAAGCACTGTATTAAGAACATTAATAAACAGATTACAGAATGATACTGGATAATCAGAAATTTTTGTCATTAGAAAAACATGACTTTTCTAACTAAGCAAATACCTCTTTTTGGAGGGGGCATATACTTCTTTCTTTGGAGCTTCCTTTTTTGTTTTTCTTGAATAGAGCCCTAGAATTCTTTCTCAACATAAAATATTCATAGAATATCTGAAACCAGAAGAAAAACACTAAAATAAAATAGAGGATAGAATATGCCAGGTGTTTTAAGACATATTCTGAACGAAATCATAATTAGTGTGTTTTGGCTGCTTTCAAAATTTTATGTCAGTGTTGAAAATGCCATTTAACTAAACACTAAAATGTATATATCAGAGTAAAAATATAAAGGCTTCATTAATTTAACCAATAAAAGCTGTTAATGCTAACTTCAAGCAACAAAGTAAACAAGAAGAGTAAATTTTAGGAACTTACTCTTTTTCTTGATAAAGACTCTTAATTGAAACAATTTTCCCAGAGGCTATTATTTTCTGGTTGGTCTAAAATGAAGGGATCAAATCTACAGAGGCCAGCAATCTCAAACTCTGGAATCTCCTCTGAATGCAACTCAAAAAGGATGATACACAAATTAAACTTAATCACTAAAAAAAAGTATACGCTTTCCAAACAAACTTCAGGGTAATGTTATCAAAGTTTTTTAAAAAAATGATATTTTAATTTAAATGCATTAAACACATAAATTAATTTAGGAGGAAATGATGAGTTTACAATATTGTGTTCTCCTATCTAATAACACAGTATGTATTTCCAGTTACTTAATATTTTTTTAAAAACATCTCTTGGCAGATCCTCTACGTTTCTTTATGTTGGCATTTTATCTTTTCATTTGTTATATTTTTCATTTCTAAAGAAGTTATTTTTTATATATAGGATAGTTGTTGATATTGGTACATTAATTTTGTAAACTCCCATGTTACCAAAGTCTCTTATTGTTTCTAACAATGAGAATAGTAAGATGGTTGATTCTTGAGTTTCACGTATATATTTTCCCCAGCTGCATAAAAATAGCTCCTCTTTCCCCAATATTAACTTCTTTTTTTTTTTTTTTTTTTTTTTTTGTGGTACGTGGGCCTCTCACTGCTGTGGCCTCTCCCGTTGTGGAGCACAGGCTCCGGACGCGCAGGCTCAGCGGCCATGGCTCACGGGCCCAGCCGCTCCGCGGCATGTGGGATCTTCCCGGACCGGGGCACGAACCCGTGTCCCCTGCATCGGCAGGCGGACTCTCAACCACTGCGCCACCAGGGAAGCCCCCCAATATTAACTTCTTTATTTCTTGTTCTTACCTAATGATATTGGCTTACACCTCCACTATAATATTAAGTAACAGTGCTAATTGTTGGGCATCCTTTTCTTGTTCCTCACATTAACAAAAATACACCTAGCATACCACTACTAAGCATGACATTGGTCAAGTGCTTTTTTGGCATCCAAAAAAATGACCATCTGGTTTTTCTCTCGACTATTAATATAGTATATTACTAGATTTCCTAATATTGAACCACATATGCATTTGGTTCAGAGATGAAACTCTGGCGTTGTAGAATATTATTTTAATGTACTGTTGAATCTATTTTCTAGTACTGAATTTATGATGTTCAATAACTGCTTTTAATTGTTTTAAATGAACACCCTGAGAGGGGAAAAGCTATTTGTACAGGGTGAGCTCCACTCAGGTCAAATATAGTTTTGAGAATGAGGTCTTTCAAGGAACCTCCAGACAGGTCAAATAATGACAATTTTCTGGGAACAGGGCTGTGAAGGAGCTCCAATCTTGTTCTGCCCCTTCCAGTGGCTTCCAGGTTGCTAGTTCTCACCATGACTGGGGGCTGCTGTTTTCCAAGGCTACTATGGAGCTGGAGAGAGGAGAATGGGAACAATGCAAGCTAAAATGCTATACAAAGTTCACTGTTTTTGCTGAGATTCAGCCATTTTTCTTGAATAAATGTTCAGATTGCTGCAAGCCTATAGTTAATTTTCAGAGTCCTGAAAGAGTTGATTCTGACTATTTTTGCCAGTATTCTCACTGCTTTTACGAAGAATTTTCAGAAGTTCTTACTCTGCCATTATTGTTGACATCCTTTGCATTTCAATTCAGCTCAATCTTTATACTTATTAATTTGCTATTCACACTTTCTGATTCTTAAAATTTCAATATTTACATTTATTTCCTTTTTCATTTCCTCTGAAATTACTAATGATGGTTATCTTTAAAATCTCCTTCAGTTTATACTATTCACTATTTTCTTTAGCGTTGGAAGCATTTCGTACCTCTCTTGCATAGAATTAATTTTTCTTAAATGGCCGATAAGTCTAGGTTAGTAGTTCATATTTGCAGTCAGGAATTTCTTTTTTTTTTTTTTTAAATAAATTTATTTATTTTTGGCTACGTTGCTTCTTCATTTCTGCGTGCAGGCTCTCTCTAGTGGTGGCGAGTGGGGGCTACTCTTCGTTGCAGCATGCAGGGTTCTCATTGCGGTGGCTTCTCTTGTTGCAGAGCATGGGCTGAAGACGTGCACCCTTCAGTAGCTGTGGCACGTGGGCTTCAGCAGTTGTGGCTCACGGGCTCTAGAGCGCAGGCTCAGTAGTTGTGGTGCACAGGCTTAGTTGCTCTACGATATGTGGGATCTTCCTGACCAGGGCTTGAACCCATGTCGCCTGCATTGGCAGGTGGATTCTTAACCACTGTGCCACCAGGGAAGCCCCAGGAATTTCAACTAAACAGTGTATCCTCAGAGTGGGTGAGAATCTTTGTTCGTATATTATTATATGCAGGTTCTAGCTATATACATACACTTCTAGTAACTATGGAAGAGGGGTGAAATATGCAGTTAGGCAGTGTCGGCAGGTCTCCTGCTTTCTGGATATGAATTCTTTCCTCTTCTGAACATCACATAAATTACTAGGGATATCTCTTGTCTCCCACGCCAGGACTCTAACTTTAGAGACTAGCTATCATAGCTTTATCTAGGGGAGAAACACTTCGTTAGCTAGCTACTCACTTTGCTTTTTGCTTCCGCTGCTTTTGGGTGGAAGTCTATAGTTGCTTCAGGCAGTGCTTGCTTCTTTCTCTAACCTCCAAATTCATTCATTCACTCACTTACAAAATATTTATTGAGTGTCTACTACGTGCCAGGCACTAGTTTAGATACTGGGAATTCAGTGATGAACACAAAGTCCCTAGTCTCAAGGAACTTATATTCCAAAAGGAAGATAAACAAATACATAAGGTAATACAATTTCACAAAGTAATAATGCTTTTCTTTTTAGATCTTTTTCCTTGATGTGGACCACATTTAAAGTCTTTTATTGAGTTTGTTGTAATATGTTTTCTGTTTTGGTTTTTTGGCTTCAAGGCATGTGGGATCTTAACTCCCTGACCAAGGATTGAACCTACACCCCCTGAATTGGAAGGCAAAGTCTTAATGACTGAACCAGGGAAGTCCCCAAAGTAATAATACTTTGGAAAATAAAACAAAGGAAGGAGTCCCTCCCATCAGGAAGCTTGCACAAGACTCTCAGATAGCCTCACGCACACGAGGACAGACGGCAGAAGCAAAAAGAACTACAATTCTGCAGCCTGTGGAAGGAAAACCACATTCACAGAAAGACAGACAAAATGAAAAGGCAGAGGACTTTGTACCAGATGAAGGAATGAGATAAAACCCCAGAAAAACAACTAAATGAAGTGGAGATAGGCAACCTTCCAGAAAAAGAATTCAGAATAATGACATTCAACATGATCCAGGACCTTGGAAAAAGAATGGAGGCAAAGATTGAGAAGATGCAAGAAACGTTTAACAAAGACCGAGAAGAATTAAAGAACAAACAAACAGAGATGAACAATATAGTAACTGAAAAATACACTAGAGGGAATCAATAGCAGAATAACTGAAGCAGAAGAACGGATAAGTGACCTGGAAGACAGAAGGGTGGAATTCACTGCAACAGAACAGAATAAAGAAAAAAGAATGAAAAGAAATGAAGACAGCCTAAGAGACCTCTGGCACAACATTAAACGCAACAACACTCACACGATAGGGGTCCCAGAAGGATGAGAGAGAGAAAGGACCCAAGAAAATATTTGAAGAGTTTACATTCAAAAACCTTCCCTAATATGGGAAAGGAAATAGCCACCCAAGTCCAGGAAGCGCAGAGAGTCCCAGGCAGGATAAACCCAAGGAGAAACACGCCAATGCACATAGTAATCAAACTGACAAAAATTAAAGACAAAAAAAACTACTGAAAGCAGCAAGGGAAAAACAACAAATAACATAAAAGGGAACTCCCATAAGGTTAACTAACAGCTGATTTCTCAGCAGAAACTCTACAAGCCACAAGGGAGTGACAGGATATATTTAAAGTGATGAAAGGGAGGAACCTACAACCAAGATTACTCTACCCGGCTACAACCAAGATTACTCTACCCGGCAAGGATCTCATTCAGATTCGATGGAGAAATCAAAAGCTTTACAGACAAGCAAAAGCTAAGAAAATTCAGCACCACCAAACCAGCTCTACAACAAATGCTAAAGGAACTTCTCTAAGTGGGAAACACAAGAGAAGAAAAGGACCTACAAAAACAAACCCAAAACAATTAAGAAAATGGTACTAGGAACATACACATCGATAATTACCTTAAAAGTGAATGGATTAAATGCTTCAACCAAAAGACACAGGCTTGCTGAATGGATACAAAAACAAGGCCCATATATATATATGCTGTCTACAAGAAACCCACTTCAGACATAGGGACATATACAGACTGAAAGTGAGGGTATGGAAAAAGATACTCCATACAAATGGAAATCAAAAGAAAGCTGGAGGGGCTTCCCTGGTGGCACAGTGGTTGGGAGTCTGCCTGCCGATGCAGGGGACATGGGTTCGTGCCCCGGTCCAGGAAGATCCCACATGCTGCGGAGCGGCTGGGCCCCTGAGCCATGGCCGCTGAGCCTGCGAGCCAGAGCCTGTGCTCCGCGACGGGAGAGGCCACAACAGTGAGAGGCCCGCGTACCGCAAAAACAAATTTAAAAAAATAAAAAAAAAAGAAAACTGGAGTAGCAATACTCATATCAGATAAAATACACTTTAAAATAAAGAAGACAAGAGACAAGGAAGGACACTATATAATGATCAACGGATCAATCCAAGAATAAGATATGACAATTATAAATATATATGTACCCAACACAGGAGCACCTCAATTCATAAGGCAACTGCTAACAGCTATAAGAGGAAATCGACAGTAACACAATAATAGTGGGGGACTTTAACACCTCACTTACACCAATGGACAGATTATCCAGACAGAATATTAATAAGGAAACACAGGCTTTAAATGACACAACAGACGTGATAGGTATAACTGATATCTATAGGACCTTCCATCCAAAAACAGCAGATTACACTATCTTCTCAAGTGTGCACGGATCATTGTCCAGGATAGATCACATGTTGTATCACAAATTTAACAAAACTGAAATCATATCAAGCATCTTTTCTGACCACAACGCTATGAGATTAGGAATCAATCACAGGAAAAAAACGTAAAAAACATAAACACATGAAGCCTAAACCATACGTTATTAAATAACCAAGAGATCATGGAAGAAATCCAAGAGGAAATCAAAAAATACCTGGAGACAAATTACAATGAAAACAGGACAATCCATAACCTATGAGATGCAGAAAAAGCAGTTCTAAGGGGGGAAGTTTATAGCAATAGAAGTCTACCTCAAGAAACAAGAAAAATCTCAAATACAATCTAACTTTACACCTAAAGGAACTAGAGAAAGAAGAACAAACAACACCCAAAGTTAGTAGAAGGAAAGAAATCTAAAAGGTCAGAGCAGAAATAAATGAAATAGAAACAAAGAAAACAATACCAAAGATCAATAAAACTAAAAGCTGGGTTTTAGAGAAGATAAACAAAACTGATAAACCTTTAGCCAAACTCATCAAGAAAAAGAGAGAGCGGTCTCAAATCAATGAAATTAGAAATGAAAAAGAAGTTATAATGGACACCACAGAAATACAAAGCATCATAAGAGACTACTACAAGCAATTCTGTGCCAATAAAATGGACAACCTGGAAGAAATGCACAAGTTCTTGGAAAGGTGTAACCTTGCAAGACTGAACCAGGAAGAAACAGAAAATGTGATCAGACCAATCACAAGTAATGAAATTGAAACTATAATTTAAAATTTTCCAACAAACGAAAGTCCAGGACCAGATGCCTTCACAGGTGAATTCTATCGAACATTTAGAGAAGAGCTAAAGCTAACACCCATCCTTCTCAAACTCTTCCGAAAAATTGCAGAGGAAGGAACACTCCCAAACTAATTCTATGAGGCCACCATCACCCTGATACCAAAACCAGATAAAGATACTACAGAAAAAGAAAATTACAGATCAATATCACTCATGAATATAGATGCAAAAATCCTCAACAAAATACTAGCAAACAGTCCAAGAACACAGTAAAAGGATCATACACCATGATCAAGCGGGATTTATCCCAGGGATGCAAGCATTCTTCAATATATGCAAATTAATCAATGTGATACACCACATTAACAATTTGAAAAATAAAATCCATGTGGTCATCTCAACAGATGCAGGAAAAGCTTTTGACAAAATTCAACACCCATTTATGATAAAAACTCTCCAGAAAGTGGGCATAGAGGGAACCTACCTCAACATAATAAAGGTCATATACAACAAACACACAGCACACATCATTCTCAACGGTGAAACACTGAAAATATTTCCTCTAAGATCAGGAACAAGACAAGGACGTCCACTCTCACCACTATTATTCAACATAGTTTTGGAAGTCCTAGCCAAGGCAATCAGAGAAGAAAAAGAAATAAAAGGAATACAAATTGGAAAAGAAGAAGTAAACCTGTCACTGTTTGCAGATGACATGATACTATACATAGAGAATCCTAAAGATTTCACCAGAAAACTACTAGAGCTAATCAATGAATTTGGTAAAGTTGCAGGATACAAAATTAATGCACAGAAATCTCTTGCATTCCTATACATTAATGATGAAAAGTCTGAAAGAGAAATTAAGGAAACACTCCCACTTACCACTGCAGCAAAAAGAATAAAATACCTAGGAATAAACCTACCTAGGGAGACAAAAGACCTATATGCAGAAAACTACAAGACATTGATGAAAGAAATTAAAGATGATACACACAGATGGAAAGATATACCATGTTCTTGGATTGGAAGAATCAATACTGTGAAAATGACTATACTCCCGAAAGCAATCTACAGATTCAATGCAATCCCTATCAAATTACCAATGGTATTTTTTACAGAACTAGAACAAAAAATCTTAAAATTTGTATGGAAACACAAAAGACCCCGAACAGCCAAAGCAGTCATGAGTGAAAAAAACAGAGCTGGAGGAATCAGACTCCCTGACTTCAGACTATACTACAAAGCTACAGTAATCAAGACAATGTGGTTCTGGCACAAATACAGAAATACAGATAAATGGAACAAGATGGACAGTCCAGAGATAAACCCATGCACCTATGGTCAACTAATCTATGACAAAGGAGGTAAAGATATACAATGGAGAAAAGACAGTCTGTTCAATAAGTGGTGCTGGGAAAACTGGACAGCTACATGTAAAAGAATGAAATTAGAACACTCCCTAACACCATACACAAAAATAAACTGAAAATGGATTAAAGACCTAAATGTAAGGCCAGACAGTATAAAACTCTTAGAGGAAAACATAGGCAGAACACTCTATGACACAAAACACAGGAAGATCCTTTTTGACCCACCTCCTAGAGAAATGGAAATAAAAACAAAAATAAACAAATGCGACCTAATGAAACTTCTAAGTTTTTGCACAGCAAAGGAAAACATAAACAAGATGAAAAGACAACCCTCAGAATGGGAGAAAATATTTGCAAATTAAGCAAGTGACAAAGGATTAATCTCCAAAATTTACAAGCAGCTCATGCAGCTCAGTATCAAAAAAAAACCCACCCAATCAAAAAATGGGCAGAAGACCTAAATAGACATTTCTCCAAAGAAGACATACAGATGGCCAAGAAGCACATGAAAAGCTGCTCAACATCACTAATTATTAGAGAAATGCAAATCAAAACTACAATGAGGTATCACCTCACACCAGTTAGAATGGGCATCATCAGAAAAGCTATAAACAACAAATGCTGGAGAGGATGTGGAGAAAAGGGAACCCTCTTGCACTGTTGGTGGGAATGTAAATTGATACAGCCACTATGGAGAACAGTATGGAGGTTCCTTAAAAAACTAAAAATAGAATTACCATAGGACCCAGCAATCCTACTACTGGGCATATACCCAGAGAAAACCATAATTCAAAAAGACACATGCACCCCAATGTTCACTGCAGCACTATTTACAATAGCTAGGTCATGGAAGCAACCTAAATGCCCATCAACAGATGAATGGATAAAGAAGATGTGGTACATGTATACAATGGAATATTACTCAACCATAAAAAGGAACGAAATTCGGTCATTTGTAGAGACGTGGATGGGTCTACAGACTGTCATACAGAGTCAAGTAAGTCAGAAAGAAAAAACAAATATTGTATATTAACACATATATGTGGAACCTAGAAAAATGGTACAGATGAACCGGTTTGCAGGGCAGAAATAGAGACACAGATGTAGAGAACAAACATATGGACACCAACGGGGGAAAGTGGTGGCGTGGTGGTGGCGGGATGAATTGGGAGATTGGGATTGACAAATATACACTAATATGTACAAAACAGATAGCTAATAAGAACCTGCTGTATAAAAAAATAAAATAAAATTCAAAAAACAAATAAAATAAAATTGGTTGTGGTGATGGTTTCACAACTCTGTGAATGTAGTCAAAACCAATGAATTATATACTTTAAATAGGTAAATTGTATGGTATGTGAATTATATCTCAATAAAGCTGTTACCAAAAATATAATAAGTAAATAAATAAAACAAAGGAAGGAGTAGAGCATGACTAAAGGGGAGCTATTTCAGATTTGGTGATAATTTCTCTGAGGTGGTAACAACATTTCAGCAAAGATGTGAATAATCAAAAGTAGAAAACTATACAAAGATGTAAAAGAGGGCCTTCAGAAGGAAACAAGTGTAAAGAAACTAAAAGGAAAACAGCCTGATATGTTTGAGAAATAGCAAAAAGGCTGATGTTAGTAAGTGAATAAGTGGTAGGAAATGAGTCCTGAGAAGCAGACAAGGGCCAGGTCACACACAGCCTTGTAACACATGATAAGCAGTTTGGGGAGGTAATGGGTGCTTCAAGCAAGATAATGACATGATTTGATTTATATATACTAAATGCCACGGGGAGAAGAGACTATAAGGAAAGCCCTCCCCAGGCAGATTGTTCCATATGTTTGGAAAGCATTTCTCTGGGCTTTATCCAGGGGACAAACACCAGAAGCTCAAAATAGAGCAAGGACCGGGAAACTGATGAATACTCCAGGGACTCTTCCGTTCTTCATATTCATTTACTTGGAGTCTGGTATATTTCTGAAACTTCTACACATACTTTCCGATGTGATTTCTTCTCCTAGTTTCTCTATCAATCCAATTTCACTGTTTCCTATCTTTCAGAAATTCACTGAAGTCTATCAGCTGATGGCAATCTTTCTCAAGTACTACCTTTAAAAAAACTTACCTAACTTATCTACTAACACATTCACTCAGAGTCCTCTGTACTCAAGAGTCCTGCTAAATAGACACAAATATCCAGCAGACCTGCACGCAACTGACCTCCTTTAAGGCTCCCTTTAAAGTAACCCTAAGAGAGCCTTTTAGCTCTCACAATTCAGGCATCAGCACAAATCACATTTCTGTGGCCAAAAAAACTGCAAACAACCATACCTTCTCTGCTGGACTTCCTGTGGACGGACAAAAGCCATCACCATGTTGGTTAACTCCCTCCATAAATAAACAGCCCAGCCAACTGACTCTGGTAAAGTTGGTGAATTCTTCTGGCTACTTTATTTGAGAGGCATGACTAACACATCATGGTACTGTCAGCTGTAGGAATATTTATAGCAACTTTACACTAAACAGAATACTATCAGAACTTACTGAGAAAGAATTTTTTAAAAAATACACTTAGGCTATACCAAATTCTTAACAGGAAAAAATATTTTATCAGGAATAGATTCTCCGAAAAGAACTGTTTTTACAATTTCTAACCTTACTTCTTGGAAAATCATCCTTTGAAGTTGTCTGTAAAATTATCCTTAATAAAAATTAACACAGGGCTTCCCTGGTGGTGCAGTGGTTAAGAATCTGCCTGCGAATGCAGGGGACACGGGTTCAAGCGACCTGGTCTGGGAAGATCCCACATGCTGTCGAGCAACTAAGCCTGTGTGCCACAACTACTGAGCCTGCGCTCTAGAGCCCACAAGCCACAACTACTGAGCCCATGTGCCACAACTACTGAAGCCCACGTGCCTAGAGCCCGTGGTCCACAACAAGAGAAGCCACCGCAATGAGAAGCCCGCGCACCGCAACAAAGAGTAGCCCCCGCTCGCTGCAACTAGAGAAAGCCCACGCACAGCAACGAAGACCCAAAGCAGCCAAAAATAAATAATAAAATAAATTTTAAAAAAAATTTAACACAAACTTTTCCCCACAAGCTTCCAATAAAATTGGGAGATAGCGTTCCACAGGAAAACTTCCAAAACCACAGTATAAAGTATTGAAAAGGAATGAGTTCATCTGAATTAGAGTGTCAAAATGACCTTAATAATAATCCAACAGTTCTACTACATTCCTTCCAACGCTCTTTGGACCTCTCTTCAGTTTTTAGTAACGTGTCAGTCACAAAGCATAAGAGTTTCTCTAATGCATGGAGATCCAGACTCCATAAAACTCTCAGCCTCCAAAACTTTATCTCCACCCTCCTTTAATCTAAAGTTAACATTTCTAAGAGAATCACATTTTTTTCTATAGGTGCTGTGGCCTGACACATGGTATACTCCAACATGAATGTTCTATAAATGTGTCTATCTACCCATTTTCTAAAATCAAAATTCTATATAGCATTCTATATATCTATCCATCACATGTTTCTATCAATCCACTATCCAGTATTTGAACAAAACTTACTACATGCTATATTAACAGAACTGAGCCTTTTGGAATGCATGTCTTTAGCTCTCAGAACTATAAAATCTAGGTACAGATCTTTTATTAATATTTTACTTCGAATTTATTTATTCCTTCAAAACTCCATCAGCCAAAACACCATCACACGTAATTTCAGTGCTGTCATTCAGTACAGAGAGTAAAGAACAGTGAAGTAACTTTTAACACTTGCTATTTTACCCTTTTCAACATAATTCATCTCTGTAAGAGGCAGGCTTGGCAAGCTTGAAGCATGAACTCTGGAGTCTGACTCTTAGGTTCAAATCCCAGTTCTGGCACTGATGAGTGGTGTGGGAGCTTAGACAAGTTATTTAACTTTTCTGAGCCTCATTTACTTCATCTGTAAAATGGGAAAAATAATAATTAGTGTTTTCTCATAAACTTGTCATAGGTTTAAATGAGTTAATATCTATAAAGCTCTTAGAATAGTGTCTGGCACATAGTTAGGATGATATAACTGTTAAAGAAAAATAAAATAAAGAAATATCTTAGACATAAGCTAAACAGACTCAGGACAGAAATGTGGTCCTGAGTGAAAGTCAATTCATTAACTAGTTCCTCTTAGTTTTTCAAAGGGCAAAATATTAAAATTACTAAAGGTAAGGTCCAGGGACTTCCTTGGAGGTCCAGTGGTTAAGACTTCACCTTCCAATGCAGGGGGTGCAGGTTCAATCCCTGGTGGGGGAGCTAAGATCTCACATGCTTCACAACCAAAGGCCAAAAAAACAAAACAGATGCCAAACTGTAACAAATTTAGTAAAGACTTTAAAAATGATCCACATCAAAAAAAAAATCTTTAAAACAAAACAAAACAAAACCCAACAACAACAACAACAAAGGTAAGGTCCAAATAACAAGAGATTCCTGTGAGAGATTAAACAAGTTGGGCCTGTAGCTGATACTCTGTCCCTGGCTTTGATTCCAACACTCTGCACAAGAACTTCCTTCCAAGTCCTCAGGAAAGCTGTTTTCAAGCTCCTGGGCAATAAAACATTGAGTATCAATCACGTCCTGTTACTTAGCAAATATGAACTCATCATGGTCACAAATACTTTCAGGAGATCCAACTGTGAGTTGTGAGTTACTAATAGCTAACATTTATGTAATGTTTTTTATGGGTCAGGCACTGTTCTAAGTACTTTACGTATATTAACTCTTTTAATCCTCTCAATAAGTCTATAAGATATGTACTGTTTACTATTATCACCATTTTACAGATGAGAAAACTGAAGCGTAGAGAGTAACTCAACCAAGGTCAAATACCTAATAACTCACCAACGTGGAATTCAAGCCCAGGCAGCCTACCTTCAAAGCCTGAGGTTTTAAACCATAGCTTCGTGCCTAAGTACAGAACATCACAGACAGGACTAATGATTTTAAAAAGCTGGCCAAGTTAAAAATATATGCTGGGACTTCCCTGGTGGCACAGTAGTTAAGAATCCGCCTGCCAATGCAGGGGACACCGGTTCGATCCCTGGTCTGGTAAGATCCCACATGCTGTGGAGCAACTAAGCCCGTGCGCCACAACTACTGAGCCTGTGCTCTAGAGCCTGCGAGCCACACTACTGAGCCTGCGTGCCTAGAGCCCGTGCTACGCAGCAAGAGAAGCCACCGCAATGAGAAGCCCATGCACTGCAACGAAGAGTAGCCCCGGCTCACCGCAACTAGAAAAAGCCTGCGCACAGCAACGAAGACCCAATGCAGCCAAAAATAATTAATTTATTTATTTAAAAAAAATGTATGCTATGTCATGCTACAGTCACCAATAGCCAGAACTCACAAGCCAGGTAATGAGAAGATACTAAGAAAGCCAGTTTTCTTCTTTATTCTTTCTCATTCTCGTTCTTCCCCCAGGCCTCCCAAATAAATATGAGTTAATACAAGAGAAATGCTTTAAATAGTGCCTGGCACATAGGAAGTGCTCATTACGTGTTAAGAGGAGGTAGTGGTAAAAACAGTAGTGTATGCCTGCTGACCCTGCCTCACTCTAATAGCTGTGATATGCTAGGAACTGTTGATATCTCTACCATCTTTCCCCCTTTATGATTAGAGGAAATGAAATCAGGATAATAAATAAATACGGTCCACTGTAACAAATCCTAATGACTCTTCAATTGTGTTACTTTGACCTGACTATATACACAGAAGGAAAACTGCTTCACTCCTTGGCTCTCTTTTCTTGGTTTACAAAGACTGGAATGGGGCCAGAAAAAAGCAGAATAAAGCAGCTTTGTAACCTTTTGACTACTTGCCAAGAACAGAAGCAAGGTTTGTGAAAGGAACTTAATCAAACTAAACTTTGACTGTCAGATGGAAACTAGAAAAGGATTCTAATGATAAAAGCTCTACACATGACCAAGCGTTGTCAACCTCATGATTCTGTATCACTGCAGTTTTTTAAATGATGTGCCTAGACACAGAGTAAAGGACAGAGGTGACAGTAACAATAATTGGGGCAACAGGGTCTCCCTCTCTCAACTGTTCTGCACAATTATTTAGGTTAAAAGATTAAGAAAATCAAGATATATTTCAGTGAAAAAAAACCTAACAAACCCAAACATCTCCAATTCCCAAAAAACAATATTGGAAAAAATCTAGCAGTCACTAGAATTTTTCAAACTGCAGGTTCAACACATTACTGGGTTATCATATCCATTTAGTGGATACCAACAGTTTGTTTTGAATGAAATGCAATTAAACAAAATAAACAGAAAACATTACAATGCATCACCAATAGTAAAAATAAATATTGTTTCATGAAACGTCTGTTTCAATTTTAAATATTAATATGTACATATATGTGTATAAGTACTGGATGACAATGAAAAATGCATCTTATAGTGGGGTTGTGATCAAAAAAGTTTGAATGCCATTTTACCCAAAGACTTTAAGAAACTGACCAGGGACTTCCCTGGCGGTCCAGTGGTTAAGACTCCGTGCTCCCAATGCATGGGGGCCGGGTTTGACCCCGGTCAGGGAGATAGATTCCGCATGCCACAACTAAAGATCCCGCACACTGCAACTAAGACCCCGTGCAGCCAAAATAAATACTTTTTAAAAATAAAAAAACTGACCAGTCAAAAAGGAGGGAAATATCCACTTCAAGCTACATATGAAAGAACACTCAAAGTTTTAGTGGTTCTCTAAATTACAGTTTTTTAAAGGCAAGCCTCTGAAAATGAACAAAAAAGGAAAAAGGAACCATCTGGGTAAGAATCAATAGTTTACCATAGTTATTTCAAATAAGCAACAATTTCACCGAATGAGAGGTACCAAGACTAAATAAATATTACTAACAGGAGATAAACAGAAATGAGATAAAGCAAAGATTTTCAGTTCATCTAGCTATTAAATACCACACTAATATGACAGATGGTGCATAAGCAAAAGCTCTAGTACTCACTCTCAAGAACACTTATTTTTTAATGTTATCTAATCACTGCTTCCTAACCTATAGCAAAGTTAAAAACTGATGAAAAGGAAAAACAGATTTGAAAAACTCAGTGAAGTAATAACACACTGATTACTAGGGTATGTTTTTTAATAAGATATGTATGTACTCTTTTGTATCCTAAAATGTTCTCTAAATTCTGAAACATTTCAAGAAAAAGTCATACACACGCATTTTGGATTATGCTGTCAGTAAAGAGAGTGAGATTATCATATTAATATAATCAATCTAGTAGGAAAAAATTAACATCGTTGTGCTAAATTAAAATGCCCTCTTATTTTGAAAAAAGGAGGAACAACAGGTGAATCTGACCTAAATCTTTTTCAACTACTATGGAAACTAAAGAATAAGTTCAATTCCACCTAAGAGCTAATCATTCTAATTTATTCCCATAGTAACAGTGCTGATAGCAACAAACTACCAATTTTCCTAAATTCAGTAACTGTTACATTATTAAATTTCAGGCGAAAGGAAACTATTGAAATTTTAGAAAATAAACTGATTACCAAACCCACATATAAAAGAGAGTTGCTTTTGAAATAAAAATCAAATGTTTAAATCAAAGTAAAGAACATTCTAAATACCAGTAAGTAAATCATCATAGCAAAGCTTACACTTTTCACCTCAATAACAATACTTTTCTGACAGAGAAAAAAAAAATCAAGACAAAAGCTACTATTAAAAATCAGTGCACTTAATTAACATGTCTGAATTAATAAAGGGGGGTTAATAGTATATAAGAATGAAAATAAGTAGTATTCCTAACCAAGTGTCACTTCTGACTAGAAACAACGGTAGTTTTTTTGTTAACCAGATTCCATGATTCTCAAGTGTATTCAAAAATACTCAGAAAAATAACTTCTTATCACATGTAAGTCCCAGGCTCTTCCATTAAGCTGCACTCAACTGATATAAAATCATCTCCTTCCCTTAGAGATGCAACAAAATTTTTAAATCTGGAAATAATAAAAGTACAAAAAAGTAATAGTAATATGATTAACAATATTCTAAATGATTATTTGCATTTTTATTTAAAAAGGAATTGTTTTATGAAAGTACACCTCCTCTTTTCTAAAGTAAAAAGACTAATTTAAATATATTACTCTAAACATGTAAGTCCTGAAGAAATGGATGCACTTAATTTTGTACAAATTTCCAAATCTCAAAATGAGACTATAGGTAAGTCAGAAATTTCAGCTTTAGTCTTCTGTTTTATATTTCAAAGTTGCTAAATTCATATTGGGGACAGTAAGATTTCAGAGTTCAAGACTATTACATAAATTTATTTACTATTCTGCAAATCAGAGAAAGGGAAAAAATTAATGTCAAGGGGTAAACATTTTAGTAACATAGAATGCATTTTATTAAATAAACTGCCTTTTCTCCAAATAACTCAAAAGTAATTGACTTCCATATGATAATTTTTTTAAGAGGGAAGGATATGGATATTACTTGCTTTCTTAATATGTTGTTTTTGCCATCTAAGAAACCTAGGTAGTAAAGGGTTTGCTATTTGCCTTAAGCCAGCATTTATAAAAGGACCAGGTAAAACCCCTCTCTAAAGTTCCCAACCAAATGCAGTATTCTTCTATGTTTCAGAGAAATTGGATTTTTTAACTGTTTTAACCTATGAAGGAAGAAATCATTAAACTAGTAGAACTTTGTACAAAAAGGTCATGAACTCTGGAGCTAGAAAAGCTAAGTTCAAATCCACCTCTCCTGCCAACTAGCTGTGGTACTTTGGGCAAATTGTGTAACTTCTGTGCCTTGGTTTTCTCATTTGTAAATGGAGATAAATATAGTACTTACTTCATAGTGTTGTAAGGATTAAAGCGTTAATACTATATGTAAGCCACTTGGTAATTCCTGGCACAGAGTAAGTGCTACACAAAATGTGCTTTTTTAATAAAATTACTGCTTTACCGCTACAGATTTTTACAGTTCAGTTGTGAAAAAGTTTCCCAAATGAAAATTATTTAATTGTATGTATAAAGAACATGACTTTATTTATATTAATTAAGCTGTGATACAGATTAATGCAAGAACCTTAAACTCAAATAATGAAATCACTGAGTGTTTTGAAAATAGAAAATCATAAAATCTAGTTAAAAAAATCATATGCCGTTGTACTGATAAGAATTGACACCTTTTTAGGATTAAATAAAGCTTATTTTCATTCTAATATGTTAAGTCTTTCTTTTTCCCTACACCCTGGTGATGCAGGTTATGTTTAGTCTTATAGTTTAATTCAGATATATACAAATAAAGTCAAATTCAGAATCTAAGTGTAAATGTCAGCCTTGTATAATGTCACCTAGTTCATATGAACTGTCTATATATGTAATATAACTGTACATAGTAGGTATCCAATAAAAAAATTGCTGAAAGGAATGTATTACAAAGATTATTACTATTTCCTAACTACTATAAAACTATTTGGTTTTATTTCCTAGGGAATAAAAACAAATTTAAGTAGTACAAATATTAACCAAGCTAATAAGTTAAAGTGCATCCAACACAATCTGTAGCAAGATCTTTAAGATATTAAGCGCTGACCGCCTTGGGCTAATCTGTTAATTAACTTACAATAAGTCAGCACTATCTACAGTTCCTCTTCTGGTTTAAAATACTACTACATATTTAAAAGGGGAAAATAGCAAAGATAAATTTTATGAAGCCCATATTTCAAATATCCTTTTTAATATACTATAAATAATAGAGAAAATACCCTAATTATTTCTACATTTAATAATTAGATACCCTAGATCTTAGGTTAATGGGATCAAATAAAAACATCAAGATGATCAGGTCGCTGCTGTTTGCTGTGTTCTCTGCCAATAAAACATAATAAGGCAGTTTTTGCTTAAGCCATATATTCTGTACAAGAACATGCACCTGTATTTTTAAGTTAATCCGCAGATAGAAAGTCCACATATTTTTCCACTTTACTATAAATATTACAATTCGGCCCCTTGGTATAAACCAATTAAATGAATGTATTGGAAAAAAATAACTATTCTTAATATCCTTAAATACATTTGGAACTATTTCTATGTTGAACTATATTCTATGTTGAACAATTCTGAACTATTCTTCCTCCATTTAAATCACAAAGAAGTTAAAATATCCTGCTATTATATGCAGAACACAAAAATCTTTTAGACAACTACCAAAAAAGAAGTTCTATGAGCCTTTTGTCTGTAAACAAAACAAAAAGAATGAAGTCATGGAGTGGCTTAGGCAGATCACAGAAACCATCATACCGCAAGGTACAAATGACCAGGACACTGTAAAAATTTTAAATTTTTAAAACTGCATTTTCCTTAAAACATATCCTAGGGTTCAAGGATAAAAATTAAAGCATGTAAAACAAAGTACAGTAGCAAGTAAAATGACAAAAAGTAACAATCAAAAATAATCAAACAAAAAAATCCTGCAGGCATAAAACTAATATGCATAAATGTATTTTAAATTGAGCCATCGGGGTTACAAACTAAGACTTTGCCAAACTAAAGCAGAAATTTTTATAGGAAACCGACAGTCATTCCTCTCCTGACCTTTAAAAACACATACACTATGTTGTCTCTAGTGATATTTTTTCCTTTGGCAGCTAAGCATGAGGTGTAGGCTTTTCAGTAATTATAAAGTCTATCACTGTTCTGTACAAACAATAGGACTATGAATACAACTGCTCCAATGAGACCACAGGATGTTCGTTTCATGTTAAGGGCTTTTATGCAGAATTTGTATCATAATAGGCCAAAGAGATTTTAGAAGAAAAGAGAGAGAGAAAGAGACTCCCTAAGACTTTTCAACTTCTACTTCTGTACAACAGTTTCTTTCTGGAGTCCCTCTTTGAAGGCAAAATGACTTCAGCCTTGAATTTTAAATTCTGCATCATAGATTTCTTAACCTAAAACGTTTATTCCTATGACATAAATTTATTGAAATGAACCACTAAATACAATATTGTGCTCTCCAGCCTACAGCTTTGAAAGAACTAAAACCCATTTCTCTAACACATGAACAGGACTTATTTGTGAATAATGACGTTGGGGAAAACACCACCAATTTAAACCCTGATTTCCGTATTTTGTAAAATAAAGGGATAAGTTTGAACTCTTATGGTTCCCTCCAGCTGTGAACTATAGAAATCAATCTAGATTTAAACAGGCATGCTGAAGAAGTAAAAAGTTCAGAAATGAAAAAGGGTGAAAGAGGGCCTTGCAGCAATCCAAATATGGGTATGTATGTACAAAAAACAAAGGGTCCCCCAGTCTGGAGGTAAGAAAACATAAGAGTGTCAGCCAATATTCATTGGGGTTAGTTTTTAAAGATTGGGAAATGATGAGGCCAGGATGAACAGAAGCTAGAGTTTCCAATGTAGGTGCTGGGTTCGAGGAAGTACTACTAAGGAGCTTTCAAAAGGGCTTCCCTCAGCAGTGAAATAATTCCTGAAAGCCAACCAGAAGGGTCCTTCTCTGTGGCTTCTAGGACTAATACGGCCAAGTTCCAAAGTCCTTTGCTAAAAATAGCTGAAGGGATCAGCCCAATTTTGGAATACGCCAAGGTCTATGCGATGTTTGCATATGTATATGTCTCATATAATGAGGGAGACTTTTCTATAACTTATTAGTCAAAAGAAAAGCATATGCTAAAAGCTGTATTTATTCTGTTCACTGAAGTACTAAATTTTAGAGCACAATTTACATGAGAACAGAAACTGATCACACAAAAACATTTATAATCAAATGCTAGAAATACACCATAAATATTGGAAAGACAAAAATAAAAATTATCCAACTGTGTCTCAAAATATACCTCAGATAACAAATTTTGGAAAACAGGACATTAACCCTTATTAAAACTAATCCCTTCATTTTAGAGATGACTAAAAGCCTACAGAGACATTTAAGAAATTTACGAGAAACTGAAGTGTCAAAATGAGAAAAAGATGGTTTCAAGACGGTGAAAACAGTAAAGAAAAAAAGAGTCAGAAGAATATGCTAAGTAATAAAGTAATGTAATGTCTGGTCTATGAAGAAAAACAGAAAACTTGTCAATACAGTAACAATGAAGAAACAATGTATAAGAAGCAAAGATAAAGATACACATGCACACTGAGTTCAACTAAAGAAAATGTACTTCGAAACTACTATAATGAACTCTAACAGAAATTTTTTCAGTAACAGTACACTAAAATTTTTGTCAATAAGCTTAAAAGTCTGGGGCTAATAATCTCCCAAGAAACTCTGTCCTCCAACATAGCAACTGTCCTGTAAGTAAAGCCCATGCAGAAAACAGAGCTGATCATCCCAGAACATCCGCATTTTTGCCTCAGTTGTGCATATCCATTCCCATGGGACAGAGAACAAGAAAATGACAGAACGTCCTCATGACCTGTCGATTAACAAGATGACACAAGCCCAATCTACCAGCAATTCCGAGTGCCTGCCACCTGTTAGCCTGCTCTAGCGAAAGCCCCCAAAACTGTGCTCCAGCGAAGAACTGGGAACGCCTTTGTTGTTCCCTAACCATGGAAATTCAGTCTAACCCAGCGCCTTAAGGAAAACTTCCCCCAGGCCGGGTAAATCTGCCCAGATCCGGGCTTGGGCAAAGGCCTCCTCTAGCGAAGAAAAGGAGGGAGAACCCCAGGCGAAGCACAAATGTCACCTACTCGTCCCGGGAGGAGTAGGGGTCAAGGATGAAGGAAGTTGGAGAACCAGGACCTAGGACCCCAGAGAGAGACAGGCTCAGTTTCGCAGTGGAGCAGGGTGAGCACAACGAGGAGGTGGGTCGTCCTGCTGTGTGAAAAAACAACAAGATCCCAGGATCAACAGTCGGGGAAGAGAGGTGCTAAAGTGAGAGTAGGGGCAAAACCGAGGGGCAGTGGCTTAGGTAAGCGCTGAGGCGAAAAGGCAAGAAACCAGGGCTTTTAAAAGGCGGATGAGGCGGATGAGGCGGAGGAAAAATAGCAAGGCGAGAGGTGAGCGGCGACAAAACAGGCTCAGCTGAAGGGAAAGAGGCGAGGCCGGCTTCGGGGGGAAGGAATGAAATGAGCTCAGGAAGCATTGCAGGGACAAGGGACAGGCAAAGAGAACCCCCACCCACAGGGACCGGGACACAACACTTGACCCGGCCCTCTACAGGCTGTACTCGACCGGCCGCACTCAGAACCTGTCGGGAGCGGAGACTCACCCAAAGGCTGCAGAGGCCCCACAGCAGGACATGGGGACCGGTCCAAACACACAGGAGAACCAAGCGGCTGCAGGAAACGGCGGCGCTGGTGCGACCCGGATGCGCATCCCTAGAAACCGGAAGTTGGCGGCCAGGGTCATCACACAATCCACACCTCGTTCCAACAGAAGCCTTTGGGCGCATGTGTCAGGCCTCACGTGGAGGGGCGGGGAAGCGCCTAGACCCCGCCCACTCGACCGTCCCGGGAGCCCCGCCCCTAGTTACGGCCCTCCCGGCCCCTCGGTGGTGCTTGGGGCGGGTAGGTTGGTTCATGCGGCGCCTGGGTACCACTGAGGCCCAAGCAGCACCGGTAAAAAAAAAAATACTCAGCACTCATGTTTCAGGAAGGTGTTTTAAGTTGCGTGTAAATCTTGTCTCTCTAAAGCGAAAGTGAAATGTTGGACGTATTTGGTAGATTTAGAAAAACTGTGGGAGGAAGAATCGCTAGGAAATTATGGAAGGCACTTGGAGGGGAGGCTAGCCCAAGGTGATGGTTTTATTCCGGTATTAGTTTATTCCTAATATTGTATTGAGCTTCCAGTTAACTTCTATTTCGTGCACAATATTTTATGTAATAATTTTATCAGAAACGAGGTTTTTAAATGCTTCGTTAACGTTAAATTACTACCCCAATATGGAAAAGGAGCAGGGTTGAATTAAGGTTTTGTGGGGGCCTGAAGTTTATTCAATTCGGGGGCTCTCTTTAAGTAAACCCACAATTACAAATACAATATTAGGTCTAAAAATGAATCTTTAGTGTTAGCAAAGAAATCACAAGTTAAAAAATTTCATAAATAACACAAAATCCAGAAAAAATAAACACTATTAGTTGATACACCTCTAAAGTACGTTTTTTTCCTACCTTTTTTGGCTGTATCTTCTTTGATCACCTTTTCCTATGACAATTTACTAAGCAATATCATTTACCAAGATCCTTGACTCCTGTCTCTGACACCATACATCTAAATCATCAGCAAATTCTTCAGGATCTACCTTTAAAATCTGTCCAGATTGTGACTATTTACTGCCTCTGTTGGTATAAGCCACAGTTAATGTGTGGCTGTTTGCTGTTTTTATACACTTGCCCTTCCAGGGTCTATTAACACAGCAGCAGTGGGCTCCTGTTAAAACCTTAATCAGATCAGGTCCCTCCTCCAGTGGATTCCTATTTCTAAGTGAAAACCAGAATCCTGCATAAGCCTAGAGGACCCTCAAGACTTGACACCCCCCAGTACAAATAACCTCATCTCCTACTCTTTCCATTAACCCTCTTTTCAAGGCACATTGGCCTCTTTGCTATTCTTCTAACCTGCACATAGACTCAGGGTATTTGTGCTTGCTGATCCCTCTGCCCAGAATGTTCTTCCTCCAGATAACTGCATCTTTCACCCTATCACTTCTTTTACATCTTGGTTCAAATGTCACCCTCTCAATGAGAACTTTCCTAACACTATATTTGAAATTAAAGTATTACCCACAAAAATAAACTCAAAATGGATTAAAGACCTAAATGTAAGGCCAGACACTATAAAACTCTTAGAGGAAATCATAGGCAGAACACTCTATGACATAAATCACAGCAAGATTCTTTTTGACCCACCTCCTAGAGACATGGAAATAAAAACAAAAATAAACAAATGGGACCTAATGAAACTTAAAAGCTTTTGCACAGCAAAGGAAAACATAAACAAGATGAAAAGACAACCCTCAGAATGGGAGAAAATATTTGCCAATGAAGCAACTGACAAAGGATTAATCTCCAAAATTTGCAAGCAGCTCATGCAGTTCAATATCAAAAAAACAAACAACCCAATCCAAAAATGGGCAGAAGACCTAAATAGACATTTCCCCAACAAAGATATACAAATTTCCAAAAAACACATGAAAGGATGCTCAACATCACTAACATTAGAGATGTTAGTGATGCAAATCTCTACGAGGTTTTGATTTGCATTTGCATTAAATGCAAATCAAAACTACAATGAGGTATCACCTCACACCAGTCAGAATGGCTATCACCAAAAACTGTACAAACAATAAATGCTGGAGAGGGTGTGGAGAAAAAGGAACCCTATTGAACTGTTGGTGGGAATGTAAATTGATACAGCCACTATGGAGAACAGTATGGAGGTTCCTTAAAAAACTAAAAATAGAATTACCATATGACCCAGCAATCCCACTACTGGACATATACCCTGAGGAAACCATAATTCAAAAAGAGTCATGCACCACAATGTTCATTGCAGCACTATTTACAATAGCCAGGACATGGAAGCAACCTAAGTGTCCATCAACAGATGAATAGATAAAGAAGATGTGGCACATATATATAATGGAATATTACTCAGCCATAAAAAGAAACGAAATTGAGTTATTTGTAGTGAGGTGGATGGACTTAGAGTCTGTCCTACAGAGTGAAGTAAGTCAGAAAGAGAAAAACAAATACTGTATGCTAACACATATATATGGAATCTTAAAAAAAAAAATGGCTCTGAAGAACCTAGGGGCAGGACAGGAATAAAGATGCAGACGTAGAGAATGGACTTGAGGACACGGGGAGGGAGAAGGGTAAGCTGGGACGAAGTGAGAGAGTGGCACGGACATATATACACTACCAAATATAAAATAGAAAGCTAGTGGGAAGCACCCGCATAGCACAGGGAGATCAGCTCGGTGCTTTGTGACCACCTAGAAGGGTGGGATAGGGAGGGTGGGAGAGAGATGCAAGAGGGAGGAGATATGGGGACGTATGTATATGTATAGCTGATTTCACTTGGTTATACAGCAGAAACTAATACACCATTGTAAAGCAATTATACTCCAATAAAGATGTTTTAAAAAATTAAAGTATTACCATCCTCCCTGCACTTCCTAGTCCAGTTCCCTCACTTAATTTTTCTATAATAACATTTTTCCCGTCCAACAATTTGCTAGTGAATTTGGTTTAACACCTTGCCCCCACCCCCATCTCCCTCCCCTTCCTCCCCCCACCAGAATGTGAGCTCCATGAGGGCATGCATGTTTGTCTGTTTTGTTCCCAGATGTATTTCAGTACCAGAACAGAACGTTGCATGTGGAGGGCACCCAATAAATGCTTGTTGACTAAAAGGATCAATTGCTCATTTACTTTGCTTTTGCTCATCCAAAACCATGCAAGCTGAGCCAACAACTCCACCAGGGGGAGCACATGAGTAACCAATGAGGTCTCCCCAGAAAAGTTTTTCCTAAAGCGTACGCATACACATAATTCTAAAACACACCCACAAGAAAGAACACAAATACCTCCCCAGAGCAAAGAATGCTGCACCTTCTATCAATAAAAACCCTCCAATGTCTTCACAGTCCCTTAAGAACAAAATCCAAGCTCTTTATTATGGTCTACAAGGCCCTTCTTGGCCTGCCCTTCCCAACTCTCTGATGTCATTTCCAGCCTCCCTTACCCTCACGTACAGCCATCCTGTTCTCCTTTGTGCTTCTTGTACAAACCAAGCTTTCTTGCCTCAGGGTCTAAGCAAATACCCTTTCTGTTCTCTTGAACACTCCTCTCCAAACCTTCCAATGAATTATTCCTTCTGCTACTTTCAGTTAAATTTCAGTTCTGAAGGCTTCACGCAGGCCCCCCATGACCCCCATCGCCCGTCTAAAGTAGCTCTTCCATCCCCTTCTCATACCTTATCTTTTCTCCATGGTCCCTATCACTATCTGAAATTACCTTGTTTATTTATCGTCTGTCACTAGAAAGTAAGCTCCATGGGGGTCTATATCTCTCTTGTTCACTGCTAAATTCTCAGCACTAGAAGAGTGACTGGCATATAGTAGGTGCTCAATAAACAAAACAAGTAATTACTAATATTTACTGAAGCTTTACTATGTGTTACTTACCATACACAGTAAATATATAAATGCTCATATTTCTCTTTTAATCCTCCCAACAATCTTGGGAAGTATTATGATTATCTCCATTTTAGAGATGAGGAAACTGAGGCAGGGATAAGTTAAGCAACTTGCTCAAGGCCACATAACTGGCAAGAAGCAAACCCATGACTTGAATCCAGGTCTGCAAGACTACAGAGCCCATGATTCCTCTCAAACGACAGGAACAGGGCTTCCCTGGTGGCGCAGTGGTTGAGAGTCCGCCTGCCAATGCAGGAGACACGGGTTCATGCCCCGGTCCGGGAAGATCCCGCATGCCGCGAAGCGGCTGGGCCTGTGAGCCATGGCCGCTGAGCCTGCGCGTCCGGAGCCTGTGCTCCGCAACGGGAGAGGCCACAACAGTGAGAGGCCCGCGTACCGCAAAAAAAAAAAAAAAAAAAAAAAAAAAACCACACTGCAGGAAGAGTAAGTATGGATTCATTTATTTACTAGTTTCTTTTCTCTGACTTCAGACAATTGTGCTTGCTGTCATGGTCAGCAAGAGTGGAAATGTTTGTTGGGGTTTTTTTCCTGCCCTACTGCACTACTCCTGGGGACAGATATCAAGAAATATGCTAGGGACTTACCTGGTGGTGCAGTGGTTAAGAATCTACCTGCCAATGCAGGGGACACGGGTTCGAGCCCTGGTCCAGGAACATGCCACGGAGCAACTAAGCCCGTGCACCATAACTACTGAGCCTGTGCTCTAGAGCCAGTGCGACATAACTACGGAGCCCGTGTGCCACATCTACTGAAGCCCACGTGCCTAGATCCTGTGCTCTGCGACAAGAGAAGCCACCACAATGAGAAGCCCGTGCACCGCAATGAAGAGTAGCCTCCGCTCACTGCAACTAGAGAAAGCCTGCGCCCAGCGACGAAGATCCAAGGCAGCCAAAAAAAAAATAAATGAATGAATTAATTTTTTTAAAAAAAGGAATATGCTAAAAATATGGTTTTGCTCAAGCCGAGTTATAACTACTTAGATATTTGCTATATTATTTCTGTAGATTTGAAATATTTCATTCAAATAGTCCAAAAGTATTATGGCCATGTCTTTCTAAACAAAAGCCAAAATGTAAATCAAAACACAAGCCTAATTACACTAAAGCTATCTAAAAATAAGTTCTCTAAATTATATATTTCCATTAAAAACACATAATGAATCACTGTTTTGTAATAGTTACCAACTTAAACTCTCCTGATTGATCTGAGAGGCTAATGGTCTAGCTTTTGTTTCTGTTGACTTCTCTATGGTACTTAAGGCAATATCTTATTATGTACATGATAGTTCAGCCTCTAAAAGCAATCGATAGTTGATGGGATTGTAAAATGGTGCAACTGCTATGGAAAACAGTAGGGCAGTTCCTCAAAAAATTCAAAATCAAACTACCATATGACCAGCAATCCCACTTCTGAATATATAGCCAAAAGAATTGAAAGCACAGTCTCAAAATGATATTTGCACACCCATGTTTATAGCAGCACTATTCACGATAGCCAAAAGGTAGAAGCAACCCAAATATCCATTGACAGATAAATGGATAAATAAAATAAGGTATATGCATACTTTATTTTTTAAATATACTTTAGAATACAAAGCAGCCTTAAAAACGAAGGAAATTCTGTCACATGATACAATATGGATGAACCTTTAGGGCCATTATGCTAAGTAAAATAAGCTAGTCACAAAAAGACAAATACTGTATGATTCTACTTATCTGAGGTCTTTAAAGTAGTAATTTATATATATGTATATATATATATATATATATATATATATACCAGTGGCTGAGGAATTCCATGGTGGTCCAATGGGTAAGACTCCGAGCTCCCAATGCAGGGGGGCCAGGTTCAATCGCTGGTTGGGGAAATAGATCCTGCACGCATGCTGCAACTAAAGAGTCCGCATCCTGCAATAAGACCCAGTGCAGCCAAAATAAATAAATAAAAATAAACATTAAAAAAAATAAATATACCAGTGGCTGGAGGGAGAGAACAAAGGGGAATTGTGTAATTGGTAGAGAGTTTCAATTCTGTAAGATAAAAAGACTTAGGAGACCTGTTTCACAAAAATGTCAATATACTTAACACTACTGTTAAGTGTACACTGAACTGTACACTTAAAAATGGTAAAGGTGGTAAATTTTATGATATGCTCTTACCACAATAATTACTTAGCTTTTAAAAAGAAATCTACAGCAATCTAGTCATTGATATAATAAAGACGTGGGTCACTTTATGCCTACTCGGCCCTGCATGGACATTATCATAGTCTTTTTCACAGTTTTGTCGAAATTTATACCAGTAAGAAGGCTCTGGAGTGGAATAAATTCACATTTTCAAGATGCGCAGTAACCATTGCTGTCTTTTTTTCTTTTTTGAATTTTCTTTCATTTATTTTTTTATACAGCAGTTTCTTATGAGTCATCCATTTTATACACATCAGTGTATACATGTCAATCCTAATCTCCCAATTCATCACACCACCTACCCCACCGCCACTTTTTCCCCTTGGTGTCCATACGTTTGTTCTCTACATCTGTGTCTCTTCTGTCCTGCAAACTGGTTCATCTGTATCATTTTTTCAGATTCCACATATATGTGTTAACATACGATATTTGTTTTTCTCTTTCAGACTTACTTCATTCTGTATGACAGTCTCTAGGTCCATCAACATCTCTACAAATGACCCAAGTTCGTTCCTTTTTATGGCTGAGTAATATTCCATTGTATATATATACCACATCTTCTGTATCCATTCATCTGTAGATGGGCATTTAGTTTGTTTCCATGACCTGGCTATTGTAAATAGTGCTGCAATAAACATTGGGGTGAATGTGTCTTTTTGAATTATGGTTTTCTCTGGGTATATGGCCAGTAGTAGGATTGCTGGGTCATATGGTAATTCTACTTTTAGTTTCTTAAGGAACCTCCATACTGTTCTCCATAGTGGCTGTATCAATTTACATTCCCACCAACAGTGCAAGAGGGTTCCCTTTTCTCCACACCCTCTCCAGCATTTGTCGTTTGTAGATTTTCTGATGATGCCCATTCTAACTGGTGTGAGGTGATATCTCATTGTAGTTTTGATTTGCATTTCTCTAATAATTAGTGATGTTGAGCAGCTTTTCATGTGCTTCTTGGCCACCTGTATGTCTTCTTTGGAAAAATATCTATTTGGGTCTTCTGCCCATTTTGGATTGGGTTGTTTGTTTTTTTAATATTGAGCTGCATGAGCTGTTTATATATTCTGGAGATAAAACCTTTGTCTGTTGATTCACTTGCAAATATTTTCTCCCATTTTGAGGATTGTCTTTTCATCTTGTTAGTAGTTCCCTTTGCTGTGCAAAAGCTTTTAAGTTTCATTAGGTCCCATTTGTTTATTTTTGTTTTTATTTCCATGTCTCTAGGAGGTGGATCAAAAAAGATCTTGCTGTGATTTATGTCAAAGAGTGTTCTTCCTGTGTTTTCCTCTAAGAGTTTTACAGTGTCCAATCTTATATTTAGGCCTCTAATCCATTTTGAGTTTATTTTTGTGTATGCTGTTAGGGAGTGTTCTAATTTCATTCTTTTACATGCAGCTGTCCAGTTTTCCCAGCACCACTTATTGAAGAAACTGTCTTTTCTCCATTGTATATCCTTGTCACTTTGTCATAGATTAGTTGACCATAGGTGTGTGGGTTTATCTCTGGGCTTTCTTTCCTGTTCCATTGATCTATATTTCTGTTTTTGTGCCAGTACAACATTGTCTTGACTACCGTAGCTTTGTACTATAGTCTGAAGTCAGGGAGTCTGATTCCTCCAACTCCGTTTTTTTCCCTCAAGACTGCTTTGGCTGTTTGGGGTCTTTTGTGTCTCCATACAAATTTTAAGATTTTTGGTTCTAGTTCTGTAAAAAATGCCATTGGTAATTTGATAGGGATTGCATTGAATCTGTAGATTGCTTTGAGTAGTATAGTCATTTTCACAATATTGATTCTTCCAATCCAAGAACATGGTATATTTCTCCATCTGTGTGTATCATCTTTAATTTCTTTCATCAGTGTCTTGTAGTTTTCTGCATATAGGTCTTTTGTCTCCCTAGGTAGGTTTATTCCTAGGTATTTTATTCTTTTTGCTACAGTGGTAAGTGGGAGTGCTTCCTTAATTTCTCTTTCAGACGTTTTATCATTAGTGTATAGAAATGCAAGAGATTTCTGTGCATTAATTTTGTATCCTGCAACTTTACCAAATTCGTTGATTAGCTCTAGTAGTTTTCTGGTGGCATCTTTAGTATTCTCTATGTAAAGTATCATGTCATCTGAAAACAGTGACAGTTTGACTTCTTCTTTTCCAATTTGTATTCCTTTTTTTCTTTTTCTTCTCTGATTGCCGTGGCTAGGATTTTCAAAACTATGTTGAATAATAGTGGTGAGAGTGGACATCCTTGTCTTGTTCCTGATCTTAGAGGAAACGCTTTCAGTTTTTCACCATTGTGAATGTTGTTAGCTGTGGGTTTGTCATACATGGCCTTTATTATGTTGAGGTAGGTTCCCTCTATGCCCACTTTCTGGAGAGTTGTTATCATTAATGGGTGTTAAATTTTGTCAAAAGCTTTTCCTGCATCTATTGAGATGATCATATTGTTTTTATTCTTCAATCTGTTAATATGGTGTATCACATTGATTGATTTGTGTATATTGAAGAATCCTTGCATCCCTGGGACAAATCCCACTTGATCATGGTGTATGATCCTTTTAATGTGTTGTTGGATTCTGTTTGCTAGTATTTTGTTGAGGATTTTTGCATCTGTATTCATGAGTGATATTGGTCTGTAATTTTCTTTTTTTGTAGTATCTTTTTCTGGTTTGGTATCAGGGTGATGGTGGCCTCATAGAATGAGTTTGGGAGTATTCCTTCCTCTGCAATTTTTTGGAAGAGTTTGAGAAGGATGGGTGTTAGCTCTTCTCTAAACGTTTGATAAAATTCACCTGTGAAGCCATCTGGTCCTGGACTTTTGTTCGTTGGAAGATTTTAATCACAGTTTCAATTTCATTACTTGTGATTGGTCTGTTCATATTTTCTATTTCTTCCTGGTTCAGTCTTGGAAGGTTATACCTTTCTAAGAATTTGTCCATTTCTTCCAGGTTGCCCATTTTATTGGCATAGATCTGTCTGTAGTAATCTCTTAGGATGCTTTGGATTTCTGCAGTGCCTGTTGTAACTTCTCCTTTTTCATTTCCAATTTTATTGATTTGAGTCCTCTCCCTCTTTTTCTTGATGAGTCTGGCTAATGGTTTATCAATTGTTTTTATCTTCTCAAAGAACCAGCCTTTAGTTTTATTGATCTTTGCTATTGTTTTCTTTGTTTCTATTTCATTTATTTCTGCTCTGATCTTTATAATTTCTTTCCTTCTACTAACTTTGGGTTTTCTTTGTTCTTCTTTCTCTAGTTCCTATAGGTGTAAGGTTAGATTGTTTATTTGAGATGTTTGTTGTTTCTTGAGGTAGGATTGTATTGCTATAAACTTCCCTCTTAGACTTCCCTGGTGGCGCAGTGGTTGAGAGTTCGCCTGCTGATGCAGGGGACACGGGTTCGTGCCCCGGTCCGGGAAGATCCCACATGCCGCGGAGTGGCTGGGCCCATGAGCCATGGCCGTTGAGCCTGCGCATCCGGAGCCTGTGCTCCGCAACGGGAGAAGCCACAAGAGTGAGAGGCCTGTGTACCGCAAAAAAAAAAAAAAAAAAAAACAACTTCCCTCTTAGAACTGCTTTTGCTGCAACCCATTGGTTTTGGATCATCGTGTTTTCATTGTCATTTGTCCCTAGATATTTTTTAATGTCCTTTTTGATTTCTTCAGTGATCTCTTGGTTATTTAGTAACGTATCGTTTAGCCTCCATGTGTTTGTGTTTTTTACGTTTTTTTTCTGTAATTGATTTCTAATCGCATAGTGTTATGGTCAGAAAAGATGCTTGATATGATTTCAATTTTCCTTAATTTACTGTGGCTTGATTTGTGACCCAAGATGTGACCTATCCTGGAGAATGTTCCGTGCGTACTTGAGAAGAAAGTGTAATCTGCTGTTTTTGGATGGAATGTCCTATAAATATCAATTAAATCTATCTGGTCTATTGTGTCTTTTAAAGCTTCTGTTTCCTTGTTTATTTTCATTTTGGATGATCTGTCCATTGGTGTAAGTGAGGTGTTAACGTTTCCCACTATTATTGTGTTACTGTCAATTTCCTCTTTTATAGCTGTTAGCAGTTGCCTTATGTATTGAGGTGCTCCGATGTCAGGTGCATATATATTTATAACTGTTATATCTTCTTCTTGGATTGATCCCTTGATCATTATGTAGTGTCCTTCCTTGTCTCCTGTAACATTCTTTATTTTAAAGTCTATTTTATCTGATATGAGTATTGCTACTCCAGCTTTCTTTTGATTTCCATTTGCCTGGAATATCTTTTTCCATCCCCTCATTTTCAGTCTGTATGTGTCCCTAGGTCTGAAGTGGGTCTCTTGTAGACAGCGTATATATGGGTCTTGTTTTTGTACCCATTCAGCAAGCTGTGTGTTTTGGTTGGAGCATTTAATCCATTCACGTTTAAGGTAATTATCAATATGTATGTTCCTATGACCATTTTCTTAATTGTTTTGGGTTTGTTTTTTGTAGGTCCTTTTCTTCTCTTGTGTTTCCCACTTAGAGAAGTTCCTTTAGCATTTGTTGTAGAGCTGGTTTGGTGGTGCTGAATTCTCTTAGCTTTTGCTTGTCTGTAAAGCTTTTGATTTCTCCATCGAATCTGAATGAGATCCTTGCTGGGTAGAGTAATCTTGGTTGTAGGTTCTTCCCTTTCATCACTTTAAGTATATCATGCCTCTCCCTTCTGGCTTGTAAAGTTTCTGCTGAGAAATCAGCTGCTAACCTTATGTGAGTTCCCTTGTATGTTATTTGTCATCTTTCCCTTATTGCTTTCAATAATTATTCTTTGTCTTTAATTTTGCCAGTTTGACTACTGTGTGTCTCAGCATGTTTCTCTTTGGGTTTATCCTGCCTGGGACTCTCTGCGCTTCCTGGACTTGGGTGGCTATTTCCTTTCCCATGTTAGGGAAGTTTTCGACTATAATCTCTTCAAATATTTTCTCGGGTACTTTCTCCCTCTCTTCTCCTTCTGGGATCCCTATAATGCAAATGTTGTCATGTTTAATATTGTCCCAGAAGTCTCTTAGGCTGTCTTCATTTCTTTTCCACAGCAGTGAATTCCACCATTCTGTCTTCCAGGTCACTTATCCATTCTTCTGCCTCAGTTATTCTGCTATTGATTCCTTCTAGTGTAGTTTTCAGTTCAATTATTGTATTGTTCATCTCTGTTTGTTCTTTAATTCTTCTAGGTCTTTGGTAAACATTTCTTGCATCTTCTCGATCTTTGCCTCCATTTTTTTCCCGAGGTCCTGGATCATCTTCACTATCATTATTCTGAATTCTTTTTCTGGAAGGTTGCCTATCTCCACTTCATTTAGTTGTTTTTCTGCAGTTTTATCTTGTTCCTTCGTCTTGTACATAGCCCTCTGCCTTTTGATCTTGTCTATCTTTCTGTGAATGTGGTTTTTGTTCCACAGGCTGCAGGACAGTAGTTCTTCTTCCTTCTGCTGTCTTCCCTCTGGCGGTTGAGGCTATCTAAGAGGCTTATGCAAGTTTCCTGATGTAAGCGACTGGTAGTGGGTAGAGCTGGCTGTTGCTCTGGTGGGCAGAGCTCAGTAAAACTTAATCTGCTTGTCTTCTGTTGGGTGGGGCTGGGTTCCCTCCCTGTTGGTTTTTTGACCTGATGCGACCCAACACTGGATCCTACCCAGGCTCTTTCGTGGGGCTAATGGCAGACTCTGGGAGGGCTCACGCCAAGAAGTACTTCCCAGAACTTCTGCTGCCAGTGTCCTTGTCCTCACAGTGAGACACAGCCACCCCCCGCCTCTGCAGGAAACCCTCCAACACTAGCAGATACATCTGGTTCAGTCTCCTATGGGGTCACTGCTCCTTCCTCTAGGTCCTGATGTGCACACTATTTTGTGAATGCCCTCCAAGAGTGGAGTCTCTGTTTCCCCCAGTTCTGTCGAAGCTCTGCAGTCAAATCCTGCTAGCCTTCAAAGTCTGATTCTCTAGGAATTCCTCCTCCCGTTGCCGGTCCCCCAGGTTGGGAAGTCTGACGTGGGGCTCAGAACCTTCACTCCAGTGGGTAGACTTCTGTGGTATAAGTGTTCTCCAGTTGTGAGTCACCCACCCAGCAGTTACGGGATTTGATTTTATTGCAATTGCTTTCCTCCTACTGTCTCATTGTGGCTTCTCCTTATCTTTGGATGTGTGGTATCTTTTTTGGTGAGCTCCAGTGTCTTCCTATTGATGATTGTTCAGCAGTTAGTTGTGATTCCGGTGCTCTCACAAGAGGGAGTGACAGCACGTCCTTCTACTCTGCAATCTTGAACCAAATCCCATTGCTGTCTTTCTATTTATTTATTTGTTTGTTTATTTATTTATTTACTTATGGCTGTGTTGGGTCTTCATTGCTGTGCATGGGCTTTCTCTAGTTGCGGTAAGCGGGGGCTACTCTTCCTTGTGGTGTGCGGGCTTCTCATTGTCGTGGCTTCTCTTGTTGTGGAGCATGGGTTCTAGGTGCACAGGCTTCAGTAGTGTGGCACATGGGCTCAGTAGTTGTGGCTTGTAGGTTCTAGAGTGCAGGCTCAGTAGTTGTGGTACACCAGCTTAGTTGCTCAGTGGCATGTGGGAATCTTCCTGGACCAGGGCTGGAACCCGTGTCCCCTGCATTGGCAGGCAGATTCTTAACCACTGTGCCACCAGGGAAGCCCCCCATTGCTGTCTTTAGAGCAAAGCATTTCCAGTCTCCTGAGTATGTTATCTTTACTTTAACCACAGACATCTTTTCCATACGGTTACTATTATTCATATTTTTCCCCAACAAATCAGTATCATTTGGAAATACCCAAGATCTGTTGCTCTGTAGAGAATAATTCTTGAACAAAACTAGGGTGTTCTAGTACATCTCACCAGACAGGATTAAAATTATGACCCTGGAAATCTACATGAGATATAAATGGAACATTTTCTGCATCTTTACCACAGGCAGTTTTGTATTCATTAATATCACACTTGAAGTGTATTCTGGTTATCTATTGCTATGTAACAAAACTCAGTGGTTTAAAACAACCACTGTATAATATCTCACAAGTTTTGAGTCAGGAATTTGGGCAGGCCTGATTTGGGTGATTCCTTTCTTCCATCTGGAATGAATCAGAGTTCATTGGTAATGTTCTAACTGGCAGCTAGGCTGATCTGGAGGGTCCAACACAGTCTTATTCATATGCCTGGCACTTGATGGGAATGCCTGAAAGGCTGGGTTTAGCTGTGTAGTCTCAGAGCCTCTCCACATGGTCTGTCCATCAGGGTAGTTGAACTTTTTACATGGCAGAGACAGGTCCTGGAAGCTGCATTTCTTTTAAGGCCAGCCTGGAAACTGACAGAGCATCACTTCCATCCACTGGTCAAAACAATCATAAAGCTCATCTAGATTCAAGGAAGGCAACGTAGACCCCAGACACTGTCAGAGTAACTTGGACCTCTTGCCACTATTGTTATCTTTCTGATGTTCACCCGAAGAGCTCCTGAGGAGACATTCATTTTGATGTGTATCTACCCGTTTATTTAGCAACTAGTTTGTAATATTTTAGGCTCTGAGGACACAGCAGAAAACAAATCAGACAAAAACCTCTGCCTGCATGGAGCTCACATTCCAGTCAATCCATAGTCAGAAATCTAGTGAGTTGACTAGCTTCAGTTGGGGTTAAACATCTATTCCCACTTCCTTCTAGTGAGCCTTTTTATATTGCAGAAGTGAGAAGGTTAAAGATGGCATTTCTCAGGCTCCCTTTCAGCTAGGATTCTGTTGGGGTTTTTTTGTTTGTTTTTTTGTTTTTGTTTTTTGTTTTTTGCGGTACGCGGGCCTCTCACTGTTGTGGCCTCTCCCGTTGCGGAGCACAGGCTCCGGACGCGCAGGCTCAGCGGCCATGGCTCACGGGCCCAGCCGCTCCGCGGCATGTGGGATCTTCTCGGACTGGGGCACGAACCCGTATTCCCTGCATCGGCAGGCGGACTCTCAACCACTGTGCCACCAGGGAAACCCCAGCTAGGATTCTGGATGAAAGCTCGGTATTGCCAGTTAGATGCACTTGGGTAAGATTTACAAGGTGGAAATGAGGAAGAGACCATTTTCCTGCACTTTGGCCATTTCTACTGGCCAATAGGGTCATCACTGGAGACATGGGGTTTTCCTGCAGCAGTCTTTCCATTTCCAGTCTCCAGCTCCATGAGTTGGGAAGGCAGCTGTAGCAACAGTGGCCACCAAAGGAGAGCTACTCAATCCTAGCTTTCTGACCCCTGAATCTTAATTGTAGAGAAGTATGACCATGTTCTTGAAATTAGTGATTCTTGAGTTGACCTCTGATTCTCTCTCCTCCAGATTTTCAATGATTTACAATGATTTTGTAAGCATTCAATTTCCTGAAATTAATTGCTTTCTGCTTTAAACATCTAGAAAGATTTCTGTTGCCTGTGCTGAAAACTGACTGAGAAGGTATGATATTAAAATTAAAATACTCAGTTCCCACCAACTCTGCCTTCTAGGTAGACCCTTTATATTCATCTGATGATTACATTAGAATCCCTCACATGGAAATCTGAGCATCTGATGTTCTTGACTTTAGCCCCTCCCAGACAGCTCTGCAGCTTTCCAGGCACAGGGTGAACCTGACCAGGTCCCTGGTAGAGAGAAAGCCAAGTGTTAGACCAGAGAGCAAGTCCCGGGAATCACGTGAAGCTTGGAAAGTGCCATTGCAGCAACCAAGGGACCCAAGGTACCATCTCAGCATTAGCTCTTGAGAGACAGGACAGCCTAGTTCCTCCCCTGCTCCATGGCAGTGTGCTTTAAAGCTCTGAAATGGGAATAAGAATACTAGTCCTAATTCACAGAGTTTTGTAAACTATACAGTACTACACAAATATAAGAGGCTACATAGTATCTGGACTGGTTGTTCTTAAAGTATGGAGGTCTCTGAGCCACTATCAGGGAGTAAGTGAAATTAAAAATAATATTAATGCAGCATTTTATTTTTTTACCCTTATTCTCTCAGAAAGTGTGGTGTTTTCCAGAGACTCTCTGATGCCATAGCTGTTCTGATGGCTAACTGGAATATATGCTGGTGTATTCTTTATTTTTAAAATTTCTGTTTTAATTTCTAAAAGAGAAAATATTAATAGCTGTAATCCATATAAACAAAAGTTCTTTGGGGGGTCCTAAATAATTTTTAGGAGTGTTAAAGGATCCTGAAATAAAAACATTTGAGAACCGCTGACTTAGGCCCTTGTGTATACCCATTCTCGTACTATCTGTAATGGCCCCCACTCTAACCATTTCTGGTTGCCTGATTCCCACTCATGGTCATAACCCTGCCATGTCCAGCACTCTTCTACTAGGATGCCTTTCTATTTTGATTAACATACTTGAGACAGTATGTTCTTGCACAGATGTCTAGTAGCATTTGTCTTGGCACAGCCTTGGGACGCCATATAACTGTGACCTGTCTTCATGGGCAACACTAAACCCACAGCCCAGTCCCTTGCTTTACTTTCCTTTCTGGCTGGACTCATCTGGGATACCTGGTTTCTGCCCCTGCTTTCACCCTATTTAATATTAATCTCACCCACTTTGGCCCCCTGTTCCTACTTGTTGTTCCCCTCCTGTTCAAGTGGCCACCTGCTATGGGGATCATTGCCAGCTGCCCACAGCTAAACTGAGCCATCCCCACCCCTTAGCCCTGTCCAGTTGGATAGCTTGAGCTGGGTCAGACTGAAGCCTCTTGGAAGTTTCCTGCCAACCACATAATGGATTAATACTTGCTTTTAATTTTGACTATAACTTCCACCAAAAATGTTGTTATCTGTGTATTTGTACTCTATAACTAGATTTAAAATTAAAACATAAACTGTTAGCACTGAATATTTCTTGTGGGTAGGATTAAAGAGACTTAATTTCTATGTTGTATGTATCTATCTGTAAAGTTTGCTTTTTGTTTTTTTTTTTTTTTTTACTATAGTGAGAATATATAGAGGTTAAGAACAAAGGCTCTGGAAAGAGATTGTGTCTGATCTCCCAGAACTCCCTGGCTATCCCACCACTGTGTGACACTGGACAAGTCAAGTACTTTCTCAGTGCCTCATTTTTCTCACCTTTAAAATGGAGATTTTTTTTTTGCAGTACGCAGGCCTCTCACCACTGCGGCCTCTCCCGTTGCAGAGCACAGGCTCCGGACGCGCAGGCCCAGCGGCCATGGCTCACGGGCCCAGCCGCTCTGCAGCATGTGGGATCCTCCTGGACCGGGGCATGAACCCATGTCCCCTGCATCGGCAGGCGGACTCCCAACCACTGCGCCACCAGGGAAGCCCTAAAAAGGAGATTTTAAAAACCACTTATCGAAGAAGAAGGAGGAGGAGGGGGAGAGGGAAGGAGAGAAGGAGAAGAAAGTCCTTATAGGGTTGTATGAGCATTAAATATATGTAAAGTGTTTAGAATTATGTCAGATATCTATCTATATAAGTGATTAAAAATCAAAATAGAATGGAGAAATAGAAGGTACATTATGAAGCTTTCATGAGTTTAGAGATACAGGAAAACGTTATAATAAACCATAAAGGTCTGATCTTTATCAGGAAACTTGAGAAGATGAGAAGCTATTAATCTAAGTGCTTTAGAGAATGCCAACACCGGATTATCCATCCTCCTTTGTTTAGAAAGATAAGGAAGAAGGCTAGTGAATTTTTACATAGGAGTTACTGTAAAATTTAAGACAGATCCAAATGGCTTCCAAATCATGTCATTATAAAAAGACTGTCTAAGTCTTTTAATTAAAAAGACAAAGAGCTTTTCTATAATATTGGAATGTTTGTTTTAATGATTCCAGGAAGTATTTACTTGTAACCCTGAGGCTAATAATTCTTATTATAGAAAACTACATTTTTTTTTAGAAAGCTACATTTTAAAAAGAATGTTTGTTGTAGAAAACAGTGGTTATTCATTTAAAGCTGTAAACTATTTTTGTTATAGAAGGTTAATTTTATCCCAGTTTGGTGATAAATTAACCCCCTATGACCTCACTGATCTAGATCTAATTAACTTGACAAGTATAAAAGTCTAGGCAGAGTCTCTTAAATTTGATAATGCATGGAAATACTTTCCTTCATGTGAAAAAGTTATCTTATAAAAGATTAAATATAAAACTACTCTAACAGATTAACTTTAAAAAGCAATACAAAGAATGAAATTCTGATACATGCTACAACACGGATGAGCTTTGAAAACATTATGTCAACTGAAATAAGTCAAACACAAAGAACAAATACTGTATGATTCCACCTGATGAGGTGCCTAGAATAGGCAAATTCACAGAGACAGAAAGTAGAATAGAGGTTACCAAGGTTACCAGGAGCTGGGGGAAGGGAGAATGGGGACTTATTGTTTATTGGTACAGAGCTTCTGTTTGGGATGATGAAAAAGTTCTGGAAATAGATAGTGGTGATGGCGTACAACCTTGACAATATACTTAATGCCACTGAATTCTTCACTTAAAAACAGTTAAGATGGCAACTTTTATGTTATGCATATTTTACCACAATAAAAAAATACTATACAAAAAAAAAGCAGTTCAAAGGAAACAATGTAATATTTTCTAAAAGACAACTAACCTGGATTAAAACATCAATGACATGAAAAATCCAAAAATGTAGAGGAATTGCTCTAGATTTAAAGAAAATAGAGGGAATTCTCTGGAGGTCCAGTGGTTAGGACTTGGCCCTTTCACTGCTGTGGGCCCAGGTTAAATCCCTGGTCGAGGAATTAAGATTCCACAAGCCACGCGGTGCAGCCAAAAAATAAATAAATAAAAGAGAATAGAGAGACCCCAAAACCAAGTGCAATGAGTGAACTTTAATTCAATTCTGATCTGGAAAAAAATCTATAAAATATATTCTTGTATCAATTGAGGAAATTTGAACATGAACTTGCAATTAGAAGATATTATAGAATATATATTAACTTTCTTAGATGTGGTAATAGTATTGCATTTATGTAGACGAGTGTTGTTATCCTCCGGAGATACATGAATTATTCACTATTTAAAGGCTAAAGGGCCATGATATCTATGGCTTTCAAATAGTTCATAAAATTTTTTAAATGCAGAGAGAAATTAAAGCAAATGTAGCAGGACTTTCCTGGTAGCGCAGTGGTTTAGAATCCGCCTGCCAACGCAGGGTGCACGGGTTCGAT
Source organism: Stenella coeruleoalba (assembly GCF_951394435.1). Lineage (NCBI taxonomy): Eukaryota > Metazoa > Chordata > Mammalia > Artiodactyla > Delphinidae > Stenella > Stenella coeruleoalba. Next base: position 21,793,911 of record NC_137169.1, read on the forward strand.
CCCTGGTCCGGGAAGATCCCACATGCCACAGAGCAACTAAGCCTGCGTGCCACAACTACTGAAGCCAGCATGCCTAGAGCCCGTGCTCCGCAACAAGAGAAGCCACCACAATGAGAAGCCCGCGCACCGCAACGAAGAATAGCCCCCACTCTCCACAGCTAGAGAAAGCCTGCGCAGCAACGAAGACCCAACGCAGCCAAAAATAAATAAATAAAATTTTTAAAAAATAAAGCAAATGTAGCAAAACGTTAGCAGTTGTTGAATTTAGAGGAAGGGTAGATGTGTGCTCATTGTTTTATTCTTTCAACTATCGTGCATATTTGAGAATACTAGAAAAACCCAGAATCTTGATATTTCATCACAGGGAGAACAGTGTTTGTAGGGAACACTTGCTAGTTGTGCTCACCCAGCACACATAGCCCTCTTCCTGTAACAGCACTTCCATTTACCTTCTGGGCATTACCCTCCCCCAGTGTATGCCCACTTACTCTAAATTTCAGTCTAGGTGTCCTCTCCTTCCCTGAACCAAGAGGGTAGGTGCACAGCCCATGTCAGGTCAATCAAACGCTCCCTTGTAAGAACTTAACCCAGGGTAGATTAACACAAGGCACACCTGAGAGTGCCTGGAGGTACCGCTCAGCACTTCCTGCTTCCCAACTCCCTAGAGCTACCCTGTGTGCTTTTTCTGAGGCTTGCCATTTAGCTTTTGCCTCAGTGAGCTAACCTATTCTTTCCAATAAAATATTGTTGTTGTCATGAAGACCAGAATTGGTCACTGATTTTGACCAGTGAACCATTTTAACACCAATCCAATGTTTTTTTTACAAAAAACAAACACACAAAAAGCAAACAAAAACAAAAAAACACCTACAGAAGAAAGAACACCTACAGAGAAAATGCCTAGCATGAAAAATCTATTGCTTTTATAGGAGGGTTAAAATCTTCCAGGCCGGAGACAAATTACAATTGTGAAGTGAGCTGTGAACCATAAAAACAATTTAAAAATTCAGAGTTTGAACAAGTGAAAGGTGAGAGACATATTAAATTTACTCTCTCCCTGGAATGCAGTCTCACTTTACTACGAAAGTAGGCAATGGGAGTGAAAGCAAGCGGAAAGCAGAAAAAGCTTCACCGCCTCAGCAGAGGATGGAATCTCGCGATAATATGGCTGCCGTTTACCAAGCGCCCACCGCCCTAGGCACCGAGTTAGTCCTTCATATCCGTCACCTCACTGAATTCTCCCAACGGCAAATTTATTATCTATTATTTGGCTGTATATACTCTGATTATCTGCACTACACAAACCTGGGGCTCAAGATTGTTAAACCTCTAAGTCGTAGACCTAGAAGGAGGAGGGGCAGGATCCAAACTCAGACGTGTGACTACAGCACTGGGGCCGTAGCACCAGGAGGGCGAGCGAGCTCCAGCTTCCTGGTCCAGCCTCAGATCAGCATCCCAGCGGCCTAAGCCGCTCCCCTTCAAGTTCCTGAGCCAATCCAGAGAGCGGTCAATAGATGCTGAGAGACTCTGCTTCTCTCCACCCACTCTGGACCCAAGAGCCTCCTTTGCAGACACCTTCCACAGCACCCAGTTCCTGGCTCTCAAGGGTCTCCTGAGTCACCTCTGCTACCCGCAAGAACTGGGTCCGGGGGAGCCGTAGCCACCTCTGTGCCACACACTCCCAAGTTATGGCACCTGCTAACCCCCGCTTCGCCGTGTTAACTTCATCGACAGAAAGTAGATTTCTCCCGCTCCCATTCGCCTTGACCTAGTAAAGCCTAAAGGATATAAGCATGGCTTTTGGAGCCAGATACACCTAGGTTCAAGTCCCTGCATCACCACTGCCTGCCCGTGTGTAAGTTTCTTCATCTTCAGGCTCCCAACCTAAAATTACGAATGATAACCCTATCTTTATAGCAGGCTTGTTGTGAGGATAAGATGCACTAACCTACAGAAAGCATCTAGCACAGTGCATGGCCCTTTGTAAGCACTTGATAAACAACAGTTCTTATTTTCTTACTTTCATTGTTATCCCCACACTGTAGTCTGTCCAGCCTTTCAACCCTGATTTTGTACTTTGGGGTCTAGATCTCCTGCCTTCTCTTGTCAATTTTTTTTTTTTTTTCTCTCTCTAGAAGTGAATCCAAACCCTGGGAGGGTTCCCAGTTCACCGGTGGGTCTTCTTCATTTAGACAGATCTTCCAGAAACAAGAATTTAGCTTGCCTGACGTTTTCATTTATAAAACTTATTTCCAGGTAGAGTTTTGCTGCAATGCCCACCAGTTTTCATCTAGAACTTGAATGTAGGTGATTATGCCCCTGGGAGCACCAGTAAAGGATGGAGAGGTCACGAGGTGGGGCTGGAGCCTGGGCCTCAAGTCAGCTGGGCCTGACCCTGCTCTTGCTGGCTGTGAGGCGTGCACACTACTTCTCAACTCCGAACCTTAATTTCCTCAGCTATAACATGGAGAGTCTGGCTCTTAAGGAATCCACGAGATAGCAACTGGAAAGCCCATGTGCCTGGCACAGAGTAGGCAAGGGTAATGTCAGTTTCCTTTCCCCTAGCAGACCATCACTGTCTTGAAGTACTACCATTAGCATCCTAAAAGAGAGGTCCCACCCCTAAGGAAGCAAGGCTTCCCCTCTCCTATTGCATTTTCTGCCTTTTCCCTAGTCACTCCTTTTGCTTCTCTGAACCTTAGTCATTCTGCAGTTGGGGGTGGGGCAACACAGGAAAGAGAGGCGGTTCCTGGGACTCAGCCAGCCGCAAAGTGGCCCTGCTCAGATGCCATCTGGTCAGGAGCCAGACTTGCTGCTTAGAAAAGCACATACGTTCTGAGCACTACTACCTAAGGGAAAACTCTGAGACACTTCAAAAGCAGCAGTAAAGATGATTAAAGAGCTAGAGAAAAGGGCCTGTGAGGAAAGTCTATAGAACCTAGATTGTTAGGTTAAGGAAGTGAAGGCAGGAGGGGAAGCCTGGGCTTCTGAGAAACAAGTTTCCAAAGAGACGAAGCCAAACAAAATAAAATACGTACAGTGGTAGGTCAATGTTGTAGATTGGGAGGGGTGAGTGGTGGGTGACAGTGGAAGGGTCTTGGCGGGTCCACTGAGGCAGGACCTGAAGTCGGGGGATTTCTGTAAGAAAAAGAATGCAAAATTATTACCACAAAATTGCTAGGGCCCTTCCTGGGCTTTGAATGGTATATGCTGGTGAGGGACCCTGAAGCTCTGTTGATATCACCTCTAATCAAGTAAATTTACTTCCAATCGATGGTGTGACAAGTGAGCTGGTAACAGATCTGAGAAACGGTCACAAAGCTTGATTGTTCTGCAAACTCTGCCTGGCAATGCCTTCTTCCCCTAACTAATGCCTTTTTAGCCTGCAAAACGCAATGCCAGCCTGCTCTCCTCTCAGACATCTTACCAGATGCAGCCCTTCCCCGCCACAGTGGTTCAGTGCCTCCCCTTCACGTGTGCACCAGTCGTCTGTCACACACTGCGCTTACATTGACCACTCCACCTGTGCATTAGTTATCTAATGCTGCATAACACATTTCTCTAAAATGTAATGGCTTAGAACCATAGGCATTATCTCACCATTTCTGTGGATCAGGCGTCCGGGCATGGTTTGTCTTAAGGCTCAGCTGGAAGAGATCGGCTTCCCAGCTCACATGATTGTTGGCAGGATTCAGTTCCTCATAGGCTGTTGGACTGAGGCCTCAATTCCTCAAGAGCTGCTGGCCGGAGGCCTCCCTCAGTTCCTTGCCATGTAGACCTCTCCGTCAAGCAAGCATGGCAGCTGGCTTCATCAGAGTGAGCACATGAGAGGGCAAGAGACAGAGTGGCAGCAAAGTGACAGTCACAGTCCTTTGTAACCTAATCACAGAGGTGACATCCTATCACTTTGGTCATATTCCATTCATTAGAAACAACTCACTAGGTCCAGCTCACACTCACATGCAGGGAATTACACAAAGTCATAAATACCAGCAGGTGGGGGTCATTTGGAACCTTGTCCGGAGCTGCCTACTGCAAATGTCACTCCTGCTCCATCTTGTCACTGCCTGTTGTCCTGCCTGTCCCTGCCAGTCCATTATGAGTGCTTTGAAGACAGGAACCACAATTTACTCACATCTTAGTGCCCCTTAGCGACTAGCACAGGCCTCTGGGGCTTGTTCAGTGAATGGATAATGAATAAATGAATGACTGGTTATTCCCTGTAGCAGAAATGGAACCAAAGGCAAGTGTATCATTTTAATTAAGAGAGTGTGCTATTTATTACCTTTTCACCCAGTCACTGCATTTCTAGAAAATTAAGGAAATAATCAGGAAAGTAATTACAAGGATATATTTAGAAGTTTGTAAGTTAGTTGCAAGGATGGTCTATAGAATTGTTTATAACAGCAAACATCCCCCTCAAAAACAAAAACAACTAACCTGTAAACTACCTGAATGTCCAATAATAAAGGATTGATTAAATGCATTATGTTACAGTCCTACAATGGATATTCTGAAGTCATTAAGGTGAAAAATATTGAACAGTAGTAAATGACAGGGAAAGATGTACATATATATAGATGTAGGTATATATAATATTGTACATTATTTTAATATTGTATAATGCACATTATTTATTGTACATCTAGAAAGCAGGTTACAAAGCAGTGTATGTATTTCACATTTTTACAAAGTAAATATACACATAGAAAAAGTCTGGAAGGATTTAATCAGTTTTGAATGGCCATGAGGTTCAGATAAACTGATTTTAAATTGCTTAAACAAACAGGTATGTGTTTCTTTTTTTGTTTGTTTTTTTCACATAACAAGATGTCTGAAAGTAGGCAGCCTCTGGCCTTGGTTCTCTCTGGCTCAGTATCACCGCAGTTCTTTAGGCCTTCCCCTCATGCTTGCCACCTCATGGTCATAAGATGGCTGCCCCAGCTCCAGGAATCACATACACATTCAAAGAAGGAAGAACAGCTAAGGGGAAGCTCCAGTCATGACTAACTCTTTACTAGGAAAGCAAAAGGTTCTCCAGAAGTCCCCCACTATACTTCCCTAACTCTCTCATTGGCTGAGTGACATGGACATTCCCAGCTACAAGGGAGGCTGGGGACACTAGAAACAGAAATTTCATGATTGGCTTCGAAAGTCGTGATGTATACCCTAGTTACACAACTACCTAAACAAACTTGAAGGTCTGTTAGCAAAGAAGGGAGCAGGGACATTGGGTAGGCAACTAGATCTTGCCCCCTTTAGATAGGACATGCTGTCCACTTTGTCACTGTCACTATCACCTCACTCCTTCTAGTCTTACACCTGGATTGCTCTACTCAGTTAATCATCTGCTAGTCCCTGAGGGCATCTGAGCTTTCAACACTTGAATATAAAACTCAAGATTAGGGGGCTTCCCTGGTGGCGCAGTGGTTGAGAATCTGCCTGCCAATGCAGGAGACACGGGCTCGAACCCTGGTCTGGGAATATCCCACATGCAGTGGAGCAACTGGGCCCGTGAGCCACAATTACTGAGCCTGCGCATCTGGAGCCTGTGCTCCGCAACAAGAGAGGCCGCGATAGTGAGAGGCCCGCGCACCGTGATGAAGAGTGGCCCCGCTTGCCACAACTAGAGAAAGCCCTCACACAGAAATGAAGACACAACACAGCCATATCTAAATAAATAAATAAATTTAAATCATATGGGCTTCTAAGAAGACCTCTGCTTAAAAAAAAAACCAAAAAAACCTCAAGATTAGAAAATGTGAAAAAATTGCTAGCTGTCCTTCATTATTCATAACTTCCTTCTTTCTTCTGGTAACAAAGCAACCTTCACCCCAAGAACTAGCAGGGCATATGGCTGCCCAGCTCAAGATCATATCTTCCAGCCTCCCTAACGGCTAGCTGGGTGTGACCATGCAAGTGCTCACCATTGGAAAGTGACTAGAATTGATATGAGCATCACTTCTTCTACATCATATCCTAAAAGGAAATGTTAGCCATCTATGCCCTCTTTTCCCCCTTTCCCACAGGCTGGGAATGTAGATGCTTGCTTCAACAATGTTCTAGGAGAGGGCAGAGCAACAAGATAGAGGGAACCCGTGTCCTTAAAATGACCACGTGGGGCAGAGCCACTTACTCACCACTGGACTCATGCTGACCCACTCATAGGCTTAAAGAGATAAAACAACAACAACAACAGCTATTAAACAAGATGTGTATTTTTAGAGTATCCTGTATTTTTTTTATCTCTTTATTAAAACAGCTATTCCGTTCCCCAACTAATATAGAAAACAAACCACATTATACTAATGTTTGTCGTTAATAGTTGAAAAGGGGGTTGGAGCTGAGTTGAAAAAAGAGAAGAGTCAAATAAGTGCTGGAATAGGAGAAGATGTTTTTGTAAAGAGGTCTTGGAAAATACAAAGGCCTTCATTACCGGAGGAGGCACCTGAACTATGAACAGGCAGGACATTGATGGAGCTTGGTCAGAAGCCCTGCTGGGCTCTGCTTTGACCTAGAATGGAATTAATATGGTTGGGGCTGAACCTAAATAAAGACCAGGGTGAACCTGAACAGTGCAGCCTGAATGGCACAAAGACCCATCGTTCAAGAAGGGTCTGTGCAGTTATGAATTAGGTGACAGGGCCATCGGTCAGGGTGTTTAGGTTGGAAGCAACAGAAGGCAACTGTGACTCTCTCACATAAAACAAAACCAAAAAGGAATTTATTAGAAGGACACGGAGGAGGTCAAAGAATCTACAGAAGATCTTGAGAGCCAAGTTCCAGGAAAGAACAAGATCCAGGTAAGCTCTGGGAATCCCGCTGGCAGAAACCTAATTTCCCAGCATTAGAAGTCAGAATCACCTGGAGGGCTTGTTAAAACAGAGATTTCTGGGGCCTACCCCCAGAATTTCTGATTCAGCTGATGAAGGGTGGGACCCTGGAATCCGTATTTCTAACATTTTCCCAGCTGCTGATGCTGGTGGGCCAGGGGCTGCATATGAGAACCATTTTTCTAGGTAAACACATCAAATGATTCAGCACCGACTGCCTTCCATCTCCGTGTCCCCACTCAAGATTCCAAAGTCCTGCGAAAGTCTAGTTGACTCAGAGTTGAGTCACTCCTGTGGTCAGAGGGATAGAGTCCTGTGACTGGCAGCCCTTTGAGTCTCACATGGGTTGGGGGCAGTGGGGGGCTGGGAGGGAAGTTCCCCAAAGGAAGTCTTGCTGGTCAGACAACAATAGAAGACGGCCAAGCTGAATGCACAACTCTCAACATCTGGAGCAAGATCTGCTGCAGCAACTGCTCTCAGCACAGACAGTTCCAGAGGAGAAAACTTTTTAAAAAGAAAAGAAAGAAGGGAAGGAAAATGTGGACTCTTGGACAGTTATCTTTATTCAAACTTCATTCTCTTTTCCAGCCCAAGATAGGAGACTCCTGCCCCCTAGAGGCCAGAAATCAATTCCACAGCCGTCTTGGTGACTTAGAGAAGCCCCGAGGAGGCAGTGGACTTTGCACTGGGGACAATTTTGACCAGTTAGGCCACGGCCCAGGACAACGTGTCATCATGCCTGCTGTAGCTTTTCTCAGCCGCAGAGAGACTGACACCAACAGATATTTCCTTAAAAAGCCTAAACATATTTTTGCATTATATTTTATATGCTCACAATGAATTTTTTCCTTCAGAAAAACTTAGAGAAAAAAAAATTTGTTAACCTAAGTAACCAAGCCTATACTTCCGTAAGTCTGTATTGCCGTCTATCAAATTTTCTTAAAATGAAGCTCACTTGAGCTTATAAACCAATGTGATATGATGATTTAACATAGCAACATGGAGTGTGTTAAAAACATCATGTTTGTATTTACACAGCAATCAATGTCATATGCCATATTAACAGGATAAAGGACAAAAATACATGATTATCTCAATAGATGCATAAAAAACATTTGACAAAATCCAATACTCTTTCATGATAAAAACACTCAACAGACTAGGAAGAGAAGGGATCTTTCTCAACCTGATAAATGTCACCTACAAAAACCCCACAGATAACACCATACTTAATAGTGAAAAACTGAATATTTTCCCTTAAGATCAGTTGTAAAGATTAGTGGTTGCCAGGGGCTGGGGGAGGGGGAAACAGGAATTTACTAATGGGTACAGGGTTTCTTTTTGGGGTGATAAAAATGTTCTGAAATTAGATAGTAACAATGGTTGCACAACCTTGTGAATGAATGTACTAAAAACCACTGAATTATTCACTTTAAAATGGTAAGTTTTGTGATATGTGAATTATATCTCAAATGAAATTGTTATTAAAAATATATATTTACATGGGGGCAACTATTGATTGTGTAGCTAGAAGTGGGGAGAAATCCCATGATCCCTGGAAGCTTGTTTGGGACAGAAGGAGAATTATTTGTTATAATATTCTCTTTAACTTCCCAAAAACTGGTTACAAGGGAGCCCAGTTGAAGAATTTAGTTTTGTTAAAGAAAAAAAAAACAAACCCTATAATTGTCAGGTATACTTGCTCCTTTGTTTCAAAGGGCACTTTAGTGTTCCCTGGGTCAGTTTCAGCCTGAGCTTTAGCCTGGGGTCTAGAACAGAGAAGAAAATACTTCACCTTATAGAGTAAGAAGTTTTAGAACAGACTGCTGGAGACTAGACTGGAGCTGGAGGCTGGAGGAGATGGTAGCAAGCTGACTCCCAAGGAGGGATAGAGCCCGAAAGAAATTCCTCTTGGCAGTAATGGCCCATGAACTTTTAGGACAGTGATGTCTTATAGATAACTCTAAGTGGGTGCCTCTACTGTGCTGAAATTCTCCCTGTGTGTCACTAAAGCCTCAGTAGAACCTGCTAAATGTTAGGAATACTTGGAGAAATGAAGGAATCAACAGCTTGTCCAGAAGGGGCTGAGAAAGCCTGCCAGAAAAAAAAATAGCACCCAAGGAAAAAGAGTAACAATGAGAAACAAACTATTTCTTGGGCTAGCCTGGGGGGTGCGGCTCCAAATCCACTCAACCCCTTGGCTAAAATCACCGGAATTACGGGGAGAGGCCTGGAGACCAAGTTAAGGATGGTTTTGGCTACATGTAAGAAAAAACCCAATTCATGATCACTTAACCAATAAGGAAATGTTATTGTTTCACAGAATGAGAACTCCTAGATTAGATTGGCTTCCGGGCTGGTTAATTCAGTAGTTTAATGATGTCATCAAGGGCCCAAAGTTCTTTGCCTCTTGCTGCTCTGCTATCCACAGCTGTTGGCTTATCTTCAGGCCATCATAGATCCAGCTACCCTGATTGCATATTAAAGTAAATCCATGTCTTGATTAGAACGCTTTTGATTACAAACATCAGAAATCCAACCTAGATGAGCTTAAGGAAAATAGGAATCCAAGGGGACTTCAGGCATATCTGAATCCAGGAGGGCATCAGAACTTTCTTTCTTTCCATCTTTCGGGCTTATTTGACTCTGCTTGGCGTCACTCTCAGACAGGAGATGGCTGCTGGCATGCCAAATCTTCAATGCCGTGTATCTCATGCTGAGCGTGAGAGACAGAGACAGAGAGACCTTTTTTCTAATGTCCATTTGACAAATTTCATGAAGGGATTCTGATTAAGTCACCGGCCCATCCCTATCCCTGGATCAATCACTAGAGACGCAGGACAAAAACCTTGGATTGGCCAGCCTTGGGTCTTCTGCCCACCCCTGGGACTTAGAGTCAGAACCACCCAAGCCACAAGGACTGAGCTGCATTTGGGGGAGGAGGAATGCTTCTCCATTGGAAGACAGTCTGAGCAATGAAAGTGTGTCTGCCATTTGCCAGAAGGCTGTCAGACATGAGTACGTGGGATTCCAATGCGAACTAAGGTTTAATAGGCACCCTCCAAGAAACCAGAAGGGAAGGGTGAAAGGAACTGGAAATTTTGGGGGGCCTACCATGTGCTTTCCCAAGGTCGCAGAGCTAGGACATGGCGGAGCCTGGATTTAAATCCATGCCTTTTTAGTTCCAAAATCCATGCACTTAGCACTGGGGGGACTGAGCAAAGGCAGAGGGGCCACGACAGAGAAGAGCTGTGCTGTTGAGACAGAGAAAGCTGTCCAGCAGACACCATGGCGGAGCACTTAGCCCAGCCTGGATATGAATCAGGAAAGTCTTTCTGGAGGAGGAGATATTTGAACCGAGGCTTAAGGGACAGCAGGTGTTTGTCAAAGGAATAAAGGAGAGAAGCAAGAAAAGAGGTTGTCTGGCTAGGCAGAGGAGGTCACAGAGGCCAGAGTTTCGGCTTTGGACACTGTCTCCATGAGATAGGGGCTTTCTTATCCTGTCTCCTCCCAGCTCTGCCCCCATGCCATCACACCACAACAAGCCATCCTTGTTCTGACAAACATAGTTATTCAAGTGGGGATTTCCAGAGATATTCTCATAGTGGTTGGGACAGTGGTCTGTGTTCTGCATCCTGTGTGACGATTACCTAGTCATTTCCCCTCTTTGGGATAGAGCTACCTTATCCATAGACTTGTAGCGGGCAAATTGACTGTGGAGATGGTTGTACATATCTGTGACTATACTAGAAACCACTGAATTATACACTTTAAATAAGTGAATGTGAATTCTATCTCAATAAAGCTGGGAGTTGTTTTTTAATTGTAGTGGGCACGGTGATGGGGGAAGTTTGGCCTAAGGGCTGCAGAGCTGTTGCAGTCAAGGCTCTGTTACTTTATAGCCAGGTGGCTTTATGTACATTTTTCTTTTTACTTTATCTCTCGGAACCTCATTTTCCTCATTGTAAGAGGGGAATTATGTCTTTATCTTGTTTAGGTGGTGAAGGAACAGATGCAGTCGGGGGCTGGAATGCTTAGAATTCTGGCTCCATCACTGACAATCTCTCTGTGCCTGCACATCTTCATCTATTTAATGGAGATAATAGTACCTTATTTATTGCATCGTTGGGAAGATTGTACACTTTGATACCTAGCGTTGATACCTATAAAGTTCTTAGACCTATGTCTGGCATGTGGGTCAATAGTTCATAAAAATGGTAGCTAGTTTATTATCTCTATTTCATAACCTGGATTCCACTTGGGATCTTCTAGACAAGGTTTAATTGCCCACCCAAACCTAGTACTGGACTCCCTGAGGACGGGGGATTCCCCATACCTGAGCCTTTTCCTAGAGGTAGTACACAATTCCGAGGGTGGTCTTCCAGCCCATGTTCCTCTTTTCTAAAAATGCCTTTCCCATAGAAGTGGGCTTCAGCAGTCCCCAGCCATAACTGAATGAATAGGGGTGGATCCCCTCATCCAAGCTGGACCAGTCAACTTCTCTCTTCCAGATATTTGGACTCTGGGATGTGTTAGCAGGTGATGCTGAAGCTGAGAGGTGACATTGGCTGGACAGCCATTTTGCACCATGTGAATGGGAATGGCAAGAACTCAGAGAGAGAACCGTGGAAGACTCACAAAGAGTGACAAGAAACCTCAGAGGGAGAAGGAGAGAATGGTTCTGCCAGGAATCCTGGTGCATTTCCATTCAGTCAATCAACAAATTTATTGAGCACCTACTATGTGCCATGCCCAGGGATATAGCAGTGAACAAGAGGACAAATTCCTGCCTTCAGGTACAATGGGACACCGCTGAAAGGTTTTGTACAGGGAAACAACACAATCTTATTACATTTTTAAAAGATTGCTCTGGCTGTTGTGTGAGGGGGACAAAGGAAGTGGGGGGGGACAAAGGAAGAAGCAGAGACAATGTCGCAACCACCCAGGCAAGAGCTGAAGATGGCTAGGCTAGGGTGGTGTGGAGGGAGTGGTGAGCAAAAGTGGGAGTTTGGTTCTATTTAGAAGTTTCCAGTTCCTGGTTCTAGTTCCTCATGAGACCTGTCTACCTCCTGCCCCCAAGTGTTCATCTAGATTTCCCCCTTCCTTCCTCCCCCATGATGTTTTTCTTGCATTGGTTAGTGTGTGACAAGGATTCTGTTATTTGCAACTGAACCATTCCTGACTAAGACACCTTGGCTCTTCAGGCTGGTCTAATTCATCACTGTCTAGAACATGACCGGTTTCATTTTCCCTGTGTTAAGGAAAGTGTTTTCTCTTATAAGTAACCCACATAGGAATTAACAACCTCCTGAAGGAAACTTTTCTTCCAGAGAACTTTCAAAGGAAGCAAAGATTTATTTTATGATGTGAGAAAAATGCTTGTATCATATGCCGCCTCCAGTTATGCCCACAACATCAGATAAGGGGACAACAGTTGCTAAAATATGGAGCTGATTATACTCCAGGCCTTGTCCTAAAAGCTTTATACGTATTGAACTTCCCTGGTGGTGCAGTGGTTAAGAATACACCTGCCAATGCACAGGACACGGGTTCGAGCCCTGGTCAAGGAAGATCTCACATACCGCAGAGCAACTAAGCCCGTGAGCCACAACTACTGAGCCTGCGTGCCACAACTACTGAAGCCAGCATGTCTAGAGCCCGTGCTCCGCGACAAGAGAAGCCACCACAATGAGAAGCCTGAGTACCACAATGAAGAGTAGCTCCCGCTCAACACAACTAGAGAAAAGCCTGCACCCAGCAGCGAAGACCCAATGCAGCCATAAATAAATAAATAAATAATATTTTTTAAAATAATAATTATTTTTTAAAAAAGCTTTGTACATATTAACTCATTTAAGCCTCAGAGCAACCCTGTATAAGGTAGGCTGTCATTGTTCTTATTTTACAGATCTATCATTGCTCCCATTGTACAGATGGGAAAACTGAGGCACAGAAGGTTCAGTAAGTGTCTAAGATCACAAAACTAGTAAGTGATAGATCTGTGATTCAACCCAGGCATTCGAGTTCCATGCTCTTAGTCAGTGTTTCTCAACTAGGAGCACTGATGGCTTTTTAGGTGGGATGGTTCTTTGCTGTACAGAACTGTCCATCTCACTCTTGTGGTTAGTTTAGTGTCCCTGGCTTTGCATACATGAACTCAGTTTAATCCTCTTGATGACCCTATGAGTTAGGTATTGTTATTCTCATCCCCATTCTACAGAAAACTGAAACCCAGGGAGGTTCGTAGCTTACCCTGAGTTACCCAGCTCATAACAGGGGAAGCCAGGATTTGAACCCAAGCAGTCTGACTCCAGGTCCTGTGCTTTTAACCATCCTGCTATCCTGCCTCACTAAGAGTTAACAGACTAGACTAGGTATGGGGTGCCCTGGCCAGATAGGACCTTTAAGTAGAGTCCAGCAGGCCTTTTAGAGTGGGCTCGGCAGCTCAAAGGAGCCACTCCAGGCTGGAAAGGCAAAGACTGGCAGGAACCAGTGACCCTTTCCTCATGCAGGACTGGCCAGCAGGTAAGGGGGAAAGTGGTATGATTAGAAAAAGTCTAATCTGTAAAGGACACAGCCCGGGAATGGGATAATCAAGGAGTGGGTATCAGGAATCCACAGCAGAGTGAGGCCAAAGGAATGTCAGGAACGCTGGACTGCTGGGTGAGTGCCTTGTGTTCCCCCACTTGTTTTTTCTTCAGCTCCTCCACCTGCAGCTGGTCCTTCCCTTAAAGGTATAAAGTTGCCAGGGACATCCTGGGCACTCCTTTGCCTGTAACTCTGTACTTTCAGACTCCCAGATATGCTCACACATGGCTCATGGCAGGGCTAATTAGTACCATTTTGGATAAAGCCACTGGTGGCTAATACCAAGAATCAAATCTTCTGGCTCTATAATCCCACTCCAAAAATAACTTGACAAAAACCGAAAGCCAGGGGCCTGGAGATATTGGTGGCTGCCATCCCTGTCCTTGTACCTTTAAGCCAACTGCACATCACAAGCTACAGAGTCTGAAAAGCAAAATTGTGAAAAGCAGGACACCACCCAGGACACCCACTGTCCATTGCCCAGGACACCACCTCACTTTGTTTTGTTTGTTTGTTTTTGCGGTACGTGGGCCGCTCTGGACTCGCAGGCTCAGCGGCCATGGCTCATGGGCCTAGCCGCTCCGCGGCATGTGAGAACTTCCTGGACCGGGGCACGAACCCGTGTCCCCTGCATCGGCAGGCGGACTCTCAACCACTGCGCCACCAGGGAAGCCCATTTTGAATTCAACCTTCTCCTCTTTAATTGAAGTTCAGCTCTGGGGCCTGGCCCTGACCCTTAACTCTGACTTCCATTTTCTGCCCTTTGAACTTTTGGGGATTTTAACTCAGACTCTCTGCTCTGGTTCCTCTTATTCCTGCCCGCTTCAGGAGGAATGCCCCATCCAAGCTCAGATCTTTAGGACCTACGCCTTGGTGAGCAATCACTTGTTTGCAAGTAGAAGGAACCCACTCAAACCAAAAAGGAAGAACGTATTATGAGAGCCCAGAGGTCTTACAGAACCCAAGGTCATAATTGCAGTCATGTAATAGGATGTTGAAATGGGGCCTTTCCCCACCTCTGTTTCTACAGAGATGCCAGTACATGGATATCATATCCCAAAGTGAATGTGAGGCTACCTCCTACATAGAAGTTACAGAGGAAAAGTATAGAATCAGCTTTATTACCATTTTCAGACCTCTCAGCCAGATCAAAGATATTAAAAAGTGGTCCGAATGCAGAAAGGGGAGATTTGATGAAGAGATATCTTTGGAGAGAGCCGTTGTCTGTACTGTTGTTCCCACCATCTTACCAGCCCAGGGTGGAAGGGAGAGAGGTGGAGAGGAACAGCATACATTATTTCAAACCTAGGGAGGCAGTTCTTCAAGAGCAGGGTGCCTCTCCACACTGTGGCCTGGGGCCTGACTTCTCCCTAAGAAACCCTGAAGATGAGAGATGCCTCACCAACTACTTGGGCAACACTTATCAAGAACTTTCCATGTGCTAGGAACTGTTTTCTGTGCTTTCCCTGTATTAACTCATTTAATCCTCCCAACAACCCTGGATGGTTAGTGCTGTATTTTGAAATGTGATGCTCTCACTCACCAACATATTGTGAATATTTTCCCATGTCAATAAATATTCTTCTGCCACATGGATTTAATGGCCACATGGTCTTCCTTTGCACAGCTGCAAGCCCTCATGGCTAAGCACATGGATTCTGGAGTCAGCCTGCCTATTTTCAAATCCCATCTCTTCCAGTTACATATGGTAGAGGACCATTTTTAGAAAGGAAATGAATGTATGTAACCCGTGACTTGGCAGCCTGGATGTCCCCCACATCTCCAGCCCCCTAGGGTCACCTGTCACTGCATTAATATTCCTTGAACATCTAGCATCTTCCAGAAACTAGAGATACAACAATGAATGAGACAGATGTATTCCCTAACTTCAGAGAGTTTATATTCTAGTAAGGGAGACAGGTAGTAGCCAGTAAAAATGCCAAAGACGAACGCAAAATCATGTAAATGATAGATTCAATGAAGTGAAAAAAACAAGGGGCTGCTGAGATGGAGCAAACAATAATTCTTGGGAAGTTAAGTAAAATTGGCTTGAACTCCCAGATCCTGGAGAGTGGGCGACTCACGAGTCCCTCCCAATATCTCTAACGATGTGATGGGGCATGGAGGACAGTGGATCTATGGCTTCTGGCCTACTCTAGCTCCACTTCCCTTCTCTTGGTTACTTAACTCCTTGTCATTTGATAATTTCCTGGGATGAACAAGCAGGACATCAAGAATCACAATGCTGTTTGTTCTTGGATTAAATCCTCCTCGTCTCAAGACATGTTTTTCCAACCAAGTCCTTGCAGGTCTTTGCAAACCCATGAAGCTTCTCTTTGGACATTATCTCATCCCAACCTCCCTCTCCCATTTTACAGATGGAGAAACTGAGTCTCATCATCTTCAATAATTTTCTAGAGAAATTTCAGCTTCTCCTCTGATTTGGAAAGTTTTCATGAGAAAATGCATATTCAAAGAGACATAGAAATTGATCTGAAAGTTCATCAAATGTTTATTTCAAGTTGTTAAATCATCATCATCATTCAGGGTACTTCCACATTCCAGATCTACAAGTGTCAAAGCCAAGGGAACTGAACAAGTTATATAGAAATGGATGTCTCAGAAAAGAGAAGTAGCTGCAGTGGACAGGAAGAACAACATCCTCAATTTTCAGGATATTTACAAAGTGTGTGTGTGTGTTTTTCTTTGTAAGTTCCCTCTTCAAAGAAAGGATCCCTCCTCAGTCCTGATGAACTTTTACTTATTGGCACACCCTGTTCACCTATGCTGTGAAAGGAACAAAAACTAAGTCAACTATGAGACACTTAGAATAATTATAATGGTCAGTGCTGGCAAAGATGTGACAAAACCAGTATTTACACAATTTGCTGGTGACATTGTAACTGACATAGCCCTTCTAAAAGCATTTTTTTTTTAAGATGGAGAGCACAAATTTTATTCTAAAAATAGATCTCAGTAACAATGAAATACCAAAAGCTGGTCATTATAATAAAAAAGGTAACAGGAATTTGCTTTAATTTTTTTCCTGAAAAATACAAAATTATCACTATAATATACTGCCAACTCTCATTTATCTGTATTTGAATTATTCATTTTATAGATTATCCAAGGACATTTTAAAATCATAGATTGAATTCTGCCTAATATTTAGACATATACTTAGATTGATTTTATCCTCAAGTAAACACATTCTCAAAGAACGCAAACAAAATTGAACATTTGCTTAAATAAACATAATTAGGAAGATAAAGTGATGTTGAGGAAATGTTCTCCGAAGTGAAATTCTGGTTTGCATCACTGTTTTCCCCAATTTTTGCAGATAACCAAAAAAAAAAAAAAAAAAAGGCTGCGTTGAAGTGCTGGTATTTGAAAGTAACAAATTATACAACTTATATGCAGAGGAAAGAGATAACTAAATTATTTCAAACCCAAAGCACAGGAAACTTTATAGGCAAATAACGACATTCAGTACTTAAAAAGTGGTCTTAGGGCTGGGTTTCCCTGGTGGTGCAGTGGTTGAGCGTCCGCCTGCCGAGTTAGGGGACACGGGTTTGTGACCCGATCCAGGAAGATACCACGTGCCGCGGAGCGGCTGGGCCCGTGAGTCATGACTGCTGGGCCTGTGCCCCAAATCTTTGAGTAAAATGGACAGTGAAGCAGCCCCACAATCCCTGGCTTGATAAACACAGCATTCATCAGTAGCTCAGAATTCTAAGTGTTGTTTTGGAAATCATACGATGGGCTTTTTTTTTTTCTTTTAATTTAAGTGTGTTTCCATTACACCAAACATTTCCAGATATAGAAAGAAGCTCTACAGCTCTTAAAAATATTCACCAAATATGAAATTAACAGCTAAGTATGAAATGAAGCAGTATGCAGTGGTGAGAATATTCTCACGGTACCAAATAATCCAACTTATTATTTAATACTGACAACTAAGTCTTTAAAACATTAGCATGTTAAACATTGCAATTCACTGAAATTATATCAACTGTCATGGAATGCTCAAAAGAAGTTATTAATAAAAATACAGCCTCTCCAACAGCTCTCTAACGGAGTTAAGCCCAGGTATTTTTTCTGGGTTTATCTGGTTTTTTTCTGGGGTTTTTGTTTTTGTTTTTGGTATGTGTTTTGTTTCTAAACCAAGTACTAAGTTTTGGGAATTACCTGATGGTCCAGTGGTGGTTAGGACTCTGCACTTCCACTGCAAGGGACACGGGTTCCATCCTGGTCAGGGAACTAAGATCCCACAAGCCTCGTGGCAAACACACACACACACACACACACACACACACACACACACACACAAATCAAGTACTAAGCTTTAAAACATATAAAATACTGATGCATTCTGAAGAGACATTGAAACTAAAATTATGCTTAAAACCTGGTTTGGGGCTTCCCTGGTGGCACAGTGGTTAAGAATCCACCTGCCAATGCAGGGGACACGGGTTCAAGCCCTGGTCTGGGAAGATCCCACATGCCACGAAGCAACTAAGCCCATGCGCCACAACTACTGAGCCTGAGCTCTAGAGCCCGCGAGCCACAACTACTGAGCCCACATGCCACAACTACTGAAGCCTGCGTGCCTAGAGCCCATGCTCCGCAACAAGAGAAGCCACCACAATGAGAAGCCTGCGCACCGCAACGAAGAGTAGCCCCCACTCACCGCAACTAGAGAAAGCCCGCTCACAGCAACGAAGGCCCAACACAGACCAAAAAAAAAATCAAACCAGGGACTTTCTTGTCAGTCCAGTGGTTAAGACTCTGCGCTTCCACTGCAGGGGGCACGGGTTCCATCCCTGGTCGGGGAACTGGGATCCTGCATGTCGCGTGGCAAAAAAAAACCAAAAAGCACCCACACACACAAAAAATCCAAATCCTTTTTGCCTTTAGTAATCGTGAGGAAGCTTTATACATTCATATAATACATTGTACATTATAGGCACTGGCTCGTTAATACTATTTTCAAGAAGAGAATATTGTTTTAAACTAACAATAAAACAAAGTTAACTGACTGGGCTGCATCAATCTTTCTTCTTTCCGTTGGTTCTTGGATTTCCTTAAATGATGGCATCATGTTCACAGATGGGTCTATAACAAATGCCTCTTCTTGAATAGTACATTTTGCATCCAATGTAAAGCATAGAATAAATTCCATAATTTAATATAATACTACCAACAAAGCTGCCAGTATCAAATTTTGATCTTTTATTTTCTTTAGAGTTAAGAGTTGCTGTAATTGTTACCGATGAAGAAACAAATGTCATGTAACTACTGTGGGTTGTAGTCATAGTGGGTGTTGATTGACATCCGGGATGTTTTTCGAAACACTTGTTATTTTGGGTGTAGACTCTAAGGTGGTGGAAGTTATATCTGTTGAGACCCCTGTTGTCATTTTAGATGTTACTATGGGTTTCACCGGTGGTGACTGTCCCATTCTTTGAGACTGAGGAAACTGGAGTCGTTGATGGTTTCATAACGCGGTTGGAAGATTCATTTGCATGGCTGAAAGCCACCCGTGGGGTCTTCCCTGTTGAGTTAGCATTGGAGTTTTCTAGAGACAGCGCTCTTTGTGCTTCGCGACCCTCTGGGTCTGTGCGGTCCATGGCGGCCTGCGGCAGCGGCAGCGCTAACCTGCATCACCGCCCCAAGTTGCATCACCGCCCAGACACCTCGCACCAGTCCTGCTGTTCCGAGAGGACGACATGGCGCCCCACGTGTCCCCAACTGAGGTGGCCATTGCGCTGGTGAGAGCAGCCGCTTTGCTCAACTGAGCCCCGCTGCGCGTTTCCTCTCGCCGCCTGTTCCCTCCCTCCCAGTACGCCCCCACTCCCCCGCTCCCCCAACCTCCCATTTCCCCTCACCTCCCCCCACCCCCAGGATCACCAAATAGGGCGCGGGTGCCCTTTTAAGAGAGCTGGGCCCTTTTAAAAGCAATTTGGCAATCTATTTTAGGAGGCGGTAATTCCTCCCCTGGAACTTTATCCGAATAAAATCATCTAAAGAGACAAAAACTAAAGTAGCAAAAACTTGAAAACAACTTACGTTACGTATCAAAGGTGTTTTGAGTGCTCACTTTGGAACAAACTCGTGTTATACACAAGACACAGATGATCTCATTTAGTTCTCAAAAAAATTCTAGGCAGCATATGCTATTTTACCCCTCATATACCAAATGGGGAAACTGAAGCTACAGGAAATACTGTGGTTTGGCCAGAGCTCAACAAAGTTAAAGCTGGGGTTGGCACCCAAGCCATCTGCCACCAGAGTCACATGCTTCACCACTGCATTTTGCTGCCTCTGCCAGGTCTCTGTCTTTAGTGACCCTTTGCTTCACTGCAGTTTCCTGTTCGCAGACCGATGCTGATATCTTGATCTGATAAGAGGCTCATGAAAAGCTTCCGCAAGGGATGACAGGTAGTTGAGGAGTGATAATGATACAGAGCTCCTTTCCCTTCTTCAGAGCTGTGTGGAGCAGGGGCAGTGAGCAGCCATTTCTGGAGCCTCCAAAAGGCGCTGGGGTCTGTAGATAGGTAATCTCATTAGAACCTCCCAGCTCCATTGCAGGGGATCATTAGGCTCTTTGACAGGTGTGGAAACTGAGGCTCAGAGAAGGGCGGTGACCAGCTCAAGGTCACACAGCAAGAAAGTGATAATGGATCCAGAATCCTAGCCCAGGGTGTCTGATTGTAGAACCCACCCTCCTTCTCCCGGCTGTCTCTTTGACAGAGACTCAAAATATAATTACTGTAGTGGACTCGGCATGGGGAATGTTGGGCTGGTGCAGGCGGGGAGGATGTTTGGTAGATAGGTCTAGGGGACACTGACCCAGCTCCAGTAGCAGATCCAGGACAGGAAGTTAGGCAGTCCCAGGTCTGGGATCCAATGGGTCCCTCCTCGGATCCCAGACCTTGGCAGATGCTTGACTAGTGCAACTAAGAAGAAGGTCATATGCAAAGTCTGAAGCTACGTTCTTGTGCAAGTGGAGAATACATAGGGAAACAGAGGCAGAATCCCAGTCAAGGACTGGGGTCAACAGGGCAGAAGGAGAAGCCTGCAGCACCATGGGTCTATGGGTCCCCCGAAGCATCTGCCAACTTTATGGCCTTTTCCAGTTCACAACTTTTTTCCCCACAAGAGAGAAGGGGAAAGGGACAATGACAACAGCTGACTCATCTCAGGGAAATCACCCTCCTGCCTGCCCCCCCCAACCCAGAGGCAAACGAATACAGAAGACAACTTTATGCACTGTTGGTGGGAATGTAAATTGGTGCAGCCACTATGGGAAACAGTATGGAGTTGCCTCAAAAAATTAAAAATGGATCTACCATATGGTCCAGTGATTCTACTTCTGGGTGCTTACCCAAAGAAAACAAAAACAGTAATCCAAAAAGATGTATGCACCCCTAGGTTCATTGCAACATTATTTACAATAGCCAAGATGTGGAAGCAACCTAAATGTCCGTCAATAGAAGAATGGATAATAAAAGATGTGGTATATATATGCAATGGAATATTACTCAGCCATAAAAAAGAATGAAATTGTACCATTAACAACAACATTGGTGGACCTAGAGGGTACTATGCTAAGTGAAATAAGTCAGACAGAGAAAGACAAGTACTGTATGATCTCACTTATACAGTAACAAACACAGTAAAACAGAAACAGAGTTGTAGATACAGAGAGCAAACTGGTGGTTACCAGGAAGGAGTGGGGGGTTGGGCAAAAGAGGTGAAGGGGATTAAGAGATACAAACCTCCAGTTATAGAATAAACAAGCCATGGGGATGTAATACACAGCATAAGGAACATAGTCAATAATATTGTTATAATTTTGCATTGTAACAGATGGTTACTGGACTTGTGGTGATCATTTTGTAGTGGATTTAATTGTTGGATTACTATTTTGTTGACCCAAAACTAACATAATATTGTACATCAACTATGCTTCAATTAAAAAAAAAATGTTCCTAGAACCTCCCATCCCACTTACCCACACGCCCTGCCCTTGCTGGGCTTGGCCCGGGGGCTGAGCTGGGTGGTCATAGAGTAGGGGCCTCAAAGGGAGGAGCTAGGAGGGCTGAGGAAGCTGGTCAAGAGGAAGAAAACCTCCCTGTCATGGAATTATTCACCCCCGAATATTATCACATGAATCAAGAAGCTCTGTCCACATCTCCAAGCCTCTTGCCCCTGTTCTCTTAAGCCAGTGGCCCAGTTTTCTCCTTTCCTATATAGCTCTCAAGGACCAGGAAAAGGACTGTACCAGCAGGGGACAAATAAGGAAGGGGTAAGGTTCAGCTCTCTTACCCCTGTTGCCCACACCACCCCTGCCCCCACCAAGAGCTGCTGTGCCCTGGGTTACTTCCCCAGTAATGAGAAAATCTAGAGTGCATCGGAGATGAAGTCTTCTCAGGGGGGAAGGCACCTCAGGGTCAATGAGTCACTCCTCTGAGTGCAGAATGAAGTATTGAGACGTGTGGTTCTAAGAACCTTGTAAGAACAGATCAGACTCACCTTAGAAAGGAGCCAAACCAAGCTGTGGCCAAAACCGTCCACACCAGAAGCACCGTCTCCCATGCGTGGCCCCAGTTGGAGTCTGAGGAAGGCAGGGTAGGAAGGATGAGAAGCATGTAAATATTGAGTACCTACGGTGTGCCACGAGCTGTACTCATCTCATTTCATCCTTGCTGCTACTCCAAGAACTCAAGATTCTTAACTTTCCCCATTTCACAGGTGAAAATGGTATTAGTTCAGATTCTTTGCACTGGAATCAACAATCCACTGAAGTGAGTGTTTCCGGAAAGGGGGTGGGTGGGGTGAAAAAGGGGTATTAATTTTAAGGATCAGAGACTATGACCTGGAAACACATGGATTAGTACTCACCATGCATTAGACATAGTTGTATGCACTTTTATTTCATCATTATGGCAACCCCATGAAGTAGGTATTAATGTCATTCCCACTTTACAGATGAGAATGAGGGCACAGAGAAGTTAAATAACTCAGCTAGTAAATGATAGGGCCAGAATCTGAACCAAGGTAATCGGGAACCAGAGACTATGCCCTTAACCATTACACCAGTGGTTACCTAGCTGCCTAGCTAGCTGTCTGATAGCTGACTGGGCCTAAGAACTAATCTGGAATGAGGGCTTTATTCTTCCCTCTGGCTGTAGACCAGCTCTCTCTGGTGGAAAATGACCATAGCCAGCTCCTGATTTCCTAGCTCCTCCATTTAAGAGGCCAATCAGACTAAGACTGGAATTCCAAATTTCTGGAGAAGAGACTCTGATTGGCCCATTATGGTTCAGATCCATACCCCTGGTCCAATCAGTTGAGACAGGGTTGGGGGATGGGGACAGGGTCACGTAATACAGAAGCCCCATCACAGGAAATATGTGGAGATGGAAGGGACAATTACCAGAATATGGGGAGGTTGCACTGAGAGATCACCCAAAAGTTTTCCACTATAGAAAAATGAGACTCAGAAAGACTGGATAATTTGCCCAAGGTCACTGGTAGCAAAGGATGAAGCTCAGATTCGAGCCCAGGTTGATTTGTGTCCAAATTTAAGTCCTTTCCTCCATAGCATACAACCTCCCCACAAAAGTGAAAAATCTTGGTTAGATGCATAAGGTAAGTTCACAAGGGAATTTTCACTGAATCACTATTTGTTAAGCACCTGTTATGTATCCAGCACTGTTCTAGACAGTGGGGTTACATGGTGAGTAAAACAGACAAAAGTCCCTGTTCTCATGAACCTGCCATTCAAAGTGATACAACTGAATAAGAACAGAGGCCTGTCTTGGAGAAAAGCTCCTTTGGTTGCTGCCCCAGGTGGTGTGGAACATGGAAAGAACTTGGACTTTGACATCTGTCACAGACATTGACTCCTTCTAGACATTTCCCCATGGACTGCAAACATGGCAGCAATTCTTCACCTTTCCCTGTACAGTCTTCCCTTGTTATCTGCTGGGGATTTGGTTCTAGGACAACCACCACCCCACCCCTGCAACTCAAATACCAAAATCTGCAAAGTATTTGCATGTAACCTATGCGCATCCTCCGGTATACTTTAAATCATCTCTAGATTACTTATAATATCTAACACACTGTAAATGCTATTTAAATAATTGTAAATACAGTGTAAGTGCTATGTAACTAGTTTTTCTTTTTGGAACCTCCTGGAATTGTTTTTTTCGAATATGTTTGATCCATGGTCGGTTGAATCGGTGGATGTGGAACCTGCAGATATGGAGGGAGGGCCAACTGTATCCACAACCTTTGCCGTGATATTTCACAGTGCTCTCTCACTCTGATGCTGGCCTTGGTCATGTGACTTGCTTTGGACAATAGGGTATCAGCAGATGTGATGCAAGCTGGGCCTTAAAAAGCACTTGTGTGATAGGGTTTGCCCCCTCTTCTGCCTCTGCCATTACCCAGGAGAACATGCCAGAAGTAACCCACTGGAGGAGCAGAACCAGAGGGCCTAGTCCTCCCAGCCAA
This sequence comes from Stenella coeruleoalba, assembly GCF_951394435.1. Lineage (NCBI taxonomy): Eukaryota > Metazoa > Chordata > Mammalia > Artiodactyla > Delphinidae > Stenella > Stenella coeruleoalba. Next base: position 21,817,859 of record NC_137169.1, read on the forward strand.
GGTTAGACTAGATCAGCCAATAACCAGCCAATCTCCAGACATGTGAGCAAGTCCAACCAAAATCAGCAGAGCTGCCTAACTGACCACCAGATGTATGAGCTGATTGTTACATGCTTTGGAAGCATGTGATTGTTTGCTATGTACTATTATTTCGGCGATAGATAACTGATAAACACCCCCTAACACTGCATTAATTTCCTCTGTGGCCTTGATGGAAAGGTAACTCCAAATGACCCATCCCACTAAAAAAGCCATTTTCCTATCCTCACCCTGGAGGACAGGGCCATGATGGAAACTAACCCCATCAAACACCTTATGTCCTGAGAATTTGAATTTGGAGGCAGTACAGCCAAAATAGGAGATCTCGCTGGAGGTCATTCATCGTGCTGGTGGTGGCAGCACTCAAGTGTAAATATGTCTCCAACATGATCCTGGACCCTCCATCTCTCCTTTGCTTCCTGTCTGTCCCCAGACTTGCTTCTACAGCTCCCCATAAATTCTTTGAGCCTCGCCCACATCCCTCCAATAAATTCTCTTTTGCTGAAAATTGACAGAGGTGGTGTCTGTTGCTTGTAGCCAAGAACTCTAACTGCTACTCTGCCAGCTAGACCCAAATTCAAGTCCCAGTCCTACTACTTAGCAGCAGATCATTGTGCAGGTGGCCTCTCAAGAGATCATTTAGCCCTGGTGTCACCCAAGAACCACAGGGAAATGAGAGCAGCAGTGTCAGGGGCTCTGAGTGCCAACCCCCATTCTGCAGTGGAAGGGAGCAATTATCTCCTCTCCCGACATCTAGGCAGCTGGAGTCTGACTAGGTGACTGACCCATGCTTGCTTCATGGGATGCTCCCACCTGGGTCTTTGAATCTTGGGGGACAGTCTCAAAGACAAGGGAACAGCTGGAACAGTCACAGTGGGGACAGTGCCGGTGGCATTGTCCTCACAAGCTAGTTCCTAGAGCATGGACTTGGCTCCATGAGCTGCCCACCCTCCTGTTTCCTGGGTCTGGTTCTCCTGCTTTTCTTTCAGCTCTGGGATCCATCCAATGCCCTTCCAATAAATTTCATTCCTAAGTCAGTTTCAGTTACTTGCATCCAAAAACTCTGGTGTAGTAAGGATGATGCCCATTTTACAGAGGAGGAAATGACACTGGCTTGGAATTTGTTTACTTGACCTAGACTTCTAACAGACTAGATTTTGAGCTCTTTGAGGACAGAGCTCTTTGATTCATCTTTATGTCACCATCTCCCAGAACAGAGTCTGGCAATGAGCAGGAACTTTGTGCATATTTTGGAAAAGAGGAAGGAAGAAAGGAAAGGAAGGAGGAAAACAGAGAGAGGGAGGTAAGAAGGAAAGACAGATGTAAAAGGAAGAAAAGGAAAAAGAAAACTTCCCCCCCACCCCTATAAGTTCAGGCAAACTGTCAGCCTTTTCAGATCCATTTCCAAAGGCTTCCAAAGGAAGCAGTTGAGGTTTCTAGAACTGCACACCCAGAAATGGCACAATCCCAGCACTTCCCCCATCTCAGAGGACAGCAGAGTGAAAGCAAGAAAGGGCAGGTTTTGGAGTCAGATTTGGAATTTATCTCCCTGCTGGTTGTATGACCTTGGAACAAACCTCAGTATTCTGATTCAAAAATGAGCATGTGCGTCTGTGGTTTTAAGAGACGTAAAGTGCCTACAGAACAAGGTGCAGGGATTTAATGGTGAACAGACACAGACAAAGCCCTTGCTCCCCTGGAGCTTACAGACTAATAGTGGTTGTGTTGGGGACAAGTATTAATCAAATGAATAGACAAGTAAACGGAAAATTGGAATTGTGTTAGCACTACCTAGGTGAAATGCAGAGTCTATAATGGAATTCACTGACAGTTTATAATGGGAGAATTCGACCTAGTCCAGGAGGTTGAATAGGGTCTGTGGGAAATATAAAAGATGAGTTAGAGGTCTGGCAGACTGCACAGAGTATGCCCTGGTTAAATGATGAGAAATAACATGGCAAGTTTGAGGAACAAAAAGAAGTAAAAGACCAATAGATTCTTGAAGGGAGACAGGACTAGAGAAATAGACAGGGAGCAGACCCCACAAAGCCTTAGCTACCATGGGAAGGGTTTTGGTCTCTCTCCTAAGAGCAATGGAAAGCCAGTGAAGTGTTCTGAGTGGGTGAGTTAAATGATCAGATTTGCATTTTGGAAAAATAACCCTGGCAATGGTATGGAGAACAAACTGGAGATAGGTCATAATGGACCCAAGAGACTGGTTTAGGTGGCCAATGCAGAAGTCCAGGCAAGAAGAGTTAACAGTTTAGACAGAGGTGGCGGCTTGGAGTGGAAGATGAGAAGACTGAGAGAAATCGATGAATTTAAGATCAAGAAGGTAAAATGGAAAAACTCAGTCAAACTCCACTGAAAGGGTTTTGACAAATAATAGGTACCATTTCCATTCAGTGGAGGGTATTTTTGTTTTTGTTTGTTGCTTGGTTTTAATGATTGTTGTTGCTACAAATAAAATTCCATCAAATAAATAGAAAAAAGAAAAGACTCAGTCAAAGATTGGATTGAGAGGAGGGAGAGGATGGACATTAAGGATGATTGTCCAGGTTTCTGGCTGCCATAACTGGAGGGATGGTGGGGCCATTTACTGACTTGGGGCCTGGTTTGGAGAGAAGCTTTGAGACATCTTGAATTTGGAGGGCCATCAAGATAGCCAAGTGGAGATGTCAAGTGGGCATTTAGATAAATTGGTCTGGACTCAGAGGTGTTTGGGCTAGAGATGTGGATAGGTAACCATAGTTAGTAATTATGCCTTGGACTCAGTGGGCTTGCCTGGGGAGAGAATATAGAGTGAGGATAGAAGAAGTCTAGAGCTGAAACTTGAGAAACAATATTTAAAGTCAAGTAAAGCAGAGAGGGGTGGGGGAGGGAAGGATTGGGAGTTTGGGATTAGCAAATGCAAGCTAGTGTATATAGGATGGATAAACAATGAGGTCCTACTGTATAGCACAGGGAACTATATTTGATATCCTATAATAAACCATAATGGAAAAGAATATGAAAAAGAATATGTATTTGTGTAACTGAATCACTTTTCTGTACAGCAGAAATTAACACAACATTGCAAACCAACTATACTTCAATAAAATGAAAGAAAGAAAGAAAGGAAGGAAGGAAGGAAGAAAGAAAGAAAGAAAGCAAGAAAGAAAGAAAGAAAGAAAGAGAGAGAGAAAAAGAAAGAAAGAAAAGCCATGGGACTTTCCTGGAGGTCCAGTGGTTAATACTTCATGCTTCCACTGCAGGGGTGCAGGTTCAATCCCTGGTCAGGGAATTAGGAACCTACATGCTGCTTGCGTAGCCAAAAAAAAAAAGAAAGAAAGAAAGAAGAAAAGAAAAGCCAAGAAAAATACATAAGTAAAGTCAGGTAAAGAAGGCTGAATCTGCAAAAGATACAAAAGAGTAGCCAGACAGATGGTGGACAAAGCAGAGAGAATAGATACTTACTGCCTTTGCCTTCCAGCATGCACTCCATGGTAGGCAGAATAAGGTCTCCCCCTTACCCCATTTCCCTGGCCCAAAGATGTCCATGTTCGAATTCCTGGACTCTGTGAATATGTTACCCTACATGGTGAAAGGAGCTGCACAGATATGCTTAAATTAAGGATTTTTGAATAGGGAGAGTACCCTGGATTATCCAGGTGGACCCAATGAAATCACAAGGCTCCTTATATAAGGGAGGAAAGAGGGTCAGAGCCAGAGAAAGAAACTTAACAACAGAACCAGGAGCTGGAGTGATGTGGCCATAAGCCAAGGAGCTAGAAAAAGGAAGGGGAGGGATTCTCCCCTAGGAACACAACCTGCCAACACCTTGGTTTTAGCCCCATGAGACCCATTTCAGACTTCTGACCTCCAGAACTATAAGAGAATAAATTGTGTTGTGTGAAGCCACTGCGTTTGTGGTAACTTGTTACATACAGCAGGAAATCAATACATGACCCCTCTTCTTTTGACAACAGTACCCCAATTTTGCTTTGGGGAAAGCAGCTCAATTCTAAGCCTATATACTCCAAAGAAGCTAACTCTAAGCTGGGGCTCCAATGGTGGGGTAGGTGACATAGCCTAAGCCAGTCTCCCATCCCACCCCCTCCCCCGCCAGCCACATTGATCAATCAGGCATATGATCTCAGCCAGCCCCATCAGAGCAAATCTCGGGATTTACGCTAGGGCTGCTGGGGGAAAGGGCCTCACCCCTCTTTGCTGAATGTGAAGGAGGAAGCACGCAGCCCTGGGAGCCACTGGCAGCCATCTCACAACCAGGGGAGAGAGACTGTCTGAGAACCGAGTCCATATGGAATAGTACGGCTGAGAGAGGGAAGAAAAAGAGTAACTGGATCCTAACACAGGGCTGCTGTTCACCTGGTACGCACTGGAATGGCTGATTATTGTTGAAATATTTCTGTTGGTAAGTAAATGCTGCCCAGACCCCCCTGGGAATAGGAGTGACTTTGCCACTTCCTCCTAGCCACCCTTCTGCAATCCCTGAACTTCCCCATGATCCGGTAACTGAAGAATTAATGTCAGAACCAGCAGGGGACTTCCAGGACACTCCCTCTTACTGTTCTGAGGGTCAATGACAAAGCAAGGCCAGTTGTTAAATATTTTGAATGTCATTCCAGTACTCATACTATGGTTTGAACCCCTCTATTCAACTGGGTCCAAATATCTACTCCTGGACTATTCTGGAGTTACTGAAACAATATGTTCTTTTGATGGTGTTGTTGAAACCAGTAGAAGTCAAGGTTTGTCACTTGATAACCCAAAGAGACGCCACACTTTTCCAACCGCTCTCCACTCCCTGCCGTGCGCTGCTGCCCTGAGCTCTGGGCTCCTACTAAGCTAGCGCCTCCCTCTCCTTCCCATCATGATCATCTACCGGGACCTCATCAACCATGATGAGATGATCTCTGATATCTACAAGATCCGGGAGGTCATGGGGGTGGGGTGGGGGGCTGTATCTGCAGGTGGAGGGGAAGATAGTAGGACAGAGGGTAACACTGATGACTTGCTCATTGGTGGAAATGCCTCCACTGAAGGCCGGGAGGGCGAAGGTACCGAAAGCACAGTAATCACTGGTGTGGGTATTGTTATGAACCGTCACTTGCAGGAAACCAGCTTCACAAGAGAAGCCTACAAAAAGTACATCAGGGACTTCCCTGGTGGGTCAGTGGTTAAGAATCCGCCTGCCGATGCTAGGGACAGGGGTTCGAGCACTGGACCGGGAAGATCCCACATGCCACTGAGCAACTAAGCCCGTGCGCCACAACTACTGAGCCTGCGCTCTAGAGCCCACGAGCCACAACTACTGAAGCCCACGCACCTAGAGCCTGTGCTCCACAACAAGAGAAGCCACCGCAATGAGAAGCCCACGCACCACAACGAAGAGTAGTCCCCGCTCGCCTCAACTAGAGAAAGCCCACACACAGCAACAAAGACCCAATGCAGCCAAAAATAAATAAATAAATTTCTTTTTTTAAAAAAAGTACATCAAAATTATATGAAGTCAATCAAAGGGAAACTTGAAGAACAGAGATCAGAAAGAGTAAAACCTTTACGACAGGGGCTGCAGAACAAATCAAACACATCCTTGCTAATTTCAAAAACGATCAGTTCTTTACTGGTGAAAACATAAGTCCAGATGGCATGGCTGCTCTGCTGGACTACCGTGAGGGTGGTGTGGCCCCATGTATGATTTTCTTTAGGGAAGGCTTAGGGATGGAAAAATGTGAACAGATTTGCCTGTTACTTCGGATCTATCACCTATCGTCATAACTGGCCGGCTGCTGCCTTTCATCCACACAACACCAGGGCTTAGACAAATGGGACTGATGTCACCTTGAACTCTTCATTTATTTTGACATTGTTTTATTTGGAGTAGAGCCATTGTTTTTGAGGAAGAAAACCACAAAACATGTCATGTAGGTTGTCTAAAAAACGAAATGCATTTAAACTAAACAAAAAACAAACAAAAAAAGAGACCCCACAAACACCAGGAGATGTGAGGTCACAGAAGCCAGGTGATAAGAGTTTTAAGAAGAAAGGACTGGTTAACAGAGTCAAATGCTGCTGAGAAGTGGAAACACTGAAACCTCATAAACGTGTAAACCATTTGAGCCCAGGGCAAGTGCTCCCAGAGGTGGTTCCTCTCTCTTCTAGTCTCCTACAGCTCCATCCAGAAATATTCATATAGGTTAGATTTAGCTGCATGTAACAGGAAATCCAAAACAGCAGAGACTTAAACAAGAGAGAATTTTATTTCTCTCTCAAATAGAAGTGGCCCAGAAGTAGGCAATAGAGGGCGGGGATGGTACGCCACCAGTATCACGGGCCCAGGCTCCTTGTATCATTCTCTTCTACCATCACGGCAAAGAACTTCCATTTTCAAGGTCACTTCAAGGCCAAAGACAGCCGTTGGAGTACCAAATTCCAGGTGAGAAGAGAAAGGAGGCACAGGCAGAAGAGGCTCACTTAGCTGAGTCAACTCCCTTGAAGTAACATTTCCAGAAGTCCTATCAGCTCTTTCACTTACATCTCTAAAGTAAGTCAGAAAGAGAAAGACAAGTATCGTATAATATTACTTATATGTGGAATCTAGAAAAATGGTACAGATGAACTTATTTGCAAAGCAGAAATAGAATCACAGATGTAGAAAACAAACTTATGGTTACCAAGGGGGGAAGGAGGGGTGGGATGAACTGGGAGACTGAGACTGACATATACACAGTACTATATATAACATAGATAACTAATGAGAACCTACTGTATAGAATACTGTGTATACTGCACAGGGAACTCTACTCAACACTCTGTAGTGACCTAAATGGGAAGGAAATCTAAAAAACAGTGGATATATGTATATGTATAACTGACTCACTTTGCTATACAGCAGAAACTAACACATCATTGTAAAGCAAGTATACTCCATAAAAACCTTTTACTTACATCTCATTAGCTGGAACTTAGTCACAAGGCTGGTTCCCCGAGGCTGTAAGGAAGTATAGTCTTTAAGCTGGATGCATTGTTACTGCCAATAAAATAGGGGTTCTGGGACTTCCCTGGTGGTACAGTGGTTAAGAATCTGTCTGCCAATGCAGGGGACACGGGTTCGAGCCCTGGTCCGGGAAGATCCCACATGCAGCAGAGCAACTAAGCTTGTGCTCCACCACTACTGAGCCTGCGCTCCAAAGCCCGTGCGCCACACCACTGAGCCCACGTGCCACAACTACTGAAGCCTGCGCGCCTAGAGCCACCACACTGCAACGAAGAGTAGCCCCTGCTCGCCACAACTAGAGAAAGCATGCACGGCACCGAAGACCCAATGCAGCCAAAAATAAATAAATTTATTTTTTAAAAATAGGGGTTCTGTTTTGGAGTAGGGAGAGAATGGATATTAGGTAACCGGCAACATTGCCGCAATTAACTGCTCACATTCGATGGCCCATGTAATGGTCCTTGACAGGTTACAAAATGGTTTTGTCTCCATTGCCTCCCCCTCACCTTCTAACACATCTCTGCAGTAGTTGTCATCACCCCCATTTTTACAATTGGAGAAAATGAGGCTCAGAGATAGGCATTCAGTTACCTAAGGCCAAACAACTAGTGATGACAGAAGTGGGAGACAAATCTAGATCTAACTCCAAGGCCAGGGTTCTTCCGCATTCCCCATCTTGCCTTCCTGAACAATTTTTGGCTGCTGCTGTAATTAGAATTCATAATGTTGCAGGCCGTGAGATCAAGTATTGCTATAAACAATGAAACAATGAACTGCAGAGAGCAATGATCATCTCCTCCGTTTCTAGTCTCCCCCTCCCGCTCCCCAGTGCCCACAGGGTACATAATAAGCCAGGGCACTGTAAGTTACTGCCCTCCCTGGACAATGCCCAGCCTGGGGCAACATCGGTGCCAGTTGAGGAGATACTGTAGGGGTATCAGCAGTTAATCTGAGGAGAAATCGGCTTCCTGTCATCCAAGAACAACCGATTTGCATTCCAAGTGTCAAATCATCCTCTCCCTAGGAGAGAGAAAAGAACCAACATTTACTATATCCATTTTACAAATAAGGAAACCGAGGCTGGGGAGGTGAAGTGATTCACCCAGGATTGCACAGCCAGTGACGGAGCTGAGATTCAAAAGATTTGTAGCATTTGCTAATTTCTGTGGTGTAAATACTCAGTCAAGCTACCAACATGACATCTCTGAACACAGACTTGGGAAGAGATGCTCACAGTAGACCCTCACAAGCCAGGATGACCCAGCTCTAGCACCACCGAATAGCAGACATAACATACTATTGCATTTTAACACATCTGCCACTTGCTGGAGTGTGAAGGCAGAGACTTTATCTTTTTCTGTCCCCACAGCACATGGCAGAGTGCTACCTATGATGGGCAATCATTAAACATTGGGGAATGAAAGAAGGAAACCCATTCTCTTTTTTTTAAACTAATTTTTATTGGAGTATAGTTGATTTACACTGTGGTGTTAGTTTCTGCTGTGCAGCAAAGTGAATCAGTTATCCATATACATATATCCACTCTTTTCTAGATTCTAGTCCCATATAGGTCATTACAGAGTACTGAGTAGAGTTCCCTGTGCTATACAGTAGGTTCTCATTAGTTATCTATTTTATATATAGTAGCGTGTATATATCAAACCCAATCTCCCAATTTATCCCTCCCACCCCCCTTCCCCCACTTGGTAACCATAAGTTTGTTTTCTACATCTGTGACCCTACTTCTGTTTTGTAAATGGGTTCATTTGTGGCATTTTTTTAGATTCCACATATAAACGGTATCATATGATATTTATCTTTCTCTGACTTACTTCACTCAGTCTGACAATCTCTAGGTCTATCCATGTGGCTGCAGATGGCATTATTTCATTCTTTTTTGTGGCTGAGTACTATTCCATTGTGTATATACATATATATATGCCCACACCCATTTTCTTTTCACGAGGCCATGCTGCCTCAGACAGCCACATGTACCAAAAATATTACATATGTATAGAATTTTACTGACTAAACTCTTTCACACACAGTAACTCAGGCAGAGTTTGTTGACTCCATGGCAGGCAACCCCACCTTGAACATGCTGGACCCACTGTAAGAACAGCTCCTTTGGAAGTCTGAATTTCTCTCCCCTCACCTCACTTCTTCCTACCCCATCCTCCCCCCACTTTTTTCCAACTTTTGTGTGTGTGTGTTAACATAAAATTGACTATTGTAGCCATTTTTTTGGGTCATTTTGTAATTTGATTTATTAAGTTTTGCAAAGGAATTTTATTGCTTTTTATGGAAATTTAATCTTGATCTTCATACCTAGAATCTATTATAATTTTTAATACTTTTAAAATTATTAGTATTAGTTTACTCAGTCCCTCACTTTATTTCCTGTTGTTTTGCTGCTCGGACGTTTTGGACTTTTAAATTATTTTAGATAGCTCTTCTTCTCACTCCCAGAGGAAAATGACCTGCTCTTGTAATAATCCTCTGGCATTATTCTGATTTCTTTTAACTCAATAAGGGGTCTATTCAAAGGAAATTGAAGTCCTGACATTGAATTCTAAAACAATTCTCCCTTTGACACTTTATCCAATTCTTTTTTTTAAATTTTATTTTATTTATTTTTTTATACAGCAGGTCCTTATTAGTCATCAATTTTATACACATCAGTGTATACATGTCAATCCCAATCACCCAATTCATCACACCAACCCCCCCGCCACCGCCGCTTTACATCCTTGGTGTCCATATGTTTGTTGTCTACATCTGTGTCTCAATTTCTGCCCTGGAAACAGGTTCATTTTTCTAGGTTCCACATACATGCGTTAATATACGATATTTATTTTTCTCTTTCTGACTTACTTCACTCTGAATGACAGTCTCTAGATCCATACACATTTCTACAAATGACCCAATTTTATTCCTTTTTATGGCTGAGTAATATTCCATTGTATATAATGCACCACATCTTCTTTATCCATTCGTCTGTCAATGGGCATCTGGGTTGCTTCCATGACCTGGCTATTGTCAATAGTGCTGCAATGAATATTGGGGTGTATATATCTTTTTGAATTATGGTTTTCTCTGGGTATATGCCCAGTAGTGGGATTGCTGGATCATATGGTAATTCTATTTTTAGTTTTTTAAGGAACCTCCATACTGTTCTCCATAGTGGCTATATCAATTTACATTCCCACCAACAGTTCAAGAGGGTTCCCTTTCTCCACACCCTCTCCAGCACTTGTTGTTTATAGCTCTTCTGATGATGCCCATTCTAACTGGCGTGAGGTGATACCTCATTGTAGTTTTGATTTGCATTTCTCTAATAATTAGTGATGTTGAGCAGCTTTTCATGTGCTTCTTGGCCATCTGTATGTCTTCTTTGGAGAAATGTTCATTTAGGTCTTCTGCCCATTTTTGGACTGGGTTGTTTGTTTTTTTAATATTGAGCTGCATGAGCTGTTGATATATTTTGGAGATTAATCCTTTGTCCATTGATTTGTTTGCAATTACTTTCTCCCATTCTGAGGGTTGTCTTTTTGTCTTGTTTATGGTTTCCTTTGCTGTGCAAAAGCTTAGAAGTTTCATTAGGTCTCATTTGTTTATTTTTGTTTTTATTTCCATAACTCTAGGAGGTGGATCAAAAAAGATCTTGCTGTGATTTATGTCAAAGAGTGTTCTTCCTGTGTTTTCCTCTAAGAGTTTTATAGTGTCCGGTCTTACATTTAGGTCTCTAACCCATTTTGAGTTTATTTTTGTGTATGGTGTTAGGGAGTGTTCTAATTTCATTCTTTTACATGTAGCTGTCCTGTTTTCCCAGCACCACTTATTAAACAGACTGTCTTTTCTCCATTGTATATCCTTGCCTCCTTTGTCATAGATTAGTTGACCATAGGTGTGTGGGTTTATCTCTGGGCTTTCTATCTTGTTCCATTGATCTATGTTTCTGTTTTTGTGCCAGTACCATATTGTCTTGATTACTGTAGCTTTGTAGTATAGTCTGAAGTCAGGGAGTCTGATTCCTCCAGCTCCATTTTTTCCCTCAAGATTGCTTTGACTATTTGGGGTCTTTTGTGTCTCCATACAAATTTTAAGATTTTTGGTTCTAGTTCCGTTAAAAATGCCATTGGTAATTTGATAGGGATTGCAATGAATCTGTAGATTGCTTTGGGTAGTATAGTCATTTTCACAATATTGATTCTTCCAATCCAAGAACATGGTATACCTCTCCATCTGTTGGTATCATTTTTAATTTCTTTCAGCAGTGTCTTGTAGTTCTCTGCATACAGGTCTTTTGTCTCCCTAGGTAGGTTTATTCCTAGGTATTTTATTCTTATTGTTGCAATGGTAAATGAGAGTGGTTCCTTAATTTCTCTTTCAGATTTTTCATCATTAGTGTTTAGGAATGCAAGAGATTTCTGTGCATTAATTTTGTATCCTGCAACTTTACCAAATTCGTTGATTAGCTCTAGTAGTTTTCTGGTGGCATCTTGAGGATTCTCTATGTATAATGTCAACTGCAAACAGTGACAGTTTTACTTCTTCTTTTCCAATTTGGATTTCTTTTATTTCTTTTTCTTCTCTGATTGCCATGGCTAGAACTTCCAAAACTATGTTGAATAATAGTGGCAAGAGTGGACGTCCTTGTCTTGTTCCTGATCTTAGAGGAAATGCTTTCAGTTTTTCACAATTGAGAATGATGTTGGCTGTGGGTTTGTCATATATGGCCTTTATTATGTAGAGGTAGGTTCCCTCTATGCCCACTTCCTGGAGAGTTTTTATCATAAATGGGTGTTGAATTTTGTCAAAAGCTTTTTCTGCATCTCTTGAGACGATCATATGGTTTTTATTCTTCAGTCTGTTAATAAGGTTTATCACCTTGATTGATTTGCGTATATTGAAGAATCCTTGCATCACTGGGATAAATCCCACCTGATCATGGTGTATGATCCTTTTAATGTGTTGTTGGATTCTGTTTGCTAGTATTTTGTTGAGGATTTTTGTATCTATGATCATCAGTGATATTGGTCTGTAATTTTCTTTTTTTGTAGTGTCTTTGACTGGTTTTTGTATCAGGGTGATAATGGCCTCATAGAATGAGTTTGAGAGTGTTCCTTCCACTGCAATTTTTTGTAAGAGTTTGAGAAGGATGAGTGTTACCTCTTCTCTAAATGTTTGATAAAATTCACCTGTGAGGGCTTCCCTGGTGGCACAGTGGTTGAGAGTCCACGTGCTGATGCAGGGGACATGGGTTCGTGCCCCGGTCCAGTAAGATCCCACATGCCGCGGAGCAGCTGGGCCCGTGAGCCATGGCCACTGAGCCTGCACGTCCAGAGCCTGTGCTCCACAACGGGAGGGGCCACAGCAGTGGGAGGCCCGCGTACCACAAAAAAAAAAAAAAAAAAAAAAAATTCACCTGTGAAGCTATCTGGTCCTGGACTTTTTTTTGTTGGAAGATTTTTAAATCAAGTTTCAATTAAATTACTTGTGATTGGTCTGTTCATATTTTCTATTTCTTCCTGGTTCAGTCTTGGAACGTTATACCTTTCTAAGAATTTGTCCATTTCTTCCAGGTTGCCCATTTTATTGGCATAGAGTTGCTTGTAGTAGTCTCTTAGGATGCTTTGTATTTCTGCGGTGTCATAATTTCTCCTTTTTCATTTCTAATTTTATTGATTTGAGTCCTCTCCCTCTTTTTCTTGATGAGTCTGGCTAATGGTTTATCAATTTTGTGTATCTTCTCAAAGAACCAACTTTTAGTTTTATTGATTTTTGCTATTGTTTTCTTTGTTTCTATTTCATTTATTTCTGCTCTGATCTTTATGATTTCTTTCCTTCTGCTAACTTTGGGCTTTGTTTGTTATTTTTACTCTAATTCCTTTAGGTGTAAGGTTAGATTGTTTATTTGAGATTTTTCTTATTTCTTGAGGTAGGCTTGTATAGCTATAAACTTCCCTCTTAGAACTGCTTTTGCTGCCTCCTATAGGTTTTGGATCGTTGTGTTTTCATTGCCATTTGTTTCTAGGTATCTTTTGATTTCCTCTTTGGTTTCTTCAGTGATCTCTTGGTTATTAGTAACATATTATTTAGCCTCCTTGTGTTTGTGTTTTTTACTTTTTTTCCCTGTAATTCATTTCTAATCTCATAGTGTTGTGGTCCGAAAAGATGCTTGATATGATTTCAATTTTCTTAAATTTATTGTGGCTTGATTTGTGACCCAAGATGTGATCTCTCCTGGAGAATGTTCCATGCAAATTTGAGAAGAAAGTGTAATCTGCTGTTTTTGGATGGAATGTCCTATAAATATCAATTAAATCTATCTGGTCTATTGTGTCTTTTAAAGCTTCTGTTTCCTTATTTATTTCCAATTTGGATGAACTGTCCATTGGTGTAAGTGAGGTGTTAAAATCCCCCACTATTATTGTGTTACTGTCGATTTCCTCTTTTATAGCTTTTAGCAGTTGCCTTATGTATTGAGGTGCTCCTATGTTGGGTGCATATATATTTATAATTGTTTTATCTTCTTCCTGGATTGATCCCTTGATCACTATGTAGTGTCCTTCCTTGTCTCTTGTAACATTCTTTATTTTAAAGTCTATTTTATCTGATATGAGTATTGCTACTCCAGCTTTCTTTTGATTTCCATTTGCATGGAATATCTTTTTCCATCCCTTCACTTTCAGTCTGTATGTGTCCCTAGGTCTGAAGTGGGTCTCTTGTAGACAGCATATAGATGGGTCTTGTTTTTGTATCCATTCAGCAAGCCTGTGTCTTTTGGTTGGAGCATTTAATCCATTCACAGTTAAGGTAATTATCAATATGTATGTCCCTATAACCATTTTCTTAATTGTTTTGGGTTTGTTTTTGTAGGTCCTTTTCTTCTCTTGTGTTTCCCACTTAGAGAAGTTCCTTTAGCATTTGTTGTAGAGCTGGTTTGGTGGTGCTGAATTCTCTTAGCTTTTGCTTGTCTGTAAAGCTTTTGATTTCTCCATTGAATCTGAATGAGATCCTTGTCAGGTAGAGTAATCTTGGTTGTAGGTTCTTCCCTTTCATCACTTTAAGTATATCATGCCACTCCCTTCTCGCTTGCAAAGTTTCTGCTGTGAAATCAGCTGTTAACCTTATGGGAGTTCCCTTGTGTGTTATTTGTTGTTTTTCCCTTGCTGCTTTCAATAATTTTTTCTGTCTTTACTTTTTGCCAGTTTGATTACTATGTGTCTCGGCATGTTTCTCTTTGGGTTTATCCTGCCTGGGACTCTCTGTGCTTCCTGGACTTGGGTGGCTATTTCCTTTCCCATGTTAGGGAAGTTTTCGACTAAAATCTGTTCAGATATTTTCTTGGGTCCTTTCTCTCTCTCTTCTCCTTCTGGGACCCCTATAATGCGAATGTTGTTGCGCTTAATGTTGTCCCAGAGGTCTCTTAGGCTGTCTTCATTTCTTTTCATTCTTTTTTCTTTATTCTGTTCCGCGGCAGTGAATTCCACCATTCTGTCTTCCAGGTCACTTATCCGTTCTTCTGCCTCAGTTATTCTACTATTGATTCCTTCTAATGTAGTTTTCATTTCAGTTATTGCATTGCTCATCTCTGTTTGTTTGTTCTTTAATTCTTCTAGGTCTTTGTTAAACATTTCTGGCATTTTCTTGATCTTTGCCTCCATTCTTTTTCCGAGGTCCTGGATCATCTTCACTATCATTATTCTGAATTCTTTTTCTGGAAGGTTGCCTATCTCCACTTCATTTAGTTGTTTTTCTGGGGTTTTATCTTGTTCCTTCATCTTGTACATAGCCCTCTGCCTTTTGATCTTGTTTATCTTTCTGTGAATGTAGTTTTTGTTCCACAGGCTGCAGGATTGTAGTTCTTGCTTCTGCTTTCTTCCCTCTGGTGGATGAGGCTATCTAAGAGGCTTATGCAAGTTTCCTGATGGGAGGGACTGGTGTTGGGTAGAGCTGGCTGTTGCACTGGTGGGCAGAGTTCAGTAAAACTTTAATCTGTTTGTCTGTTGATGGGTGGGGCTGGGTTCCCTCCCTGTTGGTTGTTTGGCCTGAGGTGACCCAACACTGGAGCCTACCTGGGCTCTTTGCTGGGCCTAATGGCGGACTCTGTGAGGGCTAATGCCAAGGAGTGCTTCCCAGAACTTCTGCTGCCAGTGTCCTTGTCCCCACGGTGAGCCACAGCCACTGCCCACCTCTGCAGGAGACCCCTCCAACACTAGCAAGTAGGTCTGGTTCAGTCTCCCCTGGGGTCACTGCTCCTTTCCCTGGGTCCTGATGTGTACACTACTTTGTGTGTGCCCTCCAAGAGTGGAGTCTCTGTTTCCCCCAGTCCTGTCGAAGTCCTGCAATCAAATCCCACTAGCCTTCAAAGTCTGATTCTCTAGGGATTCTTCCTCCCGTTGCTGGACCCCCAGGTTGGGAACCTGACGTGGGGCTCAGAACCTTCACTCTAATGGGTGGACTTCTGTGGTATAAGTGTTCTCCAGTTTGTGAGTCACCCACCCAGCAGTTATGGGATTTGCTTTTACTGTGATTGCACCCCTCGTACCATCTCATTGCAGCTTCTCCTTTGTCTCTGGATGTGGAGTATCTTTTTTGGTGAGTTCCAGTGTCCTCCTGTCGATGATTGTCCAGCAGCTAGCTGTGATTCTGGTGTTCTCACAAGAGGGAGTGAGAGCACGTCCTTCTACTCTGCCATCTTGGTTCCTGATCTCAGTCATTTTTAAAAAAATAACTTTTCTTTTTTTTCCTTTAATAAATTTATTTATTTATTTATTTTTGGTTGCGTTTGGTCTTTGTTGCTGTGCGTGGGCTTTCTCTAGTTGCAGCGAGAGGGGGCTACTCTTCGTTGTGGTGCACGGGCTTCTCATTGTGGTGGTTTCTCTTGTTGCGGACCATGGGCTTTATGTGTGTGGGCTTCAGTAGCTGTGGCACATGGGCTGAAGAGTGCAGGCTCAGTAGTTGTGGTGCATGGGCTTAGTTGCTCCATGGCATGTGGGATCTTCCCGGACCAGGGCTCGAACCCGTGTCCCCTGCATTGGCAGGCAGATTCTTAACCACTGCACCACTAGGGAAGCCCTACTGTAGCCATTTTTAAGTGTACAATTTAGTGACACTTACAGATTATTGTGCACCGATCACCACCATCCATCTCTAAAACTTTTTCATCTTCTCAAACTGAAACTCCAAAGCCATTAAACACTAATTCCCCATTCCCCTCTCCCCCACCCTTTGTAACCACCATTCTACTTTCTGTTTCTATGAACTTACTGCTCTAGGCACCTCATACAAGTGGAATCAAACAGTATATTTTTTTTGACTGGCTTATTTCACTTATTGTAATGTCCTCAAGGTTCATCCACACTGTAGCATGTGTAAGAATTTCTTTCCTTTTTTTTTTTAAGGAATTTTTTCTTTTTTTTAATTTTAATTTTTTAAATTTATTTATTTTTGGCTGCATTGGGTCTTCATCACTGCATGCGGGCTCTCTCCAGTCGCGGCGAGGGGGGCCACTCTTCATTGTGGTGCACAGGCTTCTCATTGTGGTGGCCTCTCTCATCGCAGAGCATGGGCTCTAGGCGCGTGAGCTCAGCTGTAGTGGTTCACAGGCTCCAGAGCGCAGGCTCAGCAGCTGTGGCACATGGGCCCAGCTGCTCTGTGGCATGTGGGATCCTCCCGGACCAAGGCTCGTACCCATGTCACCTGCATTGGCAGGCAGACTCCCAACCACTGTGCCACGGGGGAAGCCCAAGAATTTCCTTCCTTTTTACGGCTGAATAATATTCCATGGTATGTATACACTACATTTTGTTTACCCATTCATCCCTCAGTGGACACTGGGGTTGCTTCCATCTTTGGCTATTTTAAATATTGCTGCTATGAACCTTGGTGTTAAAGTCCCTGCTTTCAGTTCTTTTGGATATATAACCAGAAGTGGAATTACAGGGTCATATGGTAATTCTGCGTTTACGTTTTTGAGGAACTACATGCTGTTTCCCACAGCAGCTGCATTGTTTTACATTCCAACCAGCAATGCGCAGGATTCCATTTCTCCACAGCACTGCCAACTCTTGTTATCTCCTGTTTTCATCTCATCATGGTTTTGATTTGCATTTCCCTAGTGATCAGTGATAATGAGCATTTTTTCATGTGCTTGTTAGCCATCTGTATATCTTCTATGGAGAAATGTCTATTCAAGTCCTTTAACCCACTTCTTAAATGACTTGTCTGTTTTTTATTGTTGAGTTGTAGGAGCTCTTTATGTTCTGCATATAAATCTCTTATCAGATATATGATTTGCAAATAATTTCTCCCATTCAATGGGTTGCCTTTTAACACTGTTGATAGTGTCCTTTAATACCCCATCCTTTCTTTTAAGGAACTGATTCATCATTTCCTTCCCAAGGCCAAAATCCCCTGACTCATGCATGTGGCAGGTCTTCTTAAAACACTCTCTGAATGTATTTTATTTTATTTTATTTTTGTTTATTTATTTATTTATTTTTGGCTGCATTGGGTCTTCATTGCTGTGAGCGGGCTTTCTCTAGTTGTGGTGAGCAGGGGTTACTCATCGTTGCAGTGCACTGGCTTGTTACTGCGGTGGCTTCTCTTGTTGTGGAGCACAGGCTCTAGGCACGTGGGCTTCAGTAGTTGTGGCTCACAGGCTCTAGAACGCAGGCTCAGTAGTTGTGGCGCACAGACTTAGTTGCTCCACAGCATGTGGGATCTTCCCGGACCCGAGCTCAAACCCACGTCCCCTGCATTGGCAGGTGGATTCATAACCACTGCACCACCAGAGAAGCTCTCTGAATGTATTTTAGAATGATCTGGGAAGTTAAATAAAAAGAAAGCCAGGCTGGGCTTCCCTGGTGGCGCAGTGGTTGAGAGTCCGCCTGCCGATGCAGAGGACACGGGTTCGTGCCCCGGTCCGGGAGGATCCCACATGCCGCGGAGCAGCTGGGCCCGTGAGCCATGGCCGCTGAGCCTGCGCGTCCGGAGCCTGTGCTCCGCAACGGGAGAGGCCACGACAGTGAGAGGCCCCCTGCGTACCGCAAAAAAAAAAGAAAGAAAGAAAGCCAGGCTAATCACACTCTGTTCCTCTTGTTAAAAAATGAAATTTAACTGAGTAGATTATGAAGATCTTATTGGCTTTATTCAATGATTCATGAATCAGGCAGCACCCCATCTAACAGACAGAAAGGAGCTGTACAAAAAGAAAGATTTTTATAGGCAGAAGGGAGCAGGGACAAGGAAGTTTTACTACAGGAAGCAGATTGTTTGTGGCAAGGTCACCTTCCTTTAGGGGCCAGGGAAGGCAAGGGTGTATCAGGCAGATGACCTCACTAGTGCTGTTTAGGTAATTTCAGATTGACTGGTTTAAGATTCCATTCCTGGGAGAGGTTGAAACTGCAATCAAGTTAGGTATTAAGTCTTGGTTTGGTGACTTGGGGTTTAACATAAGTTACTCCATTTTGGGTCTGTTGTCTTGTTTTTAACACTCTTTTTAACAGTTTCACAATTCTAAGGAAAATTCATATGAATATGCAATATGAACTTCATGAAAAGGTGTCAGGGAGGTGGGAGGAGATGGGGAGAGTGGAAAAGGAGGCTGCATGGAGAACAACACAATCTATCAGGACAGGATGTAGCGTTTACTAAGTACTTATTCTGTGCCAGGCACTGTTCTAAGCAATTTTAAATCCTCGAAACCACCCTATTTTGTTGACAGTAAAATTATTCCCATTTTACAGATGAAGAAACAGAGGCCCAAACAGGTTAAATCACAGACTAGGTGGAGCCAGGAATTGAACCCTGGCCCTGCAGACCCAGTGGCTACTTTACTGATCACAGTGTGACACTTTGTAGGCTTTGGAGTCGGAATTAATCTGCATTCAAACTCAAATGACTAACAAGAACATGATTACAAACCCATTAGTAATCTGACAGAAATTCAAACTGAAAACAAGTTTTCACTTTACACTTACCAGCAGTTTGAAAGTTGGACAACATCAGGTGTGGGTGAAGATTCGGGGAAATAGAAACTCATGTCATTATGGGTGGGAGCATAGCCTGGTGCAGCCGTTCCAGAAGAGAATCGGCAGCTCTTTACCCAGTTAAGTATAAGTGTCACCACTGGGTGTACATACGGGGACATTCTTACACTGGTCCATAGGGGAACATCTGGAAGGCTCTCCTCACAGCATCATTTGTAGAAAAGGGAGTTGAAGGCAATCGAAGTGTCCATTGCCAGGGGAATAGGTAAGTAAAATGTAGATGCACATGATGGAGGACAAGACAGATGTTTACATCAATGAACCAGATGCACACACTTTAACATGGTTACATCGTAAAAGCAATGCTGAGTGGGAAAAAAAATGAGACACAGAATGAGGTCCATAGCCCAATTTACGTAAATCATACCTTTTATGTAAATTTTAAATGAATATGCATGAAAAATAACACTACATTTTCCAAGGGTACATAAAAGTCAAAGATATTGAACGTGCTAGAGCTACCATGGAGGATGGGACTGGAGAATGGTGATGAAGGGAAATAACATGCGTTCAGATGGAAAAATGGATGTGAGTAGTGTCTTGCAAAATGGAGGTAAAAAAAGAATCTACGCATCTCAGTTCTACCAAGTTATTGCTATGTGGCCTTGGATAAGTCATTTCCCTCCTTGATACTTGTTTTTCTTATCTGGAAAATAGGAAGATATGAGCCTTCACATCCTATGTCATGAAGGATGTCTGCAGAGGAAGTCAATGTGATAGAATGGAAAGTGCATGGCCCTTGGACATGACCCAGCTGATTGCTGTGTGGCCTTGGGGAAGCACTTTACTCTCTCAGCTTCTGTTTTAAATGAGGTGGTCTCAGGCCTCACCGAGAAGGGGACATTTGAGAAAGGTCTTGGAGGCGAGGGAGTGAGTCGTGGGGATATGTGGGGGGAAGAGTAATTCAGGCAGAGGAAAGAGTCAGGTCCAACCACAGGAAAGGACACGACATTCCTTTCACAGTGCCTGCCACACGGTCTGTGCTCAGCAGCTGTTGACTATTCACTCACCCCTTCCCCTCCTCTTGCAGAAATGTCAGCATCCAGGTGACCTTCTAGCTTCAGTAACAATGGCACTCTGGCTTCAGAAGCTCTTTGTAACACTGCGTTCACATATACCATCCACTGCAGGAGTGCCCTCTCTAACTGACCACAGAAGCCTCAGCCTGGAAAAAAGTCATTGCTGCTGGGGCTTCGGCCTGCATGGGGAGCACAGGAGCCCTCAGACAGCAAGGCAGACCCTTCACCAACTGCTATTCCCCTCAAGAGACCCCTACCCCAGCACACATCAAAGCTAGGACAGTACCTAGAGGGGCTTGAGTGAGGGTACAGTCAAACAGGGAGAGGAAAGAAGGGAAGGGACCCATATTTACTGAACCAGATCTGGGTTTGAATATTATTCTTCTGCTTACTGGCTCATGTACACTTACAAATCACTGAAGCCCTCTAAGCCTCAATTCCCCCATCTGTAAAATGAGCATGAAAAATATCATTTCTGTACAGTAGTTGTGAGGACTCAGTGAGATAAGATTTGTGAAAGTGGCAAGCAAATATCTGGGGCTCACCAAAAAGTAGGCCCTTTCCTTCTGTACCAAGTACCTGGGAGGCATCCACTGCCTTATTCAGTCAGCTCAGGTCCTTATTTATTTTATTCATTTCTGTGGGGATTGAATGACTTAACTTTCAAGGAGGGTGTGAGGTTACAGTGAGGCAGTAGACAAAAACTGTGGTTAGCATAGTTACTGGACCAAAACAGGTACTCCACAGGTATTTGTTGGATACCTAGATGGACAGGTGGATGGATGGATGGATGGATGGATGGATGGATGGATGGATGGATGGATAGATGACTGGGTAGATGGGAGGATGGCTTGCTGATAGGGAAAACATGATTTGCATTACAGAAATACCAAGTCTGCACAAAAACCAGGTGTTTTAACAAGAGGGTTTTATTATATCTGTTTGTGGCCTCAGGTCTTAAGCACAGATATAGCATAGATGAGTAAAAATAGGCATAAATGTGCCCAGTTCTAGTCAGCTGTGACCTACACTTACCACTCTTGTGTCTACGATTCATCTGGATGAGGTAAGGGGCCAGGTCTTGCCTGAGTGAATGTTCTCTAAGTGAGATCACTGGTGGTTCCCTGGGGTCAAGGCTGAGATCAGGGGAAAATGAAGGGTGAGGACGTCGTGATGTCCAACATGGGTTGGAAATCCTGATTGGTGATGTTTCATTAAAAGAATTATAACTCAGCTTTTCCGGTAATCCTGCCACCGTTGCAAGAAGGGAGAGACACAAGTGCATTCCACGCTATGTAACTTCTGCAATCACATGGCCCCTCTGAGCCCCATGTTCCTCTTAGTAAGATGGAGGAACTGGACCCTACCAGCTTCAAAAGGTTCTGATCCTCTGAAAATCCCTGACACCTTTTTTTAAATATGGATGTAGAACTCCAGAAAAATATATATTAAATTCCTTCCTTGTCTGTCTGTAGAGAGTCCTCTTAAACCCTTTCACAATAAGTGCATGTATACGTCAATGTGTGCTTATGCTGCACCCTGGGGAAGCAGGAAGCTTTGGAGATAGACAGCTCATTTCTAGGCGTCACATGAGAAATGTGGATACACTGATTATGATTCAGTTCCTGCAACTATACTTCGATTAAAACAAAGAAAGATTCAGTTCCTGCCCCCAGGGTAGGAAAGAATACATTGAAATGGATAAACTTCAACAGTTATTAGGGTATAAAAAAGTCGCACCCTCCCAGACCTAAAATGCTGCTAGGTCAATTAACCTGTCTAGAGGAATTCAGGAAAGCTGCCTCGAAGAGGTGTTCTGGGCTGGGTCAAAAAAAAGAGAAAGCATCTGAGAAGGTCACAACCAGGCAGAGGTCACAGGGGCAGTAAAGGTGGTTGTATTCAGAGTGGTGAGGCAATCATCAGAGCCGTAGCATGAGCTACAACCTAAAATTACCACCTCCCCTGGGCCTGGATGGGAGTGAGATCCTGGCTTGTGTGTTGGAGCAACATTCTGAGAGAAACAAGGGGGCAATCACAAGATACCATCTCGGAACTGCCTGTCTCTTTATTGAGCACTTACTGAATGCAGACCCTGTGTACTTTATATACATAGCAATGTTTCCTAAAGTGTGCTATGCAACTTGTGGGGCATATGAGGTGACTGTAAACAGGACACCAAGAGCATTTTGATTTTCTTTTTTTTTTAAATAAATTTATTTATTTTATTTTATTTATTTATTTTTGGCTGCATTGGGTCTTCATTGCTGCACGCGGGCTTTCTCTACTTGCGGCGAGCAGAGGTTACTCTTTGTTGCAGTGCACGGGCTTCTTATTGCAGTGGCTTCTCTTGTTGCAGAGCATGGGTTCTAGGTGCGCGGGCTTCAGTAATTGTGGCTTGCGGGCTCAGTAGTTGTGGCACGTGGGCTCTAGAGCGCAGGCTCAGTAGTTGTGACGCATGCTCTGCGGCATGTGAGATCTTCCCAGACCAGGGCTTGAACCTGTGTGGCCTGCATTGGCAGGCGGATTCTTAACCACTGCGCCACCAGGGAAGTCCCTTGATTTTAATATTTGTGTTTTGTGTTTATTTTTACCTTCTATGTGTGGCAGGTGGCATTTGTTTTCATTTACAATTTAGTTCTAAAGCATTCTTTTAAACAGGTGAAAGTTTTAAAAAGTGACTCGATTTAGAGAAATATATTTCTTGAGTAAACATACAGATGGTACATGGATATTGCAAAATTTACGAGGGGAGTACACAAACGGCTGAAATTCAAGAAACACTGTGCTTTAGCATACAAGCATTTATCTCATTCAGAACTCTTTCGGTTGCAAGTAATAGATAATCACTCAAATCAGCTTAAGCAAAATAAGAGAATGTATCCTAAAAGGGAATCTCACAAGGACCCGAAGGAAGCAGCGCAGATGTTGAGCTTCGAGAAGGGCTGGGCCTGGAGGAAGGGAGCCAGCAGGCCCCTGGAAGCACGGCGCCTCCTCTCTCCAGGCCCCTGCGGTCCCCCCGGTCTCTGCCTTGCTCTGCACACCTCTGTCTTCTCTCTGAGCAGAGCCGTTTTCTCTACTACATTCATGCAGGTGCCTCCCTCAACCCTGGCCCGCTGGCCACACTCACACACCTCACACACATACACACGCACACCTCTCACACACACACACACACACACACTCACACATACACGCAGACACACACCTCACACATACACACGCGCACACACACCTCACACACAAACACACGCACACACACACCTCACACACAAACATGCAGACACACACACACTCACACATACATGCAGACACACACACACACCTCACACACAGACATGCAGACACACACCTCACACACACACTCACACATACATGCAGACACACACACACCTCACACACATACACATGCAGACACACACACCTCACACACAGACATGCAGACACACACACCTCACAGACACACACACCTCACACACACACACCTCACACACAGACATGCAGACACACACACCTCACGCACACACGCAGACACACACACACACAGCTCCAGAGTTTAAATGTGTTCCGGTAAGTGGCCTGCAGAGCCTGAAAGAGCATCCCTGAATCTTGCTGCTTATTCCCAAGCGAGAACCTGACTGGCCCCACTAGAGACAGACGCTCACCTCTCATCCCTTCAGCGCCTATCGGAGGGTCGGGGGAACAAATTCTCAGAAGGCGGGAGAATCTGGGATGAGCAGTCAGCCTGACCTAGAGGTATCTGCTCCTCATAACTCTATGAGGTAGGAAACTCAGTTCACAGGCCCTGGGCAGGAAGTGACAAAGCCACAGCTTGAACCTGGGTCTGTGTGACCCCGAAGTTCAAGTCCGCTGCAGTATCCACCTAGTCACCACCTGCTAAGTCCAGCCCACAACTGCCACCCCAGACCCAAGCAGGTCTCTGGCCCATTGGGAGGCATTTATCAAAATCAGCCCAGTATGCGGGAAACGAGGATCCCAGCTTTGTGGGGTCACTGGCTGGAAGGGAAGACGATTTCTGGAAACCAGGGAAGGCTCCTCCTAGCCCCTGGGTCTGAGGCTGTCAGGTTCACACTGCAGGTGCTCAGGGTGCGAGAGGAGGCTCAGGCATCTAGAACTCCTCAAGAGAAGTTTTCACCTCTCTTCTGCACCCAGAACTCAAAGTGCCTGCCCGCCCTTGGGATTCTAGTTGCTCTTCTCAGCTCGTGGCAGCTAAGTCAGAGGGGCCTCTCAGAAGGTGAGGTGGGGAGGGGAGCTACGGACTCCTTCCACTCTGGAGGCCTTCCTGCAGGTACTTCTCAGCCTAACTGCCCTTTCCCACGGAAGCCTCTGGGCATCGCAGTGGCCTGGAGGGCCCCAATTTGGCTTTGAGGGGACTTTGCCCACCCACAGTGGGTGGCTGTGCTGCAGGAGTTACTTCTTCAGGGTCCCTTGTTGAGACAGAAGGTGGATGTGGGTGTTGTGTCTCTCCCGCTGCCCCAGAGCTGCCCCAGGCCTGAGGTGAGGCCTGTGCGGAAACACACATCTGCCCCAGGAGACAGGCTCCCCATCCTAGCTTTCGGTCTCTGCATGTTTTATCTTCTCTGGTCATCACTCAATACAGGTTGTTGCATGACTCGGGAGAGGGTTCCACCAAGCCACTTCCCCTGAGAGTGCCACAAAGACCTTGTGCCTTTAGGTAGAGACTGGGCGGCACCATCCTAGCTTAAAAGTCTATCCCAAAGACGGTGCCACGCAGCGAGGGGAGCGTCCCTTTTCCAAAACCCCTTCTCTGACTTTTTAGTGATAAAGGGAGTGGTTGCCCAAAACTTTAGAACTTACTCATTTGGGACTGCTGTCCTGGTAGGATGAACTGGGTGGCTCAGTGTCAACCCCCAAGGACTGCCCCTGGCCCTGACATTCCTTCCAGAGCTGTCAGACTCAGGCGCTCGGGACGAGGTTACCAACCAAAGTTATTATGGCATGTGCCCAAAGGTGGCTGAAAGGGCTCGTTCAAGTTCTGGATTTCCCAGCAGTCTGGCTCTACCCAGCATCGACACCTTGGTGAGGTAGCCTCCATACCTAATGGGCCACCAGTGCCCAGGGAGCAGATGCCAGGGCCGCATCAGACACCCCTTCCTCCCCCAGGTCCCTCCATGATGTCCATGGAGGATAAGCCTCTGGGCTCCAAACAATCTGGGCCTAATCTTTGAGGGAATTGACAGGGACCTGTTTGAGCGGCATGACCACTTCGGTGCCTGTCTCCGTGGTGAGCCGGGAGCATTTCCGGCTGCTGCGCATACTGTAAAACTTCTCCGTTAGGTGCTTACGGAACTTCTTGGTGAGGAAACAGTAGATGATGGGGTCTAAGACACAGTTGGTACTAAGGAGGCAGAGAGTGACCTGATGTGCATCGTTAATAGCCTGGTGGGAGTTGCTCTTCTGGAAGCCCAGCTCAGCTAGGGTCCAGGGCAGCTGTACAATGTGGTGGGGCACAAAGCAGATGATGAACACAGCCAGCACCGTGCAGACCATCCAGAGCGCCCGGCACTTGATCTCTGCATTGCGCTGCATCTGCATCGGCTGCGTGAGCAGCGTGACGATGATGATCAGGTTGCAAAAGAGGATGATGAGGAAGACGAGGAAGAAGCTGAACACGAGGAAGACGTGGATGATGAGGACTGGGATACTGCGCTTCTCGTAGTGCTCAAAGCAGCGTGTGATGTTGCCTGAGCCCGTCTTGTTGGGCACTGTGTTGGTGGAGTCCAGGATGAGGTAGTAGGATGCAGCGGCCAAAATGGCCACCCAGATGATCAGGGACAAAAGGATGCCACGCTTGCGGGTGGTGACCTGAACGGTCTTGATGGGCTGTGTTACAGCCTGGAAGCGGTTATAAGTGATGACGGCCAAAAAGGCCACTGAGCAGTAGGTGTTAATGAAGAAGAAGCAGCCAGCGAGGTTGCACAGGAATTCAGGAAGAATCCAGTTGCCCTCGTTGTAGTAGTAGAAGATCCACAGGGGCAGGGTGACCAGGAAGAGCAGGTCAGCCATGGTGAGGTTCACCATGAAGATCTTTATCTCGTTGAATTTCTTGGAAGGGTACAGGTGGGCAAAGACCCACAGCACATAGCTGTTGGCGAGGACCCCCAACACAAAGATGATGCTGTAAAAAATTGGGAAGAGGGTGTATCGGAACTCAGAATCCACACGAGAGGAATCATTTGCCTCCATCACGGTGGGCTGGAGTGGGCAGCTGGTCATAGGATCCTACCTGTGCCTGGAAGACCACACAGAGATTCCGGTTAATGAAGGGCTAACAAGGGACTATCTGATTTACTCAGTTCCAAGACTCCCATTTTGCACATTTTAAACACTCTAAAATTGGTGGCATTTTCCAATTAATTGGCATTTTTTTCTTCCTACATAAAATAATGGTGTGTTTTTTAAATGAATGGCCTCTGACATTCAATAAAATCAGTGGCAGTTCAGTTTCTTTTCTCTTGTTCCATTTAAAAATATACTTTTTTATTCTTTAGCTTGTTTTGACTTAGAGTTTTAGATAATCTATTCCTGGTGATGAAACAGATGGAAATTAAATTTTTTTTAAATTTAAATTCTATGGTTTAATTTCTGACAAAATTTGAATATTGGTCTAGTGATGAAATTTGAGATAAAAATTTTGATGGTAAAATGCCTTATGTTAAAAAATAATTCACATGCCCATACACAATCTAGAAAGTACACAGATGTATATTAGAGTCACCCAGAGAATGAAATAGTAGCTATATATTAGAAAGAATGAGTTAGATCTGTTTGTACTGCCATGTAAAGTTGTCCCTGGATAATATTGTTCAGTAAAACAAAACAAAACAAAAAAGTTGGTATGACCCCGTTATGTACTTGTATATGATATAGAAAATGATCTAGAAGGTTACCCCTCAAAGCGATGACAGTAGTGAAACCTCTGGAAAGGTGAGGTGGGCTTGGTGGGAAGTATAATTACTTTACATTTTTTTTTGTTTGTTTAAACTTTTTAGGAGTGTGCATTGCTTTAGTAATTAAAAATTTTTAAGTATAATTTTAAAAGAAAAGTATACAATGGAGAAGCCCAACAGACAATACTTTAACCAAGTAAACAAGAGTAGCATCATCATTAGTAAGACATGTCAACATCATGTACCCCTGGTACGATGTACTGACAACGACACAACACCACTTCTGTGGTATTCTTGCCAAAAATGCATAATCTCAATTTAGCCATGAGAAAACATCAGACAAAGCCAAATTGTGCAACATTCTACAAAATGACTGATCAATAGTGTCAAGGTCACGAAAGACAAGGAGACTGAGGAACTATCATAGATCAGAGGATATAAAGGAGACATAGGACAACTAAGTGCAAAGTGGGATGCTGGATTGTACCCGGGAACAGAAATATTGTTAGGGGAAAACTGGTGAAGTTCAAATAAGGTCTATAATTTAGATAATACTGTAAACATGTTCATTTCCTGGTTTTGATCATTGTACTATTGTTTTATAAATTGAGAATGTTGGGTAAAGGGCATATAATGAACTCTTTGTACTATTTTGCAACTTTTTTGAAGGCCTAATATTATTTCAAAACAAAAAGGTGTTTGTTTTAAGTACAGTTGACCCTTGAACAACACAGGTTTGAACTGTGTGGGTCCACTTATACATGGATTTTTTTTTTGATTAATACAATACAATACAATACAAAAATACAATACTACACGACGCATGGTTGGATGAATCCACAGATACGGAACCCCACAGAAGGAGAGACAACTGTAAAGTTATAAGAAGATTTTCAACTGCGGGGAGGGTGGCGCCCCTAATTCCTGTGTTGTTCAAGATTCAACTATATATGAAAGAAGATTAAAAGTAGCCATAATCGCACTACCCAAAGTCTGGTTCATTTTCAACAGTTCTTTGTCCCCATCCACTGTCCAGAAAAACCAGTTCCTCCCTCCCCTCTTGTCCCTCCCACTATGTTGCCATCACGTGAGCCTGGAAGCCCCTCTTATGTTTGTGTTGCAGCTGAGGGGGATGGGATGGCAAGAGACTCGGGATTAAGCAAGGCCCAAGGCTCATCATATATCATAGTAGAGTGAAAAGAGCAGGGAATAGGCAGTGAGAAGCAAGGAAGACAATTAACACTTAAGAGCATCTCTTTTGGAGCCAGGCACCCTGCTCAGTGCTTCCACACGCACTACCTTTGAGTCTCGCGAAAGCCCTTTGAGATAGGAAGTAAGATCCCCATTTTACAGAATAGGAAACGGAGTATAGGGTGGTTATGTGACTTGTCCAAGGTCACACAGCATTAAGGGATGGAGCCAGGATCTCAAATCTAGCTCTGTCTTCATATGTTCATTCATACATTCAACCAAAAATATTTCTGAGCACCAACTGCGTGTCAGGCTCACTGCCAAACACAGGAGAGGCAGGGTGAACATGACTGACAGGACCCTGCCTTCAGGGAACTTAGAGTCTCGTGGGGGCGATAGACAAAAGCAGTGTAAACAAACATAGCTGCTATACAAAGAAAATAGGGTGCTGACAGGGAGAAGAAAACAGAGATCTACTTTTTTAATATAAATTATTTATTTATTATTTATTTTTGGCTGCATTGGGTCTTTGTTGCTGCACACGGGCTTTCTCTAGTTGTGGCGAGCGGGGGCTACTCTTCTTTGCAGTGAGCGGGCTTCTCATTGCAGTGGCTACTCTTGTTGTGGAGTACGGGCTATAGGCACGTGGGCTTCAGTAGTTGCAGCACATGGGCTCGGTAATTGCGGCTCACAGGCTCTCGAGCGCAGGGTCAGTAGTTGTGGCACATGGGCTTAGTTGCTTTGTGGCATGTGGGATCTTCCCCGACCAGGGATCAAACCCGTGTACCCTGCATTGGCAGGCAGATTCTTAACCACTGCGCCACCAGGGAAGTCCCAAGATATCTAGTTTGAAAGGAGGTGACATTTCCATTGAGGCCTGAAAGAAGAGCCTAGGAAGAGAGTTCCAGGCAGAGGGATCTGCATGAGTCTAGCACTATGGCAGGAAAGAGATTGGTAGGTTCCAGGAACTGGAAAAAAGGCCACCTGATGGCCCTTGCCCTGACCTCTGGCTGCCACTCCACCCTCATCTCATGCCACCTTCTCACCAGGTTCCAGCCAAAATGGACTTCCCAGGTGGGTCTTCAAACTCACCCAGAACTCTCCTGCTTCAGCCTGCACACATACCACGCCACTGCCTTGAACATGCTTCCCTATCCACACCCCACTGCCACCTGGCCAACTCCAACTCATGTTTCAGACCTTAGCTGAATTTCACTTCTTCAGGGAGGTCTTCAATGACCTCCAGGTCAGGTCAAGTCCCATCTCAAAGCTCCCTATACTTCTTCTTAAATCTTAGCACAATTGTAATCGTATTCATGTTTGTATGATCGTTTCACACTCTCCCACTTGACTGTGAGCACTGGCAGATCAAGGACCTTGTCTGCCTAATCAACACTATTCCCAGCACCATGAATCAATAAATAAAAGGAATGGGTAATAAGCCTTGTTAATTACACCCACCCCTTAGGGAGCCCCAGAACAGTGGAAACACTTGAAGAAGTCTATAGATACTTACAGGTGAGTTTAAAGAAACGACTGGCTGTAATTAGAATTTTTCTCTTGATTGAGAAAAATTTTGTTCTTTGTTCTATTTAGTATATGGTAGTGGTTTGTCTATGTTAATTAAATAAATGTAGGTTCAATTATTCCAAGAAATCATTGCGATTCCTTTAAAAACAAAAAACTCACCCTCAAGTTGCATTGTGAATTACATAGTTGATTTGAATTACATACTTTTATTCTGCTTCCTCAGCAGCAAATTGCTAGCTTCTACTCAGCTGGGATCTTTTCCACTCCTAAAGGTGACCCTGCCATCTGATCCCATAGGTGTAAGACAGTAACTCTCAAAGGGTGGTCCGTGTAAATGAGGGATGAGAGAGGAGGTCTATCTCTGAAAACTTTCAGGGAATCCATGAGGTCAAAATGATCATCATAATAATACCAAGACATTATTTGTCTTCTTCACTGAGGTGACTGACATTTGCACCGACATTACAAAAGGGTGAGCAAAACTGCTGGCTCCTTAGCACCAGTCAAGGTAGGGACGCCAAACTATCATAGGAGTCATATCTTTCACAGCTACGCATTCAGCGTAAAAAAAAAAAAAGCCAATTTCACTTTATTTTTTTATTATATTTTTTTAAATAAATTTTAAAATTCTTATTATTTTTGGCTGCATTAAGTCTTTGTTGCTGGACACGGGCTTTCTCTAGTTGTGGCAAGCGGGGGCTACTCTTTGTTGCAGTGAGTGGGCTTCTCATTGCGGTGGCTTCTCTTGTTGTGGAGCATGGGCTCTAGGCACGCGGGCTTCAGTAGTTGTAGCACATGGGCTCAGTAGTTGCGGCTCGAAGGCTCTTCCCGGACCAGGGCTCGAACCCGTGTTCCCTGCATTGGCAGACGGATTCTTAACCGCTACGCCACCAGGGAAGCCCAGTACACATCCTTTTAATAATCTGTGTATCGGAATGGGAAATACACATGAAATATCTCTGCTGCAAACTGGAGTAGAGTGGTTGTCTTCAGAAAAAGACCCAATGCCACTGTTTGAGCTGTGAGCTGAGCTGTTTTTTGGATCATCATTATCACTTGAAAAAATGACTGACAAACTATGGCTTTTCAGAGACTTGGGTATCTGGCAGACTTTTTTCTCAAAAAGTCACTATGGAAATAAAGCGATCCTGTCACTTCAAGTAAAACCGATGATGGGATTTTGCTGCCATGATTAAAATTTGAACTTCCAAGAAAAGATTAAAATGTTTGGAAAATCTGTATCTGCCAGCATGAGCTTGACAGCTTTCCAATATCCAAAGAATTTTCTGATGAGATTGGTAGTGATATTAATTAATACAATTGTTTGATATCTTATAATGAAAAGTCAATATCTGGAAGACCTGTATATCTCAGTGAACCAATATTTTCCAAATGAGGAAAGCATGATGTTTCAAAATTACATAGAGGTAAAAGATTCAAAGGGCAAGATAGACCAATACATTGCCTTGTTCACGGATGACAAAAAGTTTGTTGATATGATTCAGTATACATTGCAACTAACTTTTAAGAAACTACCTCTTGTGGAGTTCTGATGTAGAATCAAAGAAGAGTATCACCAATTATCTGAAAAAGCCATTAAAATATTCCTCCCTTTACAAATACACATACATCTGTGTGAGGGCAGATTTTCTTCATATACTTTATATCACATATCACAATAGACTGAGTGCGGAAGTGAATATGAGAATCCAGCTGTCTTCTATTAAACCCAACATTAAAGAGATGGGCAAAAAAAAGATGTAAATCAATGTTACTCTTCTCCCTAAATTGTTTGTTTTGAAAACTTTAGTTATTTTACACTAAAAACATTATTTATGTTAACATGAAACGAGTTTATTATTGGTTTTTACATTTAAAAACAAAAATTTTTAGAATGTCTTAGTTTTCATTTTGAAGATGGTAAATATTGGTAGGTATACCCATGTAAACAAAAGTTCTCTGGGGCCCTCAATAATTTTTAAGAATATAAAGAGATCCTGAGGCCAAAAAATTTGAAAATCAATGCTCCACAGTCTCAGTTCACCACCCCGCCCCGTCCCCCCATTTCCTTTGAGCCTAAGACGCCCATTCATCTGGGACTGGCCTTGTTTCTTTTTCCTGCTGGACCCTTGTGCCTTAGGCGACCCTGTTCCTGGGGCCTGAGAGGCGGGGGTGGGGAGCAGCCCACAGCTGGGAGGTGTGTGGTGCTCACTCTGGGTCTTTGAGGAAGTCACATCCCTATCCACCCCCAACACCCTATCCCCACCCCTAAGTAAGTCCTGTCCTCTTCTTGGGTTTAGGCTCCAGCACAGTGGAGTAGGGACAACTGTCCTCCAGAAACTATCCTTCTCCAGGCAAAGGACTCCACTCAGGACATCCTCCTGGTCCCTGCCCCTTATGCCACCCCTGCCCAGGCCTGTTGAGAAAGTCTTCCCATGAGGATCAGGATTTGAATAAGGCTCATGAGGTGCTCACCTGGGTACAAAATTCAAGGGAGCGCCAAAAACCTCAGTAATCAAGATAAATAATATTTGGATGCAATCATTTGAAGAATCAAAATCAGTATTACTGATGCTTCCTTTTGCCCCAGGCTCTAATACGGCCCTGCCTGGCACTATTATGATCCTGTCTTCATTTAAACTTTTGGTATTTTGTTCATCATGGATTTCGAGGGGTTTGGGGGGTTTTTTTTTTGGTATTAATTGATTTAAAAAAAAAATAGTCTCACCATGTGAATGGGGCACACACAGAATAGCCCAGCTCACCCATTCAGTCACTCATTCATGCCTTCTCTGGACAAGCTCACTGCTGCTGGCCTGGGCAGAGTCCTGAGGCTTCTGAGAACAGACCTCGTCTTTGCCCTTCAGTGGCTCACAGGCCATTTTGCAAGAGAGAGATTCAGAAATAGATAGGTGCTTAGTGTTAGGATGGTGGAGGTTCTAGATGTCAGGGTCATTCTGAGTGTGCCCGTGACCCAGACTTGACGGTCAGGAACGACTCCTGCTTATGCTGAAGGAAGACAAGGAGTTAGCCAGATGCAGCTGGGAGAGAGGAAGACATCTGGAAGAACAGGAGAGGATGTGCCTTGTTCTCAGGGAACTTGAGAAGTTTGGTTTGGCTAAAACTTAAAAGGTGGGTGGGGTGGTGGTGAGGAGAGACAGGACCTACAAAGCAAGCATCAGTCAACTGAAGTAGAGTCTTGCATACTAGGCTAAAGGAGTTTGTATTTGATTCTGCTGGAAATGGGGAGTCATTGAAGGATGTGGAGTTTCAGGTTTATGGAATATGGCTTTGACTGTTGTGTACAGAATGAATTGGAGGGGCCTCAGGTCAGAGGCAGGGAGATAACAAAGAGATAACTGCAACTGTCCAGAGCACCAAAGGGAAGCTTGGAACATGGCGGAGAGGATGGAAATGGATGGCTGTGAGAATGATTTGGGAGATAGAATGGACAGAACTTAGAGATGCACGGGATAGTGGTTGAGAGAAAGGGAGGAGACACGGATGGCCAGGTTGTCTGGCCCAGATGAATGGAGCTGGGTGGCGTCTGTCTTCACGGAGATGACACTGAGGAGGAAGAGTGTGGGGCGTAGAGGATGAACTTCGTAGGGGCCATATCACAGGTGGAGTGCCTGAGAAACACCCAGGAGGATCCAGGGTTAAACCCTGAAGAGCCCAACATTAGAAGAGAATGGACTTCCCTGGCAGTCCAATTGTTAAGACTCTGCACTTCCCTTTCGACAAAATTCAACACCCATTTATGATAAAAACCCTCCAGAAAGTAAGCATAGAGGGAACCTACCTCAAGATAATACAGGCCAAATATGACAAACCCACAGCCAACATCATTCTCAATGGTGAAAAACTGAAACCATTTCCTCTAAGATCAGGAAGAAGACAAGGTTGTCCACTCTCACCACTATTATTCAACATAGTTTTGGAAGTCCTAGCCATGGCAATCAGAGAAGTAAAAGAAATAAAAGGAATCCAAATCAGAAAAGAAGAAGTCAAACTGTCACTGTTTGCAGATGACATGACACAATACATAGAGACTCTTAAAGATGCCACCAGAAAACTACTAGAGCTTATCAATGAATTTGGTAAAGTAGCCGGATACAAAATTAATGCACAGAAATCTCTTGCATTCCTATACACTAATGATGAAAAATCTGAAAGAGAAATTAAGGAAACACTTCCATTTACCACTGCAACAAAAAGAATAAAATACCAAGGAATAAACCTACCTAAGGAGACAAAAGACCTGTATGCAGAAAACTATAAGACACTGATGAAAGAAATTAAAGATGATACAAACAGATGGAGAGATATACCATGTTCTTAGATTCTTGGAAGAATCAACATTGTGAAAATGACTATACTCCCCGAAGCAATCTACAGATTCAATGCAATCCCTAACAAAGTACCAATGGCATTTTTCACAGAAATAGAACAAAAAATTTCACAATTTGTATGGAAACACAAAAGACCCCGAATAGCCAAAACAATCTTGAGAAAGAAAAACGGAGCTGAAGGAATCAGGCTCCCTGACTTCAGACTATACTACAAAGCTACAGTAATCAAGACAATATGGTACTGGCACAAAAACAGAAATATAGATCAATGGAACAGGATAGAAAGCCCAGAGATAAGCCCACGCACATATGGCCACCTTATTTTTGTTAAAGGAGGCAAGAATATACAATGGAGAAAAGACAGCCTCTTCAATAAGTGGTGCTGGGAAAACTGGACAGCTGCATGTAAAAGAATGAAATTAGAACACTCCCTAACACCATACACAAAAATAAACTCAAAATGGATTAAAGACCTAAATGTAAGGCCAGACACTATAAAACTCTTAGAGGAAAACATAGGCAGAACACTCTATGACATAAATCACAGCAAGATCCTTTTTGACCCACCTCCTTGAGAAATGAAAATAAAAACAAAAATAAACAAATGGGACCTAATGAAACTTCAAAACTTTTGCACAGCAAAGGAAACCATAAGCAAGATGAAAAGACAATTCTCAGAATGGGAGAAAATATTTGCAAATGAAGCAACTGACAAAGGATTAATCTCCAAAATTTACAGGCAGCTCATGCAACTCAGTATCAAAAAAACAAACAACCCAATCCAAAAATGAGCAGAAGACCTAAATAGACATTTCTCCAAAGAAGATATACAGATTGCCAACAAACACATGAAAGAATGCTCAACATCACTAATCATTAGAGAAATGCAAACCAAAACACAATGAGGTATCACCTCACATCGGTCAGAATGACCATCATCAAAAAATCTACAAACAATAAATGCTAGAGAGGGTGTGGAGAAAAGGGAACCCTCTTGCACTGTTGGTGGGAATGTAAATTGATACAGCCACTATGGAGAACAGTATGGAGGTTCCTTAAAAATCTAAAAATAGAACTACCATACAACCCAGCAATCCCACTACTAGACATATACCCTGAGAAAACCATAATTCAAAAAGAGTCATGTACCACCATGTTCATTGCAGGTAGGAACAGGATGGTCAAGATGGAGGAGGAGGACCAGGGGACCACCACGCAAGACCCAACAGAAGAAAGTTTCAAGAGTGTGGCAGCAAGTGGCCAATGGTGTGAAAAGCCTCAGCGAGATCCAGCACAATGAAGACAGGAAAGCAAACATTGCACAGGGCCACTCAGAAATCTATCTCCCTGATCAGACGGACAGTAGTTTCCTAAGTATGCGTTCAGGAGTGAATGAGAGGCAAGGAAGTGGAATGTCAAATTCTCGTTTGAGAAGCTGAGTTAAGCAAATAAAGCCTGTGTGTGGACCTTGTATGTATCTTGATTTAAACAAACTAACTGTAAAATATATATATATATATATATATTTGTTAGACAGCTGGGAGAACTCAAACACAAAGTATTAGATGGAATTAAGAAATCGATGCTGGGAATTCCCTGGCAGTCCAGTGGTTAGGACTCAGCACTGGTCGGGGAACAAAGATCCCGCAAGCTGCAAGGCACAGCCAGAAAAAAAAGAAAAGAAATTGATGCTAATTTTGTGAGGCTGTGATCGTGATATATTGGTTATATACTTTTAGATTTTTAATTCCTTATCTATTATACACACATATTGAGGAATTTATAGGTAGGATTACACAGTATCTCAGTTTTGCTTTAAAATATTCCAGGAAAAACATGCCAGTGTGCTAATCTCAAATGAGAAGCAGGAACCCAACCTGAGACAATGTGTACTCAGGTCCTTCCGAACCCAGAGCCTCCCCAGTCCACACGGCCCTCACAGGAGGCCCAGCAGAGGTAGGCCTCTTCCTTCCAGATACAGGACCAGAATCAGTGTGGACGTCTTGGGCAGAACCCCTGCCTTTGCCAGTAGCCTCGTCCTTGGCGCCTCCAATACCCACCACCCAGGCCCTTCCTACTTCTGCTGCCTTCTCTCCAGTCACAGGTCCCCAGGTGACTCCCACTCCCTTGGCCTTCATCCCAAACATAATCCCTTTGCACCAATAGAACCCTTGAAATCACCCAAAATGTAACCAGCCTAGTCTCCTCTGGGTCTGGGGGCTCATACATCAACGCCTTCATTCATGCTCCCCTCCCTCTCTCTGCCCAGCTGACTACTGATCATCCTTTAAAGCTGTTCAGGCCTCCTTTCCTCCAGGTAGTTTTTCCTAAGCCTCTCCGACTCTTTCACATCCTGCCTCTCCCCCAAGACCCGGTTAAGTGCCCATCCCCTGGGCTCCCAAAGCTCACTGAAATTGCCTGTGTGTGTCCTTCTGCCACTAGGCCTTAGCTTCTTGAGGAATGAGCCCATGTCCATTCATTCACCTGACATCCTGCTGACTGCCCAGCACTGTGTTGGGGACACTGTGGGAATAAAACAGGCAAGATTCTGGCCCTTGAGGAGCTTATACTCTAGTCATGGAAAACAGACAAAAATAAGTACAGAGATAAATGAACAAGGTAATTTCAAATTGTGATGAATTCAATAAAAGAAATAAAAATAGTGACATGATGAAGATTGGATAGAGGGCTACTTAAAATAGAGTGACCAGGGAAGGCTTCTCAGAGCAGGTGACATATAAATGAAACTAGAGGCAGATATACCATGAAGCCAAGGAATTAAGCTTTAAGACCCCTTCCTAGGCCTTGTTCCTAATTGTATATTTATAATTTTGTGTCTCTTAAAGAGGGGCCCACATATTGTATAAGCTTCAGAGTCCTACAAAACCTGTGTCTTCCCCTGGCTAAAATCTAAAACGTGAAAAGGAACAAGTCAAGAGAAAATCTAGAAGCATATTCCAGGCACAGGGTGTCACGTGCAAAGGGCCTGCAGTGGGAATAAGTTCATCATATTCTGAGCTAAAAATAAATGTGTCACATTCAGGGAACTGAAAGGTCACTGTCCCCAGAGAAATGGGAAGAGTAAGATGAGATCTGAGGGCAACAGACCCCAAATCACTCCTACGCCATGGTAAGGAGTTTGGGTTTTATTCTATGAACATCAGAGGGTCTGGACTATGTCAAGCACATGAGCAGCAGGATCTCTCTCTCCAGCTGCTGGGCAGAGAATAGAGGGTAGGGGACAAGAGTGGAAGCAGAGAGACTATGTCAGAGGCAAGAGATGGTGGCGACGTGGACCAGAAAGTAGCATTTCCAATTCCTCTCTCCATCCCCAGCACCCAGCACAAGCTTGGCCAGAGTAGGAGCTTAACAAACATTTGTCTAGTGAACAAATATCTAGCAACTAGCAAGATTGACTCTTTTGTGAGGGCTGCAAGAGGGCTGACCCAAGAAGATGGTAGAGGCCTGATCTCTCCAGTGACAAGAGCACCAGTGGCTGCCTGCTCCCCAGAGCAGCCTCCAGGCAAGGCAGAGTGAGCCCTCTACAACCTCATTTACTCAAAGTGTGGTCCTTGCACCAGCAGCAGCAACATCACCTGTGAGCTTGTTAGAAATGTAGAACCTGACTCTACCTCAGGCCTGCTGTTTCAGCATCTGTATTTTAACAAGATTCCCCGGTGATTCACGCACACACTGAATGTTGAGCAGTGCTGTGCCTCCACACGCTGTCAGCCACATACTTGCCTGTTCTAACACCTTCCATGGCTCCCCATTGCCCAGGACCAAGTGCAAGCTCCTTCCCCATCTCATCTCCCACCAGCCTCTACTACCACTCACCCTCTACTCCAGCCACAATGAACTTCTTGCTGCTTCTCTAAAAACTATTTCTCCTCAAACCTCTGTGCCTTTGCACATGCTGTGGCCCCTACTGAGAATGCCTTTTGCCTATTGCTTTACCTAGCAAAATCTTACTCATCTTTGAAGACCTAATCTAAAGAGTGCTTCCTCCGGGACGCCTTCTCTCTTTGCCCCAGGCAGAATGAGTTGCCTCCTTCTCTGGGTTGCCATGGTACTGGGCACATTCCTCAGCATAGCATCTGACACTGTATGTTGTAAATATTGATTTCTGTGCCCTTCCTCGCCAGGCTGAGAGCTTCTTGAGGGCAGAGACTAGATCATTTTTATCTCTTTATCTTCAGTGTCAGACATTAAAGACTGAATGAATGAATGACCAAGCCCTGACAATTATTCAGAGGAAACTAGTATGAAGGAAAGGTGTCCAGTCTCTCTGGGGGGAAAAGGCAGGGTAGGGAAAAGGCCTCTGGAGTCAGAAAGACCTGGGTTCTTAACTGGCTCTGCCATTTACTTGCTGTGTGACCTTGGGCAAGTGACTTCACCTCTCTGAGCCTCAGTTTCTTCATCTGCAAAATCTTATAAGCCAAACTATGTTTCCAAAGATAAGCATGCAAAGTAGCCACAAATGGCCAGGACTTCCTCTCACTATTGGCCCAGTCACTTGGAGCCAGGGGAGGGGACTGTGGATCACCAGTGACCCCAGGGACTCTAAGCCACATACTGGCTTTCCTGCCAGCTCTGGACAGGGTGTTGGGCTAATGCCAACAAAGCTTTCAACGCCTCAGGAAGGGAAGGAGCATTCGGAGGGAGAAGGAAGAGGAGACTCAGACCACTCAACTTAACACGTGGGCAGGGCTCCCTGATGGATCAAGGCCGGGCAGCAGGCCCAGGCCCAGCATTTAGCTGGGGGGTGGGCTAGGGGGGCATAAATATTTATGGAGACAAGAAGAATTCTACCATCTGTATCTCCCACCCTCTGCCCTGCAGAGTATTCAGTCCCATCCCCCACTGACTGTCATTCCCATACTGTCTGCAAACAATCCCATCCCCTTAGGGGACCTAGAGAAAGGGCTCCCATCCTCAGCTGGACAGTCAGAGGGACCACTGAGATCTGGGCAGAAGGAATTACGTGCTGATTACTTCCCCAGTGTGGACTGTGGGTTGGGACGTTGCGTTTACCAGTCAGACTGGCCCCTAACATTTGTGGGGCCATTTGGGGTCAAGAGTACAAATGTCTAAATATTTATAAGCTATAAATCAGTCATATCTAACTTCATGCACATTCCATGAATCAGCAGCTCCTCGCAGCCTGGCAAGCCTGGGAGCATGGGAGGGACACTGGCTCCAAGTGGGCACTCCCTCCGGGATCCAAGGACTCCGTGCTCTGTGGGGGAGGGCATGACTGGAGGGGAGCCAGAGCCAGCCCACCTAAGCTCAGGGCACTGGGCATCATTCACTGATTAAATGAACAGACACCTCTTACCCATGATCGTATTTCCTCCTCAAATCAGCCTTGCAAGGTGAGTTTTACAAAATTTTTCCAGCAAAAAAAGTGAGGTCAGAGAAGGAAACAGACTTGTCCACAGTCACATAGCTGGGAAGTGGCCCGTGAGATTTTGAACTCCAAGGCCCATCCTGTCTCTCCCAGGCCGAGCTGTGGCCCCTGGTGGAAGCAAACGACTCCTTGGCCAACTCATCCACTCACAGACCTGTCCTATTGCCTGAGAACAGGCGCT
Source organism: Stenella coeruleoalba (assembly GCF_951394435.1). Lineage (NCBI taxonomy): Eukaryota > Metazoa > Chordata > Mammalia > Artiodactyla > Delphinidae > Stenella > Stenella coeruleoalba. The sequence continues at coordinate 21,857,569 of NC_137169.1, forward strand.
TCAGAGGCTGCAAGGCCCCGGGAAGAGTTGCCTTCGACCTGGGGCCCTGCTTTTACCTTTGCTCCCCAAAGTGGGGAATTGAACAGGGCAAAGGCAGGGGAGGGACTGCTCTGCATTCATCTAACTCCTGCCAGGCAGCGTTGAAGCTGGAATCAAATCCTGGTTCAAACGTTAAACTCACCCCATGACTCTGTGTCTCTGTCTCTTCACTGGTAAGATGAGGATTTAAAAATGGGCCTAAGAGAAAAGGAAATTAAGAAAGTAATCCCATTTATGATACCATCAAAAAGAATAAAATACTTAGGAATAAACTTAACCAAGGAGGCAAAAAACTTGTACACTGAAAACTACAAAATATTGCTGAAAGGAATTAAAGAAGACACAAATAAATGGAAAGACATCCTGAGGTCATGGATTGGAAGACTTAATATTGCTAAAATGTCCATACTACCCAAAGTGATCTACAGATTCAACGCCCTATTAAAATCCCAATGGCATTTTTTGTAGAAATAGAAAAAATAATCCTAAAATTCATAAGGAATCTCAAAGTACCCCCAGGAGTCAAAACAATCTTGAGAAAGAAAAACAAAGCTGGAGGCCTCACACTTAATGATTTCAAAACATATTACAAAGTACAATAATCAAAAGAGTGTGGTATTGACATAAAAACAGACATGAAGACCAACGGAACACAATAGAGAGCCCAGAAATGAATCCCTACATATATGGTCAAATGATCTTTGACAAAGGTGCCAAGACTACACAATGAGGAAAGGATAGTCTCTTCAACAAATGGTATCTGGAAAACTGGATATCCACATGCAAAAGCATGAAGATGGACCCTTATCTTAAACCACATACAAAAATTAACTCAAAATGGATTAAAGACCTAAACATAAGACTGGAAACTATAAGATTCCTAGAGGAAAACCTAGAGGGAAATCATCATGACACTGGAATTGGCAATGATTACTTGGGTATGATACCAAAAGCACAGGTAACAAAAGGAAAAATAGACATTTGGAACTATATCAAACTTAAAAACTTCTGTGTAGTAAAGGAAACAATCAACAGAGTAAAAGCCAACCTACCAAACTGTAGAAAATATTTGCAAATAATATAAGGGATTAATATTCAGAATATATAAAGAACTCTTACAACTCAATAACAACAAAAAAAATTAAAAATGGGCAAAGAACTTGAAGAAACATTTCTCCAAAGATATACAAATGGCCAACAAGCATATGAAAAGATGGGGAGGGAGGGATTGCAAGTTTGGGATTAGCAGATGCAAACTATTATATATAGAATGGATAAACAACAAGGTCCTACTATATAGCACAGGGAACTATATTCAATATCCTGTGATAAACTATAATGGAAAATAATATGGAAAATAATGTATATATATATATACATATATATGTATAACTAAATCACTGTGCTGTAGAGCAGAAATCAATACAACATTATAAATCAACTATACTTCAATAAACTAAATTTTTTTTTAATTGCCAAGAGGCAGGGGGGAAAAAAAGCATATGAAAAGATGCTCAACATCACTAATCATCAGGGAAATGCAAATCAAAACCACAATAAGATATCACCCATTAGGATGGCCTCAATCATAAAAGTAGAAAATAACAAGTGTTAGTGAGGATGTGGAGAAATTGGAACACTTATGCACTCACTGTCGGTGGGAATATAAAATGATGCAGCCACTATGGAAAACAGTGTGGAGGTTCCACAAAAAATTAAAAATAGAACTCCCAAATGATCCAGAAATCTCACTCTGGGTATATTTCCAAAAAAAAAGTGAAAACAGGATCTTGAAGAAGTATTTGTATACCCAGGTTCACAGCAGCACTAGTTACAATAGCCAGGAGATAGAAGCAACCTAAATGTCCATCAACAGATGAATGGATAAACAAAATGTGGTATAATGGAATACTATGCAACCTTAAAAAGGAAGGAAATCCTGTCCTATGCTACAACATGGATGAAACTTGAGGATATTAATAAGTGAAATAAAACAATCACAAAAAGACAAATCTTGAATGATTCTACTTATATGAGGTTTCTAAAGTAATCAAACTCACAGAAACAGAAAATAGAACGGTGGTTGCCAGGGGCTGGAGGGAGGGAGAAACAGGGAGTTGATGTTCAATGTGTACAGAGATTCAGTCATGCAAGATGAAAAAGTGCCAGAGATCTGTGGTATAACATGTGCATATAGTTAACAATACTTTAAAATTGTTAAGAGGGCGAATCCCTCTTACATGTTTTTTACCACAATAAAAACAATTTTTAACGGGTCTCAGAGATGGCAGATTTGAAAATACATTGCATAATTTTAACTCGGAATCATATGGCTCAGCTTTTTTATTTAATGGTTGTGTGACATTTGGTAAAACTGCTTCCCCTCTTTGGGTCTCATCTATAAAATGAGGACAATAACACATCTACCCTATAGAGCTTTTTGTGAGCACCCAGCAAGATAAAGGATATAAAGTATTTGGGAAAGGACAGTGGTTAAGATCACAGACTCTGGCGTCAGACAAACCTCCGTTCAAATCCTGTCTCTGTCCTGGCTTCACGACCATGGTCAAGCTTATCCTTCTCTGAGCCTCTGGTCCTTCCCCTGTAAATGGAGCTGATAATATTTCAAGCACATAGCTCCCAGCATGGTGCGAAGATTCAATGAATAATGTAACACAATTTCAGGTATTCATGAGCAACAGCTCTAAAAAGCTGTATCTACAGGGAATCCAGACAATCAGCTGATTAGATCAGATCAAACGTTTCTCAAAATAGCACCACTGTCATTGCAACCGTTCACATCTAGCTCATCCCAAGTTTACCCCAGCTTGAAGCCACCTATATCAAGCTTCCAGATATATCATTAACCCTGAAAACTTCTAGGAACCAGTCACATCTTTTTATGGCAGCTAGAGACAGTTGGCAAAATGCTATCAGCCGATTCTCGCCCAAGACAATTTCACCTCCATAAGCCTCTGTTCATTCATCTGTTTAAAAAAAAGAATCCTAACACAACATCATAGCATTTTTGTAAGGATTAAATGGAAAATGCCTGATCTATAATAAGAGCTCAGTGAATGCTAGCTACTGTTAGTCTTACTTCCCTGCCCCAGAAAGGGTTAGAGGCGCCACCTTTGGTTCCCGTAACAAATCACACTGCATTATAATGGCTGTTGATTTCTCTTTCCATTCTGGGCTGGGAACTCCCTGGGTACAGGTCCTCAGGCATTACACACACACACACACACACACACACACACACACACACACACACACACACGCACACGCGCACACACACACACACACACATACACACAGAGTCACATTGTCCCTCATCCTTCACTTCCAAACCTCTCACACCAGCTTCAGCCACTCCCAGCCCTTAGATTCCCTGGGACCAATAACACACCATAGTTCAGGGACTTCCCTGACGGTCCAGTGGTTGGGACTCCGTGCTTCCACTGCAGGGGGCACGGGTTCAATCCTCGGGGAACTAGGATCCTGCATGCCATACGGCGGCCAAAAAGTATAAATAAATAAATAAATAAAATAAAGGTTTAAAACACCATAGTTTAATCATTTCCCTTCTGTGAGTCCTAGTTTTCACATCAATAAAACAGAAATGATATGAACATTGACCTCACAGTATAGCTTTGAGGTTGAAAGCAGGTAAACTTCTAACATGCTCAATAAGTGAGTTACCTCCTATTCTGGCCTCCCCTGATGCTTGACATTTGTGCCCTGGCTTGGCCATGCCTCTGTGCTTCTGGTCATATCCTCTAAAAATTCCCCTCATGGAGTGGTTTCACTACCATTTGTCCAGGAAACAGAAGGATTTGAGGGGCAAATAAAGGGAGCAAGTTTCCTGACCTCTGGGGAATTCTGCACTAGGCTCTACATGGCTTCCAGTACAAGGAGGCTAGCACCACGTTAGGTACATTTATCGGTGGATGAATGGAGCTCATTGTCCGGGAAGAGGTCAGGGACAGGGTCTAGGGCCCCAGCGATGGGGGATGGCCTGGGCATCAGAGTTTCCCAACTTTCTTTCTCACTTGGGGCCCACCTGATCCCAGGTTTATATATTATATTGATGAGACTCAGTCTCTGCTCATCTGATCTAGGACATCCCTGTGGAGTTGGGGGACCCTGAGCCTGGCCTGAGTCTCTCCTTCTGGGTCCAAGATACCCAGGTAGTATCTGTCTGTGAGTCACCCTCCCCTACTTCTTGCCTCCTGGAAGTCAGCCAGGGCAGGGAAGAGGAAGCACCCAAGGAGGTGCTTCTTCCTCTGGGTTTCCCCAGCAAGGGCACACCTCTGTTATACCAGGAATCATTCTGACATCTTCAGGGGCTGGCCCAAGGGAAAATGTAGGTTGCAGGACACAGGCCCTGCGGTCACACAGACTCAGATCTGCACCTGGCTCTGCTCTTTCCTAGCTGATCTTCAGCCCTTGAAGCCTCTCTTTCTTCATTTGCAAAATGGTGATAATAGAACCTTCCTCATAGGGTAAGTTATAAGTGCAAAATGAAGCAACTGATGCACGAGGTTATTGATCAAAAACTGTGAGCTCCTCCCTCCCCCTCAGAAAATGTTTGTTGAATGAATGAATGAATGAGCAAACAAATCAGCAATGTACCAAAGCAGCCACATATCTCCTCCTTTGGAAGCAGCAACCAAGGGTGGCTGAAGAGAAATACGAATTACGATCAGGAATTACGATCAGAGGATCTCACCCACCACCTAGAGTGAGTCTCTCCCCAGTTCTAAGCCTTGGGATCTTCATCTGCACACACCCCTCCCCAACCAAACCTCAAACACTGTTGCGAAAAGGAAGATGGTTGGGTGTGGTAAAGGGTTTGGTCAAGAGTAAGGCATTTGGGGAATTGAAACGGACTTTATAAACTGAAGAGATCTGCAGAAATTTTTGACATGCTTCTCCCATCAGCCAGCTGAGCTCAGCTCCAAACTTAGACCCTGAAGGTCCCCTCCTGTAGAATTAAGAAGGGGGGAGGGGCTGCCGAGTGGTGGTCTTCCCCCCAGATAGTCTCCCCCACCACCATCTCATTCACACACACACACACACGTACACACACACACACACTCTAAGCACCTGGAACACAGCTGTGTATTCAGTCAAGAGCTAAATCAGAGCTTCCTGAATGCTTGGGGAGAGACTCCGCTGGTCCCCTCATTCTCTACAGATGAGCAAGTGTCTGGGCAGCAGCCTCCATTCACCACACCCACATCTGGACCTGCCAGTGAAGGACAGGGGCTACCAGCCTGTGCTCTGTCCCTACCCCCTGGAACCTGCTGGGGAAGCAGGTTGTGAGCCAGGCACTTTGTACCAGCAACCTGGTTATCCTCTTCATCATCCCCCTGGAAAAACCCAGCAACTAGTGAATTCCTAAGTACGCAGCGCCGTACCAGACCCTTTACCTCTCCTGATCTTCAGGCTGGGGAGACAGCGTTATCCTTATTTGACAATTTGGGAAACGGAGGCACAGAGCGGGGATGTGACATGGTCAAGGCCACACAGCTAGTAAAGCAGATGGCTTCCAGCCCCTGAGATCTAGGTAGCCCCCTCTCATCACCTTCACCACTTCCAAGTGAGGTCTCTGAGGTCACTTCAGCACTGCCTTGGCCTTAGAGAACCAAAGAGGGAAATAAATTCCCTGGGAAAGTTTGGTCACGAGGAATTCCTTTTAAGCAAGAGCCTCTGGGCCTGAAGAAGATGCCAAAACATTCCCTTAAAAGCAGAAACACTGGGACTTCCCTGGTGGTGCAGTGGCTAAGAATCTGCCTGTCAATGCAGGGGACAAGGGTTCAAGCCCTGGTCCGGGAAGATCCCAGTTGCCGCAGAGCAACTAAGCCCGAGCGCCACAACTACTGAGCCTGCTCTCTAGAGCCTGCGAGCCACAGCTACTGAGCCCGCGTGCCACAACTACTGAAACCCACGCGCCTAGAGTCCAAGCTCCACAACAAGAGAAGCCACCGCAGTGAGGAGCCTGTGGGCTGCAACAAAGAGTAGCCCCCGCTCACCACAACTAGAGAAAGCCTTGCGCAGTAAGGAAGACCCAACGCAGCCAAAAATGAATTAATTAATTAATTTTAAAAATTAAAAATAAACCCCAAAACAGAAGCACTTGTTTGCTTAGACACAGTCTAGGGGCCATGACCTTGGTCTCCTGAGGACATTGTAACACACCTCCTCCTGGCCCGGCCAGGCCTGGGACGCCTCTTACCTGTCCCGGGGCAGCGGCCACCTCTGTCAGGTCTGAGTATCTGTCTGCAGCCCCGGCCTCTGTGCTGTCTGGAATCGCAGAAGTGAGGAAACAGAGCACATCCCTGCCAAGTCACCCACAGGAGGAAACGTCATGACCCCAGGGCCCCTCCACAGAAACCTCAGAGTTGGGTCACCCAGGCCCTGGGCGCTGCTCGGAGGTTTCTCGCAGAGAAAGGGGCAGGGTGGGGTGTGGGCAGCGGCCACCGAGCCGGAAGCTGGGGAGGAGGCAGAGAAGAAGCAGACAGGGAGAGAGCAAGAGGGGTGAGAGCGTGCATTCGAGACAGCACAAGTATGAGGGAGAGGGGAGAGGAGACGTGAGCGAGAAAACAGAATAAGAGAGAGAGTCAGGGGAAAGGAGAGATGGAGGAGACAGGCACACACAGAGAGACAAACGTAAACACAGAGAGAGAGCATGAGAGGAATGAGATTTGAGGACAAAAACCAAGGGAGTTACAGAGAAAAAGATGAGACAGTAAGAGCGCCTGTGTGTGTGTGTGTGTGTGTGTGTGTGTGCGTGCGTGCGTGCATGAGCATGAGAGAAAAGACAAAAGAAAGGGAGAGAAGGAGGAAAGGGAGAGGCAGCTGGAATATAAAGAGGATGAGGAGAAGGGAGGAACTCGGGACAGCTGCTGTGGTCAGTGCCATGGCCCGGCTGGGCTCCCCTGGCGACCAAGGAGCACCAAGGCCAAGGAACCGATGGGGACAGAGCCCTGCGGGGCTGGGATTGCTGGGGAGGAGGGCTCTCAAGACCCGGGGCAGGAGTTTGGCAGCGAGTGAGTTGGAGGGAATAGGTGAGGGTGAGTAGGTGTGGGCAACTGAGCAGGTGAACGCAGGTGAGTCTGTCAGTGAGCCTGTGCGTGTGTGAGTGTGCATGTGTGTGAGCGTGCGTGCGTGTGTGTGAGCATGTGCGTGTGAGCGTGCATGTGTGTGAGTGTGCGTGCGTGCGTGTGAGTGTGCATGCGTGTGTGTCTGTGAAATTCCGGTGGTGGAGGCTTTTTGTGTGAACAGAGGTGAGAGATGGGCCCAAGCTCCCTGCCTCAGTTTCCAGTCTATTTATCCACGCATTCATTTAACCAATAAACGTTTATTGAGCCCCGCAGGCACCGGGCACTGCAGAGGACACTGTCTAAGGAAGCAAGCCCCTCAGCTGAGAGCCAACCCAAAAGCCTCCCACACAGGGCGGGAGACAGGTCTAGACAGGACCGGGGTCCCACAGCCGGGCAGGTGCAAAGCAGAGGTGGTAGTACGGGCTCCTGACGCCCCATGCAGGGTCCGGCCTCAGCTCTGCCCTGGGTGTCTGGACTGGCCCCCTCCTGCTCTTTGGGACCCCACTGCTGCTCCTTATCAAAGCCAAAAATGGACCTCAAAGGACAAACCACCTTTAACATGTGAAGAACTAGAGCCAAAATCTGCCCCCTCCCCCAGCTGCACCCCCATCACACATAGGTGGACACACTCAAACCACCTAAGCACACAACCCTTGCACACTCACGTACACTCAGTACACACCATCATGCAGAGATACCCAGTCATAATTACATCTCCCTACTCACCTGCACACTCACAAGCTCAGGTGTCACATCTGTCATCCCCTCACTCACAACTGCCCAGCGTCACCTCCTTCCTCGTGTTCATTCACACACTCTCCTCAGATCCTAAGATGTGGCCCAAGCCTCCTGGGAGGGACTTTGAAAAGGCCCAGTTTGGTCATCGCTTCTCATCTCCCTTGGAGGCATTTTGAGCCTTGAGCACCTGAGACAGGAGAGAACGTGGTGGTCTGTTCATTACGTTCAACCTTCACACAAACTATCCACCAGAGCTGAGGCCCTAGCTCTGCTCCCCAACCCAGATCCTCTTCTCCCAAACTGGCTTCACCTTCTCAGCCATCCCCCAGCCACCACGTTCCAGAGGCACAGAGGGACCTCCAGGATCAACCTTGACCACAGACTGAAGGACACCTGGCTCAACTCCAGGCTCACGCCTGGTTTTCAATAGTCCCTCATGTATGTGCACGGAGCAATCGCAGTTCAGCACTCTTTGAGATTATCAATAATCAGGGCAGGCAGGCAGAGGTTATTATCCGCATTTTACAGATGAGGAAACTGAGGTTGACTCCACTCTCTCACACCCACGTCATTCCGTTACCAATTCTGTCAGTTCTACTTTAAAATATATCCAAATCTGAATCTAATAAAGCCTTTAGATCCAAACTTCAGTTTGTAGGAAATACAGGCACCAGAGGAACAAATTAAAGGGCATTTCAGAGAAGCAATCTGCCAAATCCAGAATGTGAGACCAGGACAATCTACAGGAGAACTGACCCGGTTCCTTCGACAACCACGGCGGGGGGAGGAATGGCGAGGGGGCTTTTAATCTAGGAATCCCTAGATTAAAAGAGACTTAAGAGATATAAAAATCAAATGCAGGGACTTCCCTGGCGGTCCAGTGGTTAAGACCATTCTTCCACTGCAGGGGACACGGGTTCCATCCCTGGTCAGGGAACTAAGATCCTGCATGCCGTGCAGCGCAGAAAAAAAAAAAAAAAAAAAAAAATCAAATGCAACCTGTGGGTCTTGTTTGGAACCCGGATCAGTCAAGTCAACTGTAAAAAGATACATGTATCAGTTAGGGTCCTGGAAAGAGATGGCACACTCAACGTGGGCAATCTGAGGAGAAAGGGATTACTTAAAGAGACGCGGGCAGGTCTAGAGAACCAAAAGGAATAGTGTAGTCATCCAAGGCTGCCAAGAGTGGGGTGCCCTTTTCATCTGAAGCGCTGAGGAGAGGGGGCAGTTGCTGGAACACAAAGAGGGTAGCTATTTGGAAAAGGCTGCCTGACAAGAGTTGTGACCTTGCGTAGGCAGTTGTAGCTGGTCGTCAATGACCAGGCAGAGGGGGAACCAGGACATAAATACCCAAATCTCTCTCTTCTTCCACCCTCTGGTTTCTTACCAGTGCCTCCCATTGGCTGAGCCCAACCAGAAGCAAAGGAGATGGATAATGTTGTCCATACACATCAGCCTCTGGGGGCACAGAGTTGGGTGGAGATGGGTGGAGAGTGGATCTGGAGGGGAAAACAGAAGATATCCAGGACAGACACATTTAAGAAAATCAGGGAGAATTTCATATGGGCAGGATTTTAGATGGTTCTAAGGGATTTAAAAAATTTTATTAGAGCATAATGGTGGTGTGGTTATATAAGAAAATGTTCATATATATGGAAATATTTAGGGATGAAATTACAGGGAAATGGTTTAAAATATTACAGTAAAATAAGGGGAGAGAGAGAGAGGAGGGGAGGGGAGGGAAGGGAAGGATGAAAGGAACGAAGGAAAGAAAAAGAGAGAGAGAGGCAAAATATTGAATCTAGAGAATGGGTATTTTGTAGGCTGAATAATGGTCCTCAGAAATATCAGGTCCTAATCTCTGGAACCTGTACATGTTACCTTATGTGGCAAAGATTTTGCATGTACAATTGAATTACTGCTCTTGAAATGAGGAGATTATCCCAGATTATCCAACTGAGCCTTAATGCAATCACCAGCACCTGAGTAAGAGAGGAAAACTTGATACAGACAGAAAAGAAGGCAATGTGGCCACAGAGGCAGAGTGATATGGCCACTAGCCAGGAACACCAGCAGCTACCAGAAGCTGGAAGAGACAAGGAATGGCCTCCGCTCTAGAGCCTCTGGAGAGAACGCCAAAAAGAAAAAAAAAAGAAACTGATTTTGGAGTTCTGGCCTCCAGAATTATAAGAGAATAAAATGTGTGTTGTTTTAAGCTGCCAAGCTTGTAGTCATTTGTTACAGCAGCTGTAGGAAACTAATACAGGCGCACAGGGATTTATTATACTCTTTCCTCTCTTCTTGTGTGTTTGGAAACTTTTCTAATAAAGTTGTGTTTGTGCGTGCTCAATTCACAACACTACCTATGAAATAGTCTTGCCAAGGAAAAAGAAACAGAATCAGCAAGTTCAACCACCAGTTTACAGGAAATAGAGAAGAGGAACAGATCATAGGGTACCCTCAGCAAATTCAGACAGCAGTGAACGCACAGAACAAGCAACCTGGTTTCTTCAACAAATAAATTATAAGGGAGGAAAAAGATGATGGAAGAACCTATAGATTATGAGAATTAAGAGGCATAGCAGCCAAATTGCTGTGTGTGAGCCTTTTTGGGATTCTGATTCAAACAAACTAGACAGAGAGTGAGAGAGAGAGAGAGGCAAAGAAAGAGAAACTTATGAGACAATCAGAAATTTGAACACATCAGATATTCAATTATATTAAGGAATTAATGTTGATGGTTAGGTTAATGACTTCACAGTTATGTTAAAAAGAATTCTTATCCTTTAGAGAAACATATGAAATATTTACCGATGAAATTATGTATTTGGGATTTGCTTCAAAATAAAATGGGACGTACCTCAACTGAAAAAAATGGGTTGATAATTGTTGAAGTTGGCTGATGGTACGTAGGGATCCATTATACCATTAAGTGCACTCTTGTATGTATTTGTAATTTTTTATAAGAAAAGTGTTTTTTTGTTGTTTGTTCTTTAAAATAATTCAACGCTTGTTTAGATTTTAGAGGTGAGAACAACAGTGAAAAAGAAAATTGTCTCAATGCTATATAATGAATAATTGTGTCTTGGGATGGACTTTTCTTATGATAGCGTCTCATTAGGATGTTAGGTGCTGTATCTCATACAACATAAATGGAAGTAAAAACATTGTAACCTGGAAAATTCTGTTAAATGAAAGAAAAGAATAACAATAAAGATGCTGACTTCAATGATGTACAAACTGAGCGTGAATAAATTAGTCTCATGAAACTTGAGAGTGTAAAGAAGCACTCTCAAAATAATAAAATAGTAAATTATTGTCCAAAATGATTATGTCAGTAACCAAAAGAATAAATTAAACTGAATCACTTTGCTGCACACCTGAAGCTAACACAACATTGTAAATCAACTATACTTCAATTTAAAAAATAAAATAAAATAATTTTTTAAAAGGATGAATTAAATATTATAAGCAGGCATTTGACTCTAGCAGTCATTCTCACCAGGGGCTACTTTGCCCTCCAAGGACATTTGTCAATGTCTGGACGCATTTTTGGTTGTCACAAGTGGCAGGGGAGGAGGGGACTGGGGTGCTGCTGACATCTAGTGGGTAGAGACCAGCAAGGCTGCCAACCAACCTACAATGTACAGAACAGTCCCTACAACAAAAACATTTCTTTGGCTCAACATGTTAATAGTGCTGAGGTTGAGAAACTCAGGATTATATCATCTACATTCTAAAGAGTTTATATATTCAAGTAGGCCTAAAAAAACCTTTTGACGGAATTCCCTGCAGGCCAGTGGTTAGGACTCCAAGTTCTCACTGCCGAGGACCCGGATTCAGTCCCTGGTCGGGGAACTAAAATCCCACAAGACATGCAGCCAAAAAAATATATTTTGGGAATCTTATCATCAGGAAAATAAGGGATTGCTTATTTAAAGAGTGGCCTTGGGACTTCCCTGGTGGTCCAGTGGTAAAGAATCCACCTTCCAATGCAGGGGACACTGGTTCAATCCCTGCTCGGGGAACTAAGATCCCACATGCCGCAGGGCAACTAAGCCCGCGTGCCACAACTACTGAGCTCTCACGCCTCAACTAGAGAGCCCATGTGCAGCAAACTACAGAGCCCACGTGCCCTGGAGCCCGCGTGCCACAACTAGAGAGAAGCCCAAGCGCCACAACGAAGAGCCCGAGCGCCCCAACGAAAATATTCCTCGTGCCACAATGAGCCGCTTGCCGCAACTAAGACCCGACACAGCCAAAAAAATTAATTGATTTTTTAAAAAGTTATGAAGATTGGAAAGGAAAAGCAAAACTGTCATTTTCACATGCAATATGATTTACAGAAAAATTAAAGCAATTCCATGGACAAATTATTAGAATCAACAAAAGACTTCAGCAAGATTTCTGGATATAAAATCAATCATAAAAATCAATCATGTTCCAGGAATTCCCTAGCAGTCCAGTGGTTAGGACTCGGTGTTTTCACTGCCATAGCCCGGGTTCAATTCCACAAGCTGCACGGCACAGCCAAACAAACAAACAAACGAAATCAATCATGTTCCTATAAACAAGCAATAAACAGAAAATGTCATTTTCAAGACACAATTTATGATACCAAGAAAACTGTCTTGGCCAAAGATACGTGTAAGGTCTTGATGGAGGAACTTATAAAATTATTGAATAAGAACTAGATGGATGGATAGGTGTAAAATATTCATGCATGGGACTGTCAGTATCATAAAGATGGAAGTTCTTCCCGATTTAATCAATAAATTCAGTGCCAGTTCAATCAAAATCCCGATAGATGTTAATTAACTAGATGGTGGGAATCCTTTTACAATGTTAGGGTTAGGGTTAGGGTTTACTATGATGTACACCTTAAATATCTTACAATTGCATTTGTCAATTATACCTCAATAAAGCTGGGGAAAAAATAGCATATGTAAAGCACTCAAAAAAAAAAAATCCCAGTAGAGTTCTGCAAGGAACTTTACAAGCTGATCCTAAAACTCCAAGTGAAAAAGCAAAGAGCCAAGAAATTTTTGAAGTACAATGAGAACATGCAAATAATAAGGACACATGATAGAATTTCCCCTATGATGTATCAAGTCTTATTATAAAGTTATAGTAGTAAGACACGGTAGTATTAAATACTAACAAAGGGACAAGCAGATAGACCAAAGGAATAGAATAGAGATCCCAGAAAGAGAGATCACAAATAGAGATCACACATATGGAACCTTGATACATATGACAGAGTTGCCATTACAGATCAATAAAAGAAGAGTAGATATTGATGCAAATCATTGGCTATCCATTAGGGGAAAAAAATAATAAAATTAGATTCCTACCTTGCACTATATCCAGAATTAAATTCCAACTGGCATAAAGACCTAACTATGAAAAGCAAAATAGAAAAAGCTTTGGGAGAAAATAGGGGACAATATGAGCTAAGGGTCTGGGAAATTTTCTTAAATTAAGACATAGAAATTATAAATAACAAAGAAAACTTTGATAAGTATGACCATATAAAGTTTAAAACTGTGTATATCAAAAGATACTATAAAAATAGTAAAGAGACAAGTCACAGACCAGGAGAAGATATTTGTATCATATATATCAAAGAATTTTCAGGCATAACATAATATAAATTTCTAAAAATCAAAAACAAGACAAGCCCAATAGAAAAATGGGTAAAAGAAGAAGTAGGCAATTTACAGAAGAAAAAGTCTGAAGTCTAAGAAACCATAAAAATATGGTTAACATTTCAAAAAATCAGGAGTTCAAATTAAAACAACCAACCACCAGATTGGAAAAAATGAAAGTCTGCCAATTCCAAGTATTGGGAAGGATGTAAAAAAAAAAATAGAAACCCTGGGCTTCCCTGGTGGCGCAGTGGTTGAGAGTCCGCCTGCTGATGCAGGGGACACGGTTTCGTGCCCCGGTCCGGGAAGATCCCACATGCCGCGGAGCGGCTGGGCCCGTGAGCCATGGCCACTGAGCCTGCGCGTCCGGAGCCTGTGCTCCGCAACGGGAGAGACCACAACAGTGAGAGGCCAGCGTACCGCAAAAAAAAAAAAAAAGAAACCCTCATTACACTGATAAAAAGAAACTACAAATGGCACCACCATTTTGGAAATTAATTTCATAATAAAGTTGAAAATGCACATTATTCCTAGTTACATACTGGAAATATTAATATTTGTATGTTTCTCAATGTAATCCTATACATATGTAAAAATGAACAGAGCTACATGTAATAACCTGGACAACAAACATAATGCTTAACTAGAAAAGCAAGTTGCAGAAGGATGCATACAGCATGATACTATTTCCTAAGACTTTAAACATTATTATTATTAGTGGACACACTACATATGCATCAACATATAAAGACAAATTCAGGTTATGATTACCTCTGGGGAGAGAGGGAGGGAGCAGATTTAGTGAGGATACATAGGAGATTCCTATTATATCTGTAATATTCTAGTTAACTCAGCAGTAGGTGCACAGGAATTTGTAATACGTATTTATATATATAACCTAAGTCTGAGATTTGCCTAGATAATTTGGAGAATAAGCCAAGAAAATGCCACATTGTATATCAAGATTCACTATAAAGTTGAAGTAATTAAGATAGGATGGGGAATTCCCTGGCGATCCGGTGGTTAGGAGTCTGCACTTTCACTGCGGAGGGCCCAGGTTCAATCCCTGCTCAGGGAACTAAGATTCTGCAAGTCAGCCATGCACACACGGACAGAAAAAAAGCACAAAGATAGACAAATAGTGCAAATGAACAGAAGAGAGAAAGAATCACTGGAGGAGGGGGATTACTACAAAACCAGAGGCCTCAGAACCCATAAGTCACTTGGGCAGCAGGTTCACTATGAGAGCCCTCTCGGGGATGGCCAGCCCTGATGCTTGGCAGCCCTGAATCCTCTTACTCCTCCTCATCATAACCTCAGTTTCTCCCTCTGACTCTCTCTCTCTCTTTCTCATTTACTCATCCTCCCTCAAACTCTGCCTCTTAACCACTGGGCCCCCTGAGCCTCAGATTCTTCATTTGTAAAGCAGGAATGACACCGCCAACCTCATCATGGCATTACGTCTGTAAAGGACAGTGCCAGGCAGCTAGTCCTCATTCTCCTCCCTCCTCTCCCCCTTCTTCTCCCTCATCCTCTCCCTCCTCTGGTCAGGGCTGAGTCCCACCTGCTCCCCCTCTTCAGACTGGGCACACCTTTGACAGCAGTAAGAACTGCTCCCCTCCACCAGCTTGTAAGAGGGGTCACCTCATCCTGCACTGGATCCTGAAAGGAAGACTCAGGGGTGTGGCAGGGCCCCCAGGGGTGAGATAAGGGGGAGAAGATCCAGATCCAGCAGAATCAAAGGCAAGGGTCTCCCTGAGGATTTAGGGCAGGAGTGGACTTAGGTCTTAGGTTGGAAGGAGCCTTAGACCTTCTGGCCCCACTCCTCACCCGGGCAGATAGAGGAGGGGGAGGACATAGGAAGCCCCCAGAGTCTGGGCACTGCACTTGGAACTCTTACTGCTAGACTGCCCTGTAACTGTTGTTAAAAGAGAGGTCAGGAATTCCCTGGCAGTCCAGTGGTTAGGACTCCACACTTTCATGGCTGGGGCCCCAGGAACATGCGTACAATCCCTGGTCGGGGGAAAAACATCCTACAAGCCACAAGGGCAGCAAAAAAAAAGAGAGGTCTCCAAGGGGTAACTCGGGGGGTTTCCTCCAGACAGCAAAATTGGGTGTTTTGAGAACAAGGATCAGAGGGAGTCTTTTCACTGTGTGTCCTTTTCTATCTACTGAACTTTTGACTTGCTCATTTGTTACCTCTTTAAAAAAAACTTTTTTTATTTTTAATAAATAATAAAGAAGTGGAGGGACTTCCCTGGTGACGCAGCGGTTAAGAATCTGCCTGCCCCAGAGGGCAGACAGCAGAAGCAAGAAGAACTACAATCCTGCAGCTTGTGGAACAAAAACCACATTCACAGAAAGATAGACAAGATGAAAAGACAGAGGGCTATGTACCAGATGAAGGAACAAGATAAAACCCCAGAAAAACAACTAAATGAAGTGGAGATAGGCAACCTTCCAGAAAAAAATTCAGAATAATGATAGTGAAGGTGATACAGGACCTCGGAAAAATAATGCAGGCAAAGATCAAGAAGATGCAAGAAACGTTTAACAAAGACCTAGAAGAATTAAAGAAAAAACACCCAGAAGAATTAAAGAACAAACAAACAGAGATGAACAATACAATAACTGAAATGAAAAATACACTAGAAGGAATCAATAGTAGAATAACTGAGGCAGAAGAACGGATAAGGGACCTGGAAGACAGAATGGTGGAATTCAATGCCGCGGAACAGAATAAAGAAAAAAGAATGAAAAGAAATGAAGACAGCCTAAGAGACTTTTGGGACAACATTAAACACAACAATATTCGCATTATAGGGGTCCCAGAAGGAGAAGAGAGAGAGAAAGGACCCGAGAAAATATTGGAAGAGATTATAGTCGAAAACTTCCCTAACATGGGAAAGGAAATAGCCACCCAAGTCCAGGAAGCGCAGAGAGTCCCAGGCAGGATAAACTCAAAGAGAAACACGCCGAGACACATAGTAATCAAATTGACAAAAATTAAAGACAAAAAAATTATTGAAAACAGCAAGGGAAAAATGACAACTAACATACAAGGGAACTCCCATAAGGTTAACAGCTGATTTCTCAGCAGAATCGCTACAAGCCAAAAGGGAGTGGCATAATATATTTAAAGTGATGAAAGGAAAGAACCTACAACCAAGATTACTCTACCCGACAAGGATCTAATTCAGATTCAATGGAGAAATCAAAAACTTTACAGATAAGCAAAAGCTAAGAGAATTCAGCACCACCAAACCAGCTCTACAACAAATGCTAAAGGAACTTCTCTAAGTGAGAAACACAAGAGAAGAAAAGAACCTACAAAAACAAACCCAAAACAATTAAGAAAATGATAATAGGAACATACATATCAATAATACCTTAAACGTGAATGGGTTAAATGCTTCAACCAAAAGACATGGGCTTGCTGAATGGATACAAAAACAGGACGCATATATATGTATGGGTATGTCTACAAGAGACCCACTACAGACCTAGGACACTTACAGACTGAAAGTGAGGGGATGGAAAAAGATATTCCATGCAAATGGAAATCAAAAGAAAGCTGGAGTAGCAATACTCATATCAGATATAATAGACTTTAAAATAAAGAATGTTACAAGAGACAAGGAAGGAAAACCAGTCAAAGATACTACAAAAGAAGAAAATTGCAGACCAATCTCACTGATGAATATAGATGCAAAAATCCTCAACAAAATACTAGCAAACAGAATCCAACAACACATTAAAAGGATCATACACCATGATCAAATGGAATTTATCCCAGGGATGCAAGGATTCTTCAATATATGCAAATCAATCAATGTGATACACCATATTAACAAATTGAAGAATAAAAACCATATGATCATCTCACTAGATGCAGAAAAAGCTTTTGACAAAATTCAACACCCATTTATGATAAAAACTCTCCAGAAAGTGGGCATAGGGGGAACCTACTTCAACATAATAAAGGCCATATATGACAAACCCACAGCAAAAAAAAAAAAAAAAAAGAATAAAATACCTAGGAATAAACCTACCTAGGGAGACAAAAGACCTGTATGCAGAAAACTACAAGACACTGATGAAAGAAATTAAAGATGATACAAACAGATGGAGAGACATCTTGGATTGGAAGAATCAACATTGTGAAAATGACTATACTACCCAAAGCAATATACAGATTCAGTGCAATCCCTATCAAATTACCAATCGCATATTTTACAGAACTAGAACAAAAAAATCTTAAAATTTGTATGGAGACATAAAAGACCCCAAATAGCCAAGGCGATATTGAGGGAAAAGAAAGGAGCTGGAGGAATCAGACTCCCTGACTTCAGACTATAGTACAAAGCTACAGTAATCAAGACAATATGGTACTGGCACAAAAACAGAAATATAGATCAAGGGAACAGGATAGAAAGCCCAGAGATAAACCCACACACCTATGGTCAACTAATCTATGACAAAGGAGGCAAGGATATACAATGGAGAAAAGACAGTCTCTTCAATAAGTGGTGCTGGGAAAACTGGACAGCTACATGTAAAAGAATGAAATTAGAACACTCCCTAACACCATACACAAAAATAAACTCAAAATGGATTAGAGACCTAAATTTAAGACCGGACACTATAAAACTCTTAGAGGAAAACATAGGAAGAACACTCTTTGACATAAATCACAGCAAGATCTTTTTTGATCTACCGCCTAGAGTAAAGGAAATAAAAACAAAAATAAACAAATGGAGAAAAAAAAAAAGAATCCGCTTGCCAGTGCAGGGGACATGGATTCAAGCCCTGGTCCGGGAACCGCAGAGCAACTAAGCCCGTGCACCACAACTACTGAGCCTGCGCTCTAGAGCCTGTGAGCCACAACTACTGAGCCCATGTGCCACAACTACCGAAGTCCGTGCGCCTAGAGCCCGTGTGCTGCAACCAGAGAAGCCCCGCAATGAGAAGCCCACACACCCCAACAAAGAGTAACTGGCCGTAACTAGAGAAAGTCTGCGCGCAGCAACAACGATCCAACACAGCAATAATTAATTAATTTTAAAAGAAAAAAGAAGTGGAGTCTGAGGTCAGACTTACTTATGTCTAAATCCCGCTGCTGCCTCCTAGCTGTGGCATATCGGGGAAGTTTCTTAACCTCTCTGAGCCTATATCGAAACATAGCTGCAAAATGAGGATAATGGTATCTATCTACTTCATAAAGGTATCACATAATTAAATAAGAATAATACTTGCAAAATCAGTGAGCGGTATGTCTGACTCACAGTAGGCATGGGATAAATGCTAGCCGGTTTTTTTTTTATCATCAGCTTGTGTGGAGTCCCAGGGCCATCAGGAAGCTGCACTCAGACAGCTGGGAAAGGTGGCCCCTTGCATCATGCTCCATGATGTGACCCAGACCCCCAGCTCTGCTCCTGGCTGCCCCCCAGTACACAAACAGGGTCCAACGTGGGGGAGGTGAGAAGTGGGGATAATGCTGCTGGCTGGGCCCCAGCCCCTGCCCCAGCTGAGCAGTACCACCCAAGGATCTTGGGGACCTGTTTCGGGGTGTGAGGAGTTTCTATGATATGTATGTGTGACCGCATGGGTGTGTGTGTGTGTGTGTGCGTGTGTGTGTGGAGAGGTTTGTTTGCCGTGAGTGAGTGGAGGGTCTTTCAAGTCTGGGCTTCTTGTGTCCTGCAAGGGTTCATGTGTTCTGTGCGTCAGTGTTATTGTACATGTTGTATGTCTATAAGGATGTGTATTTCATCCTGTGAGTTACAACATACATCCTACAAGGGACTATTGTGTCAATTGTGACTGTGTGTATTGTGTGTAGTGGGTCGGGTCAGTGGATGTCAAGGGTCTGTTGTATGACGTGTATTTGTGAGGGGCCATGAACGGTGTCTGCGGGTGATGAGGGTGTGTTTTCTGTGAAGTGTGTGAGGGAATGCCACGTCTGTTGGTGATTGTGTGTGTTAAATGTCTATGAGGGGTGAAAGGATGTGTGCTGTGTCTGTGAGTGATAAAGGGGGTTGTGTGTCCATGAGGGGTGCTGACGGCGGGGGGTGGGGGGGCGTCTGACATAACCCAGCTGGGCGGACCCCTCCGGAGCCTGACCCGCCTCAAGGATTATGCAGAGCAGCCAGACAAAGTAGCCAAACCTGACCCTGTCCCCCAGGCCACCAGCCTCTTACCTGAGGAACTGCAGGGACAGTGGTCTAGGAGGCGACAAGAGGCCGAGGGGGAGGTTGGGGCCGCCGAGAGCATGTTTCCTGCCGGCTTCTCAGGGAGCTCAGGAAGCGAGGAAGGAACAGGAAGGAGGCAGAAGGCGGGCCCAGACCCAGGTGCGTGACTCACTTGAGGCTGCAGTCCCCGGTTAGCAGTGGCGGATGAAGGATTAGGGAAGACCTGCCTGTAGGCTCTGCTGGGTGAGCACAAGGCCAGGAAGCCAGCTCCTTGGGTGGGGCCCCAACTCCAAGGTCACCAAGAATACTCACACCCAGCCGGGACACGCGCTCTCTCTCGCTCTCTCTCTCTGCACATCAGCTCAGCCAGCAACACTGGGCTGGTCCATCTAATGCAGAGCCCCTCTGGGAGGAAGGGCCGGGCCTGGGCTGGTAGAGAAGGGAGGAACTGGGTTCCTGGTCTGAGGGGGAGATGGGCCCTGACCTAGGGAGGGCTCAGCCCTGTTTCAGGAGCCCGAGCTTCAGTGGGAGCTGCCCCAACCCAGCGAGCCCCACGGTGCTAGAAAACGCCCAAAGCTGCTTTCAGAAGACACCCCTGTCTGAGAGGACGCACAGCCAGTCTTGCCCACAGGAAGCCACGGTCCAGTGGGTGTGACAACCTGCCCACAAGTGCCCCCAGCCAAGGAGGAGACGGCCTGCCCTCAGGGATGCCCAGTCTGTTAGGAAAGAGAAAATTCTGCCTCCTGAAGCCAGCCCCGTGTGAGGGGAGATGCAGCATCCCGGCTCTCCTGACCCCCAGTCTGAGAGGGAAGGTAGATCCTTGCTCTGAGGAGTACCTAGTCTGACCATGGCAAAGCAAGAGTTCTGTCAAAGCCTAGGACTGTGCCTGGACTCCGACTGCGCATTCTGCCATGAGAGTTACTCCTTATCTCCACCTCCATCTCCCTGAAATCAGATTGGGCTTAGCAGGAAGCAGAGGTGTCAGGCCACAGAGAGAAGCAAACTGGACCCTGGCATAGGTGGACATTCTCAAACACCAACTCTAAGAATCTACGAGACCGGGCTTTGACTGCTGCCTCTGGTCTTCAGTTGTAGCCCGCTCAGAGCCTCAGCGTCCTGGGTCAGTAACAGCCACACATATTCCCTCTGTTAGACCTGGCATGACACCTGGGCACATAATAGGAACTCGGTAAGTGAAAATCACTTTATTTACCCAAGTTCCTGCCTGGTGTCCCAGAACTGGAAGTCAAATCCTTTCTCCACATCAGACTCCGTCGGAGAACTTGTTAAAAATGAAGGTTTAAAACAAAAGCAGTGGCTTCCCTTGTGGCGCAGTGGTTGAGTCCACCTGCCGATGCAGGGGACACGGGTTCGTGCCCCGGTCCGGGAAGATCCCACATGCCGCAGAGCGGCTGGGCCCGTGAGCCATGGCCGCTGAGCCTGCGCGTCCGGAGCCTGTGCTCCGCAACGGGAGAGGCCACAACAGTGAGAGGCCCGCGTACCGAAAAAGAAAAAAAAAAAAAAAAGCAGGTTCTCAGATTCTACTTCAAGAGGGATTCTGAATCAGCAGTGCTAGTCATGGGGCCAAGGAAATGAATTTTTAACAAGCACCCAGGTGATTCCAAGGTAGGACGTCAGAGCAGGCTTGGAGGGAGCCAGGGACTGGGCAAGGAGAGCCCCATTACCTAAGAGCTCTTTCTAGCCATGCTTACCTGCTCTGAGCCACAGGTGTAGGGCGAGGATTTTGGCATCTGTAGCAGAACCCAAGCTCTCCCCACCCCCTACCTCCCGGCGGACTGGCTGTCCCTGCCTGACGTTCCAGTGCTGGTGGGGTTAACCCAGGAGCTCGTTAAAGATCCAGCTGTCTGTCTCCTCCAGCCTGAATCCTGAATTAGAATCTTCAGGGAGACCAGAGAATGTTTTTTTGTGGGTTTTTATATTTATTTATTATTTATTTTGGTTGTGCCGGGTCTTAGTTGTGGCATGGCGGAATCTTCATTGTGGCACGCGGGCTTCTTAGTTGCAGCACGCATGTGGGATCTAGCTCTGCGGCCAGGGATCAAACCCAGGTCCCCTGTGCTGGGATCGCGGAGTCTTCCCCACTGGACCACCAGGGAAGTCCCGAGAATGTTTTTTAAGAAGTTTCCCAGGCGTCCTCCATTTTCTGCTCTTCCACCCAATCTTGGAGCAGGGACCACCCTGCCGGAGAAGGGGACGGAGAGGAGTACCCACTGTGCACCCCGCTGTGCTGGGCAGAGGGTTCCCTGATCTTAACCCTCAGGGCAACAGATTTAAGAGATGATGGAAGCTGAGGCTCAGAGAAGTTTCAAGACTCCAGTCTGCCTGACACCAAACACAGGCCTGTCGCCTCCACTTGCAAGGTTTGTTCTTTCTACAATAGACAGAATCTTACTTGAGTTCACGGAACAGGGACAGAGGAGCTATTTTTACCCTCATTTCGCTAAAGAAGAGGAAGCTAAAGCCCAGAGAGGCAAAATGACTGGCCAGGATTACAAAGCCAGTCAGGGGCAGCGCAGGCGCTTGGCAAGGTGACTCCCAGGCCCTTCTGAGCTCTTTCCTCAGGGCCGCCGGACATTCCCACTATTCCTAAATCAAATAATGAGGAGTGTGGATGACCTCCAGCAAGGGGACAGATGAAACAGATGTGCTAGGATGAATGTGGGGCTGCAGAAAGGGAGAAGGAAAGAGAGGGCGAACCCTGCTTCCCTGAGGTTCCAGCCAGTGCAGGCCCAGACTCAACCACGTCCCCGCCACACACACACACACACACACACACACACACTCACACTCCAACCTCCACTGGGGCCTGTGAGAAGGGCTGGAAGGGGGGGCCCAGCTGTGGTGGTCCCAGACTGACACTGAGAGGCCAGCCATGGGGGTGGGATGTCTGGACTGATGCTTTTGGTGGTTATACCTCGTTTTCAAGGGACAATTCCCACTTGACACGTGAGGAAGCTGAGGCCTAAATGCCCGGCTGCTACCCCTACCCATCTGGCTCAGCCCACGGTAGCCCACAGGCAGCAATGAGCTGCCCTCTGGGAGGTGTGAGAGTGCTGGGATCGTCCCCATTATTCACAGCAAACCACAGGAAGAGGAGTGAAGTGTCTCATCCAGCCTTCCGCTCTTTCTGGGCCCTGGCGCTCCTCCAGCCAGCCTTCCCTGCCCAAGGAGCCCCTCAACCTTGAAGGGGATGAACCAGCTGCCACGGAGACACCCTGGAGTCATCTTGAGCAACGCAGCTGGTTCAATGCCCAATGTACATTGCCCAACGCACACCTCTCTCGCGGGCCAGGTCATCACTGAAAAGATGGCTCTGAGCAGGGTTATGGGAATGGGCTGGGACCACTGCTGACTTTCCAAGTGGGTCTGTGGCTATCGTGTGCCAGAAAGGAAACGGGAAGGCGTTAGGCCGTCTGGGAAAAGGGGATGTCACGGCTGAAACCCAAATTCCTTATTATGACTTTCTCATCTCCCTGGTCTCACCTCACCCCACTTCTCTGCTCCAGGCGTGACAAAGGGCGTTCAGTTCCAAGAATGTGCTATGCTCTTACTTCCAGGTCTTTGCACACACTGTTCCCTCTGATGGAAACATCTTCCCCTCAAGTCCTACCTCACCTATGCTGGTCCCTAAGAAAGGGATGGGTGTGTACACACACACCCTGGAGTGAGGTGGGCGGCACCTCCCTGGCCAGGATGATCAGCATTCCCTCACGACAGGTGTCATTCCGCCACGGGTGACTAAACAGTTCCCTCTCTCTGCCTCGGTCAGGTTTTAGCTAGAACCCCTCCCACCCACCCCCTGTGGTCTAATCATCTGCAGTTTGGACTCGCTTAGCTGCACTGGAAAGGACAGTAAGACACCCAAGCTTCTGTCCCCTCCCATAGAGAAGCAAGTCAAAGTTGCAGGATCTCTTGATACAAGACATTGTACCTCTGTGATTACTGGACATCTTTACTCATCTACAAAACAATGCAAAAGTCTGGCTTCAAGTCACCCAGCTTCTCCTGTCTTCACATTTTAGGTGTCACCTTTCTAGTTTTCACCTTATGTCCCTCCCAAGGGCTAGTCCTGTCTCTCACAGCCAGCACGACACTGGAGTATATACCGTAAGCAGGATGCTTCCATACGTTATTTCATTTAATCCTCAAAATAATCAGTATTTTCATTTTGCACAGAAATAATCCTAGCAACACCCACTGAGCACTATGGTAGTTACCTTACATATGCTGCACCTAATCCTCCCTGAAAGCTGCCAGTGATCTATATTCGCATTTGCAGATGAAGAAATTAAGGTTCAGCAAGTAAGGGGTCAGAAGCCAGGTCCATACAACTCCAAAGCATTTTGCGGATGGGCCAAGCCCGACAAGAGACTCACCCGTGGAAAACTACCTGAGCAACAGTACACCAGTGGTTCGGGTATAAAAATTTATTACACATACAGAATATTACCACTAACAAACGCAGACAGGCTGGGACACAGTGGTACTGGAGGGAGGATGGCTAGCTCTTTGGAAAGTGAACAGGTTTGGGTGGCTTGGAGCCTCATGCCACACGGACTGGCCAGTCAGACGGGAAAGCACATGCCAAACACCACGGGACGTCAGGACATCGAGTGACTGCTCTGTGTGTCCAATGCCTTCCCATCTGATCTGGGGCTTCGAAGGATGCCACACCCAGAAGCAAGCAACTGAAGGAAAGGGGCTTCCTAAGGTGGCCCAGGCTTGTCTCTGAAGTCATGGCAACACCATTTTAAGCAATATGTTTAATTGGATGATTTCCACAAACTATACACGAAGTTTCTAACCATCACAATTCAGTGAAGTACAAAACATTAAGTTACAGGCTGCGGGAAGAGAAGGCAGCACCAATGGTGGCACCTTCCAGATCCCGGTTGGTCTAGGGGTAGGGGTAGGTTTCTTTTTAAACCGAGCCCCTCATTTCAATGTACAAAAGAATTACTCTGATCGATATTAAATTGTATTGAAAACAAAATGGACTAAAAAGCAAATACTACTCTATGTTGGGGTGAAAATGGGAGGAAAGAATGAGTCCTTCAAAGCAGGAGGGGAGACAGGTGAGGGAAGGTTCTGTGGCTGTGACCCCAGGCGGTCACTCACGCTGCTCCATTTTTACTTTGGGTGGTCTCAGGAAGGTCCTGTTCTTCTTCTCTTTCTTTCCTTTTGTATTTGCTTGGAAGTTTCGCCAGCTGTCCACACGACCATCTCGACTTTCCTAAGCACAGAAGAGGTTTGAGGTGAGGAAACCAGTTAGGGAAAGGAAGGGCCTGCTCTGCCGTCCCCCTTGTAGCCCAGCTCGGCCCAGCCCAGTCCTCTGGAATAATCCAAGAGTAGAACAGAGCAAGAGCTTTTCTGCCCCTTCCATGGGCCCAGGAAAGGGTCATACCACCCCTAGAAGGCAGGATAAGCCACAGGCTGGAAAGGAGGATGAGACGGATAATACTCATCACAACAAAGCCATCGTCTGCTGGGAACCTCTGGGCTAGACACTTACTGCACGCTATTTCTAACCCTCACAAAAAGCTGCGGTGTGTCGTGCCACTGGTGTTTCACAAACGAAGACACCAGGGCTCAGAGGTTGCATCCTTTTCTCAAAGCCATCTGGCTTGCCAGCAGTACAGCCGCTCTTTCCCCCGCCCCTTCCTTCTGCCCCTTAAAACCTGGATGGAGGCGTGAAGCCAGCACAATGCCCGGCCAGCTGTGCTGGGAGGGCCACTGGGATCCCTCCCCCTTACCGAGGGGCCTACTCATTTTCTCTCTGTGCATTCACTCAGTGGGACAGAAACAAAGCCATCATCGTTGGTTAGCCAATCCTTACCCTGAGTCCTAAATCTTACAGAAGATAAGACCAAATGGTGCTCAGTTCAGGAAACTGGTTGAGCCCCTGAAGGATATAACCAGGATGTCAAAGAGGAATCAAGCCTTAAGTCTCTCTGCAGGCAGGACACCGGGGTCACAAGAACCTCCGTAACAGACCTCTAAATAGGGCGCTACTCCACGTTTACCCCCTAAATTAGAGGTGTCAACCATTGTTCCTGAGCCCACTTGCAGCTGTGCCTATCATGCCCTTGCCAAGCTACAGAGCGCAGAGGTGGCTGAGCCAGGACTCAGTCCCCAAAGCCCCCGCTCTTCCCCACATAAGCCATTTCCCCGACTGTCCACCCCAGTCAGTCCTGGCAATGCCCAGGAATCAAGCTTCTATGCTGGGAAGTTTTCTTACTCTGGAATAAGAGTCCCTGGCCACCTTGGAAACTTACCTCAAAATTTTTCTGCCACTCCCTTTCTCGTTTGGCTTTTTCTTGAGCCTCAATCTCTTCTTCCCGTTGTCGCTTCCTAGGAGGAAAACCAGGCCATAGGATTTACATGATACCTGGAGACTGTGTTAACCATACAAGTTAGGCATTTCCCCACAAAAACAAGCGTATAAGGTAAACCAATTCCCTAGAGTTCTCCAAAGACGGCTGTCTGGAAAGGGCTCAAAGCACTGCACAAATGTCATTCTAAAAACATGCAGATGAGACTCTGGGGCAAGATACAGATACCCCTGTCCCAGAGAGAGACAGACAAGGTCGTCAAAGCCCAGCCAACAATAATCGGAGGTTCCAGGCCCAGTCCCTGCCATCTCAAGAACCCAGGCCACCTTACTTCAGTAGAGTGACCATGACGATAGCAGAGGTTCTTGTTCAAGAGCATCTCTGGACAAAACCCTCCCCCAAAACAAGGCCATTTCACACAACCCCAACTAGCAAAACCTAGTTATTGCTAAACACCAATCAGCAATACAAAATACATCAACTAAATTAACCTCAAGATTTCTGATGAGCAAAGGAAATCATACTTTCCGGCAACAAATATATTGTAAGTGATTACACTGTACAACACTACATACTCACCAGAGCTGCAGCCACTAGTCACACAAAAGGCTCTGGCCTGAATAACTGCCTACTTCACTCCAGGAAATCAGGAAGAAAACACACAGCACTCTTGATTATAAACTCCCTAAGGACAGGCCTATTCAATATTTCCCAAAAGTCAGAGAGAATTCCTTACCCTAGTGATTCAAAAGTTTGGCTGTTTCAGATAACTATTTTAGACAGTCTCTTAAACGATGTACTGTAACAATTCCTTCACCAGGAAAATCTCCGAAGACCATCTTGGTTAATCTAGGTATTCAGACATGGCTTAAACGAATATACTAATATATACCTTTCATGCATCTCTTTGGCTTCTCTCTCTTTCCTTTTAATTTCCAGCTCAGCAAAGAGTTTCATGGTCTGTTTGTATACTGCTTGTTTGAACTACAAAAAAATTAAGAAGAAAACAAAGTAAATATTTTACCAGCAATTTGAATCAAATATTTTTAGATGGAGCCCAGGACAAAAGCAGATTAGACCAGCAAGGAAAAAAGACTCTCCAGAGAGAACCACTTCAGGATGCTGGCTCTCTCCTGGGAGATAAATAACACATCCTCCTATGAGCTCTTTCCACTTTCACCATGCAGATGATACAGAGAAGCCTTGCTCTGGTAAAAAGCACCAATTAAGAGAAAAAAAAAATTTTACCCACTTATCGCAACCACTGAAATTTTGGAGGGCCCTTTCTTCCAAAGAACTTCCAAAAATAACTTTCATTCTTTCTTTTCACGCGTATAATTACTCTGAGCTAGGCACCAAGAGAGGTACTGGAGATATGCAGGTGCTATCAGACTAGTCTCAGGAGTCTCCCAACTGTGGCAGAGATACTAGTTGTCCCCTATCCTCGCCCCATGACGTGTTCTACCTTCTTGTACACTCCCTTATCTTAAAGCACATGGCCACCCAGCGCAAAAGCTTGTATTTCTCAGGCTTCTCTGTAGCTAGGCGTGGCCATGTAACTTGTTTTAGCTAATGAGCTGTAAGGAGAAGTGATGTAGCAACTTTCTGGAGTGTTCTTAGAGGGAGCACACTTATCCCTCCCGCCCTATTCCTCTATCCTGCTGTTTGTACATGGGTGAGGTGATGACACATCCCGGACTGTGAAAATGGAGGCAACACACTTGTTGGCAGAGCCACAGAAAGGAGGACACTGAGTCCTTGAGTGACACGCAGTCCAGCAGCCATCTTCCCAAAGAC
The DNA here is from genome assembly GCF_951394435.1 of Stenella coeruleoalba. Classification (NCBI taxonomy): domain Eukaryota; kingdom Metazoa; phylum Chordata; class Mammalia; order Artiodactyla; family Delphinidae; genus Stenella; species Stenella coeruleoalba. Next base: position 21,885,441 of record NC_137169.1, read on the forward strand.
TTACTACACAGGAGAGAAAAAAGCCACTGACTTGTTCAAACCACTGTCATCTGGGGTCTCAGTTGTAGGCAGCTGAGCTTATATTCTGACTCTTACGTTGGCAGAAACAGGTAACACAGCATTAGATAGAAAACAAAACTCTTATCTTTAAAACTTTTTCCCCCAAATATATTTTAAATATGCAAAGAAATATAAAAAATAACCCATCATGCAGATTTCATACGATTTATATCCGAAAATCAGAGACAATGGAGCAAAAGTGACATATGAAAAAAGGGGAAGTAAAGGAATCCCCAAATTAATGTCACTTCTCTTTAATACTGTTACCTCCCAGGCACTGCTCAATGAAAGCAATGCTGACAAACTCCAGCCCCTAATAAGGACAAACATCAAAGAGGTGAAGGAATCTGTAATGAATATTTCAATATTTTTAAAAGCTCCTGGATGAACAGTTTCTGGTGATTTTAATTTTTTATATTTTTCTGCTTTTTCCAAATTTTCTAGCATTAGCATGTGTTCTTTTATAAGCAGGAAAAAAAGACAACTAAAAAAAGTTAAGGTTCTTAACAACTTAGGAGGAGCAAGGAATATTTATAAGAGGGTCTTCAGAAAAGACTAAAAAGGATAATTAAAAGGAAGGGAAAGTAAGGCTGAGGAGAAAAAAAAACTACAATACTGGAATGGAGTAAACCCCAAACAAGTGGCTAGTGGAAAAGATGGCCTAACAGTTCTCAAGCAGTGTCACCAAACAGAAGAGGGGACCAGCTGCTGTTAGTAAAATCACTGATGGAAGAAGTTGATAGGAAGTTTCCGGTGAGCAGTTTCCAGCAGCAGTAAGACAGCTGCTCCTCTATAAATCTTTTAAAATAAGCATGTGGATTAAGTTATTTACTGACCTAACTTGAGGCAAGATTAAGATGACTTAAAATTTTTCAGGCCAGTGAGGCAATCAGACACAAATACATAAGTAGAATCTCTCTCTTAACCAATCTCCACTGAAGAACCCACAGGATTAACAGATGCTTGGGGACTTCCCTGGTGGTGCAGTGGTTAAAATCTGCACTCCCAACGCAGGGGGCCCAGGTTCAATCCCTGGTCAGGAAACTAGATCCCACATGCATGCCACAACTAAGAGTTTGCATGCCACAACTAAGGGGGCCTCAAACTGCAACTAAGACCTGGTGCAACCAAATAAAAATTGAAAAAAAAAACAAAACAGATGCTTGCCATTTCCCTGGAAGCACATTATTACCTGCAGCACAATGGGTACCCATGGCTGTAGACAGCTGTTTACCAAGAGTCATTTGTGGTTGCTCCCAAAGCTGTCTATCCCAGTTGCAATTACTACTGTACTTATGTGATTTAAACATCACAGAAATTGATGAGTGTGGTTATAAAAATAAATGCTTGTTGGTTCTTTTAAAACTAAGTGGAATGCTTTAGAAAGAGTCAAACACAGGTCCCTAAAAATAACCGCTGTGGAATTAGGTACAGGTGAGACATCTGGAAAAGACTGAAAAAACAATCTAGGATTCTGCTCTTGCTTTGCTTCACAGGTACCTAAGTTTTCAATGTTCTTCAAAAGAAATTAAAAGCAGAAACTATGGATAATGCTCTGTGTGTTTTATAAAATAAAGTCTACTGCGAACTCCAATGAGCAGACAAACCCTCAAAGGAAAGGCCATAGCCCTATGTCCAAAAAAAGGTGGATTTTTCAAAAAGGAGAATGAATATACACTTTAATATTTTAAGTGAAAATGTTTCTAGCACGTATGCAACATTCCTTAAGCTTCCCTCTCTTTAACCCACCTATCAGTGAACCCATTCACATGAGATGAGGTGGTTCTTCCCATATTTAACTTACCAGCTCAGGATCATCCTCCTCCACATTTGTAGGCTTTCCTTCCTTCTTTAATTGCTTTTTTCGCTCTTTCACCTAAAAAGAATTTTTTTCCATCAAAAAATGAGCGCTCATACTTTGAGAATATCCATTAAGCTGCACACATAGAATATGTGCATTTTTCTACAGGTATAACAATAAGTTTGCATTGAGAAAAGATGAGCCACTCCCCTCCCCTCCAAAACAGCAACGCAATCAAAGAACACTAGGAACCAGGGGTCCTTTCTCTAACCTCATCTAAAATCCAACACAAGGGGACCGGCTGGGGAGTTGTCCCCAACTTATCAGATCCTAGGCCAGGTCCAAAGAGCCTCTGATACATTGAACAGATTATGCATTTATCTTTCATGGCTTGTGGTTATGTGTTTATAGCAAAAAAAAAAAGTACATTTGTCAAGTTTTAAAGAAGCTACAGAATTTGCAGCATCCAATATGATTGTTTTCTGGCATTTCTGCAATGGCATTCTGGATACTTTTCAGTGAAACCTCCTTAAACCAACGATCTTCACAACACATTAACTGATGTTTTCATCACTTTGGCCACCATTGAGATTCCCCCCAAAAATAAATATATCCATTCACAAAAGAATGACATTACTCCATTAAATTACCATTCAGTCCAGCAAAAAGCCAAGTGCCTTCCAAGCTCAAAAAGGCCCTACTGCCACCCTGTGGTCAGAAAGCCTGAGGGTGGCTCCTTTACAGGTAAAATACAGAGGAAGGGTAACTATCACAATAATTCAGGGACAAATTGTCAGGTTCTTTTCTGGTTTCTACCGGAATTTGGCCCTCAAATTCCAACACATGACCAGCAAGACACAGTTATGGCAGTCTGTCTCTTCTTTTTACTCATGTCCCTCATCTAAATTGGCCTCGTTACTATTATTGGTTATATAGTTGTTACAGATTCCAAAGCTCTTCAAAGAAAAGGTCACATCCATATTCACTCCCAATTGAAACTGCTCTTAAAGAACAGCCTCAAGATTCTTGCCCTAGCAAGTAAAAAAATACAACAAAGACCTTTCTTACCTCAAGGAAGCTATCTTAACATTTCCCACCACTCGGGAGATTTAGGTAATGGAAAAAAATAAAGACAGCTAAAACTGAATTTATTTCAATTGAGTCCTTCCCAACCCTATTATTAATACAGACATGTATCTCGTTCTATTTTTTTTTTAAATATTTACTCATATCCCCTTGCCAGCCTTTCTCAAGCCCTCATTTCAACCCTTTCACAGAGACAAGAATAAAAGTCCAGGGTCAAGCAGCACCACGGCTGCTCCACTGTTCCACTTTCAGAATGGGGTACTGTGATGAGAGCGCAAGAAAAACCCTCTTTCCACAACAAGGGACTGCTAGGGAAACAGGTAGGAGCAGCGTCCTGGCCACTTATCCTGAGCTCTAGGAGTGAATGCCAGATTCAGGCACGCACTGTTCACCACCACAGCAAAGTGGTGGAGACCACAGGAGCAATCAGGCCCATCAGGCCAGTTAGGCATTGCTATGTTAATGTTAACATTTACCCTCCTACAAGGCAAGGCGCCCAAGGCTTACTAATACTTCCTGTAAACACAGCAGCACTATAAATACTTACGGTGTGTTCCACGTATTCTTTTCCTGCCTGAATTACATCCAGGGCCCTCTTCTTTTGTTCCTGATCCAGTAGCAACTTGTAAGCTTTGTCCACAGCTAATGCAAAACATTGAAATTAACTGTTTCTGCAAACACCCTCTCAAAGTCTGAACTATACTCAGGCAGTGTAAATGGACTTGTGCCGTCTAAAAGCATTCCCTACTTTGTTAAATCATTTACTGTTGTTAAACTACTTTAAAAACATACAACTACAGCAATGATTTTCCTTGAGAGCCTTGGAAAAAAATTAAATATATGCTCAAGGTTAAATACACCACATCTAGATTTAACTCAGTGATCAAATTCTTCCAATTATTTTTTATGTTCAAAGGAAAAAAAATGATCCTATGCAGTAACAATCTTTGTTGGCACATAAAAGTTTTAACAAACCAAAGTTAAGGTCTATTTCTAAACAGCAACATTCTGCTTTGAATGACAACCGTTCTACTGAAAACCACAGCTTCTTCATGACCAGAAGACAAAACTGTAACATTCTTTTCTTGATCCAGGACTAGGAACAGTTAGTCCCGAGCACTGACAATATGTTACTCAGAAGCAGGTAAATATACAAATACCTTCAAAAGCCTTTTGTGCTCTGTCAGCATCATCTTGATTTTTGTCAGGATGCACCAATATGGATAACTAGAATAAGAGAAGAGATAGCTTTGTCAATAAGAGGAACGTTTAGTAACTCTTCGCCTGCACTGTGCCTCTTTACGACCAAAAGCTCTTATTAGGGCAAAAACTGCCAGCCAGAAGCATTTTTAAAAAATTAATAAATATCATAAAAATGCCCAGAAGTGTTAGTCCTTAATAAAATTCAAGTACCAACAGGTAACTGCACAGATGGAAAACATTTATTTGAGAACAAATGTAAGCCTAGTGTTATGAAGATGTTGTGATAATTTGGGAGGGGGAAGGAAAGAACAAAAAGTACCAAGTTCCTTTTATGTTTCTTATATGGAGCACTGGAGAGGATTAAACAGGTCTGAGATATCATCTCTTTCCTAAAAGAACTTCTAATATCGAGCAGTGGCTCTCAGTTCTGGCTGTGTTCCAACCCTGTGCAGATTTTTAGGAATACAGAGGTCTACTTTCCAGCCTGAGACCTTCTGAATCAGTCTCTGGCATCTGTACTTTTCAAACCTCTACTAGACTGGATATCAGATGATGGTAAGGAATTAGTGTTAATTTGTTAGGTGTGACAAGTAGTTTTGCAAGAATATGTCCTTGTTTTACTTTGGTGGGATAACTGCTTAAGTACTTAGGGGTGAAGTATCATAGTGTCTGTAATTTACAGTTCTGCCAAAAATACATATATAGTTAATGAAGGGAACTGTTGCATATAGATGGTGAATATATGGGCTTTCATTGTTTTATTCTTTCTTTTTAAAATATAACAAAAATTTCTTATAACAAAAAGCTAAGCAAAAACCTCCATAGGTGATCCTTTCAGACAGCCAGGGTTAAGGACCACTGACCTACTGTCACCGACAGCCAGGGCTAAGGACCACTGACCTACTGTCACCGACAGCCAGGGTTAAGAACCACTGACCTACTGTCACCGACAGACAGAAACAGTCTGAACAGAGGGACTGTGCTCGGGGATGACATCAAGTAGGGATCTACTGCTAAATCCAGCATTACCGGAGCCAAAATCCTGGGCTCCAATTTCAACTTCAATCACCCGCTAGCTGTGAGACCTTGAGCAATTCACTTGATCTATCTCCGCCTCAGTTTCCTCCTCTCTAAGTGGGACAATACTGTATACCTATATCTCACTGGGTTGTTGTAAGGATGAAATGAGATAATGAGTAAAGAATTTAGCATATTAACACACAATGGCAACAGCTAGCACATGAAGAGGACATACCATAGGCCAAGACCTACTCTAAGTGCTTCAGGTGTGTTGCCTCGTTCAAATCCTTATAAAAACCCCAGGGGCAGCCACCATCATTACATGCATTTTACAAATGAGGTAACAGGGCACAGGAAGGTTGAAAGTAACTTGCCAGAGCTCACACTGCTTGTAAGAGGTACAGCCAAGACAGAAACTCAAGTCATACAGCTCCAGCACCCACACTCTTAACTATTGGGCTCTATTAATGACTAAATAAGAACTCTTATTGAGTTCTTCATATAGCTACATAAATAGTCTAAAAGTTTTGACTATGAATTTGAATGACTGCTTATTGAATTGGGAAAGACTTCTAATGCATTACATTAGAAAACTTGAAATTTTAGAAGAAGGGGAAAAAGCTGAATATAAGTGCAGAGAAGAAGTCAGGAAGCAAAAAGCTCTGAAGTTATATAATGGGAGATGACTGAGTAGGCAAAGATAAAAACACCATGGCTTAATAGTAGATCAGAAGATGATCATGAGTCAGCAATGTGGAGGCAATGACTATTGAAAAAGCAAGCATAACACTGGATATTAACAAGTCTGTCATGCAGGAGCTGAGAATTATATTCAGCACTGGTCAGGCCCTATTAAAATATGAAGTATATAAAAGATATAAGTTGAGGAAAGTTAAAAAAAAAGACATGAAATATACAGAAAATCCAATTTGCAAAGACATTACAGGGAGTATGATTATTCAACTCATAGAAGAAAAGGCTGGGGGGTTACTCAGCTGTTAAAACTGGAAGGGTGTTTTAAAAGGCTACTATAAAACTCTGCAGCTTGAGTTATTAAATATTAGAATGGGCAAGAATCAGAGGTTGTAGATCTCCTTTCCCAGAGAACTTTCTGAAAGCACTCTATATTAAACCAAGTATCTTGAGTATTCACATAAGTTTGCAAAAGATAAAATTATTGAGGAATAGAACTTTAAAAATAAAATCATTTAACACTGTTAAATGAACTTAAAAATAAAACACTGTTATGAATCTCCTAGAAGCCAGGGGATTTGATAAGTATGACTCCATGTAAGCTCTACTACTCTACCTTGTACTTCTCTCTCTTAATTAAGGAACTGGAGAGATTCTATTTGGATGTAAAATTCATCCTATTCACAGGTAAGCCGTGGTCATTAAATTATTTAAGATTTGTATGTCACTGTAAGATTTTTTTCAGAGTTACATAGCCTTAAAAAAAAAAAAAGATTAAACTTTGGCCCAAAAGTCATAATAGAATGCCCTGATAATAACCCTCAAGTCCTAAGAGAATCATGCACTCAATACATTTTTAAAAGGTTCAAACTCCACCTATTACAGGAATATAGTATCATACCTGCCGAAACCTCTTTTTTATTTCTTCATCTGTCACTTCAGGATCTATCTGAAGAACCTGGAAGAATCAAAATCAAAACTGTAGGGCTTCCCTGGTGGCGCAGTGGTTGAGAGTCCGCCTGCCGATGCAGGGGACATGGGTTCGTGCCCGGGTCCAGGAGGATCCCACATACCGCCGAGCGGCTGGGCCCGTGAGCCATGGCCGCTGAGCCTGCGCGTCCGGAGCCTGTGCTCCGCAACGGGAGAGGCCACAACAGTGAGAGGCCCACGTACCGCAAAACAAACAAACAACAACAAAATCAAAACTGTAAAAGAGAGTAAAAGAATTTATAGATTTAAGAGATGCCCAATAATTATACATTTTATAATCAGCATCTAGAACAGTACTCAGCATTCTATAACAGTACCTGACATACAGTTCTAAAAAATGTTCAAGAAATATAAATGAGTAAACCAATAACAGAATAATAGCTATAGTGTTTCAGGGTTCTCAAATTAATTCAGTGGTTTCTTTCACTCCATCAGAAAAATAATAAATTACCCTACACCTAAGGACATGTTTACAGACCATGAGAAAAATGTTGCCTTTCTCCTTCATTCATTAAGAAAAGCACCCACCCTCTACTTACCTTTGCAAATGTGGAGAAAGTACAGCAACTCAACATGGAAATAATTAGGCTGGCTACCTGATTTTTTTTTTTTTTTTTTTAATGAGGGAGAACTGTAGATCTTCAAATAAAGCCCCCCCACAGCTGATTTTCATCTCAATCGAGAAATGTCCACTTGGCTCGACGTTATAATTTACATGGCTCAATAGTTCTCAACCCAGAGTGGAAATCTGAGAGCCATGCCAGGGGTTCACTCCAGGAAAGTCTGATTCCAGCTCAGTAGAACTTAGTAGAATTGGGTACGGTCATATGACAGCAAAGTCTGTATTCTTTGAGCAACACTGTTTTAAAGATAAGTTTTATCATTCTTCTCCAACCCTGGGTATCCTGGTGTTGACATTCGTCATCAAGGATTCTGATTCCCTCACCACAAAAACACACATTCATTCAAACATTTACATAGCAGCTACTACCTGCTGAACATGCTGCTATACACTAGAAATAAAAAGATAAATAAGCAGGGGAAACATTTTTTTAAATTACCATATAATAAGAGTTTTTCAAAGAAGGCTTTATTATAAGACATACAATTAAACCAGAGGATTTCATAGTGTAGTCCATGGATTCAACATAGCACCTAACATTTATGTACTTAGTATTCAAGGTGTGAAGAAGGTGCTGAAGGGCAGAGGGTAAGAAGGTCTGTTAGAAATTCAGAAGAGCAGGCCCCACTTCAGTGTGACTGAATCAGAATCAACATTTCAACAAGATCCCCAGGTGATCTCAATCATATTACAGTTTGAGATGCACTGGTAAAGAATGATGACAGAGGTCAGAAATAAGTGCACTTGAAGTTAATAGAACTGATGATCAGTTATTAAAGGGGGCAAAGAGGAAAAAAAAAAGTAAGAAATCTTGAAAAATACATACCAGGGGCTTCCCTGGTGGCGCAGTGGTTAAGAATACGCCTGCCAGTGCAGGGGACACGGGTTCGAACCCTGGCCCGGGAAGATCCCACATGCCGCGGAGCAACTAAGCCCATGCGCCACAACTACTGAGCCTGTGCTCTAAAACCCGCAAGCCAGAACTACTGAGCTGCATGCCCCAACTACTGAAGCCCATGCCCCTAGAGCCTGTGCTCCGCAACGAGAAGCCACCGCAATGAGAAACCCGCACACTGCAACAAAGAGTAGCCCCCGCTTGCCACAACTAGAGAAAGCCCGTGCGCAGCAACAAAGACCCAACGCAGCCAAAAATAAAATAAATTTATATAAAAAAAAGAAAACTACATACCAGAGAAATTAAAACTGAAAAGTAATCTGCCAAGCTTAGTCAGATGTTTAGAGTCTTAGAAAAACTTGACAACAAGTAATGTCAAGATTTATAGCGAGCTTTCAACACATTCAAACAGCCCACCTACAGCCGCAGTTATTGGTAGGCAATGAAGCTGAATCACCCCTGCATTCAATAGACTTTTGAAGGTTACTACAAGAGCATACCCATTCTCAAATGTCAGGCATACAATTGGGGTGAGGGAAAAGGAAGAACTTTAAAACAAAGACTTTTCAAGAGTGAGTGCGCCCCATCATACCTTCCCAAGGGAGAAAGGAACCGGGGAAAAGTCACTCAAAAGAAAAAATGCAGCCACATTACGATTTACAGACAAAGGGAGGTAACTGTACACACACAAATATTCAGAGGAGAACCCTACCTTTCCTTGGTTCTGGGGAAAAGGAATGTACTAGAGCAAACCAAAGTCCAACAAACCCAACAAGGTATTCAAAATGAATGTGAAAGGATGGAAATCATCCCACCTTCACACACAAAAAAAAGCCTCAATAAAGCTATAGCCTAGAACTAATCATGCCAAATGTAATTCATAAACCTTGACTGGTTCCCAGGTTAAAAAATAAAATAGCTATAATTGAGATTTTTTTTAGGACAATTGGAGTCATTCGAGTGTGGACTTTATGCCAGATGACGTTGCTGAACTGCAGTAATGTGGTTTTTTCTAGGTGTCGCAATGGCGTTGTGGTTATGTGGAAATGTGTTCTTGTTTTGAGGAGATGCATGCTAAAGTACTTAGGCATGAAGCATCAATGTCTGCAGCTCACTTTCAGATGATTTGGCAAAAATGAAGAGGGTATGTATAAATATACACAAACACACACACAACAAAAGTTATTTTTCCAAGGCTCATATCATATGTGTACTGATCACTAGCAACATATATTCACTGAGTGCCTTCAAAGCTAGCTAATCCGACTCCTCTTCTATCGTTAAGAGTTGGAGGTGCCATGTGTGGCCATGAAACACAGTGAAGACAATGGGCCTATACCTGCAGCCCAAACCCCTTTGAAGCCAGTTTTATACATTCAGTACAAACTTATGGAGCACCTGGGATTGCTAGATCCTGTGCTCACTACTGTCCTCATAGAATTTAAGGTCCACAAGGGAAAGGACAGACAAGTCACAAATAATTCTTACCAAAATGATAAATACCATATAACCAATATGGCTCTAAGGAAGCTCACAGGTCTGTTCGGATTCTTGGAAGATTTTTCTGAACTCTCCCTGTGTCTCAGGCTTTGGGGATACTGCAAAGAAAAATCCACGGTCTTGGACCTCAGAGAGTTAATAAGTCATCACACAGAAACAAAAACGCTTGACTGTGGCATTTATATAAGTTCCTGAACTCAAATAAACCGCCAGAGTCTCCTTTAGGATCTTCTGCTTGAAAGAGGAATCCAGTCTTGGGTCACATCTGAACTCTCTGACCTGTTAATAATGTGCAAGTTCCAGAATCCTGTGAGATAAACACCTTTCTTTCCAACGTGCTGAACAAGATAAACAGAAAACGAAGTCTGTGGTGCTGCCTTCTGGGGCTTTAAAGTTAAATAGAAGGACTTCCCTGGTGGTCCAGTGGTAAAGGATCCACCTTACAATGCAGGGGACACAGGTTTGATCCCAGGTCAGGGAAATAAGATCCCACATGCTGCAGGGCAACTAAGCCCACGCGCCACAACTACTGAGCTCGCGCACCTCAACTAGAGCCCGTGTGCCGCAAACTACAGAGCCCACGTGCCCTGGAGCCTGCGCGCCACAACTAGAGAGAGAAAACCTGCACTCCACAACTAGAGAGAAGCCTTCGCACCGCTTCCCACCTGCCGCAAAAATAAATAAAATAAATAAATAAATAAAATCTTTATAAAAAATAAAGTTAAACAGAAAAAAGCAACACGAAAAAGGCAGGGCTGAGCAGGCGCACAGGTTCATCTAAGCTTATGGAAGGAAGTAGGGGAGGGCCCTTAACCTAAGAACAATTGTAGAACGCATAAGAAAGATGTTTAGAAAATGGCTGAAGGTTAGAAATGCATCCAAATAGTGCAGTGATGGCAGGAAGCGGGGGAAAATGCCCCCTGGATTAGGATTCCTGTAATAAGACCCATCAGAGTCCCTTTTCTATCTGCTGCTCAGGAAGATGGTATATAGGACAACTACTCGCATTTCAATTTATAGCCAAGAGGACAGCTATTACTGCATCACTTCTCCTTAGTAGGAAAAAACCAGTCTGCTTACCTCTGGAGAAAAGCCTGATTCATTTAGATGTCTCAGTAGTTGTTGCATGAAAAAACAGAAGTTACTTATTTCCTAAATTGCTAGGAACACCTAATCCTGACTTAGGGTCAAAAACCAACTTTGTAAGAAGACAACTGGCGGGGGCTTGGGGCTAAATTAGGAGTTTGGGATTAACAGATACACACTACCATATATAAAACAGATAAACAACAAGTACCTACTATATGGCACAAGGAACTATATTCAATATCTTGTAATAACCTATAATGGAAAAGAATCTGAAAAAGAATACACACACACACACGTATATATAGTATAACTGAATCACTTTGCTGTACACCTGAAACTAGCACAACATTGCATACCAACTATACTTCAATTAAAAAAAAGACAATGACACCCATCCTATAAAGTGGCCAGCAGATCTGTATGAAAGAGAAAAGACAAAAGTTCTAACGGACAGTCATGGATGGAGTCCTGCTCACTCAAACACAATGTGGCACCTCCCCAAGTTTGTCAACCTTACCATATTCTTTACACATTCAAACACACTCCCGGGAAATTCCCTGGTGGTCCAGTGGTTAGAACTCCGAGCTCTCACTGCCAACCACCCAGGTTCAATGCCTGGTCAGGGAACTAAGACCCCACATGCCATGAGGTGAAAAAAATAAATAAAATTTAAAAACAAACACACTTCCTATAATCAGGACAGGAGCTATGGGACAGTAAGTTCCAGACCACATTAACTGGTAGGACAGTAAAATCCTAGCATTCATACTGGTCCCAACAATCTGTTACTCCTCATCAACAGATCTCCACAGGAAACACTAATTATCTTAAATAAACGGGTAAGTTATATGATCATGTGTCCCCTTTTCACAGTACATACTATCTCAATTTAAAAATATGACTAGGGACTTCCCTGGTGGTGCAGTGGATAAGACTCCATGCTCCCAATGCAGGGGGCCAGGGTTCGATCCCTGGTCTGGGAACTAGATCCCATATGCATGCTGTAACTAAGAGTTTGCATGCCACAACTAAGGAGCCTGCGTGCCTCAACTACAGACCCAGTGCAACCAAATAAATAAATATTAAAAAATATATATATATATGACTAAACAGAAAGGACATACCATCAAATTCTTTATCACCTTTCAAACATATTATGTCCCCCTACGCCCTCCCCAAAATCATATCTAAATACTCTTTAAGCTTTTCGTCTTCCTCTTCCCTTTCAAATATGTTAAGTGGGGCCAGGCGAAGTAGACATCTACTTTGGGTGAGGAGTCAAGATGGCCCAGAGCAGAGTGTCAGAGACCATCTGGGACAAAGAAGACAGTAACCACACAAGGAGTGTCGGCTAGTCATGTGGTGCTGGAGCCCCAACAGGGTAAGAAGAGCATCCACAGAGGGGTAACTTGACATAAGAGTGCCAAAGTGGGTTGAGGAGGGCACCTCCATGGACAGGTGGCCTGCCATAGGGTGTTAGAACCTAAGCAGAGTGAGACTGTCAATATGGGAGGGCACACGGTGCAGGAGCCCAAGCAAGGACATCTCCACAAAGCCCAAGCCTAGCATGGGGTGTGGAAGCCTGTGCCTGGTGAGGTGGGTGCCCATGTAGGAGAGCGTCCAATATAACAGGGCAGCCCAACTTGAGGGGTAGGAGCCCAAGTACAACTGGCACAGACAGTTGAACATGAGCAGAGTGAAGAGGACCTCCATGCAGGGGGGGACCTGGAGTGTGGAGTCAGAACCCAATAAAGATGAGGAGGGTGTTCCCAGAGGAAGGTAGCCTGACACGGGGTGTCAAAACCAGAGCAGGGTAGGAAGGAAGCATGCCTGCTTGGTGGGGAGGATGCTGGAGCCCAAGAGGGACGAAGAGAGCTCTTGGGGGTGGAGGGCAGGCACAGGGAGGCAGAGCCAGGTGAGAAACATACCCACACCAAAGGGTGACCTGGCATTGGAGTTTAGAGTTCAGGTGTGGGAAGAAAGGTTTTTGCACAGTGAGGCAACCTGGTGTTGGTGTCAGAGTGAAGCAGGGTGAGGAGGTCATTCACATGAGGGAAGGAATGGCAATGGGAGATCGAGATCAGAGTCATACAGGAGGATCAATTAAGTAAATATATATATTAAAGACAGTGGGAGCCAGATTTCTCAGAGAAGGGAACTATGAACATGGAAAGGAAAAAAACCCTAGAATAAACCCTGTGATGTTGGATTGAACTTCTGTGTAATACGTGTATGTGTATGTACACACACACACACTCCTTAGCTCTGTCTACCAATAGAGTCTGGGAGTAGTGACATCCCAATGGCAATGGGTATACCTAGCATCCAAATCTTGATTTCTAAATATCATTCTTCATTAAAAGGAATCAGAACTCCTCAAAGAAATGGTTAATTCCAGGCTGGGTCAGGAAAAGTACAAGAGTGCCTAGTAATCAAAGAATGATGAAGACATATCAAAAAGACAGGAAAGGCTTAAAAGTAACCTACTGGTCAAATTTGGGACATTTGAGCATCGAAATAAGTAATATCAAATTATAACCCACTGAATAAAATAGGAAACCCCAAGTCTATACTGACAAATGAATAAACTGAAACTTTGATAAGGACAGTATATTCACACATTCTCAAAGTACCTCCTCATAAAATACTTATCAATTACAAAGGGGAAAAAAGTTAACTTCATGAAGAAACCTAGTAGGCACCTCTTTAAGTGATCAAATAATATCATTAATAACAGGATAAATCAAAATCATGTACCACTTTACAGGTTACAAAGAGAAAAATGCAGTACCACTTCTATGCTATTCCTGTCAACATTGCATAAACTGAATCTAATGTGAAGAAACATCAAACAAACTCAAGTTGAGAAAGATGCTACAAAATAACTGGCCTGTAATCTTCAGAAATGCCAAGGTCATGAAAGTCAAGGAAAGACTGAGGAACTGTTCCAGATTGAGGGAGACTAATGAGACATGACAACTAAATGTAACAGAGATTCCACACTGGATCCTTTTGCTATAAAGGACATCATTGAAACAATTAGCTAGTTTGAATGGGGTCTGAGGATCACATAGTAAAATAAAAGCATCAACATTTATTTCCTAAAAAAAAACCTTTATTTCCTGGTTTTGATTGTGATATTGTGGTTCAGTAGGAGAATGTTGTTCGTTGGAAAATACACTAAAGTATTTCAGGGAGATGGGGTGTCATATTGACAACTTACTTGCAACCTTTCTGCAAATCTGAGATCGTTTTAAAATGAAAAATATTCTTCAAAAAAACAGAAACAATTGGTGAATCTTTTTTTTTTTTTTGTGGTACGCGGGCCTCTCACTGTTGTGGCCTCTCCCGTTGCGGAGCACAGGCTCTGGACGCGCAGGCTCAGCGGCCATGGCTCACAGGCCCAGCCACTCTGCGGCATGTGAGATCTTCCCGGTCCGGGGCACGAACCCGTGTCCCCTGCATCGGCAGGTGGACTCTCAACCACTGCGCCACCAGGGAAGCTCCCAATTGGTGAATCTTGAAAATAGTATACTAAGTGAAATAAGCCAGACATAAACAAACATTGTATTAGGCACCTGGAATAGGCATTCATAGACAAAAAGCAGAATAGAGCTTACCAGGGGCTGGGGGTAGGAGGACTGGAGAGTTATTATTTTATGGGTTTGAAGTTTCAGTTTGGAATGATGAAAAACTTCTAGAAATGGACAGGGATGATGATTGCACAACACTGTGAATGTACTTAATGCCACTTAACTGTATGCCTAGAAATGGTTCAAATGGTTAATTTTACATTATGCATACTTTACCACAATAAAATGAAGTGGAGAAAAGGGTTTTTTTAATAAGTGCTCAATAAGTGTTTTTTATAAGATGTAACAAAATTCGCTTCAAAGTTGTTTATAATTGTGACAATTAGAAAGTAGTTTAATTATTGTACAATAAAGGAATTGTTGAAATAATAATTGAGACTTTAAAAAGTGTATAAAAATAGTTTATGTAACAATACAGCATTTAAAATAGCATGGGAATAGATAACTAATAAGAACCTGCTGTATAAAAATAAATAAATAAAATAAAATTCAAAAAAATAAATAAATAAAATAAAATAGCATGGGGCTTCCTGGGTGGTGCAGTGGTTTAGAATCCACCTGCCAATTCAGGGAACAGGAGTTCGAGCCCTGGTCTGGGAAGATCCCACATGCCTCGGAGCAACTAAGCCTGTGTGCCACAACTACTGAGCCTGCACTCTAGAGCCAGTGAGCCACAACTACTAAAGCCTGCACATCTAGAGCCTGCGCACCACAACAAGAGAAGCTCCCCCCCCCAAAAAAAAGAGTAGCCCCAACTCACTGCAACTAGAGAAAGCCCACGCGCAGCAATGAAGACCCAACACAGTCAAAAATTTAAATAAATAAATAATTTATATTTTTAAAAAATAAAATAAAATAAAACAGCATGAACTGCATGACCCTCTTTGTTTCTAAATAAAACTAAAAACGGAGCATAAACAGGTGTTTTCTTAGGTACGATTATACATGATTTTTATTCTTGCTTTTTCTGTATTTCTAATTTTTATTAGAAATATGATTTACTTTTATAATCAGGAAATATTTAAAGTTATAAAACTAAGGAAGCTAAAAATTGTATTTGCTTGTCTATAATCTTGTGAACATTTTTGGGTTGTTAGGTTTTTTTTATTGTGGTGAAACAGAAAAGTTTTAACTAACAAATTAAATCAAAGACCCTAAATTTACCAAGGCTAGCTATTCCTTCACATTTGAAAATAAATCCATATATATTTGGGTTACTAAAAGATGAGAGCAAGCTCTGCTCACAATAAACCACCCAAGTTCAACTCCAACTATGCATAGTACAAATTAGGTGTGTGTTTCGAGGTAAGCCTGCCTGCAGTAAAGCTCCCTATCAAGGGCCACAGCAACATCAGATACCTCACCTCAAATGGGTTCAAATTGAAGTAGGAGGAACCAGGACGAGTCAATCTTTCAATCTGATTTTTGGACGTTAGAACTGAATCTCTCTTCTCTATTTGTTTCACCTAAAATAAAGGGGATAAAAACCTCATTAGTAAAGCTCAGTAATGAACTCTGAATTGTCATCTTAACAAGTTACTCACAGACATGTTCAGTAAACATTTATTTGCGTGTCTACACGTTCAAGGTATTTTGCTAAACACTTTGAGAAATAATTACAACAGCTACCATTTACTGAATTTTAATATAATGTAAAAACTTTACAGGTGTTTATTCCTCTCAACAATCCTATATGGTAAGTACCACTATTATCCCCATTTCGCAGATAAGAAAACTGAGAGTTAGGTCAACTGACTTGTAACCAGCCAACCTGTAAACCAGATTTTTTCCCAATCACCCAATTTATAAACCAGAATTTTAAGCCCAACAGTTTGATGCCAGAGCAAGGCAGCAAGAAGATTCAAAAATAAATAAGTCACAGCCACTGCCTTCAAAGAGCTTCCCCTCTAATGATGAACGATGTACTTGTCAATGTTCACATTAATTTACAACTTTTTAAGAAAGGAAAAATACAATTACACTGAAATATACACCCAAAGCAGCACTAAAAAAGTGTGTGGGAGGGAGCAAATAACTCCGCCTTTCTAACTCTAATAGCTAGAAAAATCCCTGACCTGAACACAATGCTAAAGAGAACAAGCACCAGGTAGTCCCAGGAAAACATCCTTGGTGCCACTGTCAGAACTGAAATTTTAGTTGGAATGAATCTCTGGCATGTTATATATACCATCTTTATTTCTATGGCCAAAATGGATTTGGAAAGGATCTCAGTAACATAATAAGCTAATCCATTTCAGCATATTCCCTCTTCACTCTTTTGTAAAATAGCACGCCCCTCCCCCCACTCTCTTTTTCCCACTCATTTTTCCTCATAGCACTTATCACTACCTGACAGTATATTGTACATCTATTCATTATTTATCCTTCTCAATAGAATGAAAGCTCTATGAAGACAGGACTTTTCTCTCTGTTGTTCACTACCATTTCTCCAGGACCTAAACAATACACTAGACCATATCAGGTGCTCAATAAATATTAGTTAATGATGATTAAAGGGTCCTCCTTTAGACACTTTCTCTCATTAAATTAAACAAAACAGGATTGCTTTTTTTTTTAACTAAGAAAGAGTAATTAAAACAAGTTCCACTATAACTGCTGAGTACTCATGAGAAGCCAGTAAACTGGTACTAGTGCATTAACACTTTCAAGTGAATCAGACATTCTGAAAGCAGACTGTAAATGGACATATTAATTTGTTTTTAAACTTAATATTTTGGAGAAACCACTATGTAACAAGCCCTGTTACAACTACCAGAGATAAAAGATGAAATGTGACATGGTGCTTTACTCTCAGTAACTCACAGCCAGGTGGGGAGCAACTCCATTCCTCAAATCCATGCCAACCTAAAGAGGTCCACTTTCAGCCTTATTTTAACTCTTACAAAGATGCTTCTGCTTTATATTTCATGAAACTTTCTTATACATTAAACCCTTTAACCCTCATTAAAACTCTTGTTTTAATATTAACTTTCGTTCTACAAACGTGGAAATTGAGGATTGCAAAATCAATGGCTTGAAAGAATTCTGTCACAGTCACGTTAACTGCCTTGCACGAATCCAATCCGAGGTCCTCTGACTCCAAAAGCCATTCTTTTCTTCATTTATTCATTCATTCGTTTACTCAACAAATATTTATTAAGCAACTACTACGTTCTACACGCTGGAGATGTGATAGTAAACGAGGCTCACACCAAACTCACTCCCTCCCAATATGATACCGAGCTGTCATCTGCTCTAAGACCCAGCACAAATTATTTCACCTCCCTAAACCTCAGGTTTGTCATCTGTAAAAGGGAGATAACGCCTACACGGCAAAATGCACAGTGCCTAGCGTTCGCTAATGGCAGAAATAACTACCAGGAAAACTCACTACAGATAACTAAGAGTAGAGAGTGCTTCCGATGAGAATAAAAACGGGGGCCAACCCGGTTAAGTCGCCCCCAGGAAGGCCCAGCCTCCCAGCCGCTGCCAGCCCCCGACTACGCGGACCTGGGGAACTCTGCGCGCGCCCAAGCACTTGGTTGGCCAAGATCGCCGCCTCCCCGCAGACGCCGGACCCCCGCCCCTTTCTGTCGTCCAGGGGATCTCCGCGCCGCAATATTAAGAAGAAATGCACACACACTCCCGAAGCCCCCACCGCCCCAAAGGCCAGAGAGGAGGAGCTGCCCAACGATCCACGCCAGAAGGACCACTGCCTTCGCCGGCTGGGAGCGTAGCTCCAGCGGGGTCGCCCCGTTGCCGCCATCCCTCACTCTGTGTTCACCTCACTGTAGAAGGTCATAAATGCCTCCTCCGTGCTACCGCCGCCACCCGAAGCCCCGCTCTCTCCTGGAGCCGCCATTTCCCCGGCCCAGCCACCATGTGACTCTTCTGCGCAAGCGCTACCTCACGTCTTCTTACAGGTCCGCCTCTCCCCCTTGTGACTCTTAAAGGGCTCGAAGCCCAGCCAGACACCTCCAATCTAAGTAAACTCTTCTTTAAACCGAGGTTAAATACACGTGACATACACTTAACCATTTTAAAATGAACAATTCAGTGGCCTTTAGTACATTCACAGTGTTGTGCAACCATCACCTCTATCTAGTTACAGAACAGTTGCATGGCCCCAAAAGGATACCCGGCACCTAATCAACATTTCGTACGCATATTTCCCAACCCCTGGCAACAACCAATCTGTGTATTGTCCTTATGGACTTACTCTGGACATTTCATATAAATGCAGTCATACAACATGTGACCTTTTGTGTCTGGCTTCATTCGCTTAACATAATGTTTTCCAGGTTCATTCAAGGCATAGCATACATCATTATTTCATTATTTTTTATGACTTAATAGTATTCCATCACATGTGTATAACAGTTTGTTCATTCGTCAGCTGATGGACATTTGGGTTGTTTCCATCTTTTGGCTACTGTGAATTGGTGCTGCTATGAACATGTGTTGAGTACCAGTTTTCTATTTGAGGGGTACAATTTCCTAGAAAGGAATTTGGTAATTCTATATTTAACCTTTTGAGCAACTGCCAAGCTGTTTTCCACAGCGGCTGAACAATTTTACATTCCTACCAGCGATGTAGGAGGTTTACAATTTCTTGACTTCTGCCCCTCTGTTCTAGCTTTTCTATCTCCTCCATTATTTTTCTCCAGTCCTTTGACCCTGGAGCCCTTGCTAGGGGTCGGCTAAGAATAGGCCCGCCTCTAGGCCAGGATTCGCTGCAAACTACAGGAACCCCGCCTCTCCCTCTCGTGATTCGCTACTCCCAGGTTCATCCCGCCTCTCTAGCGAAACGATTGGCGGCCTGGCCTGCAGCACCCTTAGCTCCTGCGAAGCTTGCACCTCCGGTCACTGGAGGGGTGCTGCACTGACAGCAATGGCAGCCACGGCATTGGCGGCGCGGACGCGGTTCGGCGTGTGGAGCGTCTGGGCCATGCAGGGCCGGGGCTTCGGCTCGGAATCGGTACGCCGCCGGCGGTGCCTGTTGCCCCAGCCCTGAGCGCAGATCCCCTCTCTGCCGCCCTCACCTTTACCAATACCCCCGTCGCTTTCCGCAGGCAGACAATCTCGGCTCCAGTGCGGGCGCGGTCCGGGACGCCGGTGGAGCCTTCGGAAAAAAAGAGCAGGCCGAAGAGGAGCGATACTTCCGGTGAGGCCCACGGGACCCCGAATCCAGCCCTATATCTCTCACGGCCTTCCAGTCCTTCAACTGTTAGTCGCCCCACCCATCCCTCCCTGGCGTCCTGGGGCGCCCCATCCCCCAGTAGAACTCCCGGCCCCTGAACCCATTACACCCAACACTTGAGGACCCGACTCTCGCCACCTGTAGGGCGCTTCCCGTGCGCTGCCGAATCCCAAGGCCTCCACGCCCAAGCCGTTTCCACCTGCGGGTCTTCAGAACTCGCCAACCACCGCTCATCTGTTCCTGAATCTTTTACCATCCCCACCCGTGGAGTTTACCCCGCATCACGCCAAACGCCCCCCAGATTCCTCCCAGAGTGTCTAGATTCGACGGTTCCAATACATGCAGACCCCCTGAGCCTGACTCCCTCGGCCCTCACCCACCCATCACCCCAGGCCTCAGCTTTGCTAGCCCCGCGTGGATGGATTCCCTGACTCCTCAGACCCTCTCAGCCATTTCTAGACACCCCCCCGCCCACCTCTCCAACTGGCCTGAGCTAGTGGGTTGTAGAGCATGTAGCAGCTGCTCATGGCTGGAACCCCATCCCCCACTCCTCGGAGACTTGGCCTGCTCCACCCAGCCCAGCTTTTAGGAGTATGGTGTGGACTGGGCCTACCTATCCTGTTTACCAACCTCGAGTTATCTTACAGTGACTTCTATCCACAGTGAGGAGCAGCGTGGAACTAATCTAGCTTCTGCTTCTCCTTGACCTATCTTTTCTCTTCCACCCTCTCTTGCTCACTCTTAAGAATTACCACCATAGCACCTGCCATACCAGAGAGACAAGGTGCAGCCCTTAGAGATCATCTAATTGGCCTCCTGCATTGTACGGTTATGGAAAACAGAGGCCCGTATGTGGCCGAACCAACATTTGAATCATCCCTTCTTGAGACCTAAACTTGGACTGCCAAGTACTGCGAGAGACCGCTTCTTCCCCCCCCCCCCCCGCCTTCATTTTGGCCTTTACAGTGGGTCTTGCAGTTCTCAGGTAAAGAAAGCCCTAGATTAACTGGGATAGGACACATATATTTGTCCTTTAACTATGCCCCTTCGTATATCCCACCCCCACCTTTTGCTCTTTTTCCTCCCAAAAGGGATTCTGTTCTCTGGGTTGTTCCTCTAATAAGTCCCCCAGTTAGGGACTTAAGTCATACCTCTCTGGAGTTTTCTACTGAATCTGAAAGGAATCCATCATTAGCGGTGGAATTTCAGGCACTAGCACCAGGAAGATGGAATCATTTTGGTCATCTCCTAAAAATGATACACCTTAAGGTGGAGTATTCTTAATATGGGGCTTGAGAGGGTAGACGAGGATGACCAGCCAGACTCCCATGGGATTGGGACTCCTGTTCTTTGCCTTAGGTATTTCAGATTATGCTTAGAGGTCTCTTTGGGGTGAAGGATTGGGATTAAACCAAGAGCCACTATGTCCTTGTAGAGCTCGTGCTAAAGAACAGCTGGCAGCCTTGAAGAAACACCATGAAAATGAGATCTCTCATCACATGAAGGAGATTGAGCACCTGCAGAAAGAAATTGAGCGGCACAAGCAGTCAATCAAGAAACTAAAACGTGATGATGATTAAGTGCACACAGTTCCCTATAGCATGGCTACCTGTTATTGCCCACTTCTCTTAAACCAGACATAGTTCTGGTTTAATTAATATCTATCTGTGTGCTTCCAACAAATTATAATAAATTGTCATCAGTGAACTGTGTCTAATGCCTTCTATCTGAAGAGGGGTAGGGGGATACACTACTGAACCACTAAAATGAATCAGACAGGGTACCAGCAGTAGGGAACTTGGAGACAAAGCACAGTGTGATAAGTGCTGTGCAACATGGGGGGACCAATGTGACATGGAGAATGGAAAGGCCCCTTTCCCTGTCGGACACTAGTCAAGAGGTGTTCAGAGAAAGCTTCTTAAGGAATAAACCTCAATCCAAAGCGTAAGGTCAAGAGCAGCCTGGAAAACAGGAGTGATTGCTTAAAAAGGTGTAATTCAAGGCACCATCAATAATCACACCATTTTGCATTTATAAAATGGAGTAAACAGCTCTTCATATGAACTAGTTATCCTTGTTCTAATTATCCTTGCGCAGGTTGAGAAGGCTGGAATTAGAAATCATGTGTTGCCTTGGCATCCAGGTGTTTTGACTCCTAATCAAATCTGTTAACAGCACAGAATCAGAATTATTTCTTAGGCTATATTTTGCTTTGCCGAGTATGCTCTTGATTCAAATTAGACTTTAAGGCCTTGTTTAGCTAAATTATTATACAAACTACTTGTGTAATTCGTCCAGACAAAAAACAAAACAAAACTTCAAGTGACCTATGGGCCATTGGCAAGACATTTTCAATTCTCCAGTTCAGTAGATCATTTGCCCCAGAATTGTGACGAGTCTTTTGTTGTAAGACCCTATTACACAAAAGCCTTTAGGGCCACTGAGTGATAACAGCTTGGATAAGTCATTGACCCTGCCCTTGCAGACCAGAAACAATGGCTGTTTCCAAAACTTGTCCATGATGCTACTGATGAAAAGCTTATTTATGGTACTCTTGAGGTATGAGTGCTGAGATTCTAGTGGCCAGCAACAAAATGACCTCAAAGATGAAGTGCAAGAAATGATTATATTAAGTCATATACCTTTTTTAAAATTTTAGAACACTACAAAATTTGAAAAGTTTAAAAATTGGTTGAGGAACAAGTAATATCTTCCATTTCGCATTTTTGTGACCAAAGAAAGGCATACAAAATCTCCTAAGTTTGGCGATTCCCTGGCAGTCTAGTGGTTAGTACTCCCTGCTTTCACTGCCATGGGCCAAGGTTCGATCCCTGATGGGGGAACTAAGATCCCGCAAGCGACGTGGCCAAAAACAAAACAAAACAACCTCTTAAGTTTGAAGATGACAGTGTTTTCATGACTTACAATCAATAATTTCCTTATTGGGAATGATGTTCCTGAGTTGATTCCTCAATAGCAGTGTACCATCTGCTCTTGTCCTATATTTTAAATAAAAATCAGTCTAATGATGATTGAAGCAAAAAGTTGGAACTTTAACGTGAAAATGAGGAATCGTGAGTTTGAATTCTTAAAAAGGTTAAATGAATTTTTGGAGCAGCCTAATTTAAGACTACCTGAGCTTTATGGGACTTCCTGGTGGTCCAGTGGGTAAGACTCTGCACTCCCAGTGCAGGAGCCTGGGTTCAATCCTTGTTCGGGGAACACATCCCATATGCATCCCGCAACTAAGAGTCCGCATGCCACAGTGAACATCCCGCATGCTGCAACTAAGACCCGGCAAAAACCTAAATAATTTTTTTTTTTTAAACTGGGACTTCCTGGTGGCACAGTGGTTAAGAATCTGCCTGCATGCAGGGGACATGGGTTCAATCCCTGGTCCGGGAAGAGCCCACATGCCGCGGAGCAACTAAGCCCATGCACCACAACTACTGAGCCCGTGAGCAACAACTACGCTCATTAAATCTCATGATATTTCTGGTAAATAGGTTCATACCATTAGCTTAATTTTATAACCAAAGTAACAGAAGCAGGGAATAGTGAATAACTTTCTCAAGGTCACACAACCAGGTTTGTGCTGAGCAAGAACTTTACTTCAGAACTCCTGCTCCCACAGTCTTGAGTTGCAGTTCCAGTGTAGCGGTTCAGCTTCCTGTTAACTACCTCCTCACTGTGGGACAGGTTGGGGGTGGTGGGACTTGCCTGGACAATTGGGGACGACCCTGGGTTGTTCCACTATTCTTGAATATGCATTGCTGCATACCCTATGTATTCCATTTTCAGATTTCTGAAACGTATTCATTAAAAATTATATTTAGGGGACTTCCCTGGTGGCTCAGCGGTTAAGAATCCGCCTGCCGATGCAGGGGACACGGGTTCGATCCCTGGTCCGGGAAGATCCCACGTGCCGCACAGCAACTAAGCCCGTGCACCACAACTACTGAGCCTGAGCTCTGGAGCCCATGAGCCACAACTGCTGAGCCTGCATGCCACAACCACTGAAGCCTGCTTGCCTAGAACCTGTGCTTTGCAACAAGAGAAGCCACTGCAGTGAGAAGCCTGCGCACCGCAAGGAAGAGTAGCCCCCGTTGGCTGCAACTAGAGAAAGCCCGTGCGCAGCAACGGAGACCCAATGTAGCCAAAAATAAATTAATTAAAAAAAAAAAAAAAGACTGAGTGACAGCATCCGAAGAAGCCTGGCATTGAGAGAGACCCTTGGTTCCTGGGGAACTGACAATACTTCAGCCTTTCTATCTGGAGCCTGGAGGGAGCAATGGGGGAGGAGGAGGAAGTGTGGTGAGTTCTATGAATCTTCCCAGGGCTGAGTTGGCCATTTGTAAGCTGAATCAGTCACCGTTTCCTACTTCTTAGTCCTTCCTTCCTCCTTCCTTCTTTCCAGCCTCTCTCCCTCCTTTGCTCCTTTCCCTCTTCTTTTTAGGTGCAGTCCTTTATTAGAGCAGAAAACTCCTAAACCACTTGTATCCTACTTGCAGGAATTGGAAACACTGGAAAGGAACAAAAAGCTTCAGAGCAGGCAAAGGAACAAAGAAGTACAAGGAGATGTACGCCAACACTTCACATGTTGGTGCCACCCGACACAACCTCTCAATTAGCAGATGCCACAGGTACCTCCTTGCTCATCAGTCTTTTTATTAACTTGAGGTAAAATTCACATAACATAAAATGAATCATTATCCATTTAAAGTGTAAAATTCAGTGGCATTTAGTATATTCACAGTGTTGTGCAAACATTGCCTCTATTTAGTTTGAGACACTTTCATCACCCCAAAAGGAAATTCCATACCCATTAAGCTGTCACTCTCCATTTACCCCTCCACCCAGCCCCTGGCAACCGCTAGTCTGATTTCTGTTTCCATAGACTTGACTTGCCTGTTCTGAATGTCACATGCAAATAGAATCATACAATGTCTGACATTTTGTGTCTAGCTTCTTTCACTTAGAATAAGGTTTTCAAGGTTCATCCATGTAGCATGTTTTAGTACTTCACTCCATTTTTTATTTCTTTTATTTTTTTTTATTTTTTTGCGGTACACGGGCCTCTCACTGTTGTGGCCTCTCCCGTTGCGGAGCACAGGCTCCGGATGCGCAGGCTCAGCGGCCATGGCTCACAGGCCCAGCAGCTCTGCGGCATGTGGGATCTTCCCGGACCGGAGCACGAACCCGTGTCCCCTGCATTGGCAGGCGGACTCTCAACCACTGCGCCACAGGGAAGCCCCTTCACTCCATTTTTTAAATGGCAGAATAATATTCCATTGTATGGATATACCACACTTTAGACTATCCATTCATCAATTGATAGACATTTGGCTTGTTTCCACCTTTTGGCTGTCGTGAATAGTGCTGCTAAAAACATTCCTGTACGAGTATTTGTTTGGACACCTGTTTTCAATTCTTTTGGATACATATCTAGGAGTGAAATTGCTGGGTCATAGGGTAATTCTATGTTTAACTTAGTGAGGAACTGCCAAATTGTTTATCCACAGTGGTATTTTGCATCTCCACCAGCAATGTACAGAGTTCCAGTTTGTCCACATCTCTACTACCACTTGTTATATCTGACTTTTTGACTCTAGCTATCCTAATGTGTGTAAAGTGGTAGCTCATTGGGCTTCCCTGGTGGTGCAGTGATTGAGAGTCCGCCTGCCGATGCAGGGGACACAGGCTCGTGCCCCAGTCTGGGAAGATCCCACATGCCGTGGAGCGGCTAGGCCTGTGAGCCATGGCCGCTGAGCCTGCGTGTCAGGAGCCTGTGCTCCGCAACGGGAGAGGTCACAACAGTGAGAGGCCCGCGTACAGCAAAAAAAAAAAAAAAAAGTGGTAGCTCATTGTGGTTTTGATTTGCATTTTCCTGATGACTAATGATATTGGCCAATAGGCTGTTTGTATATCTTCTTTGAATAAACAGCCATTCAAGTCCTTTGCCTATTTTGAATTGGATTGTGTTCTTGTTCAGTTTCCAGAATTCTTTATTTTATTTATTTTTTATATAGATTTTACTTATTTATTTATTTATTGGCTGTGTTGGGTCTTCCGTTGCTGTGCATGGGCTGTCTCTAGTTGCGGCGAGCGGGGGCTACTCTTCGTTGCGGTGCGAGGGCTTCTCATTGCAGTGGCTTCTCTTGTTGCAGAGTACAGGCTCTAGGCACGCAGCCTTCAGTAGTTGTGGCACACGGGCTTCAGTAGTTGTGGCTCACGGGCTCTAGAGCGTGGGCTCAGTAGTTGTGGCACACAGGCTTAGTTGAACCGTGGCATGTGGGATCTTCCTGGACCAAGGCTCAAACCCGTGTCCCCTGCATTGGCAGGCGGATTCTTAACCACTGCGCCACCAGGGAAGCCCCCAGAATTCCTTATATACTCTGGATACTAGATATATAATTAGCAAAAATTTTCTCCCATTCTGTGATTTTAGATGAGGTCCTGGGAGTGGGACCCTCATGACGGGATTAGTGCCTTTATAAGAAGAGACACCAGAGAGCTTGCTTGCTCACTCTCTGCCATCTGTGGACACAGGGAGAAGACAGCCATTTGCAAGCCAGGAAGAGAGCTCTCCCCAGTACATGAACATGCTGGCACCTTATCTTGGACTTCCAGGCTCCAGAACTGTGACAAAATTAATTTCGGTTTTTTAAGCTACCCAGTCTATGATATTTTGTTATGGCAGCCCGGCCTAAGGAAGGCATCAATAACATTCACAGAAATAAACTTCTAAAAGTTTTTACAATTAGCATCAAGAGAAATGTATTTGTTCATAGCCTTTGACTCATGGATTTGCTTCTAGAAATTTAACCTGGGGAACTAATCAGGAATATAATGCAATATTTTGTATGTAAGAGTTTTATCTCATTTTGATATAAAGTAGTGAAAAATGTCCAGCAATAGGTATTAATGAACAAATTATATGACACATGAACATTCTGCAACCATTAAAAATTATGTTTAAGGGGAATTCCTTGGCAGTCCAGTGGCTAGGGCTTCGCACTTTCACTGCCATGGCCCGGGTTCAACTCCTGGTCAGGAAACAGATCCCGCAAGCCCCACAATGTGGTCAAAAAAGAAAGAAAGAAAGAAAGAAAGAAATGTTTAAGGACACTTATTTGAAAAGATATATGCACCTCTATGTTCATTGCAGCATTGTTTACAATAGCCAAGATATGGAAACAACCTCAGTGCCCGTCAATGGATGAATGGATAAAGATGTTGTATAAATATACAATGGAATACCATAAAAAAAGGAGAAAAAAAAAGGAGAAATCTTGTTACTTGCGACAACATGGGTGGACATTGAGGGCATTATGCTAAGTGAAATAAGTCAGATGGAGAAAGACAAATACCATATTATTTCACTTCTATGTGGAATATTAAAAAACAGAAATAAATGAACAAACAAACACATAGAGAACAGATTGGTGGTTACCAGAGGGGAAGGAGGGTGGGGGAAGGGACAAATGGGTAAAGGGGGTCAACTGTATGGTGACAGATGGAAACTACACTTTTGGTGGTGAGCATGCTATGGTATATGCAGAAGTCAAATTATAATGTTGTATGCATGAAACATAATGTTATAAACCAATTTTACCTCAATTAAAAAAAAAAAGAGGACTTCCCTGGTGGTGCAGTGGTTGAGAATCCGCCTGCTAATGCAGGGGACACGGGTTCGAGACCTGGTCCAGGAAGATCCCACATGCCACAGAGCAACAAAGCCTGTGCGCCAGAACTACTGAGCCAGTACTCTAGAGCCCGTGAGCCACAACTACTGAGCCCGCGTGCCACAACTACTGAAGCCCGCGTGCCTAGAGCCAGTGCTCTGCAACAAGAGAAGCCACCACAATGAGAAGCCGCTGCACCGCAACGAAAAGTAGCCCCCGCTCGCCGCAACTAAAGAAAGCCCGCGCGCAGCAACAAAGACCCAACAGCCAAAGATAAGTAAGTAAATAAATAAATTTATTTTAAAAAATTACTAAAAATAACATGACCTATCAGTAAAATCACGTTATTATGAATTTTTTAAAAATTAAGGAATATTTAATATTTTGAAAATTATCACGAAATGTAGTAAGTGGAAAAAGCAGGCTACACAACCATACATAATTTATATACCGTAAATATAAGCATAGGTTAAAGAATAAATATATAATAGTAATATATTACATATATATAATAAATAAATATACGCAAAAAATAAAAGCCAACATGTTAACATTGATTCTCTCTTGGTAGTAGGATTAGAATTTCGAAGGGATTTCCCCCACCACCCCCCGCTCTTCAAAAGGATCTTTTTTTTTTAAGTTACAAACGTAATACATCTTGGCTTTTAAACAATTATTAAACAAGTGTAGTGTATGAAGTCTTATAATTTCTCTATTATCCCTTTATCTCAGAGGTAACTGGACCCTAACAGTTTGTTGCAAACTGCACATCCTTCCAGACTTTTGTTGCCTCTGTGTAATCACGAACATATCTATGACATCATTCTAAATGTATCACTGTGCAACTTGGTTTTTTGTTTCTTTGTTTTAACCTAACATTAAATCCAGCACACCTGGGCTTCCCTGCTGGCACACTGGTTAAGAATCCGCCTGCCAGTGCAGGGGACACGGGTTAGTTCCCTGGTCCGGGAAGATCTCACATGCTGCAGAGCAAATAAGCCCGTGCGCCACAACTACTGAGCCTGCGCTCTAGAGCCCACAAGCCACAACTACTGGGCCTGCGTGCTGCAACTACTGAAGCCTGCGCCCCTAGAGCCCGTGCTCCTACAACAAGAGAAGCCATCGCAGTGAGAAGCCCGCGCACCGCAATGAAGAGTAGCCCCAGCTCGCCCGCCGCAACTAGAGAAAGCCCGCGTGCAGCAACGAAGACCCAACACAGCCCCAAAAAATAATTAATTAAAGAAATAGAAAAAAATTTTTTTAAGCATATTTATAAAAAAATAAAATACAGCACACCTTTTCATTTCACGTAGAGCACCTATTGAACACGTAGAGCACCTACAACAGAGCACGTAGAGCTGTCTCCTTCTGCTTCTTTGCTGCGTTATGTTCCACAAAAAAAAAAAAAGGAGAGGTGGAGGAATATAATTTCGGGTTATTTGTTTGTGGTGCGCGGGCCTCTCACTGTTGTAGCCTCTCCCGTTGCGGAGCACAGGCTCCGGACGCGCAGGCTCAGCGGCCATGGCCCACGGGCCCAGCCGCTCCGCGGCATGTGGGGACCTTCCCCGACCGGGGCACGAACCCGTGTCCCCTGCATCGGCAGGCGGACTCTCAACCACTGCGCCACCAGGGAAGCGCTCGGGTTATTTCTTTTGTTTCTTTATACTTTTCTGTATTTTCCAATCTTCTGCAATAACGTGTGTCACATAATTTGGAAGGGAAAAACATGAACTAAAACCAAAAGTTCATTAAAAGAAGAAAAGGAAAGAGGAAAAAAAAAATGGAAAGCGAATGGGGTAGTCCGCGCCCCCTCCCACAGGGGCGGTATCGGGCGGAGGGAGGGGCGGGCCGCCGCAGTCCTTACCAATCAGAGCCCGGTTGATAAGCAGAGCCAGGAGAATTTGGAGACACCCCCCGCCCAGCAATCAGCCTGGGGGGTTAGCTTCCCTAACCAGCCTGGAAACCAGCCTAGGCCTAGCCTGAGTGCCGCTGCGGGCTGCTATTGGCTGCCAGATAACCCCGCCCATCTTCCTGCTCATTGGCCGCCGTGGTTTTCATAAGAGGGGCCTGTTGCTGAGCAAAAAGAAGTAAGTGCCGCTGCTTTTGCTAAGGAGAGACTTTTAGGCTGCAAACGTACTGGGCGCCCTTGGGTCAAAAAAGCAACATTACTAACCATCGTTTATTCAGTCCCCACTAAATGCCAGGCTTCCTGATCCAAATTTTTTAATTTAATGGTGATAACCACCTTTCTTGAACACCCAACAACCTACCAGTCACTGAGCTAGGTACTTTAAAATAAGAACAACAGTAACAATTTAAACGATAATTACAGTTTACTGAACACTTAACCTGCATCAAACCTTGTTAAGGGATTTGTATGTATCAACTCTCATCCTCACAATAGTCCCTGTGAAGGTAAATGTTATTGCCCCATTTTACATAACAGGAAGCAAGTTCAGAGAGGTGAAGTGACTTGCCTAGGTTCACACAGCTATAAAGTATAAGAATTGGACCCTCAACTCTGATATCCTGCTTCCAAGTACAACTTTTTTTTGGGGGGGGCGGGTAACGAAAGGCTTTTCAGGGTAGGAAGAGGTGGAACAGGTTGATGACAAGGTCCTGGGGCATTGCTCCAGTGACAGGCTTCAGGGTGATTGTCTGAGAATGGGATATCTGGAGCCTCTAGGCCTGGAGGAGAGGGGGAAAGAGGGTGAGCAAAACACCAGAGCAAGAACACTTCTTTCTGGAAATGTGAGACTCCTGGCGCAATCTGTTGTGGCGCAGGTGGCCCTGGACTGGGGGCCCGGACCCCAAGGTTCTAAATACTGCTCTGTGGCCAACTGCCTGGGGAACCTTGGGCAAATGCCTTCTCTCTGGACCCCAGGATTCCTGCCTGTAAGATGAGAGTAAGCCAAAACAAGGGGATGTGTATTCGGGCTGGGGGTCTTTGGGGAGTCTGGTTCCTGGTGGCAGCAGGGGAACCCTCAGCAACCACACAATCTTTACCTAGCTGTTGCCTGACCTCTTTTCAGGACCTGACGATTCTGTGAACTGAAAAATCCACCTTTTTCCCCAGCCCGTTCTGAGCTATAGCAGAGTCCTGCCTGCAGGGTGCGCTGAGGGCTCACAGCCGACAAAACCAAACTGGAGCTCGTCGGGTTTTTTGTTTTATTTATTAAGAGGGGTGAATTTTTGAAACCTTTTTGAAGATTTCTGTCCTCAGGATACAATCGATGAACCTGAATTATATGTATTGCCCAACATCAGTTCTTTCCACAGTGGCTCTGGAGCTAATTTCAATTCCTTTGTTTTCCGGATGAGGAAAAAGATTCCAAGAGATGAAAAAAAATTCACTTTGGGTCACATAGCTAAAACCTAGCACCCTACTTGCCTGACTCCTGGGCAGTGCTCTTAGGAGAGAGTTGGCTCTGTTTTCAAGAGTCTGTGGCTGTTGTGCCCCCTAATGCACAACTCCTGGGTACAGTTTCAATTTTGGTTGTATAGCTTGACAGCTCAGGACCTGTCAGCCAGAAGGACCTCCCTCAGCACCTAGCAAAATGCCTGCTTAATGAGTAATTAAATGAATGAATGTATGAATGAGCCACAGAGGTTGAGTCTGCTTTGGTTTTATCAAATAAACCAGCTGGAGTTGGGTTTCTTTCCTGAAATTCCCCCAAGGCAGAAATTAAATTCTGTGATGGGAGGGGAGCGCGTGGCAAAACAATAAGAACTCAGAAAATTACATCTGGACTGATAAATCAAAGCCCCAGATCTGGTCAGGGTACAAGAATATTCTACTGTAGTAAAGTGATCCCAGAATTGGGGATTCGAAAATTAATTTAGGAAGAATAAATACAGAACAGATGAGAATCCCATTAGGGTTAAAATCTGCGAGAGGGTCTGAAGCTAAAGAAACCTCAGAAACATTTCAAATCCAACCTAGATGTATCTTCAGGACTGGAATGTGATTGAGGAATAAAAAGAGCTTTGGCCAATCAGTGGCCTCAACACAGCTGATGCAAGCGTGGAGAGTATGGCAACAGGAGGTGGATCTTTCCGAGCCAAAAATACAAGGCATGGAGGAGGGGAGGAACAAACCCAGGCAATGTCACCTGGCCATGTCCTCCTGGGCTGAAAGCTTCCCCGCTGGACTTCCAGAGCCCAGCACAGTGCCTGGTACACACTAGATGGTCAATAAATGTTTAGTGAATGAAAGAGAGGGAAGAAGCCGGAGCCCTAACCAGCAGTTTTGCTCTGAGTGGAATTAGTTCAGGGATTCATCTTTTCACTGGCTCCTTTTGCTCAGATTCCAACTGCCCTAGCCACCTTCAGATGATAATTTGGCTTTTCATGGAGGCTGTCCTATAAAGAGGGATGTACTGCCCCATCAATTATAGGCCACTTGACAATTATGTTTCTCACTCCCAATTAATATATTGGAATTCTGCTTTATGCATCAGTTCCTTGTGCCAGCCTGCTTCTTACATATTCAGGTCTTTCTCTCATCAGTGGTGCAGTGGAATTTCCGCTTTGGAGTCATCCCTAACTAGGTTTGAATCCTTACTCAACATATTACTAAGCCGTCTGAACTTTGTCAACACACCTCTTTAGCTTCAGTAACCTCATCTGTCAAATGGGCCATAATGCCTACTTCATGAGATTGTGGTGAGAGTTACATGAGATAACAGATGTATCCTGGACTGTTGTTGGAGCTCAGTAAATGGTAGTATCTGTGTCCCTTCTGAGCTTTCTTTCCAAGGAGTTTGGGTCACAAAATCTCATCCAACTGAGAATATCAGTATCTCTTGCTTTTCACAAATTCACTAACTTTGTAAGTGAAGCCTTGGGAATGATTTAGTCGCTTCCTTGAAGGTTATAAAGGGTCATTCTACAAAGGAGAGCAACTCATATTCATTAATTCAAAAGTATTTCCTGAGGACTTACTACACGCCAGTGGGGGTAGAGAGACACAGTTCCTGCCTTAAAGGAGTTCTGACACAGTCTGATGCAGTCAAAAGAAGACATTGTATGACCTTGATACAAAGTTTTACTTTTCTGAACTCGAGCTTCCTCACTTTGCAAAAGTGGTCAATAACATATTCCATTGTTAGTTGGAGAGAAGGGGTAAGGCATTCAGACCCCATAACAATGCTGCTTCAAATTTGAAGGCCAGCGGTACAAAAAGGTAGAAACAATGTGTTGAGGAGTTGAACAGTGGGAGGGATTATTTTCAGCTGAGCTGAAGAAGCAATACTGTCTATAGGAAGTAGAATTTTGAAGCCTTCATTCAGGCCACAGTTACCAATAAAGGCATTGATTGCTGGGTTGGAGTTCAGTGGCCAGAGCTTTGCAGAGAAAGGCTTGAAGATCAAACAAGGAACATGAAGGTGGCCGTGATAGGGCTAGAAAGGTAAATTGAGGCAGATCTTGGCAGATATTGAATGTCAATCTACAGGTTTGACCTTTATTCTGTAGCTGATGAAATACCAGTAAAGCTGATCTAAACATTGACATTACAGAGTAGATTTTGAAAATAAAAGCTGAATCTGACATATTGGGGTGGGGGGTGATTTCAAGGGGAATTCAATTCAAAGGAAGATTTAGTCAACAAGAACATGTTACTGGCAGGACATTGTGCTAGGTGGCATAGGGCAGAAGACAAAGATGTTAAGATGTGGACCCTGTCCTCAAGAAGCTTATAATCAAAAGGGTGAGATAAGACATGTACACAGAAAAATACAACCCAAGGTAGACTGTGATAAGTGTTATAATAGAACCCCAGCCCAAGTGCCTGAGCTCAGCAGAGGGTGAGATTAATTTACTTCTCCCAAGAGACTGGAGGCAGGAGACCAAGTCAGAGGGTCGTCTTTGGAATCCTAAGCCTAGACCCAGGAAGTCTCAGAGGCGATGTCGGAGGTCATCCAGTCCACTTTTGGTCCTGTCGGGATTCTCTGTCCCAAGTAAACAGTAACTTTAAAACTGAAACAAAAAGTGGAGCTCTGAAGAAAAACTGTGAAGAGGCTGTGGGAAGGGAAAAGAAGAAGACGAATTCAGCTTTGAGGTGCTGAGGTGCTGGTAGAAGCGACTTACTTCCAAATGGAGAGTTGAAGGCCAGGAAATGGATGAGATCAGGGAGGGAGAGTGTGCCTGGAGAGAGGAAAGATGAAAACAGTAACTAGGGGAACACCCACGTTCCAGGAGTGGGGAGGAGAAAGAGGAGTCAGAGAAGGAGTGGCCAGAGAGAGGTGAGAAAAAAAAAACAACAGTAGAATACCTTGTTACAAAGTTTTTAGAAGAGGGCTATGGAAGACAGGGTGGGAGGCCCCAAGGGAGCAGAAGAGGGGAAACTGCAGCAATAGGGACTGAGGTTAGACCAGAGGTTGCCATGGACCTTTCAATGAATGAAGGCTTTTCCAGAGACTCCACAAATAAGCTGGATTCCCTGTGTCTGGTACATTTTAAGATGGAGCCTTCCCGGAGGCCAGAGGAACCGGGCTATGTGCTCTGATCTCCAAAGATCTGGCGGTCAGCTCTGTAATTAGCACTACCTCTCCTAACCCGAACCAGTCCCTCCAGGAACTGAAAAGCTGAAGAACATACTTGAGAGGGATTTCACACCCGGCTCTCTGGCCCAGCCCGGTGAAGTCCCGTTTCGTCATGCAGCTTTAATGACTCTCCGGAATGTCACTCTCGTCTGGTATTGCCAGCAATCTGACCAAACCCTCTTGCAAAAGTTTGCAGCATTCGTCCGGGGCGGACTACAGCTCCCAGAGTTCCCGGGCGCTT
The DNA here is from genome assembly GCF_951394435.1 of Stenella coeruleoalba. Lineage (NCBI taxonomy): Eukaryota > Metazoa > Chordata > Mammalia > Artiodactyla > Delphinidae > Stenella > Stenella coeruleoalba. The sequence goes on from NC_137169.1 coordinate 21,919,664, forward strand.
CCCGGTGCCGATTGGCTGAGCCGTAGGCTCCAGAGGGCGGTGTCGCCCCGCCTCCCCAGGAAACAGGCATCTGATTGGCTGCGGCGCGGGGCTTTTGTGTCCCCGCCCTTCCCCAGGGACCGCGGCGGGCAGAGCGGAGCTGCTGGTGTCAGAGCCCGGAGAGCGCTGGCAGTTCCGCGGTGGGGATGCTGAGGAGCGCTGGGTTTGCGAGCAGCCGTGGCCACTGCGGACTTCCGAGGCGCTCCGGGCCGTGAAAACCCCTGCGCCGCGGCCAATCCCAGGCTCCCGAGGCCATTCACCATCCAGAAGCCAGACGAGCGGGGAGTCCAGCGCAGCGGCGGCCGTTCCCGGATCCTTGGCTTTCAGAGCCTTCTGGAACCCCGAGAGACACCGCGGGGCTCTAGAACCTCCCCAGCGGCCCGCAGTCCCGGCTTCCTGCGCGCGTCGGTCCGAAAGCCCCTCGGGTGCACGGGCGGTCGGCGAGCCGCGGCTGGGTCCTGGCGCACACCATGATCGTTGCGGACTCCGAGTGCCGCGCCGAGCTGAAGGGCTACCTACCCGGGGCCGGAGAGGTAAGCAGCGGTCGAGCGACGCCACTCTTCCCTTGAACCCAGAGCCGCGTCCGAGCTTTGGGCTGTCGCGAGCTGAGTCTGTGAGCCAACCCCCACCCGGCTCGGGGAGGGGGAGTGGAGCGCGCAAGCCGGAGTGGGGTTGCATCAACTGGCAGCCTCGGCTCCCTCCGCCTCCTGCCCCTACCCCCGGGGCTGTAGAGCCCTCCAAGGCTCCTTTGGACTCCCGGCCAACGAGAGGGGAGCCTTCTCGACGTTATCTTGGGTTTGGGCCCTAGTCGAGGGAGTCTTCAAGTCCAGGCAAATCCCGGCGCAGCGGCCCGACCACTCCTCCTCCCCGCCCCCTTCCGCAGATCCTTTCCTCTAGGCTGGGGCTAGAGGAACTGTTTCTAGGTAGGATATGTACCCGCTGCAGTGCCCCCGCTCGGGGATTGGAGCACTTGGGGCTGGCCAACGGAGGTCGACCTCGTCCCCCGCCCCCACCTGCACCCCCGATTTGGATTGGGGGCGTGGGCGCTTCGGGGCCTTGGCGGGCTGCCGGGTATGCCGCGGCCAAAGCACGGGGGAGGGGGGAAAACCCTGGCCGCGACACCAGAAGCCAAGCGCCGATTTGGCTGTGCCCTACTAAGTGGTCTGACGTCCCAGAAGTTTGTTTTGGAGGGACTCTCTTTGCAGTGAGGCTGGGAATACGGCTGGACCCAATCTGACACCCCCTCCCCCATTACCACCGCCACGGACAATGGCCATCTTATTTATTACGCACCTACTGGATGCCAGGCTCCGGCTTTGCCTTTTCGCTGAGTCCTCAGGATTAAACTAGCAAAATATGAGCTATACCATTAATAGTAGCCCCAATCTACGGGATGAGAAAATTGACGCCCAGGAGGGGCTATAGAGAGGTTTCCTTCACTAACCCAGCAGAATAGCTCATTCTTTGGCTCGGGTGTCTCTAGGATTTCCAAGTGTGCTTCACACAACGGAGAGTTTTGCTTGTTTCTTGAGTTTACAGACATGGAGCCTGGTGCAAGTGTCTTACTGGGGTTGGGAGTCAGACAAGTGCTAGTCCTGAACTGTGACCCTGGGAAAAACAGCTGCACTTCTCTGAGCAGCACGGTTTCCGGGGGTCCCCGGTTTTCTGTTAGCTTGTCACCTTTCCCTATCATGGTTTAGGAGCCCGAAGTGGAGGGACGAATACTGCTCCTGCCACTTCTCAGTTGCGTGACTTTGACCAAGCTACCTTATTCTGTCTGTTTCCTTCTTTATGGAAATAATTTTATTTATTGGAGCACCTGGGCACTAGAGCAGGCATGCTCCGGGTTCATGTGGCAGCCTTCCCACTTACTTGCTGTGTGACCTTGGCCAAGTGATCACTTCTGTGATCAGCAACTTCCTCCTGTGGAGATTTGGACATATTTCCAAAGGACTGTTGGGAGAATTAACTGAGAATACATGCAAAGGCCAACGCACAGTGCCTAGAGCATAGCAACTACGTCCTGTATCAAACATGCTAGCTATTTTTAGATTGTGGCCACAGCACATATTTCCCTTTCCCCAGAGTGTCTCACAAGGGGGTGTCCGAGCCCACCCCTCCTGCCTGAGGTGAGAATTGGTCCATCCCTCTTTGGGACAGTGTCTGGGAAGTGACCTGGGGAGAAGAGTGTGCCCCTGGTGGACTGGGAAGGCTCTGAGGGTGTGGCCTTTAGGTGGAAGCCAGCTGTCAACAGCAGGCGGGGGTGGGGGGAAGCTGGTGATATCTGACCCCTTTCTACAGATTCTCTCTCAAGAAAAGAGGACCTTGGGAAAATTCTGTTTTAAGCAGGATCTTTAGAAGACAGTAGGGTGCTGAACTTACAGAGCTGGGTGCCCAAGGCCCAAGGGAAGTTGGACAAGTATGAACAAGGAATATACAGTCCCCTCAACTCCCATCACTTCGCCACGCATGCTTTCACCGGGTCAAGGCCTTCAGATGCTTCACTCTAGTACTGGTGGTATGTTCTCAGAGCCCTCTTGGGTTCTAGAATCACTTCCTGAAACATCACTGCCTCAGGGAAGTCTTTCCTTCCCCACCAGATAATTCCCCTCTGCATACCTGCTTCCTGTTCCCCTTCTCCATTGCAGGAGCTATTATCCCAATTACAGTATAACAGTTGTGTAATCAGGAATTTCTTGTCTGTCTCCTTTGCTAGACTAGAAACACTCTGTAGGTCCCACCCCCAGCACTGTTCTTAGTACCTAATAGGTGCTCGTAACTATTTGCCCCTTGTTGGCTTAGCTGACCCCTGTGAACTGTGCAAGCTTTGAAGTCAGATCTGAGCTCCAAAAGAACCTCAGTGAGCTGTCTCTGAAGAAGGGATAAGAAGACGTATTTCCCTCCAGGTGGTTGTGAGAAATCGGCCAGATCATGGTGGGCATATGAGTCTATATGCACCACTCACACACCCCTCCCTGCAAGGCTGGAGATCAGAGGTTGCTTGGGCTCTGTCTCCCTCTCAGGTGTAAACCCAGGCAAGAATCTTGAGTTCAGCAGCCCACGGGGAGGGGAGTCTCTGCCCCTTCCCAGCTGGCAGAGTGACTTCGAAGGTCTCCGTAGCTGAGTCCTGGAGGTTGCAGGCTCTGGATAGGTTACCAAGAATAAAGGCTGGGGCTACTCCAAGAGGCTGATCTGGGTGGTGGACAGGACCCTTGCAAGCCAGACTGAGCTGAATTCAAATCTCAGGTTGGCCTCTTGTCAGCTGGTGCTTAACCTTTGGAACCTTAATCTTTCCTTGTGTGCAGAAGAGACCCCCACCCCCACCCCCAAACTGATGAAGATTAGATGCAACCAGTGTGCTAGTGAAACGTAATATGGAAGCTGATATGAAAGGTAACTTTTAGTGAGCGCTTAAATCAAGAGCCAGGCACTGAGCTCTGAGGTGATTATCCTCTCTTTACAACTTGCCTGAAGCCCTCACAGTTGAGTGGCCACCCAGACGGCTCTGACCTCAGTGTTCCTGCTGCCCTGTGTGGTCCCCTCAGTTGGAACTCATCGGTTTTCCCTCTGCCCCATCCTAGCTGTGTTGCCTTAGGTAGGTCACCCACCCCCTCTGGTTTTCCTTTCTTTATCCACGTAGTCAGGGCGGGAATCTTGCCTTTATCAGGTGTGCTGAACCTGCACTGTCCTATATGGTAGCCCTTAGCCACATGTGGCTATTGAAATGTAGATAAATCAGATTTTTTAAAATTAAAAATTCAGTTTTTTAGTTGCACTAGTCATACTTCAAATGCTCAGCCACTGTGGCTAGGGACTACCATATTTATTGGACAGTGCAGATAAAGAATATTTCATCATAGCACAAAGTTTTATTGGACTCACTGTGCTAAACTCTGGGATAACAACAGAGAACTAGATCCAGTGTGTGCTCTCAAGGTAAGAAACAAGGCAGGATGACAAGGGCTGTGACTGGGGCAGTGGATCCCCTGGGAATGTAGACGGAGAAGGAGCTTCTCATTCCTGGTGAACCTCAGAGGCAAAGCCTTGGGGCTTCTGAGACCTTGAGAAGTTTAGAGAATAGGAAGTTTCTGCAGTTGAGGAAACCTGATTTGTATCCTAACTCTGCTACCTCCTTCCTGGCTGAGTGACCGGAAGTGGCTTGACCTCTCTGAACCTTATTCCCCATCTGTAAAATGGGAGCTCTGGTAGTAGAACTCCCTTAAAGTGCACATGAAATAAATGCTTCGCCAATGGTAATCAGCGTTGTTACCCACCATTATTATTATTGCCTTCCTACCCCAGGAAGTAGGGGAGGGCTGATTCGGAGGTGTCATCTCTTGGTGGTGGGCCCCTGCCCCGTCTGCTTCCTCTCAAGTTTTGGGTGTCTAGGTTGGGGAGGCATTCAGGGTACTGGAGCTCTGGAGTAGAATCTGCTTGATCTTGCCTTCAGGGCTTTGCACTTTCTGTTACATCTGACTGGAATGCTGGTTCCCTAGATCTTTACAGGCCCTTTACAGGCCCATCAACTCATTTAGATATTTGATATTTAGATATCAACTTAAAGGTTGTCTCCTCAGTGGCTTTGCCTGTCTACTAGGACTGAAATATTGCACACACTCCCCCACCCATCCATATAATCTACGATTTGACATCCTATTCATCATTTGTTTGATTGTCTTTCTCCTTTAGATCGTAAATTCTGGGAAAGCTAAGATTTTGTCTTTTCACTCCTGTACTCTTGCTACCTGCCATGTAGTCATCAAAAATATTTGTTGAGTGAACAGATTAATTCTGGTTTCGCCTGGAAAGCGCTTAACACAGTGCCTTATAATTGAGAAAGTGATCAATAAGTGGTGTGAAACAATGGCCCTCCCTCCCCGGCAAATTATGCTGGGCCGCACCCAATTAAATTAGAATTGCTGGGCCTTGGCATTGGTATTTTTTAAAAAGCTTCTCAAAGGGATTCTAAATGTGCTGCTTGGGTTGAGAGGCCCTTGTTTGAAATAACAATGAGGTTAATGATCTCTGACTTGTTAAGCGCTTGCTGTGACAGATGTACTGAGCTAAGGCCTATACAGGCAGTACCTCATTACATCCTCATGACTACCCAGTGACAGTAGGTACTATTACCCCGTAATCTGGTGAGGAAACTGAGGCTCACAGAGCTAGCAGATAATAGGTGGTGGAGTTGTCATCTGAGCCCAGGCAGCTTGTGTCAAGAGCCCCTATCTTTTAACAGTATTCTATCATCATCATCATCTTCTTCATCAGGGCTGATAATGTTGGTAGATCCAGACCTATCATTTAGAGACCCACAGGCATCAGTTTCTTCCCTTGACAGCTCCTGGGGCAGATTTTAGAGTGGGAAGGGATTCCCAAAGCTGTTCACTGTCCCTCGCTAGTACCCTGGTGGGCCCTCCCTGTCCCACACCCCCCAACTCCCCCAGTTCCTTCCTGCCTTTCCCCACCACACCTGGCTGTGGTTTTCTATCTGTCCTTAGGTCCCCTGAGGGGGAGGCCCAGTTTGTGGAGTCAGCAATCCTTATCTCCCAGACAGAGCTGTTAGGTTTTTTTTCTCTTTGGTGAGGGAGGAGGGAAGGTGAAACGGGAGTGCTTGGGGACTGTGGTGGTTTCTATGCTGGACTTGGACCAGGCTGGCCTGGTAGATCCCAGAAGTATGGGCTGAAAGGGGCCTAAGCAGTCAGCCCAGCTACCTTCTTTGTCCAAGATTAAGGCCCAGAGAGTTTAGGTTACTTTCTCAGAGTCACACAGCAAGTTAGTGGCAGCAGAATTGGTACTCATGCCTGGGACTTTTGGACCCTTGTTCCTTCCTTTGTGGTCTTTCAGAGCCCCAGAGCTCTGCCTCCCTCAGGGGGTTTTTGGCTATGTGAAAAGGAAGGTTCAATTATAATCTTTAGTCCCTGGACACTTGAGGATTAGCAGTAAGTCTAAATTTGAATGAGGAGGGGAGAGTTAGGAGGACACCGTCTCTGTCCAGTGAGGGTATGACTCTGGTTTGGATAAACTGTTTCTAAGGCCAGTGCTGAGAGCCCCCTCCCAGGTAGCAAAACAAATGGATAAATAAAACTGGTGGTTTCCATAGAGGCTCCAATACAGCCACGTCAGAATAGCTGCTGCCATCAGCGTTGTGCCGCCCTGCCCTCCACGCCTCTCTGCTTTCTCTGTTTTCTTCATTCACAGACTAGTGTGAATTACCTGGTACCGTTCTCCACAGAATGTGATCTGGTAGTAGGGAGACCTATCTCAGACAATTAGAAGGCAACGTTTTCAGAAGCAAAAGCGTTGGGAATTGGGGGGTCACAGATGAGGATCAGAAGAAAGGTTCTTAGACCCTGGAAGACAGAGCTAGCTCTGCAAAAGGTGTGACCAGTGTGAGCACGGCGGGCCTGAGCCACTAATGGTCTGGGAGGCTACAGGAGGCAGAGGCAGGGTTTTAAGCCAGTAATGAGATTTGCACTTGAGGAAGTTCACTCTGGCTACAGCAAGTTTGCCCTCTTTAGAAACCACCAGTGTCATGTACTCACTAGATCTGCTCCTGGTCCCAGAGGTGGGGTTGGGGGAGAATGTTTTATTTATTCATTCGTTCTGTTAACTTGGTAGAGGATGGATAGGAGAGGGCGGGGCTGTGGAGGCAGGGAGACCATCGGTGAGGCTGTGGGTTTGAGAGAGGTTGAAGCTGCATCGTAGGAATCTAGGGGACTTGGTGACCTGGCTTCAGGATACGAACAAGGGGGCTTCTTCTATAGGTTCTCCAGGGCTGCCGAGAAGGTGGCCTCCTGGAAATGTGCAACACGGTGGCTGTATATTTCCCTTGGGGCTATATAGTGGGTTCCTGTGTCCCTTCCCAGTTCCTGAAGAACTCAGCCTGTGGGGTAAGCTCTCTTGGTCGCTTTACCCTTTCTTCACCCACCAAACTGGTATATATTTCCACCTGACTGCTTCATGCAAGGTGAGCCAGAAAGGTGATTTTAAAAGCTCAGTGTGGGGGACTTCTCTGGTGGTCCAGTGGTGAAGACTCTGCGCCCCCAATGCAGGGGGCCCGGGTTCGATCCCTGGTTGAGGAGCTAAGATCCTGGATTTCGCATGGTGCAGCCTAAAAAAAAAAAAAACTTAGTGTGACCCCTCGGATAGGAGGAGAAAACTGGAGAGAGAACTATCTTCTTAGTCCTCGCTTTTACCTCCATCTAACCATGATGTGCTTCCTTCTAGGAGCAGAGGGAGAGCCGGGTTCGGCGAGGCCCTCGAGGGCCCAGCGCCTTCATTCCAGTGGAGGAGGTAAGCTTGAAAGGGGTTAGGAATTGTTGTGGGTCCCTGGGAAGAAAGGACATGGGGCATTGAGTGTGTGTGGGGCTTTGCTGGTCTCTTGAAATTGCAGGTTTGAAACTACCCCTTCAGGTTCTTGACCCATTTAATCCACAAAACAGCTCTTTGAGGCAAGCATGTCAACCCCATCTTGCTGGGAAGAAACATGCTCAAAGAGATAAAGTGATAATAACACAGTCAGGTAATGAGCAAACTTGTGATTCCCAGAACAAGACTTGCATTTCCTTAAGAAGATAGAACTATGCATGTTTATCTTCTCATCCTTGACTGTGCGTGTATTAAAGTTTTTTTCGACTTCAAAAGTAATATGTGTTCATTATTTTTAAATTTCCAACGTTTCAGAAAGCTTTAGTCTCTTACAATCCCACTCCCACAGAGATAATCGCTGTTAACCATTTGCCACTGTTTTCCAGACTTTTTTTCATACGGAGCCAAGGTCAGAGTTTATAACATGGTTCTGTTGTTGTTGTTTATTTGGGTTTCTGGTGTGGTTTTTTTTGGTTGTTGTGTTTTATTTTTTCACTTAATGCAACAGAGACACCTTTCATCTACTGAGGCAGGTCATCCATTCATTTATTTAACAGATATCTATTGAATGATTAATGTGTGTCAGGCACTGTTCTAGGTGCTGGGGATACAGCAGAGAACAAGACAGACAAAAATCCTTGCCATCGTGGAACTGACACTCCAGTGTGTGCCTGGTGGGGGGGGGAAACTTCAAAACCCATGAACAGGCAAATTAAAAAATAATAGTTTCCTTCTTTTTCTTTGGCCTTCAGTGAACAAAGACAAATGTTTCCTTGTCCTCCTTGTTCTCCTAATGTGTAGGCCAAGCAGTTAATGAGCTGTTAACAAACGCCTAAACCCTTCAGTTCCTTCCACCCTTTGTAAGTGGAAAACACACAACCACCCGCTGATTATTTACGTAGCCCAGAATTTTAAGCTCAAATATTGTTCTTATCTTTTATTTTTTCATTTATAAATAACCACTCCTCTTCTGTAATAAAGGAAAGAAATAGGCTTTGGGCTTAATCAGGAATTGAATCCTGGTTCTGTCATTTACCAGATCTGTAACCTTGAGCACAGAATGAAATCTCTCTGGGTCTTGATTCCCTCATGTGTCAGTGGGGGAAAATAATAGTGTTCACCTCACAGGGTAACTGGGAAGAATGAGTGAGATAATGCAGGCGGGGAACGCTCCTAACTCAGACCTGGCACGGAGAAATCACTCAGGAAATGTGAACTATTTTGTACCCACCTCCAATGACTGCATGGATTTGCACTATTAGAATAGAAGCTCTGTGGGGAATTCCCTGGCAGTCCAGTGGTTAGGATCCTGCGCTTTCATTGCTGAGGGCCTGGGTTCAATCCCTGGTTGGGGAACTAAGAGCCCGCAAGCCACCCGGCACAGCCAAAAAAAGAAAAAAGAATAGAAGCTCTACGAAAGCAGGAGAAGCTGTACTTTAATCTCTGTGCCTCCTATCTAAAGTTGGAGAAAGCAGGTCTCCAATTTCATAGTTGTGAGCAGTAAATGAGTTAATATATGCAAAGTGTTTGAACAGTGCTTGGTACTTAGCGAGCATTATACAAGTATCAACCAGTATTATATAAAGTGTCTAATAAGTATTTGTTTAATCATTTAATGCAATATCTTTTCCTCCCCTGTTCTCCTTTTTTTGGACATGGCGGTTGTCTTCAGTTCCTTGCTATTAAAATCCCAATGAATGCAATGAATATGTTGGTCTCTTTGGTGGGGAGGGCAGGAGGGGAAGCCATCCCTTCCTCACCTCTGCTTGGCAGGTCCTTCGGGAGGGAGCCGAGAGCCTCGAGCAACACCTGGGGCTGGAGGCGCTGATGTCCTCCGGGAGGGTGGACAACCTGGCAGTGGTGATGGGCCTGCACCCCGACTACTTTACCAGCTTTTGGCGCCTGCACTACCTGCTGCTGCACACGGATGGGCCCTTGGCCAATTCCTGGCGCCACTACATCGCCATCATGGTGAGCCTGTCTGAGCCTGACTTTTGTAGGGGTGGACACATTGGGGGATTCGGTGCTCAGATCTCTCTGCTGGGGGCTTGATTCCACAAACAAGGAGGAGAGGCAGCATAAAGCAAAGCCCTGGCTTTATCTGACCATCCATCGAATTTTAGATTTTGAAGAGAGGCCTATTTAATGCCTGCTTTGCAGATGGGGAAACTGAGGCACATAGGAGTCAGGTGACCTGCCCAAGGGAGGACAACAAGCCAGGGGCAAAGCTGGGGTTAGAACCTAAGTTTCCTGCCTCTCAGGCGACAGTGAGGCTCGTGATGTTCCCTCCATGGGGTACCCACCGAGCAGGGCACAGAAAGAAGCGGGTGACCTGGGCTCTGTCCACCACCTCCAGGCCGCCGCCCGCCACCAGTGCTCCTACCTGGTGGGCTCCCACATGGCTGAGTTTCTGCAGACTGGCGGTGACCCTGAGTGGCTGCTTGGCCTCCACCGTGCCCCCGAGAAGCTGCGCAAGCTCAGCGAGATCAACAAGCTGCTGGCTCATCGGCCGTGGCTCATCACCAAGGAGCACATCCAGGTGCGGTGGGCAGAGAGGCGGGTCCCCGAGGGAGCACGGGGGCCAGGCTGGGGCATGGCAGGCAGCCCAGGGCAGGCACTGAGCAGGTCTGGCCTTTCCTTTTCTCTCTAGGCCTTGCTGAAGACAGGCGAGCACAGCTGGTCCCTGGCCGAGCTCATCCAGGCCCTGGTCCTCCTCACCCACTGCCACTCGCTAGCCTCCTTCGTGTTCGGCTGTGGCATCCTCCCTGAGGGGGACCCCGAGGGAAGCCCCGCCCCCCAGGCCCCTTCACCCCCCAGTGAGCAGAGCACACCCCCCAGCAGGGACCCACTGAACCACTCTGGGGTAAGTCACGGGCTTCAGTCTTGGTGGGAGAGGAAGCTGGCATGGCCCCTGGTCCTTGGGTAGAAGACAGCGCCTCCCTATCTGAAGCTGCTTCCCTAACGCACGCTGAGAGGCCTTAGAAAAGTTATTTGATTTTGAAACCCAGTTTCCTCATCTGGGAAATGAGGATAAAGACTCGCACTTCATAAAGGGTTGTGAGGATGAGATGAAATAACCATGTGACTGGCCTCAGCATGGAGCCCCGTGGGCTTAAAGTCACTGACTTTTAGAACTTTAAAAATACAAAGTTTGCCTCTCATTCTATAAAGTGGCTTATTTGTTTGTATTTTAAAAATACAGATACTTTAAAAAGCCCTTTCCTGTGAGGGAAGTTGATGCTCAGAGAAGCCGTGTCTATTCTCTAGCTCTTAAACATCACTTTGGGAAGCACAGGCCATGTGAGCCGTCCAGTGCAGTGGCTGTCACAGAGGAGGCACGGGGCCTTTACGGTCGTTCAGGAAGGCCCGGCATGTGGGAAAGACGTGTGGGGTTTCTGGGGCCCAGGGAGGAAGAGTAGATGGCCACCACCAGGTCTCTCCCGCAGGGCTTTGAGGCTGCCCGCGACGTGGAAGCTTTGATGGAGCGCATGAGGCAGCTGCAGGAGAGCCTGCTGCGGGATGAGGGGGCCTCCCAGGAGGAGATGGAGAGCCGCTTTGAGCTGGAGAAGTCAGAGAGCCTGCTGGTGACCCCCTCAGGTACAGGGTCACAGGTGTCCAGGTTCAGGGGCCGCCCCCTCCTTACATCATCTCTGCTGGGAAGCAGGTACCTCCATGCGCTGCACCTCTGCAGCCACATCCCAGCCACCACAGGCCTGATTTACCTCCTCCCCCAGGCCTGGCTCCTGCCGAAGTCCTGGTCCCACTCGATGTGGTGAGGGGCTTTCTCTGGCCCCCTACTCTGCATTTCCCAGCCCCCTAATGGTGATTAACCAGGAGTGGAGGCCACTGTGCTCCATGCCTTGGCCTCACCATGACCTCTTTCTGACGTCCTCAGCGGACATCCTGGAGCCCTCTCCAAACTCAGACATGCTGTGCTTTGTGGAAGACCCCACTTTCGGATACGAGGACTTCACCCGGCGGGGGACTCAGGCGCCCCCCACCTTCCGCGCCCAGGTAGGCTCTCCCCACTGGTCTTACTATTGCTTTGCAAACAAGCAGGGGTGGGTGGTTTGTGTAGTTAGAGATTTGGGTACCTTCTCTCCCTCAGGATTCCACGAGGGAAGTGGGAGACCCTGGATGTGAAGGGACCCACCTGTGCCCTAAGCTCAGGGGGTCCTGATCACAAGGAGGAAGTCACCACCAAGCTGCATCCTCCTCAGCTTCTCAGGTCCAGACCAAGCAGCGGGTTAGATCTGTGGGGTGGAGAGACACATTATGGAGAGCCAAGGTGTGCTCCAGAGGATGGCGTCTCTCCGGCTAGCCTTGGGCCCCAAACATTCTCCTCACTGACCCCTTCCCACGTTCCTCAGGATTATACCTGGGAGGACCATGGCTATTCACTGATCCAGCGGCTCTACCCCGAGGGTGGGCAGCTGCTGGATGAGAAGTTCCAGGCAGCCTATAGCCTCACCTACAACACCATTGCCATGCACAGCGGAGTAGATACCTCCATGCTCCGCAGGGCCATCTGGAATTACATCCACTGCGTCTTTGGCATCAGGTGAGTGCAAGACCGGGGCATGAGTGTATTGTAAGCCCTCAATCTGAGCTCACAATTGTTTCCTTTTTCTGTTTGTTTTTCTTTCCCTTTCTTCCTGCCTATATTGTTTTTCAAAGCAAATGTATTTCTTTGCTGATTATAAAAGATAATAGCCATGCTCACCTTTTGAAACTCTTTAATCCGACCCCCAGAGATAACTAGGGAGATTTTATATATATGTGTGTGTGTATGTATGTGTATGTGTATGTGTGTGTGTATATATATATATATAGAGAGAGAGAGAGAGAGAGAGAGTTATATTTGTATTTTCATTCCAAGTAGCATTTCTTCTCATAATAAATAAAACAATAGAAATGCCAACAGTAGGGGATTTTAAATAATGACATATCCATTCAGTGAAATATTATGCAGCTATTAAAAATTATAATAGTGGCTTATTTATATTGCCATGGGAAAATGGTCAAAATATATTGAAAGAAAAGAAAGCTGGCTACCAACCAGAATCTTCTTTTTGTTCCTTTTTTTTTTCTTTAAACTAAAAGTGTGTACATGCATGGAAAATGTGTGGAAGGCTGTACCGTAAAATGTTATTTGATAATGGCTGTCTCTGTATAGTATATGATGGACTACATTTTCATTCTGTTACCTAAGTATTTTCTGATCTTTTTTGAGTAAGTTTTTTTTTTAATTGATGGAATCATACTTGATATATTCTGCAACTTGCATTTTTTACCTAATAATCTATTGTGAACCACCTTCCTTGTTGGTGTGAATAGATCTTGCATGCTTTTTAGCCACTGTATAGTGTTGTTGTGGATGAAGTGTAACTATCCAACCATTTCCCTATTGTTGGATATTTAGGTGGTTTGCAGTTTTTCACTATTACAAATACCATGTGCAATGACTAGTTTTATACCTAAGTCCTTTTTTAAAAAAAAATTAATTAATTTATTTATTTTGGCTGCGTTGGGTCTTCGTTGCTGCACGTCGGCTTTCTCTAGTTGCAGCGAGTGGGAGCTATTCTTTGTTGCGATGTGCTGGCTTCTCACTGTGGTGGCTTCTCTTGTTGCGGAACACGGGCTCAGTAATTGCAGCATGTGGGCTAAGTAGTTGGGGCTCGCGGGCTCTAGAACTCAGGCTCAGTAGTTGTGACGCACGGGCTTAGTTGCTCCGCGGCATGTGGGATCTTCCCAGACCAGGGCTCGAACCCATGTCCCCTGCATTGGCAGGCGGATTCTTAACCACTGTGCCACCAGGGAAGCCCTATACCTAAGTCCTTGTAGGTAAACCCTAGATGTGAAATTACTTGTCAAAAATATACACAGAACAATTTTTTTATTTTTACAAACCTCACTCTGATAATGTTGTGGCAAATTTAAAGAATTAAAGAAAGAAACCATTTCCCAAAATTCTACTACTCCACAACCACATCCACATTCTGAGATGTTTTCCTCCATTGCTTTTTTTCTTTCTTATGTAGTTGCTTTTGTATAGTTGAAATTATAATTGTTATTTCGTTTTTTAAAAGATATGCTTGATGTTTGTAAAGAGCCAGATTTTTAGTAAATTTAGGAAACAGATAACAAAAAGAAGAAACTAAAAATCACCCATAATCCCACCTGCTCTTATTATTGTCAAATATTTCTTTCCTGTCTTTTTTCCATGCACAAATGACCAAAACACATATAATTTTACAAAAATAAGACTTTCTTGTCTACTGTATTTATTTTACTCAGTTTAATCAAATGAGAGCATATTTTAGAGAACACGTGATTTTTTTTCTTGCTTTTCTAGTTTAGCTATTATTCCAAGCATGAAAAAAAAAATCCCCAAAGTTTTAAAAAGGTACATGTTCCTTGTAGAAAAATGTGCATTTCTGTGCATTACTAGCTGTAAATCATATTTCACTGAGTGGGTTGAGCTGTGCTTAATTGGCCAGCCTCCTTCTGGCCAACCTCCTTGGCAGGTTTCTAAGTCAGCGAAGGCCAAGGATGGACGGGCATCTTAGGGTGTGTGCGGCACAGTCTAGTTCCTGCCCAGCTGCCAGGTCGAGGCTCCTCCACTCTCCAACATGGCCCTCACTCCTAAACCTTTGTCTACCAAATCTGTCCTCTAGTCTAAAACTGGTCTTCTGGGACTTCCCTGGCGGTCCAGTAGTTAAAACGGTGCTTCTACCGCAGGGGGCACGGGTTCGATCCCTGGTCGGGGAACTAAGGGCCCACGTGCCGCGTGGCGTGGCCAAAAAAAAAAAATTTTTTTTTTAATTTAAAAAAAAGTAAAGAAAAATTAAACCAGTCTTCCTCATCCACATTGATCTGTGATGACTCACTGGCTCACTGGACTAGGGAGTGACAAAGTGGCTTCTAGACTTGTCACCAACTTGCTCTTTGACTTTGAACAAGCTAATTGCCTTCCCCAGGCCTTAGTTTGCCCATCTGTAAAATGACTACCGGCTCCTTTTTCTCTTTCCCTCTTCCTTCTCCAGGGTAAATATTTGCATTGATCTCCTGCCCCATCTTCCATGCATGGCCTCAGCTGTAAAGTAGTGACTATGACCTTGGAGTCAGGCAGAGCTGAGTTTGAATCCCATTCCCAGATGTGTGACCTAGGTGACTTCACTTCTCTGAACCTCAGTTTCATCTGTAAAATTGAGGCTGATGAAATACAATAAATTGTATACAATAGTTTTGTATACAGTAGTGTACAGTAGTTTTGAGGATGCCATGAATACATGTTCACATGGTCAGTACGGCATGCTCACCCTCTGTGCATTCCCCTACGAGTCCAGTGGGCTGTGATAATATGACATCAGCTGTTTTTCTAAGAGGAATGAAGTTTCTAGTTGCTTCCTACCTTCTGCCTTTTCTCGCCACTCTCTGTTCCTCCTTCTGCAGGGTGGGACTGGGGAGAGGAGATACTTGTGGGAGCAGAGGGTAAGTGATGCTACTGGGGCCTTTCCATCCAGATATGATGACTATGACTACGGAGAGGTGAACCAGCTCCTGGAGCGGAACCTCAAGGTCTATATCAAGACAGTGGCCTGCTATCCAGAGAAGACCACCCGAAGAATGTACAACCACTTCTGGAGGCACTTCCGCCACTCAGAGAAGGTGAGGCTCTCAGGGTAGGAGCAGGACGGAAGCAGACAGCCTGGCCCATGGAGGAGGCAAGGGGTCGGGACCCAGTGAGGTGCCCCAGACTAAGTCTGTTCTGCCAGATGGGGCACCTGGGTGTATTGTCCTGGGTTCATGTCCTACTCCACTGTGTGGTTTCAGACTCCATTTACTCACCTGTAAAGTAGGAGTGTGCTTCCCAGGGTCCTCAGTGGCAGCCAGAAGGACCTGGGTTCAAATCATAACCCTGTTACCTGGTAGTCATGTGACCTTGGGCAGGTCATTTTGCCTCTCTGAGCTTGTTTTCTTTACAATAGGAATAAAAACTGCCTGCCTTTCAAGGTTGCTGGGAGGATGAAATAAGAAAATGAATGTAAACCTCTGATCCCAAATAGATGTTGTTTTTAGTTTCGGGGGGATGAAGAGATTAGCCGTGATAGGGATAAATGTGCTTGAAATTCTAACACAGTCCTTGCACCAAGTTGCTTAGAGCCTTAGGAAAGGTCAAGGCATCTCTGTAGGAAAGAGGAGGATGAGGGACTTCCGTGACAGTCAGTTGGTTAAGACTCTGTGCTCCCAAGGCAGGGGGCACAGGTTCAATCCCTGGTCAGGGAACTAAGATCCTGCATGCCACACAGCATGGCCAAAAAAAAAAAAAAAAAAAAAGAATGGGGAAGGATGAGTGGTCAGGGATAGTGGCAGTCTGGGAGGGAAGGGGCTGGCGAGGAGTGACATCAGTTGCCAACAAGCCCGTGTTCTGCGCCCCAGGTCCACGTGAACTTGCTGCTTCTGGAGGCCCGCATGCAAGCCGCCCTGCTCTATGCCCTCCGTGCCATCACCCGCTACATGACCTGACTCGTGTGCAGGACCTGGGCCTGGAGCAGCTGACCCTGGAGGCATCCTTCTCCCTGCAAGGACTTCTCTGTCTGGAGACAGACCCTAAGCCTGCCTGTCCCACGCCCACCCACCCTATTCTGGTGGTGGGCCTGTGTGTGATGTGCAGCCCCTGAGCCACACCCTCCTCACTGGAATGGACAGGATCATTGCACTGACTCTGGGATCTCAGCTCTGCCCCTGGGAGCTGGAAGAGGACTAGCAAATCTCCAGGCGCCAAGGCCCTTCTTCCTGCCCCTACCCCCAGAGGCCAAGGGCACAGGAAGGAAAATGGGCTGAGCTCAGACTTGTGTGCCAGCAGGCAGGGGCCCGGGCAGCACAAGTACTTTGGCCTTCCTGGCCTGGGAAGTCCCTGGCTGGCCCCCAAGGGAGAGGGGCAAACACCTCCAGGGACTGACACTCCAAGCGGCTTTGCCTTTCCTCCTGCTTCCTCATTCTCAGACTTCATTACCTCCCACCTGCCATTCATCCATCAATGTGAAAGTCAGGGTCACAGCTGGTTTGTGCGTCTGGCTCCCCAAAAGCCTGTTGTGTTAGGCAGCCTGCAGGCCTCTCGTCCCCTGGTTGCCCCAGTCCTAGTTCAGTTCCTTTGACCTCCTTTGTTTGCCCTTTTACCCTTTTCTCCCACACCTGGTGGTATGAGGCCCCAGGAGAGAGACCAAGCACATCAAACAAGCAGATTATCTCTAGAGAGTCTGGACTCTCTGTTGGTCACTTTGCCTTTAGAAGAGGGAGTATTATATTGTACATTCTCTGTATTTCGGTTTTTTATGGGTGAGGTTCTTCAGGGCCTCAACCCTAGAGCCATAGTCAGTGTCTGAGAGAAGGACAGGGAAAAATCTGTCCTCCCCAGAGCTGCACCTGCCCTGCAGAAGCTGGCATCCCACTTTGCTATCTCCCATGGCTCTGCCACAAACATTGCCAAAAAAGCAAGCCTTTCTAGGTGGTTTAGGTGGTACATGGCTCAGGGGGAGAGGCAGGAGACCCCAGGGTTCTTGTGTGGCCCCTGGCACTGGCCAGGTGCCCTCCATTTCCACAGTTGCAGACTGAGGGGTAGTTTCTGAGATATTTGAGCCTTCACTCAGATTCTGAGGCCAGCAGCCAACTGCAATCCTTGCAGGATCTTGAGGGCTTCTGGGGAGCACCCCCCTCTTGTAGTCAGTCTCTCCGGGCTACCTACCAAGGACCTCCCCACCCCCATCCCAATTTCTGTCCCTTCTCCTCGGTTTTAGGTGGATTGCTTGAAGGCAGAAGCAGCCGAGGACTGATCCCAGGCACTTTCTGTAGCAAACGAGCTGTGAATTATGACTTCCCTTGCCCTTCTTCCGGCAGTATGTGCCTCCCCTCTGACCAGTTGGGAGGTGACTGAAGAAAGGCAAGGGCCAAGCTGCTGCTGCTTCTGACCCTCCCCTCTGGGGTGGGGCAGGAGAGGAGCCTGGTCATTGTGCCACATTTCATACCCGTGCAGGCATGGGCAAGCAGCTGGCACCCCCTTCAGGCCTCAAAGCCCTCCCTGCAATGAAGCTGGGCAGGAGAGAAGAGGCCCCAGCATTGGGGTTTGGATTCCAGAGGGGACAAGATGACTGTACGTGTCCCCGGGTGGGTGGGGAGGAGTATTCAGTGTTCAAGTGCAGAAATCTTTGCCTTTGCTACCAGTTCTGTATGATGAGAAATAAAAGTTCACTGAGGTTTTGTTTTGTACTTCTTGTTAATGGGCTGTTTTTCCCATTTCCTAAGGGTCATAGTTCACCTCTTGGCATAAGCAGGGAGCTGTGATTGCATCATGGACCTGACCTGCCAGCCCTTACCCTGCTAAGCACTTGTGCCCACGACCGTAGGGTTGGGAGTGGTTGGCACTAAAGGTCTACTTTTGTCCCTTGGGTGTCCAGCCCTGCCACTCATCTGTGGCTGGCCTGGCATTGTGGAATAATAATGGCCATCTTATTTTTCTCATTATGCCTGGCCCCGGGCTGGGTACTTGGAGTCATTTCTCTGAATCCGCAGCAAAATCCTGTAAGGGAATTGAGACTCAGAGGCCAAGTGACATTGCTGAGGCCACATCAGTGGTCCATGGTGGAACCAGGATTACAACTGGGGTCAACTTGATCCTGAGGCCTTGGCCTGTGGCAGAGGGAGGATGTTTGAGAATTTCTGGGGGACCATTTGTTTCTCCTGCCTCATCACATTACTCTTACTTGCTTCTCATCCTTCCCTCCCCAGCACCAAGGAGACAGATCCAGGCATAAGGAGTTAGATGTGACTCCAAGTTGGTGCCAGTACCATTTAGTACCTGTGTGACCTTGGTCAAGCTTCTTAGCTTCTCTGGGCACTAGGAACTCTAGCAAGCTTATCAGAAAAACCACATCATGACTAAGAGCTAAGACCTCTCCTGCTGGCTTCCCACTTCCTCTAAGTACTGCCATCATAAAATGAAAACTGGGTCTCCTCCAGGAAGCCTCCCCTGATTGACTCTCCTGTACCCTTCCCCTTAGATTCTGGTCCTGACTTAGTCATTTATTATCCCTGGGAGGGGGAGGGTTGATTAATTTCACTGTGTCTCAAGTTTGCCAAAAATAAAAACGAGGGCAAAACATTTTCTTTTCCAGGTAGCATCATTGAGTGACTGTTGCCAGATGTTTTCAAAAGTAATCTCTCCATCTTCACAGCAACCCTGTGAGAAAAGCGTGTTGGTCCCATTTTACAGATGTGGAAAAGGAACCTCAAGTGAGAGTCTAGGGAACACTAACATAACAGACAGACCCAGGTTCAAATTCCAACTTTGACATTTAATGTTTGACCGTAAGCAAGTTACTTCAATTCTCCTTCCTCAATTTCCTTATCTATGCAACAGAATTAATACTTAGGGTCACGGGAGAGTTGTGTGGATTAAATAATGCATGAAAAGCACCTCGCACAGTTCAGGTACCTTGAACTAGTGAGCCATTCGGTATTCAGACATCTGCCCAACATCATGAAAGTGAGATAGAATTTGAATCCTTGTTAGTCTGACTCCAGAGCATTACTCTTTTTTTTTTTTTTTTTTTGGACATGCCGCACAGGATGCGGGATCTTAGTTCTCCAACCAGGGATTGAACCCATGCCCCCTGCAGTGGAAGCACAGAGTCTTAACTGCTGGACTGCCAGGGAAGTCCCATCCAGAGCATTACTCTTGTCCCCAAACTCCCTATGCCCTCAGTCTGTATTTCTAAAAATCATGTTCAAGCTGATTTGCATGTGGAATTGAAAACTCTTGGCTCCAGTTTGGATCCAGTGAATCTGTTTTAGACTTCTGCAACCTGCAATCCAGGACCTGGGCATGTCTACCCAGGTTGGAGTTAGTAGAAGTTTCTGGTGACTTGATTCTTGGTTGGTTTGACATTTGAAGCCATGCTTGGATTGAGGGCTGCTGAGAGTGGGTAGAAACAGGAGCTGGGTGAGTGAGTCTCCTCCATCAGGTTTCGAACATTCACCAGAGCCCTAGGACAAGTGGAACGGAGAAGTTGCTCACAAATTTTTTGTGCTTTAGAATCTCCTAGAGGACCCGTGTTTAGGAGTAGAGCTCAGAAATGTGCAACTTCAACAGCTTCCCTGCTGTTCTGATGCCAAGGTCATTCTTCCATTTAACACCAGATGTTGTGCTCCTAATATGTAAATGCCCTGAATACAGAACAGTGAACATGACAGGCATGGCTCCTGCCTTCTTGGGATTTATTATCTAGTAAAGGAGTCAGACATTAGATCATTATACAACTAATTATTGCAATTATAATTGTGATCAGCACCTCAAAGGAGAGACGTGAGGTGCTGTCAGAGTATTTACAATGTAGCATCATCAGAGGCTTTTCTTCCAAAGAAATACGTTGGGCTTCTGCAGAAACTAAAACACATCGAAGAAGAGCAGTTTCCCACCCACTGAAGCACCTTCTTGGAACCTGAAGCCTCCATGGAACAGTTAGAAAACTGCTAATCTACATTCCTCTGTAACAGATTCTGTCGTGTGCAACCCAGACTGTAGCACGCATTCCTTCCCACACCCCCACTCCACTGGGAGTGTTGGTTGCTGAAGGATCTCAGCTGAGTGGCTCTC
This sequence comes from Stenella coeruleoalba, assembly GCF_951394435.1. Classification (NCBI taxonomy): domain Eukaryota; kingdom Metazoa; phylum Chordata; class Mammalia; order Artiodactyla; family Delphinidae; genus Stenella; species Stenella coeruleoalba. The sequence continues at coordinate 21,939,729 of NC_137169.1, forward strand.
TGGGAACTGCCCAGTTGAAGGGAGCAGCCAAGCTCACGGTTATGCCCCTCCAGGCACTCTGGTCCGCCTCCAGTGACTCGTTGATGGGAGAAGAGTATGCAAAGACCTGACCCCTTTGCTTCCATTCAAAACAACTCAAGGATTGTCCCAGCTGTACTGCTCCCTTCATGATCAGCTGAGGCCAATGTTGCAGCTGCATTGCAGCCCAACTTCTGCCCAGTCCTGCTTCTCACTGTCCTATGATACTGATCCCCACTAAACCTCCCATATGCAAATTTCCATCTGAGTCTGCTCACCAAGGATCCTAAGACACTCTTATGTCTTAGGTGAAAATAAAGACCCGAGAGGAGAAATTTCTTGTTGTGGTCTCACAAGCCTGAACCTTCAGATCCTCATCATAGTTTGTCACCACCCTGTGTCAGAGGCCTACAACTTCCGGTCACAACTTTCTCTTCCTGAGGTTGGAGGCGACAGCTGCAATGCTGAAAAGGCCAGAAAAGGTCCTCACTCCCATCGCCACTCCCATGGCTGGAGACCTTGGGCAAGTCACTTGCCATCTCTGGGGAGAAGGTTAAGTACACTCACTGCCTGAATGCTTTACCTTCTCTTAAGTCAGCCCGTGTCATGGTTCTGAGAAAAACCATGTCTCAGCTGGTTATAGCAGAATTTCTTTCCCCTCCTGTCTGAATCACCTCTGACCTCAATGTTGGTTCCTCTTCAGGGAAGCCTTGAGCTTCTGCCCCAATTCCGAGTTTATAAACTCACATTCCAGGGAGGAACCCCTTTTCTTGGCTAATGCCAAAATTATCAAGTGTTTACTTTGTCACAGACACTGCCGGATGCCGGCAGTTCAGCAATGAATAAGACAGATACAGTCCTGGCCCTCATGGACTTTAAAATCCAGTGTTAAAGACAAACATCATACAAATACTTGTGATGAGTCCTGGACAGGGGAGAAAACAGCACAGGAAGCCATGAGAGCGTGCGGCAGAGGAACCGTTCCCAGAGAAATACCTCGGACATGAAGGATGAGAGAGGACCGGGCAAGGATGGGAGGGGAGAAAGGCGTGCAGAGCAAAAAAGATTTCTGGCAGAGGAAACAGCATGGGAGAAAATTCGAAGCAGGAAGGCAGCCTGGCAGGGCAGAGGGAGCAGAGAGAATATGAGGAAGGGTGAGGTAAGAAGAAAGCCTAGGGCAGATCTGGCATATTAAGAATTCTGGACTTTATCCTATTAGCAATGGGAAGTCTTCAAAGGAGATTTTATTTATTACAAAACAGATGTTGTGGACTGAATGTTCATGTCCTTCTCAAATTCATATGTTGAAATCCTAATCCTCAGTGTGATGTTATTTGAAGATGGGGCCTTTGGGAGGTAATTAGGTAATGAGTGTGTACCCCTCATGATGGGATTAGTGCCCTTTTAAGAAGAGACAGGAGAGAGCTTGTTTTCTCTCTCACTTTCACTCCACTATGTGAGGACACAACGAGGATGAGGGCTCTCATCAGGTACCCAACTGGCTGGTACCTTGATCTTGGACTTCCCAGCCTCCAGAACTGTGAGAAATAAATGTTGTTTATGCCACTCAGTCTAAGATATTTTTGTTATAGTGGCCCAAACTAAGGCAATAGATAGCGTTTATTAGAAGAAGGAGTGAAGAAAGTAGTAAGACTAATTTAGAACTGCCTACATGCCAGGTCCTCCACTAAGTAATTCACAAGCATGACATCATTTCATCTTCACAACAGCCTTATAGAGCCTAGTATTGTCTCCCTTTTACAGATGGACATGATGGAATGGAGACTAAAAATCCCCTCAACCGGACTTCCCTGGTGGTGTAGTGGTTGGGAATCCGCCTGCCAATGCAGGCAACACAGTTGGAGCCCTCGTCAGGGAGGATCCCACGTGCCATGGGGTGGCTGGGCCTGTGTGCCATGGCTACTGAGCCTGCGCTCTAGAGCCCGCGAGCCACAACTACTGAGCCCGTGAGCCATAACTACTGAGCCCGCGTGCCACAACTGCTGAGGCCCCCACCCCACACTGAGAGGCCACCGTGGTGCGAGGCCCTCACACCACGGCAGGGAGTGGCTCCCACTCTCCGCAACTAGAGAAAGCCTGCACGCAGCAATGAAGACCCAATGCAGCCAAAAAGAAAGAAAGAAAGAAATTTATTAAAAAAGAAAAAAATCCCCTCAACCAAAAATGTTTCTCTGGTTCCCCAACTCCACCCTGAGTATACATCTTCCTCCTTTGACCTAAGCTTACCTAGCGCCTCTGTTTTAGGAAGGCGTTTTTTATGTCTAATATTATAACCATTGTGGGGCTCACTCATCTCCCCACTCGACTGCAAGCCCCAAGAAAGCAGAGGATTTTTGTCTAGCATGTTCACTGCTTTATCTCCAGAGCCCAGAGCAGGACCTGGCATGTGGTAGGGGCTGAATAAATAAAATAGGTGTGAAATATATGTTCGTATCCACCAGGAGGCCTGGTCTAGTGCTGGATATGGGCAACGGTGCTACAGAAATAACAGCCTCCCTGTGTTTTGGACTCAGCCTCTGCTCTGGCTAGTTGTCTGTTCCGTAGCCAGCTCTCAGACTCTTAGCGTCAATCTGGTGTCGGGGAGAGAACTTGGACTTTGGAACGAGTCAGACAAGGCTCAAATCTGAGTGCAAGTCCATCTGGAATGAGGCAGAGCGTAAGTAAACAGAACCAAGTACCTATATGACCTTTGATAACTTTCTTTAATTTCTTCATCTATAAAATGGGAACATTACCATCAAAAATTATTAGTGTCAAGATCAAATGAGAAAATGTTCATAGAGTACCTGTTTAGTTAATTTACTTCCGCCCTTCAACGGAAGACAGGGATTGGGTCAATGTTATTATTTCAGATGAATAGCCTCAATTTCCTCATATGTGAAATGGGAGTTGTGAAATGCAAGATAATATAGAATTCCCACTACCTAGACTGCTCCTCTCCCAGGCCTGTGTGGGGGCTAGCTCTTTCTAAACCTTCAGTCCTCACCCTCCATAACATCTCGTCAGAGTTCTGACCTGATCCCTGTTTCTCAACCTAATTCCACCCCTTTTCTCTTCAGCACCTTTCATAATCTTTATTGCTTCTTGCCTGTCTCCTTGTTGCTGTTGTACCCCCACTGTCTGCCATCGTGTTAGAGTTAAGTGCTCAATTTATGTGTGTTGGTTGCATTAAATACTTATTGATCACTTATTCACCAACCAGGGACTGTTTTTGGCAATCCTAACCACAACCCTGGGACATAGGCAGGCAGGGATTTCACCCATTTTACAGCCATGGAAGCTGAGGTCTAGCAATATTAATATTGCCCAGGAATCTGCCAAGCAAATTAGCAGGAGTTCTAGACTCTTCGACCCGTGCTCTTTCTACCCACCCCTCCAATGGGGAAGGAGCATTGGAGGCCTAGGAATTGGAGGCTGTAATATTTAGGTGAGTTACTTCCCTTCCTAAGCCTTAGTCTTCCCAACTCTAAAATGGGTAGAATAATCCTTGCCCTGACTGGTGGTTAAGGTGAGAATCAGCTGAAATAGTGGGCTGAAAGCATTTAAACTGAAAGCACTGTACTCGTTTACGGAGGATTTTTGTTTTAATATGCAGAATCAATATTGACTTCAAAGATAAATCACTGTGGGCTGGGGAAGCCAGGGAACTTTCCTAGAAGTGGCAGCATTTCAGCTAGGTCTTAAAGATAGGTAAGATTTGGGGAAGATTTGGGGGAAACAAAGCTCAGAGCCAAAGTCATAGACCAACAAAAGCAGGACCCTCCAGGCTCTCTGGGTTTTACTTTCTTCCCTTCGAGGTTGGTATTCTCCTCTAATGTGCATTTCTTTACCCTGTTCTATTTTTCCTTTCAAATAAAACTCATTAAAGTATAAGTTGCATGCAATAAAATGCATACTTTCTAAATGCACACAGTTCCATGAGTTCTGACAAAAGTATACACCTACGTAACTGCCACCCAAATCAAATTCCCTCGTGGTGCTTTGCAGTGAGTCCCCCAATCCCCTATCTTGTGTCGCCCAGACACCTACTCTCTGCTTTCTGTCACTACAGGTTAGTTTGTCGTTGTTGTTCTTAATCACTCATTTCTTTATTAGTAAATCACGAAGTTTTGCATTCAAAAATTAGAACAAAAACATAAATGCAACAAAATGTATTACTTCACTAGGCTTAGGACAATATTTCATTCTAGGCATTTGCTAATGAATATAGTAGTCATTAGATAATTTGACAATAACTAACTGGAGAAAAGAATTAGTAATAGGGCTTCCCTGGTGACGCAGTTGTTGAGAGTCCGCCTGCCGATGCAGGGTACACGGGTTCGTGCCCCGGTCCGGGAAGATCCCACATGCCGCGGAGCGGCTGGGCCCATGAACCATGGCCGCTGAGCCTGCGCGTCCGGAGCCTGTGCTCCGCAACGGGAGAGGCCACAATGGGAGAGGCCCGCGTACAGCAAAACAAAAAACAAAAACAAAAAAACAAAAAAACTATACCTACAAAGTTACAAGAGGTACGTGGATAATTTGATTGCTTCTTGAGAGATGATGGCTTACATGTAAGGCAATATTTTAAATTTAGTTTAAGTATTTTTAAAGAAAAGACATTTTTAAAAAAAGAATTGGACTTCCCTGGTTGTGCAGTGGTAAGAATCTGCCTGCCAATTCAGGGGACACGGCTTTGAGCCGTGGTCTGGGAAGATCCACGTGTCGCAGAGCAACTAAGCCCATGAGCCACAACTACTGAGCCCGGGTGCCACAACTACTGAAGCTCGCATGCCTGGAGCTCGTGCTCTGCAGAAAAAAGAAGCCACCGCAACGAGAAGCCCGCACACTACAGCGAAGAGTAGCCCCCACTCACTGCAACTAGAGAAAGCCCACGTGGAGCAACAAAAACCCAACACAGCCAAAAATAAAAATAAATAAATAAATTTATTTTTTTAAAAAGGAAGAAATGAGGGAAATGATAAAGTTTTGTTTCAGGGTCTCTTCTTGTTGAATAAGAAGAAAATCATTATATCAAAGAAAGAGTAAATCATCAGGAGAAGTGTCTGCTCTAAATTTAAGACAGTTAATGATGAAACAATAACTGGCCCATTTTATTGGGCTAAATTACAGCAACTCCTTTTTTAAAAAAATAATGGGCTTCCCTGGTGGCGCAGTGGTTGAGAGTCCACCTGCCATTGCAGGGGACATGGGTTCGTGCCCCTGTCTGGGAAGATTCCACATGCCGCGGAGTGGCTGGGCCCATGAGCCATGGCTGCTGGGCCTGCGCGTCCGGAGCCTGTGCTACGCAACGGGAGAGGCCACACAGTTAGAGGGAAAAAAAAGATTTAAGGGACTTCCCTGGTGGTCCAGTGGCTAAGACTCCGTGCTCCCAATGCAGGGGGTCCAGGTTCTATCCCTGATCGGGGAACTAGATCCCACATGCCGCAACTAAATGATCCTGCATGCCACAACTAAAGATCCCACATGCCGCAACTGACACCCAGCACAGCCAAATAAATAAATAGGTAAATAAATAAATAAAATAAAATAAGATTTAGTACAGGGAATTAGATACATAGTTATATCCTAAAAGAGAATAAAGGTGAAAAAAGAAAGATGCTGAGGTTACCCAGAGACTAAAAACTGTAGAAAGAAGTTACAACCTCTCAATTAGGAGGACAAAAGGCAAAAAGTGGTGTTCCCAGAACATTGGGGCTCAGAGGAGGGATGACCACATAACTGGCAGCAACTTTTTTTTTATTTTTTACTTTTGTATATTTATTTTATTGAAGTATAGTTGATGTAAAACATTGTGTTAATTTCTGCTGTACAGCAAAGTGATTCAGTTATACATAAATACCTATATGTATGTATACATTCTTTTTCATATTCTTTTCCTTTACGGTTTATCACAGGATATTGAATATAGTTCCCTGTGCTATACAGTAAGACCTCTTTTTTCCCCATAAGTTTATTTATTTATTTATTTATTTATTTATTTATGGCTGCGTTGGGTCTTCGTTGCTACTCGCGGGCTTTCTCTAGTTGCAGCGAGCGGGACCTACTCTTCCTTGTAGAGGGGGGCTACTCTTCCTTGCGGTACGTGGGCTTCTCATTGTGGTGGCTTCTCTTGTTGCAGAGCACGGGCTCTAGGCGTGCGGGCTTCAGTAGTCGTGGCACGCGGGCTCAGTAGTTGTGGCTCGCGGGCTCTGGAGCGCAGGCTCAGTAGTTGTGACGCACGGGCTTAGTTGCCCCGCGGCATGTGGGATCTTCTCGGACCAGGGCTCCAACCCTTGTGCCTTGCATTGGCAGGCAGATTCCTAACCACTGCGCCACCAAAGAAGTCCCAGGACCTTGTTGTTTATCCATTCTATATATAATAGTTTGCATCTGTTAACCCCAAACTCCCAGTCCATCCCTCTCGCTCCCACCTCCCCCTTGGCAACCACAAGTCTGTTCTCTATGTCTGAGGGTCTGTTTCTGTTTCGTAGATAAGTTCATTTGCGTCATATTTTAGATTCCGCATATAAGTGATATCATATGGTATTTGTCTTTCTCTGTGTTCACTTAGTATGATAATCTCTAGGTCCATCCATGTTGCTGAATAATGGCATTATTTCATTGTTTTTTTATGGCTGAGTAATACAGCAACTCTTTTTTCTTTTTTTAGCTTTTTTTAATTTTTGAATTTTATTTTATTTATTTTTTTATACAGCAGGTTCAATTTTATACACATCAGTGTATACATGTCAATCCCAATCACCCAATTCATCACACCACCTTTATTTTTAGTTTTTAAAATGTGAAAAATCAGCAAATTACATAAGAAAGAAAACCAAATTGTCTTCCCATTGTTCTAATCACATCAAACAGGGGTTAAGTCATCTCCTCAAACATAGCCTTGTATATGTAATTCTCCTACTTGAACATCTTTGATGGACCTATTTTGCCATTCCTTTTAAAAAGTTTTGCATTCAAGTACAGATTAGTTGTGCCTGTTCTATAATTTCATATAAGTGGAATTATAGAGTATATATATTTTTGTGTATGGTTTCTTTTGTTCAGCCTAATGTTTTTAAAGTTTATTCATGAGTTTTCTATATTGGGAAGTCATCCCTTTTTATAGCTGAGTGCTATTTCATTGTATGAATATACCCCAGGCCGTTCCTCTGTTTATCAGTTGAACATTTGGCTTATTTTCAGTTTGGAGTGACTTATATTAATCTGCTATGAACATTCAGTTATAAGTCCTTTTGTGGACATAAATTTGCATTCCTCTTGGGTAAATACCTGGAAGTGGAATTGCTGGGTTGTATGACAAATGGATGTTTAACTTCACAAAAAACTGCCCAACTGTTTTCTAAAGAGTTTGTACTGTTTCACACTCTCACCAACAGTGTTCAAGAGCACGTGTTGCTCCACATCTACTTTAACACTTGGTATAATTTGGTCTTTTTCATTTTAGTCATTCTAATAGGTCTGTCATGGCATCAAAACTTTTACAGTGAGCCACACTGAGGTAGAGTTTGCATACAATAAAATTTACCCATTTTAAATGTACAGCTCATTGAGTTTTGACCAAGGTATACAGTCACCTAACCATCACCAACATCATGATATGGAATATTTTAATCTCCCCTCTAAAGTTCCTTGAGTTCTTTTAATATCAGTCCCTTCCCCCAGTCCCATCCCCTAAGAACCACTGGTTTTGCTTTGCCACTATACTTTTGATTTTTCTAGAATTTCATATAAAAGGAAGTATTCATGACGTAAGCTTTTGTGGCCGGCTTCTTTCAGTTAGCATAATGCTTTTGAGATTCACCATGCTGTTGTGTGTATCAGTAGTTTATTCCTTTTTATTGCCAAATACAATATTATTGCATGAATCCATCACAATTTGTTTACCTATTCACCAGTTAATGGATATTTGATTTGTTTGTAGTTTTGGCTATTATGAATAAAGCTACTATTTGTGTGGGCATAGATTTTTATTTCTCTTAGGTAAAACCATAGGCATGAAATTGTTGGGACATGTGGTAAATGTATATTTATTTATTCATTTATTTTTAATGGTAATAGCCACTATAGAGAACAGTATGGAAGTGCCTTTTTAAAAAATATATTTATTTATTTGGTTGCGCCATGTCTTAGCTGCGGCAGGCGGGCCCCTAGTTGTGGCATGCGAAATTCTTAGTTGCTGCATGCACGTGGGACCTATTTCCCTGACCAGGGATTGAACCCAGGCCCCCTGCATTGGGAGCATGGAGTCCTATCCACTGCACCACCAGGGAAGTCACTGTATATTTAATTTTATAAGAAATTTCTGGGGCTTCCCTGGTGGCACAGTGGTTAAGAATTCGCCTGCCAATGTAGGGCACACAGGTTCGAGCCCTGGTTGGGGAAGATCCCACATGTCGCAGAGCAACGAAGCCCGTGCACCACAACTACTGAGCCTGCGCTCTAGAGCCCACGAGACACAACTACTGAGCCCACGTGCCACAAGTACTGAAGCCCGCGTGCCTAGAGCCCGTGCTCTGCAACAAGGGAAGCCACTGCAATGAGAAGCCCGCGCACCACAATGAACAGTAGCCCCTGCTCGCCACAACTAGAGAAAGCCCGCACCCAGCAACGAAGACCCAACTTAGCCAAAAATAATAAATAAATAAATAAATTTATTTTTAAAAAATCCACCCCTAGAGAGTACTACTGTTATTCTTTTGTAGAATTTATCTTCTAGATCTTCCTTCTATGTCGAAATACGCTAACAAAATGGCAACATAGTAAACAGTCTGTTTTACAATCTGTTTCCCCCCTCCGCAGTATATTGTGGAGTCTGTTCCATTAAATCAGTGGTTCTCACCCTGGAATGACTTTGCCGCTCCCCCCGCCACCCCCCGGGCATCTGGCAAAGTCTGGAGACATGTTTCAGTTGTCACAAGTGGGCAGGTGCTACTAGCATCTGGTGGATAGAGGCCAGGGATGCTGCCCTACAAGGCACAGGACAGTCCTTTACAACAAAGAATTATCCAATCCAAAAAATCAATAGTCCCATGGTTGAGAAATCCTGAATTAAATAATGTACATAACGTGTTCAATTCAACACTTGGCACATATCAACTGCTCAGTAAATGAAAAACAAATAACTTTGGGGAAAATATGTTTCCAGGAAAAGGAATATGAATTTGGCAGATCCAGATTCCCCATGGTCCTTTTCCCAAATACCTAGCCACAAAGTTGCTACGAAGTGAGGAGTTTCACGATGAAGTGGTGTTATCTCCACAAATTCCCCAGAAACCAAAAGATGAGGAATACGTCCAAGACAGGACACCGGAGGCCTTGGACATTGGACTCCTCTGCTGGGGGGAAGGAAGAGATGGTGCACACATTTCCCCTCCCCCACCAGGCAGCGTCTCCCTCGGTTGGAGTTCCAGCTGCTGTCTGGGTTGGTGCAAAGACCTCTGGGATGTCCCAGATCCAGAATTTACAGCCCATGGGCTCCTCCCAGTTTGCAGGAGTGCTGGGAAGACACATTCCAGGTCAGCAGAAATTAAGTGGGGCACCCCCCACCAGGGAGGTGTCACGTGTCTGATTACACAGGTAGGATAAACTGAAGAGGGGCAAACCACAGTCCAGGGGAAAGCGGGGCCAAAGCAGAATTTGATTCAATTCAACACAGCCAGGCATTTAGCAACGTTCACTGTATTCCTACTGTGTGCCAGGCACTGTCTTTCTCCAGTGTGGGACGCTGTTTGGAATAGTGGTTAGGAGCATAGCCGATTTAGAAAAGCACATTTGAGTCCCAGATCTGCTAGCACTAGGTATTTGCACTTCATAAGGCACATCATGACACACATAGTATATGTTCAGTAAATTATGTAAGAGTATTTCAGGTCTCACAAAAAGCTGTGAGGTAAGGACCACCATCATCCCTATTTTACAAAAGAATAAATCAAAGCTCAAAGAGGGGAAGGGCTGATTAAGTGGCAGGGGATTGCTGTGACAGACTTTCAGGAAATAGAAAGAGGAATAAGATGCAGTCCTTTTCTTCAAGAAGCTTAGAGTCTCATAGGGAGGTAAAGACAGGTAAAAGTCTAATTCCAAGCAAAGAGACGATAAGAGAAGTGCTAATAAAGAGCATTCAGGTGGGGTAGGGCAGGGCGGAGGTCAATTCCAGGTGGGGGCAATCAGGAAGACTTCATGGAGGAAATGGCAACTGAGTCGGTGTTCTTTGAAGATGAGTAAGCTTAAAAGTAGACAGCCAGACTCTTCCTTCAGAGTGAGGTCCTGAGATGTATAACTACTGGGTTGGGCCACAGGATGTGTGCCTTTGGGAGCAGGAACAGATGGTCTGGCTGAGAACATTAATAAATTGGGGCAAGACTGCTTGTTTGATGGAAATGGACAGCGGTATGTTCAAAATAGTTAAAAACTGGAAGTGCATGGCATCAGCTGATCAGAATAGATACTGAGTTGTAAACAGCCCCCATGGCCACACTGTTGGGGACAAACTGAGTACCATGCTAAATATCCTGGAAAGGATGTCCACATTTACCTACCCAGCCTCCTTTATACTTTTTGGAAACTGCACACTCCTATTATGCTTTAGAGATTCACTTATCCTACTCTGATTCTATATAGTTCTGGTAGGCCCAACCCCACCTTTATATCTCCAGACGTGGGCACACAATGAAGTCTGGTCTAGCCAATCAGAGCACAACAGTGACTGGTACAAAGATGGACATATAACTCAAGCTGGGTCAGTGAGAATCCTCCCCAGCACATTTGTTGGAACTCTTGGGAAAAAAGAAGCTGTGTTTCACTAGGGAAGCTAGGAGAAAGGAAAGGAAAGAGGGAGCCAGACAGACACGGAGGTAGAGTTAGAGAGAGAAATTCTTTTTTTTTTTTTTGCGGTCCACGGGCCTCTCACTGTTGTGACCTCTCCCGTTGCGGACGCGCAGGCCCAATGGCCATGGCTCACGGGCCCAGCCGCTCCGCGGCATGTGGGATCCTCCCAGACCGGGGCACGAACCCGTGTCCCCTGCATCGGCAGGCGGACTCTTAACCACTGCGCCACCAGGGAAGCCCAAGAAATTCTTTATGAATGTTTTTGAGTCTCTAGATCCAGAGATGCCTGAAGTCTTCACCTAATCCTCTTCAGTTACATGAGGTTGGTTTTTTGGCCCTTGCAACTAGAATTCCGACTGATACAGTTATAAGAGGTCTCAAATGTCATTCTCAGGAGTTCTACATAGACTCTAGAGAGACATGAAAGGGAGGGGAAAACAGCCAGCAAGAAAGTAAAAGAAGGCGATGTAACAATTACTGAAGGAAGCTCCCTAGAGGGTAAAGAGATTCCAAGTGTGGGAAGGGAGAGGGAGTGCCTCCCAATCCCTCTTCTCAGGGAAAGAGGACACCTGAGTTCTTGCCTTGAGTTAAAGAGACAGAGAATCCAAGAAATTAGCTTGCCATCATCCATTGCTTTCTCTCTGAGCCAGAACTTAAATACTGCTATGAATCTGATTTTAAGCGGGCCAAGACAAACTAGAAAGGCTTCAGTATGTGGCAGAACTTAAAATGTCATTCAGCCATTAAAATCATGTTATGAACGAATGTGTATGATCATAGAAGGTATATTCAGTGTTTCATTAAGTGATAAATCAAGTTAAAAAACAGTATGTATACTACAATATGATCTCATTTTTTTGTTTTGTTTAAAATATTTTCATAAGTTTGTAAGAAATAGACCTGAAAGACATTGTAACAGAATGTTGTTACTTACCCCAAATCTCTTTCTTCTTTCCTCTTTGTTCATTGAACTCCAAGTTTGTCCAGGTATTCACCTCCTAGGGAATGTGTCCCCATCCAGAACTGAGCTGAAGATTTAACTCTAAGCCAGTCAAGATAATGCTAGTGATAGTTTTAGGGGCAGCCACGCATCTGATCTTGTTCTGGCCAATAAGACAGGAAGGAGAGTCTGCTGGAGGGCTTCCGGGAACGGTTTCTAGAAAAGAAAGAAAGAAAGAAAGAAAGAAAGAAAGAAAGAAAGAAAGAAAGAAAGAAAGAAAGAAAGAAAGAAAGAAAGAAAGAAAGGAAGGAAGGAAGGAAGGAAGGAAGGAAGGAAGGAAGGAAGGAAGGAAGGAAGGAAGGAAGGAAGGGAGGGAGGGAGGGAGGGAGGAAGGGAGGGAGAGAAAGAGAGAGAAAAGAAAGAAAGGAAGGAAGGAAGGAAAGAAAGAAAGAAAGAAAGAGAAAGAAAGAAGGAAGGAAGGAAAGAAAGAAAGAAGGAAGGAAAGAAAGAAAAGAGGAGAATGTGGAAAAACTGGAACCCTCATATACAGCTGCTAGGAATGTAAAATAACGCTGCCACGTTGGAAAAGAGTCAGGCAATTCCTCAAAAGGTAAAACACAGAGTTACCATATGACCCAGAAATTCTACTTTTTGGTATATACCCAAGCGAGATGAAAACATCTGTTTACACAAAAAGTTACACACAAATGTTCACAGCAGCATTATGTATAATAGCCAAAACAACCCAAATGTCCATCAACTGATGAAAGGATAAACAAAATCCATATAATGGAAGGTTATTCAGCAATATAAAGGAATAAAGTACTGATAAATTTTACATGAATGAACCTTGAAAACATTACACTAAGTGAAAGAAGTCAGTCACAAAAGAGCACATTTTTTATGATTCCATTTACATGAAATATCCCGAATAGGCAAATCTATAGGGACAGAAAGTAGATTTGTTGTTGTCTAGGGTGGGGACTGGGGAGTATATGGGGGGGAAATAGTGAGTGATGGCTAATAGGTGCTAAATTTCCTTTTGGGGTGATAAAATATTCTAAAATTGATTGTGGTGATGGTTGCAAAAATCTGTGAATATGCTAAAAACCATTGACTTATTTATTTTAAATGGGTGAATTTAAAATAAAGCTCTCAATAAAGCTGCTATTTAAAAAAGAGAGAAAGAGATACTTAAAGGAATCCTTTCTTTGTTCCACTACAATCTTTTGGAGCTCGACATTATGTCTGGATGCAGTGCTTGGAACTGTGGAGCTAAAAACAGAAATTGATCTAAATGTTGAGAGCGGTGGAATTATTTATTAAGTTCTTACAATGTAGCAGGTACTGTACTTAACATTTTATATGCATAATATCATTTGTTTCTCACAAAAATATCTGTAAGGTGAGTAAAAACTGAGGGCAGAGAGGAAGAGTAACCTACTCTAAGACAGAGCTGGTAAAAGGTGGAGGCGTGATTTGGATATAGGGCCCAGGATTTTTTTTTTTTTAGTGTTTATTTATTTATTTAGGTTGCGCCAGGTCTTAGTTGCGGCATGTGGAATCTTTAGTTGTGGCATGTGGGCTCATAGTTGCAGGCATGCGGACTTCTTAGTTGTGGCATGCATGCAGGATCTAGTTCCCTGACCAGGGATTGAACCCGGGCCCCCTGCATTGGGAGCTTGGAGTCTTAGCCAAGAGGACCACCAGGGAATTCCCTCACATGCGGTTTTAAGATACAGTACAAAGAGATCCTATGTACCCTTTACCTGGTTTCTCCCAGTAGTAACATTTTGCAAAACTATAGGAACACTATCACAACATTGATACAGTCAAGACACAGAACATTCCATCACCACAAGGATTCCTCACATTGCCTTTTTATAGCCACACACAGTTCCCTCCTGCCTCTATCCCCTCCTTAACCCCTGGCATTAGTAATCTGATCTCCATTTCTATAATTTTGTCATTTCAAGAGTGTTATACAAACGAATTGTACCAAGTGTAACCTTTTTATTGGCCGCGTGGCATGCGGGATCTTAGTTCCCCAATCAGGGATCGAACCCATGCCCCCTGCATTGGGAGCGTGGAGTCTTAACCACTGGCCTGCCAGGGAAGTCCCAAATGTAACTTTTTGAGTTCGGCTTTTTCTACTTAGCATAATTCTCTGGAAGTCCATCCAGGGCATTGTGTGTATCAATATTTTATTTCCTTTCACTGTTGAGTAGTACTCCAAGCTGAGTGGTATTCCATAGATACACCATGGTTTAACTATTCACCTACTTAAGGACATCTGGGTGGTTTCCAGTTTTTAGCTACTACCAATAGAGCTGCTCTAAACATTCACGTACAGGTTTCTGTCTTAGAAGTTTTCATTTCTCTGGGATAAATGCACAGGTTTGCAACTGCTGGGTTGTATAGTGGTTGTGAACTTAGTTTCTAAGAAACTGCCAAACTCTTTCCCAGAGTTCAGAGGCCAGGATTTTAATTACAATATTCTATTGCCTGTAAATGAGCTTTAGTAATAGTACCTTTTTTTAAAACCCCACAAGTTATTTTTAATTAAAAAACAATATTCACTTGGCCTTTACACATGGGAACACATGCAACAAAGACTGCTGAGCTGCTGGCCTGGGAGGGGCTGAAGTGCTTAGTCTTTTCTCCAGCACGTGGTCTCTGGGGGCCCCCAGGTGCCAGGGTCAGTAAAACATGCTCTGGGCTCACCAAGTCCACTGGAAGGCCCTGCTCTGCCCTGGTGTGGTTGGAATTTGCCCTTTTCTGAATCAGGGCCCTTTTGAGTGTAAGTAACAGAAATCTGCTAAGCTTTAGGCTAAAAAGGGGAGTCAATTATGAAGATACAGGAAGTGCAGCTGAGCAGTGCAGAGAACTGCTAGGAAATAGAAAGTTCCTTAGATCCAATCAACTAGTCTAGGGGCCAGGCCCATGGTGCAAGCGTGACTGCAGGCAAACAAAATCATTAAGATCTCCAGCTCAGGAGTCCATTGACTTGGGATGAAATCCTGATTCTACCACTTACAAGCTGTGTGATTTGGGGCAAGTTATGTAACCTCTCAGTACTTCAGTCTTCTTATCTTAAATTGAGGTAATAATAGTATCTAAATTATTGGGTTGATATGGGGATTAAAGGAGCTAATCTCTGTAAAATGCTCTAAAATAGTGCCTGGCCTGTAGCCAGTGCTAAGGTTAGTTATTATATTATTATTATTCCAGTACTAAATGAGAAGGCTCTTAAACTATAGCACAGTGTCTGGCAAGAGTTCAATAAATGTTAGCTCTTAGTATTATTTTGGAACAATTTTACCGAGATACAATTCACATACCATACGAGCGTACAATTCAATGGTTTTCAGTATGTTCACAGAGTTGTGCAATCGTCACCACAATAAATTTTAGAACATTTTCACTACTCCCCCCACAAAAAACCCTGCATCATCTCTTAGCCATCACCCCCCAAGCCTCACATCCTCCCAATCCTAAGCAACCACTGATATAATTTCTGTCCCTCTAGATGTGCCTATTCCAATTATTTCATATAAATGGAACCATACAATATGTAGTCCTTTGTGATCAGCTTCTTTCACTTAGCATAATGTTTTCAAGGTTCATCCACATTGTAGCATGTGTCAATACTTTGTTTCTTTTTATTGTCAAATAGTATTCCATTGTGTGGGTATATACCACAAGTATTCATTTTTATAATTAGTAAGACAACCACAGCCTTGGATTAGGTTCCTATTGCAATTGTAACAAATGACCACAAATTTAGTGACTTAAAAAAAAACAGAAATGTACTCTTTTACAGTTCTGGCAGCCAGAAGTCAGAAGTGATGAGTCTTGTGGGGCTAAAATCAAGGTTTGGCAGAGCTGATTTCTTTTGGAGGCTCCAGGGAAAAATTCATTCCTTGCCTCTTCCATCTTCTGGGGGCAGCTTGCATTCTTTGACCTGCTGTCACATCACTCCAATCTCTGCTTTTGTCATCACGTTGCCTACTCCTCTTTTTTTTTTTTTTTTTTCTGCGGTACGCGGGCCTCTCACTGTTGTGGCCTCTCCCGTTGCGGAGCACAGGCTCTGGACGTGCAGGCTCAGCGGCCAGGGCTCACGGGCCCACGGGCCCAGCCGCTCTGCAGCATGTGGGATCTTCCCGGACCGGGGCACGAACCCGTGTCCCCTGTATTGGCAGACGGACTCTCCAACCACTGCGCCACCAGGGAAGCCCGCCTACTCCTCTTTTGTAGTCAAATATTCCTCTATCTCCCTCTCATAAGGATACTTGTGATTACATTTAAGGCATACCTGGATAATCTCTCCATCTCAGTATCCTTAACTTAATCACATCTACAAAGTCTCTTTGGCTATATATGGTAACATTCACAGGTTCCAGAGATTAGGATCTGCATGTCTTTGGGAACCAATTTTTGACCTACCACACCCCTTGGTTAAAAGTGTCTCTTTCTCTTCTAATAGTAGGAAATAAATCCAGTAATCAACAGAACAGAAATGATACAACTGCCCTTGGGCATGTATCTGTGAGAGTGATACCGATTGCTTTTTCACCACTTCTGGCTGAGTGGAGAAGTGACACTATAGTGTAAACCCTCAGCTCCGGAGGGGCAATTTCAGTTTGAAGTGGAGAAAGAGGCAGATTTGGGGGCAGGATCCTAATAACAACTTATGGAGTGTTTTCCATGTTTCAGGAAATTTACACCTTTTATCTTGAAAAGACAATTTTGTGAGGTGGGCATTACGTAGAACAAGGACATTGAAACCTAGCGAGGGTAAGCCATCCGTCCAAGGTCACAAGGACAATAGGCAACAGGGTCAGAATCTGAACTCAGGTCTGTACAATGTGGACACCAAAAGCTCAGACCCTGGCCAAAATGTCAAGCTGCCTCTTGAGAAATAGAGGCTCCCCAGCCTCTATTTCCCTCTTCATGACATTGGCCCTGGGTGGTTGTTAGACCAGAATAACAACCAGGAGATGTTGTCTACAACTCAACCACCCCAGTTCAGTCATCTGTGACGCCTCAGGGACCAGAGTTCACAGTCTGCGCTTGACACCGTCATCAGGGCTTTGACAAGCAACATGTTTGTCAGACATGATGTCCTTTCAAGGCTCAACCAAACAGCCCCAGCCTGTCTGCATTGACCAGCAGAACAGGCCCCGGGCTGAGTCACTGCCCAGGTTGTTTCACAACCTGTTTATGCACCGAGACCTCAGAGGCAGGGAAGGTCACCGTGGGTGGCTAGTGTCTTCTTGAGCTCCTGAACAGAAGGGTGACTCCCACTGACAGGGGCAAGGAGAGCTTGGCTCACCCTGTGCAGCCCCAGTCCTCACCCAGAGGTTTCTTCAGTGTCTTCTAGGCTCACTCTTTGACCTTAGGTACAATCCTGAGCCAAGGGAAGTTTCAACAAGCCTCAATTCCTCATCTGTAAAATGGGAAACGTACACATGTTTAAATTATTGTGCACTCGACATGCACCATATAATTTAATATTTATAGCAAACCAGTGAGATGCTATTATTTCATTTTACAAATGCAGGTACTGAGCATCAGAGATGTTACAACCCACAGCTAGTTAGTGCAGGGTCAAGAATAGACCCCAGGGACTTCCCTGGTGGTCCGAGTTGATGAGATTCGCCTTCCAATGCAGGGGGTGCGGGTTCCATCCCTGGTCGAGGAGCTAAGATCCCACATGCCTCGAAGCCAAAAAACCAAAACATAAAACAGAAGCAATACTGTAACAAATTCAATAAAGACTTTAAAAAAAGACATATATACATCAATATATATATATATTTAAAATAAAAATAAAGAATCGACCCCAAATCTGTATGACTAGAGAGCTTGGGTTCAGAAGGAAATAGCAAGAGTAAAGTCTGGCCACTGTTCAGGGATTGACAGTCTATGCTGACTCGTTTAGGCAAGTCCCTTCTGCTCGCTGGGGCCTTGGTTTCCCCATCCATTCTGTGGGGTCGGGGAGAGGGAGCTGATCCCTTTTTCTGTTTTGGCTGCTCCACTCGGCTTGCAGGATCTTAGTTCCCTGACCAGGGATCAAACCTGGGCCCTGGCAGTGAAAGCACTGAGTCCTAACCACTGGGAATTCCTGGAGTTGATCACTTTTAAGTCTAAGATCCTATGCTTTCACGTCAGCAGGGCTTTCCCTAAATCACCCCTTGGGCATGGTCTCTTTCCTGAACAGCCCATTCCGGGGGAAGAGCAGACAACAGTGGTGAAGGAGTCTTCCAACTTGGAGACTTCTCAGAAAGTCTCATCTCTTGCTTACAATTTTTTCATGGCTTCCACTGAGCCACGTCCACATCCGTAAAATTGGGATGACCATGGTACCAGCAATCCAGTCACGGTACATACCACTGTGCTAGGTATGTCATATACATGTCTCTTTATCTTCATAGTGGCCATAGGAGAGGATGTCACTGCTTGAGGTCATCGCCTTATAGGAGGTGGAGTTGGCATCTCAGCCTAGGTGGGGTATGTCTGCCTCTTTCTCCTTTGCCGCACTGCCCCTCCTCTTACCTCTTATGCCTGATGGTGGGAGACTGGACTGAAATGAATGAAAAATACTTGGTGAACTTAACATTGCTGTGCACATGTGAACTATTAAGTGTCATTACTAGTTTTCTTTTTCCCACTGTAGTGGGGACTGGGACCTGAGTCTTCCACCATTTTTGCATCCACAAAGAATGCCAAGGTGGGACTTTCTATGGGTTCTTGGTGGGTAATTGCTGACTGATACAAGTCTATCCACGAAGGACAAATGGGGGAATCAATCAACGATACTGGCCAAGCAGGAAGGACAACAATGTCCTTGGGAATTAGCTCCCTGGTTGACTTGGTCATTACCAAGGACCCTGTGCCCACTTCCTCCTTCATTTATTCTCAGCTTTTCTCTGCCATCATGATTTTTGTCATTGCCACAGTCTCACTCTTTCCCCCAAGGGAATGGGAAGATAGAACCCTAAGAGCAAGTAGAAAAGCCAGTGACACACAATTCCTTATCAGTTCACCTATTCCGACCTCCATTCTCACTTCCTTCCCACCTGTGGGGGCGTGTCATTAGGGGTCACACACCTGTCTTGTCACCCCTGACGGCCTCATCCTCCAGCAGGGCTTCTCCTGGATTTCTGTTGTTCTTACTGGGTGTAACATTCTATTCACTCTTCTTTGCTTCCTCATGGGGTTAATTCTCTCTCCTACTCTGTTTTTTGATTTACCAATATTCACTGTGTACAAACCCTGTGGTTAAAGTTGCTTTGACGCTCCAATTTCTCAAAATGGAGAAAGTAACTTTTTCCTAAATATTTGAACTTTTTTCTAAAATATTAGAACTTCTCACAATAAGCAGGAAATGCTCTTGTAACCAGAAAAAAAACGAAATTTTGTTCATTATTTTAATCAATTTTATTGCGATAGATAAACGTACAATTCGAATGCACCCATTTAAATGTACAGCCTGATGCGTTTTGACAAATATACACACCTCAGTAACCGCCACCACAGTTAAGATATAGAATATTTCCATATTCCAAAAAAGTTCCCTTGTATCTCTTTGCAATCAATCCTTCCCGTTCCTTAATCCAGGCAAGCAGAGATCTCATTTATTTCACTATAGATTAGTTTTGTCTGTTTCAGAATATCTTATAAATGGAATCACAAATTATATATTCTTTTGTGTCTGGTTTCTTTCACTCAGAATGTTTTTAGATTTGTCTATCAGTACTTTTTTCTTTTTTTTGTTTTTTGCGGTACGCGGGCCTCTCACTGTTGTGGCCTCTCCCGTTGCGGAGCACAGGCTCCGGACTCGCAGGCTCAGCAGCCATGGCTCATGGGCCCAGCCGCTCCGCGGCTGTGGGATCTTCCTGGACCGGGGCACAAACCCGTGTCCCCTGCATTGGCAGGTGGACTCTCAACCACTGCACCAGCAGGGAAGCCCTGTTCTTTTTTTTTTAATTGCTGAATACTATTGTGTTGTATGAATATATCCCAATTTGTTTATCCATTTACCTATGGATGGACGTTTGGTTTGTTTAAAGCTTTTTTTTCTTTTTAAGTAACACATGCTCATCAAAAATTGGGAAAACAGGGACAAATGGAGGGAAAAATAATCTCTGGCCTCATTAACCAAAACCAATTATTCTTCGCATTAGAGTGTTTTGGTTTTTTTCCTCTGTGCACGGATGCTTTGGAGACTATATAGTTAAAAACATATCACACGTAGGATTTTGTAACTGCCTTTTTTTAGTTGACAATATAAGTCTTTTTCACATTATTTCTTTTGTAACCATTTTTCATGGTATGTAATGTTTTATCACTAAAATGTAGGCTCTGTCGGGGTGTGGATTTAGGTTGTCTTGCATATACTCATATTCTAAGAGCCCAGTACAATGCCCACCCGGCTTGCGGTGCACCCGTAATAAGTATTGACTAAACTGTATACCACAGCTAGCCTTGCTATGTCCATATAGAGACATGCCAATTCTCCTTAACATTTTCATTTGTCCCATTTTTAATGTTTATGCCCTGCCTCCTCAACCAAACTATTTGAAGGCACTGTCTGAAAATATTTATTACACGCTCAGCACGTTGTATGTGCCATCTGTACTCTTCACAGCAATCCTGTCAAGTGGATCATCTCCCTGTTTTACAGATTAAGAAACAAACTCAGAGAAATTAAGTGACTGGCTCAAGGCCACACACCAGTATGCAGCTGAGTCCAGATATGACCCATGTTTATTTGGTTTTAACCCGTGTTTAATAGAGTCCGAATCCCACAATCATAATTGGAATAGTTAAAATTATTATTGATACTTGCTATTTGCCAAGTGAATCAGTCCATTCTCATGACAACCTTAAAGGGAAGTACTAGTTTCTCCCCATTGGAGAAATGAGAACATGAGCCTCACAGAGGCAAAGTACATTGCCCAAGCTTACATGGCTAGACAGTGATAGGATTTTAACCCAAGTAGCCTGATGCCAAGGCCCGTCTTAAATGCTAAGCACTAGTGTGTTAACCCAGGCCCTTTTGCTTCTCCATGGAACTCCCTTGGGCTTCTTTGTCTCCTCTGGGCTGTACACAGAGTGTTCCCCCAGGAAAGGTTTGAGTTGATAGTGTATATGATGGCATATGATCCTCTGACCTAAAGAAGGGGTTAATGATGATGAATCTTAGGGGACCAGAAACAAAACCTTTTACTTCCAAAGATACCACATGGCAGACTCACAATTCTCGCAGCTATGAGACTGGAAGGACACCACCTGCTTTAGAAGGCAGGTGTGAGGAGTAAATGAGGGATCCAGATTCACAGAAAGTGCTTACCCCAGAGCCTGGTACAGTACCCAGTAAGCCCACGCTAAAGGTGAGCTGTTCAAGGGCCTCTGTCTAGGAAATTCGAGACCCAGTGGGTTAATTATCCTCAGATAGAAAACAACACTGACTTCCCCAGACAGACCTGAGAGGGGAGAAACCCAAACAGACAGTTACAGTTCAGCTAAAATAGAGCTAATCTTTAATCTTTTATGGATATGTGTAATACATTAACTATTATAACCTATCCCCTTGAGGCACCTCGACACCTGGTCAACCAGAGGCTGGGGTTGGGTTGGCTGGGCTAAGTGGAAAGGAGCAAGTAAATAGGACAATTACCCTTTTGCAACAGACTTTCTTAGGTCTCCGCCTTGAGATTAAGAGGATGAAATGGCTGATGCTGCCTGTCGTACGAGGGTGGGGTAGGAAGGTGAACCCTTGAGTCAGCAGCCAGTGAAGAATACTAGGCACAGAATAACCTGGGGTGTTTTACATGTCTCTCTGCAAACCAAACTCCGTAAGAGCCAGAATTGTATTATTTATTATTTGTCATTGGGTGTTTGCTCATGATGGTTACTATTAATAATGGTGTTGGGGTTTTCATAATAGGAAAAAATCCAAAGGTGAAGAATTACTAAGGCTACGTGTCTCTATGAATTATGAAATTGTTAAGTTTCAACTACCATATTTTTTCAACTCTAAGATGTACTTTGTGTCCATGTTTATCAGGCTTTGTCTTATAATACATATGTACATGTATATGGAGGTGTTTCTCAACCGCCTGGAACTCTGTTCTTAAGTAAATGCTGTGGCTTAAGAGTGGCTAGTGTTCAAGAATCGAGGCGATGTAACAGTTCAATCTCCCACTCCAGGCAAGAATTCTTTCTACCATAATCTCTGCTTCAATATTTCCACTGGAAAGGAGTTTACTTCTCATCCAAGCAGTCCTTTTCATTACTAGACATCATCACAATGACCAATTGTTCCTTACATGGAGCCGAAATCTGTCTCCCTATGACTTCTACCCAGCAGTTCTAGTCCTGTCCTCTGGAACTACTCAAAATTAGTTAAATTTTTCTTAGGATGCAGAGTGGCTTAGGACTGTAAGCAAAATCTCTGGAGGCAGACAATCTGGGTTTTAATCCTGACTCTACCGGTTATTAGCAAGTAACTTGGTTTCTGTTCCCTCAAGCACCATTGTTGTGAGGTTTAAATGAGATAAATATGTACAAAGTATCTGGCACCTGATTCTCAATAAATGTAAACTATTCCTCTTCCCCCCTCTTCCCCTGGCTTTGTTATAATTTTATATACTTTAAGATAGATGTTATGTTCCACACTTCCAAGTCTTTTCCAAATTAAATATTTCCCAGTTCCTAAACCATTCTCCTCATGATAACTCTGATTCTTTGCATACCAACAACATACAGTATGTGCCAGGCACTGCCGAAGGCCTAAGAGTTTAAATAACTTGCCTAGGGCCTCATAAGCAGTAGCCAGGATTCAAACCTAGATCTGTCTGGCTCTAAAGCCATACCTTCAAATCTAGATCCCATAGCAGTGCTGTTCAATAGAATGTAATGTGAGCCACATATGCAATTTTACATATACTAGCCCCATTTTAAAAAATAATGAGAAACAGGTGAAATTAAATTTAATAATAATTTAATAATATTTTATTAAACCCTAGCTATCAAAATATCATTTCAACCTCTAATCAATATATAAAATTATCAAGATATTTCACATTTTTTTCATAGTAAGTCTTCAAAATCCGGTGTGT
This sequence comes from Stenella coeruleoalba, assembly GCF_951394435.1. NCBI lineage: Eukaryota > Metazoa > Chordata > Mammalia > Artiodactyla > Delphinidae > Stenella > Stenella coeruleoalba. The sequence continues at coordinate 21,962,664 of NC_137169.1, forward strand.
ATCTTACACTGATAGCTTATCTCAGTTTGAACAAGCCACATTTCAAGTGCTCGTGGCTGTAAACTGGTAAGCAGGCAGTGTGTCACCTAGTCAAATGTGTTGTGAAGAAAAATACAGCACGGTATGGGGGAAGACAGGGCAGATAGTGGATTACAATTTGAAATACGTGATCACGGAAGGCCCCCCTAATAAAGATTTGAGCAGAGACCAAAAGGAAACAAGGGAGTGAATCCTGCAGTTCAGTGGAAAGGAGAGCTCCAGGCAGACTGCATAACAATTAAGATGGGAGCATCCTTGACATGTTCTAGTAAGAGCAGAGTAGAGTAGATGGGACGGGGGCAGGCACAGATGGAGATGGTCAGAGAGGTAACAGGTGATGAGGGTGGATCGTGTAGCCATAATGAGGGCTTTGGCTTTTACTCTGACTGGAGGAATAGCATGAACTTATGAGGATGCTGGAGACAATTAGGTTGAAAAGAAACAGCTATACCTTTTCCAAAGGGCTATGCATATAGGAAGCAGCCATTCCTGGGGAAACACTAGTTTGTAACACTAAGGTTGATATCCTAGCATTGCAGATAACACAGGGGTAGATCTATTTAATTTCTATCAGGCCATTCTAGAAAGCTGAGTGTGTGCTACAAACCATGTTGATGGTCTGCAGTTCTGATGAAGACTGGCCAAGGGCTAGTCTTAATCCTTTGAGCCCAGCCTAGTGATGGGTTAGGAAACAATGTATGGACTTCTCTCCTCCTTTGTTGCCACTAATTGTAATAACTGGGGAACTTAACTGTGGAGAAAGAGTCCATGAATTCAGAAGGTAGCATGGTAGAGAGATAGGTTTCTGAATGAAAGAACTGAATTTGAACCTGAGTTCTGCCATTTGCTGGCGATTTGGCTTTGGGCAAGTCTCTTCACCTCTCTGAACCTCTTTTTCCTCCTCTGTAAAGTGGAGATGGTAATATCTACCTTTTAGCAGTATTTGACATATTTATACATATATAAAGTTGGGTATATTAACTGTTCAATAATTGGTAGTTATCGTGATGTGTTCAACAAGATTTCTGAACACCCACTACATGTAAAACACATTGTTATAGAATGTTTTTGTCCCCCTGCCAAATCCTTACATTGAAACCCTACTCCCCAATGTGACAGTATTAGGAGGTAGGGCCTTTGGGAGTGGTTAGCGTTAGATGAGGTCAAGAGGGAAGTGCCCTCGTAAATGGGATTAGCGCTCTTATAAGAGTCCTGAGGGAGTTTGCTTTGCTCTGGTTTTCACCATGTGAGGATACAAGAAGTTGGCAACCTGCAACCCAAAACAGGGCTCTCACCAGAACCCAACCATGTTGGCACCCCAATCTCAGACTTCCAGCCTCCAGAACTGTGAAAAATAAATTTCTGTGGTTTATAAGCCACCTTGTTTATGATATTTTGTTATAGCAGCCTGAGCTAAGATACACATATATATAAAGAAAATACATGATTCCTCCCTTCAAGATGTTTATAATCTATCTAGGGAGATGAAACATGCACAAAATATATTCAATAAGATAGAATGTGCTTGCTCAAATGAGAAATATAAAGTGGAATAATAATAGCTACCATTTATTGATTGCCTACAATAAGCCAGGAACTATGCTAAGTGTTTCATAAATACCTCATTTTATTTTTGCAACCTCCCTCTTAGAAAGTACTATTTTTAACTCTATTTTATAAAAAAGGAAGCTGAGGCTCAGAGAGGGGAAGTGCATTGCCCAAGGTTGCACAGCTGGGTACTGGCAAAAGACGGAAGTGAGTTCCATCCTAAGCTCCAGGCCTCACATCCTTATCACAGAAACCCATCCCTATAGCTCCTAAGCCTTGTCCAAGTTTTACCATATTGTTTGCCCATTTCTTACCCATTATTATTTTTTTAATTTGATTTAATGCTACTTTTCAAATGCCAGCTATAATTTGGGCAAATGTTATAGGAATGTTTTCAAAAATGTGAATGAGTGGGAGATATTGTGGGTTACAGCAGGGGAACTGGAGTGAGAAGGGGCTGTATAGTGTAGAAATTAAGAGCATGGGTTCTGAAGTCAGCGGCTTAAATTTGTATCCCAGCCTCTCAACTCCCTCTGGTGTTATTTTACATTTTGTTGCCTAAGTTTCGCCATCTATAAAATTACCGTAATTATACTCGGGTCATAGGGCTGTTATGAATATCAACTTTAAATTTCTGATACTTTGTTCATAAAGGATTTTTTTGCATTAAATTTGTAAAATATTGCATTAAAATTTTTTTATTTGTTACTGAGTTTTTTGGTGCCCCGTTAAATTTTTTCCCTCCAGGAGAGTGCCTCAATCACCTCACTCTAGCTCACTCTTTGCCTGCATTTTATATGCTTGAACATAAGCAGGGTTCAATAAATATTCATTGAATTTACTTACCTCCCAATATTTTTAAATTGAGGTAAAATAAACACAGAACAGTGAACAAATACTAAATGTATTACTGAGCTCCCCAATTGTTCAGAACAGTTTGCTAAGCAGCAAAAGGTGTCTTTCCTTTTTATCTTCACGTACCCAATCAAAAGAAGTTTTGTTTTACAACAATCTCTTCTCTTTTTCTGCAGCTCTCATCCCCAAGCTCTCTTTTCCCCCTGTCAGTTCAAGAGATTTCCTGGACATCTCCAGGTCGTCACACCAGAAAAAAACAAATATTTTCCTGGAGGACGGCCTATGACGTCAAGGTTCCCTGTAACTCCCAGACGAACGTTCGAAAGCAAGCCGCCAGCTTCTCCGAAGCATCGCAGTTTGCGCATGCGCTTCTGCTTGCCGGACAGCAGAGGGGTTTTTTATGCCCTCTCGGCACCCTTACGTCGCGCAGTGGTGGTGTTAGAGGTTTGAGCAACGAAACCTTTTTGCCGGAAGTGGGAAGAGGAGAGGGAAGTCTAACCCTCTCCCAGGGTCTTCAAGTTTAGGGCTGGGGGCTAATTGTCGCTAAAAAGCTCAGAGGTGCTCTGGTGGATACAATTCCTCGCTTTGCGAGAAGAGGCTAGAACGCGCGCTGAGGTGTGTGTGTTTTTTAACTTATTTATTTTTGGCTGCGCTGGGTCCTCATTGCTTCTCTCCGTCGCAATGCGCAGGCTTTTAACTGCGGTGGCCCCTCCTTGCAGAGCACGGGCTCCAAGCGCTCGGGCCCCAGCAGTTGTGGCACACGGGCTCAGCAGCCGTGGCTTGTAGGCTACAGAGCGCAGGCTTAGCAGCCGCGGCAAACGGGCCCAGTTGCTCCGCGGCATGCGGGACCCCACCCCGGACCAGGGATCGAACCCGCGTCCACCGCATTGGCAGGCGGACCCCCAACCACTGCGCCACCAGGGAAGCCCTGAGGTGTGTTTTTGGTGTAAGTGGGCACGCGTTGACGCTGGCTTAAGAGGACCAAAACCATCAATTAAAAGAACTTCCGCTTGGCTAGCTTTAAAAGGCGTTTGATTCAGAGAGGTGGAACGCATAGATTTTAGTCTGGTCTAGGTTCTGCCACCGACCTACTGTGTGTCCTTGGGCTCCTCCCCAAGTCTCAATATCCTCATCTATAAATTGAGGGGTAGACAAGATTCTTTAAGTCACCTTTCAATCCGTCTATTATTGCAGGTCCGTTTTGTCGTCTGAGCAACAAAGCCTTGGGGGTTAAATATCGTTGGCCCCGTTTTAGAAGGAAGACATTGAGTTCCAGGGTGAGAGACTTAGTTATTGCACAGAAAACGGTTAGAGATTTTAGACCTGGAGACTAAAAGATTATGCTGTAACTCCATGATCAGGCCTCCTTTGTGTATTTCTGTATCATCAGTTCCTGAAACTGGCCTATAGCAGTTACTCAAAAAGTTTTGAATGGATGGATGAATGAATCTTTTCATGTCAAGGCCAATGACCCAAGCAGATCTGGTGTCTCTCCACCTCTCTGATGTATTAACAAGTATAACTCTTCTCCAGGTGTATCCTGTGTTTACTTGACGGGGGACTCCGAGTCCAGTTCTGTCGTTTTCAACTTAAACAGGTAACATGGAGGCACCTCCAGTCACCATGATGCCTGTCACCGGGGGCACCATTAACATGATGGAGTACCTGCTACAGGGTGAGTGAACCAGGGAGCTTGTTTTCCTCTTTTCTGTTCAGCTTCCGCGGAGATGAGAAGCTCTTCTACAAAGGCAGCCTGCATAATTTCTGGCACCTTTTTTTTTTTCAGTTAACCCTTAATTATGGTCACAAATACATAACATTAAATTTACCATATTAAACATTTTTAAGCATACAGTTCAGTAGTGTTAAGTATTTCACATTGTTGTACAGCCGATCTCTAGAACTTTTTCATCTTGCAGAATTGAAATTCTATTCCCGTTAAACACTAATTCCTCCTTTCCGCTCCCTGCAGCCCTTGGCAACAACCTTTCTACTTTCTGTTTCTAATTTTGACTACTTTAGATAACCTCATATGAGTGGAATCATTACAGTATTTGTCGTTTTATCACTGGCTGATTTCACTTAGTATAATGTCCTCGATGTTAACCCATATTGTAGCATGTGACAGGATCTCCTTTTAAAGGCTGAATAATGTTCCATTGTATATATGTACCACATTTTCTTTATCCATTCATCTGTCAGACATTTGGGTTGCTTCCAGCTCTTGGTTATCGTGGATAATGCTCAGTGAACATGGGTGTGCAAATATCTCTTCAAGATCCTGCTTCGAATTCTCTCAGATAAATACCCAGAAGTGAGATTAATGGATCATATGGTAATTCTATGATACTGTTAACTAGCTCCATTTTATAGATCAGGAAATAGAAGTGAAGTAACTTTCCCAGATGAGAAAACTCAAGACCCAGAGGGGGTAATGATTTTCAGGACGTCATACAATGTTTAGTGCAAGAGTTTAGACTTTAATTCAGATCATCCATTTAGTAACTTACTGTGAACAAAATAGGGTTGTTAATTTTCACTCCTCAGGCTGCACCTCCTTCAGGCTTTCCCATCTCAGTAAGTGCCACTGTCATTCACCAGTTGCTTGAGCCATGTATTCAGGGGTCAATGTCCATTTTTTACTTTACCCCCACATGTAGTCCATTTCTAATCCTATTCATTTTACTTCCAAAATATGTATTAAATAAGTCTTTTCTCAACCTGCAGTACCACACCCTGGTTTATCATCCTTTGCCTGAACTATTTTAGTAACCCTGTACTTATTACATTGCTTCCACTTTTTTTTTCATTGCTTCCACTTTTGATCGTCTTTCTCTTCTCACACAACAGCTAGTAGTCTTTTTTAAAAAATTGTTTTAGTATTAAAAATATTCAAACATAAAGAAAGTGGGGGCTTCCCTGGTGGCGCAGTGGTTGAGAGTCTGCCTGCCGATGCAGGGGACACGGGTTCGTGCCCCGGTCCGGGAAGATCCCGCGTGCCGCGGAGTGGCTGGGCCTGTGAACCATGGCCTCTGAGCCTGCGCGTCCGGAGCCTGTGCTCCGCAACGGGAGGGGCCATACAGTGGGAGGCCCGCATACCGCAAAAAAAAAAAAAAAAAACACATAAAGAAAGTGGAGACTAATATAACGAACACTCCATTTCTGTCATCCAGATTTCAGTTTCTGTCATTTTGCCATATTTGCTTTCTCTTTTTTCTTTTGCTGTTTTTAAAGACAGTTTCAGGGACTTCCCTGGCAGTCCGGTGGTTAAGATTCCGCGCTTGCACTTCAGGGGGTGCGGGTTTGACCCCTGGTTGGGGAACTAAGCTCCCACATGCCTTGCAGCCAAAAAATTTTTTTAAAGAAACGACAGTTTCAGATATAACATTTTACCCCAAAACATTTTCAGTATGCATCTCTAAAAAATAAAAAACAAGGGTATTTTCCTTCATAACCCCAATACCATCATTATTATCTAAAAAATTAATAATGTATTTTTAATATCATCTAATATCTAGTCCATATTCAAAAGTTTCCCCCTATCTTGCCCTCAAAATGTGTTTTGAATCCAGGATATAATCATGTTTCATGCATTACATTTGATAACTGTGTCTCTTAAGCCTCTTTTAACTTGGACCAGTCTCCCCTCATTCCCACTTTTTTTCCCATGACCACGTCTTGTTGAAGAGTCTATACCAGTTTTCCTGGAATGATCTTTTTAAAATGTAAATCCAGTCATCTCTTTCCCTGTTGTGTGGAGAATAAAATGTGGAGCTAATGGCTTCCCAATGGCCTTAGAATAGAATACAGCCTTCAGCATGAGCTGTACATAAGACCTGTGTGCTTTGGCCCATCCCAAATCCTCAGTTCATTATCATCTTCCATCTTGCTTACCACACTTCAGCCACACTGATATCCCTTCATTTCTTTGAATTCCCCAGGCCCTTTCCTGGGTCTTTGCATAGTTTCCTCTGCCCTTATACTTTGTTCCAGCCCTTCAAATAGCCATTTTATTTTTATCCCTTAGTCCTCAGCTCAGTTGTCCTTCCCTTTGACCGACCTTCTCTGACTACTCCAAGCCCTCAGAGAGGTCTCCTCTTCTCCCCCCCCCAATCAGTTCCTGTCTCCCATCTCCCTTTTATTTCCCTGTATTTCTGTTTAATTGTTTACTTATTCATTTTTTGTTTCCCCCACTAAACTGTAATCTCTGTGAGGGCTGGACCCCCTACTTCCTAGCATGATGCCTGGCACAGTAGTCAGTAGTATATGTTGAAGGAACCAGCACTTACAAAGCTCCTTAAATGTTTGAAGTATGAAAAAACACATGTCTGACACTGTCCTGAATGTAGGACACAACGTATCCAATGTAGGACCCATTCCTTGCTCCCGTCATCATCTGTCCTATGATCACAGGGACCTGAGCTGTTGCTTTCCCTCCAACACTACCCATTTCCAAAAATGTAGTCATTTGAGTCCCACTGTCAATATTTACCATAGTTACAGTAGTATATTTTTATTTACTTTAACAGATTTAGTCAATAAATGAATATATTCCTAGCATTGGAGTAAGTATCAGCAGTAGAGGAAGAAATATGTTAAAAAGTCAATACATAATTGATATATTGAAATATGACTAAAAAATTGAGGTGCTAATGCTAAAAAGTAAAGCAGGGAAGTGGAAAGAGATTGGAAGGAGATAATGCTATTTTATTTAGGGCAATGAGAAAAGTGATCTCTGATAAAGTGACATTTGAGCAAAGATCTGAACAAAGTGATGGGGTGAGATATGCAGGTGTCTGAGAGAAGAACATTCTAAGCGTAGGGACTAAGGGAAGGGTCTCTGAAGAGAAATACATTGTCAGACACTTGGCATTTTTAGGAAACAGCAGGAAAATCACTGTGGTTGGAGAGAGTGATCTGGGAGATAGTAGAAGGAAATAATCAACATCAGGTAGCAGAGATCACAATTTATAGGGCCTTGTAGACCGTGGTAAAGAATTTCGGATTTATTCTGAGTGACATGGGAAGCCATTGGAGGGTTCTGAGCAGAGAAGTGTCATTATCTGCCTTATGTCCTAAAAACCAACTGGCTGTTGTATGGAGGAGAGAAGAAAAAAGCAAGGATAGAAGCAGGGTACTGCAAAGACCAAGCAAGAAATGATGGAGACTTGGACTAGGTGGAAATGATTGAGTAAACTGGATTCTGCATATATTTAAAAAATGCAGAGCGGATGTAGGATGTGAGAGAAAGAAAGGAGTCAAAGCTGATTATGTGGTTTTTGGTTGGGCAGCTGGAAGCAGAGAGTTGCCATTTACTATGGTGGGGAAAACTGCAGGAGGAGTAACATTGTGGAGGCAAAATCAACAGGTTGATATTGAACATGTTAAGATGAAGATGTCTTAGGCATCCAAGTGGAGAAGTTAGGTAGACAGTTGGATGTATGAGTCTGTAGTTCATGAGATATAAATATGGTAGTCCTCAGAGCATAAATGATACTTAAAACCATAGGGCTGGGCTTCCCTGGTGGCGCAGTGGTTGAGAGTCCGCCTGCCGATGCAGGGGACACGGGTTCGTGCCCCGGTCTGGGAAGATCCCACATGCCGCGGAGCAGCTGTGCCCGTGAGCCATGGCCGCTGAGCCTGCGCGTCCGGAGCCTGTGCTCCGCAACGGGAGAGGCCACAACAGTGAGAGGCCCGCGTATCGCAAAAAAAAACCCCAAAAACAAACAAAAAAAAACCATAGGGCTGAATGAGGTCACTGAGGGAGGAAGAGATTTTTTGATAGAGACGAAGACCAGGATTGAGTCCTAGGATCCTCCAATATTTTGGGAAGATGAAGACCCAGCAGAGATGACTTAAAAGGAATGGTCAGTGAATTAGGTGAAGAACCAAGAGAGATTTGTGTCCCAGAGGCCAAGGGAAGAATAGATTTCAAAATAGGTATAATATAACAACCATGTAAAATGCTGCCAGGAGGAAGAATAAGATGAGAACAGAGGACAGTGTATTTCTCTGAAGCAGTTCATTCTCTTTTACTTAAATATATTACATAAAAAGGAAATGTTATATTTTTTCTATCAATGGAAAACTTTTGTTTTCTGAGACTAGAAGATAATTTTTAAAATAAATGACAAAACAGTATTATTTTTCTAGGTAGATACTGTTGCCTGTTAAGGCCCAAAGCCCACTGGAGGTTAGCATTGTTAGAGAAGGCCTAACTATTCTAGTACCAAATAAGACAATGCAAAAAATTGAAAAGGGATTAACTTGTTATATAATATCTTGGCAGTATAACCCCTCTAACATCTCATATTGGGCCTGTGCTTTACAAAACACTGCACTAAACTGTTCTGATTTTTCATGTAAGTTTTTTCAATCTTTTGCTATTTCCATTACCCAGAATGAAAGATGGGACTCAATGGTACTTTTTTCCTTCTTCAGGAAGTGTTTTAGATCACAGCTTGGAAAGCCTCATCCACCGCCTTCGTGGTTTGTGTGACAACATGGAACCGGAGACTTTCCTTGACCATGAGATGGTATTCCTCCTTAAGGGCCAGCAGGCCAGTCCGTTTGTTCTAAGGGCTCGACGCTCTATGGATAGGGCAGGGGCACCCTGGCATCTGCGCTACCTGGGACAGCCAGAAATGGGAGACAAGAACCGCCATGCCCTGGTGCGTAACTGCGTGGACATTGCAACATCTGAGAACCTTACTGACTTCCTGATGGAAATGGGTTTCCGCATGGACCATGAGTTTGTTGCCAGGGGACACCTGTTCCGTAAGGGCATCATGAAGATCGTGGTGTACAAGATCTTCCGCATCTTGACACCAGGGAACACAGACAACACTGAGGCCTTGTCACTCTCCTACCTTGTGGAACTAAGTGTTGTTGCACCAGCTGGGCAGGATGTGGTGTCTGATGACATGAGGAACTTTGCAGAGCAGCTGAAACCTCTGGTTCACCTAGAGAAAATAGACCCCAAAAGGCTCATGTGACAAGGCAGTCTGTCCACCACTGGGGCTTGTCCTCAGCTGTTACAAAAAAAGAAGATGTTATAATTGCCCTATTTCACCACTGCTAGCCAGGCATTCTTCCCTCAGGAAGGAGGACAATGAGAACTTAGTTGGTTCTTTGCACTGTTTTCCTCATATGGCCAGTTCACTTTTGTGACAGCCTTTCTAAATTAAAGGCTAAGGATGACATGGAGAATCTAGATAATCCCTCTGCATAAAGAGGGGAAACTGGAATAAAATAGCTTTGGGGAATAAAAATCTTTTAATTGTTTTGCCATTTGTGTGTAAGGTTTGTAAAACAGAGACTGAGTTTGTATTGTGCAGTAATAAAGGCTATAAAGAGAAATGTCTATCATTCTGATTCTTTACCCCATTACCCTGCTACTTTGGGATAGACTCATCAACTGGAGCAAAAATATGACAGTTTTTTGTTTTAATTTTGATAGAGGTGATAGTTTACCTTTCATAAAAGTAGCACATGGGCTTCCCTGGTGGCGCAGTGGTTGAGAGTCCGCCTGCCGATGCAGGGGCCACGGGTTCGTGCCCCGGTCCGGGAAGATCCCACATGCCGCGGAGCAGCTGTGCCCGTGAGCCATGGCCGCTGAGCCTGCGCGTCCGGAGCCTGTGCTCCGCAACGGGAGAGGCCACAACAGTGAGAGGCCCGCGTATCTCAAAAAAAAAAAAAGAGGAATGAGGCGCAGATTACTCAAATTTTTACTTCTATTGTAAGTGGTGGAGCCTGAATTTCAACTCCAGCGGCCTAGCTCCAGGTATATAACCACTGTTCATCCACCATGTTTTACTCATTCACTCTTTTGATGATAGAACTCTAGAGTGCCTTCAACTCTCGATTACTATTAAAAATGCAAAAATAGGGACTTCCCTGGCAGTCCAGTGGTTAAGACTCCACGCTTCCACTGCAGGGGGCATGGGTTCGATCCCTGGTCAGAGAACTAAGGATCCCGCATGCCACGCTGCACAGTGGCAAAAAAAAAAAAGCAAAAATAAGCAAGTTTGTATACTGACGTGAATATTCCTCTGAACTATGCAATTGGGCGTGCTCAATTTGCCAAAAATGGCCAGGTTACTTTTCAGAATGGCTGTGCTAATTCCTATCACCAGTACACAAGAACTCATAACCACCAATCTTCGGTGTTAGCATCTTTCTCATTTTTTCCAGTTTTCTTTTTCTTTTTTTATGTTTTTATATATGGCAAATTATTTAAGTCAATAAATTTTTAAGGAATTTCACACGTTCTGATTCCTTCCACTGCCGATCACCTTAGTTCCTCCAGTGTCTGAGTCATACTCTTCAAGATAGCCCTTTCAAAAAGAATTTTTCCTCAGTCCACAGTTGTCATGTCAGTCAGTCAGTCTCCCATTCTTTTAGTTGGGCTTCTTTGATCTCCAATGGAATATGGACATACTTCAAAATTCCCCACCTGTGATCTTTGGGATCCAATTTCCTCAAGCAATTTACTTTTGGACCATGTTTAGGGTCAGAGGAAATGGATCTGCCTGCTTCTGAATTTTAGACACCCTCTAAACATGCATTAAGTTCAAATCATATTCACTCCTAAGCTATCATAGCTTAGAACAGTACAGATCGTTGGGATATGCCAATACCTTTTTAAAGTCCAGACACTGTGTTCTCAAGATAAAAACCTAAAAAAGGAAGTCATCTTTGTTTCATGTCAACATGAGAGTACTAAATCAGCATAGCTGATAATTTCCCACATATCTTAAGCTTTTAAATTATCAATTCTATAGTCCTGGAAGCAACCTTTGTGTTTATCAATACCCCCACCACTTGAATCTGTTTCAGGTACCATGTTCCTTCTTATCTGTATCAAAACTCATACTGAACAATGAGTTCTAGGTTGCAGAAGAGGATTTATTTTTGCACCCATCTATAAGTCTTTGTCTACAGATTAACAAAAACAAACATAAGTGCTATTAATTTTTGCCAGTCTGGTGGAAGTAAAGTGGCAGCTCTTGGCTGTCTTGATTTGCATTTCTCTGATTATAATTAAATTTGAGCCTTTTTTTTCTTTTTTGTTTTTTTGTATGCTTAGTATGTGAAACTAAGGTATTTATATATCCTTTGCTTATTTTCCTATTTGATTTCCTGTCTTGTTGATTTGTAGGAATTCTTTGTATATTCTAGACCTTCTTTTATTTGTTTTAAACACTGCAAATACTTTCTCCCAGTGCCTATTTATATCCTTTGCCTACTTTTTTAAAATTTGATTTCCTCTCTTCTTAGTTTGTAGGAATTGTGTGTATATTCTAGACATTATTCCGTGTTTGTTTTAAACATTGCAAATACCTTCTCCCAGTCTGCAACCTTCGTGTTAACTTTGTGATGTCATTAATTAAGCAGATGTCCTAAATTTTGACCTTAGAATTTGGAGTCTTGTTTAGGAAGTCTTTATTTACACCTGGGTAACAGATTTTCCTGTATTTTCTAATATTAGCTTTATAGTTTTAACTTTCACATTTATGTCTTTAATCCATCTGGAGTCCACTTTTAACATAGTTTCAAGTAAAAATTCAGCTTTTTTCTCTATACAGTGAATTTGTTTTTATATAACTGTCAGAAAAACAATCTTTCCAGTGTTTTGTGATGCCACCTTTATCACATATTAAGTTCCCATGTATATACTTTATTTATAAGCTCTCCATTCTATTCCATTGATCCTTTTCTTTGTTTCAGTGCCAGCAACACATTTTTATTACTGTGGCTTCGTGGTAGAGCCAGTTCTACCAGTAGGGCAGGTCTCCCTACTTTTATTTCCCTCTGAAAATAGACTTAGCTTTCATAGACCTTTATTCCTTCATATTCATTTTAGAGTGGGTTTTAGTTTCTCAACATTACTACTGGAATTTTTATTGGAATTTCATTGAACACATATAGATTAATTTGGGGGAGAACTGACATCTTTGCATGGAACACTCCCTCACCAGAATTCAATGGGGCAGGCTTCCTTCACCTCTTTCAGGTCTTTGCTGAAACATCAGGAAGGCCTTCCCTGACCATCTTAAATTAAGTAGCACCCTCACTCCTCATCACTCTTTCTTTCTCTTATTTAATCTTTTTCATAGCATTTATTACTATCCAACTTTAGATTATTTAATCTCTGCTTCTCTGCTAAAGATGTAAGATTCGTGAGGATAGGTGCCCTGTTTTGTTCTCTGCTGCACCCCTAGTACCCAGAACAATGCCTGGCGTATGGTGGCCACTCTGAATATTTGTTAAACAAATGAATAAAATCTTTACACTCCTGAAGTTATTTGAATTATGACATTTATTCAGGCCTTCTAATGTCCCTGAATGGAGTTTAGTTTTTTTTCCTTGATAAACTTCTTAGGCATTGCTTTGTGGTAAGGGAAGTTTGCCTGCCATTCCAGTAAACAGTAAATGTTGCCTGCCATCAAGGCATCAGGCACTACAGCCACCTCCCCACACCCACAACAGTGCACCCTGAGGAGAGTTCAGGATAGAGGAAAATAGGAAATATTCTGTGCTCTGGATACTGGCCCTAGAGAGTTAAGCTGCATATCTAAGGAAAAATTTCAGTGAGCCCAGAATCTTGCATCTTCCCATATGTAGAAAAGCTCTAAAATTACTAACTTGAGATGTTTGTCTTCTGTGATTAGCAGTAATCTTTTGATGTTCGTCTACATGGTTTTTCAGCAAAAACTCTCCTATATATCCTGGCTCCTCCCTTACCTCTTCAGAGTAGTTCCTCAGAGCTATCTGAGAGGCTGTCTCCCAGGCTCTAGTCCTCAGGTCCCGAATAAAACTTAACTTGCAACTTTTAGGTCGTGCGTTTTTCTTCAGTCCACAGTTTTTAGGCCAATTACTATAGACCAGGAGTTGGCAAACTACACCTGGGCATGTCAGCCTGTGCTCTGGTTTTGTAAATAAAATTTTATTGGAACATCCACATTCATTCATTTAATACTGTCTATGGCTGCTTTTGTTCAACAGTGACAGAGTTGAATGGCTGCAACAGAGACCACATGACCTGCCAAACAGAAACTATTTACTGTTTGCTCTTTACAGAAAGAGTTTGCAGATATTTGCTATAGACTTTAGTTGCTACTGTAGATTGTGTTATATTTTTTATTACATTTTTAAGGTGGTTATTCCTAATAGAGAAGAACACTATTGAATTTTGTAAGATGATTTCTATTCTTGCAAACTTGACAATAACTCTTTTATAGTTCTGATAGTTTGCCTGTTGATTATATTGTGTTTTCCATATAGACTATCATATCATTGGCAAGAATGGCAAGCAAAAGAGTACATACATCTTTCACTTTTTCTCATCTAAAAGAATTGGCCAGACTCTCCGAGACTCTAGCTAACACTAATAATGGGCACCAACGACTTAGTCCTGACCTTAATGCTACTGCATCAAGTTTCTCTAAGTATGAAAAAAATCATAACTCTTACCCTTTGGTCCATCAATGTGGTGAGTTATATTGAGAGATTTTCTGCTGTTGGGCCACCCTAGTACTCCTGGGATAACTCCTATGCATCATGATTTTATCCTTTAAATGCCCTGTTGGATTTGAGCACCTATTATTTTGTTTAGGGCATTTGCTCCGTGGACTACCTTAATTGCCATCCAGAGATCTATGCAATGTGACCACTCCCTATTTTTCCAACCTCTCTGCTGGAACTACAAGCTAAGCATTATGCTAGACACTGGGTTACAGCACAGGCTAAGATACAGTCCCTGTCTTTAATAGCTCCCATTATAATGGCAGAAACAGACATTTATACAGTTTGTGTAGTCACGAAAGGTATGCAAACAAAGGGCTCCTTCCCAAAACAAATGAATCTTTAGCACTGAACAAGAAGGTCTGCTTCCTTTTTCTTGGATGTAACTCAATACTCTTGCTTATGTATTATCTTCCTTAATACCCTTTCACTTTTGCCTTTTCCACTCATCTCTGGCTATGTGACACCTACACAACCAAAAAGCAAGATCAAATAATGGAAAGCATGTAACACAGTGCTTAAGGGCTCAGATTTGAGAGACAAATAGGTTCCAGTCCTAGCTATGCCATTTACTAGCTATGTGACCTTGGACATACGCAGCACCTTCCAGAGAATCCATTTCCTCGTCTGTCAAATTTAGAAGAATAATAATACATTCACAAAGAGGATATAATAAACAGACCTTTGTGAAGGCTTTCAACACAGGGCCTGACAAACCGCCAGGATTTTCCCTTTCTATCCTTCTGTGATCATTCCTGGAACACAAGAAGGTCACAAAGTCTCTTTCCTGTGACTTCTGAAATTTGATGGTAGCTAAGTAGCATCACTTGTTTTACATTTCATCATGTTCCCTATACAGTAATTCTTTGTATATCTTGGCTTCTAGTGCTACTATTTAAGAGCTATTTGTATATTGGGCAAGTTATTTAAACTCTCAGAATATCTATTTTCTCATCTATAAAACAAGCATAATTACAAGAGTATTTCATAGAGTTGTCATATGAATTAAATGATCAATATGCATAAAGGCCTAGCACAGTGCTTGGCACATAAGTGCTTAACACTTGATAGCTGTTTTCAATTTTAGTATTATTAATAAGGCTATATGCTTCTTAAGGGGAGAAATTGTGTTTTGTAATATAGTATAATGGCTAAGAGCACAGACTCTGGAGTCTTCAGTTCAAATATGAACACCACAAGTATGTTGCTCAAGCTGGGTAAATCTCTCTAGGCCTCAGTCTTCTTATCTGAAAAATGGGGATGATTAAAAAAAAAAACCACAACAGTTCCTGGATGTTGTTGTAGAGATTAAAGGGGATAATACACTTACTTGGCATTTAGCAGAGTGCCTGACATAAATACTGATTTATTGAGCAATTATTGTGTGCCAGGTTATGTGCTAAATGTTTTATTTAGCCTTGTTCTCAATATTTTTTTCTGTGAACCCCGTAACTCCTGCTTAGTACTACTCATATACTAACCTTTCAAATATTTATTGAATGAATGAGTGAGTGAATTAGTGAATGCTGACTTGTAGACCGTAAGAATCTTGCCTGCATTAGCTGGTTTGTCCCAGGTTAACACTCCTCATTCCTCTGCCATGAGTTAGTGTATAAGCCATGAGGTTCAGCATCTGTAAAAAGCAGGAGAGCATGGAAAGGGGGTAGATTTTAGACCCTGACTCTTTTACTCTAGAGAAATCACTCGTCCTTTAGTGCTTGGATTTATTTCTCAGAACTGGTAAAATGAATTAGAAAATGTTGCTGTAGGCAAAAGTGATAAAATTTACATTTAAGGTCATGGAGAACATAGAGAAAGGAACACCCCTTTGGAGGAAAGAAAAATCAATGCAACTGTTCTTGAGGGCAGTTAGCCCAAGGAAATAATTAAGGATTGTGCACAAAGGTATAGTATAAGGCATCTTATACTACATCACCATGTTAGTGATGTGTATAAATCAAAAAATGGAAAGAATCTAGATGTCTCATAAAAGGAAGTGGAATAATTAAATGGTACTTCATCCACAAAATGGCTGCATGGATATCGTGCAGCCATTTAAAAAAAAAGAAAATGTGTGGAAAATGAATTTAGCAACATGGAAAAATGTGCCCGTTCGTTAACTTATTGACTTTGTGACCTTAGGCAACTTACTTCTCTGCTTCAGTCTCATCATTAAATGGGAGTACTAATATTGCCTTCCTTATAGAATTACCATGAGGACTAAATGAATTATTACATGTAAAACTACTTGGGGGCTTCCCTGGTGGTGCAGTGGTTGAGAGTCCGCCTGCAGATGCAGGGGACACGGGTTCGTGCCCCGGTCCGGGAAGATCCCACATGCCGCGGAGCGGCTGGGACCATGAGCCATGGCCGCTGAGCCTGCGCGTCCCGAGCCTGTGCTCCGCAACGGGAGAGGCCACAACAGTGAGAGGCCTGTGTACCGCAAAAAAAAAAAAAACCTACTTGGAATTGTACCTGACCCATAGTAAACATTATGTAGACATGAGCTATAATTATTATGTGGGGGGGAAAAAAAGTTTAAAAACAACGTGTATGGTATGCTATATCTATATCTATATCTATATCTATATCTATATCTATATATATATATATTTTTTTTTTCCCCCCCCACACCTTGCAGGATCTTAGTTCCCCAACTGGGTATCAAAACTGTGTCCCGGGCGCGGGAACGCGGCGGCTCCGTGTCACCGGAGCTGGAGCGCGCAGGCCCATCCCGGCTGTCGGGGGGCGGGCGGCCCGGGCGATGGTGCCACGTGGTTCATGTATGTGCTGAGCTGGCTGTCGCTCTTCAGCCAGGTGGCCTTCATCACGCTGGCCATTGCAGCCGGACTCTATTACCTGGCAGAATTGCTAGAAGAATACACGGTGGCCACCAGCAGGATCATAGAATATAGGGTCTGGTTCTCCACAGCTGTGCTGATTGGCCTCTATGTTTTTGAGCGTTTTCCCACCTGCATGATTGGTGTAGGCCTCTTCCTGGTCTACCTGGTCTACCTTGGCCTCCTCCAGACCTTCCCTTTCATCATGCTCACCTCGCCTAACTTCATCCTGTCCTGTGGGCTACTGGTGGTGAATCATAACCTAGCGTTTCAGTTTTTTGCAGAGGAATATTATCCTTTCTCAGAGGTCCTGGCCTATTTCACTTTCTGTCTGTGGATAATCCCGTTTGCGTTCTTTGTGTCACCGTCGGCTGGGGAGAACGTCCTGCCTGCCACCATGCAGCCTGGAGATGATGTGGTCTCCAATCACTTCGCCAAAGGCAAGCGGGGCAAACGCTTAGGGATCCTGGTTGTCTTCTCCTTCATCAAAGGGGCCATTCTACCCAGTCGGCAGAAGATATACTGACCTTCTGCGGAGGGGATACCGGGGCAAGATCAGGAGAGTCAGGCCTCTGGGCCTCTGCACTAGGTGGGGGCTGGGAGCTGGAAGGCACCTTTCCCCAGCCCTGGCCCTCCTTCCCTCGACTCCCCCAGAAGCCCCCATCCCCACCGTCCTCAGGAGGCTCAGCTTGGCTCAGATCTGATGCTGCCAGAGGCTGAGACCTCAGAGGGCGCCAGGGAGGATGTGGTGCCTGCTTAGCCAGGAGACCATGGTCCACCTGGGTGTGCAAAAGCTGAGCTCCTGTGGCCCTCCCGCCCCCTCTTGTGATGGGTCAGGAGTTCTGGCTCAGGCAGGGCAGGGGCTGTGAAGCTGGAGAGCAGACAGGGATAATTGCTATGGGCAGATGGCAGTGGGGAGGGGCCGTGGCTTAGCCTTTGCAAGAGAAAGTTTTTGCTGTTGAACTGTGATTTCTGTCCAAGTGCTGATTCCCGTTTGAATAGATTCTAGGTGACCCTGTTTGCCTTAATACCCTGGAAAAAAAAAAAAGAAGAAAAGAAAGAAACTGTGTCCCCTGCAGTGGAAGCATGGAGTCCTAACCACTGGACCAGCAGGGAGTTCCCTGGTGTGCTATCTTTTATAAAACATGTCCTATAGAGAAAATGGTGTGAGGGTAAGTACTTCAAAATGTAATGGTCTTTGTTTGGTGTTGGAAATAAGCTGTACTTTTTATTGTTTCTGCCTGTCTTTTTTTTTTTTTAAATGATGAATGTATATTTCTTATGTAACTGAAAAGTAATAATAGTTAAAAAAAAAAAAAAAAACCAGTAAGAGATCATTGCTTTCGTAGGGGAGTAATGGGTATCTGGACTTTTTCACCCTGTCTGTGCTCTGCTTTTTTTTTTTTTTTTTTTTTGTGGCTGCATTGGGTCTTCGTTGCTGCGTGGGCTTTTCTCTGGTTGCGGCCAGCAGGGGGTCTACTCTTCCTTGCGGTGCGCGGGCTTCTCATTGCAATGGCTTCCCTTGTGGAGCACTAGCTCTAGGCATGCGGGCTCAGTAGTTGTGGCACTCAGGCTCAGTAGTTGTGGTTCGCAAGCTCAGTAGTTGTGGTGCACGGGCTTAATTGCTCCACAGTATGTGGGATCTTCCCGGACCAGGGCTTGAACCCACGTCCCCTGCATTGGCAGGTGGATTCTTAACCACTGCACCACCAGGGAAGCCCCAAACCACTTGACTTTAAAATTGGTTCATATGAAATATTTTTCTAGCTCCTAAGTTATTAAAATTGTGATACCAAGTTCTTGTTTTAGATGCAGTGAAATGGGTATTCTACTGTTTCCTTGGCATTATAAATTAGTGAAAACCTACCGGAAAACAATTTGGAAGTAACTATCAAGAACCATCAAATCCTCATACCCTTTGATCCAACATTCCCACTTCTGGTAATCCAGGCTGAGGAAATAAGCAAAAATTTGAGGAAATGTACATATATTTCATAATAAAACACTTAAAACAACCTAAATGTTCAGCAAAAGAGAAGTGGTTAAGTAAATTCTGCCATATCCATTGGATGAAATATTATGCAGCCATTAAAAATATTATTATGAGGACTCTACAGCAACATGAAAATATGCTTATGACATAATTTAAATTAGGTTAGCATGTTACAAATGATATGTACACTATTACTACTATTTTTAAAACTGTATATTAAGGAAAGATAAGGAAAATGCACCAAAATGATAGCAGTTGTATTGTAAGCTATGGGTAATTTTCCTTTTTGTTTTAGTAGTCTAATGGACTTTTCTAAAAATAATTTATTTCATTAATTAATTAATTTTATTTTTGGCTGCGTTGGGTCTTCGTTGCGTTGTGCGGGCTCCTCATTGTGGTGGCTTCTCTTGTTGCGGAGCACAGGCTCTAGGCGTGCGGGCTTCAGTAGTTGCGATTCATGGGCTCAGTGGTTGTGGCTCATGGGCTCTAGAGCGTAGGCTCAGTAGTTGTGGTGCACAGGCTTAGTTGCTCCGTGGCATGTGGGATCTTCCCGGACCGGGGCTCGAACCCGTGTCCCCTGCATTGGCAGGCAGATTCTTAACCACTGTGCCACCAGGGAAGCCCTAATTGGACTTTATTGCTTTTATCTTTTAAAAATTAGTTTATTTTAAATGGATAAAATCCTTGGGAATTCCCTGGCAGTCCAGCGGTTAAGACTCCACACTTTCACTGCTGAGGGCACAGGTTCAGTCCCTGGTGGGGGAGCTAAGATCCCGCAAGCCGCACTGCCAAAAATAAAATAAAAGGATAAAATCCATGTAAAAGCTATATAAGAAAGTTAGTCTTACTTCATCTTCCCCTGTACCCTGTTTATTCATCAACTTCTGATTATTTCAAACATTGAATTTATCTTTACAGAAGATGAAGATTTCCTACTGATGAGGATATTCAGAAGATGTGTCATAGACCCTGAAGAAATTTCTAAATTGAGTACCCCAAAAATGTTCTGGAGAGTGGAAGCATCCTTGGAATAAGTGCACTGCCTCCAAGGTAATGACAACTTGAAGTAAACAACATTCATTTGTACGTATAAGGTGTGTCCTGTTTTTAAAGAACCAGGCATAATAGTGTTGTGGTCCCCAGACTGACCTTAAACTGGGACCACTCCTGAAATTCAGTCCTTATTAGATGTACCTGATAAGATAGGTGGCCTACAGGTAATAATCAATGTTAACCATTTATTAAGCACTTACTGTGTTCTGGGCACTGTGCTAAAACAACGCAAAAACTGTCGCATCTTAAACTCTTTCAGCAATCTTTTGAGACAGACATTATTATCTTCATTTTACTGGTAAGGAAGCTGAGACTCATGGAGAAACATGGCCAAGGTCACAGCTGTGAGAGGTAGAACTAGATTTTAACCTAGGTTGTCTGACTCAAGGCTCACTTGCTATGCAGTCCTGCTCTTATTACTTGCATTAGTTTATCGGGGTGGGGATGGAGGGCTATAGTGATGAGGAAGAAGAAAAAAGCTTGCATAGGGAAGACAGCCTGATGTCTGTGTATGACATTAGTCCCAACGTGAGCCTTGAGGACATGTCTGTATCAGATTCATGTAGAGAAAGGGGTTGTAGGTTAAAGCTTTTTCCTGTTCCATTCCAGTTCTCATGCAGAGCTACTCTGGGGTCCAGGGGACAAATATGTGACAAAGTAGAGCAGGGTCTCTTCTACTCTTTTTTTTTCAGTATAGTTGGTTTACAATATTGTGTTAATTTCAGGTATACAGCAAAGTGATTCAGTCATTTTATATATATATATATATATATATATATATATATATATATATATATGTATGTATTCTTTTTCAGATTCTTTTCCCTGTATATAGCAAAGAGATTCAGTCATATATACATATATATTCTTTTTCAGATTCTTTTCCGTTATACGTTATTACAAAATATTGAGTATATTTCTCTGTGCTGTACAGTAGGTCCTCATTGGTTACCTATTTTATATATAGTAGTATGTATATATTAATCCCAGTCTCCTAATTTATTCCCCCTCTTTCCCCTTTAGTAACTATAAATTTGTTTTCTATGTCTCTGGGTCTATTTCTGTTTTGTATATAAGCTCATTTGTATCATTTTTTTTTGTTAGATTTCACATATAAACGATATCATATGATATTTGTCTTCCTCTGTCTGGCTTACTTCACTTAGTATGATAATCTCTAGGTCCGTCCATGTTGCTGCAAATGGCATTATTTCATTCTTTTTATGGCTAAGTAATATATATATATATATATATATATATATATATATATATATATATCTATCTCACATCATCTTCTACTCTTTGAAATACACTCCACTTTGTTACAACTTAGATTTTGAGGGATTGTTCTGTTACTTTGAGGTAGACACAAAAGAGGATACAAGAGCAGCAGAGTTCTTGAATGCAACAGTCTTCAGTGTGTCTCTCTCTTGAGTCATAGTGCTCCAGTCTGGATAGGTGGCATCCAGATGCTATGTCTGGAGCACAGTTGTCATCCTAGAATGTTCCTTACAGCCACTTGGGAATTCTCTTTGCTTCTCTCCTGTGTTGACTCTCCTGTTTCCTGAATCCCATAACTTTCTTTCTCTTTTCTAAAAAAAAAAAAAATGTAGATTTAACTGACATATAACATTGTATTAATTCAGGTGTACAACATAATGATTCAATATATGTATACATTCAAAATGATCACAGTAAGTTTAGTTAACATCCATCACTGCACAATTTTTTTCCCTTGTGATGAGAACTTTTATCATCTACTCCATAACTTTCTCTATCTTTTTTTGCCCTCTAGTTTTGGTGGCCATGTCTTATGAAAGAATGCACTAGAAGTAAGTTCTTCTCTTGTTGCAGAGCACAGGCTCTAGGCATGCGGGCTTCAGTAGTTGTGGCACGCAGCCTCAGTAGTTGTGGCACACGAGCTTAGTTGCTCCGCGGCATGTGGGATCTTCCCGGACGAGGGATCGAACCCATGTCCCCTGCATTGGCAGGCAGATTCTCAACCACTATGCCACCAGAGAAGTCCGAAGTAAGGTTTTTTAACACTTTGTATATCTTTTTTTTTTTTTTTTTTTGGCCAGGCCGTGCAGCTTGCAGGATCTTAGTTCCCGGACCAGGGATTGTACCAAGGCCCAAGCAGTGAAAGCGCCAAGTCCTAACCATCGAACCACTAGGGAATTCCCAACACCTTGTATATCTGATTTTGTCTTATCCATATGTTTTAATGATGGTATTGATAGTTTAACAGGGTATAGGATCCTAGGTTGAAAATCATCATCTTTCAGAAATTTTGAAGGTATTCTTCCCTTCTCTTCTACTTCTAGGTCTGAAGGTCTGAAGCCACTCTGATCCCTGAACCTCTATCTGGGACCAGTTTCTTATCTTCTTAGGAGATTATAGGATCTTGTCTTTGTCAACAGTGTTCTGATATTTCACAGTGTGTGGGTCTTAATGTGGGTCTATTCTCATTTATTGTCCTGGATACTCCTTATTTTATGATTTCCTCAACTCTTTTTTTATATATTCTCTTTTTATGAAACTTTTATTCAACTGTTGCACTTCCTTGACTGGTTCTCTAATTTTCATATCTTTTTTCCTTCTAGTTTCCATATCTGTGTCTTTTTGCTCTACTTCTAGGCAATTTCCTCAACCTTATCTTCCATTCTTTCTATTGGGCTCTTGCTTCTGCTTTCATGTTTTTTTCATTTCAAAGAACTTTTTTTCCCTTCTGAATGTTCTTTATCAGTTTATTGCTATTTTTTTCATATATTCAGATATCTTTTCTTCTAGTTGAGGCTATGCATGATAGTTTTAAAAATTTTATTTTCTCGGGCTTCCCTGGTGGCGCAGTGGTTGGGAGTCCGCCTGCCGATGCGGGGGACGCGGGTTCGTGCCCCGGTCCGGGAGGATCCCGCATGCCGCGGAGTGGCTGAGCCCGTGGGCTGTGGCCGCTGAGCCTGCGCGTCTGGAGCCTGTGCTCCGCAGCGGGAGAGGCCGCAGCAGTGAGAGGCCCGTGTACCGCAAAAAAAAAAAAAAATTAGTTTTCTCTGCATTGTCTCAGTTTCTTCCAAGTTTCTTTCTTCTCTTTGTTTTCATCTCTTTCTTTCCTGTTAGAGGAAATCCTCGTGTCCCATAATCCTTGGCTTTCTGCTCATGAATAAAAGTAGGGGACTAAAAGCTGATTGGAAACTCTGTGCATGAAGGGGAGAATCATTGACCATGAGGTCATTTGTCCATGAACCAATGACCATGAGGGACCATTAGCTGGAAGACTTCAGTGTCATTATCTTTACATCTTTCATATTGGGCTTCATTTTCCCCAAAGAAAAAGATACATCTTCCCAGGAGGTAAAGGTTGGCTACCAGAATTCCGGGAGCAGAGTGTGGAAAAAGTCTACTGATTGCCCCTTTTTCAGTATGATGCTCTTAACTGTTCCTGGTGACCTGTATTACTCCAGAGATTGTTTTACTCTCTCAAGAGAATACCCCCCATACTTCTGCTGAGGTGGAGGAGGGGCAGTCACCTGGAGGGTACGGTGAGGGAAGCCAACTGACCTTCAACTAGTCCTTCTTAGTTTAGGTGTTCTTCACCCCCACCTCCAGGGATACCACTGGTTAATTCTTGAACACATCCAGGCTGCTTCTCAGCTTTCTCCAGTTTCTGGTCCAGGATTCCACATTCTTGGGTCTGCCGGGCCTTTTAACACTCATTCATTTGCTTTCTCACCTGCAAAATTCTGTTGTATTTATTACCCCCTCTCCCTTTCCTTATTCTTTAAAATAATCCTTTACTGAAGTTTTAGTGCGATGGGACTGGGAGGGGAGGAAGTGGAAAGGAAAATTACATGCGTGAGAA
This sequence comes from Stenella coeruleoalba, assembly GCF_951394435.1. Taxonomy (NCBI): domain Eukaryota; kingdom Metazoa; phylum Chordata; class Mammalia; order Artiodactyla; family Delphinidae; genus Stenella; species Stenella coeruleoalba. The sequence goes on from NC_137169.1 coordinate 21,986,374, forward strand.
ATTATATTCACTGTCTTTATCCAGAACTCTTTAATTTTTTTGTTTTGTTTTTATGGAATTATACCACATTCTACTATTTACACACAGGCAACTTACTTGGATTTCTCTGTGCTTCATCAGCAAAATGGGAGAAATGATGGTATCTACTTTATACTATTGTGAAGATTAAGCAAAATACCATACTTAATTGTTTTTAAGAAACACATTCTTTCCAGATTTTTATATCTCTGGAGTCAGAATGTTAACACAGGTCCAAGTATCTTGTAAACATTCAGTAAACAATTATCTTAGGTTCAGTGAAATATGGTAATACATGTAACACACTTCACAGAGAGCCTGGAACAAGGTGTGCAATAAACGTGGAAGACGGGATTATTATTATGCACACTAAACCATACTTAATATTCCAAAACCTGCTTGTCCTACTTAATACAATCTTGTGTCCATTCTTCTGCCTTAGTAGAAAGAGATCTACCTTACTCTCTTGGAAGTTATATGATATTCCATAGAATCGATGTTCCATTTAATCACTCTTCCATGGATGGACATTTTTTTTTCAAATTTTTTCCTGAAATACCAATAGCAAGCACTCTAGTAATATATCCTCATAGACATGTGTTAGTATTTCTGTATGATAAAGACCTAGAAGTGGAATCACTCTATCACACTCATATGGAAAGTGTCTAATAGGAATTTCCAGAGTAAAAGAGGCATGTGAGTGATTAATCAGGATCCTGATTTGGGTAGGCATCTGTAATTGTGGAAAGCACGCGAGACTTAAAGACAAAAGACCTAAATCCCAATGGTAGCTCTACCGCTTATCTGGGGAAATATTGTTTGTTCTTTCATTTATTCAAAAATATGTACTGAATTCTACCTGCTCTGTGCCAGACACAGTGTTAGAGACTAGGAATACAGAGATGAGTAAGACACAGTCCTTGCCCTCAGGAAATTTACAGTAATCGGTGAGAAGATGGACAAAGAAACAGATGCCACTTGCTCTCTGTGTGACCTTGGGAAGTTGCTTAACCTCCTGAATGTCTGTTTCTTTTTCTGTAAAATGGGTGATAGTCCTTATACCATAGGGTTTTTGTGAAGATTACATGAAATAATGTATGAGTGCCCTGTACGGTTCCTGGCACAGAGTGTGCACTCAATAAATGGAAGCTATCATTATTGCTTTAGTAATATGATAATTGTAATAAATAATTTGTTATAGTTGCTGTGATAGAAGCTGCTACGTGTTCTACCTCTTTGAACTCACTTCGACAGTATTAAATGAATTGTTAAGAGACAGTAGCATAGCATATTCAAAGTGGCACTAGGTAGAGACTTCCCTGGCGATCCAGTGGTTAAGACTCCATGCTTCCAATGCAGGGGGCTTGAGTTCTATCCTTGGTCAGGGAACTAAGATCCCACATGCCGCGGGGCGCAGCCAAAAAACCAAACAAACAAAAGTGGCACTAGGTGAATATTAGTTTCATTTTTGGCCTTTTATGTTGGGACAAAGGGTAAATAAGCAGATGGAAACGCAAACATCCATATGTTTGAACACAGCAACGATCTTCCCAGTCCATGTGTCACAGAGCCAATTCTGGGCACTTCCTTAGCTACATAGATTTCACTTCTGGCTATATCTGAACGTCTGGAATGAGGCTGCATACCTCCCTGCCCACAGCCACAAATAATCACGGAGACAGGATGTTCATATGTCCCACAGCTGATGGCTGCCTGCTGCAAGGGATTCTTTCCTCCCAGTTTACAAAGCACAGCACAGCTTGTACCCCCATCCTTAATGGGGGGTCACTTATTTGCTTGACACTGACTTTTATGAAATTGTTTCTTTTCTTTCGCACACAGATGTAAAACAAGAATTAAAGGAGGGACTTCCCTGGTGGCACAGTGGTTGAGAATCCGCCTGCCAATGCAGCGGACACGGGTTTGAGCCCTGGTCCGGGAAGATGCCGCGGAGCAACTAAGCCCGTGCACCACAACCACTGAGTCTGCGCTCTAGAGCCTGTGAGCCACAACTACTGAGCCCGCATGCCACAACTACTGAAGCCCGCGCACCTAGAGCCCATGCTCCGCAACAAGAGAAGCCACCACAATGAGAAGCCCGCGCACCCCAAAGAAGAGTAGCCCCAGCTCACCACAACTAGAGAAAGCCCGCATGCAGCAACAAAGACCCAACGCAGCCAAAAATAAATAATTAATTAATTAAAAAAAAAAGAATTAAAAGAGATATATCTTGATACCAAAAATTCTCAGCTTTAGCTACTAATTAAATTTAAAGATAATTCTAGAGGCAAATTTAAGCACAATGAAGTGATAGAAAAGAGCAGTATAACTATTTGGGGTGGACTCTCTATTTAGAGGTTAACTAGTGTTTAATGACTAGATACATTGTTTTGTTTTATTTTTTCCCCCTGTTTCTCTACTCCCCCTAGAGGGTTTTTAAAGCACCTATATTTATTTCTCCTGTCTGGATATGTACCTAGCTATGCAGATCATACCACATTCCCCTGGATTTTTACAAACTGACTCTCCTTGCAGAGGTGGTGTGGTGCAATTGTCTAGAGCCCAAGTTTTGGAGTCAGGCAGACCTGGGTTTGAATTATAGCTCTTCCATTTACTAGCGCTGGGATCTCAGGCAAAAACTTCTAAAGCTCAGTTTCCTCAGCTGTAAATGGGCAATATTAATGTCAATACTATGATATTAGCTTTATAGAATGAACATGGGTTAAAAGAGATAATACATGTAAACTCCTCTGCACGGTCTCACAGTGTGGGCTTTTAGTTTGTAGTTACGATCATTTGTAATTTCATTAAGGTGCCTCATGCAGTGCTTGGCACGTAGTTAACGCTCAAAACCTGGCAGCTGTTATCATAAGTTACCTATGGTTTCTAACTGCCAGGATTATGGCTTTGTTACTTAACTTTTTTTGGTTTTTTTGGCTGCGTTGGGTCTTCGTTGCTGCGTGCGGGCTTTCTCTAGTTGCGGCGAGCGGGGGCTACTCTCCTTTGTGGTGCGTGGGCTTCTCACTGTGGTGACTTCTCTTGTTTCGGAGCTCAGGCTCTAGGCACGTGGGCTTCAGTAGTTGTGGCACGCGGGCTCTAGAGTGCAGGCTCAGTAGTTGTGGCGCATGGGCTTAGTTGCTCCGCGGCATGTGGGATCTTCCCGGACCAGGGCTCAAACCCTTGTCCCCTGCATTGGCAGGCGGATTCTTAACCACTGTGCCACCAGAGAAGCCCTGTTATTTACCTTTTTAAATTTGTTAGTGACTGGGACTTCCCTGGTGGTCCAGTAGTTAAGACTCTGTGCTTCCACTACAGGGGGCATGGGTTCGAACCCTGGTCAAGGAACTAAGACCCCACATGCCACGCGGCCACAAAAACAAATGAAACAAAACAAACAAAAAACCTATAAATTTGTTAGTGATTAACATGATCTTTAGCCTAGTACCTGGAAACTTTTCTCATCATCTCTGTAACTCTGACAATGCCTGGCACCATTCCTAGCACACAGTAGGCACTCAGTACATCGCTGTTGAACCATATTCAGTTGAACTGAACATCTATTCAGACATTAGGACAGGAGCTGTGTCACTAAATAGCTGTCATTCCGAAACAGACAGCTAAACCTGACACAGACATGCTTGCATAGTTTGTAAGCCATTATTTCAACTTCCTGCATTGCAGGCATCTCAGTTAATATTCCATTCCACTCACATGACCCTTTGAAGGAACATAAAAACTAATAGAAATATCTAGTTTAGCAGCTAAGAAAATGAGCTTTGGTCTAGGTAGATCCAGGCTTACATCCTGGCTCCAGCACCGTCTAGTGGGTCAGTTACTTCATCTCTCTTAGAACCTCAGTTTTCTCATCTGTGAAAAGGGGATAATCATAGCGCCTGTTTCATCAGGTTATGGTGAGACTAGTGCCTTCCATGTGCTGTTCTCTTTCCTGGAACAGTGTTCCCCTGAGTTTCACTCCTGCCTTTTCGGCTTGACTGTCACTTTTTCCAGAAAGCCTTCTCTGCCACCCATGATAGGTTGGGTTCACTGTTGTACTCTCACTCCAGTGTCTGCCAATTACCCTTTGTAATTACTTCTTCAGCTACTCAATTCCTTTCCGGGTTGTGAGCTTCCACAGGATAGGGATGGTGTCTGTCTCATTCATTCCTGTGTCTCCAGTGCCTAACAGTCCCTTGATACATAATATTTTGAGTGGACTATATTTGTTAACTGAATGAAATAATGAGATAATAATACACAAAAACACAGAGCCTAACATTTAGCAAGCTCTCAATAAATGGCCTATATAATTATCAACAACACAGTATTGGTGCTGAGTTTATTCACCTTGAGAAAACTAATATAGTGAGAAAAGCAGCAAATTAGAGATAGGTGTTGTGAATCTAGTTCTGTATCTCGTTTGACATATGTCCTTGGCCAAATCTTAATTCTTCTCATTTTTCCACTATTAAAATAAACATAAGAAATTCACCCTGGCGGGCTTCCCTGGTGGCGCAGTGGTTGAGAGTCCGCCTGCTGATGCAGGGGACACAGGTTCGTGCCCCAGTCCGGGAAGATCCCACATGCCGCGGAGCGGCTGGGCCCGTGAGCCATGGTCGCTGAGCCTGCGCGTCCGGGGCCTGTGCTCCGCAACGGGAGAGGCCACAGCAGTGAGAGGCCCGCGTACCGCAACAGAAAAAAAAAAAAAAAAAAAGGAAATTCACCCTGGCGTCCTGCTTAGCTTGGTCTTTGTAAAGTCTGCCCTTTGCCAGACCACACCTGACAGGCTATCCTATGTATGCCCAGAGTTTCTAGATAGGGATCCTATAATGCCCTAGTACTCCTCTGCTTTCTCAGCTGCTCACTGTTGACCCGTGACCCTAATCCATCTGACCCTGTCTAGCCCCTCAGTTTGTTGGCTACCAGCTACCTGTTGGCTACCTCCCAGCTTCCAGCCTTGAACTACATTCATCCTCACGATAAAGTCCAAAATCCTTAAGGTGCTAACTGGAGCTTCATCTTCTTCCCACCTTTCCCTTCACTGTCCTCCAGCCACCAGACTTTCCTGAAGTGCCCTGGAGGCACTAATCTCCCTGAATCAGGCTTTTAGACCTGCCAGTTCCTCTGCTGGGAGCATCGTCCCCACTCTATTAGGCTAACCCCTACTCAACCTTCACGTTTCAGCTTCAATATCACTTCTTCAGGGAGCATTAAGTGGCTCCCTTGAAAGAAATTAGATTTCCCTGTTATATGCCATCTTCCTTGTAGATCTGGTGTGATATATAGTCAGAGCTTCACATTATAAAAACAGAAGTTAAGAATCGACTTACATGTGAAATTTCTGTTTTTAATGCTGGCAAGTAATTTAAAAATTGTAACACACTGAGGGCCAACCAAAATATCTGTAGGTTAGTGACCGCCTGTGGCCTGCCTGTTTGCAACCTGACCTGTTCAACCTTTGGCTATACTTGGTAACTATTCCTGTGTTAATCATCACTCTATTTATTAACTGTCCACTCCATGCCAGGCACTGTGGTTGGTGCTTTACATAGATGAGTTCATGTAATATCCAAAACCACCTGTGAGGCGAATAGAGTTCAGAGAGGTTAAGACACTTGCCCAAGGTCACAGTTTGTAAGTGGTGCAGCCAGGTATTAAAGGTCTTTTCTTGACACATAGTAGTTTCTTGCACTACCGTGTGTCGAGAAACAATTTGTCAGGGACTTCCCTGGTGGTGCAGTGGTTAAGAATCTGCCTGCCATTGCAGAGGACACGGGTTTGAGCCCTGGTCCGGGAAGATCCCACATGCCTGGGAGCAACTAAGCCCATGCGCCACAACTACTGAGCCTGCGCTCTAGAGCCCGTGAGCCACAACTACTGAGCCTGCGCTCTAGAGCCCGTGAGCCACAACTACTGAGCCCGCGTGCCACAACTACTGAAGCATGCGTGCCTAAAGCCCATGCTCCGCAACAAGAGAAGCCACCGCAATGAGAAGCCCGTGCACCGCAATGAAGAACAGCCCCTGCTCGCTGCAACTAGAGAAAGCCCGTGTGCAGCAACGAAGACCCAATGCAGCCAAAAATAAACAAGTAAATAAATTTATTTTTAAAAAGTAATTATTTTAGGGCTTCCCTGGTGGCGCAGTGGTTGAGAGTCCGCCTGCCGATGCAGGGGACATGGGTTCGTGCCCCGGTCTGGGAAGATCCCACATGCCGCGGAGCGACTGGGCCCGTGAGCCATGGCTGCTGAGCCTGCGCATCCGGAGCCTGTGCTCCGCAACGGGAGAGGCCGCAACAGTGAGAGGCCCGTGTATCGCAAAAAAAAAAAAAAAAAAAGTAATTATTTTAAAAAAAACCAATTTGTCAGTTTAGAATGGGAGAGGCTTCTGCAGGTTTGCCTAACAACAACTCTTAATGTTGGTTGTGTGCTCACTAAGTGCCAGGCAGTGTGCTACACACTTTATAAATTTATTTTATAGTAGCGGGGACTACTCTTCGTTGCAGTGCACAGGCTTCTCATTGTGGTGGCTTCTCTTGTTGTGGAGCACGGGTTTTAGGCACGCGGGCTTCAGTAGTAGTGGCACGCAGGCTTTAGAGCACAGGCTCAGTAGTTGTGGCGCACGGGCTTAGTTACTCCACAGCATGTGGGATCTTCCCGGACCAGGGCTCGAACCCGTGTCCCCTGAATCGGCAGGCGGATTCTTAACCACTGCGCCACCAGGGAAGCCCCAGCTACACATTTTAAATGATCCGATTCAATCCTCACATCTATTCAAAGGAGCTACTATTATCTCCACTTCATAGATGAGGAACCTGAGGTATAGACTGGTCTCTGATTTACCCAAGAGTCAGAATTCAAACCCAGACAATCTGAGACCACAGTCCCCACACTTAGGAACTCCTATCACCGGTTTGTGTTTGTAGCAGAGTAGTGGTCTGACGGGCAAAAAGAAAAATGTATAAGTCCCTGTTTCTCCAATCCAGAGTCCCACAGAGGACTCATTTGAGAGAGGGATCCGCGTGGGTTATTTCCATGAACCTGCTGTTGACAGATGTGGCCTGCAGGTGGCAGCAACATCCACAGCCTCAATTCTGCAATGTTCAAAGAAAGGTTAAGGAAGCTTTATATAGTCAGACTCACTCATTTGCATTTTACTGAGTGATTGGCCCAGTTAATTCTTTGCCAGTTAATTGGACTTGGTTCTCAGCCCAGTAAGGACTGTCAGGATTTGGGAGCCCTTCACAGTTTGTGAAAGAAAAGATCTCAGGATTTGAAACTATGGTGAAGTCATTCAGTCCAGCAACCACTGTGGTGATTTTAAACTGTGTTAGGTGGAACTGGGTTTCAGTAGTCCCCAACACATATTGAGATCTTAGCTTTTTTTTTTTCTTAATATTTATTTATCTATTTATTTAGCTGCATCAGGTCTTAGTTGAGGCACTCAGGATCTTTCATTAGGCATGTGGGATCTAGTTCCCTAACCAGGGATTGAACCCAGGCCCCCTGCATTGGGAGTGCAGAGTCTTAGCCACCGCACCACCAGGGAAGTCCTGAGATCTTAGCTTTTTAAAAAAATTCCCTATTTTGTTTTTGTTTTTAAGGTACAGTAATGTGTACATTTAAGGAAAAATTCAATAGCACAAAAGGGTATACAGTTTAGAGTCAGTTTCTCTATCACGTTCAAATCACATGATTTTCCCACCCCAGAGAAAAACTTGTGTATTCTTCCAGGTATAGAATATGGATATAAGAGAATATGCATCTATCCTTTGAAAAAAATAAATGATAACCTAAAACTATAAAGTTCCAGAAGAAAACTTAGGGGGAACATTTTGTGATCTCAGGTTAGGCAAAGATTTCTCAGATATGACATGATTCACAAGGTGGGGGGGAAAGGGCAAATTAGACTTTATCAAAATTTTAAAATTCTGCTCTGTGAAAGATATTGTTAAGAGAATGAAAAGACAAACCACAGACTGGGAGAAAACATTTGCAAATTGCATATCTGATAAAGGTCTTGTACCTAGAATATATGAAGAACTCTCACAACTCAATAATAAGAAAATAACCCAGTAAAAGAATGGGCACGGGACTTCCCTGGTGGTCCCAGTGGTTAAGAATCCACCTTCCAATGCAGGGGACGTGGGTTTGATCCCTGGTCAGGGAACTAAGATTCCCACGTGCCTCAGGGCAACTAAGCCCGTGTGCTCTAGAGCCGTTGCGCCGCAGCCAGAGAGAAGTCTGCGCGCTGCAACAAAGATCCCGCGTGCCGCAACTAAGACCCAATGCAGCCAAATAAATAAATTTTAATTAAAAAGGCACAAGACTAATAAAAATACTTCGCTAAAGAAGATGTACAGATAGGGATTTCCCTGGTGATCTCGCCTGGCATGCTGCAAGGCCAAAAAAAAAAAAAATAGAGGCTGAATATTGTTATGCATTAGGGAAATGCATATTTTGCTGAGAGACCACTACACACATGTTGGAATGGCTGAAAACAAATACTAATTATTTTCAAAACAACTGACAATTCCAAATGCTGATAAGCATGCAGAGCAAGTGGCGCTCTCAATTCTTGCTGGTGGAAATGCAAAATGGTGTGAACATTTTGTTAAAGAGTTTGGTGTTTTTTTAATAATGTTGGACATACATTTACCATACAACTCAGCAATCCCATGCCTAGTTCTTTACCTGAAAGAAATAAAAACCTATGTTTACACAAAAATCTGTATACAGATGTTTATAGGAGCTTTATTGACAGTCAACAAAAACTGAAAACCATCCCAATGCCCTAAAACTGCTAAATGGAAAAACAAACCATGGTACATCACTGCAACGGAATACTATTCAGCAGTAGAAAGGAACAAAATACTGAGACATGAGACAACATGGATGAATCGCACATGCGTTATTCTAAGTGAAAGTACCCAGACTCAGAAAGCTATTTGTTTTTTATTCCATTTATATGACTTTCTGGAAAAACCCAAATTATAGGAACAGAAAACAGATCAGTAGATGCCATGGGTTGGGTGAGGAGAGGCTGACTACAAAAGATAGCACAAGGGGATATTCCGGGGTGATGGAACAGTTCTTACCTAAATGATTATGGTGGTGGTTACACAGGTATATGCATTTGTCTCATAGAGCTGAACACCAAAAAGAATGAAATTTACAGGGTCCAATCCCTGGTTGGGGTACTAAGATCCTATAAGCCGCACAGCGCCACCAAAAAACCCCACAAACAAAACCCAATACTTCACTTCCCCACCAAAGCCATTGATTTCAAGTTGGCATAATAGCAGTTGTTGATATAAATAAATTGTTTTTCCTTACCAAAGAAAAGAGTATTTTGCACACTGCTCTGCCCCATGCTTGCTTTTTTTTAAATAGAGAACTATTTCAAGAAGCAGGTAAAAAGAGGTTTATGTAACATCCAAGTACCTTTCACCAACTTTGTCAAATCTTAACCTTTTGCCTTATTTCCTTAGTTTTTTTAAGAAAAAAAATAAAAGAGATGTGTTAAGCCCCAATGTATCCTCTCTTTCACCCAATCTTTTCCTTCCTCCTCAAGAAGTAATCACCTACCTGAATATTTTATTTCCACACATGATTTTATATTTTTACAATGTATATATGAACCTTTAAACAGTACATAGTGTTGCTTGGCACGTTGTAAAATTTTATATACATGGTATCAAGCTGTATCTATCTACAGCTTTCTTCTCCCCTCAACATTTTGTTTTATCCATGTTGATAGCCAGTAGCTTGAGTTTATTCATTTTAACTGTTTTGAATTATTCTGTATTATGAATATATCACAATTAATTTGCCCATTATCCAGTAGATGGATATTTAGATTGTCTCCATTTTTTTTTCCATTTCAAACAGTGCTACAATGAACATTCCTGCACCTGCAGCCTGTGTCAATGTTCATTGTTGAAAATTTGGAAGCTTAAAAAAAATAGAAAGATGAAAACTAATATTGCCTACCATAACAGTTATTATTAATAGTTTTTGAGCATTAAACCAGGTACAATGCTGGGTACTTTATGGGTTACTTTAATTCTCACACCAACCTATATATTAGGTACTATTATGTTTCCTATGGTACAACGAGAAAACTGAATTTTTTTTTTTTCTTTAGTAAAAGGTGAAAAATTTATTCGATTTGAAGAGAAACAGGAGTGTGGAGGCTGAATCTTAACAAGTTTAAATAACTTAGCCAATTGCACACAGAAAGGGACAGAACAACTCTCTATTGCCAAAGCCTGTGCTGTTAAATTAACATTATGTTCCAGTAGTGCCCCAAAGCCCCAAATCCAGAAATATTAATAGTTAGAAATAGTCTTTATGGTTAATTGTCTCTCAGAAGACAAGAGAGGCCACCTTCCAGCTAAAAATTATATCAGGAGTATCATACATATGCAGAAAATTATACATACCCCACTGATTAATTTTTACAAACTGAATATATTCATGTAACCAGCACCCAGATCAAAAACCAGAGTATAACCAGCATTTTAAAAATGTCCTTTCACCCTCTTCCAGACACTGTTCTTCCACTTGGAAGGGTAGCTGCTGTCCCAACTTTCAACAGACTATTTTTGCCTGCTTTGTGTTTTATTTATGTGAAATCATACAGTATACACTACTTGGTCTGGCTTCTTTCACTTAATATTATTTGTGAGAATCATCCATATGGTTGAGTATAGTGTTTATAGGGCACAAAAGGCATATGGCACAATGTACATTTTGCAAAGAATTATGAGCACCACTGAGATTGTAGCCAGCCATTACTGAAGACTAGGTGAGAGACTGGATCGAATGTAGAGCATGGGCAAATCTGAGTCTTGCAGGGGATGGTGTGGGACCTCTTTTGCCTTCTGTCATCTCAGCCTTACCTTAGATTCTAGATGAAGCTGCAGAAAACGGTACAGTGGGAGCCTACCCAGAAGTGGGAGGGGAGTTGATGCCCCTGGGCCATCCTAAACAATGGGGGATGGGAGTCAATGGATAAATGCTTCTTCATGGCAGTCCTTAGGTGGACCATGCTGAGAAGCATTCTAGGAAATCCTCAGATGGCTTTGGTATGATCTAGCCCCAGGTACCCACAGCAGTGAACACCTTGGTAATGCATCTTTTGTGTTGGCCTTTCTTCTTTCCCTATTTTACCCTGTACTTTCACATTAAGTCCCTGGGATCACATTCCAAGTAAATTACCTGCAACTAGTAGTTGTCTTGGTTCTGTTTTCTGGCGGGAGTCCTAATTAAGACATATGTAAAATACCTGGTTCATGGCAGATGTTCAAGAAAAAGTAGCAGTTGTTTGTTTTTTGTCTGTTTGTTTGGGGTTTTTTGGGATGCATTGGGTCTTAATTGCGGCACATGGAATCTTTCATTGAAGCATGCGGGCTTCTCACTAGTTGTGGCAGGCAGTCTCCAGAGTGCAAGGGCTCAGTAGTTGCACAGCACGGGCTTAGTTGCCCCATGGTATGTGAGATCTTAGTTCCCAGACCAGAGCTCGAACCCGCTTCCCCTGCATTGGAAGGCGGACTCTTAACCACTGGACCACCAGGGACGTCCCAGCAGTTTTATTATTACTATTTTACTGCTACTACTACTGTTACCACCATTATTAGTTACCTGGAATTTCACAATTGCCATCCCTATTAGTCCCCTTCCTCATGGATGATACTGAAGCTTCACAGTTAGAGCTTCTATGCAGTGATTTTTGCTTTTTTCCTAGGGTACTAAGAAGCCATTGAAGAATTTTCTTTCTTTTTTAAAAACAATTTTTAAAAAATATTTATTTATTTATTTTGGCTGCACCAGGTCTTAGTTTCAGCACACTGGATCTTTGTTGCAGCATGCGGGATCTTTTAGCTGCAGCAGGCGAACTCTTAGTTGTGGCATGCAGGATCTAGTTCCCCGACCAGGGATGGAACCCAGGCCCCTTGCATTGGGAGCTCAGAGTCTTAATCACTGGACAATTTTTTGACTATATTATTTTTCAGGTTTAGTGGAGTATCAATGGCAAACAATGAACAGCATATATTTAAAGTGTGTAGTTTGATGAGTTTTGATTTTTTTTTGTTTTTGCCGTGCTGCGGCAAAAACCATAAGCACAAACCTTGAAACCATAAGCACAATCAAGATAATTAACACAATTAATTACTGTGTTATTGTGTGAATTAAAAATATTACTTGCCGCATCAGTAAACAAAGGGTGTTGCAGCCATCAAACCATCACATTACAGCCTCCTGGATGGTGAGCCCCAAGGGAACTCAGGATAGAAACAGGATGCCCGCCATCTAGCATGCTGAGGAAACTCAGGATGAGAAAGCACAGGATGCTGCCCCCAGATACCTGAGGTGCATACCAAAGGAATGATTTCAGTGAGCCCAGACTCTTTCATCTCTCCATATATAGAAAAATGCTAAATTCCTTAACTTGAGACATCTGGTTTTCTTTAATTAACCATAATCTTTTGATGTTCCTACTACCTGGTCTTTGTTGCAAAAACTCCTATATATCCTGGGTCTCCCCTTACCTCTTCAGAGCAGCCTCTCAGAGTTATCTGAGATGTTGTGTCCCGGGCTTAAGTCCTCAGTTTTGTACACCAAATAAAACATAACTCTCAACTTTTAGGTTGTGTATTTCTTTTTTCAGTTGACATCTGTCACCCGAAAAGTTTCCTCATCCCTTTTATTTATTATTATTATTTTTACTTTGGGGGATCTTAGTTCCCCAGCTGGGAATGGAACCCACACTCCCTGTAGTGGAAGCGCAGAGTCTTAACCACTGGACCGCCAAGGAAGTTCCTCCTCATCCCCTTTATTATCCCTCCCTGTCATGCTTCTGCCTCGTTGGTCCCCAGGCAACCACTCGATCTGCTTTTGTCACGATAATTCCTAGAATTTATGTAAGTGCAATCATAGAGAATATACTCTTTTATGTCTGACTTCTTTCTTTCTTTTTTTTTTTTAATATCTATCTATTTATTTATTTTTGGCTGCATTGGGTCTACGTTGCTGCGCACGGGCTTTCTCTAGTTGTGGCGAGCAGGGGCTACTCTTTGTCCTGGTGCTCGGGCTTCTCACTGTGGTGGTGCACGGGCTTTAGTAGTTGTGGCACGCGGGCTCTAGAGCGCAGGCTCAGTAGTTGTGGCACATGGGCTTAGTTGCTCCACGGCATGTTGGATCTTCCCGGACCAGGGCTCGAACCCGTGTCCCCTGCATTGGCAAGCTCATTCTTAACCACTGTGCCACCAGGGAGGTCCCTGTCTGACTTCTTTCACTCGGTATAATTATTTTAAGATTCATCATGATGTTACATGTATTAGTAGCTCATTCCTTTTTATTACCGAAGAGTATTCCATTGCGGAAATATCCATTTGCATTGTGAAGAACATTTGAGTTGTTTCCAGTCTTTGGCTAGTAACAAAGCTGCTATGAACATTCATGTTCAAGTCTTTGTGCAGATGTATGCTTTCATTTGTCTTGGGTAAATACCTATAGTCAGTAAATGGCTGGGCCATATGGTAGGTATATATTTAATTTTTAAAGAAACTGACAAACTGTTTCCCAGAGTGGTTGTAGCATCTTAACAATCCAGCCAGCAGTGAGTAAGAATTCCCATTGCTCTACATTCTCACTAACACTTGATACTGCCAGTCTATTTTATGTTAGCCAATCCAGTGGGTGTGTAACGTTATCTTGCTGTGGTTTTAATTTGCATTTCCTTAACATCTTTTTTTTTTAATAAATTCATTTATTTTATTTTTGGCTGCGTTGGGTCTTCATTGCTGCGCGCGGGCTTTCTCTAGTTGGGGCGAACGGGGGCTACTCTTCATTGCAGTGCGGGGGCTTCTCATTGCGGTGGCTTCTCTTGTCGCGGAGCACAGGCTGTAGGTGCACAGCCTTCAGTAGTTGTGGCTCGTGGGCTCTAGAGCGCAGGCTCAATAGTTGTGGTGCATGGGCCTAGCTGCTCCGTGGCACGTGGGATCTTCCAGGGTCAGGGCTCAAACCCATGTCCCCTACATTGGCAGGCGGATTCTTAACCACTGCGCCACCAGGGAAGCCCTCCTTAATATCTTTTATGTGTTTATTTGCCGTACATTTATCGTCTTTGGTAAAGTGTCTCTGTTCATTTTTTTTAAACTAGGTTGTTTGTCTTGAGTTGAAAGAGTTCTTTGTGTGTTCTAGATACTAGTCCTTTGTTGGCTATAGGTTTTGCTGCTCTTTCATCCAGGTCTGCAGCTTGTCTTTTCATTTTCATAACTGTGTTTTAAAGTGCAAAAGTGTTAATTTTGATGATGTGCAGCTTATCAGTTTTTCTCCTTTATGGATTGTGTGTTTGAAAGTCACATGGATTTCCTCCTGTGTTTTCCTCTAAAAGTTTTGTAGCTTTAGGTTTTACACTTAGGTCTAACTTGGGTTGTGACACAATGTGTTTGGCATTTAGAAAGATCCTCTGGCAGCAGGAAGGAAGGTGTTTGGACGGTGACTGCCTGGAGGCCTGAAACTAGAGAAACTTGGAAAGGTGATGGTACCTCCCCTTGGAAAGGTGGTAGTGGAAAAACTGGTAAGGAACTGGGATGTAAAATGACTGGACTTAATAGGCTGAAGGAGATAAAAATGATTCCTGGGTTTCTTCCTTATGCACAAAATTGAGGGTAACTTGCTTCTAAGTTTACTGCACTTCAGTAACTGGCCCTCAATAGCTTTTTCCTTTGCGGAGATTATAACTGAACTTTAGCCAGACAGGGACTGGGCACAGATTTCTATAACAGCACACCTTCATCAGCTCCCTCCTTAGGCACTCCCTGAAACCCAGCATTGAACTCTGTCCTCCCAAGTCCAAAGACCTTTGCCCTCCTGCATAGCAGGAAAGGTGTCCAAGCTCTTTTACAAGAAGGGGCGGCGCATGCCCAGAGAGGCCGTGTGGGGCCGGCCGCCCAGAACTAAGGGCGAGAGGTTCCCGCCATTTTGTCCGGCCCGCGGCACAGCTGGCTCCTCCTGGAACTACAAGTCCCATGAGCCCCCGCGGCGGCACTTCCTACCCCTCACTGTCCCGCCGGCTCCCTTCCCCCCCCCCACCCCCCCTCCCCGGGGGCCGAAGTCTCTGGCTGCAGCCTGGCGGCCGGCAGGCCAGGTAGGATTTCCGGGGGAAACCACTGAGGAGGCGGCGGCGACGTCCCGGGTGAGTTCGGCAAGCAAGGGAAAGTGAGCGGAAAGTGCACAGAGTCGGGCTGCGGGCGCCTGGTAGGCTCGGGCCACGCTTTCAGGTCCGCGAGAGGGTGGCGGTGCGGGCCGGGGTAACGGCCGGGCCGGGGTAACGGCCGGGCGGTGGTCGCTTCGAGCCAGGGCGGGGCGGGCGGTGGCCGCCGCCTCCTCCTCGGCCCTCCCACAACCGTCTGCCTTGGCTTCTCCGCCTGCGGCGCGCCTCGCTCAGGCTCGCCCTCTCCGCCCACCGCGACTTGGCTGGGCCCTTTTGTCTCGGCTGCTTTGCGCCCCTTTGTGCCCGGGCGTGGAGTCGCCTCCTCGGGGGAGCCCGCCGGGCCAGTCCCTGACAGGGTCCGGTCCCTGACAGGGGATCCGGTTACGATAACCAGATCGGGTCAAAGTCCACTTTTCAAACCTGTCTTCCCTCATACCTCTGCATCCCAGCTGGGCAGATCGGAGGCTTCGGAGCCAAGGCGAGGCGGACGGGGTTTCTATTGAAACCTCGAGGTTATTGTCCAACTCTTAAACGTCAGTCCCGGTTGGCTTCAGGGCACTAATCTCCAGGCATTTTTCTGGAGGGGGGATGGGCCTATGGGAAAGAAGTGAGCCCCCCTCCCCAGGAAACCGGGAAGGGATCGAATTTGCTTCGAAGTCCGTATGGGTCGCTGCTGTGATCGAGGAATCAGAACCGGTGCGGATGGTCAGAATGGTAGTTCACACACCGCTAGAATCTCGGAGGAGAGAAAGTGATTTATAGGGCGGCGAGCAGCCTCTTCATCCATTGCACGCAGAAAAAGACCACAGTACTTCATCCAGCCGCCCAGTTCCACGCCCTGTATTCCCCTCAAATCCATTTTCACTTCTGCTGAAAACGCAGAGTTGAAAGCAAATGTCCATTAATAGAAGGATCTGCTTTATAAAGAAACCAGAAACCTAGTGGCTTCTAGAAAGCTACAGAAGTAATCGAAATCAAGCCAGTTTGAGGGAGGAGAGGTAGTAGATCCTTACTGCAACTGGTGAATTTTGTGGGTTTGATCACATTTTGTTAGTGGCATCTTTGTGTATGTCCCGTTGGAAGACTAGGTTCAGCTTAAGGTAAAGCTTTTAAAATAAAAGCCATTGCAGATACTTCCCTTGAAAAATACGTTAGTCTTTCAAGTCTCTGAAATGAGGACAACCAGGTCCCTTTACATGAATCAGGGAAGGTTATTTAAGTTATATAGGTAAAATTCCCACCCTAGTCACGTAGGCAAATAAACCCCTTTGTACTTTATTACTTTGTTTGATATCTCTTAATGCAAGTGATTTACTCTGAGAATCTCTGATTGTGTTAGTAATATTGTGTAGGGATGATAGTGCTATCGGTGCTTTTTTTTTTTTTTTTTTTTGTGGTCTCCCTGCCTGGCTTGAGGGATCTTAGTTCCCGGATCAGGAATTGAACCCGTGCCCCCTGCAGTGGAAGTATGGAGTCCTAACCACTGGACCACCAGGGAATTCCCACAGTGCTATTTTTGAAAACTGTTCATATATGTTATATAATTGAATTTTCACTGTGTAGTTCTGTGAGGTGGTGGTTCTCTCATTTTACAGCTGTAAAATGTTAAATTGACAGCCTCTGAAATGTTAACTGACTTGCCGGGGGTCACACAGTTAACCTGGATAGGAAATAGTAGGGTAAACCGTATTCCAAATCCAGGGCTCTATCTGTTTACCTCACGCCTATTGCAGTTATTTATCATAACACTATCAACAGCTTGTGATTCACTGAAATTTAAATATTGGAGAAAAGTATGGAAATATTTTCAGTCAGAGCCCCTGATTTATAAGGAACTGGACTTTCTAGGACCACAGACCATTGCCATACTGAACATCGGTTCCGTCACCTTGTCTTATGGTATGCTGTGTTACCTTGTGCCCAGGCAGAATGGCAACTTTATGGAGCCCTGGAGGTGGGGAAGGGTGGTGAGTTATTGGGCTGTGGTTTTGACTAATGGTTATTGAAAGTTTTATTTACTAAAAGGGTTTAACTAATCTTTGCTTAAAGGTATATTAAGAAATATATTGGAGAACGTATATACGGCAGCGTCAGCCGCTGAAAATAACAGAAGGAACTGATATTCAGACATTTTTCTAGCCAGAGAGTCAAAACTCAAGAAAATGCTTTCTTAGTTTTTGCTTTTAATAAAAACTTTTGATCAATTTCAAACTTGCAGTTTAAGCCTGGGTTTATGTCAGTACATGCCATGAATGTGACATCAGAAATAAAAACCTACTTCACCTCCCTTACTTAAATTCTTCTTAGGTAAAATGCATTACATGCCAGTGGAATTGAGTCAATACAATTAGTATAGCCTTTCTAACTAGTAGAAGCCTGTTTTAAATCTTTTATTATGCCATCATAATGGGAAGGAGCTTTTTTCCTTTGTGTTTTTTGCTGTTGATCTGCTGTATTTTCAAATCAATTCAGTCAACAAATATTTATTGAAAGCCTGTTGTGTGTTCTTTTTTTAAGAAGGGAAGTTATTTTAAGAAGGGAAGTTATTTATTTTATTTATTTATTTGTTTATGGCTGCGTTGGGGCTTTCTCTAGTTGTGTTGAGCTTCGTTGCCATGCACAAGCTACTCATTGCAGTGGCTTCTCTTGTTGCTGAGCACAGGCTCTAGGCACGCAGGCTTCGGTAGCTGTAGCTCGCGGGCCCTAGACCGCAGGCTCAGTAGTTGTGGCGCGCACGGGCTTAGTTGCTCCGCGGCATGTGGGATCTTCCCAGACCAGGGCTTGGACCCGTGTCCCCTGCATTGGCGGGCGGATTCTTAACCACTGAGCCACCAGGCAAACCCCACCTGTTGTGTTTTAAGCACCTTTGTAGTCCCTGAGGACAAAGCAGTGAGAACAAGTCTTTTTTCTCTGGGGCTTACAAACTGATTAGGTTTGAAAGGGAGGAGTAAGACTGTAAATAAGTACTAAATAAATCCCCTCTTATTTACTGTGCAATTTTGATCAGTAAGCTCTTTGAACTTTAGTTTTCTCATCTTTAACATGGGTGTAATGATTCCTGCTCTACCTAGCTTGTGGAATTGTTTCCAGAATCGAGTAGGATAAAAATTTGGTTGCACTGTACCCTTCACATTCCTGTGGTAAGTTATTGTTACTGCTCTTAAAAAAGGAAAAGGAACATTGGGGAAATGTTGTTTATAAAGAAAGACAAGGCTTCCCTGGTGGCTCAGTGGTTAAGAATCCGCCTGCCAATGCAGGGGACATGGGTTTGAGCCCTGGCCCTGGAAGATCCCACATGCTGCGGAGCAACTAGGCCCGTGCGCCACAACTACTGAGCCTGTGCTCTAGAGCCCGCGAGCCACAACTACTGAGCCTGCGTGCCACAATTACTGAAGCCCGGAGGCCTAGAGCCCGTGCTCTGCAACAAGAGAAGCCACAACAATGAAGGGTCTGCGCACTGCAGCGAAGAGTGGCCCCTGCTCGCCGCTACTAGAGAAAACCCGTGCACAGCAACGAAGACCTAACACAGCCAAAAATAAAAAACAAACAAATAATTAATTAATTTTTTTAAAAAAAGAAAGACAGAGTAGTTGCATTCTCTGTTCTGAGAGAGTCTGATGTCCCATTGTTAAACCTTCTGTGAGTGTTAGTCACATCTTCACATGGGCTATCACAGCCCTTCATGTAGACCTTTTTAAATAGCACTTATCAAATAAGACCATTATTATTCTATATTGTCACAGTTAACTGCCTTAATGTCAGGGACCATGCCCTAGTCTACATCCTTACTGCTTGGCACACAGTTCCAGGTATTTCATTGGAACTTTATAAATGTTTGGTGAATGAGTGAATGAGTAACAGAAGTGGGCAGGAGCAGTTGAGTGCCAAAATTGTTCAGCAGATTTTTTTGTTTTGCCCATCATGTGCTAGGACCTGGGTTATGTTCTGGCGGTACAAAGATGTGAAGGTATATAGCTCCCGCCTTAAAGCTTACAACATTACAACACCTAGTAGTCTGGTGAGTATTAAATAGGGATGTGTTATACTATAGGTAAGGGACTGAATGATTCTGTTTTGGTAGACAGTGAAGGAAGGCATTACAGAGGAAGTGATTTTGGAGCTTGTTCTTGAGGGATTAATAAGAACAGTTACTATTAAGGTTATTCCAGCCAGAGGGGGCAGTTTGAGCATAGGAATGGAGATGCTGAAGTATAAGGTGTGTGTCTGGTGTGGCTAAAGGATATTGCAGTGGGTTTTTACATTTTTTGGTTCAGGTACCCCCTCTAGAAAATTTGAGAATAGCAATAGATTTTCACCCCAGAAAACTGCATATAAGGAGACATATGCTGGGACTTCCCTGGTGGTCCAGTGGTTAAGACTCCACATTCCCAGTGCATGGGGCCTGGGTTCAATCCCTGGTCAGGGAACTAGATCCTGCATGCCGCAACTAAAAGCCTACATGCCAGAACTAAAGATCCCACATGCCGCAACTGAAAGATCTCACATCCACAACTAAGACCGGTGCAGCCAAATAAATAAATACATAATTAAATATTTTTTAAGAAAGGAAACATATACATACCATTCTAGAAAGTTATGGAATACTTAGGGATCTCTGGACCAGTGGGGCTGAGAAGTTGAAAAGTGCAATGGCAGGTGAAAGGAAAGATCGATGGCTGGGTGCTGAGAAGGATTCAGAATGCTTGTTAAAGACTTCAGGCTATGGGAATTCCCTGGCAGTCCAGTGGTTAGCAGTCGGCACTTTCACTGCTGTGGCCTGGGTTCAGTCCCTTGTCAGGGAACTAAGATCCCGCAAGCTGTGTGGTGGCACGGCCAAAAGAAGACTTCAGGCTTTATGTTTAAGGAATTGCTAAACCATCAAAAGTTTTTAAGCAGGAAATTGACATAAGCTGATCTGTTTTGAGGTAATTGCTTGCTATCTTAGAGGGTTTAGGAGCATATTTAGAGTAAGTGCTAAATAGGAGGCAGGATTGAGGGCCTTTTTTTGATTTTGTTTTGATTTTAAAGAATGGGAGAGATTTGACATGTTTGAAGGTAAAGGAAAAGGAGCCAGCAGAGAGCTAGATATTGAAGATCTGCGCAAAAGAAAAGGAAGATAATAGAGAAACATTGGGAGGAAATAATATCAAAGCTCATAGAGAGGTGAGCCTTGAAAATGAAACATGAAGAAAGGATGGGAGAAGATATATTTGAAGTGGCGGAGGTGGACATTGAAATTGGAGTAAGTTACCAACAGCCTATTTTGTACCCAGACACTGATCTAGGTACTTTTCTATGTGCTATTTCATTTAATTTTACAAAAATTCTGTAGATTGGGTGGGCATTCCCATTTGACAGCTGAAGGAGGTATGGCTCAGAGAGATTAAATTTCCCAAAGGCACTTTTAAGTAATTGAAGAGATCTGGAACCCAGATATATTTTGACTTCAAAGTTTAGAATAATAATTTCTGCCTTGTAGGGTCTGTTAATGCCTGATGACTTCTTTGTTTAAAATCTTTCTGAATGAATGAGTTAAGTTATCTGCAGAATGGGCTAGAGGACTTCAGAGAGTGTTAAAAGTTTGGAATAGCAGTCATGGAAGATGTAAGGGAGCCCACCAGAGATGAGCAAAAGGGCTGCTGAACCTCAGTTAGGGCCCCACCAAGGTCAGACAAATTAGCCAGTCGGCCATCCATTCTGTCTCCTCCATTCTCAAGACATTTCTTGAATACAGTACTGTTGATGTGGGCCTTAGAAGAAGACAAACTATGTTGTAATGGGAGACTCGGAGCAAGTCACAAGTCTTATGCTTCAGTTTTCTCATCTCTAAAAGGGTCTGGTTTAGTTGATTTCTCAAATTCTAGGATTTTTATGGTATTCCGAGGAGTTTAGGAAAGGAAGTGTGTTTAGTGACTGATTTTTAGGGAAGAGATGATTGAAACCATACAGCTTTCAGATTCAAGCTTGGTTTTCAGTTGAACTTCTCTATTGTGTTAAAAGCACCAGGTGTTTGTTTTGACAATCTGAAAGTTCTGACATAGTTACTCAATGCAATGTATTTACTACCTTTGGAGTCTGAAAACCTGCGTTCTAGTTCCAGCTCCATCACTTCTTAGCTGTGACTATCCAAGTCAGCTGACCTTGAACTTTAAGTTTCCTCATTTATAAAACAGAGTTAGTAACTATTTCTTCAAAAGTGTCAGATGGGATAACGTATATGAGAAGTCTTTGTAAACTGTATAGTGTTTAGTAAATAAGAGAAAAGATATGATTATAGCTGGCAAAGAAAAAGGGATTAGTACTGTGATCAGTGCTGTACAAGGGAGTGAGAACTGGTTTAAAGTGCATCCTTCACTTCCAGGGTACTGAGTGG
This sequence comes from Stenella coeruleoalba, assembly GCF_951394435.1. Classification (NCBI taxonomy): domain Eukaryota; kingdom Metazoa; phylum Chordata; class Mammalia; order Artiodactyla; family Delphinidae; genus Stenella; species Stenella coeruleoalba. The sequence goes on from NC_137169.1 coordinate 22,007,982, forward strand.
GTAAGGGAAACCTCTCAGGGTATGTACTATCAGTGCACTGAATTTAGAAATTTGTTTGTAGTATATGATGTTGCTGGATGTTTTTTCAGGTATACATTAAAATCAAATCTTGAATCATATCTGTGACTTAAAAAAAAACCCTCCATTGTTAAAGATTCTCTGCATTTATTCTCTCAAATGTGAACTTGTTAGCCAAATTTCCAGGAATATTTTTAAAATAGTTGTTGACTGTATTTTATTTAAGGGTAGATAACAATTTTATGATTATCTCACAGAACTTAAGTACATTGCTTCATTTGTTTGTTTCCTTTGTGCATGGCTAATTCTGATGGAACTCAACAAAATCTCTTATAGAGAACTGTCTTAGCCCGCCTTGACCCTGCAGATATCTAGCAGATAACCAACGTACTTGATTCTATCTACCCAGCTACCTGTTCTCTTCTTTGCTCTTAGGTTGGAAGTACAGTGTCAAAAACTGGCTTAGAAGGTTAATGATTCATCCTTACCTTGAGTGATCCCAGAGCACTTTGTCCATGTCTTTGCAGGGCACTTTTCCCTCTGTGGCTTATTTACCTCTTTATTCTCCCCACTAAACAGTGCCTGTTTATGAAAATAAACTGAACTAAGGGAAATTCCCTGGCGGTCCAGTTGTCAGGACTTGGTGCTTTTACTGCAGTAGGCCCAGGTTCAATTCCTGGTCCAGGAACTAAGATCTGGCAAGCCACACAGCACAGCCAAATTAAAAAAAAAAAAATTAAAGAACAACTGAACAAAGGATTCCTATATTGTTGGCTTCAATTTATTTAACCATTGTGAATAATATTTCCACATAGGTCTCTGTACGTGTAACTTTTCTTTTAATGAAATTACTGCCATATTCAATATCCTGTGATAAGCCATAATGGAAAAGGATATGAAAAAGAATGTATATATATGTATAATTGAGTCACTTTTCTGTACAGCAGTAATTAACACAACGCTGTAATTCAAGTACACATCAATAAAAAATAAATTAAAAAAATGAAATTACTGGATCACCAGGTATGAACATTTACACAGTGCTTGATTTTTAAAATATTTTATTTATTTTTTTCATTTTATTTCATTTATTTATTTTGGCCACGCCGCACAGCTTGCGGCACAGCTTGTGGGAGTTCCCCGACCAGGGGTTGAACCTGGGCCACAGTAGTGAAAGCCCGGAATCCTAACCACTAGGCCAGCAGGGAACTCCTTTATTTTACTTCTTTAAAAAATCTTTTTTTTATTAAAATAGAGTTGATTTAAAATATCTCATGTCAGATGTACAGCATATATATCCTTTTTCAGATTCTTTTACCTTATAAGTTATTACATAATATTGAGTATAGTTCCCTGTGCTATACAGTAGGTCCTTGTTGACTATTTTTTTTTTAATTTATTTATTTTTGGCTGCGTTGGGTCTTCATTGCTGCACACAGGCTTTCTCTAGTTTGTGGCAAGCGGGGGCTACTCTTCGTTGCGGTGCGCAGGCTTCTTATTGTGGTGGCTTCTCTTGTTGCGATGCACAGGCTCTAGGCACACGTGCTTCAGTAGCTGTGGCACTTGGGCTCAGTAGTTGTGGCTCATGGGCTCTAGAGCGCAGGCTCAGTAGTTGTGGCACATGGACTTAGTTGCTCCTTAGCATGTGGAATCTTCCCGGACCACGGCTCAAACCCATGTCCCCTGCATTGGCAAGCGGATTCTCAACCACTGTGCCACAGGGAAGTCCATGAGATATTCATTTTTATTTTTGTTTTGTTTTGTACAGAAATCTAAATATTTCATGCCGTAGCTCTTCACTGGTTCCTTTGTAATTTCTTCCATCATTAGAAAATTGTTTCTCCATAGGTGGAGCAAATATTAATTTCTCAACTTCTGTTTCTCCCATTCTTTTTTCTTTTTTTTGAAAAATTAATTTTGAGGTGTGGGAAAAAACGTTTGTTTTTTTTAATTTTTGAATTTTATTTTATTTATTTTTTTATACAGCAGGTTCTTATAAGTCATCCATTTTATACACATCAGTGTATACATGTCAATCCCAATCTCCCAATTCATCACACCAACACCAACACCACCCCGCCACTTTCCCCCCTTGGTGTCCATACATTTGTTCTCTGCATCTGTGTCTCAATTTCTGCCCTGCAAACTGGTTCATCTGTACCATTTTTCTAGGTTCCACATATGTGCATTAATATACGATATTTGTTTTTCTCTTTCTGACTTACTTCACTCTGTATGACAGTCTCTAGATCCATCCACGTCTCACCAAATGACCCAGTATCGTTCCTTTTTATGGCTGAGTAATATTCCTTTGTAGATAATGTACTACATCTTCTTTATCCATTTGCTGTTGATGGGCATTTAGGTTGCTTCCATGACCTGGCTAATGTAAACAGTGCTGCAGTGAACATTGGGGTGCATGTGTCTTTTTGAATTATGGTTTTCTTAGGGTATATGCCCAGTAGTGGGATTGCTGGGTCATATGGTAGTTCTATTTTTAGTCTTTTTGTTGGTTTTTTTTTTTTTTTTTTTTTTGGCGGTACACGGGCCTCTCACTGCCGTGGCCTTCCCGTTGTAGAGCACAGGTTCCAGACGCACAGGCTCAGCACCCATGGCTCATGGGCCCAGCCACTCCGCGGCATGTGGGATCCTCCCGGACCAGGGCAGAAACCCATGTCCCCTGCATTGGCAGGCGGACTCTCAACCACTGCGCCATCAGGGAAGCCCCTATTTTTAGTTTTTTAAGGAACCTCCATACTGTTCTCCATAGTGGCTGTATGAATTTACATCCCCACCACCAGTGCAAGAGGGTTCCCTTTTCTCCACACCCTCTCCAGCATTTATTGTTTGTAGATTTTTTGATGATGGCCATTCTGACCAGCGTGAAGTTATTTTTTTTCTTAATGCTATCCAGTTATTTCTTTTTTAAAAAATATTTATTTATTTATTTGGTTGTTCTGGGCCTTAGTTTCATCATGCGGGATCTAGTTCCCTGACCAGGGATCGAACCCGGGCCCCCTGCCTTGGGAGCACAGAGTCTTAACCACTGGACCACCAGGGAAGTCCCGTATCCAGTTATTTCTAGTAGCATTGTTTCGTGAGGACATTTTAAGCTTTGGAGGACACTAAATTGAAGTGTTCTTATTAAACTTGCACTACTAATATCCACCTAGGTCACTAGAAATTAAAAATCTTTATAAGGGATCAAGGATATTAAAAAAAATATGAAGTATTTTTCTCACATTCGTGTTGATGATGTATTTTATTCTTATTTACCTCGGAATGGGTTTCATAGAAAATAGTAGTTCTTTGGGTGGGTTGATTGTCTATTAATCAAGGTTAAAAAGTAGAGCCCTGAAATACTTTTTCCCCTCTTCCTGTGGGTGACAGGTAGAAAGGAGGCGAGTTCCTAAGGAGGGTAGCCTTACCTGTCTTCCCCTCCCTCATGGATAAACCCCTTTTAAAAATACTGCCAGTAGAAACTAACACACCATTGTAAAGCAGTTATACTCCAATAAAGATGTTAAAAAAAATACTGCCAGTAGATACCAAAGAATAACTGGATAGAACCAGTCAGAAGGTATGAAGAGTACTTTCCACTTCCTTTTATTTGCACACACTCAGCTTTGCCTCCCGTCCCTTCCTCTGAATTTACATTTGAGGGAGAGCATTAGGATTCAGGATATGGGTGCATCTTTGCTGTAAGTATTTTAAAAAGACACAATTTTTTAAAAATAAATTTATTTAATTTATTTATTTGGCTGCATTGGTTCTCAGTTGCGGCACATGGGATCTTTGTTGCAGCATGCAGGATCTTTCATTGTGGCGCGGGGGCTTCAGAGCATGCGGGCTCAGTAGTTGCAGCATGTGGGCTCCAGAACACACAGGCTTAGTTGCCCTGTGGCCTGTGGGATCTTATTTCCCAGACCAGGGATTGAACCCGCGTCTCCTACATCGGAAGGCAGATTCTTAACCACTGGACCACCAGGGAAGTCCCACGATGTTTTTTACCTATTGGTGATACCATTAAGATTGGCTATTTTACAAACAGTCTTTTACATGTTCTATGTGCTTACATAAAATCCCAGAGATAATTGGCTTCTGGGATATCTTTGTATAATTGGGAGAGGGGCTTTGTCCTTCCACTGTAGGCACAGACCACTAAGACCGTTCTGTTAAACAAATATGCATTTGCATATTATGGCATAAGATAAATAAGAAGTCTGCTTCTCTGCAACTGCATTAATGATTGCAAACTTTTTCAAACTGTAAAATTTACCATTTTATCCGTTCTTTAGTGTATAATTCAGTGGTATTAAGTACATTCACAGTGTTGTGCAGCCATCACCAATATCTATTTCCAGAACTTTTTCGGCATCCCACACTCTGTACCCATTAAATAACTCTCCATTGTCCTCCCCCCTCAACCCCTGGTAACCTCTGTTCTGCTTTTTATCTTCTATGAATTTGCCTATTCTAGGTGCCACATATAAGTTGAATCATAATATTTGACCTTTTGTGTCTGTGTTTGTTTATTTATTTATTTTGCGGTATGCGGGCCTGTCACTGTTGTGGCCTCTCCCGTTGCGGAGCACAGGCTCCGGACGCGCAGGCTCAGGGGGCATGGCTCACGGGCCTAGCCGCTCCGTGGCATGTGGGATCCTCCCAGACCGGGGCACGAACCTGCGTCCCCTGCATTGGCAGGCGGACTCTCAACCACTGCACCACCAGGGAAGCCCTATTTCTTTATATTTTTAAAACTGTCTCCTCTTTGTGCTTACATTTGTTTTATTTTGTAGAAAATCAGAAGCTTCTCTCTAGCCTCTTAACTCTCTGGAGAAGAGCAAGCATTTAACTATCTTCAGGGTGCTTATATTAAGAATTATTAATAAAAGGTTTAGAGGATTTGGTAACTAAAATATTTTAGTATGTGCTAGTGCTTTTGGAGGGCAGAACAGAAAGGAAAATATTAAGGAGCAGTTGTTGAGCAACTTCTTTTTAATTAAAAGAGATTAAAAGGGTTAACCTACTGGGACTTCCCTGGTGGTCCAGTGGGTAGGACTCCGTGCTCCCAATGCAGGGGGCCTGGGGTTCGATCCCTGGTCGGGGAACTAGATCCCTCATGCATGCTGCAACTAAGGAGTCTGCATGCCACAATGAAGATCCCGAATGCTGCAACTAAGACCCAGCACAGCCAAAATAAATTTTTTTAAAAAAGGGTTAACCTATTAAACATCAGTTATGCCACATTAAGTTCCTATAAATAGTGATCCTCAATATTATTTCATGAAAAAATATTCATACGTGATATCGTATGATCCAGGGATACATGAAACTTTTTTAAAAATGTTTTTGAAGTATAGTTGATTTACAATATTGTGTTAATTCCTTCTGTACAGCAAAGTGACTCAGTCATATACATATATCTTCTTTTTCATATTATTTTCCTTATGGTTTATCATAAGATATTGAATATAGTTTCCTATACAGTAGGACCTTGATGTAATCCATCCTGTATATAATAGTTTACATTTGCTAATCCCAAACTTCCAGTCTTTCCCTCCCCCACTCCCTCTCCCGCTTGGCAACCACAAGTCTGTTCTCTGTGTCTGTGAGTCTGTTTTTGTTTTGTAGATATGTTCATTTGTGTTGTATTTTAGATTCCACATATAAGTGATATCATATGGTATTTGTCTTTCTCCTTCTGACTTACTTTGTTTAGTATGATAATCTCTAGGTCCATCCATGTTGCTGCAAATGGCATTATTTCATTCTTTCTAATGGCTGAGTGATATTTCATTGTATATATGTACCACATCTTCTTTATCCATTCATCTGTCGATGGACATTTAGGTTGTTTCCATGTGTTGGCTGTTGGAAATAGTGCTGCTATGAACATAGGAGGTGCATGTATCTTATGAAACTATTTTTTAAAATTCATTTGTCAGTCTTTCCATTGACCATTTTTACTTCATTTCTAACACTGTATAGATATATTTAACCAAACTTCATCTATTAAAGGGAAACTTTTCTTGCCTAAAACACAACTTTAGTCTCAAGTATTCCAGGAGAAGAAATAAGATGATTAATTCCGATTCTGCAAATCTTAAAAATAATTTTTTTTTTTTGGTCATGCTGTTCAGGATCTTAGTTCCCTGACCGGGGATCAGACCCATGCTCCCTGCAATGGAGGTGTGGAGTGCTAACCACTGGACCGCCAGGGAATTCCCTAAAAATAATTTTTGATTGTAAAGGAAATATACAATAAAAATTCAGATAGTATATAAGTGCATAAAATAAAAAGCAAAAGTCCTTATCACCCTACTCTCTCTCTCTTATTCCCACTCCTGTCCCCTCCAAACTTCCACTGAGAACCCTTTTGGTGTGTAGCCTTATAATCCTACCTTTCGTTATGCAACTTGTTTCTTTTTTTCATTCAACAATATGTTGAGTATATCCTTTAATGTCAGGACATAGTAGATCTTTGAATGTCTTCATGGTATTCAATGTATGAAGGTTTCATTCTTTAGCCATTTTCCCGTTGACAGACATTTCAGGTATCTCGAGTTTTTGCCATTATAAATAATACTGCTGCAATATCTTTTTGAGTCTAGTATATCTGTACTTTAGAAGTGGAATTGCCGGGTCAAAGGTTTACAAATTTGATTGGTACTGCCAAAGTGTCCTCCAAAAAGACACATCAAATTACCTGTTAATTTATGAGAATACTTTTCTATGCATTAGTATTATTTTTCTCTTGAATTTTTGAATATTATTTATTTTTTTATACAGCAGGTTCTTATTAGTCATCCATTTTATACATACTAGTGTATATATGTCAATCCCGATCTCCCAATTCATCCCACCACCGCCACCACCCACTGCCGCTTTTTTTTTTTTTTTTCCACGGCCGCTTTTGTTTCTTGAATACCATCAATACTGGATATTTTATTCTTTTTTTTCCAGCTTTATTGAGATATGATTGACAAATAAATAGTGTATGTATTTAGGGTATACAGTGTGATATTTTGATGTACATATACTTTGTGAAATGGTTACCACATCAAGCTAATTAACATATCCATCACCTCACACAGTTACCAGCGTGCACACATGTGTGTGTTGAAAACATTTGCGATCTACTCTCAGCAAATTTAAAGTATACAATACATTATTATTAACTGTAGTCATCATGCTGTACTTTAGGTCTCCAGAACTTACTTATCTTATACCCTTTGATCAATATCTTTCCTTTTCTCCTTCCTCTCTCCGCCAAACTGAATAGTTTAAATCTTCAAATTTTTAGCCATTCTGATAGGCAAGAAAAATAAAAATAAAACTCACTTTACATTGGCATTTTCCTTATTAATAATCAGGTTGAACATATTTTCATCTTTATTAACCATTTGTATTTCTTCAATGAATTCCCTCTCATCATTCCATTTATTTGTTCATGTGTCTTCATCACATAACTATTTTAAAAGTCAAGTTGACAACAAATATGAATTTCATTTCTTTACATTTTCAGTTTGGGGATAATTTATTTTGGGGATAATTTTGGGGATAATTTATTTTGGGGATAATTAATTTATTTTTGGAGATTTTATAAATAGTATTTTCATCATAGTTAATGTTCACTGCCAAAACTGTTTTTTAAGAAGATTTGATATATTACTGAATACTGTAGCTTTTAAAAATATGTTTTGTTCTGGGGGATTTTCTCAAAATGTGATATACATAATGCCAGTGCTACATTTTTCTGGGTGTAGATTTTGTCATGGCTATTTGAATTGCCCTTGCTGAGGTCTGTCCTTTATAACTCACTAATGATATTTCCTGAGAGTACTTTTGGTTATCAGTAAGCCACACCTCTGTTTCAAAGCTGATTCATACTGCTTAGTGTGAATGGACTTAGACAGAAGGACTGTTTAACTAGGAGGAGGTTACAGTTTTTGTTTTTTTTTAATAAATTTATTTATTTGTTTATTTTTGCTGCATTGGGTCTTCATTGCTGCACGCGGGCTTTCTCTAGTTGCGGCGAGCGGGGGCTACACTTCATTGCAGTGCGCAGGCTTCTTGTTGCGGAGTGTGGGCTCTAGGGTGCGCAGGCTTCAGTAGTTGTGGCACTCAGGCTCAGTAATTGTGGCTCGCAGGCTCTAGAGCGCAGGCTCAGTAGTTGTGGCCCACGGGCTTACTTGCTCTGCGGCAATGTGGGATCTTCCCGGACCAGGGCTCAAACCCGTGTGCCCTGCATCAGGAGGCGGATTCTTAACCACTGCGCCACCAGGGAAGTCCCTACAGTTTTTCTTAAAAAGGGAAATTACCCCCATTTTTATGTCTTTACCCTTAAGTAATATGTTAGATGTTCATTATTTGTGCTTAAAATTAAGTAATCTTTTTGCAAGTGTAATTTTTATTGAACAGACCTTTTAAAAGACATTTGTAAAACTGTTGTACTGAGAGCATGATTGTAAATCACTATTTTAAATTTTTCAGTATTTTTTATTTCTGCTAAAATCCCATTTATATTTTTAACTTATCTGTAAATCTCTTTATAATGTTTCATTTTTCTGATAAGGCAAAAACAAATGAAGTTCTTTGTGAACCAACTATTTGTAGCTGCCAAATTTCTATGTAGTATTAACAAAAATAGTTAAGAAATGGCAAAGAAAGTTATTTTAAGAAACTAGAAGTTTTCCAGTTTCCAGTCAAAGGGGTAGATTCTGTGGTGACAGATAATAATGGTACATGTAGATTACAGTGTTAATTCCTTACATTAAGGTAGTAGCATCTGTCTGAGCAATTGTAGATCACTCTGGAAGAGCAGTTGATACACTGTTTCTTAATTTTGTTTATTTCTGTAATGGTGTGCTTTCCGGTCAAGTCCAAGGAATAAATGGAAATGATACTTTAAATTGTCCCTTCTCTGCCAATGTAAATTGGTTTCATCATCTTGATAATATTTGTAGATATTATGTATTCTGGTCAAGCTTAGACTCATGACAGCTAAAATCTGCTTTGAGTTTTGATTTGGAACTAAAATCAAGGAGTGGGGTGAGCTTTAGCATTACATGGAAGTCCAGCCCTATTTCTCATGTGGTTAAAAAGGAAAGGGCGGGGGAACCCTTTTCTTTGCTATCTGTATTTACATTATTGCATGTATATTATATTAATACCTATTTGTTAACATGACCATCTCTTTTTCTTTACTGATGTTGCTTTTTAAGTTTAAAGACCATAAACTTCCTTCTCTTTGTACGCTGTCTGGCACGGTACTTGGCATCTATCAATAATTGGTTCTTAATAGCCACTTGCTTAGCTGAACAGTTATTAAGTACTTACTGTATGCAGGCACAGCTCATTTTTTACTGTTTTTTTTTTTTAACAAATACTATTTCATGATATTCTCACAACTCTTTGAGGTCAGGTATTATTAATCCCACTTGAAGCCAAAAGGACAAGGAGATTAAATTCTGCAGTATTATCTTTTGTGACCAAAATGACTAATCAGTTTTGTGTGAGTGAATGATATTTAAAACTAATTTATGCTGATTTGTTCAATGGAAAATAATCTGAGTTCTCTTAACCATCTACCCAGTAAATGTTTGTTCTTTAGTTTTTGCCTGAATAATTATATTCACTTGTTGTGCTTTCTCAGGAGGAAGAAGGTTATTTTGCAGAGCACGGGTCTAGCATTTTGGAAGTGCCATAAAAAGGAATAGAAAAGGCAGAAAGATAATCTTTTCATTCTTGATGGTTCATATATTGGTAGACTCATTTATATCTGTATTTACAACTTGTGGCTATCTTGGACACACAAAGTGAAACAAAGAATGAAGGCTATTACTAGGGTGATTGAGATAAAGAACCATTTTTGCTTTTAATATCAGAAGTTATTAGTCTACAGTGCACACTTATGTGTTTCTCTCACTAGATTGACCTAGCCATGGTTATTAAAGTTGAGGAAGCTGGTACACATGAACGGTTTTGCTAAAGCTGGGAAGGGGATAGTTGTATTTCACGATTTTCATACACTAATGTTAATACCATCAAGACTACGGCTACCATTAGCAACAGCAGCATTAAATATCTATTAGGTAAACTATAGATCAAGGCTTTTAGTTTTGCAGATATAAAATAAAACTAAAATTACTTTTCTTATTATTTGCCCTAGATTTTATGGACATTGTCACAGATACAACTTAAATGTAAACCAAATTGACAAATCTGGTTTTCATATACCTCTAAAATTTTATTTTAAAATCTGCTTGATATTAAAAAAAAAAAAGATGGTTTTGGCTCAGAAGTAGAAACATTATAGTCGATTGTCCTTTGTAAATCCACTTTTATCTATGTTGTGTGGCCCAGCACATCCTTGTATTGATGAATGGCTGATGTTTAGTTTAAAGCAGTGTTCATGCAAAACAAGATTTTTAGCATTTGATGAAGTAATTTAACTGATTTGTTGTTTGGCTAGTTTCATTTGTAATCAGTGCTTTCATGGAATAAAAATATCCACCAATATATTTCTTACCCTTTTCTGAATATGCAGAACCAGAAGGGGACTTTGGAGGAATTTGTTAGAAGAATTTGGAGATGATGGTGGGGTGTGGAATAGTATTGGGAAGAGGATGAAGAGCATACAAGGATTCATGAAAAGAGGGGTGGTGTCTTGGGATTTGACTGCCTTTCCTTCTTTCTTGTCCTGCCATTTTTTATGGCGGGAGCAACTTTCCAGTTTTTGCAAATTGAAATGAACCCATTCACGTATCAGGGGTTTGCCGTATTTTTTAGAAACGTCCTGCTGTTAGTTATGTTATGCATTTGTTCATAATCCCCTAGTTGAATTTTTATATGATCTTAAAACCACTTGGCGGGATTCCCCGGTGGAGCAGTGGTTAAGAATCTGCCTGCCAATGCAGGGGACACAGGTTCAAGCCCTGGTCCGGGAAGATCCCACATGCCGTGGAGCAACTAAGCCCGCGTTCCTAGAGACTCTGCTCCACAACAAGAGAAGCCACCACAATGAGAAGCCCGCGCACTGCAACGAAGAATAGCCCCTGCTCGATGTGACTAGAGAAAGCCTGCGTGCAGCAACGAAGACCCAACGTAGCCAAAAATAAATAAATAAATTTATCTATTAAAAGAAAAAAACACTTGGCAGTTTAGCTGGTGAAGAATCTTCTAAGACATATTAGACTAGTGGCTGTGCTTTTTTTGTTGCTTTAAATAATTCTAATTATCTTACAATTTTAGATAGAGGAAACCTGTATTGATCAGGACTTTTAACATACGAATATCTTGCACAAGGGAATTCCTCAGCTCTTTGGTTTAGCAGAGTGTAAACCTCTTACAGATCTTAAATCAGTTAACATTCCTTGATTTAGGATCAGGCAACATCCTATATGGTTTAAATGCAAACTCAGAAGTCAGGCTGCCTGGATTAAAAAATCCTGGCTTCACTATTTATTAGGTAATTGACCTTGGATAAGCTACTTAACCTTCCATATACCCTAAGTTCATCTTAAAATGGGGATGGTAATATCTACCTTATGGTTATGTTGAAGATTAAGGTCATATAGCAGGCAAGTAGCCTATTCAAGTCCTGAGAGGTACCAGTTCAAGTACCTTTGACTTTTTTTTTTTTTTGGTTGACAAGTTTTCTTTACTTGTTTTTGTCAGTTTGACTTTTAAATGCTTTTTCCTGGTTTCCTCGTAGTTAGATAAACTATACTACTTTACTTTATTTCCTTTATTATTTTTATTTTATTTTAAAAAAATATTTATTTAGGCTGTGCTGGGTTTTAGTTGCGGCACGCAGGATCTTTAGTTGTGGCATGTGAGCTCTTAGTTGTGGCATGCATGTGGCATCTAGTTCCCTGACCAGGGATCAAACCCCGGCCCCCTGCATTGGCAACGTGGAGTCTTACCCACTGGACCAACAGGGAAGTCCCAGAAAAAGTGTTTCTAATGGACCCTGAGACTACATAATTTCCTCTAGCAGCATATATACATTTTGAGAGATTGTTTGCTGTTCTGGTCAAGCCAGGACTGAAAGCAAGAAGACAGTGAAACAATATTTTACAAATGCTAAAAGAAAACACCTGTCAATTTAGAGTTGTATACCCACTAAAATCATATTTCAGAAATAAGTCTAGGGACTTCCCTGGTGGTCCAGTGGTTAAGACTCCATGCTCCCAATGCAGGGGGCCCAGGTTTGATCCCTGGTCAAGGAACTAGATCCCGCACGCTGCAACCAAAGGAGCCTGCATGCCACAACAAAGATCCTACACGCAGCAATGAAGATCCCACGTGCCGAAACTAAGACCCGGCACAGCCAAATAGTTAAATAAAATAAATAAATATTTAAAAAAAATAAGTCTAAAAGAAGGAAAATTTCAAACAAAGAAACTGAGAAAATATATTGCCACAGAACCTCACCAAAGGAACTTCTAGAGGATGTACTTCAGGTCGAAGGAAGAATGCTTCTTGGAAACAAGGTCAGAGATGCAAAGAGGAATGATGAGCGAAGGATATGATGTCCACTGGGGAAAATCTTAAGAAGGATTGACCTAATAAAACAATAATAACATATTATTTGTGGATGTAAAAATGAAAAGTACTCAAATATAAGTAGGGAAGGGGTTTGAAGTAAAAGCATTCCAAGAGTTCTTGTTTAATTAAGAAGGAGAGTAAAGATATTAACTTTAGACTTCAGGTAAAGTATTCATTTTTGCCTTTCAGGGGTGACAATAAAAAAGTAGAAATAGAAAGAATTAAAATAAATAGAAATTAGTAGAAAAATGGATGAGAAAAAAATCCAACAGAAGGCAAAAGAAAAAGAAAACTGGAAAGTGGAAGAAATAAAAAATGGAAAATAAAATGGTAGAAAGGGATACAGATATCTCTTATTCACAATAAAAATAAATTAGATCAGGTTTCCCCCAGAACTCTCTGTTTAAAAGACCAAGATGGTCCAATTAGAGAAGTAATAAAGAAGTCCTAAATAAATGGGAGACACATATGATATTCATGGATTGAAAGTCAGTATTATAAAGATGACAGTTCTCCCCAGTTTGTATTTTAGGTTGAATGTAATTCTAATAAAAGTTCCAAGAAGTTTTTTTCATGGAACTTGACACTTTGATGGAGCAGCTAAGATACTTCTGAAGACAAAATGGGGAAACTTGCCCTACCTGATTACAGGACTCATTGTAGAACCGTAATCGTCATACAAGGTGGTTTTGGTCCTGTGATCAAGAAATAGACCTGTAGGGCTTCCCTCGTGGCACAGTGATTTAGAGTCCGCCTGCCGATGCAGGGGACACGGGTTCATGCCCCGGTCCGCGAGGATCCCACATGCTGCGGAGCGGCTGGGCCCGTGAGCCATGGCCGCTGAGCCTGCGCATCCGGAGTCTGAGCTCCGCAACGGGAGAGGCCACAACAGTGAGAGGCCTGTGTACCGCAAAAAAATATATATATATATTTATTTATTTTTGGCTGCGTTGGGTCTTCGTTGTTGGGTCTTCATTGCTGCGCGCGGGCTTTCTCTAGTGGCGAGCAGGGGCTTCTCTTCGTTGTGGTGCGTGGGCTTCTCGTTGCGGTGGCTTCTCTTGTTTCCGAGCTCAGGCTCTAGGTGCGCAGGCTTCAGTACTTGTGGCTCGCGGGCTCTGGAGCACAGGCTCAGTAGTTGCGGCGCAAGAGCTTAGTTGCTCCACGGCATGTGGGATCTTCCTGGACCAGGGCTCGAACCCGTATCCCCTGCATTGGCAGGCAGATTCTTTTTTTTTAACATCTTTATTGGAGTATAATTGCTTTACAATGGTGTGTTAGTTTCTGCTTTATAACAAAGTGAATCAGTTATGCATATACATATGTTCCCATATCTCTTCCCTCTTGCATCTCCCTCCCTCCCACCCTCCCTATCCCACACCTCTAGGTGGTCACAAAGCACCAAGCTGATCTCCCTGTGCTATGCAGCTGCTTCCCACTAGCTACCACTAGCTATCTATTTTACATTTGGTAGTGTATATATGCGCATGTCACTCTCTCACTTTGTCCCAGCTTACCCTTCCCCCTCCCCATGTCCTCAAGTCCGTTCTCTAGTAGGTCTGCGTCTTTATTCCCGTCTTGCCCCTAGGTTCTTCATGACCTTTTTGTCTTTTTCTTTTTTAGATTCCATATATATGTGTTAGCATACTGTATTTGTTTTTCTCTTTCTGACTTATTTCACTCTGTATGACAGACTCTAGGTCCATCCACCTCACTACAAATAACTCAATTTCGTTTCTTTTTATGGCTGAGAAATATTCCATTGTATATATGTGCCACATCTTCTTTATCCATTCATCTGTCAATGGACACTTAGGTTGCTTCCATGTCCTGGCTATTGTAAATAGAGCTGCAATGAACATTTTGGTACATGACTCTTTGAATTATGGTTTTCTCAGGGTATATGCCCAGTAGTGGGATTGCTGGGTCATATGGTAGTTCTATTTTTAGTTTTTTAAGGAACCTCCATACTGTTCTCCATAGTGGCTGTATCAATTTACATTCCCACCACCAGTGCAAGAGGGTTCCCTTTTCTCCACACCCTCTCCAGCATTTATTGTTTGTGGATTTTTTGTTGACGGCCATTCTGACCAGTGTGAGATGATATCTTATTGTAGTTTTGATTTGCATTTCTCTAATGATTAATGATGTTGAGCATTCTTTCATGTGTTTGTTGGCAACCTGTATATCTTCTTTGGAGAAATGTCTATTTAGGTCTTCTGCACATTTTTGGATTGGGTTGTTTGTTTTTTTAATATTGAGTTGCATGAGCTGCTTGTAAATTTTGGAGATTAATCCTTTGTCAGTTGCTTCATTTGCAAATATTTTCTCCCATTCTGAGGGTTGTCTTTTTGTCTTGTTTATGGTTTCCTTTGCTGTGCAAAAACTTGGAAGTTTCATTAGGTCCCATTTGTTTATTTTTGTTTTTATTTCCATTTCTCTAGGAGGTGGATCAAAAAGGATCTTGCTGTGATTTATGTCATAGAGTGTTCTGCCTATGTTTTCCTCTAATAAAAGTTTTATAGTGTCTGGCCTTACATTTAGGTCTTTAATCCATTTTGAGTTTATTTTTGTGTATGGTGTTAGGGAGTGTTCTAATTTCATTCTTTTACATGCAGCTGTCCAGTTTTCCCAGCACCACTTATTGAAGAGGCTTTCTTTTCTCCATTGTATATTCTTGACTCCTTTATCAAAGATAAGGTTACCATATGTGCGTGGGTTTATCTCTGGGCTTTCTATCCTATTCCATTGATCTATATTTCTGTTTTTGTGCCAGTACCATACTGGCTTGATTACTGTAGCTTTGTAATATAGTCTGAAGTCAGGGAGCCTGATTCCTCCAGCTCCGTTTTTCTTTCTCAAGATTGCTTTGGCTATTCGGGGTCTTTTGTGTTTCCATACAAATTGTGAAGTTTTTTGTTCTAGTTCTGTGAAAAATTGACAGGTGGATTCTTAACCACTGCGCCACCAGGGAAGTCCAGAACATGAGGTTTTATCTGTTTTGTTTTTTCTTCCAGTTTTATTGAGATATAATTGACATATAGCACTGTATTAAGTGTTAGGCATACTGTATAATTATTTGACTTAAATACATCATGAAATGATTACCTCAATAAGTTTAGTGAGCATCCATCATCACATGTGGATACAAAAGTAAAGAAAAGGAAAAAAATCTTTTTCCTTGTGATGAGAACCCTTAGGATTTACTCTTAACAACTTTAATATATAACATAGAGCAGTGTTAACAATATTTATCACGTTTTATGTCACATCCCTAGTACTTATTTATCTTACAACTAGAAGTTTGTACCTTTTGACTGACTACAACCAGACCCCCCCGCCACCCGCTACCCCAGCCTCTGGTAACCACAAATCTGATCTCTTTTTCTGTGAGTTTGTTTGTTTATTTTTTGAAGTATAATTGACCTATAACAGTATGTTTCTGTTACACAGCATAGTGATTTGATACTTCTGTACATTTCAAAATGATCACCACAATAAGTCTAGTTACTGTCTGTCACCGTATGAAGATATTACATAATTATATTGACTGTATTCCCCAATGGTACATTTCATACCCATAACTCATTTGTTTTATAGCTGGAAATTTTTACCTCTTAATCTTCCTCACCTATTTCTCTCCTCCCCACACCTCCCTCCCTTCTGGCAACCACCTGTTTGTTCTCTGTATCTATGATTCTGTCTGTTTTGTTCTGTTTGTTCCTTTATTTTGCTTTTTAGATTCCTCATATAAGTGAACTCATATATTATTTATCTTTCTCTGTCTGACTTATTTCACTTCTCATTAAAGTCTCTTGTCCCAACCACGTTGTCACAAATGGCAAGATTTCATTTTTTTTTTTTTTTTTTTTGTGGTACGCGGGCCTCTCACTGTTGTGGCCTCTCTCATTGTGGAGCACAGGCTCCAGATGCGCAGGCTCAGTGGACATGGCTCACGGGCCCAGCCACTCCACGGCATGTGGGATCTTCCAAGACCGGGGCACGAACCCATGTCCCCTGCACCAGCAGGCGGACTCTCAACCACTGTGCCACCAGGGAAGCCCTCATTATTTTTTATAGGTGATTAATATTCCAATGTGTGTGTGTGTGTGTCTGTGTCTGTGTGTGTGTGTGTGTGTACCACATCTTCTTTATCCATTCATCTATTGATGGGCACTTAGGTTGCTTCCATATCTTGGCTGTTGTAAATAATGCTGCAACGAACATAGGGGTGTATATAACTTTTCTAATTAGTGTTTTTTTTTCTTTGGATAAATAACCAAGAGTAGGAATTGCTGGATCACATGGTAGCTCTGTTTTTAATTTTTTGAGGAATCTCCGTACTGTTTTCCATAGTGGCTGCACCAACTTACATTCCCACCAATAGTGCATGAGGGTTCCCTTTTCTCCATATCTTTGCCAACACTTGTTATTTGTTGTCTTTTTGTTAATAGGCATCCTGACAGGTGTGAAGTGCTGTCTCATTGTGATTTTGATTTGCATTTCCCTGATGATTAGTGATGTTGAACATCTTTTCATGTACTTGTTGGCCATCTATATGTCTTCTTTGGAGAAATATCTATTGCGATCCTCTGCCCATTTTTTAATCTAGTTTTTTTTTTGATGTTGAGTTGTATGAGTTCTTTGTATATTTTGGATATTAATCTCTTACAGAATATTTTGTTTGCAAATTTCTTCTCTCAGTAGGCAGCATTTTCGTTTTGTTAATAGTTTCCTTTGCTGTGCAAAAGCTTTTTAGTTTGATAAAAAACATATTACTGGGCTTCCCTAGTGGCACAGTGGTTGAGAGTCCGCCTGCCGATGCAGGGGACACGGGTTCGTGCCCTGGTCCGGGAAGATCCCACATGCCGCGGAGCGGCTGGGCCCGTGAGCCATGGCCGCTGAGCCTGCGCGTCCAGAGCCTGTGCTCTGCAACGGGAGAGGCCACAACAGTGGGAGGCCCGCGAACTGAAAAAAAAACAAAAACATATTACTAAGACCGATGTTAAGGAGTGTACTCCGTGTGTTTTCTTCTAGAATTTTTATGGTTTCAAGTCTTACATTTAAGTCTTTAATCTGTTTTGAATTTATTTTTGTACATGGTGTGAGAAAGTAGTCCAGTTTGATTCTTTTGCATATAACTGTCCAGTTTTCCCAGCACCATTATTGAAGAGGCTGTCTTTTCCCTATTGTGTATTCTTGCCTCCTTTGGCGTAGATTAATTGCCCAAGAAGCGTGGGTTCATTTCTGGGCTCTCTGTTTTGTTCCATTGATATATGTGTCTGTTTTTCTGCCAGTGCCATACTGCTTTGATTACCTTTGTATTATAGTTTGAAATCAGGGAGTGTGATATGTCCAGGTTTGTTCTTCTTTCTCAAGACAATTTTGGCTATTCGGGGTCTTTTGTTTCCATACAAATTTTAGAATTCTTTGTTCCAGTTCTGTGAAAAATGCCATAGGTATTTTGGTAGGGATTGCACTGAATCTGTAGATTGCCTTGAGTAGTATGGTCATTTTAACAGTATTAATTCTTCCAATCCATGAGCATGGTGTATCTTTCCATCTGTTTTTGTTGTCTTCAGTTTTTCATCAGGGTCTTCGTATTTCAAGTATAGGTCTTTTACCTCCTTAGTTAGATTTATTCCTAAGACTTTATTCTTTTTGTCGCTACTGTAAATGGGATTGCTTTCTTAATTTCTCTTTCTGATATTTCATTGCTAGTGTAAAGAAATGCAACAGATTTCTGTATATTCTGTATCCTGCAACTTTACTGAATTTGCTGGTGAGTTCTGGTAGTTTTTTGTTGGTGTCTTTAGGATTTTCTATGTATAATATCATGTCATCTGCAAACAGGGACAGTTTTACTTCTTCCTTTCCAATTTGGATTCCTTTTATTTCTATTTCTTGTCTGATTGCTGTGGCTTGGACTTCCAATCTATGTTGAATAAAAGCGGTGAGAGTGGGCATCCTTGTCTTGTTCCTGATCTTAGAGGAAATGCTTTCAGCTTTTCACTGTTAAGTATGATGTTGGCTGTGGGCTTGTCAAAACTGGCCTTTATTATGTTGAGGTACGTTCCTTCTACATCCACTTCATTGAGAGTTTTTATCATAAGCAGATGTTGAATTTTGTCAAAACCTTTTTCTGCATCTATTGAGATGATTTTTATTCTTAAGTTTGTTAATGTGATGCATCACATTGATTGATTTGCAGACATTGAACCATCCTGCATTCTGGGATAAATTCCACTTGATCATGGTATATGATCCTTTTAATGTATTTTTGAATTTGGTTTGCTAATATTTTTGAGGATTTTTGCATCTATGTTCAGTGATATTGGCCTGTAATTTTCTTTTTTTTGTGATATCTTTGTCTGGTTTTGGTATCAGGATGTTGCTGGCCTCATAGAATGAATTCGGAAGCATTTCTTCCTCAGCAATTGTTTGGAATAGTTTGAGAAGGGTAGGTATTAACTCTTCTCTAAACATTTGGTAGAGTTTACCTGTGAAGCCTTCTGGTCCTGGACTTTTGTTTGTTGGGAATTTTTTAAAATCCCTGACTCAGTATCATTACTAGTAACTGGTCTGTTTATATTTTCTATTTCTTTCTGATAATCTGTCTTGGGAGATTGTACATTTCTAGGAATTTGTCCATTTCTTCTATGTTGTCCATTTATGGTACATAATTGTTTGTGATAATATCTTATTGCCCCAGTTATCGAAGGCAGGTGAGGAACAGGAATTGGGAATCAAAGAGTTTGGTTTTTAAAGTATAACATGTTTGAGAGACTTACTAGATTTCTAAGTAAAAGTATTGTGTAGACTGTGAATATATCAGTCTGAAGTTCAAGGAAGAGATTCAATCTGGAAATAGGAATTTGGGAGTCATCAATATATATATAGCATTTAAAGCTATAGAAGTGGATAAGATGACTAGTCAGGGTTCATATTTGGGGTGTTACTACATCTCTAGGAGGATTTAGATATTTAGGGGGATGGTTTTGGGTGTCATAATAACTGAGGAGGCAATGGGCACTTAATGTGCTGGGGTAAAGAATACTAAGTGACGATTGCTAAATGTCCTGCAATGTATGGGACATTACTCAATAAAGAATTGTCTCAGCCAAAATGCCAGTGATGTTCTAGGGAAGGAGAGAGTGAAAATAGTAAAGAGATGAGATTCAGGGGCCAAATCTGGAGCTCTGCAATGTTTAGGGGTCAGGAAGAAGAGGAGGTTCCTGCAAGAGACTACCTCAGTTGAAGTAGGAAGAAAACAAGAACTCTAAGAGTTGCATAGACCCCAGTTTAGGGAACACTTTAACAATTAATTACTGGAGCTGTGGTACCTAGATTAAAGAGGAATAAGTCCAGAGGCAGTGAGACTATTTTGGATTCTGTTGTGTCTTCAGGCAGTGGAGATGAAGAGATGGATATGAAATATGTTTTGGAAATATCTCATATGATGTGGAGGATGAGATTTCTGGTTTGGGCAACTAGGTGGGTGGTGGTAAGGTAGGAAATTGCAGGAAGGGGAAGGAGTAAGGATGAGTGGGAGGTAGATAATGAATTGTTTTGTGCATGTTGAATGGAGGTTTATGGATATCTAAGTGGAGATGTTTAGTGAGTTGTGTGTGTGTGTGTGTGTGTGTGTATATATATATATATATATATATATTTGGAGCTCATTCATTCAAAATATATTTGTTATTGAGCACTTACTATTTTCCAGGTACTATTCTAGGTGTTATAGAGATATAGCAGTGAACAAAAATAGGCAAAATACTTTTTCTGAAAGAGCTTGTATTTTAGTGAGAGGAGATGATAAACACAATTTAAAAAGTAAATTTATACAATGTGTAGAAGATAAGTGCTCTCTGAAATATAAAGCTGGGAAAAGAGATAAAGCAGGGGTAGAATGGGGTGATACTGGTGATTGCGATTTAAAGTAGGATGATAGGGACTTCCCTGGTGGTCCAGTGGTTAAGAATCTGCCTTCCAATGCGGGGGACGCGGGTTCGATCCCTGGTCAGGGAACTAAGATCCCACATGCCGCGGGGCAACTAGGCCATGTGCCCCAACTACTGAGGCCGCGTGCCCCAACTAGAGAACCTGTGCACTGCAACTACTGAGCTGCGCGCTCTGGAGCCCACACACCACAACTAGAGAGAAGCCCACGCACCACAACGAAAGATCCCGCATGCTGCAAGGAAGATCCTGCATGTCGCAACTAAGACCTGAAGCAGCCAAATAAATAAATAAATATTTTTTTTAAAAAGTAGGATGTTAAAGGAAGGCTTCACTAAGAAGGCAACACTTGAGCAAAGAACTAAAGGAATTGAGGAATGAATATCTGGGGAATGAGCATTCCAGAGTGAATAGCAAGTGTAAAGGCCTTGAGCATGCCTGGCAGATTCAAGGAACAGCAAGGAGGCTCACCTGCCTGACGTTTTAGTGAGGGAGGGAGAGCGTAGTTGAGCATGATGGGGGTATGTGAGCATGGTCATCTGTTGAAAGTACTTTGGGACTTCCCTGGTGGTCCAGTGGTTAAGAATCCACCTTCCAATGCAGGGGACGTGGGTTCGATCCCTTGTCAGGGAACTAAGATCCCACATGCCGCAGGGCAACTAAACCTGCGTGCCGCAACTAGAGAGAAGCTGTGCAACGCAACTACTGAGCCCGTATGCTCTAGAGCCTGCACACTACAACTACTGAGCCTGCGTGCCACAACTAAAGAAAAGCCTGCAACGAAGAGCCTGCACACTGCAACGAAGACCCAGTGTGGTCAAAAAATAAATTTAAAAATTAAAAAAAAAAGAAAGTACTTTGGCTTTTATCCTGAGCTTTTGAGAGGGATCTGGACTGAGCATATGTATAGGTTTGGGCATCTTCTGCACGTAGACGGTTAGAGAAGCCATGGGAATATTTCTGTCTTGCACATGCATTCATTTAGATGGAGACACAAAGTAGTCTCATTTTCTGCAAAGACTACACAGGATTCTTCAGCAAGATACCCTTCTGTTTGTGATTCTCTGAGGACAGGGGTGTGTTTGTTTGTTTTATTTTATCTTTGCCAGGTCTTAGTTGCAGCATGCGGACTCCTTAGTTGTGGCATGTATGCAGGATCTAGTTCCCCAACCAGGGATCGAACCTGGGCCCCCTGCATTGGGAGCATGGAGTCTTACCCACTGGGCCACCAGGGAAGTCCCAGGGGTGTTTTTTGTTTGTTTTTTATTTATCTTCTTGGCTGTGTTGGGTCTTAGTTGCAGCATGTGGGATATCTTTTGTTGTGGCATGCGGGCTTCTCTCTAGTTGTGGTGCGCGTGTTTCTCTCTAGTTGTGGTGTACGGGTTTTCTCACTCTAGTTGTGGCATCAGGCTCCATGGCATGTGGGCTCTGTAGTTGTGGCGTGCAGGCTCCAGAGCGCATGGGCTCTGTAGTTTGCGGCACATGGACTCTCTCGTTGAGGTGCGTGAGCTCAGTGGTTGTGGCACACATGGGCTTAGTTGCCCTGCGGCATGTGGAATCTTAGTTCCCCGACCAGGGATCAAACCAGTGTTCCCTGCATTGGAAGGCGCATTCTTTACCACTAGACCACCAGGGACGACACCCCAGGCGTGTTTTAATTGAAACTTTACATCAGCTAACCCAGGATCATCATCCCTATTATCTAGTGATAATGTGATTAACAGTTGAGGTACTACTGATTCTCCCTTCTCAATCTGCCTGTAAATCCTGTTACTTTCATTAACCATTTCAGATATTCAATTTTTTGTTATTATTGCCATTTCACTTGTTTACCAGATATTTATCCAGTGCCAAGTACATATGAAAAAAACGTGCTAACCTCAGATCTGTTGGCATGAGAGGTTGGATGGAGCTTTGTTTACACAAATGAACACACTGTATTGAGGTTTCTAATGACTGTTGCCCATATTAGTGACAATTTTCTAATTTCTTTTGTACTTGTTCTTAGAAGGTTAACACTCTACTAATTTGACTTCCCAGCTAGTTTTAGTGGTTGCTCTGGGGATTACAATTCACATTTTACCTTAAAACAATCTAGTTTAGATTAATACCAACTTAATTTCAGTAGTGTACAAAAAAATTTCTCCAATGTAGCTTGACTCCTTCTCCCCTTCTTGGTGCTTTATTCTCATATAAATTATATATTTATATATTACAAGCCCATTAACATGGTTTTATAGTTACTGCTTTATGCATTGTTTTTTAAATTAGATAGGAGAAGAAATAAAAAATACATTTATACCGTCTTCTTCTTTTGGGAGGGGTGTGCCAGCTGTCATGTGGGATCTTAGTTCCCTGACCAGGGATTGAACCTTTGCCCCCTAAAGTGGAAGCACAGAGTTTTAACTGCTGGACCACCAGGGAAGTCCCTATACTGTCTTCTTTATTTTTATATTTATCTATGTAGTTACCTTACTGGTACTCTATTTCTTCCTGTGGATTCTAGTTACTGTCTGGTTTCTCTTTATGTCAGCATAAAAGTCTCCCTTTAGTATTTCTTGTAGGCATGTCTGCTAGTAATGAATGCTTTATGTTTTTGTTTATCTGGGAATGTCATAATTTCTCCTTTGTTTTAGAAGCATAGTTTTGCTGGATATAGAATTCTTAGTTGACAGTCTTTCTCTTTCAGCACTTGAACATAAGTATGGATCACTTTGTGTTTATCCTACATAGACTTTATTTAGCTTCTTGGATGTGTTTTTCATCATATTTGGGCACTTATTGGCCATTATTTCTTTTTTTTTTTTTTTGTGGTACGCGGGCCTCTCACTGTTGTGGCCTCTCCCATTGCGGAGCACAGGCTCCAGACGCACAGGCTCAGCGGCCATGGCTCACGGGCCCAGCCGCTCCATGGCATGTGGGATCCTCCCAGATCGGGGCACGAACCCACGTCCCCTGCATTGGCAGGAGAACTCTCAACCACTGTGCCACCAGGGAAGCCCGCCATTATTTCTTCATCCTCCCATTTGCTTGTTTGTATGCTTGGTGGTTTGTATACTTGATAATTTGTTCTCTGAGGCTCTGTTCATTTTTCTTCATGCTTTTTTCTTTCTGTTCCTCATATTGGATAATCTCAATTAACCTATCTTAGAGTTTGCTGATTCTTCGGCCTGCTCAAATCTGCTGTTGAGCCTATCTAGAAAAATCTGTTTCTTTCTTTTTTAAATATAATTTCTGTCTCTGTTGAGATTCTCTATTTAATGAGGCATGATTCTCATACTTTAATTCTTTTTTTTTAAATTTATTTTAATTTATTTTTGGCTGCATTGAGTGTTGCTGCACGCGGGCTATCTCTAGTTGTGGCAAGCAGGGGCTACTCTTTGTTGTGGTGCATGGGCTTCTCATTGCGGTGGCTTCTCTTGTTGCAGAGCACGGGCTCTAGGCGCACGGGCTTCAGTAGTTGTGGCTCACGGGCTCTAGAGTGCAGGCTCAGTAGTTGTGGTCCATGGGCTTAGTTGCTCCATCACAGCATGTGGGATCTTCCCGGACTAGGGCTCGAACCTGTGTCCCCTGCATTGGCAGGCAGATACTTAACCACTGCGCCACCAGGGAAGTCCCTCATACTTTAATTCTTTAGGCATGGTTCCCTTTAGTTCTTTGAATTTTTGCTTGTGTGTTCTTAGTTCCCAGACCAGGGATCAAACCTGGGCCCTCTGCAGTGAAAGCGCAGAATCCTAACCACTGGACCGCCAGGGAATTCCCTTCTTTGTAATATTTATAATACCTTATTTAAAGTCTTTGTCTAGGGCTTCCCTGGTGGCGCAGTGGTTAAGAATCCGCCTGCCAATGCAGGGGACATGGGGTCGAGCCCTGGTCTGGGAAGATCCCACATGCTGTGGAGCAACTAAGCCCGTGTGCCACAACTACTGAGCCCGCATGCCACAACTACTGAAGCCTGCGCTCCTAGAGCCCGTGCTCCGCAACAAGAGAAGCCACCACAATGAGAAGCCCACACACCACAACAAAGAGTAGCCCCCACTCGCTGCAACTAGAGAAAGCCCACGCACAGCAACGAAGACCCCAACGCAGCCAAAAAATAAATTAATTAAATAAATTAATTTTTAAAAAAGTCTTTGTCTATTAAGTCCAACATCTAGGCTTCCTCAGATACAGTTTTATTGATTGCTTTCTTCCTCCTATATATGCACCATACTTTCCTGTTGATGTGTCTTATTTTTGTATTGAAAAGTGAGCATTTAAAATAATGTGGCGGGGGCTTCCTTGGTAGCACAGTGGTTGGGAGTCCGCCTGCCGATGCAGGGGACGCGGGTTCGTGCCCTGGTCTGGGAAGATCCCACATGCCACGGAGCGGCTGGGCCCCTGAGCCATGGCCGCTGGGCCTGAGCGTCCGGAGCCTGTTGCTCCGCAACGGGAGAGGCCACAGCAGTGAGAGGCCCGCGTACCGCAAAAAGAAAAATAATAATAATAATGTGGCAGGACTTCCCTGGTGGTCCAGTGGTGAGGAATCTGCCTTACATTGAAGGGGACGCAGGTTCGATCTCTGGTCAGGGAACTAAGATCCCACATGCCGTGGGGCAACTGAGCCTGTGCGCCACGGCTACTGAGCTCACACGCCTCAACTAGAGAGCCTGTATGCTGCAAACTACAGAACCCACACGCTCTGGAACCTACACGCCACAACTAAAGAGAAGCCTGCGGCACCACAACGAAAGATCCCATGTGCCGCAACTAAGACCTGACACAGCCAAAAATAAATAGAATAAAATAAATAAAATGATAAATAAATCTTTTTAAAAATTAAAATAAAATAAAATAATGTGGCAAGTCTGCAAATCAGATTCCCCTCCTTCCTGTGGGTTTCTCATTGCTGTTTGTTGAGTGACTTCCCTGGACTAAATCTGTAGAGCCTGTATTCTTTGTTTTGTGCAGACGTTGAAGTGCCTGCTTGGTTGCGGTTAGCTAATGATTAGACAGAAATTTCCTTAAATGCCTTGAACCAATAAGTTTTCTAGCCTTTGCCGAGGGTACTCTGTGTATATTGCAGTATGCCATCAATGTTCCTGCAGGCAATTTACAACTTTGCCTTAGCCATCACTTTCTGCTTGCACAGACCTCAAGGTCACCCAGAGGTGAGAGATTAGGGCCTTCTTAAGACTTTCCCTGAGCCCATAAATGCGTGTGTCCTTCTAGATATCCAAGAATATGTCAGCTTTTCAAAGCCCCTTATAGACGTCTCATTCCTGAACATTCAAATTTTTTGGTCAGTGTCCTGTTAGCCCTAACTGGTATCATCACTGCCTTAGGCAGTTGGGATGTTAAACAGTTGCCACTGATTATTTTTGAAAAATGTGCTAAGGATAAGGTTGTTCACACACAACAAGCTCTGAGTCAGGTCAAATAAAGTAACTCTGAGAATGGAACTTCTTGGTGCTAATCAGATCAGATAGTAACAGTTCTCTGGGCATGGGGTTTTTGGGGAGCTCCAAATTTGTTCTGCCCCCTCCAGTGGTTGCTAGGCTGCTGGTTTTAATAACTAATGTTGTGAGGCTCTTGGTTTTCAAGGCTGCCAGAAAGCTAGGGGAGGAGAGGGAGATGGGAATCAGGCAAGTTAAAATGCCATAAAACTCACTGTACTTACCAAGATTCAGGCATTTTCTTTTTTTTTTTTTTTAATTATAGTAAAATATACATAATATAAAGTTTACCATTTTAACATTTTTTAAGGGTACAGTTCAGTGCCATTAAATACATTCACATTGTTGTGCAGCTGTTACTACCATCCATTTACAGAACTTTTTTATCTTCCCAAACTGAAACTCTACCCATTAAACAACTCCTCCCCCTACCCCGGGCAACCGCCATCGAACTCTCTGCCTGTATGAATTTGGCTAGTCTGGGTACTTCATGAAAGTGCAGTCATACAATATTTATCCTTTTGTGTCTGGCTTATTTCAGTTAGCATAATCATCCATGTTGTAGTATATGTCAGAATTTCATTCCTTATTAAGGCTGAATAATACATACCACATTTTATTTACCTGTTCACCCACTGATGGATATTTGGATTGTTTCCACCTTTTGGCTATTGTCAATAATGCTGCTGTGAACATAGGTGTACAAATATCTGTTTGATTTCCTGCTATCAATTCTTTGGGGTATATACCCAGGAGTAGACTTGATGAATCATATGGTAATTGTTTTTAATTTAAAAATTTTTTGAGGAAGTACTATTCTGTTTTCCCAGCAGCTGCATCATTTTATATTCCCACCACTAATGCACAAGTGTTCTAATTTCTCCACATCCTCCTAACACTTGTTATTTTCTGTTTTTAATTTGGATAATGTCAAGTTTATCTATTTTTTTCTTTTGGTGTCATAACTAAGAAACCATTGCCTAATCCAAGGTCATAAATTTATGCCTATGTTTTCTTTTAAGAGCTTTCTAGTTTTAGCTCCTACATTTAGATCTTTTATCTATTTTGAGTTAGTTTTTTCAAAGTACCTTTTAAATTAAATTAAATTTTATTTACTTTATTTTTTGGCCACACCGTGCAGCATGTGGGATCTTAGTTCCCTGACCAGGGATCAAACCCGTGCCCCCTGCAGTGGAAGTGTGGAGTCTTAACCACTGGACCACCAGGGAAGTCCTATTTTGAGTTTTTTTTTTTTTTTTTTTTTTTCTGGTACGCAGGCCTCGCACCACTGTGGCCTCTCCCGTTGCGGAGCACAGGCTCCAGACGTGCAGGCTCAGCGGCCATGGCTCACGGGCCTAGCCGCTCCGTGGCATGTGGAATCTTCCCGGACGGGGGCACGAACCCGCGTCCCCTGCATCGGCAGGCGGACTCTCAACCACTGTGCCACCAGGGAAGCCCTTGAGTTAATTTTTGTATTTTCTATTTCATTAATTTCCACTCTAATCCTTATTATTTCCTTCCTTTTGATTTATTTTGTTTTTCTTCTATTATCTTACAGTAAACTATTGTGTTGTTGATTTCAGATCTTCCTTCTTTTTTAATGTAGTATTTACAGCTATAAATTTCCCTCTAAGCACTGCTTTAGCTGCATCCCATACGTTTTGGTATTTTGCATCATTTTCATTCGTCTCATCTACTTCTTTATATATGTTGAGAGAGTAACTGGAGGGCCTCTCTTCCTGGGGAATACTTAGAAGAGGAAGATTAGTACTTTGTCTCCTGCTGCTGCAACTGGTTGGTCTCAGGGTTACAACTAATAATTGTTACCTCTTTCCACTCTCCATTTCAGATTCCCCTTGCCCTCAGCTACCATCTCTGCCAGTCTCAATGGCTTTACTTAGTGGTATGACCTAAACCCTCATTCCTGAGGGATCTGAACCACTGGTTACCATGCTTTTCTCAGGTTAGAGTTTCCAACTTGTCTGTTTACTGTACTGTCAGAATTGGGAAGGAGAATACCAGTAGGCACCAAAGTGGATCATCTGAATTTTAAATATATTTTCATTGTGGTGTGGAATAGCAACCCTCTTTCTGATAATGAGGATTAGTTACCCCTACGAAGATGATAGTTCCTCTTCTTGCCTGATGATCCCTGGATACGAGGACTCCACAATGCCCAGGTGACAGCTGTAGCTTATAGCCTCTTGGGACTCTTGTCTCCTGTGGAAGTGTTCCTTTTTTGGTGACCAAGATCTTTAACTCTGCAGAACCCAGAGTTGCAGAGATAGGAAACAAAAATTCCCCAGGTGGGTCTTTGGGATCGATAATAAACAGGGTATGCTATTTCTACCCATCACCCCCCCGCCCCATTTCTCACATCCATGTATTTTTCCTGTTTTGAAGACCACTAGCATATAAAGGTCTTTGATTTGGTGTATATATTGCACCCTGGAAGATGGTACTCTTTTGTCATAAAATACGTCATTGAGTTGGTGCTTCAGCTGTGCCTTCATCAGGCCATTCCAGTGCTCTTTTAGGTTAGCAGATTCTAGGTGGTGTTGTATATATACCACCAGTAGATCCCATGGTCCTGGGCCTTCTCTTGCACTTACTTTACTACAGAGTGGGTCCCTTGTCATGAAATGATGTTATGTAGGATGATGCTTACTGGTAGATTAAACATTTCCTTAACTCTCATGTACTGTTCACTGCAGCCCTGAGGGCAGGAAAGGCAAATGTACAGCCAGAATATGTCCCTATTTCTTTATTTTTTTTTTAATTAATTAATTTATTTGGCTGCTCCAGGTCTTAGTTACAGCATGCAGGATCTTTGTTGCAGCATGAGGGATCTAGTTCCCTGACCAGGGATCAAACCCGGGCCATCTGCATTGGGAGCATGGAGCCTTAACAGCTGGACCACCAGGGAAGTCCCCCTGTTTCTTTCAGAATAAATTGTTCACCTTTTCAGGGTGGAAGGGGCCAAATACAGTCAGCTTGCTATCCAAAGGCTGGTTGGTTTCCTTGAAAGATGTCATACTGGAAGCTTTGTGTTTGTCTCTGTTGCTGGCCCTTTGGGCTCTTGGTGGCATCAGTAGCTAGAGCATACTTGGTAAGTAGGACTTCATACTGTTGTCTATGCATAGAGTATATCTCTGCCACATGACCACCTTCTTTCAGGTGCTCATTTTTCTAGCACTGGGGAGGCCATGACAAAAGATGGCTGATGTAAACTGGTTGAGTCATTGTCTACTTGGTTGTTTTGTGCTTTTTTCATGGTAGATGTTCTCTGATGACTGTTAACATGTGATATGAAGATCTTCAAATGTGTCTATTCTTGTATCCTCCCACGTGCCTCTACCTTAAGACCTCCTTCCCCTAATTTTCTTTTTTTCTCCCCCTAATTTTCTAATCATTCTCCTTTTATGCCCCCTGACCAGCACATCAGGACATTTACCTGTGAGTCCACATATATTTTAACCTCAAACCAATTCTTTGTCTGCACAAAGTAGACAGTCTGCCTGAAGCTCTGCCCATTGGGCACTGTCCTTCAGTGCCAACCCCGAGTGAGGCTGTGGTGCAACCACTGTCCATTTTTGACTTGGACCCAGTGACAGCCATCTGTGAAGAAGGTGAGGGTTTTTCCTTTGTCAGCTGGCTGTGAGGGCCCCCCAGTATGGCCAAAGGTATATGCTAATGAAGGGGCACTTTGCAACAATGGTAGATGATATGAGGGTTTGGGCTATCTGCTCATGCTCGTGACTTCTGGTCCTACTTGTGCTGGATACTGGATGTATCACCTTCATCTTAATGCTGAATTATTGCTGGGTCCACCCAACCCTATGACTTGGTATCTCATAGAACCTAGGTCATGGTGGGTGATTCTGGATAAATGGTCACTTGGTGTCACATCATCAGGTGTTCTGTATATGCTAGGACCCAGTAGCATGCCAGGAGTTGTTTTGCAGAAGGCATACAATTTTCCACTGAAAATGGAATGGCCTTGCTCCAGATCCCAGGGGTCTGCATAGTGATTCTCCCACTGGGGCTTGCCATAATACCATAGCATTTGCCAGATTGTTTGCCTCACCATCCAGACCTGCAGAGTCCTTTACTGTTCTGGAAACTGGTAACTTTTTGTGTCACCTGATATAAAAGCCAGAACAGTATTCTTGGGTGTCATGCTTCCCTCTTAATGGTGGGAGGTGCAAGATGCAGTTGGTTACTTGGATGCCTTTACTTGAATGGCATGTTTTATCAAGCCCCTGACTACTGGACCTATAAAAATTTTACTGATGAATGGGTGCCTGAATCTCTGTAGCATTTATCTTTCACCCTCTGGAGTCCATGTGTTCCGTCAAGGCCTTCAGTGTGCTATCCACCTCCTGTTCATCTGGCCCAATTAGCATGATGTTATTAATATAGTAGGTCAGTGTGATATTCTACAAGAAGTCTGTATTATCATAGGACTATATTACATGAGACACTGGCAAAATTGACATGGTCCTGTAAAAGTATGCTATAATCCATTCCGTGTGAATGTGAATTGTTGCTGATCCTACTTTCTTGACGGGATAAGAGAAAAAGAACTTATTCCTTCGATCTCTGACAGTGTACTATGCTCCTGGGGCTGTGTTAATTGGCTCTAGCAAAGATACCACATCTGGCATGGCAGCTGCAGTTGTGGCTACTATTAGATTGAGTTTGTGGTAATCTACCTTCCTCCAGGATTTATCTGGTTTCTGCCGGGACCACACTGCTAAATCCTGCATCCTCTGGGGGTGTAGCACTAATTTCTGCCATCTCCCCTCCCTTGCCCCCAGAATACAATATTGTTTTCTTTTGTGTTTATTATCTTGGAAGGTGGGATGGGGCACCCACCTTTAGAGGCTTCCTTCCACTTGGCCTTCTCCAGTATAACTCCTATCCCATAGGCCAAGGACTCACTAATTTCCAGGTATGTCTATTTCAGTTATACATTCAGGGTCCAGGGAAGTGACCACCAGGATGGTTCACACACCCAGTGGGCCCATCGTGAACTGGATCTTGGCCAGGGCTCAGTTTATTTCCTGGTCCTCATAAGTCCATGATTATACTTCCAGACTCCAGGTGTCAATGTCAACCTGTCCTTAAAATGTTAGCATTCCCGTTTACGCAGTTTACTGTTACCTGAGTAAATGACCGTAGACAGAGCTGACTACATAATTTGCATGCTGAATACACCTGGATTGAGAGTGGGCGAGAGAAATTGCCCACCAAAAGTATGTGGCACTCCTAGCCCAGGCAGGGAAAGGATGGCCAGCTGGGACCAGAGGGAGTGGCCAAGAGGCCGCTCCTGGGAAGACAGGAAGAGGTGGACTGTGTGTGAGCTGAGGCTTCAAGCCCCCAGCACATGCTTCATTTTCCCCCTCAGATTTCACTTATGGAGCAGAAATTCATAGATAAAATTATTAAGAATTTTAAGACAGTGACTGCAGAGCATTAAACTTCAAGTGCAGGGACCTTCTGAGTATGGAGTCCGTAAGACCTATAGTATATGGGTCTCTTAGGCCATAGGTTTCTCAGGGAATTGTTATACTTGCTTTGGTGTTGCAGGTTCTTTTCTCTTGGGTACCTGGCCTCCTTCAGTCAAAGGGGTCAGGATCTGAAACTGGCTCACGTTCAGACACTGGGCATGGATTCTGATATTTTTTTATTGAGGGGACTGACCTCAGCATCCAGATCTTCCATCCCTGATTTCTTTTGATGTTACAGATGGAGAAGTGCTCTTATTAGCTGCTTGTCTATTTTGCTTCATAAATACACCATGCTTTATTAACTATCTCTACAAATCTGTGAGTCGGATTCCTTTGACTGACACTCTGACTTTGCTGATCTTTATAGTAAGTGTCTCCATCTGGCTTCAATCATTAAGTACCATGGCCTGGTCTCCTTTGTTTTAGGGTCCTATCATCACCGTTGCTATCAGTGGCATTAGGGGGGTTTTTTGTTTTATACATCTTTTTCTTTTTTTGGTTGTGTTGGGTCTTCATTGCTGCGCGCGGACTTTCTCCAGTTGCGGCAAGCAGGGGCTGCTCTTCGTTACAGTACACTGGCTTCTCATTGCAGTGGCTTCTCTCGTTGCGGAGCATGGGCTCTAGGTGCGTGGGCTTCAGTAGTTGTGGCACGCGGGCTCAGTAGTTGTGGCTCGGGGGCTACAGAGCACAGGCTCAGTAGCTGTGGCGCACAGGCTTAGTTGCTCTGTGGCATGTGGGATCTTCCCAGACCAGGGATCGAAGCCGTGTCCCCTGCATTGGCAGGCGGATTCTTAATCACTGCACCACCAGGGAAGTCCCAGTGGCATTAGTTTTATAACAAATTCTCTATGGAGAACAGCTTTTAAACTTCTTAATGATGCTGGTGCCCCTCTCACCAGCACATTCCTTATAGTATCCTCCCAGCCATTTCAAGGAACATAATACTTTTTTCTGACCACTTCAGCAAGCCAACTTCACTAAATGAGCCTTTTAATCCCTTCCTCCCGTCTGCCACTGCAGTTTTGTCATTGCTACTTATCATGGGCCGTGACTTTTCCAGCTTTTAGGAACCATCCTAGTGATAAGTTCATACCATATTCTGAGGTTTTTGCCAGGGTGTTAAATCCTGTATCTTCGGAGAGTGATCAGTAACTTTATGTTCTGGTTCTGATGTTCAAGCACCCTCAGAATTCACATTTGCTCTCACTTAGCCCCTGCCAGTACATGCTGGCTAAGTCTTGCAGCTCCCTTGGGTTATAATTCCTTTGTGACCTTATCAGGCACAAAATATCTGGGCTGGGTTATGCCCTGACCTACTACAAGTTAGGAGGCATGGAGGTGGCAGATCCTGAGGGGACATTGTTTACTGAGCAGGGTGGGGAGGCCTCTGCATTATCTTCAAGTGCGGGAAGAGGGCTAGCTCTTACAGAGATGGTGAGCCAGTTTCGCAGTTTCAAGGGCCCTATTGCATTCAAGATATTGGAGGGGCATCAACTCACTTGTCTCCATCTCATGTATTAGGGTCTCGTTCTTTCCCAGTCAGGGACCTGACGTGGCATAGCATACCTCCCTTGGCTGAGAGTTAACCTTCCTTGGTGCTCGGCTACTCTGTTGATTAACTCTTGGGCCTGGTCTCCAGCTTTTTCTCTCCTCCTGCTGCCACAGAAAAGAGCCTCTTTGTAAACTACCAGGAGACCCTGGGGTGTTCATATTTGACTTTCTTTTTTTAAATTACTTATTGATGCTTGCTTACTTATTTATTTAGGCTGCGCCACACAGCTTGTGGGATTTTAGTTCCCAACCAGGGACTGAACCCCGGCCCTTGCCAGTGAAAGCATGGAGTCCTGACCGCTGGACTGCCAGGGAATTCCCCATATTTGACTTTCAGTTGACTGTTAATCACTCTTAGCTTTTTGTTGTCTTCTTCTAGAGCATCAGTTAAGTTTAGTAATAGCCGTTCAATTCCATTGTCATTATAGTTATTTCCCCCTTACTCTTCAAGTACCTCATCAATCCAATCAACTAGATCATTCTGTCCATAGATAGATCATCATTATTCACCACTAGTGAAAGTTTAAGAATTGTACCAGCACCTTGTGCCAGGGATTATCTGGTTACCTACCACCACCAGTGGGGTCCTCAGTGCTATGTAGTCTGTGAGGATTCAACTCCAAAACCCCTTCACAGTCCTAATTTTCTCAGATCACTGCCAGCCCCCACTGTTAGTAGGTTATATTCTCTGAAAAGCAGACTCTGAATTGGAGTTTAGTATTCAAATTGTTAACTAAGGAGTGCCCTTGGGATCAAAACTATGAAAGAGATAAAAAAGCAAGATTGGGCAGATTCGATCCTTGTTTTGATTAAGGGTGAGGGAGGTTGAATATCTATACTTATTCGACTTTTTTCAAAATTTTTTTGTTTTATTTTAATACTTGAGCATTCTTAACTTACTGAACTACTTTCTACTTTCCTCAGGCAAAACCAATTCCTTCATTCTATGATATCCTCATATGCTTTCCCAGATGTTTATGTGAGTTTTGTGAGTTTTGTTTGTTTGGGGGTTTTTTTGCATAAAAATTTGGCTTTTTGCTGCTCTCTCTCCTTCCCTCCCTTCTTCCCTCTCCCCTTCCCCACCCCTCCCTTTGTCCCTTTGTCCCCCCTCCCTAAAAAATAAAAAAAAATTTTTTTAACTTGCTTTTTTCCTTACACTCCAGTAAATTCAAGATGGAGATTGGAAAGGGAACTTATATCTGTACCTCAACCCCCTTAAAATAAATCCCAGTTGGCAATGTTCTCACTTAATAAGTTGTACATTTCTATAATGTTCTAGTTTTAAACTATAATCAGTGTTACTGAATTGGGTTTATTTTTTAAGAAATATAAAAGGTGATGGATTTTATGTTTTAAGTATATCATTTACTTTTTTCTCTTTTTAGAAACTATATACCACCTCCCTAAACTGGTTAATAGTGGCATGGAAGATCCATTTGGTGAGTATCACCTACATTTTTCTTAGTAAATGATATTTGTGTTTTATCCTTACCTCCATTAAAGCTTTGAGAATAAATTGATTTTTTTCATGTTTAGTGTGCTAAGCTCTCTAGTTTATCAGTTCTCAAACTTTTTGGCCTCAGGATCCCTTTATACTCTGAAGTATAATTGAGGGCCCCAAAGAGCTTTGTTTGTATGATTTATATCTATTGATATTTACTATATTACAAATTAAAATAGACATTTAAAGATATTAATTCATTTCAAAATAACATTAATAAACCCATTATATGTTACATAAATAAAATTTTTTAATGAAAAATAACTCCCCAAATAAAAAAGAGTAACAAGAAGAGTGGCATTGTTTTACATTTTGCAAATCTCTTTAATGTCTGGTTTAATAGAAGACAGCTGGATTCACATATCTGCTTCTGCATTTAATCTGTTTTGTTATCACATACCCTGTAGACTCTGGAGAATTGACTGATTGGAGCTAATGAGAGTGAAAAGGCAAATAACACTTTTGTAATATAAAAAGTAATTCTGACATTGCTATGCGTCATCTCTAGTAGTTCCTAGACCACACTTTGAGACCTAATGCTCTAGAATGTTAGTTACTTCAAATACAGCAAAGAACCAGTTGGCAAGTTAAAATAATAAGTTTTAAATTCTGTAACAACATGGTTAAGGGAGTATAAATCTAG
Organism: Stenella coeruleoalba; assembly: GCF_951394435.1. Taxonomy (NCBI): domain Eukaryota; kingdom Metazoa; phylum Chordata; class Mammalia; order Artiodactyla; family Delphinidae; genus Stenella; species Stenella coeruleoalba. The sequence continues at coordinate 22,043,157 of NC_137169.1, forward strand.
ATACACAAAGGTTTTGTATCTACCTTTTTGACTAAAAAGTCAGTCACTGTGTATTGAACTCTGTTTTCCTATTGACTGTAATTTCAAAGAGAGATACGGTCTGAGATAGTTAGTAGGCCATTTTGAACACTTGTGCCTTGGGGTGTTTATTGAAGCTTTTTGAAAATTATTGATGTTTCTTTAGTATACGTAGAGTTATATCCGTGCTTTAAAAAGTTTCTCTGTAGGAGAGAAATGGTATTTCTACCATGTTTTAAAATTCTCTAAGATGAGACATCTTAGCTGCTTTCCAGGCTTTTATTTTATTTTTTATCATTGTGTTCTGAATCCATAGCATTTTATTTATTTATTTTTGGCTGCGTTGGGTCTTCATTGCTCTGCACAGGCTTTCTCTAGTTGCGGTGAGTGGGGGCTAGTTGCAGTGCATAGGCTTCTCATTGCGATGGCTTCTCTTGTTGCGGAGCACAGGCTCTAGGCACGTGGGCTTCAGTAGTCATGGTGCACGGGCTTAGTTGCTCCGTGGCATGTGGGATCTTCCCAGGCCAGGGATTGAACCCATGTCCCCTGCATTGGCAGGCGGATTCCTAACCACTGCGCCACCAGGGAAGTCCCCAGGCTTTTTTTTTTTTTTTTAATATTTATTTATTTATTTTTGGCTGTGTTGGGTCTTCGTTTCTGTGCGAGGGCTTTCTCTAGTTGTGGCGAGCGGGGGCCACTATTCATTGCGGTGCGTGGGCCTCTTACTGTCGCAGCCTCTCTTGTTGCGGAGCACAAGCTCCAGATGCGCAGGCTCAGTAGTTGTGGCTTGTGGGCCTAGTTGCTCCATGGCATGTGGGATCTTCCCAGACCAGGGCTCGAACCCGTGTCCCCTGCATTGGCAGGCAGATTCTCAACCACTGCGCCACCAGGGAAGCCCAGTCCCCAGGCTTTTAAACTATTAAGCTACTCACCTTGCCTACATGTTATTGGAAATACTTTTAAAAATTTGTCCTGTGGTCATCTAGAAAGCCCTTTGGGGGAAAACTTCACAATTCCAGTGTCATTGCTGTACAGCTTCATTAGAATTGTTGAACCACAGCTGAAACAAGCCTTCTATTATTTTTTAGTTCCCCCCGATACCATTTAGAATTTTAAAAGTAAAGGTGGTGTGTAAAAACTTAAGAAGGAGCCTTGCCATTATCTTAAGTTGCAGGAAACTTTGTAGTTTTTTAGGTTTAACACGTTGTATATCCTTAAATTTACATTAATCACTATGCTAATGAGTATGTAAAACATTCTTGTACATTGATGCATATTGTATCTCCCACAATTAAAAGCGTAACAGCCAAAAAAACAAACAAACCCACATATTATACACTTGGAAGACTAGTTAGGACGTACTTCCCACTTTATATGCATCAGCAAAAAAAAAAGCAACCAGAGAAAGTTTTCCTTGTTAACCTCATTATGCTAGAGGCAGGTTTTGTTTTTGTTTTTGTTTTTTTAAAAGATAGGTACTTTTATTTTATTTATTTATTATTATTTTTTTTTTTGGCTGCGTTGAGTCTTCGTTGCTGCGCGCGGGCTTTCTCTAGTTGTGGTGAGCAGGGGGGCTACTCTTTGTTGCAGTGCGCTGGGCTTCTCATTGTGGTGGCTTCTCTTGTGGAGCAAGGGCTCCAGGCACGCAGGCTTCAGTAGTTGTGGTGCATGGGCTTAGTTGCTCCGCGGCATGTGGGATCTTCGCGGACCAGGGATCAAAGTCGTGTCCCCTGCATTGGCGGGTGGATTCTTAACCACCGCGCCACCATGGAAGTCCCAAGAGGCAGGTTTTTTTTTTTATTTTGTGGTACGCGGGCCTCTCACAGTTGTGGCCTCTCCCATTGCGGAGCACAGGCTCCGGACACGCAGGCTCAGCAGCCATGGCTCACGGGCCCAGCCGCTCCGCGGCATGTGGGGTCTTCCCAGACTGGGGCACGAACCCGTGTCCCCTATATAGGCAGGCGGACTCTCAACCACTGCGCCACCAGGGAAGCCCAAGAGGCAGGTTTTGATTCGAGCATTTTGTGCTTCTTCACCAAATGGGGAAAAGTCTGAATCTCGTTTTATGGCAGTGTAACTTGAAGTAATAGTGTAAAAAAGGTTCCAAGTTTATATTCTACTCACGCACAGTTACTGTAGATGACTGAAATTAGGCTCTTTGGGCAGCTGGTACAAGTAATCAGATAGCTCAGATTAATAGCTTGTTGTCTTGCTTTGAAAAGACTGTTGTTGAAAACCTTGCCAGATCAGAATTTCTCCTCTGATTTTAATGACCCTAAATGGCTTCTTTAGGAGTTTGGCTTTTTTCACCCTGTAGTGTACCTTGCATCTAGCTCATCAGTGAAATCCTTATTTTGAACACTAGAGGGCAGTCAGTACTTTATTCATAAATTTGCAGTTTCTTTACAAATTAATTCTTAAGGGCGTTATTTATGAACAATTTGGTGAATCGAGTTGATATAGTTGCCTGGTGACAAATCCTAAAGAACACGTTCGTATGATAAACTAGCATAACGTACGACAACTCCAAAGGCTTTTACGGGAAACATTTTTTTTTCTGCTGAGTGACCTCCTTACCTCACCTAACTTAAACATAACTTAAATGGAATTTAATCTAATTAATTAAACTTATTATTAAGCTAATTAAATTCAACTTAAATTAAATTTAAATATAATTTAAATTTACTAGAGAATACCAAAGGGAAAGTTGCTATGGAAGTTATAGTTGGCTAGTAGTCAGTTGAAATATAAATTAATATGTGCTTTTGATCACTAATATGAGAAAAGGTTTGTCTTCTGTGCTAGTGAGAGGATTTTTTCCTCTTATACTTTTATTTATTTATTTATTTATTATTTTTGGCTGCATTGGGTCTTTGTTGCTGCGCGCGGGCTTTCTCTACTTGCTGTGAGCGGGGGCTGCTCTTTGTTGCGGTACGCAGGCTTCTCATTGCGGTGGCTTCTCTTGTTGCGGAGCACGGGCTCTAGGCGCGCGGGCTTCAGTAGTTGCAGCACGGCGGGCTCAGTAGTTGTGGCTCTTGGGCTCTAGAGCGCAGGCTCAGTAGTTGTGGCGCACAGGCTTAGTTGCTCCACGGCATGTGGGATCTTCCCAGACCAGGGCTCGAACCCGTGTCCTCTGCACTGGCAGGCGGATTCTTAACCACTGCGCCACCAGGGAAGCCCTTATACTTTATTTTTATTTTTTTAATTTAATTTGGTTATATTCCCTGTGTTGTACAATATATCCTTGTAGCTTATTTTATGCATAATAGTTTGTAGGGGTTTTTTTTTAATTGCTCACAAAACATACATATGATAAGAATCTGGTTTATTGAGTTATGGTCCACTCAGTGCCATTTGAAAAGGAAGAGAATTCTGAATGTAAAATGAATTTGTTTCTAAGAAGATGGAGCCCCTGGAAGATGGTTGAGAATTTTGTTACAGTTAGGTTAACTAACAGTTATGTAGATACATTGGAAAAGAATTATTTGTTGCATTCTGAAAATTAAAGTGAGAGATTTTTACCCATCACATCCTAGTGGGACAGACCTAAGGCCTCTAGGACCTTTCTTACATGGACAGATGTTTACACATTTTATTATATAATATTCTAAAATCACATTTGTTAATGCCACCACTGATCTCACCAGAAAAGTCTTTAAGTATTGGGAAGTTGGCAGGCTCACTCTAGTGGATATGTTTTCCAAAATTAGAATTTTCTCTTGAAAGCTTGACATATATCACTGGCAACAAGTACTGTCAGTTTTATTTGTAGTGACAGGCTCCATTCATTTTTGAGAAAATATCTGTGAAATATCTAAGCTTGAACAAAATAGTTTGTCATTCAGTCTTTCCAGTAAAAGCGGTACTTCATGAAACAAACTGGCCAGTTCAGCTTGCAACTCAATTACACAGGTGCCTTAACTGAAGGTAACCATTGTACTTACCATTTCATCATGCAAAATAGTAAAAAGACACATAGAGGGCTTGAGATTCATTAAAACTAATAATAGTTTTTACGGCTTTATCAAGGATATTCTTAAATTGGCATTATTTTTAACTGTAATTATGTAGTGGTGAAGATTATGCGTCCTACTACAGTTTGGTGCTACTGCCTTGATATGTGTGAAGGTGCCAGCAGTTTTGCTCACCATTGCTTTTGTACCCTTAGTACCAGTGTCAACATGATGAAAAAGGCAACTAATTCTTTAGTATTATTAAGTATATCATTGTACCTCTAGGGTCCTGAAAGGATCTTGGGGGATACCCAGACATCAGTGGACCATACCTGCTTCAGTTTCCTAATTTTCAGAGTCTCTTCTGTGGAAGTCATGGACAGAGTCAAGACTTAGTCCTGGAAATTGTTTTGGGCAGGGCTTCAATCTTGGACACTTGGCAGAAGTATGGTCAGAGAGAGTGAGCTGCTCTGTGGTCTCTCCTAAGTTGATCATGACCTACCTGAAGCTTTTAGGAATAAGTTAAAGAACACTTCTGTGGGTGAAATGAGTGTTCTGAGCTTATTAGGCAGCTCAGTATTTTGAGAAGAAATTCACCAGCATTTAGTCAAGATGAGCTCACCTGGGCACTATCTTCTTATCTTTAAAAAGAGAGTAAATGGCAGCAGAGATCTTGGTGACAATAGCCTTCAGTATGTCTGTTGAGTCACACTGCTCCAATATGGACAGGTGTCTCCCTGTGTGTGGTACACAGCTGTCATCCTGGGGTATTCTTATTCACCTGGGAACTCTGCTTCTCTCCTGTGTTGGCTCTTTTGTTTCCTAAATCCCATGTCTTCTGCTTTCTTTCTCTTTTTTTTAATATTTATTTATTTATTTATTTATTTATTTATTTATGGCTCCGTCCGGTCTTATTTGTGGCGCTTGGGCTTAGTTGCCCCACAGCATGTGGGATCTTAGTTCCCTGACCAGGGACAAACCTGCGTCCCCTGCTTTGGAAGGTGGATTCCTAACCACTGGACCACCAGGGAACTCCCTCTTCTTTCTTGATTGCCAATAGCTGCTTGATGATGGACTCCTGAAATAGTTCTCTAATTTTCATCTCTTTTTTTCTTTAGCTCTACCTCCTGAAAGATTTCTTTATCTTTATATTCTATTAAATTTTTCTTTTCGGGCTTCCCTGGTGGCGCGGTGGTTGAGAGTCCGCCTGCCCATGCAGGGGCCACAGGTTCATGCCCCAGTCTGGGAAGATCCCACATGCCGTGGAGCGGCTGGGCCTGTGAGCCATGGCCGCTGAGCCTGCGCGTCCAGAGCCTGAGCTCCACAACGGGAGAGGCCACAACAGTGAGAGGCCCGCGTACGGCAAAAACAAAAAAATTCTTTTCTACTATTATGTTTTTTAATTTCTAGGAGTTCTTTTTAAGATTTTTTTTTGATGTGTACCATTTTTAAAGTCTTTATTGAATTTGTTACAATATTGCTTCTGCTTTATGTTTTGGTTTTTTAGCCTCAAGGCCACTTCTGATCTTAGCTCCCTGACCAGGGATCGAACCCACACCCCCTGCATTGGAAGGCGAAGTCTTAACCACTGGACCGCCAGGGAAGTCCCTAGGAGGTCTTTTTTATTCTCTGAATATTTCTTTCATAATATTCTTTATTGTTTCAACAGATTTACTTTGCCCTGCATAGGCTCTTTTCCCCCAAAGTTGTTTTCCTTTGTTTGTTTTGATCTCTCTTATTTAAGAGTTTTCCTCTGAAGTCTAGTAATAATTAGCTGTCTGCTTGTGATTAAGAGTGGTGAGCTTTAAATTAGAAGCTTTAAATGCATAGGCTGGTTGCCTTTGGGCCTTACTATAGTGTGAGCTTCTTGTCCCTATTGTTGAGGAACATGTCTGTTATCAGTATCAGGGTTCAAGGGGCGGAGTCTTCTCATCACTGGATGGTAAAGGGTGATGAAGACTGGGAGGGTTGCTGCATTCAGTATTCACTATGTTCACTCAGTTCCCCTCAGTTTTTCATGCTCTGTTCCCACCGTCAACCGCCTTTTGAGTCCCCCAGTCCAGAGACCATTTGTTTTATCCCTTCCAGAAAACAGGCCTCCAGAATTCTGCCAAGGTTGGTATGGGACAGACATTCAAGGTCATGGAGTGGGGAAGGTGGTAAAGGAATCAAACAGCTTTTACCCTGATTCTCCTTATTTTATTCCCTTTCCTTTCAAAGGGACCTGGTAGAATACAGTGAAAGTATTCATTGTTAATTTATATTGGTATAAGCTACTAGTTTTCTTTTTTAAAGTAAGGGCTACACTGTACATAAGTGCTGGGGGAAGACAGGGTCCAGAGAAAATACGTATACATTTTAAGCTACTGTGATGCTTCATACCCCGCTACTTTTAAAAATGGCTTATTCCTGCTTCTGCTTTCTTCCTCCCTTCTCAAATGTTTATGGGTTAACAGCCATTCTCTCTGTAGCACACCCAGGAAAAGGGACTGAAACCCTGGCATATGAAACTTCTTCTAAAAGGTTTTTTGGGGTAGGAGAGGATCTGTATATACTAAATTGCCTTCTCAAAATGTTTTAAATTTTCTAACAACTTCATTAAGTTTCTATATACCCTCCCTTCCACAGAAGAGAGCACAGTTTGTTGAAAAAAAAGTTTTTGGTTGTGTTTGATGAAATAATTATTTAATGAGATAGATTGTTGTTGTGAAGCCTGAATTTCAAGCTAGGTGCAAAGGCTTTATTCATATGCATGGTATTCTGGGAACAGATTAAACAGATTAAACAAGGTAATATCACCTTTAGATTAGAATTTGTATCACATAGGAAATATGAGAATCAGTTTGTTGAAGTGGAAAACAGAAACCATATCCTAAACAAATAAAGTCAATTGTTTTCTTCCTATTCTGAATCTGAATTTATAAATCATTATTATGTTTTAAAGGGGGTTTTCCTAACCTTTCAAGGATATTTGTTAAGGAACCATGCTCAAGACTAATGCATTTCACTTAAGTTCACGGGAAAATTTTTTGTGATGTTATCATGTTATTAGTACTTGAAGCTCAACATATGCTAATAACACAGCCCTTCCCTCCCTTCTCTTTAAGAATGAAGGCAAAATATGAACTTAATTAGTTTTGAGATTCTTAAGGTGTGGGAGATAAATTCCTCTGGAATTAAACAATGCCAAAAATGATGTTACTTCTATTTTTTTCCCTGTGGTGTTCAATAGAAATTTAATATAACATTATTATATGTATATTAAATATCTTCTGTCATCTTATTTCCTGATATGAGTATAACTTATGAAGGGCAAGATCTTTTTACTGTTATATCCTACTGCTCAATAGTAGGCAATATTTGTATGTATTTCTTATAGTGGTTTTAAATTTTCTGCATAAGATACAATTAACAATCTTAAGGGAAATAGAGTGCATAGAACACCATGAAAGTTATAGTAGAACACTATGAACTTTAATAACACAGATGCTCTATAATTATTTTTTTCTGTCAATAGGAAAAGATGAGCCATCTTTGTAGTCATGCAAGCCTGAAAAGTAGTGATGCTGACATTCTGGACCATCTCCCATATCGTCTCACCACTGTTCATCACTTCTGATTGCTACTTACTCCCTAGAAAATCATAGAAAGTATGATGGGTGGACTAAATGTGTAGATGATTTTCCATCTGAATTTATTTCTGCATACTGAGCCCTTCATCAGTGGGTCTTGGACAGGGATTTCCCTGGTGGTCCAGGGGTTAAGACTCACGCTCCCAATGCAGGGGGCTGGGGTTCAAGCCCTGGTCAGGGAACTAGATCCTGCATGCATGCCGCAACTAAGACCCAGCACAGCCAAAATAAATAAATATATATATATATTTTTAAATGTGTCTTGGACACTACATAGGCAATGATTATAAGAATGAAAATTAAAAGGGAGGGATAGTGGGAATTCCCTGGTGGCCCAGTGGTTAGGACTCTGAGCTTTTGCTACCATAGGCCTGAGTTCAATCCCTGGTCAGAGAACTAAGTAAGATACCCAGTAGCTGCGCAGCACGGCAAAAAAAAGAAAAAAAAAAAAAAAGGAAGGATAGAATGTTTTCACTTATCATTTTGTATCTTCCTGTGTGGTTTGCATTTTCATCTATATACATATATTACTTTTGGTTTTTTAAATGTAAAAAAGGATTTTATCTGGATTGTAGGGTTATGGGTGTTTTAGTTCCTTCTTTGTATTCCTCAGTGTCAAAAATTAAAATATGTAAAATTATTTCTTAAAGGAGGTAAAAGAATAAAAGGGTATTGTTAAAGGGTATTAAAGACTATCATGGTCATTCTACATTCACAGCTTACCTGCTACACCTAAAATTACCACTTTACATCTCTACTTAATAACGTGTCCTTTTAAATATATATATGTTTTATTCTTCCTATGAACTGTCAATAGATTCAGCCTACCCTACCAAACTCCATCATAGTTGACTTGTTCCTCATCCATTCATTTGTTCACTAAACACTAAGCAAAATCAACAAAGCAGTATATCCTAACAGTTAAGCCCTCAGGCTCTGGAGTAAGCAAACTTGGTTTCAGATCCCAGTTCTGCCACTTCGTGGCTGTGTCCTTTTGGGCAAGACAGTTACTCTCTAATCTTAAGTTTATCCCTAAAGTACGGATATGAATTTTACCTTTCCCACAAGGTTGCTATAAAAATTAAATGGGGACTTCCCTGGTGGCACACTGGTTAAGAATCTGCCTGCTTGGGACTTCCCTGGTGGCACAGCGGTTGAGAATCGGCCTGCAAATGCAAGGGACACGGGTTCGAGCCCTTGTCCAGGAAATCCCACAGGCCGTGGAGCAACTAAGCCCGTGCACCACAACTACTGAGCCTGCACTCTAGAGCCCGCGTGCCACAACTACTGAAGCCCGCATGCCTAGAACCTGAGCTCTGCAACAAGAGAAGCCACCGCAATGAGAAGCCCATGCACCACAACGAAGAGTAGCCCCTGCTCACCTCAACTAGAGAAAGCCCACATGCAGCAACGAAGACCCAACAACAAAGACCCAATGCAGCCATAAATAAATAAATAAATAAAATTTTAAAAAGGAAAAAAAAAAGAATGTGCCTGCCATGCAGAGGATACGGGTTTGAGCCCTGCTCTGGGGAGATCCCACGTGCTGCGGAGCACCTAAGCCTGTGTGCCACAAATACTGAGCCTGTGCTCTAGAGCCCGCGAGCCACAACTACTGAAGCCTGCACACCTAAAGCCCGTGCTCCATAACAAGAGAAGCCACCGCAATGAGAACACACCGCAACGAAGAGTAGCCCCTGCTCGCCACAACTAAAGCCCGCATGCAGCAATGAAGACCTGACGCAGCCAAAAATAAATAAATAAATAAATTTTTATTAAAAAGAATTAAATGAATTAGTACTTATAATGTGCTTAGCATTGTAACCACATAGTGAACATACAGTAGCTGTAATATTGTTATTAATTATGATCACTAGTAAGATGTAATCACTGTTCTTATGGAGCTTTTGGTCTGTGTTAAGCAGTTACAAGGTGCTCCTTAGAATTCCTTTTTTAAAAAAATAAGTCAGGTTAATTGAGATACAATTTATATACAATAAAATTTACCCTTTTTAAGTATATAGTAGTTCTTTTTTTTGACAAACACGTAAAATCATGTAACTACCACCGCAATCAAGATGAAGAGTACTTCCTTCCATACCAAAATTTCCCTGCTTACCTTTTGTAGTCAGAATTATACAATATGTAGCCTTTCTTTTTTCTTTTTTTTTTTTTTTTGCGGTACACGGGCCTCTCACTGTTGTGGCCTCTCCCGCTGCAGAGCACAGGCTCTGGACACTCAGGCTCAGCGGCCATGGCTCACGGGCCCAGCCACTCCGCGGCATGTGGGATCTTCCCGGACCGGGGCACGAACCCATGTTCCCTGCATCAGCAGGCGGACTCTCAACCACTGCGCCACCAGGGAAGCCCCAATATGTAGCCTTTGGTCTGGTTTTTCACTTAGCATAAAGCTGTCAAGATTCATACATGTTGTTGCATGTATCAGTAGTTCATTCCTTTCATGGCTTTTTTTTCATATTTTTTTTGGTTTTATTTTTTAGTAGATCTTTATTAGAGTATAATTGCTTCACAATACTGTGTTAGTTTCTGTTGCACAACAAAGCGAATCAGCCATATGCATACAGATGTCCCCATATCCCCTCCCTCTTGAGTCTCCCTCCCATCCTCCCTATCCCACCCCTCTAGGTCATCGCAAAGCACCGAGCCGATCTCCCTGTGCTGTGCTGCTGCTTTCCACCAGCCAACTATTCTACATTCGGTAGTGTATATATGTTGATGCTACTCTCACTTCGCCCCAGCTTCCCCCTCCCACCCCATGTCCTCAAGTCCATTTTATATGTCTACCTCTTTATTCCTGCCCTGCAACTAGGTTCATCAGTACCTTTTTTTTTTTTTTAGATTCCATATATATGTGTTAGCATACGGTATTTGTTTTTCTCTTTCTGACTTACTTCGCTCTGTATGACAGACTCTAGGTCCATCCACCTCACTACAAATAACTCAATTTCGTTTCTTTTTATGGCTGAGTAATATTCTATTGTATGTATGTGCCACATCTTTATCCATTCATCTGTCGATGAACATTTAGGTTGGTTCCATGTCCTGGCTATTGAAAATAGTGCTGCAATGTACATTGTGGTACATGTCTCTCTTTTTTTTTAATTTATTTATTTATTGATTTTTGGCTGTGTTGGGTCTTCATTGCTATGCACAAGCTTTCTCTAGTTGCGGCGAGTGGGGGCTGCTCTTCATTGTGGTGCACAGGATTCTCATTGCAGTGGCTTCTCTTTCTGCAGAGCACTGGCTCTAGGCACGCGGGCTCAGTAGTTGTGGCTCACGGTCTCTAGAGCGCAGGCTCAGTAGCTGTGGCACATGGACTTAGTTGCTCCACAGCATGTGGGATCTTCCCGGACCAGGCAGGGCTCGAACCCGTGTCCCCTGCATTGGCAGGCAGATTCTTAACCACTGTGCCACCAGGGAAGCCCTACATGTCTCTTTTTGAATTATGGTTTTCTCAGGGTATGTACCCAGTAGTGGGATTGCTGGGTCATACGGTAGTTCTATTTTTAATTTTTTAAGGAACCTCCATACTGTTTTCCATAGTGGTTCTATCAATTTACATTCCCACCAACAGTGCAGGAGGGTTCCCTTTTCACCACACCCTTTCCAGCATTTATTGTTTCTAGATTTTTTGATAATGGCCATTCTGACCAGTGTGAAGTGATACCTCATTGTAGTTTTGATTTGCATTTCTCTAATAATTAGTGATGTTGAGCATCTTTTCATGTGCCTCTTGGCCATCTGTATGTCTTCCTTGGTGAAATGTCTATTTAGGTCTTCCTCCCATTTTTAAATTGGATTGTTTGGTTTTTTGATATTGAGCTCCATGAGCTGTTTGTATATTTTGGAGATTAATCCTTTGTCTGTTGTTTCATTTGCAAATATTTTCTCCCATCCTGAGGGTTGTCTTTTTGTCTTGTTTATGGTTTCCTTTGCTGTGCAAAAGCTTTTAAGTTTAATTTTCCATAATGTCATAAAGTTGGAATCATACAGTAGCTTTTTCATACGTAGCGGTTTTTTTTGTTTTGTTTTTTTTACACGTGGGCCTCTCACTGTTGTGGCCTCTCCCGTTGCGGAGCACGGACTCCGGACACTCAGGCTCAGCGGCCATGGCTCATGGGCCCAGCCGCTCCGCGGCATGTGGGATCTTCCCAGACTGGGGCACGAACCCGTGTCCCCTGTATCGGCAGGCAGACTCTCAACCGCTGCGCTACCAGGGAAGCCCCCATACGTAGCTTTTTCAGATTGACTTCTGTCACCTAGTAGTATGCATTTAAGGTTCCTCTTTTCGTGGCTTGATAGCCCTTTTCTTTTTAGCACTGAAAAATATTCCATTGTTTGGATGTATCATGGCTTATTTATCCTTTACCTACTGAAGAGCATCTTGGTTGCTTCCAAATTATGGCAGTTATGAATAAAGTTGCTGTAAACATCTGTGTGTAGGTTTTGTGTGGATATAGGTTTTCAATTATTTGGGTAAATACCAAGGGTACAGTTGGAATGTATGGTAAGTGTATGTTTAGTGTTTTAAGAAACTGCCAGATTGTCTTCCTGAGTGGCTGTACTATTTGGTGTTCCCATCAGCAATGAATGAGAGCTCCTGTTGCTCCAGCATTTGATGCTGTCAGTGTTTTGGATTTTGGCCATTCTAATAGGTGTATAGCAGTATCTCATTGTGGTTTTAATATGCAGTTTCCTCATGACTAATAATATTGAGTAACTTTTCATGTGTTTATTTGCCATGCATATCTTTTCTCTGATGAAATGTCTGTTCAGATCTTGATCTTTTTAAAAATTGGCTTATTTTCTTATTATTGAGTTGTGAGAGTTTTTTTGTTTTTTTACGGTATGCGGGCCTCTCACTGCTGTGGCCTCTCCCGCTGCGGAGCACAGGCTCTGGACGCGCAGGCTCAGCGGCCATGGCTCACGGGCCCAGCCGCTCCACAGCATGTGGGATCTTCCCGGACCGGGGCACGAACCCGTGTCCCCTGCATCGGCAGGCGGACTCTCAGCCACTGTGCCACCAGGGAAGCCCGTGAGAGTTTTTTACATGGTCCACATACAAGTTCTTTATAAGTGTTACTACACAAATGTTTTTTTCCCAGCCTGTGGTTTGTCTTATTAGCAGACGTTTTTAATCGATGAAGTCCATTTTTTTCTTTTTTGGTTAGTGTTCCTTATCTTCTAAGAAATCTTTGTTCAACCCAGGGTCAGAAAGATATTTTTGTTTTTCCTTCAAGATGTTTTATCTTTTTAGGTTTTACATTTAGGTCAATGATTCTTTTCGAGTTAACTTTTGTATATGGTATGAAGTTGAAAATATTCTCCTTTGTCCACTGCATACTTTTACACCTTTATTAATAAATTCCTGATTAAATAGGTAATTTTCTAGGGAAATATAATTTACTAAAGTGACTCAAGACATGAAAATCCCATATAGACTAACAGGCATGGTCGAAATGTTAAAATGTATCTAAGCCCAGTGAGTTGTTTTTTGTTTTTCTTTTTCTTTTTTTGGCTGTGTCGGGTCTTAGTTGCAGCACACGGGATCTTTGTTGAGGCATGTGCTATCCTTTGTTGCAGCACACGGGCTCTTCATTGTGGTGCATAGGCCTCTCTCTAGTTGTGGCAGCGGGTTTTCTCTCTCTAGTTGTGGCACGCAGGCTCCAGGGTGCATGGGCTCTGTAGTTTGTGGCACATGGGCTCTCTTGTTGAGGCGCATGAGCTCAGTAGTTGTGGCATGTGGGCTTAGTTGCTCTGTGGCATGTGAGATCTTAGTTCCCTTAACAGGAATCAAACCCGTGTCCCCTGCATTGAAAGGTGGATTCTTTACCGCTGGACCACTAGGGAAGTCCCCCAGTGATTCTTATGGACAGTTTCATTAATTGTTTGAAGAAGCAAATAATTATAATGCTATATCACACACTGTAGAGAAAAAGAAAGTACACTCATTTATTTTATAAAATCTTGATAACTGAGAGCTGACAAAGATAGTGCAAAAAGAAAATTGAAATTTTTCCTATCTCGCTTAATGAATATAGTTGTAGAAAGTCTGTATAAAGTACTTGCAGATTAAATTCAACAAGTCATTATTATATTTTTTTCTGATTTCAAAAACAATACATATTTCCTCTGGAAAATATAAAGTGGTGTAAAGTAGAAAAATTTAAGTCACACTTGATCTTTCCACCCTGTGGTAACTACTGATAATATTTTGATATATTTACTTCCATGTTTTTTTCTAGAGCAGTTATCTATATAGTTATAGATAACTATATTACTATAGCTATATAGTTATTTTAACATACTGATTAGAACTGCTTTTTTCCCCATTGGATATGTCAGATCTCTCAGATATTAAAAGAATATAACCAAGAGGAATTCTTTCAAGATCTAAGTATTATATTAAGGAAACTATAAATAATAACACATTAGTACATTGATAAGTCAAAAAAACAGGAGGAAAACGATATGCTTATCTCTACTGATCACAAAAATTTTTGATAAAGTTCAACTATTTCACTCAAAGCTTTTATTACACTAAGAATAGAATAATTTATTTTTATTCTAAAATATTTAAATAATAACAAGAACCTATATTTCTACTCAATTGATTTTAAAATTGGTAACATTAGGGCATATTTATAAAAGTTAGTTATAATCTCCTTTGACCACTACTCTCCAGTGACAACCCATAACATGAATGTTGTGTATATCCTTTTAGTTCATTTTTTTCTTTTATAATGTGCTTGCATAATCCTTTAATATGATAAAAGAATAGCTATCTGAAACCAAGAGACACTAGCACACTTACCAGTGAAATACTGAAGAAATGTCCACTAGAGCAAGAACAAGACAAGAATGCCCACTGTTACTTTATTTAACATTATTTTGGGGGTTCTTAGTGCAGTAAGATGAGCAATCATTAGAGGTGTTTCCAATAACAAACAGAATAAGTATATAGTTGTTGGCTAGTATTATTCTCTCTTCAGAAAAATATTCCCAAAAGGATCAACTGAAAAAGAATTCAGTAACATGGCTGATAAATGCAAACTAAATGTTCAGAAATGAATCATTAAAATTTTTATATCTATTAGAATAAATTTTTTTTTTTTTTTTTGCGGTACGCGGGCCTCTCACTGTCGTGGCCTCTCCCGTTGCGGAACACAGGCTCCGGACGCGCAGGCTTAGCGGCCATGGTTCACGGGCCCAGCTGCTCTGCAGCATGTGGGATCCTCCCGGACCGGGGCACGAACCCATGTCCCCTGCATCGGCAGGCGGACTCCCAACCACTGCGCCACCAGGGAAGCCCAAGAAAAGTACATAACTTATAAAACTAGAAATTTGCTATCATAGATAAGTAAATAAAGGCGTTACGTCAAGAAATAAGAAAATTTATGAGTGTCCATCTACCCAATTTACTTAAAGAAATAACTTTGATAAACAGCAGTGTGCACAGCACAGTGTATTGACATATTCAGATTTAAAAGTGTGTATTATTTTTATTAAAGAAAAGAAAACTTTAAAGTTCTTGAAATTTTTATGGTTTAATAGTAAGTGGTGAGTGGGACTTCCTTGCCGGTCCAGTGGTTAAGACTCTGCACTGTTGCAGGGGGCATGGGTTCAATTCCTGGTCGGGGAACTAGGATCCCGCAAGCCCCATGGCACGGCCAAAATAAAAATATAAATAAATGTTTTTCTTCAACTTTACTTCAAATTCAGGTTAAGTATGATCAGTGGGATCTAAAAGCTGGTAATAAAACTTATATGAACATTTCCCATTAGGCGGTGGACCATTAGTTTCAAAACAACCTCAGTGGTTGGCTTCTTGGCCCTCTAGAGTTCTATCATACTAAAAATGGCCTTTCATGATAGAGCTTTGACTTGATTCAAAGGCAGGATAGGTTTTACAAGATTGCAACATGAAACATCAGTGGAGTCCAAAACACGCACAGATGTGCACACACGTACACACCCCCGTAATGGAGGCTTCCATTAAAAGAGGGGGATAGTAGTATAATGGACTATCTTGTGGAATGATGTTGATGGCCTTCAGTTCCTCACTGAAGATTTGTGTGTGTGTGTGTGTGTGTGTGTGTGTGTGTTTAATATTTATTTATTCTGGCTGCATCGGATCTTAGTTGCGGCATGCAGGATCTTCGTTGTGGCATACAGGCTCTTAGGCATGGTTTGCAGTCTTCTTGGTTGCGGCATGCAGATTCTTAGCTGTGGCATGCAAACTCTTTAGTTGCGTCATGCGTGCAGGATCTAGTTCCCCGACCAGGGATCGAACCCAGGCCCCCTGCATTGGGAGTGCGGAGTCTTACCCAGTGGACCACCAGGGAAGTCCCAAAGAGTTGCGTTTTGTTTTTTCCTCATCAAACTAGTGTGTGTATCTCTTGGTAGCCAGAGTGACATCATATCAGATTGCAGTCTGTAGCTACAGCTTTCTTTTTTTTCACTGCATGAGAATATTAAATAAATACTACATTTTACTTGACTATGCAAACATTATAAAATTTCAGATTTAGGTTTCTTTTGATGATTGTGTATCTTCTGTTTTTCTTCTTTGGTCTCCCAAAAGAATTTAAATGGTGTAAAGCAGATGGGTCTAGCAGCTTTATTTTGTCCATTTTACACCCCGCCCCCCACCCCAGGTCAGTCTTTTCCCTCTTCAGTATAGAGCTGGATAATCAAAGGGCTTGAATAGCAAGAACCCGTAAGAATTATGTCTTAAATAGTAAAGGAGAAAAGTGGCACCAAAGAAAAGACATTCTTGCTGGGGTGAAGCGCTTTGGTGTGTGCTTATTACTTCTAGTTATTATCTCATAATGCATCCAGGGCCAGTAGCTTAACATTGGTTACAGTGAAGTCCAGTTGGTTTTGCTTGATAATTTATTGTCATACTCACTACATACCCTAACCAATCAAAAGGTGAAAAAGCGGATGGGTGGGTGATTGGCTGGCTGAGTGATTCATTAATTCATTTAATAAATTTTCCCAGGCACATTGCCCTAGCTGCCATGAAGGACAAAAAAACAAACAAAAAAAAGAATAAGATATACTTTCACCAAATGACCCAACAATCCCACTACTGGGTATATACCTAGAGAAAACCATAATTTAAAAATACACATGCACCCCAATGTTCATAGCAGTGCTGTTTACAATAGCTAGGACATGGAAGCAAGCTAAATGTCCATCAACAGAGGAATGGATAAAGAAGATGTGGTGCATATATAAATGGAATATTACTCAGCCATAAAAAGGAATGAAATTGGGTCATTTGTAGAGATGTGGATGGACCTAGAGAGTGTCATACAGAGTGAAGTAAGTCAGAAAGAGAAAAGCAAATAACATATAATAAGGCATATGTGAAGAATCTAGAAAAATGGTATAGGTGATCTTATTTGCAAAGCAGAAGTAGAGACATAGACGTAGAGAACAAATGTATGGATACCAAGGGAGAAAGGGGTGGGGAGGCAGGAATTGGGAGACTGGGATTGACAAATATACATTACTGATGCTATGTATAAAATAGACAACTGATGGGAACATACTGTATAGCACAGGGAACTCTACCTAATGCACTGTGGTAACCTAAATGGGAGGGAAGTCCAAAAGGGAGGGGATATCTGTATGTGTGGCTGATTTATTTTGTTGTGCAGTGGAGGCTAACAGAATATTGTAAAGCAGCCATACTCGAATAAAAATTAATTTTAAAAAAAGAATAAGATATAGTTTCATCACTCAGAGAGGAGATTAAAAACTATTAATGCTAGGCAGAATGAGTAAGTGTTTTTATACAGATAAAAATAGTTGTGTTATTGGAATTTCATGCCATGTTATTCAACATGACTTGTACTTAAGGAAATTATTAAAACAAAACTTGCTTTATAGCATCTATATTGCCTTTTCTATATCTGTGTTGTTTGAACAGTTTAATACTGATGACTTTAAGTAGAGTTTTTTTGTTTTAATTGTTTTTGTCTCGTATCTAACAGGAAAATTTGGTGAACATGGAGAAATAGGAAAAACTAGGGGCTCCTAAGTACCTTAGGGAGTATGGTACTCCCTAAGGAGTACATGGTGGTGAAGCACACTTGTACATTGCTAATAATGATTGCTCCCAGTAGCATACATGTGGGTTAAAGGTGTAAACCTGTGCTTCAGTAATTTGGGTTTCTCATGCAGTATTGGGACTGAAGTATTTTTGTTCTAGATTTGGTTTGAGGGGTAGTAGAAATGTCTGTATCCCATATAGCCAACTTCTCTTGATTCTAGACCTTTCACTTATTTTCTAAGTAATTCCTTTAAAAATTGATTTTGAGATAAGAAACATCATTCTTTTTGGTAGTCATACTGGAAATATCAGGGGTAAGCTAAGAGAACAAATTGTTGGTGTTTTTAATTTTAACATTGTCATTTTGGGCAATTCACATAACTGTTCTGTACCTGAATTTTACTTTTGTTAAAGTACTACCTCCTGGGCTTCCCTGGTGGTGCAGTGGTTGAGAATCTGCCTGCTAATGCAGGGGACACAGGTTCGAGCCCTGGTCTGGGAAGATCCCACATGCCGCGGAGCAACTATGCCCGAGAGCCACAACTACTGAGCCTGTGCGTCTGGAGCCTGTGCTCCTCAACAAGAGAGGCCACGATAGTGAGAGGCCCGTGCACCACGATGAAGTGGCCCCCGCTTGCCACAACTAGAGAAAACCCTCGCACAGAAATGAAGACCCAACACAGCCCTAAATAAATAAATAGATAGATAAATAAATAAATAAAGTACTACCTCCTAAAGTTTTTATAAGGTTAAAAATAAATGTTCTTATCTAAACACCTAGGAGGTATTGTGTGAATTCAAAGTCCATTTCGTAGTACAAACTATCTTGTAGTAGTTGGGAGTGGAGATTCACATCCAGATTACTTAGATATGAACCTTAGCTTTGCCGTTTATTAGCTATGAACTCCTTGGACAGGTTTACCCCTGGGTGACTTAGTTTCCTCAACTACTAAATGGGGATAATAAGTGGTATCCTTCTTATAGCCTTGTTGTAAGAATTAGACAAAACAAAACACTTAGAATAGTCCCTGGCATTATAATACATGATCGATTAATGTTAGCTATTATTATCCGTAGAGAATGGGGAGAAGGAATGCATAGGAAGTTGAACTTAATTTACCTTTTCTAAGCTTTAGCTTTCTTTTTCATCAGATCTTTTGTTAGAGATGTTCATATGTAACAGTAAATCATTTTGAGTTTAGTATTATTTTCTTTATGTTTTGATTTTTTTGATGGAAACTTTTACCATTTAATGAAATGATCAGAAACCAGAAAACAGGAATGAAGGGGAGAAGAAGCAGAGACCAGAAATCAGCTTTGAGTGATTAAAAACTCGTGGTGCTACTTTAGTCCTTTTGTTTCTCTTAGGAACTAGAAGAAAAGTAGAGCTATTTTTTTAAATCAGTTTTTTATAAGTCTAAAAGCAACAGTAATTAAAAGATTATGTCACTGTAAGCATCTATGGAAGTGAATTTATAGTAACATGTAACCCATAGCTAAGTTAGCAAGATAATCTCAATTATATCTGTCTTTTTCTTTCCTGTTTGTCATGAAACTGTTCAGTGAATTATTATAATATGTTCAGTACCTACAGGCCTGGCATGTTTCCCAAAACAAATACTCCACAACCTGAAAGGGACACTTAACAAGCTAAACTAGTGAAAGATCTTAGTTTCCCTTTGCCTCCCTCCATTTAAAAAAATATTTATTGAATGCCTTCTATGTGCTGAGAAGTATGTTACTAGCTGAGGATATAAAGACAATCTGTTCAAAGAATGTAGGAGAGACAAATAAGTAAGTAGATAATTCTAACAAAAGTGATTTATACCCCTATATGTAGAGGTATATACAGGGTGACTTCAGAGTACCGAAGGGGTGCATAATTCAGTCTTAAGTATAGAAGGTAGATGTTCAAGGAGCGATTCCTAGAGGAAGTGAAACATAAACTGAATTTTGAAGGAGTGGGAGTTAGCCAGATTAAAGAATGGAGGGAGAGGACATTTTAGGCAGCTAGAAGAGCAGATGCATAGATAGATAGACCTGGGCAAATATATCATCATTTAAGAATTCCAAGTGGTTTGGAATAGGACTTAAAAGACAGCAGGCATGGGAGAGTGGTGAGAGAAAAGGTTAGACAGAAAGATAGGCATTAGTGCAGCAACATGGATGGACCTGGAGATTGTCATACTGAGTGAAGTAAGACACACAGAGAAAGACAAATATTTGATATCACTTATATGTGGAATCTAAAAAATGGTACAAATGAACTTATTTACAAAACAGAAATAGAGTCACAGATGTAGAAAACAAACTTATGGTTACCAAGAGGGAAGGGGGGAGGGATAAATTGGGAGATTGGGATTGACATACACACACTGCTGTATATAAAATAACTAATAAGAACCTACTGTATAACACTGGGAACTCTACTCAATACTCTGTAATGGCCTGTATGGGAAAAGAATCTAAAAAAGAGTGGATATATGTATAACTGATTCACTTTGCTGTATACCTGAAACTAACGCAACATTGTAAATCAACTATACTCCAGTAAAAATTAAACAAAAGAAAGAAAGAAAGATAGACATTGGGCCAGGTCTTGAAGGATTTTTAATAAGCTATGAAGAGTCCTGTCAGATTTGTGTTTTTGTAAAGGTCATGGTGGTACCACTGTTGAGAATAGATCAGAAAGGGACAAAACTGGAGTCAGGTAAGAAGGAAATTATTACTGTCCCAAACACACATAAAAGGATGTCACATTTGAAAGCTGTGATCCACAAATAAATTCTGTCAGACTGGGATTTATAAATAGAAGACTTTTTGTCCCAAGTGAATAAATCCCAGAAGAATCATCTTTTTTTTCTTTTCATTCACTACAAATCAACACAACAAACTTGGTTGTCAGCAATTTGGATTTTAGGATAGGTGGTATTCTGAAGGCTCTTGGTGCCTAGGCCTGGGAACAAGATGAGAATGGGTAAAGTGTTTAATAGCTAATTGGATCCATTTGGGGCTTTTTCAACAAAGGAACTTATTTTTAGGCTGAAAAAACAGTAATCAGATTTGCATCTTAGATGGTTTTATTTGGTGACTACATTTTTATAGACCCGGTAGCACTAATAAAGATTAGCTTTTCAGAAAGGTTAAACTAGGATTGGGCTCATTGCTTTAACATAGACAGATGAGCAAAGGGACAGGTTGTTCATATTTTCTCTAACCTCATACATTGTTTTCCTAAAGTGTTAAGGTGTTTCACTGTTACTTTTTTAATTTTATTTTACAAGATTTAGAAGCAAAGGTATGTATAATCCAAAACACTATTTCTCTTTGAATTTAGAAATTATATACATAGCCTTTCTTTTCTCCTGTACCTCACCTCCTAGGTTCTGTGGTTGTGAAAGTTTGAGAATTTTGAGGGAAGAGAATGGTATAAAAGAGATGGGTATTTCTTACATGGAAAACAAAGAATAAAGTACATTTGAATTACTGGCTGGAACAAGTTTGATAGAAACACCATTCATTTATATGGTCATCCTTGGTTCTTTTGTAGAATTACTGCTGACTCACAGTGTAACCAGGTGTTCATTACTCAGAATTTTTATTTAGTAGAAGATGAAGTCTGTATTCTCCTGCACGTGTACCAGAAAAGAATGTTTAAGGAGATTTCTTGTTAGAAATTTCTGAATAACTTTTACAAATGTTATAGCTATCATCAGACTTATTGTATTTCCACTGGATATGTGGCTGAGTGTTGGTAATATTTGGATTTCTTTTTCACTGTCTGAAAGTGAAACTGAGAACCAAATGAGTTAGAAAGAGTTATGAAAGAGAGAAGGAAGGAGAGACGTGGCATCAACTAGTAGTCATCTCTGAGTCATCAGTAATGAATGCCACTTTACTGGAGAACATTCAGTGTTTCAAAACCCTGTGACGGGCAGCTCCTTGATTTCTGACTGGTTAGTTTCTACACATCATTGATACCTCCAGGTTCCTTAGTAGACAGAGGCCACTTGGGACTTAGTTTTTATGAATATCATGTGGTTTTATTAAATATTTTTTTTCTTTAAGATTAAGATTTCTCAATCACTTTCACTGTAACTACATGAAAAAATACTATTTGGGGTAGATAGAATATTAAATGGATGGCCAGTAAGATGGAGGTTGTTAATTTTCAATTGGTAACAAATGGATGTAATTCTCAGTAGATCTTTAAATTGAAATAAAACCATTCTTCCCTGAGCTTTGAGTTGTTATTAATAGTCAAAGACTTTACTTGAGTGTTACTAGGAAAAGAAACAGTAATTCAACTGTTAAAGTAAGAGTATCAAAGATTGTGAGTATAAATAGCTCAATAGTTTGTAACTGAATAAAAGGAAACTTTTTTTTTTTAACTGTCAGTGTTCCTTCGGAGTATACTGCCTCTAGTAGTTAGTGTTTAGTCATTGGTGCCATGGAAAATAGATACCACGTGCTGATGAAATACTCTGTTTTGCATTGTTACTGGAAGACTTGTAAGTGTACTTTAAAAATACTTTGGGTTTGGCCTGTCTGATAGAACTTTGTGCAGTGATGGAAATGTTCTAGATCTGCATCGTGCAATGTGGTGGCCATGTGTGCAATGTGGCTAGTACAACTGAGAAACTGAATTGCAAATTGTGTTTAATATAAATGTATTAAATATTAATATACATATAAATAATCATTCGTAACTAGTGACCACAGTATTAGACAGCACATCTTTAAATATTTGAGAACTGAGCAGCCCGTTTGATAACCCTTACTTCACTGACCAGTCATTAAAATATACTGTAGTTGTAATTAATATTTACTTTTAGTACGTTAATTGAGGAATGTGTTGTTTACTTCGGGTCTTTGTTTATATGTCATCTTCCCAATGAGGCCCTTCTGCTTGCACAGTTTATAATTTAGCACCCTCTTTCTCAGCCCATTGTATTCCCTTTCCCTGAGTAATTTTTTTTCTATAGCACTTATCACCGTCTACCATACTAGAAAGAAGGCATAGATTTTTCCCTCTTTGTATCCAGTCAGTGTTTCCAACACCTAGAACAGTAACTGATACTTTAGAGGTGCTCAGGACATTTTTTGTGGAATGAATAAATGAGGATTGTGGTTTCCCAATAATAATACCCCAATTCATTAAGCACTTATTTTGCATTCTATGGCAAACATTGAGTTGGATTAGCTATATAAAGTGCACCGTGGCCACTGTTCTCTTCCGTAATAAAACATTTCTTGGAACCATTATTTGAAACAGAACACTGAATTAGTTGTCATTAGTTTGACTCTGCTGTAGAATTTCAGAACCTGAAGGGAGCTTGGCAATAATTTGATTCAGGTGCCTGATGTCACATAGTGGATTAAAGTTTGATAAATGTCATTTGTATCCTCTTCTCATTTCCCTTTTTCCCTCATCCACACAACCTGTGAATCTTTTTGCTCAATTTTTTTTCCACTTCTTCTCATCTCCATTCAGCTAGTTCTTTTTTCTTAATTAGGATTTTTAAAAATTAATTAATTTATTTATTTTTGGCTGCGTTGGGTCTTCGTTGCGGTGCATGGGCTTCTCATTGCCATGGCTTCTCTTGTTGCAGAGCACAGGCTTTAGGTGTGCAGGCTTCAGTAGTTGTGGTGTGCGGGCTCAGTAGTTGTTGCTCGCGGGCTCTAGAGCGCAGGCTCAGTAGTTGTGGTGCACGGGCTTAGTTGCTCTGCAGCATGTGGGATATTCCTGGACCAGGGCTCGAACCCGTGTGCCCTGCGTTGGCAGGAGGATTCTTAACCACTGAGCCACCAGGGAAGTACCCATTCAGCTAATTCTCATTTTCATCTACGCCTACCTTTTCCACTGACTCTACTGTACTCTGAGGAACTACCTAATCCCTTAACCCAACCAGAGAGAAATGTTTCATCTTTCTTAACTGAAACTTTCCTGCTTACTATAATTTTTATAACTAACTCCTCAGTTCTAGAAACATCTCCTGACCACTAGGGCATCCTTAAGAATTTATTGTCTTCAAAACAAAAACTTTAAGAGAAAGCAAAAAGAATTTCTGTAGCTCCAATTTCCTAGCCTGAGGTCTCTTATTCCATGGATCTGAAAGCAGTCCTGCTGGCATAATTTCAGTTTCTTTCTCCCATAAACACAGTCCAACATACTGTAGGTTTGTAAACATATACATTACTTCATGCCTGCCATATGTATAGCCACTGTGATGTAAAGGCATAGCAGAACCTCCCCATTTTTTCCTAAGGAATGGTGGTACTTAAATGTAAGCATTCGGTGGAGGGGAGGAGTCATTTATATGAAGAATCTAAGTGAGGTGAGAAGGAGCCAAATATATTAAGCACTTTCAGTCATCAGACTATAATTTAGAGATTTCTCTTATTTGATCCTCACAAAAACTCTGAGTAATTATCTCTATCTCATATAAGTTAAGTAATTGTTCAGTCACCTAATCAGCAAATGGAAAAGCTGAAATTTTACATAGTTATGTATATGTAACTCCAAAGCCTCGAAAGCTTTCCTCCGTTGGTAAGCCATGCTTCCTTCTGGAAGTGGGGGTAGGCAGGGGACAAGAGTTACAGTATTTGATGTAGAATAGGTGGCACGTGTGTTCATTTTTTGCCTCCAATGAGCCAGCCACAGAAAGAAACCAGTGTCGTTGGGAGTAAGAGGGATGAGTATCTGGTGGTACCAGTGGCTCCCCCTTAACTTTAATCTCTGTCTTTCAGCCTGTTCTTCCGGCTCGTTCACATGGAGTAGAAGTGCTTTCTGCTGAGGATCTTGAGCCTAGCAGTCGTGATTATATGAGGGTTTATGTAAACATTCACCTGACACATTTGTCTTCTTTGAAAGTTATTACGACTTGCAAAGCAGTAAATTCTCAAAAACCATCATAAGCATGCCATTTTTTCACAGAGAATTGAGAGTTTCACAGTAGTTCTCAAGATTGTTTGGAATGATAAACTAGTCTATGGTCTTGACATTTCTTCCAGCCTTCGTCTGTGGCACTTTTTGCCTTAACTGTCTTTTGCTACCAGATTCTGTGAGCAAAGCTTAAAGTTGAGGAATGCTGTTTCTTCCCTTGTCCTCAAGGTTAATAAATACTTTTTGCATGTCCACCGTGCACTGAGTCCTGCCAGGCACTGAGGGCTTAAGTGTAGGCACATCATGGTTCCTGCCCAGCAGAGAAGCCAGAAGATCATTGCAGTTTAGGGTGATACATCCGGCACCATCAGTCATGAGCAGCTCTTTACCTCTACAGTCTTATCTCTTGCTGCCCTTACCTTTTTCTCACCTCTGTTATTCCTTCTATGACTGACTCTCTCAGATTTTAGAAGTCACTTAATTCAAGATATTTTCTGTCATCTCTCAGGAGAAAGCTAGATGCCCCCAGCCCCATCAATATGTGTTTGTGTAGCACCTAGGTACTTATCATGCTCTATTGTTGATCCTACTTATTTGAACTGTAATCACCTTAAGGACAAAAACTATTCTTTTTAGTTCCAGAGCATTGCTGGGCACATAATCAGTGATCAGGAAATCTTTGTCTGAATTCTGCTTGAGTGACTAAGAAAAGACTCTTAATAGTGGAAGCAACATTTGAGCCAATTCTTAAAGGATGGGTAGGAGTTCCCTAGATGGATCTGGGAAAGAAATTCCAGGCCAAGGGAGTGGTTTGTACAAATAGATGAGACAATGAAGAGTTTACAAGTGACTAGCAAGGCTTTCTAATTTCCACATGGAATATGAGACAAAGGTTATTAATTGTAGGATTTTATTTCCTATTCAGAGCCAGCCAGACTAGATTAGAGTTAGACGGTGGAATAAAGAATAGAAAACTGCTCCCACCCTCGATTATATATAAAGAAGCTGAAAATTAGTCTTTTACTTGAATATGTATCTGTGTGACCTGTTAATAATTTCTGTTGGTCAGCCTTTCCAAGAGGAAAGTGACTTTTTTCCCAACCTCGCACTAGAGCTCACCTCCTTGAGACATCTCAGACTTAAAGTGGTATGCTGAATTAAGCTGAGGGAGATGTAATTGAAATAGCAAAGAGTTTACTCTCCTAGGTAAGCTAATTTATATAGGTACCTCAGCATAAAATTACATTTAAATGGAAGCATTATACTTTTGTGATTGATCTTGTAAACTGTTTATTGACAATATAAAGCATGTTCTCACGTTAGTGTCTGATGTGCTGGCCAACAAAAAGTTTTGGAATTGTAAGTGTCACTAAAGGTTTTGAAAGTTCAGCAGTGTTTGTTTATAAACAGTTCTTCGATAAAATGAGACTGCTTGGGGGCTTCAATTGCTATCTAAATCTAAGCTGTAACTTAGATTCCTTTGCATATTAAACTTTATAAGGCCTTTTTTGCTCTTTCCCTAAATAAAATAGGAAGAGATTCACAAATTTTAATCTGTTACTTGCCCCATTCCTTGAGGCAATAAGCTGTGGAAGAAAAGTACTCTAAAAAGAGAGTATCTTATTAGGTGACACTTAAGAGAGAGTTGTCTACTTCTTGTAAAGTTGAAGTGAGAGTTACCTTTGCATTTCTAAAATGTAATACATGGAAAACTAGAATGAACACAAGGCCTTATTGTTAAATTTTAAAGCCATTAGTAGGCCAGTGCTTTCCCCTCTCCCTGCTTGTCTGCTTTTGTCAGCGCAAAGTAAATATTGATTGTTAAAATGAAACTGAAACATGCTGATTAGGGAACATGTGTTGGTTTGGTCCATAGGTGACAGAATTAGAATCTCTGAGAGATTTGTCATTGTTGTAGAGTGTGGACTTCCCTGGGAAATGAATATATCTTTAGGAAATAAATATTTCCTTGGCCATTTATACAAGAGCCAAAGTGAGTCCTGGAGTTAGAATCAGGAGGCTTGGGTTTTAGTCCTGGCTCTGAGCAAAGCATTTAACCTCTTGAACCCTCAATTTCCTTCTTCCGTAAAGAATAGGAGATTGAGCCAAATGATCACTAAGAATCCTTTTTCTAATCTTTGAGTTTATTGCTGCTTTCAAATACCCAAGATCAGCAGTGAGCCAAGTCAAGTTGGACATTTAAATTTGGCAGGTGGTAAACAGCAGCCATATGAGGATCCTTAAATCTATCTGTTCTACTCTTGTATAATTCTGTCAACATGAACTAGATTCTGTAATACTGTTTCTGGGCTCTGTGTGTGTGTGTGCGTGTGTGTGTGTGTGTGTGTGTATGTGTGTTTAATGTGCCTGGTTTGAACTAATTCATGATAATACACACATCTGGGCTGTTCCATCTGTTTAATGTTTCTGTGCACCAACCTGATTGTGTACACACTTCCTCCTTGGCCTGCTTCTTCCAGTTTGCTCTCTGGATTCATGGTACAGAAATGTCATCCTCTTCCGTTTCTGACTAACCTCCTTGTAATGACTGGGTTTTCTGCCATGTACCATTGTCTGGCTGCCCCTGACCTGCCCTCTCCTTTTTTGACTTGTTTTTTTTTTTTTTTTACTATAACAGCTGTGATAGGTATTGCTTGCATTTATTGAGAGCTTTCCATGTGTCAGGCACATTACAAAGTACTTTATTTCTGTTCATGTCATTTAATGCCTTGTACTGGTAAGTATTGTTATGCCCACTTTACAAATGAGGAAACTGAGGCTCAGGGAGGTGAAATAACTTGCCTAGTGTTAACAGCTAGTAATAGATCTGGAATTAAAATTTTAGTCTGCCTCCAAAGTTCATCTTAAACAATATGCTGTATTGCCTGCATGATGATGATAACTACAATATGCTGAGCACCTGCTAGGTGCTGGGCAATGCATTTGCCACCTTTTGCTTCCCCCATTTTACAGTAGTGGGTGGTGCTCTTGCACATGATCTGCTTTTAGGCTAATAAATGTAAGGGCCAGCTTAGAAGGAATTTGACATTCTTAGATTGGCGCATTCTTTTAATGGAAAATTTCGCTGTTTTTTTCCTTTTATCCTTTCCTATTTTAATGGTCAATATCATAATTTTTTTTACTATTACCAGTACTAACAACTGAGTTTTGCCCAAGTGTACACTTTTTTTTTCTTACTGATGCCTTAGCATTGTCGTTTTCTTATTCCTTACCTTTGCTACTTTTTTAATCAAAAGCAGATAATAGAGATAAGGTAATGGGGAAAGAGGAGCAGGTGCTAAGGAAAGGCAAAGGAAAAATCCAGATACTAGAAATCTTTCCGAAATCTCAGTTTGGAGAACAAAGTTTTAAACTAAAAGCTCAGTTTTAGGGGTAGCTGTCATTTGTTAATGGAATATTAGGGCTTTGACAAACACAGGATTTAACCTCAGTAGCCTTATTCTCATCTGATAATAGGGTAAGTAATATATTCTTCACAATGCCTGTTTATTTGTGGTGATAATTAAAGGACATAGACAGTATAAAACTCCTTAATACAGTGCTCAGAATTGTTAGTTCCCCCTTTACCTTCAGATGTTAAATTCATCAAGCTATATCCTTAATATTTATGTATATGACTGTATATAAATTAGTTATATCTGAATAAAAAAAAAATCAGCATGCAGGCTGGCCCTTCCATTGCTGCATGTGGTTAGCTGATACTGCCTGTGTATTATATGCAGCACGTAGGGCTACTCCCTATAGTTTTGTATTCCTCAAGATCATTATTGAACTTTAGCAGAAAGAGAAATATTGCATAATACCTTAAAATATTCATTTCTAGTTTACTATTTTAGTAAGCAAAATTTTCAGAAATATTTCTTTTTATTTTTAGAAAAGGTATATTTAATTCTAAAATATTGTTCCTAATGTTATTAATTCCCAATACACAGATCTTATTCTGCTCTGAGTATGCCACTCACAGGTACGAAATACAGTTTTAGAGCAAGCAGTGAAATGTCAGAATGGTCTAATTTTGAGATAAGCTTGTATCTAAAATGTACCTTTGAATGGACTTCTGCTCCCATCAGCTTGCTTACGCATAACCCTGATGTTTTTTGTGTGATTAAATTTACAAATTCTTTGGTAGACTCTTGAGCAGCCTCCCTTTCTTCGTGACTGTGAGTCTGGAAAGTTGTAACCCAGCTCAGTGTCAGAAAAAGTAGGTGTGGACTTTGAGGGCTGTGCCGCTCAGCAGCTAGAATGTGGTTGGCAGTCTCCTCCCCTTCCTGCACTTGAGCTCTTCACAGTGTGCACTCTGGAATGACAGGCATTCCTATGTGAAGAGAGCCAGCGTGAAGACATATTTGTGAGAAACACCAGTGCCTTGTCCGGGATACAGGGAAACAGAAACTCCTGCGGATTAACTGACTTCCTGCCATTTCCTGATGTCTGGCGGTGACACTGAGAGAGGAGTGCATGTCCCTTCCTTACGTGGATTTATCGTTTAAGAAAAGTTCGCTTTGGTCGGGGACAATTTGTTGTTGTGAGACACATGAGACAACGTAATCATGGGGCAAGCTGACATCTCCAGACCGGTAAATCCAGATGGAGTTGGTGAGTAATAGAACGCAAAGAAACAAAATCTTGACAGAGGCAAGGCAGATCTGTAGGTGAAGTTGACTATTTTATAGGAATTTGAATATGAGGATTTTGATGTTTTTAACTTTGGGATGTTTATCACTTTGTGAAGAATAAATGAAAAATAAGTTAATTTTTCATTCAGTTATATTAATTTACCACTCATAGTTGTGTTTTACTGGATCCTTTTGGACTTTTTAAAGACAATATTGCTAGTAAACCATCTGTTAATTTCTTGCCCTTGCAGAACATAAGTGCTACAGGAACTCGTGTTTAGAAATCAATGGTGTTTTACTGCTCTTTTGCAGGACTTGGGCAGCTGATATATACGTGTGGTATAGCATTAGAATTGTTGACTTCTATAAACAGGACCTGTTTTGTTTTGTTTTGTTGGCTGCAGCATGCGGGATCTTAGTTCCCCCGACCAGTTCCACCAGGCCCCCTGAAGTGAAGCACAGAGTCCTAACCACTGGACCACCAGGGAATTCCCGACAGGACCATTTTTGAGATTTGACTTAATTTTTTAGACTCAGTTATACATTTTCCAAATAAGTCTCAGGCTTTTTCCATTGTGCTGGTGTTTCCGTTTCTCATAAGGCAATACTTGGTATAAACATTGCTGAAGGCAGTTTGAAGTGTTATTGTCTCAGAGATAGCTGGAGACCAGGCTGATAAGTGTAGCCAGAGTTTCAAAGCATGTAAGTGAAATGGAAGTCCACTGTCACTAAAAGACTCATTTTCCCAACCTTGTGGGGTTTTGTATAAAATGAAGATAGAAAGGTGGGAAAGATAGATTTAAGTGGATGCTCATTAAAGGCTTCCTAAATATAAACAAAGTGGGGAAAAGCCTGTGAATCATTCCTTGACATTATACTTTTTTTTTTTTTTTAAGATTCATACCTTCTTATACCTTCTCTTTGATTTATGAAGCAGCAGAAAACATGTTCAGTCCCAGGGTGCTTTTTTTTTCCCCCCAGAAATGAAAAATGTTAGTGACTTTAAAGAAAACCATGAAGTGTGGGAACACAGGTAACACGCCCAAATGTGTCTCATGATTTAATGTAATTTCATTTCTAAAGGTATGTTTTCCCCTGAGAACTTTCCAGATGAAATTCCTACAAAGTACTTTTCATATTTTATTGAAACTGAAGCACATGGATCGCAAAGTGAGTCATTCAGCCACAGATTTTTAGGACTGAAATCAGAACTTGACTTACTTTACTTTGATCACCAGGGCTGGGTCCATATCAATTCAGTAGCTCAGTTGTTTTGTTTTGTTTTTATTCCCTTAATGAAATCGTTCTCATTGGTTGGCCGAAAAATTCATACGATGTTAATGGAAAAACCCGAATGAACTTTTTGGCCAACCCAATGGCTAGAAAAGGGTATAGAGGAAAATATAAAGGACCCTCTGGGGCCTCTACTCAGCTTGAGATGAAATTAAAAACAGAGTTATATCCCACCCCACCCCTCTCTCTATGCCTACATTCCCTTATGATGGCATTTTGCTTGTTTGCTCCCAGAGGTAACCACTCTCCTGAATTTGGTAAATTCCCTTTTGGGCCACTAAATTCTCCTGTGGTTTCTACTACAAAGGTGGTTCTCTGTTAACAAGTCAGGATGTAAATCATGCTAGGCATTTATCTATGAGATGGAAATGAAAGGTCTTTGAAAAGCAAGAAATGGGTAAGCAGGTACAGTGTACTAATAAGTGGTAATATTTATGAAGAATGCCGATTTAATATTTATATACTAGACAAAAAATTTCATCTCAACAGATAAAGTTTCAAATTTTTTCTGCCTATTAAAAAAAAGTAGGGCTCATCATTCATCAATTTTTCCTTCTACCAATAATCCTAATAAAAGTCCTGTGAAGTGGGGAGTTCCCTGGTGGCCTAGTGGTTAGGATTCTGGGCTTCCACTGCCACATCGCAGGTTCAATCCCTGGTCTGGGAACTGAGATCCCGCAAGCCGTGCAGCGCAGCCAAAAAAAAGATTTACTGAGATAAAACTTTCAAATAATACTTTGTAGTTCTCAATCAACATAAAAAGCTGTTTCTGTGTTCACTAGAATCCTTTACTATGTATCATATTAAAACAAACAGCTAAAAAAAAAAAAACCAGCTGATTTAGCACATGTCCTTAAATTAGGCACAAGACCAAAGATATTTATTTATTTATTTAGCTGAGCCGGGTCTTAGTTGCGGCACACGGGATCTTTAGTTGCAGCATGCGAACCCTTAGTTGCAGCATGCACATGGGATCAAGTTCCCTGACCAGGGATCGAACCCAGCCCCCTACATTGGGAGCATGGAGTCTTAGCCACTGGACCACCAGGGAAGTACCAAGAATTTTAGTGAATTCTACCCAACCATTTAAGCTGGAACTTTCCTTCTCTCTCTAACTTTCCATTCCCTCTCTCTAGCTCTTTTTTTTTTTCCCCCATCATATACCTTTCACTCAATAATTAGCCTCTTTTTTCCCCACTTTTCCTTTGTATAAGAATATATTGCTTTAAAAGATGTCATGTTGTAATACGGGAGTTCCCAATCCCCGGCCCGCATACCAATATCCTCTCATTCATATTACTGCCTGAACCATCCCCCACGCACCCCCCCATCCATGGAAAAGTTGTCTTCCACGAAACTGGTCCCTGGTGGCAAAAAGGTTGGGGACCACTGTTGTAATATTTCCTCTTTCCTTCATTCCTTTTCCATCAGTATTCGATTCATTTTACTCTGAAATTTGTTGTTATGTGTTCTCCCACATGAGAATAGGAGTGGTTTTGGGAAAGGTGCTTTAGAAATAATTTTGTTATTTGGAGGCAAAGTTAGTAAGGAGATTGCTGGATGAATAAATTTTAATATAGCTATAGAACAATATTAACATAGAAATA
This sequence comes from Stenella coeruleoalba, assembly GCF_951394435.1. Taxonomy (NCBI): domain Eukaryota; kingdom Metazoa; phylum Chordata; class Mammalia; order Artiodactyla; family Delphinidae; genus Stenella; species Stenella coeruleoalba. The sequence continues at coordinate 22,075,267 of NC_137169.1, forward strand.
AATAATAGATGGATTAATTAAAAATAAACTTCTTCATGAGACTTGAAAGAAGAACACTTGGCATTATTTGGTCACCAGAATTATCAGAGACATTTCTCATACCTAGCTAGATCTAAAAATAAATGCTTCTGAGAGAGAAGGAACAGGTATACTTTCTTCATGTAATCCAGGAATCAAGAGAAAGTGTTAGGGGTCTGTCATGTACTCCTTAAAGGATTTTCTGTTGAATACCAATCAAAAATTATTATTCCCTCTTTCTGCTTCAGTAGATTTTCTGAATGGCCTATTGTCACAACAGTATATTCCCTCTTTCTACTTGCAGGTTAATTTTGATAGGTTTAAAGTTTTTTTCCATGAGAGAATATATTTTCTGGCACCTCACCTTAAAACCTTTCTCTCAACTTAGAACTTTTATCAAAAAAGTATACATATCAAATTGCCAGAGTAAAGCAGCATCACTTCTTGACGTAGTTACGGTCAAAGATCTCTTTTCCCAGGGTTGGAACCTCAGACCTAATTGTACCTGCAGGTACAGAGAGAGACCTTCTCCCTGGCTATCTTCTTGAGTGCTTTGCCCAGTTCTATTTCCCAAAGGTCAGAACTATGCAGTATTTCCAAGGGAAGTTATGGGCCTGCTCTAGACAAAGCCTGCTTTGTTCATTAGTGGCAGGTTTTGCTTTCTGTAATTTTGTTGCAGTTTTCTAAAACAGTTTTTTAAATTCAATAATAATCCTCTTTCAGAAGGCAAAAATGAGTATAAGTACAATAGTGTAAGTACCATAAATTAGTGTTCTCCATTCACAGAATTCTAATGCTGTTAAAATGATTGTATAAAAGCAAGATCTGTTTCAAGCTAGATGGGCATAAAAGATAATTAAACAGAACCATTAGATTATAAAAGTAATTGGCCACAATATATTTAAGTCAAACCATTATGCCATATACCTTAAACTTAAAAAAAAAAAAAGATAATTGGTACCTCTTGATAATGGAGTATGTATCTCGTTGCACAAAGCTATGTATTTTTAAGTTTTGGACAATAACTGATTATTAAAAGTTTTGGGGGTAAAATGAGAGAATTTTACACACTTTAAATCTACACATTTTTTAAGACCCGACAAGGTATAAGAAATAGGTGTGGAACTAAGACAGTCCCAGTAATTTTGTTGCTTATTACTAAGCCTAGTGAAGGGGAGTGGGTAGTGAAGGCTATCTTGAAAACTAAGTTATCTGTCAACTACAATTGCCTGTGCCTTACCTTGCCTTCCAACGTGAATGACTAATTGGTTGTAAATCAGATTCTCAAATGAACTAGGTTTACCGTCTAACCCTGTTTTATCCCTTATCTCTAGCAAGTAATGTAGGTATAACATGTATCTGTAGCAAATAGTTTATCTGAAGATGAAAAGTGCTAAGTTATTTTTTAATAATACTATACATTTATTTTAAAATCACCTCAGAAATTCACCTGGAACAACTAAACTTGAACTAAAAAACATTGAATTAAATGTTGACCAGGAAAAAACTTAGGGTTGAAGAAAGAAACTGCTAGAACTCTGCATAATATGTGAAATAAGAAACAAGCCTCTGAAATGTGAGGTGCTAGCTACAACTTGGAGGAGGGAGTAAGTAGTTTAAACACCAGGGCATAGTTTCACGGTACTTCTCAAACTGGAAACTCCAAACTGTAATTAGTTATCTTCCTCTCCTAACTCCACCCCCTCCAAAAAACACCAAGACCTCCAACTCTGTGAATTGCTTTCCTAGTGGCCTGCGGCTTCATGACTTCCTTGGAACACACAATCCTAAAACTATAGCCAGCATTCTACACCCTGTTTTCTGGCAAACAAAGGGAAACAAGGAGGGAAAAGCCACCTTGTTTTGGTTCTCATTGGAAAACAGAATGGGACCATGAGGACATTTTAAATTCCATACTGAGTTTAAATAGAAACAGTGGGGTATCCAAATGTGACTCCAAGCCTGTATTTCTTCTGTCAAATTGGAAATGGGGGCTTCCCTGGTGGCTCAGTGGTTAAGAATCAGCCTGCCAGTGCAGGGGACACGGGTTTGAGCCCTGGTCCATGAAGATCCCACATGCCGCGGAGCAAGGCCGTTCACCACAACTACTGAGCCTGCACTGTAGAGCCCGCAAGCCACAACTACTGAGCCTGCATGCCACAACTACTGAAGCCGCGTGCCTAGAGCCTGTACTCTGCAACAAGAGAAGCCACCGCAAGGAGAAGCCTGCGCACAGCAACGAAGAGTAGCCCCCGCTTGCCGCAACTAGAGAAAGCACGCACACAGCAACAAAGACCCAGTGCAGCCAAAAATAAATTAATTTTTAAAAATTGGAAATGGGAGGGAGATGGTCATAAAATCAGAATTGTTGAGAACAAATATTTGGTTGATGTGCAGGTTTGCTTATGAACAGTTTCAAATTCACCTCCCTAAGCCTTTTATTTATGAGTACAGAAACAATATTTGAGGTGTAATTGTATCATTAAGAATAAAAAAGATCAGGACTTCCCCGATGGCGCAGTGGTTGAGAGTCCGCCTGCCTATGCAGGGGACACGGGTTCGTGCCCCGGACCGGGAAGATCTCACATGCCGCAGAGTGGCTGGGCCTGTGAGCCATGGCCACTGAGCCTGTGCGTCCGGAGCCTGTGCTCTGCAACGGGAGAGGCCACAACAGTGAGAGGCCCGCGTACCACCAAAATAAAATAAAATTAAATTAAAAAGATGGTTTCTCAATACCTGAGTATACTTTTTCTTGTATAATTTATTCATCCATCAGTTTCTCTTTCTTTCTATTGCAGTTTTCTAAGTGATGCAATTGAATTTTCTTAAAGTCAGACAAAAATTCACAGTAGGAAGCCTGAATAGTTTCAGTGGATCCAAGAATGCTACGGAGATTAGTGGCTTCAATTAGATCTAATCAGCCACTGCTATCAAGAATTTATGCATACTTTAAAACCCTTTATTCCACAGCTGAAAAGTTTACACCTGGTGAATTTAGATTACCGTTAAATTTGGTCTCTAGCTCCTTTAGCACAAGATTGTACTCATGGTGAACAAGGGTGGTATTCTTAAAAGAATGTAGGACTAGAAACTGTTGTTTGGATGATCCAAACCTACTTACTTTAACATGTGTCACTACTCCAAGAAAATGTCCTTGAATGGTTTAATTTGCTTAATACTTCAGACTATGATTTTTATGTAGGAAATAATTCTTTTTTTTTTTTTTTTTGGCTGCATTGGGTCTTTGTTGCTGAGCGCAGGCTTTCTCTAGTTGTGGCGAGCGAGGGCTACTCTTCGTTGCAGTGCGTGGGTTTCTCGCTGCAGTGGCTTGTCTTGTTGTGGAGCACAGGCTCTAAGCACGTGGGCTTCAGTAGTTGTGGCACGTGGGCTCAGTAGCTGTGCCTCGCGGGCTCTAGAGCGCAAGCTCAGTAGTTGTGGCACACGAGCTTAGTCGCTCCGCAGTATGTGAGATCTTCCTGGACCAGGGCTCGAACCCGTGTCCCCTGCATTGGCAGGTGGATTCTTAACCACTGTGCCACCAGAGAAGCCCGGAAATAATTCATTTTTATAGGAACCTAATATTTAGAAAGAATTGCTTTCTTTTATGTACTTATATATATGCTGGACTTTATTAACTGTTATGATTTGAAAGCTCCCACTTTCAAAGTAAATTTGTTTTTATTCCAATTATAAAAGCCATACATGATCACTGTAAAATAAAAAAACACACACACACAAAATAGAAGAAGCTAGAAGAAGCACAGATATCCTGTAGTCCTATCATCAAATTATATTTACATTTTCGTTTAGTTCTTTGCATTCTCCTTTTTTTTTTGAATTTTTGAATTTTATTATTTTTATACAGAAGGTTCTTATTAGTTATCTATTTTATACATATTAGTGTATATATGTCAATTCCGGTTTCCCAATTCATCCCACCACCAACACTGCTCCCCCCTGCCCGCCACTTTACCCCCTTGGTGTCCATACGTTTGTTCTCTACATCTGTGTCTCTTTTTTTGCCCTGGAAACCGGTTCATCTGTACCATTTTTCTAGGTTCCACATATATGCGTTAATAGATGATATTTGTTTTTCTGACTTACTTTACTCTATATGACAGTCTCTAGATCCATCCACGTCTCTACAAATGCCCCAGTTTCGTCCCTGTCTGAGTAATATTCCATTGTATATATGTACCACATCTTCTTTATCCATTCATCTGTCAATGGGCATTTAGGTTGCTTCCATGACTTGGCTGTTGTAAATAGTGCTGCAGTGAACATTGGAGTGCATGTGTCTTTTTGAATTATGGTTTTCTCAGGGTATATGCCCAGTAGTGGGATTGCTGGGTCATAAGGTAATTCTATTTTTAGTTTTTTAAGGAACTTCCATACTGTTCTCCATAGTGGCTGTATCACTTTACATTCCAACCAACAGTGCAAGAGGGTTCCGTTTTCTCCACACCCTCTCCAGCATTTATTGTTTCTAGATTTTCTTATGATGCCCATTCTAACTGGTGTGAGGTGATACCTCATTGTAGTTTTGATTTGCAGTTCTCTAATAATTAGTGATGTTGAGCAGCTTTTCATGTGCTTCTTGGCCATCTGTATGTCATCTTTGGAGAAATGTCTATTTAGGTCTGCTCATTTTTCGATTGGGTTGTTTGTTTTGTTAATATCGAGCTGCTTGAGCTGTTTATATATTTTGGAGATTAATCCTTTGTCCGTTGATTCGTTTGCAAATATTTTCTCCCATTCTAAGGGTTGTCTTTTCGTCTTGTTTGTAGTTTCCTTTGCTTTGCAAAAGATTTTAAGTTTCATTAGGTCCCATTTGTTTATTTTTGTTTCTATTTCCATAACTCTAGGAGGTGGATCAAAAAAGATCTTGCTGTGATTTATGTCAAAAAGTGTTCTTCCTATGTTTTCCTGTAAGAGTTTTATAATGTCCAGTCTTACGTTTAGTTCTCTAACCCATTTTGAGCTTATTTTTGTGTATGGTGTTAAGGAGTGTTCTAATATCATTCTTTTACATGTAGCTGTCCAGTTTTCCCAGCGCCACTTACTGAAGAGATTGTCTTCTCTCCATTGTATATCCTTGCCTCCTTTGTCGTAGATTAGTTGACCATAGGTGCGTGGGTTTATCTCTGGGCTTTCTGTCCTATTCCATTGATGTATATTTCTGTTTTTGTGCCAGTACCATATTGTCTTGATTACTGTAGCTTTGTAGTATAGTCTGAAGTCAGGGAGTCTGATTCCTCCAGCTCCGTTTTTTTCCCTCAAGGCTGCTTGGGCTATTGGGGGTCTTTTGTGTCTCCATACAGATTTTAAGATTTTTTGTTCTAGTTCTGTAAAACATGCCACTGGTAATTTGATAGGAATTGCATTGAATCTGTAGATTGCTTTGGGTAGTATAGTCATTTTCACAATATTGATTCTTCCAATCCAAGAACATGGTATATCTCTCCATCTGTTTGTGTCATCTTTTTTTTTTTTTTTTTTTTTTTGCGGTACGCGGGCCTCTCACTGTTGTGGCCTCTCCCATTGCAGAGCACAGGCTCCGGACGCACAGGCTCAGTGGCCATGGCTCATGGGCCCAGCCGCTCTGCAGCATGTGGGATCCTCCCAGACCGGGACACAAACCCATGTCCCCTGCATCAGCAGGTGGACTCTCAACCACTGCGCCACCAGGGAAGCCCCTGTTTATGTCATCTTCGATTTCTTTCATCAGTGTCTTATAGTTTTCTGAGTGCAGGTCTTTTACCTCCTTAGGTAGGTTTATTCCTAGGTATTTTATTCTTTTTGTTGCAATGGTGAATGGGATTGTTTCCTTAATTTCTCTTTCTGATCTTTCGTTGTTAGTGTATAGGAATGCAAGAAATTTCTGTGCATTAATTTTGTATCCTGCAACTTTACCAAATTCATCGATTAGCTCTAGTAGCTTTCTGGTGGCATCTTTAGGATTCTCTATGTATAGTATCATGTCATCTGCAAACAGTGACAGTTTGACTTCTTCTTTTCCAATTTGTATTCCTTTTAGTTCTTTTTCTTCTCTGATTGCTGTGGCTAGGACTTCCGAAACTGTGTTGAATAATAGTGGCGAGAGTGGACACCCTTGTCTTGTTCCTGATCTTAGAGGAAATGCTTTCAGTTTTTCACCATTGAGAATGATGTTTACTGTGGGTATGTCATATATGGCCTTTATTATGTTGAGGTAGGTTCCCTCTGTGCCCACTCTCTGGAGAGTTCTTATCATAAATGGGTGTTGAATTTTGTCAAAAACTTTTTCTGCATCTATTGAGATGATCATATGTTATTTCTTCTTCAGTTTGTTAATATGGTATATCACATTGATTGATTTGAGTATATTGAAGAATCCTTGCATCCCTGGGATAAATCCCACTTGATCATGGTGTATGATCCTTTTAATGTATTTTTGGATTCTGTTTTCTAGTATTTTGTTGAGGATTTTTGCATCTATATTCATCAGTGATACTGGTCTGTAATTTTCTTTTTTTGTAGTATCTTTGTCTGGTTTTGGTATCAGGGTGATGGTGGCCTCATAGAATGAATTTGGGAGTGTTAACTCTTCTCTAAATGTTTGATAGAATTCACCTGTGAAGCCATCTGGTCCTGGACTTTTGTTTGTTGGAAGATTTTTAATCACAGTTTCAATTTCATTACTTGTGATTGGTCTGTTCATATTTTCTATTTCTTCCTTGGATCAGTCTTGGAAGGTTATACCTTTCTAAGAATTTGTCCATTTCTTCCAGGTTGTCCATTTTATTGGCATAGAGCTGCTTGTAGTAGTCTCTTAGGATGCTTTGTATTTCTGAAGTGTCCCTCGTAACTTCTCCTTTTTCATTTCTAATTTTATTGATTTGAGTCCTCTCCCTGTTTTTCTTGTTGAGTCTGGCTAAAGGTTTATCAATTTTGTTTATCTTCTCAACGAACCAGCTTTTAGTTTTATTCACTTTGCTATATTGTTTTCTTTGTTTCTATTTCATTTATTTCTGCTCGGATCTTTATGATTTCTTTCCTTCTCCTAACTTTGGGTTTTGTTTGTTCTTCTATCTCTAGTTCCTTTAGGTGTAAGGTTAGATTGTTTATTTGAGAGTTTTCTTGTTTCTTGAGGTAGGCTTGTATTGCTATAAACTTCCCTCTTAGAACTGCTTTTGCTGCATCCCATAGGTTTTGGATCATTGTGTTTTTGTTGTAATTTGTCTCTAGATATTTTTTGATTTCTTCAGTGATCTCTTGGTTATCTAGTAACGTATTGTTTAGCCTCCATGTGTTTACGTTTTTTTTCCCTATAATTGATTTCTGGTCTCATAGCATTGTGGTCAGAAAAGATGCTTGATATGATTTCAGTTTTCTTAAATTTACCAAGACTTGATTCGTGACCCAAGATGTGATCTGTCCTGGAGAATATTCTGTGTGCACTTGAGAAGAAAATGTAATCTGCTGTTTTTGGATGGAATGTCCTATAAATATCAATTAAATCTATCTGGTCTATGGTGTCATTTAAAACTTGTGTTTCCTTATTAATTTTCTGTCGGATGATCTGTCCATTGGTGTAAGTGAAGTGTTAAAGTCCCCCACTATTATTGTGTTACTGTCATTTTCTTCATTTCTAGCTGTTAGCAGTTGCCTTGTGTATTGAGGTGCTCCTATGTTGGGTGCATATATATTTATAATTATCATATCTTCTTCTTGGATTGATCCCATGATCATTATGTTGTGTCCTTCCTTGTCTCCTATAACATTCTTTATTTTAGAGTCTATTTTATCTGATATGAGTATTGTTACTCCAGCTTTCTTTTGATTTCCATTTGCATGGAATATCTTTTTCATCCCCTCACTTTCAGTCTGTATGTGTCCCAAGGTCTGAAGTGCGTCTCTTGTAGACAGCATATAGGTGGGTCTTGTTTTTGTATCCATTCAGCGAGCCTGTGTCTTTTGGTTGGAGCATTTAATCCATTCATGTTTAAGGTAATTATCAATATGTATGTTCCTATTACCATTTTCTTAATGTTATGGGTTTGTTTTTGTAGGTCCTTTTCTTCTCTTGTGTTTCCCACTTAGAGAAGTTCCTTTAGCATTTGTTGTAGAGCTGGTTTGGTGGTGCTGAATTCTCTTAGCTTTTGCTTGTCTGTAAAACTTTTGATTTCTCTGTCGATTCTGAATGATATCCTTGCCGGGTAGAGTAATCTTGGTTGTAGGTTCTTAACTTTCATTGCCTTAAATATATCATACCACTCTCTTCTGGCTTATAGAGTTTCTGCTGAGAAATCAGCTGTTAACCTTATGGGAGTTCCCTTGTATGTTGTCATTTTTCCCTTGCTGCTTTTAATAATTTTTCTTTGGCTTTAATTTTTGTCAATTTGATTACTATATGTCTTGGCATGTTTCTCCTTGGATTTAACGTGCCTGGGACTTTCTGCGCTTCCTGGACTTGGGTGGCTATTTCCTTTCCCATGTTAGGGAAATTTTCAGCCATAATCTCTTCACATATTTTCTCAGGTCCTTTCTCTCATCTCCTTCTGGGACACCTATAATGCGAATGTTGTTATGTTTAATATTGTCCCAGAGGTCTCTTATCTCTTAGGCTGTCTTCATTTCTTTTCATTCTTTTTTCTTTATTCTGTTCCACAGCAGTGAATTCCACCATTCTGTCTTCCAGGTCACTTATTCTTCTGCCTCAGTTATTCTGCTATTGATTCCTTCTAGTGTATTTTTTATTTCAGTTATAGTATTGTTCATCTCTGTTCGTTTGTTCTTTAATTCTTCTAGGTCTTTGTTAAACATTTCTTGCATCTTCTTGATCTTTGCCTCCATTCTTTTTCCGAGGTCCTGGATCATCTTCACTATCATTATTCTGAATTCTTTTTCTGGAAAGTTGCCTATCTCCACTTCATTTAGTTGTTTTTCTGGGGTTTTATGTTGTTTCGTCATCTGGTACAAAGTCCTCTACCTTTTCATTTTGTCTGACTTTCTGTGAATATCCCATTCTCTTTTTTAATGTATATTATAGTTTAGGTAGTGCAGTGCATGTAACTTCCTACTGTATTTTTTTTTTTTGTGTGTGTGTGTGTGTTACGCGGGCCTCTCACTGTTGTGGCCTCTCCCATTGCGGAGCACAGGCTCCGGACGCACAGGTTCAGCAGCCATGGCTCACGGGCCCAGCCGCTCCGCGGCATGTGGGATCTTCCCAGACTGGGGCACAAACCCGTGTCCCCTGCATCGGCAGGTGCACTCTCAACCACTGCACCACCAGGGAAGCCCCCTACTCTATTTTTAACCTGTATTTGAAAAAATATGTTCATGGCCCTGGCCCCTATTCTAGTTCTAAATAATACCTAGTTAGGGACTTCCCTGGTGATCCAGTGTTTAAGAATCTTCATTCCAATGCAAGGGACATGGGTTCAGTCCCTGGTTGGGGAACAAAGATCCCACATGCCACAGGGCAACTAAGCCCACACGCTGTAGAGCCCACATGCCACAACTAGAGATAGCCCCCGCGCCGCAACAAAAGATCTCACATGCCGCAGCAAAGATCCCACGTGCCACAACTAAGACCCAATGTAGCCATATGAATAAATAAATAAATGTTTTTAAAAAAAATAATAGGGACTTCCCTGGCGTTCCAGTGGTTGAGACTTTGCCTTTCAATGCATGGGGTATGTGTCCCATCCCTGGTCAGGGAGCTAAGATCCCACATGCCTCGTGGCCAAAAAATGAAAACATAAAACAGAAGCCATATTGTAACAAATTCAATAAAGACTTCAAAAATGGTCCACATCAAAAAATAAATAAATAGAGACTTCCCTGGTGGCGCAGTGGTTAAGAATCCGCCTGCCAATGCAGGGGATATGGGTTCAATCCCTGGTCCGGGAAGATCCCACATGCCACGGAGCAACTAAGCCCGTGTGCCACAGCTACTGAAGTGACCTGCATGCTGCAACTACTGAGCCCACATGCTGCAACAACTGAAGCCCAAGTGCTTAGAGCCCATGCTCCACAACAAGAGAAGCCACCGCAATGAGAAGCCCATGCACCGCAACAAAGAGAAGCCCCCGCTTGCTGTAACTAGAGAAAGCCCGCACATAGCAACGAAGACCCAACGCAGCCAAAAATAAAGAAGGGAAGAAAGGAAGGAAGGAAGGGAGAGAGGGAGAGAGGCAGGAAGGAAGGAAGGAAGGGAGGGAGGGAGGGAGGGAGAAAGAAAGAAAGAATTAGGTTACGTGCAGAGAATGTCTGCCTGTCTCTTTTAACATGCAAAAGTTTTCCAGATAGTAATCTGGAATTGCATTTAACAAGCTGACTAATCGTAAGAATTGCCTGAGAAATTTTTTAAAAACAGATTTTTAGGTCCCAGCTCCTGGAGATTCTGTGTTTTGAAAAGGCAACTGGGCTGATTCCAAGTATTTGGAACAGATTTGGGTGTCACGGAAATAATGTTCTGTTTGTCATGAAAGTGAGGAGGGGAGAAGGGGAAGGAAAGGAGAATGTGAGAATATAAGAATATGAATGAATGAATTTGGGATGATAACTGGGTCAGGACTTGGTGTGGCTGAACCTCACTGCCTGATGCAAGAGGCATACCAGTTTCTAAAAGCTTTATAGACATGAAGATTAAACACATTTTCATAAAGCATCAAAGAAAAAAAGTACTGCTCTCTTTGCTTTTTGTTTTCAGTGCCTTGATGGCAGATGCATTCATTTTTATCGTAAGCTGTTGGTATTTTCCACACACACTGTGACTTAATAGAAACTGAACTTATTTTGAGTTCGTATGTTAGCAGGCGTAAATATGTTTGAAAGGATATCATGATTTTCTTGTTTTGAATGTATAAGAGAAAGGACAGATAAATTTGTTGTTCAGTATAATGAAGAACTAAAAGGGTTGAACTAAATCCTACTTTAGAAGGTCATTAGATAGCCAAAAAGATAGTGGAAGCAGGCTAGATTGGATATATTTCATTTTAGGACTTTACAGACAGGAACTTTTCTGTGAATATGTTACCACCTAACATTCCTAAAGTTTTTGGCTATTTTTCTTTGTAAAAGCGTCACATAGCGCTAATAACCTTTACTTTCATACTGTTAGTTTGGGGTTTTGTTTGTTTTGGTTTGGGTTTTGTTTTTTTATATTATCTTCCCTATTACTTTTAACCAAACAGGCTTTTTCCTGTGTGTCTTTTGGAACTCAATGAATTTCACTCAGTGGGTGGGTTAGCAAGAGATTTAAAGTTTCAGTCCTTCCTTGTCTCTGTAAGGAAGGCTACTCTTTGAGAATGAACAACTTATGATACTTATCTCCATTTCTGAAAGTGTTATCATTAACATATGTTAAATATCAATGTTATGATATCATGAATGCTCTGAAATGTGTCCAGGTCTCATTGACATTCCACAATTGGTAGAATACTGTCTTAGTTAAAGCACTCACTCTTAAAAACAGTACCATGTGTTCACCCTAGTGCCACTCTTGGTGGTCCATCCTGGGGTACCACTGAGGGGAAATTGTTAGGATAGGAGTTATTCTACGTCTCTAGCAACTAAACTTTAAAAAATATGATCCAATGTTATAACCATGTTCTATTGCATTCCATGTAAAGAATTAAAGTAGTTGAGACCCAAGATGCCCTCAAGTAAAGAAAAGAGTCACTGTCCTCTGTCGTCTTCATCTGTTGCACTTCAGGAACCAGACCCCTGTTTTGCCTATGTCATCTTAGGCATAGCAAAGTAATGCATCAGCAGCCATTGCTGCAGTCGCTCTGATAATTACTGTTGTGTAAATCTTACCTTTATCAATGGACTTTCCTAGACTCAGCATCTATGAACTGAAAAAAGATTGAATTTTTCAAGTGTTTCTTTAAAAAAAATTAATGCTTGTTGATTGTGTATTTTCTCTTATGAAAAAATATCGAATTAAGAGGGTTTTTTAAGAGTATATATTATGCCCCTTTGTCCCCCCCCACCTCCAAATGCATTACTTGCTTCAAATGTGAAATTGTTTACAATAAACATGTTAATTTATTACATGTGATTATACAGTATGTGGTCCTTGATGTATTTCTATAAAGTAAAGGTCCCGATTTAATTCCAGGATTGTTATTCCACATGACTCTTTTTTTTCTTCTCCTCTAGACTTCTCCAAAGAACGCTGGGACAGTAGGTGGAGTGCAAAGTTGTATTGTGTTGCCTTCCTGCTTTTTTTGTTGCCTTCCTGCTTTTTTTTATTATTCTTGGCCCAGTCTTGGCTGCTCCTTTCTCTGCCACTAAAGCTCACTCACTAAACCCTGCATGTGTGGTCATTATGAGGGACTCATGGCCTTTCATTTCGATCCTGCACATTTATCATGTCAGTTATGTTTCTTGTCAAATCTTTAGAATCAGGATTGTCCCTAAAGCAATATTGTAATAAGCAAACTGAAATCTCATCTCTACTTTCAAAAAAGTTTTCCTTTATTTTGAAGCACTAATACCCCTGCCTCACCCCGCCCCCCAAGCCCCTTCCAATACTCCAAAACTACCTAAGGTCTTTTTTGCGAAGGGAGAAAATAATTTGATAACATATACAAGTAAGGTGTTAATACTTAAGTGTTACCCCCTCCCTGAACTATTTATATCCTGAAAAAGGAGGGCAAGGGAGGGCAGTGTTTAACAGAGAATAATGACTCACTCACTGATGGTAGAATTCTCTGCTTCAATGACACAAGAGATAGTGGTGTTAGCTGAGACAGGCCTTCCCCCATGCCAAGAGGATGAGCATAGCAACAGCAATAGCCTACATTGGGGCAAGATCTCATGCACATTGGGAAGATATCCACATTTGTGCGTGTGTGTGCCTTTAAGAGACTTGAGCTGGTTATGATCATCTCATTGAATTTTTGTCCTAAAATGATGTCAGCTCCGTTTGGTTCCTTTTCCTCCTTAGTAATTTATCTGTTATGGATTTTGATGTTTGGTGTCCATGTGATGTCAAGGAGTCTGTCTGCATGATTATTTTATCATTGCTCTGATCCTTTCCAACTACCACAGGAAGAGAGGGGAAGGGACGTTTTCAAGATTGTGCTGAAATAATAAATTGGCTGTTCTCTTCCCTTTCTCCCTCTCACCATGCAACAGAAGAAGCAGGTCAACCCACTGCAGACCCAGGCATGGTCATGGACAGTGTGGAAGCAGGAGACACAACACCTCCTACCAAAAGGAAGAGCAAGTTCTCAGGGTTTGGCAAGATCTTCAAGCCCTGGAAATGGCGGAAAAAAAAAAGCGATAAATTCAAAGAGACATCAGAAGGTGAGATGTTAAGATTTAAATATATGTTCTGAGTTAGAGAATTCCCCATTGAAGGTACCTAACTTTTTCATTCTCTTCCCAAGTTTCTATAACCCCCTGTTTGAAAAGGGAATTGAATCTTTTAATTAAAAAAACAAGTGGTCACTCACTAAGCCATATATGCTATATCCTCATTCCTAGGTTGGTATTTTGATAGGGTTCATGTTTATCAATTGAGTGGTGAATGGAGCTCCTGAACTACAGCAGATATAAGATGCTTCTTTTTTTCTATTCTGGCCACTTCCTCCCAGAAGAAGTTCATCCATAAGTATCTTACTATTGCGATTTCCATTAAAAAAGGAGGGAATTCTCTGGCGGTCCAGTGGGTTAGGACTCCTCGCTCTCATTGCCAAGGGCCCGGGTGGCGGGCCAAAAATTTAAAAAAAGGAAAAGCTAAACTTATGAAAGGATGGTTCTTTTTGGAAATGATATTTTCCCAATAGTACAGGTTGTGAATGAAATTAAGTTTTTAAATTCAAAGTTAGTTTTTGTGTTCTTTTCTTTCCTAAGAATAGAAAATTGAATCACTTTATTCTTTTACCTAAGGAGGTGAATTTTATCTGCCACATTTCTGAGTGTTTTTTTCCAATTTAATGTTAGTTTTAGAGCGAAAAATATCTATGCGAAAACCGAGAGAAGAGCTGGTTAAAAGAGGGGTTCTGTTGGAAGACCCTGAGCAGGGTGAGTTTGCAAATAGCATATGCCTGTCTCTGTACACTTGGTCTTTGGTTCTGCTAAGTATTTGAATTTTCTTTCTTTATTATTGCTGTTGTTGAGAGGGAAGGGGACTTAAAAAAACTGTTCATGCATCTAGAATATATATTTTTCTAACTTCTGTTAGAAAAGAAAAAGGCAATGCGGTAGAAAAGTCTGCAAAAGCACTGAACAGACAGTTCACTGAAGAGTACATACAAATGCCCAATAAACAAAAAGGTGGGTTTTTTACTTCATTAGTAATTAAGGGATACAAATTAAAACCAAAGTAAAATAGCTCTACGTATAAACTAGAAAACCTGAAATTAATCAGATGACCAACAACAAGAGTTGATGAGGGTATGAAATAAGTGGAATTCACATACACCTATTGATGCAAGTGTTAAAGTGGAAGAATCACCTTGAAAAACAGTTTAGCATAATCTATGAAAGCTGGAGATATGTAAACCTATGTGCAGTCTTTGGTATATACGCAACAAAAATATGTATACGTGTGTATCAGGAGATATGTATAAATATGCTCATAGCAGCAATATTTATTAACAGTAGAGCAAAATTGGAAACAACCCAAATGTCCATCAATAGTAAAATATATACATAATTTGTGACACATTGATAAAATGAAATATTATATAGCAATGCAAACAAACTATACCTACATGCTTTAATATGAATGTCATAAGTAATACTGAGCAATTGAAGTCAGTGATGAAAGAATATATATTGTATCATTTCTGTAAGTGTGAAGAAAAAACAGTGTTAGGAAAAAAAAAAAGAGTTTAGTGAGCTGTATTAAGGAGAAAACTGGCCACCTCACAAAGAAAGGCCTAATGGCAGCAATGACTCTTACAAGATAGGAAATAATTAAAAGTTAAATGTGAGTTGAGACTGAACTGAGGAATAAAAACTTCTTCTTGCCCTTTTACTAATTTTTGCTTACAAATTCACTCCAAACATGCTTTTAAAAGATACTTTCTCCCAGTAAATGATCTAAAAAAGTGATTGTTTAGAAAAGTGGGTTGATTCTCCTGATTATCAAAAGAAAATGGAAACTAACTTTTTGGACTAAAGCTCAGGGGGTTTTAATGAATGAACTGTTGAAATAAATGCCTTCAAAACAGAAAAAAAAAGAAAAAGGAAAAACTGTTTGGAGATGCATGCTTATGTGGTTAAACTATAATAACACAAAGCAAGGATTATCATAAGAGTTAGGAGAGTGATTGATTGCTTTGTGGGGGAAGGAAAGGATGTTACTAGGGAGAGAGAGAGGCTTCAGAGAGCTCTGAAAACATTTTATTTCCTAATGTCCATGATGATCACACAAGGTTTTCCTTGTAATATGTCTTTGAAATTTACATTTCTATTTTGTACATTTTTCTCTACTGGCATTAAACTTGGCAATGAAAAATACTAAATAATGATAAGATATTTCTATGGAATTCAGTGGCATACCATCTATATTTGATTTATTTTAAGAAGGCATTTTTTGTATAATTTTTAAAGATTACTTTCCATTTACAGTTATTACAAAATATTGGCTATATTCCCCGTGTTGTACAATACATCCTTGAGCCTGTCTTACACTCAGTAGTTTGTACCTCCCACTTCCCCACCCCTTTATTGCATATAATTGGGCATATATTTTTTGTGGGAATGAAAATATCTAATGAAGAAAAAAATATTAAAACATAAATGAGAATAATTGATTTTTTTGTTTAAGGAATCTCAGCTTAGGGGGTAAACATAAGGGGTAAACCCCTTCCAATAATTGCTGCCTAATTTTCTGTATTAAAGTCCATTTTCTTGCTGAGGAATAAAAAAAGCTTCCTTCACCCTTCCTTCCAAGTACCTACCTTATCTGGTTGTGGTCTTTAACTCTGGAATTGCAGTTGAGTGGTTGGTGAAGGATCCTTGGGACAACCATTCTCTGTCTCTTTGTACATCCTCAGCTTTGTGCCAGCTGCAGTACTGTGTCATTTCCTTTTTATTTTTTAAATACCAAATTTGTCTCCAGGCCCATATTGCTGCCCTAATATTTCTTGTTTGTCTGTCATAAAGATCATGTTTTGGTATTTCAACACTCACTGCTGGTTTAATAATGTCAGGACTTTCTCTAATGTATGACGTTTATGAAGCAGCTTATCAGAAGAGTAAGGCTGTAGTACATTGGTTGCATTTCATTTCTCTTCATTAGAATTACTTAGCATGAGACAAAATATGAAAGCCAAGTTTTTGTTTGTTTGTTTGTTTTTTGTAGTATGCGGGCCTCTCACTGTTGTGGCCTCTCCCGTTGCGGAGCACAGGCTCCGGACACGCAGGCTCAGCGGCCACGGCTCATGGGCCTAGCCGCTCCGCGGCATGTGGGATCTTCCCGGACCGGGGCACGAACCCGTGTCCCCTGCATTGGCAGGCGGACTCTGAACCACTGCGCCACCAGGGAAGCCCTGAAAGCCAAATTTTAAAAATATATCCTTTGGTTGGTGGAAGAAAGGAACCAAACCGAAGAAATACTATACTCTTTAGGTTTGGAACCATTTGAATATATTGCTTGTTTGCAAAATTTAATTAAATTATGTATTTATTGTCTCAACTATATAAAAGCTTAAGTAGAAAAAACAAGCTTGAAGGAAAAATACTAAAATATTATTAGCATTGGTTATTTCTGGATGTTGGAATAGGAATGTAGGGGATTTTTTTTCTTTCTATTTTTCTAAATTTTCTAAATTTTCATGAGTCTATTTGTTTTTTTACAGTAGGACACAAAAACTTCTAGGTATTTAGGTGGGTAACTACAGTTATAATGCCTCTGTTGCAACGTCTTTGGCCATTGTTTTTTGATAATAGCCATTCCTCACCCTATGCCCTTTCCTACCTCTCACCTTTCTTGCTCACTCACCAAACCCCATACATTACTTCTTTCTTGTTTTTCACCTTCATTCAGTCTTTTTTGCCATATGCTTCCTATTGGCTCTTGATCCAAGTTGTTTACAGCTTAGAAGCAAGCTCAGAGGTCCAATTGCTAAGTGAATTGTAGCCATTGGACAAGATGTCCCTCTGCCAACCAGAGAACTGACCTAAACTGTACTCTGTAAGAAGAAACTAAGAGGACTTCCCTGGCGGCACAGTGGTTGAGAATCCGCCTACCAATGCAGGGGACATGGTTTCGATCCCTGGCCCGGAAAGATCCCACATGCTGCGGAGCCCCTAAGCCCTTGAGCCACAACTACTGAGCCTGCACTCTAGAGCCCACAAGCCAAGAGTACTGAGCCTGCGTGCCACAACTACTGAAGCCCGCACGCCTAGAGCCCATGCTCCACAACAAGAGAAGCCACTGCAATGAGAAGCCCACGCGCCGCAACGAAGAGTAGCGCCCACTAGCCGCAACTAGAGAAAGCCCGCGTGCAGCAACAAAGACCCAACACAGCCAAAAATAAATAAATAAATAATTTTTTAAAAAAAGAAGAAACTAAGAGATGGGCCTCACAGCCTGGCTTACATATCTCCAGTTTAGGCTAAAAGCAGTATTTGAACCTTGCAGTTCTTTTCATACTCAGAGATGGCTTTTGGCTTGATTATGGTTCTGACTTGACTATATTATAAAATATGTAATGGATTTTCTGAGTTGGGGGTTGAGAGGCACTCATAGATGTTGAGGCCAGATTCTAATTCTATTCTATTCTGTTAGCATTTAGCACAAACCCTTTGCATTAAACATAAGAAGTTTGGGACTTCCCTGGTGGCACAGTGGTTAAGAATCCACCTGCCAATGCAGGGGACACGGGTTCGAGCCCTGGTCCGGGAAGATCCCACATGCCGTGGAGCAACTGAGCCTGTGCACCACGACTACTGAGCCTGCGCTCCAGAGCCCGCAAGCCACAACTATTGAGTCCACGTGCCACAACTACTGAAGCCCACACGTCACAACTACTGAAGCCCATGGGCCTAGAGCTCGTGCTCAGCAATAAGAGAAACCACTGCAATGAGAAGCCCGCACACCACAATGAAGAGTAGCCCCAGCTCGCTGCAACTAGAGAAAGCCCATGCACAGCAACAAAGACCCAACGCAGCTAAAAATAAATAAATGAATTTATTTTTTTAAAATATATGTATATATAAGAAGTCTCACTTCAAAGTAGACAATCCTGATTAAGTAACTTGCAAGATGACTGATCACTTTTGCTGGTATGTGCTGAGTAGAAACTAATTAATAATGTGTCTTTACCTTTCACTGTATGTTTTTTAAAAGTAGGGGCTTTGGGCTTCCCTAGTAGCACAGTGGTTAAGAATCTGCCTGTCAATGCAGGGGACATGGGTTCGAGCCCTGGTCCGGGAAGATTCCACATGCCACTGAGCAACTAAGCCCGTGCACCACAACTACTGAGCCTGCGCTCTAGAGCCCGCGAGCCACAACTACTAAGCCCGTGTGCCACAACTACTGAAGGCCACGTGCCTAGAGCCCGTGCTTCGCAGCAGGAGAAGGCACTGCAATGAGAAGCCTGAGCACTGCAACAAAAGAGTAGCCCCCGCTCGCCGCAACTAGAGAAAGCCTGCACGCAGCAACGAAGACCCAATGCTGCCAAAAATAAATAAATAAATATTTTTAAAAAAAGAAAGAAAGTAGGGGCTTTGAAATGATTCATTGCTTTACATTCTAGAAAGTCCTGTTTTTGTTAAAGGTGCGCTATATTAACATAAGCAGTAACTTACAACATTTACATAGTTGTTGTCATCTTGTCCCTTCCTCTGTTTTAAAATTTAAAAAATAGTTGTCAGAATACTTTCACTTTAGAAGTACATTTTTCATTCAGTGCTCATTTGCCTTAGACTTATACTACTTTTAGCCCAAGCTCCACCTCTTTCTGAGACTGTATGAAGAATGATACTGTCTAATCTCTTAGTAGGAAGTGGTGGGTTGGGGTGAGGGAGTCTGGTCTATGAGAACTCGAGGGACTAACTCAAGAGACACTAAAATGAAGAGTGTCTCCCTATGGAAAACAAAGAGAGTAACTAGAGAGCAAATAGTTCCAGTTCCCATGACACTAGGAGGTGAGACAGTTTTCAGTCTCTAACCTCAGTGTTTCAGTTCTCTCCTCCAAAGGAAACCTCAGCAGTAACTGGGAACACTTGTCTAATTCCTCCATAAAAGGATCTTGCCTACAAGTTTAATAGCGATGAGTGTTCATCCCAAAGCCTGCAGCCTAGTGATCATTCCTGCAGTTTAGCTTATAGGAATTCATCATGTGTACCGTGTTTTACCTTTGATGTGTCTATCAGTTCTCCCCCTTGCTGTCCACTCCTAATGCCCTCAGGCACCCTCTGCTATTTCTCACCTACATTCTGCTCATTATTAGTTTTCCTATTCCAATCACTGCCTAATCCATCCTTCTCACAGCTCTCAGAATTAACTTTCTAAAAGACAGAGCAGATCATATCTCTCTCTACTTTAATTCTTTGGCTTCCTGTTTCCTACAGGATTCAGTCCAGGCTCTTTTACATGGTGCTTGGCACCCTTCATAGGCTGGCTTTTGCTTGCCTTTCCATTCCTATTAACTTTTTCTTATGTGCATCTGTTCTCCTGCCAGGACAAACTAATTGTCAGTTCCCAAACATGTCGAATAATTTCACACCTTCATACATGCTATTTCTTCTTCCTACATGGTCTTTGCTCATCTTGTCATCGAGTGGCAGGCTCCTACTCCTCCTTTAAGACTCAGTTTAGCTACGACTTTCTGTGAAGCTTTTCTAACCCCATTCCCACCCCCAAGAAAATTGTTTCTTCATTTGTACCATAGCACATCACTCATAATAGCTCTTAACATTTAGCATTGTAATTATTCGTGTGAAATAAATCTGTCTTATTCATGTAGCAAAGCAGCCGGCACATAATAGACAATCAAATGTTTATTGGAAAAAGAACTACTTATTTTCATTACTACTATAAACTCTAAAGAATAAGCTAAAACAGGAAGAGGGTTGGATAAAGGGGATAAGAAAGGTTAGAAATTGCCAACTCTTCTCCCTACCTGACCACACCAGTCCATCAGTTTGCTCTTTCTTTTGGACCTTGCAGGTGGTGAGGATCCAGGGAAGTTGAGCCATGCCACGTTAAAGAATGGCCATACCACCCCCATAGGGAGTGCCAGATCTTCTAGTCCAGTCCAAGTAGAGGAAGAGCCAAGAAGAATAGCAAGTCTTAAGAAGCCTATTCCAGAAGAGGACCCAAAGAAGCGACTAGGTAATTAACTCTGAATTTTTTGCAGTTCGCGGGCCTCTCACTGCTGGGGCCCCTCCCTTTGTGGAGCACAGGCTCCGGACGCGCAGGCCCAGCAGGCTTGGCTCACGGGCCCAGCCACTCTGCGGCACATGGGATCCTCCCGGACTGGGGCACAAACCCGTGTCCCCTGCATCGGCAGGCGGACTCTCAACCACTGCGCCACCAGGGAAGCCCAACTCTGAATTTTTTAGTTTAAGAGCCATGGATCAGTCATTCTAATTTACTTCGGGGGGTTACAAGAGCCAGGGGAGAAATAAAATCCAGAGGGACTTCTGTTCTCCTCTAGCAGTTCCTCACCTAGTTGCCACTTTAAGTACAATTTCTCCCCTCATTCTTGTATTCACAAAATACCTAAATGTGTGATTCTCAAGGATGGAAGAGGATGTTAAATATCAGATAACTGTAGGACTTTTTCAAGCTACACATTCCTCCTCCTCCACCCAAGGGACTCTGTGTCCAGTTGCCTGGCTCTTGTGTGAAGAATCACTACCATAACAAGTCTGTCTTATGATTGAGAAAGTGTCATATACCTTAAGTACGTTGAGGTTGGGAAACTTTGTCCGTAAACCCATCTATACATTAAATAATGGATGGAATTGACCGTAAGCTATGAGTGTGTTAGCTTTTTCAGTCTGTCTTGTAACTCTTTCCTTTTAAATCATATCTGTTATTACACAGGCTCAACTGGAAACCAGCCTAATTCTGAAGCAGAGTCCATTCCTGAGAGTGTACCCAAACAGCCTTTACTTCCCCCTAAAAGACACTTGGCCTCTTCTCACGAAGCAAATGAAGGGCAAGCAAAGGATGCCACTTCCTCTGGCAGCACAGCAAGACCACTCTCCTCCACGCCCACCACTGCCATCACCACAGCACCCGCTGCCACCACGGCTGCCACAAACCCAGCAAAAACTGTTAATTCCTCTGTCCCCCCTTCCCAAGCACCCAGGACTCTGCCTGCTTCTTCTGCCAGCACTAACACTACTGCTACCCCGAGCCTCACTCATACAGTTCCTGCCAAGCAGCCCCCTATCCCTCCCCCTAAACCAGCTCACAGAAATAGCAACCCTGTCATTGGTAAGTAAGTCTTTAGATTTCCATTGTTTGGGGTTTGGTTTGGTTTTAGACAGCTGTTTGGGTTTTTTTGGGTTTTTTTGCGGTACGCGGGCCTCTCACTGTTGTGGCCTTTCCCGTTGCGGAGCACAGGCTCCAGACGCGCAGGCCCAGCGGCCATGGCTCACGGGCCCAGCCGCTCCGCGGCATGTGGGATCTTCCCGGACCGGGGCACGAACCCGTGTCCCCTGCATCGGCAGGCGGACTCTCAACCACTGCGCCACCAGGGAAGCCCAAGACAGTTGTTTTATTGGATAACTGGTACAATATTGATTTGGTCTGTGAGAGAGTTCTCCATAGCTTGTCCTTATGAATGCCCTCAATATAGAAAAAAGCCTTGAAAATGAGGCAGATGGCTATAAATGGAAACAGTGGGGTTAAATATCACTAAAATTAGGTTCAAGTTTTGGGGGATTAATATTTATTTTCCTAAAACAATGTTTCTGAACTACTGTTTGTAGTTGGGGGACTGTACGTGTGAAGACCACAATGGGTTTGATCTGCTTGGAGAAAAGGGTTTTTTCTTTAACCTACTTTAAACTGCCAATGCCTTCCTTCAGCATAAATCCAGTAGATAAAAAGATGATTGTATAGGTGCCAGTGTAACTTGCGATTCAGTGTCTGGCATAGTACATTCATGGGGAACTGCAAAGGTATTTAAATTATCCTGATAAAATCATGTTTTGTCTCAGGAGAGTTAAGAATGCTACTTTTAATAAAATAAGTGGTGGAAGAATGAAAGCAGGGAAGATAACCAGTAACTTTTTATTGGTTTAGTAATTTTTTTATATTTACCTGAATATATTATAGTATATTTAGGTCAGTTTTCCTTATATAAATTTAGAGGAATTTTAAGAAAGGGAGGAGAGGAAAAAAGGTAGTTTTTCAAGAAAAATGATATTAGGCTTAGTACTGCTTAAAGTTTTTGTTAATGATTGGAGAAACAAAAAGTGTGCTCATCAAATGGCTAATTAACCAAATTGTGTGGAGTGACTAGAACCTTGAAAAACAGGCTTAGAATTCATTGTGACTATAGCAGGTTGGAGGAGCTTGATAAAAACAGGATGAAGGTTATTATTATTATTATCACTACCTTGGATGGATAGTGCTGTGTTGACTTATCTCTGAGGACTGAGGAGCTTTCATATACTTATTTTCAAAACCTTGTGAAGTTTTATCTATTTTATCTATTATATAGTTAGGGCAATAAGAATGTGAAGAAGTTGTGATTGACTCAGGTTGCAGTTAGTGAAAGATAGAAACCAAACACAACCTTTTCAACTCTGGAGTACAGACCTCTGTCCTGTATACTTGTGTTCTCAACCTGTTGTCTAAACAGGGGTTCTCATCATGGTCACCTGGAGGGCTTGTTAAAACACAGAGTGCTGGGCTCTGCCCT
Organism: Stenella coeruleoalba; assembly: GCF_951394435.1. NCBI lineage: Eukaryota > Metazoa > Chordata > Mammalia > Artiodactyla > Delphinidae > Stenella > Stenella coeruleoalba. The sequence goes on from NC_137169.1 coordinate 22,098,123, forward strand.
TAGAGTTTCCAATTCAGTAAGTCTGGGGTAGTGCCTGAGAATTTGCATTTCTGATGAGTTCCCAGATGATGCTGATGCTCTGTATATGGGGACCACACATCGAGAACCACTGCTCTAAACCAGTAGTACTCCACCCTTTTCAGGGTAAGACAATATTAAAAAATGATAATATGTGTACTGTATCCTGGGCTAAACTGCGGAGGCCACTCTTGGCCTCAGATGAATAGCCCAAAGCAATAGGCCCTGTGACTGAGGGACCAACATCAGTCCACAAGTGGTCCTCGGCAGAAAGAGAAAAATAGGATAGTTCACAGAGTTTTTATTAAGGTTAAGTAGACTTGATTTAAAGAACTATCCTTTAGGGAGTTCCCTGCTGGCCTAGTAGTTAGGATTCCGAGCTTTCACTGCCGTGGCCTGGGTTTAATCCCTGGTCGAGGAACTGAGATCCCACATAGCCCCCAAAAAATAAATAAATAAAAGGACTATCCTTTATTCTGAAATTATGGACCTTCCTAATTCTTTGGTGTTAAAAGACCATTTCTTCCATGAAGGGGTTATGTTCGTAAGTGGTTTACTGAATATCAAGCCTTAGTTGAGGGAATTCACTGGCAGTCCAGTGGTTAGGGTGCCATGTTTCCACTGCTGGGAACCTGGGTTCAATCCCTGGCTGAGAACTAAGATCCCACAAGCCACGCAGCACGGCCAAAAAAAAAAAGAAGCCTTAGTTGAAAATAATAAAAATTGACAACCTGAGATTGGTTGAGAATCTTTTTAATAGTATTGGTCCATGAAACCCAAACATTTGGAAACCAATGTTTAGACATTGCTATGTCTACTAACGGGCATAATAGTATTAGGACTAATTAGTAGTGTCGGGACTAAGGAAGGACCACCATAAATAACTGAACAGATGAAGGGAATTTGTAACCCCTCCAATGAACATTTTGGCATCTTTCCCACGGAACTACAGCCAAATGCCATTGGGTATTTGTACCAGAGGGTATGTGTACCAGAGGTCATTTCCTTTACTTTTCAAGTATATGTTTTCCATAAATTACCAAAGGTAATTTACTTTATCAATTCAAATGTTAAAATACTCAAATTTGGTCTTGTCAGGGGTGGGTTTTGTTGTAGATGGAATAGCTAACCACTGTTTTTAGACAGACAGCAAAAATCCAGTCTACCAAAAAATACCTTTTATTGATCCTGAAATTCACTTTTTTCGAATCCTTTTTTATATGTGTATGCAGTATTTTTCTAGAAGGACCTTTTAAAATTTTACTTATGAAGAGTGACATTAAAGCATTATCAGATTAGCTAGACTTTTACTTTGAATGCTGCCAATGGAATGGGATTTAGTGCAGTTAAATTTTTAATTTAGGGAAACTTGAAGTGTTGCTCTCTAGGTAAGACATATAAAACCTTTGAAAACAAGTGAGGGGTTTGGGTAGAGGGTTGGAGGTTGGTAACCGAGAGAACTACTATTTAATTATTTTGCAAGGTTGACCTTTTGTGATGTGTTGATCCACTTCTTTTTTTTTTTTTTTTTTTTTTTTTTTTTTTTTTTTTGCGGTATGCGGGCCTCTCACTGTAGCGGCCTCTCCCGTTGCGGAGCAGAGGCTCCGGACGCGCAGGCTCAGCGGCCATGGCTCACGGGCCCAGCCTCTCCGCGGCATGCGGGATCTTCCCAGACCGGGGCACGAACCCGTGTCCCCTGCATCGGCAGGTGGACTCTCAACCACTGCGCCACCAGGGAAGCCCGATCCACTTCTTAAAAGCCATTTGGAGCTCTCCAAAGGGACTTTGTGGAATCAACACCTGAGACGTTGTGGGCTTTGGGGGATCACATAGGGATATATACTGTCATGATACAGGGTAGGGGCCTCTCATCTAGTAAACATGTATTGAGGACCCACTACGTGCCAGGCACTGTGCCCCACCCTGTGAATATGCTGATAGAGACAAGGGGTGCCCTGTTGTCAAGGAGCCCATAGGGTAGTGAAGAGTGGAGATGACAGATTGGACATAAGGGACAAGAAGAGGTGTGGACACTAATAAGAAACAAAGTCAGTGGGATCCAGATGATGGAGCCTCATAATGAGTCCCGGGAACTAGCTGAGTCCTTACCAGTTTGTAGTATGATCTTGGGCAATTCACGTAACTTCTGTGGCCTCAGTTTTTGCTTCTGTAAAATGGTAAAGATGATCTCTTGTATAAGAAGAATATGAAGTCAAGGATAGAAAAGCACCTTGCTTTCTTCAAAGGCCTCTGCGTTTGCTATAAAAATCCAAGATATCATTGATAATTTAATAATAAAGTACTCTGATGTCTAGATATCATTATTTATCAGTATATGGTAACAATGCCTGATAGTGTTTGTTTTTTTGTTTCAATCTGCATGTTTAAATTTTTTAATGGAGTACTGTTAGACAAAAGAATTTACTAGCCATATTTTTTTTGTTTTTTTTCATATTAACTTTATCTACACCAAGATCAAGTCATAAAAAATTGTCATGTCTATTATCATAGTAAAGAAGTAAGAAGTGTCTCATCAAAATATTAAGGTAGTGGTCTTCCTACACCTCTGTACATTTATTAGGGCTTCTATATATTTAAATATTAATTTTGTTTCAGGATTAGATAGCTAGGGAATGGCAAAGCCATGAAATGGTATAATTTGCCCAAAAGATTAAGACTGAGCTGAGCTCTAATTCTAGGCCCTGGACTGGCCCCTCAAAGCAGTGTAAAGCCATCTTAAACTGCGGTGTTGCTTTCTCTTTTCCAGCTGAACTATCCCAAGCAATAAACAGTGGTACGTTGTTATCAAAGCTGTCCCCACCTTTACCACCTAAGAGAGGCATTCCATCAACTTTGGTACCCACCTCAGAGTCTGCTGCTGCCACTGCCACCACCACAAAAGCACCAAGTGATCAGAAAGAGAAGAGCACATGCTCTGTGGGCTCCGAACCCCTGCTGATGATCCCCCCTACCGCCCCATCCCCCCCACTGCCTACTCATATACCTCCAGAACCCCCTCGGTCCCCTCCATTCCCTGCTAAGACTTTTCAAGTTGTGCCAGAAAATGAGTTTCCACCTTCCTTAGACCTACCCCAGGAGGTTCCCCAGCAGGAAAGTCAGAAAAGGGAAGTACCCAAGAGGATGTTGGACCACAGCTTTGGGGAGCCCCATGTACCCTCTAGGCTGCCCCAAGTCCCACTGCATATCCGAATCCAGCAGGCCCTGGCCAGCCCACTCCCCATGACTCCTCCCTTGGAAGGCTCTCATAGAGCTCATTCATTGCTCTTCGAGAACAGTGACAACTTTTCTGAGGACAGCAGTACCCTGGGTCGGACCAGGTCACTTCCCGTCACTATTGAAATGCTGAAAGTGTGAGTGCCTTTAAAGCTTGCTTCTTGTTCCCTCTTTACTGTAGCTAGTCCTTCTTGGAAAAAATTACTTATAGAGAGAAAATGTGAATAAATTTAAATTAAGAATACTACTCAACAAATAGGACATGTTCTTGAATTTGAACTTTTACTCTCCTGATTTCTATAACATTGTTTCCATGGCAGAAATTTCCATGTTGATACAAAAATTACAAACTTCTGTACTTGAAAATTAAAATCACTATGTATTTTTATATGATATACGGGAAGCAGTGTAACATGGTGCTTATGAACATTGACCTTGGAGTAAGATGGCTCTGGGTTCAAATCCCAGCTCTGCCTCTGATTTACTAGCGTGCAGTAGTGTATGTTACTTAATCTTCCTGCTCTTCAGTTGTCTAACCTGTAAACAGAAATAATACCTACCTCACAGGCTTGCGAGAATGAAATTAGACAAATCTGAAAGCTCTAGTGCCTGGCACAGAACCTGGTAGAGAGAGACAGAGAGAAGCCTAGAGAAAAAGAAGGGAGCTCTGAAAGATAGCTCAGTATTCCAGCCCCACAGACTGAAACTGCTCATCTTTTCTCTCCCTCATCTGTCCCCAAACACTCAATCTGTTCACAGTAGCATTGGTACTTATACCTATTTTGTCTGTCTTTTTAAAATTCAGACAAATTGTGACTGAAGATTAACACTTCTTGGCAAGTTGGAAATCTGTCTTACTAATAACTAAAAGAATTGTTATAGAGTTGTTGCAGTATCCTACTTTTTGGTTTTTTTGCCATAATCTTTTGTACTTCCTGGTATTATTTATTTTGCATTATTTATTTTGAGACAGTTTAGGAATTTGAAGTAGACTAAGTCATAGTTTTATGCCTCCAGAGTGTAAAGCAAAGAAGTTAGTTTTCATCCGTGCTTCTCTTTGCTTCCTTGGTTTAGGAAATGGGTTAAGTATTTTTATTGAGTATCTTCCATGAGCCAAGTACTGTGTTAGGTGCTGTGTGATCTTCTCATTCAATCAGACCAAGGCAAACTTGCATTTTATGTATTGATCATCAGGGCCCTATGTGCAAGACACTAGTGCATTCTAGAATTTGTCTATTTCATTCTCAGAACAAACCAACAAGGTAGGTATCATTCACATTTACAGAAAAATTAAATAACTTAACAAGCTAGTAAATAAGTTGTAGATCTGGGATTTGAACCCAGAGCCCTTTAGATTAATAGCTGCTAAAAAGTTTCTTAGCAAGAATGTAAAAATTAAGGGAAATAACTATAGATTATTTCATTTATGGACTTTTTCATGGTTATTCAGTAGTTTGCCTTGCAAATCAGTTATTCTTTATGTCTCTGAAAGGAAAACGTAAAATGTAATTATGTTAATTTGTTAGTCCAGACGATGAAGAAGAGGAGGAGCAGATCCACATAATTGCATTCGATGCAGATGTAGCATCTACCTCAGTCATTCCTAAACTACCGCAGTGTCTGCAGGAGGAAGAAGAAGGAAAAGAGAGTGACTCTGATTCAGAAGGTCCTATTCAATACCGAGATGAAGAGGATGAAGATGAAAGCCATCATAGTAAGGAAGGGAGGGGAAGAGAAGGAGAAAGTTCTCTTACAGATAAAGCTGTGTGCTGGTCTTAGCAAGTGTAAGATGCATGGAAGCAGGCACCCTCTCCCATCGAGTCGTCTGGCTGACTGCTCTTGGAAGGCTCTGTGAAAGACTCTTGTCCCTGCTGTTCCCATTGTTATAACAAGCCAGTGAGAGGGAGCCCAGTAGGTTGAGTCAATCAGTTTTTTATGTGTTTGGTTTTGATTTAAAAATTATTTACCTTGATGGTGTTAAAGAATGTGGAGTAAAGGAAAGTTGGTATTTGGGCTTTGTGGAAAAGACAAAAATGATGCACTCCTTCAGCCTAGTGAGCTTCCTGTGTTCATGGGGCAAAGAAAAAAAACATGTTCATGTACACACATCTGTGAATAATAGAATCCTGATTCCTAAAAGTGGAAAGCAGCTTTAAGAGTAGGAACCTTATGAGGTGTGTTAGTGCAAATGCCTCTGTGTTGTAATTCAGAGGCTGTCCCCTGCTTAGACCATCCCTCCTCTAGCAACTCTTATTAAGAAGAAAAATGTAGACAGAGAACTGGTAGAAGGGAAAAGATATTTTTAGCCCGTCTGAGGCCATCTGCTAAAAAGATTTTTAGATGTCCTCAGCTTTACCCCCACCTCTCTGTTAGGTGGATCATCAGAGGCCAGCTAGAAAGCTGGGATTATGATATTGTTTATTCAGACTCTTACCTAGCTCCAGGTGAGGCTGAGCTTTAAGCTCCTACATGTTTTTCTTTCCCTTGTACAAAGGTGCTCTGGCCAACAAAGTGAAGAGGAAAGACACACTGGCAATGAAGTTGAACCACAGACCCAGTGAACCTGAAATGAACGTGAATTCTTGGCCTCGAAAAAGCAAAGAGGAGTGGAATGAAATACGGCACCAGATTGGGAACACGCTCATCCGGTAGGCCTTTTCTTAGAATAGATTGATTTGATTTGATTATGCCAGTACATGTCTTAGAGATGTACTTTGTGGTGGAGCATGCAGGTATCTTTATTTTTTTAATTTTAGAAATAGCATAATTTTTAAAAATACATATTGTACACAGATGGGTATCTTCTAAGAGTTTGGAAATTAAGGAACTAGATGGCTCTCAGAGCTTTAAACCATGAGATAGATCTCACAGCTTTACACCATAAGATAAACATAAGTATGTTTTTTTTTAAAGTTTCTAAGGATTTAGGTGGCTCCCAGGACAGCAAGCCTCTTCTGGCTTGCTCAACCATGAGGTGCCAGCCCAGTTAAAAATCACACACATAATTTCCATTGTATCTATTTCACATGTTCCATGTAACTGCCTCCTTTCAACGTGTTAGTATATTTTTCAAGTCAGCTGGAACCAAAAGCATAGAGAGACTGAATGCAGGCCAGCTTCCTGCATATGCACTATACATAGAGTCTAGGTATACAGACAAGTGTTTGCCCACCTCAGATGTTCCTCTCGGAAAGTGGAACTCCTGGTGTATTCCTTAAAAACAAATAAGGATGCCTGTTAATTAAAATATATTCTCCTCTCCTACCTCAGACACCTGGCTTTGCTGATGGCAATCTTAATGCAGAACTGTGGCCCTCTGAGTGTCAGCAAGAGACCATCAAGATTAGGAATTAGTTAAGAATGGGGATTTTTTTTTCTTTTAGTTTTATTGAGATACATTTGACATACAGCACTGTATAAGTTTAAGGTATAGAGCATAATGATTTGACTTGCATACATCATGAAATGATGACCACAATAAGCTTAATGAACATCCATCGTCTCCTATAGATACAAAATAAAAGAAACAGGAAGAAAAAGATATTTTCCTTGTGATGAGAACTCTTAGGCTTTACTCTTTTAACAACTTTGATATATAACATACATGTTAATTATATTAATCATGTTGTACATTACATCCCTAGTATGTATTTATTTTATAACTGGAAGTTCGTACCTTTTGACCACCTTCATCCAGTTCCCCCTGTCCACCCCCTGCCTCTGGTAACCACAGATCTGATCTCTTTTTCTGAGTTTGTTTGTTTGGTTTTTGGAGTATAATAGACCTACAATACTATATTAGTTCCTGGTGCACAACACAGTGGTTTGATATTTCTATACATTGCAAAATGATCACCACAATAAGTCTAGTTACCATCTGTCACCATACAAAGATATTACATTATTATTGACTATATTCCCACACTGTATATTTCATCCAAGAATGGGGATCTTTAATAATAGATTCCTTGGGCTTCCCTGGTGGCGCAGTGGTTGAGAGTCTGCCTGCCGATGCAGGGGACACGGGTTCGTGCCCTGGTCCGGGAAGATCCCACATGCCATGGAGCGGCTGGGCCCATGAGCCACGGCTGCTGAGCCTGCGCGTCCGGAGCCTGTGCTCCACAACGAGAGAGGCCACAACAGTGAGAGGCCCGCGTACCGCCAAAAAAAAAAATAATAATAATAATAATAGATTCCTTTGGCTTTATTGCAATGCTAGTTGCTCATCTTTGAGTGTTTTTTTTCCCAGGTCATAATCGTCTTAGAAGAGCTTGTTGGACACTAGCAATGAATAGTCTAAAATTAAAATGTAGAAATACAAGAGATTAACATTTACAATAGCAATTTACAATACCATCAAAACTCTTTAAATACCTGTGGATAAACCTGATGAAAGATTGTGTAAGACCTATGCACTGAAAAGTATAAAATAATGCTGAAGAAAGTAAAGAAGACCTAAATATATGGAGACAAATAACATATTCATGGATCAGAAGTCTCAGTATTATCAAGACATCAGTAGATTTAATGCAGTTCCAATCAAAATACCCCCAGTAGGCTTTAATTGACAAACTGATTCTAAAATTGTTACGGAAATATAAAGCAACTGTGAAAAAGAACAGGACTGGAGGACTAACACTGTCTTATTTTAGGACATATTATAAAGCTAAAGTAACCTAAACAGTATGGTATTGACGTAAAGGTAGGATAGACAAAGAAGTCAATGGAACAGAAGAGAGAGCCCAGAAATAGACCCACCCATATATGTGCAACTCATTTATGACAAAGGTACAAAGACAATTTCATTAAGAAGGGATGGTCTTTTCAACAAATGGTCCTGGCACAAAAATAACTTCAATTCATTCAGTGTATCATATAAAAAATTAACTCAAAATGGATCATAGACTTAAATATGAGAGCTAAAACTGTAAAATTTCTAGAATATGGGTTAAAGAAAGATTTCATAGATATGATCTCAAAGCATGGTTCTTAAGAGAAAAACATTGGTAAATTGCACTTCATCAAAATTAAAATTTTTTGTTCTGTGAAAGACACTGTTTAAAAATAAAAAAATAAAAATAAGCCACAAACTGGGAGAAAAATATTTGCAAACCATGTATCTGATAAAGGTCTTATATCTAGAATATATGAAGAACTCTCCAAACTCAGTAAGAAACAACCCACTTTTTAAACGGTGGGGGAAGCAAGGACTTCCCTGTTGATCCAGTGGGTAAGACTCTGCCCTCCCAATGCAGGGGGCCCGGCATGTGGAAGATCCCACAGGCAGCACAGTAACTAAGCCCATGTGCCACCACTACTGAGCCTGCGCTCTTGAGCTGCGTGCCACAGCTACCGAAGCCCGCGCACCTAGAGCCGGTGCTCTGCAGCAAGAGAAGCTACTGCAATAAGAAACCCGCACACTGCAATGAAGAGTATCCCCTGCTCGCCACAACTAGAGAAAGCCGGCGCACAGCAAGGAAGACCCAACGCAGCCAAAAATAAATAAGTAAACAAATAAATTTATTTTTAAAAATAAAATAAAATAAATAATAAAAGACTGATAATATTAAGAGTTGCTGGGGCTTCCCTGGTGGCGCAGTGGTTGAGAGTCTGCCTGCTAATGCAGGGGACACGGGTTCAAGCCCTTGTCTGGGAGGACCCCACATGCCACGTAGCAACTAGGCCCGTGAGCCACAACTACTGAGCCTGCGCGTCTGGAGCCTGTGCTCCGCAACAAGAGAGGCCGCGATAGTGAGAGACCCGCGCACTGCGATGAAGAGTGGCCCCCGCTTGCCACAACTAGAGAAAGGCCTTGCACAGAAACGGAAACCCAACACAGCAAAAATAAATAAATAAAAATTAATTTTAAAAAAGAGTAGCTGGGGATGAGGCCCAGCTGTATTCTCCCACAGTGGTGGTAAAATAGACTGGGAGCGTAAAATAGACTATTGGAAAACAATTTGTAAGTTTCTTTAAAAAAATCAAACAACATACGATCTAGCCATTCCATTATTTCTAATAGTCCCCCAAAATAGAAACAACCTAAATGTCCATCAAAACATAAATGGATGAATATGAACATAGTCCTGTGATGGAATACTACAGAGTAGTAAACAGGAATGAACTATTTATAATGCCACTACTTGGGTGGATCTCAGTAATTATCCTGAGTGAAAGAAGCTAGACAAAAAAAGAGTACATACTGTATGATTTTATATAAAATTTTAGAAAATGAAAACTAATTTATAGTTACATAAAACAGATCAGTGGCTGCCTCGGGGCAGGGTGGTTGAGAGTAAATAAAGCAGATGAGTGTTTGCTTGGAGGCAGGGAGATAGAGATTACAAAGGAAATGAAATTTTGTCAGGGAGGTTGTAGTGGGTAGAGTTGTATGTTCCAAAATAAATCCTAATCTCTGGTACCTTTGAATGTGACCTTATTTGGACAGAGGGTCTGTGTAGATATAATCAACTTAAGATGAGGTCATACTGGATTTGGTAGGCTCTAATCCAATGACTGGTGTCCTCATAAGAGGAGGGAAATTGGGATGGATAGACACAGACACACACACAGAACGCTGTGTGACTAAGGCAGATACTGGAATGATGCATCTACAAGCTAAAGAACGCCAAGGACTGCTGGCAACCACCAGAATCTCGGAGAGAGGCATGGGACAAATTCTCCCTCTGAACCTTCAGAAGGAACCAACCTTTTTAACACCTTGATTGTGGACTTCTGGACTCCAGAGCTGTGAGAGAATAAATGTCTCACAAAGTGAATGTTATAAGCCATTCACTTTGTAGTAATTTGTTACAGCAGTGCTAGGAAATCAGTCCAAGGGTGATAGACATGTTCCTTACCATGACTGTGGTGATGATTTTTTTTTTTTAAGATTTTTACCCTGAGGAGCTAAATCGTTTAATGCACTCTTTTTTTTTAAATATATTTATTCATTTATTTATTTTTGGCTGCTGTTTTGGGTCACCATTGCTGCGTGTAGGCTTTCTCTAGTTGTGGCGAGCGGGGGCTACTCTTCATTGTGGTATGCAGGCTTCTCGTTGCTGTGGCTTCTCTTTGTTGCAGAGCACGGGCTCTAGGCACGCGGACTTCTGTAGTTGTAGCACACAGGCTCCATAGTTGTGGCTCACAGGCTCTAGAGCTCAGGCTCAGTAGTTGTGGCGCACGGGCTTAGTTGCTCCGCGATATGTGGGATCTTCCCAGACCAGGGCTCAAACCCGTGTCCCCTACATTGACAGGCAGATTCCTAACCTCTGCACCACCAGGGAAGTCCTGGTGATGATTTTATAGGGACATACCTATGTCAAAATATCAAATCATGCAATTTATTGTATGTCACTTATACCTTCGTAAAGCTGTGGTGGTGTTTTTTTTAATGAACATTGAAAAAAGAAACGCTTTGAAATACATAAAGTTGTAAATTGTATATAAAATGGGGGTGGGAGTTTTCCATGCAACTAAAGAGTTACTAGCACATAGTTCAAATACTGTCAGAGCTATACGTTAAAAGTAAGAAATGAAGAACTTTCTGATTCTAGAAATGACAAGTTGTCGTTGGTGAATAACATCTCAGAACTGGGAATGAGATGAGAAACTTCATCAGATATTTCAGAGAGGACTGAAATTAAAATCATAGGTTTTACAGAATATAACTCCAAAAGAGACAACTTTAAATTCCAGTAGTTCCTAAAACACTGGTTTAAAAATCAAAAGAGAGGCTTCCCTGGTGGCGCAGTGGTTGAGAGTCCACCTGCCGATGCAGGGGACACGGGTTCGTGCCCTGGTCCGGGAAGATCCCACATGCCGTGGAGCGGCTGGGCCCGTGGGCCATGGCCGCTGGGCCTGCGCGTCCGGAGCCTGTGCTCCGCAGCGGGAGAGGCCACAACAGTGAGAGGCCCACGTACCGCAAAAAAAAAAAAAAAGAAGAAGAATCCACCTCCCAATGCAAGAGACACGGGTTCGAGCCCTGGTCTGGGAAGATCCCACATGCCACGGAGCAACTAAGCCCGTGTGCCACAACTACTGAGCCCACGTGCCACAACTACTGAAGCCTGCGCACCCTAGAGCCCACGCTCTGCAACAAGAGAAGCCACTGCAATGAGAAGCCTGTGCACCACAACAAAGAGTAGACCCCGCTCGCCGAAACTAGAAAAAGCCTGCGTGCAGCAACGAAGACCCAACACAGCCAAAAATAAATAAATAAATTTATTAAATAAATAAATCAAAATCAAAAGAGGACTTCCCTGGCGGTCCAGTGGTTAAGACTCCACGCTTCCAATGTGGGTGGCGCAGGTTCAGTCCCTGGTTGAGGAAGTGAGATCCCACATGCTGCACAGCCAAAAAAAAATAAAACAAAATAAATAAAATAAAAATAAAAAGAGGAACATCAGAGTCATATGGGAAGCATTACACACACACACACACACACACACACACACAGAGTCTCAGTCCTCATTCTGGTTTCCTAAATGAGAATTTTTATTAATATCTTTGAGGATCTGTGTTAACCCATATGCTGAAGGAGCAAATCTGTTTGGTTGCCACCAGAACAGTCCAAATCTTCATTTTACACATGAGTAACTCAAGGTCTAACTGAGCTTTTTTGTGGTGATAGGGCTTGCTGGCATCAAAGCTGGAACTAGAATCCTGGCCTCCTGTTTGCCTGTACAATTCCTTTTTATGTTGTAATATCTGTATTAACACTTTCAGTGTGAAAAGTGTTTTATAAACACTTTTCATAACGTGTTTCAAAAGTGTTTCATAAACAGATCTTTATAAACAGGACCGGGAGACTTAACATTGACAATATTCTTATTTATCTCCTTTTTAGACGACTGAGTCAAAGACCGACACCAGAAGAACTAGAACAACGAAACATACTACAACGTGAGTCCAGCTATGGAAATGAAGTCGTATAGATTTTCTTTGTGTGTTTCTGACTTTAATATACATGACAGAAAAGAGAAGCATTTTTCAACAAGGGCCAAGGAGAGAGTATTCTAGCCAAGGAAGGAGTATTCATACTTTTTACCCCTGAAGGAACATAGTTCCCCCCAAGCTTCCTTTACAAGATATCATTATGATATTGTTTAGTGTACTGGGATACTCCAGAAAATTGTATTTTAATTTTCTCATAGTATCCTGCACCTACCTTGGGCATTTGAGAGGTTTTGACAGCGTGTGCTGCCCAACTTTTCTCTGCCTTAAGAGAGGTAAGGTAGTGGTTGTATATTTGGAGTGGACCTTCCTATTCCTAGTGTCTGAGAGCTGGGACCCAGAGCAAGTCTCAAATGCAGCGGTTGTTCTGCCTTTTTCATCTCTTAAGGCTTTCATACCTCCAAAGTCAGAAAATAGGACCATGTATTTAATTTGCTTTCTGTTTATATAAATGACTAACTGAAATAGCATTCTAATCCAGTACAGATTTATTTTTCCCGATTATAGGGTGAAATTTGTCCTTAAATACCTCCACAGTGAAGAGGATTAGGCTTCATAGGGTTACAAGTGTGGGAGCCTTTATAGACTTATCATGTGAAACCTAGTGTGAGCTCCATTCTCCATTGTTAGTGGCTACTGTTGAGCAAAGATCTGCGAAGTTTTTCTTCCAGGGCACATAGTAAATATTTTCAACTTTGCAGGCCAAAGAGCACAAGGAAGCTATTATGTAGGTACTTATCAAACCATTCAAAATGTAACCATTTAAAAATGTAAAGGCCATTCTTAGCTCATGGGCAGGAAAAGTACAGGCAGCTGGCCAGATTTGATACCATAGTTGGCTGACCCATGCTCTTAAGTATTTGACTACACCAGTTGACAAGAAAATTGTCTTGATTAACCAGTCCCAAAGTAAGTATTTTATTCTGACTTGGAGCCTGTAAGAAATATCTGTGTATGGGACTTCCCTGGAAGTCCAGTGGTTAAGACTCCAGGCTTCCACTGTAGGGGGCCTGGGTTCAATCCCTGGTCAGGGAACTAAGATCCTACATGTCATGGGGTGCGGCCAAAAAAAAAAAAAAGAAATATCTGTGTGTAATTACTGAAACGTTTGATATGCAGAGTGCCATTTTGAAGTAATATTCTTTGTTTGTGGCTGTCAACTGTAGCTAAAAATGAAGCTGATCGTCAGGCAGAAAAACGAGAGATTAAACGTCGGCTCACGAGAAAGGTACACTGTCTCCGTCTGTCCACTCACTGTGTGTCTTGTATTTGAATGACCTATTTGACTGGAAAGAAATAAATTTGACTTGAATTGCCATAGACTGCTGTGAAAATAGAACACATGATGAAAATACAGAAAACACAGCATTATAAGAACTTTTTTTTCCCCATTTTTACTGTTTAAAGAAAGCCTGGCACAAGAAGGTGCTCAATAAATGTTTGCACAAGTTTTGACCTTTTATTTGGTAGACCTGGGATTTTGGTGTAGACTATAAAAGCTGTTGACGTATGGAAGCGGTAACAGGAGGAGTGGGTAGAATTCAATTTTGCAGGGCAAACTGGTGGTTTTCTAAACAGAGAAGGAACTGAACTTGACCCTTAGTAACACCTGAAAAGTATGAAAACCAAATAGGATTTTCTCATTGGTCCCAAATCAGGGTAGAATCTTTTCTGTACCAAACTTGTGTTAACCCTTAAACTCCGGGATTAAGCCCTTTTTCCTTTCCCTCCCTCCATAATAGTTGGTGATTACCTCCTGTAGGTTCTTGGAGTTGGTCTGAGTTCTCTAGACATTTCTTAAAATGTATAAGAATCCCCAGGAGAGCAAGGAATCTAGGCATTTTCCTCCTGATTTTTCCCACTTCTCCCCTTCCCCAGGACCAGAGGAATTATCCTTGATAGATTGGGGGTGGCTAGAGGCCATCACTGGACTTAATGCCTTCAGATTGAGCAAGTTACCTGATTGTTCAACCTTTAATCATCATTTGTTACAGAATCTGATATCTTGGGCATTATTCATGGTGAAAGGAAATTCACCCTTAATATTACCCATTAATAGATACTGCTTTCATATTAAATGTATTCACTTTCTAATGTATTAGATATGAATTTGTAGCCCTGACCCTTTTGCTACCCAAAATGTGGTCCACGGAGCAGAAGCATTGGCATCACCTGGAGTTTGTAAGAGATGCAGAATCTCAGGCCCCACCCCAGATCTGCTTAGTCAGAATCTACACTTTAACCACATCCCCAATGGGATGGTTTGTATGCATGTTGAAGTTTGAGAAGCACTGGTTATACTGGTTTATAGCAATGGTTCTCTGTCTTGGCTGTGCACTGTGGAGCTTAAAGAAACAAACAAACAATCTCCTGATACCCGGAATCTCTGAAGATGGACCCAGGGATCAGTCACATTTAAAGGTCCCCAGCTGATTCCGATGTGCACTGAACGGTTGAAGCTCTGAGTTAGAGGCAGTTTGAATGCATGATTGATGCCTAACTCCTGGCATAGTGAACTGAGAGCCTCCATTTCTTTCAGCTCAGTCAAAGGCCAACTGTGGCTGAACTACTTGCCAGGAAGATTCTGAGGTTTAATGAATACGTGGAGGTAACAGATGCTCATGATTATGACCGGCGAGCTGACAAACCTTGGACCAAACTGACCCCTGCTGACAAGGTGTCTGTCGTCTGTCTGTCTCTCTTTCTTTATTTGAAGGGTACAAGACATTAACTAGAAGGGGGAACCATAACAAAATTTCTACTTCTCGTATAATGTTAAATATCTAAGGTACAAAATACCAAGATGTACCAACCAAAACTTTATACTAATGACTTCACCACCACCACCAAAACTGAAACAGAAGAAAATCCCTGCTACATCACAGAGTACAAAAATCTGGAAATACAACACATTTTTAAACAGTGGTTATGTTTGGTTGGAGGGAGTTTGGATGGAATATTTTAGTAATTACCCATATTTCACTTTTATAACAGGAAAAGCACTTTTACATGCTGTGGAAACTATAAAAAGTACAATATCTCTTTGGAGGTCTTCAAGTGTTTCGATTTAACTGGAGATTTCAGGTTTATTATGAGATGAAGGGTGTCAGGAAAGGCGATATGCATCAGGCTCAGAGCTTCACTCAATGTGTTGACCTGGCTTCCTCCCTCCCTCTGGGTTGCCTTCCGGGGATCGCAGTCACTCCCAGAGTTAAGCACAGTAGAGACTAGATGGCAGATACACTGCTGTACTCTAGCAGACAGAAGATGCTGAAGCGTTTTTGTTTCTACTCTGCAGGCCGCCATAAGAAAAGAATTAAATGAATTTAAAAGCTCAGAGATGGAAGTTCATGAGGAGAGCAAACATTTTACACGGTAAGACCCAAATACTGTGAGCTAAGTAGAGCTCCACCAGAAAGCAAATGTAGCAGAGTTGTTCAGCTAGGAAGAACTCTAATGACATAGTTAAAAGAACAACACTCAGTGTTAATTGCAAGAAGACTACGTTAAGAGAAACAGATGAGAACTAAGAGGCATAGTTCATGCCTTATTGAATATGGCATTTTATGTATATTATCTTATTTAATCCTTGCAGCAAACATACCAGGTGTGTTCATATCCCCATTTTCTTGATGAGGAAGTAGACTCAAATAGGTTAAGTAATGTGCTTGACTTGCACAACCAGGATGTGGGGAAAGGAATGAATGACTAAAAGCCACTGGGTGCTCTCTTCTCTGCGCTTCACTGTCCCAGGTTATGGATGAGGAACTGTTGCTGAGCTAGACAACAGCCTGCCCTCTCTGGTTTCAGTCCTTTCTAGCACACTTGATCTTACCAATTTAGTGTATAAACATCATGAAACAAGCCAAGAAGCATTTTGATTTGGAATTACTGTTGTGATTAAGGACCCAGCCCATACCTAAAGACTCAGCGAGCCACAAATGGAATCAGTGAAAGTATCTAGGTGACTCCCAGAACATTTATAAAAGGAGGCTAAATGAAAGAAGTTATAATGACAATTACAGTTTGCTGTAAAAAAAAAAAAAAAAAAGGAAGAAGCAAAATTGGAAATAAAATATTGTTAAACATTTTTTCGATCACAGTACAGACAAATGGTTATTTTAACTACAGAATTTTTTTGTACTGAACTCTGACAGGATTAGAGAAGGCAGATTCTTTGAACAATAGTAACACCATTCAGGGTGCTGTAATATGAACTCAAATAACAAACCATACTTGCCAGCAAGGAGATTATAGTCTAATCCAGGAAGAGACCTATGTACCACTGTGTACAATCCCTATGATAAATGCCTTAGTCATTCTGAGGCCTGAATCTGTCAGGTCGTATCCCAACTCCACCATTTCCTGGCTATGTCAGTGTTAGCTATTTTTTTAAAATAAATTTATTTATTTGTTTGTTTATTTATGGCTGCGTTGGGTCTTCGTTGCTGCACGCCGGCTTTCTCTAGTTGCAGTGAGCGGGGGCTACTCTTCGTCGTGGTGCGTGGGCTTCTTATTGCAGTGGCTTCTCTAGTTACAGAACACGGGCTCTAGGCGCACAGGCTTCAGTAGTTGTGGAACATGGGCTCAGTAGTTGTGGCATGCGGGCTCAGTAGTTGTGGCTTTCAGGCCCTAGAGCACAGGCTCAGTAATTGTGGCGCATGAGCTTAGTTGCTCTGCGGCATGTGGGATCTTCCAGGACCAGGGCTCGAACCCGTGTCCCCTCATTGGCAGGCACATTCTTAACCACTGCGCCACCAGGGAAGTCCAGTGTTAGCTCTTTTTATTAGTAGTAGTATTAGTAGTAAAGTACCATATTGAGCAACAATACAAGAAAGTCAGAGAGAAGGTGACATTTAGGCTGCATCTTAAATTATGTAAAATAATTTATTTGGACAGGAAGGAAGGAAGGAACATTGTAAGCAGAACTGCCAGCTTTAGCAAGACTTTGGGAGGCAGGAAAATGCGTGTTCTGAGTAATAGAACATGTAGCTGGAGCAGAGGATGGATGGGGGCAGCATGGTGAAGGTGAGACTAGCAAGATGGGTTACAGTCGTGTTCTGAAGAGCTTTGACTCATGCTAGGATATTGGAACCATTGGAGTTCTGTGTATTTGGGGAAAAGCCCTGGTGGATCTGTGGAAGGTGATTTGGAAGAATGACGAGACCAGCAGCAGGGAGACCAATTAGGAAGCAACTAAAATAGAGTGAACACGCTGCTAGCTCAGACCAGGGAAGATAGGTTTGAAAGACATTTCAAGCATAGAATCAACAAGATTTGGCAATCTGTTGATTCCAAGGATGAACTAAAGGAAGTAATCAAAATGACTCCTTAGATTTCCAATGTGATTTTTGAAGACTGTTTAGTTAATAAGGAGTTTAGGACATTTATTCGGTGAATATTCAGCACCCACTACCTGATAGATACAGTGCTAGGTGCTTGGGATATAGCAGAGAACAAGATAAAGTCCCTGTCCTCAGGGAGCTTTTATTCTAAAAGAGGAAGGCAGACAGTGAACAAACTAGAAAGTCAATTATATATGTTGAGTCTGATGAGCCTGTGACACATGGAGGGAGAGCTGCCTAGAAGACAGTTGGATATTCAGCCTGGAGTCCAGGGAGAAACGCAAGGTATAAAGATTCAAATTTACGAAAAAAGATAGTAGTTCTTAAGGAGAAAAGTGTTTTGTATTTAAAGGGTGGACAGAGGAAAATGAACCAGGAAAACATTGAGGAAAAGCAATTGAAAAAGAGGGAAAACTAGGGAAAAGATAGTGTTACAGAAGTCAAAAGAAGAGAGTTTCCAGAAGGAAGGAAGAGGATCAGGAGTATCGGCTGCTACAGAAACGTTAGGTAGGATTAGAGTGGAGGACAGGTGACTTTTTCAGTTGGAACATTCATTTCATTACTTTTAAGATAATACAGTTGACCTGTGAACAAGGCAGGAGTTGGGGCTCCCACAACCCTCTGAACAGTTGAAAATCCACATATAATTTATAGCTCCCCTCCATATATGTGGCACCTTGGTATCCATGGTTCCACTTCCTACACAGGCTATTCAGTCATGTAGTTCTGTGGTATTTACTATTGAAAAAAGTCCACGTACAATTGGACTCGCACAGTTCTAACCCTTGTTGTTCAAGGGTCAATTGTAATAGCAAAGAAATCTACGATATTTGGTAACTCGGCTCTTTTTGATCATCCGTTTTAGCTACCACCGTCCATGATGCTGAAGTTTGAGAGAGGATCTAAGCAACCCCCTAAAACAGGGCTGCCTTGCTGCTTCAGTCTCCAGAGCGACATGGAGGGAACTTCAGCACTTCTCAGCGCAGCCAGAATTGAGTCCTCTGGGATATAGTTCTGGGGTGAACAGCACTTCTGTGAATGTAGCATTTCACTGGAATGGATTCTCATACGCTGCCTTGGGCAAAGCTGAACACTTTGTCAGTGCTTTTGAACCTTTTAATACTGCAGCGTACCTGAGGGCTCTTCCCTCACCAGCCACCAATGTTCTGAGTCACTTGCAGGTTCCAGGGTTTATTGGCTGCGCCTCACCCTCACCCACGATGACTGCCTGTGCTGAGGCACAGTTTGCACCATTAGCCTCACCTGCCCTGTCCTGTTGTGAGACCCACCTGTGTAGGCGCTAAATTCTAGCCATCACATCTAGTTGGTGGTGGGGGAAACCTTCTGGAGGCCCCCAACCTTCTGGAAAAAGTGGCCCCCACCTCCAGGGGAAGCCTTCATACCACACTGGCATGTCAGCTGAAAGCACTGCACTATACCTCTTCTGACACAGCAGGACAGTCCTCTTCAGGCAGTCCAGCCCAAGAGAAGCTCAGGATCTGACATGTCCTTCCTTTTGGCACAAGTCATTCTGACTTTTATCTGTAAAAAAAAGACAGAAATCTTGAAGAAATGATGGGAACTTATGTTTTTCCTGTCTGTTGAACAGTCTGAGCTGCAACCAGATTCCAAGTTGGGAAAATGAGAAAGCATATATGTTTTCTGTATATAAAAGCAAAACCAAAAAAGGCCTTTACATTGAGGCTAACTTGGCAGAAAACTGACTCATGGCTTAAATTTTATAGGCTATTGTACTTTTGTTGTACCAAATGATACCCTAACTCATTCTAACCAAGAGATGTGTTTTCCCCCATAAAACAGAGTTGCAGCAACTCTGGGAGCACTTGTGTGCTGTCAGCCCCACACTTCCAGCCAGAACACAGCAAGGTCCTGGGGATGTGGAGTGCTAGATAGAAAAAGGTCTTTGGGGAAGCAGTTAGGAGGGGCAAGATCATGACCCACTGCTCCTCTCTTTTCCTCAGTACTGTTTGCCTTCTCCTGCTGTGTGCTTTGTCTTAACTCCCAACACTGATCTTCCTGCTGACCCTCTCTGGGAGCTTCCACCTCACTCACTCCTCTTCCAAGCTGTAGCCAGTGCAGCTGGTGCCTGGGCATTGACTCAGGCCCCACTCCTTTTTGTATGTGTAATATATGTTAATATGATTTCCTAAAACAGAAGATTCAGTTGCTTTCTTTGAATTTTTACTGAAAACCATACAGCCTTACTATTTCCCTCTAATTCCTGTACATTCTAAGTGGAAGGGAAAAAAATAGTTTCTACTTAACTGATGAATGTGGCTTTTTCCCTTTAATGTTCAGAAAATTGTGGCTATCTTATAGATTTCTTCTGATTTCTTCTGCAGTCCATGTTGTTCTGTATGTGATCTTTACGTGGATTTTTCTCTTTTCCTCCTTTCATGTCCATGTAAGATTTGCTGAACAATCAGAATATCAGGTTAAAACAAAGCTAAAGTGACCTTAAAAGGTATATCTTCCCTCCATATGGGGAATAGGGAGGTATTTGGATTTCTCAGTAAACGTCAAGTGCTTTATGGCTGTGGAGATACACTGGGCCCACATCTCCTTCAAATTCATTAACATTTGGTATGACCAAGGGAAGATAAGTGACAATTCTACAAAGTTGTTAGAGGTCTGTATATAAGGTGGCCACACATTAAGTGTTAACTTCTTCTAACCTTTCTGTCTTGTTGTTTTGGAAACTATTTGGCTTATGCCAGCATCCTCTGTGGCTTCAGATGACATTTTTCAAACCCCTTTCACCGCCTTCCTTTCCCTTAATGTGCCAAGCTTGAAACAGGATTTGATTTCCCGAGCTACTTGTCTGCTTTCTATGTGCCACCAAGGAATCTAGTTCATCTTTCATCTCATTCATGTTCTTTTGAAGCAAGATACTTTGGGAGTCAAGTCTTTCAGGTGTTTATATAAATATATATATAAAGAGGATTTTGTGTTCTCTTTCCGTGTAAGTAACAATTCACAACCATAATGTAAAGAAGAAATAAAAGCCTGTTGTATTGTACTTCAAGATGCTTCCCTGATGTACAGAATCTCCTTGTAAAATAAATAATTGCATTGTAAATCAGTCTTCCTATCAATGTTAATTATTAATGTATTTTAGAATTAAAAAAAGTTATACTATTCTGGTATGTAGTGTTTATTTTTTATGTTCTACCTCACTCCAAATGATTTAAGGTTGCTTAAAAATGCTCCCTAAGGGACTTCCCTGGCAGTCCAGTGGTTAAGACTCCGTGCTCCCAGTGCAGGGGGCATGGTTCAATCCCTGGCGGGGGAACTAAGATCTGCAAGCTGCACAGCGTGGCAAAAAAAAAAAAAAAATCCCTAAAATATTGCTAGACACCCTAAATGAGAAGTAGATGAGGGGGAAAAATTATAGTAAGAACATTAAATGTAACCAGAGATGAAGGTCAGTGATGTTTGTGTCTGTCTGTACAGAATTGTGGAAAAAGAATAAGCTGCAGAAGGGAAAGCCAACTATGAACCCCACACTGTGTAGCAGGTGCAGCTCTAGGTTTTATTAATCCCACCTAGACTGGGAGGTAAGTGAAAGTACACTCATTTTACCAGTGAAGAACTTGAGAGATGAAGTTACCTCCCCAAAGTCAAAGATAATTATGTAATCACTCTTTACATATATTCAAGGAAAAGCAATTGCATCCTAATCAGTTGTCCCTGCAAGGACTTACTGTGTCTGGACCACATATAATTAGACCTCAGGCTGACATCACAATAGGACAGATCGTAGCTTATGTACTCCTCTCTGGCAAGCAGCCCAGTTTCATTCGAGGTGGCCCCACCAATGACTCACTTTGTACTTGTCACTTCAGAGACTGGCCTTGATTATTGTACCACCCTTTACCAAGGGTTAAGAGAAACCATGAGTCAGAACTGCTCATGCCATTGGCCTCCACCTGCTCCCATATTTTCCTTCTACTAGCCCTCCAAAGAGGCCTCAAACTGCCATTACCCTTTTGAGGTCACGCATTGTCTCTAGAAGGGTATTTTGAAGGTACACATTGCCCAGTGTTTGCTGAAACAATGAATTTAGCGTCCGTAAGGATTTTGATTACTGTACCCCAGGAGAGAGAGGACTACAATTGCAGAGAAGGGGTTTGGAAAACCACCATCAGAAAGGGCAAGTCCAGTGGATATTGAATGGGAGGGGGTGGGATAGGAAGTCTACTTATAAAAGTTGAGAATGTACAACAAAAGCCAGGTGCTGAAACCAAAACACAGCCTAAACCACTGTTTCAATTCCATCTGTAAGAGGCGTGAAGGGAAGAGACGGAAACACCAGCAGCCTGGACCGCTTGCTCCATCTTTCTCCTCTGTGGGTACCATTAATTTCTTCCCCCAAGAATTTTTGCCTCCTTCATAAAGCATAGAGGTCATATGAAAGGAACAAACACCCTCAACTTCTCTGCATCTGGTACTGAGGAGACACACACACACCATTAATTCAATTATTTGATCAGCGTTTATCTCCTTCCTGCCCCACCAAGAAAAACAACCTTCCCCTGTTGCTCTATCACCTACTTTTCCCATACTCCCTTCACATAATCTATTCTAACGTTAAACAACTTAAATTCCTGTACAGTCCAAGCAGTTGAACTAAATGAGTGACAGAGGAAAAAGAAGCAATGCAGATGTAAACATTGCATTGATTGACACTGACATTGACATTCGTGTAGGACCTCTGGTCTATACATGCTGTTTTCCATTTCTAAAGCCATGTTCACTAAACTCATTAAAATATAAAGTAAAACCAAAATAAAATGGCTTTCCCTGAGGTTACCAGTGTCTTCTTAGTTAACTGCCACATCCAAGGCCTGTTTTCAGCTCAAAACGTATCCGACTACTCTGCAGCATGTGATGCTCTGGACCATGTTCTAATCCTCAAAACTTCTTTGACTTGTCAGACACCACTCACTCTCCTGGTTCTCCTCTGATCATGCTTCCTCTGTCCCCCGGCTTCTTCCCTGACCACCATTTAAATGTTGGGTTTTCATGTCCTCTCATCACTCTCCCTGCTCTTCCAACATGACTTCAGTCACCACTCTTATTCTGACAACTTCTACATCTTTATTTACAACTCGGATTTCTTGCTTGGGGTCCAACCCTATATCCAATTACCCTGTAGACATATATACACCCACATGTTCCCAAGGTACGCACCTCCAGGCTTCCTTTTCAAGGGGGTGCTGAGAGAGGGGTCGCAATGAGTGAGACTTCAGCAGCGTTTGCAGCAGTTCACAATTCAATAAACAGTGAGGTTAACAACAACAAAATAACTTACATTCACCTCCTATGCTGACATTACTCACCACCCCTACCACCTACTTTCTCAGTTATCAGAGTCAGAGACCACAATATGTTCAGCATCCCAAATCTGAAACTTTGATATTATCTGCAAGTTTCTCTCTTACCTCGCAGGTCCAGTAGGACAATAAAGTCTGTACATTCTCTACCTCAGAAATGTCTCTCAATTCCTTTATCTCCTCTTGCCTTGTTTACCATTTCAAGTTCAAAGCCAACATAATTTGGGCTTCCCTGGCAGTGGGCAGTGGTTGAGAGTCCGCCTGCCGATGCAGGGGACACGGGTTTGTGCCCCGGTCCGGGAAGATCCCACATGCCGCGGAGGGGCTGGGCCGGTGAGCCGTGGCCGCTGAGCCTGCGCGTCCGGAGCCTGTGCTCCGCAACGGGAGAGGCCACAACACGGAGAGGCCCGCGTACCGAAAAAAAAAAAAAAAAAAAAAAGCCAACATAATTTAACGGGACTTTATAACCTCCAGTCTCTCCAATTTATCCTCCGACTTTGCCACTAGAGTTACCTTTCTAAAAGGCAGAGATAGGGACTTCCCTGGCGGTCCAGTAGTTAAGACTCCGCACTTCCACAGCAGGGGCACAGGTTCAATCCCTGGTCTGGGAACTAAGATCCCACATGCCCTGTGGCACAGCCAAAAAAAGATAAAATGCAAAGATAGAGCAATCCTTTACTTCAAAACTAAACTTTGTCTGGACCACAAGATACTTTGTATTCAGCTCTTGCCTATTTCTCAGGCTCATGAAAAGCCCAGGCAGTTCTCCCTTTGATGTTCCTAATCAAGCTGACCTCTCACCCTTCCCAGGAGACCACAGGCCTGCTAGTTTCCTCACTTGGAACGCTGTCATCGTCCACACTCCACCCTTTTACTATTCCTTCAAGTTTTAGCTCAGATTTTAACTCCCCAGGAAAACCCTCTCAGCCTTTAGCCAATTGTTCAGTTGCTCTGTCCTCAGAATACATTATTCATGCCACACAGAGCTTATCAAGTAGTAGTATAATTTGCTGTCATGTCTATTTCCCCCACTGTGAGTGCTCAAGGACAGAAAAAGTGGTTCATCTCAATCCCCAGTGTCTAGCACAATGCCTAGCAAATTAAGTCATATTCACCAAGTAAATGTTGAATGAGTGAGTGAAAGGCAACTGAATACTCGCAATATCACCAGAAAAGGAGCAGAATTATTTGTCTCTCTTCCTCTAAACTACTGGTTCTCAAACATTTTTGTTTCGTGACCCCT
Source organism: Stenella coeruleoalba (assembly GCF_951394435.1). NCBI lineage: Eukaryota > Metazoa > Chordata > Mammalia > Artiodactyla > Delphinidae > Stenella > Stenella coeruleoalba. Next base: position 22,122,275 of record NC_137169.1, read on the forward strand.
TCATAATTTAAAAAATTACTCAGAACCCCAAAAAACTTTCTATCTGTTGGTGATATCTATTGATACTTACTGTACTAAGATTAAAACTGAGAAATGTTTAAAATATTTATGATACATTTCAAAATAATAATCCATTACAGGTTAATTAACAATATGTTTGTATGAAAAATAACTATTTTCCAAAAATAGAGAAGAGTGGCATTGTTTTACATTTTTTGCAAATCTCTTTACTGTCTGGTTTAATTGAAGGCAACTCAGTTCTCATATCTGCTCTTGCATTCAACCTGTTACTATACGGTGTTTTGGTTTAAGTAAATGAAGAAAATCCAGTCCCACACAAGATATATAGTTGGTAAAGATGTCAGCCATTCTTTCAAATAAAACAGTATTCCATGAAAAACGTGGCTTTTTCAGCTCACAACTCAAACAATGTCAGAAGTGCTTTTCCTGCAGATCAGCTTTTCACATGCAGCATAAATGCTCTATGTGTACTTCTCACTTTGTCACATAGAATATTAAAAACACAGATACTCAGGACTTCTCTGGTGGCACAGTGGTTAAGAATGTGCCTACCAATGCAGGGGACACGGGTTCGAGCCCCGGTCCGGGAAGATCCCACATGCCGTGGAGCAACTAAGCCCGTGTGCCACAACTACTGAGCCTGCGCTCTAGAGCCTGTGAGCCACAGCTACTGAGCCCACACGCCTAGAGCCTGTGCTCTGCAACAAGAGAAGCCACCGCAATGAGAAGCCCGCACACCACAACGAAGAGTAGCCCCTGCTCACCACAACTAGAGAAAGCCCGTGCATAGCAACGAAGACCCAACACAGCCAAATAAATAATAAAAGACAGATACTCAAAAGGCAAGAATTAGTAAAATTAATGATTTTTACTTCTTCATCAAGGACGTCCTTCGGTGAAACTGACTTTTTTTTTAATTTTAAATTTGTGTTGATGAAGAATACAGTGACCACCAGTACAGTTTGGTGACAGGGCTTTGAAGCAAACTAAGACACCAGCAGTTTAACCCACATTTTCATTTTACATCAGTGTAGACTCAACATAGTGAAGGAGGCAGAAAAAGTCTAAGTATTATTATGAAATAGTTTTGACCTCAGGGACCCCACAGTTGGCCAACTACACTTAGAGAACCACTGCTCTGGGCCTGTTTCGCATCTTAAAACCTGGGTAATAGGGCTTCCCTGGTTGCGCAGTGGTTAAGAATCTGCCTGCCAATTCAGGGGACACAGGTTCGAGTCCTGGTTCGGGAAGATCCCACATGCCGCAGAGCAACTAAGCCTGTGCACCGAAACTACTAAGCCTGCGCTCTAGAGCCCACGAGCCACAACTACTGAAGCCCGTGAACCTAGAGCCCGTGCTCCACAACAAGAGAAGCCACCGCAGTGAGAACCCCGTGCACCGCAATGAAGAGTAGCCCCCACTCGCCACAACTAGAGAAAGCCTGCGCGCAGCAAGGAAGACCCAACACAGCCAAAAATAAGTGCAAGAAAGAAAGAAAATGCATGCTATTTAAAAAAAATTTTTTTAACTGGGTAATAATACCAATGTCTTAGAATTGCTGTGATGGTAAATAATGTATTTAAAGCACCCAGCACAAAATCTTATAGGAAGAACACCATAAATGTTTCTACTCGTTATAGCAGAGCTGTGATGGCTCTACGTCAATTTATCTAACATTTATTCGGAATTCTATCGCATTTGCAATATTTCACATGTAACATTTATCTTCAGGATTCTTTGCTTGCCTTCTTTATATTAGGTGTCTATATGTGTTAAAATACACGTAACATAAAATCTACCAGTTTAACCATTTTTAAGTGTACAGTTTAGTACTTCCGACTTATTTACCAACGCCATTTATCAAATGTTTATTTCACACGTAACAGGGTAGATTCAATTCCTTTTGAGACTGCATTTCTCTAGATGCCTTTTTCTTTTTCTGTTTTTTTTTCAGACAAGGCTTAAATGCCTTTTCTATTCAGAACACTTATTAATCCAAAGGTTTTTTTACTTTATTTAACGGCTTATCCTCCAGATTGGTGAACTGATCGTAGAGCCGTAAATACCCGATCCAGCACTTACCCATCAGCCTAAATACTTCAAAACCTCTCTTTCTGTAACTTGCACTTTCAAGGTCCCGCGCGAAGTCTCTAGTATCGCGAGATGCCTCTACGCCAGGTAGGGGTGGGGCTTAACCTGCGGTGGAGTCCCAGCACCCTTAGCGAATTTCTAACTCCCTAACTGCGCATGACGCGGCGCAGGCGCAGTAGAGATTTCTTGACTTCCGAGGGCTTCAGAAGGTATAAATACCGACGCCTTGGAACCGTTTGTTCTTTTCGGGGAAGGCTGTTGTCATTCTCGTTGAGTGATAGGTGAGTGTGATTAGATGCCTGCTTCTTCAGCGTTTTGTCTGGTACTGGGTCTGCCACTCAGCCTTTTCTTTGGGGATCATACTATTTAGAATGATTCCGAATCTTCGGCGTCCATGCTGACTACCCTTACTCGCAAAAATAGGGCCGGGTCGGGTGTGGGCGGGGGAGGCCTCGCCGGCCGCGGGTCTTGGCCGTAACCAAGGGTCGCTAGCGCGGGAATTCCCGGGCCTGCAGGGCGCGACCCTCCGCGCCCACAAGCTAAGTGCGCAGCGCCCGCCCTCATTTCCTGTTGCGCCATTATGCTGCTTCCTAGGAGGCGCGTTAGCGTCTTCAGTGGAGTTGAATGCAGGCCATTTTGTTCCCGATTCGGGTTATTCTTAACTCTGGTGCCATTTATTTTTTCTTTTGGGGCAATTTTTTTATTTCAGGCGATCAGGTTAAAGGTAGGAGCCTTTACTGGCGTCATAACGGCTGTTATTTGCTGTTCTTCGGCAGCAAGCTAATCGCGTGTTGGGGTTCCTAGATGTCTTTGGAGTACCTGGTTGAAAATGCAGATTATTGATGCGTCTGCTCGTTAGTCTTGCGCCCAACTCTTGTTGACACTCTGGGGTGATTGGGATCTACTCCCTTATAGATACTCCTGCGAAGTAGCTGTCAACTTGGTGAAGTTAATTTCTAAAGTATGGTGACCAACGTGGATACCCCGGGAGGTCACTCTCCCCGGGCTCTGTCCTGGTGGCGTATGGGAGCATAGGGCTCTGCCCCATGATGTACAGTCCCTTTCCACAACGTTGGAGATGAAGCTGGGCCTTGAGTCTGCGCCTGCATATTCCTACAGCTTCTCAGAGTCCTGTGGACAATGACTGAGGAGACAAACCATGCAGGAAACAGCTCTCTAGAGCAGCATATCTGAATCTAGGTTGATCCGAAGTGAATGAAAAATTGGTTTTAATCAGTTTCGGTGTACTGCTGGATTAAAGCTCTTACCTGCTTTGTTTTGCAGCATTTGTTTGGGATTCCAAATAATTTGATTCGGGGTAAGTAAATCTACGAATTCCTTTTGGCTTATCAGTGTTTGCCTGCCAACATTTTGCATAAGACATTTGATCATTTTGAGCTCAGTTCCATTTCATGAAGATGCTGCCGTTCAATGCATCTAGATATTTTGCTACTTTTTTTTGTAGGCATGTTGACAGTTTCTTAGATGTATGCTCATATTCCAGGAAGATGGCTTTTTAAAGTTTATCTTCACATCTTTAATACTCACGATAGAGGAGAGATTTCTGTTTTGCAAATGGAACAATTTTGAATGACTTATCCAAAGACAGCAAAGCTGTCACGTGAGCCATGTAATGTGTGTACCCTCTTGATCTTTCCAGGGGAACTAAGGGTTTGGTCTCTTGTACAGTTCCTTTCTGTGATGTGGGGGGTTAAGTTGCGCCAGCATATGTCTACAATGACAGTAACTATGATAGATAAAGCATAACTTTTTGAAGTTATTAGAAACAGTTGCTAATCCTGGTGGACTTGAACTTCCCTCAGGTGTACATGTAGTATGGGATTGAGGGGAAATGAAATGTCTTGAAAACAGGGGTACAGTAAGTCCTTTACATATAAACCTTAAGATGCGAACATGTCCAATCACGTAAGTTAATTCAGGTGTCTGGTGTACATTGTCACACACGTGCGTCCTCTACAAGTGGTTGTGTTTTAGTATACTTTACAGTACTGTATGGAGTACAGTAGGACAGTATCTGTATTTTAAGCCCAGGATGTCTGGAAACAAGCATAAAAGCAGCAGTGACATAGGTGGTACTGCTGAAGAATGAAAGAGATTCATGATGCAGGAAGTGGTAAGGGGGTTTTCTTTATTTGAGGAGGCACTGTTGGTTTTTGAGGCAGAGGACCCGGACATAGAATGGTACACGAAAGTTGCAGCAACCATTCAGAATGCAGTGCAGTGCTACTGTGTCATCTGATGAGAAGAAGAGCTAGTACCCAGATATCACTGGATCATTTTTTCAGGAGGGTAGATAGAGTTGAATCCAGCAAGGGACCAGAACCTGTGCCATCAGTGTCAGGCATGAGTGAAATTGCAGCTTGCCCTCCATCTCCTGTTGCTAATGATCCTTCAGCTCTGCCATCTCCCACCTCCTCTCCCTCCAGTCAGTAACTCATGGCCTGTTCACTCGAGGCCAGCCCCTGTATGCTAGCTGTTGTACTTTTCAAGGTACTGTAAGATTTAAAATGTTTACTTTATTTCTTTGTGTTTGTTTTTTATGTATTTGTGTGAAAAGTATTATAAACCTATTACAGTACAGTACTATATAGTCGATCGTGTTAATTGGGTACCTAGGCTAACTTTGTTGTACTTTGTCCGCTCTCAGAACAAAACTTGTCCGTATGGGAACTTACAGTAACTGTTCAGTCAGACATTCCAATGTGGACACCCCGGGAGGTCACTCTCCCCGGGCTCTGTCCTGGTGGCCTATGGGAGCATAGGGCTCTGCCCCATAATGTACAGTCCCTTTCCACAACGTTGGAGATGAAGCTGGGCCTTGAGTCTGCGCCTGCATATTCCTACAGCTTCTCAGAGTCCTATGGACAATGACTGAGGAGACAAACCATGCAGAGAGACATCTAGTATACCAAAATTTAAAAGTGAAATAAGATTGTTATGTATGAATCTAATTCTTTTTTTGTCCTTTCATTCAGGAGAGAAGAGGAGCCTTACCTGACTTGTGCAGTTAACAATGCTTTGGGGGCCTTTATTTGGCAGGGAGATTAGTAAAGTGAGTAATACACTATTTTTGGAAGATCAGCCTGGGCAATTTGAAAATGTTAAGTTTCAGCACAATGTTTAACCCTGGAATTGCACCTTAAAAACCAGCAGAGTAATAGTGTTCTGTTAACCAGGTGCCTTTTGAAATTTAGAAGGAATTCCAGAAGACACTTGTGTGGGCAGGTCTGTGGACAGTATAGTGACCTGGGAGTCCCAAGAGACCCTTGCAGGTTTCCTGTGAGGTGGAAACTTGATGTACTGATACTAAGATCTTGGCCATTCTCAAGTAAACTGGATTTTCTTAAAAGTGGAAAGCAGATGCCCATGAGAATCTACATGTCTTAATAAAGAGATCCATGTCAGTTTCTAATGTACTCGGGTGAATTACAATAAAGGTGACTATATACATAATTGTGTGGTTCCTTTTTTTGGCCGCACCATGTGGCTTGCAGGATCTTAAGTCCCCCAACCAGGGATCAGACCTGGTCCCCCTTCAGTGAAAACACCAGGGAATTCCCTATGTGGTTTTTTCTATGCAAATATGACTGCTAAATGAGTATTCTATAAATGAAGCTGCTTGTTCAAGCAGTTAATACCTGATTGATTCTGCACTAATTAAAGGCCCTGGCATTTGTGTACTACTACTTGGGAAAATGCATGTATCCTAACCAATTGTAAATAGGTAACTTAAGGTATGGTCTTAGAGACTTATACATTAGGACATGGGTGTTGAATGAGAGGTCTTCATGCTGATGAGACCTAACCATGGTACAGGATTTGGTGCAGATGTTAAAAAGTTAAAAGCAGCTGTTGGGGTAGTTAATCCTCTGCTTCTGTGTCAAAGAGCTATGCTTGAGTCACAGTAGGACTTTGTCAAGCCTGTGTACAGGCTGCCAGCATTATAGGGAAGTCATAAGACTGAAGGTTGGGGACTAGCGGGGAACCATCTAGAAGGTAGAGTCTTAGATCTTGGGTGGGGCTATTAAGTGAATTTTACAAGATGGGGAGGTAAAATAACCCATTTAGAATCCATTGGGGTCAGGTTTAAGGGGGGGATTTGGGGGTTTGGTGGGTTGTGGCCCGAACACATGGAATATCCAGATGTACGGTTTTACAGCGTTCAGGGACGAGAGGGTAAAGAATAGGAGCTAGTTTGTGGCTATGATTATTGGAGAACCTCGGTTGCTTTACCTGAGCAAGTAGCAACACTTAGTGCTTACCTGTGCCGGGCTCTTCTAAGCACTTGGCATGTGTTAATCACAGCCCTGAAGTGGGTATTAATCTGTCCGCTTTGATAGGAAAACCCAGGAGGAGAAAGGCTAAATAATTGCCCAAATCTACAACTAGGAAGTGGACTGGTCCTGTATCCCCAGGGTTAGCCCTGTGTCCAGCGCACATCTTGGCATTCCCACATAAACAGTCTTTGGATGGTAGATGCACAGTAAAGTCTGAACAATGTTTTTGGTGTAAATTCTCAGGGTAGGACTGGGTGCTAGGTGGGGCATACATCCATTTCTGGTGTCCCAAGTGTAGCTGAAGCAAAGCTGTCAGCAAGTATTCTAGGTCACACCCTTTGCCGAACTTCAGGTTGCAACATACGTACCTGTAGACTTTTTACGAACAGGTTATTCTGGCTTTTTTCTACATGTAGGCCTCAATAGTCATAGCAGTAGTTGCTAAAGTGAGACTGCCTGGGTTTGAATCCTGATACCACCTGTCCCTGTGACCTTGGGCAAGCTACTTAACCTCTCTGCCTCAGTTTCCTTATGCATAGAATGGGGACAATAAAAGTACCTCTTGGAGTTGCAGTGAGAATTTAGAGTTAATATTTGTAAAAAAGCTTACAGTCTCGGGCTTCCCTGGTGGCACAGTGGTTGAGAGTCCGCCTGCCGATGCAGGGGACACGTCTCCGTGCCCCGGTCTGGGAAGATCCCACATGCTGCAGAGTGGCTGGGCCCGTGACCCATGGCCGCTGAGCCTGCACGTCCGGAGCCTGTGCTCCGCAGCGGGAGAGGCCACAACAGTGAGAGGCCTGCGTACCGCAAAAAAAAAAAAAAAAAAAACTTACAGTCTTATAAGTACAGTGAGCTTGTGAGAAAATTCTCTGACTTAAAAGCAAACAACTGGGGATATAGTTCCATTAAAGTTTTGTTTGATAAAGTCTGCCACCACAGATAAATGATCTACTAAACCAGGCTTATCTCACTCAGAACCCTACCTATTCGGGAGAGAAAAGGGGAGAAGATGGAGGGATTAGTATTGCCCAAGATCACCGAACTAGTAATAGAACCAGGATTTGAACCCCAAAACCGTATCATGATATACTGTTACCTTTGAACAAGGCAGCGTGGTAAGATACGTACATTATTTCATCTAATATTCTATGTACCCCTGTAAAGTAGGTACCCTTTGTGCCCATTTTGCAGAGGAGACTGAAGTTGGAGTTGAGGAACTTGCACGAGTTATATAGCCAGTAAGTGGCAGAACGTGCATCTGAGCAAGGCAATTGACTGCAGAGCCTGTGCTCAACCCACATCATACCATGCCTTGAGAAAATTAGCTATTTACACTTTGTATTCAGCTAATTAGTACCCACTACACCATAAAAACTCGGTTTCAGTTGTAACAAATTATAAACCTACTATGTGCCTATGTCTGCTTGGCTCTGGATAATACTAAGACATGAGTGCAGTTTCTTGGGGAGCGGGAGCCCTTCCTGGCTGTTGCTTCTGTCTTTCACCATTTTCTGTCTTTATGCATGTCTTTCCCTCTGATGGATGGGATCTTAGTTCCCCAACCAACCAGGAATCAAATCTGGGCCCCTGCAGTGGAGTCTTAACCACTAGACAGCCAGGGAAGTCACAGAACCTGTGTCTTTATGATGGTATCTGACATTTGATGAGGATTTACTATGTGCTAGGCATTCTTTAATCCTTACAACAGCCCTATGCAGGGCAGGGACATTTTTTATATCCATGTTATAGAAAAGGAAGACAATCAAGGTTAGATTATTTGCCCAAGGTCACACATCTTTAGATGAAGGTCTGTACCTTTAGAGCCTGAACTCAGCCACCATTCTCACCTCCCCTTCCCTAAGCACCCATAATGGCTTCTCTCAGAGGTAAGGTGGGCACCTTGAGCATTCCATCATGGTAACGTTATTAGCATTCTGATGTGCTTATTTTTTAGTTGATGTCCATCTAACCTACTAGTTGAGTTATCCTTAAAGAATGGGACCATATATGTATGCTCAGGACCTAGTACTGGGCCTGGCACATAGCAAATGCTGGTTGATGACTTTATTATTCTTCTGTGTTCTATTTCATTGATTTCTGTTTTGATCTTTATTATGTTCTTTTGTTTATTTGGGGTTTAGTTTGCTCTTTTTTTCCTAGTTCCCTAAGGCAGAAGCTGATTAATTTGAGACATTTTCTTCATTTCTAGTTTAGGCATTTAGTGCTATTAGTTTCTCCCAAATACTCCTCTAACAATATTCCACAAGTAAAAAACAAAACAAACAAACAAAAATATTCCAGAAGTTCTGCTATGTTATGTTTTCATTTTAATTCAGTTCAAAATACTTTGAAATTACCTTTTGATTTCTTCTTTGACCTGTGGACTATGTAAAAGTGTGTTTTTATTGTTTTTATATTTATTTATTTAGGCCACGCCAGGCGACTTGCAGGATCTTAGTTCCCCGACCAGGTATTGAACCCAGGCCACAGCAGTGAAAGTGCTGAGTCCTAACCAGTGGACTGCCAGGGAATTCCCAAAAGTGTGTTTTTAAATATTTGGGAGTTTTCCAAAGATCTTTCTGTTATTTGTTTCTACTTTCATTCCATTGTGGCCTAAGTATATGTTTAGTTTGTATGATTGAATCATCTTAAATTTAACAAGACTTTTTCTATAACCTAGTATAGCCTATCTTGGGAAATGTTTCATGTGCACTTAAAAGGCACGAGTATGGGGCTTCCCTGGTGGCGCAGTGGTTGAGAGTCCGCCTGCCGATGCTGGGGACACGGGTTCATGCCCCGGTCTGGGAGGATCCCACATGCCATGGAGCGGCTGGGCCCGTGAGCCATGGCCCCTGGGCCTGCGCGTCCGGAGCCTGTGCTCCGCAACGGGAGAGGCCACGGCAGTGAGAGGCCCGCGTACCGCAAAAAAAAAAAAAAAAAAAGGCATGAGTATGTTACTGTTGTCCGAAAAAATCAAGGTGGAGTGTGAAGAATGGTTAAGTGTTCCATAAATGTCAATCAGTTCAAATTGATTGAAAGTGTTGTTCAAGTCTATTCGATCCTTGCTGGTTTTCTTCCTACCTGTCCTATCAGTAATATTGAGAGTGGGTAATTGAAATCTCCAGCTATAGTTGTCGATTTGTCTGTTTCTTCTAGAAGTTCTATCAGTTTTTACTTCACGTATTTTTTTTTTTTTTTTTTTTTTTTTTTTTTTTTTTTTTGCGGTACGTGGGCCTCTCACTGTTGTGGCTTCTCCCGTTGCGGAGCACAGGCTCAGCGGCCATGGCTCACGGGCCCAGCCGCTCCGCGGCATGTGGGATTTTCCCGGACCAGGGCACGAACCCGTGTCCCCTACATCGGCAGGCGGACTCTCAACCACTGCGCCACCAGGGAAGCCCTACTTCACGTATTTTGAAGCTCTGTTATTCGTTGCATATACTGAGGATTGTGCATTTTGATTGACTCCTTTACCATTGTGAAATTACCTTCTTTATTTCAATAATACTCTTTGCTCTGAAATCTACTTTGCTATTAATATAGCTGCTCCAGCTTTCTTTTGACTAGTGTTACCAGAGTATGTCTTTTTCTGTCTTTTTACTTTTAATCTATTTTTTCTATCTTTTTACTTTTAATCTTGAACAACATGGGAGTGCTACTGAAAATCCCCTATAACTTCACAGTTGGCCCTCCGTATCTGTGATTCTGCAACCATGGATTTAACCAACCTTAGATCGTGTAGGACTGTAGTACATAGTACGTATTTATTGAAAAAAATCTGAGTATAAGTGGACCTGCATAGTTCAAACCTGAGTTGTTCAAGGGTCAACTGTATTTATGTTTAACGTGTATATCTTGTAGGCAGTGTGTGGTTGGATCTTCCTTTTTCTATTTATTATGACAATCTCTGCCTTTCATTTGGAGCGTTCAGACCACATTTATTTTACTTTTTTTAAAGCTTTTTTTGGTGTGTTTATTTATTTGGCTACATCGGGTCTTAGCTGTGGCATGTGGGATCTTTAGCTGCAGCGTGCAAACTCTTAGTTGCGGCACGCATGTGGGTCTATTTCCCTATCTGGGGATCGAGCCCGGGCCCCCTACATTGGAAGTGTGGAGTCTTAGCCACTGGACCACCAGGGGAGTCCCAAGACCACATTTATTTTTAATCACAGATCTGTAGGTTTATAGTTTATAGGTTTATAGTTTGAACATTTTTTAGCCATTATTTCTTCATGTATTTTATGTCCCCAGTTCCTCCTTATTTTCAGGGTCTCCAATTACCTGTAGAGTAGGCTACTTATTAAAGTTATTCCATAGTTCACTAATACTATTTTCACTTAAAAATTTTTTTTCTATGTTTCATTTTGGATAGTTTCTTTTGCTGTGCATCAAGTTCACTAATCATTGCTTTTCCAGTATCTAATCTATTGTTAATGCTATCCAGTGTATTTATAATCTTAGATATTGTCGAGAGAGAAACTCACTTTGGGTCTTTTTATATCTTCCATGTCTCCACTTAGCTTTTGGACATATGCCATACAGTTTTTTTTTTTTTAATGTAAGTCTTTTTTTTTTAATGTTTTTAGTTCTTTTATTTATTTATTTATTTTTGGCTGCGTTGGGTCTTCGTTGCTGTGCACAGGCTTTCTCTAGTTGCGGCCAGCGGGGGCTACTCTTCGTTGCAGTGCGCGGGATTCTCATTGCAGTGGCTTCTCTTTTTGCGGAGCACGGGCTCTAGGCTCCCAGGCTTCAGTAGTTGTGGCATGTGGGCTCAGTAGTTGTGGCTCATGGGCTTAGTTGCTCTGCGGCATGTGGGATCTTCCCGGACCAGGGATCGAACCCACGTTCCCTGCATTGGCAGGCGGATTCTTAACCACTGCACCACCAGGAAAGCCCTGCCACACAGTAATAATAACTTTTAATATCGTTTACTTCTAGTTCTATCATCTGTGTCATTTCTGGGTTGGATTCAATTGATTGTTCTCCTTACTATGGTTTGTGTTCAATAAATAAAATACAATAATAGAGTGTGAAAAAAATGAATATTTGCATTCAAAGAAGGAAAAGATAATTAGGGCTTAGGAAGGCTTCATGGAGATGGCAACTGAATTGATCCTTAAAATATACATATCAAGAATTCAGCTAGGCAGGAGAGAAGGCACCTGGTAAGAGAGGTGAGAAAGGTAAGAAAGGAGGAATGAGCATGGGCATGCTCAGAGTTCAGTGCAGACGCCAAAGGGGAAATAGGAAACCAACAGCTTGGGGCATTTGCCACCTGGTGCTCCTAGCACAGCACTGAAGAAATATCTGAGTCTTTAAAGATTTTTAAGCAGGGCAAAGTCTCACAGCCATGATTTAGGGAGATTAACCTTGGGATCTTGGTGGAATGAAATGAAGGGGGAAAGGATGAGGGGTGGGAGCAGAGGCCAGGTGGGTGGTGCTTTAGACCAGAGGGGCAGAAATAAAAGATGGAGAGGAGAGGGAAGAATCAGAAAAGATGTGAAAGTTTGAATCTGTACTTCTCGGAGAACCTTAACCTTGGCTTGAAGGATGAAGGGGGTGGTGGGGGGGGGGGGTCTAGATCCAAGGAAAATGAGTTTTATTTGGAATATTGAGTCTTCTGGGTAGAGCCGTAGGACTAAAACTTAGGGTAGAGGTCAGAACCAGACCAGGTGGGCTGCCCTCTCAGTTAAAAGGCGATGGCTCGGCCCTAAAGAAGATTTCTGATCTCCTTCTACCACTTGTATGATGACCCCAGAGAAAACTTGCTTAACCTCTTTGAACCTCATTTTTTTTCATTTTCCAACTGTCAAGGGTTTTGTGAGGAACCAATGAAGTAATGGACGGATGTGTTTCTGTAGTTGAAGTAAGAGGTTTTACAAAATACGTGATGATAGTTATTTTTATAATTACATCAAGCCATGTGAATGAGTAAGATCTTGGAGGAAGACAGCAGAGACAGATCAGAGATCCCAGGGTTAAAACTTGGAGGAATTTCACAGTGTAACATCCAAAAGAGGAGTCCCTGATGGAGGCAGAAGTAAACTTGAGGAGGTGAGAAACCTTAAAGATGGGGAGTGCTTTGGGGTGGGCTCTGTGTAGAAGAAACTCAGTTGGTAAACACTCATCAAAAGTGTCTATCTAGGGCTTCCCTGGTGGCGCAGTGGTTGAGAGTCCACCTGCCGATGCAGGGGACACGGGTTCGTGCCGCGGTCCGGGGAGATCCCACATGCCGCGGAGCGGCCGGAGCCTGTGCTCTGCAACGGGAGAGGCCACAACAGTGAGAGTACCGCAAAAAAAAAAAAAAAAAAAAAAGTGTCTATCTAGAGTTCAGGTATGATAGAATGACCTTCAGAGTCAGAATCAACATGAAATGGAGAAAATATCCTTCTGCAGAGGCCACGCCTTTGACCTGGGAAACCCCCAGACACAATCAAAAGCCCTGAAAGGTCACCACAGGGAACTTGAAATCCTGAAGAACTGTTTGTATCCTGTCCTGAAGAAGGAGTGGAGTGTGTTAACAAGACAGGGTAGTCGGCTTGGCGCCTGTTTTCCATCACTAGCTCCCAACCTCAGTTCACACCCTCATCTTTTTTGTCTGGCCTCCCTCCCCCACCCTTGGTTTCCCCTTCCCCCAAGTCCATTCTCTGCATTCTCCATTTTGTTCTAAAACAAAACTCTGCTTCTGTCACTCACGTGCTTAAATCCGTTCCATAGTTCCCCATTTCCCCAGGGAAGAGGCTGCCTCCTTAGACAATACCCTGAATCCATGGTCTGTCTCTCCCTCTCCAGTTCCTCCGCATGGCACCCTCTGCCCCAGTCAGACCTTGGCAGTTTCCCACAACCACCACAGGCTCCCATCGCTCCCTGTCAGTGCACGGGATGCTTCTCCTAGGATGCCCGGCCGTTTTAGGCTTAACCTGGAAAGCCTTTGTTAAGCCCCGGCTGAGCCAGATAACCTTGTGCGTACCGTTGTCACACCCTGAGTAGTTGCTGATAGTCCTATTTCTCATCTTTCTCTGATGGAGAGCCTCTTGAGAGCAGGGAGGATCCGAATCTCTTTTGTCCGTACAGTCCCTTCCACACTAGATTCTCCCAAACAAACCTTGATTTTAAGTAGTATTTCTGGTTGTCAGTCCTCTTGTCCCAATTTGGGGTCTTCAAAATACACACCCACTGTACCCTTGCCAGGGCGGAGAGAGCCTGGTTAGGAGCGCCTTAGCCAGAGCGCGCCACTCGCACTTCCCGGGGCGGCCGCCAGGGGCCGCCGGGCTCTTTGTTTTCTTTTCTGGCCCGGGGTCGGGGCCGGAGGCCTGTAGAGCGCATGCTCTGGGGCAGTTCGCGGCCGGGCCGGGGAGCGGAGGAGTTCCTTGTGGCCGACCTGCAGCGAGGTAGGTCGCGCCCGTCACGCGCGGAGGGTCGGGGCGGAGGGCGGCGCGCGGGCACCGGCGGTCGGCGGCGGGTCGGCCCCGTTGCTTGCGCGCGCCCGTGTCGCGCGGCGCCGGCGCCACGTGAAGCCGAGTGGCTGAGAGGTGCGGGCGCGCGAGTCTCCGGCCCCGCGGGGCCCCCCGGAGCCTGCCGGGCCCCGCCTCGCCCGAGCGAGGGCCGCGCGGCCCCTCTGCAGCCGCGCCTCGCACGCCTGGCCCGCGCCGCCCGCGGGGGCGGGAGATTCAAACGGCCCTAGCGCGGCCGGCCAGGTTGCGCGCGGCCGCGGTGACCTCCCGCCAGCGGTGCGCCGACCAGCGCGCCTCCCGGGCCGAGGCGGCAGCTCCGGCGGGGCCGCGTTTCCGGAGCGGGAAAGTGATTAAGTCTAGCACTGGTTTGGAGAATGCGGTTTGCAGAGTGGGGCGGAACCCTGTCCGGCGAGGGTCTGCTTTTAGGAGGGTAGGCTGCTGAGGGTCTACGCGGAGAGCGAAATCTCAGCGTCAACAGGCACCGTCACGATGACTGTTGACCGGTTGGAGAGGTGTGCCGGGAACTCCGCACCAACTCATCTGTCAACAGATTATTGACTGGCTGTCCACTCCGTGCCGCGTGTGCAAGGCTGGGGAACATGGTGAGAGGGCCCCGTGTGGCCTTGGCGGAGCTCGCGGTCTCCCTGGGGAGGCCCATGTGGGGCCACACTTACGATCCAGGGCGATCCCTGAAGTGTGCCCGTGGATCCGGGGCGCTGCTGGCGGATATTAACAGAGGTGCGCCAACCAAGTGTGACTTGGGTGCCCCAGCAGAAGCTGAGTGTACGGAGTGTGGAGGGGAACTCGGAGGTTCACCCAAGGCTGCGCAGGAGGGTTAGGTATGGCTTTCCAGCCGAGGTTACTCTTGGCCCGGGTTTTGAAGGAACAATGGAGTTATCCAGGCAGACTGAGGATGGGCGGGGTTAGGGTGATCCTGGCAGGGAACACAGCACATGCAAAAGCATGAAGGTGTAGTTGAGTGTTATCATCAGGGGTACCACGGTGTTTGGTTGGAGCACAGGGTACAAGGAGGGGAAGAGCAAGATATTCCTGCAGGGGCTGGGTCTCAAAAGGTCTGGAGTGCAAGACCAAGGAGCACTGGGTGGGGTGGAGAAGGCAGCGATGGTTTCACCCAAAAAGGGCATCAGAATGGAGTCTGGAAAGATGAACTAGGAGTTCTACATGCTCCTGTTGGCGAAAACATCCCAAGAGCAGGAATAGTGTTCAGCTTGGCAACTTCCTAGTTGGGTACCCTTGGGCCACCCACCCAATCCCCATGGGCCTTGTTTCCCTTACCTGTAAGGTGAAGATAAGAGGCTTGTGGTGAGGATTACTAATACCCTATTATTTCCATAAAGCTGTGGTTGTAACATTTGGTGGAAGATGTGGCCCCTTTCCCCTGGGAAAAATGAACGCACTTAAGCCGAGGCTCAGCTCCCTATGTAAGGGGGATCCTCCAGTAAGGAGTTCCTGGGTGAAGTCTACCAGCTCTGTGCCTGACATGAGGCAGGAGCTCAGCAAATGTTTGTTGACAGATGAGCCTCTCTCCTCCCTTCCCTCCTGGGGACTTTCTTTTTTTTTTTTTGAATTTTATTTTATTTATTTTGTTATACAGCAGGGTCTTATTCTGTATTTTATACATATTAGTGTATACATGTCAATCCCAACCTCCCAATTCATCCCCCCACCACCACTCCCCCCACCACTTTCCCCCCTTGGTGTCCATAGTTTGTTCTCTACATCTGTGTCTCTATATCTGCCCTGCAAACCGGTTCATCTGTACCATTTTTCTAGGTTCCACATATATGCGTTAATATCTGATACTTGTTTTTCTCTTTGTGACTTACTGCATTCTGTATGACAGTCTCTAGATCCATCCACGTGTCTGCAAATGACCCAATTTCCTTCCTTTTTATGGCTGAGTAATATTCCATAGCGTATATGTACCACATCTTTATCCATTCATCTGTCGATGGGAATTTAGGTTGCTTCCATGACCTGGCTATTGTAAATAGTGCTGCAGTGAACATTGGGGTGCATGTGTCTTTTTGAATTATGGTTTTCTCAGGGTATATGCCCAGTAGTGGGATTGCTGGGTCATATGGTAATTCTATGTTTAGTTTTTTAAGGAACCTCCATACCTTTCTCCATAGTGGCGGTATCAATTTACATTCCCACCAACAGTGCAAGAGGGTTCCCTTTTCTCCACACCGTCTCCAGCATTTGTTGTTTGTAGATTTTCTGATGATGCCCATTCTAACTGGTGTGAGGTGATACCTCATTGTAGTTTTGATTTGCATTTCTCTAATGATTAGTGATGTTGAGCAGCTTTTCATGTGCTTCTTGGCCATCTGTATGTCTTCTTTGGAGAAATGTCTATTTAGGTCTTCTGCCCATTTTCTGATTCGGCTGTTTGTTTTTTTAACATTGAGCTGCATGAGCTGTTTATATATTTTGGAGATTAATCCTTTGTCCATTGATTCGTTTGCAAATATTTTCTCCCATTCTGAGGGTTGTCTTTTCGTCTTGTTTGTAGTTTGCTTTGCAAAAGCTTTTAAATTTCATTAGGTCCCATTTGTTTATTTTTGGTTTTATTTCCATAACTCTAGGAGGTGGATCAAAAAAGATCTTGCTGTGATTTATGTCAAAGAGTGTTCTTCCTATGTTTTCCTCTAAGAGTTTTATAATGTCCAGTCTTATGTTTAGGTCTCTAGTCCATTTTTTTTTTTTTTTTTTTTTTTTTTTTTTGCGATACCCGGGCCTCTCACTGTTGTGGCCTCTCCCGTTGCGGAGCACAGGCTCCGGACGCACAGGCTCAGCGGCCATGGCTCACGAGTGCAGCCGCTCCGCAGCGTGTGGGATCTTCCCGGACCGGGGCATGAACCCGTGTCCCCTGCCTCGGCAGGTGGACTCTCAACCACTGCGCCACCAGGGAAGCCCTCTAATCCATTTTGAGCTTATTTTTGTGTATGGTGTTAGGGAGTGTTCTAGTTTCATTCTTTTACATGTAGCTGTGCAGTTTTCCCAGCACCACTTATTGAAGAGATTGTCTTTTCTCCATTGTATATCCTTGCCTCCTTTGTCATAGATTAGTTGATCATAGGTGTGTGGGTTAATCTCTGGGCTTTCTATCCTGTTCCGTTGATCTATATTTCTGTTTTTGTGCCAGTACCATATTGTCTTGATTACTGTAGCTTTGTAGTATAGTCTGAAGTCAGGGAGTCTGATTCCTCCAGCTCCGTTTTTTTCCCTCAAGACTGCTTGGGCTATTTGGGATCTTTGTGTCTCCATACAAATTTTAAGATTTTTTGTTCTAGTTCTGTAAAAAATGCCACTGGTAATTTGATAGGGATTGCATTGAATCTGTAGATTGCTCTGGGTAGTATAGTCATTTTCACAATATTGATTCTTCCAATCCAAGAACATGGTATATCTTTCCATCTGTTTGTGTCATCTTTGATTTCTTTCATCAGTGTCTTATAGTTTTCTGAGTACAGGTCTTTCACCTCCTTAGGTAGGTTTATTCCTAGGTATTTTATGCTTTTTGTTGCAATGGTGAATGGGATTGTTTCCTTAATTTCTCTTTTTGATCTTTTGTTGTGAGTATATAGGAATGCAAGAGATTTCTGTGCATTAATTTTGTATCCTGCAACTTTACAAATTCATTGATTAGTAGTTTTCTGGTGGCATCTTTAGGATTCTCTATGTATAATATCATGTCATCTGCAAACAGTGACAGTTTGACTTCTTCTTTTCCAATTTGTATTCCTTTTATTTCTTTTTCTTCTCTGATTGCCGTGGCTGGGACTTCCAAAACTATGCTGAATAATAGTGGTGAGAGTGGACATCCTTGTCTTGTTCCTGATCTTAGAGGAAATGCTTTCAGTTTTTCACCATTGAGAATGATGTTTGCTGTGGGTTTGTCGTATATGGCCTTTATTATGTTGAGGTAGGTTTCCCCTATGCCCACTTTCTGGAGAGTTGTTATCATAAATGGGAGTTGAATTTTGTCAGACGGTTTTTTTGCATCTACTGAGATGATTATATGGTTTTTCTTGTTCAATTTGTTAATATGGTGTATCACATTGATTGATTTGTGTATATTGAAGAATCCTTGCATCCCTGGGATAAATCCCACTTGATCATGGTGTATGATCCTTTTAATGTGTTGTTGGATTCTGTTTGCTAGTATTTTGCTGAGGATTTTTGCGTCTATACTCATCAGTGATATTGGTCTGTAATTTTCTTTTTTTGTAGTATCTTTGTCTGGTTTTGGTATCAGAGTGATGGCGGCCTCATAGAATGAGTTTGGGAGTGTTCCTTCCTCTGCAATTTTTTGGAAGAGTTTGAGAAGGATGAGTGTTAGCTCTTCTCTAAATGTTTGATAGAATTCAGCTGTGAAGCCATCTGGTCCTGGACTGTTGTTTGTTGGAAGATTTTTAATCACAGTTTCAATTTCATTACTTGTGATTGGTCTGTTCATATTTTCTGTTTCTTCCTGGTTCAGTCTTGGAAAGTTATACCTTTCTAAGAATTTGTCCATTTCTTCCAGGTTGTCCATTCTATTGGCATAGAGTTGCTTGTAGTAGTCTCTTAGGATGCTTTGTATTTCTGCGGTGTCTGTTGTAACTTCTCCTTTTTCATTTCTAATTTTATTGACTTGAGTCCTCTCCCTGTTTTTCTTGATGAATCTGGCTAAAGGTTTATCAATTTTGTTTATCTTCTCAACGAACCAGCCTTTAGTTTTATTCATTTTGCTGTTGTTTTCTTCGTTTCTATTTCATTTATTTCTGCTCTGATCTTTTTTTTTTTTTTTTTTTTTTTTTTTTTTTTTTTGCGGTACGCGGGCCTCTCACTGTTGTGGCATCTCCCGTTGCGGAGCACAGGCTCCAGACGCGCAGGCTCAGTGGCCATGGCTCACGGGCCTAGCCACTCCACGGCATGTGGGATCTTCCCAGACCGGGGCATGAACCCGTGTCCCCTGCATCGGCAGGCGGACTCTCAACCACTACGCCACCAGGGAAGCCCTCTGCTCTGATCTTTATGATTTCTTTCCTTCTACTAACTTTGGGTTTTGTTTATTCTTCCTTCTCTAGTTCCTTTAGCTGTAAGGTTAGATTGTTCATTTGAGATTTTTCTTGTTTCTTGAGGTAGGCTTGTATTGCTATAAACTTCCCTCTTAGAACTGCTTTTGCTGCATCCCATTGGTTTTGGATCATCGTGTTTTCGTTGTAATTTGTCTCTAGATATTTTTTGATTTCCTCTTTGATTTCTTCAGTGATCTTTTGGTTATTTAGTAACGTATTGTTTAGCCTCCATGTGTTTGTGTTTTTTTCCCTGTAATTAATTTCTAATCTCATAGCATTGTGGTCCGAAAAGATGCTTGATATGATTTCAGTTTTCTTAAATTTACCGAGGCTTGATTTGTGATGCAAGGTGGGATCTATCCTGAAGAATGTTCCATGTGCACTTGAGAAGAAAGTGTAATCTGCTGTTTTTGGATGGAATGTCCTATAAATATCAATTAAATCTATCTCATCTATTGTGTCATTTAAAGCTTGTGTTTCCTTATTAATTTTGTGTTTGGATGATCTGTCCATTGGTGTGAGGTGTTAAAGTCCCCAACTATTATTGTGTTACTGTCGATTTCCTTTTTTATAGATGTTAGCAGTTGCCTTATGTATTGAGGTGCTCCTCTGTCGGGTGCATATATATTTATAATTGTTATATCTTCTTCTGGGATTGATTCCTTGATCATTATGTAGTGTCCTTCCTTGTCTCTTGTAACATTCTTTATTTTAAAGTCTATTTTATCTGATATGAGTATTGCTGCTCCAGATTTATTTGCTTTCCATTTGCATGGAATATCTTTTTCCATCCCTCCTGGGGACTTTTCTCACAAAGAGATTCTTTAGCCATTGCGTCTGGTGGGCAAGTGTCTGTCTCCTGATGTCGGGGTGGGTGAGGACAGCTGCTGTGGTCAGAGAGGGCTCTGTCTCCCTTTGCAGAGATGAGGTCACAGCAGGTCACTGCAGGAACACCACGGCCCTGGTAGACTGTCTAGTCTGCTGTGCCTTCATTCACCAAATGAGGAAACTGAGGCCCAGAGAGAAGTGGGGAGGGGGGATGCTCTCGTCCTAGTGGTGAGTGGTTGGGAGACCTGGGCTGTCATCCCACCTCTATGTGGCCTGGGGCACCTTCCTCTGAGCCTCTACTTTCTTATCTGTAAAGCCAGGATGATCACACCTCCAAGGGCAGGTGTGAATGTTCTAGGAGAGGCTGGCACACCTTAGGTGCCTATTGGTGGAAGTTGTCTCTGTATCTGACTTACTGGATTGTATCTCACTCTTCTCCCAGACTGTAAACTCCTTGAAGATGGAAGCTGTGTTTGTCTGTTGGGGAGTGCAGGGTAGGGACAAAAGACTACTACTTATTCTTAGCCCAGGTACTCAGTGTCTGGCTAAGAAAATACACCCAGAGCGGTTAGAGAGGGAGTCTGTCAAAGGACTGATGTGTACGGTAGAGGATATGCAGGTGGGTCATGGGTACAGGGCTCCACCTTTTAGAAGGTGCCCTCTCATCTTCCACCCTGCCTCGGCGATTGCTCACAGCAGCACCCTGCAGTGCCTGGAGTCCTCTGTTTGAGAGATGAAGACTGTCAGGCTCAAAGGGAACTCAGGTGTGTTGGACTTGAAAGCCAGTGCTCTCTTCACCACAGCATGGAGTTGTACCCGTCGTCCTTCCATACATCTTTCAGCAGATTTGTCACCCACGTGGCCCACCCTCCCAGGCCCTAGCTGCCTCCGAGCTCCTCTCTGCTCTCGCTATCCTGTCCCCCTCAGCAGGCTGCTGCCCTCTGCTCCTTGCCTTTGGCCAAGCTCATAGAGGATCCTGGGGAGGCCTGTCCAGGCTGCCTTGACCCCTGCCTGGATCACGGCCTGCCTTTAGCCAACCATTCTTGTTTTGTTTTTGTTTTTAATTATCAGGTATACCTGGATCCTATTCCTGGCTCTCCTTTCTGATGGTATGAACTTAAGCAAGTAAATTGACTTCTCTGAGCCTCAGTTCCCTCAACTGTGAAATAGGAGTGACAGTGCCTTCTTCAGCTTGTTGTGAGAAGTTAAAGGTTGTTGGCATGTGGAAAGTAGGCGAGACCAGTGTCCCAGAGAGACTCATTTTAAGGAGCAGATTGATATGGTGGATAGACAGGTAAATTTAAATAATCGTGATCTAAAAGTCTGCCCTAATTTCTCTGTGAGAATGATTCCTTTAGGATTGAGAGAGGGATCAGAGGTGGCTTACCAATGGAGGTGACTTTGAGCAGAACTTCTTCTAGTCGGATAGGGATGGGATGGTACAGAGATGCACGTGGTATGGAGAGAATAGTAGGCAGTCTAAGATTGTGTGAGAAGAGAAGGGACGATGTGACAGATAAGGTAGGAGGCCAAAAGTGTTAGTATTAGACCCTGGGGGTCTTTAGTACCAGGTTAAGAAATGTGGGCAGAGGGCGCCACTGAGGAGTCTGAGCAAGGAAGCAGCTTGTTTCAGGTTTGAGGTTTAAAAAGATCATGAATGGCTTGTAGAGCGGGATGGCGATGGGGGTGGGCAGTAGGGAGATGAGAGACAAGCTTCTGTCTTTTCTGGGAGAGAGAGTATGAAGGAGAGTTCTCAGACAGGCTGAGGGACTGGGGAGTGTGGGGAGGAAGTAGGTAGGGGCACCAGCCCTGGGGTCTGAGTGACTAGGTACTTGGTACAGATCTTGATTTCCTCGTCCAGTCTTGGGTAAGACACTTTACCTTTTTGAGCCTCGGTTTCCTCGTCTGTAAAGTGGGATCAGTGTGGTTAGCTTGCAGTGAGATGCCCCAGAATATTAGCCCAAAACACAGGTGGCTAAGGAGATATTGCCTGGGTCTGTTCCAACCCACACTAACACTTTTTTTTTTTTTTGGTTAATGACCCATGACACCAAATACCTCATATAGCCTTTATTTTTCTCCACCCCAGGCCTTGCCCACAGGTCAACCCAACATCAGCAGCAATGTGCTGATATTATTCTGTTCCCTTTTTTCTCACTTCTGGCTGTAAGTACTTTTCCATGCTACTACACAGTCTCCCTCCCCAGCACAGCTAACTGGTACAGGTCATTCTGATGAACTGACGGGAAATATGCCCTTGGCGGGACAGGGCCCTGGACACAGTGAACTGGCTGGCAACCTGGCCAGGGGTACAAGAAACAGTGGATACCTGTTACGTCCCACACTCCTTAACCCATCCAGCTCTGCCTACCTAACATCCCTTCTTGGTCTGCTCCCACGCACTTCACACTTAACAAAAACGCCTGGTGAGGTGGACCTCTCAGTCTCTCCTCTCCTGTTTGTCCCACAGTGTTCTCAGTAACTGGAAGTCGACCATCTACTTACTCACTTAAGCCAAAGCCTGGGGGTCCTTGTGTTTGGCCAAGTTCATGGGGGATCAGGGAGGCTGGGTATTTTAGGATGAAAAAGTCATTCTGGCTTCCTCCCTCACCCTCATTCCCCACATCTAATCCGCCAGCAAAGCAAGCCTGTCTCCTAAATTGATCTGTTTTGTCTACTTTTCTCTCTTGCCTCAGACCAAATCAAGTCGGTGACTTCTCTCATTTGGATGCCTGCAATCTCCTCCTCTTCCAAACCACTGCATTTTCTCTACAGTAGCCAGAACAATCGTTAAGACATTTTTCTTAAAACTCTTCTGTTTTCCCTACTAGGCCTTGTACGATCCGTCGCCTGCTCCCCTTGTGCCATGTGATCCATCGCTGTCCACCTACAGCCCTGCTGGCCTCCCCAGGTTCCTGAGCACATCACATGCTTTTGTCCGGGTCTTCCCCTGCTAGCTTTCTCTTGCTAGTATTTCAAGCCTTAGCCCAAATGTTACCTATCTGACCTATATCTCCTCCCCCGTCCCAGTTTTTCTCGCTTTTTTTTTTTTACTGAGGTAAAATACACATAACATAAAATTGACCATTTTAACCATTTTTAATTGTATATAGTTCAGTGGCATTAAGTACGTTTACAGTGTTGTGCCTTGCCTATCCTTCACACAACACCATCTGTAATAATACTCTGTGTGTGTGTGTGTGTGTGTGTGTGTCTTTCCCACTAGAATTGAGCTCCATGAGAACAGGGAGAGGGTTAGTTTTCTTTTTCCTTGCTACACCTGGCAGTGGTAATAGGCATTCATGGAATGAATGAGTACATGCTGCCACGTATTGAGTGCTTACTGTGGGCTTGGCACTCCAAAGTCCTTTACAAACATTTCATTCAGTCTTTTTTTTTTTTTTTGGTTGTGCTGGGTCTTCGTTGCTGGGCGCGGGCTTTCTCTGATTGCGGCAAGCGGGGGTTAGTCTTTGTTGTGGTGTGTGGGCTTTTCATTGCGGTGGCTTCTCTTGTTACGGAGCACGGGCTCTGAGCACACGGGCTTCAGTAGTTGTGGCACGTGGGCTCAGTAGCTGCGGCTTGCAGGCTTTAGAGCACAGGCTCAGTAGTTGTGGCGCACGGGCTTAGTTGCTCCGCGGCATGTGGGATCTTCCCGGACCAGGGATCGAAGCCGTGTCCCTTGCATTGGCAGGCGGATTCTTAATCACTGCACCAGCAGGGAAGTGCTTCATTTAGTCTTGATAACAGCCCTGGAAGTGGTCATTGCCTCCCTTTTTACAGATGAGGGTACAGCTCAGAGAGGTTAAAGCTGCTAGAGAGGGACTTCCCTGGTGGCGCAGTGGTTGAGAATCTGCCTGCCAATGCAGGGGACACAGGTTCGAACCCTGGTCTGGGAAGATCCCACATGCCGCGGAGCAACTAAGCCCGCGTACCACAACTACTGAAGCCCGTGCGCCTAGAGCCCATGCTCTGCAACAAGAGAAGCCACTGCAATGAGAAGCCCGCGCACCGCAACAAAGAGTAGCCCCCGCTCGCCGCAACTAGAGAAAGCCCGCGCGCAGCAACGAAGACCCAACGCAGACAAAAGTAAATAAATAAAATAAATAAATTTTTTAAAAAAAAAAGCTTCCATAGAGGTCAACCATGGTCACAGAAGCAGGGTTGAACAAACCACAGCTCTGGCAGATGAATCCAATTCCCTTTATCCTAAGGAATGTGCATTTCTAATGTGGGAAAAGGGGTTTCAAAGAGGCTACTTGGAGGGGAGGAGTTCAACCCCGGGAGAATAGAAGTTGGGTGAAACACAGAACTGCCTCAACAGAGTCAAAACTGGGCCAGTCACAACCTGTAGAAGCTCAACCTGCAGAGGCTCAACCTACACAGCCTTGACGGATTGTAGGCCTTTGGCTATTTCGCCATCTTCGGTACTTTGTTCTCTTCCCCCAGGATAGTCAGCAGAAATGGCCTGGAAATTCCAGGCCACTCCCTTTGTGTTCATATACCATGGAATGCGGAGCTGGAGAGGCTGAGGCTCTAGGACCTAGTGGAAGAAAGGAAGGGAGGGAGGGAGGAAGAATGGGGTGCTGTTTAGGCCCACAGAGGAGCCTGAGAAGGTCTCTTGGAGTTCTCTTTCCATTTGTAGCCTTGGGTAGAGTCTGCATCCCTTTTCCGTAGAATGGAGGAGAGGTGGGTTAGATTAGATTAGAGCTGTGCCTGAGCAGCACCTGGGACAGACCCTAGGTGTTATAACACCAGCATTGATTTATTGAGCACTTACTATGTTATTACTTTTACAGTATTAGCTCAATTAGTCATAGACATCACAACAGGGTGTGAGTACTATTATTATCCCCGTTTTACTGAGGAGGAAACTGAATCATGAAGAGATTAAATAACTTTGTCCAAGGTCAAACAGCCAGAAAGCAGCTGAGCACATATTCTGGCTCCTCTTAACCACCACTTGCTCTACCACTTTTGCATCTGGGTAGCTGCGAATTGCCCTCATTAGAGTTTGGGAGCCTGAGGCTTAGACAACTGAACTGTCTTTCACAACCTTAAAGACCAGGGCTCAATAAAGATTTATTTCCAAAGCTGCTTATGTGGGGGAGAAAAGGCTTTCGACACAATTTGGGCTGGATTGGAATTGAGATAGCCGCGGAGAAAGTCAGTTCTCAGAGGTCTTGAGGAGACAAGGCAGCAGCAGTTAGTTTAAGGAGTGAAGGGCTCAGGGCTGAGGCTTTCAGCTGCCCGGGATCGTGCTAGGTGCAACAGCCCTTCTTGTCACCCATAGGTGATTTCCTTTCCCCCTTTTGTAACACCGTCTGTTTGTGTGAGTGTGTATACAGTGTTTGTCTCTTGTTGGACTGCTTAGAGGAAAGCCAAGTTCCTCCCAGGAGTGGTGGCATTTTGGATCAAAGGGCGCAGATGGTTTGGTGTGCTTTTATTTAATGAGAACAGCTTTGTGTGTGTGTGGTCTGATTATGGCACTTATGTATAACCAAAGTTACTAGTGGTTATGTTGGGGTTGGGAGGAGTTGTGAGGGATACTTCACTTAATGTTCTTCAATGTTTTAATTTTTTATAATAAAATTTTAAAAATACATGTAATGTTTCTTGTAGCTTCGATAATATAGGTAAACTACAAAGAAAGAAGTAGAAGTTGTCCATAATCCCATTTTCCAGAGGTTACCATTATCAATATTGAATGTATTTCCTTCCACACATTTTTATATGTGTATGCTTTTTCTTTTCCACAAATAGGATGATGGGCTGTTTTTCAATCTGTTTATATTACTTGGCAATGATTCAGTAAATAAATCTCTGAAAGCATCACTTTTAATGGCTTCGTCCTGTTTTATCATCAATATACCACATATTATCTAGCCAGTCCCCTACTCCTGAGTGTATGGGTTGCTCCATTTTTTGTTGTTTTTTTAATGTTATGAAGAATACAGTAGAGAATATTTGTGGATCCTAATCTTTGGGTGTATTTATTATTTGGTTCTTCTCAGATAAATTCTGAGAAGTGGAATTGCTGGGCATTTCTTCTCACTTTTTTTTTTAGAGTTTTTGATGAATATTGCCTAATTAGAGCAGGAAAATGATTGCCATTTCTGACATGGAGTATTTGCCTGGGTTTTTCAGGACAGGAAGATGCCACCCAAGCGTATAACTAAGAGAAGGTCACCCCCCGAAGATGCCCTCCCCAAAAGCAAGAAGGTGAAGGGTAAGTTGGCCTTGGCCTCTACTTCAGTATGGGTGGCCTCTTGGCACCCCCAGAATCTGGAACTGGGCTCCCTGAGATTTGAAGCTGAGGGGTCTGGAAGTCCAGGAACTCCACCCAGCTGGAGAGTCTCCTGGAGCTCACTGAATCCCACCCTCTGGGAATCTTAAAGGGGCAGAGACTTGCCTAAAAGCACTCAGATACTGGCAAAAAACTAGACCCTAGGGCTTTGCCCCAGGCAGTAATGCATCATGGTTAAGACCATTGACCTCCAGACTGGGTTCAAGTCCTGGCTCTGCCACTTTCTAGCTACATATAGCTTTGAGCAAATCACTAACCTCACTGAGCTTGGACTACTACCCCATTCATAAAATGGGCGACCTCACTGGGCTGTCCTGAGGAAAATGAGATCATGTCCTGGTAGCACTGGAGGGAGGTGGCTGTGGTCTCCTCTCTCCTTGGACCCTGGAGGGAGTCAGGGAGGAGAGAGAGCCACCCCCAAGCTGGGAGGGGGGAATATGGACCCACACTCAGACACTGTCTGTCTTTTGCAGACCCTGGTAACCAGGCAGTGAGGGTCGTTGCCTCCCGCCGCGTTCCAGGCGCCCGCTCCTGCCAAGGTGCCTGCGGGCCGAGCCCTCCTGACCAGAAAGCCCGACCCGGTGGCTGCTTGCCCAGCGCACCCGCACCCTCTGCGCAGCCGCAGCAGACCTGGCAGCCTGGCCACACCCCCAGGGGGAGGGGCTGGACGCCATTGGCTGTCCGGGGCTACGGGCGGTCGCTGTTGGCCACCAGATGGCCCTGTGCCGCACACTGGTTGGCGTGTTCCTCTCTGCAAAAGCCTGTGCGGGCTCTTAACTCCTACCCCTTCCTTTTCAGCTGCCTGTCCGCTCCCACATAGGAGCGGAGTGGGGGTCAGTGTACCTATGTCCAGGGGTTAAGTCACAGCCTGAGGATGCACTGCAAACTCTACTAATTATTCTGTGACCTTCTCTGAGACTCTGTTCCCTTTTCTGTAAAGTGGAATCCTAAGAATGGAAGGTCTCTAGCATAATGTGAGGGGCTGCAAGGCAGTCTAACACTAGTAAGCAGTCGGTAAAGGGGTAGACGTTATTATGCCCTGATAGTATGGTTCCCGACCAAGAACAACCTATCAGGAAAACTAGCTTGTGTCCCCACTGTTCTTTAGCCCTCTCCACCAAGATTCATTTGCCGATATTGAGTGTCTCGTTTCCATTTCCTTCCACTCACATTAATAATGTGATCAGTTTTTAATCTGCACAAAAACCCTATGAGATAAGTACTTTTGTTATCCTCGTTTCACAGATGAGGAAACTTAGGCTTGGAGAGGTCAGATGGTCTGTGGCAGGGCAGGGGCTTGAACCCAGGTCTGTGTGATCACAGAGCCTGTGCAGTGACCTCTTCTCTCTCCCATCATCCTACACACTCAGGGGCTGTCTCCTTCACCCCTCAGTCTCACATAGGTCCCACAACACAGAACCGGGTTTGGTGCTGACGCTGGGCCAGGGCGACGTGGGCCAGCTGGGGCTGGGCGAGAATGTGATGGAGAGGAAGAAGCCAGCCCTGGTGCCCATTCTAGAGGACATCGTGCAAGCTGAGGCTGGGGGCATGCACACTGTGTGTCTAAGCAAAAGTGGCCAGGTAGGTTGGGCGTGGCACAGGATGGGACAGGGCCTGGGGTTAGTAGGGGGCTTGGGGAAGGAGCTTTGAACCACACGCATTACTCTGTGGAGATGGAGCTGGCTAGACAAGCAGGGATTGGCCTAAACAAGAACGGACGGAGAGGCCAGGCCTTGCACTAATGGGGGCATCCTGGGCACAGGTCTACTCCTTCGGCTGCAATGATGAGGGTGCCCTGGGAAGGGACACATCAGTGGAGGGCTCAGAGATGGTCCCTGGGAAAGTGGAACTGCAAGAGAAGGTGGTACAGGTGTCAGCAGGAGACAGTCACACAGCGGCCCTCACCGAGGATGGCCGTGTCTTCCTTTGGGGCTCCTTCCGGGTAAGACTGGGTCTGGAAGACGTCATGGGGGCTGGTGGGCAGAATTAACTGGTGGGGCCCCAAAGATAACCCATCATGAGACCCCTGTTTTACTTACTGGGGAAATCAAGGCCCTGGGCAGAGCTTGGGCCCAGACCCAGGTTTCTGGCTTCTTCATCCAGGCCTGTCCACACCACTGCTGTTCCCTGGACTCTGATGTTATGATGTGTGCGTCTTGGGAAAGGGGTGGGTCAAGGATGCCTTTGGGCTGAGGCTAAGCCAGGAAGCCTACTGACCCATCTCCCTGCCTTCAACCTCCCCCCCGCCTTCCCAGCCTTCTTCCACACTTCTCAGGGGTTTGGGGGCACATCTCAGAACTTCCAGGACAGGAGAGTGTGGTTTAAAAAGCAGATACAGCGTTAAAATTGTTTTTGGTACTTTAGTATTCAATTTATTTTGAAATGTCAAAAATAAAGGAATCTGATGTTTCCTCATTGGGGCTGGTTTTAAATTTTTTTATTGATAATTTCAAACACATAAAAGTAAGCAGAATACTATATTGAACTCTATCTGCTTGCCCCAACAATTATCAGCTTATGACCAAACTTGTTTCATCTTTACTCCCTTCCGTTCCCCAACTCCTTTGTTATTTTAATGCAAATCACAGACCATGTATGATTTCATTCGTAAGTATTGCACTATGTGGCCTGGCTCCTGCCCACTTCTCCATCTCCATCTGGCACCAGTGCCCTTCACCAGACAGCTCCGTGGCTGACTGCAAAGCTGGATCTGGCTGGTATGAGGCAGGAAGAACTGGCTGAAAACTCTTCCGCCCCTCCCTTCCAGGACAATAATGGTGTGATCGGGCTCTTGGAGCCCATGAAAAAGAGCATGGTGCCTGTGCAGGTGCAGCTGAGTACGCCCGTGGTGAAGGTGGCCTCAGGTGAGTCTGCAG
The DNA here is from genome assembly GCF_951394435.1 of Stenella coeruleoalba. Lineage (NCBI taxonomy): Eukaryota > Metazoa > Chordata > Mammalia > Artiodactyla > Delphinidae > Stenella > Stenella coeruleoalba. The sequence goes on from NC_137169.1 coordinate 22,151,231, forward strand.
GTACTCACTCTGGGCAGGAGTTGGAGAACCTTTTTGGGGGGCTGGCCCAGCCTTGGCCCTTACAGACAAGCCCTGCATCCCTTGCCTTCCTCTCACCCTCAGGAAACGACCACTTGGTGATGCTGACAGTTGATGGCGACCTCTGTACTTTGGGCTGCGGGGAGCAGGGCCAACTGGGCCGCGTGCCTGAATTATTTGCTAATCGTGGTGGCCGGCAGGGCCTCGGTAGGTGGCTTAGGTCCCTCTGGCGGGGCAAGTTGGCAAGCCACCCCCGGTGAAGGTCAGAGGTAGAAGGGATTCTCTGTGTTCAGGCTTGTATCAGGTGGACGTGCGGTGGTAGTTAAGGACTCAGATTCTAGAGCCAGACTACCCCAGGTTTGAATCGTGGCTCTACCAGCTACTGGCTGTGGGCCCCTGGACATAGTTTCCTCATCTCTAAACCCACCTACCTCTAAACCTACCTCACTGGTTTGTTGTGAAGTTAAATGAGTTTGCATAAAAGACTGTCTGGCACATGGTAAGTTCCAGGTAAATGTTACCCCTATGGCTGTGAGAGTCTGGGTGAGGCACTTGGACTCTCCTGGCCTCAGTTTCCTCTTCTGTATAATAGGGACAAGAGTCCCTGCCTAGCCTCCCTGCGAGGGCTTTAGCAGTGAAGGAGAAACAGATGGGGCAGAGAGGAGAGGCTGTGTGTGTCTGCCACTGACCCTGGCCTGCTCTCTGCCTGCAGAACGACTCCTGGTCCCCAAGTGTGTGATGCTGAAATCCAGGGGAAGCCGGGGCCATGTCAGATTCCAGGATGCCTTCTGTGGTGCCTACTTCACCTTTGCCATCTCCTCTGAGGGCCATGTATATGGCTTTGGCCTCTCCAACTACCATCAGCTAGGTGAGTCCCAAGCCCATCGTCCAGGGTCTCCCAGAGTGACCTGGGCTCCAGTCCTGCCTCCACCCCTCATTCATTGTGCACCCTTGGTGGGGTCACCTAACCCCTCAGAGCCTCAGTTTTCTCATCTGTAAAATGAGAATATAAATACCCTGGTGTGGGGTGGGGGCCACACTGGGAGGGGAAGAAGAAGGCAGCTCCTTGAACACCCTCACGCCTGACAGCTCTGTCCTGGCCTCTTCCCCCAGGAACCCCAGGCACAGAATCTTGCTTTGTACCTCAGAACCTGACATCCTTCAAGAACTCCACGAAGTCCTGGGTGGGCTTCTCTGGTGGCCAGCACCATACAGTCTGCATGGATTCAGAAGGTAGGGCCTCCTGGTCCATCTCTGGGTTGGAGGTGGAGTGTTCCCTGGGCACAGGCCTGGCCACACACTGGAGATCGCGGTGCTCGGAACCTGGGCCTGCTCCATGGACTGGGCTGGCTGTGGGTCCACGAGGGTCGCCCCCGTCCCCCAGCGTCCTGGTGTTCTTCCACGTGTGAGTTCAATGGGGGCCTGGGGGGGGTTCTCCCAGGCCTCCCCCAAAACTGAAAAGGACACTTCAGACCTCACCACCCTAGGAATGGGGGACCAGCTCCCACAGATAAAAGTGCTAAATGGCCTACCCGGAGCATGCCCTCTGCTACTCCTCGTCTCTCTGCCTCCTCCACAGGAAGAGCATACAGCCTGGGCCGGGCTGAGTATGGGCGGCTGGGCCTTGGGGAAGGTGCCGAGGAGAAGAGCGTACCCACCCTCATCTCCAGGCTGCCCGCCGTCTCCTCGGTGGCTTGTGGGGCCTCTGTGGGATATGCTGTGACCAAGGATGGTGAGTGGGGCTGCCCACAGTCGGTCTGGTTGGAGTCTGGTGGTCGTGGTTCTTACCGAAGTGCCCAGTAGCCTCTGATGTCCACCATCAGATGGAGCTGAGGTGTGGAGAACACTGTTTGTGGTGATGTTGCTTTTGGCCTGATTGTCAGAAGCTCTGGCTTTGATGACAAAATGGGTAAACACGTTATTTTAATAGAAGTGATTTGTTCTGTAGAGGAGAAAAACAGCAAAGGGAGATATATCACTGAGGCCCAGACAAGCAGTAGGACTTGAACCCATGTCTCCAGACTCCTAACTCAGGCTTCTGTTTACATTTTATACCATGGTGACCCTTTTTATTTACAACCTGGTAGGTGCCGGCTTCCCAGGGGGTTGTACTTAGAATTTTATTAGAGAAAGAGGGGTTAGTAGTTGGGGTCCTGGCAAGTACAGCAGAGGAGGGTGTGGACAAGTGGTCACCAAAGCCTGAGTGGAACAGCCATGGAGGCCTTGAGAAATCCGGCTGGCAGAGGTGCTTGACCTGGGATTATCTGGGAAGAGTTCCTGAGGAAGTGGGGCTTGTACTGCACCGTGAAGGTTCAGTCCTTTATGATAAGCAAAGGAGGGCATCCAGAGCAGTCTCAAAGGCAGGTGGTCCTGGGAATGGAGGTGATATGGGGGTTTGGGAAATGGCCAGTGATTGACGGGCCTTGAATGCCACGCCTAGGAGCAGGCAGAAGTTTTTGGCAGTGTGTAAGGACTGCGGTCTCTGGTTGACAGAGCTCTTCTTTGTCCATCATCTCCTTACTTCCTCCCATCTTCCCTTAACGCCCGGAGGCTGGGACGTTGCCAGGCTGCCACAGGCCCAGGCCAAAATCCACCCTCGTGTGCCAGGCTTCTCACACTACAGAAAGGTGGGGCTTGGGACCCTGGAGATACAGCTGCCCGTATTTCTGTCCTTTGTAGGTCGTGTTTTTGCCTGGGGCATGGGCACCAACTACCAGCTGGGCACAGGACAGGAAGAGGATGTCTGGAGCCCCGTGGAGATGACAGGCAAACAGTTGGAGAACCGTGTGGTCTTATCTGTGTCCAGCGGGGGCCAGCACACAGTCTTACTAGTCAAGGACAAGGAACAGAGTTGATGAAGCGTCTGAGGGCCTGGTTTCCGGCCCCCCCACCTCCCTCCTGGAACAAGGAAGCCATGATGTCTACATATTCCAGCAGGCCTCTTCTAGCTCCAAGTACTCTGTCATCTCCTGCCTTTTTCCCATCAGCAGAACAGAATGCTTCTCTTTTTTTCCCCTCCTTTCCCGGAATCATCCTGGGACCTACAGGATGAGGGTGGGATAGATGGAAGAGGGGAGGGGGGTTTAATCAGAAGGAACATTGCTGACCCCACAGCTATGTGGTTAGACCTTTCCCCCTCATCCCTATTTCCCATGGTCCTGGCTGACCCTGGTTTTGCCTATCAAAAACCGAAACTTCCTCTCCTGCGTGTTTGGTGCCCATACTCTGAGAAGTCGGGGCTCTGCCAAGCCCTGCTCTAGTCACGTGCCACTCTTCCTGTCCTTCACAACCCACAGACAGACAAATGGTACCGTCCTGAGACCCAGCTGTCATGGACCTACGCCTGGGGAAACTGGAGAAGGGGCAGGGCTACCCAGCCATGGGCAACCCCAAGCCAAATATTTGGCCCTGAACAGGTGCCCATGGGGCAAAAAGAAAAACAGTGATCCTCCACTTGATCAAGAAAAAAGCCAGTCAGCCTTTCTCCCAGAAGCACAAAGCATTCTGCCCTTCAGGCCTTGTCTGCCCACCCATCCAACCTGCCTCACCTGCAAGCCAAGGGCCTGAAATCCAGAAAGGAAGCTATGCCTGCAGGGCGGGACCTCGGGGAGAGGGGAAGGAGGGCTTTATAAGCAAACTTACAGCAATATTGAGAGTGAAGGGAGGGCAGGGAAGAGGGTTGGAGGGGCAGAGACTGGTCCCCAGAAAGGGAAGCAGTAGCTTGTACAGAGGCTGAAAAAATAGAAGAGAATATTGATTTTTTTTTTAATGTAAAGTATTTTGGAGGGGAGAGTGAAATCTTTTAACACTTTGAATAAATTTAGAGTTTTATAAAACAGGCCACTTGTTTTCTACATGCTCCCTGCTTTTTTAAGGGAGCACCTGCTGTGTTGGGATGGGCAGAATAACCCCATGCCTGTAGCCCTGGTGAAGACTAGGGCTTCAGTGATGTCAAGAGGTCCTGGTGTGTGCCAGTCAGCTGGGGTTTTTTTTTTGTTTTTTTGTTTGTTGTATGGAACAGTGGCTGTTCTAGACAAATAAAAAAAAGTTGATTGATTTTTGTTAGGTATTTATGTTTCAGGAATCACTGGATTTTTAAAAAAATTATACTGTATATTGTGTGAGACATGGGATGGATCTTTTAATATCCTAATCCCAAACCAAGATTTTTGAGTACAGTACATCTCTAGAAATACTTATGCTAAGTTTAATGATGTACTGTATCATTTCAAAAGCTAGTATAACTAATTAAACATGATTAACTGCACAGTAACAACTTAATGCATAATGATGTAGATTTTCACAGGCATTTGAGCAACCAAATCATATAGAGCTGACCTGTCCAGTATGGTGGTCAGTACCTACATGTGGCTGTTTACATTTAATTTAAATTTGTAAAAATGTAAAATGGACTTCCTCGGCTGCACTAGCGACATTTCAAGTCCTCAGTAGTCAGAAGTGTCTAGCGCCTATGGTTCTGGGCTATGCAAATACAGAAATTTATAGAACATTTCCATAACTGCAGAAAGTTACAGTGAACAGTGCTGATATAGGAGGTTTGTATATTAGAGCAGGAAAGTTTTACTAGCACCAGGAGGATTCTTCCATATCAGTGACTCTTGGAAAAATGAATATGATGTAAAATAACTTAAAATGTATTCTGTGATTGTTTTTTTTCCTTGAACTTTTAGTTTTGATGCATGTACTATCCTGATTAGAAATTGACTTCTTAGAAGGGAAAAATCACACTTTTGATTTTAGTATTTTCTTTGTGAAGAAGCACCTGTGTGTCTGCTCTTCCCACGCCCACTCCGCCCAAAAAAGTCCAGTTGGATTAGATTTACTGAAGTTTTCCCTTTTGACAATATAGCAGGTTGAAAGTGCCCTATCCTTAATAACAGCTCTTGTGGATTGGGACTTAAAGGGGCCAGGCGTTGTGCCGAGCACTTTGCATACAATAATAGCTCATTTGATCGCCTTGTGAAGTGGGAATTGCTGTCCCTCAGGAAAAAGTCCCTGAGAGTTCAAGTGTCTAGCTTGAGGCCAAGCTACCAAGTGGCACAGACTAGGCTAGAATTTAAATCAGCCTCCACCCGAGCCCAGAACCTCAGTTTCTTTTCCTTGTATTGAACATAAGAGTTATAAAGCTCTCTGTAGGTGCTTTACATATGTTAGAACAGTTTCAGGCACATAGCAAAGGCCCCACAAGCCTCTGCTGTTATGACCGTTGAACATTTTAAAGTTCCCTGTAGTTAATGCCTTGTTTTTCACATGCTTAATTTTTTGGCGTAAGTATCATTTATTCGGTGTTCATATCGCTATCAGAAGTGTAAATCCCCTTTTCTGTGTTCAAACACATCAGGTATTCTCAATTTTACCTTTTCTCCCATCCTCCTCCAACCTGAATTGGTTACCCCAAAACAAATGTAATCACCCCATATGGCTCAGCTATAAATAATATTTGCAAAGTCGTAATAATGTAAACGTTAAGTGTTTTGACAAATTATAGTCAGAAGATGGAGAAGTGTGTATGTATGGGGGCAGTCCCTAAAATATCTGGGGCTTCCCTGGTGGCGCAGTGGTTGAGAATCCGCCTGCTAATGCAGGGGACACGGGTTCAAGCCCTCGTCCGGGAAGATCCCACATGCCGCGGAGCAACTAGGCCCGTGCGCCACAACTACTGAGCCTGCGCGTCTGGAGCCTGTGCTCCGCAACGAGAGGCCGCGATAGTGAGAGGCCCGCGCACCACAATTAAGAGTGGCCCCCGCTTGCCACAACTAGAGTAAGCCCTTGCACAGAAATGAAGACGCAACACACCAAAAATAATTAATAAACTCCTACCCACAACATCTTCTTAAAAATAAATAAATAAATAAAATATCTGAAACTACAAATGAATAGAAAGTATACTATTTAGGGCTTCCCTGGTGGTGCAGTGGTTGAGAGTCCGCCTGCCGATGCAGGGGACACGGGTTCGTGCCCCGGTCCGGGAAGATCCCACGTGCCGCGGAGCGGCTGGGCCCGTGAGCCATGGCCGCTGAGCCTGCGCGTCTGGAGCCTGTGCTCTGCAGCGGGAGAGGCCACAGCAGTGAGAGGCCCGCATACCGAAAAAGAAAAAGAAAGTATACTATTTAGAAATACACAGATTTTAGGGAAAAGATTTGGAAGTGGTTGCCTCAAGGGACTGGAAGTTGGGAATAGGGATAGATGGGGTAAGGGACAACTGTTTATCATTTGACATAAATTCAAAATTTTTTTTTCAGTGCCTACCATATCCCAGACATGGTTGTGGGAATTTGATTAGAAAGCGTGAACAAGGAATCCTGTCTGATAAAGCTTACATTCTAAATTAAAAATAAACATTTAAAAATCTTCCATAAGTAAAATAATATTTTTTTTTTTTGTGGTACGCGGGCCTCTCACTGCTGTGGCCTCTCCCGTTGCGGAGCACAGGCTCCGGACACGCAGGCTCAGTGGCTATGGCTCACGGGCCCAGCCGCTCCGCGGCATGTGGGATCCTCCCAGACCGAAGCACGAACCCGTGTCCCCTGCATCGGCAAGCGGACTCTCAACCACTGCACCACCAGGGAAGCCCAGTAAAATAAATTTTAAAAATGGTAAGCAAAGAGCACAGCACAGGGGCTGGCAAATAGTACTAAATAAAAGAGTTACCAGTTACAATTTGAAGGCCTCCAACTGCCATGTTGGAGAACTTACTGGAAGCCAGGCATTAGGGCAAGTGTTTTTCCCTACTTCTCATTTTATCCTCACAACAAACATGGTATGAGGTAAGCACTGTTATTATCCACGTTAGTCTCAGAGTTTAAATAACCTGCCAAAATAATTAGTGAGAGGGGACTGGGATTTGGGCTCCGTTTGTTCAAATCTATAGCCAAAGCACCCAACCATTACACTACTATGGCAGTGAATAGGATAAAGCTGGAATTTGGCAACTTGTGGTTGGATCCAAGACTTTAGACTCATGAGTGCCTGACTTTGGGGCCCAACATCCCAAGTTTAGGGTGTATAAGCTGGTAAGGAAGGGCCGAGGTGGCCTATACCAACCCAGAGGGAGCCCCAGAAATGGATCCTCAGGCACTTGCGATGACCTTCACTGTGGGAGATGACAATTACCACCTACAGAAGCTTCACATTCTGAGAAATGGGTATCAAACTGAGGCTAAAGCCTGGGACACTCCCAGATTAGGAGTCGAATTGTCAGGATTATCCGTGTTTACTTGAGTGCCTTCTATATCAGGTCACTGTTCTGGGACAGGTTAGAACTGGCAGTTTGGATTAGTGTAGGGGATGTGGTCGCAAGAAAGTGACAAGACTTGGGGATTGATTTGACTGGTTGAGAAGACAGGGTTACCCCAATTTACACTCACTTTAACTCTACCCTCCCCGCACCCCGGGGCTATACACGGGAATGGTGAAAGAATCCCATTGCAGCGTCAACAGAAATGTCTTGCAAACTGGGAAATGCGGGGTGAAGGGGTGGCTGGGGCGGGCCAGTCGGTAATTTGCCTGACGTCACACAGAGTTAGTGGGACTGAATCGTCCAGGTTCCCAAAGGGGATCTTTCACTTGTTAAAAAAAAATGTGCTTATACTTGCAATTTTTTACAACGAGCGTAAAATTACTTCTGTAATTTTATATGTACGTGTGTGTTTAAATAAAATCAGAAAGAAACCCGAGAAAGCCCCTCACCCGCGCCACTCACCATCCAACGCCAGGCAGTGTCTGCCCCGCCCCATCCTGCAGGCTCCAGTCTTGAGACCCGCCCACAGGGATCCCGCAAGACCCCGAGCGGCACGTGGGCGCGGCCCTGGGCGCCGAGTTGCGGAGCGTGCGCAGAAGGCGTCGGAGGCGCATGCTCTGTGGAGGTTCCGGCTCGGCGGCCCGGCGTCCGCGCTAGCCTCTGTGGCCAGCGAAGTCCTGGCGGGGCCTCGGGCATGGCGGCAAGCCTGTGGATGGGCGACGTGAGTGAGGGCGGCCGCCCGGGTCTGCGGAGCAGGAATCTTAGTGTCACGAGGGAGAAAGGGACTGAGGAGGAGGGTCCTCGGATCCCAAAAGGGTGGAAGTGAATGGGCGGGGGAGTTCTCTTAGGTGACTCCAAAGCGGGTCCCAGCATCTAGGTGAAGGGGCTGATTTGGAGTGGGAGGGGCCCTGGCGCCCCGCCTGGGTTCACGCCAGGGAAAGAGGGTGGGTCTTTGGGCGGATAGAATGAGAGGAATCCCAAGGATTGAAGAGCGCCCGTGGTTGTAGGACTGGAGGGATGGGGTTCCTAAATCCAAAGGGGAGACTTCCTCAAAGGAGTAAATTTGAAGGGAAGGAAGGCAGGGGACTGGGAACGCAGGCTTCAGATCACACCGCAGACGGAAGCCTCTTCACCCCACCCCACTCCCGCCAGCAGCGTGCAGCAAACCCCGGGCAGAGGGGGAGGGGCTCCGGATGCGGGAATGAGGAGCCTGGATGCTGGCCTGAGCCGCTCTGCTCTTGTGTTTACGCAGCTGGAACCCTACATGGATGAGAACTTCATCTCCAGAGCCTTTGCCACCATGGGGGAGACCGTGATGAGCGTCAAAATTATCCGAAACCGCCTCACTGGGTACGTTCTCTCCTTCCGTCTCAGCCTCAGGTCTCCTCAGTAGATCGCGCTGCAAGTGTCATTCAGGAGAAGGTAAACATCGCAAGAGTCGGGGCTTCTCACCCCTAATAATGTTATTGTAATGATATAAGCATTTGGGGGCTTGTTAAGAGGACGTATAGCGTATTGCTGACTCGAGCCAAACTGGTTTTGAAAGCTCTGTTTGCTGTGTGACCTTGATCAAGTTATTTAACCTCTTCCTCTTCACCTTGCCTGTAAAAATGGAGATAATAAAAGCACCTACCTCATAGAGTTCTGGTGAGGATTAAGTGCCACTAATTCACATTCAGCGTTTAGAACGATGTTTGGCATATGGTATATGCTTGGTAAATATAAACAGATTATGATCTGCTAGGTAATAAGCACTTTAAAATCACAAAAACCTCTGAGCTAAGTACTGTTATTAGAGAACCTTAACAACTGTCTTAAAGTTACACAGCTTTTAAATGAGAAGCCAGGACTGTAACTCAGCTCTGTTCTCAAAGCTCATGAGTGCCCTTAACTCTTATGTGAATAAGATGCTACCTATGTGCTGCTGTTCTAGATTCCCTGGATACATGGCTGAAACTAGCCAGACGTAGTCCCTCCTCTCATGGAGTTTACTACATGCTAATGGGGGAATGAGGTAATAAATAAGTATACAAAACGAAATGCAGAGAATACTTTCAGATAGAAGTGCTCTATTGCCTCCAGTTTCTTCTTTCTCTCTTAGGAGCTTAGGTTTCCTTAGGGTTCTAGTTAGAAATAACAGGATTCCTTTATCAATTTGACAGTGTTTATTGAGCATCTACTCTGTGCCAAGTACTAAAGCAGCTTGCTAAAATGTCAAATAGTTGAAAAATACAGGTGAGAGATACGAAACGTGGCCAGGTTTTTGGCTGTTTGGTGAACAGGTACTTTGTGTATTCAGAACCCCGGTACCCAGGGACGGATTTTCTGACTGGTAGAGCATGCTGGCCTAAATGTTTTTCTTCTTGTCCCTGCAGACAGAAAACCCCGATAATCAGCTACTGGCATGAAAATACATTCTGTAATACTTTATTCTTTTTAAAACAGTGATATAGGTTCTCATATTTTAATCTTCATTAAGAATTGGAATTATCCTTTCATACCATTGATTACTAAACTCTAGCTGATTTTTTATGGTGGCATTTACAGACACATTACATGTGCATTCTGTGTCATATGACAAAGACTTTGAAGTGGCGTATAAGAATACTGTAAAATAAATAAACGTAAATTAAAAACCAGGAACTGAGAAAATACGGGAAAATATAAGACCCAGGAAAAAATAATATGCAGCAGAGCATAGTGCTTAAGAATATAGTGATTGGGGACTTCCCTGGTGGCGCAGTGGATAAGAATCCGCCTGCCAATGCAGGGGACGTGGGTTGGATCCCTGGTCTGGGAAGATCCCACATGCCGCAGAGCAGCTAAGCTTGTGCACCACAACTACTGAGCCCGCATGCCTAGAGCCCGTGTTCCGCAACAAGACAAGCCCCGGCTTGATGCAACTAGAGAAAGCTGGTGTGCAACAACGAAGACCCAATGCAGCCAAGAATAAATAAAATTAAAGCTTAAATAAAAAAGGAAGGATATAGTGATTGGTTGCAAAACAGTGTGAATGTACTTAATACCACAGAACTGTATACTTAAAAATGGTTAAAATGGTACATTTTATGTTTTGTGTACTCAACGACAATTTTTAAAATTCAACAAAGAAAAAAAAGAATGCAGTCATATGTGGAGCAGCCACTTCTCTCATCGCTGGTGGGACTATAAAATGGTATGACCCCTGGGGACAAGTGTCTGGCAGTTTTCTTTTTTCTTTTTTTTTTTTTTGACCATGCCGCACGGCTTGCAGGATCTTAGTTCCCCAACCGGGGATTGAACCTGGGCCCTGTCAGCGAAAACATCGAGTCCTAACCACTGGACCACCAGGGAATTCCCTGGCAGTTTCTTAAATACACCTACCACCATATGGCACAACAAGTCTAGTCCTAGGTATTTTTTATATATATTTATATATATATATATATATATATATATATATATATTTAAAACATCTATTTATTTATTTGGCTGCGCTGGGTCTTAGTTGCCATGTGTGAGATCTTCATCGTGGCATGTGGGCTCTTTTTTTTTTTTTCTTTCATTTCCCTGACCAGGGATTGAACTTGGGCCCCCTGCGTTGGGAGTGGGGAATCTTAACCACTGGCCCACTGGGGAAGTCCCTAGTCCTAGGTGTTTACCCAAGAGAAATGAAAACATGCATCTACCAGAAAAAGGACTTGAAAAAGGATGTGCGTGGCACATTGGACAGTGGCCCCAAACTGCAGTCCAAGTATCCATGAATAGGTAAATAGATAAATAAATACTGGTATATTCATACAATAAAATACCACTTAGCAATAAAAAGGGACAGACTACTAATATAGTGACAACATGAATGAATCTTAAACACATTATGCTAAATTAAAGAAGCCTTACTGCATTTACATAAAGTTCTAAAATATACAAAATTAATCTGGTGGAAAGAACTCAGCATCTTGAAGAATTTGTGCATTTCATTGCATGTAAATTTAATCTTAAAAGGAAAAAACTAAATCATTGAACTCTAGTTAATAATAAGCATGTTAAAGTAATTGAGGGAAGTATACCAATATCTGCAACTTACTTCGAAATATATCAGAAAATAAGGATGATAAATGGGTAGGGGCATGGATGGATGGATAGTTATGTGATAAAGTAAGTATAATAAAGTGTTCATTGTAGGTGGTGGGTATATATATATATATGGTGTTTGCTATGCAATTCTTTCAATTTTTATATTTGGAATTCTTCAAAATAAAATGTTCAGACTGTCCTGAATTCAAATCCAGCCTTTGGCACATACCAGCTGTGTGGTTTAAGGCATATTGTATAATCCTAAATCTCAGTCTCCACATCGAAATAGGAGCAATGGTTTCATTCCCTCATAGAGTTATGTGAGGATTAGGTGAGATGGTGCATGTGAAGTGGCTAGCACAGTGCTTGGACCGCAGTGGGTGCTCAGTGATGCTCAGCTCTTACTGGTGGTGGTCTTTATATCTGTGAGCCTTAAAATTCTAGCACACACAAGACAGAAGGCACAGAGTTGGCCCACCATTCCTCTAAGCGTCAACATTTATGGAGCTCATAGACTGTGTTCTGAGATCCTTGGGCTCAGGTACTGCCCTTGCCCATACCTTTCCTTTTGGCTTGGTGTCCGGAAGGTTATTTGAACTGAGTATCATAGTTCCAGAGAAGTCTGGTTTATTTCACTGGTGATAGCTTTAAGGAGGCAGTTGAGGAAAATTAACTGTTTTCAGTATAAATCTCTTAGGAGGAAGGGATGTCAGAGGATCTAGCCACATCCTCCTACATATGTCTCTTAGTGATGCTTTAAAAAATAGAACACTAGGAATCTCACGGACATCCCCCAATTAGGTAAGGTCCATAGATTTACGTTGTCCAAATAGATTTCAAGTTTCTAAATAGGAACCATGTTCTTCAACTCTGTATCAGCCTGGCCGGTGGTAGGTAATCCAAAAAACCTTTTAAATTATGAAAAGTTTGAAACAAATGTAGAAAGAAGAGTACAATGAAATCTCATACAGCCACCCCCAAATTTCTTTTTCTTTTTTTTGTAAATTTATTTATTTACTTTATTTTTGGCTGCCTTGGATCTTCCTTGCTGCCGCGGGCTTTCTCTGGTTGTGGCGAGCAGGGGCTACTCTTCGTTGTGGTGCGCGGGCTTCTCATTGCGGTGGCTTCTCTTGTTGCAGAGCACGGGCTGTAGGCGTGCGGGCTTCAGTAGCTGTGGCATGTGGGCTCCATAGTTGTGGTGCATGGGCTTACTCACTCCGTGGCATGTGGGATCTTCCCGGACCAGGGCTCGAACCCATATCCCCTGCACTGGCAGGCAGATTCTTAACCACTGTGCAGGGAAGTCCCTCAACACCTAATTTCAAAAATTGTTAATATGTTGCCATATTTTTCTTATCTACCTGTCTATAAAGATAGATTTAGATAGGTAGATTTTTTTTTTTGCTGAACCATATGAAAGTAAATTACAGGCATTATGACATTTCACTGCTAAATATTTGAATATACATTGCCAATAACTGGACATTCTGTTACATACCAACAATGCTCATATCACATTAACAAAATTAATGATTCCCTAATACCACATAATGGTCAGTATACATTTAAATTTTTATGATTGTCCCCAGAATACCTTTTATAGCTTTTTTTTTTGTTTTTTTTTTTGTTTTTTTTTTAATGAATTAGGATCCAGTCAGAGATCAGATCCTGTATTGCATTTAGTTCTTTTGTCTCTTTTTAATGTAGAAAAGCCCACTTCTTTCTTTTCTCAGAGCACTGACTTTTTAAAGACGTAGGATTGCCTTACATAAGGTTCTACATTCTGGATTCTGGTCCTGCATTCTGGATTTGTTTGTTTCCTTGTGGTGGTGTTTTACTTGTTCTGTTCCTAATATTTCCTATAAACTGGACATTAGATCTAAAGGTTTGATTGGATTGCATAGTAAACATTAATAGTATGGGCTCTGATTAGAAAAGGATTTTTTCCTCCCTTCAGGCCCAGACTCAGTCTCTCATCTGGGTATCACATCTTTAACCATTCTCTTTTTCTGTTTTCTTTCCAGGATCCCAGCTGGCTACTGCTTTGTAGAATTCGCAGATTTGGCTACAGCTGAGAAGTGTTTGCATAAAATCAACGGGAAACCCCTTCCAGGAGCCACACCTGTAAGGACACTGAGATAATGATGATGTCACCATTTTTATCGTTATTGATAACTCATTTATTGAATCCCAACTGTATATTTTATTTAATCCTGTAACAACCCTAAACAGTAGGCGTTGTTATCTTTGACAGACCAGGAAACTGAATCACAGGGAAACGGAATAACTTACCCAAGGCAACACAGGTAGTAAGTAGCAGAGCCAGGATGCAAACTGAAGATTGGTTGCCTCTAAAATCCATTCCCTTTTCACTCTGCACTGCTGCCTCCATAACGGAAGACTTGAAACTCTAGACCTCTTGCTTGAGAAAGCAGAACAGGCTGGCAGCAGTGAGGACACTTTTCAAGAGAGTTACATTCTGCTCTTCCCACAGTTACTTAGCTTACAGCTGCACCACGCTGGCACACCTGGGCTCATAGAACCATGGAGCTGGCAGTGCTCTTAGCGGTCATCCGTGCAACCCCCTCCTTTTATACAGGAGAAAAAGCTGAGGCTTAGAGAGGGGGAGATATTTTGGCCAAGGTAATTTATTTCAGTTTTTTTCAAATATTGTTTGACTCTTAAAACACCTTTCTCTGTTTTAGTTTGTTTGTTTTTGAATTTCCAGGCAAAACGTTTTAAACTGAACTATGCCACTTATGGGAAACAGCCAGATAACAGGTAAGTACAGAGTAGCCACAAGGTAGCTTCAAGTCCCAGGAAATGTCTAGATAGAGACAAGATGCGTCACTGTGCTGGTCACTCCCAAAGAGGAGAATGGGGAGCTGAGTTTGGCCCTGCTTTGCCTCCCTCCTCAGGTCGACCCCCTCCCATCCCTATTGGTGGACGCTTCCAGTTTGCTTCCAGTCAGGGCCCATGTCTTCTCTATATTTGGTCCCTCCCCTAGTCCCATGACTGCTCACAGTATTGACATTTTATTCAGTAAGAATCAACCTGTTGTAGCAACATAAATTGATTGAGCATTCCAAACTGCTGTCTGAAAGCTTGAAAACAATGTATCAAAAGCTTTAGATAGAGTTGTACCCTTTGAACCTGTAATTCTGCTTTTCAGAGTTTATTCATTGATGTGTGTAAAGGTTAGCCTTGAAAGTGTTCATTGATATCATATGATATCACAGTGGAATCTCAAAAAAGGATACAGATGAACTTATTTACAAAACAGAAGTAGAGCCATAGACTTAGAAAACTAACTTATGATTCCTAGGGGATAAGGGGAGGGAGGGATAAATTGGGAGATTGGGATTGACGTATACACACTACTATTTATAAATAGATAACTAATAAAAACCTACTGTGTAGCACAGGGAACTCTACTCAGTACTCTGTAATGGCCTATATAGGGAAAGAATCTAAAAAAAGAGTGGATATATGTATATGTATAACTGATTCACTTCACTGTACACCAGAAACTAGCACAACATTGTAAATCAACTATACTCCATTAAAAATTTTAAAAGAAAGTATTCATTGGAGTGTTACATATAATGGGCAAAATTGGGGGAAAACCCAAGTAATCTAATAATAGGGAAGGGGTTTAAATTACAATACGTTCATTATTTGGAATGCTGTGTATCTGTTAATGTACCATAGCAGAATACTCATATGTTAAGACGTTGGTGAGATGCTAAAAGTGAAAAAAATGCTAGAAACAAAACGAGTCGTATCCAATTTTTGTAAATTCAAAAGAAGAAGCCAAAGAAAAAAGACAAAAGTATATATCAAAGTGTTCTTAGTGATTACCCTTGAGTGGTTGGATTATTGGTAATTTTAGTTTTCTTTTTCCTTTTGTGTATTCTGACTTTAACTTAAAATAAAATAATAATGTTTGCTTTTTTTTTTCTTAAAGAATTGTTCTAGAACAGGGGTTGGCAAACTGTGGCCTAATTTTGTTATCACCTGCAAGCTAAAGATGGTTTTTACTTTTTTTTTTTTTTTTTTTGGCTGTGCCGTGCGGCTTGTGGGATCCTAGTTCCCCAACCAGGGATTGAACCTGGGCCCTTGGCAGTGAGAGTGTGGAGTCCTAACCACTGGACCGCCAGGGAACTCCCTTTACATATTTACTTATATATGTATGTATGCATGCATACCATGCCATGCCATGCCACGTGGCATGCGGGATCTTAGTTCCCTGACAGGGATCGAACCCATGCCCCTCTGTGGTGGAAGCGTGGAGTCTTAAGCACTGGACCACCAGGGAAGTCCCCTCTTTACATTTTTAAAGGATTGTGAAAACAGACAAAGAAAGAGCAATAGAGACCAGAGGTGTCCCCAAAGAGCCTGAAATATTTACTATATGGCCTTCATAGAAAAAGTTTGCTGACGCCTGTCCTAAAAGTTCAGGGATTTCATGTGAGCACATCTTGAGGAGAGAAGGTTCAGTTCTCATTTTCCCTCTGCCTTTCACCATTTGAATTGAAAATATGCGGTGAATACAGAATCTCTAGTTTTATGTTTTGAGCACCTCTGACGTGTGCCCCTGTCTGCACTCATGTAATGCTTGAAGCCAGACAGGCGTTATACAGTGGGTGAGCGACTTGGGGCGGGGGACTCCTTCCGTAACTCTTCTGCCGGGACTGCCAAATGAAACAGATTAGGACCTGGTCAAGGACCCATCAGATGTGTTGTTGCCTAAGGCGGCCCAGAAAAGATTTACCTAGAATGGGCCAAAAGAGCTCATCAGAACAAAAGTTTTGGTCTTTGTCTCTGAATTTTGTTCTCTCTTCTCAGCCCCGAGTACTCCCTCTTTGTGGGGGACCTGACCCCAGATGTGGATGATGGCATGCTGTATGAATTCTTCGTCAAAGTCTACCCTTCCTGTCGGGGAGGCAAGGTGGTTTTGGACCAGACAGGAGTGTCTAAGTAAGGCCTTCGTTTTATTGATGCCTACCCTGTTGGTTGCAGCATTTATCTCATAGATGGAGGTGTGGTAACGAGGCCCTGTTGCATTGTGGTTAAGAGCACAGGCTCTGGAGCTAAACTGCCTGGTATGAATCCCAGCCTCAGTACTGCCCAGGGATTATGCAGCAGACAAGTTACTGAACCTCTGACCTTGTTTCCTCATCTGTGAAACGGGACTGATTAATAGTTTCTGCATCTCTCGTGGGGTGGTTTAAGGATTGAATGATGTAATATAAATGAATCAATAGGAAATGCTTTATAGGTGTTTCTTCTTTTATTTATTATTGTTACTTTAAAAGTGGAAAGACCTCAGGAAAGGTTTATATGTATATATATTCTTTTTCATATTCTTTTCCATTATGGTTTATTATAGGATATTTATATAGTTTCCTGTGCTGTACAGTAGGACCTTGTTTATCTATTTTATATATAGTAGTTTGTATCTGCTAATCTCAAACTTCCAATTTATCCCTCCCCCACCCTCTTTCACCTTTGGTAACCATAAGTTTGTTTTCTATGTTTGTGAGTCTGTTTCTGTTTTGTAAATAAGCTCATCTGTATCATATTTTAGATTCCACATATAAGTGAGATCATACAATATTTGTCAGGAAAAGTTCTTTCTTGATCTGAGTACTAGTTATGAGCTTGGGCTTTGAATTTGAATCCTGCTTCTACTACGACTTTGGGCAAGCTATTAAACCTCCCTGAACTTTGGTTCTGTCTTCAGGAGGATGTGGATACTCCCTTCATCAAGTTGTTGGACAGTTTAATGAGATAATCCTGGGAAAATGCTCAGCACAGTGCCTGGGAAGTAATAAATGGTCATTAAATGTTAGTTATCATTCATTTACCCCCCAAGTGGAATATGCGTTCAGGAGAGCAGGAACCTCACCTGCTTGTGACTGCTGGGTCCCAGGGCCTCGTGTAATACCGAACATACTCGGTAAATATTTGCTGAATGACTTTCTATGACTGTTACTACTGCTGCTACTACCATAATGATAATAATAATACTTTCAAGTAGATTGGGAGGTGAGCTACTATTTGGGAAGAAACCCTATCAGGACGGTATGGAAGAGACTGATGAGCTGAAAGTGGGAATTGTGCAGATCTTGGGATCCTCCAGTGCTTGAATCTCACGTGGCTCTGTGGCACCCCTCTGCTCATGGGGCTCTCAGCCCTGCCCATGTGGTTTGATGGACTCTCTCCCTTCTCAGCCCCTTTTCCATTCTTAGGCTTTACCTCCATCACATTTGTGATCCAAATAGTGTGTGTTTTTCTTCTGCAGGGGCTATGGTTTTGTGAAATTCACAGATGAGCTGGAACAGAAGCGAGCCCTGACAGAGTGCCAGGGAGCAGTTGGACTGGGGTCTAAACCAGTGCGTCTGAGCGTGGCGATCCCTAAAGCGTGAGTTCCGCGCTGGCGTGGGGGCCAGGGAGGGCTTCTGGACTGATCCCCACCCACACACGCCTCGTCTGTTGTTGATAATCAGGGCGTCCACGTGCTGAATGGGAGGCTGCCAGGAGATTCAGTTCAGGCCACAAATAATGAGTGCCTGATATTTGCCAGGCTGGGTGCTAGAGATGAGCTAGCATAACCCTGCCCCTCCAGAAGCTCGTAGCTGGGGAGAGAGCTATGACTGGGGGAGGCAGATGCATTCAGACGTCGCTGGTAGCAATGCTGGAAGAGCAGTTTGGGTCTGCAAACTTAATGTCCCTGCTCTTTGCCCAGTAGTGCTGCTGTTAAAAATTTATCCATACAGTTAATAAGAATTGAGCAGAAAGAAGAAAGTTACACTTTTTAGCCAATTTTAGCCTTTTTTATATCAATGAAACCTACAGACCTCTTATGAGCGTCCCTTGCTATGGGAGTGGCTAAGAATTCATGATATAGGGAACATGATATAGGGAATTCCCACAAGCTGCGTGGTGCGGCCAAAAAAATTAATGATACAAACACAAGAGTATACGTACATCACTATTGTACCTGTCACTCTGTGCAGAAAACCCTTCTTTCCTTACAACTCCAAGCAGGTTTTTTACTCAGATGTAAGACAGTTTTTCTCTACATATAATCTTCCATCCTTTGGCTCAAGCAATGGTTCTGAACTAGGGGTCATTGGAACAGCTGAAGACAAATTTGGTTATCACAACTGGGGGAGAGGTGCTGCTGGCATCTAATGAGTACAGGCCAGGGATGCTACTAAACCTCCTACAGTGCACAGGACAGCCCCTGTGACAGAGAGCAATCTGCCCCCGCCATCCAAATGTCAATTTTGCCAAGGCTGAGAAACTCCGTGTTAAAAGTAGAAAAGTGGCTGCACTCTTAGGGCAGAACTTCCAAATGGCCATGTTTTTTAAAGCAGCAAAAGATTTGGAGGCTCTTTGCGGTTTAACAATGTTTAATACATGGAAGATCAGCTTGAGTGACTCCCCTCCTTCAAATATTATTTGTTTTGAGCCATATTTTTTAAAATATTTATTTATTTATTTATTGACTGCATCAGGTCTTAGTTGCGGCGCACGGGATCTCTAGTTGTGGCATGCAGGCTCAGTAGTTGCGGCGTGTGAGCTCTGTATTTATGGCACACAGGCTCAGTAGTTGTGGTGCGTGGGCTTAGTTGCTGTGTGGCATGTGGGATCCTAGTGCCCCAACCAGGGATTGAACTGGCCTCCCCTGCATTGCAAGACCAGTTCTTAACCAGTGGACCACGAGGGAAGTCCCTGAGCTCTATTGTGTATATAAAAGCATTAAAGAAAATATTGAAAAGAAAGGAATGTTCTCATTACTCTAAAATGACTGCTTATAATTTCTCGGTTCCTTTCCAGGCTTCTCCATAAGCTTCTGTGATGTATAAATATAGATATAGATGTAGATGTAAAAACACACACACTACATATATTTGGGTCAATTTACATGTGGTAGATTCATTTCTTTATTCATTAATAAAAAATATTTTATTTATTTATTCATTCATTCATTTGGCTTCATCGAATCTTAGTTGCAGCTCATGGGCTCTTCATTGCAGCACGCAGGCTTCACTCTAGTTGTGGCCCTCAGGCTCCCGAGCATGCGGGCTCAGTAGTTGCAGCACACAGGCTCTAGAGCGCGAGGGCTTAGTTGCCTGTGGCATGTGGGATCTTAGTTCCCCGACCAGGGATCAAACCCGTGTCCCCAGCATTGGATGGTGGATCCTTAACCACTGGACCATTGGATGGTGGATCCTTAACCACTGGACCACCAGGGAAGTCCCTCTTTATTCATTTTTAAATTACAATAACAGTGGTCACTCTTTTTCTTCCCCAGTTTACTCATTATACACACTTTGCCATTGAGTTGCACAGTCGTCGTCATTGTAATATTTTTAATAGCTGCAAGATATTGTTTTGATTGTATATTCTGTCTAGCAGTTCCTCTGATGTTCACTATTTTGGTTGTTTCTGCTGTGTCACCATTTATTCAGTCAACCATAATGAGTCCCTACAACTGCAGCCCCACCCTAGACTTTGAAGTTGTAGCTATAAACGAGAGAAACAAAGTCCCTTCTGCAGGGAGCTTATGTTCTGTTACATCTATTTCTTCACTGAACATTGTCAGTATTTGATGCCTGCCTGTGGGGAGTGGTCCTCAAGCACTGGGAATTGAAGGTGATAAGAGTTCCCTTCGAGAGTTAGCCTGTAAGAGCTGAGTGTGGAGAAACAGAAGAGAAGTGTGCAGACGCAGGCCAGAGAGACTGTACCTCCAGTGACCTGAACATGTCAGGAGGGAGGTGGACTCCTTGGACACATGGCCGGGGTGGGGGGTTAGCATGGAGGCGAATGTTAGCAGTTTCCAGCCTGGCAGTGGGCGGGGAGAGGGAATCTGTGCCGTCAAACTTCATCAAGCCACCCCGTCAGGAGGTGATGCTAAGGAAATGAGATATGGTCTGTCTAACTGCTCTGGCTGAGTCCTGCTCACCAGGCAGACATTAAACTCACAAGGAACTTGGGAAGAGCTCATCACACGTGGTTTTTTACGTTTTTGAAAGCAGTGGATCCTTTGCAGGTTTGACATTCTGTCTTTGGTTAGCAGTGGCTGGGATAGCCATGCAATCAGAGAAGAAAGCTTTCTGCTGACCCTAGGCCTCAGCCTTGATTGGTGAATGCAGGAAGTGGGGGACAGGCAAGGGGTCTTGAGTCTGTCAGGGCAGGAGCTGTATGTAGTGGTGTGGTGGTAGGAGTGTGAGCCTTGGAGTTAAATTTGGCTTCGTTCCTCTGTGTAGTCTTGGGTAAATCACTTAACTTTTCAGAGGCTCAGTGTTCTCGTCTGTAAAATGGGAATAATAAATAATAGCTGTATCACAGAGCTTTGCAGGACTTAAAATAGGAAACTATGTATGACAAATAATGGGCATGGGGACTTCTCTGGTGGTCCAATGGTAAAGAATCCCCCTTACAATGCAGGGGACACAGGTTCGATCCCTGGTCAGGGAAATAAGATACCACATGCCACGGGGCAACTAAGCCCGTGCGCCACAACTACTGAGCTCACGTGCAGCAACTAGAGCCCGCGTGCACCAAACTACAGAGTGCACGCACTCTGGAACCTGCGCACCACAACTGCAGAGCCCACGTGCCCTGGAACCTGCGCACCACAACTGCAGAGCCCACGTGCCCTGGAACCTGTGCGCCACAACTAGAGAAGAGAAAACCCACACACCACAACTAGAGAGAAGCCCGCGCACCGCAACGGAAGATCCTGCATGCCTCAGCGAAGATCCTGCGTGCCGCAACTAAGACCCAAAGCAGCCAAAAATAAATAAATCTTTAAAAAAAAAAATAATGGGCACAAATCTCAAGTACCTACTCCACAAACGGTAGCTTTGACTACAGTTACAGGCTACTAAAATGCTTCTCTTATGTTTTTGCAGGGAAAAGGTGATAAGATATTTTGTAATTTAAAATGCTTCTTGGATCATTATAAATCCAGATCCTCCAGGCTATGTTCACCTGAGCCTTTGTGGCTGGCAGAAAAACAGCCCTCTAAGATCTTGAGAAGGGGAAAAGTCAGTACTAACAAGGTTTGACAAGAGAGACAAACCTAACCATTGAAAACTCCCATCTTTTTTTTTTGTTTTTGGCCGTGCTGCATAGCCCACAGGATCCCAGTTCCCCGACCAGGGATCGAACCCAGGCCCTTGGCAGTGAAAGTGTGCAGTCCCAACCACTCGACCACCAGGGAATTCCCGAAAGTTCCTATCGTTAAAGCTGGGCTCTGGGACCAGACTGCGTGGGTTTGAATCTATTATTCGCTGTGTGACTTTGGACAAATGATGTAACCTCTCTGTACCTCAGTTTTCTCATCTGTAAAATAGGAATAATGGTATATTTACTGCATAGCACCATTGTAGGGATTAAATGAGTTAATCTGCGTAAAACACTCAGAACAGTCCCTGATCATATAGTGTTATGGAAATGTTTGCTTATTTGTTTATTTCTTTCTTCTTTTAAGGAGCCGTGTGAAGCCAGTGGAATATAGTCAAATGTACAGTTACAGCTACAACCAGTATTACCAGCAGTACCAGAACTACTATGCCCAGTGGGGCTATGACCAGAACACAGGCAGCTACAGCTACAGTTATCCCCAGTATGGCTATACCCAGAGCACCATGCAGGTAACCGTGATTTGGCCGGTCTGGCCCTCTTGGGTTACATCATCCTGTAGAGACCTGGGTGATTCTCCAGGATGGGATGGGTAAGGATGGGAGCTTGGGCTTCAGAAAAAAACAGAAGGAAAGATGAAGCAGCTTAATTCCTCTTATTAAAAATAAACAATCCTAGTCATGGGCCAGGATTTCACCATGCTTCTCACCCACCTCTCTGGTCTCTTGGCAGACATATGAAGAAGTTGGAGATGATGCATTGGAAGGTAAGAAAGGAGTCCCTTCACTCAGTGCGTAAAATGTGAGTGTCACCCGAGGGGGTAGTGCAGATCTCAAAGCACCCTGGGGAGCAACTGACAGGGGAGGGAGCCCTGACAGGATATAGGTCTGTAGCAAAGACACCATTGCCTTATATTTGTTTCAGTTTGTAAAATTCATTTTTTTCATTTCATGTTTTAATTTTTTCCCATATATCTTTAAATTACATGTTTTTCTCACTCAAGTAATAGTTATTGAAAGTTTGAAAAATACAGTAAAGTATTATGAAGAAACTGAAAATCACCCCTGATTTTTCTACATAGTAATAGCCATTATTACTTTTTTAAATTAAAAGTTTATTATGATTTTTACTGAATTTAACAGAAGAAAAAGAAAGGAAAACCAGAGGAATTGCTAACCTTCAGACAAATGTTTTTTTCAAATGAGATATTCGTACTTCTTAAAGGAGTCTCTAAGGTTTGCAAAATTATAAAAAACAAGATTTTTTTCAACATGTTTCTGAACAGATGTTAGGTTTAAGGTTTAAAGAAGTAAAATAACAGTTGTCATAAAATCAGACATTGATTTCTAAGTAAATAAAACTTTATGTCAGATAGATTTTAAACTTTGAGTCTTTTTCTAAGTCTGTTTTAAGAATTATTCTTTAAGAGAAGGTCAGGGGCTTCCCTGGTGGCGCAATGGTTAAGAATCCACCTGCCAATGCAGGGGACACGGGTTCGAGCCCTAGTCCAGGAATACCCACATGCCACGGAGTAACTAAGCCCGTGCGCCACAACTACTGAGCCTGCGCTCTAGAGCCCGTGAGCCACAACTACTGAAGCCTGCGTGCCACAACTACAGAAGCCTGTGTGCCTAGAGCCCGTGCTCCACAGCAAGAGAAGCCACTGCAGTGAGAAGCCCACGCACTGCAGAGTAGCCCCCGCTCGCCACAACTAGAGAAGGCCTGCGCACAGCAACAAAGACCCAACACAGCCAAAAATAATAAATAAATGAAATAAATAAATTCATTTTAAAAAAAAAAAGGAAAGAGAAGGTCATAGGAAAAGTGTGATCTGTAAGCAAAATATCCTTTAACGGAAACATCTGCAGGCAAAAAACAAACTTGTCTACTTTGTAGCATTTTTTTTTTCAAATTTAATTTTTATTTTCAAATTGGGAGGTAAGCTTATTTAAATATTAATGGGAAAATTGCTAAGAGGAACAAGAGCGCAATTATGTATTTAGAGGGATTCATACAAATGATTAAACTGTTGACCAGCAGAAGAAACATCTTCTATTGGATAAAGCAAATCTGTTAGTGGGAGGGACAGCTATTATCATATTAATATCTATTGGGAGAAATGCCATATAATTCATTAAAATGTTTTAAAAAACTATACCTATAGGAATATTATATATACTTCATAGCATTTTTTTGTTTTGTTTTGTTTTGTTTTTTTTTGTTTGTTTTTTTTTTTTTTTTTTTTTGTGGTACGCGGGCCTCTCACTGTTGCGGCCTCTCCCGTTGCGGAGCACAGGCTCCGGACGCGCAGGCCCAGCAGCCATGGCTCACGGGCCCAGCCGCTCCGCGGCACGTGGGATCCTCCCGGACCGGGGCACGAACCCGCGTCTCCTGCATCGGCAGGCGGACTCCCAACCACTGCGCCACCAGGGAAGCCCCTTCATAGCATTTTAAAGCACTCTCACTTATGTGCTGTCATCGAATTCTGGCAGCAGTGACCCTAGGGGTGGGCTGAGCAGGACATTGAGCTCCAGTTGGCGGATGGGGAGCTGGCGATCCTCGCTGTCTTCTCAGGGTCACACAGTGAGTTAGAAGCAAGGTTGAACCTGGGGTCCCTGTCTTTCTATCCTCAGTCTCTCACCGTGTCCTGCAGGAAGCATTGCATTGCCTCCTTTTTAAAGAAATTATCCTGATTGTAATAATATTTGTGTATAACGCCTTAGAATTTTTCTATTTCTTTCTCGTCCATTAATAGTATAATAATAGCCAACATATTTTGTGCCAGGCACTGCTGCCTGTCAACACTTTGATGAGTAGGCACTGTTATAAACCCCATTCTACAGAAAAGAAAAACTGAAGCTTAGGTAGTTAATAATAGCTAACAGGTTGTACTATATGCAGGGCATTGTTCTAAGCACTTTACATGTATTAACTCATTTTACCTTCACTACGGCTTTGAGGTAAGTACCACAATTATCTTGATTTTACAGAGGCGAAAACAGGTAGAGAAGTTAAATTACTTGTTCAAGGTCAGCATAGTTGCAAGAGGTGGACTGTCTTGGAACCCCTGCAGTCTTGCTCCAGACTTCATGCTCTTTACCACAGAGTTATAATTTCTCCCTTTTTTTTTTTCTTGGCCACCTCGCATGGCTTGCGGGATCTTACTTCCCCCACCAGGTGTTGAACCCGCACCTTTGGCAGTGAAAGCGTGGAGTCCTAACCACTGGACCACCAGGGAATTCCCTAACACCTCCCATTTCAACCTAATAGCCACCCAGTGATGGGACACCGCAGGGACTGTCATCCTTCTTCATCTATCCCTTGGCTCAACAGGCCATCCTCCAGGCCCAGTCTCCAGAGTGAGGAAGGGCGCTTTATTGTACGTGTGTCCATAGAGTTCCACACACCCAAATGCCTGCCCTTGGGGATTCTCCGGTGGTCCAGTGGTTAGGACTCGGGGCTTTCATTGCCATGGCCTGGGTTCTGTCCCTGGTCGGGGAACTAAGATCCTGCAAACCATGGCATGGCCAAAAAAACCCCAAACAAACAGACAAATGAAAAACAACAAGAAAACAAATGCCTGCCCTTGGTGGATCCCTTTGCTAGTCTGTTCCCATATGCTGATACCTCCACTGAGTGGAGTGACTAGAGTTTCCATATGGAGATGCTGTACGTGCTCAAAGCCTCAACTCATAATTTAGATTAAAATTACAAGAGAGGGCTTCCCTGGTGGCGCAGTGGTTGAGAGTCCGCCTGCCGATGCAGGGGACACGGGTTCGTGCCCCGGGCCGGGAAGTTCCCACATGCCGTGGAGCGGCTGGGCCCGTGAGCCATGGCCGCTGAGCCTGCGCGTCTGGAGCCTGTGCTCCGCAACAGGAGAGGCCACAGCAGTGAGAGGCCCGCGTACCACACACACACAAAAAAAAAATCAATAAAATTACAAGAGAAAGAAATATCCCTCTGGTGGCAGAAACGGACACAGTACTTATGTGAAAAGATTCACCACTGACTGGTTGATTCAGCACTCACTGGTTGATTCTTAAGAGTAGCTGAGGGCTTCCCTGGTGGTGCAGTGGTTGAGAGTCCGCCTGCCGATGCGGGGGACACGGGTTCATGCCCCAGTCCGGGAGGATCCCACATGCCATGGAGCGTCTGGGCCCGTGAGCCATGGCCGCTGAGCCTGTGCGTCCGGAGCCTGTGCTCCGCAACGGGAGAGGCCACAGCAGTGAGAGGCCCGCGTACCACAAAAAAAAAAAAAAAGAGTAGCCAAGAAAACTGGAAACAATTTACAGAAGGGACTTCCCTGGTGGCACAGTGGTTAAGAATCCGCCTGCCAATGCAGGGGACACGGGTTCGAGCCCTGGTCCGGGAAGATCCCACATGCTGCGGAGCAACTAAGCCCTTGAGCCACAACTGCTGAGCCTGCGTGCCTAGAGCACGTGCTCTGCAACAAGAGAAGCCACGGCAATGAGAAGCCCGCACACCGCAACGATGAGTAGTGTGCGCTCGCCTCAACTAGAGAAAGTCTGCTCGCAGCAATGAAGACTCAATGCAGCCAAAAATAAACAAATATATAAAAAAGGGGAAAAAATATACAGAAGAAGCACAAATGGCCTATAAACCACAAGAAAAAAGAATTTAAACATACATTATTTGTGTCAGTCAAGGTTCTCCAGAGAAACAGAGCCAATAGGATATACGTATTTATAATCTGTAAGGTGGGCCAGCAAGCTGGAAACTCAGGCAGAATTTCTGTATTACTGCCTAGAAGTAGAATTCCTTTGGGAAACCTTGAGTTTAAGGCCTTAAGGCCTTTAATTGATTGGCTAAGGCCCACCCATGTTATTGAGAGTAATCTTAAAGTCAGTTGATTTGTTGATGTTAACGACATCTACAGAATATCTTCATCTAGACTGGTGTTTCACCAAACTGGGCACCAGTAACCTAACCAAGTTGACACATAAAACGTAACCATCACATTGCTAATACTAGTAATCAAATACAAATTAAAATATACTATGTTTCTGTAAAGAATTCTTATAATGTTCATGTCCATTGAATCAATTTTACCTGAAAGATTTTATCCCAAAATGATATCAGTACAGATAAATATCTAATAATAGGGGATTTGTTAAACAAATACAGTAAGGTTTTTGTTTGTTTTAATAAAATTATTTATTTATTTTTGGCTGCATTGGGTCTTAGTTGCTGCGCCCGGGCTTCCTCTAGTTGCAGAGAGAGGGCTACTCTTCATTGCGGTGCGCAGGCTTCTCATTGCAGTGGCTTCTCGTTGTGGAGCACGGGCTCTAGGTGCGCGGGCTTCAGTAGTTGTGGCACACAGGCTTAGTTGCTCCGCGGCATGTGGGATCTTCCTGGACCAGGGCTTGAACCCGTGTCCCCTGCATTGGCAGGTGGATTCTTAACCACTGCACCAACAGGGAAGTCCGGTAAGGTTTTTCTTAAGATTTTTTGTTTGTTTTATTAAATCATGTCTTTCTCTAATAATATTGACATAGGAAAATGTTCTCAATGAAAAAAGTCCTGAAATAGGATATACAGGAAGATCCCAGTTAGGGATTTTTGTTTTTTATTTTGGGGGATATAATTCACATAACATAAAATTCACCCTTTTAAAGTGTAGAATTCAGTAGTTTTTAGAATAGTCACAAAGTCTTGCAGCCATTACCACTAATTCCAGAAGAAACCCTGTGAAACCCCTAGCAGTCACTCTCCAATATCCTTCCCCTGGCAACCACTCATCTACTTTGGATTTACCAATCCTGGACATTTTAAATAAATGGAATCATGTATGATGTGTGGTCCTTTGTGAATGGCTTCTTTCACTTCTTTCACTTAGTGTTTTCAAGATTCATCTATGTTGTAGCATGTCATTCATTTCTTTTTATGGTTGAATAATATTCCATTGTATGGATATCCATTTTGTTGATGGACATTTGGGTTGTTTCCACTTTTGGTATCATGAATAATGCTGCTATGAACATGTGTGTATAAGTTTTTGTGTGGATATAGAAAAGTCTTCAGTACTCTTGGGTATATACCTAGGAGTGCATTGCTGGATCATGTAGCAAACTCTTTTTAACCATTTGAGAAATGGCCAAACTTTTCCAAAAGGGCTTGGAACATTTCCATTCCCAGTAGCGTAAGAGAATTCCAGTTTCCCTGCATCCTCACCAACAGTCGTTATTTTTCATTTTAGCTATCTTAGTGGCTTTGAAGTGGTATCTCATTATGGTTAGAGTTGCACTTCTCTGACGGCTAATGACGTTGAGCATACTTTCGTGTGTTTATCGGCCACGTGTATATCTTTTTTTGAGAAATGTCTATTCAAGTCTTTTGCCCATTTTTAAATTGGGTTGTCTTTTTGTTGAGTTGTAAAAATTCTTTCTATTTTTTTCTAGTAGCTTTTATCTTTGAAGATTGTTTAGGCTGTTTTGGGTGCCTTGCATTTCCATACAGATTTAATGATCAGCTTGTCAATTTCTGCAACAACAAAAAAAGGCAGCTGCGATTTTGATAGGGATCGCATTGAATCTGTAGATCACTTTGGGGAGTACTGCCATCTTAACGATACAGGTCTTCCTCGACTTAATGTTAAGTCAAAAATGCATTTAATACACCTAACCTACCGAACGTCATAGTTTAGCCTAGCTTAAACAGGCTCAGAACACTTAACATTAACCTACAGTTGGGCAAAATCATCTAACACAAACCCCATTTTATGATAAACTGTTGATTTTCTCAATTTATTGAATACTGTAATCCTAGTGAAAAACAACAGTTTCAGTGTATTACTTGTTTACCCTCGTGATCATGTGACTGCTGCTGCCCAGCGTCACAAGAATATTGTACTACATATCGCTAGCCCGGGAAAAGATCAAAATTCAGTTTCTACTGAATGTGTGTCACTTTTTTACCATCGTAAAGTTGAAAAATCGTGAGTTAAACCATCATTAAGTCGAGGACCATCTGTATTTGTCTTCCAGTAAGAGTACGTGGGATTTCTTTATTAAGGTCTTTAATTTCTCCAGTTAATTTTAAAATGTTTTAATGAATGGGTGTGTACATTTTATTTTTTAAATTAATTAATTTATGGCCACACCCTAGGCATGCGGAACTTCCCCAACCAGGGATCGAACCCATGCCCCCTGCTTTGGAAGCACGGAGTCTTAACCACCAGCGAAGGCCTGGGTGTGTGCATTTTTGTTTTTGTTTTTGTTTTTTGCGGTACGCGGGCCTCTCACTGTTGTGGCCTCTCCCGCTGTGGAGCACAGGCTCCGGACGTGCAGGCTCAGCGGCCATGGCTCACGGGCCCAGCCACTCCGCACCATGTGGGATCTTCCTGGACTGGGGCACGAACCCGTGTCCCCTGCATCGGCAGGCGGACTCTCAACCACTGCACCACCAGGGAAGCCCTGGGTGTGTGCATTTTAAACCAACAGTACTGAAAGGAAAATATAAAATGTTATCAGTCATAGTAACTGAGGATTCTTTTAAACTTTTTGAATTGTGAAATATAAGTACATGGAAAAGTAGATAAAACATGTATAGTTTGATATGTAATGATGAAATGCCCATGAAACCTTCATTCAGGTCAAGTGGAAACATTGCCAACATTCCCACAGTCACAACCCCCAACCCCGCTAAGGAAAACTACTTACTGTATTGGGTTTTGTAGGGACAAAACTCTTTATAGTTTTCTCACATAGATATGCATCCCTAAGTAGCAGGGTTTGGTTTTGCTTGTTTTTGAACTTCAGTGCCATTGTACTGTCTGTACTGTCTTGGTTCTTTCATTCAATACTCAGCATTTTATTTGTGAGACTCATCCAAGTTGGATGCAGCTGAGGTTCATCTTCAGTTCCCTCCTAAGGGTAGTTTGTTAGGGGTTTTAAAAAAAAAGAAAACTATTATGTATTTTGTCATGATTTCTAGTGAACAAATGCCACTATTGCAATCAAGAAAGACGAGTTTAAAAATACAGGGCTTGGTGTTTCAGCTCCTGTATTTGACCATAAGCTCTTTCATTAGACATTCATTGTTCTTGATTATTTTGTTGATCACTTTCCAAACCCCAATTGAAAAACAGGACCACACCAGAAAATCCGGTGCATGTGACAGCTAGAGACATGTGTAGTGTTTAATAAATGTGGAGTAACAGCCGCCATTATTTGAGTTCTAATTACATGTGTTACATTCTGAGTACAGGTGACCCTTGATCAGCTCAACAGTTAGGGGCGCCTACCAACCTCACAAGTCAAAAATGCACATGTAACCTAGAGTCAGCCCTCCCTATCCTGTTACTCCACATCTTCAGATTCAACCAACTGTGGACAGTGTAGTACTGTAGCATTTACTCTTGAAAAAATCCTCATACAAGTGGGCCCACGCGGTTCACACTCATGCTGTTCAAGTGTGAACCGTGCATTACCCTGTTTTCATCCTCATACAAAGCCTGCAAGGCAGTGCTGTCAGCCCACGCGAGGAAGGAGGGTACTGAGTCTCTTGTGGCTGCTGAGTGCTTCTCCCCTCTGCGCCCCCTGAACCCATCCTTGCTTCTCTTCCAGACCCCATGCCACAGCTGGATGTGACTGAGGCCAACAAGGAGTTCATGGAGCAGAGCGAGGAGCTGTACGACGCGCTGATGGACTGCCACTGGCAGCCCCTGGACACAGTGTCTTCAGAGATCCCCGCCGTGATGTAGCCAGGACAAGACACAAGCCAGAGTGGGCTTTGTGAGGGAGCTAAGAGACTCCTTTTTTAAAAAAAGATTACTTCAAGAACTTCTACCTTTTTTGAAATTTGTAAGATTTTAGTAATCAACTGTTTCCTGAAATTATGAATACTTCCTGGGATACTGCTGCCTTCATTTGAGCCATTTGAGTTTGAAAATGAAGGGACCAGCTGTTAGGAGAGGGATGAATGAGGTTCCATTTTATCTTTGAACAATAATCATTTATCCAGGTAGGGTTGTCTACACTCCTGGGGATTAAGGATTAACCACCAAAGTTAAGTTCCTAAAACCAACTTCTTAGGTGACAGGCACATTACTCCTTAAGGTTGTCTTGAGGTCAGAGTGCATGGACTGCCTGCAGGAATGGTGCCAAATGGTGGGCAATTATCTGCTTTCAGGTATTCCCTTCCCCCAACAAACTTGCTTCCAGTCTGGTGGCTAGGCAGAGTTCATCATTCAGACTGGGGAGGAAGTGGCCCATTGAGAGACGTGTTGGGGCCAGCTTAATCTAGACCAAAAGTCCTGGATTGTTTTAGGTAAAGCCTGTACCATCTGTGCCAAGCCCACCTGTTAGCAGATATTAATCCACTTATATATAGGAACCGGTAATTCAGAAATATAACCTGACCATGAGGTCAACCATCACCAAACCATATTTTGATGCCAACCTTACACATCTCTGTATTTATTTTCCAAATAAATTAGGAGATCCCATTTAACTTACCACAAGGACCCTCCTGAAAAGCCTTACCTATAGCTTCGTGCTAGGAAACGGGGGGGGCCCCCCCCCCCCGCCGGCGGCGGAGTATGCCGCCCCAGGACGTTAAGTACCAGTCCTGCGCTCAGCCTGAATTCTCACTCAGCAAGAGTAATACAATTGCAATTATAGAACTGATCGTTTTGTTCCTTTCTGAGATCAACCTTTTCTTCAGATATTGAGACTATAATTCATTCTGAGTCTTACAGAGTATTTAAATAGGGAATAACCAACAATCTGAGGGACATCAAGAAAACTGACACAAACATACATCCAGGAATCTTTTATTGGCCACTTGTATGCCAGGTACCAGCATCAGAAAGAAAAAAAGGTGTTTCCACCTCAAAGAGCCCCTTGTCTCTTCATTTGCCTCTTCCTGTAGTGTTTCTCTCCTGAAAAAGAAGTGTACACCAGTGTGTTAATAATGCCGCAATTAATCAATGCCACCCAGGTTTTCCTAAGGGCTGGTCTCAGTCCCATATCCGCATTTATCATCCATAGATGTCCACTCAGATTAGGTTTCATCCTGGACCAGTCACAGCCTGAAAAAATACCTTGAGCTAGAATAGAACCACTCTCCCAGGAGAGGGGTGGGTAAGACTCCAAGGTTACCAAAACCAATAAGCATGAGCTCAAGCCATTACTGCATTCACAGTAGTCAGCCCTCGCTGTAAAGACACAGGGCTGTCCCTTCTGCCACATTCTACTCTGCAGGTGTGTTCTTGGCATTTAGCATAGGCAAATCCAGCAGACCAAGTCACACTGTGAACATTTATTTTTTGTCCTACGGTTATGAAGAGCCAACAAATACAGCACACAAGGCCAGATGTAAATGATATATAAAAAAACGACTTTTACACACAGACCTGAGTAGCCTTATTATCTACTGGCTACACTGCTTAGGGTGATACCAGTGAAATACTAATGGAAGCTGCAAGGAAGTTGTGTGAAAGCTTCTGGCAGACATTCAACTCACCCAACTCTGTAGATCCACAATCGCAGAAGGCGGCAGCTTTACTGGTAACAGATCTTAGGAGGGAAAAAAAAGAACACTCGATCAGGAGTCAAGAAAGCTATGGATAAACCCCTCCCAAATACAGAAATATTAGTCAGCAATCACTATACCAGCTGCCCAGTTTCACATACAGCCTCCCTTTAAGCCTAAGATTATCCCATTTTACAGGAGAGGAGGCAAAAAGTTCCAAGAGAATTCAACCTTGTTTGAAACTAGCCCACATGCTATATAAACAGACACCATGAGCATAGCTTCAGTACTACTATTCCTCCACTTACGACCACCAAGACCAAGGTTCAGATCTGATGGGAAAGGGAACCGGAGGGTCAGGCTGTCTTCAACATCCAACTTTACCTTATTCTAAAGCATGGCTCCAGCAACAAGCTGGTCTTTTCAGATACTTCAGTATCAGGCACTGCCAGTAAAACGTGGGGGCAACCTGCAGAAAAAAAGTGTGGAAGCTCTAAACCAAAAAGTTGATCCATACACAGAAGCTGACTTTTTTGATGGAAACACATGGACTCAGGTGGAAGGCTTCCAGCCCAGGTCCTGAGGTACTATAGGAAAGGCGAGTGGCAGCTGCAGGTATTATGCTGACCCGTGCTGTCAAAGTCTCTCCAAGTTGCTCTTGCATGCAGTTGGAGAGCCCATGGCCACAAGCCATAGCCCTTGGGAACATGCTGTACTGACCCACTAGGTAGCTCCCAAATTACGTCCCTACAGAAAACCTACCAGGTCCTGAGGCTGCTGTGTTCCATCACTGTCATGACCCCAGTCTTCACTCACCAGAAAGGTCAACTTCAGTCATCCTGGAATCTTCAATCTGGCACAGCTAAAAGGAGAACACAATTGTCCTGAATGATCTTAATCGTTCCCTTCATTTGGTCTTCAGAACTACCGTTTTTTGACTAGCCTTTGGTCCTAAGTACTGATGCCATAAGCTTTTCAGGGCAATGACCCAAAGCACGACCAAGATCTGCAGCACCTGCCACGGGATTTTCCCAGTACAGATATCTAACCCACCCCCATCTACCCCTCCATGCTGGTTCTTGGTCTCTGCAAGCTACTTCTCAAAAACCTTATTCTGTTAACTCTGTATGCATGACCCCATCAGTGGAACATTTCTGCTGGCCTCTGGAAACGTGTCAACTCTAATAAAGGTCTCTGGCTATACCTGAGAAATGGCAGGTACAGTGGGAGCTGTCTTTTCCTGAAATGTTGCAGATCAGTTACAGCAAACAGAACAGCGACCGTCAAGGAAAACTGTCACTCTGGGCTCCTTTTTGACCACAGCAGCTATGTGGAAGCAGCTGCAGCTTCGACAAGGGCCACAGGGTAATCCAGGTCACAGGGCAGGCCCAACACTGTGTAGCCCTCAGACTCACCTAAATCCTGTACATCAGGACTTATCACCAATTCATCTACTGGGACACTCTGGAGACTAAAAAAAGAGAACAAACATCATATAGGTCCCAATCACCACTTTGTTTTACTATATGCCAGTGTTGTGTCTCGTTTATCTTCACTGGACAATTTTATCATCCCCATTTTTTATAAGACTTAGACTAAGTTACTTACCGAAAGTTGTCTATCAATGGAAAAACTGACAAACCTAGGATTCAAAATAGTATCTGAATGACTAAAGCCCATCCTCCGGAAAACCTTGTCCTTATACCCACCAAGGTGACTTCCTTAACATGTGCTGTGCAGCCAGATAATTTAAATGAACGCACGGAAGGCACCTGCCCAAGATCACCGAGCAGCTAGCTGTCACAGGCCTATTCAAGGTCTGGCTGACTCCATCACGTGGTCTCCCCCCAAATTAAGCCTCTTCAGTCCCAGAACTGCCGTGCTCCCGGCGGCCTGCCCGCGTTACTCACCCGTCACACCGGAGCACAAGGCCCTGCGGACCGAGAGGGGAGCAGGGCGCGGCCCTCACAGGTTCCGGCTCCTTTCACTGCGCATGCGGCCAATGTGGCCTTCCGGACCTTGATCCGACCAGGTCGGCAGGCCAGGGTCCTCCGTGCTGCGCTCAACATCCCCCAACCTCGGGAAGCAGGTCCGGCGAGTGTGTCGGCGGTGGCGCCGAGGCTAAGGCCGGGTACGGCGGAGGATGGGCGTAAACCTTAGCAGAGAACGCGAAGAGCCAAGAGAACAAGGACGCGGTAACCGGAGAAAAGGGTAGCTGCTCGCCGAGAAGGGGTTTATATAGGTCCCGCCCTTCGCGGCCGCGCCTGACAGTTGGAGCTGCGCGCCGCGCAGACTGCTGGGAATTGTAGTTCTTTCGCCACCAGCGCGGGCCGCGTGTCTGGCTCCCAGCCCCAAGCGCGTGCGGGGCGAGACCCTTTTCACTCAGATGGAGATACCTTGTGGTTTCTTCCGGACCGGAAGAGGTTCCTCCTCCTTCCTTCAGCATTCAGTGAATGTCCAATACCGGGCACTGGGCTCACAGATACCGCTGTGCCATCTGGAGTTCAGTCCGGGGAAGACTTTCAACATCGAGAAGTTAACCGTTAACCCTGTGAGCTGAGAAAGGGCTGCGTTCAGACCGCCGTGGGCACGTGGAGGAGCAACGACTGAGTGATTTCGGGGAGGAGCTCTGTGAGGTCTTCTCGGAGAGGGATCTTGGGGAGGGCTTCCTTCCCAAAAGTAAGAGGCGACTGATTACTCATGAGATGAATGCATTATTTATTCAAGCCTCATCTCTTCCGCTGATAGATAAATTTTATTGAGTGCTTGCTAAGTACACTGTGCTCCATTATCTCAGCTAGTTTTCATTAACCCTGTGTGTGGGTATTATAATTATGCCTTTTTCACACAAGGAAACTGAGGAATGGATCACACAGCTAGCAAGTGAGTTAAGGACTGGAATGCGGAAGTTCATCTCAAACAGCACACTCATAATCACTGTGCCATGTGCACGTTTTGTCCATAGAATGAATAAGCGTCAATATAAAAACGTAGTAATTGTCAAGAATTAAGCACCTATTCTGTGCTTAATCTATTCATCAGTTTTCATCCTTACATACACTTTAAAACGTTTTTATCCTTACTTACACTTTAAGAAGTGTTACTATTATTCCCATTTTGTGGAGAAGGCGACAGACTGTATGAGGGTTAAGAAACTTTCTGATGACTTCCAAATGTGTTTCCGCTTTTCTTCTGAGCTCCAGACTTGATATCCTGCTGCTTCTGTG
This sequence comes from Stenella coeruleoalba, assembly GCF_951394435.1. NCBI lineage: Eukaryota > Metazoa > Chordata > Mammalia > Artiodactyla > Delphinidae > Stenella > Stenella coeruleoalba. Next base: position 22,186,448 of record NC_137169.1, read on the forward strand.
ACATCTACACTTGGATGCCTATTTATTAATAGGCTTCTCAGAACACAGTCTTTCCTCCTCTAGACCTGCTTTTCCCCATCTCAGTAAGTCCTTAGGGTGACCCAGGACCCCTCTTCTTCTAATATGCCACTTCCAATGCATCAGCAAATCCTGTGTTCACCTTTAAGATGCGTCAAGAATCTGACTATTTCTGGACTTCCCTGGTCGTCCAGTGGTTAAAAATCCGCCTGCCAATGCAGGGGACACCGATTTGGGAGGATCTCACATGCCGCGGAGCAACTAAGCCCGTGAGTCACAACTACTGAGCCCGCGTGCCACAACTACTGAAGCCCGTGCGCCTAGAGCCCGAGCTCCGAAACAAGTGAAGCCACTGAAATGAGAAGCCCGCGCACTGCAATGAAGAGTAGCCCCCGCTCACTGCAACTAGAGAAAACTTGCGCACAGCAACGAAGACCCAACCCAGCCATAAATAAATAAATGTGAAAAAAATGAAACTGTAAGTCTCTAAAATAATGAGACTAAGGCTCATTTAGCTCTTATATTTAGATCTATGATACATTTTGAGTTAATTTTTGTGTATCATGTGAGGTAGGAATCAAGGTTTGGTTTTTTATTTATTGCGTATTGCCTATCCAATTGTTCCACCTTCAATTTTGTAAAAGATCATCTTTTTCCATCTAATTGCTTTGGCAATCAGTTGACCATGGGCTTCCCTGGTGGTGCAGTGGTTGAGGGTCCGCCTGCCAATGCGGGGGACATGGGTTCATGCCCCGGTAAGGGAAGATCCCACATTTGGAATAAAAGTTGAAGTCCCCATGATTGGCCTCTGAAGCCACAGGTGATTGCTCTCATTGCTCACCACTTGCTCCCCCTTCATTCAGCTCCCTCTCTCTGGCCTCTGCTCTTGGCATATCCCTTACCTGCTCCAACCTCAGGGCCTTCACTCTTGCTGTTCTTCCTGCCTGGAACTGTCCTCGCTGTATATCACAGACAGCCACGCTGCTCGCTCCCTCTCTTCCCCTGTTTTTCTGTTCAGATGTCACCTCCTCGGACCACCCTATTTTTTTTTTTTTTGGAAGATTTTTTTTTATTTTGATGTGGACCATTTTTAAAGTCTTGATTGAACTGGTTACAATATTGCTTCTGTTTTACGATTTGGGGTTTTTTTTCTCTGCAAGGACTGTGGGATCTTATCTCCCCAACCAGGGATCAAACCTGCGCCCCCTACATTGGAAGGCAAAATCTTAACCACTGGACCACCAGGGAAATCCCTGGACCACCCTATTTTGATATAGCACCTGCCACCCTTCAAGCTATGGCTTGTTACTTATAACACTTATTGCTCCCTGTCATCACATTTTATATGAGTTTATTTTCTGTCTTCCCCATTACAAGTGAGCTCTTCAAGAAAAGGAATTGTGTCTTTTTTCCCCACGGCTGTTTAAGTGCCAAGTATGTAAAAGATGGCCAGCATTTATTGAAATAATTACTAAGTGAATGAATTAATGAATGAATAAAACTTGGCCAAGGCCACATAGCTAGTAAGCATCATTTGGAACTAAAACTAAGATCTGTCTAATGCAAATGTGCACCTGCTACGATACACAGTAACCCCAGAACCATCCTGTGAGGTGGGTGCCATGATTTGCCTCACTTAGCAGAAGGGGAAACAGGGTTGGAGAAGGGAAATGACTTGCCCCCTGCGTCACATAGGGAGTCCATGGCAAAGTCAGCTGACATCTGGATTCCAGCACCAGGTGCAGTCAGGGACAGGCACATGACCCCAACCCGCAGCAGGAACGTCTAGGAGAGGAAGTTCAAGGAGTCCGATGCTGACAGTGCACTCTGCCCACATGCTGACTGCAAAGGCTTCTGGGACGTCTGGGTTCAAACTGCCTTTCAAGCTGTTTCATGCCTCTGCCTTTGCCCAGCTGCCCCAGCATGGAGTGCGCTTCCTCCCTGACCTCCCCAGCTCCCACTTGTTCTTGGAGACCCAACTTCAGCTTCACCTTCTCCAAGAGGTCTTCTCTGACCCCGTAGCTCCCTCAGTCCAGCTCTGTTGTGGTGTTTGAATGAATAAATGAGTGAATGAATGAACGAATAGCATTTATCCACTTTTATTCATTCATTCATTCAACCATAAATATTTACCAAGTTCTACTTTGTGCCAAGCACTGAGGATACAGCCACTGGTCCTTGTTCTCAAGAGGCCTGAGCCTAGAAGGGAGACAGTGGACAAAAGGGCCTGTGACCTCACTGGCCAGTGAAGTAGGGGTTAGTTACCCTTTGATGAGCAGAAGGGGAGTGTTCCTGGCAGAGGGCTGAGAAGAGGCAAGATGTTCAGCATGGCTGGAGCACCAGTGGTGGGTAAAGAAAGGCGGGGGTGGAATGGGCGGAGGAAGATCTGCACAGCCCTGACGCAAAAACTGTTTTTCCAGCTGAACAGAGCAAGGTGATAAGAACATCCCGATGGAAGAATTAGTGGGGCAGGTGGGAGTGGGGCAGACCTTCCTGGTTTGGGCAGAGCTGTCCGGGCGGGTTCCTTCCCCAACACACATACCCTAGCTGATGCCCCCCCGCCACCCTGGAGGTGGAGGCAAGCAGAGACTTGGGACCCTTCAGGCTAGTGCAGGTGACCAAAAGCCAGGATTACTAGGAGACCTAACAGAATGTCTTCTCACAGATTTGCTTAGAGTTAGCCACAAGAAAACCTGGGCCTTCCCAGGTCCCCAAACTGTCCAGCCAGAAACAGACTTGCAGCTAGTCTGTCTTCGTGCTGAGTGATCTTGGGCTGGTTACTTAACTTCTCTGAGCATCAGTTTTCTCATCTGTAAAAAACACTGGGCAGGGGGGCTTCCCTGGTGGCGCAGTGGTTGAGAGTCTGCCTGCCGATGCAGGGGACACGGGTTCGTGGCCCGGTCTGGGAAGATCCCACATGCCGCAGAGCGGCTGGGCCCGTGAGCCATGGCCGCTGAGCCTGCGCATCCGGAGCCTGTGCTCTGCAACGGGAGAGGCCACAACAGTGAGAGGCCCGCGTACCGCAAAAAACAAAAAAACAAACAAAAAAAACCCACTGGGCAGGGACTTCCCTGGTGGTCCAGTAGTTAAGAATCCGCCTTCCAATGCAGGGGACATGGGTTCAATCCCTGGTCGGGGAATTAAGATCCCACGTGCCGCGGGCAACTAAGCCTGCACACTCTAGAGCCGGCACACTGCAACTAGAGAGAAGCCCGCGTGCCACAACGAAGACCCAATGCAGCCAAATAAATAAATATTAAACAACAACAACAGCAACACTGGGCAGACTAACAGCTACTCACAAGGTTGTGTAAGGAGGAAATGTGATGATATGATGGTTTGCATTAGTGAGAACTGCTTCCCAATTTGCCACAACAAGTTAAACTGGTAACACCCGCCCACAGTGGGATAGTGGGATTAAACCAACAGGCAAGCTGTTTGGGACCGACCGGAGCTCCAGCCTTTATGTCCTGGGTGTCAAGAAGGCCAGACTGGAAAGAGTGGAGTACATCTTGAATGCAGATGTACCTGCTTTACCCTTGCCCCTAATCCAAGTGGGACCTGACCACTTAGACCTGGTCCTTTGGGAACTTGCTTTGCGGTCCCCTTTTGTGACATCAAGGGGTAATGAAGAGTGAGACAAATCTGGATGTGAGGCCCAGCCCTACTGTGACCCGAGACGAGCCACACATCTGAGCTTCAGTCTCCTCAGCTCTAAAATGGGCACACTCTGGCCTTCTCAAAGGGTTGCTGTCCCAGAGCATAAGGAACTGACCATCTCACCTCATTAATGTTAGCTGTCCAGTTCACAAGCAAACTGCACTCCCTCTGGAATCGCAGTGGTCTGCTGCCTGTGTGCAAGTCCCTCTCTGGGCCCTGGGGCCCTGTGCAGGCAGGAGGGGAGGAAGCAGTGGGTGCTGTTGAACGTTGACCCTGAACACTGAACGGGAGGCCCCAGGCCAGGGCCAGTGGGGGTCCAGGAAAGGGGCACCTTGCGGGGAAAGAGCACCTATAAACCAACTTTCTTCAGGGGTGTCTCCGGGTCCAGCAGCAGCAGGGGCCCGACTGGGGGACTAATAGAGAGTGGGGCTGCAGAGAGAAGCCACCCCAACGGATGAATACAGTGGACGCTCTGGTGCTGCTGGTCCCAGGCCAGTGCACGTTTGGTTATCGGTCCTCCCTAGTCCTTCTCCCCACATTATCTAGGTTAATCTCTTCATCCGTGAAGTAAGGGCTATCATCTCCATTTTACAGAGGAGGAAACTGAGGCTCGGAGCAAGGAAGTGACTTGTCCAGGTGTTTCCACCGGGCCCGGTGGTTTCCTCGGGGTCCGGGCCCACCCCCGGTGCTGAAGACGCCCCAGGTTCTCCAGTCCCGGGTCTGGGTGGCTCAGCGGCCGCCCTGAGGCGGGGGCGGGGCCCTGCGACTGGGCGGGGGCGGGGCCGCATAGTTGGTGGCTGGGACCCGGGAGGCCAGACGTCCGACATGGAGGCGGGGGGCTGCCGCTACCAGTTTCGGATCGCGCTGCTGGGGGACGCGGCCGTGGGCAAGACATCGCTGCTGCGGCGCTACATGGCGGGCGCGCCTGGGATCCCGGAACCCGAACCGGAGCTCGAGTCGGTGCCCACGGTGGGCGTCGAGTTCTACAGCCGCACTCTGCAGCTGCGGGCCGGGCCGCGCGTGAAGCTGCAGCTCTGGGACACGGCGGGCCAAGAGCGCTTCAGGTGCGCGGTGGGTGGGAGGTGGGGCGGGGAGGGACGAGAAGGGGCTGGCGTGAGGGGCCTCTGGCTGGGGCGGGGTCAGTACTGGTCCACCTGGGCATGGGGATCCCTCAGAGGGGTCAGCCTCAGTGGCCCAAGTAGAGAGCTGGGGGTCTCTGCCCTGGGCCTGGGTCCTTCACTCTTGAGTCCTTCATCCTACACATAACAGCAGGTTGGGGCTTCCCTGGCGGTCCAGTAGTTAAGAAACCGCCTTCCAACGCAGGGGGCACGGGTTCGATCCCTGGTGGGGGAACTAAGATCCCGCATGACTCCTGGCGCGGCCAAACAAACCAAAAACACAAAAAACAAACAAACAAAAATAAAGACCTGGCGCCCTCACCAGAGGGATGTTCGATATTGAAACTTGGAGGCATGAATGACCTGGGTGCTGAGAGAGCCCACAAGAGGTCAGAGAGGGAGGTGTAAAGGAGATGTGAGAGGAAGAGAGATTCGTGTTGGCCATGAAGGATGTGTAGGAGTTTGCCAGGCAGAGAGTGGGGAAAAAAAGGCCTGAGATCAGGAAAACATGAGGCTTCCTCTAGGAATGGAGGAATGGTCAGGAGTGTACGGGAATCAAACTGCTGACTAACTGGGGAGCACACAGTCACTTGGGAGAGACAGATACGGGGAAAGAGAAGCACAGGGCAGTGTGAAATGAGCTTTGGGGGTGTGAGGCAGTCAGTGTACAGAGGGCGTGGTCTTGCATCGGGTGTCTTGAAGGCATAAGCCCCTGCCAACTTACTCCCTCCCACCGTCAGGTGCATCACCAGGTCCTTTTACCGGAATGTGGTGGGTGTCCTGCTGGTCTTTGATGTGACAAACAGGAAGTCCTTTGAACACATCCAAGACTGGCACCAGGAGGTCATGGCCACTCAGGGCCCCGACAAGGCGATCTTCCTGCTGGTTGGCCACAAGAGTGACCTGCAGAGCACCCGTTGTGTCTCGGCCCAGGAGGCAGAGGAGCTGGCTGCTTCCCTGGGCATGGCCTTCATGGAGACCTCCGCCAAAAATAACTGCAACGTGGACCTGGCCTTCAACACCCTCACTGATGCCATCCAGCAGGCCCTGCAGCAGGGGGACATCAAACTGGAGGAGGACTGGGGGGGTGTCCGGCTCATCCAGAACACCCAAATCCCCAGGCCCCCCAGCAGCACACAGCACCCGGGCCCATGCAAGTGTTGACTCTGGGAGGGAAAGGGTTAAAGCAGTGTGGACCTCATAAGTGCTGGTGAGATGGGGAGTGTCAGTATCTCTCTGGAGGGCATATGGCAGAATCTATCCTGAGGGTTAATATAAACAGTATCCTGGTACAGTCTTGTCTCCTGGATTTGGGGGTCTCAAGAGCTCAGCCCCTTTCTACTAGAAAGATCTAAGAGGCCAGGTGTGCAGCTTCCTGTCCTTGAGCCTGTTTCCTCCATGGTCAGAGAAACTCATAGAAGATCCCGCCTCACAGGGGGTTGTGGGCACGAATGAGATGATGAATGGGCTACGCTCAGCCAGAGCCTCCCACACAATGAGACTCGAATGGCAAGAACTGTCATCACCGCTCTTTCCTCCCTTGGCCGGGATGTGGCCATTTCTGGCAGCGTCCCTGGGCTCAGATGCTGAACCACTCAGCATTTGGACGCTGCTGCACAGGCCAGGACAGGTGCAGGGAATTTCAGGCTGAGCCAGCCTTGGAGCCTCCTTAGGTCCTCAGGTTTGGATGAGAAAGTGTGCCCTCAAACCCAGGTTGCTGCCCAGTGCCCCTACTCCAAAGCCAGGAACTGGATCTGGATCTGAGAGGCAGGGATGAATATGAACAGCTCATCTGTTGGGCACACGGTGGACACTGTGATTAGCCACCAAGATCTCCCCTCCTCCCCACTGCACCTCCCAGCTGCTGGGAGTGCTGCCTGGTGGTGGAGCTCAGTTTAATCTCTCTGGGAACTGCCCACCCATCCGGGGCAGCCCACAATCCAGCGTCAATCTGTTCGGTCTATTGTGGGGTGGGGGCACTATTCAAAGGCCTGGCCCTCTTGTCTCAACTCTAGACAACTCTGAAGGAAAAACCCAGCTTCATCACTCTCCATGGGGTCACTTGAGGCCACTGTTACGACAACATCACAGCTAAATTCTCATGCTCAATCCTTTCTTCCCTTCCTCCCCGCAAGCAAGTATTGACCTCAAGAATCCCCTTGTAAAAGTCTGCACACTGAGTTCCCGCTCAGAATCTGCCTCCTGGGGAACTTAGGCTGCAGCAGAAACTGCTAGGCACAAGATGTCCAGCAGCAATGCAGGAAGGCTTTATGGAAGGAAGGATCTCAGCAGGTGTAGAGGGGGTATCTTGGGGGTGTCATTGTGCCAGCAGGCATGGGCAGGGCATGGGCAGTTGCCACAGCAAAAAGAGCACAACCGGGCTTTCCTGGTGGCGCAGTGGTTGAGAGTCCGCCTGCCGATGCAGGGGACACGGGTTCGTGACCCGGTCCGGGAAGATACCACATGCCGCGGAGCGGCTGGGCCCGTGAGCCATGGCCGCTGAGCCTGCGCGTCCGGAGCCTGTGCTCCGCAACGGGAGAGGCCACAACAGTGAGAGGCCTGCGTACCGCAAAAAAAAAAAAAAAAAAAAAAAATGCTTTAAAATGAGCATCGGGAATTCCCTGGCGGTCCAGTGGTTAGGACTCTGGGCTTTCACTGCCGCGGGCCCCAGTTCAATCCCTGGTCGGGAAACTAAGATTCCGCAAGCTGCGTGTGTGGCCAAAAAATAAATAAATAAAATGAGCATCTACTCTGATCTGGGCTCTGGGAATACAGCAGTGAACATGGCAGAAAAGCAGTCCTAGGGTCTAGTGGAAGAGAAAAAACCTGTAAGTGGAACTAAATGATTTCCAGTTGTAAGTGCTAGGAAGACCACAGATCTGGAAGATGGGCCTGAGGGTGATGGGGGCCTACTTTAGAGCAGGTGGTCAAGGAAGGCCTCTCTCAAGAGATGGCCTTTGATCTGAGACCTGGAGGAGGAGGAGGAAGAGCTGAGCTAAGAGTAGAGATCTAGGCAGAAGGAACAGTATCCAGCATTGATTGGGCACTTCTTATAGTATTATTATTCCATTTTACTGATGTTGAGACTGAGGCCTAGAGAAGTTAAATGAAACCAGTAAGTGAGGGAGGAGCCCTGAGGCAAGGGAGAGCTGGGCTCTTTCTAGGAATTGACTGGCGATCTGAGTGCTAGAATGAAGTGAAGAAGCAGGAACTGACCCTCAACTTGGTCTGTGTGTTCTCATCTCCCAGAGCTTCCCCGGACAGGAGTATAGGTCTACTAAACTGAAGCTTGTTTGGGAGATGAGCAGCTGGTCCTGAGGATGGTGGTGGGGATTTGGCTGTCAGGTGCTCAAAAAAAAAAAAAAAAAAAAATCCCCAAGTCCCTGGAGAAAGAAAGAAAAAACTGAGCTTCTCCCCTCTCAGAATCCTGGCCGACTGTGGAAGAACCAGCCTGAAGGCCCTGCCCACCCAGGGCAAGGTCCACCAACAAGGACGAGATGTTGCCCGTTGTTTCCAACTGTCTCCCTTGAGGAATGTTCAGCAGACTGTAGTCACACATCTCTCTCAGCCTCAGTTTCCCATCTATAAAATGGGGATAATAATAGTTTATGTCTCACAGGGTTGTTGTGAAGATTAATGTATTATGTGAATTCCTACAATATGTATGGGCTCACACGCTGTGACCTATTTCTATTGCTTATTATATTATTATTACTATTACTATTATTTCTATGACTTATTATTAACCGTGAAGCAACCTTGTAAGGTCAGGCTGATCTTGTACATTTCAAAGACAGGAACCTAAAGTCCAGGAGGGGAAACTGACGTGGCTCAGTCAGTAAACCCCAGGCCAGCTCAGTGTTCCAACAGCCTTGTCCACCACCTCAGGCCAGGCCCAGAAGGTCCTACCTTATGCTTTAAGGCTGTGATCCCACACTCACAAGCACCATCAGTGTGGCAAAACCTCTGGAGACTGTAAATGGCTTTAATGAGAGTGATTCTGACCCAGCAGTAGGAAGCAGCCCTGCCCAGCCCACTAACTAGAGGAAAGGCACAGAATAGGACTGGAGAATGGGGAAGTGGCCGAGAGGGGCATGCCCTCCTGAGGGCTGCCCACTGTTCAGAAGTAGGCGCCCTCTCTCCTGGGAACAGGCCCTGCACCCCGTTTGCCATCACTGTCATGGTTCAGGCTCCGCGGTCTTTAGTGTAGATTGTGCCACCCATCTTGAGGGTCTCAGGCCTGTAGGGTGTGATTTAGCATCCACATTGCCCCAGGGGATCTTTTTAAAATACAGATTTGACCTGCCTGCCGCCCTCCTAGAATCCTTCCCTGGCTCCCCCTGCCTACAGGGTAAAATCCGAACCCTTTCCCCCCAGTCCAATCTGATCTGGTCCTACAGCATCTCCACCCACTTTGCCCAGGTTCCCAACCACCTGCAGCCCTGGGCTTTGCACATGCGGTTTCCTTTGCAGGGAAGGCCCCAACACTTTCCCCTCTCCCTGTATTATCTGATCTGCCTGCACCACTCAGAAAAAGATCACCTCCTAACCATCGCATTATCCCAGCTGCCAAAAACAGGGCAAGCTTTGTGGTCAAAACTGGTTTTGAATCTCAGCTCTACTATGTACAGCTGTGGGACCCTGGGGAACCCACTTCATCTCTGTAAGCCTCAGTGGACTCATCTGTAAGTTGGGGATAATAATACCTAACTCAAAGGTTTTAGAAAGGATTAGATGACAAATCAAAGGCAGTACTTGTCACACACAGGAATTCACAAGATGGACGTCCCCTTCTTCCCCTGAGGGTTTTACTATTAATCACTTTTAGGGAACAGAGACTACCAAAGTACACACTTTGGGGAAATAACAAGGATTCCAGACTCTAACAAAGCTCTTAAAAGATCCGGACCCCCTTCCAGAGATACGGGCTGGGCTCTGCTTTCTTACCAAGAGTGGCGTTCCAGAATCGTCCCTTCAGGTCTATCCCCAGGTTATTCTGAGCAAGCAAAGCTAGCTCTCCAAGGCAGCACCCTGGCCAAATCCTCCAACCATAGCAGCATGGACAAGGTCAGGCTACCTGGCCTCCAAGGCTTTCCATGAGCTGCTTCCTCAGCCTGAAAACCTTGCAATCCAGGCTTGAATCCATCCCCTTTGCCCTTTAGAAGGAACAGAGCCAAAAGTCTGCCACCCATGGGGCCCTTTCTGACAACAATGCCTGCTCTGGGAGCCACTGAAACCTAGTGGATGAAGAGGGAAGACCCATCCCACCCACACTGCACAGGCTGGAACGGAAGCAATCTAGGTGGGAACCCAGATCTATCCTCTGCCTCTGAGCCTCAGTCTCTTCATGGTGAAATAAGAATGAGTCCTACCTCACAGGTTTGTTAGAGGATTAAATATGACGACGTGTGTTAAGTGCCTAATAAATGTTAAGTTCCTTCTGCCAACAAGCCCCCTCTGTGTCTTTCATGTGTCCTTCCCGTGCCTGGAATGACCTTCCTCCATATCTGTCAAAACTCTGTTCACCCTTCAAGGCTTAGTCCAGCCTAACATACCAGTTCCTTCTCTGAGCCTTCAGGGCACTAACAAGTTGGCTCTCTTTGCAGATTTCAGGCACTGTTGTACCTTTTTGCCCCACTAGAGGGTAGCTCTTCAAGGCCAGGGCTGATTCCCTTGGGGAGGCTGCCTTTGGCAGGGGAACGCGGGGCTTTTTAATACCATTAGGGAAAATTTAAAACATAACCAAGAGTAAAGAAACTAACGCAGATGTAGAGAACGGACGTGTGGACACGGGGTTGGGGGGGAGGGTGGGGCGGGAAGGGGAGGGTGGGATGAACTGGGAGATTAGGCTTGACATAAATACGCTACCACGTGTAAAATAGCTAGCTAGTGGGAACCTGCTGTATAGCACAGGGAACTCAGCTTGGTGCTCTGTGATGACCTAGATGGGTGGGATGTGCAGGGGAGGGAGGTCCAAGAGGAAGGAGATATTATGTATACATATAGCTGATTCACTTCACTGTACAGCAGAAACTAACATGACATTGTAAAGCAATTATACTCCAATAAAAAAAAAAACTAGTATAAAGTAGTTTGAAGAACTTCTTGTACTCATAACTCAGCTTCAACAAATACCAGCAGGAATGGCCAGTCTTGTTTTACTCTCCCTTCTCTTTATTAATGTTATTCTTAGGATCCTGGCCCTGGAGGGGGAACTAGTGCTCGGTCTGTGGTTGACAGGTGTGGGAGGATTTCTCCAGGGCCCCTGGCTGGGACATGTCCCATGGAAGTCCCAGTGTTGGGAGAGGCAAGCCTCACACTGCACAGCCCTCCCTCCTGTCGGTACAGACCTAGGGCTGGGACTCAGGCCAGCAGAGAGAAGGAAGGACATCCTCGCATATGGGGGCTGTGGTCTGCCGCCCACGGTCTTTCAAGCTACACCTGGGGACTTCTCAGGATCGGTACAGGGCCTCTATTTTGTGGAAGTCCTGCTTCTGTCCTGAAGGGACTCAGTTCTGCATGGTGGTTTCAAATGGCACTCTGTCCCAGAGGCTTCACTAAGCCTGGGTCTGGGCATATCCTGGGGAGCCTAGACCCAAAAGCCCCTGATTGCCTTTGGGTTCTGGCTCTATGTCTCTCACTGCAAGTCTGAGCCAGCCCCAGACCACGTGGTTTATGCTTCGGTTCTGGGCTCGCTTCTCCTCCTGGCTGGTCTCCTGCACCACGTGGATCCTCTCTGGCAGTACCAGTTCCACATCCTCCTCCTAGGAGGCCCAAATGTGGACAAACCATCCTTGTTGAGACACTACGTGGAGGGCATCTTTGTTGAGGGCGTCGCCCAGGCAGTGGCGGTGGACTTCTCAGTGCCCTTCATGGAGGCAGAGCCTGGGGGTCCAGCTGGCCAGGAAAGGTCACCACCCACGCCTGAGGGGGTGAGCCCACCCATCAGGAAGAGAAGGGGCGTTGGTGGCCATGACAAAGATGAACTCTGGACCAAGAGCACAGGTCTGAGTCCTGGCCTACCCTGTGACCACGGGCAGGCCACATGATCTCTCCAGACCTCGATATCCTTACCTGTAAAATAAGAGGCTACACTGGTGACTCTGAGGGCCTTTCCTAACTATAGGGAACTGTGAGAGCTTAGTCCAGCTCTGTCTTCCTCCTCCCTGCTTCACCTCATGCAAGAGGGGCCCTCTCCAGGATGGCTTCATCCCAGATGGCTTCTTCTGTGTCCTCAAAACTCACGCCCGTTTTTGTGACCACCTCCTACACCTGCCTTTTGGTTCATTCTTTCTCAGGAAAACCTCAAGCCTTATTCCTTTACCTTTAGTCCAAATTAACTGCAGCCAACTTCTTGGCTGGTCCCCCTCCTGCCTGCTTCCAATCCCACTGGCAGCCAGAGCAAGGTTTTTAACATGTAGATATAATCACGTCAATCCTCCGTCTAAAACTTTACTGGCTCCCCATTACCTGTGCAGTGGTTTTCAAACGTTTTGTTTATATGCCTGTTTTTAGCGTCAGAATCTTGTCAGATGGGATCTTTCTCACAGCCCTGAAATCCTCCACAAGTAAAAGAGAGATTGCTCGGGCTGAAGAGAGGTGGGAAGCCCAGAGCCAGCCTGCTGGGCCTCCCACACTATGTACCACCTCCCCCCGCTCCCCGCAAGACACACACATGGCGGCCTCCAAAGCATGAGCACTGGACCCCATCACTAGGCCTGAGGGCTGTCCACCCCCAAGCTTACCCTGCTCATCTCTGGCCATTCTCTCCTCATGTGGCACCTTGTGCTTTAGCCACAGTGATGCAGTGACTTCTTTACACCTCCGGACCTTTGCATGCGCTGTCACTCCCACCTCTGTCCCCACAGGACCTGGTGAGATAGTTTAGAGCACAGTTAAGAGTGCAGGTTCTGGAGTCAGAGGGACTTGGTTGAAATCTCAGCACCAACACTACTACCTGTGTGATCTTTTTTTAAAATTAATTAATTAATTAATTTTTGGCTGTGTTGGGTCTTCGTTGCTGCGTGCGGACTTTCTCTAGTTGTGGCAAGTGGGGCCTACTCTTTGTTGCGGTGCGCGGGCTTCTCATTGCAGTGGCCTCTCTTGTTGCAGAGCACGGGCTCTAGGTGCGCAGGCTTCAATAGTTGTGGCACGTGGGTTCAGTAGTTATGGCGCACGGGCTTAGTTGCTTTGCGGCATGTGGGATCTTCCCGGACCAGGGCTCGAACAGGGAAGAATCTGCCTGCCTGGTTGGCAGGCGGATTCTTAACCACTGCGCCACCAGGGAAGTCCTACCTGTGTGATCTTGAGTAAATTACTTAAACTCTAAATTTTAGTTTCCTCATTGGAAAATGGGATTAAATGAGATATTGCAAACAAAGTGCTTGACAAACACTTGTTTCTTCAGGTCTGTTGGGAAAACAAGCTTATCCACAGAAGGTGCTTAGCATAAAACATGGCACTTAATACGGACTCTTACCAAGACCCTCCCAACACTGGAGCACAGGAATTCACCAGCCCTGCCACCCCTTGGGCTCCTCAGCATGTATTAAGTCCTACGTGTGCTCAGACTATGCTGGGCTCCGGGAATCAGGTGGGCCTGGTTACTTAGCAAGATAGAGGGCGTCGTGCCCAGGGCGAGGGGCTGAGCTGCCCCAGGCACCGAGTCAGAAGACTCCCCACAAATCACCGGGTGACACCCCACTCTCCAGTACCCCCACCTCCAGTAACCACTTAAACAGCTGTCGGATTTCCCCCTTCTCTCCATTTCGTCACAAATACCTCAGTCCAGGCAACAACCTTCTCAGGAACCTCTGCTTCCACAAATGCCCTCTCTTCCCCCTCCACTGTCTGGCCAGAGTGAGCTTTTCAAAACATCAACCTGAACGATCATGCTTCTGCTTAAAATCCATCAATGGCTCCTGCTACTTTTGGGTAAAGGCCACTCTTTGCTGGGGCCTACGAAAGACACTGCAGGACCTGGCCCGTCTTGCCTCATCACACGGCATTGGGGCTGGCATACGTGCAGCTCTCTCTCCTTGAAAGTGATCCCCACGCCTTCCCCTGGGTTCCTCAAATTACAGCTCTACTGCTCAGACGCCCTCCCCAGCCCTGGGAGTCTCTTCTTTGCAGCCCTGGTCTAGGAAGCAGTTTTCCTTTCACTCAGTGGCAGGTCGCTCCCTGTTTTCATTCATCATTGCAGGCCATGCCTGGCATGGGCAGGGGCAGAGCTTATAAATACTCGCTGAATGAACAAGCCTCTCAGTATACATACAGGACAAGATGACTAGCTGGATGAAGCCATTCACCTGTCATGCAGCTGATCAAGAACTGAGGTCTTTTGACTCTACCTAGCTCTTTGCATTAAACTGCCCTGATTCCCCTGTCCCCTTCTGTCCTCAGTGCAGGATTCAAAACTAATTCTGGATTCCTTCCTGGCTGCCAAGGCCAATGACTCGCTCCTACTGCAGGAACTTGGCAGAAGGCCTTTTGCGGCTTGGTAATCACCAACAGAACATCCTTTGAGAGCGTCCCCCAGCGGCATCGGGAGGTTCTGGAGAAAGCAAAACCCTCCAGTATCTTCTTTCTGGTGGTAGGCCACAAGAGTGACCTGGTGGTTGAGGGAGAGGTGATGCCAGGGGGAGGGGAGAAGCTGGCTGCCTCTTGGGGCGCTCACTACGTTGAGACCTCAACCGAAAGCAAGGGTGACATCAGCACAGCTTTCAAGCTGCTCACTCAAGAGATCTAAGAGCTGTGAAGAGAGGGGTCATGGAGCCAAACCCAGGGTGGGAGGGAGTGAAAAGCAGGGTCCCACCACAGACCAAGCCTCAGGAGGCAGAGGCCCGAACCACGGCAAGGTGGATGTATCCATGCTGGTGGCCCCTGGGTGGAACAGCTACACTCCCTGAAGCCCACGGAACCCTCACAATCCACAAGGGCTCTGCCAGGAACATAACAGGATGATGCTAGCTGCCACTGAAGGTCATGACCCTGAGGTCTCAAGGGGCCTGGTTTCCTCTGCACGGTGGTAAAAATACTAGGATCAGGGACACCAACAGCTGAGAACAGAGAGAAACCTGCACAGAAAGGCCTTTCCCCAAGTCTACTGCCATCCTTTCTTAGCGTCAAGGATGAACTCCAGAAGTTCCGGAAGAGCAGGTCAGGAAAGGATTTCCCCAAATCAGGAGCCTCTTCAGGATGGGGCTCATGACAGAAGGTCACCCTGCTCGATTCTTATGGCAGACAATCTGGACGAAAAGTCCTACTGATGGTAAGGCCTTCCTTGGAGTAAAATAATGGAAAAGTTCCTGGGTTTTTTCCTCCATCACAGAAATGAATAATGGTGCTGCCATCTGCTGACTAGAGAGCTATCTCCAGCCTTGCTTCCCCTCCTCTGGCATTTCAAAGGCTGTAAGCCATGCACCCTGTGTCTTTCAATTAATAACTTCTTTATTCTGGAAAAGCAAATGAAAGTCATATTCATATAAACACTGACATTACAAAGTACAGGGAAAAGGGGGAGGGAGAAGGAAACAAAAACCTCTACAAATCCTGCTAATACTCTCTCACCAAACAAGACCATAATGCTTTTCCCCAATTCAATCACTTATATAATAAACCACAAATAACATCTTCTCTGGAAGATACACTGCTCCTCTTTGAGATGGCAGGAAAAAGGGACCGGAAGTTGGGGTAGGAGGCTTTATTCTTTTGGCAGATCCTCTCAGTCATTATAGATATTGCTGCACTGTTAATAAAAAATATATGCTTCTCTGTAAAGCATTAAAAAAAAAAAATCCAAGGATGAGATGGCTGAGGTCTCAGCTCAAGTATCTCCAAATACATTGTTGTCCATTCCCTGACCTTTCCGTGTGTTATTTCTTGGTTGTTTTCCGGATCAATGCCATTCTCTGAAAGGAGAGAGAAATAAGCAATTACACAGGTTAGAGTCAGGAACTTTCCAGGACATCCACGTGTGGCTACCAGGTAGCATGGTCTACACCACAGGCTGGACTCCTCAGGAACCTACAGGTACAGGGAAGCTCAGCAGTTCCTTCTAACTCAAGCACAGTCTGCGGGGCCCTAACACAAGTTTCCACAGGCCAGCGGACCCATTTCATTGACCAAAAGACCCCAAAAGCCCTATACTAGCAGGATGGCAAAAACAGTTAAAAGCAGAAGGTGACAGCTCCCGCCTTTTGGGGATTTAAGGGACAGGCCATCAAAACATGTGCTTTCTAGGCTTACCCCCTTCCCCTAATCTCCTTCTCTGATGATGGAAAAAATAAGGAAGAGGGCTCTGTTTTGAGCCTGTTGCCAACACGCAAAGGGAGCTGACATTCCTCACTTGATAGCCTGCAATGAAGGAAACTGACCCTAACAATTTCCACCATAACCCATCAGGGAAACATTCAGATCATGGGTTTCAAATCTTACTATTACCAGCCACTGGCCAAATTAATGACTTGCTTTGCTCACCCTTTTTGACTAAGAGATTGTTTGAACATTATGATATTGGTTGATTGATAAATAAATAAATAGGGCTGAAAAGTGGATAATTTGAGAGCCGAGCCAAATGACCATCTACTGCCTGGAGGGACTTCCTTCTGAACAACACTGCAGTCCTTCAATTCCGGCTATTGGCGGTCTCCTTGTAGGGCTTCCTCTGTGAGCTCTGTAAACATACCCACTCCAGAGATCCCAGGCTACGGAAAAGCGAGGTACACTCAGCCAGAACTGCCCGACTGTGGAACATCAAACTTGGAAAAAGCCCACTTTTCAAATCAGAGTAGCCAGTTAAACTAAGATTTGTCAAATGGAGGCCAACATTGCTATGAGACTGACCAATGACTGGGACAGCTTGTTCCCCAGTAGAAGTGGAGACAGGTTCTCTTACTGACCCCTCAGTTCTGCAGTAAGAGGGACGGAGAACAAAGGTTAAGCTGGGGCAGAGGCCAGACGCCTGGCAGAGAAGCTTGGGTGCTACCTCCTAGCACAAGTACAGCATATTTCTGCTTTGCTTAAACTGCCCTCTAGTCGGAGGGCCCTAGATGATGTTCAAATCAGCAACAATGAAGGAAGATTTCTTTAAAGAGATGTGGAGGGGGCGAGTTCCATACAGGTTAGAAAAACCTAGAATCAACAGCTCTAAGTGGCACCCATTAGAGTTGAGAGAAAAAACTGAGACCCCATATGGGAACAAAAAAGCACCTAGGAAAAATCTGGCTGATCTCCCGTACAGCCCTGCTGCCTCTTGCCCTCTCTGACATTTGGAGGAAATGACAACCACAGTGATGGTAGCTGTGTGCATTCTCTCTGAGACACAGCTCAAGGGATCAGCTGTGGCTGGCCCGAGACTCTGAAGCCTTCTCACCTGTTTGTGAGCTTCTGTGGTGCAAGCTTTTTTGTAGGGTCGTATTTCTTCAGAGCCAAACCCTGGGATCCACATGTTCCACTGGCGTTCTGTAAGGAAGAAGCCCACATAGAGATAAGGGGACCAGGAAGGCAGTGTCAAGGTGCAGTGTGACCCTCAGACAAGGGTCAGGGAGGACTAATCTGGGCAATCAACTGTACTAATTAACAGTAACTCTGCAGAGGGGCTCTATGGGACACAAATGGGGGAATCACATATGGTACCTCCAAGGTTTTAAAGGACACTATTTGACCTTCTGGCAAAGAAATAAGAGGTAAATGCGTCAAAACTTTGAGTGTGGAGCCCTAAGGTTTCCATGCAGCTCTTCAGGAAAGGAAAGTTATTTGTTCCTTCAATAAAAAGTTATTTGTTTCTTCTGTCTTACCCCTATGCTCAAGGTAACCCCTCTCAAACTGAAAGGAGGAGTAGGAAGAGAAAGGCATTCTTTGCAATCTGGAGTTAAGAGCCAAGCCCCAGTTCTGCTGCTTCACTGTGGAGCAATATGACGTTGGTCTCAGTTTCTTCACCTTTTATATGGTAGTAACAACAGAAATAACCACCTGATAGGGTGGTTGAGAGGCTTCAATGGCATAATGCAATCCCAGAGCCTGGGATAAATACATAGAGAGACAGATACAGACACAGGTATGTCCACGCCACAGCTCCATGTCCTTGTGCCACTGGATATGACCATCCCTGTAAGACTGTCACTACAAGTTATCAGAGGGCAGAGATTTGGTTTTTCCACTTTTTCAGTAACTAGCATAGCCACATGGCCCCCTAAATCCACATATAAAAGTGTACTCGACTTCCCTAGTGGCACAGTGGTTAAGAATCCACCTGCCAATGCAGGGGACACGGGTTCGAGCCCTGGTCCGGGGAGATCCCACATGCTGCAGAGCAACTAAGCCCACGTGCCACAACTACTGAGCCTGCGCTCTAGAGCCCACGAGCCTCAACTACTGAGCCCACATGCCACAACTACTGAAGCCCGCGCGCCTAGAGCTCGTGCTCAGCAACAAGAGAAGCCACCGCAATGAGAAGCCTGCGCACCGCAACGAAGAGTAGCCCCCACTTGCCGCAACTAGAGAATGCCCATACACAACAACAAAGATTCAACACAGCCCAAAAAAAAAAGTGTACTGCACTTTAAGTACATCCAATATAAAAAAAAAAATTATACTTACACAAGATTATTTAGGGAATAAATCTCTACTCAAAAGGAGTTACAATGGGGACTCCTTTATCATGCTCCCCTAGAGCACTGAAAACATTTGTTTTGCAAATTTGATTTGCCCCAGACAGGCACTTACTTAAAATCAAATTGAATATTAGTGGTTTTATAGTTATACTTTGTGTCTAATGCATAGCAAATATTGTGTGAATGAATGATTCATGGTTGGTTCTAGAATAATTTTATATACAGCTCTCTTCCAATATTGCTTTGAAAATAAAAATGAAACTTTCTGCTAATAATTTGTTGTCAGTACTTGAAAGTGACACTAAGATTATTCTCTGGGAATTACACTTTACAATCAACACAAAGTGGATCAGGATATGGATATGCAAAGTCACTTTAAAGAGAGTGGCTACCAGGCATGAATGCAAACATGTAAGTACGTGTAACTATATATTTAAATAAGTGTGTACAGTTGACCTTTGAACAAGGCAGGGGTCAGGGGCGCCAACCCTCCCTGCACTTGAAAATCTGCGTATAACTTATAGTCAGCCCTCCAACCATGCTGTTCCTCCATATTCACAGATTTAACCAACTGTGGATTAGGTAGTACTGCAGAATTTCCTACTGAAAAAAATCACCAATAAGTGGACCGTGTGCAGTTCAAACTCGTGTTGTTCAAGGGTTAACTGTATTTATATTTTATATAATATTAATAGAATAGCAACAACATTTAGTGAATAAAATGTGTAATAAAATGGCTGGGACAAAGCAGCATTGTGCAAAGCATTCTATGTTCATTATCTCATTTAACTTTCATATTTATGAAGAAAGATCCTGTCTCAAAAATACACATATTGAATATACTGAAGATACATTCTTGCAAGGAAACATTACGTGCATAATTGACTCAGTAATTCTGAAAAGTAATTACCATGAAAAGTAATCAAATGATCTTCACTTCAGACAAATCAAATGGAACATATGTCAGGTGTAATCACAATATAAATATTCATGCACTGTATAGCATTTATGGTAATATATATGGTAACATATGTGTATGTGTAATATGTGTGTATTTACATATACACGTTTATAATAGATTCTGATTAAAATATATCGTGGGGACTTCCCTAGTAGTCCAGCGGTTAAGACTCCACACTCCCAATGCAGGGGGCCTGGGTTCAATCCCTGGTCGGGGAACTAGATCCCACATGCCACAACTCAGAGCCTGCATGCCGCAACAAAAATATGCCGCATGCTGCAACTAAGACCCGGCACAGACAAATAAATAAATAAATATTTTTTAAGAAAGAAATGTTATTAAAAATATATATATATTGTGGAAATGCAAAAAAAATATATATATATATACACATATTGAACACATATTCAAGTAAAATAGGTTAGGAGATACATAAGTTAATCAGTTTAGTAACCCTGAACATTTACATTCAATTAAACCTAAAGATAATGAACTAGTATGAATATATACTCTACAAATAAATATGCTTAATGTAAAAAAAACACACAGAAATAAAGAAAGACCATGTCAATCAGAAGGGGAGGTTATTCAACTATTCAAGTGTAGAAAATAGCCGGGTCAGAAGCAAACACTGGCAGTGCCCATCCCAGCCCATCCAGAAGAGAGCCATCAAGAGTTTACAGCCTCGCTGGCAAGCTTATCCTTGCTGGGCGCGGGGCAGGGAAGTTGTGGGCAGCAGGCCTAGATGGTTAACACCAGGTTCCCTAATTCCCCAAACCCTGATCCCGGGCCTCCCACATGCTGCGGAGCGGCTGGGCCCGTGAGCCATGGCCGCTGAGCCTGCGCGTCCAGAGCCTGTGCTCCACAGCAGAAGAGGCCACAACAGTGAGAGGCCTGCGTACCGCAAAAAAAAAAAACACTCTCAGCCCCAGCCACCACCTGACTTCAATCACATGAGAGATCCTTAGCAAAGCTGCCCAGCTAAGCCCAGTCCACCCCCAGGCCCATGAACAACTGTTACTGTTTTAAGCCATGTTTGTTACACAATAATAAATAATTGAAATGGCTGTCTTTTGCTATTAATATCAGCAATGTTAACCAGAAGTGTGTTATTTATCCCACCTCCACTACCAGCGCCTCCTGGAGCAGTATCTCCCTGACACTGGGAAGGAAGCTTTCAGCCATGGGCTGATCTGCACTCAATCCCTTAATATCTTCTGCCTCATTCCCTTGGCCTGACTGTCTTTGTAGTCACAGACTGTCCCCTTTCTTTTGATCACACTGCAACCAATGTAGGGGGGTAGCTTATTCATTTCCAAGTGATTACAATTATCAATGTTAGATGAGTATCTCCCAGAAAAACCCAAGCTCAAATTTAGTGTCTATTAAGTAGAACAGCAGAATACAAAATTATATGTACATTATGGATATAATGTTCTTGAGAAAAATACATCAATAAGCTAAAAACTGGAAGGAAAATACCATTATATGTATGGTAGAGATATAATAGCTACATTTACTAAGCTCTTACTTTGTGCCAGTCACTTTACGAACATAACCCATAATCCTCACAACGACCCTGTAAGGAGGGTATTATGATCCCCGCTATAGAAATAAGGAAACCAGCTCTAAGAGAAAGTAAGTAGGAAGGATGAGGTGGTACAGTTAGAAAGTGGCACACCCAATGCTAGGGTTCATTCCCCCTACCATGCATGGATTTCTCTTTCCTGTTTAATGCTACTATGGCCTGAATACATAAATCCCAGAGCCCAGAAGTCTGATCCTGGCATGAAGGTTCCTGGAGGAGCAATAGTGTGGATACCTCAGGGAGAAACGAGACCACATACCTAGATGCAGCTGGACATCTTTCACCTCCAGGGTGCTGGACTTGCGATGCCGAGCAAGCTGGCACGCTGCTGTCACCACGCTCTCGATAAAATCATCAGCAATCTGCAGCAGCATCTGGGGGAAAAAAAGTGGGGGAGAGTAACCACGACACTGGCAGGGTAGGCTCCTGTTGCTTGGACAACTGTATCTGCTTGAATCACATATTCAGTCAGGTTTTCTAACAGAAGGCCTGGAATCAGCATTTGAGCGAAGGTGGGGAAGAGGAGTGAGGACCACAAGAGAAACACATTAGCTCATTAACCAGGTTGAGAGAAACTCACACCCTTCTGAGGATGTACTTTCCGTACTTTCTACCTAGCAGCGATCAACCAGCCCAACCCCTACCCTCTCCGCATCTTCTTATGAATTAGGTAGGAAAATAAATGTGAATCATTAAATCCTCACTCCCTCGTATTCTCTTAAAGCATTTTTATTTCCATTATCTCACCTAGTCCTTATAATTATCCCGTGAAAAAAATGGGGCACAGATTTTACCCTAACTCCATAGAGGAGGATGCTAAGATTCAGGGAGATTAACTTGTTCATGGCCATGTAACTATTAAGCAGCAAAACCAGGATTCAACCTCAAGGTTCTGAGTCCAAAACCTGGATTCTTTCCAGTTTATTATCAATTATTCCTAGATTGTGTGAAGAGCAAAATCAGAATTCTGAAGTTAAAAATCTACATTAAAAAAACGGAAATTTTGATCAGTGAATACCTTCCTCATGGCTTCCTCTGCTGACCAGAAAAATAAAATAAAATAAAAGTACAACCATAGTTATAAACATTCCTTGTTCTGCTGGACTATCAATGCATTGTCATCTTTCCTACAGAACCAAATGGATACCATCTAAAGGAAAGATTTCTAATTAAACATGGCAGATCAACTCTAAAAATGACCTCCTCTCCTTCCCTACACCCATTAAAATAACAACAAAGGAAAAAAACAAAAGACATATAAATCCACAAAGACAAAAAGATAGGAGAGAAAACCTTAATGGACAAGATATTCCAATAAACTTTTAAAGTAAATTTTTGTTAAAGAGGTAACAAAGGAAGAATGGGAACTGACCTAGCAGACAGAAGGTATAACACAAATGCACGCAGAGGGGACGCCAATGAGAACGAACTGATTTGCCCTTTGCAACTCCTAAGAGATCCAGGATTGGAATGTGTCATTAACCACAGAAGACTGGACTGAGGTATGGAACTAAAAACTGGACAATTGTTACATGTCTGTACAGAGTAGTCCCCCAACCCCCACACTTCAAAAGCAGCCAAGTGACTTCCCACACGTACCTGACCCAGAACACAGTCGGTTTACTCCCCAGAAAAACTGAACAGGAGTGGCTATGGATGAGAGTACACCAGACACAGCAGAGACAAGGGAAAGACACAGTCCCTTTCTCTTGCCTTGCTTCCGGGATGTTAGAAGCTAGAGATAAACCCTCCAGATAGGAGACTAAAGGATTTTTCTCTGCATATACTAAATGATTCCAGAGGAAAGACTTACAGATACTGATTAGGGAATGCCCCATTAAGAAGGTTGACTATGGACAAATTATTCTGAAGTGAAGCCAGTAGTATGCTGGAGCCAGATTAGATGAGGTCATGAAGGCCAATTACATGCATTTCTTCCCAATCCTGCATTCAGTGACAACATGTTGATAGCTTAAAATAGGGCATAGTGAGAATATTTACACCACAGAAATCAGGAAATGCTGAAAGCCAGAGTCTTTTTCTCCACAGAGCTGGTTATTAAACATTTACCAATACATGACTGGGCGAAGACCATCAGTCAGTAAGTTCTGCTTCAAATCAGGTTTTTAGTGGCTCATTCTTTAAGAATGGATAGCCAGAATCACCAGACATTTGAAGAAAGTCTCCAACACTAAAAGGAAAATAAACAAACCAAAGGGGAAAAAAGGGACCCAGAGGAAACAAAGACAATGCAGGGAAAAGAAGAAAATGTCAAACAACGTAATTAATATCCTTAGAGAGAAAAATAAGATACTACAACTGTAAAATAAGAACAGAATGGCTTAGGGAAAAAAAAAGTCAACAAGAAAAAGTTCATGGAAATTAAAATTTTTATTATAAAAGAAAGTTAAAATTTACAAGACAAACTAAGGAAAATCTCCCCAGCAAGTAGAATTTAGAATTACAAAGAAATGAAAAAAGAGAAAAGATAAAAAAACCTAAGAGGATCAATGCAGAAGATCCAACATCCAACCGTCATTACACACAGAAAGAAAAAAAGCAGAGAAGAAATTATCAAAAAACTAAGATTAAAAAAATGGAACCTTCATACACAGCTGGTGGGAATGTAAAAGGATGGAATGCTTTATAAAAACAGGAAGTTCCTCAAAGGAAAAACACAGAGTTACAATATGACTCACCAATTCCAGTCCTAGATATATATCCAAGAGAAATGAAAATGCATGCCCACAGAAAAACTTGTACATGAATTAAGAAAAAGAAAGAGGGGCTTCCCTGGTGGTGCAGTGGTTAGGAATCTGCCTGCCAATGCAGGGGACACGAGTTCGAGCCCTGGTCCGGTAAGATCCCACATGCCATGAAGCAACTACGCCCCTGTGCCACAACTACTGAGCTTGCGCTCTAGAGCCCGCGAGCCACAACTACTGAGCCTGCGTGCCACAACTACTGAAGCCTGTGCGCCTAGAGCCCATGCTCCGCAATGAGAAGCCTGCACACCACAACGAAGAGTAGCCCCCGCTCACCGCAACTAGAGAAAAGCCTGCATGAAGACCCAATGCAGGGCTTCCCTGGTGGTGCAGTGGTTGAGAGTCTGCCTGCCGATGCAGGGGACACGGGTTCGTGCCCCAGTCCGGGAGGATCCCACATGCCGCAGAGCGGCTGGGCCCGTGAGCCATGGCCACTGAGCCTGTGTGTCCGGAGCCTGTGCTCCGCAACAGGAGAGGCCACAGCAGTGAGAGGCCCGCGTACCACAAAAAAAAAAAAGACCCAATGCAGCCAAAAATTAAAATTAAAAAAAAAGAATATTACTTAGAAATACAGAGGAATGTTCTAGAAACAATTAAAATTGTTGAAAGTGACTGCCTGTGAGTAGCAGCCTATACCCTTTTTGACAGGCAAAAGTAGCAATGCTGTTAGGTATAAAGTGCTAGGCATTCTCCTAGGTGATTTGTATAAGTTATTCATGGGACCCTGACAATAACCCTGTAGATAAATAATGTCATACCTTACCAACACAGGAGGAAGCTGAGTCTCAGAAAAGTTAACTGACCCACCGACAGAGCCAAGTCTCAAATTCAGACTTGTCTGCCTCTATAATCTGTGCTCTTAATGGCTATTCTATACTATTTCTCAGGGACACAGTCTCTAGGGTACCCAATCCCAACTTACCTCCTCCACATCTTCATCCAGTTGCTCATTAGGATCCACTTCTCTTACTAAGTCTTGTAATTTCTTCTTGGTCAATACCTAAAGTTAATTGGGAGAACATTTTTTTCAGCCAAGTAGCAAAGAAACAAACACCTCATTACCCTATAATGAAAGGCTATCAATTTGTTGGGTTTGGTTTCTACTTTCCAAAGAATTATCAGTCTGGCTTACTTGGTGCTATTACTACAAGACTATAGTCTCAAGACAGAAGTAGCCTAGGGAAAGGCAGAAAGAGCAATATGGAAGAGAGGCCAACATCTGTCAGGTAGTTTTAGTAAACTCTACATTAATTTGCAATTTTCTGACCACCACAAGTTGTACAGTGCCCCTGCTGCCTTTGGACAAGCTCTTCTACCCTTCTTCCTACCTGCTCAGCTCACAGTGCCTCCTTTCTGATGCTCTCCCAGCCCACCCAGGTGAAAGCAACCACTTCCTCCTTTGGCCTTCACTGTACCCTGTGTACCCTTCTATCATTGTGTACATTTATAAACTTGCCTGTTTCTGACTTAATAGGCTGAAGGCTCCTTGAGGGCAGGGAACACGTGTTCATCTCTGTATAACTAAATATCGATATTTGTGAAAGTATGTACAACTATGATCCCTCTTTCATAAAGGAAATGTTATACCACATATATATGCCACTAAATAAGGATCAAAAGACATACACTAAAATGCTAACCATAGTTATTTTGGGGTGGTGGTAGAATTTGGGGCTATTATTCTTTCTCTTTTTCCAAAGTTTCACGATAAGCATTGCATGACATTGGAAATAAGGAAAAAATAATAATTTTTAAAATAAATATTTGTTAATAATGTCTCGGATCTATCCATTCAACCATCACTTAATTCAAGCCTTTGCCACATATCTTGATTTACTGCAAAAGTCTTAGACTTGCTGTTCCTCCCAGTCTGCCCCCTTTCCTACCTTTCTTGTCCCCTTACTGTCAAGTTAATCCTCCTAAGACATACAACTTTTATTATGTTACTTTCAAGCTTATTAAATATTTGCAAAGATTGTTTATTGACTAAAAGTTCCAATGGAAACTGACTAGCATAGGCCTAGTATGTTCTGCCGTAATCCTACCTATACAATTTTATCTCCTGCTCTTCTCCAACACCACACCCATCATGGGTTGGTCTCCTGAATACCTGCCCAACCCTTCCCATTCATCATTGCTAGTTCCTCCCCCATTCTCTTGAACTGTTGTCTCCTCATCCTATTCTACCCAGCCTACAAGGTCCAAGTCAAGAGAGTATACTTATTTCTTATGGCTCTGGAGGACAGAATCAGGATCATGGGTAGAAAGAGGGGGTCAGATTTTAGAATCACTGCAGAAAATAAAGGCAGCAGCTAGATGAACTAGGAGAAAAGACTGGAGGCAAGAGTACTTTTATTACAGGAATAATGAATAATGAATCCATTAATTATTTAACTATTTTATTTTATTTAACAAGTATATAGCATATATATTTATATATAAAAACCTGTCACAGGCAAGCTGTTGTGTCAGTGCATGTATATATGGATGTATGTATATGTATATGCATACACACACTTAAATACTACAAAGTAAAAACTGATAAATGTACATGATATTTCGATAAAGAACTTGAGAAGTCTGAGCGGAAGAGGCAGCAGCTGAGATGGACATCTCTCAGAGTGTTATTGCTTCAAAGAACAGATAAGAGGTGCCCACAGAGAACAAAAAGCGGATGATACCTGATTGTTTTCAGGGCTGAGACGCCCTCCTGTCCCAGGAGTGCCTGGGATCTTTACCACTGTAGTGCTATTGGCCATGGAGCCTTGTGGAGGGGTGCTAGCTGGTTCCGGTTTTATTGATGAGAAATTGGACAGGTTGATTAGGGCTGAGGGGCCAAACTGGTTCATAATCTGCCGCGCTTTGGACTTCAGCTCATAGAGCTTATCGAGATCTTGTTTCTTTTTGGAGCTATGAGGACCAAGGCCAATCAACTGTAGAAGAAAAACAAGAGAATTAGCTCTGGAAGTACATGTAATAAAGGATGAGTTTTAAAAGTAAAATTCTATGAGGCCTGTCAGACTTTGAAGGGTCTTCATTTGATACCTGCACATTGAAAATGGAGGGAATGAAGAATGTTCATTGCTCTCACCTGATATTTAGAAACCATCTCTTCTCCAAAAGCTAAATAAAATAGTCCACACAAGTGAAATAAAGAAGTAAATGAAATGAGGAATCTTATGTACAAAAATAAACTAGAATGAGCAAGACATTTTTGAAGACTTTGTAAAAATAGAATACTTGGTTAATTGTAAAAATAGAATACTTGGTTAAGTACTACATGCATTATTTTTGAACATCAAATAATGCTAAACTCAAATAAATCATGGCACAATCACATACTTGAAACCTAGTCACAAAACTTCAGAAAACAGATTAGTTCATTTTGGTGTTTCAAAACATGCTTAAGTCTATGTCAGGGCCTAATAAACACAGTTTTTAGCAATTGTTAAAAGTAAGCTCTTCACTGTCATCAAGGGCAAATTTTCTCTGAGTGTTAGCAATCTTTAAATACATGCAGAGTCCCTAGGCTGGAGTAGCCAAGACTTCTAAATTTTAGAGCCATGAGGCTGACTCCGTGGACATCAGCTTTGGTGTCATCAAGATCAGAAGCACATTCAGGAAGTTCCACCCACAGTGACCTCAAGGAGCTTACTTACAGCTATCTGAGTGTCTAGATCTTTAATTACATCAGCAACGGCTGTGAGCCCGGTGAAACGAGAGGCAGCCATTTTCAAAAACTACCTGTAAATGAACAACTGGCATCAAGCACCACCCTTGCCACAGAACCATTTCAGTTGCATGGCCTGCACATCTTCAATGACCAGAATGCAGGCAAACTGACTGTGGAGAACATTTCCTTATTCCAACTGGGCACCAAGAAAAACATCTCCATTTCTTTCATATACAACTTTTAAAATTAATTAATGATGACAATAGTAACATTAAGACTCTCTTCCAATAAAATGAATGTACTATTGTTAGAGATAAGCTAGCAGCATATGAAATACTTTATTGGCCAAAACTGTGGAATTTGAACCTGCAAGAATCATGGCAATGTTTTCAGAACTTGATAAAGCTTAGCAACCTGAATGAGTATCTGTATCTTGCCCCTACTGCTGAGTTCCTCTCCAACAAATTGTCTAACTCTCTAATACAAGAAATCATCTTCTCCTGGTTTACCCTTAATAAAAGCAACTAACTACGCACAATGATCAAGAGAAACTTGTTGGCCAAGAGCCCGCTGAGGGGGGCAGCACAGCATCAGGATTACTTTTTTTTAAAACCATATGTGGTCCACGTCTCCTTTTCCCTTACCCACAAATCTTACCAATGGAAGAAATGGGAAAGGAAAAGATTGTTAACATGGTAACAGTTGCCCTAATGTTATAAAAGCAAACTATTTTCCCAGATCAAGTCCTATGAAAAAGCCTTATTAAAGATTATCAGTATTGGGCTTCCCTGGTGGCGCAATGGTTGAGAGTCCGCCTGCCGATGCAGGGGACACGGGTTCGTGTCCCGGTCCGGGAAGATCCCACATACCGCGGAGCGGCTGGGCCCGTGAGCCATGGCCGCTGAGCCTGCGTGTCCGGAGCCTGTGCTCCGCAACGGGAGAGGCCACAACAGTGAGAGGCCCGCGTACACACACACAAAAAAAAGATTATCAGTATGAACATAAGCCACCACAATGAGAAACCCACGCACTGCAATGAAGAGTAGCCCCTGCTCGCCACAACTAGAGAAAGCCCGTGCGCACCAATGAAGACCCAATGCAGCCAAAAATACATAAATAAATTTATAAAAAAATAAATAAAATAAAATTTAAACAGTTGATCAATCTGGAATGGGGGGAGTAATATACTCCTCCTTTCACACACTCCTCCATTCCAGATGGATCAGATATTTAAATTTTAAATATAAAATCATTTACTAGATAAAATATAGAATATCTTTATTTTTTATTTATTATTTTTTTAAATTTATTTTTGGCTGTGTTGGGTCTTCGTTGCTGCACGCAGGCTTTCTCCTGTTGTGGAGCATGGGCCCTAGGGCACACGGGCTTCAGTACTTGTGGCACGTGGGCTCAGTAGTTGTGGCTCACGGGCTCTAGAGCACAGGCTCAGCATTGTGGTGCACGGGCTTAGTTGCTCCGCGGCATGTGGGATTTTCCTGGACCAGGGATCAAACCAATGTCCCCTGCATTGGCAGGTGCATTCTTAAGCACTGCACCACCAGGGAAGTCCCTATTTTTTTAAAGATTTATTTAGTATTTTTTTATTTAATTTATTTTTGGCTGCATTGGGTCTTCGTTGTGGCACACGGGATCTTCGTTGAGGCGTGTGGGATCTTTCCTTGTGGTGTGTGGGCTTCTCTCTAGCTGTGGCGTGTGGGTTTTCTCTTCTCTAGTTGTGGTGCGCAGGCTCCAGGGCGCATGGGCTCTGTAGTTAGTGGCATGCGGGCTTAGTTGTCCTGCAGCATGTGGGATCTTCGTTCCCTGCCCAGGGATCAAACCCGTGTCCCCTGCAGCATAAGGTGGATTCTTTACCACTGGACCACCAGGGAAGTCCCTAGAATATCTTTAAAAAATATTCAGAAACCTAAACTTAACACTTTATACAAAAATTAACTCAAAATGGATCACAGACTTAAATGTAAAATGTACAACTATAAAACTTTTAGGAAAAAACAGGAGAAAATCTTTGGGCTCTAGCTAGGCAAACCAAAAGCATGATCTGATCAATAAAAGGAAAAACTGATAAATTGGCCCTCATCAAATTTTAAAAGTTTTCTCTGTGAAAGCCCATGTAGAAAGGATGAAAAGACAAGCTACAGACTAGAAGAAACTACATACCCAAAAAAAGACAAACTACATATCCAACAAAAGACTAGTATCTAGAATGCATTAAGAACTCTCAAAACTCAATAGTTAAAAAAAATTAATTCAATTAGAAAGTGGACAAAAGACACACCAGACATTTCACCAAGGAGGATACACAGATAGCAAATAAGCAAATTGAAAGACGTTCAATCAAAAAAATTAGTCATTAAAGAAAAGCAAATTAAAACTACAATGAGATATAACTACACAACTATCAGAATAGCTAAAATAAAAAATAGTGACAACACCAAATGCTCACGAGGATGCAGAGAAATTGGATCACTCACACACTGCTAGTGGGAATGTAAATGGTATAGCTACTCTGTAAAACAGTTTGCAGTTTCTTAAAAATCTAAGCATGTACTGTCACAGAGGAGCCTAAAAAGGCATGAAGACTAAATGGAAAAACTAAGATCTGAATAAACTATGGACTTCAGTTAATAGTAATGTATCAGGGACTTCCCTGGTGGTCCAGTGGTTAAGAATCCACCTTCCAATGCAGGGGCCCTGGGTTTCGATCTGTGATCAGGGAAGTAGGATCCCACATGCTGCAGGGCAACTAAGCCCACGCATCGCAACTACTGAGCCTGCGTACCATAACTAGAGAGCTCGTGCACCGCAACTACTGAGTCTGCATGCTCTGGAGCTCGCGTGCCACAACTAAAGAGAAGTCTGTGCGCACAATGAAAGATCCTGCGTGCCGCAACAAAAGATCCCGCGTGCCACAACTAAGACCTGATGCAGCCAAAGATAAAATAAATAAATAAATAATAATGATAATAATAATGTATCAAACGTGGTTAATTAGTTGTAATGAACATACTATACTAATGTAAGATGTTAATAATGGAGAAACTGGGTGCAGGGTATATGGAAACCCTGTACTATCTTCCCAAATTTCCTGTAAATCTAACACTGCTATCTCAGCAGGTTAAATAAATAAATAAATGGATTTTAAAAACTGCTCTAGGAAAGAGTTTATTTAAAAAAATGAAAAAAGGAAAAAGAAGACCAAATCACGAATACACAAAACAACAGGAATGAATCTTAAAATATTTAGGTGAAAAATAAGCCAGTCTCAAAAGAATACATACTATATGATTCCATTTATATGAAATTTTAATATCTAATGATCTAAAAACAAATCTCTAGTGACAGATGGGACAGAGATTGACTGCACAGGGGCAGGTTGGAAGTTTCTGAGGTGATATAAACATTCTATACCTTAAGTGGGGGAATGCTTACACAGCTGCTATATTTATCAAAACTCACAGAACTATATGTTTACAATGTATACATTTTATTGTATGCAAATTATACCTCAATAAAGTGGATTTGGGAAAAAAGAAAAAACACGCAACTACTGTATGACCCAGCGACTGCAATCCTAGGCATTTATCCTAGAGAAATGAAAACTTATGTTTACACAAAAGCCTGTACACGAATGCTCATAGCTTTATTTGCAATAATCAAAAACTGTAATCAATTCAGATGTCCCTTAATAGGTAAATCATTAAACAAACTGTGGTATATCCACACCATGGAATACTACTCAGCAAGAAAAAGAAATGAACTACTGATATGCACAACTTGGATGAACTTCCAGAGAATTATGCTGAGCAAAAGCCAATTCAAAAAGAGTCCATATTGGGGCCTCCCTGGTGGTGCAGTGGTTAAGAATCCGCCTGCCAATGCAGGGGACAGGGGTTCGAGCCCTGGTCCAGGAAGATCCCACATGCCGCAGAGCAACTAAGCCTGTGTGCCACAACTACTGAGCCTGCGCTCTAGAGCCTGCAAGACACAACTACTGAAGCCCACGTGTCTAGAGCTGGTGCTCCGCAACAAGAGAAGCCACTGCAATTAGAAGCCCGTGCACTGCAACAAAGAGTAGCCCCCGCTCGCTGCAACTAGAGAAAACCCATGCGCAGCAACGAAGACCCAACGCAGCCAAAAATAATAAATAAATAAAAGAGTCCATATTGTATGACTCCAGTTATGTAACATTTTTGTTTTCCTTTTTTTAAAAATTAATTAACTAATTAATTAGGTTGCATCAGGTCTTAGTTGTGGCAGGCAGGCTCCTTAGTTGCAGCACGTGGGCTCCATAGTTGTGGCAGGCAGGCTCCTTAGTTGTGGCATGCGAACTCTTAGTTGCAACATGCATGTGGGATCTAATTCCCTAACCAGGGATCGAACCCGGGCCCCCTGCTTTGGGAGTGTGAAGTCTTATCCACTGCACCACCAGGGAAGTCCCCTATATAACATTTTTAAAATGGCAAATTTTACAAACAGAAGACAGATTAGTGAGGTTGTCAGGGACTGGGTGGGAGGGAGGGAGGTGTGGTTATAAAAGGCAATATGAGGGGCGCTTGTGATGGAATTGTTCAATATCTTGATAGTGATGATGGATAAATGAACCTATAAAAAGTGATGAAATTGTATAGGACTTAGTACTCATACACATATAAGCAAACAAGTGCAAGTAAAACGGGAAATCTGAATAAGATTGTTGGGTTGTATCAATGTTGATATCCTGCTTCTCAAATTATACAACAGTTTTGCAAAATGTTACCGTTGGGGGAAACTGGTGGTGCAAAGTGCAAGGGATCTCTGTATTATTTCTTTTTTTTTTTGCGGTACGCGGGCCTCTCACTGCTGTGGCCTCTCCCGTTGCAGAGCACAGGCTCCAGACGCACAGCCTCAGCGGCAATGGCTCACGGGACTAACCGCTCCGCAGCATGTGGGATCTTCCTGGAACGAGGCACGAACCCGTGTCCCCTGCATCGGCAGGTGGACTCTCAACCACTGCGTCACCAGGGAAGCCCTGTATTATTTCTTACAGATTCATATAAATCTACAGTTATCTCAATTTTTAAAAATTGGAAAAACAATATTCTCAAGAATAAATAATACCCTTCTAAGGATGACTTTACAAAGCTCAGGAGCCATAAAAGAAAAGACTAATATGTTTAATTACACAAACATAAAAATGTCTGCATGGCAACAAACATAACAAACAAAGTTAAAGGACAAAAGACAAACTAGCAAAAATATATGCAAGATATATCAAAGGACTAATTTCTTTTATATATAAAAAATAACTACAAATCATTAAGTACCAACTACCCAATAGAAATATTGTGAAGGGCTTCCCTGGTGGCGCAGTGGTTGAGAGTGTGCCTGCCGATGCAGGGGACACGGGTTCGTGCCCCGGTCTGGGAAGATCCCACATGCCACGGAGCGGCTGGGCCCGTGAGCCATGGCCGCTGAGCCTGCGCGTCTGGAGCCTGTGCTCCGCAACGGGAGACGCCGCAACAATGAGAGGCCCGTGTACCGCAAAAAAAAAAAAAAAGAAAAGAAATTCAAATGGTTCTTAAAATAATGAAGTGATCCTTATTCTCATTCATAATAAAAATGCAAATTAAAACTACAACCTACTATTTATTCCCCATTTGGCAATGATGAAAAAGTTTTATAGGGACTTCCCTGGTGGTCCAGTGGCTACGCCTCCACACTCCCAATGCAGGGGGCCTGGGTTCGATCCCTGGTCAGGGAACTAGCTCCCACATGCTGCAACTAAGAGTTTTTCTTTTTTTTTTAACATCTTTGTTGGAGTATAATTGCTTTACAATGGTGGTTGCAACTAAGAGTTTGCATGCTGCGACAAAGATGCCGCATGCCGCAACTAAGACCTGGCACAGCCAAATAAAAAAATAAAAAATAAAATAAAATAAATAGTTTTATACATACTGTGTTTGAAAATTTTATGGAGCAATAATCATTTCATAAGTTGCTGGAGTGGGGGAATATAAATTAGTTACAGGTCTCTATAAAGAGCTACTTGGCTGTATCTACCAAAATAAGAAAAGCATATATTGTTTTAATCCCATAGTTCTATTTTTAGCAATTTATATTATAATTGAACTTGTATGTGAACAGAATACTATACATACAAGGAATTTCAACCTAAATGTCCATCAAAAGTGATATAGTTAAATAAACTACAATATAACTATATAATGTAATAGACTGAAAAAGAATGAGACTCATGAAAATATTATGCTAAGTGAAAGAAACCAGTCACAAAAGACTACATATTGTAGGATTCCATTTATATGAAATGTCCAGAATAGACAAATCTATAGAGACAAAAAGTAGATTAGTGGTTGCTAGGGCTGAGGAGTGGGGGAGAGGAATAGGGACTGACTTCTAATGTTTATGGAGTTTCTTTTAGGAGTGACAAAAATAATCTAGAATAGATTGTGGTGATGGTTGCACAATCCTGTTTGTAGCAAAAAACCACTGAACTGTATACTTTAAAATGATGAATTGTATAGTATGTGAATGTCTCAATAAACCTGTTTCTAAAAAATGAGGAAGCTCATGAAATGACCTTCAAGATACCCTGTTCATTTAAAATGCAAGGTTCAGAATAGTGAGGATAGGGACTTCCCTGGTGGCGCAGTGGTTAAGAATCTGCCTGGGGCTTCTCTGGTGGCGCAGTGGTTGAGAGTCCACCTGCCGATGCAGGGGACACGGGTTCGTGCCCCGGTCCGGTAGGATCCCACATGCCACGGAGCCACTGGGCCCATGAGCCATGACCGCTGAGCCTGTGCGTCCGGAGCCTGTGCTCCGCAACGGGAGAGGCCACAACAGTGAGAGGCCCACGTACCGCAAAAAAAAAAAAAAAAGACACATAATTACAAATGTATAAATTATTCCTGGAAAGATACATAAGAAGCTGAAAACAATGGTTGTCTTGAGGGGGATAGGAGAATGGTAGTACCTGGGGTGGTCCATGGGACCAAGGTGCGAGACTTATCTTTCATTGTATACCCCAAATTCTGTAATATGTGCATATGTAACCTATGAAAAAAATTAAAATAAACTACTATCTGGTTTGTTTCCACTGAAGAAATAGGTAATACTGACCCCTGTTTTTAAAATATAACAAAAAATATAGCAGTAGCAACAAAAATAAACCTTGACCTTTATTTCACACCTTATACAAAATATCAATAAATTAAAAACTGATCACAGACTTAAATGTGAAAATGTAAAACTATAAAACTTTTAGAAAACGTACGAGAAAATCTCCCTGACTTTGGGTCAGACAGAGTTTTTAGATACAACACCAAAAGCACAATCCACAAAAGAAAGAAATTGATAAAGTGGACTTAATCACAAAATAAAACTTCTGCCCTGCAAATGAAAACAAAAGACAAGTCTGAGACTAAGAGAGAATATTTACAAATCACGCATCTGACAACTTGTATCCAGGATATATATATAAAAGACTCTCAAAATTCAATAAGAAAACAACTCAATTAAAAAAATGGGTAAAAGATCTGAACTGATCCTTCAGCAAAGATTTACAGATGGAAAATAAACACATGAAAAGATGCCCAATATCATTATTCATTAGGGAAATGCAAAATAAAACCACAATGAGATACCACTAAGTACCTATTAAAATAACTAAAATTAAAAATAATATAGGGCTTCCCTGGTGGCGCAGTAGTTGAGAGTCCACCTGCCGATGCAGGGGACACGGGTTCGCGCCCTGGTCCGGGAAGATCCCACATGCCGCGGAGCAGCTGGGCCCGTGAGCCATGGCCGCTGAGCCTGCGTGTCCGGAGCCTTGTGCTCCGCAACGGGAGAGGCCACAACAGTAAGAGGCCCGCGTACCGCAAAATAAATAAATAAATAAATAAATAAAATAAAATTAAGTCCATATATACAGATTTCAAAGTTTGTCTTCTGCCTCCAAAACACCTGTGTCACAGTGCAGGCTATAAACACTGCTGATGTACTACCTCCAAAGCACTTTGGGGCTTTCCACAAACACCTTTGGTCAAAAGTAGTATGTTCTATGTTCACATCAACTTTAACACAATGATCTTCTGATCAGGTACTTACTTAGAAATCCTATTCTAATAATTCAATTGATGCTAGAGCCACAAATGAGTGAAATAAGTAGTACAATTTGCAAATGTAGATGAGGATAACTCAGGAATAAACTATTATTAATTAAACCATCAAGTATTTTGAAATGGTGGTACGGCCATGCTTTACCTCATAATTTGGTGTAAGTTTTGACCACTTACATTTAGTATAGGCACT
This sequence comes from Stenella coeruleoalba, assembly GCF_951394435.1. Classification (NCBI taxonomy): domain Eukaryota; kingdom Metazoa; phylum Chordata; class Mammalia; order Artiodactyla; family Delphinidae; genus Stenella; species Stenella coeruleoalba. The sequence continues at coordinate 22,222,172 of NC_137169.1, forward strand.
TGCAAACAGTTTAGGCAAACCCACTGGGAACAAAGTTATTGCAGTTTCCCCAGTCATCTAGTTCATGTTACAATAATTGTAAAGTTAATCCAATTTAAGCCCCTGTTCTTCAAATTGGTCTTTCTTGGCCTCCTAAATTTAAAATTAAATATGTCTTACTCCAATGTGAGGGAAAGTTCTATTCAGGTCCCATTTTTCTATCTTGAATATCTATGCTTCTTTAAAACACAGGAATTCAGTTCTCTTCAAATACTACACTACATAAATACCCTAATAAGTTATAGTACTTGATAGTAAGAGGAGTCTTTAGGAGAAGGGAGTGCTTTCATTCAATGCCATGCTTTGTATAACTATTACCTCTATTTTGCTGATGAGCAAGCTGAGACATGGCGAGGAATCCACTTAGAAAAACAGAAAAAAGTTTTAGTCAAACACATAACTGGGTTTGACTGTGGCTGGGCCACTTAGTAGCATGGGCTTTCAGGCAAGGAACTTAACCCTTCTGCACTGATTTCCTTACCTGTACAATGGGACTAACAATATCTAACTTGTGCGGCTGTAAGTGATAATTAAATGATTTAATATTTGAAAAGTGCTTATGATGATATCTGGTTAGTCTTTTTTTTTATTGGAATAAAATTGCTTTACAATGTTGTGTTAGTTTCTGCTGTATAATGAAGTGAATCAGTATTTGTATACCTATATCCCCTCCCTCTTGGACCTCCCTCTCCCCTCTCCCCCCATAGTCTGAGTAAGTTTCAGTAAAAGATATTACTGAAGAATGAAAGTGACTGGTCCAAGTTTCTCCACCATCCTTATCTAAAAGCAGCCATCTTCCCTAAATGCTTATGCTAAAAATAAAGGGTACATTTTACTTATTTGTGACTTTCTAAATGACTTACTATATTGTTAAGGGGGAAGGAGCTTCATTTAAAAGTTTCCTAACTCGTAAGTGACATTCATTGTATCAATGTCAATACAGTTAACAAGACCCAAAATAAAATACTAGAATTTGTAAAAACTTCCCTCTTGAGTTTGAAGTTAGAGCAAAGATTCTAGAAGCATGTTTTCAAGGAATATTAACCAAGCATCTCCTATCTACTATGCAGAGCAGGGTACTGTATCAAAATCATGATCTAATCAATCATTGCCTCACTGTAATCCTAAACCTTCTTTGAACTTTAGCCTCCTTATATGTAAAATACGAGTTTAAAAAAGATTATCTTTCCGGGTCCTTCCATCTCTGCCATCCTCGTTTTTTGAGATGCAGAGATCTGTGCTCGGAGTTGGGTGGAATGGGATTTAAAGCACTTATCAAGTATATAGCTGAGTTCAAACTGCTTCAACTTTACAGCAGTGCTTCGCCAGAACGAAGCAGAAAACGAAGATGCTTCCAAGTGGGCTTCCTAGATTGTATCCGACACAAGATAAGCCTGCCAAAAGCCAAGTAGGCAGCGCAAAGGAGTCGTCTTTCCCTGAACACATCCTTTACCACCCTCGGTTCACCCAATATGAGAAAAAAAAAAAAAAAAAAAAGGATCACTATATTTTTTCCGAACTCTCTCCCTTTCCCTTGGAGGCTGATCTCCTCACATCCATTGCCCCTTATAGTCTCCGCTTTTAGGAGCCAGTGTCCTCACAGCCCTGTTCCCTCAGGTACTTCGGAGTCTCCAAGCCCCGATCCCGTCCCCACAGAAGCCCGTCTTCACTGCCCGCTCCTGTTCTTCCCAAACCCAAGTGTTCTCTTACTGCTCCTGCCTCTCAGGAACCTAAGTCTTCGCCGCCCTGTTTCTGAATCCTTAGAAACCTGGGTCTTCACTGTCCCGCTCCTACCGCTTAGCAGCCCAAGTCCTCACGGCTCCGCTTTTACCTCTCAGGAGCCCGTGGCTTCACGCCCCGTTCTCTTCCGACCCTCTCCTCTTCGGAGCACTGGTCCTCACAATCCTGTCCCTCTCAGCCCACTTTCCCTCGGGTGCCCGCTAACTCCGTCCCCTTTCCCTAAGTCCCGCCTGGAGCCCAGGTCCCCACAGCCGCGTCTTCTCCGAGCCCCGAGCCCCTCAGTCCCGTCCCAAGAGCCCGATTCCTAACAGCCCCGTCTCCTCCACAATCTGGCTCTTGAAACACTGACCACTGTGGGTCTGGGTCCTGACTCCCTCCTCCCACTCTTCTTCCTTAACTGCCAGGGCCCAAGACTCACAGGCAGCAGCGTCTATCTCCCCATGATATGCGGAGACTGCCCCAGTGAAGCGCTCGTCTCAGCAGCCGGTCCGACTGCTCGGCCCTCCCCGAGTACTTCCGGCACCGCTCCCCGCCTCCAACCCGGAAACGCGCGGCTCTTCCGGCCGGCGGGCGCGCGCCTGGCTTGCACAGGCGCGGACCGCCCTCCGACACGTGGTCGATATTCATCGCTGTCGGTCAGCTCTGGCAGTTGGGCTTTTTCCTGTTTGGTAGTGTGAGCAAGCTCTGCGCCTTCTACCCGGCGTTACGAACCCAGCGCTAGCTATTTCTCCCCAAAATAGCCTGTTGTATATATTGCTAGCGTGACCGGTAACACGCCCTCGGATGGCCTAGAGGTCGCCATTTTTGGTTAGTGTCTTTGTCGTGATATGAGGACGGTAATATCTCCTGGGACCAACATTCCATAGATATCCTATTGGACCCCAACAGGAAAAACCTGGGGACAAGAGAGCCCGGTTGTGGTTGTGATTTGGCAGTTAATAATGATTGAGCAATTGCTGTCTACCAGGAAATTTCCTATACACCTTACCTCCGATAAGTCAGTCATTTAATGATTTAAAGGAAACCTGTGAGAGGGACTTCCCTGGTCGTCCAGTGGTTAAGACCCCGCGCTTCCACTGCGGGGGGCGCGGGTTCAATCCCTGGTCGGGGAATTAAGATCCTGCATGCCGCGCGGCGCAGTCAGTAAATAAATAAATAAATAAATGAAACCTGTGAGAGATTAGGCAAGTTCTAACTAATAAGTGAAAACTCTCAACTTGAACTCAGAATTCTCACTCTGACCATTAAACTGATGCTTTCGCTTGACTGTCAATGGTGAGAACTGCTGTTTACTAACTGTGCTAGATGCTAGGGTTGTAAAGAAGACCCGATTCCAGCCTGAGTCCCTTCTGGAGCCCGGGTCCTCACACTAAGATGGACAAGAACCCAAGAACCCACAGACATAAAGGAATGTACAAAGGGCTGGGACAGCAAAGAGTGAGCAGCAGTGTCAGCAGGAAAAGCTGCCTCCTACCTGGATTGGTGTAGCAACTTGCTCTCCCTGTCTTTATATCTTGCCATCCTCATCCCACCAAATTACCAATCCACTCTTAACCCTGCCACAGATCCAAATTCACAGATTCCAGGCCCCTTCACCACTAAGCTCTAAGTTATCTTCCTAGTCTTATTTCTCTGCCACTGCTCTCTTCATTACCCTAAGGGTCTGGCATACCATTTTTGTTTTTGCACTCCATCTTTTTAAGACCCAGTTTACTTTTTTTGCTTTTATTTTTTATACAATTTTTAAAAGTTACACTCCATTTACAGTTATTACAAAATATTGGCTATGTATTTCCCATGTTGTACAATACATCCTTGTAGCCTATCTCTTACACCCAACAGTTTGTATGTCCCACTTCCCCACCCCTAAATTGCCCCTCCCCACTCCCCACTGGTAACCACTAGTTCTCTAAATCTGTGAATCTGCTTTTTCATTATATTCACTAGTTTGTTGTATTTTTTAGATTCCCCATATAAGTGACATCATACAGTATTTGTCTTTGTCTGACTTATTTCACTTAGCATAATGCCCTCCAAGTTCATTCATGTTGCTGCAAATGGCAAAATTTCATTCTTTTATATATAAATATAAATATATTTCTTTTTTATCCATTCATCTGTTGATGGACACTTAAGTTGCTTCCATATGTTGGCAATTGTAAATAATGCTGCTATGAACATTGTGGCGCATGTATATTTTCACATTATTCTTATTTTTTTCAGATGTATACCGAGGGATGGAATTGCTGGGTCGTATGATAGTTCTGTTTTTAGTTTTTTGAGAAACCTCCATAGCGTTTTCCACAGTGCACCACTACAGGTGGGAGGCAAGATAAACACAAAACTGTTAATAGTAGTTTGGGAAAAGCATTCTCACATTTCTGTACTGTATCAATTTCTTTACAATTAGCACAAAGTTTTTATATTAAAAATGAAGTATAAATGAATGATTCCATTTTTATGCCTTTCTGGAAAAGGCAAAACTACAGGGCCAGAAAAGAGGTTGCCAGGATTGGGAATGGGGGGAGGAGTTGACTAGAAAAGGGGACAAAGGAATTTTTTGGGATGATAGAAATGTTTTGATTGATTGTGGTAACAGATACATGTCTGTTCAAGTTTGTTAAAACTCACAGAACTGTATGATAAAAAAATGTGAACTTATGGGCTTCCCTGGTGGCTCAGTGGTTAAGAATCCACCTGCCAATGCAGGGGACACGGGTTCCAGCCCTGGTCTGGGAAGATCCCACATGCCGCGGAGCAGCTAAGCCCATGCGCCACAACTACTGAGCCTGCACTCTAGAGCCCGTGAGCCACAACTACTGAGCCCACGTGCCACAACTACTGAAGCCCACGCGCCTAGAGCCTGTGCTCCGCAAGAAGAGAAGCCACCGCAATGAGAAGCCTGCACACCGCAAGGAAGAGTAGCCCCTGCTCACTGCAACTGGAGAAACCCCGCGTGCAGCAACGAAGACTCAACGCAGCCAAAAAAAAAAAAAAAAGGTGAATTTACTGTATACAAATTATACCTCAAGAAACCTGACTTTAAGAAATGAAATAGAGAAAATATAGAAAGCACGGACTATATTTTTAAAATAATTTTAATTGCACAAGTAATAAAATGCACAATAATAAAATAATCTATACTTTTAAAAAATGAGAACATTACAGGTAAATCTAAAGTTTTGTGTGTCTCTGCCCTCATCCAGATTCCCTCTCTCCCTCCTTTCCAGAGGTAATTGATATGTGTTAATAATAGAAACATGTAGCCATTGAAAATAAAGCACTAGGTTTTGTGTGCACACGTATGCTCTTTATTATGGTATCATGCAGTACCGTATTCAACACCTTCTTCATTCAATTTTTTTATACCTGTTGATAAAGCGCAGTATTACTTTGTTTCCGTTAATGGTGTCGTGCTGTAACTTATTCTGCAACTTTTATCAGTCAATTTTTTTGATGTCTAATTCACTCTTTAGAAGTACAGCAGATGGCATTCCACTTTATGAACCCACCACATTCTGCTCTTTCATTGTTGTGTAGGTGAAGATTAATTAGCTCCCAGTTTTTTGCTCTTACAGGGATCCGGTGCCTCCAGTGCTCACGTGCTGGGGCAGCTTCAGGGTGGACGGCTAGGAGTGGCACAAGTTTGTGCATTTTCAATTTTAACAGGATGGGATTTGTGCCTTCCCCAGATAGGCACCCACAGCTGCGGGGAAGTAGGTCTTGCAGAGCCCCAGACCAGCTGTAAGCCGTCACGGTTCCCTCCCACAAACCCCTCCTCCCCGCCCCTCCCTCTGCACCCGCCGGCATCTTCCCAGCAAGCACTGCGCATATTTGCATATAACTCAAGTGTTAGATTTACTTTTAAATGAAAATCCAAAAATAAACGATAGAATCTCTTTATGAAGTCTTCTCTCCGGCTCAGAAGTTCCTGCAGTTACACCCTCAATTTCGGGAACTCTGAGTAGAAAATTGCATCGACTTTGTTTTCACCTTTATCATAAAAGGGATTTGCCGACACTGCCACCCTGCTGCTATCGCTAGTGCGGTAAAAAGGGCTTCTGTCGTGAGTGACACACGTGGGGCAGCTCGTTTGTTCTTCGTGCGGAATCGACATCAAGAGATTTCGGAAGCATAATTTTTTGAAAACCGGGCAGCTAGTGATCGTTGGTCCTGGCGCCCTTCTTTTCCAGTATAAAAATACAGAGTACTTTGTTTTCAATAGTTAAAGTAATATGAAGGTATATTTCGTGAGCGTGGGGGTCTACTGTTTTTTCAGCCGAGCTGGGCTGGAGCTCTGGTCCGAGAAAATCCCGTATGTCATGGAGTAGGAATCCCGTGCGCCGCGATTGGTGAGCCCACGTGCCGAAACTATTGAAGCCCATGCATCTAGAGCCTGTGTTCTGCAACAGCTAAAACCAGCACTGCGCCAAGTCCGCGCACCGCAGCAAAAGGTAGCCCTGGCTTTTCACAGCAGCGCAAGCCCGAGCGCAGCAACAGAGACCCCAAGCAGGCAAAAATAAGCAAATAATTTGTAAAAAAAAAAAAAAAAAAATCTCGTGATAAATTCTCTTTATGGTGTACGATGTTTAGTTTTCAGAAATCTAGGGGAGGTGTCGGGGTTGTGAACTGTTTGTGAAGACTGCTTTCACAAGTAAACAATTGTTTTTTTTTTTCTTAAATAGCAGAAGCAGGTACTTTTCTCCTTTCACAACTTAGGAACGTAAGCAACGAAGATGATATATTTGTCCGTGAGTGCACTGCTCTAAGCCGAGAAAAAGACTTTCCGTACCCTTTGCAGTTGTTTGTCTGCAAAAGCGATGGAATTATCATGCAAAAAGTATTTTGTAAAAATTTATCCCGTTGAGAAATTGGGATTGACATGTATGCATAAACAGTAGTATGTATGGAACAGGTAACTAATAAGAACCTGCTGTACAAAAAAAAAAAATCCCCTCCTTTTTTTTTACCAGATGTACGTATCGCTTTGTAAAGCTGTGTTGATGTTCATATAGCTTTTGTCGTTTAAAAACGTAGAGGCAATACCTTAAAACACCAGTGAAGTAGCGCTTTCTTACTGCTGATAGCAACCACCTTTCTGGAGAGCAATTGGGCAAGAGACATAAAAATCTAAAACCTTCAAAAAAATTCGTGTCTCAAGAATACGTTCTCCCATGAGATTTAGGGAATTCCCTCACAGTTCAAGGGTTACGACGGTTCGCTGCCACTGCAGCTGGCGCAGGTTAGATCCCTGGCCGGGAAACTAAGATTCTGCCGCCCAATGGGGACGAAAAGAAAAGAGAAAGATTTAGCTACAAGGATTCATTAATTCTAACAAATGTATCGTGTACTCATATGTAGTGGTCCCTCCATATCCGTGCAGGATGGGAAAGGTGGTTCCAGGATCTGCCGTTGGATACCAAAATCCGTACATATACAAGTGCTTTATATAAAGCGGCCTACGGACTTCCCTCATGGCGCAGTGGTTAAGAATTTGCCTGCCACTGCTGAGGACACGGGTTCAAGCCCTGGGCCAGGAAGATCCTACATTGCCGCAGAGCAAGTAAGCCCGTGTGCTACAACTACTGAGCCTGCACGCCCAGCCTGTACTCAGCAACAAGAGAAGCCACCGCAATGAGAATCCTGCACGCCACAACAAAGAGTAGCCACTGCTCGCCGCAACTAGAGAAAAGCCCGCACACAGTAAGAAAGACCCAATGCAGCCAAAAGCAAAACAAAACAAAAAACGGCCTAGTGTTTGCATGTAACCTATGCACACCCTCCAGTTATATTTTAAATCATCTCTAGATTACTTATAATACCTAATACAATGTAAATGCTATGTAAAATAGTTGCAGGGAGGTGGCAGATTCAAGTTTTGCTTTTTGGAATTTTGGAACTTTCTGGATTTTTTTTTTTTTTTTTTTTTTAATCCATGGTTGGTTGAATCTGTGGATGCAAAACCTGGGGATACAGAGGGCTGGCTGTATTATTTTGCTCACTTAACAAATGAGAAAACAGAAGCTCTGAGAGGCCCAGATCACAGAGCTAGAAAGTAGCAGTCAAGAGGTGAGCTCAGGTCTTCTGAGAGGAATCCTTTGCTCTCACAGCACAGAATACCCAAGGAGGATGTCAACTAGAGTGACATCTGTTAGAGAAGGAAAATTTATTAGGAAAGTGAAGCTTTTTTCATTTTACTTATCCGTATTTTCCAGTTTTCTAAGAAAATATGGAGTACACGAAAAGATTAGAGAAATAATGAGGACACATAGTCACTGGAATACAAATGATGAAAAACAAAATCAGACTCACAAAGAAGCCAGTCACAGAAGACCATATATTATATGATTCCTTTTACACAAGATGTTCAGAAGAGGCAAATCTATAGAGACAGAAAGTAGGTTAGAGATTGCCTGGGACTGGAGTTGAGAGCAGGGACTGACTACAAATGGGCATGAGGGATCTTTTTGGGGTGAAGGAAATGTTCTAAAAGTAAATTATGTTGCACAACTTTATAAATTTACTAAAATCATTGAATTGTACACTTAAAATGGATAAGTTTTATGATATGTAAATTATATTTTAATAAAGCTGTAAAAAAAATCAAGGGCTAAAAGGAGAAAAGTTCACTCAGCTAGGAGCCTGAGAATATATAATCAGTTTATGGAATAAGTTCCCTACTTTAGAAACTTTAAAAAAAATAAATTTATTTATTTTTGGCTGCGTTTGGTCTTCGTTGCTGCGCGCGGGCTTTCTCTAGTTGCGGCGAGCAGGGGCTACTCTTCCTTGCAGTGATCGGGCTTATTGTGGTGACTTCTCGTTGCGGAGCACGGACTCTAGGGTGTGCGAACTTCAGTAGTTGGGGTACATGGGCTCAGTAGTTGTGGCACATGGGCTTAGTTGCTCCGTGGCATGTGGGATCTTCCCAGACCAGGGATCGAACCAGTGTCCCCTGTGTTGGCAGGCGGATTCTTAACCATTGCACCATGAGGGAAGTCCCTAAGAAACTTGACTTAAGTAGATTTCTTGTATTTTGAGCTTCTGTGTGTTAGCTGAAAACTTTTCACTCACTCATTAAAACCCTTTAATGGCACCTAACTAGCTTGGGTTAACATCCTGTAAATTTTGAGTGACCCACCACCTTCTTTGTTCTCAGGGCTCAAGCCACACTGGTCTTCTTTCGGTTTCTCTGAAGCCACTACTCTCCTCAACTTAGGACCTCCAGAAATTTTTCTCCTCCACCTGGAAATACTCTTTCTCAACGGCCTGTCTTCCTCTCCCCTTCTCCCAAAGTGGCTAACTCCTCCTCGTTCTTCATATGTCAGTTCAAATGTCACTTCCTCAGAGAGGGCTTCCTTGATCCCTCCAACCCTCACTAGGTTAGCTCCCCTACACTCTATTACACTCTTTCATGGCACCATATACTTCTCTGCAGAACATTATCATGATTGTTATTAATGTATTAGTTGCAAAGTTAATTGTTCAATATCTATATTCCCCAGCCAGATGTCACGTACGTGAGGGCAGGGAACTTATTTATGTCTTATAGACCACTTGTGTCCATGGTTTCTGGTGTAGTACCTGGCACATAATAGACATTCAATACATTTGTAGAGCATTTCACAATCCATGAAGTTCTTGTGTATATACAATTACATTGGCCACTATTTACTAAGCACCTACTATGTCCTAGGATATAGGAGTAAACAAGATAGCATGTTTCTGTCCATTCTAGAGAGTTGACTGTACTCTCCTATGTAGGACAAAACAGTCTTCTCATTTTACAGGTAATGAAGATTACACCACTTTCAAGAAAGTAGCAGACCCTTCTGAAATTAAAATAGAATTACTTCAAATAATATCAGAGACTCCCAACTGGATGGGTTTACTGCAGGCGGGTGGGGGAAGAGGAGATGGTTCAGGGAGATGGATTTTGAGAGGCTAGGAAGCTTTGGTATTTTGAAGGATGGAAGAGAAGAGGGTGTCAATTTGTCAGAAGAGAAGAGGAAGTTTCCATCCTTCAGATGGGCAGATGCCAGCATAGCTCCTCTCTTGAAACCAACCAAATCTGGTTCCTGAGATCCCCTATCTCGGATGTTGGGATCAGTGACCACTGATAAGAAATGAAGGTCACACAAAAATTGTAGTCTATACACTAACTGAAAAGGAAATTAAGAAAATAATTTCATTTACAATAATATCAAAAAGAATAAAATACTTAGGAATAAATTTAACCAAGGAGGTGAAATGTAGCCAAGGAGGAGTGTAACTTGTACATTACAACTACAAAACATTGCTGAAAGAAATTAAAGAAGGCAGAAACAAATGGAAAGACATTTCATGTTCACAGGTTGAAAGACTTAATCTTGTTAAGATGCCAGTACTAGCCAAAACAAACTGTGGATTCAATGCAATCCCTATAAAAATCCCAATGACATTTTTTACAGAAATATTTAGAAAAACCCATCCTAAAATTCATTTGGATTCTCAAGGGACCCTGAATACCCAAAACACTCTTGAAAAAGAACAAAGTTGGAGGACTAAACTTCCCGATTTCAAAACTTACTACAAAGAAAACTAAGTAAAAATTTTGTGGTATTGGTATAAAAACAGACATATAGACCAATGGAATACAATAGAGAGTCCAGAAATAAATTGTGGCATCAAATGATTTTTGATAAAAGTGCCAAGACCATTCAATGGAGAAAGGACAGTTTTTTCAGCAAATAGTGTTGGGAAAACTGGATATCCACATGCAAAAGAATGAAGTTGAAATTTTACCTTAAATCACATACAAAAAATAACTCAGATCAAAGATCTAAACTTAAGAGCTAAAACTATAAGGTGCTTAGAAGAAAACAGGAGAAAAGTTTTATGACATTGTGTTTCGTAATGATTTCTTAAATATGACACCAAAAGCACAGGAAACAAAAGAAAACATAAGTAAATTGGACTTCATCAGAATTTACAACTTTTGTGTATCAATAACCGCTAACAATAACCACTACAGAATGGGAGAAATTATTTTCTCTGTCCCAGACCAACTTTTTCCTCTTCTATGGTGTCACCTCCTGCCCGTGCCAGAGGATGAAACTCTAGGGCTGTCAGGACCAGGCCTTGAGTGGAATCTGCAGCAGGCCTGCTGTGGTGGGACCAGCTGAAGAATTCATGCCTGAGCTGGAGGAGCAGTGGGCTCCCCTACCACCCTGCTGTGGCCTTCCCAGTACGCGGGCCCAGGGCCCAGTGTGACCAGAACAGCGAATTTGGAAGAGGAGGAGGAAATCCTTTTGTTTGATATCTCTGGAGTTGTAAATGTTGATAACCAATTAAAAACAAAAACAAACAAACAAAAAAAACTTCAGGCATCCTCTGGACTCTACATTATCCATCTGTGAAGAGTTATGCCCTATGGGTCCCCAGAGTGGGCAGCCTCTGGTCTCTATTCCCAGGTATCTACTTCCAGCTGGGGACACTGTCTCCAGCTGCCTGGCCAGCTACTAATTCTGCAATTTCAACATGTCCACAACTCAATTCATAATTTTTATCCCTACTTCCCTTTAGATTCCCATCCCCCCATCAAACCTGCTTCTCCTCTTGTTTCCTCCACCTCAGTGAATGGCACCTCCATCACTTAGTCACCTCCAAAAGACCACTCTAAGACCACCTCCTGAATCCCCACCGTCATCACCTGTTCTGTTATATTACAGCCAGAACCTCCTAATTGGTCTTTTGACTTCCTGTCATGCTGCCTTCTTCTTCTTTTTTTTTTTTTTTTAATATTTATTTATTTTGGCTGCGCCAGGTCTTAGTTGCGGCATGCGAGATCTTCGTTGCAGCATGTGGGGTCTTTTAGTTGCGGCATGTGGGCTTTCTTAGTTGTGGCATTCAGACTCCTAGTTGCAGCATGCATGCGGGATCTAGTTCCCTGACCAGGATCGAACCCTGGCCCCCTGCGTTGGGAGCGCAGAGTCTTACCCACTGGACCACCGGGAAAGTCCCCTGTCATGCTGCCTTCTCGTCTTCATTCTTTTTTTTAAATTTATTTTTATTTTTGTCTGCGTTGGGTCTTCGTTGCTGCGCGCGGGCTTTCTCTAGTTGCGGCGAGCGGGGTTACTCTTCATTGCGGTGCGCGGGCTTCTCACTGAGGTGGCTTCTCTTGTTGTGGAGCATGGGCTCTAGACGAGCAGGCTTCAGTAGTTGTGGCACGTGGGCTCAGTAGTTGTGGCTCTCAGGGTCTAGAGCTCAGGCTCAGTAGTTGTGGTGCACGGGCTTAGTTGCTCTGAGGCATGTGGGAATCTTCCTGAACCAGGGTTCGAACCCATGTCCCCTTCATTGGCAGGCAGATTCTTAACCACTGCACCACCAAGGAAGCCCTCATCTTCATTCTTAACTCCTCCAATGGCCTTCCTTTCCCTTAGAATTAACCTTGTGCTTCTCATCGTGGTCTACAAGACCCTGCATGAGCTGGCAGTGGGATCTTCTTTTTACTCCTTTTTTTTCTGTCACTCTGCTCCAGCCTGACTGGGCTTCTCCAAGTTCCTCCAACACATGGATTTCACAGCCTTTGCCTGTGCTGTTTCCCCATAGAATCCTGGAATGTTCTGCTTCCAGATCTTCAGCTGGCTCCTTCTCATCCTCCATGCCTTAGCTCCTGAGCCAGGCCTTTCCTGTTCTCACTGTGTCTAGTTATATCCCCTCCCCAGTCACTGTCTCTCTCACATCTCCTTTATAGCCCTTACTGACACCTGGCATATCCTGTCCCTTGTCTATATCCACTTCCCTCCTCTCTCCCCCACTTCCCCTCTTTTTCTACCCCCCACAATGTATACACTCTGCAATAGAATGTCTATGAGAACAGAGACAAAATCTATTTTATTCACACGGGACTCCCAGCCCCTGGAACATTGCCTGGTACATAGAGAGCACTCAAAAATCTGTGTTTACTAAAGACTGCCTGCACTTTTGTGTCTACCTCCCCACCCCTCGCAGCTCACCCCACCCTCTGTATCACATTCTCGGAAGCCAGAAGCCACTAATAGATGGGGACTGAATCTGGAAGGGAGGAAGTTCCGCCCGTGGGTGCAAAAAAAATATATTGGGGATGAATCCAGATACAGTTAGGTGAATCACCTCCTCCCCACACCAGCCCCACCCACCCCTACTGTCCTCCACCATCACCAAAGCAAAAGGCTAACTTGCTGGTTTTGGAGCCAGAGAGGAGAAAATTCAAGTCCTGCTTGCTCTGTGACCTTGAATCAGTCTCTGCCTTGGCCTCAGTTTCCTCATCTGTAAAAGGAACACGATAATGGTACCTCATTCACAGGGAGGTTGGGAAGAGTAAATGTGGTAATCCACACTCACAGGACTGGGTATCATATCTGGAATGTAATAAGCACTCAAGAAATGCCAGCTGGTATTATTAATACTCCAACTGGCACCACCCACCTGCCTTTTAGAATAGAGCCCAGTCAGCTGCCTCCATTGGCTACAGGACCTTAGTTAAGGCCCTCTCTGGGCCTCAGTCTCCCCATCTGTGGCAGGGACTATTAGTAGCTACACTTATGAGTACATTCTCTCTACCAGGCGCTTGGCATATGCACTGTTATGCCCACTAGAGTGTAAGCTCCCTCAGCTCATGACCAGCTTCCTGCCCAGTGCCAGGGACATCATAGGCATGCCCAAAACCTCACTCTTCACCGTCTCTTATTTTCTTTAAATTATCTTATTTTATTTTATTAATTTTTAATTTTTAAAATTGTGGTTAAAATATACTTAACATAAAATTTATCATTTTAACCATTTTTAAGTGTACAGTTCAGCGGCATTAAGTACATTCACATTGTTGTGCGATCATCACCATCATCCATTTCTAGAACTTTTTCATCATCCTCAGTTGAAACTCCCACTAAACACTAACTTCCCAAACCCCCCTTCCCTCGGCCCCTGGTAACCACTATTTTACTTTCTGTCTCTATGAATTTGACTATTTTAGTTACTTCAAATAAGTGGACAGAGCCTGGAATTAGGACGGATCCATTGGGAGTGGCAGCTCTGCAACTTCTTAGACTTGCAACCCGAGGCTGTGCCACTTAATTTCACTGAGCCTGTTTTGCCTCTTCTGAGAAATAGGGATAACACTTCCTACCTGGAAAGGAAATTTCCTGCCTGGAATTTTATCTATGGAAAGGCTCCTAGCACACTGCAGACACAGAGAAAGGGCTTAAGCAATGTTAGTTTCTTTTCCCTTCAATCCTATGAGCAGTTAGTCTCAGGAAATCGTAATGGTTAGGCCATAGCATAGACTGAGGTCAAGAGCTCAGATTCTGGTTCTACCACATACCAACTATGCGACCTCAGTTTTCCTATCTGTAAAATGGGGACACTACTAGTACCTACCTTGTGGGGATTCCATAAGTTAATAACAAGTGTTTAAGATGGCCTGGGGGGTCTTCCCTGGTGGCGTGGTGGTTAAGAATCCACCTGCCAGACGTAGAGAATGGACTTGAAGACACGGGGAGGGGGAAGGGTAAGCCTGGGACGAAGTAAGAGAGTGGCATGGACATATACACACTACCAAACGTAAAATAGATAGCTAGTGGGAAGCAGCCGCATAGCACAGTGAGATCAGCTTGGTGATTTGTGACCACCTAGAGGGGTGGGATGGGGAGGGTGGGAGGGTGGGAGGAAGACGAAAGAGGGAGGGGATATGGGGATATATGTATACGTATAGCTGACTCACTTTGTTATACAACAGAAACTAACACACCATTGTAAAGCAATTATACTCCAATAAAGATATTAAAAAATAATAATAATGAACATTGCTTTGCAATCAAATCTCAAAAAAAAAAAATTAAGAATCTGCCTGCCAATGCAGGGGACACAGGTTCGAGCCCTGCTCCGGGAATATCCTACATGCTGTGGAGCAACTAAGCCCCTGCGCCACAACAACTGAACCTGCATGCCACAACTACTGAAGCCCATACGCCTAGAGCCCGTGCTCTGCAATGAGAAGCCACCACAGTGAGAAGCCCGCGCAGTGCAAAGAAGAGTAGCCCCTGCTTGCTGCAACTAGAGAAAGCCTGCGCACAGCAACGAAGACCCAACACAGGCAAAAGTAAAATAAGTTAAATAAATTAAAATAAATAAATAAGTTAAATGGCCTGGCACTTAGTAAGCTTTAGCTGTTATTATTCATGCTGCTGTTGTTGTTACTTGGCTTGAAATAAACATAGTCAAGAGCCAGCAGAGCTGTAGTTCTTCCACCTGGCTGTCCATTAGAGTCATTGAGGGACATTTTAGAAAATTTTCATGGCCAGGCTCTAGCTTCACAGATTCCACTTGAATTTATCTGGGGTGGGACTCTGGTATGAGTATTTTATAAGATCTCCCCAAGTGATTCTATGTGCAACCAGGGATAGGAGGGCCACAATGGTGGGGTAACTAGGAGCATGGGCTCTGCAGTGCAACTGCCTAAGTTCAAATACAACACAGCCAACAAATAGATATATGAATGTGGGAAAGTTTTTTTTTTTTTCTTTTTTGGCTGCGTAGCTTGCACAGGATCTTAGTTTCCTGACCAGGGATTGAACCTGGGCCCTCAGCAGTGAAAGCACAGATTCCTAACCACTGGACTGCCAGGGAATTCTCTGAATGTGGGAATGTTCTTAATCTCTCACGTTACACTGGGTTAATAACAGGACCTGGGAGGTTATATAGATCTAATGTGCTTAGAGCAAGCTCTCAGCAGATCTGGGTACCACTGTCCCTCAGTTTCCCTGCTGTTTTCAAACTGATTGCAGCCACTGTGGGCCTTGTCCAGTTCATACCCACAGTGTCCCCAAGGGGGCCTGGAAGCCTTGAACGTCCCACACGGAGGCCTCTCCTAACCCTGCCAGCTACCCCCAAAGTTATTTTTGGCCCTTCCACTGTTCATCTTTTTTAGTCACCCAAAATGAACAGAATTATCTCCCAAACAAAATTGTCTGCTCAGAAATCAGAGAGACCCCAAGAATGCTAGAGGGGAGGATAGAACCAGACTGGCCATTCAAGTATGTCTCATATTGAAAAGAAGAAGGAAAAGGGAATTCCCTGGCGGTCCAGTGGTTAGGACTCTGTACTCTCATGCTCTCACTGCCAAGGGAGGGTGTGGGTTCAATCCCTGTCAGGGAACTAAGACTCTGCAAGCTGCTCAGCCCAGCCAAAAAAGAGGGAGAGGGAGGGGGATGCGGTGGGGTGAGGGTGAGGTGGGGTGTGGGAAGAGGAGAAGAAAAATTATTCTCTTCAATGTTTAGGAAACAGTGTTTAAGGGGAAAAGAAGAATAACACAGATTGCACATTCAAGACAATTCTTCAAGCTAAAGGAAAAAAATGCATAGAAAAAAGATTGGAAGGAAATATACCACATGTTAAATACGTGGGTTTTTTTTCCTTCTTCATCCTTTTATGCATTTTACAATTTTCTGCAGTGAACAGGTAATTACAGGAAAAACAATTAAGTGAAAAAATAAAAAAGGAAAGCCTTCACATGACCTTTTTGCCTCTTAAAATAATCATCTTTTTGCCTTATGCCTTAGTTCCTTCTTTTTGTCAAAAAATTTTAAAGAATTTTCTCCACTCACTGTTTCTGCTACTTCTCCCACTTACCATTTGATTCACTCCAATCTGGCCTCCTCCCTAACCTCAGAGGTGACCCACCCTGGAAGGATCAGCAATATCCTCTTAGCTGCTAAGTCCAATGACTTCTCCTTTTTCCTTGCCTGATCTCTCTGCAGTATCTGGCATTGTTGGTGCCATCTTCTTCTTCTTTTTTTAAAAAAATATTTATTTATTTAGGCTGCTCCAGGTCTTAGTTGTGGCATGCGGGATCTTTAGTTGCGGAGTGTGGGCTCTTTTAGTTGCAGCATGGGACTTAGTTGCAGCATGCAGACTCTTAGTTGTGTCATAAGGACTTCTTAGTTGCGGCACACATGCGGGATCTTGTTCTCCCACCAGGGATCAAATGTTGGCCCCCTGCACTAGGAACCCGGAGTCTTACTCACTGGACTACCAGAGAAGTCCTGCCATCCATCCCCTTCTGGAAGCGCCCTGCCTGCTCTCTGGGCTTCTTTTCTCTTCTCTGTCCAGGGAGCTAAGCATTCTTACCACTTCTGGTTGGTTCCTTCAGGTTCCTCAAGGCTTAATGTTCCCCAGGTTTGGGCCCCACATTGCCTGCACACTCTTCCTGGATGACCCATCCACTCTTGGCCTCTGTGGCCCATCTACATTGACAGGTCCCAAAATCCAGTCCTGGACTCTTGCCTCAGACCAGTCAATCCAACTTCCTCTGGATGCCTTCATCTAGATGTCCCTCAAACACCGCAGACTCAACAAGTCCAAATGGACTCATTATTTCTACTTTCCCTCAATCCCCAACAAACTCTTCCTGCTTTGTTCCTTCACTTGGGGTCATCCTTGTCCCTTTCTCTCACTCCCCGCATTTGCTTGGTCACTAAGACCTGTTGGTTCCAGTTTGGAACTGTGTCTGGAGCACAGCCATGAACTCTGCCCTGCATGAGCCCCTCTCTCTCTTGTGGGGGTGATCCTAGCAAGATGATCCTAGTTTCCCTCACATAGTTTCCTTTTCCTGGTCTTTATCCTCTCCAGTCCGTATCATAATTTTT
This sequence comes from Stenella coeruleoalba, assembly GCF_951394435.1. Taxonomy (NCBI): domain Eukaryota; kingdom Metazoa; phylum Chordata; class Mammalia; order Artiodactyla; family Delphinidae; genus Stenella; species Stenella coeruleoalba. The sequence continues at coordinate 22,239,613 of NC_137169.1, forward strand.
CGGATCATTCATTCATTCGATCAACAAACATTTGCTGTGCACCAAACTCTACAGGTTGACACAAAATAGATAAATAAATAATCCAGGGGCTTTCACATTGTGGGGATTGCTATGAAGGTAAGCTGGGGGGTTGAGAGAAAATGACTAGGACATGGATGGGAGTTCTCTCAGACATGGTGCCCTGAATAGTCCCCCAAATGAACCTGACAAGTGCCCTGGTAGAACTGGGAGCAACAATGATAGGGAAGAAGGTGACTGGGGACCCCACTTTAAGGTTGGGAGCCAGTGAAGGTCTGTGAGGAAGGATAGATGAGAGTGAGCTCTGAAGACCTGAGGGAGGAGCTTCCCAGCTAGGGGGAAGAGCCAGTGACAAGGCCCTGAAAAGAGTTCCAGGCACAAAGAGAGTATCCAGAGCACAGTGAGTGAGGGGCAGAGGAGGACAGGAAGGAGATCACACAGGGTGGCCCTAGTGAGAGGTATGGATTTTATTCTAAGTGCAATAGGAAGCTACTGAAGGGTTTTTAACAGGGAAGTCACATAATTTGACGTTATTTCTTTAAAGGGTTACTCCCTTTAGGTGCCTAGGGCGGTTAACATTTGCAAGTGGGTGAATAGGGTTGCTGAGTACTAGAAAATGACTTCAGTGGTCCAGATAAGTCCTGTGGGCTGGGGCTGGGTGTTAGCACTACAGCTGAAGAGGACTTAAACCTCCCTTGGGTCCCCACTCCTTGTAGGATATCTCCTTACCCCTTATGAGAACCATCTGGTTCCAGCCCCCCTCTTCAGCCACATTTCCCTGTATTTCTTTGTACATGTTGTTTTTGGAATGCTCTTCCCCACTTTTCCCTTTGATAAACTCCTACTCATTGTTTGAGACCAGGCATAAATGCCTCCTCCTCTGTGAAGCCTTTCAGGAGTCCTCCAGGGAGAGTCTTTTGCAATTTTTCTGTGCTTTGTTTATATCTCTATGATAACACCTATCACACTGTACTGTCTTGTATGTTTACAATTCTGTCTCTGAAGAAGTAGACCGAGAACTTCTGGAAGGCAGGGACAGGGTTTTGGTCAATGTTCAATGAGTGCATGATGCATAATCAAAAGATATAGATGATCTTGCTATGAAATAGTTCACAAAGGTCAGGAGTCCACTCATGACCAGCCCCTATTATATTCAAAATCACCTACTAATGTGTAAGTCTCCTTATTTGATCCTGGAAACAGCCCTCAGAGGTGGGCACAGTGGGAAAATCATCTCTATTTTACAGATGAGGAAATCAAGGCTTAAGGGACTTGTGACTTGGCCAAGATCCCTGGGCTGCGATAACCAAGCCTAGAATCCAGGTTGTCTGACCCCCAAATCCTATTCTATTGTTCGACTCCTGGGTTGACTACCTGTTCTTGAATCAAGAACCTGTAAAACTTCCTGTCACCTCGTCATGACAGAGGGGACAGAGATCAGAGATGTGACTCATAGGAAGGGGCAAGATGGGGAAGCAATTCTCTCTCCCCTTCCAAAACAGTGCCTGCATGCCACTACCTCATTCGTTCTTAATAACGGTAGCAACCATATGAGTGGTTATGACCATGTACTCTGCAGAAAGAAGGGCCTGAGTTTACATCCCGGCTATACCATTTATAAGTTTTGTGACCTTGAGGGATTAGTTAACTTCTCTTGGCCTCCTGTATTTTATCTGTAAAACGGGAGTGAAAAGAAGCTACTTAGTAGAGAAGCCAAGAAGATTATATGAGACAAAGGTATCTTCCCTAAGGCCTGGCCATAGAAAGGTCTTAACACTTGCTAATTACTATTACTGGCCCCAGGAACTTTCCTAAGCATTTTCAAGGATCATTTCTCTTAACACTTAACAACAACCTAATTCCTAGGCAAAATAGGGGCTTAGAGCTGTCCAGTAACCCCCAAAGAATTTATGACTTGAACCCAGAACAAACCTCACAACCAGAAAAGGCTTGACAAACATGCATGGGTGAGAACGCAGAGTTTGCTTACTGACTCTATCCTGAACCAGATCTTTGATTCCAAAATGATAGTTGTATCATCACTTCTGAAAGTCTGATGAACGTAAGCTTCATAACCGGATTTGAGGAAGTAAGAGGGGCAGAGTCCTCCAAGGGGAGTCCTGCCTTTGAGAGACATGCCTTTGCCCCCGATTGCGAATGAGGTGAGACTTTAATTTAGGCCTCGTTTTCCTCACCCGTAAAGTGGGGTTAGAAAAGTTATCAGGATCCCTGGAGTCCCTCCCAACACTAATTTTCCAGGGCAGGAGATTCTTGCTCTGATAAAGGCCCCAAACCCTCCGGCTGAAGTTCATCCTCCGCGGGGCCGGCAATAGGGACGCGTCCCCTTTAAGGAGCCAACTCGCCGGCGGCGGCGGCCGGAAGTGTTGAAGCTGGGCCTGGCGGCGGCGGTGGCGGTAGCGGCCGTGGCGGCGTCTGCGCATGCTCCGTCGCCCGCCCGCCCTGGCCGCTCGCCGCCCGCCCGCCCGACGGAGACGGTGAGGAGGGGGAGGGGTGGGCGCGCGGGCGCGGGCGCGGGGTGGGGTGGGGGCGGGGGGGCGGGCGCGGGGGCCGCGCGGCGGCCGGCGAGGGCGGGCGGGCGCGCAGGGGGCGGGGGGCTCCTGCCTCCGCGGGCGCCTCCCCACGCCCTGTGCGTGCCGCCGCCGCCGCCGGGGAGCGAGCGGACGTCGCGGCGCCGCGGGGGGGTGGGGGGACGCTGCCGCTGGGTCCGCCCGAGCAGCCGGGCCGCCCCCAGCGCGGCCGGCCGCGGCGCCCGGGTCCGGACCCCGGCCGAGAGCGGCCGGGGGCCGGCGAGCCTGGCGTTGGGGGGCCCCGGAGCCCCGGACCGAGGGGCCCGGAAGTCCTCGGCCGAGGGACCTGGAGGGGCCGGAGCGACTCCGGGCTGGGAGGCCCGAACGCCCAGGACCCTGGGGAGGGGTCCGGGGATCCAGGGGTATCCCCAGAGGCGGGATCCAGGGAGCACCAGGCCCTTCGATGAGGAGCTGGGGAGAGGCCTGGGTCGAGCTGGGGAGAGGCCTGGGTCGCGCTCAGGCTAGGGAATAGTGGTGAAAGTGGGGCGAAGGGTGAAGGAAGCCCGCTGCCCGCCCGAGAGTATCCCTGGGTGCCTTGGGGTGGGGAGCAAGAGCAGAGAGTGGGTTGCTGAAGAAAGGAGGGTCCACGTTTCACCCGGGGGCGCGTTAGAGGCCTCGGCCATTCAGTCCAGGGGGAAAGAAGCAGGTGCTTCCCCGAAGGCGTGGTGACAGGTCCGGTAGTGGGAGCAGGGGACAAGGAAGAAGAGCTCTAAGGGGAAGTGAGCAGGCCCTTACCGTCCCCTAGATGAGGGGGCGGTAAGAAGACACCTCAGAGCCTCCAGAGGAAGGAATGAGAAGGGTCCAGATCTGTGAGAGAATAACAGCTGGGAGTACCTCCTGATATTATAGGTGGAGAGCAGGGTGATCTGGTCTGTCGCGGGTGGGGAGACCCGTGTTTTTGAGGACGGGAGAGAAGATAATTGGTGGGAAGAAGGCTAAAGTACCCTTGCTTTCTAAAATGACAGGGGAATTGGCCTGCTGTCTTCTAATTGAGGGGCAGGAGAGGTGAGGGCAGACTCTTGCTTGAAGGTCCTGGAGTGTGATCCACCCAGACTAAGGCACAAGTCTTGACTTAGGGATCAAGGGAAGGCTTGGCCGTCTAAGAAGCTGGAGGAGGCCTGCATTCTCTTCTCAAGATGTGAGAAATTCAAAAACCCTTCCTAACAGACACAGCAGGGGCCTTAACTGGTGTCTGTTTAGGAGAACCTGGAAGTGGCATTTTCCTCCTTAACCTGGAGGATTAGGAAAAGGGAGGATCAGATATTTCGAGTCTCACAGAGGATTCTTTTCTCTCTTGGGGAGACTTCTTCATTAAATGGACTGACTCCCCTAATTTGTCAGCCTTTTATCAATTATGTGTATTTAAATTAGTCTACTGACTTGATGACTTTTGTCATTAGTTGTTAGTCAACCACTTATTCATATTTACTTCAACAAACATATTGAATAGCCAACTTGTACTCAACTTCATTGGGATAGTTTGGGCTGTATTTTGGTCTTGTCCTAAGCAGAAGTCTCCTCAACTATAGTACGGTGACCCTTCAAAAAACCCTTTTACTGTCAAGCAGATTTGGAAAAGAATACAATAAAATTCCTAGTAATGAAAACTGAAAAGATTGAAATTTAAAACTTAATTTAAAAAAAGAATAGGGCTTCCCTTGTGGCGCAGTGGTTGAGAGTCCGCCTGCCGTTGCAGGGGACATGGGTTTGTGCCCCAGTCCGGGAAGATCCCACATGCTGTGGAGCGGCTAGGCCCGTGAGCCACGGCCGCTGGGCCTGCGTGTCCGGAGCCTGTGCTCCGCAACAGGAGAGGCCACAGCAGTGAGAGGCCCGCGTACTGCAGAATAAACAATAGATTTGACACACTTGAAGAGAAAAATCATGAAAGGGAAGATAGACATGAAAAAACAAAACATTCACACACCCACAAAAAACCCTTTTATGCTATTGCTTCCCTAAACACCTACGTAGTGGTCACCAATATGTGACTTATCCCAAACTTCATTTGCCCTGGCACTTTTCCTCACAGTGGTCCTATGTAGTGATCTTACTGGCTTCATTACATCTGGTAGCACCCTGGATCACCTACTAAATACATGAGGAGGAATAAAGGGAAAAAAAAATCCAGTTTTGACCTCATGTAATAATAAAGTTTTAACTTGGAAATTTCTTAAGAATAGACCACACAGTCTACAAAAATTACAGTGAAGTATGGAATAAATACATTTTGGAGTTAGAAAATTTCAGGATATCTAGTATTTCTGTTAGTCCATTTCAACTACCAACTCTGATGTTCCTATGATCATGTGACACTTATGCTTACATCTTGCCATGTTTTAAACGATTTTCAGGACACAAAGTGAATTTAATCCAGAGTAAGTCAGATTATCATATGTTTAGTTTTTTGATAGTTTATGTGAGTAGTCGTGCTTACTTTCAAGGTGTCTTATTTGTCTTTGAAAATAGCTACAAATAATTCTTCCTTTGCACTTAAGTTTGACATATTTCCTTCATGTGTGCCCCTAGAATTACAGAGTGTTGTGTGATTCCACAATGAATACTCTAAGTCCCCTTCCATGAAATACCCAAAGGAGCAACTCACTCATCTTGCCTTAGGAGTTTTGGTTGCTATAAACAGGAGCTACTTTTCAGTTTACACTCAGCTCGAAGAGATGACCTTGCAATTAGCCAGTGTAGTCTGTAGAGCTGATTCGGGTTACTTGCTAGGAATATGGTATTTAGGATAATAAGAGATATTCAACCCAAACTTGCTTCTCTAAAGAATGTAAGAATTGCCATGTTGGACCAGACCTGTGTCTCTGACTGATACTGAGAGATATATCGTGGATGATTATAATTATCTTCGCTGATAAATTCTCAGAAGGTTAGAGAAGCAGCCAGAACCTTCCTCTTGAGTTCTGAGGTGTGTGGGGGGTAAGGAGTATATGAGTTCTTATTGAGGAAAGTATTAATCAAGAAGTTAGTCTACCACTTATTCAGAGTATTGTAGAGAGGACTCAACCTTAGGGTAGAAGGTTGAACTAGAAGCATCCTAATTCTGCTTCTCTAACCCATTAATTTACCTATGCTATTAATTTTTTAACATTTAAACCATTTTTTTTGAAATAAATTCCCTACGATTGTTACATGCTAAAGTATTACATCTTTTAAATTCATTAAATATGTAACAGAATAGTGCTTGACAACAAACAAGTGTCCGACAGTTGTTAGCTGTGATTATTTTAATTCACCCTACATTTCTTTTTTCACCCTACATTTTTATGGTTCAAACTTTGACGATATCTATTGGTTCAATTATTCTAGGATTTGATGGCATTTTATACTTCATCATATCCGTTTTGGCTTTTTCTAAACTCAAGGGTCCTAATCATTTAGGTTCTATTGCTGGCAGCCAGCCACACCAGTCCACTGATTCTCTAATCCCCACCCCCGCCAGTTTTAAACCTTCAATTTACATAAGTTTATTTATTTATTTATTTATTTATTTATTTTTGCGGTACGCGGGCCTCTCACTGTTGTGGCCTCTCCCGTTGCGGAGCACAGGCTCCGGACGCGCAGGCTCAGCGGCCATGGCTCACGGGCCCAGCTGCTCTGCGGCATGTGGGATCTTCCCGGACCGGGGCACGAACCCGTGTCCCCTGCATCGGCAGGCGGACTCTCAACCACTGCATCACCAGGGAAGCCCAACATAAGTTTAGATTGTATATTGTAGTATCTTGCAATTACTTTTTTTCTGCACTATGTGACAGTGTCACACATCTCTTTCCCTTCTGTAGCTCCTTAAGAGCAGATAACATCCCTTTTCATATCCAGGGAGCCTAAGTCTGTGTCCGATGTGGAGTAGGGACTCAGTACATATTGGCCATAATGATGGGCAGTAAGCAAGGCAGCTTAGCCTGAGCTGTCTAAGCAAATTTATATCCCCTCAGTTAAAGATGAGAAAATTCTAGAAGTCTTTTAGGGTAAAGTGAGTTACTCATTGCACAAAAATTTATTACATACATGCTATGTGCCAGATTTTCTTAGGAAGTTTTAGGTGGGCAGTTTTGTAAATAGAAGTCTGATATTTGAAAACTATTTATTACACTCGAGAGTCCTGGGCACTGAGCTAGCACAGGGGAGCCTGTTGAAAAAGAAAAGCTATCCTTTCTCTGCCAGGATGTAGTCTGAGGGGGAGAGGCTGACAAAGGGGGTTGATGGTTGTGACGGGGATGCTGCAGGCGCTGAGGAAGCAAGAAGGCCCTCTCAGATCTAGTCAGGGATGTCACAGATGGCCTCTCTGAGGAAGCGATGTTTTAAATAAGTCATAAAAGTTTAGCAGTGACTTGCCAAAGAGGAAAGAGAAGAGAATTCCCGGTAGAGCAAACAAGTGTGAAGGCTCAGGTGAGGAAATATGGCGTAGTTGAGAAATTGGAAAAAATGCAATGGCAGGAGCCCACAATGTGAGAGGAAGAACTGTGAGAAATGAGGCTAGCAGGGTGGGCAGGGGACAGATTTGGTGGGTTTTGAAAGCCATATTAGGGTCTTTGCACCTTAATAGCAGCAAAGGGAATGCACTGAAGGATTTTTAAGTGGGGGAAAATGGCCTTTAGTAAGATGACTTTGCTCTGTAGATAATGAATTGGAGATCAAGACCAGAGATTAGGGTACTGACGAGAAGCAGCTGGAAAAATCCAGGTAACAGTGTGGTGGCTCAGAATATGATGATGGCAGCACAGATGGAGAGTGGGGGTTGGTTAAAAGAGATATATAGGTGATAGAATGGATAGGATTTGGTGGTTGGTTGGATTTAGAAAGAGAAGAAAGAGGAGTCAAAAATAGCTCCTTAGTTTCTGGCTTGAGAAAATGGGTGGAGGGTAGCACCATTTATTGAGGCAGGAAACATAGGAGCAGGTTTGAGAGGGAACAGGCTTTCAGTTTAAGGTGCCTACAAGATATTTTAAGAGGCTTTTAGATATAGGAGGTGTTGAATCCAGGAAAAAAGTTTGAATGTGAGAATCATAAAGGACAGAAGTCTAAGTCATATATGAGGAATTTTAACTAGGTCAAACACAAACAAAAATTGATTGAACCAATGTATGTCACTGCCTATGATGAGCAAGGCTGTGGGAGACAAGATTTTTATTTTTAATTAAAAAAAATTTTTGGCTGTGCCGCTGCATGAAAGAGGCAAGATTTTTAGATAAGCAGCACCTGTCCTCACAGAGAGTATAGTGTAGTCATGGAGGTAGATGTCTATTCAGTTAACTGCAGTGCAAGGCACAGTGTGATAAACACTAGAGGAGAGCTGCAAGCAAGTATTGGGGGACCTCAGAAAAGAAAGTGGTTTGGCAGTGGCTTTGTGGAGGAGTGAGCTTTGAGCTGGACCTTGAAGGGAGAAGGAGATGCGGGAGAAAGGAGTTTTGGGCTTATGGAATAACAAAGGTAGAGAAACCTGAAAGTACATATTACATGTTCAGAAATCTGTGGGAGGTTGGTGTGGCTGGATCTTAAGATTCTTGGGATACTGTAGTTGCAGATGAAACTGGGAAAATTTGGGGGCCAAATGAGGGAGATTTTGAGTGCCATGTTAAATGTGTGTATTATAGGCAAACAATTGCTGTGGCAGAGCTGAAATGTGGATTCGGTCATCTGAGTACTAGTTACATATTCACACTTGCATCCATTGTCTGTCTAAGCACAGTTCAGCACAGTCCTAATCATCTTCAAGTACTCACATATCTAAGTAAATGGAGTGTTCTTATCCATATTCTCTTAAGTGACTCTTTTCAGCTGTGAAGACTAACAGCTGCAGAATAACTTGGGGCCCTCTGAGTTTTCATTAAGCTTGAGATAATGCTTTGAGTTACTTTAGAGTCAAGGAGTTTGTGGTACTGGACAGTGGTTTCCCTAACAGCTCCGCAGGGGAGATGTCAGGCAAGGCCCTATCTCCATTCAATATGAGGCAAAGAGGTATTAAGACGTTCCTGGAGGTCATACAGTTGGATTCAGCATCTATTAAAAAACCACACGATGCGAACCATCTTTCTTTTTCCCATACAACTTAGTTTAGTTAGCAGATACTTATTAGTATCTGCTTATTAGTATCTACTCACAAAGGACAGAGCACTTGATGAGGTATAAAGGCTGGTTGCAAAGAAAACAGATGATTCTTACTTCCTAGGAGCTTAGTTTGGGATGGAACTAGTGGTGTGCTGTAAACCAGCTCTCTAGAAGAATAAATACCCTGATTTGTAATGTTTGTCAATTTCTGTGGTGTATATTCTCCCAGCAACTGATTTCAAGCTACCAACTTGATGTCACTAAACTTGGAGTTGGGAAGAGATGTGCACAGTTGGTTCTCAGGAGCTGGTAGAGCTGGCTCCAGCACACCACGGGGTGAATCACACATACTAAGAAAAACTACAATAACAAGTGAGTACTAAGGCATTTCTGGAAAGATCAGAGCCTATGTCAGCCCCTTCTCACAGTTCCCATCTTTTTCAGAGGACCATGATCTGCAGGATGCCCTGGGAATTAATAGTTATTATCTTGGTGTTCCTTTCCTATGGTTGCCATCTTTTCAAACCAGACAAAGTTACTGGTGCTTCTTGTTTCTGACAGCAGCTCCAGCTATCTGACTTCATGTGAAAGATGGCTAATGCGGAAGTGAGTGTCCCAGTGGGGGATGTGGTTGTGGTACCCACTGAAGGAAATGAAGGGGAGAATGCTGAAGATACCAAAACCCAAGTGATCTTGCAGTTACAGCCTGTGCAACAAGGGTAAGTGACTAGAGATTTGAATATTTTGAAAAATTTGGGAGGTTCAAAGAGTGAGGAAATTATAACTTTAAGGTGATTTAACATAATGGAACATTCAACATCAAACTCTCAGAGCTAAGTTTTCATCTCTATAATGTATTGTGTGCTATATTTGTCATTCAGTACTTACTACAACAGTTTGCTGTTTCCTTGTCTCTCTCCGTCTTCTCTACTGTGAGTTCCTTGGGGGTAAGTTACATGGTTCCCTCATCTTACTTATCCACACTGTTTAGCACAAGGCCTTGGTACATGTTTACCAAAAGACAGTGTATTTAGAGTCAGAGGAGACTAGGCAACTGTAAAATTATTCCTACCAGAAGTTCTCTGGACCCTCGTGGATGGGCAAATTACTAAGCTTAGTCTATCAAAAAAATATTTATCAACCACCTACGATTATACAACGTATTTCAAAGGTGTTGAAAGAAATATAGCACATGGTTCCAACCATCATGGAGCTTGTAGTCTAGTTGTGCAAGGCAAAAATACATGTTTATAAATAAAGAGATCACTTACATGGCAAAACCTAAGAAGTGCAGAGTGGCATGGTTAGGATGTGCTTTTGAATTCAGAGGATCACTGTGAATTTGAAAGAAGATATAAGATTTTTTGGTGGTCTTGAAAGTTAAATGGGAACTAGATCTGCAGAGGGAAGCGGGGGGTAGTTATTTAAAATAATTTTTTTTTATTTTTAAAGTTTTTTTTTTTGTCAAATATAGTTTTTTTTGGTTTTTGGTTTTTTTTGGCTTTGCCGCGTGGCACGTGGGATCTTAGTTCCCTGACTAGGGGTGGAACCCGTGCCCCATGCATTAGAAGCATGGAGTCTTAACCACTGGACTGCCAGGGAAGTCCCAGGGGGGTAGTTATTTTATTTTGGGGAATGTATAAAAGATTCTTCAAGGATCAGAAGTGTTCTTGGGCAAACATATACAGTTGGCCCTCTGTATCTGTAGGTTCCGCATCCACAGATTCAACCAACCTTGGATAAAAAATATTAAAAAAAAAAATCCAGAAAGTTTGAAAAAGCAAAATTGAATTTGCCACATGAAAGCAACTATTTACGTAACATTTACATTGTATTAGATTTTATAAGTAATCTAGAGATGATTTAAAGTATATGGGAGGGACTTCCCTGGTGACTCAGTGGTTAAGAATCTACCTGCCAATGCAGGGGACACAGCTTCGCTCCCTGGTCTGGGAAGATCCCACATGCTGTGGAGCAACTAAGCCTGTACGCCACAACTACTGAGCCTGCACTCTAGAGGCTGCGAGCCACAACTACTGAGCCCGTGCACCACAACTACTGAAGCCCGTGTGCCCTAGAGCCCACGTGCTGCAACTACTTAGCCTGTGCTCTAGAGCTCACGAGCCACAACTACTAAGCCCATGGGCCACAACTACTGAAGCCCGCTTGCTCTAGGGCCCGCGTGGCACAGCTACCTAGCCTGTGTGTTGCAAATACTGAAGCCACGTGCCTAGAGCCTGTGCTCCGCAACAAGAGAAGCAACTGCAATGAGAAGCCTGTGCACCTCAATGAAGAGTAGCCCCTGCTCGCCACAACTAGAGAAAGCCCATGCACAGCAATGAAGACCTAACACAGCCAAAAATAAAATAAAAAATTTTAATAAAAAATTAAAAAAATAAAGTATATGGGAGGATGTGTGTACGTTATACACAAATATTCAGTACTATGCCATTTTATAAGGGACTTGAACATCTGTGGATTTTGGTATTTGCAGGGAGGTCCTAGAAGCAATCCCCCACTGACACCAAGGGATGGCTGTAATCCAGTTCCAGTCTACTAAGTAATGCACCTTGCCTTAAAAATTTCTGGAGAAAAACAGTTAACCTATCTTGATAATTTAAAAAGCTTTTTAGTATAGGAAATTTCAAATATACCCCAAAATAAAATATAATGAACCCCCGTGTAAGCATCCATCACCCAGCTTCAACAGTTATCAACGCATGGCCAGTCCTTTCTTTTTTTTTTCACATGGCCAGTCTTATTTCATCTCTACATCCACCCACTCCTGAATTTTTTTGAAGCAAATCCCAGACATTAGTATGTATCTGTAAAAGATAAGGACTTTTTAGTTTTTAAAATATAAACATAGTTTGCTGACATTTCTGAATATTGTTGAGCATAAAGGAAATATTCTAAGGTCTATAAGGGAAAGTTGATATAAATAATGCCTAACATATAGCCTATAGAGTGGTTTAAATTTTTATTGGCACCAACAGATTATGCATGCTTATTCAAACTCATTTGTTTGGGAATTTTGTTTGATACACATACACATACTTGTAGTTGTTACCTTTTGAAGTAGGGTAACATCAGGAAGAATTAAAGGGCAGGTTCTTTAGTTCTCTGCAGCTTTATTTTCTTTTTCTTTTTCATTTTTTTTTTTTTTTAGAACTTATTTTCTTATGGAGTCATCATTTCTTCTGTCTTTCCTAAAGTACTCCAGTTGTCATTTGTCCTATCCCCAGTAGAGACAGAAGAAACTTCTCTGCTACTTAGAGACTTAATTCTTTTGAAGATTTGGTTCCACTTATTTTTCTGTTTGTCTTTTTTATTTTCCAAATGATATTGCCTTTTCTGGAAACCTCTCATTGCTTGCTTAGGTAGAGGATCTTTGTACAACATATATTGACTCCCCACTCCACTGTTTACACTGAATTTTAGTGCATGAGCTAGTGAATAAACATTTTGAGGTATTGCATTCTTTTTTTTTGAGGTATTGCATTTTGAGATGCCTGTCAGTTGATTTTTCTAGTTGTATTATTTTATTATTTGAATATTTTATTGCATTTTAGCCTCATTTTATAAAAATGAGCAGGGTACAAAAGCAGTGATTCTAGTGATAAGAAATACTGGTCTCATGATTTTAATACACTTGAGACAAAGATGGAAATCATCAGGTGTCAGTCTTCAGCCTCATCACACTTAACCTGCTTGGCTACAGTTCAAGTATGAAGGAGAGAAACAATCAAAGAGTATATATGAATTGCTGGGAATAAATTGGTAAAGATTATATTTAAAAGGCAAGAAATAATTAGAGATTTTATATAAGTATTTTTAGATTTCAATATATAATTCCTCTTGTCCATCTTTTTAGCTTTTACATATATGACATTTAATACTGTCTCAAATTTTCATCATATACACATTTTCAGGAATACATTGTGAAGCAAAAGTAGAGTGTCTGGTAACAGTCTTTTAATATGAATACATAGAACCTGACGTGTAAGGTGATACTTTCATAATAATACTAGATTGGTTTTTTTCTTTTTATAAATTTATTTATTTTTGGCTGTGTTGGGTCTTCAATACTGCACGCGGGCTTTCTCTAGTTGCGGCGAGCGGGGGCTACTCTTTGTTTTGGTGCGTAGGCTTCTCATTGCAGTGGCTTCTTTTGTTGTGGAGCATGGGCTCTAGGTGCGTGGGCTTCAGTAGTTGCGGCATGCAGGCTCAGTAGTTGCGGCATGCAGGCTCAGTAGTTGCATGGGCTTAGTTGCTTCGCGGCATGTAGAATCTTCCCGGACCAGGGATGGAACCCGTGTCCCCTGTATTGGCAGGCGGATTCTTAACCACTGTGCCACCAGGGAAGTCGCTAGATTGGTTTTGAAATATGTCCACATTCAACTTTTTAAAAAAAACATAGATACTGAGGTACTCAGGTACTAAGATACTAAGAAGACTTTTAATTCTGGGGGTTTTTCAACAAAGAAGGCTTGTTCAGCCTATGCTTTCTCTTTAAAAACAAAAAAAGATGGTTATTAACTTTTTCAAATAAAACCTTTAAAACATACTTAAAAAGTCCTCAGGAGGAATGAAGGTACTAAGATTCCATCACCATTCTTGGCTTTCTAATTCATTTTGGATTCATAACAGAGTTTTTAACAATGATATCAGGGACTGGTGATTTTAGTATTACATAAATTTACTCAGTGTGCTGAGTGGAATAGTTCAATTTGAGGAGTAGTGACCTTACTTTCCTTATCATGCTCATATCCCTCCCTAGTAGTAAGTTTTTTTTTTTTTTTTCCCCCCGCGCTACGTGGGCCTCTCACTGTTGTGGCCTCTCCCGCTCCGGACGCGCAGGCTCAGCGGCCATGGCCCACGGGCCTAGCCGCTCCGCGGCATGTGGGATCTTCCCGGACCGGGGCATGAACCCGTGTCCCCTGCGTCGGCAGGCGGACTCTCAACCACTGCGCCACCAGGGAAGCCCCCTAGTAGTAAGTTTAAGGCCTTAGGAAGCTGTATAAACTCTTTCAGATCTGTAGGGTACCCATTAGTTTATGTAATAATCCCACATTCCATTCAATTAATCAGAATATCTTTCCTTATCATTCAAGATAAAAAGAACTTAACTCTGTGGATTTTCAGTTTTCAGTGAATTAGAATACAATGATGTAGACTTAACTTGAAAACTCTAGTAAACATAATTTTACCTCACTTCGATGATTCATAAGGTATGTCGGTATCTCATAACGCCTTAACATTTTAAACATATTTTATGATTTTTTACCATAATCATAGTAGGTATAGAGAATTAGGCTAAATCCATCACTATCCTGAGTTACTTTAGAAAGATTTTCCCTGATAAAATCTTGTTTGACCGTAAAAATATAGACTATTCCCTGACTTCCCACCCCAAGTGCAATTTTCCGGTTGTTGAAATTATGTATAGACAAGAATTTATTCTTTTAAAGAATTTTGCACATACTGTTCAAGTTAGAATGAGCTTATCAAATTTACTTGAAGCAGTGGTTTTTTTTTTTTTTGGCCACGCTGCAGCTTGCCAGATCTTAGTTCCCTGACCAGGGATCGAACCTGGGCCCCTGGCAGTGAGAGCGCCGTGTCCTAACCACTGGACTACCACGGAATTCCAGAAGCAGCAGTTTCTCATGTGTATCACATTCCTCATTCATTTACCGGTCATTTATTATGTGCTGTGCCATGTTCCAGTTAGCACACGACATACCAGGTATACAAAATGAATAAAATGTAATCTCTGCTCTCAGGGACATTTTTTTTTTTTTTTTTTTGCACGTGGCTTGCGGGATCTCAGCTTGAACCCGGGCCATGGTAGTGAAAGCCTGGACTCCTAACGACTAGGCCACCAGGGAACTCCCTCTCAGGGACTTTTTTAGACTATGCCCAAGGAGAGAGAGAGACAGGTAAACAAGTATATAGTATGAAGTGTTATAGTTGTTGTGACTAAAGTACAGTTGCATCACAAAAGAGGAAGTGGGTGATTATACTGGAGGATTGAGATGGAAGGAAAAGCATCATACAGGCTACTCATTAAAAAACAAAAGATGGGGAAGGATGTTCTGGGAAGAGGGAGAAGAGCAAAAATAGACGGTGTAAAAGAAGGTGGCAATTTTGGGAACTACAAATAGTTTGGTATGATTGGGGCTTGGATTGTCTGGTGGGATTTGGTGAGAGATGAAACCAGGGGCCAGATCTTGGAGGGACTTAAATATGATATTAAGGATTTGGGTCTTTATTTTAGCAGCATGGAGAGGATTCTTGAAGGGTTTGGAGGAGGGTGTTACATGATCACTGTGGAAGGAATATAGAAGATCAGGTAGATGCAAGGAGACCAGTTCAGACTAGAGATGATGCAGCCTGAATTAAGGCGGTAGTAGTGGAAATAGACAGGGAGGATGGCTGGTGTTAAGGAGATGCATCTGGCAGGACTTGGTGACTATGTGGGAGTTGAGGAGGAGGAAAAGGGAGAAATTCAGTGTAATTCCCAGGCTTCTGTTTTAGGCTGCTGTGTGCTGTGTGGTGCCATTACAAGGACGGGGAATATAGGAAGAAGAGTAGTTTGGGAGGTGGGAGAGGAAAGAGAACTTGGTTATTTTAGACATAATGAATTCAATAAAGTCCTATGGGATATCCAAATGTATTTATTTATTTAGCAGTTAATTGTGTCCTGGTGTGGAATTCAGAAGGGAGGTCTGTGCTAGAGGTGTCACCATGCAGGTGGCTAATCACTGATGCAAAGGAGATTATTCAGGCAGTGCTTTAGGGTAGCAAGTGCAATAATTAACATGTTAGGTTTATTATGGAAATTGAACAAAGGATGTCAATGTATCATGTTAGGTATTCTGAGCCCATTTCTTAGAAGGTTGAAACGTTTTGGAGAGAGATTTTCCTTAAGTGGTACCTCTAGTTACTGCTAGTTACTTTGGGCATAATGGCTCTCTTACTTTTTTTTTTTTTAACGAGGTTCTGCTCATGTCTGTAGTTTGATTATGGTGACTTAAAAAATGCTAAAGTGTAAAAATGACTAAAGCTCCTAGATTCCGACAAGGGACATCAATTCTGTGGTCAGCAGGTTCTTCCTGGTTTGAACTAACAGTATTACTTTTTAGTCTTATTTGGATAAATCTACAATGTGACTTAATCTTATACTTGAAGCAGCACTTTATGTCATGAGCTTTTAAAGTTAGGAAGGGAAAAGTCTGGTGTAGAAGAGTAGCAAGTGGCGGTGTAAATACAGTAGCAAGAGGAACTTTCCTTTGGGGTGAGGAAAGTTGTTGATTCATTTCCATGGTAGTAGCTGCTAAGCAGTCCCGGGCAGCTTAGAATTTAAATACATTGGGGCACTAGTCAAAGCACTAACATCGAGTTGTAAAGTATATTATTTTATTCCTTTTGAGATAGATTAAAACAAATTTTTTAACCCCATGCTGTGAATATTAATTTTTTCATGATTTATGTAGTTTGTTTATCGATGGACACTTTTACAACAGGATTTATGAAGCCGGATCCGAGAACAACACGGCAGTTGTGGCAGTAGAAACTCACACGATACACAAAATTGAAGAAGGGATTGGTAAGTCTTTTTGTTGTTCTAGTACTTTTTTTTTTGGCCGTACCTCGAGGTATGCAGAACCCGTGCCCCCTGCAGTGGAAGCGGGGAGTCTTAACCACTGGACCACCAGGGAAACCCTGTTGTAGTACTTTTGACCTTAGCTTCCTTGGTTGAGATTTCTTGCCTCTTGTGCCTTATTTTCCCCCCCTACCCAGTGCTGTAGCCATCAATCTGATGATGGCACATCTAGAGACACCGCTGCCTAAGATGCTAGGGCTGTCCGTTGATGTTTAACGTGAATTTGCTAGGGTTGCTGAAAAGATTTTTCATCAATAGAAATCCCTCAAAGAAATTGGAGCCTCAAGGTTGAACTCTGTCATTAGGGAAGTTGCTGATGAGGTGTTGATTGTAAGGCAGTGAGTGGAAAGAAACTGAAGTTAGACAAACCTGAGTTTAAATCCCACGTTCTCACTGCTTAGCTGTGTGTCCTTGGGAAAGTCCCTTCACCTTTCTGAGTCCTACACAGGGACAATAGGAAACAATCACTGCCTCACAGGATTGTTTTAAGAACTAAAAAAGATTAAGTCTATAAAAGCACACAGCACAGCGTCTGGCACATAGTGGGAGCTTGATAAGAGAGCTGTTATGCCAAACTTCTTCCAGAAGATTCCTAAACAGTACCAACCAGTGTGAACTATTAGCCCCTCAGAGGAACCAGGAGACTAGAGATTCTGAATTAAGCTTTGGGGAAGAGTGTTTGATAAATAAATGATATTTTTTCCATTTTCAAGATGCAAGCACTATAGAAGCAAATGAGGATATGGAAATTGCTTACCCCATAACTTGTGGGGAGAGCAAAGCCATTCTCCTTTGGAAGAAGTTTGTATGCCCAGGAATAAATGTAAAGTGTGTCAAGGTAATTGTCTTTTCTCCTTGCTGGGGCCTATTTTGGGTCTCCTTGTTTTCAAAGGGTATGGTTTTAGTGCCTCTTCTCTCTCTTCCACCATGTCAATGTTTTTAATTTTGTGGTGTCCCTTTGTGTCACAGTAAAAAAAAAAAAAAAAAAATAGGGACTTTAGAGTGAATTTGACCTGGATTCAAGTCCCACCAGAATATAAGTCCTTTGAGAGCTGAGAATTTGTCTATCTTGTTCACCATTGTATCCCCAACACATAGAATAGGGCTTGGCATATTTATCAGTAAATATTTGTTGAATGAATGGAGTCCCATCTCTATCACTGACTAGCTAGGTGACCTTGATCAAGTTATTTAATATTTCAGAGCCTCATATGTTAAAATACAAATAATTATATACACACACAGTAAGTTTGCTAGAAGAGGAAGTGAGATCATATATGTAAAATGCCTTACACTGGTGTGTAATTTGGTAGAGTTTATTAAAAATTATTACTGATAAAAATAAGTAATCTTCATGAGAGCACAATATGGAAATAATTGCTTATTCTGTCTCCACTGGTAGCCACAGCTGACCTATGTAGATAGTAGTCACCATCAGTGGCATCATCCTAGAATCATTAAGAATTACAGAGCTTTGAGGCTTTGCAGTGCTGTTGGTTTCTACCATCCTTATTCTTTCTACCAGATCCTGAATTTTGTCATTAGGGCTGGATAGATTACTTCAGTTTAAATAGCCTTTGCAACATTGGACCTGTCTGCTTGATTCAGGGCATAAATGGATTTTAGATCCTAATCAGTATATTAATCTCTGACCCTCCTTGTGTCTTCTGTAGCTTCGTACCAGGACAGGGCACTGTGTCCAGAGAAGGATCATCTTCTCTAGCACAATAGGGTGGGAGGATGGAGAATACAAGGCTATGACTAAAGATGTCTGTCATTTGGGTATTTTTTGTTCATAACAAGTAGAGTTATGTCTTTCTTTCCCTCTTGGCCTGCCTAAATTAACATTGGATTATTTTGGACTTTACTTTTTACATTAGTTTAATGATCAGTTGATCAGCCCCAAGCATTTTGTTCATCTGGCTGGCAAGTCCACCCTGAAGGACTGGAAGAGAGCTATTCGTCTGGGTGGAATCATGCTCAGGTGAGCTCTGATAGCAAGTTCATACCTTTCAGCTGACTGTGGGGCACTTAATCATGGTGGAATCCAGAGAATCCAGTCTTCTTAATTTGAATTTTTATTCTGTCTGAAGGATTGGCTTAAACAATCCATGTATTATTTGACCTTCATCAACTTGTTCTTAAAATCCCTGTGAGAGAAGAAAAATTGAATCAAATTGACTCTTCCCAGCATCTAGGACAAATTCTTCTGATGTCAGAATGTTGGGCAGGATCTTCTCTGGGCAGAGAAGCTCAGGAGTAGATGACAGTCCAGCTTGAGATCACTCAGCATAGGCAGAGCTAAGCCTGGTGCTAAGAAAGCTTGACAACAACGGAGATGTGGGCTGATGGACAAATCCTGGGATAATCTGGTAGAGTAGAAGGGTGCTGTTTGTAAGTAACAATTATGCACAGCGAATGCAATCCTTGCCGTCACTGTACCATTGAAATAAACTTTATTTGTTTTTAAAAAATATTTATTTATTTACTTAGGCTGCGCCTGGTCTTAGTTGCGGTGTGCAGACTCTTAGTTGCGGCATGCATATGGGATCTAGTTCCCCAACCAGGGATCGAACCCGGGCCCCCTGCATTGGCAGCGTGGAGTCTTACCCACTGCACCACCAGGGAAGTCCCAGAAATAAACTTTAGAATGTATAGTATCCCCACTCCCATCTCTTTATGCAGCAAGTTTATCATTGTAATCCACCCCACTCCTCGGTGAAATTAACATTAGTTGGTGTTTCTTGAGCACTCAACTATTGATAGAAAATTTAAAAATGTGGTTAAGAATTAAAATTTCCCCACAGAACATGTATCATGAGCCTTAAAAACCTCTTACCTTTTGTCTTTAATTTTTTTAAGGAATCTGTCTTAAGAGAAATCTATAGTGCTTGTAGAGATTCAAGTATAAAAGTGTTCATTGCAACATAATTTCTGATGGTGAAAATTACAGTCTGCTTTAATATACAATCAGGGTATATCTAAAGTAAATTATGGCTCATCTAAATGTATATGAGTTTATACTATGGGGCATTATGAGGTCATTAAAATATTTCTAAAGAGTTTTTACATGGAAAATGCTTATGATGTAATGTAAGGAAGAAAACAAAATGTAATATCAATTAATATAGTTGTTTTAAAAAACACACATATGTAAGTAAATTTAGTAGAAAAAATATGCTGAAATGTTGATATGATCTCTGTGTTGGATATTTTTTTAAAGAGCAGTTGTTTTCTTTATAGTTTTCTGTATTTTCCACAGAAAATGTTTTTTTCTTTACGTATGATTTTTATAGTCAGAGGCATAATTAAAAAAAATTCATTCCAGATGATTTGTGTGCATTAATCAGTAGTTGAATGAAATTGGGGGTGAATACCTTTAACTTTCTTTTTTTTTTTTTTGTTCTTGGCTTGTTTTACTTGCCCAGAAAAACAAGTGTATGCCAACTTTCCCCAAATGTAAAAGACTCAGAGTGTCTAAAAAATCTTTAGTGAAAGCCAAGTAACATTATAACATAGAGTTTACTGTAATTAAAATACCTCATGGCTTTGCTCATGGCCTATAATAGCGTCTTGTGAATCTAGTTATAAGGACATTTTATAGTGGGGGTTTAGTATAATCAACTTTGCTCTGTATTTATAGGAGAGTTATCTCTTTTTTTTTTTTTGAAGGAAAGAAATGTGCTGAAGTTTTATGTCTCCAGAAGTGGCAACAGATCTTGCTGGTCTACAAGTACTAATACATCAGAATCTAATCACAAAATTCTAATCCCCCTGTGGCATTTCTCATTTGTGCTGGGATATGAGTTAGTCTTTTCCTCTTTTGGGCTTTGTTTCAGTGAGATTCTATGGGGAAATTTAGCTATTGTCAGGAGTATATGTCTAAAACTTAGTGATAACGGGAAATACAAGAGAGTACTCATAATGAGTAGAGGAAGGAGGGAAGAGGAGTACTTGTAAATGTGGGCAGGACCAATGAACATTTTATAGCCCCAATTAGAATTTCTGCAACCTAATGACTTTTAATACTATTAGGTTTCATTAACATATAGAAGGGACTCAGCAACTTTGTCTCTATTTGTCCCTTCAAGATGAAGTGCAGGCTGAATTGGTACTTCTTGTCTCTCTTTGCACAGGAAAATGATGGACTCTGGACAGATTGATTTTTACCAACATGACAAGGTTTGCTCCAATACCTGCAGAAGCACCAAATTTGATCTTCTGATCAGCAGTGCAAGAGCTCCAGTGCCAGGACAGCAGACAAGTGTGGTGCAGACACCCACTTCGGCCGATGGTAGGGGGTAGGAAACCACCTGAAAACCCACTGTGTTTTTCAGTAGCACTTTTCCCCTCATTTCTTCTTTGTGTTTCTTTTTTCAATTCTCGAGAGCGTTAATGTAAGGTATGGTAATCTTGGGTGGGAGTCCATGCTTTAGAAAGAACTCTCTTTGTTTTCTCCCAAATGATTCCTATTGGCCAGACCTCCTTCCTTGTTTCTTTATTACAGTGCATGGTAAACGTTAGAAAGGTGATCCAAATAATGCTTATTTAACAGTCTCACTTTGGTGCCACTTGACATATCTTTGAAATCAGATTGTTTTAAAAATCCTTTGCTCTTCTAGTGGCAAGGCAAGCGGGTGGATTAGAACGGAGAACGGGTTTTCAGCTGTTGAACTGAGATGTATCAAAGACAGTGTGTCATTGGCTGGGCTGGACTCTGGAGACTGCTGTAAGGATCAAAGAGCTCTGTCTGTAAGGAATTCAGATAAGCAAGCTGAGGCTTCTTCACAAATGAGATAGGATGGGCACACACTTAACTTCAGTATTGTTGAGCTTGGGACAAGGGCTCTCTAGGAAAGATATAGCCGTATGAGGTTATTATTAAGGATTTAGTTCAGCTGGAGACTTAGCACAGCTAAAATTCCTAGATAGAATATGTCTAAACTACTTCCAGGAGGCTTATAAATACGCCTGACAGAGACACAAGAACGCTAAAGGATGTAAGGGAAGTATTGTGCTTTAAAAATGACTTATCAAGGTTTCTTTTGGTCAGTCCTAATGTTCTGTGAGTAACCACTGGGTGAGTAGAAGCCAAATTTCTTGGAACCTAAGTTCCTTTCAGGAAAGTGTACAATATCTAGCAGTTTGAATATTTGGTGGTGTGACACTTTCACTTGAAAAGTGAAAAATGCTGTGAAACTATCTACTTCCTTTTCATTTTGCCGAAACTTCTTTACTTGATCATCCATATTGATATTACTTGTTTGCTTGATTATTGATATCCTTCAATGCGGAGAGTCCACACTTGTCTATATTTCTGTCTGGATCAGTTTGATTTTTCTCAATTCTCTTTGTTTAAAACCTTAATATAAAATTGATAGCAGTAGTTTTTTCCTCTGTGAATCTGCTATTCATGGATCTCTTATCTGATTTATTTTGGTCTCATTTCTCTTGCTTTCTTTTACATAGCCTGATAAATAAATTACAGCAACTTCATGAATTCTAGATGGTTAGTATCAAACATGCTTGTAGTAGGGCTCTTGACTATATATTTTCTTTTAAATTATTTCAAGTCCTCCTCATCCTCACCAAGTCTGGGGCCTGCAGCCTGGCAATCGTGCCCACCTTCTGTCTCTTTCAAAAACATAACTGCTCAGAAAGCAGATTGCTCTTTTGTGATTTTGTAAGTTATCTTTCACTTTCTTTTTTTATTTATTTATTTATTTATTTTTATTTATTTATTTTTGCGGTATGCAGGCCTCTCACTGTTGTGGCCTCTCTCGTTGCGGAGCACAGGCTCCGGACGCGCAGGCTCAGCGGCCATGGCTCACGGGCCCAGCCGCTCCGCGGCATGTGGGATCTTCCCGGACTGGGGCACGAACCCGCGTCCCCTGCATCAGCAGGCGGACTCTCAACCACTGCGCCACCAGGGAGGCCCCTATCTTTCACTTTCTATTCAGAGTAAGAAGAAAGCATTTTCTTTTGCAAGGCAGGTTTTATTTAGGAAATCCAATATTCATCCTGGATTACCTAGGATTCTAGTTTTTAAATATAGGGACATGCAGGCAAAAGGTTAGAAAGTTAAATAACAGGATCTCTTTGGCTGTCTGAGATAGAGGATAGTTGTGACTTTTTCATAAAATTCACGGGCCTTCCCTCTAATGGACTGCTTTTAGGTAGCATCACACAGATTGCCATCTCAGAAGAGAGCATGGAAGAGGCAGGGCTGGAATGGAACTCGGCTCTCACTGCTGCTGTCAGCATGGCCACAGAGGAGGGCATGAAGAAAGACTCAGAGGAAATTTCAGGTACTTTCTATGGGGCTCAGATTTCTTGTAAGGTTTTGTGACTCTTATCACCATTACGATTATGGACACAGAAGGCCTCTTCATTACTTGTGCTGGTTTTTCTTGTGCATATTAATACTAATTACAGCTGCAAACACCTTATTTTAATCCAAGCAATAGCCCTGTAAAGTCAGATTTTATGAAGCAATTGAGACTCAGAAAGGGTCAGCACCCTGCCTAAGACCAGTCACACAACTAATAATTCAGCTGTTTAACTGAATTCATCTGTTTAACTCTGAAGTCCATGCTTTTTATCCTGTCACACTGACTCCAACTTTGGCCCATTTGTTAGAGAAACCAAGCTGCAAGATGTTAGAAGAAAAAATTAGGTAGCAGGTGGTGTAGAGGATGGTGATTAATGATGATTCACTTAGAGGGGACAGGAGAAGCTTCACATCATCCTTCATTCATTAATTTATTTAACAAATATTTATTGCTGCCTGTTTTTAGCTGGTACTGTTGCTAGATCTAGATAGATGAAAAGACATAGCTTCTGCCCCCAGGGAGCTTATAACCCCACCTATTCAACTGTTTTATTGTTTTTTGGTTTTTTTTTTTTTAAATATTTATTTATTTTGGCTGCGCCGGGTCTTAGTTGCGGCACGTGGGATCTTCGTTGCAGCATGTGGACTTCTTAGTTGCAGCATGTGAACTCTTAGTTGCGGCATGCATGCGGGATCTAGTTCCCCGACCAGGATTAAACCCAAACCCCCCTGCATTGGGAGCATGGAGTCTTACCCACTGGACCACCAGGGAAGTCCCTTTATTTTGGTTTTTTAAGTATAGGATTAGAGGGAGTATATCTTTAACTTAATTTAATTTCTTTATTACTTAACATTTAAAATATTATGTATTATTTAATTTTAAATTAAATTATTTAAATAAATGCTTTAGTATTTATTAAATATTTAATTTAATATTTTTATTGGTGGACGATACCTGTTCCCTGTAGCCAGAGGCATGACAAATTGAGGCAATTATCACAAGTCCCTATTTTGCTGCAGAGTTCAAATAATTAGATACCAACTCAGGGAGGCAGCTAGTGTTCCAAAGGCTTTTTTTCTTTTCCCAGAAATAGCCCAATAAGAAATCATTTTGAGGGGGGGTTCCTTGGTTGCCTAGTGGTTAGGATTCTGGGCTTTCACTGTTGTGGCCCGTTTTCAATCTCTGGTCAGGGAACTGAGATCCTACAAGCTGCGCAGCACGGAAAAAAAAATCATTTTGAATCAAAATAATTTTGAATTTAACATTGAAGAGATATGCTTAAGTATATGTAGTGTCCCTTGTTTACCCTCTGTCTTATCCCTCTTTTGCCAGAGGACACTTTGATGTTCTGGAAAGGAATAGCTGATGTAGGACTGATGGAAGAGGTTGTCTGCAATATACAGAAGGAAATAGAGGAGCTACTCAGGGGAGTTCAACAGCGGCTTATCCAGGCTCCCTTCCAGGTCACAGGTAAACACACTAATCCCAACAATAGTGGTCATTGTAGGCAGATCATGTTAGCCTCATGAAACACTGAGGTATAGGTATTATTATCCTCATTTTACAGAATAGGAAACTAAGGCTCATAAAAAGTTACTATCCAAAGTTCGTAACTAGGGCTTTTTATTTTGAATTGTAAAATTTTTTTTTTTTATTGAGGTATAGTTGATTTACAATATTGTGTTAGTTTCAGGTGTACAGCGAAGTGATTCAGTTATATATATGTGTGTGTGTGTGTGTGTTTTTAAATTTATTTTTATTTAATTTATTTTATTTTTGGCTGTGTTGGGTCTTCGTTGCTGCACGCGGGCATTCTCTAGTTGCGGCGAGTGGGGCTACTCTTTGTTGTGGTGCGCGGACTTCTCATTGTGGTGGCTTCTCTTGTTGCGGAGCATAGGCTCTAGGCGTGTGGGCTTCAGTAGTTGTGGCACGTGGGCTTCAGTAGTTTTGGCTCATGGGCTCTAGAGCGCAGGCTCAGTAGTCGTGGCACACGGGCTTAGTTGCTCCACGGCATGTGGGATCTTCCCGGACCAGGGCTTGAACCCGTGTCCCCTGCAATTTCAGGCGGATTCTTAACTACTGTGCCACCAGGGAAGCTCCTATGTGTATTTTTTCAAATTATTTTCCATTATAGGTTATTAGAAGATATTGAATATAGTTCCCTGTGCTATACAGTAGATCCTTGTTGCTTATGTATTTTATACATAGTAGTGTGTATCTGTTAATCCCATACTCCTAATTTATCCCTTCCTCACTTCCCCTTTGGTAACCATAAGTTTTTTTTCTATGTCTGTGAGTCTGTTTCTGTTTTGTAAATAAATTCATTTGTATTATTTTTTGCTTCCACATGTAAGTGTAATTTGTCTTTCTCTTACTTAGTATGTTATTCTCTAGGTCCATCCACCTTGCTGCAAATGGCAATATTTCATTCTGTTTTTATAGCTAAGTAATATTCCTTTGGATATGTATACCACATCTTCTCTGTCCATTCATCTGATTGATGGACACTTAGGTTGCTTCCATGTCTTGGTTACTGTAAATTGTAAATTGCTGCTATGAACACTGGAGTGCGTGTATCTTTTCAAGTTAGAGTTTTCATCTTTTCTGGATATATGCCCAGGAGTGGGATTGCTGGATCATATATGGTAGCTCTATTTTTAGCATAACTAGGTTTTGAACTCAGGTCTGGCATTGCTTTTTCCACAGGTAATTTTTGCCTTGTAAATGGTGCCAGAAAGCAATCTCTCTCTCTCTCTCTCTCTCTCGATATAGATACAAAGTAGATATATAGAGTCTGAAAATTGGAGAAATCCACCTGGTTTTAGACAGTTCTCATATTCTGTTAGTTTAAAGCCTCCAGAACGATTGTCTGCATTCCAGGCAGAGGGAACAAAGATCTTGAAGTTACAATGAACCTGGTGGGTTCAAAGAATTAGAGAAGCACTGACGTGGCTCCAGTGGACTAAGTAATGGAGAGAGTGGTAGGTGATGAGGTTGCACAGGAGCAGAGGGGACAGTTTAAATAAGCTTTGGTCAGAACTTTGGGTTTTATTTTAAGGTGATGGTAAGCCATCATTGTGATTTTGAGCAGGGGAGTAAAGTGATCAGATATATTTATATATTTTTAATATAGTTTTTAAATTTTTATATCTTTTTTTTTTTTTTTTTTTTTTTTGGTACGTGGGCCTCTCACTGTTGTGGCCTCTCCCGTTGCGGAGCACAGGCTCCGGACGTGCAGGCTCAGCGGCCATGGCTCATGGGCCCAGCCGCTCCGCGGCATGTGGGCTCTTCGGGACTGGGGCACGAACCCGTGTCCCCTGCATCAGCAGGCGGACTCTCAACCACTGCGCCACCAGGGAAGCCCTAATTTTTATATCTTTAATGGAAGCAAACTCATTAATATTTTCAAGATTATTTCTTCACTTCTTTGTAATTGAGTTATCACGTTTGACAATTTCTAATGACCCCATGACAGTCTTAACTAATTTAAAAAATTTTTATTTTATTTATTTATTTATTTTTGGCTGTGTTGGGTCTTCGTTGCTGCACGTGGGGTTTCTCTAGTTTGCGGCAAGCAGGGGCTACTCTTCGTTGCAGTGTGTGGGCTTCTCATTGTGGTGGCTTCCCTTGTTGCAGAGCACAGGCTCTAGGCACACGGGCTTAGTTGCTCCGCAGCATGTGGGATCTTCCCAGACCAGGAATCGAACCTGTCCCCTGCATTGGCAGACGGATTCTTAACCACTGCACCACCAGGGAAGTCCCTCAGATTTATTTATATTTTTAAAAGATCACTGTGGTTGCTGTGGGGAGAATAGATTATATGGGGCAAGAGTAGAAACAAGAAGACCAGTTGGGAAACTCTTGAAGGAATTAGTCCAGGCAAGAGATGATGGTAGCGTGGATTAGAGTGGGTAGTGGTAGACCTGGGAAGAAGGGATCATATTGGGCTTATATTTTGAATGTGGAACTGACAAGTCTTGCTGATGGATTGGATGTAGGGTGAAAAAGAAAGAAATCCAGGATGACTCATATATTTTTGGTCTGAGCTGTGAGCAGTGGTAAAATTTCCTGAGATGAAGACCACTGGGAGAAGAAATCAGAATTGGTTTTTGACTTGTTTAGTTGAGATGCTTATGAGGGCTTCAAATGGAGAAGTCATTTGGCTCAACAGAAGTATTAATCTGTAATGCAGGAAAGAGGTCTGGGCTGGAGATCTACATGTGGAAATTCTTAGCATGTCCATGATATTCAAAACCATGGAACTGGATGAGACAACTGTAGAAGAGAGTTGTAGGTGGAAAAGTGGTCTGAGTTAAGGAAGTAATGACCAGTTACTGACAGCTCTTTCAAGAAGTTTTGTTTAAAGGGGAACAGAGGGACTTCCCCTGGAGGTCCAGTGGTTAGGGCTCCGTGCTTCCACTGCAGGGGGCACGGGTTCAATCCCTGGTCAGAGAACTAAGATCTTACATGCCGCGTGGTGCAGCCCCCCCACAAAAAAAATAATAATAATAAAGGGGAACAGAGATAATACTATTAATAATATTGCATGTCATTTCCCATGTTTGGCACTTAAAATATGATGTTTCTAATCTTCATATCTATCTTGCAGAGTAAGTATTATTAGTCGCATTTGTTTCAGATGAGAAAACTAAGGACGGAAATGACTTACCCAAGGTCACACAGATAGGCAACATCAAAACCAAGGTTCAAACTTAGCTCTGTCTAGTAGAATGACCATATTTTCTAAGACAAGTCAGAACCTATAACCAGATGCAAGATTTTTTTCCTTATTTTTGTATTTATTTATATGGAAACATGTATAAAGATATAACAATTAAATAATAATTAGTTACACATGTGATAAATCTTTGTTAAAATATTTTGAAAATGCTATTAGTATTCTAATTTCTGGATTGGTTTTTTTTTTCCCTATTTTTTTTTTTTTTTTTTTTTTTTTTTGCTGTACATGGGCCTTTCACTGTTGTGGCCTCTCCCGTTGTGGAGCACAGGCTCCGGACGCACAGGCTCAGCGGCCATGGCTTACGGGCCCAGCCGCTCCGCAGCATGTGGGATCTTCCCGGACCGGGGCACGAACCCGTGTCCCCTGCATCGGCAGGCGGACTCACAACCACTGCGCCACCAGGGAAGCCCGGGATTGTTTTATATTTATAAGCAGCACAATAGGGAGTTGGTGGAACATTTCTGTTTTAACTGGACAGACATGTCTTTTGTTTTAAATAGATGCTGCTGTTCTCAACAATGTAGCACATACATTTGGCCTAATGGACACAGTCAAGAAGGTTTTAGACAACAGAAGGAACCAAGTAGAGCAGGGAGAAGAGCAGTTTCTCTATACTCTGACAGGTATGTGTAACTTCTCTCTTTTCTTAGGTGATATTATACTAATATCCTTGAGTCTTGCCATTCCTTTGTTGACTTCTGTTGGGACTGGATTGGCTTGCTTCTTCTTTCTTTCCTTCCTTCCTCCCTTCCTCTGTCCTTTCTTCCTTCTCTCTCTGTCTCTCTTTCTGTCTCTCTCTCTCTCTTTCTTTCTTTCACCTCACATAGTATCAGATTTGGCTTTTTCTTTGTACATAGTCCTAGGTGAGGTGGAGTGGTGGGAAGCAGAGGAAGCACAAAGGAAAAGAAAAGAAAGCCAGCAACATGATCCTCCTTCTATATCTTTGGAGGATTAAGATGTCTGCTAGATCGCTCCATTAGTCCAGTAATATAAGTGGCAGAAGAAAAAAATTGGCCTTTGTCTTTTTTACATTATTAATACTGAGTCTTTTGATATACATTTAGCACTTTCATTATTTCTGGTAATCAGAAATTATGAGCACATGGATAATTTAACTCTTTTTAATAAGTACTTTGTGCTGGTCTCCAAGCTAGGTTTTAGAAATAAAATGTTGAATAAGGTAGCCTCAGTCTCTTGAGGGCTTTCAAGGAACTGAAGGGAAAGCAGACTTAGAAATAAGTGCAAAAAGTAGTCAGTTTTGTAACAGAGGCATATAGCAGGTATAGTGGTGGAACAAAGGGAGTTATCATTTTTACCCAGAAAAGAATCAGGAGAAGCTTTTGGAGGAGGTAAGGCAGTGAAAGATGCAAAACAAGTTGGAGGTATGGATTATCAGTCTTAAATGACATAGAATATATTATAATAGTCGGTCATGAAGACGAGAGGCAAGAAAGATCATTTGGTAAGAGAAGAACAACTTAGGTTGTTTTAAACTTATTTTTATGCCCAGTTTATATTTTAAATTCGGTTTACCAGGTATTCTCAGAGATGCCCTTTTTCATTTGATCTTTCTAGGAATATTATAGGCTGTTTCCTTATTTTACAGATAACCCAGTAGAGGCACAGAGAGGATAAATGATTTGCCTGGGACCACATCACTCCTTGACAGTGAAGCCCAGAGTAGAACTCTGTCTTCTTATTTATAGTCCAATGCTGTCTTCCACCTTGAAACTTTACACCATCTGAAAAATGGTTTTTGTTAGAAATGTAGGCTTCTGGTCCCTTGTCCATATCATTTTAGTTATAACCACAGTGTACATAAAGTTGTGTTTTCTGCTTTTTTCACTGTGACATACTAATATTTTTCCAAGTTGCTACACAGTATTTTACCTAGACGTTCTTTTAAGGATGAATTTAAATTTTCTTCAGTAGCTTATTTTGTTGCAGTGAACTTGTATGAATATAACTTTTCTTCTTATGTTCTCTTAAACTACTTCACAATATGAATACCATTTAAGCTTGAGGTTAAATGGTATTGATAATTTGTTTATGGAGTCTTGTGACCTACTGTCAAATTTTCAAGAAGATTATACCAATTTACATCACAAGTTTGAGCTCACCAACAATGGGCATTGTTTTTTACAATACACCCTGATTTAACTTTTTAAAAATTATAGATTTGGTATCTTGTTTAGGTTCACATTTCTTTGATTACTACTAAAGTTGGAAAAAATGCATTATCTTATAACCGTAAACGGCAATGTTTTAAAGTTTTTGAGTGTGTTCTTTATCACTCCCTACTCCTTTTATTCCAAACAAGGAGTTGGCTTGCTCTGGGTGTTCCACAGTGAGCAAGGTGCTCTACAGGTGTGACTGGTTATTTATTGGATGCTTATCAGGTGCTAAGCAATAGAGAAGTTCTGGTGTAGAACCAGACTCACCAGTGGTCATCAAGGTTGGATTGGACCCTTGGGAGAGGGATAGTGATAGATGTATTGGGGTGGAAAAGCCACCAAGTTGACTCTCTGTAACATGCTCTGTAACCGTAAGGAAGTCGCTTTATCTCTCTGGATCTATGTCAAAATGAATGTGTTAGAACTCTTAAGACCTCCTTCAGTTCTGTAATTCTTAGGGACTTCCTCTATAACTTTCTGTAGACTTCTCTGGGGGCTAATGGTAGACTAAAGCCATCTGGGTCACCAGCAAGTGATCCTGCCTTGAAGGACAGTTTGGGAATCACTGCTTTTCAGAGTGGCCATTGTAGCTCCTTTGTGGGTCCATGGCAGTTGCAAAGGGATTATGCAGATATTATTTTCATCTGTAGAGCCAGGCAGGGCATATATAAGCTGGTAGACCAACTGGAGACTTCTTTGGTTTGCATTTTGGTGACAGGTAACAAAATGCCACAGGAGCTTCTAGAGTTGAGCTATAGTAGGATCACAGCACGAAAAGATTCTGAATTATTGACCTGTCTATAATCACACAATGACATGTAGTAACTGGAGGGATTTTAAAGACCATCCAGTCTAGTTTCTTCTTGAAAACAATGAAATGACTTGCCTGAGGCTACATAGTAGCAAAACCAGGGCAAGACCCCAGGTCTCCTCACTCCCAGTTTACTGTTCCCAAGATTATACTTCTCTCCACACAAAGTCTGTCTTTTTTCCATAGACTTGGAACGCCAGTTGGAAGAGCAGAAGAAGCAAGCTCAGGATCACAGGCTGAAATCCCAGACGGTTCAAAATGTGGTATTGATGCCTGTGAGCACTCCTAAGCCTCCCAAAAGACCCCGGCTCCAGCGGCCAGCCTCTACCACCGTCCTGAGCCCTTCTCCTCCTGTCCAGCAGCCTCAGTTCACAGTCATCTCACCCATCACCATCACCCCCGTGGGTCAGTCATTTTCCATGGGCAATATTCCAGTGGCCACCCTCAGCCAGGGCTCCAGTCCTGTGACTGTCCACGCACTTCCTTCTGGCCCTCAGCTCTTCCGTTATGCCACAGTGGTCTCATCTGCCAAGAGCAGCTCACCAGACACAGTGACCATCCACCCTTCATCTAGCCTGGCGCTGCTAAGCTCCACCGCCATGCAGGATGGGAGTACCCTTGGCAACATGACCACCATGGTGAGCCCTGTGGAGTTGGTGGCCATGGAGTCTGGCCTGACCTCAGCCATCCAGGCTGTTGAAAGCACCTCAGAGGATGGGCAGACCATCATTGAGATTGACCCAGCCCCAGACCCAGAGGCTGAGGATACTGAGGGCAAAGCAGTCATTTTGGAGACAGAACTGAGGACTGAGGAGAAAGTCGTGGCTGAGATGGAAGAACACCAGCATCAAGTTCACAATGTGGAGATTGTGGTCTTAGAGGATTAACTGGGGGTCTCGGGGCCAGGAGATATGTTTTGGTTTGGAATTTTAATTATTTGTTTATTTTTATCATTGTCCCACTCATTTCCACATAGGATCCTTTTTTTTAAAAACAAAACCTTGTTGTTGTAACTGAACAGGTTGGGTCCCTTCCACCCCCTCATTGAAAAATGGACAAAACAAGCTGCCCTTCCGAAAGTTGAGAGTAGGTCACTCAATGTCCTAATCCTCTTACACCAAGAAAGTGATTTCTTTTGGGGGAGGCATCAAGATAACCAGAAACCCTATCCAGAAAGCCCTTTCCAGGCTAGTCTGTCTGTGTATGCATGTGGTTTTATTCTCATAAAGGTGCATTGACCAAACCAGGGAACACAAATCTGACCCTGGAAGGCAATCCACTCACACGTGGATGCAGAAGGATACTTTACTCTGTATCCTGGAAGGGGCCCTCAGAGGCCAATGCAAAAGTCTGAAACAAAAGTAAGTTGCACTCTGCTTGGAGGGGAAGGTGGCATACCAGCAGCGGCTTAAAAAGGGAAGTGCTTTGGCCAGGATGGGGCAAGGAAATTATCTTACTTCCAGAAGTGCACCTGATGCCTCTTAATATCTCTGAGGGTTACTACCATGGCTGCCATTTTGAGGCAAGGCCAGTGTTAAGAAGAAGGGTACATTTCCACCGAGCAAGTGGCGTCAGAGGCCTGTGGCTTGGCAGAAATAGAAATCCAGAGATGTCACAGCTGTGCTTTGGGGTTCAGGTTCACCTTGCCCCCCACTTTGTCAAAACACTTACCCTCCTAGTCCATTCATTTGCAAACTGTGTGATGTGGTGTAAATTGCTCTGGTTCTTGGACTGTGGCTGTTCTCGGGGTGGGGCTCCAAGGCCATCATTTTTATTGCATGACTCCAGGAGCAGGAGAGTTCCTCTTCCAGACCAGCTGCCCTTTTTTTGTGGGGCCCTTTTTTGGCTTTGGAACCAAAAGCAGCCATTCATTTGGTGCTTCCTCTGTTCTACCCTCTGTTCCTCAGTGGTTAATGGCATCTGTCTCCTGGATCCCACGCTCTTCAGATTTTTGGCTGATTCAGAGAACAGTGACAGGTGCCTGCCTGCCTTCATCCCCTTTTAGATTCATATATACCATTTATACCACAGATGTTTCTGTGAGATATTGAGCTCATAAAAAAACCTTAGGTTTGGCAACACCCCACCCTATCCCGAGGCACCGACTAGATGTCTCCTCCTGAGCGAGCTGGACTCCCTGGGAAAGAAGCATTGTCTGCAACATTATATTATAGGAAATGTACCAGGAATGTAATAATAATATCTTTTGGGGGGTTATTTTGTTTTCTTCTTTTTTTTTAATGTTTTTGTATATTTAGAGATGGGCCCATTTTCCATGCTGTGATTCCTTCTCTTTGACCATCTTCAGTGTCTGGGGCAAGAGTGGAGTCTGTTTTTTGTTTCTTTGATTGCATTGTTTACTGCACTAGGAAAAATATAGGGAAACTGCAGACAATTTAAAAGAAAAATAGGTCAAAAAAGAAAGCATACACTTTAGGAGTGGGAGAGTTTTTTTTTTTTAATTAAATACAAAACTTTAACCTGTAGTTTCCTTTTTTTTTTTTGAAGGCACCCACCTGAAGCTATGTTTCTTCCAACAGATGTTGGAAACCCTGTTGTTAAGCAAGTGAAAACTGCATCCTGCCATCCCTCAGATAGCTGTGTATAGCTGGAGAAGCCCTCTAACTTGAAAGGGTCAATCTTAAAAGCCTTATGGGTGAGATTTCTGAACCCCATACTGTTGTGGTTTTCAGCTTTAAAATTGGGGTTTTATTTTTCTTTTCAAAATATCTAATAGACATAGCAATCAGTTTAGAACAAACCTTTGGCCCTTTGTATATCTTTAGTGAAGGAAGTGGCTTTTATTTCTTGCTTCTTTAGGTTGTCTGTTGGTACATAAACAAAAACAAAATTTCTGCCTAAGCCTAAAACTACTACTTGAACCTAGAAAGGCACAAGTCATCTCTATTGCGGTTTTTAGGGACACTTTTATCTTTCCCAGAGACAAGAGGCTCAAATCAGGACAGAGGAGGAGCCCTGGAGAACACCTACCCACTAGCTCAGGTTCCTTTCTTTCCTCCATCAGAGCTGTTTGGTAGTGTTTTAAAGTAGTGTGAGCGTCATGCTTCCAAAGTCAAGAGATCACCTCCTAAAGACAGAGCCTGTTTACTTTCACTACCTGAATATTCCAGCTGGTGGAAATACATGAGCTTTGTTGTTTTCCTGGTCTTCCAGTAGCCTGTCATTATTGCTAGATGCTATGCACCCATTCTTGAGTGTGGGTTTCCTCACAACCCTGGTCTACATCTCAGACAGGGTGAGGCACATGCAAGACACTGGTATATACACAAGCAGTTACAATGAATCATTCCTCAGGCTGAGTTGGCAGTAGCCATCTAATCTTTCTGTTCATTCATTAAATAAACATTTGTAAGTACCATCTATGTGCCAGGCTTTGTGCTAGGCACTGGCAGTACAGAGATGAAGGCTCAGTCCATGCACTCAAGGGATTCATTCTCCAGAGGTTGTCTGGAGTTAAGAACTATATTTCAATATAATAATTGGTTTCCTTTGTAATGCTATGTATTTTATTTCATGCGTTGATGAACATTGTTCCGAGAGTTGGTCCGTAGGTTTCAGAAGGCTACCAAAGTTACAAAATGGTTAAGCCTTTCTCTAGTGAGATACTGAAATCATCATATTGGGGTAAGTGCAGTGGTAGAGCTATTGGCTGGGAGAAGAGAGAACAAGGGGTCAAGCATCTAACCCAGCTTGGAGGCAGGGGTCAGCAAATATTGGAGTACTTCCTGGAGAAGATGTATACCTAACCTGATTTAGGAGAGACCATTTTTGGCTACTTGTTTTGCATTCCATTTTCAAGTAGTTGCACTTATTTATACAAGAGGGGAAAAAAATCCTAAGTCTCTTGTTGCTTCTGTCTCCAGAGCTAGGCAGAGTCAGCAGCTCAGGCAGTCTCTTCTGAGAGCAACGCACTGGTGAAAGCCCAGTCATGTGTCAGTTTCTCTGAGCTTCCATCAGATGAATCCAGGGCAGGTAAATGCCCCAAACCTTCCTGTCATCTGGTTTCCACAAAGGCCTCAGAGTCAACTCTTGCCTTGGCCATGTCCCTGTCTGACCCCCGCTTTCCTGTTCTCTTCCCCTTTTCAATTTCCAGGTTCCATCCCTGCCCCCCTCCCCAAATTAAAACAAAACAAAAACTCCCTGGCGTTCTGAAGTAAAAAAGGGACAATAGATTTGAATATTTAAGATTTAAAGCTACTTCATATGAAGTTTCTTTCATGCTTCTGTCCATATTTGGGAAGGAGGACCAGAGTTAATCCAAATACCTTGGAAATTAATATTCAGTTTAGGTGGTCTGAGACACCCTTTAGTGGTGGCATTTTAATCCATTTCATGAAAGCATTAAAGGTAAGTCTGTATGGTGGGAAGTACTGGTAACACTTG
Source organism: Stenella coeruleoalba (assembly GCF_951394435.1). Taxonomy (NCBI): domain Eukaryota; kingdom Metazoa; phylum Chordata; class Mammalia; order Artiodactyla; family Delphinidae; genus Stenella; species Stenella coeruleoalba. The sequence goes on from NC_137169.1 coordinate 22,274,410, forward strand.
ATGATAAAGATAGTAAAATCAAGCATGAAATATGGAACTACTAGTTCATTGAGTTATAATTGGTCCACCACTATCAAGGCGGTAGCAAGGACAAAGAAAAGGTTGAATTCTCAAAATACGCACGAGTTTGTGATTCACTTTGGGTAATACTCCTGAGGAAATAGTCCTCTCTGAGACAAAAATTCAGATTCTAGGCTAGCCCCTGCATTTTCAGTCAACTTAACCTAGTACAATTGATCACAGATCCCTCACACCTTGGATGCCTCCTCCCTGGGATATTCTTGTGTAGTCTGTAATGTACTACAATGACAACCAAGGTGGTTGCCCTAAACAAGGGATCAGTTCTGCTAGATTGGAACTCTCTGCCCCTGGAACTTCTCTTCTTAGCCTTTATTCAGTCATTTCTAGGTTTCCTTCCCAATCCTGGAACACCTTTCTTAGTCCTAAGCTATGCAATTTCACTTCCCCTAGAAGGTTCTACTTTCCTTGAACATCCTTATCGTACTCCTGCCTCTCTAGCCCTTGCTTTGGGGAACCAAATGTGACTTAGTTCCCAAATTCTGCCATGTTAGTAACTCCCTTTCTGCTATGTCAGTAACTCAACTCTTGAGACAATCACTTCTTCCCAAGAAACCCCCAAGACCCAAACCTCAGCATACATCCATAGACTGCAGTCTTCACTGCCTAGAACAGCCTTCTTCATCCATCACCTGAATTGAAGCACCTTTGAGATGTGCTTGTAAGTTCCCCAGAACACACAGATTGTAAAACCTATCTTTTACACCTGATTGATTCTCTACCTATGGTCCATGGCCCAGGCTAAGACATGCCTGTTTCCTGGATAAATTATTTCAGCCCAGTATGATTCCTACTACCTCTTCTGTTATGTCTTATGAGCCTCCCAACCTGAAGACTCCTGGTGCTCTCTCAACCTAAAGTAGGCCACATCCTACTTTGAAATTGCCTCTGGGTTCTCCTCCTGTATCTATAGTTTCCAATTCTGTACCTTTACTAGTATTGGGCTTATAATATGGTATATATGGGTTGATTTCTCTAGTTTGAGAACAAGAGCGGACATTAGTATTGGATCACATATAAAGGAAAATGTGAGGCTGGGTAATGACCCAGAAGGAAAGATGGGTTCCTCATTGGGCTTTGTAGGAGCTTCTGTAAGAGGGGGTGTGGGGGATGTTACCTGCATTTCAAAGTATAAGTTTTTTTTTTAATTAATTAATTAATTTAGGCTGTGCTGGGTCTTTGATGCGGCACATGGGCTTCTCTAGTTGTGGTACGTGGGATCTTAGTTCCCCGACCAGGGGTCGAACCCGGGCCCCCTGCATTGGGAGCACGTAGTCTTAACCACTGGACCACCAGGGAAGTCCCCTCAAAGTATAAGTTTTTTAAAAAAAAAACTTCTCTGCTGTTTTCTCTAAAGAAATCTACGTATTGTAGAGCAAATTGGAAGCCCACAGCTCTGATTCAGCCTTAAGATTTACTTTGGCCCACATTTTAGTTTTATTTTAACTTTTTATTGAAGTATAAATGCATACAGGAAAGTGCACAAATCACTGTAAAATTTGATAAACTGAACATACCCATGAAATCAGCTTTCAGATCAAGGGAAAAAAAAAAAAGTCACCAGCACCTCACCCAGACAGGGTAACCTCTATCTAGCTCTCTAACATCATATCTTAGTTTTACCTATTTTGAACTCTTTAGGGACTGGCTTTTTTCCTCTCAACATTATGTTGTAAGATTCACCCATAATGTTGTGTGAAGTGTAGTTGATTGCATCCCATTGCTGTGTAGAGACTGTTATTATTTACTATGCCACAGCTGATCCGTTCTAATAATGGGCACTTGGGTAGCTTACAGTTTGGGGCTATTATAAATAATGCCTCTGAACATTTTTTTTTTTTTTTTTTTTGGGCCACACCGTGCAGCTTGCAGGATCTTAGTTCCCCGACCAGGGGTTGAACCTGGGCCCTTGGCAGTGAAAACAACAAACCCTAACCACTGGACCGCCAGGGAATGCCCACCTCTGAACATTCTTGTACGTGTCTTTTGACGAACATATATATGCATTATGCCTACGACAGTTCACATGAAAAATTCAAGATAAAGTTTTTCTTAAAACAACAACAACAACAACAAAAAACCCCACAAAGCCCAGAAGATCTGACAACACTGGGTCCACATTTCCTCACAGCAACACCTGACTGGAACTGAGGCCTGTCTTAGGTGGGCCGTGGCTTCTTCACGTATTACAAACCCAGATCTACTTATTTTTGGTAGCTTATTTTTTTCATTCAATAATCTCAAGCACACTCTTCCCCCCAGATAACTGCAAAGCTTATTACCTCATTTCCTTCAGGTCTCTATCCACATGTTACCTTATCAGAGAGGACCTCCCTGACCACCCACCCTATGAAAAGTGGCAACTTCCTCCTGCACTATGCTTCCTATTTTCCTTTACCCTGCTTTATTTTTCTTTCTTTTACTTATCACCTGACATACATGTATTTTTTTCTCCCCCAAGTAGAATCGAAGCTCCATGAGAGCAGGGACCATTCTCGTCTCTTAGTCACTGCTGTTTCTACAGTCCCTGGAACAGTGCCTGGCATGTAGCGGAAACTGGATAGATATTTGATGCATGAATAATAAGAAGAACAATAATAACCAATACTTATTGAAGGGTAACTATGTACCAAGCATTTTTCTAAGCACTTTACATATGTTAATCCATTTGATCCTCAGGACAATCCTATGTGGTGAAGAGCATTATTTACTTCATTTTACAATAGGAAACTAACACTTATATTCTACTCTAAACAATAGCTACATTTGAAACGTTGTATACGGATCAAATTTATTAAACAGAGTCTTTAAATGTACTAGAGAAGCTTAATACCTAAAAGGAAACTTTCAACAAACCATTTTATTAGGATGATGATTTGCTGATAACATGTTTAGTCGCTACTTAGGTTGTTTTGTTTACAGTCCAGTTCACCATCTCTCCACAGTACTGCAGAGGGAGTGGTGGAGGGAGGGAACTTCCAGTTACCTGAGAAAGGATTTTAGAACCCAGATCATCTGTCCTGTCCATCAGTCACAGGAAGTACTGATTTATCACTTTGTTAAAAGTGGTCTTGTCTTGTTTGAGATGACATTGATGTCAGGGTCCCTGGTTAGAACTCCTTCATTTGTTCGCTAAGCTCCTACTGTGTAGAGCCCAACCCCATGTGCTTTGTTACACAGGGAACCTATTCCATAGAACATTGATAATATTGTAAAACCTTTGCCCACTGAGCAAAAAGATATTCCCCTGCTCTAGGAACAAAAATGGAACCACTATGCCTCAGAAATGCTAAGTTAACATTTCCATGACTGAGACGTTCTGGTAAGCCTTTCTGAGCAAACTGGACAGGGCTTCTCATATTCTTGCCTCTCACATTCTGTAGCTGCCACCCAAGGACCGAAAGGGAAGGATTTATCTATAAAACATTGTCACAAATAGTTTAGATGCACATTCACTGGTTTAACTATTTTTTCTTGGCACAGACTTAAAATTGAACCAGCGCTTTCTGGGGCTCCCTGGCTTCATTTCCCCTTGGCACTATCTCCAGAAATCTTGTTTACACTCCATTTTTCTCTCTGGCCTATTGTCTTAGATTGAGACTGTAAGCTGTTTCCTAGCACAGTGCTGCTCAGACTTTTAGATCCCATGGATCAATAAAAGAGATTAAAAAAAAAAAGGTCTTAGGAACCAACATGGGGTTCTCTGCATTACATTTTACCAAATAAGGATATTTTAAAAAATGGCTAATTTTTACTGGCATCATTTGGGAAGAAAGGGCATTTTCACATCAAAAAAGTTAGGAGGGAAATAATCTCAGAATAAAGAACAGTCTTCTGCATTGAGAAAATTTAGTTTTATGAAAAGCTCATTACATTATCATTACCTTTCTTATTTCTTGGGGGACTGGTGAAAATTTCAGCTTTCACCTCTAGACTCTAAGTTGAAACTTCAAGGCTCCTTTCCTGCTGGCTCTTTCTTGGTTCTTGTTCTTTTCTGCCCTTGAGGACATCTCCAACAGGGTCCCTTGTATATACACAGCTGCGGATTCCTAGTGTCCTTCGGCCACCTGGTCCAGCTGTAGGTCTTTTCTTCCTTTAGCTTTGTTCTCACGTTGCTCTTTTCAAAACTCCATCTAGCAAGTCATAAAACACACCTGCAAGTTAAAAGCCAACCATCAGTTTATCTTGGGCTCTCCACAGTGCCTTTCCTTTAACATTCAATTAAGCTAGTTAAATCTGCACATTTGACTTTTTAACCCCACCAGGTTTTCATTAATAAAATGCGGATTGACATTACTAGGGAGAATTTTGAAAATGAATGAGATAAATTAATTCAACAAACATTTACTTAGAGTTGGAGTATAAAGATTAATAATAAAAAAGTTCTTTGTCGTCTAAGCAGTCATAGATTTATTAAAGAGGCAATATATAAATTGAGAGTTGGTTCTCTTAATCTGGAGTCCGTGGGATGGATGGGCTTGGGGAAGGGAGTGCTTAATGAGATTGTAGGCAAAAATTTGGGTGTATGTTCCTTTTTCTGAGAAGTTTCATTATTCTCATTAGATTTTCAACTGAGTCCAAGACTTCTAAAGGGAAAATATTGATGTAAACTTTTTTTTTTATAAATTTACTTTTGGCTGTGTTGGGTCTTCGTGGCTGCATGAGGGCTTTCTCTAGTTGCAGCAAGCAGGGGCTACTCTTTGTTGTGGTGCGCAGGCTTCTCTGGTGGCTTCTTTTGTTGCGGAGCACAGTCTCTAGGAACGCGGCTTTCAGTAGTTGTGGTGCATGGGTCTAGTTTAGTTGCTCCGTGGCATGTGGGATCTTCCTGGACCAGGCTCGAACCCGTGTCCCCTGCATTGGCAGGTGGATTCTTAACCACTGGGCCACCTGGGAAGCCCAAACAGATAGTTGTGGTTTTTTTTTTTTTTTTTTTTGCGCGGGCCTCTCACTGTTGTGGCCTCTCCCGTTGTGGAGCACAGGCTCCGGATGCGCAGGCTCAGCGGCCATGGCTCACAGGCCCAGCCGTTCCGTGGCATGTGGGATCTTCCCCAACTGGGGCACGAACCCGTGTCCCCTGCATCGGCAGGCGGACTCTCAACCACTGCGCCACCAGGGAAGCCCCAAACAGATAGTTTTAATACACTAAGTTACCATAAGGAAATGTGACCGATATTATGGGTGAACAAAGAATAGACCACTTTCTTTCTGCTTGAGGGAAAAAAATATGGTTTCATTGATCAGGGTCTCGAAGGACAGATAGGAATTGGGGAGGGGGGATGGCAAGGACATTTGAGGCAGAAAGAACTGCATGTGCAAAGTCATGGGTTCCAGAACAAAATGTGTATTTGAGAAAAATGCAATGTGGCTGGAGCATGGAGTGCATGGTGAGAAATATACAGGGCTAGGGAGTGACAAGCTTTGAAAACTGTGTGGACTACAGAGAACCAGCAGAAATCTTTAAAAATAGGTTTTTACACTGTCAGTTGTGTAAAGTATATAAACATTTCTCAAAGGAGGTCCCTTCTATTCCTGCCTTACTAAGGGAGTGACTTGGGCAGCGAGGTCTGCTGTTGCTGAAGGCTGGAAAAGTTTGAGAACCAGAGCTCTAGGGCCCAGCCCAGGCCATAGCAAAATTCTGAAGAGTACGTAAAATCTGTCCTCCTTTCCTGCTTCTTTTCACTTTATCCCCACTGCCCCCTTCATATATCCAGAAGGATCCGCTTGGTTTCTACCTTCCAGAATTCTAAAATGGTTGAACTAGAAGGAACCTCAGAAGTTATTTTGGTCCAACTTCCCTATTTTACAGTCTTGGAAATAGACTGTGATTAGGAAGGGATTTACTCTTCGTGTCTCCCCTTCCATCTCTGGTTTGGTGCTGGGCCTGTTCCTCTCCTCCTTCTCTTCTTTTTGTTTTGTTTTGTTTTGCTTGGCTGCATCACTAACCAGGGATCACAGTGGAATGGAAGCGTGGAGTCTTAACCACTGGACCGCCAGGGAAGTCCCACCCTCCTTCTCTTCTGAGGAAATCCCAGGGACTCCTTTGGCTTCAACTAACATCCCCATACCAGAGACTCTAAGGTTTGTATTTCCAGCTTGATGTTACTCTCTAAGCCCAAACCTTTTAATTGTCTACAGAACATTCCTATCTGATGTTTTATGTTCTTCTGAAACCCAACATGTCCAAAGATAAATTGATGATCACAAAATCTCCTCTAGGATTCTCCACATTAGAAAATGGCACCTTACCCACTGAATCGCTCAAATCAAACTACTAGATATTATGTTGATATCTCCTCCTTTAATGCCCTCCCCACAATCCAGTCAATCACTAAGACCTCTCATTTTGCCTCCTAAAATGTCCATTTTGTCCACTTCACTCTGTCTTCATCATCACTATAATAGACCATTATCTTTTGCCTGGACTTGCTGCAATATTCTTCTAACTCCTAGTCTACTCTTTTCTCCCTGAATCTACTTCCCACACTGCAATCAGAGTGAACCTAAAACATAAATCTGAGAATGCTGTGCTTCTATTAACCCTTTACTAACTGATCATCGTTTGTAGCTAACAACTAAAGGCCCTATTTTTCTCTTTTCTGCCCAATTCTTGAGTCTCATCTGGTGCCACCCTCTCTCTCATTATGCACCAGTCACGTTGGCCATTTTTTCAGTTATTCACCAGTACCAAGATCCTTCCCCGCCTGGGGCCTTTGCACATATTGTCTCTCACATCCCTTCCCTCCTTGTCTGGTCAATTTCTGGTCATCTTTCAGGTTCTAGCTGAAGCTCAGGACTTCAGGGAAAACTTCTTGGTCCTCTGACTAAGTGAGGTCCGTCTGTGCTTTCTCATTGCACTGTAATAACTGTGAGTGAATAACTATTTTTTTAATAGATAAATTAATTTTTGGCTGTGTTGGATCTTCATTGCTGTGTGCCAGCTTTCTCTAGTTGCGGCAAGCGGGGGCTACTCTTCATTGCGGTGTGTGGACTTATTGCAGTGGATTCTCTTGTTGTGGAGCACGGGCTCTAGGTGCACAGGCTTTAGTAGTTGTGGCACGTGGGCTCAGTAGTTGTGGCACACGGGCTTAGTTGCTCCATGGCATGTGGGATCTTCCTGGACCAGGGCTTAAACCTGTGTCCCCTGCATTGGCAGGCAGATTCTTAACCACTTTACCAGCAGGGAAGCCCAGAAGTGAACTCTTAAGACTTTCTCTCTAGCATATTGCCTGGCCTTCAATAAATGCTTGTTAGAAGAGGGATTGAGTGCTTTATGCACCTAGTGGCAGAGGTGAACTAGAACCCAAACTCATTTCTGATATGGTATTCTTTTCTCAAACCACGAGCGGTCTGCCCCCTAAGATGATATCCCACACTCCAGACTTCCTCTCCCTCTTCCCAGTGATTAAATGTATCAGTCTTGTGTGTTCTGTTCAGGGGCCTATTAAAGCCAATCTGGTGAACTAATCCAGGTTTAGAGACTACCCTTCCCCCAAGGATGTCTGCGTTTTAACTGGGAAATCCTATAGGACAGAAAGTAATCTCAAATGAACTAATCAAAATTTCAGGCACTATAAAAATATTGGAAGGAGGGAATTTTCACTATCATCCCTTAATGGGATTATAGGAAAGAAGTTTACAATGTACCAGATTTACTTTAATGTTTTTTTAAAATTTTTTTGAACTTTATCTTTGTAGCAAACCTGTTAGGTAGATTTTATTATCCCCTTTATCAAATGAGGGAATCTCTGAAAGGTTTAGTAATTTACCTAATGTCGCCAATCTGTTGGAGAGGCCAGTGTTTAGTCACTCCCCCTCCCCGATTATGACTCCTGGTCTAATCCTTTTTTCACCATACCACTGCCGCCTTCAAGGGTAAGTGTAGGCAACTGCTTACAGTTTACACATAAATCTGGGCCATGGGGTTAACTGGTTAACTTATATTAAAAAAAAAAAAAGGATTACTATGTTTCTTCTCTTCCCTTGGTGGGATCTACGCTCTGAATCTGGACTCTGCCAGAAGTCTATCACATTTGGTGCCTGACCTTATTCATTCCAACCATAAATGTGATTATGGGCAGAAAAAATGCGTTGAGCACTTTAAGCAAAATTATGATGCAAAATCCAAGATGCTGTGTTATTTATTTTACTACTGAGTCCACCCAAGCCTCCTGTATCCAGGGAGGGGATGGTATCAAGTTGACACTTGAGTGCATTATTTATCTGTTTACTACTATTTGCAATAACAAAAGCTATTAGGAGATGGACTGTCCTGGGATCAAATATCCCTGCAGGAGTCAGGTTTGCCTCTGATTAAAAATGCTTCTGCCCATCCATCTTTTAGATCGCCTCAGGATTCTGGTTCCTGAATACAGGATTTCTCTTGGGGGTGGAGGGACACTATTATGTTCCTCTCAGTGTCAGGCAAACCTCACTACTTAATAGCTTTGTGACCTTGGGCACATGACTTAACCTCTCTGTTTCCTCAGTTATAAAACGGATTGGCTGACAGCTACATTGAAGATGCTGAAAGCCTTTAATATGTTTGAAAGCACCTAACAACAAAGCCTCGTCTACAGCAGGTATTCAAATAGCATTTATTTCCTTTCTTCCCCAGTAAGGACTCTTTGAAGGAACATGTAAAATTTTGTGTGGATGTGTGAAGTGTGTTTTTCTTGGAAATAAAGTCCACAGTTTAACAGATTATCATGGGGGGGCCAGCGACATCCCTAAAAAAGAATTGTGGATTCTCCTCCCGGCAACGCCGAAGGGTGAATCTCTTTCTCAGGGGACCGGATGTTTTCTGGATATTTTTGTTCTCTGGGCCCTCTTTCTGTAGCCTGCTAACAGAGGAGGATAACCAGGTGAGGGGGTGTCTTTCTCAGGGCAGGGCCCCCTTGAACTTTCCCTGAGGGCTCTGTGACTCCTGTTCGTGTTCCCCCCCCATATGGGGGTGGGGTGCCATCTGCAAGTGGGAAGCAGGTTTATTTTAAGGCCTCTCAGCCTTCGGGGTTCGCTTCTTCACTGAAAACCCAGCTTTTGTGGGTTCCCACAAGCTAGAGCTACTCCCTTCCCTCCAGCTGTTAGTCAAAACCTCGTGGTGCGACCCTGGCCGCCCCCACCCTCCTAGGCCCCAATCCCAAGGCGGTGGGGGCGGGGAGGCCGCGCGCGCCGCTTCCGCTCCTCCAGCCCACCAGAGGGCGCTGCGGCCCCACCTCTGCCTTCCCGGAGTGCTTCGCGCCGGGCCCCTTCAGCGTGGGTGAGCGAAAGTGAGAGTCAGCGTCGCGCCGTGCGCGCCGTCCGCCTCCGCTGCTCAGCGCCCTTATTTCGGCTGCGAGGCGCGGGCGCGCGCGTAAAGGCATAGAGACGGGCGTTGAGCTGTCGGGCTAGAGCGTCGCCGAGTCGGAGCCGGAGCCTGAGCCGCGCGCTGTGTCTCCGCTGCGTCCGCCGAGGCCCCCGAGTGTCAGGGACAAAAGCCGCCGCTGCGCCGCCTGCTCCCGTCGCCGGGGCTCATCCGCTGCCGCCGCCACCCTGAGGAGAGTCCGCCGCCGTCGCCACCCGTGAGGATCCGAGAGCCATGTCGGCCAGCAGCCTCTTGGAGCAGGTACAGGCCCGGCCCGCATGCCTCGGCCATTGTGTGAGGCGAGAGGGAGCCCGACTAGGCCCGGGCCCGCCGCCCCCGGTCGGGCCGAGCTGAGGCGGCGCCTTTAGCGGGCCTCATTTTGAGGCTCTCAGGCCGGCCGCGCCCAGCGCCTCGCCCTCGGCCCGCTCTCCCCGCTCCTCACTGGGCCTCGGAGACCGCCGGCCGCGCCGCGTCCCGTCCTCTCAGCGGGCCTCGTTTTTCTCTTGTTTCCTTCCCCTTCTTTGAAGCCCTGGTCCCCTCGCGTTGTTTGTGGCGCGGCCCCCCTCCTCCCCCTTGGCCCCGCCAGCGTCGCGCTTCCCCCGCCTCCCATCTTCAGCCTCCCCCTCACCCCATTCCTGACGCCTCTCCTTAGGCCTGCGCCTTTATTCCCGTATCGGTCCCGGCTTTAATTTGTCTCTCCTTTTCCGTTTTTTCTTCGGACGATGTGCTGCTCGGCGACGTTTCCTTCCCCCGCAGAGACCAAAAGGTCAAGGAAACAAAGGTGAGCCCAGCTCCGCCGGTGCCCCTGGCGGGCGGGGGACCCCGTGTGGGGGGGGCGGGGTCTCCGGGAGGCGCCCCGGGGAGAGGACCTTTCGGAAGCCGCTTAGTTTGCAGGTGCCTCACAGTTAAGTATTTGACCCTTTCGGTGTGTTCCTGTAGCTGGCGAACAGCTTTGTAGTGAACAAGGAGTAATTCATTAGGGGTGGGGGTGGATTCGGTTTTGAAATGTCCCAGGTCCTTAGTTTCCTGTAGGTCTTAGAAGGCCTTTGTTTTTCATCCTCGTGGATCACACTCTGGAAGTGCTCACATGTGATGGGGGAGGGGAAGCGGGAGGGAATAGAAATCTAGAGGAGCCAATAAAATGACCTTTTTAGATCAACTTGCTCTGGGTGGAGGGAGACATTTTTACTGACGAATGTTGCTCAGCATTCATTCTCATCTTTATCCTTTCGAAACCCAAACTTATTTGCTCTGTGTAGTATGATTTTTCTCTGGTAGTATGATTTTTCTCTGGTTAGGAGGTATTTGATTAGTTTGGGAGGTGGATTGTACGATTGAGACACTCCTAATTTGAATTTTTTCTCCTTTAGTACAAAATGGATCTGTACATCAAAAGGATGGATTAAATGATGATGATTTTGAACCTTACTTGAGTCCACAGGCAAGGCCCGTGAGTAGTTAACCATTTTCGTGCTTGATCATAGGATGCAGTATACCATTATTCTTTCTCTGCTCTATCAATAAGTTTCATTTTCAGGGGATGACTTTCTTAATATCAGTCAATATGTTATAAAACCAGTTGCTACAAATGTCATAGGCCCTTAAGGATCTTATCTCTGTTGTGAGCAAACATACCATTCTCTGAGGCTAGTACTGATAACATTTTACAGTGTACTAATAGCAACACTTGCTTGAGTAGTTCTTCCTCCTTAGCAAGAATGTAACAATGTAAAACTTAAGAATACTTTCTGGTGTTAAATGTTTTCACCTCCCAAACATTTTTCTTTTAGGAAAATTGGATTCATACGTGATGGGAAAAACTAACATAAAATCACCTGAACTTTATTCAGTGCTGCAGAACTGAGTATCTTCGTTTTGTCTAGTCACTAGTTAGTGGGTTCTTAGGTTATCAGAACTATTTTGGAGCTGGGTACTCTTTCAAGTTGAGCTCCATCTTCATCTGTAAAGAGCAATTTTGTATATATCTGGCTTCTTAGGGGAGCTGTATTTACAAAATGGAGTTGAAGGAAAATAAAACACTGTTGAGAACAGAGATCAAGAATGATGGAATTCCAGTTTTTGCAATGTAATCTGTCTTCTAATGTGAAGATTAGTTGCATGTAGGTCCATATATGACCATGAACTGTGCACAGAGACTTCTTTGATTCAGCAGTTCTTTTGTGTTACTATCTTGCATCCCAAAGACAGTCACAAAGTTGTAACTAATAAGTATAACTCACCAGACTAATAAACCAAAAGGAAAATTGACAACTCATCCAGAATATCCTAAAAGATGAAAAAGTTTGTGGAACATTTATATAAATTCTGAACAGATGGTGTATGATATTCATAACAGTCTTGAATAACTTGACAGTGCGTGCGCATGTTTGGGCCTAATGCTTACATAAAACTTTTTGATCCCTTGTGTAGAATTTTCTGAATTGAAAGTGTAGAAACCGCTTAAGCAAGTGATTGGAAGAAAGTTTTTGCAGAAGACAACCAGTTAATCAGGAAAAGTAGGGAAGGAAGTGGAGGAATGAACTATTAATGGGTTCTTGCTCTTGAGGTAGTTTGCTTACATAATCATTATAACAAGGAGAGTGGGAGCATTTGGAAACATAATTCTAGGTAGTTCTTGTGAAACATTGTGTAATTCAGATTTTTGAGCTCAGGGGCATGTGGGAACCTGCCAGTTCAGGTGTAGGCATTTAGCTCTATAGTGGCATAACCTGTGATATTAAATGTGTTTGTTTTTTATTTGTTAAGTAAGCTAAAGCTTGAATATTTTTGAAAAATTTGTGGGGGAGTTTGTTTTTTATTTAAGTAAGTTAAAGCTTAAATATTTTTGAAAAATTTGGGGGGAAATATAAATTTTGGTTGAATAGACATAATCTGAGACTCTCTGTAGTCTGTCAAGGCTGTTTCATCTACTTTTTAACCAGTTTTTTATTTTAATTTTTGAATTTTATTTACTTTTTTATTCAGCAGATTCTTATTAGTTTAACCAGTTTTTCATCACCTTATATTGGAATAATTCTTCAGGCTTAATCTATTAAGGGTGGTCTGAATTTCTTATTCATAATGGATTTGGGGCTGTTAAAATTATAACACTGTCTTCGAGAAATAGACTTCTCTTAAACTTGAGAGTATATGTGAAAGAGTTAGGTTTTTAAAAGAAAATTTAGAATTGGCAGAGAGAAGCACCACCATTTTATCAAACTATATTAGTTGAAATATTTAATTTTCAGGAGATGTGTTTTAGTGGCTAGGAAGAAGTACTGTTGGCTTTGGTAATACAAACTTAAGGCCTGACATAGTTATGGTCATCCAAGTCTCCTACGAACAAAACTCCCTATTGACTAGTTAGTGGATTCTTAGATACCAGAGCTGTTTTGAAGTTAAAGTAGTCTATTCTTGAGTTGAGCTGAGTCTGTATCTATAGAAACCAATTCTATATATCTCTGGCTTCTTATTTAAGGGAGTACTTTGTGAGTTACTAGGATTTATGAAAAAGAACTGTCAGCATAAATGAAAGTAAGAATGTTTCTGCAATGTAATCTATCTTCTAATGTGAAGACTAGTTGAGTATAACTTTATTTCTGGTTGTCGTTCTGAAGGATGATTCCTTTTATAAAGATGTGGACTGTACTGTCTTTAGAATTATATTCCTGTTTTTAATGAAAAAGTTAGGTGTGCATTTTAGCTTACGGCCTTAACTTTTATAGGTGAAGCAAAACAGGTAGCAACATTTTTTTTGGTTTTGAATCCACTGGAAGCCACTGTGCATTTTCTTTCCAGGTTATAATTAAATAGTGGCATCTCTTGATGTTCCCAGATGGTTTGCCAGGAGGCTTTACTATAGAGTAGGTGTACTGAACCTTGATTTTTGGTTTATGGTTGAGGAATGGCTGCACAGATTTTTGGGGTAGAACTTGAAATTTCCAGTTATTTTTGTTTTATCTATTATATAGTAAGTTTTAATAGGAAACTCTTGTGAATACTTTTTCTTTCTGCCAATATTCCCACTCCTTCAGTCCAGAGATAGTGGTTTTAATGAAGGCATCATCTCAGTACATCTATAGAGGAAGACTTAAACTTAGTGAGATGACGGGTTTTCCCTTTTCTGAATTGTAGCACTAAAAGGTAAGGCTGGTATTCACTGTATGTCAGTTTAATTTTAAATGTTTAAGCAGTTCAATTATTAAACCAAAATATTATCTAAGTCTATAAAAATAGCAAGTTTATGGGAAGAGACCATCTGAAAAGGTCACTCTCCTTTTTTATGGTAATGACTGAAATATTTGAATTGTGTGAATAATTGGGAGAGGAAATGTTCTGGTCGTTTTATATATTTTTGTGTTTAGTTTTAATTAACCCTTTTTTCTTCTTCCACAGAATAATGCATATACTGCCATGTCAGATTCCTACTTACCCAGTTACTACAGTCCCTCCATTGGCTTCTCCTATTCTTTGGGTGAAGCTGCTTGGTCTACTGGGGGTGACACAGCCATGCCCTATCTAACTTCTTATGGACAGCTGAGCAACGGAGAGCCTCACTTCCTACCAGATGCAATGTTCGGACAACCAGGAGCCCTGGGTAGCACTCCATTTCTTGGTCAGCATGGTTTTAATTTCTTTCCCAGTGGGATTGACTTCTCAGCTTGGGGAAATAACAGTTCTCAGGGACAGTCTACTCAGAGCTCTGGATATAGTAGCAATTATGCTTATGCACCTAGCTCCTTAGGTGGAGCCATGATCGATGGACAGTCAGCTTTTGCCAGTGAGACCCTCAATAAGGCTCCTGGCATGAATACTATAGACCAGGGGATGGCAGCCCTGAAGTTGGGTAGCACAGAAGTTGCAAGCAATGTTCCAAAAGTTGTAGGCTCTGCTGTTGGTAGCGGGTCCATTACTAGTAACATCGTGGCTTCCAATAGTTTGCCTCCAGCTACCATTGCTCCTCCAAAACCAGCGTCTTGGGCTGATATTGCTAGCAAGCCTGCAAAACAGCAACCCAAGTTGAAGACCAAGAATGGCATTGCAGGGTCAAGTCTTCCACCACCTCCAATAAAACATAACATGGATATTGGAACTTGGGATAACAAGGGTCCTGTGGCAAAAACTCCCTCACAGGCTTTGGTTCAGAACATAGGTCAGCAGCCAACACAGGGGTCTCCCCAGCCTGTAGGTCAGCAGGCTAACAGTAGCCCACCAGCGGCTCAGGCATCAGTAGGGCAACAGACACAGCCATTGCCCCCACCACCACCACAGCCTGCCCAGCTCTCAGTGCAGCAACAGGCAGCTCAGCCAACCCGCTGGGTAGCACCTCGGAACCGTGGCAGTGGGTTCGGTCATAATGGGGTGGATGGTAATGGAGTAGGACAGTCTCAGGCTGGATCTGGATCTACTCCTTCAGAACCTCACCCAGTGTTGGAGAAGCTGCGGTCCATTAATAACTATAACCCCAAGGATTTTGACTGGAATCTGAAACATGGCCGGGTTTTCATCATTAAGAGCTACTCTGAGGACGATATCCACCGTTCCATTAAGTATAATATCTGGTGCAGCACAGAGCATGGTAACAAGAGACTGGATGCTGCTTATCGCTCCATGAACGGGAAGGGCCCCGTTTACTTACTTTTCAGTGTCAACGGCAGTGGACACTTCTGTGGCGTTGCAGAAATGAAATCTGCTGTGGACTACAACACATGTGCAGGTGTGTGGTCCCAGGACAAATGGAAGGGTCGTTTTGATGTCAGGTGGATTTTTGTGAAGGACGTTCCCAATAGCCAGTTGCGACACATTCGCCTAGAGAACAACGAGAATAAACCAGTGACCAACTCCAGGGACACTCAGGAAGTGCCTCTGGAAAAGGCTAAGCAGGTGTTGAAAATCATAGCCAGCTACAAGCACACCACTTCCATTTTTGATGACTTCTCACACTATGAGAAACGCCAAGAGGAAGAAGAAAGTGTTAAAAAGGTAACCAGCTTACCCTTCTTAAGACTTTAAAGGAAGGAGAAGGAACTAGAGAGAACAGGAGAAGTATTACACTGAGCCATTAATAAAAGCTTTGTAAATAACACAAGTATCACTTAACAGTTCAAGCCTTAATGGAGGGTAATTGGTCTTATTATTTGAACCTTAGTGTGAAAGAATATGGGAACATTAGTGGAGGACAGAAATGTGGACTTAAGTTAAAGCAGAAACAAACTTAGAGAAACTGGCTTTACATGATGCAGAAAGAGGTGAAGAATGAGTCTGAAAAAAACACAAAGGGAATAATTGAAGTGATAGAAACGTAGAAGTGAAAGTAGGAGAAGATTGAGGCTGTAATGTGGCAGAGAAAAAGATAATTCTGTCGGAATTAACTTTTGGCCTTGCTGGGGTACTGTAGTTATTTTCAAGAGTTGGTGTGTCACGAAGCTCTGACATTTCTGCCTGCCTGCTGACAACTGGTAGTGTTAAGAGGATGTTTTTCAGACCTTTCTTCCTTCTGTCTTTTGTAGTGTTCTGGTTAATCACTTTTTTTTTCCAAAATCTTTTTCCCATTAGAAAAGGTAATTATATAAAACTTGGAAAGCAGATCATCCAAAAGAGCTGGCTTCTTGTTCTTAACATTTGGTTGTATTCCTAAAGATTCACTTTCTCTTTTCCTCTGTAACAAGTGGGAATCTTGGACAGAGTGATAGGGAATAGTTCCAAAGTAAAGAGTTGAATTTATTTGAAAGGGTTGGTAATGCTTGATCCCATGTATTGAGTGTAAACTCTAGGACCATAAGAAAATGATAAAATAGTGGTTGGGGCAGATCATATTATCCAGAAGTTAGACATGTTGAAGTATAGGAAGGAGGTGAAAAGATAATGGCAAGGAGAAAATGTTTTTAAAACATATGTATATATTAATGATAGAATCCTGAGTGGTTAGCTTCAGATGTAAAATAAACAAAACGTAACAGACTTAATGTAAATACATTTTCCTTGAATTTGTCATAAATTCATAGGGATCTTACGTAATTGATCTAGGACCTGAGGCACTTGTTATGCCTTTATAAAGACTTATTCCTTTGAGCAGTGGGAGGAAGACTGCTCAGAGAAGTAAGTTTGCTCTGGTAGATTCTTGACCTCCATAACACAGAATCAGAGGTCCATAGTTGTCTAACTAAAGCTGGATGATTGACTTTTATTTTTGGCTGCATTGTGTCTTCGTTGCTGCTTGCGGGCTTCCTCTAGTTGCGGTGAGCGGCCTTCTCATTGCAGTGGCTTCTCTTGTTGTGGAGCATGGGCTCTAGGCGTGCGGGCTCTAGGGCACAGGCTCAGTAGTTGTGGCGCACGGGCTTAGTTGCTCCGCAGCATGTGGAATCTTCCCGGACAAGGGCTCGAACCCATGTCCCTTCCATTGGCAGGTGGATTCTTAACCCCTGAGCCACCAGGGAAGCCCAGGATGGTTGACTCTTTATCTTCCAGTGTGTACAGACAGATAAGAAATAGAGGTATGCTTGTCAGTGATGCTGAAAGTATTGGGGAGATAGAGCCAGGTTACTGGAAAGTTGGCTGTCAGAAAAAACTTGGTACTTTTTAGTTCTTTAAACTCTTTCCTTTCCCAGAGTTTAACAGTTTAACTTAAAATCCTCCAGAATCTATAGAAAAAAGATACTTGATTATTTTTGCCAAACATCTGAAAGGCTCTAAAGATGTCTTAACAGGCTTCTGTTTCTAGAGGAACAAGGAAGGAGGCTGTGGCCTTTTAGGCATCATGTAGTGGCATAGCAGATTATGAACGTGTGTGGGGGCATCCAGGTGCTTGGTTTAACTACTTGAAATATGCATAGTATTTGTTGCATACTAAGAATCTGCTTACTTTCATCTGCAAAGTTCTGTCCTACATCTTGTGATTTAAAAGCAGGAAGGCAAAGATAGGAGTATTTTTTGGAATGTGCAGCATAGCCGCTAAGATAAATTTGTATTTGTTAGAACTAGTGGGAAAGCTTGTGTTTAAAAGTGAAGTAGCAAGTCTGAGGATTGTTAATTTGTGTGCACTTTTAATCAAGTATATATCTGTATTCACTTGAGTGGTTCAGTGAATGATAAAACTTCATAAGTAGGTGTAAGATTCATTGACTAGCCTTGTGTTTTCAGTGAGTGTAATAATAATCAAGGTTTAGGGTCTTTGTTAAGCTAACTAATGGCTCTTAAAACCGTTCTGTAAAGACTTTTGATGAATGAGTATCCTAATTGTTCTGAGGCTGGTGAACAAACCACCAAAGGTAAAAACTTAAAAGCTTCAATTATACTTGTGTCAGATTACTTTTTAGTTTACTTTCTTTAAGAAGAGCTTGCTGGGGTTTCAGGAAGGTCCCTATGATTGCTTCCAAACCCAGCTACCCTTTCAGTCAGTATTGCCTTACTCCTGTGTTGCCCACTGTTACCCTTTAACATCCTTACATAACTGACTGTAAACTGTTCTTCCAGTTTTTAATTAGGCTTCCAAGACAAAACAAGTTTCATGATAATGGGACTGATAGCTCATTGAAGCATTGACTCTCTTAAGTGGGGTGTTTGTATATGTGCCTTGGTATTATTTACAAGATTGAAAAAAATCTTCCAGCCAAATGGAAACTCAGTCAGTAGGGAAATACTTAAAACTTCATCCTGAAAATGATGTCACAGCTGTTCTAAAGTTCCGTGATTGGGCATGTTTCTTGGCAGAACACACTGAAGCAGAACTACAGCCATTTTTGCCTTGTTCTGTCACATGATCTAATTCAATACCATAGAACCTTCAAGATCTGTCTGGCTTGGATATTTTGGATCTGTCTGGCTTGACACTTCCAGCAAATTTTAGTGACTTCATTTACTTCGTTGTATACTTTAGATACTATTTTGTAAACTGCTTTCTGCATTTATTTAGAACTTTCCTCTAATTGTTATTCTGTGACATCACTTTTTAAAAATTTATTTTATTTTTGTTTGCATTGGGTCTGCGTTGCTGCGCGCGGGCTTTTCTCTGGTTGTGGCGAGCGGGGGCTACTCTTCCTTGCCGTGTGCAGGCTTCTCGTTGCAGTGGCTTCTCTTGTTGAGGAGCATGGGCTCTAGGTGTGTGGGCTTCAGTAGTTGTGGCTCACGGGCTCTAGAGCGCAGCCTCAGTAGTTGTGGTGCACGGACTTAGTTGCTCCGCGGCATGTGGGATCTTCCCAGACCAGGGCTCAAACCTGTGTCCCCTGCATTGGCAGGTGGATTCTTAACCGCTGAGCCACCAGGGAAGCCCTGTGACATCACTTTTTAAAAAAAATTTTATTTAATTTATTCTTTTATACAGCAGGTTCTTATTAGTTATCTATCTTATGCATATTAGTGTATATAGCTGTGACATCACTTTTGATGGCTTCATAGTATTCTATCAAAAATTTATTGTAATTTACCAGTCCCTGTTACTGAATAGCTTCTTTATAATTTTTTTTCCAGCTAAAATAACAGTTGTAAATATCCTAAGGTATAAATATTGATTCATACCTATCCTTAAGTGCTGTGTCAAAGGATATATGCTTTTTTTTTTTTTTTTTTGCGGTACTCGGGCCTCTCACTGTTGTAGCCTCTCCAGTTGCAGAGCACAGGCTCTGGACGTGCAGGCTCAGCGGCCATTTCTCACAGGCCCAGCCGCTGTGCAGCATGTGGGATCTTCCCGGACCGGGGCACGAACCCGTGTCCCCTGCATTGGCAGGCGGACTCTCAACCACTGCGCCACCAGGGAAGCCCAGGATATATGCTTTTTGAAGGTCTTGCCTGTGCTATATATTGCCATATGAGCTTTTTTCTTAAAATTTTTTTTTTGTTGTTATTACTGTCAGCTATTCAGAAGATGATGGCAGTCAGTTAATCTTTTTCTCTGTCTCAACTTTGGAATAGTGGGGCATAAAGGGAGAGGTACTCCCTGCAATAGTGATTTTTTTTTTTTTAAAGAAACCTCATAAAATGTTGGTTTAGTTCCCCCCCCCCACACACAATATTTATTTATTTGGTTGTTCCCGGTCTTAGTTGCAGCAGGCAGGCTCCTTAGTTGTGGCTCCAGGGCTCCTTAGTTTGCCACACGTGGGCTCCTCATTTGTGGCATGCGAACTCTTAGTTGCAGCATGCATGTGGGTCTAGTTCCCTGAACCCGGGCCCCCTGCATTAGGAGTGCGGAGTCCTATCCACTGTGCCACCAGGGAAGTCCCTAGTTGGTTTAGTTTTGTCTTATCTTTCTAGCTTTTTAACTCTAGGTAAAAATAAGATAGTCTAGTAGGGGAGACTAAGGGCTGTGTAATTCTCTTAATGTCTAGCCCAACATTAGACTCAATCAGGCACTTGGGTAAAGATTTTTCTGAATAACTGGAAAGCTAAGGGGAGATTGAGGAGAGACAGATCTAGAGTAAATATTACTATAGTGACAACAGCTTAAGGTGTATATTTTTAAAAATTTCATTGCTATTAAGTGAGAATAGCAGGATTTTTTTTTTGGACTGAATTATTTAATTAGGTTCTTTGTAAGAAGTTTAGAACACTACTTTGTGAGGATAAATTCTGTTTGTAAGAGCGAACACAGAGGGGAGGTAACCCTAGAGTTGAGGAACAGCTTTTTGTTTGTTTGTTTGTTTTTGTTTTGAGGAACAGCTTTGATTCTTCGCAGAATTTGTCAGTCCACAGCTTTCTGATCAACCTTCCGCTGCTCTGTAATCTCGTATTTCTCTCTGTGTCGAAGATCTCACCTTCCTGGTGCCTGGGCTTACGCAGTTTCTTCTTGAAGTAAGCATCAGTGAGATGTTCTGGGATTTTCACACCACTGATATCAGTTTTGGTGGAAGTGGCAATGACAAATTTCTGGTGTGTTCTCCGCAGAGGAACTTGATTGAGGGACAGAGGCCCAGTCACAAGTAGCAAGCCACTGCTCAGCTGCTTCAGGAAAATGACCCTCTTGGCTCTGTGGCGCCCAATGAGGATAATCAGAATGGTCCCAGGAGTGATGCTAGCGTGCAGTTTTCTCACATGCTTACTGAAGGGTTTTTTGCCGTGACTCAACAGCTTTCGAGGCACATCTTCAGTAGGATAATACCTAGGCATTTTGTGAAGTATAACCACCCAGGTACCACTATTCTTGTCACCACCAGCTGGTTTTGTGACAATAGCAAGAACCTTCACCTTCTTTTTCTTTTCAACCTTGGATTTAGCTGCTGAATACTTCCTCTAGTACAAGGCCTTTCTGGAATACATAGCCGATCGGGAATATCTGCCAATTCCTTTGACCAGGACAGGGTTTTGGCTGCATTGGGGCTTCCCCTTCTTAACCTGCTTCACCTTTTTAACCTTGCCACCAGCATCAGCCTTCTTGGCTTCAGGTTTTTCCTCCTTAGTATCTGGCTTCTCAGCCTTTTCACCCGCCATCTTGCAAGATGGGAAAAAGAACTCAGCATTTCTTTACCTTTAGGATTATTCTGATTTTCAGGCAGAAGACCTAAAAATGGTGACTTGGAGTGTGTTTGGACATACTGAAAATTTATTACGGTGTTTAAGAATTGAGATGAAGCTATTTATCTTTTCTTGGAACAACTTTACTGTGTGCTAGACACTACAGAGAAACCACAAATGTATTGTCAGGGAGCCTTATATTAGTGACAAGTAACAATACAAAATGAAAAGTGTTTTCTCAAGGTATGCACAAGGTGCCAGTTTGGAAGCTTGAAGATTGCCTAACCCAGCTTGGGGTGTGGGTTGATTGATCATAGAAGAATCCTGCAAGAAGTGATCTCTGAGCTGAGCCTTGGAAGATGTATAGAAGATAGCCAGAGGTGTTTTGAGAAGAGTGAACATGGTTCAGAACAGCCCAAATCTGTATAGATAATAACACTGTAGAAATAATAAGTTGGAATAGGAATTCCTGTACAGTTCAAGAACAAGTCTAATGGGAGTTTGTGGAATGGGTTTCCAGGAAGGGAAGTTTGGAGATTAGATTAGGAAAAGGGAGTTAAATGAAATGTTTATGCAGTTAGTTGGATATAGAAGGAATCTACTGAGAGAGATACAAAGTTGGCTTAAAATAAAGTACTAGAGTTTAAGAGAATGAGGAGTAAGATCTAATTTGAGTTAGGATGGCGGAGGTCTTTGATGTAAGCTTCAGTGAAAGGCAATGGGAAACTTGTAAAGGTGAACCAGTACTTCGTAATAATAGGTATCATTACTGTATATATATATAGAGCTCACTTCTTCCTGCACTGTGCTTTATACATGTTATCTTATTTCTCATCGTAGTGTTTAGCTTAGTAGAGATGATTTATAAGGGGGATTATGATAGCTGTTATCAAATGATTTTTCATGCTAGTGACAGCACTGGAACCAATAGGTAAAGGTTATAGGGAGGGAGATTTTTGTAAAGGGGGAACTTTCTAAAAATGGAGTCTTAGTCACAGGAGGCTTTCAAGAAGAGACTAAAAGAACTTTTATTAGGTAAATTGTAGAGAAGATTCACACATGGGGTAGTTTAGATCAGAGAAACCGAGGAGTAAAAGAGGATTAGGTGGCCCAAGATAACATTTGAGGTTCATGGAGAGGAATTGATGGTACAAAACAGGTCTTTTTAGTAAGACCTTATTTTTGTTTGTGTTCTATAATTTCTGACCTAAATACTAATTACATATAAAACATAAGAAAGGACTTGAGAACAGAAGGAGATAGATGACAGATAGGATTTGTGGATTCTCAGTGAATCGTAGTATAGATTAGGTATTTGGGTAGTTATTAATATATTTACTGTGTATTAATGAAAAAAATTATTACCTAAAATGTAATAAAGACTTAGCAAAGGAACATAGAAGTGATTACTTGAGAAATGTTTCCTTTAAAAAAAAAAATCTAGTTTTCCTATAGTGTTGGCATAAGTAATATTTCTCTTATATAAGGAAGTTTTTTTTTTTCCTTACAGCCATCTTTTTCCTCCTAACCCTTTAATTTGGGCATTTAGTCCCTTGTTTATAAATGTTTGAGGTAATCATCTTGGCTCCATTTTCAACTTCAGAAAAAAATTTAAAATATCCAAGTTTTAGTGATACAAAAATCAGAAGAAAGAAACATCACTTTAGCCAAATATATTGTTTTCTTACTATTAAATCTTTAGGAAATAAATGACCATGCAGTATTGTTCTTTCCATTTAACATTACTCCACTCCACCACTGTTTTAAATTGCTTCTTCAGAGCTAGTGAGTGGGCATCCTGTTTTAATCAGGATGGCAAACCTGAACGTTTTGTAAAATTCTAAGGCCGTCTATGTTGTCTTCTGTCTTGCAGATAAATTTACTTGTTTTTCTGCCAGTAGGATTGAGGGAATTCTATTTGTATTACTCACCACCTTCCTTGCTTTGTGGATAAAATGCCTTTCTGTAGCCTTGTTAAAGGAGGACCAAAAGAGAATAGGTGATACTGAATTTGGATCTCTTTGAAGCATGTCCTTTGTTTGTATCCATCTTTCAACAAATGTTTTGTGGTTTTTTTAAATTTAATTTTATTTTTGGCTGCATTGGGTCTTCTTTGCTGCACGTGGACTTTTCTCTGGTTGTGGCGAGCGGGGGCTACCACTCTTCATTGTGGTGCGAAGGCTTCTCATTGTGGTGGCTTCTCTTGCTGGGAGCCCGTGCTCTAGGCATGTGGGCTTCAGTAATTGTGGCCTACGGGCTCAGTAGTTGTGGCTCGCAGGCTCTAGAGCACAGGCTTAGTAGTTGTGGCCCATGGGCCTTAGTTGCTCCATGGCATGTGGGATCTTCCCGGACCAGGGCTTGAACCCATGTCTCCTGCATTGGCAGGCGGACCACCAGGGAAGCCCCCAGATGTTTGTGTTAATTGCTAGGATAGAACAGATAAACAAGGCACCATCTTTGGCTTAGGACCAGATAGTGTTGCTAGGTGGACAACAAAATGGATAAAATATGAGATAAGAGCTGTAATAGGGGGATGAAGAAATATTTTGGCTTTCTGGAGAAGTGATAAATTTGCGGAAATTAAGAAAGTCTTCATGGGGGAAAGAACATTTGATCTATATCAAATAGAATGAGTAATTGGGTAATCAGCACTTAAATGATAGCACAGTGCTTGGCACATGGTATACATAAAAGTTTAGCTATCTCATGTAATGTATCATTCTCATATTTTAGATGAGGAAGCAGGCTCAAAGAGGTTATTTATACAAGGTCTCATAGCTAACAAGTGGTGGAGTTGGTAATTCAATGTCCAAGTCCAATAATGTGCTAGAGCTAGCTAATTGTGAGCCAGTTGTTTAGCTTTCAAGAATTTTAGCAAGGTAGTTGTTAAGCACAGTCAAATTGCATAAACTTAAAAATTAAATACGGGCTTCCCTGGTGGCGCAGTGGTTGAGAGTCCGCCTGCCGATGCAGGGGGCACGGGTTCGTGCCCCGGTCCGGGAAGATCCCACATGCCGCGGAGCGGCTGGGCCCGTGAGCCATGGCCGCTGAGCCTGTGCGTCTGGAGCCTGTGCTCCGCAACGGGAGAAGCCACAACAGTGAGAGGCCCCCGTACCGCAAAAAAAAAAAATTAAATACATTGTATTAAAAGGTGTTTTAAATGCCTTTCTATTTACATTGAATTACGTTGTATACTACAGTTAGTAATATGTTACAGTTAAACTACATAAACTTAGAATACCATTATGATTACAATTAAACTGTAATATTTAAATTCATCACTCTTAAAGTTATTATGTTTGTATCAGTATATAATGTTGTGCTTTTGCACATGTCTTCTCAGCCCCACTGTATTCCTGTATTCCACTGGTAGTTTGAGGTCAGCCATGTTATTGACACCACGGAAATTGGCAAATGCTATATACAAATCAGGACTTGATTTTTCTTGATTGTCTAGACTTAAAGGGATGGAGAAAATATTAATATAGATTTACCACAAGGCATGTGGGATCTTAGTTCCCCGACCAGGGATTGAGCCCGTGCCCCCTCCAGTGGAAGAGCGGAGTTCTAACCACTCAGGGAATTCCCTTAATGCAGATTAAACTTAAGTGTGTCATGTCTCTATCCCTGACATATTTTGAATGAAACAAAATTTGAAGAATTAGTCTTCCAGAATTTGAAAATTATTATCCAGTTTAGCAAGGAAGTTGCTCAAATTGACAAGCCAGTGAAGTTCTGACATATGTTTTTGTTATTTCACTTTTGTCTTTAAGTCATTAGTATCAATAAATGAAAATACGTTGGAACTCCACCCAAAGCCAGTCTCTCTCTAGTCCCAAAGCCCATGGACCACTGTGTGATATGTGGAGTTTGCCAGATAGAAAACTGGGTCTTGTGAAATGAGAAGTTTAATATGGAAAGAATAAGTGATAAAGCTGGAGAGGTTGGTTGGGCCTGGTATAAGAAGGGCTTTGGATTTTTATCCTGTACTTATGTTTTTAGATTGTAAGGGAGGATAGTCAGTGTAGAGTGACAGTTTAGAGGATGGGAAGGATGAAATACTTACTGAGCACTGACTTCGTTAGGTACTTTCATAGTTTTACTTTAATCCCCACACCAACTCCCGGAGGCAGTATCCCATATTTATAGGTAGGAAAATGGAAACTCAGGTTAGCAACTTACCTGAAGTCATCTATTAAATGAGGAGAGAGAGGTGTAGGTGACTCAAATACCAAATGAGAGTCTTTTACAATAGTTGGGAGAAAGACAGAGCCTGTATCAAGATAGTGGGAATGGGGAAGTTACCGTTGAAAAATGTGGTAGAAATATTTGCTGATTAGTTACTTAAAAAAAAACAGAGAATGTGGGATGAGCAGCAGGTTAGGGTTTGGAGATGTGTTGGCTTTTGGAAATAGTATTTGGGGTGCTTGTAGGACAGAAAGGTGATAGTAGGATCTGGAGCTCAGGAGAGATCTGTTGATAGAAATTTGGGAGTTTCCAGCTCTCAGTATAGGTAAAGGCATGGATGAGTTTAAGATTCTTCAAGAATATTGGTAATAAAAATAATGGCTGAAATTATTGCTCATTCTGTAGTGTCTAATATGCACCTGTCCTGAATACATTTTTTAAAAAATAAATATTTGTTTTTGGCTGCATTGGGTCTGCATTGCTGCGTGTGGGCTTTCTCTAGTTGTGGTGAGCGGGGGCTACTCCTTGTTGTGCTGCGCGGGCTTCTCATTGTGGTGGCTTTTCTTGTTGCGGAGCATGGGCTCTAGGCGCACGGGCTTCAGTAGTTGTGGCACGTGGGCTCAGTAGTTGTGGCACACAGGCTTTAGTTGCTCTGCGGCATGTGGGATCTTCCCGGGACAGGGATCGAACTCATGTTCCCTGCATTGGCAGGTGGATTCTTAACCACTGCGCTACCAGGGAAGTCCCTGAATACACTTTTTTATGTACGTTTTCATTTAATTCTATCATTGTGAGGTATGTACAGCTATTTCAGTTTTACAGATGAAGGCACTGAAGCACAGAAAAGAGTATATTCTTTTTGCACAGTTGCCCAAACTAAGAAAGCAGAGCTGATGTTCTACTTCAGTGCGGTTCCAGAGCCAACATGCATTGAGAGAAGAGGGCCAAAGAAAGAACCCCCTGCAATAACACAATTTAAGGGATGGATTAAAGAGGGACCAAGTGAAAGGGTTTGAGAGGGAGTACTTGGAGCTTTAGAAAGAGAACAAGGAAAGGGCTATATCTTGAGTAGAATTTCAAGCAGTGGGGTATAATCAACTTATTCAGAGACTGTAGAGAGGTAGCAGATGACTGCAAATGCCAACAACTATCTGAATAAAAGTAACATGAGAGTGCTTTGTTAGGGGTTTGAAGGTTTTGGTCTCCATACATCATTCAACAGACTGTGCATTTGTTGTTTCTGTAGTGCTCCAGCCCTTCACAACCTGTGAAGTTTTCTAAGCTGTCTGTTCCAAGTCTTTCAGGGATTTAATGAAGTAAGACCAGCTTCTGTTTAGTTAGTACGGGCTGTTTTGTTGAATTAGACCATATAACAATGTCTGAAATGCAGTTGGGTATTAAAAATGTCAGTATTCTGTTTTTGCTATGGCTAAAGATTGATCCAGAGGGGACTGCTGTTTTTCCAGACTTAAACATTTTGGGACAAGGGGTAGTTAGCGATTCTAGAATCATTTAGTATTTACTCTGAATAGTTTAAATCAAGAATTACTCAGATGTGAACCGTTCTGCTTACCTGCCAGAAGTAAAGATTAGTCCTATGACAGTTTTCAAACTTTTAAAAAGTGGAATTGTTTTTTCTCCTCCAAACAAAACCTTACTCAGAGCCCCGTGAATGGCTAATTTCACACGCTCAGCTCTCTTTTTTTCCCTGGGTGATCTTCGAAGCATCTCCTCTATGAAGCATAATTTGGAATCCACTGGATGACAGGAATTTTTCAAAAAATGGAATAATGGTGCATGGAGGTGGAGTTGGGGGTGGGGGAATCTATTTTGAAATTGAAGAAATGCAAGGAATCTGCAGCTTCAGCATCTCATTTAGGTGTATTGGTTATTTAGTCTTGGAGGAAGGGAAGGATTAGAAAAACATCTCACAGCAGCTGGCGATGCTACAGCATTGGCTTTGACTGCCTTAGTTTAAGGAACTGTATGATAAAGGACTGACACCTGCACTATATAGGAGTTTCATGTAGAGGAGGAAAAGCTCTGTTCCCTGAATTAGGGAAAACAAAAGATCTCTTTCTTCACCATTGAAATCTGCAAGTCTGCAATTGAGGAAGAAGAGTGTGGTAGGCTCAGATCATCCTTTCTGCCTTTCTCCACAGAAACAGGTAATTCAATTTAAATTTGCATCCTGCTGCCACCACCTCCAAAGCAAATTTTTCTAGTTATAACAACTAGACAGTATAGACTAACAACTAGCTCAATAGTGTGCCCTAATGCTTTTCATCCCTTGCTGAATAAGCAATTCCTAATTGAACTGATTTAACTCCAGTTAGCCATAG
Organism: Stenella coeruleoalba; assembly: GCF_951394435.1. Lineage (NCBI taxonomy): Eukaryota > Metazoa > Chordata > Mammalia > Artiodactyla > Delphinidae > Stenella > Stenella coeruleoalba. Next base: position 22,301,800 of record NC_137169.1, read on the forward strand.
GGAGGAAATATAAGTGAAACAGTGTAGTATAGTGGATATTAAAATGCTCATTTTGGGCTTCCCTGGTGGCGCAGTGGTTGAGAGTCCACCTGCCGATGCAGGGGACACGGGTTCGTGCCCCGGTCTGGGAAGATCCCACATGCCGCGGAGCGGCTGGGCCCGTGAGCCATGGCCGCTGAGCCTGCACGTCCAGAGCCTGTGCTCTGCAACGGGAGAGGCCGCAACAGTGAGAGGCCAGCGTACCACAAAAAAAAAAAGTGCTCATTTTACAGGATGAGACCAAGTACAGAAGAAAAGAATAGTAAGACCAGAGTTGAGTCATTTTTATGGAAGACTGGCTTTGAGTTGGGTCTAGAAGGATGTATATAGGAAAAGATTGTGGAAAGAAAGATGAAGGAAGAAAATGGCTTCAAGTTTAAGCTGTTGGGTATGTGGGGAGCGGGAAGAGGCAGGCAGTTGCTCTTTCCAACTCATTTGCATTTACTGCTGTTGTAATACCTGGTGGTTCTTATGAGGTATTTAATACTCTGCTACATGTGTCAAAGCTAAAAATTTGGACAGATCACTTGTGTAATATGTGAAGCCATTTAGAAAAGGTAGACTTACATGTAAGCTTTTGACTTCATGTGGACCTTTTGCGCAATCAGGGTATAGATAGCATATAGAGCTTTTAAACTGCATGTTAAAAAAATTTGCAATGTGCAAATTTTATATTAGCATTTTGCAAATTTTCCGTGTGCATTTGGTTTTCATTGTAATAACCAAATCATAAAATGTGTAGACAGTAAAAGAAAACTCATAGTTCCTCTACCCTGACAAAACCAGTCATCATTTTGGCTTATTTTCCGACACAAGTTAGTGGTTTATACAATTATAATCATATTCTGTGTAGTATTTTATCCTGCTTTTCCCCCTTAATACTTCAGGTATTTACCCATATTTAGCCATTTTTTGCATTTATACATAAGGCACTTTCCATATCTTATCTCTGATCCCTTGTAACAATCCTGTAGAATAAGATTATTTTCTTTTTTCTTCTTTTTTTTGGCCCCGCTGCTTGGCTTGCGGGATCTTAGTTCCCTGACAAACTCGGGGCCCCCTGCAGTGGAAGCTTCCAAGTCCTAACGACGGGACCGCCAGGGAGTCCCCAAGATTATCTTCATTTTACAGTTAGGGAACTGAGATTCAGAAAGGAGTAATTTTGTTAAGATCACTAGCTAGGTTGTAGAAGAGCTGGAATTCGTTTTGCCCCAAAGCTTTTCTGTTCTTAGGCCTTGCTGCATCTTCACATTTATCATTTAAAATAACTAACTGCAGTGTTCTATTATCTACTAATGCTTGTAGTCAGTCAACTCTTCGTTGGCTATATGAGGAGAGCATAATTGGTTGAAACTTAAACCTTCATTTAAGCACTTAGGTTTAAAACTCCCTCATCACAAGCATCAAAAGGGAGCAGATTGGATCTACTCTACCTAACCTTGTGAGAGAGTTGCTGCTAATGACAGGCAGCAAGAGTAAGGGAGAACACAAATGGTTCTGTATAATTACTCTGGAAGGTTAAGGTTATAAAATCGAATGGGAAGGTTTTAGGCTACCTAACTCTTTTTGTACACAGACTGCAAGACCTCATTTTAGTGGCAGAACTAGAGCCCTAGACAAGTTCTTGGGTAATTCAAAATCATTTATGACAAATGTTACCGTACTTGCAGTCTGTAAACCTGCAAAGGGGTCCCCGGGGAGGGGAGCAGGGTGGACATGGTGTGAGAGCTTCAGAGTATAAATTCCAAAAAAAATGGTAACAAGTTAAAGCAAACTTTGAGTCACCTGGAAAGTATTTACAAAAATACTGATAACTAGGTTTACCCCTAGATTTACTAAACTGAAATTTTATTTAGTAAGCTCCCTAGGTAGTTCTTAAAAGGATTAGAAGCAGTTGAAGAGAAGTTTCCCAGTTTGTACAGGTTACCATCTGAGAGTTACTTACATGCAGATTCTTGTGTTTCCTCACCTACTGAGTGGGCACCTTTGGAGTTGAGGCTTTGGAATCTGCATTTTATCAGCCCTGTAGGTGATTCTCTTGTATTTAAATTATAAATGTCATTAGGTAGTGTTTTGTATGTCCCCCACCTCAAATTCCTCATGCTTATTTTTCCTGTAAGTTTCTTCCTTTGCTCTGTAGTCTTCCTTCCAGTCTCTGCCTGCTAGTCTCAAGACTTCATCTTTTTTTTTGAGATGTTGAGTTCATTTTTATTAAATATTAATCAGAACCATATGAAACTGCCATATTTCTGGGTCAGAAAAGACTTCATCTTTAGAAGCAATGTTAGAATTCACAATGTGTCTGATAAGTCTGGCTGTACCTTTTTATACTGTGGCCTGCCTTAAGGCTGAAAGGGTCTTTTGAGTAGTGTTTTTCATCAGCTATCAATATTATGAGCCTCTAGTGAATTGCTTGTATTGTTTGTTCATTAAAAGGTGCAGATGTCTTTGGCTGAATATCCTCCGTGTTACTTGTTATAAGCTACTCCTCAGAGGCATTATGGCTACTTCTAAGAGGCTTTAATGTTTTAAGTTTTACATTATTTTATTGTATCCTTTTGTGAGCACATTAATTGTTTAGAGTTGTTAGATAATTTTAAGCAATAAGATTTAGTGGCTACTAACCATCCTGAAGTTGCCTGAAGATGTTAACCGAGTTGTTTTTTTTAAATTTATATATTTTATTTTATTTATTTTTGGCTGCGTTGGGTCTCTGTTGCTGTGTGCGGGTTTTCTCTAGTTGTGGCGAGTGGGGGCTACTCTTCATTGCGGTGCACGGGCCTCTCATTGCAGTGGCTTCCTTTGTTGCGGAGCACGGGCTCTAGGCGTGTGGGCTTCAGTAGTTGTGACATGTGGGCTCAGTAGTTGTGGCTCGCGGGCTCTAGAGTGCAGGCTCAGTAGTTGTGGCACGTGGGCTTAGTTGCTCCACAGCATGTGGGATCTTCCCGGACCAGGGCTCGAACCTGTGTTCCCTGCATCGGTAGGTGGAATCTCAACCACTGTGCCACCAGGGAAGCCCATGGCAGGCAGATTTTTAACCACTGTGCCACCAGGGAAGCCCGTTAACTGATTTTTAAAGGTAATTAGTTTTTTGGGATGTGGGAAGGGATTCTGTTATTCTATTAAGTATATTACGTATGATGGGCCTTTTAAAAAGTTTAGGTGTATATATACATTAGGTAGATATTATTAATAAGCATGAATGCTAGATTCTGTTTCCTTGTTAGCATAGTATTGAAAAGGCTAGGAGCTCAGAAGATGGTGTCATATCTGCCACTATCAGTGATTTGAGTAAGTAAACTTTTGAGCCTCAGTATTTTATGAAAACGGGGGAAAAAACTTACTGGGTTATTAGGATTAAATGTATATATACAAGTGAAGTACTTGCATACAGGTCTTTTATGAGTGATTGTTGTGATCCATAATCTCAGGCATATAAATGTATATATACACATAAATACACCTTCATTTATTTTACATCAGTCATCACATTCTTCAGCAACTTTTGGCATGATACCTAATGCTACTGAGTTTCCATTTTGGGGTCCCACCCTTGGAATAGACTGAGGAGGGCACAAGACGAAAGGGCGATCAGTTAAAAGGAGTCTGTGGCAAAGTCGTATTGAGAGGGTACAGTAGCTTGGACTAGAGAGGTATTAATGGAGGTGTTGAGGATGGTTCGACTGGAAATTTTTGAAGGTGGAACTGGAGGTTATATCATTTATCAGATATCTGGAAAGCATATTCAGTGATTGCTTCATTCTTTCTGAACCTACTGTCAAATGCTGGGAGTGGGGGGGGGATTTGACTGACAAGCTATTAAAAAACCTTATTTGTTTAATTGTATTCGGAAGTGTTTTCAGAAATTGATTTTATTGTGAAATTAGTTTTTGTTCAAATGTAGTTCTTACTGGAGAGCCAAGGAGTGATTCAAAGAATAACTGAAAAAATTTTAATGTATCTGTCTTACCGTTTGTTCTGTTACTAGTTAAGACTTATGATTCAGGGCCTGAAAACAGTAGATTATCCAGGCTTTTACTTCTGACCTTGTTAGTGAAATGTATATAGGAGTTCAGCTACTAACTAACAATCTTGGAAAAGAATTTGATGGTAGGAAAGGTTATTAGTTAAATGCATTTACTTCATCCTAGTGCTCCTATGCCAGTTCCCAGAAATTTATTTCAAGTAAGTGTCCATTTCTGCACCTAGAAAATCTTAAAAGGGAGGGAATATATGTGTGTTTGTGTGTGTGTGTATAACTCATATTCATAGCATCAGAGACTGTTATGATTGATCAAGGAGTTCACTGGCAGTTCAGTGGTTAGGACTCCGCACTTTGACTGACGTGGCTCCGGGTTCAATCCCTGGTCAGGGAACTAAGATGTCACAGGCCTCACAGCACAGTGCCCCCCAAAAAAAGATTGATTTCATAAGCCATATAAAGCATTGAAAGTCATATTAGTATAATCCTATTTTTTCATGTTAAACTATGTAAGCATTGTCTTATTTTCAGCCAGGGACCCTGAAATTTGTGTTCTTTTCTATCAGGGACCATGCGGATATAAGAAAACTTACTTGAGGGCTATTAAGTGAATTTTATCTGAGGGGTAGACATCAGATTTTAAAGTTAATAAAATTCTATCCGACAAATAAATATATGTGTGCCTGTTGTGTTTTATGGCCCACTTCAAAGTGGGGAGAGGGATGGTAGTAGAAATGAGAAAGGATATTAAGCTAAATAGAGGAAAAATTAAGCAGATTTATATCATAGGAAGAGATTTCAAATGTGCAGACTTTAAGTAACATTGCCACCTTGTGGCTTTTAGGATATTTCCTCTAGAGATGAACTTTTGCATTTTATAGTTATAGATATAAGGTGAGGAGGGACTAAGATGTGATGGGTGAATGGTGTGAGTATTAACCTCTAGTTGTTTAAGTGACAGACCAGATATTGAGGCCTAGAAACTTCTTGCCCTGGTTTATACATTCTTAGTTAATATCTTTAAATTTATTTTTATTTTGTAAAAAATTTTTTTAGTCTCTACAATGAACAATGAGATTGTGGACTGATTTAAAGATTAGGATGAATGTCCTAGTGAGAATTTTGTGATGAGGTGTGAATTCAGTAAAATCTTGCTCTGCTGTTTTCCTTTTTTCTTTATTACCATCACAGTATCCTCAAGCTTTAGGAATGCTTCTTCCCTTCCTTTTAGCATTTGGTCTGTTTTTTGGTTAACTGGGACTTTATGATTAATTGTGTGTTTGTGCTTGAGGATCTTATGCAGGAGCTTAACCTAGACTAGCCAGTCCAGCCTGTTCCTACCACAAATCTCACTGTAGCTTCCTTGAACATGGCACTAGGTTAAAAAAGGTAGTAGGTAGGCTGCAACATGACACCACCACCACGGGGAAAGCCAGTTTGCTGCACCACTTCCCCTGCTACGGTGGGTTAGTAGCATCTTCATGTATAAAAGCCGGAGTGTCCAACAAGACACAAATGCATGTTGTGTTTATGGCAGTTCCAGCTGGGACTTGGACCCATTGGAGGTCCCAGCTTTTTTTTATGTGTTCTGCTCTTTCCTTTTATTGTGTATCTTGTCATCATTCTTCTGTCCCCCACCCTCCCAACCCCAGCTTTTTCTTTATTAAATATTACCAAGGTAGGACTGGTTAATTAGAAATGTTAATAAATACATCTGACAAGTGAAGTCTTTCGACCATAAATTGTCAAAGCAATTTAGTGGAATTCCCAGTGGTAATAGGAAATAGTCACAAAAGTGAAAGAAAAGACCTGCTGTAAGAGAAGTCTTTTATGGAAACCTAAAAGGTTTTAATGTCCCAAAGTGGTTAAAATAACGGTGCTTGTGTTAGAATCTTCTCTGTGTCATTTTTTTTCTCATTTTAGAAGACTTGTAAAAAGCTGATAGGCAGATTTTTTTCTTTTGCTAAAATACCCTCATGTTTGGTGATTTTAGTGTAGGTATGAGGAAATAAACACATTTCAAAGTTTCATGAGTTGTTAAACACAACTTTTTATTTTTATTTTTGGATGTGTAGGGTCTTCGTTGCTGCAAGCGGGCTTTCTCTAGTTGCGGCAAGCAGGGGCTACTCTTTGTTGCGGTGTGTGGGCTTCTCATTGCGGTGGCTTCTCTTCTAGCGGAGCATGGGCTCTAGGCATGCGGGCTTCGGTGGTTGCAGCATGCGGGCTTAGTAGTTGCAGCACACGGGCCCTAGAGCGCTCGGGCTTCAGTAGTTGTGGTGTGCGGGCTCAGTAGTTCTGGCTTGTGAGTTCTAGAGCGCAGGCTCAGTAGTTGTGGCACATGGGCTTAGTTGCTCCATGGCATGTGGGATCTTCCTGAACCAGGGATCGAACCTGTGTCTCCTGCATTGGCAGGTGGATTCTTAACCATTGCACCACCAGGGAAGTCCCAAATATAACTTTTTAATGCAGCCAATTTTTGCAGAAGAATTAAATGAACTATCCCCCAATTTATTAACATTTTACTTTGAAATAATTTCAGACTTGGAGAAATTTAAAGAATAGTGCAAAGGACTCCCACATACTCTTCACCCAGATTTACCAATGTAATATTTTGCTACATTTGCTGCATCTTCTCTTTGGAGATACGTGTGAAATTTTTTTCTGAACCATTTGAGAGTAAGTTCCAAGACATCATGACCTTTTCTCCTAAATATTTTGCTGTGTAGTTTGTAGTTCCTAAGAACAAGAACATGCATTTATGAGCACGATGCAGTTTTCAAAATCGGGAAATTTAACCTTCACAATACGATTATCTGATCTACAGATCTTATTCATATTTTTACCAGTTGTCTTAATGTCCTTGGTAGCAATTTTTTGGTGGCGGGGGGGGGTGTCCAGGGTCCAGTCCAGGATCTTTCAGTTTTATGTCTTTTTAGTCTCTTAATCTGCAGTTATACACACATACTCACACACCAACATCCCACCCATTCATCCCTTTTGTTTGTTTATGATATGACATTTCTGAAGAGTATATGCTATTTATTTTTGTAGATGTCGCTGCTTGTCTGAGGTTTCCTTTCCTCATTGTGTATATTCAGATTATGCTTTTCTGGCAGGAATACTACATAAGTGACTTTGTGTCCTCAGTGCATCACAGTAGGAAGTATAAGATGGTCTGTTTATGCCGTTATTAGTAATGTTTACTTTGATCACTTATTTAAGGTATCCTGGTTCTCCACTTAAAGGTACTATTTTCCTTTTAATAAGTGGGAAAATAGTTTGAGACTCTATATAAATATCTTTTTCGTCATCACATTTTTTAAACATCTTTATTGCAGTATAATTGCTTTACAGTGGTGTGTTAGTTTCTGCTTTATAATAAAGTGAATCAGTTATTCTCATCAAATTTTCACCCTTTAGATTTAGCATCCATTGCCAGTTCTTGCCCAATAAAGATATTACTGTGATAGTTGTTTACTTATCATTAAGGTTGTGTAATGCTCAAATTGGGTGATGGCAGGCCCTTCAAGCAGGATCCTCTGATTCATTCCCGTTTTCAACCAATTTTTTTTTTTTTTTTTTGGCTGTGCTGCGTGGCTTTTGGGATCTTAGTTCCCTGACCAGGGGTTGAACTTGTGCCCCCTGCAGTGGAAGCTCAGAGTCCTAACCACTGGACCTCTGGGGAATTCTCCCAAGTGTTCTTTTTGTTTGGTTTTTATTTTTTTTAATATTTGTTTATTTGGTTTTGCCGGGTCTTAGTTTTGGCACGTGGGTTCCTTAGTTGCAGCTTGCTGGCTCCTTAGTTGAGGCTTGTGGGTTCCTTAGTTGTGGCATGCATGTGGGATTTAGTTCTTGACCAGGGATCGAACCTGGGCCCCCTGCTTTGGGAGCGTGGAGTCTTCTATCCACTGCATCACCAGGGAAGTCCCTTTTTTTTTTTCTTTTTTAATAAAAATGTTTAAAATAGCTAGTATTTAAAATCTTGTGAATTGTTTACAGTTTTATTATTGGTGCCAAATTCATTTTACTTTTCAAGATGGTATGATGTGAATGCTTAAGTATCTTTATAATCTCTGAGAAGATGGATATTATCTTTATCATTTGTAAATATATAAGCTTATTTTTTTGTGTACACATCAAAATTGTATCTGGAAATAGAAGAGCAGTTTAATCAGCTTGCTGAATTGTATCAATGTAATATTTTCTTGATGTTGATCAGGAGATTAAGGCAGCTAGTGCCATTTGTTGTTTGCATGTAATTTCCATAATTTAAGCTTCTGTCACACAGGTTTACATTAGGGCACAGGTGGTACTTGCCCTCTTGGTATAATTGTGTAGCTAAGATTCAGGAATAGTTTTTTTTTTTTTTTTTTTTTTTTTTGCGGTACACGGGCCTCTCACTGTTGTGACTTCTCCCGTTGCGGAGCACAGGCTCCGGACGCGCAGGCTCAGTGGCCATGGCTCATGGGCCCAGCTGCTCTGCGGCATGTGGGATCTTCCCGGACCGGGGCACGAACCCATGTCCCCTGCATCGGCAGGCAGACTCTCAATCACTGCGCCACCAGGCAAGCCCTAGTTTTTTCTTTTTTTATGAATTTATTTAATTTTTGGCTGCATTGGGTCTTTGCTGCTGCGCGCGGGCTTTCTCTAGTTGCGGCTAGCGGGGGCTGCTCTTCGTTGTGGTGCGCGGGCTTCTCATTGCGGTGGCTTCTCGTTGTGGAGCACGGGCTCTAGGCGCATGGGCTTCGGTAGTTGTGGTTCGGGGGCTCTAGAGTGCAGGCTCAGTAGCCGTGGTGCACCAGCTTAATTGCTCCGCGGCACGTGGGATCTTCCCAGACCAGGGCTCGAACCTGTGTCCCCTGCATTGGCAGGCGGATTCTTAACCACTGCACCACCAGGGAAGCCCCAGGAGTAGTTTTATGTTACGTTTGAGGCAAAATTGAACACAGGTGGATTTAGTATCACATTATAGAGGAACAAACTTTGTGTTTAAAAATGAGATGACTTAATAAGTGCGATTTCACAGTGCTATTTTGCATTTCTTTTGACTAAATATTTTAAATGCTGTTACTAAGCATTGTGATGAACTTACAAGTGTGTATTACTATTTGTTTGTTTTGACGAGCTGCCTGGCGTGTGGGGAACTAAGGTCCCCTGATCAGGAATAGAACCAGTGCCCCCCCCTGCAGTGGAAGCGTGGAGTCCTAACCACCGGACCACCAGGGAATTCACATAAGTGTGTTTCTTAGGGAAAAATGGATTTGGCAAAGTCTAGGTTTTCTAATTTAATGGTACAATTTGGAGCATGTAAGTTTATTTGTATTCCTGGGGTTACATTACATTAAAATAATAGGCAGAATTTTTTCTCCAGTTTTTTTTGTTTTTCTGCTAGTCCGTTTTGTTTTTTGATGTATTTCAAAGAAATTGTCATTATCAGTATACTTCACCCCTAAACGTTTCAGCATGCGTATCATTAACTAGAGCTCAGTATTTGTTTTACGTATTTTTTGAGTTAAATAAAATGCACAAATTTTAAGTGTATATTTGCTGAGTGCTGACAAATGTACCCATCTGTGTAACCCAAACCCCAATGAAGATACAGAACATTACCATCCTAGAAATTTCCACCCCCACCCCACCCCAGACAACTACTGTTCTAATTTTGTCCCCACCGTAGATTCATTTTCCGTTATAAAACTTCACATAATTGGAATCATACAGTGTGTATTCTTTTGTCTGAGGCTTCTTTCATTCATCATAATGTCTTTGAGAACTGCTTCTCTTTTAGATCTGCAATTCCTTCCTTCCGTCCGTCCGTCTGTCCGTCCGTCCGTCTTTGTTGCTGCACATGGGCTTTCTCTAGTCTGGCAAGCGGGGGCTACTCTTCATTGCGGTGCGTGAGCTTCTCATTTTGGTGGCTTCTCTTGTTGCGGAGCACGGGCTCTATCTAGGCTCGTGAGCTTCAGTAGTTGTGGTGCACGGGCTTAGTTGCTCCGCGGCATGTGGGATCTTCCCAGACCAGGGCTTGAACCTGTGTCCCCTGCATTGACAGGCGGATTATTAACCACTGCGCCACCAGGGAAGCCCTAGATCTTCAATTCTTGAATTCAGAGCAAGGAGGGTGCTCCCAGACCCATAAAAAAAACAGATCTATATGTGCTAAAATTTAATAATCTGTAAGACATATTAAGTGACGGGAAAAAAAGCAAAATGAAGTGTGTTTTGTATGCTGCTTGTGAAAAGAAAAAACAAAAGATGTAATAAGTTTTTATATGCTTAAAATAACTCAGGAAGGACACAAGAAACTGGTAACAGAAGTTGCCTCTAGGGATTTCTCCCATTTTTATTGAGATATAATTGACATACAACATTGTTAAAGGTGTACTACAACATAATGATTTGATACATGTGTTTATTGTGAAATGCTTACCACAATAAGTTTAGTTAACATCCATCACCATTTTTTTTCTTGTGATGAGAACCAGAATTTTACATAAAAGTCAACTGTAGCCTGTTATCCACTGCTAAACTCATAAATAAGTTTGTGAGTGAGCTTAGCTAAAGAACTGTTCTTTGCTTTCTAGGAGCTTTTGGTTGAGTTGGGACTAATTTTATATGAAATAAGTCAATACAATTTGATTTTCAATTGTGGATGCAGATTTAGAAGCACCTTGAAAACTGCAGTGGTTGAGGAAGTCTCAGAGAAGGAAGGGGTTTTGAAGTGTACCCCAGGGCCAGAAGGCCAGGCATTCTTGGCTTTTAAAAGCATGGGAATGAGATTTAATCAAGAAACACAAAGAAAAGAGTCCATATTTCCTGAAACTAAAGGTAGATTTTGATTAGCAGTAGAAGAGAGGTTAGATAAATAGTATCCATCCAAATTAAGAAAGACTGAACGAGGTAGATGAGTTTATGATTGATAGGAGAACCTACTCCTATCACAGCACAGGGGGAACTGTATATTCAGTATCTTGTAATAACCTGTAACAGAAAGGAATCTGAAAAAGAATATGTATACGTATGTATAACTGAATCACTTTGCTGTATACCTGAAACTAACACAACATTGTAAATCAACTACAATTTTTTAAAAAAAGATTGATATGAGAATCTAGGTGCTTTTGTAAGTTTCATTTTGGTCAATGCCAGAGGGTTTTGGTTTTTTTTTTAGTTGTGATTTTCCTATTATAAACAATATATTAATTATCAAAACTTTGGGAGAGTTATAGAAAGGGGAGGGTCAGTACTGCAGCCCAGGAACATCAAAACTTTTGAGGTCCCTTTTATGTTGGATTGAATTTCTTTTTCTTATTCTTGAATTGAGTTTGATTTCCAGAAACAGTGTGTGGGTGAATTGTTTTATTAAATTAATTTTATAAAGGTTGAAGTTTCAAAATGACTTATTTTGAAAATATCCCAGATCCTTGTATGTTGGTGAGTTTATCTCTGAATTCCTGATATGTGAAGTGGGACATCACAAAAAGATAACTGTTCCTTCTGAAATTTACTGTTTTTATGTCCTTGGAGTAGTTTAGTGGTGGTAGTCAGTTCATCACAGAGCCTCACTTAACTTTGTTGACTTTTACGTAAATGTTTGTAATGACATGGTGTAGGTAAAGAGCCATATAGCCATGGATTTGAATCTTGGTTCTTAGGTAACCTTGGTCAGTTAACTTTTTTGAGCTTTAGTTTTCTTATCTCTGAAGCAGGAATAGTATAGTCCTTGTAAGGTGGTTATTAAGATCATTATGTACAGTGCCTGGAACATGGAAGCCCATAAGTAGTATTTGCTGTTCTTTCTTAATAGGAATCATGTTTAACTTCAGAACCATAGTTACCATAAGGTGAATGGGAGCAAATGACTCTATTCATGTGGCTTGATGAATCGAGTCTAAGTTCAGGTCTGTGTGCTTGCTCCTAACCACTTAATGCTTTTGCTTTTTTTGCTTTTGGTTTTGCTTTTAAAAGGCATGTGGATTGAGTCATATTTTTAAAAATCCCAATAAGTGAGGTAGTGTGTGAAATGGAATGCTGTTTGGGGTACATTTAGGAAAGGCTCGTAAAGAATGATTCTTAATAAGGAAGGAGCATTTAGATCTATTTCAGGGAAAATGTAAGAATTGCATTCAGTTTTCAAAATCCACTTCTGAGTGGATTTTAAACTCTCCCTAGGGGAAAAGGATGATTTTCTTGCCTGCTATGGACTAAGAGCTTTCTATATGTCGACTCATTAATTCTCCCACCACCCAGATACATATCCTCACTTTATTTTAAAAAAAGGAAATTAAGGCCTATGAATATGGTTAAGGCCTTGGGACTAATATGGGATGACTCTAGAACTGTTAGGGCTTATGCTGCTTCGCTGCTGCAGGCCATTGATAGATACATGTTTGAGTTACTTAGGCCCATATTTTGGGGAGACTGACACATATTAGCGTAAACCAACTATAATAGGAAAACAAATGTGTTTAGTCAGTTAAGAATTTTAAAGTCAAAGAAAAATAATTTTGTATTAATTGGGGTGCTTGAGTGCAAGTACCTTGGTTTAAAATATAAGAAGTAAAAGTTTTTATTTGTGGGGAATATTCTATTTAGCACAAATAATTAAATTTCTGTTGAGTTATTCTATGAAGTTGTAATTCTTAAACATGTTCAGATAAGTTTTAACTAACCATTTCAATTTTTTTTTAACTTATAGGAACGTCAAGGTCGTGGGAAATAAGAGGCAGTTCTGCACAGACTGCAGCAACGGTTGCGTCTGCATATCCTAAGAGGAAAAAAATTGACCTTCAAGAGAATTAGGACTTTTTTCTTAATTTCATTGACTTCAGAGACGATTGCAGACTTGCAGTTTAAGTATTGGAATTTCACAAAAGACATAGGACTTAACTGGAAAATGAAAAAAAAAAGAAAAAGAAAAAACTAAACAAAAAATCCCTCTAGGTAGTTTAGGTGAAAAATGTCCCTTTTATTTTGGCTTTGGTTGTGATTTCAGAGCATAATGCTTTGTTTTTTTGTCTTTTTACTATGTTTTTCGGATTTTAAAGTCCGTAAGTGCATACAGTTTTCTCTAATTTTTAAACCCTTTCCTCCCCCCATTTTGACATTTGCACTTGGAGAACACTTGAGTTTTGAAGGTTTTGGGCATCCACCCCAGAAAGTGGGAATTTGTTTTTTCCCTTCTGAACTGGAAGAACATTTTTATGAAGAATTTTTGTCTTGGAGAATTTAACAGTGTTACCCAAGGTTGTGTCTTTAAGGGTGGTTCATTTTCTCTGACCCTTTGTTATTCAAAGTAAAATACTAGGAGTCCTAAGAAATGTTCTGTTCTTGTACATTATACTGATTAAGTCAGGATTAATTTGATTTCAAAGCTAAGAACAGTGGTAAAAACTTGTTTACAGAAATGCATTTTGGAAGAGAAAAATATTGTAAAACGTGTAGTGAATGTTTCTTCAGTTTCTTGTTCAGCCAATGAGGAAAGGGCATTGCCTTTCTTTTTACCATTAATCACTTCTCAATAAACGTGAGATCCTGTTGAGCATCACTTCTAGTACCATTTATTAGTATTATTTGAATCTGCTATATTTTATGAAAGCTTTGGAGTATAAGGAGTTTTAAGAGGTGAGACAGCAACCATTTTTAGAAAGTTCACTGAGATGGAATAGTTCAGGCTTGCTTTGGTACCCAGGGTTGGATAACCATGACCTCTGCAAAGCAAGATGGGCCAATATTCATAATGCTTTATTTCTGGATATTTCCCTGAGAAGGTAGAGCCACTGCTATGCTAAATTGTTCAACAAATATTTGATCGTGAGTGCTTATTAGGTGCCAGGCATTGTGCTAATAACTTTGAGGAAACCTGGCCACATATCTTACGTGCAGAGTAGGTAGAGCCCAGTGTCGAGGTTTTAAGTGTTTAATCTGAAATATGACTTATTTAGGCAGGATTCCATGTGGTCCAAGAATAAGAAATTCCAATGGGCTTGAATCTTTGTGAACCATATAACCGTAATGTTAATTGATTCATCCTTGTTTATTTCCTAAGGTTTGGAGCTTCTCTGCCTTAAAGATTTTTAGCCCTTAAGATGTCCCAATTTTGGAGATTTAGTTAAATGTGTAAAAACTTCTGTAGTAAGAAAGGGTTCTGAAAATGGATTATAATACTGTTGGACCCTGTTTTGCCCACAGATTACTTATTCATCCTATTCTACACAGCCCAGGCTACTAAATCAAGGGTGCGATAAAATTAATAAATGTTGATTTTGTAATTAGCGTTATTGTTGACACTTTGAGTTGAGAACTTTTCTCTGCCTATCTGAAGCACCGCACAATATACCTAGATATTCCTATTTGCTAAGCTTTTTGAAGTATATTCCCCCCAGATTGGGGAGTCCTTTGTGCTTTCATCGGTTTGAAGATGCCCAATTTTGAATTGGAAATGTAGCATTTATTGCTTTCAATTTTAGCTGAAACTTCTGTGACTTCTACAGGACTCCCATGGGCTTGATGGAGGTTTAGTATTTCACCTTTGAAAGAGAAAAAAATATCCGGAGAAAAGCAAATTCAAAATCAGTTTTACCTAGATTTTCCTACCTTGTATTCAAGTTGGATATGAGATTATTCAATATGCTTTTTTACAGTTTGAAATGCTAGTGCCTCAGTATTTAAGCCAGTCCTTCCCAGTCTTTATTTTTACATCACATAGAAACTACTGGTGTGGCTTTGAGGACAAGCTGAAAGGAATTTGGAGCCCTTAAAAAGGCTGCTCACCCAGCTGTCCCTGAGTGAGTGTTGAGGGAGGCAGGGTGTTGAATTTGTGTATTTTTTTAAAAACCATACTGGCCTTGTAATGTATAAAAAAATTAGATAATATTCACTCTTAAAGAGTTGGTCCAGAAGTTGGTTTGGTGAAGATCCCAAAATGCAGCTCAACTAGTTCTCTTATTTGCTAACAACAACTTTGCCAGTGGAAAGTGTTGACTTTTGACTATTTGCCCTTAATGCTTTGTTCTGTCATTTGTGAATGTAAGACTTTGGATAGCCATGCTTGTTTACTGTTCTCCTTTATTGAATATGAGGGGAAACTGAACAATCTCACAACGTGCCATCGGTGTTAAATTCAAAGCATTTTTTAAACCTTTAATATCAAAAAGTGTATAAGTCTTATATTCACTAGATTTAATCTTAGTTACACTTGATTGGCTACCTTCCCCCAACATGTTCCATTTAAAAAAAAACTTATTTTGCAGAAATGGTGTGAAGAGTTCTCATACACCCTTCACTCAGCTTCCCTCAAATGTTAACATTTTACATACCATGGAATGATTTTCAAAAACAGTAAATATTGATACAGTACTATTAACTAATCTATAGACCATATTTGGATTGTGCCGGTTGTTCAAGGAATGTCTCTTTTCTAGCTCAGCATCCAGTCCAGGATCCCACAGTATGGTTAGTTGTCTCTAGTCTGTAGACTGCAAGTTCTTCAGTCTTCATCTTTTATGATTTTGACACTTTTGGAGAGTACTGACCAGTTGTTTATGGAGTGCCCCTCGAGTTGAATTTGTCTAATACTTTCTCACTATTATATTGAAATTATTTTTTTGTAAGAATACTGCAAAAATCATATATGGCCTTCTTAGTGCATTATATCAGGGTACATGATGTCCATATGTATTATTACTGGTGATGTTAACTTTGATCACATTAAGGTAGTATTTGCTGTATTTCTCCACTGTAAAGTTATTGTTTCCCTTTGTAATGAATTAAGTAACTTGTGGAGGAATATAATTTTAAACTATCAATCTTTGGTTCACTAATTTTGACGTCTTTGAATTGTTATTCCCCGGAACAAATACTGCTGTGGCGTTTGCCTAATGTTAATTCATTATGTCTATTGTTTCTTCTACATTCATACTAATTAGAATTCTGCTATAAGGAGGAGCTGTCCCTTCTCCCCATTTTATTTATTCAGTGATATCAGTATGGACTTTGTATTTTATTCCATAGGTCAATGCTATCATTTAATTTCTTGCTCAGATTGTCCCACCTTTGGCCATTGGGACCTCCTTCAAGTTGGCTCCTGTGTCTTTTTGACATGCCCCTGATGTTTTTTGGAGCCCTTCTGTAAGATGTTCTTGGCTAGTCTTGTATTTTCAGTGCCCCAGCCCCATTTTTCAAAAGGAACAAAGGTTCCTTTTATTGGAGAATATTTAGAAACCAATCGTTGATTTCTTTTTTAAAGCAACATTTTAAATAGCAACAGATTATTAAAGTGGAGTTTTTATTACTCCTGTAGGTGAAGAATTATTTAGCCTAATCAAAACACCTAACCACTTTATCTCTTCCTCCACTTTTGTAGAGCTTTTATACCAGTCTTCTGGAGTTGTGGAGAGGGCTTTTCACCTGGCATAATACTTCACCTAGAGTGAGGTCCAATGAATGTAGGTTGGTTTGCACCCTTCCATAATTTCTATCTTTAGCCTTGTAAATAGAGACCCAAAATGTTGGCCTCGTTTCCAACGCATCTAAACTGTTCTAGGGGTTCAGAGCTTTTTCTACCTGTGAAAAAATAAATGGTCATATACTGAAGTTTTCTGTTTTTCATTAGGGAGCAGATAGCACTTGAATATTGCCGCTTTTATTTGAAAAACAATTTTTCTGGAGAAGTAATCTTGTGTCATGAATGTAGGGCCCTTCCCTCTGAAAATGAAAGTGAGAGTAAAAGTGTCCCTAGGATTCAGATATGATAAAGCCAGTTTACAATCATTTTTGTTTTTTGCCTTGGGTAGTATTGCTACTTAAGACTGTATCACTCACTGCTAGTGGTTTCTGGGCAGCTGGTGGAACTCCTTACCCCTGAGAAGCCATTCTTTGAAACTAATAATTTCAGCTGCAGGGTTTTTTGCACGTGGAAAGCTGACATGGCTGTGGGGTAAGACATCCATAGCGAGACTAAGTGGGTTGGAGAAGGTCCCACAAACCTGCTTACAGGTTTCCTGATCTGGCTCTGTAGCCCCGCCTACTGGAGAGTTTAGGGTGGCCCCGCCTGCCCTGCCCCGTCCAGCAGCTGGGCTCGGTGACTGGACGGCGCGAGCACGTCGGCGGCCATGCATGGTGGCCACTGCATCGTGACCCGCAGGGAGGCAAACCTCTGTCCTGCTAACGTGATTCTCTCCATACTCCCGCGACCCCGTCAACTCTAGCCCGCTGCAGCCTGGGGGGCCGCTCAGCATACCCGTTCATTTTGTGTGCTTTTCCCTTGCCCTATTTTACCGCGAAAAATGTGGGTTTAAGACGGTGTCGCCATTGCCTTTGCACCTGCGCAAAAGCCTCTCCCAGTGCCAAACCCTTTACCTTCATAGGTGAGCTTAGGTCTCCTATGGGACGGGGAGCTGGAATTTCACGCTATCCTGCTCGCAGGGCAAAGATGACATTAGTGCCATGCGTGGCTTGTTGCTCTCCTACCTTTTAAAATAATGATCGACCGCGTGGCTGGCTAAAGTTTGTAAAACTGTTACTGTGGCCCCACCTGCTGGCCATAGGCAACGTTCACGTGCTCAAAAAAGAAAGTTACTTTGGAGTTGCCTTTTAAGGGGAAGCTCTCTGAAGAAACTCCCAATTTTGCTGCTTTGTCCAGTTTTTCGTGTTAGTGTATTCATCTGCTTTTCCCATCTATTCATTCATTCTGTATTTTGTGAGCCCCTGTTGGTGCTATTGGGCACTGGGGGAAAGGGAAATGAATAATATTCTTGTCCTCAGAATTTAGTTTAAGGATTACACTGTAATACGGTTTAGAGTTGGGGAAATACAGGGTAGGAAGAGAAGAGGGGCATCTACCCAGCAGATTGCTATTTCAATATTGGATCTTCCTTCCTAGCTTTTTCTTAATCAGTGGAAACCACGAGCTCCTTGCCTCTTTATCTTCCTTCGCAGTTTCCGCTCTCCTAGGTACTCTGCTCCATCATTGAGATGTCTGATTGGGCAAGTCAGGGAATTACTCTGTGCACATACTTCCTCATTGGAAAGAGGAAATGACCTCTGATGCCACTTGATGTATGATTTTTGCAGGGATTTAAATTCATTTTAACTACTAGTGCTTTTCTAATTAAAACCACCAGTCCAGACGGTTACATATAGAATAAAACAATATATATATCTTGGTATAACACTTTGTTATCTATCCTTCTAAACCTTTTAAAAATGCTTTATGATACATGTAAATTCAGTATATAGTATATAGCATGTGTGTATTCTTGAAAGTAACCCATATAATTTTAAGTTATTTTACAAAAATGGAATAATACAAGACCATCTACAGTGTCCCCTCCTCCCCCCATCACAATTCCATGAATTTCTATTTTGGTCTGCTTGAGAAGGACCCAGGTCTTCTGTAACAACTTAATATGGCTGGCCTTCTAGGATCCTGGAGTGAGCAGTGCCCCAAGGGCCTAGGTCTCTGTCATCAACAGCTACCTGGCAGAACCCTGACCTTTTCATCTTGTTCTTCTTAAGCACTGGGACCCAAACTTTTCCAGACTTCTGTTTCCCCAAAGCCTTTCAATGTGAAGAGTTTCTGTTTCTCTTCAGTGTGAAGAGTTTCTAGGCACTCTGTTTTTAGAGGCATGTCATTCCAAATCAAGGCATTTTGCTGCAGAAGTATAGGACATGTCCTGGGCGTGCGGGAAGAGTAAGCTGGCCAGGAGTGGATAGGGGAGTGCTGCTAAATGCCAGGCAGAATTCTAGGCACCGCGGCGATAGCAGAAAGCTAAGAGCTCCTGCCTTCAATGGGACTTCAATTCTGGTGGAGAGACAGACACATTTGTCATGTGTGATGAGTACTATAGAGAAAAGTAACACAAGATAAATGAGGCTGGAAGAGTCATGCTAACAAATTCAGAGAGGTGAGTGATGAAGACAAGCTGGGTAAGGCTTTGAGAGGGAAGCACTCACTTTTGAGAAAAGTGTATCATCACCTTTTCATTTTACCTCACCTTACCGCACCTGTCTTCTTTCCCAGATTAAATCCATGGTCCATCATAATCCCCCTCTCACCTCGTCTTCACCATCATCCCCTTGCCCCTTACTCTTGCTTCATCTATTTTAATTGACAAACCACAATCCTGGTTACATATAACTGCATCTACCCGCACCTCTGCAGTTTAGAGTGGTTGGAGAAAACATTCAACCAGTGTCTTAAATTCATGATCAGCAACCTCAGGAGGGGGGATCATCAACATTTGCCCCATTTGTTCAGTTTCCTCCTTACAAGACAACCATTTCATACCTTCTTCCTTTCCTCAAACCTCCAACACCTTGTATTCCACCTTTACTCTCAATGACTTGACTGAGAAAAAATAAAGCAATCAGAACGAGACATAACCTACTCCTTCCACTACGTGTACTTACCTCACCTCACATAATTGTAGATCGATGTTTCTTAAAGCCTGGTCTCTGGGCCAGCTGTATCAGCACCACCGGAGAACTTGTCAGAAATGCAAATTCTTGGGTCCCACTTAAGACCTACTGAATCAAATTCTGAGGGTGGGGCCCAGCAATCTGTGCTTTTATAAGTGCTCCAGGTGATTCTGATGAAGCTTAGTTTGCGAACCAATGCCCTTGGGACTATGCATGTTTCTGTCTAGAAAGAGGCCCTTCATTTGTGCACCAGACCTTCGTCTCTCAGCAACTAAGGAACATGGCTCCATGAAATCTCCCTCTTCCACATCCCAATTTCACCTCTATTGGATCATTCCCATCAGCGTAAAAATGTGCCGCTGTTTCTCCCATTTCTTCCTTCAGTTACCACCCGTTTCTCTATTCCTCTTTGCAGCAAGACCCCAAAGAGGAAGCTGTTACTCACTGGCTCCATTTCTTCTTCATTCTCTCTAAACCACTCCAGTCAGGCTTTCATCCTCTGCTTTCCGGTGGAACTGATCATGTCAAGGTCACTGGTGACCTCACATGGTTAATTCTCAGCCTTTATTTAACCTATAAATGGCATGTGATCTCCTTGATATACTTCCTTCACTTGGATTCGAGCACAGCATTCCTCCTGATTTTCCTCCTGTTTTACTGGTTGTTCCTGCTTAGTCTCCTTGGTTGGTTCCTCCTCTGCTTTTTGTCCTCTTGATGCCAGAGTGATCCAGGGCTTAGTCCTCGACCCTCTACACTCTAAATTTCATCCAGTCCTGCGGCTTTAAACACCAACCATGTGTCAACAACTCCCAAATGTAGAGTCAGTCCAGGTCTGTCTCCTGAACTCTGGTATATTCAGTTGCCAGCTCAGCCTCTCCACTAATGGCTCACCAACATCTCAAACCCAACACTTACAAACCTAAACTCCTTCCTTCCTCATCTGCCCCATCTCTTGTAATAAATTCATCTCTCCCATTTCTCAGGCCAAATCCTGAGAGTAATGTTTGATTCCCTATCTCACATCATTTTTGGCAGCAAATCTTACTGGTTGACCACTTCCCTCCGTATCTATGGTGAAGTTACCATCCTTTCTCACCTATATGACTGCACCAATCTCTTAGCTGGTCTCTACTTGCACTTTTGCTTCTTACAGTCAATCCTCCACACAGCAATAAAGGGATCCTGTGAAAATGTACATCAGATCATATTTCTGAGCTCAGACTTTCTCCTGGCTCCCGTCTCACTCAGAGTAAAGGCCAGAGCCTTCGACGCCTCACCAATCATTATGCCATCTGACCCTCCCATTTCCACTTTCATCTCACTGTTCTTATCTGCTCCACTCACCTTGTCCTCCCCGCTACCCTTCAAATGAGCCAGGTTCCTGTCAGAGGGTCTGCACCCTAGCTGGCTGGCTCTTCCACCTGGAATACCCTTCCCTCATATGTCTGCAGGGCAGCCTATTCCCATTCATTCTCCCATCTCCTGCGCTGCCTGCCTCCCTTGCTCTGGGAGTAGGCAGCGGTGGACCTGAGATTCCATTCACCGCACATCTGTCTCTCTCTACTCTGAAGTGGGCAGTCAAGAAAGCTAATAAAAAGCTGTCACACAATTTTTAAAAAATTGAATGAATCGGCAATTCGTGGTTAACAGAATTTTAAAGATATAGTTTCTATTCTCCAGTTCCAACTCCTGCTTCCCTAGAGTGACAAAACACTGACCTGGGAGTCAGAAGTCTTGCATCAATCCTAGGCCTGGCTCTGTCACTAAGGAGCTCTGTGACCTGTGGCAGGCAAGTCATTAGGCTTGCTCAGCCCAGGAAGTGAGGGAACTGGGACTAAATGATCTATAAGGTTGACCCTCCAGTCCTGTCAACCCTACTTCCAAAATACATCCCAACACTGTCAGTGTTTCTCATCCCCACTGCCACTACCTCCTCTCCATGCTGTTTTTATTTCCTGCGTGGGCTACTGCATCAGCCTCCTTTCTCATCTCCTTTCACTCTTGTCCTTTAATCCACCTTCCACATAGCTGCCTAAGTGAATGTACAAGTATGAATCAGGGCATGCCCATTTCTCTCTTGAGCCCTCCAGCAGCTTCCTGCTGCACTTAGAATCACCCCTGTGCTCCTTACCCTGGCCTACAGGGCCCCTCGCCATCTGGCTCTGTGCTCCCTCCACCTCATCTGGTTTCATCCACAGTGGTTTCCAACCCCTCAAGTATGCCAAGCTCATTCCTGCCTTGGCAGTCCTTTGTTTTGCTTGCACATTCTTCTTCCTGTGTTCTCCTGGTGGATTTCCTCTCATATTTTTAGGACTCAGCTTCAGTGTCATTTCCTGAGTATGAGCTTCCTTTCCTGATCACCTTATCTAAAGCCAGTTCTCCCTTGTTATTTTAAAATTAAGCTCCCTACTTATTTTCTGTTTTCATCATAACATTTATCACAGTGTAACATTATTTTAAACCATGCAATATTCACACAATGGAATACCATACAACTGTAAAAAAGATAGAAATCTATGTATTGATATAGAACGATTTCTTAAGATATATTGTTAAGTGAAAAAGATCCCAAGGTGCAGTGCAGAGTGTATAGAATACCACCATCTGTATAATAAGGCTGGGGGGTGGGCGGGGAGAATATATCTGCTTGTATATTCGTATGTTATCTCTGGATGGGTACAGAAGAAACCGATAACATTGCTGGCCTCTATGGAGGGGACTAGGTGGCTAGGGGCAGGAGTGGGGGGCTTTTCACTGTGCACCTTTTTGTATTTTGAATCATATAGTGTACCACCTATTAAAAATAAATAAGTAAATATTAAAAGTTGTGTACTTGCTTTGTTTCCTATCTCCTCAAAGAGAACATAAACATCATGAGAGTGTATACCATGTCCTTTCTTGTTCCCTGTTATGTCCTCAGCACTTAACACAATGCCTGGCACCTAATAGTGCTCAATAAGTAATTATGGGATGAATGAATGAAGGCCTCTTCCTGCTCTCACACTGTGATTCTAATCTTAGGGCTTCAAGAATATAAGACATGATATGGGGATATAGGTATATGTATAGCTGATTCACTTTGTTATAAAGCAGAAACTAACACACCATTGTAAAGCAATTATACTCCAATAGAGATGTTTTAAAAATAAATAAAATTAAAAAAAAAGAGATTCTAGGACTGGCCATTTAGAGGCACCAAAAGAGAATTGTTTTGCAGTGTGGTACACTGTTTTTCTTTGTTGTTATCAATAAGCTTTAAAAAAAAAAAGTGAGGGGGAGTGTGTGGCGGGTGAAATATGGAGGACCTGCCTGCCACAGACGTGCTTCCCAAGCAAGAGCCCAAGTGCCAGAAGAGGACAATGTCCTGCTTAGACCATGACCCAATCATGGCCTCTGCGGATGTCAGCCTGAGGGACAGGCAAAGAAGCCCCCTTTCCTGAGGCCTCAAAACGTTCAGGATCACAGCTCCTACCACACTCTAGTTCTAAGATTGTCTTCTTCTCCAGATTGTGAATTTTTTGAGGCCAGGAACTGCGTCTGTCTTGCTCACCAGTATACTTAGAGCCTGGCATAGAAGTGACAAAAGAATGAACTGAAAGACAGAATTTGAGTTGAAAGACCGAAATCAGGCTCTGTCATACCCCATCTAGCCAGGAGGTGGCACCAAAGGAGCATTTTCTGAGGTGTCAGTTCTGCCCAAGCCCACATTCTGGGGAGCAGAGTCCTATTTTGACCAGGGGAGGGGGTAGCTGATTTTTGACAAATTTACTAAGCAGCTCTACTAGGCACTGAAGGTTGTAAGAAGAGATAGCTGGGCCAGGGAGACAGAAGCCTCACACAGAAATCAACACTGTACAGGAAGACAAGTGCTATTCTGGCCCTTAGGAGCTCCGATAAGGGAGGATTAAGTTTGAGTCATTTAGGAAAAGTTCACAGAGGAAGTGACATCTGAACTGGGCCTTGAAAATGAGGAGGATTTATGCAGTTGGAGGACATTCTAGGTAGAGCGAATGGATTCATGGGAAATTGGGAGACTGGTGAATTGCCAAGAATGGCTGGGTTATCCCAGTTCGGTGGGAGATAAAGAAAACATTCTGCTCTGAGAGTTTACATTTTTGGTGAAAGGACAAAAGACTTATGGAATTAATGAAATGCATAGCAGCTCAAGAAATAGTCAATGGATTGAGATTTATGTGTCAGGTAAGTAGTAGAGGCTCAATAAATATGTTGTTGAATGAACGAATCATGGGACTGTGGTGATTTCTTTGCTAAATCACATGTCCTTGCTGATGCTTTAAGACTGTGTTTGCTAAGATTCTTTCCTCCTGTGTCTGAAGCTCTTCACAGACAGCTTTTCTTTCCCTTAAAGACAAGAAAAGCCTGACCCGAAAGGGGAAAGGATTGCAGTTAACCTGTGAGGTCCCTGGTGTCCAGAGCTTTCCTTATTAGAGGATTCCCAAGTCTTGTCCCTGGAACATAGTCTCCTTCCTTAGGGATGAGAAAATAGTAATCATCACTTATATTTTTATAGCAGCTGATGTCATCCATCGCATCCATATTGATAAACCCACTGAATTTCTATCCTCGTTCTTAGTGCAGAGGACTCCTCTCTCGAAACAGTCTCCTTCCTACTTGTGTGACCCCATCCTCTCCAGTTTACCACGTGCCTCTCTCCTCTTCTTGGTTTCTTCTGCTGGCTGCTTCCATTCCTCTCTGTAGCCATTTAAGGTTGAGTTAGGCCCTAGCCTCCTCTTGCTTTATCCTCTCCCTGGGTGATCTCATTCTTCCCCGTGGTTTCAACTACCATCTGGATGTCAACCGTCCTCGGAGTTGTCGTAGCTCTCCTCTGAGCTCTAGCCCACACATCCAACAGCCTACTTGCCTTTTTCGTTTGGATGTTTCTTGGGCATCTTAATCTCAGCACGTATAAAAACTCCGCATCTTCCCCACCTATTCCTCTATCATGGTGAAGGGCCGCATCACCCAGCCTGTCTAGTCAGCCAGAAGCCTGTGTGTGTGTGAGTCATCCTTGACTCAAGTCCTGATCATTCCGCCCCCTCACTCTCTCCTGAATCTTTCCACTGCCTTCCATTCACATCACTACCGTCACCTCCAGCTGCTCCGTCTGCAGGCCATTCTCTCCTCAGTAGCCAAAGTGACATTTTAAAAATGCAAATAGATCATGCCACGACTCAACGTTCTTCAAACCCTCGCATTTCTTTGCTGTCCTTATCGTTGTTGTTTTCCCTCCATTTCCTTCATATAAAGTCCTTGCCCTTTAACCATGACCTTCAAGACCCTGCATGCTCTGGCTGATGCCCACCTCTCAGGCTCCATCTCATGCTGGACTTTCCTCCACTCTACTTCAGCCAGTAGGAATTTCATTTAAGCATTCATTCAATCATTCATTCAGGCAACCAGGTATTTCTAGAGTGCCTCACTGGTGCTAGGAATGGTACTAGGAGACTGGGTGTGAACAAGGTGAATGTCTCTGCCCTCAAGACCCCTCCTGAGCTTCCTCTTCCTGCTTCAGGCTGCTCCCTCTGCCACAACTCTCCCCTCACACTCACATGCTCTGCTCCCCTCAACTACTAACCCTGGTTCATCATTCAGGTCAAAATTAAACCTCATTTCCTCTCTGAAGCTCTCCTGGGGCTTCCAGGCTCAGTTAGGACCCCTGTTAACAGACCCCAGGGTTCTGACCTTGCCTTCTTTATGCATGCCTGTTTCCCCTGCTAGACCAGAGGCTCCATGAGAATAAAAACCAGGTCTGTTGTGTTCACCAGTGCCTGGCACTATGCCTGGCTCACGTCATGATCTCAACACATATGAAGAAAAGGCCACGGCCATTTCATTTGGATCTGCTCTTTTATTATTTATTTACTTACTTATTTATTGGCTGCACAGCTTGTGGAATCTTAGTTCCCCGACCAGGGATCACACCTGAGCCCTTGGCAGTGAGAGTGTGAAGCCTTGCCACTGGACCACCAGGGAATGCCCTGGATCTGCTCTTTTAGAGTATTTGAGGATGACATCTTAAATGCTCACAGACCGGGCCACCCTAGTTACAGCCTTGCACATTCCAGTCTACCAGGCTCCAATGTTATTTTTTAAAAGAGGCCATCGAGGGCTTCCCTGGTGGCGCAGTGGTTGAGAGTCCGCCTGCCAATGCAGGGGACGCGGGTTCGTGCCCCGGTCCGGGAAGATACCACATGCCGCGGAGCGGCTGGGCCTGTGAGCCATGGCCGCTGAGCTTGCGTGTCCGGAGCCTGTGCTCCGCAATGGGAGAGGCCACAACAGTGAGAGGCCCGCGTACCGCAAAAATAAATAAGTAAATAAATAAATAAATAAATAAATAATAAATAAAAGAGGCCATTGACCCCGACATCACCCTGGTTCAAGAAAGCAAATACCCAGGCTGCACAGAGATTTGCTGCCATAGCGTTTCATGCAGTCAACTTGTCCTACAGAAAGGTGGTCAGGGGTGTCAGACAAAGAACAAGGGCTTTCCATTGGGATTCTAGCTTCCAGTCTTGGCCACTTGCTAGTTGTGTGAACACGTCATTCAACGTTTCTGCCCCTCAGCTTTCCCACCTGCGGGAAAGATGGGCATAATCATATGTGCACTTCTGGGCTGATGAGAGGAGTTCATGAGCTGTCACAGAGGACCTCCATGCCATTAATGTCAGCTTCCTTCCTAACCGTGAGGCAGTGCAAGTTATTGGTTAGCAGTCCGGGTTCTGGGTCAGATAGACCAGGGTCTGAGTCCTGGCTTTGTCACTTCTTAGTAAGCTGAACTTGGGGAAGTCACGTGACATCACTGAGTCTCAGTGTGCTTACGCGGAAAATGGGGACAAGTCGTACCCGCATCCAGAGTTGTTGTAAGCGCTTATGTGAAGCTCATGTGTATAAAGGGCTCAGCCTGGTACGTTGTAGGTGCTCAATAGATGTGCACAGCATCATGACGGAGACGGTCAAGGGGACAGAGAAAGTGGGTCTGATCCTCATTGGTGAGGTCATTTGGGAACTATTTATCGAGCATCTAATTTGTGGAGCGTCCTATGTGGGGAACCATTTGAAATGGACCTCCCACCCCAAGTCTAGAATAAGACAGAAAACATAAATAAGAAAGCTTTCATGGGACTTCCCTGGTGGTCCAGTGGTTAAGACTTTGCCTTCCAGGGACTTCCCTGGTGGTGCAGCGGTTAGAAATCCACCTGCCAATGCAGGGGACACGGGTTCGATCCCTGGTCCGGGAAGATCCCACATGCAGAGCCCGTGCGCCACAACTACTGAGCCTGCACTCTGGAGTCCGTGCTCCCCGACAAGAGAAGCCACTGCAATGAGAAGCCTGTGCACTGCAACGAAGTGTAGCCTCTGCTCTCCACAACTAGAGAAAGCCCGCACGCAGCAACGAAGACCCAACGCAGCCAAAAATAAAATAAATACATACACACATACTAAAAAAAAAAAAAAGACTTCACCTTCCAATGCAGAGGGTGTGGTTTCGATCCCTGGTTGGGGAGCTAAGATCTCACGTGCCTCATGGCCAAAAAACCAAAACATAAAACAGAAGCATTATCATAACAAATTCAATAGAGACTTTAAAAATGGTCCACGTCAAAAAAATCTTAAAAAAAAAGGAAAGCTTTCATGTGCAAAGTGATAAAAGTTATTAAAAAAAATCGAGACTCAAAAAGTTGTTGAATGAAAGAAGCTAGGAGCAAAAGAGTCCATACCACATGATTCTATTTTTGTGAAGTTCTACAACTGGTGATGGAGAGCAGAAGCATGATTCCCACTGGGGTACTGGCTGGGAAAGGCATGAGGGAGTTTCTGGAAATGTTCTGTCTTGATCTGGGTAGTGGATGCCTGGGCGTATGCAAAATATGTAAAAATTCATCCAACAGTACACTTAAGATTTGTGGAAATCTCTTTTTTTTAAAAAAATTATTTATTTTATTTATTTATTTGGCTGCCCCAGGTCTTAGCTGAGGCACGTGGGCTCCTCGTTGCCGTGTGCGGGATCTTCAGTTGCGGCATGCGGGATCTAGTTCCCTGACCAGAGATCGAACCCGGGCCTGCTGCACTGAGAGCGTGGAGTCTTAACCACTGGACCACCAGGGAAGTCCCAAGATTTGTGGAAATCTCACATACAGTAAACTGTATGTAAATTATATTTTAAAAAATTGCACCAGAGGAGTTTAGAGAAGGGAGCGATTTCTTCCAGCTAAGTGGACAAGGCAGGCTGCATGGCCTGGAGAAGGAACTGCAAGGGGGAAAACGGCCACTTTCTCTCTCGGTGGCTCAGTGACAGAGCATCTAAACAAAACACTTAAATGGAGTCAGGAATCGTCAGTAAGTGGTTGTGGAGATTATATACTCCCTGTTTACTCTGAAAAAAAAAGTTTGGGATTATATATTGCAAAAGTCATAGTCAGGGAGGTAATTATCAAGTGTAACATGAGTGTTTGATCTATTTTTGGCCTCATTGCTAGCTCTTCTGGCCCTTCATTCCCTTTGGCTAATGTGATTGAGAGCTGTTTTGCTGGTTCTCTTCTATCAGCGGTGGCTGGATGACGGGAGGGAACAGATAGGGGAACACAGAGGGGAATGGTAAATCACATCTCTGCTGGGCTTCCCTGTTCACAAAGCACCTGTGTGCACAGCGTCTCACTTGATGACAGCAATCTAGGAGGGAGGGAGGGTATCAGTCACGATTATCGATGGCAAGCAACAGAAACCAATTCTGGGCAGCTTAAGCAGAGGACCAGCGTATTGGAAGGTTATCAAATAGCTCACAGAATCAAAGGAGAACTGGAGAACTAGGGTCAGAAAACAGGCGGGAATCAAGGGAGGCTCATTCAAGCCTGTGTATTTGAGGGTGTCTTTGTTTCAGCAGTTTAACTATCACAGTTACATTTGGGAATGACTGAGACAGATTTTCAAGGAAGCGGTAGTGTGGACATGGTAAGTAATTTGACCAGGAGAGAAGGGAGTTTCCAGGAGGGAACCACTGGATGAGCAAATGCAGGGTAGTAGGAAAGAACGGTGAAGGTGTGCTTGGGGGACACAGTTTGTTGCAAGGGAGCAGTGAGTTAAAGCTGGGAAGGGAGGTGGAAGGTGTGCCGTGGAGAGCCTTGCATGTCTGGGAGATGAGCTGGTACTTGAACCAGCAGACAGTAAGGATGCTTGGAGGTTTCTGAGCAAGGGAACAAGGGGTTCTCTTTCCACTTTAGGAAGAATAACCCAGTACCCACAAGAGGACTGTGTGAAGCAGGAAGTCTGGACCTAGGCCAGCTGACATAGTAAGTAACACTGTCACCTCCTCCCAAGAGACAGAGGATGAGGACCGAGAGAGGGCTTTGGTACCTGGGTCATTGGGAACCACAGAGAAGGCAGTTTCAGGAGTGTGGTCAGGCCAGTGTTGGGGACTGAGTGAGCGTGAGGATGTGGGGTTTCAGGCGGATGAGAACACAGGCCCCAAGTCCAAGCTCTCTACCACTTGCCCCAGCCCACCACTGCCCTTGGCTCCGCTGGGCGTCCCACTCCTCCTAACTTCCCCTGCCTCAGAGCTGAGTCCTTCTGGATTTTGCTCTTCCCTTCTGTTCCCCCAGCTTGACAGAGAATCTTAGCATCTGAAGAGACCTTAGATGGACAAGCAGAGGCTTGGGGAAGGGAAGGGACTAGACAAGACATGGCCAGGAATAGGCAGAGCCAGTAGTGAAACTCCATCTCCTCTGCCCTGTTCAGGGCCCTGACTAGACACGTCTCTACTGAGATGCCGTCCCTGACTGAGCCCTGTCATTCGGTTATCTCATAGCCTCGAGGTGGCATGTATTCAGTTTGCATTGCATATTCCATGGGTGATTTAAAACTCCTTTCGTGTGTCTTCCAGTGAGACCCTACGGAGGCCTAGTTCCTCGTCCTTGGCATCTCCTCTAGAACAAGTCCAGGACTCTTCATGAGGGGCTCCTGGGCCCTGGGGTTGAGGCCTTCTCTGCCTCTCAAGCTGGGGAGATTGCTGAGCACAGACCCTGCAGCCTCCAGCCTGATCCCCAAAGACAGTGCCCAGCGTGAGACCATGAAATTAGCAGGAGGCCCTGACGGAAGGCTTGAGCCATCCTTCTGCTCCTTGGAAGTCCCTCTAGGGACCCCTTCACCCTCCAGGGGAAGCCTAGCACTGCCCCCAGGCTGTACAGGCCTGGGATGAAGGAGTGTCCCTCCCGAGTACCCTTAGGGGCCCAGGACACATTTTATGTTAATTCTTCAGCTTGTGATTCCAGGATCATGTGAGTAGTGTAAAGTCAAACTATAAACGTGGGTTTGGGGAATTCCCTGGAGGTCTAGTGATTAGGACTCCGTGCCTTCACTGCCGAGGGCCCAGGTTCAATCCCTCGTTGGAGAACTAAGATCCCACAAGTCACGTGGTGCGTCCAAAAAAACCGAAAACCAAACAAACAAACCTGCGCTTGGATTATAAATTCTCAGGGAAATACCCACCTTCCTACTCTAACGCAGGCCGAGACATAACACATTTCCTTGTTTTTCTGTGCCAGAGGAGAGATTTTTCCTCATCTCTTCCACCGAGGGTGTAGTCCTTGGAGGGTCCTCCTCATCCTGTATCATTAGAACCTGGACCCAGCTACCCCTTGCCATCTCTTAACTCATCTCCCCACCCTGGGAATCTTTTTTTTTTTCCTAATATTTATTTGGCTGCGCCAGGTCTTAGTTGTGGCACACAGGATCTTCATTGCGGCATGCATGCTCCTTTAGTTGCAGCATGCAGGATCTAGTTCCCTGACCAGGGATCAAACCTGGGCCCCCTGCATTGGGAACGTGCAGTCTTAACCACTGGATCACCAGGGAAGTCCCCCTACCCTGGGAATCTTCCTCTGCTATTCTTCAACTTCGCCCTGAATGAATCTTAGTAAAGCGTGGTTCTGATCATGCCCAAGAACCTTCAGTGGCTCCCCATGGATTAGAAATGTAACACGTCATTAACTAAGTAGCATTTCAGGCCTCAATAGCAGGGCCTCAACCCACCTTCACAGTCTCATCTCCTGTTACTCCCAGCAGAGAGGCCACCAGGCAGGCAGAGCAGTAACTCAGGGGGCACCAGGGAAAAGTGCCTGCCACTTGTGGCTGGGCACTTGGGGCCACTTGCCTGGCAAAACGATGCCCCCTTCCCACCCTCTGTCACTCACATTCTCCTCAGACTTTGCCCACTTTATTCATAACATAGCAGGGATGGGGAAAATTGCTATTTTTAAAAAGCTGCCTGAAATGGTAAATTTTATGTTATGTATATTCAACGAGAAAAAAAAAAAAGCTGCCAGATTTCATTTCTTCTTGGTGGAAGACTACCTTATATATTTATTCAGTTATTTAACGTTTCAGTCACATTTACTTTTCGCTTTTAGTGTGCTCACAGAAAATTAGGGTACCTTAAACAGTTTAACAGCAATTTTCGTAAGCAAAGTTACATTCCATCTCTAAGTCAAATTGGTCAAAGCTCCAGTATTTACAAAACATGACAGACAAGATGCTACACAAAACCATTGCATCTGAAGATCTTTTCCTTTGTTCTCAAAGATCACTGGAAAAGAAAGCATGGTCTGCTGAAGACTACCTTTTCTGGGACAATATTCCTACTTGGCCTCCCATGGTGCCAAGCGAGTCTCAGGATGAATGGGGAGAGAGAAGCTGAGACCAAAAGGGCTAAATACTTTGCACCAGGAGATAAAGGGCGAGTCTTCTGGCTGGTTGTTTTGTTGTTGCTGTTGTTTGCTTTTGTTTGGTTATAGATGCTGTTCTGGTTCTTTCTCTGGAGGACCCAAGAAATGGGTGTGGGGCACAGTTTGGACACAGAAAAGAAAGGGCAGGGACGGAAGGGCTTCATCTGAGCAGGGAAGGCCCCACTAACGTGGCAGGGGCTGGAGGGGAGGCTGAGGGACCAGAGGGGCATGGCTGAGAAGCCTGAAGATGCCCCTCATTTGAGTTTGCTGGAAGGACATCAGTCTCCAGTTTGCATTGACTGAATCGCTATTTCCTCATGACTTACACAAGCTGTCAGCAAGCCTCGTTAGCACCACAACTAGCCTGGGGCTGGTGTTGCCTTGCGGGATGAAGGGACGAACAGAGGCTCTCTCTGGGTGGAGGCGATTGGGAGGATGGCAGCAGCCTGAAAAAGTGATTACAAGGCAGCCTGGAATGATCAGGAAGCAACCAGAGCTGCTGTGCTGATTACACGGAAACAAGACATGTGACTATGGTTTGGTTTCAGAGAGCCGGGTTTTGATTCCTGGGTGTACCTTACAAGCTGTGTGACCTTGAGCAATTTAACTCACCTCCTTGAGCCTCCATTTTACTCTTTGTTAAATGAGAAAAACAGTCCCTACCTCACAGGACTGTCATGGGGATTAAATGAGATACAGCAGTCCCCCCTCAACCGTGGTTTCATTTTCTGAGGTTTCAGTTACCCATGGTCAATCATGGTCTGAAAATATTAAATGGAAAATTCCAGAAATAAACAATTCACAAGTCGTAAATTGTGCACTGTTCTGAGTTGCATGATGAAATCTCGTGCGGTCCAGCTCCGTCCTGCCCGTGAATCATCCCTTTGTCCAGCGCATCCTGCCCGTTACTCACTCGGTAGCTGCCTCGGTTATCAGATTGACTGTCGAGGTGTCCTGGTGCTTGTGTTAAGTAACCCTTATTTTACCTAATAATGGCCCCAAAGCTCAAGAGTTGTGGCGCTGGCACTTCAGATATGCTGAAGAGAAGCCATAAAGTGCTTCTTTTAAGTGAAAGTTGAAAGTTCTAAACTTAAGGAAAGAAAAAAAAATCGTATATTGAGTTTGCTAAGACCTACAGTAAGAATGAATCTTCTGTCCATGAAATTGTGAAGAAGGAAAAAGGAATTTGTGCTACCTTATTTATTTATTTATTTATTTTATTTTTTTGCGGTACGCGGGCCTCTCACTGTTGTGGCCTCTCCCGTTGCGGAGCACAGGCTCCAGATGCGCAGGCTCAGCGGCCATGGCTCACGGGCCCAGCCGCTCCGCGGCATGTGGGATCCTCCCGGACCGGGGCACGAACCCATGTCCCCTGCATCAGAAGGAGGACTCTCAACCACTGTGCCACCAGGGAAGCCCATGTGCTGCTACCTTTTTAAAAATATTTATTTATTTATTTGGCTGGGTCGGGTGTTAGCTGCAGCACGTGGGATCTTCGTTGCTGCATGTGGCATGCGGGCTCTTTTAGTTGCGGCACGCTTGCGGGCTCTAGTTCCCTGACCAGGGATCATATCTGGCCCTCCTGCATTGGGAGCGTGGAGTCTTAACCACTGGACCACCAGGAAAGTCCCCAAATTTGTGCTACCTTTGCTGTTGCACCTCAAACCGCAAAAGTTGTGGTCACAATGCATGATAAGTGTTTAGTTAAGATGAAAAAAAGCATTAAATTTGTACAATAAGATATTTTGAGAGAGATAGACCACATTCACCTAACTTTTATTGCAAAATGTCATTATAATTGTTCTATTGTTAATTTTTTTTTGTTGGTTTGTGTTTTTGAATTTTATTTTGTTATTTTATACAGCAGGTTCTTCTTAGTCATCAATTTTATACACATCAGTGTATACCTGTCAATCCCAGTCTCCCAATTCATCACACCACCATCCCCTCCCCCCGCCCCCCCTGCCCCGCGGCTTTCCCCGCTTGGTGTCCATACGTTTGTTCTCTACATCTGTGTCTCAATTTCTGCCCTGCAAACCGGTTCATCTGTATCATTTTTCTAGGTTCCACATACATGCGTTAATGTTGTTAATTTTTTAAAAAATATATTTATTTATTTAATTTATTTTCCTTATATTTTTTGGCTGCGTCGGGTCTTAGTTGCGGCACACAGGATCTTTGTTGAGGCATGCGGGATCTTTTTTTCCTTATGGCACGCAGTCTCTTTGCGGCGTGCTGCTTCCCTCTAGTTGCAGTGCTTGGGCTTCTCTCTAGTTGTGGTGTGCGGGTTTTCTCTCTCTAGTTGTGGCGCGCAGGCACCAGGCCGTGTGGGCTCTGTAGTTTGCGGCACGCGGGCTCTAGTTGAGGTGTGCGAGCTCAGTAGTTGTGGCGTGTGGGCTTAGTTGTCCTGCAGAGTGTGGGATCTTAGTTCCCTGACCAGGGATTGAACCTGCGTCCCTTGCATTGGAAGGTAGATTCTTTACCACTGGACCACCAGGGAAGTCCCTGTTGTTGTTAATTTCTTACTATGCCTAATTTGTTTACTTTTTTGTTTGTTTTGGCTGCAAGGGCTCTTTTTTGCGGGCTTCTCTCTAATTGCGGTGGGCGGGCTTCTCTAGTTATGGCCCGAGGGTTTCTCTGTAGTTGCGTCAGGCAGGTTCAGTTGCCCTGCGGCATGTGGGATCTAAGTTCCCTGACCTGGGATTGAATCTGCGTCCCCTGCACTGGAAGGCAGACTCTTAACCACTGGACCACCAGGGAAGTCCCACTATGCCTAATTCATAAATTAAACTTTATCATAAGTATGTATATATAGGAAAAAACATAGTATATATCTGGTTTGGTACTATCCTCAGTTTCAAGCATCCACTGGGGGTATTGGAACGTACCTCCCAAGGACAAGTGGGGACTGCTGTGCCGTATGTATAACGCGTGTCATGTAGACTTCAATTCAACCATATGAAATTGCTGTTTTGTGTTCAAATATGGTTGAGAGGTAAATTCATATGGTTTGACATAATAAGGACCCAACAAACACAGGACATTATTTTTATTGTTGTTGGTATTGTTATTATTATTAAGTACTTCCTCTACAGAAATATTGGCAAGAAGACTGGAGTTCTTGCAGTTGTTCAGGAGAGACGGAACAATTTGGATGTGATATTAAAGGGAAGGGGAGGGCTTCCCTGCTGGCACAGTGGTTAAGAGTCCACCTGCCAATGCAGGGGACACGGGTTCGAGCCCTGATCCTGGAAGATCCCACATGCCACGGAGCAGCTAAGCCCGTGCACCACAACTACTGAGCCTGCACTCTAGAGCCCGTGAGCCACAACTACTGAGCCCACGCGCCTACAGCCCCCGCTCCGCAGCAAGAGAAGCCACCACAATGAGAAACCTGCGCACCGCAATGAAGAGTAGCTCCTGCTCACTGCAACTAGAGAAAGCCCGCGCGCAGCAACCAAGACCCAACGCAGCCAGAAATAAATAAATAAAATATATTAAAAAAAAAAAAAAGTGAAGGGGAGCCAGGCATATCAGAAAATGGGACTCTCAGGTGACAACTGTTACCATCTTGATAACAATTTCTCTCGCTTGGACCATTCACTAAATGTACCTTGGCCTTTAGGTTCTTCTAACCTGTGTTTCCCTTTCAAATCCCCAGCCCCTCTGCAGATTCTACCTGGACGATAATCTGACGAGGGGGCTAGTGGAAGCAGGTGAGGAAGCGTCTGGGCTGCAGAGAGGAACCAGGGCGGGGTCCGGGTGGGGTCTCCAGGAGACAGGTGGGAGAGGCCTGGCTTCCTCTGGCCGCAGCTCTCCCTGACAGCAGGGCTGGTGGGCGTAAAGGGCTGGGGGCTTCAGGAGGGCACTGGAGGCTGCAGAGAGAGGAGGCCTTTTCCGGGATGCAGGCAAAGGACCAGGAGCCAGCCCTCTGGAGAGAGCAGCACGGTCGGGTCCCTCTCACTCTCACTGTGGAAAGAGAGAAGGGAGAGATGGGCAACTTGCGAGGCTCCTTGGGAGCTCTGTGTTCATTTTCGCAGACAACTGAAGAGCAAGATGAGTCTTGTTTCCAAGTGCAGTGGAGGAAGGGCACCCAGCCTACATCCTCCCAGCCCCTCTCCATGTCCCCTACTGGTGTCTCGGCCACTTCAGCAGGACTGGCAGCTGGAGTTGTATTGATTTCTAAGAAAAGGAAAATAGCTTTGTTGGATTTTTTCTGCTTATTATAAAAGATTTAGACAGCTGCATAAAGATTATCTATCTATCTATCTATCATCTATCTATCTATCATCATTTATCTATAAAGTAAACAAGATCATGGCATCATTCCATCATCCAGATATAGCCCCCGTTAGCATTTTGGTGGCAAGATTTTCACACTTTGTTTTCTTATGCTTTCATATCCAGGTGACCCAGAAGTCAGCTGGGGTCTTAAGATGAAGATAAGGTGGGCTTGAACCCTTCCTCCCATGCCCATTGGAAATTCCAATTCCCTCCTCAGAACTGAGTTACCCCAGGGAGCCTACATGAGCCCAGTCACATCTGGCTCCTACCTTGCCAACTCCACCGAAATTCTTTTATTATTATTATTTTTAATGTATTTATTTATTTTTGGCTGCGTTGGGTCTTCGTTGCTGCGCCCGGGCTTTCTCTAGTTGCGGCGAGCGGGGGCTATTCTTCGTTGCGGTGCGTGGGCTTCTCATTGCGGTGGCTTCTCTTGTTGCGGAGCACGGGCTCTAGGCGCACCGGCTCAGTAGCTGTGGCTTGCGGGTTTAGTTGCTCCCCTGCATGTGGGATCTTCCTGGACCAGGGCTTGAACCCGTGTCGCCTGCATTGGCAGGTGGATCCTTAACCACTGCGCCACCAGGGAAACCCTCCACCGGAATTCTTAGTCTTTGCTCTGTATCCTTTTGGCTGTTCTCGTGTGTAACTCCTGGGGCAACAGGACCAGATGGTGACTGAGACCTGGAATTTAGCTGCTTTCCTCCATTTCCAGAAACACTCCCTTCATAAGAAGCCAGGTATATACATATTGCAAACATTACTAAGGTAGGAAGGACAATCATGGGGAATACAACCATTTAAAATTGAATGTTGGGAACTTCCCTGGTGTCCAGTGGCTAGGACCCTGTGCTCCCAATGCAGGGGTCCTGGGTTCAATCCCTGGTCAGGGAACTAGATCCCACATGCATACCGCAACTAAGAGTTCACATGTTGCAACTTAAGATCCTGCATGCTGCAACCAAAGATTCCGCATAGATCCCACATGCCGCAATGAAGATCCCACACGTGGTAATGAAGATTCTGCATGCTGTAGCTAAGACCCGGCGCAGCCAAATAAATAAATAAATAAATATTAAAAAAAATACAAATAAAATTGAATGTTGACAAGCTGTTAAGAAAAGTCCTTGGATCCTCTCTCAGGGCGCCCATCCCACCCTCCTTCCTTTCCTGTTCCTTCCACAGTTCATGTTGTTCTTTTTAAATAAATTTGTTTATTTATTAATTTAATTTCTGGCTGCGTTGGGTCTTCGTTGCTGCACGTGGGCTTTCTCTAGTTGTGGCGAGTGGGGGCTACTCTTCGTTGCGGTGCACGGGCTTCTCATTGTGGTGGCTTCTCTTGTTGCGGAGCACGGGCTCCAGGTGCGCAGGCTCAGTAGTTGCAGCATGCGGGCCCTAGAGCACAGGCTCAGGAGTTGTGGCGCATGGGCTTAGTTGCTCCGCGACATGTGGGATATTCCTGGACCAGGGCTTGAACCCGTGTCCCCTGCACTGGCAGGTGGATTCTTAACCACTGCACCACCAGGGAAGTCCCTCCCTCATGTTGTTCTTAATGCATCTCTCTCACAGGCTGGTCTGAGAGTTAATGCCCTTGGGTGCACACTTTCCTCCTCAAGTGGTTTATCAAAGTGTGATCTTAAAGAGAGACAATTCTTTCCCCAAGGAACCTGCTGCCATCTGTTAAGATGACAATTCTTTCCATCCTGCTAGACACATCTCTTTTTTTTTTTAAACAAAAATGAGCTCATTCTATACATCCTCTATGACAACGAAACTGATAGTTTTTCCTCCATTTTACAAAAGAGGAAACTGAAATGAGTCTTGCCTGTTGCCTAAAAGCTGCTCTACCCAGCTCTTCACCTGGGCTGGACTTCAGGGCAGGGAGAGCTATGCCCTGGGGTTGTACACACTTGTAAACATCTCTAATTAATGTGCTTAATATTGTGTTTCTTTTTAAAAATATTTATTTATTTATAGTTGGTTGCACCGGGTCCTAGTTGCGGCAGGCGGGGCTCCTTAGTTGCGGCCTGTGGGCTCCTTAATTGTGGCATGTGAACTCTTAGTTGTGGCAGGCATGTAGGATCTAGTTTCCTGACCAGGGATTGAACCCAGGCCCCCTGCATTGGGAGTGTGGAGTCTTAACCACTGTGCCACCAGGGAAGTCGCTTTTGTTTCTCATGAGTTTCATCTTCCCTTCAGAGTGTAAACTCAGTGCGGTCACAGGCTGTGCATTTTGCTCACTGCTCTGTCTTCAGAACTAAGCACAGAATAGGCTGTTTCTTCAGAGAGATGGACTCAACAGGATGTGTATATGTAGAGAGAAATAGTTATTTTAAGGAATTAGCTCAGGTGATTATGAGGGCTGGCAAGTCGAAACCCTTGGGTTGGGCTGGCAGGCTGGAGACCCAGGGAAGAGCAGTTCGAGTCTGAAGTCTGTCAAGTTAGAGAATTCCTTTTTTGCTTAGGGGAGGTTAGTCTTCTGTTCAGTTCAGTCCTTCAGCTGATTGGATGAGACCCACTCACATTATGGAGGGCAATCTACTTTACCCAAAGTCTGCCAACTTACATGTTAATCTCATCCAAAAACACCCTCAGAGAAACATCTGGAATAAAGTTTGACCAAATATCTTTTAACTGTGCCCCGCCTAGTTGACACATAAAATTAACCATCGCGACATACACATGATAACTATTTGTTGAATGAGGGGCAGAGTGAATGAATGAATGAACGAATGAACTTCAGGAGGGTGAGAGTCTTGCCAGGGTCACACAGCTGGCAAAAAGAAGGCCCAGGTCTTCAGAACTCAATGCAGGCAGCTGTTCTTTCCACCCTACCACAAGGCATCTTGGAATGGTGACCAGAGCCAGCCTTGTGTGGTTCCTAGGGCTGTTGTCAGAGCACAGAAGACATTCTCCTGCAAGCATTTTACATTCCACAAAGGTCTTTGCTCATGTCTGGCATCATTACAAAATGCTCCTGTCTGACATTATTACAAAATGTCTCTTTTGATAGAAATTGCCACTACCTATGTGACCTGAAGCAACCAAGAACTTACTCTTTTACAAAAAGGAGAGCCTCACCTAAAATCTTCTCCTGCAGGCACGAATAAGCTAAGAGCTGAACACTCTGCTGTGAAGATCTGACCCTAACCCACTAACCTGCTCATCAAATCCTTGCATGCTTCCCTTTGTGCTCCCTACTCTCCAGCTAGACTAAGCTACTTCCTGTTCAGGGTACAGACCCTGCAGTTAATTCTCTCTGTTGTGTTTCACCTGGTGCTGTTATCACACCTGGAATGTACCTCCCCCTCCTCTACATTTTATCCATCTATTTATTCAACAAAAATTTCTTAAGCACCTACAACAGTGCATGTAGTGGGACTTAGCACCGGGGACACAGTGATGAACGGAGAGATAAGGTGTCTGCCCTTCTGGAGTGCACATGCTAGTATTGGGAAAACAGACACAACTCCAGCCAGCAAATTGAAGAAGATAATTTCAGGTGGTGATAAGCGCTGGGAAGAAAACCAGGAAGTAATAACTGTTTGCAAGAGGCTGACGTGAAAGATAGTGATATGGGGGAGGAATGTAATTTAGATTGGAGCTCAGGGCTGCTGTTTGAGGTGAGACCCCAGCCACGTGGGGAGTGGGGGAAGAACATTCTAGGTAGAAGGAACAGTTAAGTGTAAAGAAAAATCTTGTACCTATTATGTAGTTTCTGTCAGACATGTGCTAGGCTCTGGGAATAAAAGATAAATAGGGCATGGTCCTTTTCTCTAAAGAGTTCCTTATTTGGAGGGAAGACAGAAATGACAGCTGACACCCTCCGGGAGATCTATCCAGACCAGCAACCAATGACCTCACCCCTGGCAGCCATATTTGTACTCTGCGGTTATGGCTGATTGGTTGGGGGGGGAGGTCACCTGACTTAAGCAGGACCAATCAGGTTTCCTTCCCTCAGGACCACTGAATAGGGGTTGAGACCCTACCCTTGCTTGTAGCTGGCACTAGAACCTTTATGAACTCAGTATGTCTTGAGCAGCTATCGTCAGGGTGACTAACCCTCCCGATTTTCCCAGGACTGAGAGGTTGCCGTGGAAAAACTAAGAGAGTCCCGGGATGGTTGGTTGCCCTATTTGCTGGGTTTCAGGCTGAGTGTTAAACCTGAGAATTTAGGAGCTGCGGGTGGTCAGACCCATCACTTTGGCTGGAGCCGCAGAAGCAGCTGGTCTGGAGATAGAGAAGAATGGGGCGAGGTGAGAAACAGAGATTGAGTTCCTGGGATTCTATTCTTGGTCCCAGGTCTTTCCAGAGCCAGTCTACATCCCTCTGTATTCTCTGACACCCCGTTCCCGTACAATAAATCTCCTTTGTCGGCTTAAGTTAGCTGCAGTGGGTTTCTGTTACTTGCAACCAGAGAGACAATGGCTGTGAACAACTGTAACTCAGGAGGTGTATGCTTAACAGAGGCGTCTGCAGTCCGGGGTACAGTGAGGATGTGGCCTCCCTACTCGGCTACATCCCCAGGAAAGCCTTTCCCAACTCAAGCTATGGTCTCTGTCTCTCAACTCCCAACACCTCCATCTGACCCTTGCTCATAACACTTACTCCTCCCTTATAATGTCACCTTCTAGCCTGTAAAGATTCAGGTACTTTGAGAAGTCTTTGTACTTCTCCCCAAACATAGTGTCTAATGTGGCTTTTATATGGAAAGTGCTTGGTTCAGTTATTATACGCAGTAAAGGGTCCTACACAGCCAGGGGTGTGTGAATATTCTTATTGGGTAATAATAATATCTTGCACTTGTGCAGTGCTGCCCTATATAAAGGTTTTTTTTTTTTTTGGCCGAGCCATGTGTCATGCGGGATCTTAGTTATGTGAACCTGGGCCCTCTGCAGTGAGGGCACAGAGTCTTATCACTGGACCACTAGGAAATTCTCTATAAAGCATTTTCAAGTTCATTAGCTGATGGGCATCCAACTCTTCAAAATTTGAATATTAGTATTAATAATAGTAGCTGCTATTTATTTTGTGCGTACTCTATGTGCTAGGTGGGAAGAAAATACTTGCGGCTTAGAGAGAATAAGTGATTTGCCCAAGATCCCCAAATTTATACGTCACGGATCTGGCCATAGAACCTTATTTTCAGGCTACAAATCCATGCGCGCTCTGCGCTGGCAGGATCTCTGGGGCAGAGTGCAGGCTGCTGACCCCTCCCCTGGACAACCTGTGGTCTGATTCAAGTCCTTTGGGCTAGCTGTGCCTCTGCCTTGACCCTCTCCAGTAGGGCAGGCCTCAGGTCACTCGGTTTGCCAGTCTGGCCAAGTCAGGCGAATTCGGCTCCCTGGAGCCGCTGTGGTTGCCATGGTACCATCCCTGGGCTCCTCTCAGTGTAAACCCGGGGGCTAGCTGTTTTGAAGCAAATTCTCCCACGAATGTGGGCAACTAGCAAACAGCCTGCCTCTCCTTGGAGTTCTTTTTGATGCCTCGCAGGTGGGTCTTAGGGCCATGAAGTTCAACTCGTCCATTTAACAGGTGAGGAAACTGAGGCCCGGAGTGCTTAGTGTTTCACAAAGAGGTTTTGTGCCGTGGCCAGGAGGGTCTCTGGAGTCAGAGAGACCTGGGTTGCAATCCAGCCCCTGCATGACATCGGGCGAGTTCCTGAACTGCTCTGAGCCTTGGATGCCTCGTCTGTAAACTGAGGATCATGACACTTCTTCCCTGAAAGAGTTAGGTGAAGGGTTAAACCACGTCATATACATAACAGTGCTTCCAAAGTGCCTGGTATGTGAAGAGATGCAGTTGCCCAAGGTCACCCTGCCCGGTGTGGGAGAAAGCACATTGTTACATGATTCAGGAGACATAGGTTCTGGTCTTGAATTTGCTACTAATTTGCTGCGTGTAAGTCCCTTCACCACTCTGGACCTCAGCATCTTTTTTTTTTTTTTAAATTAATTAATTAATTAATTTCTGTGTTGGGTCTTCGTTTCTGTGCGAGGACTTTCTCTAGTTGTGGCGAGTGGGGGCCACTCTTCATCACGGTGCGCGGGCCTCTCACTATCGCAGCCTCTCTTGTTGAGGAGCACAGGCTCCAGACGTGCAGGCTCAGTAGTTGTGGCTCACGGGCGCAGTCGCTCCGCAGCATGTGGGATCTTCCCAGACCAGGGCTTGAACCCGTGTCCCCTGCATCGGCAGGCAGACTCTCAACCACTGTGCCACCAGGGAAGCCCCTGGACCTCAGCATCTTTTTCTGTAAACGAAGGGAGGGTTGGATGAGACGATGCCT
Source organism: Stenella coeruleoalba (assembly GCF_951394435.1). Taxonomy (NCBI): domain Eukaryota; kingdom Metazoa; phylum Chordata; class Mammalia; order Artiodactyla; family Delphinidae; genus Stenella; species Stenella coeruleoalba. The sequence continues at coordinate 22,343,546 of NC_137169.1, forward strand.
AAGTTTTTTTTCCCCAGTCCTACAGTTCTGTACATCTGGTGACAGAATGCTAGTCCCAGGGCTCCTAACGTTGTGTTTGTTCACCACATCACCCTGCCTCACCGCCAAAATGGCCCTGGGAGGCCAGCACCCTGAGCCCCAGGGCCCTTTGCAGGAGGGGGAGAGATGCCCCTGAAGGCAGGATCTCTCCACAAGGGCTGAGACTGTCGGCACTCAGTCTAGTCCCCCAGTGTCCTCCTCTGGTTCAGAGTCCTGCCCAGGCTTTGGGGGCAGGACAGGGATGGGTGGAAAGGGGAAGAAGGAGGCCAGGGACTTGCCGGTGGGGAATACCCATCTGATGAGGCCAACTGAAAGCAATTTCTAATACCGTCAAGCGTGGAGTGTGGAGATGAGAGAAGCGCAACGTCAGTGCTACTGGAGAGTAATTACTGAGCTTAGACAAGGAGGAGAGATGGGAGTGGGTGGCATTAGGGATCCAGTGGAGGGAATGGGAATCCAAATTCGGGGCAGGAGGAGGTGAGTGGTGGGAAGGGGAACTGAAGGGAATGAGCGGAGAAGAAAAAGTAGAGACAGGAAAGGGAAGAACTACTTTTTGTAGAAGGAAAATGACAGCCTGATAGAAAAAAACAGGAGACAGATGGAGCACGTTCACTTCCACCATCCTGTGGAGGCAGGCGGGGAGGTAGCGTGCACTGTCCTTGAGGGTAAGTCCGCGGAAGGCCCTTCTCCCCACTGTGCAATGCTTGCTGGGCTGCTGGGGCCCCGGGCCTCCGAGGCCCCTCGCCTTCTGCCTGTAGCACCGAGGCCTCTATTCACGCAGAGGTAGTTGGCACTGAGCTGGGGAGCTCTGAGCCTGTCCCGTACTCTCCTCCCAGACACTCTTCCTTCCCTGCTGCCGCTCACTCATCTTTCAAGCCCCACCCCCCCTTTTCTTTTAAAGATTGTTTTTTGACGTGGACCATTTTTAAAGTCTTTATTGAATTTGTTACAATATTGCTTCGGTTTATGTTTTGGTGTTTTGGCCGAGAGGCACGCAGGATCTCAGCTCCCCGACCAGGGGTGGTACCCCTTGCATTGGGAGCGTGGAGTCTTAACCACTGGACCACCAGGGAAGTTCCTCAAGTCCCTTCTAATCTGTCCCCTCATCACCCCCCACTCTAAACAAACACATCCTGCAATTTGACACTTGGGAATGAACTCCAGGCAGGCCCCAGCACGCTTACCCAACACTGGCTAAATGCCAGGGATGAATCCATCTAAATCTGGGACCACTTTGCCTCACAAGATTGAGAAAGGAAGTTTGATACAAACATGGGTTCTTGTTATTAATATTAGGCATGATTATTGTAAGAATAGTACTAGCTAAGACAAGAGCTTATTGAGGACATCCCTGGTGGCACAGTGGTTAAGAATCCGCCTGCCATCGCAGGGCACACGGGTTCAAACCCTGGTCTGGGAAGATCCCACATGCCGCAGAGCAACTAAGCCCACATGCCACAACTACTGAGCCTGTGCTCTAGGGTCCATGAGCCACAACTACTGAAACCTGCGTGCCACAACTACTGAAGCCTGCACTCCAGGCTTCAGTACTAGAGCCCGTGCTCCACAACAAGAGAAGCCACTGCAGTGAGAAACCCGTGCACTGCAACGAAGAGTAGACCCCGCTCACTGAAACTAGAGAAAGCCCATGCACAGCAGCTAAGACCCAATGCAGCCAAAAATAAATAAATAAAATAAAATAAAATAAATTTTAAAAAAGAGCTTGTTGAATGTGTCAGGCACTGCAAAAGCTCTGTGTTTGTATTACCTCATTTATCTCCTTCATAATCCTATAAAATATGTATTATTATCATTTCCTCTTAATAGATGAGGAAAGTGAGGCTTTGTGAAGTCGAGAAACTTATCCAGAATTACATAACTAGCATGTGGCCAACCCAGTTTTCAAACCTATACTCTTAGAGAGTTCCACCTCCCAGTCTCCAAAGTTGTAGTCACGCCAATAAACCATGTCTACTTATTCTTGTGTCATTCTCCTTGGATGTTACCGACACACTGGTACCTCCTTTAGGAATGCTTTAAGCTACAAGTAACCAAAAAACCACGACTAGGAGTGGCTTAAACAAAAGGTCTTGAAGTCCAGAGCTGGGACACTTAGAGTTCAACAACATCACCAAATACCCAGGCTTATTCTGCCTTTCTACTGACAACCTCACCTACTGGTTTTTCATTCTTATGCTTATTGATTTGTAATTGCAGGATGGCCGCTATAGCTCCAGGCATCATACCAGCATCCCAGGGGGTTTGGGCAAACAGTTTTCTTCTGATGCGCTTTACTTTTTATTCTGGAAAAAATGATGTCAAGCAGACTTCTCTATACATCTCACTGGTTACCTATCTGTCCCCAGACCAATCACTGATGTAGGAAGTTATGTATCGTGATGACTCCTGCTTAACAGATCACACCAAAACCTCGGGACCGGAAATAAGCATTCATTATTGCCATGAGTCTGTGGATCACTGAATCGTTCTGCTGATCTGAGCCAGGCCTGGCTGATCTTGGCTGGGCTTCCTCCTGTGCCTGTGGTCAGCTGTTGGGTCGGCTGGGAGTTGCCTGGTCTAGGACGGCCTGACTTCCTCACATGTCTGCTGTTGGCTGGTTGCCAACTGGGGCGATGGCGTGACTAGGCGTCTCATCCAGCAGGTTAGCCCAAGCTTGTTTCCATGGCAGTGATAGGGTTCCACGAGATTGGGTGGAAGAGGGCAAGGCCTCCTGTGGCCCGGACTCTGGACGGGTACACTGTCATTTCCATCGTATTCTTATGGGCAAAGCAAGTCACAAGCTGGGCCGGGTACACGGGTGGTGAAATAGATTCCATTGCTTGAGGGGGAGAGCTGCACAGATGCAGAGAGTAATGAAGCATTGTGACCGCTTTGCAATCTACCACAGATTACCATGATTCATTTCGGCCAGTTCATCCCCTGAGGCAGGGAAAGGGCTCCCTTACCCCAGATCAAGGGAGTACCCCTACCTCCTGATGAGGTTACGGTTGCAGGAAATAAAGGGAGGACGTGGCTCGTGGGCAGACTTGACAGTGTCTGGACAGGGGGTTAATCCCAGGCACAAGGAGGAGGAGGGAGAGTTTGCAGCTTCAATTTCTCCAGGTCACCTTTCTTCTTCTGAAGAGAGTAATTTTCATCTGTCTTTTGTTGATGCCTGGTCTGGGCCTCATGATGGTTCCTCTAACAGGCATATGCATTTCTTCCATGACACTCAGATGCAAAAAAAACAACTAAAAAAAATGAACTCTACCTCTGCCCCCATCCACTAGGGTTGTGGGAAAATCCAGTGTCAGTCACCGGAGGGCAGGCCAGGGGGTCATCTAGTCCTTCTGCCTGAGGTTTGCCTGATCTAGGAAACACGGGGCAAAGCCTTTGGCATTTGGTCCATTCAGGTTCCTTCTGAGGTGCTGTCCAAGCCCCAGGGGTCCCTTCGGAAGCAAGAGACTCTATCTCTGCTCTCTTGACCCTGAACTTATTGCAAAATTTCCAGGCCCATGGGAATTCCCTGGTGGTCCAGTGGTTAGGACTCTGCACTTCACTGCCAGGGGCCTGAGTTCAATCCCTGGCTGGGGAACTAAGATCCCCAGGAAGCCGCAGCGCGGCCAAAAATAAAAAGAAAAAGAAAACTCCCAGGCTCTCACTAACCATTAAAATCTTCGCTCAAGGAACCTACGACCTCCTCTGTCCTTCCCTTCTCAGAGAATCAAACTGTCTCCTGCCTTGGTCACCCTCTCTCTCCAGCTCCATTCCCTCCTCTTCCTGACAGACCCAGGCCTCCCGGCAACATCCGGGTGGAATAGTTTTCTAGGAACTCAGGACCTGACTATGCTTCTGGGAGGAAGATGAGCCCCAAGAGAGCGGACGATATGTGATAGAAATTAATCTGAGGGAGGAGGGAAGAAAGCAACATCTCAGTTGAGACGGGGCGGGGGTGTAGGAGTAGGTTCGGTGACAAAGGGGCTTGGGAGCCTGAGGTAGAGTATTCCAGGCAGAGACGCCATCATCACAGTGATAGCTAACATATTGAGCACTGCCTACATTCCAGGTTCCACGAAGCAGGTGCTTTTGCTGTTCCCACTGCATGAAACTTTCAGGAGAAGTTAAGGAACTTGCCCAAGGACGTGCAACTAGTGAGTTGCTGAGCTGGGATTTTCAATCCAACCAGTCTGATGCCAAAGCCCCACTCTTAACTACTTAGATGAACTCAGATGTGAGAGAAGCAGGTTATCTGGAGAACCATAAGGAGTTTATTTTGGCTGGAACATAGCGTGTGAAGGGGAAGGTGGTACAAGAGGCTAGCAAGGCAGAGAGAGGCGCACGTGTGGAGAATCCTGCAGCCACGTTTCTGCTTGCAGGCAGCGAGCCTGGAAGCAGGGGCTCAATTTCAGAGTCTATTTCAATAATTTCAGCAAGAAATGATGATGCATAGACTAGGCAGACAGTAGTAAAAACAAAGAACAATGGCAGGATTCACGGGTTATTAGGAAGAATGCACAGGACTTGGTGATTACCTAGAGGTGGGGGTTTGGAGGAGGGAAGAGAGAGGGGTCAAGAGTGACCCTCAGGCTTCTGATTTGGGCAACTAGACGGAAGGTCCCAACGCTATTTCCTTCGCTGGCTTGCTATGAAATCATCTCATCCAGGCTCTCTAGCTATCTGTCATCCTAGCTATAAAATGAAGATAATGAAACCTGACCTTCCCATTATCCGGATGGTGTCAAGATAATATGAAGTCATGAATTTCGAAGTGCTCCGGAAAGTCAAAAGTACTTTGCAAATGCAAGTGGTTATTATTTTATGGTTCTTGCTAAGGTCCTTCCTCCTCCTGGGGCTTGCAGATGGAGCCAGACTAAAGGCAACCCAGGGGAGCTGCTCGCTCACTCACTCACATAGACGCAGCCACACTATTTCCATCAGGCGGTGTCTCTTTGGCAGGTGGGAGCCACAGTCCCACGTACTAAATTGTTAATAGCTTCCCCGGGGAGTTCCTTTCTGCTCCGACTCCTTCAGAAAATTTCTGTTTCTCTACCACTGACGCCTTCTGATGCCCTGGGTTGGCCCAGGATTCCCCATCCATTTTTGTTTTCGTTCTAATCTGAAGTCAAGGATGGGGTCGAGGAAAATGGAAGCGTTTGGCAGCCCAGGCATGGAGGGCTGCATCTTCTCTGCTCCACCAAGAGCAGGGACGGACTCAAGAATCTCCTGAGTTCACGTGACTCATCGCCCTCCACAACGGGGAAACTGCTGAACAGAGACAGCAGCCATGGGTTCTGGTGTGTTTTGGGGTGATGACTTTCTAGGCTCTGCTCTGAGAGGTAGTAGTGTGGTTGTCTGGAGTGGCTTTTGGGCGGGTCACACAGACCTGGCTTGGCGTAGGCACGTAACCTAACCTCTGCAAAACGGAATAACAGTAGAAAGACCTCACACCTGTAGAGCTGCCGAGAATTAAACGAGATAAGCCACAGAACACTTGGCCCCGTGCGTGGCACACAGCAAGTGCTCTCTAAATGGTAGCCAACAGGATTATTTATGTGTTGTGACCACAGAAATGAGACTGTCTTTTAAAGATAAATAGACTAGGGGCTTCCCTGGTGGCGCAGTGGTTGAGAGTCCGCCTGCCGATGCAGGGGACGTGGGTTCGTGCCCCGGTCCAGAAGGATCCCACATGCCACGGAGCGGCTGGGCCCGTGAGCCATGGCCGCTGAGCCTGCGCGTCCGGAGCCTGCGCGTCCGGAGCCTGTGCTCCGCAACGGGAGAGGCCACAACAGTGAGAGGCCCGCGTACTGCAAAAAAAAAAAAAACAAAAACAACAGATAAATAGACTAGAACACTCACATTTGGGTAAGGGTTGATCTCTTCAAAGTATTCATTTTGGGAGGCCATTGGGGAACCCCTTTAGATGCCTTTCAAGTTCCCACGTGTCCTTCCAATGTCCTGGGTGGGGGGAGGAATTCAGCTCCTTAGTCCTTTGGGGCTGCTGTAACAAAGTACCCTAACTGAGTGGCTCATCAACAACAGACATTTATTTCTCACAGTTCTGGAGGCTGGACGTCTCAGGGTGCCAGCAGGGTTGGGTTCTGGTGAGAAACCTCTTCCAGGCTGCAGACTGCTGCCTTTCGGCAAGCAAACTCTGAAAAGGCACAGCCCATGACAGCACGTGTGCTTTCTTAGCAATTACGTCGCTCTTTACTTGGTCATTTACATATCTGTCACAGCTTCTTGACTGCGAGCTCCTTTAAGAGAGCAATGGTCTTACTCATGCTCCTGGTTTCGTAACTCGTGCTCATGCAGCCCTTTCTCAGTGGGAAGAGCATCTGTCGTTTCACCAGATCCTCACCCAAATCCTGCCCTTCTCTACTTTATGGATGATAAAACTAAGGCTAAGAGAAGTTAAGGGAAACTCTTTTTCTGTCATTTGCCTCCACCATAGCTATGGCTTTCCACCATAGCATTTCCTTACCCAGGAGGGACTCAAAAACATCGTGGAATACAATGAAAAAAAATTCTCTTCAGCCCAGTATGGCTGGGGTATGCGACTAGGATGGGGTTAGGGGTGGAGTCAGAAGAGGGCGGCAATAAACCCTGGTTAGGACCAGACTGGGGAGGGCCCCAAATGCAACGCCAAAGGGGTGAGGGCAGACTTGCTTGGTGACAGCCAGAAGCCAAGGGTGGGGGGTGGTGGAGCAGGGAACTAGTATAGATGGTCCCCGATTTACGGTGGTTCGATTTATGATCTTTTGACTTTACAATAGTGCAAAGCTGATACACATTCAGTAGAAACCATACTTTGAATTTTGATCCTTTCCAGGCTTGTGATATGCGGTATGGTTCTCTCCTGTGACGCTGGGCAGCGGCAGCGAGCCGCAGCTCCCAGTCAGACAGGCAATCCCAACAGCAAATAACCAGTTACAACATCCTGCACCCACACAACCATGCTGGTTTTCAGTACAGTATCCAATAAATTATATGAGACAGTCAACACTTGCTTATAAAACAGGCTTGATGTTAGATGGTTTTGCCTGACTGTGGGCTAATGGAAGTGTCCTGAGCATGTTTAAGGTAGGCTAAGCTATGATGTTCGTTAGGTTGGGTGTATTAAATGCATTTTTGACTTACCATGATATTTTCAACTGACGTTAGGTTTATTGGAACGTAACCTCATTGTAATTGAGGAAGATCTGCACTTCAGTTCCAAATAAGATGTGATTGCAGAGTTGATGCAAAGGGTTTTAGTTGCTTAAAAGAATTCCTAGGTCCTATATGAAGCTATAAATGCTGTGTCTCCCTCATCAGAATGGCAGCTCACCAAAGTTGGAACTGAGCCTTCTAGTCAACCACGCATCAAGCACTAAGGTGGAGGTACGGAAGTGCACAAGACCTATTGTAGACATGCTGCACAGAAATCCAATGACTGCCCAGATAAATATGTGGGAAATTCTGTAAGGAAGAGGTACGGGACGCTATGAGAATAACAAGGACACCTGGTCTAACTGCATGTGTGTGGGGGGGTGGGGGGGTAGTCAGTGAAGCTTTCATGGAGGAAGTGATATTTAAGCTGAAACTTGAAGGATGAATAGCACTTAGCCTGAGGAAATGGCCGAGCCTTCCAAGTGGAAGAAATAGAATACGCAAATGTCCTGAAGTTGGAAAAACTTTGGCTTGTTGGAGGGGTTGGGAGGGGGCCAGGACTCTAGTAAAATAGCCCTCCTTCTTCCTGTCTCAATGTCTCTCCCCTGGCACCAGAAGAGTCTCTGTGGATAGCAGCCCCTTTGGGACAAGGGAGAGAGTTCTGGCAGCATATGTGACCACAGAGCAAAAATCCCCAGTCTGACGAGTCCTTAGATGATTGGGTGGGACAGCCTTGGGGTGGGGAGTCTGCTGTAGCTTGTAGAGGGGCTTGGACAGCAGCTGGGAGGGGCAAAGAGAATGGACAGAGGGTGAACTTGGGAATTCTGTCTTTGTTCTCTCTGGGAAAGGGTAAGCGCCTTGCACATAGACAGATGACTCAAGCCAGAGAATGATGTGAATGAGGGGTCCTTGCCCAGCCACTCACAGGGCCAAGAGTGTCACCCTAAATCCCAGGAGCCCCAATATTGTCCCATTCCATTCCCCTTGGGACTTTTATTCAACCAACAAGTATTTCCTGAGCACCCACTACGACCCCAGCCTTCCACTGGGTCCAGGGATCAATCAGGTCTGGTCTTCCGAAGGAGAAAACAAACTTGGATAGAAATAATTACCATATGGGATAATTTAGTCTAGTCTTCTCGTCTGTAAACTGGGGACACTAATAATAGAATCTACGCCAAAGTGTTGCTGCATGGATAAAGGGCTCAGCACAGTGCTGGAAGAGTAGGGAGAATGTTCTGGGAAGGACAGGAGTCCCAAGAAGGAGGATGGCTCTGGGTCTGGGCTGGTCAGGTTAGGGAGAAGGTGTCAGAAATAGTCCCCTTCCGTCTGCACCTACAGCAGCCAGAGTGATCTGTAAGGTGGTCTTTGAGACCCTGCCCACCACCTCATCCCCTTCTCCCCACACTCCCTTTCTGCCTTCTCCTCTTCCTGGCCTTTAAATCCCTCTGACCACAGGGTCTTTGCACATGTGGCTTCTTTGTCTGACATGCTCTTCCCTAGTTTTTCCCTAAGTCAGTCCCTCCTCACACTTCACATCTTACCTTAGGTGTCATTTCCTCAGGGAAGCTGTCCTGACCCCTGGGTTTTGTAGGTCCTGCCACAGGAATGCCTTGCTTTCTTTCACTTTTCCTCCGTGTGTAACTGTATCTTCATCAGTCTGGTCCTGGGATTGATGTCTGTCTCCTCCACTGGGCTGTAAGGAGGCAGGGGCCGCATCTGGTTTTATGCACTAGTGGCTGCCCAGTAGTACCTGGTTCTTATATTCGGCACCCAAAAAAGATCTGTTGAGCAAATGAATGGAGTAAAAGAAAGCCATGGATAGTAATGGTTATTTACGAAGCATTTACTGTGTACCCGGCACTGAGCTAAGTTCTTTACCCGCATCATCTTACTAATCTCCCCAACAACCCTCTGAAGGAGGTGGTGCGATTATCCTCATTTTTCAGAAGAGAAAAATGAAGGTGAGAGAGGTTAAGTGACTTGCTCAAGGTCACTCTGTTAGTGCAGGAGTGGGAGGTGGGATTCATATAGAGGTCCTTCCAATCCGCAAGCGGCAGAGGATGCAGAAGTGAGTCCCGACTGGGGTGGGGGCGCAACCGAGCCGGCAGAACATCCCTAGGGAGAGAGTGGGTAGCTTCCCTGGCTCCACTCCAAGTTGGTGGTGCAATGCCCGGCCCCCGGTAGCGGGCGCAGACTGGCTGCCGCCTACGGGCCACGTGGTGCGCGCGGCGGGCGCGTCCGAGGAGCCCGCAGCGGCTCCTGTCTCAGAGCGGTCTGGGCTCGGAGAGCGGGCGGGAGCTGGGGGCCGGGCCGGTGCGGGGCGGCGAGGCGGGCGGAGGGGGCGCGGAGATAGCCGGGCTGTCGGGGCGCAGCAGCCGGCGGCGTCGGGGCCGCGGCCTCGTCCCTTGGCGCGCCGCTCGCACCAGGTCTCTGCGCCCAGGGCGCACGGCGGGCAGGGACGCGGCGCCGGCCGCCTGGCCGCCATGGAACCGGCCCCCTCCCCCGACGCCGAGCTGCGGTCCTTGCTCCTCGCCAACGCGTCGGACGCCTTCCCCAGCGCGGGCGCCAATGCGTCGGGGCCGCCGGCAGCACGGAGCGCCTCGTCCCTCGCCCTGGCTATCGCCATCACCGCGCTCTACTCGGCAGTGTGCGCCGTGGGGCTGCTGGGCAACGTGCTCGTCATGTTCGGCATCGTCCGGTGAGTGCGCTGCGGGCTGGTGCGTCGGGCTATGCCCCGGGGTGGGGTGGGGACTATGGACCTGGGACCCTGACCTCAGACCCCGCACTCCCGGGGCCTCTGCACTTCCTGAAGGAGGCGCCCGGGGCTCAGCGGAAAGACCACTTCCATCTCGAGGGGGACGCTGGCGCGCGCGCGCGTGCGCGTGCGTGTGTCTGTGTGTGTGTGTGCGCTCCCGCGTTTAACTAATAACATTTGATCATCTGTTGGCATCCCCTATTTCTCTATCAATCTATGTGGGACAGTTTGGCGACAGTTGTGTGTCTGTCACAGTTTGTCAGTGCGTGATTTTGTTTGTGACAGTACAGATGTGTGTTTGGACCTCCAAAAACCTGGTAGGGGTGGGCGGAGATGCCGGAAGTGCCGTGGGCCTCTGGGGAGATGGCAGTGTGTGGGCTGACTGCACAGGTGAGGGCACAGGAGCGCTTGTGTGACCGCATCATGCGGAGGTGGCACTTACCAAGTCACACTCGGGGATCTTCTGCTGGGGTCCCAGTGTTGGTGTGTGTGCTTGTCTCACACTGTCAGTTTGTGATTCTCTCTGTAGGAGCACGTGACAGTGTGACTTGTTTCTTGTCAGACCCCTGAAACCCTCGGAGGAGGAGAGCATCCAGAGTGGCTTTGGACACTTGTGTTTGTGCACCTGTGTGTGCGTTTGTTAAGGGGTAGCCATGGTTCCTGGGTACAGTGGGCCAGCTAGTCGCTCTCTGCTTCCTTCCCCAGTGGCCCTCTAGTCCATGGCTCTGGACGTGATTCAGAGAGACCTCAGATCCTCCTCACAAATGCTCCCTCTCACCTTCTCCTCCTCTCCTCTAACAGTCTTTTGTTTTATGGAAAAGACAAAAGTGATTTGTTTGGGCTGGAGTGGAGTTTGTACTTTCATCTGAGGAAGTGAAGTTCGCTTCTTGGTATCTATGTTCAGTGCGGGGACCTTCTCAGAGAGTCTAAAACATCATTGGCTTGTCCAAAAGGAGCCTTCCTGACCCAGCTCTTTCAGTGCAGACACTGGCAAAAAGAATTGAAAGGAAACGCCTATCCTTATAACAACAAAGATGCCCGGGTATTTACTGTTAGTTGGAAATGGGTCATCCACGGTGGTTGACCAAGAGTACAACCCTGAACATCTCTGGGCTCTGGTGTCACCAAGCCGGGCAGAAGGCACAGGGCAGATTGTGGATTCTGAGGTGGGAGATGTGAACTGTGGTCTTGGTGCAGTCGCTGATGCCTATCACATTGGGGGCCCATTCCCCCTGCCCCACCATCTGCCCCATCTGCCCCTGTCTGAGGGATAGAGACCCAACCTCCTCAGTTGGGAGTATGAATTCCAGAGTATGGGGTCTCTGCCGGGCAGGGTGCAGCATACAGGAGAGTTGCGTTGGTGTGTGGGTGTTGAGGGAGCTTTGGCGTCGATGACTCCAGGGGAAACTTTGCTCCCCCAGGAAGAGTGGAGGGCACAAGAACGTCCTGTGCTTTCAGTGACGCATCACGAGCCACAGTGGGAAAATTCCCCCAAGCACAGGCAGGATTGAGCTTTGCTTTGCATTTTTGTCGGGGATGCTCCCCCCTTTACCTTCGGAAGTAGCGTGGCATGTAGACTTGGGTCAACCTGAGTGTTAATCCCAGCCACGAACTGGCTCTGTGACTTGGGTAAAACACTTAGTCTCTTTGAGCCTCAGTTTCTTCATCTATAGAATGGGGGAATAACAGAAGCTTCCTCGACAGGGTTTTTGTGAGGTGTCACTGAGCGAGCATATATAATGCAGCTGGCGTGGTGCCTGGACCCAATAAGTGGAAGCTGTGTGTACGATGCGGATGAGTAACTTTCCAGATTCTTCAGAATCCAGTGCCTACGACAGAGGAGAGTGAGGGGGCGCTTGTCCTAAGGTGGGCCTGGGAGTAGCTCTGATTCAGGGAGTCCCAGGTTCCTGGCACTTGCGCTCTCTAGGGGGGCTCTAAGTGCTCTGATCTGGGGAAAGCTGAGTGTCAGTGTGTTCGGTTCCATCTCCGGTCTCTTTCCTGGGGCCTCTGGCTGGTGGGCTGATGAGCATGGCTCCCGCACTACCACTGAGCCAGGGGAGGGCCTCTCACTTCTGAGGGTCCACTCAGGGCAGGCCCTGGGCTCTGCCTGCTAGGGTACTCCAACCAAGCTTCCCAAAATCACATTGTCAAATGCATCTTGGAAGCAGCAGAGCTGGCCCCTCAGGTCCCTGTGTTGCTAAGACATTTCCTGGGCCAACCATCTATGTGATCACTGTATCTCTGGGCCCGACTGATTTAATCCTCACCTACGACCCTGTGGGATAGGCATTGGCATCCCCTTCATTGTCACCTCCATTCTATGGGTGAGGAATCTGCAGTTCAGAGGGAGGCAAGGTGGCCTGTCCCCCTGAGGTCCCACAGCTGGCTCCAGACCCAGAGTAGAACCCTGGTCTTGTCCAGAACTTTTTCCAGAGCTGCCTGGGATAGGGGACAAAGAATTGCATGGAAGGCGGGGGCAGGATCCTGTTCCTCCTCTTGTCCTAGGATTCTCAGAGAATGATGGAGACAAAAGGACGATGAGCCTACACATTATTCAGCACACGTATTTTAGGCTGCCGTCCTTGGGGAGGGGAATGACGGGCCCCTGCACTTAGTCCTTCCCCACTGAAAGGGAGGCTAGGGACGGGGCAGCTGCCTGGGGCTTGGCTTCTGCTGGCAAAGTCCCAAGAGCAGTGCAGGGAGGGGAGCCAGGATGGAGAAAAGCCTCTGGTGTATCTGTGGTTCCCTGACACCCCATGCAGAGCTCAGCCCCACCAATAAGTTACTCAGTTGACTGGTTGAATGAATGAGTGATTGAATGAATGAATTCTGCCTGTCAGTCCTGAGCTGAACCTATCTGGGGAGCAGGGGAAGGTTTGCAAAGGAAGATCCAGAGGACCATTGAGGCAGGAAAGCAGGAGATGTAGTGGCAGAGCTGGCGCTCTGAAGTCAGATGCATCAACGGGCAAATCCTGACTCAAAGCCACTTACTTGCTGTGTATTTGGACGAGTGACTTCACCTTTCGGAAGTTCATTTCTTCACCCGTAAAGTGGAAGTAACAGCAATGCATCTGGGCTTGTGGCGAGGATTCAATAACACGTTGTGTCTGAGCCTTTTAAGCCCTTTGAGAACAGGGAGGGTCTCTATGTGAAGGAATGAAAAGAATTAACTCATTCAAGATATATCCTACGGATGCGCTCTGCTAGATGCTGAGATGATGGTGAGGAAGAAAATCCCCCGTCCCTCCCTCAGGGAGCTCAGGTCTGGGAGAAATAGACGTTCATCAGCCAGCCAGCCAATAGATTTAAGTCTGTAGCCGTGGTGGGGGCCGTGGAAGAGTAGGAAGGAGCTGTGGGAGCCCCCGAAGCGGGGAGGGTCTCACCTGGTCTGGAAGTTCAGGGAAGGCCTCTGAGGAGCTGAAGGATGAGGAGGGGGTAACTAAGTAAAAAGGTGAGGGAAGAGCCTGACGGGAAGCCTGACATGGATGAGGGGCTGAACAAACAGAGCACGGGTATCTCAGAATCCCAGAGCACAAAGCACTCTCCGTTCCCTCCTCCACCCCGCAACTCTGACCCTCTCCTTGGTCCACGGACCCGCCTGAGAAGCCCACTCATCCTTCTGGATACATGAGAGGGGCCTCTGGAAATTGCACTCTGAGCGAACAGCCTGTGGTTCCTGAGCGTTCCGTGAAGTGTGAGCAGGAGTTCTGGGGATGTGTGTCCCCAGGCAGACACTCCCTACCCCTGCAGGCTGAGTTCAGCCGGGGTGCTGACTTGTTGGGTCTTTAGAGCAGACACCCAACAACCCCTCCTCCTGGGTGCAGTCGTACCCTGAGCAGCGCTGGCATCTCAGAGTCCCCATTGGCGGCCCTCTAGGCAGGGTGGAGCGTGAAGGGCTTAAGGACCCCCGCATCTCTGATGGGTGACCCCATCTTCCCTCTACGTGGCGCAGGGCTTCCCAGTTTGCTTGTCCTGAATCCAGTAGGAGATTGGAGTCAATGCTTCTCCACCTGGTCTCTTGTCCGCCTGCCCTGCCCCCGGCCTCCACCTCTCCCTGACCCTGATTTCGGCAGGTTTGCACCTTGCTGTGTCTCTCACCACCCCCATCAGCCCCGCCGGGCCTCCCTGCCTCTTACCAGCCCGGCCTGCCTCTTCATGACTGTTTCAGACTATGCGTTTCTCTGCCCCTTGAGCTCTTCCTGGGCCGGCGTCTCTTCTGACTCTTGTATCAAATGTCAGCTCTGCCACCTGCTAAGATCCTTAGCAGGGTGGATGGCCACTCTGCACCGCAGTTTCTCTATTTATAAAATGTGGATCGTAGCACCTGCCTCAGAGGCACCTTCATCTTAAAGATGACAAGATAACGTTGGTAGAGTGTCGTGCATTCCCTCCCGTCCCAGGTGACTGTGGCACAGAGCAGGGAGGGGAGGTTGGGCCTGGCAGCCTAGTGTGGGGCAGGGCCGTGACAGGTGAGTAAGGCTTCTGGGTGTCCCCTCTGTCTACTACCGAGGTGCCAGGGGTTGCTGGGACAAGTGCTCAGGGTGAGAGCTCTGAGTCCCCGTCCTGCTCTTGGGGACGCAGCGTGAAGCCCTTGCCTTCTTGTCTCCCTCCCCTCTCTTGTCCTGATTGGGGTCTGCGGATGCAGGGCTCCTGGGCCAGGAGAGATCCCAGTGAGGTGACACAGTGCAGTGGTGAAGGTTCATGGCTGGGGGTCAGGTCATGCTGGTCTCCATCCCCGCTCGACCATGTCCCAGTGTTGTGGCTTTGGGCAAACAGCTTAACTCCCCTGAGCCCCATTTCTGCATTTGCAAATTTGGGGTGATCAGGATACATTATTGGGAGCATTAAGTGAGATCATGAATGTGAAGGTCATAGCACAGCACCTGGCACATAGTAGGCCTTCAGTATGTGTCAAATGCCGAGATTAACAGGCACCCCTGCAGCTGCTGCAGGCAGGCAGAGCTGGTGGCTATGAGACCTGACTGTCTACACTTTCCACCTTGGGTCCTTTCCTGTTTCCTGCATCGTCTGCATGTTTACTCATTCAACAAGCCTTTGCTGATGCTGACCCGTGGCAGGCCCGTCCAACCTCAGCTCCCACTGACCAGACTCTCAGCTTAAGCTTCAGCATGGCCTCTGGCCTCTGATGTACCCCCAGGACCCCCTAGTTAGTTACAGCTCCAGGGACAATTGCAGCTTCCTGGAGCTGAGGGAGGCCAGGGGGGCACCTGACCCAGCCAGAGCAGGTGTCTGTGCTGAGTCGTGAAGGAGGAGCAGTAGTTGGCTCCACGGAGAGGGGGGTAGAACATTCCAGGCAGAGGGAACAGCACGAGCAAAGAAAGCTTCAGCAGATGATCGCGTGGCAGAGCTGCAGAGGCCAGGAAGGTTCACCGTGGCAGAATGGAGAGAGCCAGGGGCTGGGCTGGCTGTGAGGCTGCAGAGGCCATAAGGACCAAAGCAGGGAAGGCCTTGCAGACAGGTGTCCTCCTCACCGTGGTTGTCAGCAGTGCCTGCTGTGTGTTGAGCTGCGGCCAGGCCCTGGGGCCAGTGATGCACCCACCGACCTTCCAGAATTCCTGGGGGAGGGTGCAAATATTAGAGGAACTCCATGGACCAGCCCCAGGGGATTGGAGGGAGTCATTCTGGTGAGGGGGGGTGGGGAGGGAGGGTGGAGGAGGGGCCTGGACTCTGGCCCAGCGTGGCTGTGTTAGGGGCCAGAGGCCGTGCTGTGGCTCGAGTTGTGCTAGACAGGTTCTTGGGGCCCATGGTAAGGCAGCCGTGCTGGGAAATGAAGGAGCTTTTGGTCACAGGCCATGGGGAAGAGGACTTTGGAGCAGTCTGTGCAGAATGGAGTTCAAGAAGATTAATTTGCTGTGGGTGGGCTTGGGGTGGATTGGAAGGGGTCAGCTCAGGGTGATGGAAGAGAGCTGGGTGACCTGGGACAGGCCCCAGAAACCCTGGCCTTGGTTGTTCCTTTCTAAGCCGGAGCGCTGTGGGACCTGCAGAAGGCAGGAGGCTGGGCCAGATGAGCTCTGGCGAGGCGAGTGGGAAGGGCAGCAGCCCTGGATGGTGTCCCCGAGCCTCCTGGCCCTGCCCCAGGGCCTAGCTTCCCAGGTCTTGGGTTCATTCCCTGGGGAACATGTGTGACTCACAGACACACCGGGGAGAATCCAGAGGAGTCAGTCCCGCGCTCCTGCCACATGCCAGAGGCTCCTCCAAGCTGCATGACAGGCCTGCGAGGGTATGAGAGGTGAGGGCGGGAAGGCTCCGAGGGAGCCTCTCACAGCCAGAAGGAGGCACACCCAGGTCTTTCTGACTCCCAAACCCCTCCACGTCCACTCTGCCACTGCCATCCATGGGACACATGGGGAATGGAGGCGAGAGCTGGGGCTGTCTAGTTAGAGGAGGGAGGACCAGGGCTGGGGAGGAGGGCAGATTGCTGTCTGCAAACCTCTGAGGCCTCTGTGTGGGGTGACAGCACTTGGGAGTCTGGACGTCATAGCCAGACTGACCTGGGATCACATTTACCAAGAGAGTGAGCTTGGGAGATACATGCATAACCTCTCTGAGCCTCAGTTTTCTCATCTGTGAAATGGGAGTAGCAATAGACCCTCATAGGGTGGTTATGAGAAGTTCATGAGAAGTTCATGAAGTTCATGTGAAGGACTTCAGCACAGAGCCAGGAACTTGGTAAATATTCTATAAACATTTTCTATTATTATGTCTGTTTAGAAGAGGAGTGAGACTTGCTTCTCACTCATTTGATCGACATTTATCGAGCCCCAGAGGAGCTAGAATTATTGGGTGGATGCTACAGGGAAACTTTGTCAGCTCAATACTAGACATTTTTTTTTTTACAGTAAACACATTATCATAAATCACCACAAGTAACACTGTAGTTATTTCAGAAAATACTGAGACGATTAGGCAGCGACAAACATTACCCATAGTCCTACCATAAAGAGAAAAGCTTTGTCGTTTTGGTGTATTTCCTTCCCATCTCTTTCTGTGTCTCTCGCTCTGTGTTTGTTTGTGTGTGTGTGTGTGTGTGTGTGTGTGTTTTAATGACATCTATATCATACTACATTGAAATAATGATCACATCATATGTAATATTTTGTAAGCTGCCTTTTCACATACCATTATGAGTGTATTCTCATGTTATCAAACATTCTTTGAAGACATGATTTTTGACGGCTGCGTTGTATGAATGTTTTCTATATGGGGGGACTTACATCGTTTCTCATATCATGCCAGTCTAAATAATGTGTCTGTGAACGTTCTTGAACCCATATGTTTGTGCACATCTCATATTATTTCTAGAAGAAAGTTTCTAACAGTCAGAGCTCTTCAGGAAGGTACGGGCTGCTGTGTAATATAGGGAGTTTCCTGTCCCTGAAGCTGTGCAAGAGGGCACTGGCAAACCACTGTGTGGAGGTTTGGGTGGAGAAAAGGTAGACATACGTAATTTCAGGCTCCTTTCCCCACAGCTGAGACTGGAGGAAGAATGCTTCTCAGATTCTGTGATCTCAGATTTCCCTTCTCCCCTTCCTGGCGGATGATGCCTGAACTTTAGAGGACGGGGGCTGTGCAAGGGCAAGGCATGATTTCATTAACCTCGGAGTCCTGGGACCTCGAAATCTAATTGGCTACCCAGACATCATAACATGCACAGGAAGAGGGATAATCGTGGCGTAGAGCAGAAAGCCCGGCTTAAATTAGCGATTTATCATCTTGCAGGCTGCAGAGGCCCCAGTACCATCTGGGCGGCATCGGGTGGGGTGGGGTGTCTGCGTTGTGTTCTATTGATTTAGAGCTCCCAGTTCAGCTGCAGAAATCAGCAGCTTTGTCTCTGGCCGGGGTGGGTGTGTGCAGCAAGAATTTTTTCTTCTGTAGCTTCCCAAGTCTTTCTTGATAAGTGGAAGGAACTCAAACTTCAGAGTCCTGTGAGGTCAAAGAGTCCCATTCAATAAACATGACACAGGGAGAGGTAGAAATGGCCTCACTCCCCTCCCCTGCCGAAGTAGCCTTTTCACTAGGGCGTAGAATTTTGAATCACGGATGATTATTCTCTTTATTGCACATTTATTTTGTGCCAGGCACTCTGCTTAGAGATGTATGTATATTATCCTATTTAATCCTCACAGACCTCTATTAGGTGAGTGCAGTTGCCCCCATTTTCTAGATGAGGAAACTCGAGGCTCAGAGAATGTTTGATATAACATGCTCAAAGTCCTGGAGTCGGATTGAAGTCAGGTTATTCTGATCGCAGAGCCTGCACCTTTTTTTTTTTTTAATTGAAGTATAGTCGATTTAAAATGTGTTAATTTCTGCTGTCCAGCAAAGTGATTCAGTTATACATATATATACATTCTTTTTAATATTCTTTTCCATTATGGTTTATCTCAGGATATTGAATGTAGTTCCCGGTACTATACAGTAGGACCTTGTTGTTTATCCATTCTATATATAATAGTTTACATCTGCTAATCCCAAACTCCCAATCCATCCCTCCCCCACCCTCCTCCTCCTTGGCAACCACAAGTCTGTTCTTTATGTCTGTGAGTCTGTTCTTTTTTTTTGGCGGGGGGGTGGTATAGTTGTTTTACAATGTTGTGTTAGTTTCTACTGTACAGCAAAGTGGAGTTCCCTGTGCTATACAGCATGTTCTTATTAGTTCTCTATTTTATACACATCAGTGTATACATGTCAATCCCAATCTCCCAATTCATCCCACCCCCCCACCCCCACCCCCACTTTCCTCCCTTGGTATCCATATGTTTGTTCTTTATATCTGTGTCTCTATTTCTGCCTTGTAAACTGGTTCGTCTGTACCATTTTTCTAGATTCCACATGTATGCATTAATATACGATATTTGTTTTTCTCTTTCTGACTTATTTCACTCTGTATGAGAGTTTCTAGATGCATCCACGTCTCAACAAATGACCCAATTTTGTTCCTTTCTGTGGCTGAGTAATATTCCATTGTATATATGTACAACATCTTCTTTATCCATTCGTCTGTCGATGGGCATTTAGGTTGCTTCCATGACCTGGCGATTGTAAATAGTGCTGCAGTGAACTTTGGGGTGCATGTGTCTTTTTGAATTATGGTTTTCTCTGGGTAAATGCCCAGTAGTGGGATTGCTGGGTCATATGGTAATTCTATTTTTAGTTTTTTAAGGAACCTCCATACTGTTCTCCATAGTGGCTATATCAATTTACATTCCCACCAACAGTGCAAGAGGGTTCCCTTTTCTCCACACCCTCTCCAGCATTTATTGTTTGTAGATCTTCTGATGATGCCCATTCTAACTGATGTGAGGTGATACCTCATTGTAGTTTTGATTTGCATTTCTCTAATAATTAGTGATGTTGAGCAGCTTTTCATCTGCTTCTTGGCCATCTGTATGTCTTCTTTGGAGAAATGTCTATTTAGGTCTTCTGCCCATTTTTTGATTAGGTTGTTTTGTTTTTTTTAATATTGAGCTGCATGAGCTGTTTATATATTTTGGAGATTAATCCTTTGTCCTTTGATTCATTTGCAGATATTTTCTCCCATTCTGAGGGTTGTCTTTTCATCTTGTTTATGGTTTCCTTTGCTGTGCAAAAGCTTTTAAGTTTCCTTAGGTCCCATTTGTTTATTTTTGTTTTTATTTCCATTACTCTAGGAGGTGGATCAAAAAAGATCTTGCTGTGGTTTATGTCAAAGAGTCCTCTTCCTATGTTTTCCTCTAAGTGTTTTATAGTGTTCGGTCTTACATTTAGGTCTTTAATCCATTTTGAGTTTATTTTTGTGTATTGTGTTAGGGACTGTTCTAATTTCATTCTTTTACATGTAGCTGTCCAGTTTTCTCAGCGCCACTTATTGAAGAGACTCTTTTCTCCATTGTATAACCTTGCCTCCTTTGTCATAGATTGGTTGACCATAGGTGCATGATCCATTCATCTGTCGAAGGACGTTTAGGTTGTTTCTGGGCTTTCTATCCTGTTCCATTGATCTATATTTCTGTTTTTGTGCCAGTACCATACTGTCTTGATTACTGTAGCTTTGTAGTATAGTCTGAAGTTAGGGAGTCTGATTCCTCCAGCTCCGTTTTTTTTCTCAAGATTGCTTTGGCTATTTGGGGTCTTTTGTGTCTCCATACAAATTTTAAGATTTTTTGTTCTAGTTTTGTAAAAAACACCATGGTAATTTGATAGGGAGCGTATTAAATCTGTAGATTGCTTTGGGTAGTATAGTCATTTTCACAATATTGATTCTTCCAATCCATGAACATGGTATATCTCTCCATCTGTTTGTGTCATCTTTGATTTCTTTTATCAGTGTCTTTTTTTTTTTTTTTTTTTTTTGCGGTACGTGGTCCTCTCACTGTTGTGGCCTCTCCCATTGTGGAGCACAGGCTCCGGACGCGCAGGCTCAGTGGCCATGGCTCACGGGCCCAGCCGCTCTGCGGCATGTGGGATCTTACCGGACCGGGGCACGAACCCGTGTCCCCTGCATCGGCAGGCGGACTCTCAACCACTGCACCACCAGGGAAGCCCTTATCAGTGTCTTATAGTTTTCTGAGTACAGGTCTTCTACCTCCTTAGGTAGGTTTATTCCTAGATATTTTATTCTTTTTGTTGCAGTGGTGAATGGGATTGTTTCTTTAATTTCTCTTTCTGATCTTTCATTGTTAGTGTATAGGAATGCAAGAGATTTCTGTGCATTAATTTTATATCCTGCAACTTTACCAAATTCATTGATTAGCTCTAGTAGTTTTCTGGTGGCATCTTCAGGATTTTCTATGTATAGTATCATGTGAGTCTGTTTCATAGATGGGTTCATTTGTGTCATATTTTATTTTTGTTTTTTTTTTGCGGTACGTGGGCCTCTCACTGTTGTGACCTCTCCCGTTGCGGAGCACAGGCTCCGGACATGCAGGCTCAGTGGCCATGGCTCATGGGCCCAGCCACTCCGCGGCATGTGGGATCTTCCCGGACCGGGGCACGAACCCATGTCCCCTGCATCGGCAGGCGGACTCTCAACCACTGCGCCACCAGGGAAGCCCTGTGTCATATTTTAGATTCTACATATAAGTGATATCATATAGTATTTATCTTTCTCTCTCTGATTTACTTCACTTAGTATGATAATCTCTAGTTGCACCCATGTTTCTGCAAGTGGCATTATTTCATTCTTTTTTATGGCTGAGTAGTATTCCATTGTATTTTTGTACCATGTCTTCTTTATCCATTCATCTGTCGATGGACGTTTAGGTTGTTTCTATGTCTTGGCTGGCTATTGTAAATAGTAGAGCTCGCACTTTTAACCATTGCCCTGACCTCTGCCATCTTGTATATCAAGTTTAGCCCCTCTGATTTACAAATGAGTAAACTGAGGCCTGGAGAAATTCTGTGTCTTTTGAGTCAGTGGCCAAGGCAGGACTGGAACTTGCCTTTCCTAACCCCTTGCCTTCTCTTGCATCTGTTTCCATGCTTGGGATTACCTGGGCTAAGGGAGAGCCAAAGGGTGGCTGGGAATAGGAGTAGCTGGGAGCATGAGACGTTAGTTCCTACACAAGGCAGTCCAGCTTGGGGGCCACTGACAACACCTAAGAGGCCCAACGAACCCGAGTTCCCTGGGGCAAGGCCAGCATCTAGTGAAGCAGCCATATCCTTCAGAGATTGGATTCCAATCCAGGTCTGCTTCTTGCTGGCTTTCCATCCTTAGGCTCACCTCACAGAGCCCGTTTTCTTATCTGTGAAATAGGGATGATAGAAAAACACCTACATTGCAGGTAAACATACATTCAGCAACTCTTCCTAAGTATCAGGCAGAGTTCTAGGTGCTAGGTATGCAACAATGATCAAGACACAGTCCCTGTCCTCATGGAGCTGACATTCTAGTGGGGAAAAGATAGACAATAAAGAAATAGATGTAAGGCCTATAGGCAATGAAGTCAACTGAAACAGGCATGGTGACAGAGTGGCGGGGCTGCAGATGTAGATGGGGAGGTTGGGGAGGAGGAGACAATTGAGCAGAGGTCAGTTGCTAGGAGGAAGTGTTTTAGCAGGGGGAACAGTGAGGGCAAAAGTTAAGGGAGATGATGTATGGCCTAAGCACAGGGCCTGGCCCATAACAGGAAATTGTTGGTGATAATGATGCCTTTTGGCTGGTTGCCTAGGACTTGGGAACAGGGGCAAGGATTAAGCCAAGGGAAAGAAACTGCTTCTGCCGGCCAGGCCAGATGCCCCTGCAGGACAGATGGAGGTAATTTGTTTCCCTTGGTTACAAAAACTCATCTTCCTGAAGTGCTAGGAAATGCCCCACATCTAGTGATTTTCCATTCCTCCCAGTGAAGAGGGAGCAGAGCCCACACGTGGTCAGAGGGCTGTCCTGCTGGGAGGGGCAGGTGGCCACAAGACGCTTCCTCCACAGGCTCAGGCCTGGTCATCCCAGGTACGAGAGAGGTCAACAGCAAAGAATGGCATATTGACTTGTCGGACTTAACACCAAAAATAGCACTGCTGACCTTTCTTGAGGGCTGACAAGGTGGGCAGCTCTGTGCCGAGCGCCTCACATAAATGATCTCATTTAATTCTCCCAATTCTTTGAGCTTGGTACCATGTTTCTCTCCATTTGACAGATGAGGCCACTGAGGCTCAGAGGTGATAATCCACTTGCTGAGGGCAGAATCAGCCTTGGGTAAATGGCAGAATCAGCCTTGAACTGAGGCGCCTTGATTCCCGGAGCCCACTCATGCAGTGTCCAAGAAGGAACGTCCGTGAAGGAGGTCAAACTCATGATACCCTCTGATCCCAAATGTGGAAAAATGACTTTGTCACACACGCAGGGATTGGGAGAGGCCATGGAGCAGGACTGATTTATCGTTATTAAAATACTGAATTATTGGGCTTCCCTGGTGGCGCAGTGGTTGAGAGTCCGCCTGCCGAGGCAGAGGACACGGGTTCGTGCCCCAGTCCGGGAAGATCCCACATGCCGCGGAGCAGCTGGGCCCGTGAGCCATGGCCGCTGAGCCTGTGCTCTGCAGCGGGAGAGGCCACAACAGTGAGAGGCCCGCGTACTGCAAAAAATAAAAAAATAAATAAAATAAAATACTGAATTATTAATTAATAAAACAAAAGTGAGACTCTATTGTGTGTCAGGCAGAAGGAAGTATAAGTGATGCCCAGCATGGCCAAAGGCCTAGAGGTGGGAAGCCTGGGCTTTTCAGAACACATGACTTTAGACCGTGGTTCTGTCCACCCTGCGCTTCTGGACAAGCACCTCTTCTCTTTGGGCTATAGGTTTCTTCTGTGAACGAAATGGGAATGTATTGATACCCACTTTTCCCGGTGGGTGTGAGTCAAAGGAGAGAATGTGTGTGAAGCGGTCTGCATGGGGCCTGCCTTGCCCATTGTCCTCAAGGAGTGGCCCTGGTGGGTGAGGCGTGGGGCGGGGTGGGAGGGTACAGATTAGGCAAACCGTAGCATCCATATGAGGCCACTAAGAATGCAAAACTTGAGGGCAATTTTTTTACATGGAATTATGGGATTGGAACATTTACTTGACAATGGTAAGTACTCAAAGTAATTAAGAATTCACCCATTACAACTGTGGCAAAAATGAGCGTGCGTTTTTTTCTTTTTTTTAATACATTTATTTATTTATGTATTTATTTTTGGCTGCATTGGGTCTTCGTTGCTGTACGGGCTTTCTCTAGTTGAGGAGAGCAGGGGCTACTCTTCGTTGCGGTGTGAGGGCTTCTCATCGCGGTGGCTTCTCTTATTGCGGAGCACGGGCTCTAGGCACATGGGCTTCGGTAGGTTTTATTATTTTTTTTACCTTTTTTAAATATAAAAGTTTTATTGAGATATAATTCACATACCATACAATTCACCCATTTAAAGTATAGCAACAGAGTTGTGTAACCATCATCACAACCAATTTTAGTACATTTTCATCACCTCAAAAAGAAACCCCATAACCACAAATAGTCACTCCCTTACCACGCCCTGCCCCAGACCTGGGTAACCACCAATCTACTTTCTGTCTCTGTAGATTTGCCAAATCTGGACATTTACTATAAATGAAATCATACAATATGTTGGGCTTCAGTAGTTGTGGCACGTGGGCTCAGTAGCTGTGGCTCGCAGGCTCTGGAGCGCAGGCTCAGTAGTTGTGGTGCACGGGCTTAGTTGCTCCGTGGCATGTGGGATCTTCCCGAACCAGGGCTCGAACCTGTGTCCCCTGCACTGGCAGGCGGATTCTTAACCACTGCGCCACCAGGGAAGTCCCAAGCATCCGTTTTGGCCCTATTACCATGCTCCATACAGGAGACCATCCATGCAAAATCTCACTTAATCTTCACGACACTTCTGTGAGGTAGGAACCATCTGCCTACCTCAGATGAAGAAGCTGAGGCTCAGGGATATAAGACTTTTGCCCAAGGACCCCAAGGTTAGCAAGTGATTGCAGGGCCTGCCCTCTTCATTGGATCACGCTGCCTCTCATCACACTGGACCCCTGAAACAACCCAGCGTGGTGGCAGTTGTCATTGTCCTTTTCCGGGTGAGGAGATGGTGCGGCTTCCTGGCGCCATCCTTAGCCTACAGCATGGCTTTCGGGTCTGTATCCGTCAAGGTCCTACCAGAAGAGAAAAAAGACCAGTAAGATAGATTTTGAGGAACTGGCTGATGCGATTGTGGGGTCTGGCTGGGCAAGTCTGAAATTTGTAGGGTGGGCTGGCAGGCTGGCAACTCTCAGGCAGGAGGAATTTCTTCTTCTTCTGGGAAACCTCAGTTTTGCTCTTAAGGCAGACCCTCATTATCATGGATAATCTCCTTCAAGTCAACTGATTGCAGATGTTAATGACATCTACAACATCCCTTCACAGCAACACCTCGATTAGTGTTTGATTAAATAACTGGGTACTATAGCCCAGCCACTTTGACACATAAAATGAATTACCATCCCAGGGTCAGACAGACCTGGGCTTGTGTCCTGGTCCTACAACCTATAGGCTGTGTGACCTTGGGCAAGTTTATCTGCCTCTCTGAGCCTCAGAGTCCCCTTGTCTGCCAAATGCAGTGATAGTGCTTACTACCCTCATTTGTTGTGAGGATTAAGTGCAATGATGTAAATCAAGTACTTTCATCCAGTGCCTGTCATATAGGAAGAGGGGAGATGCACAGAAACATTGATGGTCTTGAAATGGGTGTTTTCTAGTTGTAGTGTAATTGCTTGTTCCTGTGTTTGACTTCCATTTTAGACTGGTGGCTCCTGGAGGGCAGGAACTGTATCCCCTTCATCTTCTTTCCTGTTTCCTAGCCCAATCCCTGACTCTAAGGAGGCATCACTGAGTGTTTCTTAAATATCTAGTTGGCACTTTGTTAATGAAATTCCCTCTGTGGGGTTCTTGGGATCTATAATAAAAATCCCCCAACTACAAGAGGGAAAGCAGACATGTAGGAACCTCAGGCCTCTGTTTCCTCTAGAGAAACCCCTTACTTTTCGGCTTAGTAAGTCTTTCCTCCAGGGAGCCTTCTTTGATGCCTCCTCTGTGTTCCCACAGTGTCCTATGTGTCCCCCATCAGAGACCATACACTTTTCAAACCGCTGATCGCTCATTTCTCTCTCTCTCTCCCCGAATGAGGGGGTGTGGGGTGGAGCGAGCATCCTTTGTTTGTAGCTGGAACCCCAGCCTAGGGTCTGATACTCATGCAGCATGTCAGTGCATGTTTGTAGGAGGGACATGTCCTATTTCCAGAGACCCATGGGCCGACATGCCACACTTAAGGAAATCTGCTTTTCCAGGGCTTCTGTTGTGTCTGGCTGCCCCACGCCCTGGTCCAGCCATCCTTATGCCGGAAGCAGAGCCAGGGTGATGGAGAAGAACTTCTCTTCCCTGCATCCCATGAGCATGTTGTGGTTCTTGAACTGAACCGAACAAGGCGTCTGCCCTGTTTATTGCTGAGCGCGCCCTGGTCGGCCTCCCCGCTCAGGTGCGGCTCAGGAGCTCTGTATAGCCATGTTCCAGTCCTTAATCTTCTGTTGGTGACACACTCGCTGGGCCTCGTTATAATTAAGCACTTTCCTTCCTCAAGGTTTGCCAAAACTGAGATGGCTAATTCGTTTCTGGCCTCTCGCCACTCCCGTGGAATGGTGGGCAGGGTTGTAGCTCCCAGCGCTTGCTGCCCAGCCCTGCTTGTTTTGCCAGCCAGAAGAGCAGCCACCCTTTGTCTACAAATAGAGGGAGCCCCAGCTGGACCCAGTTTTATTTAAACTGCTTATCCCCTCGCGTGGGCAGAGCCTTTGGGATCCCTGCTGTAGCT
This sequence comes from Stenella coeruleoalba, assembly GCF_951394435.1. NCBI lineage: Eukaryota > Metazoa > Chordata > Mammalia > Artiodactyla > Delphinidae > Stenella > Stenella coeruleoalba. Next base: position 22,369,812 of record NC_137169.1, read on the forward strand.
CTGCCTTGGTTTCCTCATTTGTAAAACAAAGGGGTTGAACTTGACAGACAGGGAGAAGATGGGGTAGAAGTCAGGACTCTGGGTTCTGGAGTCAACCCAGGCCTCACCTAGGCCCTGCCACTCCCAGCTGCGGGACTCTGGGTAAGTTACTTCATCCCTCTGAGCCTCAACATTGCTCACCTGTAAAATGGGGAGAATAATGCTTACCTCCTGTGATGGTTGTATAGATTCAGTGGGATAGTGAACACCCATGTGGCCCTTAGCAGGGCAGCTGGCGCATAGTAAGTGCTCAGTAAATCAGCCATCTTTCCTTTCAGTGCCAACAATCTGTATTCCTGATGAAAAGAGTTGTTATGTTGGGAGAGCTGTGGAGTGGAGCAATTTTAACAGACATTGCTGGCAAGATGATTAACCCCTCTGTATCAGTTTCCTAGGGCTGTCATAACAAATTACCATAAACTAGGTGGTTTAAAACAACAGAAATGTTTTCTTTATAGTTCAGGAGGCTGAAGAAGTCAGAAATCAACAGGGCCATCTCCCTCTGAAGGCTCTGGGGAAGAATCCTTCCTCGCCCAGCTTCTGGTGGTTGCCGGCAATCCTTGGTATCCCTTGAACTTGCAGCTGTATCATTCCAATTTTTGCCTCTGTTTTCACATGGCCATGTCCCTCTGTGTGTGTCTCTGCATCATATTGGATTTAGGGCCCACCCTAATCTAGTATGACCACATCTTAATGAATTATATCCGCAAAGACCCTAATTCCAAATAAGGTCACATTCTGAGGTTCTAAGTAGACATGAATTTTGAGGGCAACTGTTCAACCCAGTACGCTCTCCAAGGCTCACTTTCCTCCTCTGTATGGAGATGATAATAGTAGCAATTTCATAAGGTTGTTGGAGTGATTGAATGAGATAATCTATGTAAATGTCATGGTAGGAGACAATAGAATACATCAGGCCTGTGTAAGCACTGAGTCAGTGTAGCTGCTGTGATGGAGATGGTGGCAAAGATGATGACAGTAATGGGAACAGTTCCATCCATGGACCCACCCTACATTGGTTAATCACTGGACACAGGGACATAGAACGTAGGCCAGGGCCTTGTCAGGAGCTCTGAAGCCTTGGATAGGAGCCCCTGTTTCTTTTTGGCCTCAGCCACCTTGAATCCTCATCTGAGACTTAGCTCCTGGGAGGGCAGCTTGGAGAAGTAGAAAGACCTTGGGCTCTCAGAAGTCAGGGAAACTGATACCCTGTGTAACATTGCACAATTGTCTTTCCCTCTCCAGGCCTCAGTTTCCCTATCTGTAAAGTGGGAGAGGAGGTTGGAACTCAGTGTTAGATCAGAGCCTCTTCTAGTATTGAAGTTCCAGCACAGGACTCTGTGTCCCACCCCAATGGTAGTAGGTTATCAAGGGCCAGGAAAGGAGTCAGGAGCCTGGGACCGCAGGGCAGCTCATCAGGTGTCATTCTGGGCCCACTTTCCTCATCTGAACAAGAAGAGAAGCCACTGTGATATGAGTGTACCAGGCAGTGTGCTAGGGACATCATAGGCATGAACTCATTCCACACTCACCACACCCTCAAGCAGTAGGATGCTTATACCCACTTCACAGAGGAGCATACTGAGGCTCAGAGAAGTTAGAACTCACCCAAGGTCATACAGTGAGAGGTAGAGCTGGGGCTTAAATCTAGATGTGTCTTGTGCCAAAGTCCACGCTTCTCCTTGGCTGCGCTTTTACTGTATCAGTTTCCTAGAGCTGCTGTAACACATTAGCGGGACTTAATGGCTTAAGACAACAGAAGTTTACCCTCTTACAGTTCTGGAGACCAGAAGTCCAAATGGTGTATTCAGGGCTGCATTCCCTCTGAAGGCCCTTGGGGCAAATCCTTCCTTTCCTCTTCAGCTTCTGGTGGTGCCAGCAGTCCTTGGCTTGTGACTGCATCGCTCTTATTTCTAATCTCTGCTTCCATCTTCACATGGCCTTCTCTTCTCCCTGTGTGCTGTGTGTCTCTTACAAAGACACTTGTCATTAGAGTTAGGGCCCACCCATATAATCCAGGGTGGTCTCAAGATCCTTAACTTAATTACATATGTAAAGATCCTTTTTCCAAATAAGACGAAGTTCACAGGTTCTGGGGGTTGGGACGTGGACTTGTCTTTTAGGGGCCACCATTCAACCCACTACAGTTATTAAAGCCTTGGTGGTGACAGTATCTGCTGGAGGTGCAGGGAGCGGGGAATTTCTGGAACGGCTTAGAAGTAGAAAAGAGAGGGATACTTCCCTGGTGGTCCAGTGGTTAAGACTCTGTGCGTCCACTGCAGGGGGTGCCAGTTTGATCCCTGGTCAGAGAACTAAGATCCTGCTTGCCGCTTGGTGCAAATAAAAAAAAATGTAGGAGAGGAACAAAGTTGTGAGCCAAGGAGGCCAGTCTGGGGACCATGAGTGACAGGGGGTGTGGCTTAAGCTGGTGTTCCACCAGCAGTGATGTCAGTGAGGTAATAAATACACACAAACCACGTCTGAAAAAAAGAAAAAGAAAAGAAAAACAAGTAAAAAAAGAAAAAAAAAGAACCCTCCCCGCCCCCCACCCCCCACCCCATGCCACATCTGCGTATGGTGAATACAGCCAGCCATGGGGCGGAAACCTGAAAACTTGTCCACAGAGGCCACCCTTCCTATTGTGACATGTGTCTACATTAATGACTTTGAGGTTATAGATCCCACAGAAAATGGATTTGGCCTTCCTTACTTGCCTGGAGAGATGGGACAAGGCCTGGCCTGAGTGCCTGTGATGTGATTTACCTGCATCATCTTGGGCTCTCCCTTAACCTAGATGGTGGTATCATCTGTTTTTTTTTTTTTTTATAAATTTATTTATTTAATTTTTGGCTGTGTTGGGTTTTTGTTGTTGTGCACAGGCTTTCTCTAGTTGTGGCGAGCGGGGGCTGCTCTTCGTTAAGGTGCACGGCTTCTCACTGCAGTGGCTTCTCTTGTTGCGGAGCACAGGCTCTAGGCGCGTGGGCTTCAGCAGTTGTGGCGCACGGGCTTCAGTAGTTGTGGCACGTGGACTCAGTAGTTGTGGTGCCCGGGCTTAGTTGCTCCACAGCATGTGGGATCTTCCCGGACCAGGGCTCGAACCCGTGTCCCCTGCATTGGCAGGTGGATTCTTAACCACTTCGCCACCAGGGAAGTCCCGTGGTATCATCTTTACTCAGATAATCACACTCTTGAATGCATGAGGCCCAACCGAGATGAGGGCTCCAAGGAATGGCTACACGGCGTGAGAAGGCAGCTCACCAACTGGGCAGAACCCCTAACGCATACTGAGCACTTGTACTAACTCAGGTCTCATCATAGCTGGGTGAAGTGTGTATAGTTTTTTTTTTTTTTAATAAATTTATTTATTTTATTTATTTATTTTTGGCTGCATTGGGTCTTCGTTACAGTGCACAGCCTTCTCATTGCGGTGGCTTCTCTCGTTGTGGAGCACGGGCTCTAGGAGCGTGGGCTTCAGTAGTTGCACCATGTGGGCTCAGTAGTTGTGGCTCACAGGCTCTAGAGCGCAGGCTAGGTAGTTGTGGCGCACGGGCTTAGCTGCTCCGTGGCATGTGGGATCTTCCCGGACCAGGGATCGAACCCGTGTCCCCTGCAATGGCAGGCGGATTCTCAACCACTGTGCCACCAGGGAAGCCCCTGTGTACTGTTAATATCTTTATTTTCCAAGACGTGGAAGGGAGAAGGGTTAGGTTTAGATTCTGTGATTCTGTGAGCAGAACCAGGAAAAATGGTGCCAGGTGAGAAGGAGGCAGTTTTCAGCTCAAATAAAACAAAGAACTTGTTATCCTGTGAGTGGTCCCAACAATAGGATGGACTGTGCCTACAGGTGGTGAGTTCCCCATCTCTGGATATACTCAAGCAGAAGCTGCGTAGCCATTTGTCTGGAGTGCTACAGAGGGAATGCCCTCACTGTGAAGTTTCCTTCTATCTCTGAGATTCTAGGAATTTTCCCCAAGGAAACCATCAGATATCCGTGTGCACAAAGATGTTTATCACACTATTATTTATAATAACGAAAAGGCAGAGACAACCTACATGTCTTTTAAAGGGGGATTTATTAAGTAACTGTATTCAGGAACTTTAGTGTCTATAAGTGAGACCAGCTCTAGCCTGTAGTCTGTTTCTGTGTGGTCCTTGGGCTAAAGATGGTTTTTACACTTTTAAAGGCTTGTAAAAAAAAAAAAAAAAGAACAAAAGCAAGAAACAGAAGAATATGCATCCAGGCCTCCCAAGTATTCGGCCTCCCAAGCCTAAAATATTTACGCTCTGGCTCTTTACAGAAAAAGCCTGTTGACCTCTAGACTAGAATAACAATCGGTCACCAAAAATTATATTAATTTGTATCTGTGGATATAGAAAGATGGTCACAGCATATTTTGGAGAAGAAAGAAACAGGTTATTTAATAACGTTAGAACCAGATCCCATTTATATAAAACAGGGCCTGTGTGTTTGCCTGTTGTCTGTTAATGATCGTCTGTACTATTGATGTTGGTTTTTAAATTTTCTTTATGAAGTGATTCTGTATTGTTTGGACCTTTTATAGGGAGCAGATGTTATTTCTGAGATCTCACAAAGCATTGGGGAATAAAATTAACTCTAAATGCTCCAGCAGTCCACGCTGTTTGGGACCAAGTGAGTTTTGATCTAGGCTCAAGCATTTTGTTTGATTTGGTTCCTAAGGTGCCGTAAGGTCGGTCAGACAGAGGGTTGGTGCTCTTAGCTTGTTGCTGTTGCTGTTATTGTTTTTAGGTCTCTTGCCCTGGCTTTGACTCCCATGAGCTCTTGTGCCTAAGGGAAAAAAAAATACCCCTCAGTTTAGTTAAAAACAAATTAGCTGCTTTGGGGAAATGATCTGACAACATTTCCCTTTGCAGTTGCAGAGCTGAGTCACTGCAGATTCAGGGCAGACAGGGTCAGGCCCAGGTGTCCTTCAGGGGACCTGGGTTGGTCCAGGTTAAGGATAGAAGGGAGGAGGGGAGGAAGGGAGAGAGGGGGGAGGCAGGAGGAAGCGCTGTCCTAATTTGTCCCAAAGCTTTTGGGTCTGTGGCTGGTTACTTCCAAGAATCAGGGCTCCTGACTCTCTGTCCCACAGGGAGTCCTCCAGTAACCACTATGTCTCCTTTGCACAGCATGAAAGGGACACGGTTCCTGCCTGCAGGACTTCCCAGTCTAGTGTGGAGGACAGACACGTCGATGTTCATTCACTCAACAGATGTGTTTTTTTTGTTTTCCATTTTTTTGGTTTTTTGGCTGCGCCTGTAGGATCTTAGTTCCCCAACCAGGGATTGAACCTGGGCCCCAGCAGTGAAAGTGCCGAGTCCTAACCACTGGACCACCAGGGAACTCCCTAACAGATGTATTTTGAGCGCCTGCTCTGAGCTGGGTGCTGCTGGAAGTCCCAGGCACATAGTGGTGACCAAGACAATGCCACGCCTTCGGTACCTTATGTTTTCCTTGTCAAAGAGAATACGTGGGCTTCCCTGGTGGCGCAGTGGTTGAGAGTCCGCCTGCCAAGGCAGGGGACACGGGTTCGTGCCCCGGTTCCCACATGCCGCGGAGCAGCTGGGTCCGTGAGCCATGGCCGCTGAGCCTGCACGTCCGGAGCCTGTGCTCCGCAACGGGAGAGGCCACAACAGTGAGAGGCCTGCGTACTGCAAAACAAAACAAAACAAAACAAAAACAAAAACAAAAAGCAAATACGTGAGGGGCGCACAGTTTGGGTCCTCAGGGGAGAAGCTGAAACTGAAGTCCAGAGGAAGGCACCGGGGTCTCGGGGAAGAGCACAGGGTTTGAATCTCTGCTCAGCCTCTGACTGCAACCGTGGACAAGTTCCTTTACTGCTCTCTATAAATCGGGAATGATAAATACTGTCTACCCTGTAGTGGTGCTAGGAAGATTAAATGATGTAAAATGCTTTCCCAGTGCCTGGCAAAGAGTCAATGTCCAACAACTGTTTATTATCCATTAAAAAAACAAAACACAGGTGTAAGAAGTACATAAAATCATGCCTGAGAAAGACCTGGCACGTAGTTGTTGTACCACAATACTGGTTGCCACCCCCTTGTGACCAGAGGTGTACGTTTTGTTCTGAATTGACCTCTCCTCCTTGCCCCACTGAGCCCTGTCACGGTGCCTGTGACATTGTTCTGTTGTTTATAAGTCTGTCTCTCCCCGACCCTGCCTGGGCTGTGAGCAGATTTTCTCCAAACCCTCGCGGAGTTGAGGAATTTGTGAAAACAGGCAAAGGCTCTGGAGGCAGCCCACCTCTGGACCAGTTCCCTCCCTTTGGTCCCGGCCTCCAGACTGGCCCCCTCCCCATGGCCAACATGTGATAAGCTAGCGCAGGGTGGCGGGGGGACAGTGAACAGTGACGTACAGACTTGAGTGGTTATAAGTGTGGGCTCTGGAAACCAAGTCTGAGTTTGAATGCTGCCATCCTAGCCGCGTGTCTTTGTATGAGCCGTCTAACTTAGCTCCTCTGTAGAATGGGGACGTTCCATGCATGGTCTTAACACTCAGGGTTGCAGTGACGATGAAATGAAATCTTGCATTCACTGCTTTTGGCATAGTGCCTGGTACATGAAAGAAAAGACAGAGAATATTGCTTAAAGAAAACAAACGACCCGCCCAAAGCTGTTAGACCAGTCCCTGGTCTAACAGGGACTGTTAGAAAGGAGAGACTGTTTCAGCCTTCTTCTGGGCACCGGGCATTAAGATGTCAGCACGCTGCCCTGGCTTTGCCTGGGGGAGGAAGTTCTTACTAGGAGCTTCCTTGTCGGTTGAGAAGCCCAGCTCTCCAGAGACCCAGGAGCGTGTGTGGATTTAATGTGGCCCGGGTTGTACGTCAGTCAGAGAACATGCCCAGTCGCCATCAAATTGAAGGAAAATGGATGGAGGTGGCTGTGTTCTTCCCTGACAGGGGGGCCTGTTGGACAGATGACGGACTGGATCTAGGGCTCTGAAACCAACATGGTGCTTCATATAAGGGTAGCCTGCGTGGGGTCTGAGAAGAATGGTTGGGAGCAAATTCCCCAGCAGCTATGGAATTCAAGATGAGCTTAAAGGGGATTTTGATCTAGAAGAAAACCAAAGAGCTTCCCAAGGCATTGCAGAGGCAGTAGAGTTCACCCCCAGGGTTAGGTCCAATCCATGGAGGATTGAATTCTATGAGAAAAAAAAGCAAAAATTGTCAGGGGAAATAAACGCAAAAGGGCTGCTAATTCTTGTTTGTGTGCTGGCTAGTAAGCTAGACACTTTCACATGTGTTGGCCCTTAAAAAGCATGAGTACACTGAAATTACCAAGGAGGGAAACAGCTTCAGAGAGGTGCAGTAATATATTCAAGATCACACAGCTAAGTATGTTGAGCTAAGATCCAAATGGCTCTAGAGGACTCCCTCACCAAACTCTCTAGCTTAGACAGCAGACACAGTGCGAGCACTTGATTATAGCCACAGCTTCTTTCTTGATAGCGGTACAATACACATAACATAAACTTTACCATTTTAACCGTTCTGAAGTGTACGGTTCACTGACGTTAAGTGCATTCATCTTGCTGTGCAGCCATCCCCACCATCCATCTCCAGAACTTTTTTTCCATCTTCTCAAACTGAGGCTCTGTACCCATCAAATAATGACGCCCCATTTCTCTTTTCCCCCAGCCCCTGGCAACCACCATTCTACTTTCTGCTGCTATGACTGACTAAGTACCTCACATGAGTGGAATCATAGAGGTTTTTGTCTTTTTGTGGGTGGCTTATTTCACTTGGCCCAATGTCCTTAAGGCTCATCTATGTTGTAGCGTGTGTCAGAATTTCCTTCCTTTTTAAGGCTGAATAATGTTCCATTGCATGTATAGACCACATTTTGTTTATCCATTCATTCGTCAATGGGTACCTTTTGGTTATTGTGAATGATGCTACTTTGAACCTGGGTGTACAGATATCTCTTCAAGACCCTACTTTTAATTCTTTTGGATATATACCTGGAAGTGGAATTTCTGGACCATATAGCAATTCTATTTTCAATTTTTTGAGGAATTGCTATGCTATTTTTCACAGTGGCTGCACCATTTTACATTCCCCCAACAGTGCACAAGGTTCTAATTTCTTCACATCCTCATCAACAATTGTTATTTTCTGTTTTTTTTTTAATAGTAGCCATCCTAAGTGGTATCTCATTGTGGTTTTGATTTGCATTTCTCTAATGATTAATGATGTTGAGTATCTTTTTTTATAGCTTTTTAATATGATTTTTAAAAATTAATTTTATTTATTTATTTATTTTTGGCTGTGGTGGGTCTTCGTTGCTGCTCGCAGGCTTTCTCTAGTTGTGGAGAGTGGGGGCTACTCTTCGTTGCAGGGCGCAGGCTTCTCATTGTGGTGGCTTCTCTTGTTGCGGAGCATGGCCTCTAGGCACGCGGGCTTCCGTAGTTGTGGCTCGCGGGCTCTAGAGTGCAGGCTCAGTAGTTGTGCCGCACGGGCTTCGTTGCTCCGCGGCACGTGAGAACTTCCCAGACCAGGGCTTGAACCCGTGTCCCTTGCATTGGCAGGTGGATTCTTAACCACTGCGCCACCAGGGAAGCCCGATGTTGAGTATCTTTTCATGTGCTTATTGGTCATTTGAATATCTTTAGAGAAATGTCTGTTCAAGTCCTTTACCCATATTTCAAATCTAGTTGTTTGCTTTTTTATTGTTGAGTTGTAGGAGTTCTTTATATATTCTGGATATTAACTCCTTATCAGATATGTGATTTGCAAATATTTTCTCCCATTCTGTGGATGGCCTTTTCACTCTGTTGATAGTGTCCTTTGATGCGTAAGAGCTTTGACTTTTTTATTTTAATAAATTTATTTATTTTATTATTTTATTTTATTTTATTTTTTGGCTGCGTTGGGTCTTTGTTGCTGTGCGTGGCTTTTCTCTGGTTGCAGCGAGTGGGGGCTACTCTTCGTTGAGGTGCGCAGGCTTCTCATTGCGGTGGCTTTTCTTGTTGCGGAGCATGGGCTCTAGGTGCATGGACTTCAGTAGTTGTGGCATGCGGGCTCAGTAGTTGTGGCTCGCGGGCTGTAGAGCGCAGGCTCAGTAGTTGTGGTGCACGGGCTTAGTTGCTCTGTGGCATGTGGGATCTTCCTGGACCAGGGCTCGAACCCATGTCCCCTGCCTTGGCAGGTGGATTCTTAACCACTGCACCACCAGGGAAGCCCCAAGAGCTTTGACTTTTGATGTAGTCCAGTTTATCTATTTTTTCTTTTGTTGCCTGTGCTTTTGGTATCATATCCCAGAAGTCACTGCCAAATCCAGTGTCACGAAACTTTCCCTCTATGTTTTCTTCTAAGAGTTTTATTGTTTTAGCTCTTACATTTAGGTCTTATATCCATTTTGAGTTAATTTTTAAGTATGGTGTAATATAAGGGTCCAATGTCATATCTACAACTTTTTGAAATAGGAAAAAGAAAAAAAGAATTAGAGACCAACAGTAGGATTTTGAGATGTGGGGAAATAAATAATTTATCTTCCTAGGAAATTCATTCTCTCACCCATTCTTGCTCTGCCCTACAACTAGCCTCCACACAGTAGAGTCAGAATGATCTTTTGAGAAACACACATAAATCAAATCACATCACTCCCCTGCCTAAACAGTGCAGCAATTTGTTCAGTGTCTGCCCCCTCCCTGAGACCATAAATTTCAAGACGTCAGACTGCCATCTTTACTCCTATATCCGTTACTCAGTGCCTGGCACATACCAGCTGCTCGATTAATACCTGTTGGATGAGTGAACAAACCTCAGCTTATAATAAGCTCACATTCCTTGACTTTTTGAAATATGGAGGACAAAGGAAGTGGAGGAGGAAGGAAGGTAAAAATCATGGAGGGGCAGAACAGCAAAGTCATTACCAGGTGTTGGCACTAGACTTCCTGAGTTAAATACCAGCTCTGCCACTTAATGGCCATGTGACCTTGGGCAAAATCACTTCATCTCTTGTGTCTCAGTTTATGTTCTTTAAGGTATGGCAACACATATTTGGATGATGAAAAGCAATTCAAAGAGGAGGAACAGGCTAAGAAGGGGTGAGAGGTGGGGCTGAAAACAGGGGCAGGGAATTGATTACCTATAGAGAGAGCAGTGAGACCCTTAGTCCCCCATCCCTTGTACCCTGCATAGCCAGGTGGCCACCCCTCCACTCTGCAGGAGGCCAGGGTTTTTTCCTTGGAGAAGTTAACCTGGAGGAACTGAACTTGGGACCAGTAGACACAGAAAGGGTCAGAGTGAGATACCAAAGGAAAAAATGGAGGTTTCTCAGACCCCTTCTCCAGCTCTGCTACCAGAATCCTGACAGCCAGAAGTGTGGTCCCCAGGCAGGAAATGGGAGGATTCTCTTCTGAAGACCCCAAAGAAGAGACCTACAGACACTGATATTTAAATACTCCTAGTGTAAAAGCCAGATCTTCATTCAATCCCCGTAGAATGGAGCACACCAGTTGACAGCCCCCCACCCCAAGAGCTATCAATTAGTTAATGAGTGCTTCACTCAAAGACCAACCTTTAGTCACATATCACCGGATATTTGAAGGAAGTCTCCAGGATAAAAGAGGGAAGCCAAAGCAGACAAATAAAGAAAAATGTTCGAAGCAGATAGACAATGCAGAGAGCAGAAGAAAATCCAAAACAAAAATTATTAGTATCCTCAGAGAGAGTAGAGAAGATATTAGAAATAAGATGCTATATAAAAAGGAACAATAAGAGAAGAAAGTGCACTGGGAAAATAAAACATGAGAGACAAAACAAAGTTTTAAAAAGTCAGTAGAAAGGTTGAGAGGTAATGAAAAGGAAATTTCCCAGAAGATGTACCAAAAAGATGGAAAATAAAAAAGATAAGAAAATTAGATGATCAATCCAGGGGACCTGATATCTGACTACCAGATTGTCCAGGGATTCCAGAGAAAGCAGAGGGGAGGAAGTGATCAAAGATATGATGAGAGGACATTGTATACTGAAGGGCATAAACCTGAGACTGAGAAGACCTAATAAAAATGAAAAAGAGCCATCCTAAGGCACATCATCACAAATGTCAGAATACTGGGAATAGAAAGAAGGTCCTAAAAATTTCAGGGGTGGGGAGGACAGATTGCATACAAAACATCAGGAATCAGAATCATTTCAGATACTTCAGTGACAACACTATAAACTAGAAGATGAGGGAGCCATGCCTTCAATTTTCTGAGGGAAAATGATTTCCAATCTACTCTTTTATGTAGAATGAATGAAATCAGAAGTGAGGATAGAAGAAAGACATTTTCAGACATGCAAGGGTGTAAAATTTTTACTTCCTACGTGCCCTTTCTTAGGAAGTGACTAGAGGATATGCTCCACTAAAATAAGGGCATAAACCCAGATAAGAAGACTTGTAACCCAGGAAACAGGTGTGCAGCTTGTCTAGAAAGCAACCAGTCCCAGATTGAAAGGGGAGGAGGGAAGCTCCAGGAAGTGGATTCACTAGAAAAACAAAAGGAACTGATCGATTATGTGACTGCATGGAAAAGGCATTTTATGGATCTGCTGGAGTGTTTGAAGAGATTTATCAGTATGTACCCAGAACTAAGCAAATGAAAAAAAGAAGCAATTATTAACTCCAGGAAAAACAAAAATCAGTACTAGAAAATAAGTGTAACTATAGTATACCATCTGGCTCAGTGGACAGTATCTACAAAGTCATAAGAATGTAAACCCTGTGGGGCTTCCCTGGCAGCTCAGTGGTTAAGAATCCGCCTGTCAATGCAGGGGACATGGGTTCAAGCCCTGGTCGGGGAAGATCCCACATGCTGCAGAGCAACTAAGCCTGTGCGCCACAACTACTGAGCCTGCACTCTAGAGCCCGCGAACCACAACTACTGAGCCCGTGAGCCACAACTACTGAAGCCCGCACGCCTAGAGCCCGTGCTCCACAACAAGAGAAGCCACCACAATGAGAAGCCTGTGCACCGCAATGAAGAGCAGCCTCCCCCCACCGCAACTAGAGAAAGCCTGCACACAGCAACGAAGACCCAACACAGCCTAAAATAAAAATTAAAAAAAAAAAAGCTTAAAAGAAAAAAAAAGAATATAAACCCTGAAAAGAAGTAAACCTTGAATATCAATTTAGCTAAAAATTTTAAAATGGTGGTAGAACTATATTGGGAGGATGGAGAGAGGAAGTTGTGTAGTGTAAGAGAGTTAATCCTCATCTACCAGATTTAGAGAGTTGTGGAGGATCTTAGTAGTGTTCACTAATATTTGGTTCTCCCTCCTTCTGGGCACATGAAAGACAACTTACTTCTCAGCCCCTTGCAATTGGGTGGGGCCATATGACTAGTTCTGGTCAGTCAGCTTCAGGTGAAAGTACTGTCTTGCAGCTAGAATGAAGCTTAGATGACCCTGTGGCTGTCACTTCTCCCTCTGTGGTGACCAAGGAGGCCTTGGGGTAAGATAGCAGAGCCACAAGGTTGAAGCAGGCTGGAAATGCCTCATGGAATATGGTTGTGCTGGAGACACTGAATGGATGCTGCAAGGGTAAGAACTGAAGCTTTTTTGTGTGTTAAGCCACTGAGATTTTGGGATTGTCTGTTACTGCTGCATAGCCTGGCTTAACCGAATACAAACGTCAACAGATACTGTCTGAAATAGATACATCAAGAAATAGACATTTAAGCATATTATTTAGAATTCTGGAGATAATCACTAGAAAAATAATTTAAAACATTAAAAGCGGTTGCCTCTGGTGAGCAGGACAGAGAAGTGAGGATGGGGTAGGGCAGAGGGGCAAGTGTTTCCATTATAGTACTGTAACACTAGGTAATTGTATTACATTGGCAGAAACCACACCTATGCGGTTTGGAAGGATTCCTGCCAAACCATCACAGTGGCTGTCTCTTAGGAGGGAGGGCTTGCTAGAGTGAACGAGCATCTCAGGGAACCACAGATGTGGCTGGATGTGGTGGGCAGGTACAGTGGGAAAGGAGGCTACCCAGATGGAATGCCAGTGTGAGGAGCTTGGTTTTTATCCAGATGGCGGTGGGGAGCCATGGAAGGATTGTAAGCGGTAGAGTCGAATCTGCCTGCGAAAATCTACCTTTTCATGTGGAGGATGAAGTGTGGGGCAGGGAGCCTGCTGTGATGGTTCCCGTGAGAACTGAGGAGGCTTGGACTAAGACATCTGTACCACAAATGTCTACTGAGAGCCTGCTATTGGCCAGGTACCATTAGTAGGCCTGACGATACAGCAGCGAACGAGATGGGCAAAGCGCCCTGCCTTCAGGGTGGTGGTTCGTGCTGTGAAGAATGAAGCAGCGTAAAGAGAGGGAAGAGAGGGCTTAAGATAGAGAGGGCAGGGCAGCTTCTCTGAGGAGGAGATATTTGAATAGATCCTGAATTACGTGAAGGAACAAGCCAGGCAAAATTTGGAGGATGAGGGTTCCAGGCTGAGCGAGCAGCAGTCTGGAGGCCCTGAGGTGGGATGGGAACAGCAGAGAGGCCGGGATGGGGGTGGGGGGCACGTCCATCAGGGGGAAGGTTCTGGGAGCTGAGACCTAAGAGGTGGTCAGGGCCAGTTTGTGGAATGTGGAGGAACTTTGGGGGGTCCCTATGGGGCTGAGAGCCAGAGGGTGGCAGGATTTGTCTGAGGAGGTGAAGAGGACGGGGCTTGACAGCTGGTGAGCCATGGGAGTGGTGGGGGGCCAGTGACGAGAGGCCTCCCTCTCCCTCTGCTGGGGCCCCGCCTGCCAGAGTCAGCTGTGCCTCAGCCCTGCCCGGACCAGCGACAGCAGCTTCATCACCCACTTCCCAGCGTCCCAGCCCCCTCTGGAAATTGAAGGATCCTTTCCAAATCAAAATAGCAGGCAAAGAACAGCCTCTGATTGTTCTGCGCAAAAGAAGTGAAATTAGACAAGTCAGCTGCGGATTGAGGCGGCCTCCCACACAGCTGTTCCTGCACCCGCTGAAGGCGGACTTCCCGAGACTTGCAGTTCTGCTGTCTCCGAGCAAAACTTTTTGCTTCTCCAGCCCAGGGCAGATAGTTATTTTGGGAGGGAGTGGGACAGATGCTGGCCCTGAAGGACCATGAAGGAGTCAGTTTTTTTTTTTTAACCAAAAAAATCAGTTACTTCATGAAGGAACAGCCTTAGCTGATATGAGTTTGTTCAGTCATGCAGAACACACTGGGTGCGCTCAACCTGGGTGCCCCGGGCTCGGCATGGTGTCAGGGGGATTCCGGCCCAGAGGAGCAGAGGCACACAGCGTGCTTCCACCCTTGGTGGAGGGTCTGGGAGCCGGGAGGTCCAAGTTCTCACCTTGGTTCCGCCGCTGTCGCTCTGTGACCTTGGGTCAGTTTCCCATCTCTCCCCCGTGTGGGCTTTAGGCTACATATTGTTTCTCAAACTAAACTCCGTGAGAATCGTGTGTGTATATGTGTGTGTGTGTGTGTGTGTGTGTGTGTGTGGTGTCTTGTTAAAGATGAAGATTCCCAGGCCTGAATTCCCGAGATTAAGATTGAGAAGGGGACTTCCCTGGTGGTCCAGTGGTTAACACTCTGCGCTTCCAATGCAGGGGGCATGGGTTCGATCCCTGGTCGGGGAGCAAAGATCCCACATGCCGCGCATGGTCCCCCCTCCAAAAAAAAATATTGAGAAGGTCTGGGGTGGGGTCCAAGAATTTGCACTTCTCACAGGCTCTTCCGGTAATTCCTTTGGGAGTCCTTGGACCACATGGTAGCAAAATCACTTCCCGTCAATCTCTCAGGGCTCTTCCTGCTCTGAAATTTGAGGAGTTCCTCATGCAACCCTTCCCTGGGTTTCTCAGATCATTCCAGGGGCATGAAAGGCATCCTTACCCCTGCCTCAGTGTGCATGTGTTTCCGTGATGATCACACTGCATGGGAATGGTCTACTGCAGTGTATTTAGCCTCCTGCAGGCTATCCGGTGCCCAGCCCAGGCCCTGGTACAGAGGCGTTTTGACTATAAATGTTGGCCCGACAAGGGGTCAGCTGTAGTGCAGGCAGCTGGGCAGCAGCGTAGAGCATGGAGGGACGTTGCAGAACTCTGGGTGCCCAGCTTGTTGCAGACATCGGGCTTGGACCCTTGGGCTCACACCCTGGGTCAGATGTGTGACTCTGTCACCTGCTCCCCTTCCCCACAGCTGGGTGAGTCCAGCTACCTGGGGATAAGATGGTCTGGATGGGACCATAGACTGGGAGCCCTGGTCTACCATGGAGAATATCCAGGCAGTGTAAGGCCCCAGCCAGTTTGCCCCGGCTTCCTTGGAGCTGGCTAGTCATATTCCCAAAAGGCCAGATCAGTGGCAGAGGCCAGAGGGT
This sequence comes from Stenella coeruleoalba, assembly GCF_951394435.1. Classification (NCBI taxonomy): domain Eukaryota; kingdom Metazoa; phylum Chordata; class Mammalia; order Artiodactyla; family Delphinidae; genus Stenella; species Stenella coeruleoalba. The sequence continues at coordinate 22,385,218 of NC_137169.1, forward strand.
CAGGTCACTCTGGTCTAGCCCCCAGCTTCACTCTTATATATGAAGAATAATAACAGCTATCACATACCGAGCACTTACCATGCTTTGAGCTCAGTGCTAAATGCTGTATCATCTCATTAAATTTTATAACAACCCTATGAGGTTGGTAAAAGTATCACCCCTTTTTGACAGTTATGGACACTGAGGCTTAGAGAATTCAAGTTACTAGTCTAGAGTCACTCAGCTAATAAACAGTAGAGGCAGAATTAGGACCTAGACGTGTTTTCCTCTGGAGCCCAGCTTTATCTTTAACCATATTGCTTAGAACCCCTGGGAAGATAAGGGTTTTTCCTCCAATACCTCCTGCCAAAGTTACCCCCTGCCAGAGAACTCCTTTTGCATCTGTTATAGTGGAAAGGAGCGATGCTGAATCAGATAGTTCAGGGTTCTAGTCCCACTTCTGCCCCTGACCTTTTGTGTGATCTTTGGCAAGTCATTTCCCCTCCCTGAGTTTCATGTGAAACTGAAATCTGTGAAATGGAAAAATTACAAATGCACTTCCTTTTAAGGTACACTAAGATGAAGACGGCCACCAACATCTACATCTTCAACCTGGCCTTGGCAGACGCACTGGCCACCAGCACACTGCCCTTCCAGAGTGCCAAGTACCTGATGGAGACGTGGCCCTTTGGGGAACTGCTCTGCAAGGCTGTGCTCTCCATTGACTACTACAACATGTTCACCAGCATCTTCACGCTCACCATGATGAGTGTCGACCGCTATATTGCCGTCTGCCACCCTGTCAAGGCCCTGGACTTACGTACACCTGCCAAGGCCAAGCTGATCAACATCTGCATCTGGGTCCTGGCCTCGGTTGTTGGTGTACCCATCATGGTCATGGCCGTGACCCGCCCCCGGGGTGAGTGAGGGAGGGAGCCTTGGTACAGGTCACTGACCACAGGAGGCAGCTCACGGGCCTCCGTGGGTTTGCAGGCCACTTACCAGGGTGGGTGTAAGTGGCTCACCAATGGAAATATGGATTGCTGATCAATGAAAGTGTGGATGGCTGGCCAGTGGGACTGTGAATAGGCAACCAATGGGGACGTGAATGGTGGACTGTTGTGAGGTGGTCATACGGGTAGCTGGCCAAAGGAAGTTTATAAATGGGATTACAGATGGCTAGATGTGTGGATGACTGACCTTTAGGGAGATGGATGGATAGCCGGTGGGGTGAGGGTGTCACTGACCAGTGAGCAGTGCAGGCCACAAGATCTGCAATCCCATCCCAAATTCCCTTCCACCCCGTTGACCCAGATAACCAAAGCAAGGCCTAGAGAATGGCCTGCACAGAATGACAGGTGCATTTTCTCAGAGTAAAATGGTAATTAGTACAGTAACCACCTGTATCAGTCAGGATGGCTGCTGTAACAATCTCCAAAGCTCCAAGGCTTAACACAGTAGAAGTTTCTCACTCACATCACAATCCAATGTGAGTAAGCGGAGGAGGGGCTCTATTCCACACAGTCATTCAGGGATCCAGGCTCCAAGTGATGGTTTTGGATGCAGTGTGCTGGCATCTGGCCAGCAGATGAATATGGGAGTGGTGAGAAAGCACAACCACTTTTAAATGTCAGGGCGCATCACTTCCTAGTGATGGCTGGTCACATGACCCCTACTTGATGTAAGTGGGAAAAGTAGTTTAGCAGGGGGCCAAAGACACTGGTCACTAACCTAGCTGAGCCACACTCTATCGTGGAGTGTTGAAAAGATTAAATGAGGTTATACGTGTAAAAGACTTAGGACAAGGCCTGGCTCATTGTCAAGGCCCAATAAGTAGCAGCTATCAGGATGATTAAGCCTGTGAGATAGACAAGGCAGGGACTCCTACTTCCATAGGACCGAAAGAAAACAATCAGAGAGGTCAGGTGGTTTACTTAGGGTCACATAGCCAGACATTTGGTAGAATCGGCCTAGAACCCAAGGCTCCTGCCCCCATATCTGTTGCTCCTTTTGGCTGCTGGGGTGAAGGTTTGTGTTGTGGTAGGAGAGGGAACAGGCTTGGTGGGAGGTTTCTTGGCCACCTTCCACTCTCACAAGGGTAGAGCTCCTGGTGCCTTATATAGTCTCTGTGTGATTAGACTTGACTCACCAGCTGGGCCCCATTCCTCACTGTCAGCCTTCAGTTTACAGGCCATTAACTGCAGCCCTTCTGGGGCCAGGCCAGATGGGCCCCCTCATCCCCAACCCCCCCCCCACACACACTCTTTTACACACACACATACACTCCCCCAGTGTGTGTCACTGGCACTCAGTTCTGTAAGCCACTTGCTGTGTGACCTTGGACAAGTGCTGTTCTTCTCTGGGCCTGCTTCTGCCATCTGTACAATGAAGCCCTTGGGTTCAGTCATTGGTGGGGGTCCTGCCAGCCTGATGTCCTGTGGACCCACTCTGTCTGTGGATCCCAGCCCTTTTCTTACATCTCTCAGGCTCCAAGTCCACTGGGTGGGTCCTCAGATTCCAGAATCCCAAGAGGTCCTGGAAGTCCCCTGGGCCAGCCTCAGCCCTGTATCTGAACCCCATAACATCCCCTGAGGTGCTCATCCAGCCCAAGGCCACACTCCTGGAACAGGGAGCTCCTTCCATCCTAGGTGCCCCTCTTATCTTGGGACAAGTGGTGGCAGTCAGAAAGTTCTTGACATTAAGCTGACATCTGCCTCCTTGGCCCTAGTTCTGACCCCCGGACTCCCATACATTTCTGCTCCTCGGCCCTGTGAGTGCACCAAGTGCTTGAACCCCGCTGCGCTAAGTGCTTTCCATGCCATGGCCCATTTAATCCTCACAACAACCCTATGAGTTTAGGTACCGTTGTTAGTCCCACTTTATGGGAGCTCTGATAGAGGTTCAATAATTTGCCCAAGGCCACATCACACAGCAGGGCTTGAGTCCTGCTCTTTTTTTTTTTTTTGTGGTACGCGGGCCTCTCACTGCTGCGGCCTCTCCCGTCGCGGAGCACAGGTTCCGGATGCGCGGGCCCAGCCGCTCTGCGGCATGCGGGATCCTTCCGGACCGGGGCACGAACCCGTGTCCCCTGCATCGGCAGGCGGACTCCCAACCACTGCGCCACCAGGGCGCCCTGAGTCCGGCTCTTAACTCATGCTCTCTAAGTCAATCCTAGCAATATTTTCCCCATTGGAGCTACTTTGGAAATGTGTGGGGTATTTTCAGTTATCATAATGACCGTCATTTAGTGGGCTTGGGCTAAATTATATCATTATCATTATATCACTGCTGCCCATGTACATAGAGGCTGATAAAGGGACTGGGAGAGAATATAGAAAGCAGACCTCCTAGGTTAGGGCCAATCCTGCTGAGGTCTTGAAGGATGAGTAGGAGTTCACCAAGTGCAGAAGTGATGGAGGACATTCCGGGTAGAAGAATCACCTTGAGAAAAGGCCAGGAGGAGGCAGTGGGGCTTGACTAAGCTGAGAAGGGTGGGTGAGCAGGGAGACAAGGTCCTTAGGCCCACGAGCCCCTCACCCACTGTCTTTCCTTGTTTCCCCGGCCCAGATGGGGCAGTGGTGTGCATGCTCCAGTTCCCCAGCCCCAGCTGGTACTGGGACACGGTGACCAAGATCTGCGTGTTCCTCTTCGCCTTCGTTGTGCCCATCCTCGTCATCACCGTCTGCTACGGCCTCATGCTGCTGCGCCTGCGCAGCGTGCGCCTGCTCTCTGGCTCCAAGGAGAAGGACCGCAGTCTGCGGCGCATCACACGCATGGTGCTGGTGGTGGTGGGCGCCTTCGTGGTGTGCTGGGCCCCCATCCACATCTTTGTCATCGTCTGGACGCTGGTGGACATCGACCGCCGCGACCCGCTCGTGGTGGCCGCGCTGCACCTGTGCATCGCGCTCGGTTACGCCAACAGCAGCCTCAACCCCGTGCTCTACGCCTTCCTTGACGAGAACTTCAAGCGCTGCTTCCGCCAGCTCTGCCGCACGCCCTGCGGCCGCCCGGAACCCGGTAGCTTCGGCCGCGCCCGCGAAGCTACGGCCCGCGATCGGGTCACCGCCTGCACCCTGTCCGACGGTCCCGGCGGTGGTGCCGCCGCCTGACCCCGCCGGGCCGGCCCGCCGCGCACCCCTCCGGAGTGACCCCGGCGGTCATGCCGAGTTCTAATGGGGCGGGGGCCACGACGCGGAGTGGGGCGGAAGGGGGCCGTTGGTCTGGAGATGGGGCCCCTGCAGTGGGGTGGACCTCTGGTCTGGGGAAGGCGGGGTGGGGGCGGGGGGGGAAGGATGGTGGGGCGGTGCCTCTAGGCTGAGCTCAAGGTCAAAGGCTTTGGGCTGGGCTGGGGAAGCTAGCGAGCCTAGGGGAGTGGGACCTGTTGCTCTAGGACTGGGCGGCTAAACGGGGCCCCCGCGCGGGGGGCGGGGCCTCAACCTCGAGACAGCCACGGGTTCTAATTGCAGCTGGGCTTGCAGGAATTGGGGTCTGGCCTGAGACCGGGCCCAGGACCAAGGAGGGGAAGTAGTGAGGACGGTGGAATTGAGCTTCAAGATTGGGCCTCTCTGGTGGGGAGGGGCCCCTTCTGGGGGTGAGTCGAAGGACAGGACAGCGAGGCTGCGTCTACAGCTCCAGATCGGGCCACGAGATAGGGCCTGTGTGCAGGGCATGGGGCCTCAATTTGCGGTAGAGTACCAACCCCGAGTTCCAGAAAGAGGCGGGGCTTGCCGAGCTCCAGGTCCAACTTGGCATCTTTATAAACAAAGAGAAAATAAAATAGAGAGAAACACTCTACCTTTTCTCTCCTTGACAGTCGTTTCCCTGGAGTGGGCAGAGATGCCCTGCATCGAAGTAGTGTCTCCAGCACTGTGTCTCTGTGGGGCTTGGGCTGAGACAGTGGAGCAGGGACAGAGGCTGCAGGATAGGGTAGCCTCAGATGGGGTAGGGTCCCAACAGGAAGGAGTAGGGAGGGCCTGCGGATCCGAAACCAGAGTTGCCAGTCGGCCTCTGTGCCAAGGGCTGGTGGTGGTGGCAGAGAGAGGGGGCTTCTGCTTTGAGGTTAGGTCCTCAAGCTGGAGGGCAGATGCTTTGGGGATCCCCACGGCCCTGGCTTCTGTGGCCCAGGTGCTGGAGGACAGAGCTCCACACTAGTTAGAGCTCCGTGCATGTAGGTGGCACCTGGGACTGGGTGGGGGCATCTGAAGCACCAGGGTGGAATTTTCCTTCTCTCAGTCTCTGGCGCCTTGATAAGAACCTCCGGGAAATCCTCTCTCCCTCCTCCCAACATCTGGCTGCACCCGACATGTCCAGTGAACTGGAACCACATCCCCTCCCCGGGACCTGACTTTGAAGGAACTGGGGGGAAGAAGATTTTTATAACTGCAGTGCCAGCATCAGTGTGCGTCCCCAGGCCCCCCCACCTGCTCGAGCTGCCCCCTTCAAGCTGCGAAGGGCGAGGTCCACCAGAGCTAGGCATAGAAGTTTTTCTCTTTGTTTGTTTGGCATTTTATTCAGCCACTGCCAGGTCTTTGCTTCCCCCCAGCATCAGGGTCTGGCCTGTTCCCTGTGCCTCCCCCCTGCTTCATCTCCCCACCTCCCCACCTCTCCCCTCTCTCTCCCCAGCACTGTCTCTACCACACACCGCTGAATCCCCACTGAAGCAGTGTGCTGACATCTTTGTAAAAACAAATTTAATTTTCTTCCCTTTTTGGGACAGATGGAAAGAAATTGACGTCTTTGTCTCAAACAGAAAAAAAAAAAAAGAAACGATATACCTCTTCTCCCTTTGACAGTCATTTCCTTGGAACAAAAGCCTTTCTGCTGTCTGGGAGGCTGTCACTCTAGCAGGGGCTGAGCTAGCATTCAGGGGCTTTGGCACTTAGGCACCAAGGTGGGCTTTGGACACATTAGGGGTAAGGCTGCCCTTAGTGGGCAAAGCATAGTCCCCTTCTCGGGAAGCCCCAGACCTGGGAATTTTCTTCCCTCAGGAAATGGCTCTACTAGGACCCTGGAAGATGTGGGACCATGCCCAGTACTTAGATCCAGGCTGATAAGCTACCAAGGCCTGGGGTCCCAGCCCACCTAGACCACCTTCACCATCCAAATGGATCCTTGGACTATAGAGATCTCTGTGTCTGAATGGCGGGGTGTCAGCAAGGCAGGGGACACACTTCTGGACACTTGTTATCACTTGGGACCCCTCCTGCTAGTGCCTTGTGGAGATGTCATAGGAAGGGGACAATTTAGGAACGGGGGAAGACTCCTGAAGGAGGTGATATTGGAGCCAGGGCTGTTTCTTCTCCGTGTAAAGACTGTGTCCCCTTCAACCCCTCCTAGGACAGGCCTGTCTCGAGGCTGCTCTGGATCCACTCACTGCCATTTCCTGTGGCTATGACAGATCTGCCTGTTTTTTGTTGTTGTTGTTTGTTTGTTCTTTACCACTTCTTATATATAAATTTGTCTTGGAGTCATCAGGGGCTGACTGCTTCCTGTGCACACTGGGCACTGGGACCCGGAAATGAGTCAGATACGGCCCTGCCCTCAGAAAGTTCAAGCCCATGCTCAGACGAGCATAAACAGATCTTTGCATCTCAGTGTGATGCGTTCCGTGACAGGGAGGGCGGGGGGTCACAGGGAAGTGCCTTTCCCAGCTTTTTACTGAAACCTATATTTGTAGGAATTCTGGAAGAGGTGGAAAGGGTCAGAGGGCCTTCAAGGATGACTAGGAGTTGACCACCGAGAAGAGAGAACAGCGTGTGCAAAAGCTGGAAATGTTCAAGTGCTTGGCAAACCCAAGAAGCTGTGTGTAGCCAGCGTGTGGGGCTTAGCCGAACGCTTCTGTGTGCCAGGCCCCATGCCACGTACTTGATGCACATTATCCCTCTGATCTTCATGACAGCCCAGTGGGGCAAGTGTATTGCCCTTATTTTATTTCATTTCATTTTTATTTATTATTTTTGGCTGCGTTGGGTCTTCGTTGTTGCGCACAGGCTTTCTCTAGTTGCGGCGAGCGGGGGCTACTCTTCGTTTCGGTGTGCGGGCTTCTCATTGTGGTGGTTTCTCTTGTTGTGGAGCACGGGCTCTGGAGCGTGCGGCCTTCAGTAGAGGTGGTGCGTGGGCTCAGTAGTTGTGGCTCGTGGGCTCTACAGCGCAGGCTCGGTAGTTGTGGCACACGGGCTTAGTTGCTCCGCGGCATGTGGGATCTTCCCGGACCAGGGCTTGAACCCATGTCCCCTGCATTGGCAGGCGGATTCTTAACCACTGTGCCACCAGGGAAGCCCCAGCATTGCCCTTATTTTAGACAAGAAGTCAGGCTCAGAGAGGTCAAGCCACTTACCCCTAAGTCACAGAGCCCGTTCGTTGGTGCTGCTACTTACCCCTAAGTCACGGAGCCCGTTCGTTGGTGGTGGCAGAACTCAAGTCAGTGGAACTCCGGGGTCCAAGAGCCTTAGTAGCTGGCATCCTGGGATGAGGTTTTTGAAGACTTAAGACTTAAATGGAAAAATCTGAGGGAAAGGGGCGATTTTCCATGCACTTTTGTTCCTCCTGAAGCCCTCCGAATCTTCATGTTTCGAAGTGTATCGTGCATGCTGCATGTTAAAGCTCCAAGTTGACAGTGTAGTTCCGGATCATCACAGAACTCTCAAAGCCATGGAGTAGGTCTGGTTTCCTCCAGAATTTCCACTCCTCTCTTTTCAAGAGGTGGGAGGAAAGTTTTTGCCTCTGGTTTCAAAATGTCCTACAATTTCATATCTCTCCTTGTAATAGAAGTAGTGGTTAATTAAGGCTGGAGTCAGACCTTGGCTTTCCCTCTCTGTGCCTCAGTTTCCTCATCCGTAGAATGGACTTCCTTCATGGAATTGTTGTGAGGATTTAATGAATTAATGTATGTATAGGGCCCAGCACATAAGTGCTTAGCACGTGGTAAGTAGCCGTCATTACTTAAAAGTGGAGCTGCAGTGTAAGGGCAGAGCTAGAGACCTAGACGGAAAAGGAGATGAGCTTTCAGAGGTAGTGATGAAGAGAAGAGATGGGGGACCCAGACTTGGGATCCCCCTGCATCTTAGGCTCAGGAGCCACCATGGAGAGTGAGAAGCTGCCAGAGAAGCAGGAGGAGGATGGGGGAGAATGTGCTGCCATGGAAACCGGAGGAGGGCGTTCCCAGGGGGAGAGAGTGATGGGTAATGTCAAGTGTAATGTAAGAGAGGTTGGGTGGGGAGGGCAGGAGGGTGATGGCAGTAAACCAGAGCCCTCAAGTTCAGTCTTCTGCATGGCCTGGGAAGCCCCAACAATGGATTCAAATCTCGGCTGTGATGCTAACCGGCTGGCTGTGTGACCTCAGCAAGGGATTTGCCCTCTCTGAGCTTCTGTTTCCTCCTAGATTTAAGACGAGGGAATGAGTCAGTCTCTAATATGATGCTCAGTTTCTAGTAAGTGTCCTGATTTTGCCGGATTATTGGCCACTTGCTAGCAGTGTGATCTTAGGCAAGTCCCTTCACTTCCAAGCGCTCTCTCTGAAGGATGGAGATGTTGCCTGGCACATAGTAGGCCCCCAATACAGGGTTATCCTGTAATAATAATGGGGGTGCCAGAAGCTTCTGTCTAAGGAGGTTTGTTTGGCTTGGAACTTGAAACGTTCCCCAAGATGGAGAGGGGTCACTATGTCCTGAGAGGACTTCAAGGAACAACAGTCCAGGCTGGGCCCCTGCTGGGCCTCCACCCAAAGACCAGCCCCTCTGTCATCAGCAGCAGATCCTTAGCCTGGCCTCGGCGTGCCTTCCCGCCTGGCAGCTACTGCAGATCCAGGCTGGGAGCCAGCTTGGAGGCTCCAAAACACCTAGGAAGTGATCCCCCCGGATCCTGGCACCAGCATTCACACTCACTCGCACACACACACACACTCCTTTCTCTTATCGTTTATATTCTCATCATCATGTCTTCCTTTATGTCATTTCTGGGCACTGAGCACACAGTGCTGGGTGTTGGGGGGAGTGACAGGAGAGGGTCAGGACTCTCTAGCAGGGGCTAGAATAGCAGGCTGTGTGGCTCTGGTGGTGGGCAGCTTGGAAATTCAAAATGGGGGCCAGAGAGGGGCTGGTGAGGTGCCTTCCTGATGGAGTGGAGCGCTAGGCTTGGGGGTCGCTCCGGTTCTGGCTCCACGAGCACCACCTTCATGAGCCCCACCTGTGCGCAGCTCTTCCCAGGCACAGATCTCAGTGCGAGGCCAGTGTAAGCATAACAGGTAATACAGCATGCAGGGCCCTTCATTGTTCTAGGCACTTTACATGGGGTCACATTTCATCTTCACAGCATGACTGTGAAGTAGGCATTATTACCCCTATTTTACAGATGAGGAAACTGAGGCTCAGAGAAGGGAATGACTTGCCCAAGGCTACACGGCTTGTCCATGGCTGGGCCAGCCAGGATGCTGTTTTGGGTCTGTCGAGTGCACTTCCTCGCCTTTCCTCCTCCTGGCTCCCAAGAGGACACTCTGTGATTACACTGGTGGTACTAGGGAGACCCTTGTGTCTGGCTGACAGGTGTGAACTGAGCATCCTCCTGCCAGGCTCCGTGCCTCATCACCTTGGCAGCAGGGGCACAGGCCAGCCATCCAAGAAACTGCTGTGACGTTGGCAGGTCGCTCTCCCTTCCAGTTTCTCCCTGCCTTGGAAGACCTGCTTGTTCTGTGATTTTTTTTGACTGCCTGCCATGTCTTTGCTGTGTGACTTTGGGAAAGTCACTTCACTCTTTGAGCCCATTTCCTCCATCGTGGCTGACAGACAACGCTTATCTGGTAAGAAGTTGTGAAGATTTACAAAGAGGCTATGAGCGAAGGACCTGTCTGTTTGGGTCACACAAGTGTTCTCGGCAACTGACACTGCAACTGGCACAGGGCAGTTATTCTACGGAGTGGGTGAAGGAGTGTCAGGCAGAGGAACCTGGTTTGGTAACACTATGCCTGGTGCATAGTAAGTGCTCAACAAATGGAGCTTTTTAATGTCATCTAACGTGACACCTTATACCTGCTCCGACCCCCGTCTCTTAAGTGCTGTAGGTGGGTCAGGAGCAAAGAACTTTACTTTTTAACCATCTCCTTGAGTTTCAGAAGCGGGGACAGCGTGCATCGGAGAAGCACATTTCAAGAGGATGTTTTCTCTCCAAGTACCTTCTACATAGCTGTCCCCTTTTGTCCTCACCGGGGCTGCCCGCCCAGGGACCTGAGATTGGGGCACAACCTGGGAGGGAAGAAAGGTCCCCGGGTGGCACTGGCCTGGGCCTTTTGGCTTGCATGTTTGAGTCATGGGGATGGTCCCTTGGCGGGTGTTGGTGCAGGTGACATCCATCTAGTGGGGCTCATCTTCTAGAATCTCCTCTTGGAATGAGTCCCAAGCCAGGAGACAGGGCATGTGGGTTTGACTCTCCATCCTCCACTTGCTGGCTGTGTGCCCCTGGGCAGGGCTCTGTCCCTCTCTGGGCCTCTGCACAATGGAGGGGCAGAGGCAGGAATTGATGGGTTCTGAGTGTGCTGCCATCCTGGGAGAGAAAGAGCCATTTGCCTCATGTTCCTTTATCCCAGAAGCAGACATCTATTGGTAAAACCCCTGGGCATTTGCCCAGAGACTGGGAAAAACCAGAGATCCCCTGGGGGCCTGGTGTTTGTAATTGGAGCTGCCCCCCTTTGGGGGTGACGGAGGCAGGCATGTCAAAATGAACTTGACTTAAACACCTGGCTTTTGCCTCTCCCAGGTCCCATTTTGGGACCAAGGACCCAACCTTCTGTTTTCCCAATAAAGTGAGGCCTATTCTCAGTGTCCACATCTCTGGCTGTTTCTTTCTTTTTTTTTTTTGCGGTACGCGGGCCTCTCACTGTTGTGGCCTCTCCCGTTGCGGAGCACAGGCTCCGGACGCGCAGGCTCAGTGGCCATGGCTCACGGGCCCAGCCGCTGCGTGGCATGCGGGATCCTCCCAGACCGGGGCACGAACCCGTGTCCCCTGCATCGGCAGGCGGACTCTCAACCACTGCGCCACCAGAGCAGCCCTCTGGCTGCTTCTTTTGCTCACCCTCTGTGGTCCGCTCATGAGGGGGCCCCAGTCTGGGGGGTGACATAGACCTGCCTGCTTACACTGAGTGGAGAGAGTAGCCCTACCCTCAGGACCTGTCTCAGAGGGAGATGCTACACTGTCCTTAAGAACCCCACCTGACGGGAGAGATAGACACACCAGGCAGCTGTAGCCACTTCCTAGAGCGTCTCCCACCCCCACCCCTCCAGACTGGCTCCTCCTTCTTCGCTGTGGCCCACCCCATAATCTAAGGCCCTTGTCCTTCAGAGCCCTGCCCACAAGCCTCTTGAGGCTCCCACTAACCTTCCTCCCCGCTTCCACCCTCCTCCCACCTGCCCTACCGTGACCCTGCCTTTGGTCATAGAAGCCCCAAGTCTCCTCGCCCTGATGGTTGGTTACTCAATAACTCTGTAACGGGAACTTCCTGCCCAGGATGTGCCTCCCCACCATGTGTGACTGGGTCCTTAAGAGAGCACCAGGGCACAGAGCCCCTCTTCCCCTCTGGGGCAACCTCCCTTTCGAGCCCCAGCCCTGGGCTGCCCACCTGGGCCCTGCTGTGTCAAGGTGAAAAGCTCCAACTCAGGTGGGTGCCCTGACCCAGACTGGGATCTCACCCCACCCCCAGCTGCAGACTGTGTGGGCAGCGGTGGAGGCAGGGCTACCGGGCTGCAGGGGGGTAGGGAGGGCCTTGACTGCTTGGCCTCAGTCTACTCAGGGAGCGGCTCAAGTCCAGACCTCCCAGAGGCTCCGCAGCTCTGCCCAGAGCCAACTCCCACTGAGACTGGGAAGAACAGCTCTGAAGGTGAGGCGGGGAGGGGAGGGAGAGGAGGGGAGTGGGGAGAGGGAAGCACGTGCCAGAGCATTAGGCGTTTATGTGAGTATGTGCACCGTCGAGATTTTTTAATTCACCTCTGGAGTTGCCCTGAGGAAAAGCGCATCTGCAGGACCACTCTGGGCATCACTTTCCTCTTTTGTAAAATAGGATAACAATTACTGTAACTAACTTGCCAGGATTCTCTTGAGGACCCAGCAAGACAACAGCTGTGCATGTAACGAGGGCACCTTATTATTAATGGGGAAACACACTCTGCTTTTAACCTTCAGTAGCTTCCAGTTGCCTGAAAAATCCAGATGACCTCTCGTGCTCCTTCCCAATAGAGGATGCTAGGAGTCTAAGTTCAATCTTTCCTGCCTGCCACCTCAAAATCCCTTGGAGAGAGACGGGGACCCTCTACCGGAAGGGGACTGCTGAGGCCCAGCCCAAGGGCAGGCGGTTCTCAGAGAAATGGGGCGGGATGGGCAGACTTCTGTCAGGTGCCAGCTTCTTCACACTTCCAAGTCAGTGCCGCTTCCACTGCCTCCAGGAAGCCTTCTCTGACTGCACTGTGCTGACCCTTGGCCCTGCCTGCGTATCCCGCAGCTGCTATCAGAGCACCCCCATGCTGAGCAAGACCTGCCCTCTCAGCAAGCTGCTGGGCCCTACAGCTCGTCCAGACATAGGGGAACCCAGCTGCTTCCTAAGGGGTTGGGAGGAGAGGGAAGGAAAGACTGGTGGAAGGGAACACAGGGGTTTTTTTCTTCAGTGATGTTTATGGTCACTATAAAATGCTCATTATAGAAACTGAGAATAAGCTTGAAAAGAAGGGGCAAAACATTGTTAATGTTAACATTAACATTTGGGTGTAATCCCTTACCCAGGGGAACCCCCAGGGGGTTCACAGTGATTCCAGAACCCTCTGAAATGGGGTATGCACTGTGTCAAGTATGTGCTTTGCCACGGGATTCATTGGGTGCCCAGGGCTCCAGGACACAAAAGGTTAAGAGGCTGCTCTGGGGGTTCGTGGGGAGTCCATACACACCACACAGCCACATGCAAATAGACCTACACTGACCCGGAGGCAACACGTACACATACCTGACTGGGTGCACGAACCTCCTCCCACCACACTCCTCCACACTGCTGGGTACGTTCTGTTCTCTCACCCAGACTCACTCCTGGCACCTGTACACGTATTGTTGACATACACATGCACACGCACTTCTTTGTACACACACCTCCCACCAGGACACACACTTGTTCACACTAATGTGTTCACTGTATGAATGCAGCCTGGTCTGGGAGAAATTTAGGAGAGGCTGCAGGAGGACAAGCTCATTTTACGGACGCTGCTGCCATCTACTGGCCATGCCTGACATTAGCACCCTTATTTGGTTCCTCTTCCTTTCTCCTGTTCTGCTTCCGGAGAAAGGAAGCTCATCCACTGGCCCAGACTTCTCCTCATCCCTGGAAATTGTGGACTGGAACTGGTTTCTGAAAGAGGGTCCTAAATGAGGGAGGCATTCTGTTGGGAGATACTGGGTGAGCATGGAGAACTATAACTGACACCACTCTTTATATGTCAGGCACTGCTGTCCTTTAAAGCTATTACCGCCTTTAGTCTTTAAATCTATGGGCCTTATGCAATGCCTGGCACATGAAAAGTCATAATAAATATTTCAATTGAATAATTTAAAACCTTGAAAGTGAGTTAAAAAAATTTTTTTAAATTAATTTATTTATTATTTTTGGCTGCATTGGGTCATCGTTGCTGCACACAGGCTTTCTCTAGTTGCAGTGAGTGGGGGCTACTCTTCGTTGCAGTATGTGGGCTTCTCATTGCGGTGGCTTCTCTTGTTACAGAGCACGGGCTCTAGACGCACGAGCTTCAGTAGTTGTGACACGTGGGCTCAGTAGTTGTGGCTCACGGGCTCTAGAGCACAGGCTCAGTAGTTGTGGCACATGGGCTTAGTTGCTCTGCTGCATGTGGGATCTTCCCGGACCAGGGCTCGAACCTGTGTCCCCTGCATTGGCAGGCAGATTCTTAACCACCGCGCCACCAGGGAAGTCTGAAAGTGAGTATTTTTAACAAATGAGGAGCTGGAGGCTCAGAGAGGGGAAGTGACTTGCCAAACTCACACAGCAGCTTCCTCTGATAGTCAGGATGTTGCTCCAGAGAGAAAGAGAAGGAAGACACAGCAAAGTTGAAAATATTTACTAAGAACTGTACGGGGCTTCCCTGGTGGCGCAGTGGTTAAGAATCCGCCTGCCAATGCAGCGGAGCAACTAAGCCTGTGCGCCACAACTACTGAGCCTGCACTCTAGTGCCCACGAGCCACAACTACTGAAGCCCGCGCGCCTAAAGCCTGTGCTCCACAACGAGAAGCCACCGCAGTGAGAAGCTGCGCACCACAAGGAAGAGTAGCCCCTGCTCGCCGCAACTAGAGAAGGCCTGTGCGCAGCAACGAAGACCAAATGCAGCCAAAAATAAATATATAAATAAATTTATATGAAAAAAAAGAACTGTAGGAAACCCAGCCCAGATCCCCACCCCCAGGGGACCAGGAGAAGCAGCCAGAGGTGGATGAGGTCAACCTGGAGGGATGATTTCCCCACCCAAGAAGATTCCCCGACCCTGAGCTGCCGCCTCAAATTCATTCATTCAACTAATATTTATTGTGCACAGTGTGGCAGGATCTGTGCTCAGACTGCGGATAAGCAGTGAATAAACAGATGAAAGTCCAGCCTTTCCCCTTGTACAGTGTGGGGCTCCAAAAGGACCCCTTCCTTGCTATTCCACTCCCATGGGCCCCTGGGACCCCTCTGAGCTTCTCTTCACCATCCTGGTTGTACTGAGTGGATGGAGAATCCAGAATGAGAGCGGAAGGAGATGTGGGTCAGGGGTGGGAAGGGGTGGTTCCGCCTGGACGGTCCAGTACTGAGGTTGAGCAAAGACAGCCTGACACCTTGAGTCAGGCAGACCTAGTGTTACCGATCCAGGTTCGTCTGCCTGACACATGGCAAGCCAGACACTGAGATGCCGAAGTTTGCAGCAGAGAAAGGGTTTATTCACGAGGCAGCCAAGTGAGGAGACAAGAGAACAAATCTCAGATCTGCCTCCCCAAAGGCAAGGGGTGGGGGATAAAGAAGCAGGGTCTTACGTGTGTGGAAAGGTGGTCGGCGGTAGGGAAAGGGTGAGGTAATCAGGGTTCTTTCTGCACAGGTGTATCTGAGTGACGTGGCTTCTTTATAGGATGCATGTTCAACAACGGAGGTGCTTAGCATGATCTGAGGTGGAGTTTTTGGCCCTCTGATGTCAGAAGGTCATTCATCAGACACCTGTGCAGGCCCAGTTTTAGGGTCAGCGGCCCCAACCAGTCTTAGCCAGCTTGCACTGGACAGGAGCTGATTCCAAATTCCTGCAAAACAATGTAAGCCCCCTGTTACGGTAGTGACCCATATGTTAGAGGTGTTGTCTCTGGGTCTGAGTCCTCTCTCTCTCTATCTCCCACCCTCCATGCCCCAGCCTGGCTGTAAGAGGAGGGGCTTAGGATGTGTCCATCTAGACTGACCACACGTGGGTGATATCCGACTGACAGCACTGCAGGGACTCAGACAACAACTCTGTACTGACCAAAGGCCTTGGTGCCAAGCACAGTGCTGGCACTGTCTGGGGAGGCAAGGGCAGGCAGAGAAGGCTTCCTGGGGCTTATGGGCTTGGACCTCCAAGCCTGGAAAGCAAAGGAGGATTCAACTGATGGAACAGAGGATCCCTGAGCAGTCCTGGCTGGAGCAACCTAACTGTTAGTAGGTGGCCACACAGAAAGTACATTGAGTATGGGCTTAGTTACAGGTAGGAAGCTCTGGAAGATCTGGGTGAAAGCCTGCCTGTGAGGCACGGGAGTGGGGTTGGGAGTGGAGGGGATTGGCTGGGAGACATGAACCCAGATACTGCTCTGGCTCCAGAATTCCCAAATCTCCCATGGGCACTTCATACTTGACCTTACCAGGCCTAGGGGTGGACTCACCATGGGGTTTATTTGTCAGTCAAGGCCTCACACTTGCATAGGCCCTAGGAAGGACCATGGCCTTGTGTTCACAAGGTCATATGTGTCCGTAAAATTGGCAAAAGTAAAATCCATGAACTTCCGATAGCCTCATCCACAAGAGGGCAGACAGCAGAAGCAAGAAGAACTACAGTCCTGCAGGCTGTGGAACAAAAACCACATTCACAGAAAGATAGACAAGATGAAAAGGCAGAGGGCTATGTACCAGATGAAGGAACAAGATAAAACCCCAGAAAAACAACTCAATGAAGTGAAGATAGGCAACCTTTCAGAAAAAGAATTCAGAATAATGATAGTGAAGATGATCCAGGACCTCGGAAAAAGAATGGAGGCAAAGATTGAGAAGATGCAAGAAATGTTTAACAAAGACCTAGAAGAATTAAAGAACAAACAAACAGAGAGGAACAATACAGTAATTGAAATGAAAACTATTCTAGAAGGAATCAATAGCAGAATAATGGAGGCAGAAGAACAGATAAGTGACCTGGAAGACAGAATGGTGGAATTCACTGCTGCGGAACAGAATAAAGAAAAAAGAATGAAAAGAAATGAAGACAGCCTAAGAGACCTCTGGGACAACATTAAACTCAACAACATTGGCATTATAGGGGTCCCAGAAGGAGAAGAGAGAGAGAAAGGACCCGAGAAAATATTTGAAGAGATCATAGATGAAAACTTCCCTAACATGGGACAGGAAATAGCCACCCAAGTCCAGGAAACGCAGAGTCCCATACAGGATAAACCCAAGGAGAAACACGCTGAGACACATAGTAATCAAACTGGCAAAAATTAAAGGCCAAGAAAAATTATTGAAAGCAGCAAGGGAAAATGACAAATAACATACAAGTGAACTCCCATAAGGTTAACAGCTGATTTCTCAGCAGAAACTCTACAAGCCAGAAGGGAGTGGCATGATATACTTAAAGTGATGAAAGGGAAGAACCTACAACCAATATTACCCAGCAAGGATCTCATTCAGATTCTATCAAGAAATCAAAAGCTTTACACACAAGCAAAAGCTAAGATAATTCAGCACCACCAAACCAGCTCTACAACAAATGCTAAAGGAACTTCTCTAAGTGGGAAACACAAGAGAAGAAAAGGACCTACAAAAACAAACCCCAAACTATTAAGAAAATGGTAATAGGAACATACATATCAATGATTACCTTAAATGTGAATGGATTAAATGCTCCAAGCAAAAGACACAGGCTTGCTGAATGGATAGAAAAACAAGACCCATATATATACTGACTACAAGAGACCCACTTCCAATCTAGGGACACATTCAGACTGGAAGTGAGGGGAGGGAAAAAGATATTCCATGCAAATGGAAATCAAAAGAAAGCTGGAGGGCTTCCCTGGTGGCGCAGTGGTTGAGAATCTGCCTGCCAATGCAGGGGACACGGGTTTGAGCCCTGGTCTGGGAAGATCCCACATGCCATGGAGCGACTGGGCCCGTGAGCCACAACTACTGAGCCTGTGTGTCTGGAGCCTGTGCTCCGCAACAAGAGAGGCCACGACAGTGAGAGGCCTGTGCACGGTGATGAAGAGTGGTGCCCGCTCGCCACAACTAGAGAAAGCCCTTGCACAGAAACGAAGACCCAACACAGCCAAAAATATAAATAAATAAATGAATTAATTAAAAAAAAAAAGAAAAGAAAGCTGGAGTAACAATACTCATATCACATAAAATAGACTTTAAAATAAAGAATGTTACAAGAGACAAGGAAGGACATGACATAATGATCAAGGGGTCAATCCAAGAAGAAGATATAACAATTATAAATATATATGCACCCAACATAGGAGCACCTCAATACAAACGGCAACTGCTAACAGCTATAAAAGAGGAAATCGACAGTAACACAATAATAGTGGGGGACTTCAACACCTCACTTACACCAATGGACAGACCATCCAAACAGAAAATTAATAAGGAAACAGAAGCTTTAAATGACACAATAGACCAGATAGATTTAATTGATATTTATAGGACATTCCATCCAAAAACAGCAGATTACACTTTCTTCTCAAGTGCGCATGGAACATTCTCCAGGATAGATCACATCTTGGGTCACAAATCAAGCCTCAGTAAATTTAAGAAAATTGGAATCATGTCAAGCATCTTTTCTGACCACAAAAATTTCCCTGTAATTGATTTCTATGAGATTAGAAATCAATTACAGGGAAAAAAACATAAAAAACACAAGCACATGGAGGCTAAACAATACATTACTAAATAACCAAGAGATCAATGAAGAACTCAAGGAGGAAATAAGAAAATACCTAGAGACAAATGAAAATGAAAACACAACAATCCAAAACCTATGGGATGCAGCAAAAGCAGTTCTAAGAGGGAAGTTTATAGCAATACAAGCCTACCTCAAGAAACAAGAAAAATCTCAAATGAACAATCTAACCTTACACCTAAAGGAACTAGAGAAAGAAGAACAAACAAAACCCAAAGTTAGTAGAAGGAAAGAAATCATAAAGATCAGAGCAGAAAGAAATGAAATAGAAACAAAGAAAACAATAGCAAAGATCAATAAAACTAAAAGCTGGTTCTTTGAGAAGGTAAACAAAATTGATAAGCCATTAGCCAGACTCATCAAGAAAAAGAGGGAGAGGACTCAAATCAATAAAATTAGAAATGAAAAAGGAGAAGTTACAACAGACACTGCAGAAATACAAAGCATCCTAAGAGACTACTACAAGCAATTCTATGCCAATAAAATGGACAACCTGGAAGAAATGGACAAATTCTTAGAAAGGTATAGCCTTCCCAGACTGAACCAGGAAGAAATAGAAAATATGAACAGACCAATCACAAGTAATGAAATTGAAACTGTGATTAAAAATCTTCCAACAAACAAAAGTCCAGGACCAGATGGCTTCACAGGTGAATTCTATCAAACATTTAGAGAAGCGCTAACACCCATTCTTCTCAAACTCTTCCAAAAAATTGCAGAGGAAGGAACACTCCCAAACTTATTCTATGAGGCCACCATCACCCTGATACCAAAACCAGACAAAGATACTACAAAAAAAGAAAATTACAGACCAATATCACTGATGAGTATAGATGCAAAAGTCCTCAACCAAATACTAGCAAACAGAATCCAACAACACATTAAAAGGATGTTAAGTGATCAACACCCCCATGATCAAGTGGGATTTATCCCAGGGATGCAAGGATTCTTCGATATATGCAAATCAATCAATGTGATACACCATATTAACAAGTTGAAGAATAAAAACCATATGATCATCTCAATAGATGCAGAAAAAGCTTTTGACAAAATTCCACACCCATTTATGATAAAAACTCTCCAGAAAATGGGCATAGAGGGAAACTACCTCAACATGATAAAGGCCATATATGACAAACCCACAGCAAACATCATTCTCAATGGTGAAAAACTGAAAGTATTTACTCTAAGATCAGGAACAAGACAAGGATGTCCACTCTCACCTCTATTATTCAACATAGTTTTGAAAGTCCTACCCACGGCAATCAGAGAAGAAAAAGAAATAAAAGGAATACAAATTGGAAAAGAAGAAGTCAAACTGTCACTGTTTGCAGATGACATGATACTATACATAGAGAATCCTAAAGATGCCAGCAGAAAACTACTAGAGCTAATCAATGAATTTGGTAAAGTTGCAGGATGCAAAATTAATGCAAAGAAATCTCTTGCAATCCTATACACTAATGATGAAAAATCTGAAAGAGAAATTAAGGAAACACTCCCACTTACCATTGTAACAAAAGAATAAAATACCTAGGAATAAACCTACCTAAGGAGACAAAAGACCTTATGCAGAAAACTATGAGACACTGATGAAAGTAATTAAAGATGATACAAAACAGATGGAGAGATATACCATGTTCTTGGATTGGAAGAATCAATATTGTGAAAATGACTATACTACCCAAAGCAATCTACAGATTCAATGCAATCCCCATCAAATTACCAGTGGCATTTTTTTTACAGAACTAGAACAGAAAATCGTAAAATTTGTATGGAGACAAAAA
The DNA here is from genome assembly GCF_951394435.1 of Stenella coeruleoalba. Classification (NCBI taxonomy): domain Eukaryota; kingdom Metazoa; phylum Chordata; class Mammalia; order Artiodactyla; family Delphinidae; genus Stenella; species Stenella coeruleoalba. Next base: position 22,405,181 of record NC_137169.1, read on the forward strand.
AGACCCCGAAGAGCCAAAGCAATCTTGAGGGAAAAAATTGGAGCTGGAGGAATAAGACTCCCTGACTTCAGACTATACTACAAAGCTACAATAATCAAGACAATATGGTACTGGCACAAGAACAGAAATATAGATCAGTGGAACAGGATAGAAAGCCCAGAGATAAACCCATGCACTTATGGTTAACTAATCTATGACAAAGGAGGCAAGGATATACAATGGAGAAAGGACAGTCTCTTCAATAAGTGGTGCTGGGAAAACTGGACAGCTACATGTAAAAGAATGAAATTAGAACACTCCCTAACACAATACACAAAAATAAACTCAAAATGGATTAGAGACCTAAATGTAAGACCAGACACTATAAAACTCTTAGAGGAAAACATAGGAAGAACATTCTATGACATAAATCACAGCAAGATCTTCTTTGATCCACCTCCTAGAGTAATGGAAATAAAAACAAAAATAACCAAATAGGACCTATTGAAACTTAAAATCTTTTGCACAGCAAAGGAAACTACAAACAAGACGAAAAGACAACCCTCAGAATGGGAGAAAATATTTGCAAATGAATCAACGGACAAAGGATTAATCTCCAAAATATATAAACAGCTCATGCAGCTCAATATTAAAAAAACAAACAACCCAATCCCAAAACAGAAGAAGACCTAAATAAACATTTCTCCAAAGACATACAGATGGCCAAGAAGCACATGAAAAGCTGCTCAACATCACTAATTATTAGAGAAATGCAAATCAAAACTACAATGAGGTATCACCTCACACCAGTTAGAATGGGCATCATCAGAAGAGCTACAAACAATAAATGCTGGAGAGGGTGTGGAGAAAAGGGAACCCTCTTGCACTGTTGGTGGGAATGTAAATTGATACAGCCACTATGGAGAACAGTATGGAGGTTCCTTAAAGAACTAAAAATAGAATTACCATATGACCCAGCAATCCCACTACTGGGCATATACCCTGAGAAGACCATAATTCAAAAAGACACATGCACCCCACTGTTCATTGCAGCACTATTTACAATCGCCAGGTCATGGAAGCAACCTAAATGCCCATCGACAGACGAATGGGTAAAGAAGATGTGGTACATATATACAATGGAATATTACTCAGCCATCAAAAGGAACGAAATTGGGTTATTTGTAGAGCCGTGGATTAGTCTAGAGACTGTCATACAGAGTGAAGTAAGTCAGAAAGAGAAAAACAAATCTTGTATAGTAACGCATATATGTGGAACCTAGAAAAATGGTACAGATGAACCGGGTTGCAGGGCAGAAATTGAGACACAGATGTGGAGAGCAAACGTATAGACACCAAGGGGGGAAAGCCGCGGGTGGTGGTGCTGGTGGCGGTGTGATGAATTGGGAGATTGGGATTGACATGTATACACTAATATGTATAAAATGGATAACTAATAAGAACCTGCTTTATAAAAAAAATAAATTAAATAAAATTCAAAAAAAAGAATTACATGAACTTCAGTTGGTTGAGACCACTGCATCTTTCCACTCTGACTTTCCCTCCTTCCCACTTGTGTCCTCTGACCTTGAGTGGCTACAGGTATTTTTTATTCTTTTTTGTTTTTTTGGTGTTGTTTTGCATGATATATATTTTTTGTAATCAATTTTTTAATTGAAGTATAGTTGATTTACAATGTTGTGTTAATTTCTGCTATACAGCAAAGTGATTCAGTTATACATATCTTGATATATATTAATATATTCTTTTTTAAAATATTCTTTTCTATTTTGGTTTATCATAAGATATTGAATATAGTTCTCCATTTTTTATTCTTAACTTTACATTTTTTTTTAGAGAGGGCTCCAAATAATCTTTAGGCCCCAGAATCCTAGACCTGCCCACTGAGTCCTGAGTTTACCCAACTGTAAAGATAGAGCAAAGGCTGTGAAGGGTCTTTACAGGAGTAAAGATGATCTCTTTTAATCCTCTCAAAGGCACTGAGAGGAACACCACAACCCCCTGCCTCAGAGCTGACCCCCATGCGCCCAAAGCAGCCCCCCTACGACAGGTTCAGCCCCTGGCGCTGGTCCCCTTCGGCAGCCTGGGCGGCTGAGCTCTACGCCACCCCAGCGGCTCTATGACCGCAAGGTGGCGGCAGACACCATCTTTCCTTCTCCATGAAGCCTGCGCCTTCCAGATTCCTGGCCCCAAACAGCCAGAATCTTAGCCTTCCCACCAAACACCTCCAGCAGCTCTTTCCTGCCCTGTCAGGAAACGGGAAGTGCTGCCTTCAAGTCCTGGCCTTGCCACTGGCTCTGTAATCGCAAGTAGTCACTTCACCTCACCCAGATAAAATAGGGGGATCTCATGGGAACAGGTTAGTGAAGTACCTGGCAGATACATAAAAAGCCAATCATTGGCAACCACTGCTGTTTGAATAGGGGCTTCTGGGGATGACACCTTCCCTGGCAAGGGGTTCTCCTGGCGGGATTGGCCCCCTCCCCACACTAGCAAAGCTGGGCAGCAGGGCCTTCAGAGACCTTCGGTGTTTATTGGTGGGCACCCTCTGTGCCCACACATGCATCCCTCCCTGGACTGGGGCATCTGACTCGGCTTTTTCTCCATCCCTACCAATCCCCATCTCTCCCTTGGAGGGGGCTCTGCAGCGTCTTGCCCACCTTGATGTCATCCTGGGGATCTTCCCCAGGCTTCAAATGGATCCTCCTGGGGAGGGTTCCTTGAACCACTTCTCACCAGTTCTCTCTCTCTTCACCTCAGATGTCCCCCAAGTGACTGCCACACCCCAGCCAGCACATGGCTGTCTCTACCTCAAAGCCTCCCTGGCTGATCCCCAAATGTCAGTATCTGCCCTCTCCCCCACCACCTGCCCTGCTCTTTTATTAAAACAAATATTTATTTATTTATTTGGCTGCGCCGGGTCTTAGTTGTGGCATGCAGGATCTTAGTTCACCGACCAGGGATCGAACCCAGGCCCCCTGCATTGGGAGCGCAAAGTCTTAGCCACTGGACCACCAAGAAAGTCCCACCTGCCCTGGTCTTAACCTGGCATTCAAGGCCTTCCACTATGTGGTCGCACAATTCACTCTGTGCTCCAAATATACCAGACCATTTTCTGTTCCCAAAGTACACCTTCACTATTTGACTTCCAGGCCTTTGTGCAGGCTGTCCCTCCCCCTGGAATGTCCTCTTCCATTTCCATATAGAAAATTCATCCTTAAAAGTCTAGCTGGAAGGTCACCTTTTCCAGGCAATCTTCCCTAATCCCTCAGATGGGATCCTTTTTCTTTTCTGGGCTCTGGGTATACAGTTGCTTTAGGGCCTTCATCACAGGAGGCCGTGAATCACAACAGGAACATCCATTATGTATGGAGAGCAACTTTCAGTTTACAAATGGCAACCCCGTCTAATACCCTAGAGTCATGATGTCCTGGAGTCAGGAAAGTGAGGTAATGGCAGGATGAGTGCGTTACCTCATTTGACTGTTGAGGAGACAGGCTAGGAGAGAAATATGACTGGCCAGGTCACACACCCACCCTGTGAATGGTGGAGTCAGGATTCAAACCTGCAGCAGATTCCAGCCACATCCCCTGCCTCAGGCCTGAGCTTTCCACTCTGTCTCCATCATTCCTTGTGGCCTGGTCTTGTGACACCCTTCCCCAGTTAGACTGGGTACTCGTCAGTTCTGAATAATGTGTTCAGTTAAGTTTTGTTGAAGGAACAGACGCTCCCATATTGGCCCTGCCCCATACCCTGGCCTCATTATCATCCAACTCAAAACCCAATCAGGGCTGGTGGCAGAGCCCAGGCTCTGGCAGGATAGGGAGTTGGCTGGAGGCCCAGGCAACGCAGGAGGAGGGGGAGACACAAACAGGTTCCTTCCCCCAAGCTTATCAGTCCCCCACAGGCCCCAGGCAAACTCGGTGCTCAGTCTGGGGATACGAGCTGTGTGACCTTGGCTGTCGCTTCTGCTCTCAGACCCTCTTTAGAACACTTTTGGCTGTAAGGATTCAATGGGATCAAATGAGAGAATGCACATAAAATAATAGTGATCGCCTCCTCTGGAGGCCTCCCCCACAGGGATCATCTCAGGGAACAAATTACTCCCTGAGTCAGGGGAGGGAGGTGGAGACTTCACAGGCAGGGGCGGTGGGGCAGGGGGCCAGGAGTCCAGGCGGTGACAGCACCCAGCCATCCCACCCCCCACACAAGTGCACAGGTCACCTCAGCAAGAAACCCAGGCTGTCTAGGCAGAGAGGGCCCTGGGCAGGGCAGACTTCTCTAGGGCCCCAGGGCCTGGTGGGAGGTGGGGCCGGGGTGGGGGTGGGGGCCCAGTTTATATGACACAGAGAGAGACAAACACAGAGTCACACCCTCCGTGCAAACTCACCAACAAGGGCACACTGGCACACTCATAAATGCACCCCGCCCCCAATACACAGAGATGAGAGACACACACAAGGTCAAGATCACAAGCACACTCCCACGTAGACGTCCCGCGCACGAACTCGGAAACACAGAGGCCTCCCCCACCACACACGCATTCCCAGGCCCACACAGTTATCAGGCCAGGGCAGGCGCTGGCGTTGCTGAGTCACCCCCAAGCAGCTCCTGCCTAGCAGAGGAGGAGCCAAGTGCCAGCCCCAATCCGGGAGGGGGCGGGGCCTGCGGCAGCTACTTAGAATAGCCTAGTCCGGGCCGCTGCGGGATTCTCCTCGCCTGGCTCCTTCGATTGAGGAGCGGAGAAGAGGGGGGTGTAGGGGGAGGAAACCCCTTTTGCCGAGGCTAAATCTAGGCATTCACAGCCTGCTTTCTCCCAGGTGAATGAACACATGTGGGAGCAATTAAAAACTAACATTGGATCCATTACCGGGTATTTGCTTATGTATTTTCACATACTCTCATTTAATTTTTGAAACAGTTCTATATGAAGTTGGGGCTCTTATTAATCCGGAGGGAAAGTGATTTGCCCAGAGGTACGAAGCTGGTAAGATGAAGAGCCTAGACTCGATTGCCTCCAAATCCCAAACTCGTAACACTGGGCAATATCACCTGGTGGGCAGGTGAGAATGTGGACGAGTGAAAGGTGCCTCAGTAGGCTTGGGAACCTGTGTGTGTGTCAGCTTTCCCTGTGGGGTCCCCTGGGCGAAGGACTGAAAGGGTCTCAAGTGTCCAGATTTCTGGTTAAAGGAACTAGAGATTCTGTGGTGCATTGGAGCCTGTGCACCTTTATCAGAAAGCATCCCCTAGATCTAGGGGCTCAGACCCTTCTCTGCTAGACTGTGAGCCTCTTGAAGGCGGGGACCAGGGCCCTGAAAACTAAAACAAGACTTGGCTCAGAGGAGGCTTCAGTGAATTTGGGGGAGCAAACCATGAATTTATAACTTTGATATAACGTTAACATCAATAATCATAATAAAGGCTGACACTTTTTGGATGCTTACCATGAGACTGGCACTGTTCTTTGTACTTTACATGGATTATTTCATTTAACAGCACAGCTTGTAAGTAGCAGTGTTGGGTTCTGAGACTAAGGCAGTCTGATTCCAGAGTCCATCTAATAGGAAGACCACTGAAGTCATAGGAAGTCACTAGTCCTCAGTGAGCTTCAGTATGCTCCATTTGCCCCCAGAAGTGATTAGCTCTCCATGGCTCTCCAACCTGAAATATCCTATGATTTTATGATTCTTTGATTCCTCAGCAGGGAAGAGGGATTAGGTTTGTTCTCTGTGGGCAGGACTCCTCAAGGGCAGAGCTGGCCTTCATTTTAGGCAGAGCTTTTGAAGTCTCAGGACGTTTTTAAAATGAAGGCGGCCTGACTGGTAGGTGGTGAGCTTCCTGTCATTGGAAGTATGTGAGAACAGGTCTGAAATGAGGTAAAGAGGGGAGGGGACTTGGACCAGTGACTATGTAAGCCCCTTCCAGCGCTGATGGGATGGACAATCAGGAGGGGGAAAGTCTCTGAGAAGAGTGGCAAGATGGGGATGAAGGGAGAACCCACATTTACTGAACGCCACCAACTGTGTGACAGACCTGCCCTTGACACTTAACATATATCGCTAATTCTCAGGAAAACATTGTAAGATTTATAGTTGAGGAAATTCAGATTCAGAGAAGTGACTCGCTCGAGGTCACACAGGTGGGACAGGCCACCAAGGGGTCCTCGCCAGGGTCACTTCCCTAAGTCCCTTATGACAAACTCCCTATCTCCCTTCCAGCCTTAAGGGTAGCACCACGTGGCAAATTGCACCATACTTTCGCCATATGACGTCAGACACCACACCAGCCAATCCAGCAGCTCTCTGCCCGACCCTCCCCAGACCCAAAGGGTCAGCACCCTGCCGCCCAGAGCTAGGCGTCCGGTCAGGCCGCACCTGCAGCCCCCGCCCCTTCCCGGTTGCGACGCTCACAGTGCCTGGCTCTTTCCCCCACGCCGCCCCGCTGACTGGCAGTTGCCTGCACCAATCAGAAGGCGCCCCGGGTCGGGGGCGGGGCCTCAAGCTGGAGTTGCCCTGTCAGTGCAGGTGGAGGCCCCCGGCGGGGCAAAGTGGCAGGAACCTCTTAAAGGGCAAGAGTGGCGGAGGGCGAGAACGCGGCCCGGCCCGGCCCAGCCAGGTCTCCGCCCCATCCGGCCCAGGTGAGCCCGGACCGCCTGGGGCCGACCCCGGGAGGGACGGGGTGAGAGACGGATGGACCCACTCCCTAGGGCCCGGGCCGTCCCGCGGGTGGGGAGAGATCTGGTCCTAGGGGTCGGGATCGGGGGCTCTAGGGGTCCCGGGTTCCAAGTTCCGAACTGGGGGTCCAGAGGGGCCTGGGCGTCTCGAAGTTCGGAGTGCGGGGAGGGGCAGGGGCGACGGGAAGCGGGTCCGAGAGCTCGCGTCCGGAGATGGACTCTTGGCGCTGGCGGTCCCAGCCGGTCCCGGGCTTGTCTGGGTCGGGGGTCCCGGGTTAGGTGCCGGCGGGCGTGTCTCTAAGGAGTGCTGCAGCCCAGCCCTCCCCCCAACCCCGCCCTGTCGGGCCCCGAGTGCTCCTGCCGGGCCAGCTGCAGCGCCGGCGGAGCGGGCGGGCTGGCGGCGTGCAGCGGGAGGGGGCACCCGGGCCCAGGGCCCCTCCGGCCCTTACGTAACTGACTTTGAGTTTCCGGACTGAGGGACCCGTGAGCTGGGGCGCAGGCTCTGCCCGCCAGGGTGGCTCTCCGGTCGCCGCCCTGGACGCACACGCTCCCTTCCAGGCTTGGTCTAGGAGACTTCTCTCTGTCTCCAGTCGGCCGAGTCTCTCTGTCGTGCTCTGGTTCCTGCTTGCCCGCGGTTCCCTGTGTCTCTTATCTCCTCTGTGTGGCCCAGTCTCTCCCTGTCCCTGTCCTCTGTCTTTCTCTGAGAGTTTTCTGCCCTCGCCTACACTTTCCTATCCTACCCCGAAAGAGAGACCCCACCTCTTTGGGGGTAGGATAGGACTTCTCCCCTCCAACAAATTGAGGGCCGGGACTTGTCCAGATCGACCTCAGCCCTAGCTTGCCCCAGAAGGCGGGAGGGGAGGACTACCCCATGGGACTGGGGGAGGTTACTCCGAGGCCCACAGCTTCTTCTGGGAGGGAGTGGCTGAATGTGACACCCTTAAGTTCCCGGATTAGGGCTGAAGGCAGACCCCTCTCTGCTTCTGGAGTCATTTTCTCCAGGAGGAGGCTTGGGGAGAGCCTGACCTGGGCTTGGGCTTAGGGAAGCTGGGAGTCCGTGTGAGAACTGCCTGGTGTCAGGTCAGGCTAGCTGCTCAGCTACTGAAGGGAAGAGAGTGGGGCCGGGGAGGGGCCAGAGCACTGGCACAGAGCCCCTGATGTTACTGCATGCTCCCAACTTCACCCCAGTTACAGGCCTGGGGACTGGCGTGGGCAGGCGATCAACAGGAGGAGGCCAGAGGACTTTTGCATGGGGGGCGGGGGAGGGTGGAGATAGAAGTGACAGACTCTCAGGTCTAAGGAGCACTTACTGGGATCACTCCCTGCTTTCAGGTCCCTCCTGAGTGTCAGAGAGACAGACACCTCAGAAATAACTCCCATACTGGCTGCTGTCCGGTGCATGTAAACAAGGTGTACCTGCTGCTGTCGGGTGCATGTAAACAAGGTGTTAATAGCAGCTATGAGGTGGTAATTGTTAATTCTGACTAGGAATGGGGGAGGAGAGACTTTGCAGAGGGGGTGGAAGTTTTGGGAAGAAGGGCATCCAGAAGCTGTAGGGAGCAGAGAGGAGGGACAGGAGGGGACTTCTGGTACCCTGTAGGCTTTACATGCAGCAGAACTGGGTTTGAATCCTGGTCCTGCCACTTCCTTGCTATGTGACCTTGCATGAATCACTTCACCTCTCTGAGCCCCAGGTTCCTCCTTAGTCAATAATCCAGATCTTACAGGCATTAGCAGAATCAAATGAGGCAAAGCATGTGCGGTGACCAGAATGGTAACTGTTCTGGGAACAGGCCAACAGGGGTGTTTTAAGAAGGGAATAGAGTGAGGAAGCCCTGAGGTTTCCTCTGGGTATATAGGAGAGACAGGCAGAGCCTGCCAGTTCCTAGCAATGTGGGATGCAGGAGGAGTGCCTGGGTGTGTGGGTGACACGCATGTGTTTCCTGCTCAGCCCATCCCTGAACTGCCTAGACCAGGCTGGCCTCCCTCCTGAAGGCCCCAGGGGCCAATAGAAGCTCCCAGGCTGCCCCACTCCCTAGGCCAGTGGGGGTGGGGCCCCTAGCAGGGCAAGGCCAGCACCCCCTTTGCAGAGTGGACCCTGGCAGGGAGCCTGGCTGACTCTGCTGGGCAGGAACCTCCCAGCCTGGCTGGGAAGATGCTGATACAGTACAGGCCTCTGGAGGCGCAGAGCTCTGCTGGCTGGAGTTGGGTACAGCTGATAGGACCTGAGACAGAAGCGGGCTGTGGTGGAAGTGAGGAAGGGAGATGCAAGAAGAGACCTCTGGAGGGGGAGCCTGAGCAGAGCTGTGGAACCAAAGAGTAATTTCATGTGGTTATTCCCTAAGCCTTTCCTGAGCACCTACTGTGTGACATATATGGGTCAGCTGGCCAAAGAGCTGAATAGGATACCCATGAAAGACTCACCATAGAGGTCATGGTGGCCTGAGATTTGTTGGGGATTTGCAGAGTGGACCTTTATGATAGTCCCCGGGGGATGGGGCATTCAGAATTTCCCCGGGGCCTAAGATTTATATTAATGGGGCAGGATTCCACTCCCTGATAGTCTGTGGGCAGTCACTTTTCTCCCTGGGTCTCAGTTTCTCTTTCTGGGAAATGAGAAGGCCAGATGAGCCTAGAGTCTCTAAGGATCTTCCGGCGCCTGCTACTACAGCCTCCGGGACCTGGTTTGGGACTACCCTCACCCCACGTGAGGGGAGGGGGAGAGAATGGGGCAAGGGCAAGTTTGAGTGTGATGGGCCCCCAAGTCCTGTTCTTGGCCTGTGTTCTCGAATCACAGTTGGAACTGCAGCGGCTCGAGCACTTACAGAGTGCATGGCGCTCTGTGCCAAGCCTTTAATATGCAACATTACGTATTCCTCATAATTCTTACATCCTCGTGAGGGAATAGGTATTATCCCTATTTCACAGGAGTTCAGGGAGTGAATTGACTTGACCAAAGTCACACAGCTAGGAAGTGGCTGGGCTAGGATTCTAAGCCAGGTCTGTCTGCCTCCAAAGCCCAGACTCGGCTAAAAGGGGGAGACTCCACCCGTAGGTACTGAGGTGCCCACATTGCTTAGCCCTTACCTGCAGAACCTGCCTGACCCCTGCTGGGTGAGCTCAGAGCTCTGGGATGTTCAGGCTGGGGAGGTGGGGGACAGGCTCTGTGGGTGCCCACTGGTTCCAGTAAGGGGGGAAAGAAGCAGAAGGAGCAACTTGGGGGTCAGGGCCTCACAGGGAGTTTCTCCAGAGGGCCAGCCCCACCTGCCTATGCTCAGTGCAAGAGCTGGGCACTGAAAGGCAACCCTGGGTATGTGGCCAATTTGGACCTCAGTTTCTCCGTCTGTAAAGCATGGGTTTAGAGTAGTTGAGTACAGACATTCCTTGGCCTGTGGGTGAGTGGCTGAGTTTGGTGATGGGGTCAAGGGTTAGAGGAGGGGTTGGGTAGAAGTGGCTGAGCCTGCGGAGGGAGAATCTGGGTCAGGAACAGCTTGGATCCTGGGCTGGCTGTTTGACAGCAACTATTTTAGATGAAGGGACTGAGGTTGGAGAGGTTCAAAGGCTTGTCTGGGGCTGGACAGCTAGTATGGCAGAGACTGAAGGGCAAAATGGATGGGAAGACCTGGAGAACAACATCCAGGCAGATGCCAGTTGGAATCCTGGCTTGACCACTTAACTAGTCTTGGAGACGTGAAGTGAGCGGCCAAGAACACACAGAGAGGAGTCCCTTCACCTCACTGTCCTCATCTGTAAAATGGGAATAGTAATAATTTTGCCTTTGTCCACTTCCGGGGTCATTGTGAAGGTCAAAGGAGATGCGGCATTTGTGGAATCAGGTGAGAATGTGGGTGCTGGTTATTTTTCAGTCCAAAGCTGCACTTCTGGGTGTGTGTTTGTGGGGAGGGAGCATTTCTGACAGCAACGCTGCTGAGATGCTTCACCCTGGGGTGATGCACTGGAGAGCAACCCTAAGAATGTCACCACTATTTATTGAGTAATTTGTTACCATACACCAGGCACTGGGCTCAGAGCTTCACCTCTCATTGTCTCCTTTAGTCTCTACCTTCTCAGGTAGATGGTGGCCTGACCCACACCAGATCTCTCTGAAACCCATGCTTACAGCTCCCTGTGATAACAGTAGCTAACATTTATGAAGTTTGCTGTGTTACTGTGTGCCAAGCATTGTTCAAAATGTTTTACATATATTAACTTACTTAATCTTCACAACAACCCTGGAGGTGGGTACTAATACTTTCTGCATTTTACAGATGAAAATCTGAGACACAGAGAAGTCAAGAAATAGGCCCAAGGTCACCAAGCTAGTACATGGTAGAGCCAGGGTATGACCCCAAGTTCTCAAGTCTCCTCCTTGAAGCACTCATCACAGTTGTAATTCAGTTATTATTTATAAGATTGCTTCCTCACTGACTGTAGGTTCCATGAGGGCAGGGACCAACACCTGGTACACAGTAGGTACTCAGCTAATGTTTGTCCGCAGGGATCCTGCTGCCTCCAGTGGGCTGGGCCCATGGAGACCCGATGAGCTCAGGGTAGATTATCAGATTATCAGACTGCTGACTAAGACGGTATCTGCCCCAAAGAGCCCCGGAGGCAGAGGGAAGGGCAGGGTTTCCCCCGGGCCCAGGCTCAGGCCAAAGAGGGGCCCCAAAGGCTTGTTTGTTGGCTGTGCTTGTATCTCACTGCTGTCCTTTGCTTCCATGTGCCACTGCGGCGATGACTCCACGGCTTCTCCCCCAATGGCTGCGTGACCCCATGGCTGCTTCTGGGTGAGTACTGGTTTGGCTAAGTAACTGCCAATGGGCTCTATTCTAACGCGCGTCCTGTGGCTCTGAGGCCACTGGGAGGTGTAAAGGGAGGCCCGGGGTGGGGGAGGAAGAGCTGAGGGAAGATCCTAACTCTGAAGTTAGGATCCTATCACAACCAGCTGACTTCTTTCCAGACTCCTGACACACTGATGCAGTGATTTTTGCATCTGGTTTTAGCCACTGATGGGTGGCTCTTTGCGTCTCCGTTTTGCATCTGTAAAGTGGGAATAGTAACACCTACCTGACACAAGTATGTTTATTCTTTTATTCTCGTAAGCCCCACGAGGGCCGGGATGTTTGTTCACCTGTGCACTGCTGTATCCCAGCACCGAGGATAGAGTGGCTCATAGTAGGTACGCAATGAATATTTCTGAACGAAAGAAAATATTAATTCAGCATCACTGTGCACCCGTCATTGTGCTGTGTATTGGATTAAATGGCTAATGCATATGAAGTGCCCAGCCTTATAGGGGCTCAGTGAGCATGAGTCCCCTCTTTGCTCCCAAGATTGTGCATTCCTTGGGGGCCAGGTCTCTGTTAAGTGAGCTCTGGGTCCTCTGAACTGAGTGTGGGATCAAGTACCAAGGAGGCATCAGTCAGCAGAGAGAGGGGCCTAGGCAGCGAGACTCAGGGCCTCCGCTTAGGCCTGGGGAAGGAGTGGCAGAGCCTCTGGATTTCATCAGAAGGGTGGGTCGGCTGGGGAGGTCTGGGGCTGAAGGAGGGAGGGATGGGGAGGGACTCTGCCTCCTAGGACTGCCACTTTCCTAGCTGTGTGATCTTGGATAAGTCACTAACCTCTCTGAGTCTTGGAGACCTCATCTGCGACATGCATATCACAGCACTTGCCCCACTCGGGCGTGGGAAGGAGCCAGTGAGAAGTGCGGGGCACAGGGCCCTGCTTGGTAGCTGTTGGTTTTCTCCCAGGCCTGGGCTCATTCTGGGAGAGGACTAAGTAAAGTGTTCCTCTTTTTGGCTCCTTTCTCCTACTTTTAACTTCCCACCTGGGTGGAACTAGACTCTAGGAGTCAGGAACCCCAGACTCCCCAGCAGGCTGGCCAGGGCCCAGGGATAAGGGCTGGCTTCTGCCCAGTGTGGAAGTAGCTGAGTGGAGGTCCCAGCTCTGCCATTTTTTGCTGTGTGACTTGGTTCAGTAAACCACCTTCTCTGGTCCTCAGTTACCTCACCTGTAAAATAGGGTTAATAAAGCATACTTCCCTTGAAGGATTATTCAGTGAGCGAATGGGTGGAGTAGGAATCATCATCACTATTACTATTTGGCCCTGGCTGAGGAGGCTCCAGGGAGGGCCCTGGAGAATTGCATCCCACCTTGGCCGAGGGATCCTGAGCCTCTCTAGTCATCATATGTACTATTGCCACTTATTGGATATTTTTCATATGCTGGGCTGGTTGGTATACGTTATTTTAGACACATTATCTCATCTAGTCCTCCCAGTGACCCTATGAGGTAGGCATTATGGCCTCAACTTTAGGGATGAGGGAATTGGTGCAGAGTAAATCAAGTGAGTTACCCAGAGTCACATAGTTATTTAGGGGTGGAGCTGGGGCTCAGACCCAAATCTGCTCACCCTAAGGCCGCAATTATTAGTGTGAAACCCTCTTACTTCCCCAAAGGAGGCAGAGGCTGGGTCTGGGTCTTCTCTGTCCATCTCCATTGCCCAGCACAGTACTGGTGGGGGCTGCTGGGCTGTTTGCTGAATATATAGATACACACACACACACACACTCACATATGTGCACGTGCGCGCACACACACACATGGCGCACACACGCACACGCACGTGCGCGCGCGCGCACACACACACACACACACACACACACACACACATGCACATGCACAGTACCCCCACCCAGCCTGGTGCTCCAAGAGTTTTCAAGAAAGGAGAGAACAGAAAGCAGGAGAAGGCCTGCCAGCGTAGTTGTTGAGAGTCAGACAGACCTGGCTTTGAATCCTGCATCTATCTCTTACTAGTTGTGTGACCTTGGGCAAGACATTTAACCTCGTAGAGACTTAGTTTGCGTATCTGTAAAATGGGGATAGAAAAAGAAACTACCTACCTCTTAAGAGTTCTTATGAGGATTAGATAATGCACATAAGGCACATGGTGAGTACTCAATGATAGTAATTATTGTTATTATAGTTATAATTATGAGTATTATTTTGGGATTACAAAGATATCCCTCTTGAGACAGTGGAGACCAGGCCTGGGAGGAACCCGCTGGGGGCAGGCAGGTAGTAACCAATCTAACAGGTTCTGAAAGTCACCTGCATATAGGGAGGGAGGAGGCCTCTTGGAAGTAGGAATGTACCTCCCTTTCCTAGCCATCTGCTTTCATTCATACCCACTCTGTGCCAGGCCCTGTGTTGGGCATGGGGCACAGAGGTGAATCTGTGTCACCTCTGCCCCCAACTGCCTCCTTGCCTGGGAGCTCAGAGTCTGGTTGGGGAGGAGGACACAGAAACTACCAACTCCACCTTTGATTGAAGCACTAAGGTGTGAACTGTGAACATCTCCTCAGGCAAAGGCCAGGAGAAAGGGCATTCCTAGTGGAAAAACTGCTTTGCCAAGGTACTGAGCCGTGACCTGCACTTGGGGGGATGCGGCTGGAGAGACAGGCTCAGGGGAGTTAGGGGACTTGGCCCAGAGGCCATGGGGGACCATTGGGTGTGAAGCAGGGGAATGGCGTGGCCAGGCTTGTATTTCGGAAGGATCACTTGTGCGGAGCACAGACAGGAGGGAAGGGGCAGGGGCAACCCTCCAGGTGAGTGATGCTGAGGCATGGGGCCTGGGACTGAGCCGCAGAATGGGGAGCAGCGGGGGGTTGTGAGCTCTGTCCAGGAGGCAGAGCCAGCAGGGCGAGCTAAACTGCAGTGGGCAGGCAGGAGGGGGAAGGGGTGAGAGTGAGGTCTTAGGTCTGGGGGTGATGGGGCCTGCTGGGGTCTCTGGCTGAGGGACACAGCCGGGTCAGGGGGTAAAAGCCACTTGTCTGCTCCTTGCCACCTTCTGCCTCAGTTTCCCTAGGGCCCATGCCCCCTACTTCTGCCTTGGGGGTCCCTTGTGGTGAACCTGGTAGGTCTAGCAGGGAAGAGAGCTCTTTGGGGTGGAGGCTGGACAGGGGCTGTGAGGTGCAGACAAGCCTTGGGTTCTAGCCCTGCCAGTGTCACTGAATGTCTGTGTGGCCCCTGGACGTCACTCCCTCTCTTGCCCTGTTGTCCGCGCCTTGAGAGAGAGGACAAGAAAACGTGTTTTGCCTTCCTCAAAGGTTCAGTGATAAAATACAAGTATAGACACCATACATCTATTGAGCATGGACTGTGTACTAGGTTCTGGGGGCACAAAGATGACTCAGAGGGGGTTCTTACCCTTCAGGAAGCATGAAGCACTTCAGAGCGAGCCCAGCCCAGCAGGTGCCTAACTCTAGGCCTCAGGGGAAGAGATAGCTAAGCTGGGACTTGAAGGATGGATAACAGCTCTCTAGGTGGGCAGTGGAGGGAACAGATTTCTAGGCACAGGCAAGAGCGTGTGTGAAGGCTTGAACCTACACAATGTGCTTGGGTCCTAAGTACGTAGTTTGGTATGGCCAGAGCAAAAAGGGAGAGGTAGGTGGTGATGGGAGGTGAGGATGGACAGGGAAGCAGACCTAGATCACGCAGGGCTTTGGAGATGGTCACTGTGGAGATGATCGCTTGCTACTCTCTCCTTCCTGCATCTTCATAACTGCCTGATCCCCTCATAGAGACTGCCAGGGCCCTTTCCACCCTCCTCCTCTCCCATCCCCCCTCCTTCCCTCCTTGTCCCTTCTTACCCCCACTCTAGTCACACCCAGTGGCTGCCTCTCTCAGGAGTTAACAACCTGGGTTCCCTGCTGGCTCTGCCACTTATACGTTGCGTGGCCTTCGGTCATTTGCCCTCTCTGAACCTCAGTTTCCACCTCAGTAAAATGGGGACAGCAGCCTTCCTCACAGGGAAGGGTGGAGGCTTCAATGAGGTAATCCCCACGAATGGCCTTGTACAGCGTCTGAATGTAACGTGCACCCATCAGAAGCAGCTCTACCGAAATCATCATGCTTTGGACTCCTCGGTCTCTCTGGTCCCACCCACTGCTTCCCCTGCCTCTCCTGACAGTGAGCGCTGGCCAACAAAGGAAGGAAAGGATTAAGAAACAAGCCCAATCTCCAGAGGGGTCCTGGCCCACCGCCGGGCTTGCTCCCTCCTACCCCTGGCCCCCCCTTGGCCTCAGGCCCAAGGACGCTCAGCCTTGAGGGCAGGGCTCTCCCCAGCTCCCCACCCTAGAGGCCCCTCCTGGGCTAGAGGCCAAAGCCAGCAGCAGAGTGATGTCCCGTATCTGTGGGAGGCCCCACAGTCTGGGCAGAACTGGATCCCTGAGCCTCTTGGATTTTACAGCAAAGGCTGGTGACCAAGTCCCTTTTGGCACAGATGCAGGAACCTCAGATCAGAGCAGGTGGCTGATGGCGGAAGGTCACGCAGCAGGAGCCTAGGTCTCCGGACCCTTTTTGCACTATCCTGTGAATGGTTTTGACGCTGGCTATCATTTCACCTCCCTGAGCCTCAGTTTCCTCTGCTGTAGAATGGGGCTGATTTTACTGTGAGGATTGGCAATAATGTAGATGAAGCACTTAGGCCAGGGTTCAGCACTCTGAGGCCTCAGTGGTAGGTAGCAACCGTGACTGCTGTTACAACTGCTGCCTCTGAGAACCTTCTTCTGCCCTACCTCTTCCCAGTCTAGGAACCTGGAGTATTTGATACAGTTTCTTATTGAACTGATGACACCCAATAAACTGGTTTTAAAGCCAGAGGCTCAGCATCTTTTGCCCCCTCTCCCCCACCTCCCCCTTCCTAGTTGGCTAGAACACTCTATCCTCACCCTTGGCCTGATTTTGGCCTCTGCCCCTTGCCCATCTCTGCCCTCCTGGCACCAAGCCTGCATGGTCTCTCTTCCAGGAGCCACATGAGGCCAGAGTTTCCCTTCCGCAGCCTCCTCTGATCAAATGCCGCTGCCAGTACTTTGAAAAGCAGAGTCAGAAGGGTCTTGGTTACCCAGGCCTCAGCTGATTTTACTGTGGAGACAGTTGAGGGCTGAGGGGACAGAGGTGGACTCTGAGTTCCCTGGAACTGCCCTCAGGCAGCTAAGACGACACTAAGACTTTTGCAGAGGCCGTGAAATAGGCCTAGAAGGGCAAACCTGGTCCACAGCCCCAAATGTGGAAGAGTAGAAGGACCACCAGACTGGGGGCTGGAGGGCTGCGGCCCTCACCCAGCTCTTCCTGACCTCTCTGAGCCTCTGTTTTCTGTTTTCTAAAAGGAAGGGGATGGATTGATGTCAGAGGTTTCTCCTAACATTACAGGATTAAAAGAAGGGCCAACAGAGCTCAGTTTGAGTCGCAGTTTCATCACTGACCAGCCGTGGGACCTCTAGCAAGTTGTTTTACCTCAGTGAGCTTTAGTTTTCTCAGTTACAAAACGGGAAAAATATTAGCACCTTCTCATAGGTACTTAAGGGCTAAATTAGATAATTCAGGTAGAGTACTCCATCCGTAGCTGGCACACTGGAATTTTTGTTGTTATTCTTAGATTAGCAGAGGCAAGAAGAAATCAGCCAAGGCCAGTTGGGAAGCAGTTCACGGAGAAGGCAGGGCTTGAGAATGTGCAGGATTCATCTGTTCATTCATTCACTCAACACATACGTATTTAGGATTTGCACAGACAGGGCATAGAGAAGAGGAGCAGGGAGGCTGGAGAAAGCTGGAGGCAAGCAGACCTGCCTATTCTAGATGTGTGATGTGGGATCATTACTTCTCTTCTGTGGGTCTCATTCCTTCAACTGTAAAGTGGTGAGAAAAGTGAGTATAATCCTAACCTCCAGAATTGTCCTAAGATGCAAGAGAGTTCAGGTACGCAGTGGGTGATCAGTCTGTCTGATGCCTTGTCTCTCCCAGCTCTGTTAATGACTAGAGGTATGATCTCAGGCAGCAAGTCCTTGAATCCACCAACCACACTTCCACCCCAGGGCCTTTGCACTTGCTGGTCCTTCAACCTGGAACACTCTACCCCCAGATCCTTCCACGACTTGTTCTCTCATCTCCTTAATTTTTTTTGTTTACATGTCACCTGCTCAGTAAGGCCTTTCCTGACTACTCTATTTAACAGTGTGGCACGACAACACCAACACTCCCTAGCCTCCCTCCTGGCTTATTTTTCTCCACAGCACTTATCACTTTTTGACATACAATATTTTATAGAATATTTGCTCATTGTTTGACTCCCCCCACTGGAATATAAGCTCAGTGACGATGGTAATATTTGTCTGTCTTGTTCAATGTTATATCCCTTGTACCTAGAAGAGTGTGTGGTTCATAGTAGGTGCTCAGTAAATATTTGTGGAGTGAATTAGTGAATAAATGAAGCCTCTCCTCTCTGGGTGTAGCACTATTCTGAGCACACACACACACACACACACACTCACACACAATAGATTCTCAATAAATAATTGTATGAGTGGTCATCATCTCCATCTGCCAGATAATACCTTGGTTGGGTCAACCCTGAAGCCCTTTAGCTTCTGACATTTTCTGCCAGGGCATCATTTCAGCTGGAGTGCCCAAATCTTTTGTTCCTGAGTCTGAGCTATGCAGAATTTCTAGTTGGGACTCTTTGGCTGTTGGGCCCACATGGTTATTATGTCATTATTGGTAATTAGCACTTAGGCCCAGAGGATTGAGCTTTTTGTTTTTCAGCAGAAATCACAGCAAAGAGCTGTGCTAGCCAGCAGGGGCCCAGGCCTGGAGTGGCTTCCTCTATAACTAACCCCTTCCCAGCTATGGGTCCATGGCTTAGGAAGACCAAGACAGAGGTGCCCAAAGCTAGGGGCACCTGCATACCAGCTCAATCGCTGTCTTCCCCAGGCAGTATTCTGCAGACTTTCTTCTCCTGCACATGCTTGGCTCTCCATGCCTAGCCTGGTTTAGAGGGGGGTTCCCATGCCTCTGGGGGAGGTATAGTTCCCAAAGGTCCAGCTCACAGGGCCATTTTCTGGTGCCCAGGATTCAGGTATTATGGGTGGAGGAAATAACCCTATGTTTAAGACTCAGGAGACTGGGTTCAAGTCCCTGCTTAGCTGCTGAGTTGTTGGGTCCCTGTAGGCACATCAGTACCTTTTGCTGGGCCTCAGCTTTCTCATTTGTCAAACAGAGATAAAGAGATAGACACTTGCTTGGCTTCACCAGGGAAGAGAGGCAGGTTAGTGTAGTGGGCAAGGATAGGGCTCTGGAGTCAGACACACTTGGTTTCCCCACTATACCCCTTCTTAGCTGTGTGACATTGGGCAAATTGCTTCACCTCTCTGACTTCAGTTCCCAAAGCTAAAGAAGGGGGTTAAAATAGTACCCACTCCATAGAGTTGTTGTGACAACTAAATAAGGGAACGCAGGTAAAGGATCTGCTCTTTACGTGCTCTTTACGCTGGTATTATTATAATGACCATTACAGGAATGCAGGCCATCTGTAAACTGTAAGACAGTACTAGCAATAAAGCCAGGCAGATGTGGGTTTGAATCCTAACTCTGACTCTTACTAGCTGGGTGATCTTGGGTAACTTTTTCACTTCTCTGAGATTCTGTTTCCTCATCTGTACAATGGGAATTAGAGTCATACCGTGTTCAAGGGGCTGTTGTAAAGGTTCAGTGACATGTTGCATAAAGAGTACTTGGTACAATGGCTTGCAGATGTCATCCCCATTTTATAGATAAGGAAGAGAGGAGTAGTGACTCGCCTGAACTCACATAGCATCTCAGCGGTGGAGCTTTGATTTGAACCTCGGTCTGCTTACCTTAAAAGCCCGCAATCCTTTTATCTCTTCTTGCCATCACCCAAATATGGGACGATGATGAGGGTGTTTGTTCTTGGTGCTACTGGCCTCATCTCATTCATCCCGTGATACCCAGTGCCTACGCACAGGAGGTGCTCAGTAATGTCTGCTGGATGAAGAAAGGGGGGACCAGCATGTCCTCAGTTCCAGGGAGTCTTTTGCCTTGGGATTGAGGATTTTTTTCTGCTTGGTTGATAGCAGAATAAAAATAAACAATAAAAATCATACTTAGCACAGGTGTGCGCTTGTAATCTGAAGAACCCTTTGCACCTCCCACGTAATTGATCCTTCTTGCTACCCTGGGTGATATCCTGGGTGGGTACCTCTATTTGATTGGTGTGGAAATGGGAGCCCAGGCAGGGTGTAATGGATGAAAATTTGCGTCCTGCCCAAAATTCACATTGAAGCCTTAATCCCAATGTGATGGTATTTGGAGATGGGGCCTTTGGGAGGTGATCAGGATTAGATGAGGTCACGAGGGAGGGGCCCTCATGATGGGATTAGTGTCCTTATGAGAAGGGATACCAGCGAGCTCCCCCTCTCTTTGCCATGTGAGGACATGAGAAAAGGTGGCTGTCTGCAAGCCAGGAAGAGAGCTCTTACCAGAATCTGACCAGGGTGTCACCCTGATCTTGGACTTCCAGCCTCCAGAACTGGGAGAATATAAGTTTCTGTTGCTTAAGCCACCCAGTCTATGGCATTTTGTTAAGGCAGACCGAGCTAAGAGAGAGGGTAAGTGACTTGCCCACAGTCACACAGTGAACTTATTGCAGAGCTGAGGCTGGACTTATTTGTAGTCATTTCTCTCTTTTTTCCCCGTGGAAAAACTCCCAGTCACTGGAAGGCTTAGAAATGGAGACTAGCTAAATGCTAGACAGACAGCTCAGGAACTGTCCTGCCACAGCAGATTTGGAGGACCTTAGGGCAAGTCAAACCTGGCCATTTCTGGGTACCCAGTCTCCTCCTGCTTTCCCATAGCTCCTTCTCTGCCCTCTCCCAGGGGAGGGTTGGGCCAGGCTGACTTTAGCAGGTTTAGAAGGGGCTCAGCTAGCTGGTGGCACTGAGCCTGTTCCCATGTTTCTTGGGAAACCCTCTGGGCCTAGAGGGTTGCCTGCCTGGGGGATAGAGAATTAGTGGGTTAAGCTTGAGTGAGCTGGAGGCTTGGCTGGATCAGGGACATTAGGCATACCCCAGCTGGTGAGAGAAGGGGGCTGGGGAGGGTCACGGGAGGTCAGATTCTTGGGTCCCTCCTTGAATGGCCCAGGGCTCCAATCAGAAGCAGCCACAACAGCCTTTCCCTGGGGTCTTGGGACAGATGTTGATGTTGCTCCTTCATCTCATTTCCAAAGTGCTTTCCTGAGAGTGATATGAAAGCAGTGTGGAGCAGAGGACAGTGGTAGCAGATGGACTTCGTTTAAACTGTGTGACATTGGGCAAATCACCTAATGTCTCTAGACTGTAGTTTCTTCAACTGCAATTGAGGCTAATAACACTTTGCAGGGTTGCTATGCAGCTAAGTGCATTAATGCATATAAAGTACGTGACTGGCACATAGTAAATATCTAATAAATGTAGTGGTCATTATTTTTTTTAAATTTTTAATTTTTTTGTGGTACGCGGGCCTCTCACCGTTGTGGCCTCTCCCGTTGTGGAGCACAGGCTCTGGATGCGTAGGCCCAGCGGCCATGGCTCATGGGCCCAGCCGCTCCAGGGCATGCGGGATCCACGCGGACCGGGACACGAACCCGCGTCCACTGCATCGGCAGGCGGACTCTCAACCACTGCGCCACCAGGGAAGCCTGGTCATTATTTTTAATAATAAATTATCTCTAAGGTCCCTTCCGGCTCAGACAGTCCTAGGTTATGTGGCTGTACAATTTAGCTTGGCCTCCAGCTTTGGACGAGAAATGTAGCTGCACTTAGAAGAAGGCAGTGAACAGAATCTGGAGTAGGGGTCAGAAAACTTGGGTTCACTGCCGCCCCTGTGCTATGTGACCTCAGGCAAGTCTCTTCCAGTTTCTGGGCCCATTTCCCAATATGATTAAAATCAGCTTGGGCTTGATGATCTCTAAGGGCCTATCCAGTTCTAACATTTTGTGAATCTAGAGGCCTAAAGGAATACCTTACTAAACGGTCCACTGGGTCCTATTTTACAATTTTGACTTCCTTCCCTTCTGTCCCTTGTTTCTTGGAGTGTCTTCACAGCAGAAAGGATGTAACTTGCCAACGCCAATATATGGATTTTAATCATACTTAGCTGTTTTTGCTTTTACTGTGCACAGGGAACTCTTTAAAACAGAGCTTAATGCAATTTTTGTAAGCAAAGTGCATTCTATCAAAGACGTCAAAACATGCTCTTGTGTTTTCAAATGTGAAAGAGTATTCATTCATGGTATTGTCTTTCATTGCATTTGCTGATTTCTTTTGCTTTTATCTCAAAAAATGACCAGCACAGGCAGCTGTGTAGGTTATAATTAAAAAATATATGCTGCAGTCAGTGTGTTCTAAAAAATAATCATGGGTATGATTTAGATAAAAAGATATTTGTCAAGTATATAAGAGAGAAAAATGGGGGGAAAAAAGGGAAAGAAAAAGAAAAAAGAAATAAAAAGAGAGAAAAATGGGAAATAACCTAAATGTCTAATAACATTTAGGTTTAATTAAATTATGGTACATCCACTTGAGGGCACTGTGGGTGTCATAATATATTGTTAGGAGAAAAAAGTTGGTTCTGAAACAATATGATCTAAAATTTAAAAAAGCATTAGGCTGAACCATATGCAATTGCTGATACTTGACCATTTTAACCTATAAAATCAGCAATTTCATATGACTTAATATATATAAACAAAAATGTACATCTGGGGGCTTCCCTGGTGGCGCAGTGGTTGAGAGTCCGCCTGCCGATGCAGGGGACATGGGTTTGTGCCCTGGTCCGGGAAGATCCCACATGCCGTTGAGCGGCTGGGCCCGTGAGCCATGGCCGCTGAGCCTGCGCGTCTGGAGCCTGTGCTCCACAATGGGATAGGCCACAACAGCGAGAGGCCCGCATACCGCAAAAAAAAAAAAGAAAAAAAAAAGTATATCTGTTAGGAGAGGTACTAGAAGGGAAATCTCCCACCAAAATGTTGATGGTAGTTATTTCTGATTGATGGCTTTATGCTGATTAAAATTTTTTTTCTTAACTATATTTTCTGTGAATAATGCAAGCACTACTACTGAAAATAATCCCCTAGAAAGGTGTACCACTGTATAACAGCAATTTTTCCACCTTGTTATAGCTTGTTTGATTTATCATTTGTGTTTAAAAGGTCTAAAATGACTGCAATTTTATTACCATGGGCCGGATAGAAAGCTCTACCCCTTTTTTTTTGCCGTACGCGGGCCTCTCACTGTTGGGGCCTCTCCCGTTGCGGAGCACAGGCTCTGGACGCGCAGGCCCAGCGGCCATGGCTCACGAACCTAGCTGCTCTGCAGCATGTGGGATCCTCCCGGACCAGGGCACGAACCCGTGTCCCCTGCATCGGCAGGCGGACTCTCAACCACTGCACCACCAGGGAAGCCCGGAAAGCTCTACTCTTCATGTACTTTTGGTACCAGGATTGGTTTTTATTCAGTAGTGACTGTTCAGAACACTGCTGTTGGGCCCAGGTTTTCAAAGCCCTCTTCATCTCTTGCCACTCCCCACAACCGACAAATGTTTTCCATGAGTCCTACCACTGGGGCTTCAGGCCAGCTGTGTCCCTAATCTGCCCACGTCCCAGATTTGGGAATGGTTCAGACTCCAACTGTTCCCCCACCCCACCCCCGCTTTCTTCCAATCTCATCTTTTCCAGGTCATTGGAGGCCCCATCTACTCTCCCTGGCCTTCCCCCCTGGTCACCACCTAATTTCACCATCTAATTTCACCCTCTTCTGTGCAGCTGGTGTTTGCTTTTTGCTGGAGCTCAGTTTGCAATGGGGAAGGATTAGGACCCTTTCATGTTGTCTTTTTTCTTTTTTTCCCTTAGTGCCCTTGACCGCTCCAGGGTCTGAGAGGCAGCTTGCAGGGCCTGTATTCCCTAGGAAGGAAAAGGAGGGGTGGTGGGGGAGGCAGAGGTGGGCTCAGCTGGCAGGCGGGATAGAGATGGCCCCTAGAGACCCCATCCTGGGGCTTGGAGCATGCATGGCACAGCCCTCACCCTGATGTGAGCATGGAGCAGCAGGCAGGGAGGGAGCTGAGTTTCTTCCTAGGAAATTAGCTTCAGAGAAGGTGCTTGGGACCTTTACCCTGTACTCAATGGCAGTCTCTGCAGGGTGAGCTGGGACCGGATGTCTGGTTTGTAGAGGCCTCTTCTGAGAGGGCAGATGGGCACAGGAGTAAGGGTAGTTTCTCTGCCTTTGGGTTGGGCATTACTTTTCCTCTCACCCCCTACTATGTGTTGGGCCCTGCTACACTCAAGCATCTGGCACTTAGCCTAACAGGTGATGGTGTGTACCTAACTAATAACAAAAGTCCCTCATGTGTGGAGAGTACTTTACAGTTTACAAAGCCCTTTCATCTCCAGGCTAAGAATGAAAAGCCAGGACTGGATTTGAAACCTTTAAGATTCTAAAGCCTGTGTCAACAGTTCTGGTGCGGTGTTGACGGCACTCTGCATTTGAGTGGTTTACATCTGCCTTATGTCTGGCTGTTTTCTGCTAGCCTAAGATCCCCACTTTTTTTTTCAGGGTGATGATTATTAAATACTACACACTCCAATGAAGCCTCTTTAAGTACAGTGTGTCACTGCCTAGCACTTCATGGCATAGAGAATCTTGGTTTTCATGAACCTGTATTTGCTGGATAACACAGAGATGGTAGTGGGGAGCTGTCTTGTGATTGATCTTCAGGATTTATCCTTCATGGCACCAGATTTCCAGGTCTGATAGGTGAAGGAAGCCTCTGAGGCACAGAGGTGGTAGAGCTAGAGCTCCCGAACCTGAGGACCTGAGGCAGGGGACCAGAATATTCAAGAACAGATGCTTCACCCCTAGTACACAGAATGACCTGGGCCAAGTCACCTGACCTAAGTAAGCCTCAGCTTCCTTATATATAACATGGGGATAACTCATTCACTCGTTCAGCAAATACTTATTGAGTGTGCACTGT
This sequence comes from Stenella coeruleoalba, assembly GCF_951394435.1. Lineage (NCBI taxonomy): Eukaryota > Metazoa > Chordata > Mammalia > Artiodactyla > Delphinidae > Stenella > Stenella coeruleoalba. The sequence continues at coordinate 22,429,716 of NC_137169.1, forward strand.
TTTGGGAGATGAGCAAGAGGACAAAGTCCCTGCCCTCCTGGAGCTTGCAGTCTAGTGAGTCTAAACTGCAGCAATTTATTGAGAGGGACAAATAAGTAAATATGTAGTAGAAAGTCAGGTAGAAGTGCCATGAAACAAAATTAAAGCAGGGCAAGGGTGTGTAAGTGGAGGCTGTCTTAGATAGGGTAGTCAGGCGGTCCTCAAGGGTCTCTTATGATGTTTCAAACAGATAACCATGTAATGTGCTCAGCTCGGTGCAGGCAATTGAGTGCTTACCAAATATATTATGATGTCAGCGAGCCCCACACCTCTCAGTCCATATTTTAGTCTCCAGATAGCAGTAGTAATTAACACTTAGGTAGATCTTACTGTGAGCTAGGCACTGTTCTAAGCCCTTTACATATATATATAGTTTTAATTAATTAATTAATTTTTGGCTGCATTGGGTCTTCGTTGCTGCCGTGGGCTTTTCTCTAGTTGTGGCGCGCAGGGGCTGCTCTTCATTGTGGTGTGCGGGTTTCTCATTGCGGTGGCTTCTCTTGTTGCGGAGCACGGGCTCTAGGTATGCAGGCTTCAGTAGTTGTGGCTCATGGGCTCAGTAGTTGTGGCTCATGGGCTCAGTAGTTGTGGCTCATGGGCTCTAGAGAGCAGGTTCAGTAGTTGTGGCACACGGGCTTAGTTGCTCCACGGCATGTGGGAATCTTCCTGGACCAGGGCTCGAACCCGTGTCCCCTGCATTGCCAGGCAGATTCTTTTTTTTGCGGTATGCGGGCCTCTCACTGTTGTGGCCTCTCCCGTTGCGGAGCACAGGCTCTGGACGCGCAGGTTCAGCGGCCATGGCTCACGGGCCCAGCCGCTCCGTGGCATGTGGGATCTTCCCGGACCGGGGCACGAACCCGTGTCCCCTGCATCAGCAGGCGGACTCTCAACCACTGTGCCACCAGGGAAGCCCCAGGCAGATTCTTAACCACTGCGCCACTAGGGAAGTCCCAGCCCTTTACCTATTTTAACTCATTTAATTTTTACAATAACTCTTATGAGGTAGGAATTGTTATTATCCCCTTTTATGGGTCGGAAACAAGCACAGAGTAGGGCAAACAATTAGGGAGACAGAATTGAACTCAGGTAGTCTGTTTCTAGAGGCTGAGCTGAGTTGTGAGGGGGCTGTGATTAGATACGAGGAGATGGTCTAGCTGTCATATACAGGCTCCGATGTCAGATTGCCTGGCTTCTTATCGTGGCAGGTCTAAGCCTCTCTGCTTGGGTTTCTTCATCTGGAAAATGGGAATACCAGAATTATCTTACCTTACAGGGACCATGCTTAAAACAGAGCCTTCTTTCTGCTCGCCTGTTCAGACACCAGCCTGGCAGGGAGTGTGAAGGTCCAAGGGGCCTCTGAAACTAATGAAAGGAAATAACAGCACATCAGGCAATTGTCAGAGCAACCCTAAGTTCAGCTGGAGACCAGACTTCCGAAGCTAAGTTTTCATGATTTTGAGGCAGCCAGGGCAGAATTAGGAGACCCGTAAATGCAGAAGACAGCTGAAATCTTGGCGTGGCCACAACACTCAGCATCCATTTCAGGCCTTACACAGCTGCCCGGAGAGGTGAAGTCTCATCGAATGTCAGTGTTGGAATGGCGCCTAGAGACGTCAAGTTAGTAGATGGGGAAACTGAGGCCCAGAAAAGCTGAATGACTTACCCAAGGTCACTAGGTCCATTTGGGGGACAGTCAGCGTGGGTAGCTTGGGAGCAACTTCCAAATCTCAGACCCTTACCTGGCCCTCCTTGGGGTGGGTGGGGTGGGAAAGGGCGTCACCTTCGTCCAGGGCACTGGCTACGTTCCCCACGTGGGTACCTCAGGGGTCGGGAAAGCACGGACTCTAGAGCGGGTTCGACCTGCGCCTGCGCACACGCGGCCAGCCCCCTAGCCTTTTCCCCTCTTTTTCCTTCCCCTCCCTGCTACTTACCGGCCTAGGGGAGGGGGGAAATGAGAGGAGCCAGAACTTGGCCTCAGCCAATGGGCTGGCGGGCCGCGGGCCCGGCCCACTACTTCCCTACGGCGCCACCCAATAGAAATTTACTACAATGTTGTGGCGAATAGAGGGGGAGGGCGCGCGGGGCGGGCTGGCTAAGGGCCGGGCGGGCCTCGCTTTGCTGAGTGAAGGCGGGAGGGCGCGCGCCGGGGCCGCCTGCTCGCTCCCTCACTCGCTCGCTCCCTCCCTCCGCCGGTGGGTTAGTCAGTCAGTCAGTCCGCCCGCCAGCAGCCCGCGGGCCAGCGAGCCGCAGAGGGCCGAGCCTCGGACGCCGGCGCCTCCTTCTGCCATTGTTCGTCTGGCGGCTGCAGAGGCGGGCACGGGAGCCCGGGCCCCGGAGCCAGCGGTGAGGCTAGGTGGCGGCGGCGCGCGAGCGGAGCTGGGGTGGGGGGCTCGGAGCTGTCCCCGAGGGGACGGTCCTGGAGGCCGCGGCGGCGCCGAAGCCTCTTTGTCTCCAGCCCCCCGCAGGCCCGGGCCGGGGGCGCGCGCTCCACGGCCTCCGCACGCCCTCGGCACGCCGGTGGCCGAGGGGCTGGAGCCGGGGACGCGGCCGGCCTGAGGGGAAAGAGGCGGGGGTGGCGCTGGGGGAGCGTTTAAAAGTTAGGCTCAGGGTGCATTTTTGACGAGGGGAAATCGGTACCGTCTGGTCTGTCAGTCATTGTACAGTGGGCAGGAGCCCTGGAAGGAAACCAGATGGGGGCGAGTTGCAGGTTTCGGGCGGCGAAGGTGTGGGGTGCAGCCGCAGAGAGGTTTCTCGGTGAAGAGGTAGCTGGGCGGTCTGGAGAAGTCAGGCACAATGTGAGGGGTGGAGGGAGCCCTGCAAGGACTTTAAGGCCTTCCCGCCATAGACACCCACATCATTAAGAAAAATTCCCCAAACCCGAGGGCTCTATGCTCTCCCGCTGAGTCTTCCCGGGTCCCAGGGACCAAAGGGTTAAATCGATTCTCTCAGCGTCGTGACCTCCTTTTTCAGTTCGCGCATCTGTCGGCTTGGACGTATTTCCTCCTGCTTGCTGGGCTGCCTTTACCTGTGGAGAGGCTGGATCTAGACTCGCCCTCCGAGATGCATCCCCAGGCTGTTAGTCCTGGTGGGGGTTTGCCAAAAGAGGTTTTTTCTTCCCAGAAACGGGCATTCTCTTGAGAGAGAAAGTGATCTCACGTGAAACAAATTGCTGACGGATAGGTTTCTGGCCACATGATAGCGACTGTCATCCTGTTGTTTCTCAAACTGTACCCAACCATAAATGCCTAGTCTGTGGAGACTTGTCGTTTTTTGGCATGTATTGCTGATTAGGAGTTAGTTTTTTTTTTAAAGAGATGCCGAGCTTTTTTTAGTAGTCTGGGTGATTTCACAGCTGCTATTCTGTTCTTTCTGTTTTTAGGGAAGGTTGCAAGAAATGGTTATGTCTCTGTCTTGGATATTATTATAGTGAATTTATACTCTCTTGAGGATATATACTGTACCCAGTGCTGTTGCTCATTATTGTTTTCTATATCTCAGTCTCGGCAGTATTTTTTACCGTTTAAATCAAATATATTTATATACATGCTATATATATTATAAATATCTTTATATAATTCTTATCATCTCAATTTTGTGTAGCATTAACTCTTACTTTTTGTGGAAACTTGATGTCCTCTTCATTTTCCTTTTCTGTAAGTTGGAAACAATAAGTTCTTTGCCAGCCGACCAATTTTGGTTTTATAAAGTAGTTTCTTGGGGTGTTATTAATATAATCCATATGGAGTACATAGCAGAATATATGACACACAGTAAGCACTCAATAAATGACAGATTAAAAAAAGTTGATATAATGCCTGAACATCAGATCGCCTTGGTATCAAGGTGCTAATTCAGACTGCCTTCTACAGGAAGGTTATAATTAAGGTAAAGATAGGTGTTATTCATATCCCTGGGGAAACCGAAGTGCGGTATATCTTTGCCACTATTAAAAGTGAACTTACCTGCAGCACCATGCTAACCTTCTGATTCCTCTTTCTTCTAGTAACAAAACTACACTTTTTTCCTTGTATAATTGAATTCAGGCTTACAAATAAATGATTTTGATCTTTAGGCCTCACTGAAATTCTTCCAACATTTATACCAGTGTTTTATAACCAAATATCTTTTAGGTAAGTCCTTGCACAATGTGGTCCCAATCTACCTTTCTACCTTTATTCTCTTTATTACTTGTATTTTCCAACCAAAAAGAACTGCTCAGTAATAACCCATGCTTTCCTATCTCTGTACCTTTGGCCATGAGGTTCCATCTACACTTGTCACATATATTCCTTCTGATAGTTTTGAGTTCTCTTAAAAATGTCCCATATTAGTAATTTGAAGTGTGGGGAAAATTTCCCTATGTGAAAGGAACTTGATGGAATTTTTTGTTTTGTTCTGAGTTTTCTTTGAGCTTCATTAATATGGCCAGCCAGTTGAATTTTTTTTATTTTGCGGTACGCGGGCCTCTCACTGTTGTGGCCTCTCCCGTTGCGGAGCACAGGCTCTGGACGCGCAGGCTCAGCGGCCACGGCTCACGGGCCCAGCCGCTCCGCGGCATGTGGGATCTTCCCGGACCGGGGCACGAACCCGTGTCCCCTGCATCGGCAGGTGGACTCTCAACCACTGCGCCACCAGGGAAGCCCCAGCCAGTTGAATTTTAACTGGTGTTTGTTAAAAGGATTTAGCTCCTAAGTGCCCCATCAATGTGTGTAGCCCTTAGTGGTAGATGATGGCTGATGGTAGATTAAGAAAACCGCTTAGGCTTCCATTCTACTCAGAGCTAAGAACTCTACCAGTTGACAGGTTTAACACTTGGAAACTCTGGCTGTCAACAAATAGACTAAACTAATAGAAGAAAGTTTTACATTTTAGGTGGATTTCTGCTTGCTTTCTACATCTCTTTCTTGGTGGTCTAAGGGTCAGCGTGTCCTTAATGTTGGTTAAACACTCAAATCATATTTATTGTATCCAAGTATTAGATATGGTAAACAAGCCTATGTTTTATTTAATTTTATTTTTTGGCCACTCCTCAAGGCATGTGGGATCTTAGTTCCCTGACCAGGGATTGAACCAGTGACCCCTGCATTGGAAGCTCAGTGGCTTAACTACTGGACCACCAGGGAACCCCCAAGCCTATGTTTTAAAGTAGGCTCATCTTCAATATAATATATAAAATAACGTGATGTGATACTTTATATAATAGTAAGAGAATAGTACACAAATCTTTCTCTTTTCATTTTAAAAGTACTTGTATCCTTTCTTTTTCTCTTAAGAAACATTTCTAAGCTAATACCTAAATTAACAAATGATTTTAAAGTATTTCTGTCTCCTCTGAAAAAAAATGGTGTGTCATTTTGTTGAGATATGACCTATGTATTTTTCCTGTTATTCTCTCTCTCTCTTTTTTTTTTTTGCGGTACGCGGGCCTCTCACTGTTGCGGCCTCTCCCGTTGCGGAGCACAGGCTCCGGACACGCAGGCCCAGCGGCCATGGCTCACGGGCCTAGCCGCTCCGCGGCATGTGGGATCTTCCCGGACCGGGGCACGAACCCGTGTCCCCTGCATCGGCAGGCGGACTCTCAACCACTGCGCCACCAGGGAAGCCCTGTTATTCTCTTTTGTCAGGTTTGTGCCTCACATTTAAAATTCACCAGTGTGATGTTTTCTTGTATGCAGCTTGAGTTTAAAATTTTTGGAAACTACAAAGCCAGCCTTCCATTTTATGCCTGAGTTTATGGTCTTAATTTTAAACAGATTCATTTTATGGGAGATAGTGTGCTTACAGTGCTATTTGGTTTCCTTCCTCCTGCTCCTAAGAAGGCTTCAGAGTTAAGCTTGTCAGAAGTGTTGCCTAAAAGTCACAGGATTCTTGAATTCTCTGCAGGTACTTTGGTATGCTTATCAGTAGATTGTGATTTAAAATGTGCAGTGTGTGATTTGTGATGTGAGTTATAGGGCTTGCTTATATTGTTTTCTGAATGTCCAGATCTAATTTAATATTGGTGATCTGATTTTATAACTTTAGAATATCAGTGGCTATCAGGGGCTAAATGTGGTTCTGAAATCAATAGGAGTGTATATTTAGATCAGTCTGTTTCCTTGTTATCTAAGAAGCAGGTCAGTGCAGGTGCTGCCAGTGTACTTTTCCAAGAGTCTCATCAAATTCGTGATTGGTCACATGTATATTCAAATGGAGATTCATTGCTACCTCTAAAGGACTTATTTTTTCCCCAACTGCTTGAGCATAGAATCACCTTATTTTATTTGTGAGCTAAACAATAATAATTCTAACATCTTTTTTCTTATGAACCACTTTGCTTTTTTTCTGTGAATAAAGGCCCCAAAGATTAAACTTGTAAAAACTATTAAGAGAGGCCTCTGAATTGATCAGTTACAGGTCTTATTTATGCAGAGTATCTAGAATTATTGGAAGGTAGTTGATTCATTGCATTTGTAATAGCTTTTAGTTAGAAAAGAGCCAGATTCCAAATATATATGTCAGTTTTTGTTGTTTATTTAAGTTTGTTGGTATGCCACTGGTAGCTTACTTTGTGTCCTTTTTATGAGTGGGTTCATGGTGTGCTCAGTAAAATGTGGTGTAACAAATACTCTGGTGTACACACTGGCTTAGATTAGTATTTATTTATTTATTTTTAAAATAAATTTATTTAAGTAATTTATCTTTTGGCTGCATTGGGTCTTCGTTGCTGCACGCGGGCCTTCTCTAGTTGCAGCGAGCGGGGGCTACTCTTCGTTGTGGTGCACGGGCTTCTCATTGCGGTGGCTTCTTTTATTGCAGAGCACGGGCTCTAGGTGCATGGGCTAATTCTAGATTATAGTTAACCCTTAATGCAGGGGTTAGGGGTGCTGACCTTCCGTGCAGTTGAACTTGTGTAACTTATAGTTGGCCCTTCATATATGTGGTTCTTCCATGTATGTGGTTCTGCCTCTGAGGATTCAACCAACCTTGGATGGTGTAGTACGGTAGTGTTTACTATTGAAAAAAATCTGTGTATAGGTGAACCTGCGCAGTTCAAACCCCTGTTATTCAAGGGTCAACTGTGCGGTGGAAGCCTGGAGTCCTCACCAATGGACTGCCAGGGAAGTCCCCAGAAGACTTTTTGAGACATTTTCTCCTAATCATCCCTTCCCTCCACGAAGATTTTATTTTTTTTCCTAATATTTATTTATTTTTGGGGGGTCAACTGTATTATCTAATAATATTATCTATTAATAGGGACAGGAATACATCAGTTTCTTTTTGGAAATAGGTGGAAATAATAAGATAAAATAAAATAGGGTATAATATATACTCCTGTAGTTAATTGTGATTTATAAATGTGATCTGCCTGCTCCTTGTGTCTACCATCCTCTATAACAATCCAGGTAACCTGTTTGGTAGGCCCTTTATATGGCTGAATTGTAACACTGGACCCAACATAGACTGAGGTTTAGTTACTTTCTATGTTAATATTCACTCAGACACTTTAACATTATATTTTGATAGCATTAAACCATCATAACGTTACTGAGTGAGCAACTCTGTGATTTAACAACATTAAAGCATGGGATTATTTTGAATGGGTTAAGTTTCAGCCTGTGACCCACAACAAGTGTAACAGAAATGTATACTTTTGGTAATTTATGAATATGTAGTAGTATGCCAAGGTTCAGTTGTGATTGCTATTTAACTATTAGTTAATGCTTGCATAAATTCAGTAACCCTATTAGAATCATTTTAACACAATGGGATCTTAACAGTATGTCTTTGAGTACATCATCTTATAAAGAAATGCTATTTTAATTTATATGTCAAGAATGTTTTTTTTTTTTTTTTTTTTTTTCTTCGGTACATGGGCCTCTCACTGCTGTGGCCTCTCCCGTTGCGGAGCACAGGCTCCGGATGCGCAGGCTCAGCGGCCATGGCTCACGGGCCCAGCCGCTCCGCGGCATGTGGGATCTTACCGGACCGGGGCACGAACCCATGTCCCCTGCATCAGCAGGTGGACTCTCAACCACTGCGCCACCAGGGAAGCCCAAGAATGTTTTTTTTTTTTAGAGACTTCTTTAAAAAATTTTTTTATTTTTTTCCAAATTTATTTATTTTATTTATTTATTTTTGGCTGCGCCGGGCTTTCGTCGCTGCACGCGGGCCCTCCCTAGTTGTGGCGAGTGGGAGCTACTCTTTGTTGCGATGCGTGGACCTCTCACCGCCGCGGCCTCTCTTATTGCGGACCACAGGCTCTAGGCACGCGGGCCCCAGCAGCTGTGGCCTGCGGGCTCAGCAGTTGTGGCTCGTGGGCTCCAGAGTGCAGGCTCAGCTGTTGTGGCACACGGGCTTATTTACTCCGTGGCGTGTGGGATCTTCCCGGACCAGGGATCAAACCCGTGTCCCCTACATTGGCAGGCGGACTCCCAACCACTGTGCCACCAGGGAAGCCCAGGCATGTATTTCAATTAACCAGTTTGAAATTCTACATATATTCAAGTGAAAAGTGTTTCACCTTGATAATACACTTGGTACAGATTTTTGAAATTCATTTACACTACTGGTTTTGACCATATGGACACAGGCAGACCTGTCAAGAGCTTCAAGGATTTAAGCCTTCAAATTTTACCTGCCAGCCATTTCATCAGTAGGGACACATGGAAGACAGTTTAAAGTGAAGGCTCTTTTTTTTACTGCTGCCACCCACTTGCACTTTCTTCCCCTTTTATCATTTTTAATGATTCAGAAAATCGACACTGTTGCTAACTTACTACCTGCAATGTTCTGCGAATCTTGATGGTATTATATAATTATATAAGCCGTTTGCGTGGTGTCATATGATGTTGTATATATGTCCTCCCACACATGTGTCTTTAGAGTAATTTCTTTCCATCTGGTGTTGGAAATGAGCTCTTTGTGAGGTTATTTTTAAATCTTCAAGCTTTCTGGCATCCTCAACACTTGAAATAACACAATTGATTTTGAAGGCAAGAAAACCCACATAGTATATATTTAGTGGGTTTTTTTTTCCAGTGAAAATGTGAATAGTATTTTATTTAAAAAATCATATCCTGTGTTCCAAATAGGCAAAACATGTGCTTTATGTTTAGATTGTTTCTAGATAATTTTGTTAGTAGGAAATAATCAGTCAGTTGTTGCCAAGTAGATAAAGTAAAGGAGAAATAGTTAAGGGAAAGGATGCCAAGAATAAGAGAACTGTTGGAAGAAAGATGTTTCAGAGATATTTTATTCTCTGAAGGTTTATTGGAATCCTCATCTGAACTCTTGCAGCATTTATTTGTTTCATACCAAATTTGTCACGTGTTGCTTTATATTGCACATGAAACTGGTGTTTCCCAATAAGGTTGTCAGCTTCTGGAGGGCAGAGGGTCAATATCGTGTCTTTCATTATCCTCCCCATCCTCCCAAACACAGATATTGCTTAGTACAGTAGCTAGATATGTAACATAGACATGTAGAATTGTAGTGAGAATGTGAATTCCAGGATAATTAAGATTAAAACCTGGTTATAATTCTGATTGCTTCTGATTGCCTCTGTGTGTGTGTATCATATTTTCTTGGAAAGTAAGTTGCACATATCATGACAATCTACTCCTAAAATACTTCAGTATCTCCTAAGAATAAAGAGATTATTCTACGTTAGTCACAATACCATTATCATACATAAGAAAATTAACAATATTTACATAATAACAACGAATATCCAGTCTATATTTTAAAAAGATCGATGTCATCTACTCAGAAAGATTCATCCAATAATTTCTTTTCTTCAGATGCTATTTTTGTTGACTTCTCTTTGCTAGTTGTATTATCTCTAATATGACTGTTAGTGAACACTGGTTCGCAGGAAATGTTTAATAGTTAATGTACTCCCTTTGGTGTTTCATAAGATTGGAAAGACTAGCATTGGGGTGAATGATTGCATAATGATCAGAGCATCATATTTAAATAAATATCTTAAAGAATATATCAGGTTTCCAAAGGGCATCGTGTTTTTGTTTTGTTTTTAGATTTTTATTATGTGTACTGTGGTAGGCAGCCTTTAAGATGGCTCCAGTGATTCCTGCCTCATGGTTTTCATGCCTTTGTGTAATCCCTTCCCTTTGAGTGTGCCCTGGACCCAGTGACTTCTTTTTTTTTTTTAATAAATTTATTTATTTTTGGCTGCCTTGGGTCTTCGTTGCCACGCGCAGGCTTTCTCTAGTTGCGGCGAGTGGGGGTTACTCTTCGTTGTGGTGCGCAGGCTTCTCACTGCGGTGACTTCTCTTGTTGCGGAGCACGGGCTCTAGGCTCGCGGGCTTCAGTAGTTGTGGCACGTGGGCTCAGTAGTTGTGGCTCGCGGGCTCTAGAGCGCAGGCTCAGTAGTTGTGGTGCATGGGCCTAGTTGCTCCGCGGCATGTGGGATCTTCCCGGACCAGGGATTTGAACCCGTGTCCCCTGCATTGGCAGGCGGATTCTTAACCACTGTGCCACCAGGGAGGTCCACCAGTGACTTAACTTCTAATGAATAGAATACAGCACAAGTGGTGGGATATCACTTCCAAGATTGGGTTACAAAAGGCTGTGGTTTCTGTCTTGGGCACTCTCATCTTGGGTACTCTCTGGCCGTCTTCCTGTCACTTGGATAACCAGCTGCTATTACCTAGGAACATTCAGGCAGTCTATGGAGAGGCCCACGTGGTGAGAAACCAAGTTTGTTAGTAACTACTATGAAAGTGAGCTTGGAAGCAGATTCTTCAGGCAGAGTTGAGCTTTGAGAGGAGTGTAAACTTGGTTGACAGCTTGACTGCAACTTCATGAGAGACCTTGAGCTAAAGGCACCGAGCTAAGCCATGCTTGAATTCTTGACCCACAGAAACTGAGATCATAAATGTTTGTTGTTTTAAGCCACCAAGTTTTGGAGGTAATTTGTTGTATGACAATAGACAACTAATACACCTACCATTTATTAATTTAATAAATATTTATTGATCATCTACTATTCACCAGGTCCTGTCCTAAGTGCTTTGGGACATAACAGTGAAAAAAGTAGATTAGAAATGTCTGTTCTTGTGGAGTTTACATTTTAGTGGGAGAGGACAAATAATAAAGTATACAAATCAGGGATAAAATATATAAGGTTTTAGTGAGGATCAGGGAAAGCAGGATAAGGGGACAAAGAGTGAGGGAAGTGGGGTGGATATTTTCTGTAGGGTGGTCAGAAACAACCTCTCTGGTAAGGTGACTTTTGAGCAGAGTCCTGAATGGTATCTGGAGAAGAGCATTCCAGGCGGAACAACATGTGCAAAGGTTAAGCGTGTTTGGTGTGTTTGAGAAACATTGAGTAAGCCAGCATTGCAGGGTCAAGATGATCTACGGGGAAATGTTAGGAGTTGAGTTCAGGGAGGTTATAGGCGGGAGGAGCAGTTCACGTGGTGCCTTGTTGGCTGTGCTACAGACTTTGCTTTTTTTTTCTGAGATGGGAATTCTTGAGAGGATTTTAGCAGAGGTATGGCATGATCATTTAATTAATACATACTAATTGATTATCCACAATGAGCAGGACCTTGTGCGTATATGTGGTCACAGAAATGTAGAAGACATGACCCCTGTCCTAAGGAAGTTTAGTGATCTAGTATTAGAAATCACTGGGCATGCACCCAAAAACTTAGGAATAGAGGCGCTGTGTTGGAAGGGCATATAGTTATAGGAAGAGCACAGAGTATGACCTGGGTTAAAATTCTGGCTCTTCTACTTGGTTTAACACATTTCAGCCACAATTTACTGGGTGGTATTATATACCTGGTAAAATAGTAATGCTACTGTTTATTGATGACTTATTATGAGCCACAGTCTGGGCTGTGTGCTTTGTAGGGATGACATAGGTGTTGAAGAGTGTGAGCTCCAGGGCTAGAATGCCTGGTTTTAAATTCTCGTTATGTCACTCTTTAGTTGGTGGTGACCTTGGGCAAATTACTTCTGTACCTCAATTTACTCATTGTGTAACATGTGGATGATAAAAAATACTTAGCTTTTAAGGTTGTTATAATGAAAAATGAGTTAATATATGCAAGGTATTTAGAACAGTGTCTGACACCAGATAAATGTTAGCCATTATTTTTACATTTAAGCCTCACCACAACCCTATGAAGTAGGTGTGAGTCATCCCATTTTACATTTTAAATAGCAGGTTAAAAATTAAGTAACTTGTCCAAAGTTGTACAACTAGCAAGTGAAAATTGGCCTCAAAGCCGAATTCTTTACTGCTACACCTTTACTTAGTACAACCATGAACATGTTAAGAAGGAGAGATGCAGGCCTTCTGCCAGAGATAATGATTTCTTAATGATTGTGATCTTGTGAAAGTACTTTTCTATGCCTCAGTTTTCTATAAAATCAGAATGATACCCACATTACACAGAATACATAGTAATAACAAGCAAAAACAAACCTTGCAGTGTGCCCACCATCTACAGATAATCAGCAAATGTTAGTTCCCTTTTACCTATGATAAAATATGACCTCGTGAAAATGGGGACAAATAATCTTTGGTTAAGGAGAAGAATTTTTATATCTTGACCCATACCTTTTTTCTACTTAAATTGGGCATCTATGTTTCTATATTATTATTATGTATAAATAAATACAGCTGTATAGAAATGTATATCGTTTTGTCTGCCTTTGGATTTGATTCAGACTTACACTGTAACATTTTTAAGCCTGTGTGTCAGTATTCTAAAGACCTGTTTCACAGCAGCTCTGGCTTCAGAGCTTCATTTCCGGGTTGGTAGGACACGATCATGTGGTTGATGTCCCAATTGTTGCTTTTATCTTTTTCGGCAGATGTGAAAGTAAACATACAAGGTTGAAAAACAGGAAGGGGTTTGGCTGCTGTTCGTTGGGAGGGTATTTTTGCAGGGGAATTTGTACATAAGCCACCTGAAATCTGAAGTGCCTTGACTCTTCCTGACATTTTAGCAGATACAAAAAGATACTATACCTTATTGTCATAGAGTAAGTAAAAAAGCAAATGATTTTGCAGTTGAATGAATTTGTGAATTTGCGTATAATTTTGTGTTGAAACATGTTGGAGAAGTGAGATAGTGTGTTCCTTTTTTTGTTTGAAACAGAGAACTGATGTGTGACTTCATAGTCACCCCCATTCTGGGTTCTTTTTACCTGGGGAATACTTTCTCAATAAGGAAATGTAGAGCTTTTTGTTATTTTTGGGTATCTGTATCATTACACTTGAACTTCAGAAGCCAAAACTTAAGACAGCATTTTTCTACTTGGCTCTTGTCTTTGTTTCTGAGGAAAGGGATGAACACATATGAAATGTTAGCTATATAGCAGGTACTGCTCTTCGTATATGCTAACTAAGTGCATATATTAAATTTAAATATTTCCATCTTTGACATTCAATCCATGAGTTGTTTTTATTGATTTGGAGAAATCCCTCCCTCTTTCCCTTCTCCTTCTCCTTCCCTTTCTGTCCCTCCCTCCCTTTCTTCCTTCCTACTCCTTCTCTTAAATGATTCTCTCCCATACTTTTGCTGAACAGTTTTCTATTAATAGTATTTGGAGGCAGTGTGATGTAGCAGTGAGTAACGGTATGGATTTTGGAATCAGATAGACCTGGGTTTACAGTAAGGTTGTTTTTGGCAGGAAGAAACTGCTTTCTATCTTAATAAGTAAAAGCCAGGATCCTCCAGAGTTGGCTTTAGGAGGAGATTCTGCACATGGAGTAGGATAATTGGAACTCCCAGCAAGGACTTTTGTTCCCAAAGATTCACCTTTCCCTGGGGGAATCCCTTGTTGACCTCAGGGAGTGTTGCCTTCCTTTAATTTTCTGTCCCAGAGGTGAGTCTTCTCTTAATACTCCTTTAGTACACAGCTGAGACCAGGCTGGAACATTTAGTACTTTACTAAAGGCTAGGAGATACAAAAGGGAAATAGCTGAGAGTTACTAGGATGCTTCTATATAATCTGGCTCACAAGATAAAACTCCTCTTTAATTGGTGGTCTTCTTTTGGGATGGCTCCCCTCTTAATTGCAACACACATGTCTGCCTTCCAGTGGCAGAAGCCATTTCCATTAACGCTTCTACCCGGCAGTGCCTACAGCATATACAGATTGCCCTAAACCCAGAGGAGAAGGCCAAGAAAAAAAAGAGGTTCTCTGTTTTGCCAGCCTTTGGTTATATTTGAGAGAGGAGCCACTTCTTGCTTGTGATCAACACCAGGTCTATACAACCTTTAAGGGAAACCACCGTTACTCATAGAATATCTGATTAGCATTCACAGAAAAAAACAAACAGAGGGGTTTGGGGCTAAAGGTGGGAGGGGGAGGCTTCCTTTTAACCATTTACCCCAGATTATATAATCTCTGATTATAACTCAGTAATTTGGCACAAAATAGCTCTCAATAAATATTCCCTCCCCATTTTTTGATTCTTAACCCAATTTGATACCTAAGGAGCTGTCCTTTAAACTTGTTGAATTTTATCTCAGAGTTTTGCTTGAAGAGATCCTAGTCCTTAATCAGGTCCAAAGCTGGGCTGAGGACAGTGGTGATAAACATCACTCGGTGTGATCAAGATGGAACACCTGGTGCTCTGAGCAGTCTAAGTTTAAATGCTAAAAGAAGTGTCCTTTGTATCACAGACTATTAATTCCAGAAGGGGATATAGAACTTGGCTATTGCTACAAGGTTCCTGGCTTGTTTTAAGATAGAAAAAGTATAATAGAGTCAAAGACCTTTGGAGCCACAGACCTGGTTTAGAATCCTGGCTCTGATACTGTTTAGCTGTATGTATTTGGGCAAGTTACTTATCCTCCTTGTGTCTCAGTTTCTTTGTTAAATTTGTGTAACGTTTGACATGACATTACTACCTTTTAGAACTGCTGAAAAGACTAGAAATAATATGTAATATGTTTAATGTAGTGCCAGCACACAGTGGACAATTAATGAATAGGAAATAATAATTATTATTATTTTAAATGACATTTCTTTAAAATCCATCTTCTCTGATTTATACATATTCTGACCTTGGCTTTTTTTTTTGACAGCTTTATTGAGATATAATTAATTAACAATTTTCTCATTTAAAGTATACAATTCAGTGTGTTCTAGTATGTGCAGGCATCATCTCAATCTAATTTTAGAATATTTTTGTCCCCCCAAAAAGAACCCCCGTACCCATTAGCAGTCAATCCCCATTCCCCACCCTGCAATCCCAGCATTAGGCAACCACTAACTATCAATGCTTCGTGTCTCTATAGATTTACCTGTTCTGGATATTTCATATAAATGGAATCATTCAATATGTGGCCTTTTGTGATTGGCATCTTTCAATTAGCATTTTCAGGGTTTGTCCGTGTGGTGGTTTATCAATAGCTCATACCTTTTTATTGCTGAGTAAGATTCCATTATATGGCTGTACTACATTTTATTTATCCATTCATCAGCTGATGGACATTTGGGTTGCTTTCACTTTCTGACTATTATGTTTTTGTTTTTGTTTTTTGCGGTACGCGGGCCTCTCACTGTTGTGGCCTCTCCCGTTGCGGAGCGCAGGCTCTGGACGCGCAGGCTCAGTGGCCATGGCTCACGGGCCTAGCCGCTCCGCGGCATGTGGGATCTTCCCGGACCGGGGCACGAACCCGTGTCCCCTGCATCGGCAGGTGGACTCTCAACCACCGCGCCACCAGGGAAGCCCACTTTTTGACTATTATGAATAATGCTGCTGTGAACATTCATGCACAAGTTTTTGTGTGAACATATGTTTTCATTTTTCCTGAGTATGTACATAGGAGTGGAATTGCTAGGTCATATGGTAACTCTGTGTTAACATTTTGAGGAACTGTCATTGGCTGGTTTTAATCATGTTTTTCCTCTTTGATTGCATGGTCTTCTGTTTTCTGTCAGCCATCTTCACTGTTAGTTACCAACAGCTTACTGAATTATTTATTTATTTGGCTGCGTTGGGTCTTTGTTGCTGTGCGTGGACTTTTCTGTAATTGTGGCAAGTGGGGGCTACTCTTCGTGTGGTGCTCGGACTTCTCATTGTGGTGGCCTCTCTTGTTGCAGAGCACTGGCTCTAGGCACACGGGCTTCCGTAGTTGCGGCACGCAGGCTCAGTAGTTGTGGCTCGTGGGCTTCGGAGCGCAGGCTCAGTAGTTGTTGTGCACGGGCCCAGTTGCTCCGCGGCATGTGGGATCTTCCCAGACCGGGGCTCGAACCCATGTCCCCTGCATTGGCAGGCAGATTCTTAACCACTGCCCCACTAGGGAAGTCCATGAATTATTATTATTTTTAAAAATTATTTATTTATTTTTGGCTGTGTTGGGTCTTCGTTGCTGTGCACGGGCTTTCTCTAGTTGTGGCAGGCGGGGGCTACTCTTCCTTGCGGTGCGCGGGCTTCTCATTGCGGTGGCTTCTCTTGTTGTGGAGCACGGGCTCTAGACACGCGGGCTTCAGTAGTTGTGGCACGTGGGCTCAGTAGTTGTGGCTCACGGGCTCTAGAGCAGACTCAGTAGTTGTGGTGCACGGGCTTAGTTGCTCCGCGGCATTTGGGATCTTCCCAGACCAGGGCTTGAACCCGTGTCCCCTGCATTGGCAGGTGGATTCTTAACCACTTTGCCACCAGGGAAGCCCCCATGAATTATTTTTGATTATGTTCTTACTGTTTAGCTGTAGCCCATCTTGCTTAAATAATGTCATTGCAAATGAATCTGTTTTTATATAGATTATACCACATATCCATGAAATGTTCTTTTCTGTTTCATCACCTTTTTTTACCTGTTATCTTCCTCTCTGGCTGAATATAGTTTTACAAATAAAAGTTCTAAATAAAATTCTACTGAAATTTGATCCATACTTGGTTTACTGTACCTGGTTATGATAGTACACAAGATCTGTGATAGGAGATCTTTTTTCTTTAAATTTTATTTACTTTATTTTTGGCCACGTTGGGTCTTTATTGTTGTGCACGGGCTTTCTCTAGTTGCAGCAAGTGGGGATTACTCTTCGTCGCAGTGCGCGGGCTTCTCACTGCGGTGGCTTCTCTTGTTGCTGAGCATGGGCTCTAGGTGCGAGGGCTTTGTTAGTTGTGGCATGCGGGCTCAGTAGTTGTGGCTCGTGGGGTCTAGAGCACAGGCTTAGTAGTTGTGGTGCACGGACTTAGTTGCTCCGCGGCTTGTGGGGTCTTCCCGGACCAGGGCTCCAACCCATGTCCCCTGTATTGGCAGGCGGATTCTTAACCACTGTGCCACCAGGGAAGTCCCGCTAAACTTTAAAATAACTAAATGATTTCTCATTTAGATATCTCTTCTACTTTATTTTAAATTATCTAGAAAAGCAGGTATAACAAATGGTAGGTCGTTGATTCTCATCAGAGACAATTTTCTATGTGAAAATTGTGACCAAGATAGACTGGTTTTACTTTGGTGTATGAAAAGTAACCCTTTACACATTGAGAAACTCTTTGCCTTTTTCTCTGTATTTCATCTTCTATTTTTCTAAGATTTTATCTATTCTTAGAAATTCGATTACTACCTGAAGCAGTTGACTCTAAGATCTACATTTTCCAATCTTGACACCCATATTCCATTTCTGTCTTTTCACTGTCTATGGATAACTCCTTTTGGGTATTTTATGTCATCACCTCTCTTCACCATTCATCTATCCAGTGTTTTATTCTTTGCTAGTCACTGTACTAGAAATCAGGATTTCAGAGATGAACAAGGCACAATTCCTACCCTCAAAGAAACTACCAGTAAACGTGGAATAGCTCTGTAAGGAGATATGCACAGGATATTATGGGATTACAGAGAAGGAAAACCAAGGAAGAGAAGAAAATTCTACTAGGGACAAGGGAGTAGCCGAGGAAAAGGTTTCCAAGAAGTGACTCTGAGTAAATTCTTGAAGGACACATGAGAATTAGCCAGTCCAATTGGAAAGGAGTGTGTGTGAAGAGTTTTTCAGATAGAGGGGACTGTAAATGCAAAGGCACAAAAAGGAGAAACAAGTTAGGAGAACTTTGAGTAATTTTCTGCCTTAGAGTACATCATGTGGAGAGAGGTGTAGTGAGAAATCAGATCATGAAGAATCATGGATGCCATTATTAAGGGATTTAAACTTTGTTCTGAAGCATATGGTGAGCCATGAGCTGATTATATTATTGAAAGATTATTCTGGTGGCTCTGTGGAGGATGAATGGGAGAGGACTGAAACTGGAGGCAGGAAGAAGAAATAAAAGGCTGCTATGTTAAACCAGAACAAAGATTACTGGGGCCTGAACCTAGACAGTGACAGTGGAAGGGATAAGATAAGTTAAGAGATATTTAGGAGTTAGGTTAAATTTCATTTGAAGATGCATTGACTGTGTGAAGCAAGGCTGACACTCAGGTTTTTTGTTTGTAGGACAGGGCTTATGATTAGGTTTGCTTGTTACATAACCTTAGTGTTCTGCACTTCTCTGTAATACTCAGTACCATTGTAATTTCTTGTTTAATTTCTACCTTCCCTGCTAGACTATAAGACTCTGAAGGCAAGAACCATATCTGTGTTACTGATTTTCAAATACTTAGTGTCCAGTTTACTGCCTGCCATACTGTGTGAATGGATGAATGAGGAAGTAAATGGTGCTGCCATTGACCAGTGCAGGTTAAATGTAGGCTGTTTTCATTGTTTTTTTGTTGTTGTTTTATTATACTAGCAACAGTAATTTTCCCTTTCCCAGACTTGAAACCGTGGTTTAATATTTTCCTTCTTTATATCCTTCACCCATCATATTCTCTTTGTCATCAAGTTTTCTTATGTCTTTCATTTTAATATGTCTTGGATTTGTCCTTTCATTTGCATTCTTGCTGACAAAGCACTAACTCAGACCAAGGCTAAATTGTGTTAACCTTTTTTTTTATATGTAAACTTTTATCTTGGGACAGTTTTATTTTATTTTAAATTTTATTTATTTATTTTTTGGCTGTGTTGGGTCTTCATTGCGGCGCATAGGCTTTCTCTAGTTGCCGCAAGCGGGGGCTACTCTTCGTTGTGGTGCACAGGCTTCTCATTGTGGTGGCTTCTCTTGTTGTGGACCATGGGCTCTAGGCGCGTGGGCTTCAGTAGTTGTGGCTCACAGGCTCTAGAGCACAGGCTCAGTAGTTGTGGTGCACAGACTTAGTAGCTCCGAAGCATGTGGGATCTTCCTGGACCAGGGATCAAACCTGTGTCCCCTGCATTGGCAGGCGGATTCTTAACCACAGCGCCACCAGGGAAGTTCTTATTTTGGAACAGTTTTAGATTTATAAGATTACTGCGAAGATTGTACAGAGTGTTCCTGTATACCCCACACCCAGTTTCCCCTAGTATTAATATCTTATGTTAGTATGGTACATATGTTAAAATTATTTAACCATATTGATACATTATTATTAAAGTCCATACTTTTTTTTAAAGCAAATTTTTATTTATTTTTTATTTTTGGCTGTGCTGCGAAGCTTGTGGGATCTTAGTTCCCCGAACAGGGATTGAACCCGGGCCCTTGGCAGCGAGAACGCAGAGTCCTAACCACTGGACCGCCAGGGAATTCCCAAGTCCATACTTTATACGTTCAGATTTCCTCAGTTTTTTCTAATGTCCTTCTTTCTGTTCTAGGATCTCATCCAAGATACACATTACGTTTAGGAGCAGTGTCTCCTTAGGCTTTTCTTGGTTGTGGCTGTTTCTCCAACTTTCCTTATTTTTGATGGTCTTGACTGTTCTGAGGATTACTGGTCAGCTATTTTAGAGAATGTACCTCAAATGGGATTTGTTACATGTTTTTCCCATGATTTGGATAACAGGGTTTTGGGAGGAAACCACAAAGGTAAAGTGCTATTCTCATTATATCCTAACAAGGGTACATACTATCAATATGATTTATCACTGTTGATATTGACCTTGCTCTTGACTTGAGGTACTTTGTCATCTTTCTCCACCGTAAAATTTCTCTTTTTCCCCCGTCCTTTCCATACTGTACTCTTTGAAAGGAAGTCACTATGCACAGCACTCACTTAAGGAGTGGAGCGTTATGCTCCATTTCCTTGGGGGCAAAGTATCTACCTCAATTATTTGGAATTCTGCACCAGGGATTTATCTCTTCTCCATTTATTTATTCAACCATTTATTTATGGGTATTTATATATATTTTAGATTATAATTCAATGCTACTTTATTTTGTTGTTCAAATTGTTCCAGCTTTGGCCATTGGGAGCTCTTTTAATTGGCCTCTAGGTTCCTTAGACATACCCTCATCAGTGTACATGTGTGTGTGTGTGTGTGTGTGTGTGTGTGTGTGTGTTTGAACACTTTCTTACTTTCTGGCACTACAGGATGTTCCATGCTTATTTTGTATAATTACTGTCCCAGTCCTGGAATCAGTTATTTCTCTAGGGAACCCTGTTCCTTTTATTGGAGAATGGTATTAGAAACCAAGACCTGTGCATTAACTACCTAGTTGATCTTCTTGCACTTGGTCTTTTTCCTTTCCAGTTCATCCTGCCATATTTATCTTCCTTAAATAGAACTTCCATTGAGTAGGTGATTTATCTCCTTAAGAGTTATTATAGCTCTCTACTGCTGATCTGATCAAACACTATCTTTAGCTTAGCTTTCTTGGCCTCACCTAATTTACTTTTCTCATTTGTTTAAGGGTTTATCTCTCATTTCCTTCTTGTGCTGTTCTGACCTTGGCCCTTTCTTCTCTAACATTCCAAGTGTAATTCACACTTTCCTTATTCTTATCTTTGTGTGTTTTGGGTTTTTGAATTATTAGACTTGCATGTTTATTGTACTTGGTAATTAATAGTCAAAATTAGAAATCAAATACAGAAGAGACTCCAGAAATCATTTGGCCCATCTTCTCATTTAGAGATAAGGAGATCTGGCCCCTAAATCTGGAGTGAGTGACTTGACCAATTCATGGCAGAGACAGAATTTGGTCCTTGGCTTTATCTCACTTTGTACAGTATTCTTTTCCTCATATGCAAATACTCCCCCAATATCCCTTTTAAAAAATTTGAGATATAATTTATATACCATAAAATTTACCATTTAAATATGTGGGTTTTCATATATTTACCATCATTATTATTTAATTCCAGAACATTTTCATTACCCTAATAAGAAACCTCTTACGAACTAGCAGTCACTCCCTGTTTCTCCCTCCCCGTGGACTTTGGCAACCACTATACTTCTGTAGATTTACATATTATGGACATTTCATGTAAATGGAATCCTATAATATGTGGCCATTTGTGTTAGGCTTCTTTTACTTAGCATAATGTTTTCAAAGTTCACCCATGTGGTAGCATCTTTTTTATTTTTACTCTTTTTATTGATGAATAATATTCCACCATATGGGTGTACCACATTTTGTTTATCCATTCATTAGTTGATGGATACTGCATTGTTTGTACTTTTGGACTATTATGAATAATGCTGCTATGAACGTTGATGTACAAGTTTTTGTTTGAATATCTGTTTTCAGTTCTCTTGTGTATATACCTAGGAATGGAATTGCTGGGTCATATGATAATTCTGTGTTTAACTTTTTGAGGAATTGCCACACTGTTTTCCATAGTGGCTGTACCATTTTATATTTCTACCAGCATTGTATGAGGTTACTGACTTCTCAGCATCTTCACCAACACTTGTTATTTTTCCTTTTGTTAAAAAAAACATTAAAGCTATTCTAGTGAGTGTGAAATGGTATCTTATTGTGGTTTTGAGTTGCAGTTCCCTCATGACTAATGATGTTGAATATTCTATGTGCTTATTGAATATCTGCATATCCTCTCTGGTGAAATGTCTACTCAAGTCCTTTGACTATTTTTTTAAAATGTTAATTAATTAATTTATTATTTATTTTTGGTTGCACTGGGTCTTTGTTGCTGTGCGTGGGCTTTCTGTAGTTGTGGTGAATGGGGGCTGCTCTTCCTTGCGGTGCGCGGGCTTCTCATTGCGGTGGCTTCTCTTGTTGTGGAGCATGGGCTCTAGGTACGTGGGCTTCAGTAGTTGTGGCACGTGGGCTCAGCAGTTGTGGCTCGCGGGCTCTAGAGCACAGGCTCAGTAATTGTGGTGCATGGGCTTAGTTGCTCCACGGCATGTGGGATCTGCCCAGACCAGGGCTCGAACCCATGTCCCCTGCACTGACAGGTGGATTCTTAACCACTGCGCCAGCAGGGAAGCCCCTCCTTTGACTATTTTTAAATTGAGTTATTTGTCTTTTTATTGTTGAGCTGTAAGAGTTCTTTATATATTCTTAAGACTAAACTCTCATCAAATATATGATTTGCAAGTATTTTCTCCCCTTCTGGGGTTATCGTTTCTCTTTCTTGATGATGTCCTTGGAAGCACAAACATTTTAAATTTTGATGAAGTCCAGTTTCTCAAAATTTTTTGGTTGCTCATGCTTTTGATGTCCTATCTAAGAAATCATTGCCTAATCCAAGACTATAAATATTTACACTTACATTTTCTTCTAAGAGTTTTATAGTTTTAGCTCTTACATTCATATATTTGATCCATCTTGAGTTAATTTTTTATAGGGTCTGAGGCAAGGGTCCAAATTCGTCTTTTGCATGTGTCTATCCAGTTGTCCCAGAAATGCATTTGTTGCCTGCATTGAATTGTCTTGGCACCCTGTTGAAAACCAGCTGGGCATAAATATATGGTTTTGTTTTTGGACTCTCAATTCTGTTCCATTGATCTACATGTCTATCCTTATGCCAGTACCACAGTGTTTTGATTACTATAGCTTTGTAGTAAGCTTTGAAATCAATAAGTGTGAGTCCTCCAACTATGGTCTTATTTTTCAAGATTGTTCTGGCTGTTCTGGTTATTCCTTGCATTTCCATATGAACTTTAGGATCATTTCTACAGAAAAAGGCAGTTGGCATTTTGATAGTGACTGCATTGAATTTGTAGATCAATTTGGAGAATATCACCATCTTAACACTATTAATTCTTCCAATCCATGAACATGGGATGCTATTCTGTTATTCCATAAGATGTTATGGAAAAACCTGAATGAACTTTTTGGCCAACCCAATAGGTCTTTAATTTTTTCATTGATATGTTGTAGTTTTTTGTACAAGTCATTATTATTATTATTTTTGGTTAAATTCATTCCTAAGTATTTTATTCATTTTGATGCTATTATAAATGGAATTGTCTTCCTAATTTCATTTTTGGATAGTTTATTGCTAATGTATAGAAATATAATTGATTTTTTTTTTACTATTTTTTATATGTTTTTTATTTCTTTTTCTTGCTTAATTACCCTGGCTAGAACCTTCAGTACAGTGTTGAATAGAAGTGGTAAGAGCAGACATCCTCAGGGCTATTAGGGAGAAAGCTTTCTCCCTATGTATGGGATGTATTGATGTTAGCTGGAGGTTTTTCATACTCTTCATCAGATTGAGGACGTTTCTATCTATTTCTTGTCTGTTGAGTGTTTTGTTTTGTTTTTTTCTTGTCATGGAAGGGTGTTGGGTTTTGTCAGATGCTTTTTCTGCATCTATTGAGATGATCATGAAGAATTTGTCTTTTATTTTATTGATATGGTGTATTACATTGATTGACTTGCAAGGCTGATCGAACCTTACATTCCTGGGATAAATTTCACTTTGTAATGGTGTATAATCCTTTTTATATGTTACCAGATTTGGTTTGCTAGTATTTTGTTGAGGATTTTTGTGTCTATATTTATAAGGGATATGATCCTGTAGTTTTTTCTTTTCTTGTGAAGTCTGTCTGGTTTTGGTATCAGTAATACTGGACTCATAGAATAAGTTAGGAAATGATCCTTCTCTTAGATTTTTTTGGGAAGAGTTTGTGAAGGATTGGTGTCAATTATTTTTTAAACATTTGGTAGAACCCACAAGTGAAGGCATGTGAACTTCTTTGGTGGGAAGGTTTTTGAATATTAACTTAATCTCTTATTATAGATCTATTCAGATTTTCTATTTCTTGGTAGTTTGTTTTCAGGAATATTCCATTTTATCTAGATTATCTGATTTGTTGGCATAGAATTGTTCACTTGTTTATAGCGTTCCCATATAACCCTTCCCCCCCTGTAAAGTTGGTGGCAATGTCCCCTCTTTCACTCCTGATTTCTGTAATTTGAGTTTTCTCTCTTTTTTACTTTGTCAGCCTAGCCAAAGGCTTATCAATTTTGCTTATCTTTTCAAATAAAAAAATTAAAAAAAAATTTTTTGGCTGCATTGGGTCTTCGTTTTTGTGCATGGGCTTTCTCTAGTTGCAGCGAGTGGGGGCTACTCTTCATTGTGGTGTGCGGGCTTCTCACTGTGGTGGCTTCTCTTGTTGCAGACCACAGGCTCTAGGCGCACAGGCTTCAGTAGTTGCAGCACGCGGGCTCAGTAGTTGTGGCTCGCGGATTCTAGAGCACAGGCTCAGCAGTCATAGCACACGGACTTAGTTGCTCCGCGGCATGTGGGATCTTCCTGGACCAGGGCTCGAACCCATGTCCCCTGCCTTGGCAGGCGGATTCTTAACCACTGCACCACCAGGGAAGCCCTGTAAGTGCTTTTAATCCTTGATTTTTTCTTATATTTTTAATTCAGAAGGCCTAGTATCAGGTTATCTATTGCTACATGTTAATCACCTCAAATTTCAGTGAGTTCAAATAATAACTTTTATTGTTCATGATTCTCTGGACAAGGGTTTTGGGCAGGACTTTGTGAAAATGGTTCATTTCTGTTCCATGTGCTATGGGTAGGGCAGCTTGTCTCTACTTCATGTGGTGTAACTACCAGTGGCTGGGCTGGAGCTAGAGGATACAAGATGGCCTTAGGTTCATGTCTGATGCCTCAACTGGGGTGGTTCATCATCTGGAGGCTAGCTGGGAAGACGGGGCCTTATATTGTGACTCTAATACTTGATAGGAAGAGTTTGTGGCTATCTTTGTAGCCAAACTACCATAGTTTTTAAAGAAATGTTAAATTGGGTGGAGAGCTTAAATCTTGAATTTAAACTGTTCTTTCCTGTTTTGGACATTACTTTCAGAATAATTCTTGGAAATGCCCTGATGAAACTTAGGTAACTAACATTAAAATATATCACCTGAAATCGGAGAGCAAAATATTTCTTGTGAAATAATTGAAATAACCAGTTTTGACGTTATGTTTGGTTGGTTCAAAGATTAGCGTTCTTAAAAAAAAAAAAAATAAAAAAAGATTAGCGTTCTTTTTGGGAGTCAAGTTTGTTGGGGAAACTGTTCTAGTCTGGTTCCAATTATGTTTAATTATGAGATGAGTTATTCTAGTCCTAAGTAGGGAAACCAAAATATCCAGAGATTGGTTGTATGTTGTGTAACTAAAAGAAAATGTTTACAACTGTCTGACATGTGATATGCCAAGAAATATGTATTTGGATATTCAATGTGTTGCTTGATAAGAAAATGAAAGCATGACATTTACTTTTCTTACTGGGGACTTTTCATATCTGAAGGTCTTAATGAATTACCCATTACCCAGGGGTATGGGATATGAAAAGCACATAAGAAAATCACTAGATGGTGATTTTGGCTTTTAGAAATATTTCATAGTATTTGATAGAATACCAGATTATAATAACTTTTATTGTGGAGACAAATGATGAGGAAGAATGAGTTGAAGGTGGTTATAGGCAGGTTTTATTAGATGAGTGTTCTTTGGAGGAAAACCTGTTTTTTAATGAGTCTGTACTGAGTTATAAGAGATACTTGTCAAAAGTTACCTAAGCCATGGTAATGTTTTTTTAAAGTTATATACTTCTGTTTATTGTTACTATAGTTTGTATCAGGGAAATCAATATGTTTATGCAAAAATAAAGTTAACAGCACTGTCACTCCTTGGTAAATAACCGTACATTTTATCTAATTACCTTTACATTTCAGCTAATTACTTATCTTCTGGGACCTGACGTATCAATAGCTTGCTTATTCATTTATTTTTAAGCCGTGGTATTAATTTATCAGCAGAGATAGTTTTCTGCAAAGATCCATAGAAATAAATGACTTAAAATGCATTATCTTTCTAAATTTTAAAAGTAATAACTGTGGAGTTTTAGAAAATTTGGGCAGTATACAAAACTAAAAATTACCCATAATCTTATCAAATATTGGTAACACTATAAACATATTGATGGTATTTCTCTCTGGCCTTTTATATTTTCACTTGTTGAGGTAATGTGGAGCTTTTTGGATTTCATCCCCCCAACCCCTCTCATACTGATTTCATTGGGAAGTCTTACTTTGTTCTTTAAATTATAATAAGAATAATAATAGGAGACTCAGTTTATTGGAAGAAAAGAGAAAAGAGAAATTCCTTCCCTACTTACATGCTAAGAGTATAGCTTTCAACCCTGGTCAATGGAACAAAGTCTGATGTTAGCTTGGTAAAAGCTTTTGAAGATAACAATTCACTTGATTCTAAGGTAGAAAATCAAGATTTCAAAATGAATTTGTAGAACCAGAATATAATTCTATTTATAAATCTATAAATTTTGGGGCAATAAAAATAGTTCTTAGTAGTGATGATATGAACTAAATTGTCTCTGATTATGCTGTAAATGGCTTTATGTCCATGCAGTCCCTATTGTTACTTGGTTAGTTATCAGGTGATAATCGCATGGAGACAATTCTTTGTCTAATATGTGTTCCTGAGGAGAACTGCATCTGGGACATAAGTCGTCTTCTCCTTCTTCTCTTTTTCTCCTTCTCCCTCCCCCTCCTTTTTCCCCTCCCCCTCTCCTCCTTCTTTTTCTTCATATTGATGAAGATGGTGTATACATCTTTAAGGGTGTACCTGTTACATAATATGAGTTTAGTTAATGTTTGTTTATGATAATGACTACTTGTAGGCAGTTTTTAAACTGATGGTTTTTAAAGGAGCTATTTCTCCAACCCAAAATATTGTGAGAGTAGATGGAAGAAGGTATCTTTTACATTGTAACGTAGCAGCACTCTAAAGGAAAAAGGGGAGTTTCATAACTCTAACGGAAGAAAGGTGTTGTGGACCAGTAGAATGTATCAGGTATAGGTATTTAATGTTCTGTTTTTCTTTTATTTTCTTTAAGTTAAAAAATGAGCTATAGGGCTTCCCTGGTGGTGCAGCAGTTGAGAGTCTGCCTGCCAATGCAGGGGACACGGGTTCGTGCCCCGATCCGGGAAGATCCCACGTGCCACGGAGTGGCTGGGCCTGTGAGCCATGGCTGCTGAGCCTGCACGTCCGGAGCCTGTGCTCCGCAACGGGAGAGGTCACAACAGTGAGAGGCCCGCGTACCGCAAAAAAATAAATAAATAAATAAATAAAGAGCTATAGTTATTGTATTGATGTGCATTATGAGGTTATCATTAGAATACTACTATCTGTTGGGCTTCCCTGGTGGCGCAGTGGTTAAGAATCCGCCTGACATTGCAGGGGACAGGGCTTTGAGCCCTGGTCTGGGAAGATCCCACATGCCGTGGAGCATTTAAGTCCGTGCACCACAACTACTAAGCCTGTGCTCTAGAGCCCGTGAGCCACAACTACTGAGCCCGTGTGCCACAACTACTGAAGTGCCTAGAGCCTGTGCTCTGCAACAAGAGAAGCCACCACAATGAGAAGAACGCAGACCGCAACGAAGAGTAGCTCCTGCTCGCTGCAACTAGAGAAAGCCTGTGTGCAGCCAAAAAAAAACCCCCAAAACCTTCTTTTTTTTTTTTTGTTTTGAAAAAAGAATACTGTCTGGGGCTTCCCTGGCGGCGCAGTGGTTTAGAGTCCGCCTGCCGATGCAAGGGACGCGGTTTCGTGCCCCGGTCCGGGAAGATCCCACATGCCGCGGAGCGGCTGGGCCCGTGAGCCATGGCCGCTGAGCCTGCACGTCCGGAGCCTGTGCTCCGCAACGGGAGAGGCCACAACAGTGAGAGGCCCGCGTACCGCAAAAAAAAAAAAAAAAAAAAAAAAAAAGAATACTATCTGTTAACAGCTGAATGTTACCCATATTAATTATTGTCTGTTTTAGTAGGGTTCCTTAATAGATTTGGTAGCAAAATTGGAAAATAAATTTGCTTTCAATGATACACATCTTGTTGGGTTGGCTGAATTAGATTGGCATCTAAAATTAGTCAAGATTTGGCAGAGATGTTGTGGTAGAGCTGATAAATATAATCTTGTTTTGCAAGATGGCCTCAGGCTGCCATTATATTGATACCTGTGACTCAGTCAGAACGACCCAACTGTGACAGAGGAATGGACATGGTATGATGTATGGACAATCTGTCTTTAAAGAAGTTGAGTTTCTGTTTCTCAAATAGATATTGTGAATGAATGTAAGAATAAAAATGGTGCTAATGGGCTTCCCTGGTGGCACAGTGGTTAAGAATCTGCCTGCTAATGCAGGGGACACGGGTTCGAGCCCTGGTCTGGGAGGATCCCATATGCCGCAGAGCAACTAGGCCTGTGAGCCACAACTACTGAGCCTGCGCGTCTAGAGCCTGTGCTCCGCAACAAGAGAGGCCGTGATAGTGAGAGGCCCGCGCACCACAATGAAGAGTGGCCCCCGCTTGCCACAACTAGAGAAAGCCCTCGCACAGAAAAGAAGACCCAACACAGCAAAAAAAAAAAAAAAAAAAATGGTGCTGACAGTGATTTGGGTTTTTGATAATGTTTAGTAAACATTTTTACTAAATGTTTGCTGCTTTTTTACTAATAGAAATAATATTTTTATGATTGAAATTTAGACCTTGAAGTTTATCTATTTCAACTTCTTATTCAGAATAGGAATCTCTCTTCTATCTTACCTATCCATAGACAGTTGGATTGGAACTTGTAAAAATGTGGACAATAAGCAATTTCGTGTAACTGGGCATGTTGTGAAAATTTTGGATATTTGATATTTTAGAACCCACTTTTTATTTTGGTCTGTTGATTTCCACTGGTTGAAATTTTGGGATTTGTGTAATCTATGAGTAATTGCAGCTTGAATAATACCTGATTAGACTTCCACTTGCAGTAGTGACTGCACTTTTCATTTCATTATGGTAGCAACTGTGTTTTGTTTCCTGCCTGTACTCCTGCCTCTCCCCGGTATCCAGCATATAACTTTGATCAATAAAAGTCAAGTAATGAAGAAGATGGCTAGCTGGTTCAAATCTCAAAGGGCTCTCCAAGGGTTCACTGGCCTCATTTGTGCTCTTGACATATTAAAGACATTTATAAGGGCAAACTGAGTGTTAGTGAATACTTCAGATGTTTTATGTTTTTTTAAAATAAATTTATTTCTGGCTGCGTTGGGTCTTCATTTCTGCATGCGGGCTTTCTCTAGTTGTGGCAAGTGGGGCCACTCTTCATTGTGGTGCACAGGCTTCTCATTGTGGTGGCTTCTCTTGTTGCGGAGTACAGGCTCCAGGTGCGTGGGCTTCAGCAGCTGTGGCACGTGGTTCAGTAGTTGTGGCTCGCGGACTCCAGAGCGCAGGCTCAGTAGTTGTGGCGCGCGGGCTTAGTTGCTCTGTGGCATGTGGGATCTTCCCGGACCAGGACTCGAACC
Source organism: Stenella coeruleoalba (assembly GCF_951394435.1). Taxonomy (NCBI): domain Eukaryota; kingdom Metazoa; phylum Chordata; class Mammalia; order Artiodactyla; family Delphinidae; genus Stenella; species Stenella coeruleoalba. The sequence goes on from NC_137169.1 coordinate 22,459,314, forward strand.
TGTGTCCCCTGCATTGGCAGGCAGATTCTTAACCACTGCACCACCAGGGAAGCCCTGTTTTATGTTTTTAATGTGCAGTAAAGTAAACCCACACGAAAGGTGAGAGGTGGAGAAGCCTACATCATGGCTGAAAGGAAAGATCCTGGGTATGGAGAGAATATGCAGAGAGAGATGGAACAACAAAAAGTGAGACAAGGGAGGATGCATGATTATTCAGGAGTGGGCACAGAGCAGCTGCGGATATGTGCAAAAGGGGAGGCCAAATTAATGGATGAGTGTAACTTTAAATTCTTTGCTTAATTATGAGTCTTAAATAGGCCTCTTAATCCCTGGAGGATGAATGGCTTTCTTTTTGTAAGATGCAACTAGGGACTCTTCCAGTGTTTAGATGCCATTAAAAATACAGTTAATTTTATATTCCACAGAATAGGTTGGAGATCTTAATTTTTAATTTTAGGATATTTCGTATTTATTCTGGTTAACTAAATTGTTTAAATTGTTTTAGTATACTGACTAGAAGGCATTTTGGTTTGCTACAAGTTGAAGTCATTTAATAATTACAAATGTGTTTTTTTCATGTTCTCTTTAAACATTCCTGATTCCTTACAAAACATACTTGTGGAGATTGTCACATCTTAGCTTTTATACTATTCATACTGTAGAAATTGTATTTTGTATGTCTCAGATAATGTGGAAATTTTGTTTCTTCGAGAGAAATTTGACACGTACTTTTGAGAGAAAGCAAAGCAAATCAACAGTTCTTGGAAAGCTGGGAAGGACAGTACTATATTTACTTGTGCTAAGTGGTGAAAATTAGTTATTGAAACTCTGAAACAGCAGCTATTTGAGTGGAGCAAGAATGGGATGTCTTTTTTTAATGATTTAAATCAGCACTTAGTATCCTTTCACACTATTTTTATGTGCTTATCATGTGACATTTGATACATTAAAAGAATATATGGAACATAAAATGTAATTTAGGAAGTATAATAATAAAAGGAATGCCTGTGAACCTAATATCCAACTTAAGAGCTAGAACATTACCAGTACTATTTCTCTCCCCATGGATTCCCCTGCCTTCTCCTCAGAGATAACTGCTGCTATGCATTTTGTATTTTACATTAATTAAAAAAAATAATTTTACTATATATATCCTTAAAAATATAACATTAGTTTTGCTTGTTTTGAGCTTTATGTAAATGGTGAATGGTGTATTTTGAATTCTTCTGCTCTTTGCTTTTTTCACTCTACATTGTTTCTAAGAAATTCACTTATGTCACTGCATGTGGTTGTAGTTGATTCACTTTTACCACGGTATAATATTCCGTTGTGTAACTACCGCACAATCAATGTGTTCATTTTCCTGATGGTAGACATTGCAGTGCTGCAGTGAACATTCTTCTACATATCTGCTTGTATTCGTGTGTGTGTTGGATATGTGGCGTGTATGAGCACCTCAAAGTTTCTCTAGGGTAGATGCTTAGAATTGCTGGGTCATAGAGCATACATGTTCAGCCTTACAAGATAATGCCAGGTATGGTACTAAGAACTAGTATTTAATAGTCAGAATAATGCATGACTATCAACAGTTTAATAAAGAAACAGTGACTTAGAGATATTATGTGTCCAAGAAGCCACATAGGTAGCAAGTTGGCTGAACAGGTTCAGACTCACGTTTGTCTGATTTAGAGCCAGACTCTTAAATGAAAAATTGTTTTGCCTTTCTATGGTAAGTGTCCATAATCAGGTTTTAGATATGATATAACGGGATGCTTTTTTAGTGTGAATGTTTAAGTCATGGATCTATTTTAGAGAGTAAAACCTATGTGTATATTAAAAAAAAAAAAAACTTTCTTGGACCCATGAAGTGAGGGACCTAGTCTTCTAAATTTATGCTCTACCAGCCTTAACATATGGCTTCTATTCTGAAGGTCATAAGATGATTACTTATACCCTAGCCAGCCATCTGTGTTCTAGGCAAGAAGGCAATGGGGAGAAGGGTAGAAGGCCAAAGGGCAATGACTTCCATTTATATCCTACTGGCTGCCTCTATCTGTAAGGAGAGCTGGGAAATGTAGCCTTTTAGTTGGGCACATTCTGCCTTTAATTATATGGGGATTTTGTTAATAAGAAAAAGAGAGAGACATCTAGGGTAGGCACCTAGCGGTTTTTGCACGTGTATATCAAGGCCAAGTGAAGAAATACAGCCCTCTTCCATTTACTAAGGATGGTATTATAGATGTTGCTTTTAATTATTGAGAAAATGTGTTTATAAAAACCTACTTCTATACATCTAATTAGTAATCAGGTTGAACCTGACATCAGGTTGAACATTAGGTTGACTCATGAAATTTTAATTTATTTTTACATTATCCCAGTGTATTAGTGCTTAGAAGTAGAGCACGTATTAAGCAAAAAAGATACCAAAAAATGAAGTGATTTGAGTTATTTGGAGGAATTGAGGCAAGAGACTGAAAGGAGTACAATAATAGAGCAGAAAAAAATCAGTTAGAAAAGACTTGAAATGAGAGGATAGCTGTATGGCCCAGGCAGACAGAAGTGGTCTAGAAAAAAAGACACTAGTTTCTGAATATTTCTTGAAATCGGGAGATTTCAAACTCGGAAGTGATATGAAGATTAATGTTACCTACCCTTTGAAGTCAACCTATGGAGACACAGAGATGACTTTGTCTCCTTACTCATGAGGAGAACAAAGAAAAAGATGTCCAGTTCATATCGGGGATATGAGCAAGGGTAGGACTAGAAGAAAAACAAAATTGTAGCCTGTATTAAACTGGGCCAAATTGAATTGTGTAATGGGACTTATAATCCACTACATAATGTGGTAATAGAAATTTTCTTCTGTTCCTGGCTATAGGGACACTTTTTTTTTTCCGGTTATCAAAGTGATACATGCTCATCATGATAAATCTGGAAAATACAAGAAAGGGGAAAGGAAAACATCCCTTCACAGAAAGAGAACCACCATTTCTTCAATAGTGTATTTAAACCTACTATATCCATAATGTTGGTGTTAGGTTATCAATTATGTGTGTTATGTACATTTCAGAAGGAAGTATTTACAGATAATGGCTGCTCTCTAGAAGTTTTTTTCTTCTTTTGCCCATTTTTTCTTTTTAATATATTTCTTGTATAAATTAGGATGAAGATAAAGATATAACTTGTCTTTTCCTGGAAACAATGTGACAGATTTCATGCAGGATCTCAGCTGTGGTTTCTCTATCACCCCATTTAGGAAGAAGTTGTTAGAGTGGCTCAAGGGAAGAAGGAGCATATGTATACACACTATAGCCACTTAATAACGCCGTGGGCAGCTGAGGTCATCTACATAATTATCTGTATGGACCTAGACACTGGCATGGGAAAATACTGGTCATATCATTGTTTTCTTAGAGAATTACAAAGACTTAGGAAGGCTGAGCTATGTACTTTAGCCATTTCTTTCCTTAAATTGCAAAGTACAGTATTTAGATTTGTGTTTTTAAGCTCTAAAAGTCCTAAATATACTTATTTTGAGTCTTTTCCTGATTTCAGTATTTCAGGTAATATCAATACTTGGAACAAATGTTACTGTCACAGCTTTGCCAGTCTCTTTTAACTTCATTTAGTTAAAAACTTATAAAATTTTTGGGTAATTTTAAACATATATAATAGAATAGTTAACAGTATACATATATAATAGAATAATTAACAGTGTAGTATAATGAACCCCAGGTACTCATCACCCAGCTTTGACAGTTACCAACTCATGGCCAATTTTGTTTCATCTCTATCATCCACCTGCTGTTCTTCCCCCTGTGTTAATTATGAAGTAAATCCAAGACATGTAATTTTATCTGTAATAGTTTGGTATTTCTTTAAAGATAAGTACACTTTAAAAAGCATTAGATTCTGAACTTTCCATTAACCAGTGTGTGTGTGTGTGTGTGTGTGTGTGTGTGCGCGCGCGCCAGTGGTGAGTGATGTCATTTCAATCACATTTGCAGTAGACTCTTACAGATTAGACGTGCTGGTTAGTGTGTTAAGATATTTTTAGTTCTTGAGTAACATTTTCTAAGGAAAGGCTCTAATATCATACAATATACTAATATTTCTATTTTACACTTCACAGATCTCCTGCTTTTAGAGCTTAAAAATCTTTCACCAACTTGAAAAAACATGCAGAAGTGTGATTCAGAGTCCCCATGTTTAAGGCCATGTTCAATTTAGTTCGAAAGCGCATTTATTAAATAACTCCTATGTGTCACCGGCAACAAAAATGAGTTATTACCTCCAATTCAAGGAGCCCAGCCTCATGAAGTGATTTTTTTCTTTTTTTTAATTTATTTTTTGGCTGTGTTGGGTCTTCGTTGCTGCACTCGGGCTTTCTCTAGTTGTGGCGAGTGGGGGCTACTCTTACCTGCGGTGCATGGGCTTCTCATTGCGGTGACTTCTCTTGTTGTGGAGCACGGGCTCTAGGCGCACGGGCTTCAGTAGTTGCAGCACGCGGGCTCAGTAGTTGTGGCTCGTGGGCTCTAGAGTGCAGGCTCAGTAGTTGTGGTGCATGGGCTTAGTTGCCTCGTGGCATGTGGGATCCTCCCGGGCCAGGGCTCGAACCCCTGTCCCCTGCATTGGCAGGCGGATTCTTAACCACTGTGCCACCAGGGAAGAGCCTCATGAAGTGATTTTCAATCTTAAGATTTTTAACCCTTATTTTCAACCTTAATTTTCAACCTCAATTAATAACCATTATTTACGTAGACTCCTTTTAGGTGAAACATTTTAGAGGATCTTCGTGTGATACTAGCCATAATTTTAGTAATTCTTGATTAACAAAAATACATGACAAAACTTTACAAATTAGTAAATCTTTTAAGTATAGTTTGAGTTTATTAATCATAGCAGTATCTATATACATTTGAAAAACAGTAGTATATATTGGAGCCATTATTTAGTCTACAGTCAATAGTGGTGCATATGGCTTTTTGAACTCCTCTTATAAACTCTAAAACCTCCGAGGGCCCTTGGGGCCTTTACTTTCAATGAAGTAAGTTGGTTATTATTGTTACTAGTAATAACACTTGCTAATGCAGGTACAGTTACAATGGGTATTTGTACAAGAATGAAGGAATTCTCCTTCCTATTGCCATAGTGAAGAAGGGGCAAATCTTTTCTTCCTACTTATACTTGTAAATTAAGTGTTTAAGGAGTGAGTTGTTCTTTCTTTACAGTCTGATGATTTATTCTTGTACTTGGTTCTCCTCCATTTTCTGCATGGGTATGGGTGGGAACTTGACAAGGTTAGTGACAAGCTGTGGAGATTGAGTAAAAAGTGATACTGGGTGGGAGTCAGAGGAGACTGGATAGGAATGGGAATGTAGAACAGGATCCAGAGATCCTGCATATATATGTTGTCTGCTTAACTGTCATAAGAAACACCAGTTAATCAGTTTGACTGAAAACGATGACTTTATAGAAAAATCACTGTAAACTGTTATGTAACAAACACTACAACTTTTGTAGTAACTTGAGAAGAAATTTCCTTGACAAATGTAGTTTACTAAGGATTGCTTTAGGACCTATATTCATAATTTTACTTAGTCTCAAATAGATTGTCTCACTCCTTGAAATTAGATGTGTATGGAGTAAGAGAAAGGGATGAATCAATCTGCCTTAAGTGTTGTGAGTCAGTTGCAGCTGCTGTGTAAAGTGCTCCAATTTAGCTATTGAAGACTTGCACGTGCAAAATATTTCTCATTTGTTAGGAACACACACGGCTGTGTGTGTATACATGTCATTGTGCTGTAGGCTGTTCTTTATTAGAAAAATATAGATCCCTGTGGGGTACTAATTACAGCTTTGGCTAGCAAGCTGCAGAAAGGCAAATAACAAAGGCGAGGGAAAATATAAAGAGAAAAGAGGGAGAGATCTGGGCTTTGCTGTTTTACACCTCTTGCATAAATGAGCCATGGTGTGAGTAAACACAGCTGTATGGAAAAATTAGTTTTGAGGAATTGAAAGTAAATAACTGCTGGCTCATTCAGCAGATCTAAGAACAAGGACTTTTTCTGGAAACTATAGAACTGTCACAGATTGATCTATTTGTCTCTTGAAAAGTTGCTTGACAGATTAATCTTTGTGTTGGGTTGCAATCAGAATTACTAATATTGCCTTTATACAACACATAACCACAAATAAACTTTAGGAATTCCACAATTAGAGAATTATGTGTAAAGGTTTAATATTTATATTAGTATAAGGTAATTCACAGTAAGAATCATCAAAAACTATTGAGCACCTACTGTGCAGTTCCTCTGTTTAGGTACTCTGGGATATACAGACATTTAGGATATAAACTCTGCCATCATGGAGTTTGCCGTCTAGTTATATACATGAAATAATAGAGGACAAAGCAGAATTTAATGAAATGCTGGATAATGTGATATAAATGAGCTCTCTAAATTCCAAAAAGAGGAAGAGAGATTACTGAGGGCTAGAGTTTAGGGAAGATTTCCTGGAAGAGCTGCAACTTGAGTTTGGCCTTGAAATAGCAGTGAGAATTCTATAGGCAAGACATGAAGAAAACATTGCTTAAGAAGAATTAGATTGGACTTCCCTGGTGGCGCAGTGGTTGGGAGTCCGCCTGCCGATGCAGGGGACGCGGGTTCGTGCCCCGGTCCGGGAGGATCCCGCATGCCGCGGAGCGGCTAGGCCCGTGGGCCATGGCCGCTGAGCCTGCGTGTCCGGAGCCTGTGCTCCGCGACGGGAGGGGCTACAGCAGTGAGAGGCCCGCGTACCACCAAAAAAAAAAAAAAAGAAAGATTAGATTGTTTGTAGTGTGAAGAATGGATAGGAGTGTGGTTGAATCTGGAATAAGTCAGCCCTATTAGGAGACTTTTGCATTAAAGCTTGAGTTGGTGTGGGCAGTGTATCCTGCAGTTACAGCTTAGGTCTGTCAGATCAGGTTTTGGCAGGATAGAACCACACTATGTGGTAAAAGCCTTTTTCACGAGGGATGCTATGCAGGGGAAGTTAGAGAACATTTGAAATAGTTTCTAGACATCTTCTGGGTATGCACATTGATTTTGCTAATGACTGATTGCTTCTGGATAATCCATTTTCCCTCTCCTATATGGAGAGACTGTCAAAATTAAAAAAAGAAAAAGGAGAAAGGAATGTTCAATCTGCCTGACAGAAACATAACAGGAACATTTTTATAACAGGCCATTGGTTTTAAGAATGAGTCTTTAAAAACAGCCCGTTTCACTATGGGGAAAAAAGAATCAGTTTCAGTGAACACTTACAGTTAATGAACCTGTGCTGTTCCTTCAATTCTTCATACCCTCTTCATACTCCTCTAGTTTGATTACCTTAACCTTTTACATAGTGGAAGTTACCATTATAATTCTAGCAAATACCTTTCTGTGCTGTTTTCTAACCATGAGCATGTATTGCTTTTATTTATTTATTTTTAAAGTCAACAGGTATTATCCAGTCAGTGGGAATACAGGATTATTTTTATTTTCTTCATATTAAAAAAACTAATGCTTAAAAAAAATGTATGTCACCTTTGAGTAAAACCTGTGACATGTATACAGTGGAATACTGTGAAGCTATTAAAAATAATGAGCTGGATATTTATGAAAAAATGTCCAATGTATCTTAAGTAAATAAAGGCATTTAGGTGAAGGGATTGATTATGACTGGACAGATTAGAGAAATTTTGATGGAAAACATGGCATTTGGGCTGGACCTTGAAGGAGGATTAGAATTTCAGTAGGTGGAGATGCAGGTATAGGGTATTACAGAGACAGAAGCAGGGAGGCAGGTTCTTTTAGGAAATAACAAGTAGTTGCAGGTGGGACCTGTGGGAAAAGAGACTAGTATTCTAGTCACTCTAGTAGGGTGAGGGCAAATCACAGGCAGGCTGAGGTGCTGTGGGAAAGGAGTTTGGGTTTTATAGTGTAGCAACCATGGAGCCTTTAAAAGTTTGATCTTTCAACTTAATGAAATAAATGAATAAAAGAATGGCATGATTAAATCTTTCTTTTAGGAAGATGAACTTTTGTAGCAGGAGGGGCTGGAAATAGTGGCGGGCTATTTGTAATATTCTTGAGTGAATTAGAGCCAGGACAGTAAAAATGGAAACAAATAGTTGTGGAGATAGAATCAATAGGATTTGTCAACTGATTGGATTGAACTAATTGAGAACAAAAAGGGGAATAGAAGAATCCAAGGTTTTGAGTTTGAGAAAACAGAGCTACATTCTTCCCTGCCTTCTTGAAGAAAGTACAGATGGCCCTCCATATTCTCAAATATGGAACCTGCAGATAGGGAGGATTGACTGTTCTTTCATATAAGGGACTTGAGCACCTGTGGATTTTGGTATCCATGGGATACCCATCCCCCGCAGATACTGAGGGACAGCTGTATATGGAACTGAGTCATCCTTTTATTGGCGACTGTGGATTATTATGAGCAATAATAAAGACCTTGAGCTGTGTAGGATTTATTACCCCTACAAATGGTCAGGATTGCTATACCTTTGAATTTTCTGTGTGTCTCCTTCCTCGTTATACACTGTTATTTACTTTCAGTATGTACATCTAGTAGAATCATAACTTCTACCTTTAATTAGACAAATAAGCTTATTAGAATTAGGCTGAAAAGGAAGGTAATGGACTCTGAATAAGGGCCAAGAGAGGCTTTCCTATATGATAGAGTACTATTTATTTTTTATTTATTTATTTTCTTTTTTCCTTTAACATCTTTTTTTTTTAATTTTGTTTATTTTATTTTATTTATTTATTTATTTATTTATGGGTGGATGGATGGCTGGCTGGCTGGCTGTGTTGGGTCTTCGTTTCTGTGCGACGGCTTTCTCTAGTTGCGGCGAGCAGAGGCCACTCTTCATAGCAGTGCGCGGGCCTCTCACTGTCGCGGCCTCTCGTTGCGGAGCACAGGCTCCAGACGCGCAGGCTCAGTAGTTGTGGCTCACGGGTCCAGTTGCTCCGCGGCATGTGGGATCTTCCCAGACCAGGGCTCGAACCTGTGTCCCCTGCATTGGCAGGTAGATTCTCAACCACTGTGCCACCAGGGAAGCTCCCTTTAACATCTTTTTAAAAATTTTCTTTAAACTTTATTTATTTATCTATTTATTTATTTATTTTTGGCTGAGTTGGGTGTTTTGTTGCTGTGAGCGGGATTTCTCAAGTTGTGGCAAGTGGGGGCTACTCTTTGTTGCGGCGCACGGGCTTCTTACTGCGGTGGCTTCTCTTGTTGCAGAGCATGGGCTCTAGGTGCGTGGGCTTCAGTAGTTGTGGCACGTGGGTTCAGTAGTTGTGGTTCACGGCCTCTAGAGCGCAGGCTCAGTAGTTGTGGCCCACGGGCGTAGCTGCTCCGTGGCATGTGGGATCTTCCCGGAGTAGGGCTCGAACCCGAGTCTTCTGCATTGGCAGGCGGATTCTTAACCACTGCGCCACTAGGGAAGCCCTCCTTTAACATCTTTATTGGAGTATAATTGCTTTACAATGTTGCGTTAGTTTCTGCTGTATAACAAAGTGAATCAGCTATATGCGTACATCTATCCCCATATCCTCTCCCTTTTGCGTCTCCCTCCCACTCCTCTAGATGGTCGAATAGCACCAAGCTGACCTCCCTGTGATATGCAACTGCTTCCCACTAGCTAGCTATTACATTTGGTAGTGTATATATGTCAATGTTACTCTCTCACTTCATCCCAGCCTACCCTTCCCCCTCCTCATGTCCTCAAGTCCATTCTCTACATCTGTGTCTTTATTCCTGTCCTGCCGCTAGGTTCATCAGAACCTTTTTTTTTTTTTTTTTTAGATTCTATATATATGTGTTAGCACACGGTATTTGTTTTTCTCTTTCTGACTGACTTTGCTCTGTATGACCGACTCTAGGTCCATCCACTTCACTACAAATAACTCAATTTCGTTTCTTTTTATGGTTGAGTAATATTTCATGGTATATATGTGCCACATCTTCTTTATCCATTCATCTGTCGATGGACACTTAGGTTGCTTCCATGTCCTGGCTATTGTAAATAGAGCTGCAATGAACATTGTGGTACATGACTGTTTTTGAATTATGGTTTTCTCAGTGTATATGCCCAGTAGTGGGATTGCTGGATCATATGGTAGTTCTATTTTTATTTGTTAAGGAACCTCCATATTGTTCTCCGTAGTGTCTGTATCAATTTACATTCCCACCAACAGTGCAAGAGGGTTCCCTTTTCTCCACACCCTCTCCAGCATTTACTGTTTGTAGATGTTTTGATGATGGCCGTTCTGACTGGTGTGAGGTGATACCTCATTGTAGTTTTGATTTGCATTTCTCTAATGATTAGTGACGTTGAGCATCTTTTCATGTGTTTGTTGGCAATCTGTATATCTTCTTTGAGAAATGTCTATTTAGGTCTTCTGCCCATTTTTGGATTGGGTTGTTTGTTTTTCTGATACTGAGCTGCCTGAGCTGCTTGTATATTTTGGAGATTAATCCTTTGTCAGTTGCTTCATTTGCAAATATTTTCTCCCATTCTGAGGGTTGTCTTTTTGTCTTGTTTATGGTTTCCTTTGCTGTGCAAAAGCTTTTAAGTTTCATTAGGTCCTATTTGTTTATTTTTGTTTTTATTTCCATTTCTCTAGGAGGTGGGTCAAAAAGGCTCTTGCTGTGATTTATGTCATAGAGTGTTCTGTCTATGTTTTCCTCTAAGAGTTTTATAGTGTCTGGCCTTACATTTAGGTCTTTAATCCATTTTGAATTTTGTGTATGGTGTTAGGGAGTGTTCTAATTTCATTCTTTTACGTGTAGCTGTCCAGTTTTCCCAGCACCACTTATTGAAGAGGCAGTCTTTCCTCCATTGTATACTCTTGCCTCCTTTATCGAAGATAAGGTGGCCATATGTGTGTGGGTTTAGTGCTATTTGTTTTAACTCCTATGGTGTCTGAGGTTTTAAGATGAAGACCTTAGGTGAATAAGGTGTTAAATGTGCTTGAAGTATTTTCTATATTTACAGAGTATCCTGGTTTATAAATAGGTTATACCTTAATAAATAATTAATAAAACCATAATTTGGAGATTAGTTTTCTTTTCCCGTAAACAACGTGTTAAATTGGTTGAGTGACAGACTTGTTGAATGAAGGAGATAGCAGCACACTAAAGCTAGAGAACACTGATTTAATGAATTTAAACCAGGCTAGGACTCAGAGCACCTGGTTTATAGTCCCAGCTCTACCATCCTAGGATCTTGAATAGGTCATGTTACTCCTCTGAGATTATCTTTTTAGATAAAATGGGGATAATATGTGTTCTATCTGCTTCATAGGATGAAGTGACGTAACACTGTTGACTGCTGAAGTTGTGTCCTTCCATGTGTGTGTTAACGTGTAATACACTTCTCAAGAATATGTATATTAATGTTTACGTCATGACATATTTTCATGAAGGAAAAATAAAAAATTCAACTTTATACTAGTGTAAACTACTAAATACTCAAGTTCGAGTCTCCCTTTCCAGATCCAGATCCGGATCCAGATCCAGATCCAGGAGTTCAGTATATCTTGAGAGTGCTTTTAAATCTTTAGAGGAAACTCTCATCAATTTGCTCTTCTTTTGTGAGGAGAGCAGACTGGTTCCACCTCTGTATAAATCATATAATGTGTTGCCTTTGTGTCTGGCTTCTTTCACTTAGCATGATGTTTTCAAGGTTCACCCATGTGGTAGCATGTATCAGTACTTCATTTCTTTGTACTGTTGAATAATATTCCACTGTATAGATATATACATACAACGTTTTGTTTATCCATTCCTCAGTTGATGGACATTTGGATTGCTTCTACTTTTTGGCTATTATGAGTAATGCTGCTGTGAACATTCATGTACAAGTTTTTGTGTGAACGTGTTTTCAGTTCTCTTGGGTATATACCTAGAAGTGCTGAGTCATGGTAACTGTGCTTAACTTTTTGAGGAACGTCCACACTGTTTTCCACAGTGGCTGCACCATTTTACATTCCTACCAGCAAAGTATGAGGGCACCAGTTTCTCTGCATCCTCAACAACACTTGTTGTTTTCTGTTTACTTATTTATTTTATTATTTTTATAATAGCCATCCTAGTAGGTATGAAGTGGTATTTCATTGTGGTTTTGAGTTGCATTTCCTTAATGACTGGTGACGTTGAGCATCTTTTCATGTACTTGTTGGCCATTTGTATATCTTCTTTGGAGACTTGTCTATTCAAATCCTTTGCCCATGTTAAAATTGGTTTATTTTTCTTTTCATTGTTGAGTTGTAAGAGTTCTTTATATATTCTGGAGACTAGACCCTTATTAGATATATATTTGTAAATATTTTCTCCCATTGTGTGGGTTGTCTTTTCACTTTCTTGATGTTGTCCTTGGAAGCACAAAAGTAAAACTTTTGAGGAAGTCTAATTTATTTTCTCCTTGGTTACTTGTGCTTTAGGTGTCATATCTAAGAAACCCTTGCCCAATCCAAGGTCGTGAATATTTACACCAAGTTTTCTTCTAAGAGTTTTATAGTTTTGGTTTCTATATTAGGATTTGATGCATTTTGAGTTAATTTTTGTGTATGGTGTGAGATAGGGGTCCAGATCCATTCTTTTGCATGTGGATATCCTGATATTATTCTTGGGGCAGTTATTCTATCCCTAAACATATAGGAATCACATATTTAAAAAATTCTAAGATACTACCAGAAATGTGTTATAAGAGAAATGGCTATTTACTTTTGCACGCCGTTAACTTCTGTTCAGCTTTTCTCTCTGTTAATAATACCAAGATATTTAAAAATCCAGGTTTTTATTTGACATAAATCATCAGCTAAAGGCAAGTCATGTTTCTATTTTGTATTCTCATGAACAGGAAAGAATGACATGTTACTGATACATAATAAAGTATATTGACTGGTCCTGAGAGAGTTAGGGCCATACTGTTCCACTGGCCTGTCATTGTTGAACTCCAAATACAAATATTATGCTATGTTTGTCAGTAACTAGAATTGATAATCTTTTGAAACCCTATCTCTTTTTATTCAGTATTAAATGTTTTTATGTTATTTTGATATCTGCTTAATCTGTTCATGTAGACTGTATTAAAATATACTGAATTCTGAAGCAGTATATATATATATTTTTTTGTGTGTGTGTGGTATGTGGGCCTCTCACTGTTGTGGCCTCTCCCATTGTGGAGCACAGGCTCCGGACGCACAGGCTCAGCGGCCATGGCTCACGGGCCCAGCCGCTCCGCGGCATGTGGGATCTTCTCAGACCGGGGCACGAACCCGTGTCCCCTGCATTGGCAGGCGGACTCTCAACCACTGCGCCACCAGGGAAGCCCGGAAGTTTTGTTTTTGAAGATTTCTGAGGAAGAGGTCTATAGCTTTCATCAGATTCTCATAACAACAAAAAGATTAAGAATCACTCAACTAGATGATTTATGAGTTCTGATTGAGCTTTAACATTCTCTGATGCTTCATTATAATCCTGGTTAGATCAGTTTACATATCCAAGGTTAAGTACGTACATTTGTTGTGTTTACACTCAAGATTGTTTTTGAAAACTCAGAATGACTTTAGCGGCTTTAGACTATTTTGGTTGTCCTGTAGACTCCTTAACACGTCTAAACACAGAATAACCATCTTTCACTTTAAACGTATTTCTTCTTTTAAATTTGTACTTTTTCCATCTATTGCTTTGGTAAAAACCTGTGCGTCAACCCTGATTTCCTTTCTCTCATGGCTTACATTCAGTCACCAAGGCCTGGTCACATTACTTTATGAAAAATAATTGCTACCATAAAGTTAGTATTTACCAAGAGCAATTACTGTACTAAGTGATTTACATTTTCTCATTTAATCCTTGCAAAACACTACGAAGTAGGGAAGATTTTACATATGGAGAAACTGAGGCTTAGATAAGTTAATTTGCCAAAGGTCATATTGCCAGTGAGTAGTTTTTCTGACCCTAAGCTGGTTGTAACCCACTCTGTCAAACTGTCTTTCCCAGTAGTTTTAGAATCCATTTACCTTTTCTGTCTCAACAATCTTGTCTCAGGCTATAATGATCTTTCATCAAGGCTGTTATGAGAGTTTCCTACTAGTCTCTTTGTTTCTGTTTCCTCCTATCTTCTGTACTCACTCACCAAAGAAAATTCTCTTAAAGCAGTTTTTACTGTGGTACTTCCATGTTTAAAATTTTTTAATGGCTCTCTGTGTTACGGAGAGTAAGGTATAAATTTTTGAAGTTGTAAAGGAAGGTCTTCCCTAATCTATCCCTACCTAGTTGCAAGCCTGTCTCATCCTCTATGGTAGTCTCCCCTTATCCACCATTTGCTTTCTGCGGTTTCAGTTACTTGCGGTCAACTGCAGTGGGGAAATACCTGCAATAAGATATTTTGAGAGAGAGAGAGATCACATTCACATAACTTTTTTTTTTTTCTTTTTTTGCGGCACGCGGGCCTCTCACTGTTGTGGCCTCTCCCGTTGCGGAGCACCGGCTCCAGACGTTCAGGCTCAGCGGCCACGGCTCACGGGCCTAGCCACTCCACGGCATGTGGGATCTTCCCTGACCGGGGCACGAACCCATGTCCGCTGCATCGGCAGGCGGACTCTCAACCACTGTGCCACCAGGGAAGCCCTCACATAACTTTTATTTTATAATTGTCTATTTTATTATTAGTTATTGTTGTTTATCTCTTACAGTGCCTAATTTATATATTAGTCTTTATCATAGGTAGGTATGTACAGGAAAAAACATAGTGTGTATATATATATATATATATATATATATATATATATATATATATATATATATAGGTTTTGGTACTATCTACAGTTTCAGGCATCCATCTGGGCTCTTGGAATGTATTCCTGAGGATAAGGGGGGACTACTGTATTATCTTCTGTCATCCTATATTTTATACTCGTAGGAAACTGCTTATCGTTGTCCATTCAGGTGTTCATGCTCTCTCGGTGCTCATCCAGGTGATCGTGCTTTTTCCTCCTTTCTTTACCTGCTACTACTCATCCTTTAAGACTTGGCACAGGGTGTCTCCAAAAGGACTTTCCTGATAGCTGGTGTAAAGGACTTTTATCTGCTCTGCTTACTTTCTGCATATGTTACTAAATACATTAGTGCTTATTCTTGCCTGTCTTTTTAAAATAGATTGTGGACTCTTTAAGGATAGGAGGCACATCTAGGTTTTCAGCATGGTTCCTAGAATATTAGTTACTTACTTCTGGGAAAAAACCCTGTTTTCGATATTGTAAATCTCATTGGCCTCCAATGAGAATTTTATAATACTGTTTAAAATTTCTCATATAAATAATACAGAGAAGCACTTTATAATTACTTTTACTTTTTAAAGAATTTTTTGGAAAGTGATTTCCTGATAGGGTTTTTTATAGGGTAATATTACTTAAAAGAATAGGTCTTAGTCCAGAGACTGTATCAAAGGGAAGAAGATGAATGAATCAGATGTAGGTATAGAGTGAGTGAACAGTGTTTCTGGATATCTAATTTGGTTCATGATCCTCTTGGCAGCGCTGACACACAACCTCAGTTTTTTTAGAACACATATGAATGAAGAATGACCTAGAGGTTAGGTAGGAATGGCTAGGTCTGCCTGTCTCTGGACTCAGACTCCTGGGAGCTGACCCAGAACTACATACCCTTAGGGAATCTGAGGTCATTGCCATTTACCATTGATCCCCATCACTCTGATGTCCTTAGAGTGTTACCTTTGTTAGAGACTATCTGGACTACACAAGAAAATATTTGGAATAAACGAGCATTTTCAAGGTTTTGGCATATTAATTTCCTTCTGCTGCTAGGCAACACAGTAATTTTTTTTTAAAGTTAGTTGTTATTCTTTTTTAAAAAAAAAATAAATTTATTTATTTATTTATTGGCTACATTTGGTCTTCGTTGCTGTGGGGGCTTTCTCTAGTTTCGAGCGGGGGCTGCTCTTCGTTGCGGTGCGTGGGCTTCTCATTGCAGCGGCTTCTCTTGTTGAGGAGCACGGGCTCTAGGTGCACGGGCTTCAGTCGTTGTGGCTCGTGGACTCTAGAGCACAGGCTCAGTAGTTGTGGCGCACGGGCTTAGTTGCTCTGCAGCATGTGGGATCTTCTTGGACCAGGGTTCGAACCCCTGTCCCCTGAATTGGCAGGTGGATTTTTAACCACTGCGCCACCAGGGAAGTCCCAGCAACACAGTAATTTGGCTGATTGTTTTGTAATTAAATTACAAAAACATTTTCCTATGAGCAAATGTTTTTCTTTAAAATAGTATTTGTAAGTAAAAGAAACTTTAGAAGAGTAATACAGGGCCTTCCCTGGTGGCACAGTGGTTAAGAATCCGCCTGTCACAGGAGCAAAGACGCAGACATAGAGAACGCACTTGAGGACATGGCGGGGCGGGGACCTGGGACGAAGTGAGAAAGTAGCACTGACATATATACAATACCAAATGTAAAATGGATGGCTAGTGGGAAGCAGCCACATAGCACAGGGAGATCAGCTCGGTGCTTTGTGACCACCTAGAGGGGTGGGATAGGGAGGGTGGGAGGGAGGCTCAAGAGGCAGGGGATATGGGGATATATGTATACGTATAGCTGATTCACTTTGTTGTACACCAGAAACTAACACAACATTGTAAAGCAATTATACTCCAATAAAGATTAAAAAAAAAAAAAAAAAGAAAGCTTAAAAAAAAAGAGTCTGCCTGCCAATGCAGGGGACACGGGTTCAATCCCTGGTCTGGGAAGACCCCACATGCTGAGCCTGTGCTCTAGAGCCTGCATGCTGCAACTACTGAAGCCCACGGCCTAGAACCCGTGCTCCGCAACAAGAGAAGCCACCGCAATGAGAAGCCTGCGCACCGCAACAAAGAGTAGCCCCCGCTCGCCGCAACTAGAGAAAGCCTGCGCGCAGCAATGAAGACCCAGTGCAGACAAAAATAAATAAGTATATGTAAATAAGCCTTTTGTATTCTTCTTGAGTGTGTCTGGAGTCTGTTAATTTCTTTATCCTTCACCAAATGATGTGCGTACATCTTTTATCATGAGGAAAGTAGTTTCTGGCCTTTAAGCATATCAATATCAAGTTTCTTCCATTTGCTCATTTATTTCTTCAACTGATATTTATTGGCGCAGCATTCTAGGTGCCAGGGATGCAGCAATGAACGAAACAGGCCAGTTTCTTTGCTCCAGTGGAGTTTATATTGTAGTGGGGTAGATGGCCAAAAAGCAAATTAGTAAAAACTATATAGTATGTCCTTAAGGAATAGTAATTACTACAGAGAAAACTAAAGTAGAAAAAGGAAAAGCCAAGTGCAGTGGGGGCTCCAGTTTTAGGTAGGGTGGTCGAGTAGAGCCTCACTGAGAAAGTGGTATTTGAGTAAAGACCCAAAGGAAGCAAGCCTGGTGGCTACCTGGGAAGCAGCTTTCCAGGCAGAGGGAACAGCAAAAACAAAGGCCGCAGGCAGAGTGTGCCAGCATGTTTAAGGAACAGTGGGAATACTGTGTGGCTGGAGCAGGGGAGGTGTTGGGAAAGATTCTGGCTTTTTTTCCTGAATGATATGAAATGTCACTGGAGGGTTTTGGGGACAGTGGCTGGGATTTCCCATTCCATTTGGGTAGACCATGGTGTTTGAATTAAAAGCATCTTTCAGGATATTCGGTGTTAGCTTGAGGTCATTGTAGCTAAGATCATGTGCATTGCTATCCCCAGCTCCAGAGGAACTCTGATTTAGTTCATAGGGATTAGGCCTTATGACGGAAGTAGCATCGGCCTGAAGGTTTTAATGCCTATGTTCCTACCTCCCAGGCTTAGTTATTAGCCGAGTTAATAGTTATTAAGTTGTTTGTTATTAAAGTCACTATTAGCTGAGTGACCTTAGGTAAATGACTTTGCTTATCTTTTTTGAACCTTAGTGACCTCATATTTCAATGAAAGATAGTTGATAAGTAAGGTATTTTTCAGTTGTAGATTTACATGATTTTAATAGTGATACCAAACTAACTGAAATGAAGGGATAGCCATTGTAACACTGGGTTATCAGTCAGAAAACAAAAAATATATTCCTCTGTTGGATCGTAAACTCCTTGAAGGCATGAATGAACTATGTCTTATTCGTTTTTGTATCCCCTGAAGTATCTAGAAAGTGCTTTTATTTATTCAAAAATTACTTGAGTATCAATCGTGATAAACGCAAAGGATGTAAAGGTTAGCAAGACAGATATAGTTGCTGCCTTTGTAAAACATTTTAAGCAAGCAATTATAATATAGCACAGTGTAATATATATGAAAATATTAAACCACAAGGGTACACAAGAGGAATACTTAGCAAGGACTTGAAAAGTCAGAGAAAACGTACTCTTCTCCTTTTTTAAAATTGTGGTAAAATATACATAACATAAAATTTACCATCTTAACCATTTTTAAGTGTACAGTTCAGTGTCATTAAGTATATTGATGTTGCACAGCCATTACCACTGTCCATTTCCTGAGCTTCTTTTTCCCAAATGGAAACTCTACCCATTAAACTATAACTTTTCTATTCCTGCCTTCCCCCAGCCCCTGGTAACCACTATTCTACTTGTTCTCTCCATGAATTTGACTACTATAGGTACCTAATATAAGTGGAATCATATAATAGTCATCCTTTTGTGTCTGCCTTATTTTACTTAGAATAATGTTTTCAAGGTTCATCCATGTCATACTAGTATATATCAGAATTTCATTCTTTTTTAAGGCTGAATAATACTCCATTGCATATATACACCACATTTTATCCCTTCATCTTACTCTTGCCTTTATATTTAGATAACTATATAGTTTCTCCCTTCAGTCTCATTATCCTCCTGAAAAAAAAAATCCTCACTTCTTTTGGTGGATTATCTAAAGTTATGGTTTCTACAGAATGGCCATCATCAAAAAATCTAGAAACAATAAATGCTGGAGAGGGTGTAGAGAAAAGGGAACCCTCTTGCACTGTTGGTGCGAATGTAAATTGGTACAGCCACTATGGAGAACAGTATGGAGGTTCCTTAAAAAACTAAAAATAGAACTACCATATGACCCAGCAATCCCACTCCGGGCATATACCCTGAGAAAACCATAATTCAAAAAGAGTCATGCACCTACACTTTCTTTCCAAGGGTCAGAGCAAAGAGCCAGAGGTACTTACTATTCCTCTTGGTATTTGTCCCCAAGTGGCTTGCATATTCCCAGAGATTTCTGGAAAACACTGTAATTTTAGAATATGTTTTTTTTTAATATTAGTAATATACTCTTTTTTTTTTTGCGGTACGCGGGCTTCTCACTGTTGTGGCCTCTCCCGTTGCGGAGCACAGGCTCCGGAGGCGCAGGCTCAGCGGCCATGGCTCACGGGCCCAGCCGCTCCGCAGCATGTGGGATCCTCCCGGACCAGGGCACGAACCCGTGTCCCCTGCATCGGCAGGCGGACTCTCAACCACTGCGCCACCAGAGAAGCCCAGGAATGCTATTTTTAAAATTTCATCATATATTCCTATAATCTCCCTGCTGTTCATGACTGTGTCTTTAATACTTTCCTCATGTTTTCTAAAAATTTATGATTGTGTAGAGAAAATTTCACTGCCATATCCCCAGAGCCTAGAAAAGAATCTGGCACTTGATATATATATGTGAAATGTAACGAATGAACTTCACTTTCTAGAATTGCCTTATCCTTACAAGTTCTATATGCTTGTAGAATCCTTGACCATGCAATCATGCCTTACTTTTGTTTAAGTGTTTAAAAAATGTGTTTATTATAAGCTTACATATTTGACTATGACCTACCTCTTTTCTCAGTATAAAAACTTTGTGGGGAATTCCCTGGCAGTCCAGTGGTTAGGACTCTGCAGTTTCACTGCAAGGGACCGAGGTTCCATCCCTGGTTGGGGAAGTAGGATCCCACAAGCCGCCTGCATTGGGCGGCCAAGAAACAACCCACAAAAAAACCCCCACCAACTTTGTGAAATCATTATTTTCTGCCAAGTTTCCTGATACAGTCATGTCACCAATAAATTATTCTTTATTGCTTAGAATGAAATACACAATAATAGGACACATCCTTTTTGAGAGACAAAAATGTCATCAAGCATAGTCAACAATTTTATTGAATGCTTTTAGCAAATAGTAGGTTATTTGAAATAGTCCATCATTAACTGAATCTTGTTTCTGTGCCAAACAGTGTGAGAAAGCATTTTATCTTCTGGTAGACTGTAGTATATTTTTCACATTTAACAATAGTGGGAGACAACCACAGCCTATTTTCCAGTCTTCACAATGTCTGCTAATGCAACCCATGATCCAATGTTAATTTCTATTCATATTTATACTCTAATCGGATGTTAATCATTATACCATAGTTTTCTGGTTAAAGTGAAATTTACTAGTATAATAAATCTTAGGGAATTTCTTGAGTTTAAAATTAGTAAGTATTGGGCTTCCCTGGTGGCGCAGTGCTTGAGAGTCCGCCTGCCGATGCAGGGGACACGGGTTCGTGCCCCGGTCCGGGAGGATCCCACGTGCCGTGGAGCGGCTGGGCCCGTGGGCCATGGCCGCTGGGCCTGCGCAGCCTGTGCTACGCAGCGGGGGAGGCCGCGGCAGTGGGAGGCCCGCGTACCGCAAAAAAAGAAAAAAAAAAAAAAAAAAAAAAATTAGTAAGTATTGTTAGATTGAATTGGCTCTAAGATAATAAAATAAAATTGGCTCTAAGATAATAAAATAGAAACAAGAGTGTAAGAAAAGTTCCATAGGCTTAGCTAAACTCCCTGGGTAGCTAGAAATTTTCAGGTTTTATTTGTATTTACCTTGAGATTTTTGATGCTGTTAAATAGTTCTCCTCCTTTTCTGTTACATATTCAGACTAAACTGTTCCTTTGTTTTTGGTTTTCCAAAAGAGTTTATATGAATACAATACTTTATGTGAATAACAGCATTAAAGCTTTTGATCTCTACTTGTAAAGAAAGAGAATGGTCATTATGGTGTGATTTATCTGAAGGTCACTTATCTAACAGTCTCAGCTAGTTACAATGTAATGGGAACCTGGAAGTGGCTTATATTTGAAGAGCTAAAATAGATTTCACAAAACCCACGTATTAAATTATTCCAGTGAATAATGTGAAGCATTAGTCTTTCTCTTTCTTTGCACTTCTTTTATTTTAGACACAATTTTAACACACTTGGCAATTTGTCTTCCTAGTCAATGGTAGATTAACAAACAGCAGATTAGAAAAGGAGATGTTGGAAGCTACTCATTGGCAGACCATCTTGACATCAGCAAGAAATATAAGCTAATTCTGCAGATGAACAAACAGGAAAACTATTAAAGGCAGATACACACACACACACACACACAACCCCCGCAGTACTCAGGAATCCATGTGGTAGAGCTCACCATCCTTATAGACTTTAAAATAGCCCTTGAGGACATTAGCGCTGCATAGTAATTGAGATTCATAATGATGACTAAGTCAATAAAGGTTTAATATGTTCTATAGGTTTTTTAAATGAATCAAGTTTAGCCATATTCAGAATGGCTAAACTAACACATTTTGACAATTAAAGAGAGTAAAACTCAGTTCTGTGGGAAATGAATGTTTTGGTCTCACATCTTCCTCAGTGATGCCTATTAATCACGGGGATAGTGCATTCTTCTGGGAGGGCCCAGGCGGTATACTTTCAGAGTATGTCTAGACATCGTCTAAGTCCAAGCTTGAATTCTGTAGAGAAGTAGAGAGCATACAGTGTTTTGGTCTTCTTAGAAGGAGATGAGTAAGAGTTTGTTTATTTAAAAATACCTTGAATGAGTTGATTCAATCGTGTTAGTCACCATGGAAATGACTTAAATTAAAAATCAAGTTATTGAAAACAGCATGTTCATGCTGAGTGACATTCCTGATTCACTCAGTATGGCAAGTATTCTTTAATAGTCCACATAAGGAGTAGTTTAAGGTCCAAAACATTTTGGGAGGATGAAGGGAGAATCACAAAGAAGCTCTTTTGTGTATTTTAAACTACCATTTGTATATTTTACATAGATGGTTATCCTGTTTTTCTAGAAGTGCTAATTAGCATACTTAAATTGAGTTACGATGGAAAGACACTTTCCTGCATTTTGAGGAGATTGATTTTACTGGGAAACAAACTATTTTCTAGTTAATTTTCTGAGACTTCAATACTTGAACACTTGTTTCTTTCTGTCTGAAGGAATGTTACTGGATTCTGTTTTCTGATTAGAGAAGTAAAATGGCCTTTTATCCTTTTTTCCCCCCTTATTCTCCTAACCCAAATGGTAACTGACTTTATACTACAGCCTTTTAAAAAATAACCCAATTGCATCACTATTCTAATGTCCCTTTTATTTTCTTCCTTACCTTCCTTCCTATCTGTAAAATCTTAGCATTGCATGGAACCTCAGAGGTCACTTAATGCAAGGACCCACTTAATGGAAGAACCCTTTCTCTGGCATCCATGACAAATGGTCATTCAGCTTCTGACTGAATATTTCCAGTGATAATAAACTCGCCGTTCCCAAGAAGATCATTAAATTATTAGATATCTCGAATTATTAGGAATTTCTTCCTTTTATTTTGAAATGAAAACTGTGTCTTTGTAATTTCCACTGACTAATCTGAGTTTTGCTCTTAGGAATCACATAGAATGTGGCAGCTCTTGAAATTTGTGAGGGCAACAATCACTTCCCTGTTCTCTGTTCTCTTTTTCTAGGTTAAGCATCCTAATACCTTTCAATTATTTACCTTATGACATGGTTTCAAATTCCATCATTATGTTATATCTCTTCTTTGGACAGATTCTGGTTTCTTTAAAACAGGGGTCCCCAAACCGCCAGGCTGTGGACCGATTGCAGTCCCCGTCCTGTTAGGAACCGGGCTGCACAGCAGGAGGTGAGTGGTGGGCAAGAGAGGGAAGCTTCATCTGCCGCTCCCCATCGCTCCCCATCACTCGCATTACTGCCTGAACCATATCCTCCCACCCTCCACCCCACCACCACCCCACCCCCACCTCGTCTGTGGAAAAATTGTCCACGAAACCGGCCCCTGGTGCCAAAAAGGTTGGGGACCGCTGCTTTAAAATAAACTGCCCAGAGCTGAATATAAGATTTAAAATGTAATATAACTAATGAGAACTGAGCGATTGTTACTTTCCATGATCTTCTGGATGGAGAGTGTAGCCCAGGAGGTCAGGGACTATGTTTGTCTTTCTCACTGTTGTAGCCCTACTGCTTACCATATTGCCTAGAACACTGTAACATTCTCAGAAAATACATGTTGAAGAGTCAAATGAGTGCTTTGGTCACTATAAGTCTAGAAATGCTGCTAAAGATTGTTAGCTGTTTTAGAATTTTATCTCTGTTGGAGTGTGTTCACTCAAGACCTTAACATTCTTTTCTTATGAACTGTTGTCAAATTGAATAACATCCATCCTGTATATGTATAATTGATATGGTTAAACCTAAGTTATTCTTTTTCCTTATATTTATCCATTTACTGAACAAATATTTATTGAATATCTACAGTGTTCTGTGCTAGATACTAGGTTCTGTGCTAGGTAGCAGCACAAGTTCAGTTCTAAGTACTAGGTATACCATGGAAGGGAAAACAGTCCTTCTGTCATGGATATTGCAGTGAGGTTGGAGGTGGTGGATTGGGGAAGACAGACACTGACAGGTAAACAACAAGTATGTTCATATACATTGAGAGAAGTACTGTGAAGGAAATAAATAGGTACTGGGTAGAGAACTGGGGAAGGGACTTATGGGGAGACTTATGTAGATATTAGGGCAGTCAAGGAAGGTTGTTTTGAGGAGGAATTATTCAAGCTGAATCTTGAGGTATAAGAAGAAACCAGCCTTATTGCAGGGGGTGGGGGTGTATTCCAGTCCAAGGAAATGGCATGCACAAATGACTTAAGCCAGGAGAGCACTTGGCTAGTATGACTATAGGATAGAGGCTAGGAGGAAAGTGGAACAAGGTGAGGGTGTTGAGAGCGTACAAGGAGAAGTGAAAGAGGCTTGCACAAACATGGTAGTGGTATAGAAGGTGAAAAGTAGACTGATTCTAATTCTATTTTGGAGGTTATAGGATTAACAGATGGGTTTGATTGGGAAGCGAAATGGAGAAGGCTGAGCCAAGGATGACAGGTTTCTGGTTAGAGCTACTAGATGGTATGATTAAGCCAGTTAATGGGATAGGAAAAAGAGAATCAAGAGTTTAATTTTGGACATGTATTGAGATGCCTGTTAGGTATCCGTCTCTCTTCCCTTCTCTTTTCTACTTTGGTTCTATTGCTAGACCTCTTTTACTAAGCCATTTATCAGAGTGGATCAAGGAAGTATGTTATAAAAATACCTTTGGGCTCAGACATGAAATTGACTGTGTTATTGAGAAACATGCTAATGAGAATAAGCTAGAGAAACTAAGGGCAACAGTAGCTCTTAAACCTTGGTTGCAAGGCTTTTCAAGTTTCTCTGCCCAGTATTGGTTTCAGCTTCCCTAGGGATTCCCATTGTGAATTTATTCACTGATAACCTGAATTTACCCAGTGGTTTGTTGAGTTTCTCTCTGCTTCTAGTCTGTCCTGCCTTCACTTTGTTTACCCACTTCCCTGTTTAAAAACCTTCAGTGGTTCTCCACTGCCTTCAGGATAAAGTCTGATTATTTAGCATGATATTCAAGTCCTTTCATAATCTGTTTTCTTTGCCTGTCTTTCCCTGTCTCCCCATTCCATCTTCACACACACTCCATGGGAAGAGAAATATGTACATGAATTGGGGACTTGAAATTGGTGGGAATAGAGGTGGTCTTGGCCAGATTGAAAGCCTGTCCATAAATTCTTAACAGATAGGAGTTTCCTCTCCCCCTCCCCCTCCTCCTTTTTGAAGTGTAGTTAATTTACAATATTGTGTTAGTTTCAGGTGTACAGCAAAGTGATTCAGTTATATATATATATATTTTTTCTTCAGCTTATTTTCCATTATAGGTTATTAAAAGATATTGAACATAGTTCCCTGTGTTATACAGTAAATCCTTCTTGCTTATCTATTTTTTTGTATAGTAATTTGTATCTGTTAATCCAGTACTCTTAATTTATCCCTCTCTCACTTCCCTTTTACCCCTTTGGTAAACATAAGTTTGTTTTCTTTGTCCGTGGGTCTGTTTCTGTTTTGTATATAGGCTTATTTGTATTATTTTTTAGATTCCACATATAAGTGATATAATATTTGTCTTTCTCTGTCTGACTTACTTCCCTTAGTATGATATTCTCTAGGACCATCCATGTTGCTGCAATATTTCATTCTTTTAATGGCTGAGTAATAGTCCATTGTATATTTATACCACATCTTCTTAAACCAATTGTCTCTTGATGGGCATTTGTGTTGTTTCCATGTCTTGGCTATTGTAAATAATGCTGCTATGAACATTAGGGTACATGTATCTTTTCAAATTAGAGTTTCTGTCTTTTCTGGATAGATGCCCAGGGGTGGAATTGCTGGATCATATGGTAGCTCTATTTTTAGTTTTTTAAGGAACATCTATACTGTTTTCCATAGTGGCTGCACCAATTTACATTCCCACCAACAGTGTAGGAGGGTTCCAGATAGGGTTTTCTTTAGCAGAGAACAGTGGGGTAGAAATACCAAGATTTGGAAAGACAGACACTATACTGGGAATTTACAATAGAATCACCAGCTTGTAGTATATTAATAGTTTCATTAAAACATGGGCTTACTTCTATGATCTGAGGCAAAAATTTTAACCTCCCAGAACGTGTTTATTGATATTTATCTGGGAAATGAAAACACCTGCCTTATAGAATGGTTCTAAGATAACATGGTAAAGTGTGTAGAATAATGTATGGTGTTTAGTAGGTACTTAGTAAAAGTAGCTACTATTATTATTATTTCAGTTAGAATTAATTTTAAATGGCAACTAATCTAACCTTATTTCCTTCTACTTCCCTTTTGTAGCCCTATATCACCCAGTCTGGACTACTTGCTAATTCTTGAATAGCTACAGTATTATACTAATGCCAGTTCAGTCCCTTATCTGGAATTTCATTTGTCCTTTACACTTTAGGTTGTTTTGTATTGACATCTTATACTCATCCTTCAAAGCATAACTTAAAAAGCGACCTTTCCACATGGCCTTTTGTGATCACTCTAGTTGAAAGTACTTACTTTGTACTTCTCTAGTGCTTAACTGGTTCCACTCATGAGGCCCTGTCTGATTAAGCACCAGGTACTACCTTGTGTTTTAGTAATTTGTATATATGTCTTATCTCCTTAAGAACTGTATATTATCCTTTTTGGGTCCCTCTCAAATAGCAGAGCCAAAACCTTATACATGATTAGCACCCAGTAAACACTGATAGATGTTCAGTGAGCTAATTTGAGGAGTATTACCAATAATTAAATTATTAAATTTTATCCCTAAATGGTGATTGTAAGGGAAATTTTCTTAGTGGTGCCAAACTGTAGTGGGTTTTTTTTTTTTTTTTTTTTTTGCGGTATGCGGGCCTCTCACTGTCGTGGCCTCTCCCGTTGCGGAGCACAGGCTCCGGACGCGCAGGCTCAGCGGCCATGGCTCACGGGCCCAGCCGCTCCGCGGCATGTGGGATCTTCCCGGACCGGGGCACGAACCCGTGTCCCCTGCATCGGCAGGCGGATTCTCAACCACAGCACCAACAGGGAAGCCCGTAGTGTTTTGTTTTTTTTTTAACCAAGTTTTCCACTTAAACATTAGTGGATAACTGACCATAGTAATGTTAGAAAGAGATACAAAAAAGTTGAAAGATATCATCTGGCCCTTGCAATCTGCTCAGTATCAGGTTTTTAAAGCTCTGATTTGCCTGAAGTCAACAGATGTACACTGTTAAAACAAATGTATCTTTGATACCAGATGGGGTATAATTCCTAGGGTTTGGAGGATTAGGATTGAGATGGAATGGGAACTCATCACTTTGTCTTCATGGCTGTGCTGATTTTTTTTTTTTTAAATCAGAAGACCTCTTTCTGACATTAAGTAAATAGATACCTCCTTTTGGATTTTGGATCCAGAATGAAAAATAGTCTCATTTACAAAGGAAGGGCCTGTTTGTAGAGCATTTATCCTGTCTTTGCTGCTTGACTTCTTTGTGCCTTTTTTTCTGGTTACCCATCCTATCTTTTGTAAGGTGGAGAACTTGGCTGTATGTGTAACAGATTTGTCAGGATGAGTTTATTTGAGCTTTTAGTAAATGGCCCATAGGATTTTTTTCTTTTTGCTATTTATTTTTCGTTTATTTCTGATCAGTCTCAGAGTTAACTGGGGATACTTGCCTGATTTATCAGTTTCATTTTTTATATCCCCCATCCACCCCACTTCCTTTTGCTCTTGTGACTCTTACTAAATGCATTGCTACCCATGTGTGCATGGCTGGAAAGAACATACGTGAAAACTGCCCTTAATAATTCATTTTTATCTGTTTTTCCTTGCATAGACTGAATTGTAGCATCTCTGCTGAATCTGCATTGTCTTATTTCCTGGTTGTTTTCTTGCATTTATATTACCTGAGGTTGGTTTCTATATGTTCTGGGAGAATTTGTTTGCCCTTCTGCTTGTTCCTTATATTGTGTTCTCATCTCTTTTTCACTTGTATTCAGCTTGTTTTTTACATATGTCCAGGTATGTGGCAAAATGTATTGGTTTTGCACTGATAGATGTTATTCTTTAATTCTTAATTCATATGACTGGATCATTCCTTCCTAAATGTGGCAAAGAGAGCGTATCAATAGAGATACACAGAAACTGACTAGGCAAAGACAACTTGAAATTGCCACAGATCTGTGGTTAAAAATTTCAATTAACTTTTGATTAAGCACCAAACGAGTTCTAAAAAAACGTTAATCGTCAGCTTCCACATTTAATAATATGTTGCATTCTTTGCTTCATTCATTTTTTAAAAATTTATTTTATTTATTATTGTTATTAAAACTTTTGGCTGTGTTGGGTCTTTGTTGCTGTGTGCGGGCTTTCTCTAGTTGTGGTGAGCGGGGGCTACCCTTTGTTGCAGTGCGTGGGCTTCTGACTGCAGTGGCTTCTCTTGTTGCGGAGCATGGGATCTAGGTGCACAGGCCTCAGTAGGTGTGGCACGCAGGCTCAGTAGTTGTGGCTCTTGGGCTCTAGAGCGCAGGCTCAGTAGTTGTGACCCATGGGCTTAGTTGCTCCACAGCATGTGGGATCTTCCCAGACCAGGGCTCAAACCCGTGTCCCCTGAATTGACAGACGGATTCTTAACCACTGAGCCACCAGGGAAGCCCATGCTTCATTCATTAATTCAGCAAGCATTTGTTGAGCATTTGTGTGTCAAGTATTTCTCACTGTTCATATTCCACTTTCTGAAAGTAGCTTTTTGCCATCTTTGTTTCTCAGGCATTTTGAGTATGTTTCCAAAGAAATAATGATTTTCTCTGCCTTGCTACTCAAAGTGTGGTCAGTGGGCCGGCAGCAGTGGCAACATCCGGGAGCTTGTTAGAAATGCAGAGTCTCAGGCCCCATTCCAGACGTGCAGAATAAGAATCTATATTTTAACAAGATTACTGGGTGGGGCTTCCCTGGTGGCGCAGTGGTTGAGAATCCGCCTGCCAATGCAGGGGACATGGGTTCAAGCCCTGGTCTGGGAAGATCCCACATGCTGCGGAGCAGGTAGCCCCATGAGCCACAATTACTGAGCCTGCGCGGCGTCTGGAGCCTGTGCTCTGCAGCAAGAGAGGCTGCAATAGTGAGAGGCCCGCGCACCGCGATGAGGAGTGGCCCCCCACTTGCCACAACTAGAGAAAGCCCTCGCACAGAAACGAAGACCCAACACAGCCATAAATAAATAAATAAGTATTAAAAAAAAATGATTACTGGGTGATTCGATGCACATTAAAATTTAGCAAGCATACAGATTGTTACCATCTGTGTGTGTGTATTTTTTAAACAACTGAGTACTCATTCAGCTACTTTCTTAGAGATGACACCCTTTCATGTGAAAGCAATTATAGGAATATCCTTAGAAGATCTTTTTTCTTTTTTCAATGATAAGAAAATATTGAAAACACAAGAAAAATACTCTTTATTTACTGAAAGGTACAAGTACAAGATTGTTAGAAGTAAGGTTGGAGTGATTTTCGTATCTGCTAAAATGTTCCCAAATGATTTGTAATTTTTTTATGGATCTTTATGAGACCTTGTTGTAAAGTCTCTTGTATAGGAAAATTTTAATATAGAAATGGTTTCTGTGTCTTTTCAGGAAGGTGAATAATAAAGTCATATCCGAAATCCATGGAAAATAGTGCTCAGTTCTCAGCCTGTCTTCTGTTTATTTTTGCAAAGGAAGTATGAAGTAAATTGGTGCTCTCAAATCAAATCATTACTCTTTTAGAATAGCTGGTGGTTTGATATCCAAGTTTTCTTTCTGGGTCAAGTTTGAGTACTTAGAGATTAAAGAAAAAGAATTTTGGAAAAATCAATTGCCTACTCCTAATATAAGGAGGAATTGAAAACAAGCTTATTTCTTTTAAGTACAAGTGTACCTCACTCAAGGGTATCAAATTCAGAATGTGTATTGGTTGGTAAATGTTTAAGTGATGTTATAAAGACTGAATTGTATATTTTATTAGCGCAGAATAATTTTGATGGCTTAATAGATGAGACTAGAAAATATGCTTTTGTAAATATTTTTATTGCTTAAAATATTTTTAATGCTCAAAATAAAATAATTTAAGTAGATCATCAGTAAGAGCTCACATAAAGGCTTTTCCTTTTATTAATATACCTTTATTTATTTCAATACCACTTATAGTGGTTTGTCACCTACTAGCAGTGTGACCTTGGGCCAATTACTTTCTGAGTTTCAGTTTCCTCAACTATGAGGTTAAGCAATTCCTCTTTCCCTTTCAGGGTTGTTGAAAGGCTTAATTTAAATAATGTAGATAATATCCCTTACCCGGGGCCTGACACGGAAATAGCTCTCAGTACCATTAACTTCCTTCCGTTGTTTTCACTGTTTTGTTCCATTTACACATAATTATTTAGATTTCACTCATATCGTAAATAACAGTTCTCTTAAATTTTCTTTCATTATACTGGTTAAAGTTGAATCAAGAATATAAACTCCATGATGACAGAGACCTTATTTGTTTTGTTTTGTTTACTGTTGTATCCCAGGCACCTAGCATAGGACCTATGCATTTGAAGTAAATTTACTCGAATAATTTAGAGAACACCTTTGCAGTTTTTATTTGTCAGGTATATTCAATTGAAATTAATTTATTCAACAGACTTTTATTAATACGTATAATGTGCCAGGGACCATTCTGTCCTCATGGAACTTACATTTTAGCTGGGGGAATGGAAGACAATAAACCAGTATACAAAAAAGTTAACATATTCGTAAATAATAATAAGTACAGTAGGTGCTGTGAGGCCATCTGGAGGAGTAAGGGCCATTATTTTAGATAGGGTGTGTATGGGAGGGCTTTCTAAAGAGGTGACATCTGAGCAGAGGTAGTAATGAGGAGAGGGCCATCTTTCAAATATCTAGCAGAAGAACATCATAGGCTGAGAGAACAGCAAGTGTAAAGGGCCTGAGGAAGGAATGAGCTAAATATGGTTCATTAATTCGGATTGTTAACATCCAAATGAAATTACTTCATCTAAATAGTATGGAGCAGAAGCAGAGACAATGTAAATGCTGCTTTTTGAGTGGAGTACTTTTAGGTATAGCAGTGAATCAAAGTGTAAGGCCATCAGTAGTCAAATTGCTCAAAAGTTCCCTTGTGTGTTGGTTATCCTTTAGTAAACTAGGTGTGACATTGCTCTTTGCCATTATTATGTGGCTTAACTAATAATACTGGGATTTTTGAGATCAGGAGGCTAGAAACCAACAAGTTTGAAATATGTGAGGTCTACAGCCTGCCTTCTCCTCTCTTATACTTGAATCAACATTTGCTTTCTAAATTTTTCTTCTCTATTTTGTTTCTTTTTCTCTATTATTTCTCTGGTTTCCTCTGTTGTAATAGTTCACTGCTACTCTTAAAAATGATGAGCATTCAAAATCATACTTGTCAGAAGGAAGAAAGGTCTTAAAGAACTTAAAGTTGTTTTCTTCTGCAAGAGGCTGTAATTTACTGTTGTAACACGAAAACCTAAGGAATTCTTTTGTGATTATTTTAACTGTATACTTGTCATTGCTGTTGTCAAGTCTGATAACAAATGAACAGAATTCTACATTTCTGTTCTTAATATGAAGTCTATGCATTCTGAGAAATATAAAGAAATAGAATAATAAAGAGTTGGGGAACCTTTTAATCCCATTATCTCTTGGGGTATAGAGAATTTTGCATATAATTCCTGCAAATCTAGCACCTGAAGACTGATACCCTCAAAGGACAGTGTATAAATAACATCTTTTTTTTTAGGAAGGATAAAAATGTATTTGCTATGTCCAGTTCTGAGCTTTGAATTTAAAATATGATACATTTCACTAAGGTGGCTTCAGAGGGTACTATTTTAAGCTAGTTTCTCTATGTCATAACTTTAGCAAGTCAAGGCATTAATAATTTATCCAGGATGTATAGGTAAGATATTTTTGTGCTTTAATGGAAAGTCTTATGTTTAATGGACTGGAGTACTGTCTGTTGCTGATTAAATACCTAAAAATATTAATTCTTGCACACTTAACCCAAGTGAGGGTTTTGCCTTCAGTAATGTGTTTTGCTTCTAAGAGCTCCCCTTTTCCATCTTCTTTTTAATAGCAACGTCATGACAACAGAGAAGAGTTTAGTGGCTGAGGCTGAAAATCCACAGCAGCAACAACAGAAGGAAGAGGGTGAGGGAGCCACAAACTCGGGTCAACAGGAAACTCAGCTGGAAGAGGCTCCTCAAGCAGCAGCCGAGGGAGATAATCAGTGTGAGCAGAAGCTGAAAACATCCAATGGAGACACTCCAACACATGAAGATTTGACCAAGAACAAGGAGCGGACATCAGAAAACAGGGGCCTGTCACGGCTGTTCTCCTCCTTTCTCAAAAGGCCTAAATCTCAGGTCTCTGAGGAGGAAGGCAAAGAAGTAGAGTCAGCGAAAGAGAAAGGTGAAGGTCATCAAGAGATAGAATTTGGAGCCAGTCTTGACGAAGAGATCATTTTAAAGGCCCCGATTGCAGCTCCTGAGCCTGAGCTCAAAACAGACCCATCCTTGGATCTTCATTCATTAAGCAGTGCAGAAACACAGGTAAGGGTGTGCGAATGTGTGGGAGGTGAAGGGAGGTTATACACTTTACTTTTCATTTAAGAACATTTGGTTTTATTTCTTACTAGCCAGTTGTTAGTGATAAGTAACATGATGCTTCAGAGTTTCTGCTCTAAAGAAATTCATGTAGTCAGTGGTAACTTGATTTTTAGAAAGATACTTACACGGCATAAATCAAAGAAAAGAAAATAAAAGAAATGTATCAAATGAGTTTACATTTTGCTATTATAATGCAAAAAGTCCAGGATTTTTAATGAGGCGGGGGCGCGAAGAAAGTGAAGTGGTTTAGAGTTTATTTTGGTGGAATTATTAGAAATGGGGTAATTTATCAGCAAACATGGTCCTTTTATGGAAGTCTTTATAAAAGTCATGAGATAGATTCAGACCACCCAGAGGTGTGTGATAAGTTTGAACCGTGTCTGCCTTATCTTTGTCATTTTCTCCAACTAGGTCATATTCCCACAGAGTGTAGGATATAGATGAGGAAAGTTAACTCTTTATATCACCTTTGTAATACACAGGAGTTGGGTGGAGCCTTAATTGTGTCACAGTGTAAACTAAATATGAGTTGTGAATGTGGTCATCTGTCCAAAAATCATGAGAAAATATTAGTACTGTAACTCAAACTATTTTCTAGGAATCCCATTTATTTTCAGGCCTACTGAACTACAAATTAAGAGTTATTTTCAAAATCTTTTTTTTTCTGAAGCATGTGGGCATTATCTGCATTGTATAAAATGTAAGTCCTATATGTTTCTATTATAGGTCTCAGGTTTAGGCTATACAGTTTCATTAGACTTAAAAAATATGTATTTCTAGAATGATTACTTATACATCAAAAGTGCTAAGAGTAGAGTTTAGGATAAAGTTGTTATTGTGTACTTGCTATAGTGAAACAAGGTTGGAAACAAAATTTTATTTATAGTATAATAGTTAAGAATGGAGGCTATGGAATCAGACTAGAGGGTTCAGGTGTAGAGAAGTGACACTTTTGCTTTATCAGTTTTCTCCTCTGTACAATGAGGATAATAATGTTCACCTTATTTGGCCATTATGAGGATTAAAAGAGATAAACGTGTAAAGCTCTTAAGACATTGCCTGACATATTATAAGCACTCAATAAATGCTAGTTATTATTACTTAGTCAATAAACATGAACAGTAAAGGCAGAGAAGCTACATACCTTAATGTCATTAATTTAATTTAATTTTAGGAGTACCAAAAGAGTTAAATTACATTATCTTTCAGGAAGTCTGGTACTTTCAAGAGGTTCTTAATTGCTTTTTTTCTCCTTTGCTTTATGTATGGAAAAATCCATATCTTGTTTTAATTAGCATTTGAATCAGGGCTAGTCTGTTTTGTCTAAAGATCATAACATTTGTACTGAAGTTGAAACAGATGACAAAGTTAATTTTAGATTTAACTAAAATCCCATTCATTGATTTCATAGTAGAATTTCATTTGAGTGGTCCTTTTCTATACCAGATTTTTTAAAAGTGAGTTTGCATTGTAGGACTGCACCAACCTTCATCTAGGGTACCTTGGATTTTTTGGAAGCCATGTGTCATTTTTTAATACTTATTTATTTACTCAACAAATTTACTGAAAACCTGCTGTGTGTGCCAGGCCCTAAGCTGGACATACATTGGTAAATAAAAATTATAATATGGCAAAGAGGTTTAAGATCATGAATTCTGGAGTCAAAGTGGTATGTGACTTACTGACTGTATGATCCTAGGCAAATTAACTTCTCTGGCCTCAGTTTCTTATTTGTCAAGGGGGGATAATAATAGTACCCTCCCCATAGGGTTAAATGAGTTCATGTAAGTAATGCTTTTAGAACAGTAAATGACCCATTGTAATTTCTATATAAATGTTTGTTATTATTTTCATTATTATTATTAAATATTATTATTATTGAACAAACATCCCTACTCTTGATAACTTTATAGTCTAATGGAAGAGACAAAAAAAGTTGTAAATACAAATTAATTATGTATTGTAATAAATGTTATGAAGGCAATAAACAGGGTACTAACATGAAGAATACTAGTAGAGTGGGGATAGGCCAGGTAGGATAGCCAGTGAAGGCCTTAATGAAGAGGTAACATTTAAGAGGGTCATGAAGGAGGGTAAGGAGACTTGTAGACACCTCCAATATCTAATGCAGGAGGAGCAGGAGCCAAATAATTAAATCCTTTTTCCTAAATGTCAACTACGGTTTTTTTTTTGCGGTTCGCAGGCCTGGCCTCTCACTGTCGCGGCCTGTCCCGTTGCGGAGCACAGGCTCCGGACGCGCAGGCGCAGCGGCCATGGCTCACGGGCCCAGCCGCTCCGCGGCATGTGGGATCTTCCCGGACCGGGGCACGAACCCGTGTCCCCTGCATCGGCAGGCGGCCTCTCAACCACTGTGCCACCAGGGAAGCCCCCTATATTTCTTTTGAATAGTTGATATTTAATCAATGCTTGTAAAGTAGTACTTTCTTTTTACCAGCATCATAATGAAGTTTTTCTTTTCTTTAACCTTTGAAAATAAAAAACTCTAAAGTGTTTTTGAAATCTGTACTACGTGTTTACTTTTGTCATTCATACTATGAAAGCAAAAGCTTATTTTACTCTGTTTTTTTGGTTTTTTTTTTTTTTTGCGGTATGCAGGCCGCTCACTGTTGTGGCCTCTCCCGTTGAGGAGCACAGGCTCCAGACGCGCAGGCCCAGCGGCCATGGCTCACAGGCCCAGCTGCTCCGCGGCATGTGGGATCTTCCCGGACCGGGGCACGAACCCGTGTCCGCCGCATCGGCAGGCGGACTCTCAACCACTGCGCCACCAGGGAAGCCCCAACTACGTATTTTTTTGAAAGAAAAGAATTAGTGAGGTTTAGTTAAGAACCTTTCAGCAATTTTATTGTGATGAAAGTAAGTGTATGCAAAATGTCTCACTTACCTGTATTGCTTTGGGATGACTTAATGATTGCCCTAGGACATCCAGATTTCAATCTGTCTCTTGCTTCTTTGAATCTTCTTTGCATTTATTATGGTTGATACCTGGTAAAAATGAGTTAATTGGTATTTACAGTTGTTAACCTACTATACATTTGTTGCCTTATGCTCTGAAAAGATCCCAAGAACCCCTCTTAGCCATTCAAAAAAATTTATGGGTTTATTTTGTTTTTGGGCCGCGCCTCGAGGCCTGTGGGATCTTAGTTCCCCGACCAGGGACTGAACCTGGGCCCTTGGCAGTGAGAGCGTGGAGTCTTAACCACCGGGCCACCAGGGAATTCCCCATTCATAAAATTTAGATTGCATGAAAAATCACAACTCGTTTTGCAATTCATAAGGCTACCTCGCTAAAATTGAGGAGCATGGGGCAAAGATGTTTAAGTTTTAATAGGTTTTAATAATAGGCAATGGTATAGTCAGGGAGAAAATATAGTGCTGAGAGCAACAGATTGCTGTCCTCTGGTTTACCTGAAACCTTCATTTATTGATTTGAAAGATGGGATTTTACCTTCTATCATAAAGTTTTGAGAATAGCAGAGTCTGTGGATCTTTTGGGAGATCATAATATCTTTTACAGAAAAATAATCTTAATATCACTTGTATTTGTTTTAACAGTTTTTCTTCTTCAGTTAGTGCTTTTATTGGTAGCAATATTATAGGCAAAAGTGTATACTGCATGTTTTGTGAAATGTCTTTGTTACTGACTTGGTGATGTCAT
This sequence comes from Stenella coeruleoalba, assembly GCF_951394435.1. Lineage (NCBI taxonomy): Eukaryota > Metazoa > Chordata > Mammalia > Artiodactyla > Delphinidae > Stenella > Stenella coeruleoalba. The sequence continues at coordinate 22,495,395 of NC_137169.1, forward strand.
GGGTATGTAGCCTGCTCAGGAAGAACACAGAGAAGATCCTGATTTTCAGACTGAGGAAGGAGGAGGACTGGAAGACTGCTCTAAAACAGAAGTAAAAGAAGAAAGTCCTGAGTCAGTAGCAGAAAGAGAATTAAAAGCTTCCCAGAAATCGATCAGAAGACACAGAAACATGCATTGCAAGGTTTCTTTGTTGGATGACACAGTTTATGAATGTGTTGTGGAGGTGAGCGCATTTCAATCTCAAGTGGTTAGAACTCTTACAAATTGTTTCATGTAGGGTTGGGTAAGTGGTGCCGTGGCCTAAGACCCAGTATAATGAATATTTCTATGGACTGAAATATTAATAGTGATTTTCTGGAGGTGAAGGTGTGGAAGGATTATGAGTGAGTCTTATTTTCTTCTCCAGCTTTTTCTATATCTGCCAAATCTTGTGAATTGAGCATGTGTTACTTTTATAATCCAAAATAATTTTGTTTAAGAAAAAAATTGGTTTGTTATTTATAGAGTGATCTTCCATGACTAGATTTCCCAGGATAGCCTCAATTTCTAGGTCTAGCAGTACCCATAATTGTATTTATCAAAAAAAAAAATTTACTATCTGTTCATTTCTGCTCTCCCAGATCTAAACCTTAATGAGCTTTATTTAATGTATTTCTTTAGCTCCATGAGATAGTATATAAAAAACTTAAATTAAGTAATCCCATTTATTAAAATTCTCTATTATTTCCAGAAAGAATAAATAATTGAATCAAGATTGAATAAAAATGTCAGAGTTGTTCCAGTTATTCTTTTGCTTCTTCAAGACAAGTTAAAAGTCCTTAAAAATCTATCAGCTTTTTTTTTTTTTTTTTTTTTGCGGTACGCGGGCCTCTCACTGCTGTGGCCTCTCCCGTTGCGGAGGCTCAGCGGCCATGGCCCACGGGCCCAGCCGCTCCGCGGCATGTGGGATCCTCCCAGACCGGGGCACGAACCTGCGTCCCCTGCATCGGCAGGTGAACTCTCAACCGCTGCACCACCAGAGAAGCCCTATCAGCTATTTTTTTAACTAGAGCAGTAATTGCCAATTACGATATGCTTGATAAAAAGCAATTGTGATGATTACTAATAATAGCCTTTTGATAAAACATATAATTCACATATGCTTGTATCTTAGGTGTGTAAAAAATTATTTTGAAATTGAATTATTTATATGCAAATATATCAAAACACAAATAAGTAGTCTAAAATATTATGCTGTGTTTATTAATAGGAATTCTCTCTCCAAGTTTTGAAATAGAAATCAAGAAAAATACACTGTTGCACTTTTAAAATAGTTACTACACCTGGTAACTGGAGAAGACCTAGGGTCTGCTCTTGCTGCTTCTCACCACTAGCTAGTCTAGAGATGGGGAAAGCTATTCCACACTCATTCTTCCCATTCAGACCAAAATCTAGATATGGGTCCCTTATATCTGAAACATTTGGGGGCAGATGTGTTTCAGAATTCAGAATATTTTGGGTTTTAGAATTCAGAATATTTTGGGTTTTAGAAAAGCAACAAGTACGTATTCTGCAAATTTCATAATATTCCCAGCAGAGTGTGTAGCAGTAGGTACATTATCAAACACATTATTTCTATGGTAAAATATATGAAGATTCACTCTAAGTTGGATAAATAAAGATAAAATATAGCCCATAACAGTTCAGGTCAGAATTTGCCTTCAGATGAGCTTTGAACAAAAACAAAATAAACAAGCCCAACCTTTTACTTTTTAGAACTTCTGAATTTTGGAATTATAAATAAGGGAGTAGGGACCTGTATGTGAAGAATTCCCTAATCATCTCTGTCATGTAGAGTGAAAACATAGAAGGGAGAAAATGAAGAAAATGATATAATGTAGATGGGATAAGTCTATAAATGAGTTAACATCTATGTGAATTACTAATAGTCATTAAAAATAGCTCAGCTCAGACATGTCTCTCGAAGGACATGTCATGTATATGTGCCAAAAAAATGATTTCTAATTTTTTGGAAGTTTTTTTTTTTTTTTTTGGCGGTACGCGGGCCTCTCACTGTTGTGGCCTCTCCTGCTGCGGAGCACAGGCTCCGGACGCGCAGGCTCAGCGGCCACGGCTCACGGGCCCAGCCGCTCCGCAGCATGTGGGATCTTCCCAGACCGGGGCACGAACCCGTGTCCCCTGCATCGGCAGGCGAACTCTCAACCACTGCGCCACCAGGGAAGCCCTTGGAAGTTTTAAAAAATGTATTTCTCAGAAGACATTAGCAAGTTTTATTTTTTTTATTATTTAAAAATGTTTTTATTATTATTTTTAAAAAAATAAACTTATTTATTTATTTTTGGCTGCATTGGGTCTTCATTGCTCCGCGCGGGCTTTCTCTAGCTGCAGCGAGCGGGGGCTGTATTCGTTGCAGTGCGCAGGCTTCTCATTGCTGCACCTTCTCTTGTTGCGGAGCACGGGCTCTAGGCGCGCGGGCTTCAGTAGTTGTGGGGTGCAGGCTTAGTAGTTGTGGCTCACGGGCTTAGTTGCTCCACAGCATGTGGGATCTTCCCGGACTGGGTCTCGAACCCGTGTGCCCTGCATTGGCAGGTGGATTCTTAACCACTGTGCCACCAGCGAAGTCCAGCATGTTTATTTTTTTTCAGCAATTCCAGTAGTTAGGTAGGGCAGGTATACATTTTCTTATCACTTTACAGATGAGAAAGCTAATGTTCAGAAATTGACTCAGGTTGTTTAGCTAGTAAATGAAAAAGCAGGGACTTTTTCACTCTAAATCTCGGTCCCTAAGTTATGGCATTTCCTCCCTATAAACAGGAATACAAGTCCCCCAAATTGGTAATGGTTTGATTTTCTGGGTAGAGAAACATTAAGAAATGATTTGTAGCACAACTGTAAGAACCACTGCAACAGGTAATGTCTGGAGGGTGTCTAAGATCTTATACTTTATGCATTTTTCTGAAAGAGATTGCAGGGATTTGAGACCTAGCTCATTGTCTTGGGACATTTGGTCTGGGAATGATAGAGAGTCCAATGATTTCCATAGCCACTGTTAATTGTCAGTGTTGACAGCTGATTCAGTTAAGTCAGGTGCTCATGCTGACTGACAGCGACCCATAGCAGGCTTCAGGAAATACACCAAAAATAAAGAATGTAGTGTTTAGGATGGAGGTGGGGGATGCTTGATGGAATTTTGCTTTGACTTGTAGCAGCATTTCCAAGCAACTATAAATGTGTTGCATATTTAAACTGACAAATTAAGAAACAGGATTTTTGTTACTCACTTCGTTCTACTTGCACTGTGCTGCCACCTGAAAGTGTTAGTAACCAAGGATAAAAGAGAAAATTGGAAAGTGACATTTTATGGTATTTCGTGATAAATGCAGGAATAAGAGGAAACCTCAACTAAAGTATGTGTATCTTTGCAGAAACATGCTAAGGGACAAGATTTACTTAAACGAGTATGTGAACACCTCAATCTTTTGGAAGAAGACTACTTTAGTCTAGCCATTTGGGATAATGCAACCTCTAAGGTGAGAAGACTGCTTGTAATATAAGAAACTGACCCCCCAAAATTGTTTTAATTCTTTTACTGCTGTTAAGAATGTATTTATTCCTGCCTCTCCGAGATACAGTGTATGTAGTAAGGAAAGATTGAAGGTAATTAAAAAACAAAACAACACCTCTAATACTACAGTGAAAAACTTTCTGCAGCTGTGAGTTAGAAAGTCCTCCCATGAATCGAGGAAAATACTCTGAAAAGTATTTTATGTTATACAAGCTCAGTGAGATAAAATCGAATGTTTTTATATTGTGTGTGTGTACCCCACTCAGGTTTATGTTAGAATATTTGAGAATACTTGAATTTGGCATATAAATGAAGTCACTGAGTACCAGTACCTGCTTGTTTAATGTAACTGTTATAATTTTTCTATGAACCAAGTATACTTAAATTGCTGGGAGCTGGCTCATCTAAAGGCATTCAGCAGAGGAAATTATTTCATCTTGCAGTTGAGCTTCCAGTGCTCACATTGGTAAAAACCTTCCAGTTGCTTTGAAAACTTTTTGCTATTGTTGGTGTCATCCATACTCTGTCGTATCAGCAAATTTTATTTCCTTATAGTAGTTTTCACTATCCTATTTATTTTTTAATGAGAAAATATTAAATTGCTTTATTTATATTCATTGATATATTTCTGTATAAAGTGATGTTAAAAGTGCCCAATATAAAGGCTGAATTTGATTGTACAGCAAACAACAAATCTGGCTGTGTTAAAAAGGGCTTTATTGTCCCCCTTAGATAAAATATTTCTGGGAAAAAAAGTTGATGTCTCTGAATCATAATCTAGTTTCAACTTCTCTGATTGTTTATAAGAACCCCTTCTGGGGAAGTCAGTGGACAAGTGAATCCTGGGAAACATAGGGCTTATCATATTTGGGGCATCTGGAAGGTCTGATGGGCCAGGTTCTTACAGGATATGGTTGGGGTAATGGGCTGTTCTATATTTTCTGCTTCTAAATTCATCATGGCTAACTTTCAGCTCTCGGAAATATGTCAAAGCAGAGTTTTCCTTTGGGTTAAAATGAAGGTCTTTAGCTGATTCAGGTAGAACAAGTAGAACATAGAAGGGAAAGCAGGAACTTCATTTGCACATGGCCCAAGTAAATCCTGTACAAAAATGAGTTTGGAGAAGACTTCCTTAGCATTGTCAGGTTAAAGGGACAATACAGTAGCAAAAGCCATTGTGATGGTGACAGTCCTTCTTCAATATGCTATCTCTTTGAGTCATACTTCTCCAGTCTGGATGAGTTGCTCTCTCTGTCTTGTATATAGTTGACCCAGGTATTTCCCATCACCATTATCCTGGAGATTTGTTGTACATCTCTCCTGTGATGTTTCTCTTGTTTCCCCTTTATCTTAGCATTTTCTGGTATTTGATAGAGCACTCCTTCTGAGAAATTACATATGGGATGTAATCTTTTTGAGACATTACATGTTTGAAAATGTGTTTATTGTACTGTAGAATTTGGCTGTTAGTTTGGTTGGGTATAGAATTTTAGGCTTGAAATGATTTGCCTTCATAATTTTGAAGGCATTGCTCCATTGTCTTCTAGCTTTTAATGTTGGCTATTGAGAAGGTCAAAGCCATTCTGATTTGTGATGCTTTGTATGATCTCCCCTCTCTCTTGCCCTGTGTAGAATTAGGCTAGTAGAATCTTTTACTCTCCTTCCTTCCCTCCCTCCCTCCCTCCCTCCCTCCCACCCTCCCTCCCTCCCTCCCTCCCTCCCTCCCTCCCTCCTTCTCTTCTTTTTCTCTCTTTCTTTAGTGTTCTGAGATTCACAGTGATGCATCTTTTTAAAAAAATTTATTTATTCATTTATTTAATTTTTTGGCTGCATTGGGTCTTTGCTGCTGCACGCAGGTTTTCTCTGGCTGCTGAGAGCGGGGGCTGCTCTTTGTTGTGGTGCACAGGCCTCTCATTGTGGTGGCTTCTCTTGTTGCAGAGCACAGGCTCTAGGCGTGCGGGCTTCAGTAGTTGCAGCACATGGGCTCAGTAGTTGCAGCTCGCAGGCTCTAGAGCACAGGCTCAGTAGTTGTGGCTCACAGGCTTAGCTGCTCCACAGCATATGGGATCTTCCTGGACCAGGGCTCGAACCCCTGTCCCCTGTATCGGCAGGCGGATTCTCAACCACTGCGCCACCAGGGAAGCCCCCAGGGAAGGCCCCCAAAACTTCTTATCTTTTTGAACAAGGAACTGTTCCAGGTGCCTTTTATAGTCTTCCAGGGAATTGAAATTTTTTCCACTAAGAGAATTTTGTAAAGACCTAAATAAATGGAAATCCGAAGGTGCAATGTCTGGTGAATATGGTGGATGAATCAGAACTTCCCAGCCAAGCTGTAACAGTTTTTGCCTGGTCATCAAAGAAACATGCGGTCTTGCATTATCCTGATGGAAGATTATGCATTTTCTGTTGACTAATTCTGGATGCTTTTTGTCGAGTGCTGCTTTCAGTTGGTCTAATTGGGAGCAGTACTTGTTGGAATTAATTGTTTGGTTTTCCGGAAGGAGCTCCTAATAGAGAACTCCCTTCCAATCCCGCCATATACACAATATTCCCTTCTTTGGGTGAAGACCAGCCTTTGGTGTGGTTGTTGGTGGTTCATTTCACTTGCTCCACGATCTCTTCCTTTCCATATTATTGTACAGTGTCCACTTTTCATCGCCCATCACAATTTGTTTTAAAAACAGAACGTTTTCATTACATTTAAGTAGAGAATTGCATGTGGAAATATGGTCAAGAGGGGTTTTTTTTGCTTAACTTATGTGGAACCCAAACATCAAAGTGATTAACATAACCAAGTTGGTGCAAATGATTTTCAGTGCTTGATTTGAATATTTTGAGTATGTCAGCTGTCTCCCTCGTGGTATAGCGTTGATTGTTCTCAGTTAATGTCTCGATTTGTTCGCTATCAACTTCAACTGGTCTACCAGCCCATGGAGCATCGTCCAGCAAGAAACCTCTAGCATGAAACTACTTTTGACACATTCGGTCAGTCACAGAACCTTCTCCATACACTGCACAAATCTTTTTTTGCGTTTCAGTTGCATTTTTACCTCTCTTGAAATAATAAAGCATAATATGCCGAAAATGTTGCTTTTTTTCCTTCCATTTTCAATATTAAAATGTCATACAAAAATTCACCAATTTTGATAAGTCTTTTTTTAAATGCATGTTGATACGACAGCTGTCACATATAATCTAACAAAATTGTTTCAAATGAAGTTGAAGACAACTAAGTGCTACCAGAGCCATCTTAACGGAAAAAACAAAATGAACCTTTTGGCTAACCCAATAGTTGCTTCCTAGATTTTATTCCTGCTTGGAATAAGTTATTTATGAATGAATCAAGGATTTTTTTCTGGAGGATTCCAGAATCCCACTTTGTTTCCCCTTCCAGTCACTACCGCCAGCCCCCAACAATCAGTACTCCTACCTCAGGCCCTGTCAAAAGTAACAGATGTCTTCCTGACATCTATCACCATCAATTAGTTTTGCCTGTTTTTAAACTTTACGTAAGCGAAACCATACAGTATGTGCTCTTAGGTCTGGCTTCTTTTGTTTTGTTTAACATCATGTTTTTGAGTATCATCCATGTTGTGGCGAGTAGCAGTAGTTCATCCATTCTTGCTGCTGTATAATAGTTCATTGTTTGACTACACCACACGTTATGCATTCTACTGTTGATGGACATTTGGCTTGTTTACAGTTTGTGGCTTTTATGAATGCTGCTCCTGGGAACATTCTCATACATGTCTTTTAGTGCATATCTTGTCATATTCATTTCCGTTGGATTCCCAGAAGTGAAATTGCTGGGTTGTGGATGACACATATATGATCAGCTTTAGTAGATACTATCAGTTTTCCAAAGTGGTGCTACCAGTTCACACTCCCACCAGCACTAAGGGTTGCAGCTGTGCCACAGTCTCACCAGCACTTGGTATAACTCACTGCAGTTTGATTTCTGCTCTTACCACTCTGCTGAACTGCCCTTGCCAAGATAAATCTGACAGTTTTCATCTTCATGTTCCTTGTCCATTTTGCAGCATTGACGAGCTTGCCTATCCATCCTTGAAATGTTCTATTCCTTTGGATTCTGTGATACCAGTCTCTCCTGTTTTCCTCCTACCACTTGGTCACTTCTTCTCAGTTTACTTCTCAGCTCTTTATCCTCTCTTCATCCCTTAACTGTAAATGTTCCCCAAGGTTTATCTTTAGTTTCTTTCTTTTAACTCTATTATATGCTCCCTGGATTATTTTTATCTACTTTCATGGCTTCATTTGCCACCTATATGGGGCAAGTGCCCAAATTTATATCTCTGGTTAAAATCACTCTTCTGAGTGCCAGACCTGCTTATCCAGCTATCTACTGAAATATTCTACTTGGATTTCCAAAGACACCTTGAATGTGTATCTATATAAATATACCATAATTTATTTATTCTATTGTTGATGGACATTTGGGTTGTTTTCAGTTTTTTGCTATTGTTTTCTTCTTCATGAAAATTTATTCCTTTTCCTACATTTTCTGTTTCAGTGAATAGTACCACATCTACCCAGTTGCCCAAGCCAGCAACTTAGGAACTTTTGTTTACTACTATACTTTACACCTCTCATCATCAGCCCACCCTATTTACTCAGTCACAAATCCTGACTATTATCATTCTCAACAACAGCTTCTTATTTGGTCTCCCTGTCTACCTCAAATTTGTGTCACTCTTATTTTAAATCCTTCAGTGATTCTCCCTTGCCTGTAACTTGATGAAGTCCAAGTTTCTTAGCATGGAATACTATGGCCTCTATGATCTGGCCCTTACTGTTCTTTTTCATTTTACATCTCTCCTCTTCACTTCTGTGCTCCAGCTTTGCTGAACTACATTCAGCAACTCAGATGTATCATGTTCTCTTTATATACCCTGTGCCTTTCTAATTACTTCCACTTCTTTTTTTGCCTGGCTAACTCTTATTTGTTCTTCAACCCTAAATTAGATCTCCCAAACATTCTTTTTTTTTTTACCTTTTTTTTCCCCAAAAACATTCTTTTGAGAAACATTTCCTAACTGCCTCTAAGAAAAGACAAATTGTTCACTACTCAGCTCTTCCTTTAGACTGACAGCTCCTTGAGGACAAGCACGATTTTTATTTTTATTTTTATTTTTTTTGTGCGGTACGCGGACCTCTCACTGTTGTGGCCTCTCCCGTTGCGGAGCATAGGCTCCGGACGCGCAGGCTCAGCAACCATGGCTCACGGGCCCAGCCGCTCCGCAGCATGTGGGATCGTCCCGGACCGGGGCACGAACCCGTGTCCCCTGCATCGGCAGGCGGACTCTCAACCACTGCGCCACCAGGGAAGCCCCTACGAGCACTATTTTTAAATCCTTTTTTGTAACTTTGGTGCCTAGCACGTGGAGGCATTCCTAAATACTTGTTGGCTAAATAAAATGCTCTGAATTGAATAATTTAAATTGAGCATAAAGTACCTATTGTTATGCACACTGATTTTTTATTGTCTTGTACACACTTTTTGATTTTGACTTTGATTTGGAGGTCTAGATACTGAAGAAATAATACTTTGTTCTCTAAGGTACCTTATACCTTGGAGTCCCATGTGATTGGCACAAATCTGGATTTGCCCCCTCTATGTCAGATTGGTGGGAATTCTAGCCTTAGAGTCATAGAATGGCTCATGCAATCCCTGTAAGAAACTTGTCAGCTTCAGGCTACTTTGGGAGATTTCTCTTAAAAATAGGGAAAATATGGAGTCACCTCACTCTGTAGGGGAAGTGTTCATTCCACAGTGATAGAAAGTAGTCTTTGTTAAGAGTTCTGGATTGCAAGGTTCTCAGAGGTTCCACAAAACTTATCAGTTGGCGCTTTTAAAGTCCTCTTTTGCCTTTGGACCTATAACAACTTAAAGTTCTTTAATCTTAATGAGAGAGGAAGGAGAAACACCCAGGTTACCCCCTGCCCTTTCTGACAGGACTTAAGCAAGTATGTACTTAGTTTTTATACTTTAGAATAATTTTGTATTAAGTGATATTTTTAAAAACATACATTTCTTAATCATCTGTGTTAATTGCAGGGGCAGGGAAGAGAAAAGGAAACTTGTCCTCACTCTTTGCTTATTATCTGTTGTGGTGACTATCTTTATATAATGGTTAGTGTAATATATAATCAAATGTAAGATTGTGGTGTTCAGGCCCACTCCTTGGGTAGGGCAAATGGGATGGTCATCTTGAACTTTGCCCTTGTTGGTACAGGGTGAGGAGTAATCCCCCCTTACTCTTCTTTTCTAAATACGACTAAAATTCAATTTTAAACATTTTGGAAGGGGGAATGGGGTGGGGGGATTGGGAGCAGGCATGAAAGGGGCTCCTGGGGTGCTGGTAATGTTATACTTATATGTTCACTTTGATAATTTATTGATCTATACATATGTTTTATGTACTTTTCTGTATATGTCTTATGTCAATAAAAATCTTTTAGACAATTCAATTTAGAAATTTCTGTCTTTAAACATTTCTCTAGGAGCCTATGAAAGATGTTAATGGTGAGGCTCTTTTTAAGTGCCATTAGTTTTGCATGGTCCGCTATGGGTTGAGGAACCTTGCCCTTGTGGTGTGCAAATTTTAAGTGGGGTTGGAGAATGGTGAAGGTAGAAATTAGTGTGGGCAAGAGTAGTCAGGAAAAACAAAATAGTTATTCATTCAGTAAACATTAACTGAGCATGAACCATCTACCAGGTGCTGTGCTGACACAGAAAACTTGAATGAGACTGGAGGTCAGAGTTGGAGGGAAAAATAAGATCTAGGTTATAGATCAATAATCCTGGTTATAGATCTCTATTTGTCTTTACAGAATAATAAAAATGGCAAGTGCTTATTTAGCATTTCTTGTTTGCTGAAGCTTTACATATATTACCTTTTAATCTTCACAGTAACCCTGAGATAGGCCCTACTGCTAATATCTCATTTTATTTCCTCTAATAGATGAGGAAACTGAAGTACAAAGATGCTTAAAGTCACTCACCTAGGAAGTAGTAGAGCTAGGATTCAAGCCCAACTGTCTGGCTCCCTGTTTCTCTGTTCAAAATTACTGTGCTATGTGAAACTAATGCAAAAAATATTGGAAATGTAGGTTGACCTGGAGACACTATTGGAGATGGTCAGTAATCCTGCTTCTGGTACTCTGTGGTTTATGTATTTTGGAGCTCTGTGTGAATGCCTTTTCTTCTTTTTACAGACATGGCTGGATTCTGCCAAAGAAATAAAAAAGCAGGTTCGTGGTAAGTGAATATAACCCTTTTTCTAGCTCTTTCTTTTTTTTAGTAGGTCAGAGGATTTCCAACCTTTTTCTGGCTGTGAGTCACTTTAGAATTCTGACTATGGTAGATGGCTTTGAAATTAAGATAAAGCCTTCCTTTGGAAGGTAGAGATTCCATAATAGAAAGATACAGCAGAGGTAGACACTATTGAGATGTAGGTCAGATCTTGATGATTTTTTTTTACAACTAGGCAAAGTGGGGGAAGATAGGAATGATTGAGAGAAACAGAAGGTGGAAACAAACAAAGAATAGAAGAGAAAAGGATATGGGAGTCAGTTCTCACAATGGTAGTGATTGAAACTGTAGTAGCTTACGATTGGGAGTTTGCTGCCTGATCCTGTTCCATTTAAATTGTTCTGGACTATTGAGTTCTAACCTTCTCCATGTTTTCTTCTCTATAGTTCTTTTTTGTCCCTTTTCAACCGTCTTCTTCCAAATTGAAGTATGTAAGGAACTGTGTAAGGAAAAAAAAGAATAGAAGAAATTCCTTGCCAGTGACCCTTCTGTCATTGTGGCTTTCTCTTAGCTCCAAGCCCTCTGGCATATATTACTGCTGAACACCCTGCTCAGACTGGTGTCCTGGGATAGATTTTTCTAGGTTGATAAAAGTCTAGATTAGTATTTTGTAGCCTCAGGCCCAATGGGCTAAAGGGTAGAGACTTTACCCCCCCCCCACCCCCCCAGTTATGACTAGATGTCCTTTTAGTTTAGTTTATTTTTGAGGAAACTTGTAGGAACTGCAGTAGATGTTATTCATCATGATTAGTAAGTTTTAACTGTATCACCTGAAAAGAAGTTTTGTTTTTCATTTGTTTCTTAAAAGAAAACACTTTTGTTATGGTGAAATGTTTTCTTTTAGACCCTATTTATTTATATTTCTTAAGATAGAGAAACAAAATACTACTTTGGCCTGACAACTCTCCATATTTGCTCTCTGCCTATAAAATCTTGTTTTAAAATGCAAATCAGAGTAAAAAGTATTCAGAATATTTGAGACATGACAACAAAAAACATGATTCCAAGCCCCTTTCAATGAAGATACTTTTAATATTCAATATTACTCAGGAATAAATGATTGTACAAGAAGACTCTTTAGGAAGAGAAGTTAAAACCGAGTTTATGATGAGTGGAGAAGACTATCTAGTAGATTATCTTTCAGGCTATTGAGAAAAAAAAACTCTCGCTAAGAAAAATAACTTAAGTGTTTGTCATTTAAAAAAAATTTACAAAATAATAAAACCTCTTCCTTCAACATGGGAAAGAAAAACCGTGTCTGTAACACAAACTTTAACATCAAAATGTAAATATTTCATTGAGCCAAAGAGAAGGTTGACATTTATCTATTGCAAAGATTTTGGGTTTTTTAAAAATAGTTTTCACAGGCTTCCCTGGTGGTGCAGTGGTTAAGAAGCCGCCTGCCAATGCAGGGGACACGGGTTCGAGCCCTGGTCCGGGAAGATCCCACATGCTGTGGAGCAACTAACCCCGTGTGCCACAACTACTGAGCCTGCACTCTAGAGTCCACGAGCCACAACTGCTGAACCCATGTGCCGCAACTACTAAAGCCTGCGCACCTAGAGCCCATGCTCCGCAACGCGAAGCCTCTGCAATGAGAAGCCTGTGCGCCGCAACTAGAGAAAGCCTGCGCACAGCAACGAAGACCCAACAGAGCCAAAATTAAAAATAAATAAAATAAATAAATTTATTTTTAAAAAAAGCCCTTGAGTTTAAAAAGAAATAGTTTTCATCATACAAGTAATATATACCCATTGTGAAAAATTTAAGCATTATGAAAATATATCATGAAGCAAATAAAAAGCCTGTAAATCCTATCCTCCAGATATAATCACTGTTAAATTGGTATGATCTGTAAGATTTTTTCTAGGCATATATAAATTTTGTTTTTCAAAAATACAATTATGTTATACATTGTTATATATTGTATCTTCTGTATATTATGTCATATGTAGTTTTAAAATTTTTAAAATAGGTGATATAAATATGAGGTATAAAATTAAAAGATACAGATGAATATAATACAAGGTCAATCTTCCTTCTTCCCCTGTCCTTTAACTAATTTCTTGTGTTCTGTCCAGAGGTGTTCTGAGTGTATATAAACATACATTTTAATATAAATATGTATTTAATGCATGCATTATATTTTATATATAATATACTTTATAAATATATTTAATATAAATATGTATGTTCTGTATGTATTTAATATACATATGCAATCTTTAACATAATTTGTATACTCTTTATATTAATATATATCAATTTATTTCATTTGTTAAAATTTTTTTTAATGATTATAAAGTTGTAGCACTGTATATATATATATATAAAAATATATATATATATATATATATAGAGAGAGAGAGAGAGAGAGAGCATGTATTGAATATATATGTATATGTGCACTTAGATGTATCTGTAGTAAATTGCTACAAGTAGAATAAAAAAGTATGAATGTTTAAATTTGTAATAGATATTCACCAGCAAGATTTTTTCCATATTTCAAAAAATATAGAAAAGAATGGAGGCTAATATAACAAATACCCATGTACCCATCACCCAGAATTAACATGTTAACTTTTACATTTAAAATAGAACAGTACAGGTAAGGTTTATCTCCTAGTCCCATCCCCTTCTCTTCCTATCCGTAGAAATCTATTTTCATGAATTTGAGGTGAGTCAGTCCATGTTTTTATATTTTTCCTTCATATATCCATACCCATGTACAATAGATAGTATTGCTTCGCCTGTATTTTTGAAATTTCCCTCGGACCTGACAATCCATTTGAACCTTCTATGGTTTATCAGTCTCTCTCCCTTCTCCCAGCTTAATATTTAGCTTTGTTTAACTTCCTTGATTCTGAATAAGAGAGATCTCCCCTGCTGAGTCAGGCTAGCAACTTCCACCTCCTTCTGGAATAGTACAGAGCAAAAGCAAGAAATCCTTATACCTTCTGAAAAATACTGATACATAAAATAACACAAACTGTGTTTAAGAAATTCTATAGCCCAGGATATGCCCCTTCTAAATGTATCCTCCTCTCCTTCCCCTGCAGAAGTCACCACTGCCCTGAATTTTGTGTTAATGATTCCATTGTATTTTTTAATGTTTTTAAAAAATTACCTAATGTATGAATGTATACCTAAAAATATTGTTTTACCTTTTTGGACATCATATAGATTGAATTATATAACAGTTAATCATTAGTGACTAGCTTTTCTTATAAACATGATTTTGGAATTCATCTCAGTTGAAAAGAAAATTTCACAGTGATATCCTCTGAGTTTTTTCTTTTCTTTTTCTTTTATTTTTGGCTGCACTGTGTGGCTTGTAGGATCCTAGTTTCCCCACCAGGGACTGAAGCCGGGCCCTGGCAGTGCAAGCGCCAAGTCCTACCCACTGGACTGCCAGGGAATTCCTCCTCTGACCTTTTTCTCTTGTATTCTGTTTCATTTTTTAAAATGCTGATTTTGACCCATTAAACTGATTTCACAATGGATCATGATCCACAGTTTAAAAAACCCCACCAGGACTTCCCTGATGGTGCAGTGGTTAAGAATCTGCCTGCCAATGCAGGGGACACAGGTTCGAGCCCTGGTCCAGGAATATTCCACATGCCTTGGAGCAACTAAGCCTGTGTGCCACAGCTCTAGAGCCTGTGAGCCACAACTACTGAGTCCGAATGCCACAACTACCGAAGCCCGGGCGCCTAGAGCCTGTGCTCTGCAACAAGAGAAGCCCCCGCTTGCCGCAACTAGAGAAAGCCCGCGCACAGCAACGAAGACCCAACGCAGCTAAAAATAAATTAATTAAAAAAACCCCCACTGATTTAGGCTTAAAGTGGAATTGCTAGATTATAGAGTATGTTTATTTTTAGTTTTACCAGATATAGCCAAATTGCTCTCCTTTAAATTGATTGTAATAGTTTACATCCCCATAGTATCTCATACATCCCCAACAGTGTATGAGATAGTTCCTGTTTTCCTGTGTACCCAGAAGGCAGGAATTTTTTTTCAATTATTAATTTTAAAAATGTTTGGACACAATTTCAGACTTAAAAGTTGAAAGAATGGTACAAAGAATTCCTGGGTACCCTTCACCCAGATTCCTCAGATGTTAATATTTTACTATTTTATCTTTTCTCTTTATCTACACACACACACACACACACACACACACACACACACACACAACCTTTTTTCTGAACTATTTAATAGTAAGTTGCATCGTAGCAGCGCCATTCACAATAGCCACTTTTTTCTACCCCCAACTTTCACAGTTGCTTTCTATATGCGCTGTTCTTTGCCTTGATTTTTTTTTTCCACGTAACAGTATATAGTGGCAGTGTATCTTTTCTTGCTAAATAAATACATTTAGGTTGTTTCCAGACATTTGCTATTACAAACAATATCTTATACCTGAATCATTTGACCACGTTTAAGTGTATGTTTAGATACATTTATGAAAGTGGAATTGCTAGGTGAAAGAGTATATACATTTTATGTTTTGATAGATATTCTCAATTGTTCTCCATAGTGTTGTACCAGTTTACAGTCACATCAGCAACAGAAGAAAGTGCTTATTTTCCCCACCAATCGTGGGTGTTATCAAGCTTTTTATATCAGTTAGCTCAAAGAGAAAAAAAAAATCACACTTTGTAAACTGTTGTTGATTTTCTTTCTTTAATGCTAGTCTTCCTATACTATTAAAAAATTGCCATTTATATATGTTATGAAATAACTGAATTTGTGTTTAAAGTTCTTAAATGCTGAATTCACATTTATTGAACATTCTTTTAGCTGTCTTGTTTCCCATATTGATTTGCTCTAGCCAGTACATTTTTAAAAATAAATTTATTTATTTATAGCTATGTTGGGTCTTCATGCTGCGCGTGGGCTTTCTCTAGTTGCAGCGAGCAGGGGCTACTCTTCGTTGTGGTGTGCAGGCTTCTCATTGCGGTGGCTTCTCTTGTTGTGGAGCATGGGCTCTAGGCGCGTGGGCTTCAGTAGTTGTGGCTCATGGGCTCTAGAGCACAGGCTCAGTAGTTGTGGCGCACACGGGCTTCATTGCTCTGCGGCATGTGGGATCGTCCTGGACCAGGGCTTGAACCTGTGTCCCCTGCACTGGCAGGTGGATTCTTAACCACTGTGCCACCAGGGAAGCCCTTTAGCCAATACATTTTTTATAGGTAGCATAGAAGTCATCTTTTTTTAATGTCTATATGGGAATTATAAGTTAACAATGATTAGATTATTAACATATCATAATCATAACAACAGATGGTATTTTACAGTATTTGAACTGTAAATATTGCCTCCCCATCCCCTTACCCTTTTTATGAGAAACAATTATGGGGTTGGTTTCCTAAGTTCCATTTAAAGTTTCTGGGATGTGAAACATTAGAAGTGAGTTAATGGTAAACATTAGGATTGAGTAGATTTGAGACAAGTTTGTTTTATTGTCTGGAATTTGCCTTTTAGTTCAAATTTTGAAGGAAAATATCAACCATTTCCAAGGGACTCCTGTATTAAATATTTTAGCATGCTTAAAACTGCATATTCATTAAGACATTTAAACTATTTCAAATTTTAATTTGCATATGGTCATTGGCAGCCAATAGCAATAAAAATGATATTTGGAGATGAAATGCTGTGAATGCAAAACAGAACAATGTTTGAAACACAGATGTTTGTTATAGGATAGTAGAGTCCAATGGTTAAAAGCATGGGATTTGGGGTAAGAGAACCCTGGATTCACTAGCTATGTATTTTCTTAAGCCTCTCTTTCTTCATAAATAAAATGAACTAATAGTAGCACCTACCTGTATGTAAGAGGGCTAGCTTAGTACCTGGCATGCAATAAGTACTGAACAAAATGTATCTCTTAGCATCATAACCAATCATACTTATTTCTTCTTTTTTTTTTTGCGGTATGCGGGCCTCTCACTGTTGCGGCCTCTCCCGTTGCGGAGCACAGGCTCCGGACGCGCAGGCTCAGTGGTCACGGCTCACAGGCCTAGCTGCTCCGCGGCATGTGGGATCTTCCCGGACCAGGGCACGAACCTGTGTCCCCTGTATCAGCAGGCGGACTCTCAACCACTGCGCCACCAGGGAAGCCCAATCATAACTTATTTATAACTGAGACCAGGCCCTACTCTTTGGGAAACTAACAGTCATGTTAGAAAAACCTTGAAGGGGTAGCACTTAGCTGGAAGAATTGAAATGCATTCTCCACTTAACTTTTACTCACAATCTCTGATTTTCATTGTAGATAAAAAATATGAAACACTTGTATGAGTCTTAGGATTAAATTCTTGTAGTTTTCATACCTAAAATATTTTCATTAGAGCTGTAGTTTCTAAGAGCCACCTATATTGCCTCTTCCTTCTTATTTCTAAAATAATCTCCTAATCTCACCCATATTCTCACCCATATTAATGGGAAGAATGCTTTTGTTTATTTGAGATAATGTTGAGAGATGTCACAAATAAATAATGCCAACACCAAAAGAAAACATCCATGGATCAC
This sequence comes from Stenella coeruleoalba, assembly GCF_951394435.1. Lineage (NCBI taxonomy): Eukaryota > Metazoa > Chordata > Mammalia > Artiodactyla > Delphinidae > Stenella > Stenella coeruleoalba. The sequence goes on from NC_137169.1 coordinate 22,512,824, forward strand.
TTTGAATGACCTCTGAGGACCCAGAGTGGTATATAGATCACATTTTGAAAACCATTGCTACAAACATGTTCACCTATAGGATGGTTTCCTTTATGTTATTTTGCTTATAATGTTTTATAAACAAAACTATTTAAGTCGGGTAAAAAAAATGAGATACTCTTAGATGGTGTCTAAACAACTTTCTTCTTTTTCTTTTTTAAATAAAAATACTATTTCACCCACAAAGCATGAAAGTATTAGGACACTTCAAGAAAAAAAAGATTTTTTTGAATATTTTTAGGTATTTCTAACAACCAGAAACTTAGGCATAAGCATACAATTCTTTTGTGTTTATTTTTACAGGTGTCCCTTGGAATTTCACATTTAATGTAAAGTTTTATCCACCTGACCCAGCACAGTTAACAGAAGATATAACAAGGTAAATAATTTATTAATAGTTAAATATGTAATAAGTAATCTCATTATCATAAACTCTGGGAATTTCTCCATTCAGAATTGAAGAAAAATGATGAGCTATTAAACCTAAGATAAAAAGTTTCTGGTCACTTCAAGGCAGGCTTGCAAATAAGTGATCCTAAAAGCCTCAAATATCTGTGACTCGCCTGGAGAAAATTGGTAGGGAATTAACCTTGCTTATCATGGGTATTGTGCCGTGCTGTGGACAGGGAACCTATAAACCATACTGTCCTCCAAAGGACAAGAGACAAATATAGTGGCAAAACAGCTCTGCCGTTTTTTTGTTTGTTTTAAATACTCCTCTCACACCATGCTGTTCCTTAAGGGATCAAAAAAACTAAAGTCTCAGTGTTACTATTTTTTTCTTCCTATTCCCCTCTTAAATTGTATAATTAGGTACGTGAACTGAACATTCCTCAGTAATTTTTTTTTTTTTTTTTTTTTGCGGTACGCGGGCCTCTCACTGTTGTGGCCTCTCCCGTTGCGGCCTCTCCCGTTGCGGAGCACAGGCTCCAGACGCGCAGGCTCAGCGGCCACGGCTCACGGGCCCAGCCGCTCCGCGGCATGCGGGATCCTCCCGGACCGGGGCACGAACCCGTGTCCCCTGCACTGGCAGGCGGACTCTCAACCACTGCGCCACCAGGGAAGCCCCCTCAGTAATTTTTGAGCCCACTTAATTTATGAAATAAATCTTGTACTGTTTAAAAATAGCTTACTGATTCCTTTTTAAGAAAGTGGCCTTTATTGGATTCTATATAAATACTGAATATTAGCAAAAAAGCAAAAAGGAAAAACAGTATATAGTAAAGAATACTACTCTACATATGTATATCCATAGCATCTTGCATAGAGCCTTATACGTAGTATGTATTTGGCAAATGTTTGTTCAACTGAATGTTGGTTGTTGAGAAACTGCTTTCTAATTCTGATTTTGCTGTCAACTATCTGATTTCAGACAAATATACACTCTCTAGGCTTCAGTTTTCATCTCTCTCAAATAAGAATAGCATAAGACTATTAAAAGGTCTGCTTGTTAAGTACTGTGAAATGTCTGTGCCATTTGAAAAAATTATTCTTTGTCCAGTTATCCTTAGTACATTCTTGAAGTTGAGATGCAATATCTCTGCCTGAAAAAAATTGTCTTGGTTATTGCTTTTTCACAGGTAATATTTGTCTCTTAGAGTTACTAATTATTCATCTTTCTTCATTAAGGTTTATTATATATACAACAAAACAAATCCCTAAAAATCTGTACTAATTACCTACATTTTAGAAGAGTTTAAGATTCTTATGATTTGATTGGCATTGCTCTGACTTTTTAAAAAAGATGTATGTAGTGACTAATCATAGCAAAAATGATTGCTGGTGAATATGTTGTTCAGCATCTAATTATGGTCAAGTCAAAGATATGATTCTAATCAATATAGGAGTTTTCAATTTAATCATACCTCCCAGCTTTCCTGTTTGGTAAAAGAGTCTGAACTGGTTAACCCAGTCAGAACAAGGGCTAAGGAGGTCATGGCCATGGGTGTGAATACCATATGGTGTGTCTGACATATGTAGGGTCACTCAGTTTGTTGTTAACTGTTTCAACCCTCATCTGAATTCCCTATAGTTTAGCATACAGGTGGAATCAGTCTTACAAGATGATAGTGTGTGGAAGGCTGCATGCAATTTAAGCCCATCTTGGAGGAAAAACATACCAAAGAACGTTCATATCCTAGTGAAAATGTATCAGTAATGTCATCTTTGTATATGAAGGGCAGTATCTATGCATTTGGCAAAGCAACGTGATAGAAAAGAAAGGACCCAATTTGGGGGCCAAGCAGCCTTTATTACTATCTGACATTGAAATAGTACAATGAACAACCATATACCCTTTACCTAACTGAATAATTATTAATATTATCTCATATTTACTTAATCATTCTTTTTCTTTCTCCCTCCCTACTTCTCTCTCCCGTTTTCTTCCTTTTTCTCTCTCTGTATTTTGTTATTGTTTTTGTTGCTGACATGGTAACATCTTTTCTCTTTGGCTGTAGGTATTATTTATGTCTTCAACTTCGGCAGGACATAGTTGCAGGACGTCTGCCCTGTTCATTTGCAACCTTAGCATTATTAGGTTCTTATACCATCCAGTCTGAGCTGGGAGACTATGACCCAGAACTCCATGGTGCAGATTATGTTAGTGATTTTAAACTGGCCCCAAATCAGACCAAGGAACTTGAAGAGAAGGTCATGGAACTGCATAAGTCATACAGGTAAATATGTCTCCAGGATTTGTTCTGTGTTTACTTTGACAGTAAGTTTAAACCCTTGACCTGGGATTGATTCAGTGTTTGCCTTAGTGGGAACTGGTGCCATGGAAAGAGTCAGCTTGAGCTCAGTTCCCTCCCAATTCTTTGGGCAAATCATTTAAACCCTCTGAACCTCAGTTTTCTCATCAGAGTAATAGGTGTTGCATTGTTGGATGAAAACTACATGAGGTAATATATGTAAAGCACTAAGCACAGTACCTGGCACATAGTAGGTGCTCAATAAATGGTAGCTATTATTATTATTATTGCCTTACCTTTTTTTTTTTCCAGATTTTAAATGTATTATGCTGTATTAGATGCCTTGAGATCTTTAGAGCAGAGGTTCTTAACTTGGGGTCTATGTACATGGATAGACTTCAGAGGGCCCATGAAACCCCTGAAGGTATTTTTAAAAGTCTTTATTGAATTCACTAATTTTTTTTTTCATGGAAATAATTTGTTAATGTGGGGAGGTATAACACAGTGATCAGGAACAAGTTCAGACTGAGCTGGGTTGAATTCTTGGCTCTGCTTGGTCCTGGCCTGTGACCTTGGGTAATTCACTTAATCTCTCTGAGCCTCAGTTTCCTTATATGTCTGATAGAGATCATTACCTCAGAGGAAATAGGGTGAGCCATAGGATTAAAAAAGGTAATATGTGTAAAAAGTTAATACAATGTCTTACATAGTAAAAATTCAATAAATGTTAGCTAATATTAAAGTCCCAGAAAAATTTGTGTTTCTTGCTACCAAACATCCCATTGTTATTTGAGTGACTTGTTACAGCTAAATTTTGCAAGCTGCCTTAGCATATTAAGGAGACTGATCCTGGCCTTGAGTTGGTACCCTGAATTATGTTAGCATGAGTTAGGCTAGGATGCCCCAAAGGGTCATACTGCTGAGAAGTCCAGAGTGGTCTTAGTAGGCTTTTCATGGTAGGAACAAGTGTTCTGTTTGGCCGTTGAGCCATCTTATTTTCCTTAGAGTGGTTCCAATAGGATTGCATGGATTGAGATGCCTTAAATGAGAGAGTTTGAACTCAAGGTGCCCCAATTCTGGTTGCCTTATTCCCCCTGTAGGTTCCGGTCCCACAGTCATAAGAACCATAATGAGGACTTTAAAGTCTACAACCTACATAGCAATAATCTTATAACTATCACCTTACTCTCCTGAGGTCACACTGTTTCTACAGAGAACTGCTGAGGTTTGCTTTTCAAGTATGAGCATATACATTACAATGCTCTGATATCTAAGACCACTAATATATCACTTTCAACTAGTTGATGATTGTAACTTAAGCATGTTGTATTGTCCTTAAATATGCTTTTAATATACTTATTTATATTGATTACGATTCTAGAAATTTATATATATATATACATAAAATATATAATTACATACATATATATACAAAAGCAAGTAGTGGAAAGAAGCAATCAATTAAAATAATTTGATTTGTTAAAATGTCAGGATTGTAGGGAAATTTTTTTTTTCTAATAATTCAAAAATAATTTTTATTGGTAGTGTAATCTTTGAGCAATCAATAAAATGGTGAAAGAAAATATTCTGCTGCTGTGGAGCAAAACAGCAGAAAATAGTGGTATCAGATTATGATTGATACCACTACCACTAACTTCTGTCTCTGACTTTTTCTTTTTTTTTTTTTTTTTGCGGTACGCGGGCCTCTCACTATTGTGGCCTCTCCTGTTGCGGAGCACAGGCTCAGCGGTCATGGCTCACGGGCCCAGCCACTCCGCAGCATGTGGGATCTTCCCGGACCAGGGCACGAACCCGTGTCTCCTGCATCGGCAGGCAGACTCTCAACCACTGCGCCACCAGGGAAGCCCTTTTTTTTTTTTTAAGGAGCCCCAGTTTATCTATCACTCAGCTTCAACAATTATTACCCCTTGTAGCTTTCTTCAGTCATTTATTCCCCTCCATATTTTTCCCGCACAGTAGTTTAAAGCAAGTCATATCATTTCACCCATAAAAACTTAAGTATCTACCAGGATACAGACTTTAAGAACACAATACAACTATCACACCTAATAAAATTAACACTAATTCTTTAATATCTGATGATTCTTTTAATGGTTATTTGATCATAATAGAATTTCAGGTTTGGGAGGACTTTATAGTCTAAATCTCATGCAATGCTTGATTCTCCTTTTTAGCATTGTTACATAATCATCATAACATTATAAGCAGCTAATTATTGTGTGTCTGTTATTATGTGCCAGATACTATGCTAGGCACTTTATATTTAACCTTTATAATCACCCTTTGAATTAGGCCAGCTCTTTTCTTTTTTTTTATAAATTTATTTATTTTTGGCTGTGTTGGATCTTCGATGCTGTACACCGGCTTTCTCTAGTTGCTGCGAGCGGGGGCTACTCTTCGTTGCTGCACAGGCTTCTCAATGCAGTGGCTTCTCTTTTTGCGGAGCTTGGGCTCTAGGCGCATGGGCTTCAGTAGTTGTGGCTCCCGGGCTCTAGAGCGCAGGCTCGGTGGTTGTGGCGCACGGGCTTAGTTGCTCCGTGGCATGTGGGATCTTCCTGGACCAGGCTGCGAACCCATGTCCCCTGCATTGTCAGGCAGATTCTTAACCACTGTACCACCAGGGAAGTCCCAGGCCAGCTCTTTTCATATGGTGTTGTTTTACAGACTGCCGGCAGTCTCCAAGATTCTTTTTTTTTTTCCCGTGTATTTATTTATTTTTGGCTGCATTGGGTCTTCGTTGCTGTGCATGGGCTTTCTCTAGTTGTGGCGAGTGGGAGCTACTCTTCGTTGAGGTGCGCGGGCTTTTTATTGTGTTGGCTTCTCTTGTTGTGGAGCACGGGCTCTAGGCATGCGAGCTTCAGTAGTTGTGGCGCGTCGGCTCAGTATTTGTGGCTCGCGGGCTCTAGAGTGCAGGCTCAGTAGTTGTGGCACACGGACTTAGTTGCTCTGCGGCATGTGGGATCTGCCCGGACCAGGGCTCGAACCCGTGTCCCCTGAATTGACAGGCGGATTCTTAACCACTGCGCCACCAGGGAAGCCCAGTCTCCAAGATTCTGTTAAGGGGTCCATGAGGTCAAAATTATTTTCATAATAATACTAAGATATTATTTGGCCATTTCACTGTGTTGAAATGGTGGAGCACAAATCAAAGCAATGGCACCAGACTGTACTACTAGTCATTATATGCTTCACCAACATTCACTTTTATTTTTATTTATTTATTTATTTAAAATTTCCATTGTAGCCCTTTTTAAAAATTGGCTTTATTTATTTATTTATTTATTTATTTTTCTTATTTTTGGCTGCATTGGGTCTTCATTGCTGCACACGGGTTTCTCTAGTTGTGGTGAGTGGGGGTTACTCTTCGTTACTGTGTGCGGGCTTCTCATTGCGGTGGCTTCTCTTGTTGCACAGCACGGGCTTCTAGGCATGAGGGCTTCAGTAGTTGCAGCATACGGGCTCAGTAGTTGTGGCTCGCGAGCTCTAGAGCACAGGCTCAGTAGTTGTGGCGCACGGGATTAGTTGCTTCGCGGCATGTGGGCTCTTCCCGGACCAGGCCGCGAACCCATGTCCCCTGCATTGTCAGGCAGATTCTTAACCACTGTGCCACCAGGGAAGTCCCACACTTTTACTTTTTAACTTGCAGTTAAAAATTAAAAAGTAAAATAAAATATTTTTAAACCTACCAATTCACTTAAAAATTTTCATGATGAAGCAGTAAAGAGTATTGATTTTATTAAATCTGAAATACATCCTGTTTAATATTCTGTGTGATTTAATGGGAAGTACACAGAAAGCACTTCTGCTGCATACTGAGGTACTCGTCTTGAAGAAAAGCACGTGTGTAATTGTTTTGAGTTCTCAGCTGCATTAGCCAGTTTTTTAATGCAACTCCTTTTTTACTTGAAAAAGTGACTGATTATTCAGACTTGGTTATTTGGCATACATTTCCTCAAAAGTGAAATGAGCCAGTCCTTTAAGGATTGGTAAATGACTGATAGTATTTGTTGCTAATGACAAAATTCAAGCTTTCAGATGAAAATTAGAATTTTGGAAAATTTGTATTTGCCATCATGATCTTGACAGGTTCCAAATACTTAAACGACTTTTCTGATGAAGTTGGTGATTATTTTAATGAATGTGATTCTTTTCTTTTAATGTCATACAATGAAATGTGTCAACATTTGGAAAACTTGCATTACTCAGCCAACCAGTATTTTTCAGATATGAAATGCATGATGTTACAAAATCATGCATCTGTATAAAAGACCCATTCAAAATGCAAGATAGACCAATGGATTTTAATGTAATATGGTACAAAAAGTTCACTGATATGTTTTCAGATTGAATACAGAAGCAGGTAGGAAAATCTAGCTATCTTCTAAGCCACACATTAAATAAAATTTGTAGGGCTTCCCTGGTGGCGCAGTGGTTGAGAGTCCGCCTGCTGATGCAGGGGACGCAGGTTCGTGCCCCGGTCTGGGAGGATCTCACATGCCGCGGAGCGGCTGGGCCCGTGGGCCATGGCCACTGGGCCTGCGCGTCTGGAGCCTGTGCTCCGTGGCGGGAGAGGCCACAGCAGGGAGAGGTCTGCGTACCGCAAAAAAAAAAAAAAAAAAAATTGTAAATATGTAAAGCGGTGTCACTCCTTACCTACATTTGGGGAAAATACTGTTATTTTTCACACAAAAAATTTTTCATGTTAAAACATGAGTCATTTATTGTTATTCATTAAGTCCCCTACATACAAACGAGTTCCTTCCGGAGAGAGTATTCGTAAGTCCAATTTGTTGGTAAGTCCAACAAAGTTAGCCTAGGTACCCAACTAACACAATCGGCTATATACTGTTGCTTTTACGCTTGCTTCTGGACATCCTGGGCTTGAAATAAAGACACTACTGCTATACTCTACAGTCCTGTACAAAGTACACAAAAGCACAACCACTTGTAGAGAATGCAAGCACGTGACAATGTGTGCCAGACACGTGAACTAACTTACGTGATTGGACATGCAAACGCACATTCACATCTTTGAAAGTTTGCAACTTGAAGGTTCATAAGTAGGGGACTTACTGTTCTTTAAAGATTTAATCAATAGTTTTCAATTTTATTAGTTTTAATTTCTAATATAGTAAATATTGATAGAAATAACTCACATTAAAAAAAACTCTTTAAAAAAACTCAGTAATTATTGAGAGTGAAGGGATCCTGAGGTCAAAAAGTTTGAGAACCCCTGAGTTAGGCAGTAAGACTAAAACCTGGGCTGTGGAGTCCGCCTGTCTTGCTTTGAATTCAGGCTCCATTCCTTATTAGCTTTATGACTCAGTAAGTTATTTAAACTCTCTAAGTTTCAGTTTTTTCATCGGAAAAATAAGGCTGATGATGTGAATTTTGTGATTGTTAAATTAGAAATTCATGTAAAGTGCTTTGCACAATGGTTCTTATTCCATTTTACAAATAATGAATGTGAGTCTGGGTTTAGAGACTGAGTTTAAACCCAAATAGGTGAAACGATCTCAGAGGACAGGTGGATATGGTCTACTTGATGTTCTGTGAGGTATACAGATAGAAATTGAGCAATAATCGGTCTCCATGATTAGAAAATTTAGAGGTCTGTCATCTTGGAATTTACTTGCTCCTTTTTGGAAAGATTGGCAATCCTCACAAACAGAAAGCAAAATGGAAATTTTAATTATGTCCAACAACGTGACATTTTAACCAGTCCAAAGAGACTTCTGCTTAGGCAGAAGCATTTACTGTGCATTGGAAAATACAAGTAAATACTACTCTGCTCCTCAGATAAATAGAAGATAGCCTACGTACGTGGAATTCTTAGTAGTGGCCCTTTGCCTAGACAGAGACCGTGAAGCTATAATTAACACTATATTGACAATAGCAAATCAAGCTTTAAAACGAATTGTCCTCCATTTATGGGGACTAAGATGGTATGTAAAGTTGTCAGTTGTCCCCCACTTAATTATTTGAAACCACAGTCCTTAATTAGAAGATGCAACAACATTATTAAAAGGCTGTCACAACCCCGCCAGATGAAAACTGCTGACCACAAGCATGCAGACCTCAAATTGGCTGAAACCAGAAGTTGGGTGATGCTTGAAACTTCACCTTGTTGCCAACCAATCAGAGAATTGTCCATGAGCTGATCTTGCACCCTGTAGCCCCCTCCCTCACACTGCCTTTAAAACCTTTGTCTCCTAACCAGCAACTTGGAGTTCGTTTTAGGACATTAATCCACCATCTTCCCAGGTTGCTGGCCTCATGAATAAAGCAACTTTTCCCATTAAAAAAAAAAAAAGGCTGTCACATAACATTGGAACTCACTGAATGGCTCTATATCCTGACTCCACTTGCTCAAAATAAATACAGGGAAATTTTGTTATAACTTCTCTTTTTAATGAGCAAAAGTTAACCAGTGCCAAAGCTCCCTGGTTAGGTACTTCTGTAAGTTGCAGTAATTTCAAGTAGTAAATTATTAGATGGTACTGAATAAATTCACGACAGTACTCCTAATGGTTTAGAGCTGTCTAATCTCTTTCCAGATAGTTTGTTACTACTTTCAAGAGTTTTCAAACATTTAGGAAAAACCATAGTCTTTAAAATGTTAAGCTGAAAATAATTTAAGTTTAATTTAAATTTGTAAAATATATGTTTGTATTTATGCACAGGTATCTGTGGTTGGTGGGATTATGGTAGATTTTCTTCTTTTTTTTTTCTATGCTCTTAAAGATATTTTCCAAATTTTATACAATGAATTAATGATTTTTATAATCAGAAAAAGCTTCCTGAAACAATTGTGTCCTAAAGCCGTTAGGTGGGATAGAACAAGATAGTCATCCATGCTGAGAGGCAGTCTGGCTGGGGATATTGGGGCTTAAGCAGGGTGAGGAGAATGTTCATTGTGGGGGGCCATCCTGGCAGGAGAAGTCAGAGCTCAAATAGGATGAAAAGGGAGTCGTGAAGGCCTGCAGAGGGCATCCCTATGGGATGGTACCTGATACAGGTGTTGAAGCCCAAGCCGGGTGAAGAAGATGTCTATGGAAGGGGTAGCCTAACACCAGGAGTCAGAACCTGAGTGAGGTAAGGAGGACATGTGCGGGGAGCAGCCTAGCATGGGGAATTCAGAGTCTAAGCCAGTGAAGAGGGCACCCACGTGGAGGAGGGGTCAGTGGCAGCAAAGAGAGATTGGTTATGTATAGGGGGTTGATCAAATGAGTCAATGTATTGTATTAAGGATAATGGGAGCCAGGTTTCTGACTGTCAGTAAAGGGAGATACAAATTAGAGTGAGAGAGAAATTAAAATGAACCCTGTGGTGTTGCATTAAAACTGGAGGTTTCAGTGTAAACTCATTGTTTCCAATAGATAGATGGATGGATAGATAGATGTTAGATAGATAGAGATGTAAATAGGTACACACACACACACACACACACACACACACACACACACACACACACATATACTCACATACTCTGACTCTATGCCGTGGAGCGGCTGGGCCCGTGAGCCATGGCCGCTGAGCCTGCGTGTCCGGAGCCTGTGCTCCGCAACGGGAGAGGCCGCAACAGTGAGAGGCCCACATACCGCAAAAAAAAAAAAAAAGAAAAAAAAAATGATGGGAAATGGTCAGGGGGACATAGAATCCAGCTTAGAAAGGCTCCCACTAACCAAATCTGGGACGATTTAAGCACTAAAATAAATAAGGAAAATAATTGATTATATTACATTGAATAAGCTGAGAATCCCTGAGTCCATACTGATATAAATGAGTGAATAGATTAAAAGTTTGACAAGGAATAGACTATTTCCAAACACATTCCCACAGAATATTTATTAATTACAAAGAGGTAAAGAGGAATTTCATGGAAGAGAAGCCCGGCAGACATCACTGATCAAAACGAACATCTGGAAGAGACAAATTGAAATCATGTTCCCCCTGATAGGATGCAGTGAGAACACAGGGTCACTTCTGTGATATTCCTGTGAAAGATGTATAACTTATGAGGTCAATTTGTGGAGAAACATCAGACAGGCCCAAATTGAGGGGCATTCTATAGAATAACTGGCCTATAATCTTTAGAAGTTCAAGATTAGGAAAGTCAAAGAAAGACTAAGAAACTTTTCCAGACTGAAGAGGACGCAAGAGAGATGAACTAAATGAAACTCCATGAGGCTAAACTGGATTCTTCTGCCATACAGAACATTTTGGAAATAACTGGGTAAACTTGAATGGGGTCTGAGGATTAGATGGCAGTAATGTATTACTGTTTATTTCCTTGTTTTCAGAGCCCTGTGGAGGTTATGTAGGAGAATATCCTTGTTTGTAGGAATTACACACCAGAGTACTTGGGAGTGATTGGTCATCAGGTTGACAATTTGCTCTCAAATGGTTCAGGAAAAATTGTTTGTATTGTAGGTAACTTTCAAGCGTGTTTCAAAATTTTTTTAGTTATATAAAAAAATGTTAAATGCAAAGCATCAGCCAAACCTCAAATATAAATATTATTTTCAACTAACAAGGAAAGTCATAGTTTTAAAGATCTCTTCTTACCACCTGCCCTTAATACAATTTTAAAGCATGCTTACTTATTAGAAAATCATTTACTACATAGTTTGAAATTTAAATCTGTATTAAAATTGATTGACCCCGTTAATGTCCCTTAGAGTTGGAGAAGTATGGGGAAGATTTCATCATGATTGCTTCATTTAATGTCTTAAAACTTGTCTTCAAATTAAAGTGATTAAAATTATTTCTCGGGCTTCCCTGGTGGCGCAGTGGTTGAGAGTCTGCCTGCCGATGCAGGGGACACGGGTTCGTGCCCCGGTCCGGGAAGATCCCACATGCCGCGGAGCGGCTAGGCCCGTGAGCCATGGCCGCTGAGCCTGCGTGTCCGGAGCCTGTGCTCCACAACGGGAGAGGCCATAACAGTGAGAGGCCCACATACCGCAAAAAAAAAAAAAAAAATTATTTCTCTTTTATGAGTTGCTTATGATGTACCACTGTACTAGAAACCTAAGGGTGCAATAATAATAAACATTTATACTTTACAAAGCAGTTGCATTATCTCATTTTATCCTACTAGTCACATTCATTCATTCATCAAAGATTAAAAAAATCATTGCCTGTACTAGTCTCAAGAAGTAGGTATTATTATGCTTCTTACTTTCTGGTTAGGAGATTGAGGTCACCACTCTTAAGTGCAGGAGCTAGGATTCCAGCTGCAGTGATGTGACTTGGGTCCCGGCTAAAGCCTGCTACCTTAAACTGAGTCATAACTTGCCTATGACCATGTAATCCCTCCATGCTTGTTTCTTCGTCAGCAAAGTGAAAGTGTTGGACTCTATAATCTTCAAGCTCCATTCCAGCTTCGAATCCTAAAATTCAAGCCATCAATAATACTAACACCAACAACAACAAAGACAAAAAAACCAAAAACCCATAAAATGGGAGTAACCTTAACTAGAAAAGTATATAATTTATATGAGGAAAAAAAAACTACAAAAATTTCCTGAGATGTTTTTAATGACTTGAATATACAGACTTGCGTATGTGTTTATTTTCCCATTCTCCTTTTTTGTGTTCAATTTCAGAGTCGTTAATAAAGAGCATTCAGGTATGATGGTTTAGCGCTTGTGGAAGGAAGTTTGTATTCTGAGATGCTGAGTCATTAACAAATCTGCAGTTTCTTTCCTGAGATTTTTTTTTTATGGGGGGGGGGTGTTATTCCAGGGAACCCTTTGTTCTTTTTGATGAGGATAAAGACAGATGGGTTTGGAAGAGACTTTCTCTTGTTAAATGAATAGGTCACTGCTGCTTTTTATAGCTGGAGGCTGGCAGTCTTATGGGAAATAGGCATTTACATGGTTTTTCTTTGGGAGTATGGCTACTTTATTGTTACTATGAATTTCTGTTTGATTGGTTTGAATTGCACAGCACTAGGAGTAATATTTTTTTCTTCAAAGCTCAACATAACAGCTCATGAGCACTTTTCAAAAGAGAAGAAAGTTATAAAGGAGAAGGAAAGACTGTCACAGTGAGTGTTTAGACAGTGAGGCTGATTGTTTTCAAACAAATTTAATTCATTATATGCCTAGTAATGAAGACATCTTAATAACAGAGAAAACAGCCCCATTATCTACATGCCTCTGTTAACCAATTTATTTTGTTTAGGTCAGTGGGCAGGACACCATCTGTTACCAGAAATTTTCTTTTCATCAAGCCTGCCCCCATTAAGAATCCCCAGTTAAGCAACTTCAGCTGCCCTCCTGTTTAATTTCCATATTAACTCAATTCAGGGATAGGGAGAGAAAAAGGCAGCTAAGAGGATATTGTAAGTTGTACCATGCCCTCAGAGGATTTAATTTGGTCACCTCCTTGGCAAGATAAATTAGTGGGAGGAGTTTACATGTGTTGGAGAAAAGGCCTAAGGAGAGGGAGGGGCAGAACTGATGGTGGATGAGGTAGCTTTAAAGAAATTTAGAAGGTTTTATTTTTTAACTTTTTTTTTCTGATAGCTTTTGGTGACTTTTGGTTTCTCCAAGGTCTCTTTTTCCAAGGCATATTTCAATTATTTAGACACAGGGAGTGATAAGAGTCCTTTTCCATACACAATAGTCTACTTTTAGGACTATGAAATATATCTACATACATATTGGTATGTATATGTTTATATAAAGTACAAGTAATATACAAATGTTATTATTGTAAATGTTGACACTGTGACACTGAACGTCTTTTTGTTTTTCTTCTATCAAAGGTCCATGACTCCAGCTCAGGCTGACCTGGAATTTCTTGAGAATGCCAAAAAGTTGTCTATGTATGGTGTTGACCTTCATAAAGCAAAGGTAATGGTAACTTTGGCCTTTATTAATATGCATGTATCAGACCTGTGTCATATACTATTTCTTACCAACCTTTATCTGGGGCATTACAAAACGTTCAGAGGAGATAGTAATTCTTGTTGGACTTTTAAGTCTATCAGTTGAACCAGTCAAGTGTATTAAGTGTATCAGTTGAATTGCCCTTTTACGATTCCACCATCAGAGCGAAGTTTCACACCTAAGCAACCATAAGGATCAAAAGATATAGCACCGAGAGCAAAAGAAATGATAATTTCCTAAAATGCAGATACACTTGAAAATATAGAGTGACAGTGAGGCATGTTTCACAGACAACATCACCTACATCAGAATCACCCGGGGTGTTTATTAAATATGCAGATTCCTGAGCTTCTCCCAGATTTACTGAATTACTTTGGAGGAGAGGCTAAGTCTCCAGATTTAATGAATATTCCAAATGATCCTCCTTCATGTTTGAATCTGAGAATCATTGGCGTAAGGTAGTGGTTCTCAAAGTCTCTGAACCAGCGTTTAGTATCGTCTAGGAACTTGTTAGAAATGCTCATGTCAGGTCCCATCCCAGTCTCACTGAATCAGAAACTATGTGGGTGGAGCCCAGCAGTCTGTTTTAACAAGCTCTCCAGGTGACTCTAATGCACAGGGGAGGAACCACAGTGGCTCATTTGAGAACCACTGGGTTAGGGATTTGGAAACTTGAGCTTTCATCCTAGTTCTACCTAATACAACCTAACACAATGAATACTTAAGGGATGTCGCTTGACTTCTCTCATCTTCAGCTACTGAAATGTCTGGGGAGGTTGAAGAGTTTGTGAGAGAAAGAAAGGGCTCAAGGGATGACCTGAGGTTCATTTAGAGAAATTTAACTAGGGTGCGTGATGGGGAATCAAAACCATGTCCAGTGAGAAACAGGCAAAGGAATAGGGATACTTAACCCACAGAAGGGAAAGTTTAGGAAAGATATAATGTCAGTCTTCATGGATTTCAAGGATTAACTTGTGAAGTAAAGATTTTACTATGGCTCCAAGATATAACACTAGAACCGGTAAAATGAAAACTGCAGGGAAATACTTTTCAGTCCAGTTGGACAAATTGTCTCACAGAGCTATTTCAAAGATGGGATGGGCTGCCTCAGTAGGGACTGAGTCGTCTATCACTAGAGATATTCCAGGTTAGGCAGAATAATCACTTGGTAGGAATTTAGAAAAGGACATTCAAACATTTGGTGGGTGATTGGACTAAAATGACCTTTCAGGTTTCTCCCAACCTGAATATCTGTATCTGAGGTTTCTTCCTTATTTACATTCTAGTAACTAATAAAATTTCATTGCATGTTAGTGAGTTTTCTTAGGATGTTGCTCTGGATTGTTTGGGGCTGGGTACTGTAACTTCTGTGAATCTCAAAAGTAGCTGGTAGGAAGATCAGATTAGGTCCAGAACTGAAATTGTTAGGTTTTGCTTCTCAATTTCTGCTGGAGGCTGGTGTCAATTCAGTAATTATCAGGATTACATGAGGAGTCAGGCAGCATATTTCTACAGCAAATGTTGTAAAGCAAATTGTTTCTCCAAAACATATAGTTAAAAGAGAGATGTAGTTGTATCCACAGCCTTTAAAAACTTAAGGGGACATCTTCTGGGAAATTTTGTTATGTAGTCATCGAATTGAAGCTGAATATAATTTCTTCTCTCTATTGTGCTTGTACATAACACACGTAGGCACTGATATGTTTCTTTATACTCATTTTGGGAAAAGGAGCAGTCTAGAAGCATATAACTCAGGTCTTTTATTACTTATCTGGATAAATGGTTATCTGTAGAGATTAACTCAGGTGAAATTTATTTTCCTTGAATTACAGACATAGATGATTAATATTATATATTTAATTAAAATTTTTTCTTTAATAAAGAGGCATGCAAATATGGCTTTATTGGTAACTTACTGTTCCTTTTTGACCTGAGGATAATAGTTATAACTTACTATACTTAAAAAAAAACTTACTATACTTAACATCAGTAATTATAAAAATCTGAGTTCTCTCATACTGAGTTTATAAGGAATAGAGTCAACTCCTATACTTATCATGGTTTTTGGAGGGATGACCACTTTATCATAGAAAAACAAGAATTATAGTTGTGCATGTATATTTGGTAGTATACATAGCCCTATGCCCTGGCCTCCAGGAAGTCCTGGTGGTCTGCTGACTTAAACATACATGTATACGACATGCAGCTACCATAGCTACCGTAGTAATTATTTGCTGACTATGATAATGATAGGTTTGAGTACTTCAGAACTGGGAGACCAAAATGCCTGCCCTAGGATTTTCATATACAGACAGGCATGGTGAAAATAAATTAGTGTCTCTTTTTGAATTATTAAGGGAAGCCTTTTTAAAAATTTTTTTTATTCATTTACTTATTTATTGCCTGTGTTGGGTCTTCGTTGCTGCACGTAGGCTTTCTCTAGTTGCGGCGAGCAGGGGCTATTCTTCGTTGTGGTGCGTGGGCTTCTCATTGCAGTGGCTTCTCTTGCTGTGGAGCACGGGCTCTAGGCATGCAGGCTTCAGTAGTTGTGGCACCCAGGCTCAGTAGTTGTGGCTCGCGGGCTCTAGAGCGCAGGCTCAGTAGTTGTGGCGCACGGGCTTAGCTGCTCCGCGGCATGTGGGATCTTCCCTGACCAGGGCTCGAACCCGTGTCCCCTGCATTGGCAGGCAGATTCTTAACCACTGCGCCACCAGGGAAGTCCGAGGGAAGCCTTTCTGGAGGCTGCAGAGGCTCAGTTTTATGAGAGGAGTGTTGTGAAGGTAGATGAGGTGCAAGCCGAGTGACATTTCACAGTGGCTTTGAGGGGTGGTGATGGTGGCTGTATTACTCCTCATAGCAGTCTATTCCTTCAGTGGGTAAGATGTGTGTATGTCCATGTTTCTTGGAAAAAAGAAAAGCAGATGTTCCCTCAGTCACTAATAATGAACGAAATAATTGATAGTAATGGTTGAAGGTTTAAGCTTAGTGTATGTTGTTACTAAAATACCCTGAAATTTCCTAATTTATCAACCTACATGAATCAAGATTTTTATAAATCTGAAGCAAAGAATTTACTAATATTTGCCGTAATAAGTTATGATTAATAATGTGGGCAGGTAACAAACTCAGTGTAAACACTTACTGAGCATGTTGTCAATAACAGAATTTGGAGTGATAATAGCAATGATTTAGATACAGTTTCCACCCTCAAGCACTGAATTTTAATTTTTTCTAGTTGTTTTCCTCATTATAAAGGTGATATATTAATAATATATGTATATATATATATATATATATAATCCATACATAATTGTACGTGCCTAGAAAATAGGATAATCCTGGAAATTATCAAATCAGTACTGGTTACTGGTAAAGAGTGTGGGAGGAGGAGGGTAGATTTTTTTAAAATTTTACACATTTCTGTATTGTTTGAATTTCTTACATACATGTGTTAGTTTTTTCATATTTGAATACTTTTTAAAAGATAATACATGTTTATTGTAATTGGAAAGTATAGAAAACTGAAATGAAAAATTGTTCATAATTGTACCACCTAAAGAATGCCATTATTAACATTTTGGTGTATTCATCTTTCTTCTATGTATATTTTTTATATTGTTGGAATCAAATTATGTATGTAATTTTATCCTGCTTTATTTTGCTTAATGTTACAACGTAATTATTTTCCCATTTATCTCCCAAATTCTATTTAACTGTTTTAATGGCCACATTGTACTTCACTGTATGAATGAACAATAATTTAACCCTAATGCTTGGATACTCAGGTTATATCCAGTTTTTCACTCTTATAACATTCTGAACATTATCATGTGTAAAGCTTTTTCTGTGATTTGAATTATTTCCTTAGAACAGATTATAGAAATAGAATTACTGAGTCTGATTTGGACATTTTAAAGATATTTGTGGTAGGTAATAACATTGATTTTTAAATGTAGTATAGTGACAACATTTTTACATAGACCAAATAGTCCCATGGGTTATGGTTGTTAGGTTAAACTTTATTTTTCATTCATTGTATTCTTTGTAACGGTATTTGGTTGTTAATATCTTCAGATTGTCTAATAATAGTCGACTATGTTGAGCACTTTGCTCAAGACTGAAACGCTAACGCTTTTTTTCCTCAGGACTTGGAGGGAGTGGATATCATCCTAGGTGTCTGCTCTAGTGGCCTTCTGGTTTACAAAGATAAGCTGAGAATTAACCGCTTTCCTTGGCCCAAAGTGCTGAAGATTTCTTACAAACGTAGCAGCTTTTTCATTAAGATTCGCCCTGGAGAGGTACAGAATTCATGTTTCCCTTTCCTCCTGAATCAAACACAGACCATATCTAAAACATCTCTTCATTCCTATTTTCCTTGTTATGTCATCTATGAGGTCTCTCTCTAGCTAACTATTTAGGTGTTGATATTTTGTTTCCTAATCAGTCCCGTGATGCTTCTTCTCTTCCTTCCTATTTGTTTTCTGGACAGTTCTCTTCATGTAGGTAAATGTACCATGGCCAAAAGTGAAATTTGGATAATAAACTTGTTCCTTGTTTACTCCAGGTAAAAGTCTGATGGAAAATATTTTTAAATTAAGTAGCATGAGACTTTTAAACTGTGGGGTTAAATTACTTATGTTTTATACCACCAGTCCCTTACCTTATATAATTATTTGTATATGTAGGTTCTAGTAGTTACTGGGAATGTGTCCTAGGGTCAAGTTCTAGATTTTTAGTAGAGTTGGATATTCAACTTTGTACCAGATAACTCAGTTACTAGTTGGTGATCAATTTTCAGAATATACTAATGCTGGCCAAATTTAACTTTTATATTAAAGAGCCATCATGGTATAGCAGAAAATTGTTCAAGTAGGAATTAAATTTAAGAAGAAAGTTCTAGTGCCTACTCTGCCACCTACTAAGGAAAAGACCCTGGATAAATCTAAAGTGTTCCTTACCATTCAAGGGGGATAATACCTGCTCTGTCAAGGTTGATTTGAAGATCAAATGAGATGACAGAGGTAAAAGCTCTGAACAGGAAAGCATCGTACTAATGTAAAGAGGCTTTTTTGTGTATATATCACCATCTGCTGGTGAAAAATGGCTCATTATTTGAACATGGAAATACTGAATGTGCAGCCTTAAAATTTAGGATAAGGATTATCATTGAAGCATTTATTTATACTATAGTTATTTACCTGTGCCTAGCAAAAGTCAAAGAATTTCAAATCCAAGAGTCATTCAGTCAATAAATATTTATTGATGGCTTTCTTTGTGTGAGACACTATTCTAGGGCCTAGGAACAGTAAATATCAATAGAAGAGTCCATCCCTCAACAATCTTTTTTTTTTTTAACATCTTTATTGGAGTATAATTGCTTTACAATGGTGTGTTAGTTTCTGCTTTATAACAAAGTGAATCAGCTATACACATATACATATATCCCCATATCTCCTCCCTCTTGTGTCTCCCTCCCTCCCACCCTCCCTATCCACCCCTCTACATGGTCACAAAGCACCAAGCCTATTTCCCTGTGCTATGCGGCTGCTTCCCACTAGCTATTTTACATTTGGTAGTATATATAAGTCCATGCCACTCTCTCACCTCGTCCCAGCTTATCCTTCCCCTTCCCTGTGTCCTCAAGTCCATTCCTCAACAGTCTTACAATTTAATGTGGGAAGGCAGAAAAGAAAAAAAAAAATATATATATATATATATATATGATAATGGGAAGTCTTTGGTTTCTTTAAATGTTAACTATATAATATATATAGTTATATATATTATATATAATATATACTAAAAATGCAAAATTCTTACTTAAGAAAGCAATAAAGTACAACAGTAGGATTTTGAGAAGTGTATATAGTATAAAAGTGTATATAGGATTTTGAGAAGTGAGTATAGTATTGTGACTACAACAGATGATTCAGAAGTAGTGTGGTGTAGTGGCAACCATGAAATTCTGGTTCTGCCACTTAATAGCTGTGAGACTAAGCAGGTGACTTCTCTGACCTCAGTTTCTTCATGTATAAAAATACAGATGATACTGTCTGATCATAGTGTTATTGGCAATAATAGGCACTAGAAGTAAATGTCAGTGTCCTTTCCATCTTATAAAGTATGCTTAAGGCAGAAAAAAAGAGGCAAGAGACTAGCAGGACAGTGTTTCCAGTAGCCCTGGCAGGATGTGGTTTACTTCAGTCAAAGAAGTATCTAGATAAACTAATGATCAATCAAAGAAAAAAAAAGGCATTTAATAATTCAATAATCTGGTTTGAGCCACAATCTTTAGTTCCTATTACTAAAAACGATTGCATAATAATGTTAGTTGATTGGAGGAATCATCTGCTATCCTATTCCCTGATTATTGAGTAGTCTAGTATCCTAAATGCAGACAGTAACTAAGGAAGAGCAGTGTCTGGACAATCAAAATGTGACTTAATTGTGTCTCAGAATAATATACAGTGTATATGTGTGTGTGTGTGTGTGTGTGTGTGTGTGTGTTTCTGAACAAAATAACATGTGTAAATGATATAAGATGCATCCCTGGCTTCCTTGCTGTGGAAAAAACCACTCTCAGTGAGTAAATTTCTTTTGGTAAGTAGGAAAAAATTTCAAATGATATTTTATGTCCTTAGACTAGTAACTTTCTTTTTATTCACAATGATCTCTTCTGCAGCACCATATTTCTCTGGTCCTGTATCACTGTAGTTGAATAATATTATGTTCCATGTTTGCTTGTGTATTTATAGCAAGAACAGTATGAAAGTACCATCGGATTCAAACTTCCCAGTTACCGAGCAGCTAAGAAATTATGGAAAGTCTGTGTAGAGCATCACACGTTTTTCAGGTATTGTCCTCACTTAAGTATTTTTCAAGGATAAATTATTTATGCATGCTTCTATTTTAAACCTGCTATTGAAATTTCCTTCTTTGCATGGCTGGCCGTCTTTTATTTAGCTCAGGTGAGATCATCTTAAGCAAGATAAAATGAGTCTAGTTCTCCTTCTTTGGGTTGAAAAACACTGTCTTAACATTCCCAGAGCACCTTTCTGTGTATGGTAGAAGGATGAGGGAAATGAGAAATAGGAACCTGTGTTTACTAGAGGCTCTGTGATTGCCCTAACTAAAACCAGTCCTGTCAGGAAGAGGTACCCTGACTTAGCTCCACATGGAATTTCTCTAAGGAGTGCTTAACTACCTTCTGTGGGGCTCTTATACTAGAAGGTTAAAGACGTGAAGCTGATGGTTATTTTGGTTCTAATCAACCCCAGAAAGGGAGCACAGAGAACTATCTTTGCAGCACAGTTGTATCAGATAGAAGACAGAAGAAAGTTTCATCTCCTTTGCTTTTCAAGAGGACATATAATTAACCCCTTGTGTTCATTTACCAAGCATTTTCTGTGTGCTTACCCTTTGTATAGGCACTGTACTAGGCATTGGGAATATATCACTAGATAGTTCTAGCCCCTGTCCTGATGGAACATAAAATCTAGCAGACAAATAATTACTTCTGTTGAAAGGAGAGCCAGCTAGTTGTCAGTTTGCCTTTTTAAGAAAATATCTTTATTATAGAAAATTGCATGTATAGCACAATGAAGAGAATAGTATAATGAACTCCTCTGGTCCCAAACTCCACCTTCAACAATTATCACCCCAAGGTCAATCTTGCTTTATCTATATCCCCACTCACTCCTTCCTACTACTTCTCAGATTATTTTGAAGCAAATCCTAGACTTCATGCCATGTTGTTCATAAATAAACTTGACTCTTTATGAATGGCTCTCAAGAGAGAGAACCACGATAACTTTTTCTTCTATTTGTAATTTCATATCATACTTAGCACTAAAGAACACTGGACAGAAAGACAAGTCAGGGAAAATAACATTTCAGTTCTCATTTCAAATAAAACATGAGGCTACACCTTATATTTGATTAAAGAATCTTAATTATTGGCATTAAGATATTTCTTTATGTTTTCATCATCTTCTTTAAAACCAAGAAAATAGAGTTTTAAAAGAGGGTGAGGAAGAGTAAAAAGAGGGTTTTTTCCCTTTTCTTTTAATTGAAGTATAGTTGATTTACAATGTTGTGTTTGTTTCAGGTGTACACCAAAGTGATTCAGTTATACATATATATATTTTCAGATTCTTTTCCCTTATAAGTGATTACAAAATATTGAATATAGTTCCCTGTACTATATAATAGGTCTTTGTTGTTATCTGTTTTATATACAGCAGTATGTATATGTTAATCTCAAACTCCTAATTTTTCCCTCCCCCCAAAAAAAGAGTTATTTTGAATGTTTAATATCTATGTATAGGTTTCAGCTGCAGCCAATGCATTTACTTGTAGGATAGCATATTTAAATCCATTGCATCAAAATAAGAGGATATATTAACATGTAATTCTTCATTACATAAAAGAAAGCATTTGCTGAATTAAACTACCCCAAAGAGAAAAAAATACTCTCTTTTTGGTAGTATTTGATGTAGCAATTTATGCATTTATTCAGCAAATATTTATTGAATGCCAGATTCATGCCAGGCACTATGCCCGAAGTGAAAACACAAAATGAATAAGTCATAGTCTTTATTCTTTACCCAAAGAGAGCTCACAGTCTCATAGTGGAGACCAGCACATAAACGGATTGTTTCAATTCAGTGTAGTAAATGCCATGACAAAAGAGAGCACAGGGTACTGCTTAGAAAGAAGATGGGGTTCCTAACTGAGTTGAAAATACACCAAATATCCTATTAAATAGGATTTAATAGGCATTGAATACCAGGCATTGAGTTTGGAGTGCATTTGACAAAATTATTATTCTAGGAGAGGGGAAAAGAGCTCTGGGCTTGAATTCTATGACTGCCCAACTTCTTAACAGCTATGACCTTAAGCAAGTAACCTTCTTTGAGGTTCAGTTTCTTTTATCTATAAAATGATGAAAATATTACAGGGGTATAGTGAAAATAGTACAGTGCTACAAAAGCATTTTGACCCTACCTATAGCGATATAAGATTATATCATTAATATAAGCCACAAATAAATTATACATATTGTTCTGAGAAATGACAGAATTAAAATAATGATTGCTTGATTGGAACTTTGTCTTAGTAACTATAAGGAAGCTGTGAGAATTGTGAAACTTTTTAATACTTGATTTTGTCTTTAATCTCACAACCTCATTAGAGTGAGATGATGTATATAATATATGATTATCATGTTTCTCCCCCCAGACTGACATCTACAGACACCATTCCTAAAAGCAAATTTCTTGCCCTGGGATCCAAATTTCGATACAGTGGCCGAACTCAGGCTCAGACCAGGCAAGCTAGTGCTCTGATTGACAGGCCTGCCCCACACTTTGAGCGTACAGCAAGCAAACGGGCATCCCGAAGCCTTGATGGAGGTTTGTATTGAATATTAATGATTTCTTGTTATCCTAACTCTTTAGAGAGAGATAAAGGAAGAATGGTTATCAGATGTGGTCGGGTACATTCAAACTAAGTGCAGTTATCTATAAGAGAATCAAATTAAAGAGTCTCAGTGATAAAACGAAATGGATCTCACTAATTGTCGAATTTAGTGGAATCATCTTAAGAAAAGGAGAACAGAGGTTCAGAGAGAGTAGTAACTAGATCAAGGTCCCACTGCTGGGAAGTGGTGGATTGAACACCACTAGAATTGGAATTAGAATTCAGAATCTCTACCACAGGGTGACACCTAATGTAGTATACTGAACTAAACCCCTCCTGAACATTTTTAAATAGTTATTTTTCAAGTAGAAAAGAGGGAAGGGGTCTGCGTCACTAGCGCAATCACTGAAAAAGTTTAGATCATTTGTCATGTGTCAATTATAGACCAAAAAACCAATCCTATTACTGGAGTGTGCAAATTTTGTTTAAATAAAAGAGGGAGGAAATAAATAAGTTTCATAATTGTATATACTGACAGAAGATCTGTTTCAGTTTTTCTAAGTTTAGTCTCAAGGATTTGAGAGCATTAGCATTACTGAAATGACGTAAAAAGCCACAATCAGTTCTTTTTTTTTTTTGGCCCTGCCACGTGGCTTGCAGGATCTTAGTTCTCCTACCGGGGATTGAACCCGGGCGCCAGCAGTGAAAGCACCGAGTCCTAACCACTGGATCACCAGGGGATTCCCAAGCCATATTCAGTTCTTTATGCAGCTAGAAAGAGGTGGCAAATAAATAAAAGTTCAGAAGGCAGTAACCAAAATAGAGTATTGCTGATTGCAGCTCTATACTATCTATTGTAAAAGCAAGGTGCATGTTACAGTAGTTACAGGCTTCGGTTCTGGAGTCGGACCTGGTTCCAATCTCAACCACTGCATTTATGATCTATCTTCTTGGGTGAGTTACTTACTCAGTGTCTCAGTTTTCTCATTCATAAAATGGGTATGATGATAATATAATATTACCTCAAAGAATTTTCATGAGAAAATAAATGAGATGATATGCTTGGCACAATGGCTGGCACTTAATGTGACCCCAAAATATTAGCTGTCATTAAAATATTGTTAATATTCTGGCCGCAGCATTATTATTTTGTTTTGTATCATCCAGAACTATGCTGCCGTATTCTGGTTTGTTGCATTATGGGAGCATATATCAGAAATACCTAGCTCACTTTAAAGGGATCAGGAATGGGTCAGCCACACTTGGAAAAGAAATCACCTAAGCAGTAGAACTTTTGTGCTTCCGTACCACGAGTCATGCTTCTTTCTTTCTGATGTTTCTCTACAAGGCAGATTGTAGGCTTTGTTTATTTACTCTTCATCACAACACTAGGAATTAAGCTCAGAGATTAAATAACTTTTCTTAAGATATGATAGCTGGTGGATTGGAGTATAGGTTGGTTTAACTCCAAAATCCATGTTCTGCCAGATCCATACTTATTTACTGATTTGTTCAACTACTTTAAACTTCTGTGTGTCAGGTATTGTTCTAGTTATTGGGGTCACAGCTGTGAACATACAGACATGGTTCTGCCCTCATGGGGCTTACATTCTATGGGTAGAAACAGAAACAAAATGAAACAAGTTCAGATAGTGGTAAGTGCTATAAAGAAAATAAAACAGTAATGGGATGGAGAGTGTCTGTGGATGGGGAGATTGGGGAGCTGTTTCAAATTGAGTGGTCCACTCTAAATTTAGAAGGTTCCTCTGAGGAGCTTCATTTGAACTGAAACCTGAATTATGAGAAGGAGCCAGCCATCCCCGAATTTGGGGGGATAAACATTCTTGAAAAGGGAGTATCAAGTACAAAGTCCTGTAGGTAGATGTGAGTTTGGCATGTGTCTAGATCAGTGCTGTCCCATAGAACTTTCCATGCTGATGAAAATTTTCTATTTTGTGATGTCCAGTTTGGTAGCCAGTAGCCATATGTGGCCATATGAACTTGAAATGTGACTGTGAAACTGAGGAACTCAATTTTAACTAAACCTAAATAGTCACACATGGCTACTACAAAGATCTACTCCACTACAGGGGTAGTAAAGGAGAAGCTTGGTGAAGTCTGTTGCAGGATCTGAGTGAGAGATGACAACAGCTTGGACTTGAGTATTGGCGTTAAAGACAGTGAAAACTGGTCAGGGATACAATACAGAAGTAGCGCTGACAGAATTACTGGTAAATTAAGTGTTGGAGATGGTAAGGAAAAGAAAATCAAGGTTTATTCCTAGGCTTGATCATTTACTACAATGGGAAAGTCTGAGAGAGGAGCAGAGTTTGGGGATGTAGGAAATCAAGACTTCTCTTTTGGACATGTTAAGTTTGAGGTATGATCACTCAGTCCTCATATCTGCCATATTCATATAACAACCTCAGGCATCGCTTTCTTGTCCGGTAAATCACCCTACCTCCAGTTTATCTTTGTTTTGGGGAGTTATTATTCTTATTATTTTATCCCCATTTTTCAGTGAGAAAACTAAGGCTGGAAAGTTTAAGCAATCTGTTCAAGATCTCACAGCTAGTAAGTTCCAAAGCTTGAACAAAAACTCACGTCTGTCTGATACCATATGGCTTCTTCCACTAAATGAAATTTCATTGTTATATAGATACTATGCCTGATGTAGCTTTTCTTTCTAATAGCAAAAATAACCAACAATTCAAGGGTTAGTGAGCTTTGGTACTTTGAACAAATTAGAAATTATTTATTTATTTGCTAACATCTTTATTGGAGTATAACTGCTTCACAATGGTGTGTTAGTTTCTGCTGTATAACAAAGTGAATCAGCTGTACATATACATATATCCCCATATCTCCTCCCTCTTGCGTCTCCCCCCCACCCTCCCTAATGCACACCTCTAGGTGGTCACACAGCACTGAGCTGATCTCCCTGTGCTATGTGGCTGCTTCCCACTAGCTATCTGTTTTACATTTGGTAGTGTATATATGTCCATGCTACTCTCTCACTTCATCCCAGCTTACCCTTCCCCCTCCCCGTGTCCTCAAGTCCATTCTTTACGTCTCTGTCTTTATTCCTGTCCTACCCCTATGTTCTTCAGAACTAGTTTTTCTTTTTTAGATACCATATATATGTGTTAGCATATGGTATTTGTTTTTCTCTTTCTGACTTACTTCACTCTGTATGACAGACTCTAGGTCCATCCACCTCACTACAAATAACTCAATTTCGTTTCTTTTTATGGCTGAGGAAAGCTTTACTTATGAAGATGCTTCTGTTACTTGTAGAAATAACATGTTGACTGTCTCTATTTTTCTATCTGTAGAAACCTCACAGTTCAATTCAAGATTTTTTTTTTTTTTTTTTTTTGCGGTATGCGGGCCTCTCACTGTTGCGGCCTCTCCCGTTGCGGAGCACAGGCTCCGGACGCGCAGGCTCAGCGGCCATGGCTCACGGGCCCAGCCGCTCCGCGGCATGTGGGATCTTCCCGGACCGGGGCACGAACCCGTGTCCCCTGCATCGGCAGGCGAACTCTCAACCACTGCGCCACCAGGGAAGCCCTCAATTCAAGATTTTAAAAAACCTTGATGTCTCTGTCTAATTGACTAATATTGGCCAGTTATATTAAATTATACACTGTGTTCCTGGCGGGAAATCTCCAAAAATTTGTCTTCAAAAGTTGTAGCAATGTTTGAGTTTCCAAAACTAAAGCATGTAAAACAATTCTAAAGGAAGACAGTCAGAGCTTTGGTGGCTTTACCGTTAGTATCACAGAGTTTTGGGAGCTTAGAAAAAGTTTTTGTTTTTTTCTTTTTTTAAGGTTTGTGGCAACCCTTCGTGGAGCTAGTCTATTGGCGCCATTTTCCCAACAGCATTTGCTTACTTAATGTCTGTGTCACATTTTTTTTTTAATTTAATTTAATTTTTTTATACAGTAGGTCCTTATTAGTCATCAATTTTATACACATCGGTGTACACATGTCAATCCCAATTGCTGAATTCATCCCACCACGACCCCCACCCCCCCGCACCTTTCCCCCCTTGGTGTCCATACGTTTGTTCTCTACATCTGTGTCTCTGTTTCTGCCCTGCAAACCGGTTCATCTGTACCATTTTTCTAGGTTCTACATATATGCATTAATATACGATATTTGTTTTTCTCCTTCTGACTTACTTCACTCTGTATGACAGTCTCTAGATCCATCCATGTCTCTACAAATGACCCAATTTCATTCCTTTTTGTGGCTGAGTAATATTCCATTGTATATATGTACCACATCTTTTTTTTTTTTTTTTTTTGCGGTACGCGGTCCTCTCACTGTTGTGGCCTCTCCCGTTGTGGAGCGTAGGCCCAGCGGCCATGGCTCACAGGCCCAGCCGCTCCGCGGCATGTGGGATCCTCCCAGACTGGAGCACAAACCCATGTCCCTTGCATCGGCAGGCGGACTCTCAACCACTGCGCCACCAGGGAAGCCCCTACCACATCTTCTTTATCCATTCGTCTGTCAATGGGAATTTAGGTTGCTTCCATGACCTGGCGATTGTAAATAGTGCTGCAATGAACAGTGGGGTGCATGTGTCTTTTTGAATTATGGTTTTCTCTGGGTATATGCCCAGTAGTGGGATTTCTGGATCATATGGTAATTCTATTTTTAGTTCTTTAAGGAACCTCCATAGTGGCTGTATCAATTTACATTCCCACCAACAGTGCAAGAGGGTTCCCTTTTCTCCACACTCTCTCCAGCATTTGTTGTTTGTAGATTTTCTGATGATGCCCATTGTAACTGGTGTGAGGTGATACCTCATTGTAGTTTTGATTTGTATTTCTCTAATAATTAGCGATGTTGAGCAGCTTTTCATGTGCTTCTTGGCCATCTGTATGTCTTCTTTGGAGAAATGTCTATTTAGGTCTTCTGCACATTTTTGGATTGGGTTGTTTGTTTTTTTAATATTGAGCTGCATGAGCTGTTTATATATTTTTGAGATTAATCCTTTGTCCGTTGATTCGTTTGCAAATATTTTCTCCTGTTCTGAGGGCTGTCTTTTCGTCTTGTTTATGGTTTCCTTTGCTGTGCAAAAGCTTTTAAGTTTCATTATGTCCCATTTGTTTATTTTTGTTTTTATTTCCATTACTCTAGGAGGTGGATCAAAAACGACCTTGCTGTGATTTATGTCAGAGAGTGTTCTTCCTATGTTTTCCTCTAAGAATTTTATAGTGCCCGGTCTTACATTTAGGTCTCTAATTAATCCATTTTGAGTTTCTCTTTGTGTATGGTGTTACGGAGTGTTCTAATTTCATTCTTTTACATGTAGCTGTCCAGTTTTCCCAGCACCACTTATTGAAGAGACTGTCTTTTCTCCACTGTATAGCCTTGCCTCCTTTGTCATAGATTAGTTGACCATAGGTGCATGGGTTTATCTCTGGGCTTTCTATCCTATTCCATTGATCTGTGTTTCTGTTTTTATGCCAGTACCGTATTGTCTTGATTACTGTAGCTTTATAGTATAGTCTGAAGTGAGGGAGTCTGATTCCTCCAGCTTCGTTTTTTCCCCTCAAGACTGCTTGGGCTATTTGGGGTCTTTTGTGTCTCCATACAAATTTTAAGATTTTTTGTTCTAGTTCCATAAAAAATGCTATTGGTAATTTGATAGGGATTGCATTGAATCTGTAGGGTGCTTTGGGTAGTATAGTCATTTTCACAATATTGATTCTTCCAATCCAAGAACGTGGTATATCTCTCCATCTGTTGGTATCATCTTTAATTTCTTTCATCAGTGTCTTATAGTTTTCTGCATACAGGTCTTTTTGTCTCCCTAGGTAGGTTTATTCCTAGGTATTTTATTCATTTCGTTGCAATGGTAAATGGGAGTGTTTCCTTAATTTCTCTTTCAGATTTTTCAACATTAGTGTATAGGAATGCAAGAGATTTCTGTGCATTCATTTTGTATCCTGCAACTTTACCAAATTCATTGATTAGCTCTAGTAGTTTTCTGGTGGCATCTTTAGGATTCTCTATGTATAGTATCATGTCATCTGCAAACAGTGACAGTTTTACTTCTTCTCTTCCAATTTGTATTCCTTTTATTTCTCTTTCTTCTCTGATTGCCGTGGCTAGGACCTCCAAAACTATGTTGAATAATAGTGGTGAGAGTGGACATTCTTGTCTTGTTCCTGATCTTAAAGGAAATGCTTTCAGTTTTTCACCATTGAGAATGATATTTGCTGTGGGTTTGTTGTATATGGCCTTTTTTATGTTGAGGTAGGTTCCCTTTATGCCCACTTTCTGGAGAGTTTTTTATTGTAAATGGGTGTGGAATTTTGTCCAAAGCTTTTTCTGCATCTATTGAGATGACCATATGGTTTTTATTTTTCAATTTGTTACTATGGTGTATCACATTGATTGATTTGCATATAGAATCCTTGCATCCCTGAGATAAATCCCACTTGATCATGGTGTGTGATCCTTTTAATGTGTTGTTGGATTCTGTTTGCTAGTATTTTGTTGAGGATTTTTGCATTTATATTCATCAGTGATATTGGTCTGTAATTTTCTTTTTTTGTAGTATCTTTGGTTTTGGTATTAGGGTGATGGTGGCCTCATAGAATGAGTTTGGGAGTGTTCCTCCACAATTTTTTGGAAGAGTCTGAGAAGGATGGGTGTTAGCTCTTCTCTAAATGTTTGATAGAATTCACCTGTGAAGCTATCTGGTCCTGGACTTTTGTTTGTTGGAAGATTTTTAATCACAGTTTCAATTTCATTACTTGTGATTGGTCTGTTCATATTTTCTATTTCTTCCTGGTTCAGTCTGGGAAGGTTATACCTTTCTAAGAATTTGTCCATTTCTTCCAGGTTGTCCATTTTATTGGCATAGAGTTGCTTGTAGTAGTCTCTTAGGATGCTTTGTATTTCTGCGGTGTCTGTTGTAACTTCTCCTTTTTCACTTCTGATTTTATTGATTTGAGTCCTCTCCCTCTTTTTCTTGATGAGTCTGGCTAATGGTTTATCAATTTTGTTTATCTTCTGAAAGAAGCAGCTTTTAGTTTTATTGATCTTTGCTATTGTTTTCTTTGTTTCTATTTCATTTGTTCCTTCAGGTGTAAGGTTAGATTATTTATTTGAGATTTTTCTTGTTTCTTGAGGTAGGCTTGTATAGCTATAAACTTCCTTCTTAGAACTGCTTTTGCTGCATCCCATAGGTTTTGGATCGTCGTGTTTTCATTGTCTTTTGTCTCTAGGAATTTTTTGATTTCCTCTTTGATTTCTTCAGTGATCTCTTGGTTATTTAGCAAAGTATTGTTTAGCCTCAATGTGTTTGTGTTATTTACGTTTTTTTCCCAGTAATTCATTTCTAATCTCACAGCATTGTGGTCAGAAAAGATGCTTGATATGATTTCAATTTTCTTAAATTTACTGAGGCTTGATTTGTGACCCAAGATGTGGTCTATCCTGGAGAATGTTCCGTGCACACCTGAGAAGAAAGTGTAATCTGTTTTTGGATGGAATGTCCTATAAATATCAATTAAATCTATCTAGTCTATTGTATCATTTAAAGCTTCTGTTTCCCTATTGATTTTCATTTTGGATGATCTGTCTATTGGTGTAAGTGAGGTGTTTAAGTCCCCCACTATTATTGTGTTACTGTCGATTTCCTCTTTTATAGCTGTTAGCAGTTGCCTTTTGTATTGAGGTGCTCCTATGTTGGGTGCATATATATTTATAATTGTTATATCTTCTTCTTGGATTGATCCCCTGATCATTATGTAGTGTCCTTCCTTGTCTCTTGTAACATTCTTTATTTTAAAGTCTATTTTATCTGATATGAGTATTGCTACTCCAGCTTTCTTTTGATTTCCATTTGCATGGAATATCTTTATCCATCCCCTCACTTTCAGTCTGAATGTGTCCCTAGGTCTGAAGTGGGTCTCTTATAGACAGCATATATATGGGTCTTGTGTTTGTATCCATTCAGCAAGCCTGTGTCTTTTGGTTGGAGCATTTAATCCATTCATGTTTAAGGTAATTATCAATATGTATGTTACTATTACCATTTTCTTAATTGTTTTGGGTTTGTTTTTGTAGGTCCTTTTCTTCTCTCGTGTTTCCCACTTAGAGAAGTTCCTTTAGCATTTGTTGTAGAGCTGGTTTGGTGGTGCTGAATTCTCTTAGCTTTTGCTTGTCTGTAAAGCATTTGATTTCTCCATCGAATCTGAATGAGATCCTTGCCAGGTAGAGTAATCTTGGTTGTAGGTTCTTCCCTTTCATCACTTTAAGTATATCATGCCACTCCCTTCTGGCTTGTAGAGTTTCTGTTGAGAAATCAGCTGTTAATCGTATGGGAGTTCCTGTGTATGCTATTTGTCATTTTTCCCCTGCTGCTTTTAATAATTTTTCTTTGTCTTTAATATTTGCCAATTTGATTACTGTGTGTCTCGGCGTGTTTCTCCTTGGGTTTATCCTGTATGGGACTCTCTGCACTTCCTGGACTTGGGTGGCTATTTCCTTTCCCAAGTTAGGGATGTTTTCAACTATAATCTCTTGAAATATTTTCTGGTACTTTCTCTCTCTTCTCCTTCTGGGACCCCTATAATGTGAATATTGTTGCATTTAATGTTGTCCCAGAGGTCTCTTAGGCTGTCTTCATTTCTTTTCATTCTTTTTTCTTTATTCTGTTCCGCAGCAGTGAATTCCACCATTCTTTCTTCCAGGTCATTTATGTGTTCTTCTGCCTCAGTTATTCTGCTATTGATTCCTTCTAGTGTAGTGTTCTTTTCAGTTATTGTATTGTTCCTCTCTGTTTGTTTGTTCTTTAATTCTTCTAGGTCTTTGTTAAACATTTCTTGCATCTTCTCGATCTTTGCCTCCATTCTTTTTCCAAGGTCCTGGATCATGTTCACTATCATTCTTCTGAATTCTTTTTCTGGAATGTTGCCTATCTCCACTTCATTTAGTTGTTTCTCTGGGGTTTTATCTTGTTCCTTCATCTGGAACATAGCCCTCTGCCTTTTCATCTTGTCTATCTTTCTGTGAATGTGGTTTATGTTCCACAGGCTGCAGGATTGTAGTTCTTCTTGCTTCTGCTGTCTGCCCTCTCAGAAAAAGAATTTTGAAATAATTTATTCCAGCCATCTTATTTTATAGAAGTAGAGTGTGAAGCTTAAAAAAGTAATTTGTCCAAAGTTAACCTGGTTTTGTACTGCAAATTTAAGACAGAATTCACATTTTCTGATATCCAGATCAATCCCTTTTTCCTTGATTTATTCCATGATGCCTTCTTCCTATCTCTACAGTTTGAAAACTTTTTAAAGATGCATGATCTTAAGTGGTGTTGGTCTTGATAATTACCACAGTACTTGCTGCATTGTAAGTGCTTAACAAATAAATTTTGAAAATAAGATGATTATTTTTCTTATTTAGTTGAATGTGAGCACAATTTTTATGTTCCACACTTCCTATGTGATATTTTAAGTGCATTAGAATTTCCTGTTACAACTCTTGTCCCTCTGTTTAATTTCTCTGCTCGGAAGAAAAGTACTTAAAAAAAAAAATCTTCACTCAAATCCTGATGACTAATGAAGCTGAGTACCTTTCCATAGTTTATAGGCTATTTGCGTATAATTATTTCTGAAGTGCCTATTCGGATCTTTTGCTCATATTTTTATTGAGTTGTCTGTCTTATTAATGTGTAGGGGTTCTTTATATATTCTTGTCTCACTCCCAGTCTTAGGGAGAAAGCATCAGTATTTCATCATTAAATGTGATGTTTGCTTTGGGTTTTATGTAGCTACCTCTTATCAGATAAGGAAATATCTAAGAGTTTTTATCATGAATGAATGGTGACTTTTACCAAGTGTTTTCACTTCATTGGTGGATATAATATGATTTTCTCCTTTTTTGAAAAAAAATTTAACTATTTATTTTTGGCCGTGTTGGGTCTTTGTTGCTTCGCGCAGGCTTTCTCTAGTTGCTGCAAGCAGGAGCTACTCTTTGTTGCGGTGCGTGGGCTTCTCATTGTGGTTGCTTCTCTTGTTGCAGAGCATGGGCTCTAGGCACGCGGGCTTCAGTAGTTTTGACACGTGGGCTCACGTTGTGGCTTGCGGGCTCTAGAGTGCAGGCTCAATAGTTGTGGCGCATGGACTTAGTTGCTCCGTGGCATGTGGGATCTTCCCGGACCACGGCTCGAACCTGTGGCCCCAGCATTGGCAGGCGGATTCTTAACCACTGTGCCACCAGGGAAGTCCTATTTTTCTCCTTTCTTATGTTACGTGGTGGATTACATTGATTGACTTTCCATTGTTAAGCCTTCTTGGCATTCATGAAGTAGACTCAATTTGATCATAATATACTTTTCTTATGTCATTTTAGGCTTTTTGCAATGATTTTCATGAGAGAGAAAGGCCTGTAATTTTCCTTTCTTGTAATGTTGTCAGGTTTTAATATCAAGTTTATGCTGGCCTCATTAAATAAATTTGAGAAGGATTCCCTCTTTTTCTGTTCTCTGGAAGAGTTTTATGTAAGATTGGTATTATTTCTTCCTTAATGTTTGGAAGAATTCACCTATAAAGCCAGTTGATTCTAAAGATCCCTTTGTGAGAGGGTTCTTTACTTACAGAGTCAACGCCTTTATTAGAAAGGACTATTAAGATGTTCTAGTTCTTGGTAATTGTGTTTTTCTAGGAAATGTCCATTCCATCTAAAATTTCAAATTTATTGCCATAAAACTGTGTATCTTTTTAATATCTATAAGATCTCTAGTACTTTTATGTTCCTGATATTGGTAATTTGTGAACCTACTGCCCCCCCTTTTCTTTTTAAGAGTCTTGCTACAGATCTATTAATTTTATTACTCTTTCCAAAGAACCAACTTTTGGTTTTGTTTTCTTCATATATATATATATATATATATATATATATATATATATATATATATATATAATTTTTTTTTAATTTTGCGGTACGCGGACCTCTCACTGTCGCGGCCTCTCCCATTGCAGAGCACAGGCTCCGGACGCGCAGGCTCAGCGGCCATGGCTCAGGGGCCCAGCCGCTCCGCGGCACGTGGGATCCTCCCGGACCGGGGCACAAACCCGTGTCCCCTGCATCAGCAGGCGGACTCTCAACCACTGCGCCACCAGGGAAGCCCTCTTCTTATATATTTTTAATTTAATTTATGCCAGCTAGTATCTTTATTATTTTCCTTTTCCTTTTATTGAACTGTTCTTTTTCTAATTTCTTAAAAGGATACCCATTGATGTTTCTTTTTTTTTTTTTTTTTTTTTTGTGGTACGCGGGCCTCTCACTGTTGTGGCCTCTCCCGTTGTGGAGCACAGGCTCCGGACGCGCAGGCTCAGCGGCCATGACTCACGGGCCCAGCCGCTCCGCGGCATGGGGGAAGACCCCCATTGATGTTTCTTATTTCTTAACAACCTGACCTTAGAATTCAAGTGATTTGCCTAAGGTCACATAGTTAGTCAGTGACAGAGCTAGAAGTAGAATCTAGAACTGTTCTCCCAGTGCTGCGTTTTTTTATTCTTCACCATGATGACTTCTTTTTTTGTAGAAGAAGGAGAATGAAAGATGTCACTAGTCAGTATTCATTGAGCACTTAGTATGTTCCAGACACTGTTCTAAACATTTTACATATATTATCTTTTAATCATCTGAGTTGCATATAAACTGAGTAGGACAAATCTTTTGTAGTTCTGTTTTTAAGTGTCTTTTTTTTTTTCTCTGTGTGCTGTCTTCTCAGTATAAGAACTGGAAACATTTCTATGGAAGCTGTTTTTCCCTCCTTTTCCTAGATCCTTTTCCATTCTTCTTAAAAGAGAGCCTTTCCCCTATTAGTTCTCCCTCTTTTATTTTTTTTTAATGAATACAGTCCTCTAAGCTAGAGATGGTGTATTAGGGAAACTTTAATAAGAAATGCTTTGTAAGGGGCCTCATTTTAATGAACATTCCCTTTCTCTTTTCTATCTGGTGCTCAAAGAATCTGCTTCACCAGCTGAAGAACTAAAACTGGTTCCAATCCTAGTTCATACGATAAGAGGGGGAAGTCACAAGGATAAGCTAATAATGACGGCAAGGATTTTTCAGTTTATATTTTTGTTGCACTTTTTGCTTTTCAAACCATTTCCATATATTCCTCTTTGGTACCAACAACCTAGCAGACAAGAAACATTTAGGAATTCTTGTTTTACTCATGAGGAAACCGGGGCACAAGAAAAGTTATATAACTTCCTAGGATCACACAACCAAGCTGTTCATCCGTCCAGTGAGTAGTGGTTGCAGTGATTCTTGCCAGGGGAATACATCCGTATCATCTTTGGAGCTTTAAAACAAAACAAATACCTAGGCCTCACTCTTAGATACCACATCTGTCTGTGGTGGAACTGAGCATCAGCTGGGTTTTTTGTTTGTTTTTCAAGATCCGTAGATGATTCATGTGGGCCCTCTGATAGTGGGATCACTGATCCACTGCATACCCACTGTACCTATACCGTACTAGCAGAAATTGTGCTAGTAAGTAACAGAGCTGGAACTAGAATTTAAGACTCCTTTTACACAAGGTGATGGTTTTGAGTTTTACACTTCTCTGCTCTAACAAATAACTAAGTTTCTGTTGTTGTCAGATAAGAGCAACATAATACTGGAGTTAATTGGTCCACAAGATGATCACAACCAGCATTCTTCCTTGCCTAGACCTTCAATAATGGGAAATAATTGAATTTTTAAAGTTAAGTGTTCTCTATCTATGTATCAAAATCTTTTAATAGTTAACAAATGAATTCATAAAACTGAAAAACCAAAACATCTTAAAAAGTAACCATTACCTCCAACACTGAATATACTAAAAAGCATTGAATTATATAGTCTAAATGGGTGTGTTTTATGGCTCAATAGAGCTGTTTAAAAAGACAAGAACCAGTCAACTACCATGATTCTCTGGGGTGATCCATAGTTTTTATAGCCTTCTTATGGAGAAAAGGAAAGAAATTTGCCTCTCTCCATAGCTCCTAGGTGATGTGTTTCACTTGAACTGCATTTCAATGTGTGCATTATTAGTTTTTGCCCAACATGCTCTTGAAATAATATTAACCCATAAAAAAAATACAAAGGCTTAGGTATGACATTAAAAGTTATTATATGTAGGATTTATAAAGTGATTTTATATCCACTGAGTATACCAACCATCCTGTAGAGTTCATATCTTCCACATTTTACAAATGATGCAACTTTCTGCCTCTGTTTCTAACTGCCGGTTTCTACACCTATACCTACTTTCCCACATATAGTACAGATTTCCAGGGCTAGAAATGCTGAAGACTTAAATTATTTGGCTCTGCAATATTAGTACTGGATTAAAACCAAATGCAAGTGGCAAAATAACACATGGTGAAAGCATGGGCTATGTTTCTATGATGCCAGGCAGAAACGAATTAATTCTTTGAGAGGAGGTGTGAATACACATGTATAATGATACTTTAACACAACTGTGAGCAAAATATTTTGTCACATTCCCCTGTGTTGTTAGATTTGGTCTGCCATCTGCCATTCTTGCGCTGACTGGCTTAGAGCACTCATGAGTAGCAGGGACTTGCAAGAGGCTACAGAGTGTTCATTGAAAGATAAGGTAGATCCTCGAGGGGGATGGGGGGCAGAAGGATTGGGAGTTTGGGATTAGCAGATACAGTCTAGTATATATAGGATGGATAAACAACAAAGTCCTACTGTATAGCATAGGGAACTATATTCAATATCCTGTGATAAACCATAATGGAAAATAATATGAAAAAGAATATATATATGGCTGAATCACTTTGCTATACAGCAGAAATTAACACAACATTGTAAATAAACTATACTTCAATAAAATATTTTAAAAAAGAAAAAAAAAAGGAAAGATAAAGTAGATCCTTGTGTTTCTGTTGCTTTTCCTGTGTATCCTCTGAGGAGTTATTTCTTTCATTGGACATCATTACAGAATGTCAAGCATTTTTTTCTTGGTGTTGTGTATATGAAGTAGTTGTGAATTTCAATTTTTAATCTGTTCTGATTCATGGAATTCCTTTGTATGACCTAATTTTTACTGCTTATACATATAAATTTATCAGGAAAAGTTAAGTTCAGAATACTCAGTTTAAGAAGGCAGGAAAAGAATCAACATTGTGAAAATGACTATACTATCCAAAGCAATCTACAGATTCAGTGCAATCCTTATCAAACTACCACTGGCATTTTTCACAGAACTAGAACAAAAAATTTCACAATTTGTATGGAAAGACAAAAGACCCAGAATAGCCAAAGCAATCTTGAGAACGAAAAACGGAGCTGGAGGAATCAGGCTCCCTGACTTCAGACTATAGTACAAAGCTACAGTAATCAAGACAGTATGGTACTGGCACAGAAACAGAAATATAGATCAATGGAACAGGATAGAAAGCCCAGAGATAAAGCCACGCACATATGGTCACCTTTTCTTTGATAAAGGAGGCAAGAATATACAGTGGAGAAAAGACAGCCTCTTCAATAAGTGATGCTGGAAAAACCGGACAGCTACATGTAAAAGAATGAAATTAGAATGCTCCCTAACACCATACACAGAAATAAACTCAAAATGGATTAAAGACCTAAATGTAAGGGCAGACACTATAAAACTCTTAGAGGAAAACATAGGCAGAACCCTCTATGACATAAATCACAGCAAGATCCTTTTTGACCCACCTGCTAGAGAAATGGAAATAAAAACAAAAATAAACAAATGGGACATAATGAAACTTAAAAGCTTTTGCACAGCAAAGGAAACCATAAACAAGACAAAAAGACAACCCTCAGAATGGGAGAAAATATTTACAAATGAAGCAACTGACAAAGGATTAATCTCCAAAATTTACAAGCAGCTCATGCAGCTCAGTATCAAAAAAACAAACAACCCAATCCAAAAATGTGCAGAAGACCTAAATAGACATTT
This sequence comes from Stenella coeruleoalba, assembly GCF_951394435.1. Classification (NCBI taxonomy): domain Eukaryota; kingdom Metazoa; phylum Chordata; class Mammalia; order Artiodactyla; family Delphinidae; genus Stenella; species Stenella coeruleoalba. The sequence goes on from NC_137169.1 coordinate 22,550,872, forward strand.
CTCCAAAGAAGATATACAGATTGCCAACAAACACAGGAAAGAATGCTCAACATCATTAATCATTAGAGAAATGCAAATCAAAACTACAATGAGATATCATCTCACACCAGTCAGAATGGGCATCATCAAAAAATCTAGAAACAATAAATTCTGGAGAGGGTGTGGAGAAAAGGGAACCCCCTTGCACTGTTGGTGGGAATGTAAATTGATAAGCCACTATGGAGAACAGTATGGAGGTTCCTTAAAAAACTAAAAATAGAACTACCAAATGACCCAGCAATCCCACTACTGGGCATATACCCTGAGAAAACCATAATTCAAAAAGAGTCATGTACTACAGTGTTCATTGCAGCTCTATTTACAATAGCCAGGACATGGAAGCAACCTAAGTGTCCATCGACAGATGAATGGATAAAGAAGATGTGGCACATATATACAATAGAATATTACTCGGCCATAAAAAGAAATGAAGTTGAGTTATTTGTAGTGAGGTGGATGGACCTAGAGTCTGTCATACAGAGTGAAGTCAGTCAGAAAGAGAAAAACAAATACCGTAAGCTAACACATATATATGGAATCTAAAAAAAAAAAAAAAATGGTCATGAAGAACCTAGGGGCAAGACAGGAATAAAGACGCAGACCTACTAGAGAATGGACTTGAGGATACGGGGAGGGAGGGGGAAGGGTAAGCTGGGACAAAGTGAGAGAGTGGCATGGACATAGATACACTACCAAACGTAAAATAGATAGCTGGTGGGAAGCAGCCGCATAGCACAGGTAGATCAGCTCGGTGCTTTGTGACCACCTAGAGGGGTGGGATAGGGAGGGTGGAAGGGAGGGAGATGCAAGAGGGAAGAGATATGGGGATATATGTATATGTATAACTGACTCACTTTGTTATAAAGCAGAAACTAATACACCATTGTAAAGCAATTATACTCCAATAAAGATGTTAAAAAAAAAAGGCAGGAAAGTGTGTAATAAAAATCATAAAGATTTCCATGTAAGATAATTAAAATTTAAAAGTCTCAGCACATGAAGGATAATGATCTGTTATCAGAAATATTAAATCATGTGGAAACACACTACATACCTAGACTTTGCCAGGTAAGTGAGGTCTTACTACGAAGTATGTGGATGTTTTCTTTTAGTTCCTGAAAGAATGAAGATAAAAATCATAAAAAGGGTATGAGTGATTGTTTTTAAGTGAGTGATCTGAAACTTAGATGCCCAGTAATCCAAACCAAAACAACTCTTAACTCTGTGAAAAGATAAAGCTTTTGTCATAAGCTTATATTGTATATTCCCTCTAAAACAGTCTGTATAGTCTATATACAGTCTTTGCCCTAAATCAGGGTTTCTTAACCTAGCAACCTTGTCCTGTACACACTAGAGCCAGTACCCCCTCCTACTTCACTCCTCAGTTGTGACAACCAAAAATGTCTCCAGACATTGCCAGATGTTCTCTGCGGTGTCAAAATCACCCCTGGTTTAGAACTGCTGCCCTAAATATATTAGAGAATAGGAACAATAATGCAAATTGATAAGACTCTGGAAGAGGATAGGGTAGAACTCAAAGGGTTGTTTTGGTTTTTTTAAGGACTAAAGGCCAAAGGTTTTGAATTTTATTTCATTTTTTTAATTAATATTTTTGGAGTATAGTTGATTACAATGTTGTGTTAGTTTCTGCTGTGTAGCAAAGTGAATCAATTATACATAATCATATATCTACTCTTTTTTAGATTCTTTTCCCATATAGGTCATTATAGAGTATTGAGTAAAGTTCCCTGTGCTATCCAGTAGGTTCTTATTAGTTATCTGTTTTATATGTAGTAGTGTGTATATGCCAATCCTAATCTCCCAATTTATCCCTCCCCGTCCCTTTCCTCCTTGGTAACCATAAATTTGTTTTCTACATTTGTGACTCGATTTCTGTTTTGTAAATAAGTTCATTTGTACCATTTTTTTAGATTCCACATATAAGTTATATCCTATGATATTTGTCTTTCTCTGTTTGACTTCACTCAGTACAACAATCACTAGGTCCATTGATGTTGCTGCAAATGGCATTATTTTGTTCTTTTTTATGGCCGAGTAATATTCCACTGTATATATGTACCACATCTTCTTTATCTGTTCATCCGTCAATGGACACTTAGGTTGCCTCCATGTCCTGGCTATTGTAAATAGTGCTGCAGTGAACATTAGGGTGCATGTGTCTTTTCAAATTATGGTTTTCTCCAGATATATGCCCAGGAGTGGGATTGTTGGATCATATGGTAGCTCTATTTTTAGTTTTTTAAGGAACCTCCATACTGTTCTATATGTTAGTGGCTGTACCAATTTACATTGCCACCAACAGTGTAGGAGGGTTCCCTTTTCTCTACACCCTTTCCAACATTTATTGTTTGTAGTGTTGTTTTTTTTTTTTGCGGTACGCGGGCCTCTCACTGTTGTGACTTCTCCCCTTGCGGAGCACAGGCTCCAGATGCGCGGGCTCAGCGGCCATGGCTCACGGGCCCAGCTGCTCCACGGTATGTGGGATCTTCCTGGACCGGGGCACGAACCCGCGTCTCCTGCATCGGCAGGCGGACTCTCAACCACTGCGCCACCAGGAAAGCCCTGTAGATTTTTTTGATGATGGCCGTTCTGACCAGTGTGAGGTAATACCTCATTGTAGTTTTTTTTTGTTTGTTTGTTTTGTGGTACACGGGCCTCTCATTGTTGTGGCCTCTCCCGTTGCGGAGCACAGGCTCCGGACGCGCAGGCTCAGCGGCCATGGCTCACGGGCCCAGCCGCTCCGCGGCATGTGGGATCTTCCCGGACCGGGGCATGAACCCGCGTCCCCTGCATCGGAAGGCGGACTCTCAACCACTGCGCCACCAGGGAAGCCCGGGTGGCGTTTTTTGGGGGGTTTTTTGGGGGTTTTTTTGATATTGAGCTGCATGAACTTTTATATATTTTAGAAATTAATCCCTCGTCAGTCACTTTGTTTGCAAATATTTTCTCGCATTCTGTGGGTTGTCTTTTCATTTTGTTTATAGTTTCCTTTGCTGTGCAAAAGCTTTTAAGTTTCATTACGTCCCATTTGTTTATTTTTGTTTTTATTTTCATTAGGAGGTGGATCAAAAAAGATCTTGTTGCAATTTATGTCAGAGAGTGTTCTGCAAATGGATTAAATGCCCCAACCAAAGGACATAGAATGGCTGAATGGATTGAATTTTATTTTTTAATCAAACAATTAAAAAGGAAAGTGTCTGATTCAAAGATTTGCCCTTAAGCTTAAAGAAGCATCAAAATATGTACATGTCTTATAAGAAGATTCCTTTATCAAGCTATTTTGTAATCATTCTGAGGAGGCTTAGCAGAAGAAATCAGACTTAATCCTTTTTCCTAGAATATATTTTTAGGTTCCTGAAACCACCTATAAATAAATGGATCTTTATTTCAAAAGGCCTTCATAGAAGAAATCAGACTTAATTAACCCATTTTTTCCTTCATAGACTACCTTGCAGGTTCTTGAAACTAATAGATTACAAGGTTAAACAATCTTGCCAACTTTTTAATAAAATGAGTTTTCCATTTTTTTTTTCATATATTTCTGTGTCCACGTCCACCCCCCTCCCGCCTCCTGTCCCACCCTTTATGGAACATTATCGTCAGGACATTTTAGCTTTTCTGTTAGGGTAATTTTAGCTTTGTTATTGCCATTATTGCCATCAGTTACCTGCCAGAGCACTAATAATTTATTTTTTACCTTCTGTATGGTAGCCCACTGGACACTGTACCACTCGTATGTGTCCTGGAGTCACAGTTATTTCACCTGGTGGCTGTGAAGTAGTACAGTGACTCTTGCCTTCACTTATCCTTCACTTGTGCCTTTTTCACGTAGCAGCAGCCGTTGATTCAGCAGACCGAAGTCCTCGGCCCACCTCTGCACCGGCCATTGCTCAGAGTCAGGCCGCAGAAGGCAGCGTCCCAGGTGCACCTGTTAAAAAAGGAGTGGTTTCTAAAACACCGAAGGAAACAGTGCAGGTTGAAGTGAAAAAGGAAGAAGTCCCACCTGAGCAACCTGAGCCAGAGCTCACAGAAGTGTGGAAGGTATGTCATAAGCCCAGATGTCTAGCTAATTCACTTTTTGGTTCAGAGGTGTTGACTCCTTGACCAGGAAGATTCTCAAAGCACTGTTTTTTGTCGGATCCTAACAAAGTTATTTCTTCCTTACTCTTTCGGAAAGAAGATATCTCCCATTAACCTGTAAAATATTTTCATAGAATTATGTCATGAAGTACTTGTAAGCTATCCCAGTTTTCTGGTGACCCACAGCTTTACCCAACTTAAATCTTAAAAAATGAGTCTGTAAAACACACCAGAACTGTGATCATCTGTTTTTAAAAATAATTTTTACTCATCCAGAAGGAATTTCCACATTCCTTTTTAAGAGTAAGCTCTGCTAGTATGAGTAAAATATAATTTGATTTCCTAAAATGGATATATGTGTAACATACCCGAAGAATATCCAGATATTATATAAAGCACATCTATATGGTTGTTCAAATCTTAAGAAACTTTACACAAAGGGGAAGATCCATTATGTAGGGGAGGTTATGCTACTGGGTTGTTTACAGTTCTGAGTTGATTGTACCCACAGTCACGGAACTTTGTTGAAACATCACCAATTTAATTAGTAGATATCCCAGGAGTAACAGTATCTGGACTGATCTTTTATATGTTGATAAGCTTTTTTAAATACATTTAAACAGTGATGGAGTTGAGCTGTCAGTTCAGATTTACTGAAGTAAATACGAGTCTCACTGTTGACAACAGGAATTAATAGAAGCAGTCTTTATAAGAAAAATTACATTTTTATATGTCTGTTAAGGAATTTAAAACCATATAAGACCTTGGGAAGTGCTCTCCCCTTGGCAGATGGATTAATCCTGTTCTTTTGGAGCCAGTTCAATATCTAGTTTACCTATAGAGCAGTGGCCAATCTGGCTCTGTTTTGACTGTATTTAAAAAAAAAACAAAACTATTCAATATGACGTATAGTTTTTATGGTCCTTTGAGACCAACTTGAATCCAGAGTGAATGGTAGGTGTTTGCATTTTTGTATCTAGCCAAATGTGCGTGACATTGACCACCAGGTTCAGTATCAACAATGCCTTTTTAATGTTAGACTACTTCCGTTTTTAATGTTAGGGTAGCTCACCTGGCACTTTTGACTGTCCTTCCATTTGTGATACTAACTGAAAAGTGTTAGATTACTGGAATTGGCAAGGGAATCTTTTTGGTGGCTAAGATTCTTTTGGCTTTCTGCTAACTTATTTGTTCTTTTGCCTGTCTGACAGACATAATATCTTCAAGAATAGGTTCCCTTTGCTCTTGGGACCTCAGCAGAGTGGAGAGATCACTTCCTGTTATATGCTCACCATTTAAGTGCCAGTTGGGGGGTCTTCTTGCCAGTTAATTCTATATAAATAAATTTTGAGATACTTGTATTGAGAGCAGACTGAAAGCCACCTCTGATAACCTTCTGTTACTGTAATAGTAGTGACGGAGTTAAGGGTGACTCTGAGTTGATTTTATTTGTAGCAGTTAGAAAATAATTATGGAATTTGCCTGAAGCTGTATTTACTATATAAAGCAGCAGTAGTAATAAAGTAGCCTTGTAATTGTGGAAATCTCATTGCCTAACACTAAGTTGGTGCCCGATAGAGAGAGCTTTTTGGCATCTTGAGTCATTTGACAAGACCTACTTTGCAGGTGTGGAGATAGTACCTTTCCTCATGTACATCTTTATCTCCATTGATATTCTCTGTAGGAGCATAAATAGAACTACTGTTGCTACTTGGTCTCCATTCTTAGATTGAAGTAGAGGCTCTCAATTTCTTGCTGTTGGATTGCTAAGGACCCAAAGCAAGAAGTCATCATTCATTGAAACAAGTAATTTAAGCTTTACAAAATAATTGAAAACTTCCATTTGCTAAGCATTCACAACTCTATGAAGATATTATCTCCATTTTATCAATAAAAGACTTAAAACTCAGGTGAAATAACTTGTTAATGGCAACACAGCAATAATCCCAGAATAATCCCAGTTATTTCTACTGAAATTCAGAGTAGAAATAACCCAAATTCTTAATTACCCCAGTAGTTAAAAGGACTGTAGCCAGATGTGCTTATGATTTGACAGTGTCACAAAGGTTGGTATCATCTTATGTTCTTTACATTCAGTCCTAGAGAAAACGGCACAATGACATTATATTCTGAGGTAATGCTCCCAAGTGTGATTAAAAAGAATGTGTCAAGGGAATTCCCTGGAGGTCCAGTAGTTATGACTATGTGCTTTCACTGCTGAGGGCCCAGGTTTGATCCCTGGTTGGGGACCTAGGATCCCGCAAGCTGCACAGCGGCCAGAAAAAGAAAAAAAGAAAGAAAGAGTACATCAAAACCACAGATTAATGAGGTTCTGTAAAGAACGTAATGATACAGGGTGATTGATTTGACGCTTAATAAAAACATTTTTCTCATTTTGATATATCCAGTGCTTTAGGCATTGATCACTCTTGGTTTTTAAATTTATGCTTACTCCATTTTGGGTATATAAAATGACTGCTGCTAAAGATATTTCAAAGCCAGGCAGGAGGCCTTAGTTATTCTCTTCCTGTTCTTAAGGATGAATCTTTTCCATCCACCGAACACATGGGCTCCAACTCCCTGGAGAGGAGATTACAGTGTGTTGAATGTTGCAGCTGAGCCCTGTGTGTGCTTATTTATAAATCAGCCTTGGAAGTAATTGCATGCATCAGTAACAATTCGGATTGAGTTTATTTTGATGTGTTGTTGTCTAATAAACTCAAGGGTTAAACTTGCCTCCTTAAATATATTGATCAACTAACAAAATTTTTTGTATTTACCTGCTTGGTGTCATATGTGGTTTATTTTATGTGTGCTCTAAACTGTAAAGATGTTCTTTTTGTTTCTGTCATGTATGTCATACATTGGTATCTTCATTTGTAAATTTGTTTTTATGTTATTTAAGACACTTCTACATCATTTTTAAAAAGCAAAACAAAAGACTTTTTAAAGTCTAAATTATTATTTTTAATAAGTACTTTTTAATCAATAAGTATAAATATATTCTCTTCATGAATAGAATAATTACCTTAATTTTCTTTTTTGATCCTTTGGTTGTCCATATTACCTCTTCAGCTTTGAGAATGTGATGGTGAACTAACAGATTGTTCTTGAGAGCAGTGTCCTTGCCTGTAATACCCCCGTAAGACTGCATCATGATGATTACGTATCAGCTTATTTCACAAGCAGCCTAAAGATGCAGCTGATTTGGAAATGACGCTATTCATAGAAACCTACTAACCTGAAATGTTTTTACCACTTTATTTCTTAAATGTAGGTGGAAAAAACCCACATCGAGGTCACAGTACCCACCTCAAATGGTGACCAAATACAGGTTTGTGCCAATAGGCCACTTATTCCTTTTCCCTCCCTCCCCAATTTTTTCTTCCCTCCCACTCCCTGCTCCTTAAAAAAAAATTATAAGTTGAAGGTTCAAAAAAACTTCAATGAGCCAATATTTTATCATTTTTCTTTCTTTTTTTAATAATGGCAAAACAGAAGCTTGCAGAAAAAAATGAAGATCTGATAAGAATGAGGAAGGTTAGCCATTTTTCACTTTCACAAAATCACTTTACCATCACCCATGCTGACTTTTAAAGTGCATTAAAAAGACAGTGATCCATTCTTTTCATTGATTTCTCTTAATCCGAAATTACTTTCTAATAGCAGGTATACATATACACATGTTATGTATATATATGCATATACATACATATGTATACCAAAGAAATTATAATCCTATACTATATATTGAAAAATTTCATTAAAATAAACTTTCCAGTAGGAAAATATATTTTTAAACAGAATGAAATAATTAGTGAAGGCCAAATCTATCCTTTATATTCAAACTTTATAAGAAATATTTCACAGTGGTACCATATGCTTGGAATCGTTGACAGTATTTTATGCATATTTATTATGGAAACCATCATAGCAGCAACTCCCAGTATTGCTAATAATTATGGGTTTGGCTGTTCTGTGTCTCATTCTTCCCAACCATAGAGTAGGATGAATCAATTCTTACTGAATAGAATATTGATTGACCATGTATAAAATGCCCTTAGATCTTTCTTAAGGAAGATATTAGAGCCGTACGTACCTGCAGTATTACTAAGTTTGAAATAATGTCCAAAACGCTAAATAATGTCTTAAAGCATTTCCCTACTCCATGGAACACGGAGAGTCAAGGCTTCTTAAAGTCACGCATTTTAAGGTAACCCTCAGACAGCTCACAGAGGAACGTAAAGCAGCTTGTTACGTAAGAAGCCAATGAAGCCAGGAGCACTGTCTATTTAAATAACATCGTCGCATTCTTCCATCATTCATGAACAATGTCATCCATTTTCTAGTGGTAATCGTGTCCTCTGTGTGTCCTTGTGGTTCTGTGACCATTTCATGTTGGCATATGCTGCGCTATGGACATTTAATTTTTAATATTTTTTTGGTTTGCCAATTTGCAGTTTTTTCGCGCAAGAACAACATTTTAATTTTTTATGCTTTTCTGTTTTTCCCTCTTTCATTTTCACAGAAAAAGAGAGAGAGACTAGATGGTGAAAACATTTATATCAGACATAGCAATTTAATGTTGGAGGTTTGTATGAACTTGAAGCTTATTTCAGTTGGTTGCCTGTAACCTTCTGCATTCTTTGCTGATTCCCTTTCTTCTTTCTATGCTGCGTTTGGTTTTGCATGCCATTGCATGAGAGAATTTTAGGTTTAAAATGCTTTTGCATGTTGGTAAACATGAAGATATGCAACCATCTCTACTTCTGACTCTTTAGTTTCCATCTCTCATACTTATCTAAAAAATATATGATTGGGACTACCTCAGCATCCCATGGTTCCATTGTTTTACCCACTTTTAGAAAGAACTACATCACTGTTTAAAAGTTCCTTGAATTGCCCAAGAGTATAAACTCCTGTATGTTTCAAGCATCAAATTTATACAATTTTTTCATCTTCTGAATCAGGAGAATGTGGAAAAATAGGAGAAATGATCACAATTCAAAATGGACTTAACTTTTTGAGGATACCAAAAAAATGACAGAAGAATAATCAGGGGGAAAAAAAAGTAAGATACAGGAAGGAAAGAAGGGAGGCTAGCATTTAATGAGTAGTTAGTATGATATTAGATAGTTTAATTATAAAACAAGCCTATGGGTATGGGATTTTTATTTTAAAGAGAAAATTGAGGCTAAGAGAAATTAAGTAATTTCCTTGTGGTTATAGAGCTGGTAAATCAGTAAAGCTAGGATTTGTGTTAGGGTCCATCTAACTCTATTAAACTACACTTTTTTTTTTCCCATTCGGAAATAGCAACATACTATGTGCTGTAGGAATTGTAAGGTCATTTTCCCATTGTATTTAATATCGGTCAGATTTTCACCAAGCCTATATTAGTATACTTTATCTAGTGTCAGGCTCCACACGGGATAAGGAAAAAACTAACTAGAAGATTAGAGGAACTCTATGAGGAAAAATTAAGGAAATTGGAGTTATTCTATACAGAAACAGGCCATGTTTACACTTCAGAAACTCTTACCTGGAAGCTAATGATCTAATTATCTTACAACTCCACTCAAGACAGAACCAAAAGAAATGGGTATAAATTCTGACATCAGAGATTTAACTCAAGTATAAAGGAAATGTAACTATATAGGAAGATGATAAATCATTCTTGCCTTCAGGAAGCATCCAATGTAGGGACAAATGGAAGAGAGAAACAATAAATAAGTAAACAAATACTGATAAAATGATTACAAGTTATTATAAAAGCTATGAAGGGGAAATAGTATGCTGTGCTAATAAAAAGGACCTGCTCTAAATAAGATGGACAGGGAAGTTGTCTATGAAGAGGTAACACTTAAGCTGAGACCTGAAAGATGAACATATGTAATGGTAAATATTATTGAAGTGGATGTTTGAAGCAACTTTTTTAGATAGAACTCTAACAGCATCCAGTAATTACTTAATGTCATCTATTCTTTGTCAATACATATATTTTAAGCGCCTGCTAGGTATAAGATACTTTGATAAAAAATAAAAATTATGGCTAGTTTTCATTAACCATGTACTGTGTGGTAGGCACAATACCAAGTGTTTTATATATGTTTACCTCATGTAACATGAAGTTTTCTTAGGCTGGACCCTAGGATATTTCAAACTTGGTAACTAGATCTCTTTGCTTTAGCGCATAGCTGAAACTAGACCTGAATGGTTCCGCTTCTGAGATTAGGGAGAATAACAGATATCAGTTGATCTCCTTATACTCAGCAATGTAACATCTCCCAATTCCAAACATGCCTATTTCTTGACTTGTCCATCTGTAATTCTGCCTCTTAACTGGAACCTGCAGTACCAATCATATATTTGTCCTTTGTTCAATGAGGTGTGTTATGGCTTCTGAGACTCACAAAGTCCTTGTGTGTGATACGTTTTTCCCAGTATTTCATTGACAGCCATGAGAGGGGATTTCTAAATAAGTGTGTGTTTGAAAATTAAAACTACTAACTATCTTTTGAGAATATTTTCTACTTAATTAAATGTTTGGTTTGATTGCTGCTAAAATTATAGGATGATAGGCATCAGAAAGTGTCTAATCTGAAAACAGCCCAAGTAGTTTGGCTAACCATCATTCTCTAGTATTGTAAAAGTTTTTTTCCCCCGCTTAGGGAAGTTCTCTCAAGTTATCTGTCACTCTAGCAGATTTTTTTTTAAGCATTCCCTCCTCCCCCTACTCCTACCCCACCCCCACTAATGCTTTGTTCCGGCACAAATAAGGTCGAGTTCATTTTTAGATCTACTGTTTCCTCCTCCATCTCCCAGTGAGAACCTGTTGCAAGTTTCTGTGACAAATTCTATTTGGAGCAGGTCCCTTTGAGATCTTAATTTAACTCTGTGCCCCCACAGGTTTCCAACAGAGCCAGCTAAGAAGGATGGAGAAACCTCCCTCAGAAGCTGCTGATTTTATTGGAACATTTATTTTCTCAGGTTCCAAGCCAATCAAAAGCTAGGCAGGACAAGTAACAAATCACCACTCTTTTATAGTAAGAGGCTAATAACCCAGAGAGTTATGGTTTTATCATAGCCTCTCTTGATCATTTTTTTTTCTTTTGTTTTTTGCGGTACGCGGGCCTCTCACTGTTGTGGCCTCTCCCGTTGCGGAGCACAGGCTCCGGACGCGCAGGCTCAGTGGCCATGGCTCACGAGACCAGCCGCTCCGCGGCATGTGGGATCTTCCCGGACTGGGGCATGAACCCGTGTCCCCTGCATCGGCAGGCGGACTCCCAACCACTGCGCCACCAGGGAAGCCCAATCATTTTTTTTTTTTTTTTTTTTTTTTTGCTCCATTCTCACCTTTAACCCTCTCAAATACGTTTAGTTCTTGGCCCAAGCAGATTTGATTTTGTCAGGAGCTAGGTCACAGAGCCTTCCATGCCTGATGGGTCTCAGTTGTTCAGCCTACTACTGAGTCTTTGACTGACCTTGTTCCTGCTTTTCTTTAGCTAGTAAACATGCTTTTCTTGCTTTCAGCTAGAACAAAAGTGCAAACTGTTGTTTCCCCATGGTGAAGCCCATATTCTTGAGCTGTACTCACATTTCATCCCAGCAGGCAAGAGGTACTCTTATGGGGGAGCTGCAGGATTGCCCTTTTTGGGTTAGTTTTCTCTCTGACTGATCTAAAAGCACATAAACATCATTCAGTCTCGCAAAAATAAAAAGAATAGACTATTAAATGAATTTTCTGAATGAATATCTCCAGAATCAAAATTGTGTCATATGCCTCACTGATTCTTTTTCCTCTACTGTTTTCTCTTTGACATTGCTTTTGAAAAAAATTTACTTAATTGCAGCCTATATTGCCCCAGGAAAAACTTTGAAAACAATTTTTTATTTAAATGAATTCCTCCCCCCAACCCTCAACGCCAAATGAGGCTGTTTCCCACGGAGCCAAAAAAAAAAAGTCTAATCCCCAAATTCACACAGCATATTAGGAGATATATTTAGTATTATGCTTTTCTTGGATACAGAGCTGCCTTGATATATAATAAACACAGAATTTTTAGCAGTCATCAAGTGACAGGCTCCCACATGTTTTGATTTCAAGCATAGATCTTTTGAGGGTTTTTTTGAAGAAATATGTTGGACCAAGAACATTTGAGTTTTTGTCTTCACGTTGTATTTCCCAGATTATTTCTGGCCAAGTCTCTTGAAAGTTGGTTTATGCCTCCTGTTACATAAACTTGAATGTTATTTCTCATATTATTTACAGCTTTATTAGCCTCGTTTTGATCATTTCTCCCTGGAATATCGCCTGTGAGAGTTTCCCCCTAGTTGTCCAGTAGTCACATCTGCTGGAACAGTTTAGTTATTTTAAGTCGTCAGGGAGACATATGAGGTATTTGACAAGTTCTTATTAAATCACTCCCCATCCATTGACGGTTACTGGAAGATGGTCCCTAGTTTGAATGGTACTGAGGGATGAAGTGAAGCTGTCAGAAGCTGCAAAACATAAGGCTTTTAGTGTGTGTGGATAGTATTGACAAAGAAAAAAAAATCCATTATATTATATACCCCTGAGTAATTATTCAGAGATAGTAACCACTTGCTCTGGAGGCTTGAGCCAGGAATTTCAGTAATAAATTTTTGTATCGAGAAAGGGCTATTCCTGTTTACCAAAACCCAGCAACAGTCACCTAGTGGTAAGCAAGCAAAACTATCTCCAGGTAGAAATAGAGGGATACTGTACAGTTGCAACTCACCAAGGCAAGGCAACCCATGATGGGAGTTGAATCTTTCACCATGTCCTTCGTTTAACAGTTTCTCCTTCTCTATTGCTATCTCCATCCTGCCTGAGCTGAGCCTAAATCAGTTCCTATCAAGCTGAGGCTAATTGAGTTGTGGGATTACCTGCTTGGGATGAGGAGTTGGAGATCTAGTGCTGTGTCGTAATGGGAAGAAGAGTTGTAAAATGAAGGAGTGAGCTCTTTATGGGTTATATAACTGCTAAGAGCTATAGGGTTACGATGCTTCACTGCTTCCAAGAAAAGCACTGTGTTAAAAAAAAAAAAAAGCAAATATACCATATTGTATATTTACAATTTGAATGTAATTTATGGATTAACAACATCTATCCTGGATGTGGTGTATTTTCTACCAGTGCCCATAGTCTATGATGGGCTCCCCTTGGTGTTGTTTTTTTCCCTGAATATTTATTGTTTTGCATCTTGTCCTTTCAACTATAGGATTTAGACAAAAGTCAAGAAGAGATCAAAAAACATCATGCCAGCATCAGTGAGCTGAAAAAGAACTTCATGGAATCTGTACCAGAACCACAGCCTAGTGAATGGGATAAACGCTTATCCACTCACTCTCCCTTTCGAACACTTAACATCAATGGGCAGATCCCTACAGGAGAAGGAGTGAGTACTTTGTCCATGTGACCAGTTGTGAGAATGAGTGAGATAAATGCTTTTGTATATTGATAATCTGTATCTGAAAGTTTAGAGCTGAAATTTAGCTTTGGTGTCTTACCAATTCATTCCAGCTTTAAAGCATTCATCATCAAACACTTGTTTTAAGTCATGTAGACTACTCAGTCCAATTATGGGGGCCATTTGGAGCTACCAGTCGATGACTGGGCCCTGAGAACTGTCTCTGCAGCTGCATGCTTCTGCCTAGTGTATGTTTACAAATTGACCATAAGCCAGTGGAACTTTATGTTCAAACTGTGACTTCAGGGACCAGAGAGTTTACTAAATTTAGTAAGGTCAAAATTTGGAACGGGATAGGCATTTTTCAAAAACTTTGAACGTTTGCACAACTTAGAAATGTCTGGAATGGTTGACCACAATTATATAATAAACCAAGGAGACCTCAGCCAGAGAATGCAGAATACCAAGTATTAATGATTGTATTTCAGTCTTAGAAGAACTATTGATGATTTATTTTATCTTTATGAGTAACATCGAGCTTTTAATACACTGTTTTATAAGATAGTCACAATTAGAGGAAGAGATACCTTTTAGAGGCTGTTCGTTTTCTATAATTGTTGTCATTACCCATTTTAGAGATCCTACACCTGAATCTGTGTAATGAGAATATCTTAAAAGTTACCTTGAGCACATATTCAAAAATTCTTTACTTAACCTTTACCCTATACAGGTTAAGTATGTATATAACTAGTCACAGTGACTCAGTGAGTGAGTGTAATGATTTTAAAATTATATGCTTGTTTCCTCCCAAAACAATAGCAATTCTAGTTAAGAAAGGTAAAGTGATGTCTTAATAGTTTTTTTAAAATTTGTTTTTATATTCAGAGTTCATGGTAAACTATCCAACTTACTGTTAGTTTCTGGAACTGGAGAAGATAATAAAAGTTGGTTCACAAAGGATACATTTTATATTTTTCAAAATGTGATTAAAATTGGCTAACAGTTCTCCAAATAGAGTTGAACCAGCTTCACCAAGAAGGCTGGAGAATTCCTGAATGATGGGCAGGGAGAGAGAGTCACCAGGGTTGATAGGATGCAGTTGTTCTTATTCACTGTCCTCTCAGCCTCCACTCTCTGGTCTAAGTGGACATTAGTTCTGTATCCCAAATCTGGAGCATATACCCTGAACTGAGTCAGTGACTGCTTTCTATAAGTCTATGGCTCCCTGATAAAGCACTTGTTGCTGCCACGCCTGGCTAACCCTATCTACAAACCATAACTGCATATTTTCTAGAAGTTTTCTTTTTGATTCTGTGCAAGTAATAAAAGATACTCAGCTACTTTGGAGAAGTAACTTAGTACCCTCTTGGATGAGGTTTGGTAAATTTGAACCAGTCTCCATTTCCAGAAAATATTTTGTGTCTTAATAGAAACCCTTCAGAAACGATCTTAGGGCTAGTTTTGGGAATGGCTGTTTCATTCTGTGGACTTTAAAGAAATGACTTTTATAAATTAAATTAGATCAATAGGGAGTACTTTAGCTCTAGGGTTATGATACTACCCCTCTAAATGAATAATGCAATAAGTAAGAACTATATTGTGATAACCTTTTATATAGGATAATTCTACTTCCTGGCATATCTTACTTTTTCTTTAATAATTAGGACAATATTTTTGTTCTCTGGGGATACCTCTTCTACCTTTGACAGCATTGTTGTTACATTGCAAGGCAACTGAATTTTATATAATTTGTGTATGACCAGGTGAAGAAAACCTCTGTCCTTCCCTCGGAAAGAAAGGTTGGTGGGCCAGAGGTAATGCTGCTGTTATGACTTGTGCTTCTCAATCAGAATTTGCTCTTGTCATGGCACTAAGCAGATAATTCCCCCAGAACTGAACAGCAGCTGCTCAGTGATTTTTTTTTTCTTTTGGCTATACTGGTAAATTCACACTCACCGCCTTTTGACCTAACACATAACATTTTCGCTGCTGCATTTTGCAGCTTTCAATTTGCTTATTTCGGCGCATGGCTGGTTGAAAAGCTGCATGAAGATATAAATATGTATTCGGAGAGAAAAACGAATTTAATTGTACCCTATTCTTTTTATGTTGTCTTTCTTCTCCCCCTTATTTTCTTTTAAAAATCATTATAATTTTGCATCCTTTCTTTTCCTTTTTTCCTTTTTTTTGCTGACCAGTCCCCCAGCTACTTTCTCCCTGATACGTATCACTTAGGGGTGTGCAAAGAACCAGTGTTGAACTTCCAAACAGATCAGAGAAGGCTGGCTCAACTAAGAGAACTTAGAGCCAAGTTTTTCCTTTCATAGAAAACATCTGTCTTGACTGGATGGCAGAGTACAGAAATTGCCAGGGGAGAAAAATTTCTCAATTGGACAATTGGAAAAAAATAATTTTCCTTAAAAGTATCAAAACCATTTGCTTAATGTGTTGTATAAACCTTCATGATGGTCATTATTATTATTTTAAATCATGATTCTGAAGGGGGGAGGGAGTTTGTAATTGTTGAGATTTGTGGGAGTTTGGTTTATGGTTTTTGGGTTTTTTTTTCTGATAGACCTTGGAGGCTCATATAAACTTTTATACTTTCGTTTTTCTTTTGCAGTCTTAGAAATGTATAGGATTAGGATTTTTATTCCCTTGAGCAAAAGCTAATTGCCATACTGAATGAACTCTTGCAGTTTTCTAAGTCCATATGAAGAGATATGAGGATAACATTTTATATTCTGCCATTCTATTTGTAATAAAAGTAACTTTTCTGATGGCAAGAAGAATGCTTCATTATTGGCTTTGCCCAATTGATCTAAGGAAAATTGGCAGCACCAAAGCAATGAAAAATGACCGAAAATTTGTGTGAATATCCTTAAAGGAGGAATAAATACTATAACTAAGGAAGTCCAGTGATTCCTTGAACTTTGAGGACTTCTACTCTTCATTCATTCATTCAATTACCTATTGAGTACCCTACTGTGTTATAGAAACTTTGCCAGTATAATTGCCAAAGTAAAGTAAAATACAGTGTCCAAAAGATCTTCCCAAATCCTTTGCACATCCCCAAGTATCATTTTTGAGCATTTTCCATCTGTCATTTTGTTCATCTTTCTCTGTCTTTCTTGATCTTCTACCGTGAAAGCAGACACAGGAACGTGCTCTGTTAGTGCAGGATGAAGAGAAAATTAAGAGGCAAGAGAGATCTACTGAAAGCGCCTTGCCCCAGCGAGAAAATGAAGAAATTCTTCCCAAGGTTTCTATTCCAATCCCTGAGGATCACAAGTTTCTCAAAAAGTGCCACCTCTACTCTAGTACTTTTTCATCTCCTCGTATTCCTTTTGTGATGTCTTTTCTCGTGGTTCTTGCATTGGCTGTCTGGTGGTTGGTCTTTCTGTGATCGGAAAACAGGGTGCTCATCTGAAATGTCAAGACTAAAACCATTGAACTTTGTTGTTCGCTTCTACTGTGTTATCTCCTGTGTGATGCCCTCTGATCTTGGTAGTTCACTGTCCTAGGGGAGAGCCTGTGATCATTTTTCTGTCAATAAAATGTTACTCTTCGTAGAATATATATCGTGGGGTACAAAGGAGTAGCAATGCATTGCTCAAGCCAGTTTTCCTCACCAAAGTTTAACAAGTTTAGGCAAATCTGATTTAAGCATATGGCAGGTTGGTACTTTCCCCAAAAGCTTTAACTCTTTTATCCTGCATGTTCTTATTGTTCACTGTTGCTATGTACTCCTCTCCAGTGTTTCACAGAAAGCAGGATATCCTGTAGAAACATTTGATGGAATATTTTCCTAATCTTCGATAGCTATTTGTGGGGCATGGGCTCTGTAGTTTAAGAAAAAAGTTCAAGTTGCTAACCTTTCAAAAGCCTTAAAATGATACATTTTAATCTGTGAATCTATAACCACTCCTTTTCTTGATATATCAAACCAATATATACAAAGGCCTTTTGTGGAAAAGGGCTTTTGACTTCTGTGGCCTTCTTATGTGTATTTCTGAGACGTACAGGGACAAACAACTTTATCCTGCCTGGTGTATAGAAGAGATCTGCAAAGGTTAAATGCATTTTTCACAAGTATAATGTTGATGGTTTAAGGAAAATGGTGCTGGTGCCCTTTAGCCTCCAGCCAGGGCTGAATTTTCCAGACTACTCTGCCCATCTTTAAAAGTCCTGGAATAACAAATTTCTTCAAGGTCTGTACATAAACATACCCTTCTCTGAATTAAAATACTGTGTTACTTCTTTATGAGTTAAGTAATTATATTGCTAGAAGCAATATTTAGCCATTATGATAAGCTTAAAATAGATATCGATATATTTTGTTTTTCTGATAGACTTTGGACTTGTTTATTCTTACATGTGTGTTGAAATCAATTGTTTTTCATTGATGGCCTTGTGAGCTAAGGTTCTGTCGTGACAAGTATGTGTCTTCTGTTTGCATGTTGATTTTTAAGGCTTACCTGAAGTAAATATGCGTGTGCTCTCTCTTCACAACACAACTCGGATACCTAACCTGTTTTTTTTTTCCCCTCACTATTAATGAAATCTTGCATGTGGCTTGCTTTCTATGGCACTTGAATGTACCAATATGGATGATTTGGTTAATGTTGTCTCAAATATTTGTTTTGGAAGCTGAGTTCATAGAGTTATCAAATTGAGATTATTGCACTTTACTTCTCAACACTTCCAGCTGATGTAACTTCTAAACAAGACTTTTTGTTTTTAAGATGACGGTGTCTTAGAGCAAAAAAAGAGAACCCTAAAGCCAAGAATCTTTTGTCCTTCAACACCCATTATTATTATTCTATCTTCTCTGGAGACATGTAGAAATAATTCTCTGGTATTTCCTGAAAACTGCTACTCTGTTATTATAGGCTATCCAAAAAGATGGGAAAGAAGTGAGAAGCAGGTTAAAATTTAAAATCTTGTATGAGTATATCTTTCATGTCACAGGCTATGTCTGTTTATAAGAAATATTTTGTAATTAAGCATATTTATTGATGCACTCATAATAAGAAAAAAGAGACCTCCAATTAACCTGAAATATTGCAGAACCATTCTTTTTGTTTGTTTGTTTTTGTTTTTGTTTTGTTTTTTGCGGTACGCGGGCCTCTCACTGCTGTGGCCTCTCCCGTCGCGGAGCCCAGGCTCCGGACGCACAGGCTCAGCGGCCATGGGCCACGGGCGCAGCCGCTCCGCGGCACGTGGGATCCTCCTGGACCGGGGCACTGAACCCACGTCCCCTGCATCGGTAGGCGGACTCCCAACCACTGCGCCACCAGGGAAGCCCTGCAGAACCATTCTTTAGCACAGAAAGTGATCAACCTCAGTACTCCCCTTTATCTGTGAAATAGAGATATGAGAGCTTTCCTTATGAAATAACAGAACTATGGCATTGGTTAGATTCTTCTGAATTTTTTTCAAGAAACTAAAAAGGAAATAATCTTAGGATTTTGTTGATACTTTTATAACTGTTTCAGATTATAGTTCCAGTTTTCATCCATGTACGTAGCATTTTATTAATTATTATTGTAAACGTCCCCTTGAGTTTTGTTTCTCTTTGTATTGGAGTTATTTCAAGTCCATTAAAAGTCTACCGTAAGCCAAGAATACTTTTCGGTTTTCTGAAGTGCAGCAGGAGCCCTCAGAGGTCCTTACTGATGATCAAAGGAGAGGCCCTTTCTTCTGTTAATAGGGTGAGAATGGTTGAGAGGGGAAGGGCTGATACTTCGTATTGGACTAATAAGCTGGCCAATGCAGGCTCAAAAGATATGCCCGTCACAGTTATCAGAGGAAAAATATTTTTCACTGCTGCCAATATGTATAACATAAAGCTGTAAATAGTCTTGGTTTCCCTCTCACATCTCATTTCATTCTTGGTACCAGAGACAGATCCAAATAACTGTGTGTTGGTTTTACCCTGGTTCAGCTTCTTAACAGCAGGTTGATGAGTGAAAAACAATTTGGACTAAAGGTATTAATACAGACCAGTAAAAAGTCTGGGGGTTTTGCCTTGGTTTTGCTATTAGTCATTTCTAGGGTGACTCTGGGAAGTTCACTTAACTACTTGGTGCCCAGATTTCCACCTAGTAACGCAGAGACAAACCTTCCTCATGAGAATGAATCTGTAACATGTTCCAGTAACCAGAAGCTCTGGTTGTCATTAAATTCTTGGTCTTTTGGGGACTGGAAATTAAAAAAACAAACACATTAACTTCCTGGATCTTTAAAAATAAAAGTAAGCAATTAAATAGCTGTGTTGATTTCCATCTACTCTGTATTGATATTTGACCAAACACTTAAAACTACTAAAGTTAAAAATTCCTTGTACTCTTAAGCAATTCATCTTACCCATATGGTATTTTAGAGTGGACCATACTTGAAGATAAATCCAGCCTCTATATTCTGGACCTGTCTTTTAGCCATATTCTTATGCTAATGCATGGATTATGAAGGAGATTCAGTTTGCATGGGTCAATTCTACTACTTGTTTATATCTTTGGTAAAAGTTTTGAAGGGAGAAGATATTGACTCTGTTGACTAACATGAGACTAGTGATTATGTGTGGACTAGATTTCGTTGCCATCCTAGATCCTAGTACGTTTCTTTCTATTAGATATTATTGTAAGTTTTACTCTGAAATTTCTGTGGATATAAGCCAATTCATTTCTTCCTACATTCCAAAGTCACTACTGTAATATTTCCTATAGAAAAGCATATAAGACATCCTACACATTAGAGGTTTGGTTATTTTTTGAAGGCATTACCAATCAAAATTTATATTTAGGCTTTACCTAGTGATCATGTATTTACAAAAGGAAGACAGAAAATTCAAAGATAATATGAGACACTTTCTCAATGTTGCTTTTTTCTTGCCAAGAGTATTGAGCATAGTAAAGATATATAGAACTTTTCTACCAAGTTTCCTTCTCTTCTGTTCATCTTCATAGAAATTATAAAATCCCAAACTTTTTTACAGCATTCTCTATCACATTGCGGAAGACTATTATATTGTTTCTATTATACATAGAAGTTTTGCTTTTTTTCACTGCACTCAAATGAGCCCTGTTGCTTGTAATTTTGGTAGTAGAAATGGAGACAACTCCTTATTCTTATCTGTGGGATAACTCCATCTGCCTCCTCTACACTGTTGGGAATAGTATCAGTAAGCTTGGCTCACTTCTGCTGCTGTTATCCCTCATGCCCTTGGATCTCCTTTTTACTGCATCAGAACGTGATGCAAAAAGAGACATGTTGGTGTGGACCTTAGGAATGGACACCTGAAACGGTTAAGAAGTTGTTGTTAAAGTAAGAAAGCCATATAAAGTTAGGCTGGAACAGGAAGAGGGGTGGGGTAGCTGTGATCAGCGATTACAAATTCATGGAGTATTTCATGTTGTAAACGAAATTTCTTTCATACTAGAACTTGAAAAATAAAGAGAAGAGAAAGTAGAGTAGTTTATTACTCCCACAGATCAGAAATAAAGGCTGAAAGCTAAATAACTTTAATAATAGCCTAACCAAATGTACAGATGACAGATTGTTGAGGAAACATCTATGTTAGGAATGCTTTTCTAATCTTTTGTGATTGATATCCTAGAGGGTAGCCCTTCCCTTTATCATAGTCAAAATCCTGTTTGGGGTAAATAACAGAATAAATCTAATCTTAAAGATTAAAGGAGGTGGGAAGGCACAGAGTCCCAACTATCTTTTCAGGTCCCCCAAATCAATAAAGGACGCAGTTTAATTCTGTCTCTTTAAAGAAGAGTCTCCATATGTATAGAATCCTATCTCAACAAAACACAGAGAATAAGAATTAAAGGAAAAACATGGTTACTCTATCCATTCTTTATTCATTGCCCTCTAGGGCAATCAACGTATTGCAGGGATGGGTTTCAAAGAGGCAGCATTATCAGAATTTTAGGATTGGATAGGCCCTCAATCCAACTCCTCTCCCCTCCAATGCTTGATTCTTCTGTACAGTATCATTTAGAGATTCAGAGACCAAGTGGTCTCCCAGCCTGTGATTAAACATCTCCCAAGATATAGCACATTATGTCTTTCGACATCCCAAATTTTTAGATATTAATCATTCATGTATTAAGTCAAAGTCTGTTTCCCTGTAGCTTTCACTTCTTGGTTCTAAATGGAGGCATTCTGAAGAATTTTCTATCTTCCACATTATAAGGTCTTCACCATAGTTAAAAGTAACTCTCACGTTGCAATTAGTCACAGTTCTTGCCCTCAGATAACTTACCATCTGATATCCAGTTCTGTCCCAGTCTTCCTCCTAGCATGTTATCCTTCTGCTTTCTTCCTTTCTTTTTCTAGCTTTTCTTGTTTTATCAGCTCTTTTTCTTTCTGGCTCCGTTGCCCATTGGTTGCTTCCCTATGGTTTATTCAGTTTTATGTCCCTTCCCAGTGACTTGCCCTCTCTAAAAGAACATTTTGGAATTCCTGGAAATCCTAGCTTCTTCATAGATCACACAGGCACTTGGGGTTTTTTGTTTGTTTTTCAGATAAAGGAGTTGGTGGGGAGGGGGTGGGATAGTTTTGTAGCTTTGGAAACTTCTTGTAGCCCAGAATCTGTTGACAAGATTGTATTGCCATTATATCCTGAAGCAGCATACCACCAGAGCCTGCATTCTAAGTTTGCTTGCCTTCTCTGACAGCCTGGCTAACCTTTACATCCTCTATAATAGCCCTCACATGATTTGATTTATACCACTTTGATATGATACAGTTATGGAACCTTACTTGCTGTTTAACATTCTGATTTTGACTTAGAGCCCCACTAGAAAAAGTGATATTAAAAATTTGAAATGTTAATCCATCTCTTTTAGTTCTGCCTGTCTCCTCAAAACTGTGAGGTTCTGAGGTGTGAAGCCTTGTTTTATCTATCTTTGTTTGCCAGAGACACCCTTGTATCTCAGATATATAATGAATAATTAATATTTGTTAAATCGAATTAAATAATTAGTAACATGGTAACAGATAAAGTCTAACTTTTCACTTAGAATCTCTTGTATTAGGACACAAGTTTGTGCCAAAGTAATCACCCCGTGCCCAATCAGTACATGCAGGTAGCCCAAAAAACCCATATATGGCCCGGAAGCCACTGTCTCTCCTATTAATCCTGTAGTATGGTCCTTGGTTTATTCAAAGAATCTACGTATACTTCTATGATAGGTGTCAGTCTCTCTTGTTAATGTCTTATAATTTGATTCAGTTAAAAGCTCTTATCCATTTACCACAGTAATAATCAACTATTTTCACTATAGAATGTATTATCGAGACCAGGGTACTTGTTTATATGTGTAAATACATCTTGGGAGTGTGATGCCATGAAGAGAACCTGTTATTTGACATTTTGCGTTTCTCTAAAATACATTTCAGAGAGCAGTTTGATACATTTGTCTTGTGTTTTATATGATATAAAAACACCAAATATATCAAACTCTTGTGGTATCAAGAGTTTTGTATGTCAGACCAGGGGTTGACAAACTTTTTCTGTAAAGGACCAGATAATAAATATTTTAGGCTTTGCAGTGCATATAGTCTCTGTCAAAAGTACTCCACGTTGCCATTGTAGAGTGAAAGCAGCATTGAGGATAAATAAAGAAACATGAATATGTTCCAGTCAAACTTTATTTGTGGACACTGAAATCTGAGTTTCATATAATTTGTATGTGTCACTAAATATTTTTCTATTTCTTTCCCAACCATTTAAAAATGTAAAACCATTCTTAGCTCATAGCCGTACAGAAGCAAAGAAAGGGCTGGATTTGGCTGCTGGCTGTAGGCTGCTGACTCCCGACATAGGTCTAGAGAGACAGAACTGATCAGTTAGATTTTCTGCCTTTGTACTGTTTCGAAAAGTTGTAGTCAAAATCTTAACATCTTCATTCAGTGTTGAAGTGTTTTTGGTCTTGTTTATGATTAGAAATGGAAAACAAAAGACAAGGCACTCATTCCTATTTATCTGGCAGCCAGGGTACACCTGAACAATAATCTAAAATATCTTTACCACCACAACATGCCTGCCTCTGTCAGCTTCCAAATTGTTCTGTGTTAACTGTGCTCTTAACATGTTCAGCGACAAATCCAGCTAACCCCTTTGTTCTTTTTGGTTTTTAAGGGTCTGCCTCTATCTCCCCCTAAGGAATAAAGAAACAAATCCCAAATTCACCTTCTCTTTAGCCGGGTTTTAGAGATATCTGATGAACATGGTAAAGAAGATTTTCACTCTAAATTTTTGGTACACCATAGTGTATAAATTTAAGGTTCGGCATCTAAGGGAAACATTTTAGAAGGGTTCCTCTTTCAAAATAAAGATTTCTCTGAGAGGAGTTCCCTACTTCAGGGCTGATTTGGGCAGTATTTACCAAGAAGTCAGAATAAAATAAAATTCTATGCTTTCAGAGGTGTCTTTGCTCCCTAGTTGACTGGTTGTGTTCTGGAGGGTTCCTTGGTCTGTAATTAGCTTTGGGAGGTGCTTTCTAACACATTCCTCAATCTATGTTCCTTTCCCCCTGGTCTAGGATCCTTTAGCTATGATTCACGGTTGAATAAATTGTTTATCCATTAGCAGTTGAGCAAGATATTTAAGCCTAAAGAAATCTGCTAAGAACTTCTCTTTTTGGAACACTTTCTTTGATATTTTTCTCATGTTATTTGCTTTGTTAATATGTAAAATTATTACGAATAAATCTTATTGCAAATCTGATTCTGGTTGCTACTAATCATTAAGGAAATGAGTCAGTAATGCTGCACGTAGACAGACCCACTACCAAAAAAGGGGGGGAAGGAACCTCTGCTTCAGCAGATCAGCAAGAGATATTGTCAGCCAGTCTTTCTAGAAAAATTCTCTTGTTTTTCCCATATTTTCACTCTTTTGTGTGGCCCAGTAATTATCTTATGCTCAGTCCTAAAACAGAGATGACTTATTCACATGCGTTCACTTCTGAGAATATTAATGTTTTAAACCAGCTTTGGAACTATTTGACTTATTTATACGAAGTTTTAAAAATAATTTTTTTCTAACCCATTTAACCAGTCACTACAACACATGTAATTGTCACATCTGTTAGAAGCATTTTTAATATGCTGAATTTGTCTTGTTTTGTTTTGTTTTGTTTTAAAAGGAAGCACTCTACAAATTAGTAGTTATTAATGCCTCTCTGATCATATTGAAGAGTGAGGATGGAGTGGGTGTGGATGTGTGGGCATGAGGAGAGCTGCTCCTATAATGTGGAATTTACAGAAGGTCCACTGCTTAATCTCTTACTTCACCTTGGTGAACCTTGTCTCTTATCTTACTCTCACAGTTCTAGATTCTGTTGTATCATCCAGGTGATTACTTAAAACCAACACTCCACATTTTGAAGTGGTCTGTTTACTAGCACAAAGTATGTACCTTGTTGCCATGTCTGCGTAATACAAAATTTTGTAGTGTTTCTCCAAAGCCCCATTCCTTTTAGGAATTTATTGAAAATGTTAACATGGAAAACCATTTCATTATTATAGGATTTTTGGGGAAGAGAAGACACAGCTAATTAATATCTAGTCATCGTTTTCTGTTGTATATAGTTCTGTGGAATCAAGGTGCTATTTTCTAGATATCAAATTGGGATATAATATTTTCCTTAAGTGCTTGTGGCTTTAATCATTTTTGGAATTGGGACTTCTGAGAAATCTTGCCAAGTGTATTAAATTGTGTTCCATACTAAATGATCAGAGTTTTTGTGCTGGTTATAGCCCCTTCCTTTCCATCTCCATCTCTTCAACTCTTCAACTCAACCCTTCTTAGTATAATGAAATAAACTTGACTGGTCACGTCTGGTCTCCTAGACATGTTTAGTATAACCTTTCATATATGCTCAATCACTTTGATTTCTATAGCTCTATTCAGGTTTGAGAACACTCATTTGATCTGTGGAGTCCTTGCTGGTGAGTGCAGTGTTAAGGCAAAATTTTCTATTATTTAATAGTTAAAATTTTGCATCAGGCACCGATTTTACAGCTGTTTGCTTTTACATTCACCTATTCTGGGGATAATCTAATAACAGCACTATTTAGGAAATGGTGAAAACTATGTTTGAAGGATAATTGTCATTGCCAAATTCCATTTGCTGGCATTTGTAAAAGGCTGCATTATAGAATGATTTTGATTTTCGTACAATAGGCAATTTTACCAACCGTAATTTAATAAAGGCCAGTGTCTTCCTAAGTAAGCTCCTTTATCCAGATGTAATTTTTATATGCCAGAGAATAGCAATGGACAATGAAAATGACTCAAGTTTTGTGGAGAAGCTAGTGAGCACTATAAGGATGTACTTCTAGCCAGGGAGGGACCAGTAGCCTAGCAACTTTATTAAAAAAAAAAAAATGTAGGGGAAGATATAGCCAAGAGAGAAAATTTAGGCTGAAGAGAAATGTATTGCATGATTAAGAATGACACACTAGAGAGGAAAGATAGAATTTTAAAATCGTCTTTTGCTAGCCACGTGGTTACTCTGTTGTTAGTTTATCCCCATCTTGAGCATTTGTGATTCTAACGTCCTTTTCTAAACTGCCAGTTGACGTGAGTTTTCCACCGAAAGTGTATCAAAACTATTATTTATGAAGGTTTTGGGGGTGGAGGGGCCAGGGGATGTTTTTCTTTTTGGTAATTTTTGTTCTCCTTTCTTCGTTTGTTTCCTTTTTCGGCTGAAGAATGGGCTGCTGCTGCTTGACCTGTCATCTTTATGTGCTGTTTACACATGGCTTTTACAAAAGAAGCCATTACCACATCTGATTTATCTCTTATTGCAAGTGCCCCTTTAAAAGCATTTGTTTCAACTTAACAAATTAAAAAACAAACAAAAAAATCACCAGGCTAGCGTTATTTTATAACCAAGGGAAACACCGATATTACTAATTTTTCAAAATAGGAATAAGATTACAAATATCGATAATATAGTAAATGTATAAAGACATGTGTTTCGCTTTTTAGAGCTTTTCCCCAAGGCACTTAAAGCCATTCTTTGCTGAGACATAAACTTGCCATGTTTTGTTAGAGAGAAGTATGTGGAAACAAAGCACTCGCAATTAACTGATCTTATCAGGATTGGAGTCTACTACATTTTTTAGTTTGCATGTTGCAGACCATTTGGGGGTATTATTTAAATACATCTTGATAATTTAAGTGACTGTAATATTTATCGTTTACTTTAGTTAAGAACCAGGAGCTGGACTCTTCTGCTGGGTATCTTCCTTCTGTGCTTAGCAAGATAACCTCGATTCCTGCTGGTTCTGTGGGCATTTGCAGTACAAAGCATTTCTTACGGGGTTTGCAAAGCAAGGGTAATGTGCTCTGTGGGTGTATGTGTGTCTGTGCACACCCCTCCCCCTTAATCCCACTGCCACCTTCTGCTCACTCCTTTTTTCTTATCAAAACTTATTTTTTTAATTATATAAGCTTAATGAATCCCCAAACCCCCATTTTTCCTGACATACAGGAACGCTGATAAAAGTTTAATGTATTAACCTTCCCTGAAGTATTTGCATTTCAATAGGCCACAGAGTCATTGCAAAGATGATGGTGACATTACAGAGTTGATCATACCGTTAAGCAGTATTTCCAAGGTTAGTCCTAACTCTCAGTTTACTTGATTGAATGGCAAAATAGAATGAAGAGAATGTGAAAACCAATGGTAGTTTAATAGATGTGGTGGATTTAGGGTTCCATTGGGTAAAGTGACTATAGAGATAGTATGCTAAATCTCAGAGTCTCTTTTTACAGAAAATTTAGGAATTTCTGGAAGCAGAATCTGTGGGTCGTAGCATAAAAAGATATGCTTTGGGCTTAGAAACAGCAATAAATCTATTAAGCTTTAAAATGATTGTAAATTTTGTGACTAATCAGAAATGTTTTCAAAACTATTAAAAATGGCCTATCCAGTGTTATTCATGAGAATCTTGGCTCAGAAATAATTAAATATCCTCATAGTGTATCAATTTTAGTTCTTATCTTCTATCACAGTTTTTTTCTAAGTTCTACCTGGTGATGTCCTCTAAAATATAGTGAGAACCTGGCTCAGAACGTGCTCAGCTGAAAGACCAGCCTTAGTTAAATCCATAGGGTTGGCTAATTTGGATACTCAAGAAACACTTCCATAAAGACTGGTTCTGGTTCATGTTTCTTTGCAAAAAGTAATATTTTAAGAAATATAGTATAATGACAAATAATATCTAGTATTTGCTTAGCACCTCAGTTTGAACACTCTGCACAGTTAACCCTCACAGTAACCATATCAGGTAGGTAGTGGTGTTCCTTTTTTTTTTTTTTTTTTTGTGGTACGCGGGCCTCTCCCTGCTGTGGCCTCTCCCGTTGCGGAGCACAGGCTCCGGACGCGCAGGCTCAGCGGCCATGGCCCACGGGCCCAGCCGCTCCGCGGCATGTGGGATCCTCCCAGACCGGGGCACGAACCCGCGTCCTCTGCATCGGCAGGCAGACTCTCAACCACTGCGCCACCAGGGAAGCCCCGGTAGTGGTGTTCTTGCTTTATGTGATAAAATTGAGTCTCAGAGTGGCTCAGGGACCTACTTAAGAACAAGCAGTTTTTAAGTGAGAGAACTGGAGCTAAATCCAGGTCTTTCATGTTTCAGTCCAGTGATATTCTGTTATGACACAGCTATATCCTAAGTCACTTAGTCCCCAAGTGAAAGTGTGATGAAAGTTACAGAAAGTGAATTAAGGAGAGGGTTGGAATTTGTGAGGCTCTAATGACTTATAAAACTAGGTATTAACAATGGTGCTCTAAGATCCCCAAACCACTAATGAGTTGGTTTATTAATACTGGACTGCCCTTAACTTGCCTTAAATCCCTCAGGTTGTTTCACAGAATGTCCCAGAACCTGAAATAGGATCTTTCAGTCAGTAGGAACCAGAAGATGGGAGTAAGAAATGAGGTCTTTCCTATTGTTGAGACAGAGAGTCTCAGGGCTTTTGTTTGGCCTTGGGGATAATCTGGTTCCTGGTTTAAAAATCATTCAATAAAAAGAATTGAATTTTTTAGAAGAAAATAGTTGTTTCCTTTATGTATTTATTGGGGATATTTAAATAGATCAATAGTTCAAATTCCCATTAATTAAATCAAACCTCAAGTACCAGGTCTGAGGAAAATTAGATTGGTGTCCAAAAGCAAACAAACCAAAAACACCTTGTCATCAAACCAAATGACATTTTATAATTCTAATAATTATTTGTTCTTCATCAAAGAAAGTATTTTTGGTTTTCTGTGCTCGAGCCTCTAAGTATATTTATGTAAAAGTGAAACTCTTGCTGATTTGGAAGGGAATGTTTGAGACTATTTAAGATGGCACTGGTAAAGTGGGTTAAGACAGGATATTTCTGTAATTTAGTGAGAGAATTTGTATTTTGGTCTGGCCAAACTAAGAAAATTCTTTTGCAGTCATCATTTGTGTTTCCTGCTTCTCAATTTAGTCATTTTGATAAAATAAAATGTCACCTTAGCATGTTAATTGCCCTTCTCTTAAAATTTGTCTTGTATAATTTCAGCAAGTAAGAAAACCCATATTTATTAATTTGTCTATAATGTCTGTTTAAACATGCATATATATATGATGATAAAATTTTCACAGATATTCTAAAAATAGATCTTTGAAAATACTGAGTAGAATATGAAGGAAAAGGGTTTTCCTGAAAACTTAATATTAAACATATATTGATTCCAAGACTCTCATTAGAAGTTAGCTTTGTAACTGATATCACTGTATTTTCTTCCTTCTTTTAAAATTGTCCTGTCAGCTGTCTAATTCTGCTAATGGTGGACTCAGTAACATTGTTGACTGGCTTATTCCAGTGTTTAGTGTAATGTTATAATACCTGAGAAGGCACAAAAAATAACAAGACACTGTAATTAAGCTTACTGACCAGCTCTGATAAAAGTTTGCTTTCTCCCCAGGGTTCCACCATTGCCCAACCACCACACAGCCCTAAGTTTATTATGCAGATATATGTAACTGCTATCTGTACATATCATTGTTAATACCTTCATTCAGCTAAATCTAAGTACCCTGGAAAATGGATCACTGCCTTCTTTTATTTATCTCAAAAGCACCTAAAAGAGGATTCTCTTCTGAAGTGGCAATTAAACAACTCTTTATTGAATTTGGTCATTTCATTCTGCTGTCTTATACTTAATTTCAGTAAAAGAAGGTCTCAGCCTGAGGTGTAGGGCACTCAGCCAAAACAAACAAACAAAAAACCACACACACACAAGGAATATAAAGCATTCTGATGTGAAGTATGATAGTGTTTATCTATAGTCTATATCACTAATCTAGAGTTAATGTTCAAATCAGGTCTTGGACACTTTAATATTTTATATTCCCAGTTGCTATCATGACTTTGGCAAGAGAGTGATAATTTTCCTTAAGTGTCTTTACTGTTTCAGAAGCAGATGTCTAATAAGAAATTCACAGAAACTCTGTGACAACTCACAGATACAACCATATTTTTAGTCATATTCCTGAGAATATCCCTGCCATTTCTAAATCAGAAAGCATTAAACAAAATGTAATGAAGCTACACCTTAAATTTGAGCTATTTCTTCTCCACTCAGATAGATTGTCCATCACCCTTGACTTTGACTTTCAAAATCCACTCACTAAATTACTACAGTTTTATATTACATTCTCCATATAAAAGAGAATTTTTATACTACTTACCAGTTACTGACATTTCTTATCATTCTTTCCATTAACTACTTTTTCATTTAGGAAACCATTAAGGTTTATTTTTAACTGTTTTCAGAGGCTTGGAGTATATTAAGGATTTATCAGCACTTCCTTCATAAATTGTTTACCAGACTCTTTGCGTTTTACAGACCACTTCATTAGGAAACCCGTGTAAAAGCCTGCATAAGAAAAATTATTTAATAGCATTTTTATTACAAAGGTAATGCATATTCATTTTAAAAAGGTTGGGAAATACAGAAAAACACGAAGAAAGAAATCAAATTATTTGCAGTCCTACCCCTACTGATATTTTAGTATACCTTGACATCTTTTTCATGTATATAATTACACACATTGGAAAATATAATTTTTAAATTGGTAAGAAATAAAACATAGCATATATTATTAAGAGGGGGATTTAGTCTTTGAAGTTAGCATTTTTGCCTTCTTCCCTTATTCCAACAATCTAATCATGGTCCTGAAATGAAAGTATGACCCTGAAATCATATGACAAGGTTGGCAGGGAAAGAGCTGCTGTTCTTCATTTGGTCCTTAACTGCCTACCCAGGATTTTAATGTATAGGAAGCTAAAATGAGACAATAGCAGGTTCCTTTTCTTTTTTTTTTTTTAACAGAGAAAGGAATTGTTTTCCTATTGCCATCTAAAGGTAAAATTGGACTTCATTAAGCAAGGAACAAGGACAAAATGTGTGTGGGGAAAATTACCACATAGGCCCTCCAGAAAAAAACTTATATGGCTCTTGCTTATGTAGCAAAATTTTAGAAAGATTTTCAGGATTTATTTTCATTGTGTTGCTTATAGGATAAGAGAGTCTTGTCAGCATAACTGTACTTCTCTCAATAGTCTCTTCAAATATATAAATCCCTTCCTTCAAAAATAACCTAAAAGGAAAGACTCTGGATTGCATTTAATGGAGTAGCAGCAAAATACCTATAAAACACCCATATCCTGCTCTTAATATCTGTAATCCCTAAGTCAAGGGAGAGGTTATTTATAACTCACAAAGTCACATACATACTCAGGATTTGATGATCCTGTGACATAATCCATTTGAATAAGTCATTTTCAAGAGAAAGCCTTTAGGGGGAAAAAAAAATCTCTTGATTTCTGAATTATCATACTTAGCAGGAACCATTGACGTTTTAAGTAAAATTGAGAATTTTCAATCAAATAATGTTCCTGCTCACTTAAATATTGGTCTAACATTCTTCCTTCTCATATTCTTTTATTAAATAATTAACTAATTAATTAATTTTTGGCTGCCTTGGGTCTTCGTTGCTGAGCACAGGCTTTCTCTACTTGTGGCGAGCGGGGGCTACTCTTTTGTTGCGGTGCACGGGCTTCTCATTACAATGAGAATGTGGCGCACGGGCTCAGTAGTTGTAGTTCACGGGCTCTAGAGCACAGGCTCAGTAGTTGTGATGCACGGGCTTAGTTGCTCCACGGCATGTGGGATCTTCCCAGACCAGGGATCGAACCCGTGTCTGCTGAATTGGCAGGCAGATTCTTAACCACTACGCCGCCAGGGAAGTCCCCCTTCTCATATTCTTGAAACCAACTAGACAGCCTTGTGGTACTTTATACAGGCAACTGGTCTTTGTATTGTAGCATCCTTCTTATAGATCCTGCATCAGGCCAGACAAGCAACACATCAGATCTCAATTTTATCTGTTACTGTGGGTGGTGCAGACGCAGTCATATATTTATTCATATCCTTGAGAAGATCCCTTTAAATTTTCCAGGCCAGTTTGGTATATGCAGCTGTGCAGAATCTTATATAATCCAGTGGTCCATGCTGATGGTCATAGCCAAAGGCACAGCACTGTCAGTTAAAATTCCTCACTCACGTTAGATGCCAAATTGTGGGTGTCTTATGTCATGGGGATTTTAGATCTTCTTTTTGACCCAATCTTTTCTTCTGGCTTTACAGCCTTCTCCTTATATTTCAAAGTATGGTGTCGGCCACTAAAACCAGACTCTGCTAAGGACTTTGGACAACTTTGTGCTTCCCAAAAGAATAGTCAGGTTTAGTGTATATTCTTTTGAACATAATAGGACATGTCCTTTGGGCCTACTTGAGATACTTTCTTTTGCCATGGGAAGAAATGGGCTTTTGAATCAAACACTGACCTTAGTTTAAACCCTAGTTCCATCACTTCCTAGGTCTGACTTGCTTACCCTCTCTGTTTCTTCATCTATAAAATAGAGATAGTGACTACCTCATAGTGAGGTTGTGAAAAATTAAATGAGAAAACATGTTAGAGTGACTGTCACACAGTGAACATGCAATAATGTTAGTTTTCCTCTTATTTTACTGATGTAGGAGATAGAATGCTGGACCAGAATGCTGGTCTGGTCAAGTGGGCCACTTCTTATGTTCTTTGTAAACAAGCCTTTTCAATTTTTTTTTTTTTTTGAAAGAGCATCTCTGGGTTTTTTTTTAATTAATTAAATTACTTAATTAATTTTTTATTTTTG
Organism: Stenella coeruleoalba; assembly: GCF_951394435.1. Lineage (NCBI taxonomy): Eukaryota > Metazoa > Chordata > Mammalia > Artiodactyla > Delphinidae > Stenella > Stenella coeruleoalba. The sequence continues at coordinate 22,583,707 of NC_137169.1, forward strand.
GCTGCCTTGGGTCTTCGTTGACGCATGTGGGCTTTCTCTAGTTGCAGCGAGCGGGAGCTAACTCTTCATTGCAGTGTGTGAGCTTCTCATTGCGATGTCTTCTCTTGTTGCGGAGCATGGGCTCTAGGCGCGCAGGCTTCAGTAGTTGTGGCACACGGGCTCAGTAGTTGTGGCTCACAGACTCTAGAGCGCAGGCTCAGTTGTTGTGGCGCACGGGCTTAGTTGCTCTGCAGCATGTGGGATCTTCCCGTACCAGGGCTCAAACCCCCCTGTCCCCTATATTGGCAGGCGGATTCTTAACCACTGCACCACCAGGGAAGTCCCAAGCCTTTTTAATTTTTGAATAGCACAAGTCAAAGCAATTCTTAGGGTTCCTGGATTTATTTGGTATAATTTCAACAAGTTTTTACTGAACATCTATTACGTGCCAAAAACTGTGCAAGAGAGATTAACAGAGCTAAGAAACATAGCAAGTTCTTATCAGTCTAATGGAAAAGACAGATGAGTAAACCAATAATGACAGGGTACAACGGGAACAAAAGAGGCATGGTATCTAAATATACTTTAGGCAGTTGGGGGAAACTTCTAGAAGAACTGACCTGAGCTGAGTATGGACTTGCAGGCAGAAGGAACAATACGATATTGACAAAGGCACGGGGACAAAAGAAAGCATGCTCTGTTCTAGGAACTGCAAATTGTCTTGAATTCATGGAGAGAAGGATGTATGTGAAGTTACAGCAAGGTGAAGCTGGAGAGAGAGGTAGGAGTCATATTTTAAAGTATTTTCTATGTCTTAATAAAGGACCTGAACTTTATCCAGAAGGCAATGAAGAACCACTGAAGGATTTTAACCTGAAAAATGGAATTTTCAATGTTTCATTTTAGAAATAAATATTTTCACGACAGAATATAGGATGTGTTCAGGGAAGGTTTGAGGTGAGAAAGAAGGAAGGAAGAAAGAAAAGAAGAAAAATTGTTTAGGGCATTAGTAGTAAGTGGGGTGAGGCACTGTTAGAGCCTGAATGAAGATAGTAAGTGTGGGAATAGAGAAGAGTAGACAGATAAGGGAGATATTAGAGTGGAATAGATGAGTTTAGTTTGGGGCATATTGTGTTCCATATGCCTGGGAGAGTGTCCAGTAAGTAGTTGGCTGTGTTGTCCAAGAGACCTGGACAACAGAGCCAACTGGAGCGGCTGATTTGACCATATGTGGGAGTGTTCTAAGTGGTAATCCAACCCAACTGTTATCAGTTTTCCTTTCATTTCCAGTGACTAATACATATTAGGTGATCAGTAAATATTTGCTGAATTGATATTACTGTGGCTACAGCTTTTACCCTTGGTCTCGTCTGTTCCTGCTTTGAAAAACATGATTGATCTATCTAATTTTACTCAGCAGTAGGCAACTTTGGGCCAGGTGGTGCTGGCCTAAGCAACGTTTAATTCACAAATGGCTTCTTGATGACAGACCACTACTTATCACTTGAGCAGACTGGTATAAAGTTGGCTCTTACTTGATTATCTTAGGTATTCCCCTGGTTATTAATCAGCCTTCTCATTTGTGACAGAATTATTTGGAGAAGCCATGAAGTGCCTCTCCATGTGAGTGGGTGGGGATATGCTATTCACAGCGCTAGAGCTAGCATATAGCAATTTGAGAAAGCCTGTTTGTTTATTACCAGCTGGTCTATTTTTGGGCAGCTCCATAGCAGCTTGTCTGACTCAAAAGAAATGGTGAGATAAGTGCCCTAGAAAGTAGTACAGTGTGTTAATAACATAACAACAAACTCATTCTAGTGCCCTCCAGGCCCTAGCCTATTATAGGTGCTCAGGTAATGTTGATTGAATTAAGTGAATCTAATGGTAATTGACAGTTACAGAATTTACATGCTTTCATATATATTATTGTATTTGATCTTCAGAACCCTGTGAGCCAAACCAAGTATCACTTTCATTTTAAACACAAGGAAATTCATATACCCTTAGCAAGAGTAGTTTATGTATCTCTGATACATCTGCAGACAGAGACAGTTTCTCTTGTCATCTCTCAATTCCACCTTTTCATGTGCTAAGTAATATTCATGATCAGTCAGTGAAAGACCTGCCTAATGTGAGTTCAACTTGTACCACTTTGAGATGCTCTTGAGTTGACTGTTTCTAGCAGTAAGGCTGGCCTGGAGTTCTTGAGCGCAGTGCATCTTTTCTTACCTTTCTTGGCCACTGGTTTATATTCATCAAAATGTAGGCTGTTTTACAACTTAAGGAGCAGCAGCGATTTTTTAAGAAGTATACTATGTGTAGTGTGATGTGAGCACTGAAATGTGCAGGCTGCTCCAAGCGTACGTCATCTGCTCCAGGAACACCTTTTGAAAAGAGTCCTTTTCTGCTAAGTTCCTTTATGGCAAGCATGTAATATGGTAAATTGATCTTACCAAAATTTCAGACCTAAGTGGCTTATGTACAGCCCTCTGGTGAGCACATGCAGATTTTCCTGACATTTGGCTTCTATTAGATTGTTCATTTCTCAAATGGTTCCTATTCTTTTCCTAATAGTGTGAATTCCTACTTTTCTTCCACCCACAGCACCTTTCTTTAAACTTTAGGAGTAGGTCTACTGTGATGTTATCTTCTCTCCACATTCTCTTGAAAGTTCTTATTTTAGATCTATTTTCCCTGTGATGTGAGGCATTTAGCCCAGGAGGGAACTCTGTGTTTCCAGGATTTATTTCTCTTAGGGGTTGGAGATATGTCATTCATCTGTGGAGAAATACTTCTCAGCTGCTCAGTTGCATTTATTCTGTTTACAAAGAAATGTTTCACTATTTTTGATATTATAGTTAATTCTTTGACGATGATTGGATTAAGTCTGTGCTGGATGTACTCAATTTCCATATCTCTGCCAACCAAAGTCTAGATTTTAGCTTCTCCATTATGGGCCAGCATGATGATACATATGGCTTGGAGATATGTGGAATATTTTTCAATCTGATCAGACTCCTCAAGAATATGTTTTATTGACTCATAAATTGCATTGTGTCCTGTGCATAGTAATGAGTTAGGTATTTAGGAATATGTGTTATACAGAGAACACCATAGTAATACGAAGTGCTTGTAATATGAAGTGCTTGTGAGGCACATCGAAATCGTTTCTCAGATTAACCATGTTGTAGAAATATGACCAAAATGAGGTTGGAATCACTTAAGCTGCTGACATGTTTAGTGAACAGTAATTCTTCCTTTTGACCACCTCAGGAGTTAAGATTCTTGGTTTATATTAGTATTAATTTTTTTTTTTTTTTTTTGCCGTACGCGGGCCTCTCACTGTTGTGGCCTCTCCCGTTGCAGAGCACAGGCTCCGGATGCGCAGGCTCAGCGGCCATGGCTCACGGGCCCAGCCGCTCGGCGGCATGCGGGATCTTCCCGGACCGGGGCATTAAACCGCGTCCCCTGCATTGGCAGGCGGACTCTCAACCACTGTACCGCCAGGGAAGCCCAGTATTAATATTTTTGAGGCCTCTTAGAAATCATTGTTGATTCTCAGAGTTCACTGTATTCCCCACGAATTCCTAATCTTGCTTTTGTATGTGTTCATTCATTTGTAGACTATAAATGGCATTCGCACAGAGGAGGTGGCTGCCATGACCAAGGGGCCATCTACCAACCCTGACTCTGAATGGGAGGGCCCCAAGCATTCAATAATTCCTAGTAAGAGCCAAATGACTACCCCGTTGGAGTCTCCACAAAACTTTGACTTTGGCTCCCTCTCCATAAGCAGCAAGGAGACGGAAGAGAAGGAGCAGGGGGCAACTGGCTATCTTGATATTAAGGAAATGTCGAGAGGTCCAAGTGGGGAATGTGTAGGAGTGGAGGAACAGGCCAGTGCCTTAAAGTCCTCAATATCACCAGCTTCCTCTCAGCTGCAACTTGCTGAAAAAAAAGCAGAGAGTAGTGAAGAACATGTTATACCAGGAGAGCCTGTTGGAGAGCAAAATGGATCATTTCTTGACTCTCGTGTGGGTAACCAGTTCCCCACCCTCATTCGAAGTTTCCAGGTAGTAACTGATTCAGTCGTGCAGATCTAATGACTCACTTTGGGAGAGGGCCAGAATCTATTCTGTGGAGGAGGTGGTGGTGGTGGCAGTGGTGAGGGTAGTAGCCTCTTGGCTTTTTTTCAAAATCACAGAATATAATTGAAGTCCTTGATTACTACAAAGAAATTTATTCAGAGTCACTAACACCAAGGCTAGAAATGCTCTTTCCCCTGTTGACTTAACAAAACTCTTGGGGGTAAACTCCAGCTGTTTATCTTTATGAAGCTGGTGTAAGTATGTTCCTCTTTTCCTTGCTCAAGTATGGGCTGTGTAAAGAGGTGAATTTCTGAGACTTCTGTGATGAGGAGCCCTCAGTGTTCTGAGACCCAGCCCAAAAAATTCAAATACTCTTAATTACAAGGGGTAACTGACTTTTTAAATAAGGAGTCAGGCCCCAAATAATTTTTTGTATATTGCAGCCACATAGCGCAGCCCACCACTCCCACTGACCCCGCTCACGGGAGCTTCCATGATTGTAGGTACTAATCTCCTATGCTAAGGTGGATGGCCGTAATTAACTTTACCACAATCAAATGGTAGTTTTAGGGTGATTTATAGTCTTGGGGAAGGTGAGCTGATGGACAAGAAACCTTTGGTATTTCGCTCATGTTCATTCTTCTGAAATTCTGAGATTAATCACCAGGTGGTGGTAGAACTGATTATTTTCTCTCCAGTTTTCCAAATACTGTTTCTTTTCAATAACTCCAAAGTGAATGTCTGACATTGATTTGAAAGAAGTTAATGAATTCCAGGGTAATGTGTTCCGAGCCACTGCTATTTCCTGTACCATTTGTACATAGAGGAGGAAATGTGGCTGATTTTCTTAATTTTGATGGTACAGTCACAAGGACAAACAAAAGTGAGTGCTATTTGGCAAGTAGTTTTATATTCAAATTCTGAAGGTCAGTCTGAAGTGTTTTGTATCACCAATCGTAACTGTCTGATATCATAGCTTTCCATTAAGCATATGAAAGTGATTATCGTAATGCTGTTCTTTAATATCTTTCATGATTTGACACCTTGTCAGGGCTACTTTGGAATAGTGTCCAAGTCTTGGGCAGAGATTGAGCTAGCCCTTTGCTTGATTAGAGCAATCACTTTGATCAGCTCAATGTCAGAAGGTTAGTTCTCCACAGCCTTCGGAAGACTCCGGTAACTCTGTTTCTTTACTGCTTCACAGCCTCCCCTGGTGAAGACTCAGACCGTCACCATCTCAGACACTGCCAATGCTGTGAAAAGTGAAATTCCAACCAAAGACGTCCCTATAGTCCACACTGAGACCAAGACCATCACTTATGAGGCTGCCCAGGTAGGACACACTTTGATGTATCAGAACCAAAGACTACAGTAAACATGATAAATAACCTTTCTTCACAGGGTTGCTAATCACTTCCTGCAAATAATGCTAGGCTTTTCTGGGGCAGTTCTTTTCAGAAGAGATTACTGATCTCAAGATGTCCCAAAATACTTTTTCAAAAGCAACATTATCTTGGATCTGATTGCTTATATCCACCCAATTCAGTTAGGGAAGGCAGACTAGTGTAATGGTTGATAACATGGGCTTTGGGTCAAACAAACCTGAGTTCAGGTCCCAGCTTTTTTAAAAATGTATTTAATTAATTAATTTATTTTTGGCTGTGTTGGGTCTTCATTGCTGTGCGCGGGCCCTCTATAGTTGTGGTGAACAGGGGCCCCTCCTTGCCGTGGTGCGCGGGCCTCTCATTGCGGTGGCCTCTCTCATTGCGGAGCACGGGCTCTAGGCGTGTGGGCTTCAGTAGTTGTAGCACGTGGGCTCAGTAGTTGTGGCTCGTGGGCTCTAGAGTGCAGGCTCAGTAGTTGTGGCCGCACAGGCTTAGTTGCTCCGCGACACGTGGGATATTCCCGGACCAGGGCGGCATGTGGGATCTTCCCGGAGCAGGGCTCGAACCCGTGTCCCCTGCATTGGCAGGTGGATTCTTAACCACTGTGCCACCAGGGAAGCCCCAGGTCCCAGCTTCTTCATTTGCTAACTTAAACAAGTGGTTGAATGTCTGTGAGCCCTGATGCCCCCCCCACCCCACCTCCACCCACATGATGTTAGTATCTACTTAATTATTCTGTTGTAAAGCTTATATAAAATACAGTACTGTATGGAATCAACTTGAGCACCACGCCTGAAAGTGTAAATAAGAAACAGCTATAATAATTATAATCAATTTATTACAATTAAATTTAAAATCATGTAAGAATTTAGTACTTAAAATTTTTGTTTACTTCCTACCTTTAGTAATATTTCTCCTTCATTGTTAGTAATTTGAATGAGCTCGGGTTGCTTGTGTTGAGTTTTCTTTTTTTTTTAATATATATATATATATATATATATACATATTTTTTTTTTCTTGTTAGTCATCCATTTTATACACATCGGTCTATACATGTCAATCCCAATCTCCCAGTTCATCACACCACCACTCCCACCCCGTGCCGCTTTCCCCCCTTGGTGTCCATACGTTTTTTTCTCTACTTCTGTGTCTCAGTTTCTGCTCTGCAAACCAGTTCATCTGTACCATTTTCTACGTTCCACATATATGCATTAATATACGATATTTGTTTTTCTCTTTCTGACTTATTTCACTCTGTATGACAGTCTCTAGATGCATCCACGTCTCAACAAATGACCCAATTTCATTCCTTTTTATTGCTGAGTAATATTCCATTGTATATATGTACCACATCTTCTTTATCCATTCGTCTGTCAGTGGGCATTTAGGTTGCTTCCATGACCTGCCTATTGTAAATAGTGCTGCAATGAACATTGGGGTGCATGTGCCTTTTTGAATAATGGTCTTCTCTGGGAATATGCCCAGTAGTGGGATTGCTGGGTCATATGGTAATTCTATTTTTAGTTCTTTAAGGAACCTCCATACCGTTCTCCATAGTGGCTGTATTAATTTACATTCCCACCAACAGTGCAAGAGGGTTCCCTTCTCTCCACACCCTCTCCAGCATTTGTTGTTTGTAGATTTTCTGATGATGCCCATTCTAACTGGTGTGAGGTGATACCTCATTGTAGTTTTGATTTGCATTTCTCTAATAATTAGTGATGTTGAGCAGCTTTTCATGTGCTTCTTGGATATCTGTATGTCTTTGGAGAAATGTCTGTTGAGGTCTTCTGCCCATTTTTGGATGGGTTGTTTTTTTTTTAATTTTGAGCTGTATGAGCTGTTTATATATTAACAGATTAATCCTTTGTCCAATGATTCATTTGCAAATATTTTCTCCCATTCTGAGGGTTGTCTTTTCATCTTGTTTATGGTTTCCTTTGCTGTGCAAAAGTTTTTAAGTTTCATTAGTTCCCATTTGTTTATTTTTGTTTTTATTTCCATTACTTTAGGAGGTGAATCAAAAAAGATCTTGCTGTGATTTATGTCAAAGAGTGTCCTTCCTATGTTTTCCTCTAAGAGTTTTATAGTGCCCGGTCTTACATTTAGGTCTCGAATCCATTTTGAGTTTACTTTTGTGTATGGTGTTAGGGAGCATTCTAATTTCATTCTTTTACACGTAGCTGTCCAGTTTTCCCAGCACCACTTATTGAAAAGCCTGTCTTTTCTCCACTGTATATCCTTGCCTCCTTTGTCATAGATTAGTTGTCCATAGATGCGTGGGTTTATCTCTGGGCTTTCTATCCTGTTCCATTGATCTATATTTCTGTTTTTGTGCCAGTACCGTACTGTCTTGATTACTGTAGCTTTGTAGTATAGTCTGAAGTCAGGGAGTCTGATTCCTCTAGCTCCATTTTTTTCCCTCAAGACTGCTTGGGCTATTATTCAGGGTCTTTTGTGTCTCCATACAAATTTTAAGATTTTTTGTTCTAGTTCTGTAAAAAATGCCATTGGTAATTTGATAGGGATTGCATTGACTCTGTAGGTTGCTTTGGGTAGTATAGTCATTTTTATAATATTAATTCTTCCAATCCAAGAACATGGTATATCTCTCCATCTGTTGATATCATCTTTAATTTCTTTCATTAGTGTCTTATAGTTTTCTGCATACAGGTCTTTTGTCTCCCTAGGTAGGTTTATTCCTAGGTATTTTATTCATTTTGTTGCAGTGGTAAATGGGAGTGTTTCCTTAATTTCTCTTTCAGATTTTTCATCATTACTGTATAGGAGTGCAAGAGATTTCTGTGCATTAATTAGATTTCTGTGCATTAATTTTGTATCCTGCAACGTTATCAAATTCATTGATTAGCTCTAGTAGTTTTCTGGTGGCATCTTTAGGATTCTTTATCTGCAAACAATGACAGTTTTACTTCTTCTTTTCCAATTTGTATTCCTTTTATTTCTTTTTCTTCTCTGATTGCCGTGGCTAGGACTTCCAAAACTATGTTGAATAATAGTGGTGAGAGTGGACATCCTTGTCTTGTTCCTGATCTTAAAGGAAATGCTTTCAGTTTTTCACCATTGAGAATGCTGTTTGCTGTGGGTTTGTCATATATGGCCTTTATTATGTTGAAGTAGGTTCCCCCTATGTCCACTTTCTGGAGAGTTTAAATGGGTGTTGAATTTTGTCAAAAGGTTTTACTGCATCTATTGATGTGATCTTATGGTTTTTATTCTTCAGTTTGTTACTATGGTGTATTACATTGATTGATTTGTGTATATTGAAGAATCCTTGCATCCCTGGGATAAATCCCACTTGATCATCGTGTATGATCCTTTTAATGTGTTGTTGGATTCTGTTTGCTAGTATTTTGTTGAGGATTTTTGCATCTATATTCATGAGTGATATTGGTCTGTAATTTTCTTTTTTTGTAGTATCTTTGTCTGGTTTTGGTATCAGGGTGATGGTGGCCTCATAGAATGAGTTTTTGTGAGTTTTCCTTCCTCTGCAATGTTTTGGAAGAGTTTGAGAAGGATGGGTGTTAGCTCTTCTCTAAATGTTTGATAGAATTCACCTGTGAAGCCATCTGGTCCTGGACTTTTGTTTGTTGGAAGATTTTTAATCACAGTTTCAATTTCATTACTTGTGATTGGTCTGTTCGTATTTTCTATTTCTTCCTGGTTCAGTCTTGGAAAGTTATACCTTTCTAAGAATTTGTCCATTTCTTCCAGGTTGTCCATTCTATTGGCATAGAGTTGCTTGTAGTAGTCTCTTAGGATGCTTTGTATTTCTGCGGTGTCTGTTGTAACTTCTCCTTTTTCATTTCTAATTTTATTGTTTTGAGTCTTCTCCCTCTTTTTCTTGATGAATATGGCTAATGGTTTATCAATTTTGTTTATCTTCTCAAAGAAGCAGCTTTTAGTTTTATTGATCTTTGCTGTTGTTCCTATTTCATTTATTTCTGCTCTGTTCTTTATGATTTCTTTCCTTCTGCTAACTTTGGGTTTTGTTTGTTCTTCTTTCTCTAGTTCCTTTAGGTGTAACATTAGATTGTTTATTTGAGATTTTTCTTGTTTCTTGAGGTAGGCTTGTATAGCTATAAACTTCCTTCTTAGAACTGCATTTGCTGCATGCCATAGGTTTTGGATCATCGTGTTTTCATTGTCATTTGTCTCTAGATATTTTTGGATTTCCTCTTGGATTTCTTCAGTGATCTCTTGGTTATGTAGTAACATATTTTTTAGCCTCCATGTGTTTGTGATTTTATGTTTTTTTCCCTGTAATTGATTTCTAATCTCATAGCATTGTGGTTGGAAAGATGCTTGATATGATTTCAGTTTTCTTAATTTACTGAGGCTTGATTTGTGACCCAGGATATGATCTGTCCTGGAGAATGTTCTGTGTGCACTTGAGAAGAAAGTGTAATCTGCTGCTTTTGGATGGAATGTCCTATAAATATCAAGTAAATCTATCTTGTCTATTGTTTCATATAAAGCTTGTGTTTCCTTATTAATTTTCATTTTGGATGATCTGTCCATTGGTGTAAGTGAGGTAAGTCCCCCAGTATTATTGTGTTACTGTCGATTTCCTCTTTTATAGCTGTGTGTGGTTGCCTTATGTATTGAGGTGCTCCTATGTTGGGTGCATATATATTTATAATTGTTATATCTTCTTATTGGATTGATCCCTTGATCATTATGTAGTGTCCTTCCTTGTCTCTTGTAACATTCTTTATTTTAAAGTCTATTTTATCTGATATGAGTATTGCTACTCCAGCTTTCTTTTGATTTCCGTTTGCATGGAATATCTTTTTCCATCCCCTTACAGTCTGTATGTGTCCCTAGGTCTGAAGTGTGTCTCTTGTAGACAGTATATATATGGGTCTTGTTTTTGTATCCATTCAGCAAGCCTATGTCTTTTGGTTGGAGCATTTAATCCATTCATGTTTAAGGTAATTATCGATATGTATGTTACTATTACCATTTTCTTAATTGTTTGGAGGCTTTTTCTGTAGATCCTTTTCTTCTCTTTTGTTTCCCACTTAGAGAAGTTCCTTTAGCGTTTGTTGTAGAGCTGGTTTGGTGGTGCTGAATTCTCTTAGCTTTTGCTTGTGTGTAAATGTTTTGATTTCTCCATAGAATCTGAATGAGATCCTTGCTAAGTAATCTTGGTTGTAGGTTCTTCCCTTTCATCTAAGTATATCATGCCACTCCCTTCTGGCTTGAAGAGTTTCTGCTGAGAAATCAGCTGTTAACGTTATGGGAGTTCCCTTGTATGTTATTTATCGTTTTTCCCTTGCTGCTTTCAATAATTTTTCTTTGTCTTTAGTTTTTGCCAATTTGATTACTGTGTGTCTCGGCGTGTTTCTCCTTGGGTTTATCCTGTGTGGGACTCTCTGCACTTCCTGGACTTGGGTAGCTATTTCCTTTCCCATGTTAGGGAAGTTTTCAACTATAATCTCTTGAAACATTTTCTCGGGTCCTTTCTCTCTCTCTTCTCCTTCTGGGACCCCTATAATGCGAATATTGTTGCATTTAATGTTGTCCCAGAGGTCTCTTAGGCTGTCTTCATTTCTTTTCATTCTTTTTTCTTTATTCTGTTCCGCAGCAGTGAATTCCACCATTCTGTCTTCCAGGTCACTTATCCATTCTTCTGCCTTAGTTATTCTGCTATTGATTCCTTCTAGTGTAGTGTTCATTTCAATTATTGTATTGTTCATCTCTGTTTGTTTGTTCTTTAGTTCTTCTAGATCTTTGTTAAACATTTCTTGCATCTTCTCGATCTTTGCCTCCATTCTTTTTCCAAGGTCCTGGATCATCTTCACTATCATTATTCTGAATTCTTTTTCTGCAAGATTGCCTATCTCCATTTCATTTAGTTGTTCTTCTGGGGTTTTATCTTGTTCCTTCATCTGGAACATAGCCCTCTGCCTTTTCATCTTGTCTGTCTTTCTGTGAATGTGGCTTTTGTCCTACAGGCTGCAGGATTGTTGTTCTTCTTGCTTCTGCTGCCTGCCTTCTGAGTTGTTTTTCTTGTATTTCTTATTCACAGATGCCAAAATTGAGAGAAAATTTTCCTTCTATAAACTGAGCTGTTAATTCATTACTGCAACCAGTATTTGTTGAGCATTTATATGTTAGGCCAAAGCAGTGTACAGGGTGGACACAGGCCCTATGCTCTGGAACTGACATTCTAGTCAGGTGAGACAGGCAATAAAACACATAAATGTATGAATTTCAGATAGTGATAAGTGCTATAAAGAAATTAAATAGGATCAAGAGTTAGACAATGTGGAATAACATGAAAAGTTGCTATTTTGGGGCTAGAATAGTCATGAAAATCCCCTCTGAGAAAGTGACATTTTAGCTGAAGCCTGCATAATGGGAAGGAGACAGCTACATGGAGCTCTGGCTGGGTGTTTTCACATGAATCCTTTCAGTTAATCCTCACATCACCATAAACTGGATGATGATATCCACCTTTAGGAAGCCGTGTAACTTGCCAATTAAAAGCACTTGCTTTGCAATTAGACAAGTAGAATTTGTATCCTAGCTCGACCATGTACTAGCTGGATAACTTTAAACAAATCGCTCATCTCTGTAAGCCTCTGTTTCCTGTGTGTAAAATGGGGATAATACGACATACCACTGCAAGATTTAAGGGAGGATGGAGTGAAATGATGTCAGTAAAGCGCTTGGTGCATTCATAGACATTCAGTTAACATTAGTATACTTCCCGTGTCTCTCTCTTGTGGTCCAGAGTGTAGAATTTGAGTTTGGTAAATAATGAGAAATTGCTTCAAGTTTTCTGGCAGTGGTGATAAAGTGGCCTAATTAAAGCAATGGTTTTGGAAGATGGTTCCTAAAGCTGTATGCTGCACCTATTAAAGGAGAGGCTGCCTAGAGACAGGAATACGGCTACGGGAAGTCTGGGGGGTTACTTGTGAAGAACTGAGGTGTAGCCTGAGGAAACAAGAAGAAAGAGCTGCGTCAGGAGAGACACTGATGGATGAAAAGGACTTGGCTGTGAAGCGGACTACAAAGGAAGTCTGGGGACATTCCTTTAAGATTGTGCACACAATGAGCCAAGGACGTTTAGAAAAGAAGTACTTGCAGATGGGAGGGAACCCTTTAAGTTGTCACTACCATGGAAACAACCTAACTGTCTATCAGTAGGGAACATGTTTGTAAATTATGGTACATCCAATTAAGGCAATTCTGTGCAGCCATTAAAAAAACCTTCTGATGGGAATAATCTACGTGATAAATCGGTAAATGAAAAAATGCAGTGCAATATGGTATAAATAATATGCTACTGTTTATGGGAGGGAAAAGGGTTGTATGTACAGCTATGTATGAATAGGCTTATATGTGAATATACTAACTCTGAATGGGTACTTAGAAAAACAAAAACAAAAAACCACCAGTGGTGGCCTGGGATGAAGAGGCCTGGGATGCAGGCTGTGGTTAGGAGTGGGAGGGAGACCAACAATTCATTGATCTCCATTTTAAAGATTTAAAATTTTGTAGCATGTGCATATCAAAAAAAAATGTTTTTAATCGTTCAAAGTAAATTATTAAAAAAGTTGTTAGGGCCATCCTGACCACAGAAGCCCATGTTTGGTTTGAGTATAGCCCCTACAAAAAAGGGAAAGGAAGCAGTCATTTTAAAATATCCTAGCATGTAAGAGAAATACAGAGGCATTATGAAGTACAAGATAAAGCATGTGGGCTTTGGAGTTAGAGAGACCTGGATCTTCATTCCAACACTTGCTAGTTTCATGACCTTCAGCAAGTCACTTAACCTCTGAGCCTTAGCCTTCTCTTCTGAAAAATACCTTTTTAAGGTCACTGAGATAAAGATAATATTTGCCTGGCACATAGTGGCTATTCCAAAATGGTAGATATTATATTGTTATACATCTAAGACAGTCAGCCAAGATACAAATTACTTCTTATTGACTAGACAGTGGAGTATAGTGAGGAAAAGTATTGACTTTGGAATTAGATTTTCTGGGTTTGAACCTGCTCCATCACTTACTAGTGTGCAGTCAAGTTACTGAATCACTGTGTGCCTCAGTTTCCTCATTTGTAAAATGAGGCTAATAATAGTTGTACCTCATAGGGTTGTTGAGAGGAATAAATGAGTTAATGTACATAAAATGTGAGTTTCACAATGTGCATTTCAAATTAAGTTGTCACTACCATGGAAACAATCTAAATGTCCTTCAATAGGGAGCAGGTTAAATAAATTATAGTACATCCCATTAAGGTAATGCTTTACAGTTATTTTTAAAAGCTTCTGCTGGGAATAGCTACGTGATAAACTGGTAAATGAAAAAGCTCAGTGCAGTATGCTGTAAATAATTTGTAGAAAAAGTGCCTGGCACATAATAAGCACCAGATAATTATTTGCTATTGTTGTTGTTTATTTACTATAATTATTTCTGCTTGTGTTTTTATTATCTTTCCAGACAAGTAAACCTGAGAACCTTTTTTTTTTTTTTTTTTTGCGGTACGCAGGCCTCTCACTGTTACGGCCTCTCCCGTAGCGGAGCACAGGCTCCGGACGCGCAGGCTCAGCGGCCATGGCTCACAGGCCCAGCCACTCCGCGGCATGTGGGATCTTCCCGGACCGGGGAATGAACCCGTGTCCCCTGCATCGGCAGGCGGACTGAGAACCTTTTTTTAATCCATCCATAATTCCTACATTTTGGGACATGGCGAGAGGAGGTGGGGAGCCAGAATAGGGTTTTACTGTTTGCATATATGTGCATGTATGTGTACCTGAGGTAACATTTACATACGGTGATATGCACAGACGTTAAGAGTTCAGTTTTTTGTTTGTTTGTTTTTTTGTGGTACGCGGGCCTCTCACTGTTGTGGCCTCTCCCGTTGCGGAGCACAGGCTCTGGACGCGCAGGCTCAGCGGCCATGGCTCATGGGCCCAGCTGCTCCGCGGCATGTGGGATCCTCCCGGACCGGGGCACGAACCCGTGTCCCCTGCATCGGCAGGCGGACTCTCAACCACTGCGCCACCAGGGAAGCCCAAGAGTTCAATTCTTTATTGGTTTTGACGAATGTATCTACCTGTGTAACCAAGACACATTTGGGTTCAGAACATTTTCATCACTCCTGAAACTTTCTTCATAGCCTTTGCCAGTCCATCCCTATCCCTCTAGGCAGCCACTGCTCTGATTTCTCTTATCATAGCTTAGTTTTACCTGTTCTTGGACTTCATATAAATGGAAGTATACAGTCATACCCTTTTGTGTCTGAACATGTTTTTCAGATTCATCCATGTTATATGAATCCATAGTTCACTGTTTTTTATTGTTGAGTAGTATTCCATTGTATGAATATACCGCAATTTGTTTATCCTTTCATTTGTTGATGGATGGTTGAGTTGATTCCAGTTGGGGGCAAATATGGATAAAGCTGCTTTAAACATTCATGTGTGAGTTTTTCTGTGGACATATGTTTTCACTTATCTTGGGTAAACACCTAAGAGTGGAACTGCTGTGTCATGGGATAAAGGGATGGTTAACTTTATAAGCAACTGAAAGCTACAGTACCATTTTGAGAAAACACTGGTAAGAAAAGAGGCCCCATGTGGAAAGAGTGTTAAGTTGGAAATCATAACAATGTCTCCTCCCTCTTCCACCTTCTTCAGAGACAGAAAAGGAGGAGGAAGGGGGTGGGAGGGAGGTAGAAAAAAATAGATTCTTAGGGTTAGTAGAGGAGGAGCTTTTCAAAAAGGTTTAGCCCTCTTGGCACGCAAATTCTTTTTTTTTTGGATTAAAAAAATTGTTATTGACGTATAGTTGATTTACAATGTTGTGTTTCGGTGTACAGCAAAGTGATTCAGTTATACATACATGTATATATCTGTTCTTTAGATAGGTTATTACAAGGTATTGAGTATAGTTCCCTATGCTATACAGTAAGTCCTTGTTGGTTATTTTATATATAATAGTGTGTATATTTTAATCCCAAACTCCTAATTTATCCCTCCCCCCAACCCTTTCCCCTTTGGTAACCATAAGTTTGTTTTCTATGTCTGTGAGCCTATTTCTGTTTTATAAATAAGTTCATTTGTATCATTTTTTTAGATTCCACGTATAAGTGATATCATATTTGTCTTTCTCTGTCTGACTTGCTTCACTTGATAATCTCTACGTCCATCCATGTTGCTACAAATGGCATTATTTCATTCTTTTTAATGGTTGAGTAATAGTCCCTTGTGTATATATTGGTACACAGATTCTTAATAACAACTTATAATGTGCTTTTATTTCTAACATCTCTTTTGATCTTCACAGCAGTGCTACAGTGGAGGCAGAGCACATCTTACAGGGTAGCCTGTTATAAAAATGAGAAAACTAAAGCTCAGAAAAGTCAGAATGACTTGCCCAAGGTTCCACAGCCAGCCACTGTCTGAGCTGGGACCTGAACCCCAATCTTCAGACAGGAAGTCTTTGCCCTCAGTCCTAGTTCAAGCACTTATTAGCATAGAACCTTGGCAAATTATTATTTTTTTAAGGTTTCTTTTTATTTAATTAATTTATGTGCTTTTATGTTTTTGGCTGCATTGGGTCTTAGTTGTGGCACACTGGATCTTTTGTTGCAGCACATGGGCTTCTCTCTAGTTGTGGTGTGCAGGCTCCAGGGCACATGGGCTCTGTAGTTTGTTGCACGTGGGCTCTCTAGTTGAGGTGCATGAGCTCAGTAGTTGTGGTGCACGGGCTTAGTTGCCCTGTGGCATGTGGGATCTTCGTTCCCTGACCAGGGATCGAACCCGCATCCCCTGAATTAGAAGGTGGATTCTTTACCACTGGGCCACCAGGGAAATCCCTTTGGAAAATTATTTAACCTCTCTGGACCTCACTTTTCTGAACTATACAGTGAGTATAATAATAGTACCTACTTCAGAAACTGAGAGGTGTGATTGAGGTAATAGTTGCATTATGTGCTTGGCATATAGTACAAGTGCAATAAATGTTAGCTGAGTCTGAATCTAAGGTAGATAAATATGTCTGGGCTGAAGAAAGTGTTAGTAAACTAGCCAATAATATGCCTGGTATGAGGGTGACGTGTATGAAAGACTTAGGTGACACAATCATGTTCCCTCTCTTTGTTTTGTCCATATTCCTACCTGGAAGTGAATCCAGCCAGGGACTCTTCTCTTTTCTAATTCTCTTCTCCTCCTTCTGCCCTCCCCACAGTATCTCAAAGTTTTGCCTCAATGAAATGTGGCCCTGCTCATAAAAAAGTTGGAGGCCTCTGCTTATAATGCAAATGACTTATATAAAGAGGTGGAGAAGATGGTAACCTAGCACATTGCTTGCTGCAGAATTCTTTATGAAAATAATCGCAATTCTCTAAATGCCCCTCTGAGTCAGTGTACAATACCAGTAGTTTTGAGTCCTTGGGCAAATCACTCGCTTTCTCTGAGCCTGAGTCTTACCTGGGAGTGCTAATAAGTTTCTGCCTTTTCTATTTATATTCACAGGGCTTGTGTAAGCATCAAAAAAGAAAGTTTTGAAAGCCATTTATGAGCTGTAAAATGCTGTATACATGTGCATAGTTACTGTCACTCTTGTTGAACCTGTGGTTACACTCCTGCCTCCTTTTTCTCATCCACTCCTGTCACTGACCCAGTGCTGGGGAAACTGGACTTGTCCAACTATTTTAGAAGGAGCTTTGTTCCCAGGGGATTAATTTTATTAATTAAGAGATCACTGGAAGGGAATTGGGTTTTTGCTTTAGAACGTGCAGCTGCAGAGCAAAGCTGCATCTACAACATTTGCCCATGAGGTTTCCTAAGAGGCATGGTGACGAGTTGTGTCTCCTTCTGCAGACTGACGACAGCAACGGGGACTTGGACCCAGGAGTCTTGCTGACAGCTCAGACCATCACATCTGAGACCACCAGCAGCACCACCACAACTCAAATTACCAAGGTAACAGACAGCTAGAAATTCCTTCTGAAATCCAGTGGCATGCCAAGCTTGCTGCCTCTCTGCAAGAACCCTGGTCCATAAGCAAGGGTTTTCAGCTTCTTCCCTACTGAGCCAAATTTTTCCCAGTGTCCCTGGTGAAAAGGCCCTGTTGCTTTCCCCAGCAATAAACCCAGGGAGACCCTGAGCATCCCTGTCTACTTCATGGTCTCATTAAAGTCACATGTGGTTGTTCTCTTTACACATTCGTCTGTCTCCCTGGTCAGTGAGTCCCCTGTCTGGCTGTGGAGGTCAGCCTAAAAATTCAGTTTAAAAAGTCAGACGCAGAGTTCGCGTCTCCCCACAACTAGGGTGCCTGCCGAATGCTGGTGTGGGACCCTGATGCCCAAGGAGATGGGAAGAACCCCCAAGCGAACCGGTAGGATGTGGGGAGACTGAGGGGGGAGGAGAAGTGGAGGCTGGACAGGACCAGCGCCCCTGAGGGGTGGCTGAGAAGGGGGAGGGGTTCCGATGCCTGGAGGGACCCTCGGGGTCTCGGGTCAGGGGGGAGCATGCCCAGCGTTTCCCCTGCCCAATGGGCCGGGGAAGTCTGCCTGGCTATTGGGCGGCTCCTACGCCCTCAGAGGTCCCCTCTGGGCTGGGTTGGTCCTGGGGTCGTAGGAGGGAGGCCAGGAGAGAATAGGAGAGGCAGGTGGGAGGGACCCTCCAGGACCGGAGGAGCAGGAAAGGAGCAAAGGGTGTTTGCCCCGCCCACTCGAGCCCAAGAAGCCAAGGGGGTTCACTGCCCTCTGAGACCAGAGGCAGGAGGCAGGGGGCACTGGGCCCCTTCTGTTCTGTTGAGCCTAGGCCCCACCACGCCTCCTTCCTTCCCAGGGCCTTTTCCAGCCCTGTGGGTCCTAAGCATAGGCCCCGCCCACCACCCAAACCTCGCCCCTGCTTAGGCCCGCCCTCCACAGCCAAGGCCTTTTTCCACTTTTTTTTCTCCTCTTTTTTACTATTGTGGTTCTGTTTTACCTTCCAGTTGTTGTTTCATCTATATTTTATTTTTATATTTTTTCTAACATATCTGTTAGTTACCTCGTCTAATTTTATTTTTTACTTTGTTATTGTTCTCCTTTTTTTTTTTTTTTGCCACCTGGCATGGGCTTGCGGGATCTTGGTTCATGAGCCAGGGGTCGGGCTGAAGTGCCTGCGGTGGGAGCTCTGAGTCCAAACTACTGGACTAACAGAGAGCCTCAGACCCCAGGGAACATTCATCAGAATGAGGTCTCCCTGAGGTCCTCATCTCAGCACCAAGACCCAGCTCTACCCAACAGCCTACAAACTCCAGTGTTGGAAGCCTCAGTCCAAACAACCAGTAAGACAGGAACACAATCCCACTCATAAAAAAAAGAAAATAAAAAATAAGACAGCAGGGCTTCCCTGGTGGCGCAGTGGTTGAGAGTCCACCTGCCAATGCAGGAGACGTGGGTTCATGCCCCAGTCCGGGAGGATCCCACATGCTGTGGAGTGGCTGGGCCCGTGGGCCGTGGCCACTGAGCCTGCGCGTCTGGAGCTTGTGCTCCGCAACGGGAGAGGCCACAACAGTGAGAGGCCCGCACACCACTAAAAAAAGGGACAGCAAAAAAATATGTCACAGATGAAGGAGCAAGGTAAAAACCTACAAGACCAAATAAATGAAGAGAAAAGAGGCAATCTACCTGAAAAAGAAATCAGAGTAATGATAGTAAAGATGATCCAGAATGTCGGAAATAGAATGGAGGCACGGATTGAGAAAATACAAGAAATGTTAAGCAAAGATCTAGAAGAACTAAAGAAAAAACAAACAGAGATGAACAACACAATAACTGCAATGAAAAATACACTAGAGGGTATCAATAACAGAATAACTGAGGCAGAAGAATCAATAAGTGAGCTGGAAGACAGAATGGTGGAAATAACTGCCGAGGAGCAGAATAAAGAAAAAAGAATGAAAAGAATTGAAGACAGTCTCAGAGACCTCTGGGATAACACCAAATGCACCAACATTCGAATTATAGGCGTCCCAGAAGAAGAAGAGAAATAGAAAGGGTCTGAAAAAATATTTCAAGAGATTATAGTGGAAAACTTCCCTAACATAGGAAAGGAAATTGTCACCCAAATCCAGGAAGCACAGAGAGTCCCATACAGGATAAACCCTAGGAGAAACACACCAAGACACATATTAATCAAACTAACAAAAATTAAATTCAAAGAAAAAATATTAAAAGCAGCAAGGGAAAAACCAAAAATAACCCACAAAGGAATCCCCATTAGGTTATCAGCTGATTTTTCAGCAGAAACTCTGCAGGCCAGAAGGGAGTGGCAGGATATACTTAAAGTGATGAAAGAGAAAAACCTACAACCAAGATTACTCTACCCAGCAAGTATCTCATTCAGATTCGAGGGAGAAGTCAAAAGCTTTTCAGACAAGCAAAAGCTAAGAGAATTCAGCACCACCAAACCAGCTTTACAACAAATGCTAAAGAAACTTCTCTAGGCTGGAAACACAAGAGAAGAAAAAGACCCACAAAAACAAACCCCAAACAATTTAAAAAATGGTAATAGGGGGCTTCCCTGGTGGTGCAGTGGTTAAGAATCCACCTGCCAATGCAGGGAACGCGGGTTCAAGCCCTGGTCCGGGAAGATCCCACATGCCGCAGAGCAACTAAGCCCATGCGCCACAACTACTGAGCCTGCGTTCTAGGGCCTTCGAGCCACAGCTACTGAGCCCACACACCACAACTACTGAAGGCTGCACACCTAGGGCCCATTGCTGTGCAACAAGAGAAGCCACCACAATGAGAAGCCTGTTGACACAATTAGAGAAAGCCTGTGCGCAGCAATGAAGACCCAACACAGCCAAAAATAAATATATAAAATAAATAAATTTTAAAAAAGAGAAAATGGTAATAGGAACATACATATCGATAATAACCTTAAATGTAAATGGATTAAATGCCCCATCCAAAAGACACAGACTGGCTGAATGGATACAGAAACAAGACCCATATATATGCTGTCTACAAGAGACCCACTTCAGACCTAGGGACACGTACAGACTGAAAATGAGGGAATGGAAAAAGATATTCCATGCAAATGGAAATCAAAAGAAAGCTGGAGTATCAATATTCGTATCAGATAAAATAGACTTTAAAATAAAGACTGTTGCAAGAGATAAGGAAGGACACTGCATAATGATCAAGGGATCAATCCAAGAAGATGATATAACAATTATAAATGTTTATGCACCCAACATAGGAGCACCTCAATACATAAGGCAAATGCTAACAACCAGGAAAGTGGAAATAGACAGTAACACAATAATAGTATGGGACTTTAACACCCCACTTACACCAATGGACATATCATCCAAACAGAAAATAACTAAGGAAACACAAGCTTTAAATGATACAATAGACCAGGTAGATTTAATTGATATTTATAGAGCATTCCACCCAGAAGTGGAAGAGTACACTTTCTTCTCAAGTGCACATGGAACATTCTCCAGGATAGATCACATTGGGTCACAAATCAAGCCTTGGAAAATTTAAGAAAATTGAAATCATATCAAGTATCTTTTCTGACCACAATGCTATGAAATTGGAAATAAGCTACAGGAAAAAAACTGTAAAAACCACAAATACTTGGAGGCTAAAAAATGTGTTACTAAATAACCAAGACATCACTGAAGAAATCAAAGAAGAAATAAAAAAATACATAGAAACAAATGACAATGAAAACACAGTGACCCAAAACCTATGAGATGCAGCAAAAGCAGTTCTAAGAGGAAAGTTTATAGCAATTCAGTCTCACCTCAAGAAATAGAAAAATCTCAAATAAACAACCTAACCCTACACCTAAATCAACGAGAGAAAGAAGAACAAAGAAAACCCAAAGTCAGTAGAAGGAAAGAAATCATAAAGATCAGAGCAGAAGTCAATGAAATAGAAATGAAGAAAACAGTAGCAAGGATCAATAAAACTGAAAGCTGTTTCTTTGAGAAGACAAACAAAATAGATAAACCCTTAGCCAGACTCACCAAGAAAAAAAGGGAGAGGATGCAAATCAATAAAATAAGAAATGAAAAAAGGAGAAATCACAGCTGACACCACAGAAATACAAAGGATTATAAGAGACTACTACAAACAACTATATGCCAATAAAATTGACAACCACAAAGAAATGGACAAATTCTTAGAAAGGTACAATTTTCCAAGACTGAACCAGGAAGAATTAGAAAATATAAACAGACATATCACAAGTAATGAAATTGAAACTGTAATTAAAAATCCTCCAACAAACGAAAGTCAGGACCAGATGGCTTCACAGCCGAATTCTATCAAACATTTAGAGAAGAGCTAACACCGATCCTTCTCAAACTCTCCAAAAATATTGCAGATGGAGGAACACTCCCAAATTCATTCTACGAAGCCACCACCACCCTGAAACCAAAACCAGAAAAAGATATCACAAAAAAAATTACAGACCAGTATCACTGATGAACATAGATGCAAAAATCCTGAACAAAATACTAGCAAACAGAATCCAACAACATATCGAAAGGATCAGACACCATCATCAAGTGGGATTTATCCCAGGGATGCAGGAATTCTTCAGTATACGCAAATCAATCAATGTGGTACACCATATTAACAAATTAAGGAATAAAAACCATATGATCATCTCAATAGATGCAGAAAAAGCTTTTGACAAAATTCAACATCCATTTATGATAAAAACTCTCCAGAAAATGGGCATAGAGGGAAACTACCTCAACATCATAAAGGCCATATATGACAAACCCACAGCAAACATCATACTCAATGGTGAAAAACTGAAAGCATTTCTACTAAGATCAGGAACATAAAAAAAAAAAATCAGGGGATAGGGAGGGTGGGAGGGAGGGAGACACAAGAGAGAAGAGATATGGGAACATATGTATATGTATAACTGATTCACTTTGTTATAAAGCAGAAACTAACACACCATTGTAAGCAATTATACTCCAATAAAGATGTAAAAAAAAATCAGAAATGTCTCGCATTCCTATACACTAACAAGGAAAAATCAGAAAGAGAAAATAAGGAACAATCCCATTTACCATCGCAACAAAATGAATAAAATGCCTAGGAATAAACCTACCTAAGGAGGCGAAAGACTTGTACTCAGAAAACTATAAAACACTGATAAAAGAAATCAAAGGTGACATAAACAGATGGAGAAATATACCATGTTCTTGGATTGGAAGAATCAATATTGTGAAAATGACTATACTACCCAAAGCAATCTACAGATTCAATGCAATCCCCATCAAACTACCAATGGCATTCTTCACAAAATTAGAACAAAAAACTTTACAGTTCGTATGGAGACACAAAGACCCCAAATAGCCAAAGCAATCTTGAGAAAGAAAAACAGAGCTGGAGGAATCAGGCTCCCCAACTTCAAACTAAACTACAAAGCTACAGTAATCAAGACAGTATGGTACTGGCACAAAAACAGAAATATAGATCAATGGTACAGGATAGAAAGCCCAGAGATAAACCCACGCACATATGGTCACCTGATCTTTGACAAAGGAGGTAAGAACATACAACAGAGAAAAGACAGTCTCTTCAATTAGTGGTGCTGGGAAAACTGGACAGCTATATGTAAAAGAGTAAAATTAGAACACTCCCTAATACAATACACAAAAATAAACTCAAAAAACAAACAAACAAACTCCAAATGGATTAAAGACCTAAATGTAAGACCAGACACTATAAAACTCAGAGGAAAACATAGGAAAAACACTCTTTGACATAAACCACAGCAAGATCTTTTTTGACCCACCTCCTAGAGAAATGGAAATAAAAACAAAAATAAACAAATGGGACCTAAGTAAACTTAAAAGCTTTTGCACAGCAAAGGAAACCATAAACAAGGCGAAAAGACAACCCTCAGAATAGGAGAAAATATTTGCAAATGAAACAATGGACAAAGGATTAATCTCCAAAATATACAACCAGCTCATGGAGCTCAATACAAAAAAAACCAAACAATTCAATTAAAAAAATAGGTGGAAGACCTAAATAGACATTTCACCAGAGAAGACATACAAATGGCCAAGAGGCACATGAAAAGATGCTCAACATCACTTACTATTAGAGAAATGCAAATCAAAACTACAATGAGGTATTACCTCACACTGGTCAGAATGGCCATTATCAAAAAATCTAGAAACAATAAATGCTGGAACGGGTGTGGTGAAAAGGGAACTCTCCTCCACTGTTAGTCAGAATGTAAATTGATACAACCACTATGGAGAACAGTATGGAGGTTCCTTAATAAACTAAAAAAAAGAACTACCCTATGATCCAGCAATCCCACTACTGGGCATATACCCTGAGAAAACCATAATTCAAAAAGAGACACGGGGACGTCCCTGGTGGCGCAGTGGTTAAGAATCCGCCTGCCAATGCAGAGGACATGGGTTCGAGCCCGGTCCGGGAAGATCCCACATGTCACGGAGCAACTAAGCCCAAGCCTGCGCTCTAGAGTCCCTGAGCCACAATTACTGAACCCATGTGCCACAACTACTGAAGCCCATTTGCCTAGAGCCCGTGCTCCACGGCACAAAAGAAGCCACCACAATGAGAAGCCCACGCACCTCAACAAAGAGTAGCCCCACTCGCTGCAACTAGAGAAAGCCTGCGCGCAGCAACGAAGACCCAATGCAGCCATGAATAAATAAATAAATAAACAAAAAAACCAAAAAGAGACATGTGCCACAGTGTTCACTGAAGCACTATTTACAATAGCCAGAGCATGGAACCAACCTAAATGTCCGTCGACAGATGAATGGATAAAGAAGATATGGCACATATATACAATGGAATGTTAGCCATAAAAAGAAGTGAAACTGAGTTATTTGTAGTGAGGTGGATGGACCTAGAGTCTGTCATACAGAGTGAAGTAAGTCAGAAAGCGAAAAACAAATACTGTATGCTAACACATATATATGGAATCTAAAAAAGAAAAATGGTACTGATGAACCTAGTGGCAGGGCAGGAATAAAGACATAGACATAGAGAATGGACTTGAGGACGCGGTGGGGGAGGGGAAGCTGGGGTGAAGTGAGAGTAACATCAACATGTATACACTACCGAATGTAAACTAGTTAGCTAGTGGAAAGCAGCAGCATAGCACAGGGAGATCAGCTCGGTGCTTTGCGATGACCTAGAGGGGTGGGATAGGGAGTGGGGGAGGGATATGGGCATATATGTATGCATATGGCTAATTCACTTTGTTGTACAACAGAAACTAACACAGTATTGTGAAGCAATTATACTCCAATAAAGATCTATTAAGAAAAAAGTC
The DNA here is from genome assembly GCF_951394435.1 of Stenella coeruleoalba. Lineage (NCBI taxonomy): Eukaryota > Metazoa > Chordata > Mammalia > Artiodactyla > Delphinidae > Stenella > Stenella coeruleoalba. The sequence goes on from NC_137169.1 coordinate 22,608,498, forward strand.
CGTTTAAGGGCAGGTGTTGTTGGTGTTATTAAGCAACCATATTTTCCAAGCCAAATATCAGAACTCAGGGTCTCACGAAGCATTTTTATGTCATGTCCAGGATCAAGGCCATGGGAACTGTAGTTTGGATGCTGAAATATTAAAATTATTAGAATATTGTTTATGGGTGCAAGAGGGACAAAGTATCTAAAATTGGGACTACTCCCAGAAAATCAGAGACAATCCATGTTGGCGGTAGCACTAGATGAAAAAGCATTTTCTTGTACATAAGAAATCTAGATTGCTGACCAAGCTCCATCATCAACACACAGATGGCTGGAAGCCAGTTACTTAATATGTCTAGACCATGGTTTCCTCATCTGTGAAGTAGGGAAACCTACCTACCCTGGGGGGATTATTTGAGGGTCTTTTGACATCAGTAATATGAAAATGTCTTAAAATAAAGAGCCTAATTTCAAGCTTCATGACATTTTTTGTTCATAGTCTTCTGATTTGTTTGCCTCTTGAAAACAATCAAAATATATAGGAAAAGAGCAAACAGGAACACCTGTTTTGTTTACTCACAGAAATTCTTTGGTGTTTGGGAGGAAGAAAAAGGTAAAAATAATAGAGAATTATGACTTTCTGTTTAGCTTATTAAAGGTTTTAGCAATACTAGGGAATAGGCGTGTGCTCATTTTAGCAGGTCCAGCCAAGATTTTGAACAAGTGTGTGAGAAAGCTACCCTATTCAGTACCCAGCAGCAGATTAAAATTTGGAGTATAGTTTTCAGACTAACTTCTTGCTGTTGTTTTGTTTTGCTGTTTGGGTTTTTCTTTCTTTCTCACACGGTCACCTCCCTTTTGTTTCAGACTGTAAAAGGTGGGATTTCAGAGACCCGGATTGAAAAGCGAATTGTGATTACAGGAGATGCCGATATTGACCATGATCAGGTGGGAATGCTGAGATCCTGGGCATGGGAGAGGTTCTGGGGAAGGATCACTGATGGACACCGAAATTGGCTTGCAAAAGATAACAGCTTACGGGGCTTCCCTGGTGGCGCAGTTGTTGAGTGTCCGCCTGCTGATGCAGGGGACACGGGTTCATGCCCCGGTCCGGGAAGATCCCACATGCCGCGGAGCGGCTGGGCCCGTGAGCCATGGCCGCTGAGCCTGCGCGTCCGAAGCCTGTGCTCCGCAACGGGAGAGGCCACAACAGTGAGAGGCCCGCGTACCGCCAAAAAAAAAAAAAAAAAAAAAGATAACAGCTTTATCTCCAAGGGGGCTCCTTAGCTAGCTCTTAATCGAGAAGAAGGACAAAGGGCGTCGGATCACTGAGGCCTGTGGGATGGGGGCCGTAGATTGGAGAAGCAGGGAAGTGTAATGCAAAGAACATGGGCTTTACACTCAAATCCTAGTTCTTACCATATTCTAGCCCTAACTCCCTAGGCCTCTGTTTCCTCATCTATAAGATAGCATCTTCCTTCAAAGTTGTGAGAATCAAGTGAGATACAGATGTACATTGTGGGGCATGTGGGGGGCTGCAAGTAAATAGAGCTGTTGCTGTTCAGGGGATATCATGTACCCAAACCTGTGCTGGAGACAGTAGATGATATCAAACCAACATGTAGTCTCTACCCTCAGAGGGGTGAGCTAGAAGGGACACAGTGTCATGGGGCTGGAACTCAGGAGACCTGGAACTTAATTTCTGTCCTAGATCTATCACTAACTTGTTGTATGACCCTGGGCAAATCACTTTACCTCCCATATATTTTTTTTTTGTTCTCTCCTAAAAGAGAGTAGGTTGATCTAGCTAATTTCTGGGCCCTCTGAGTGCTAAAATTCTATGCTTTTATGTTAATTAGGTGCTAATTGTGTGCTTTGAGCAATTAGCAAATAATAAGGTCAGGATTAATGTTCCCAATTCTCTGCTGGGTGAGGTTAGAACAGTAAAGCTACAGAGAAGCGGGGGTGGAAGAGACTGCATGTAAATGCTTCTGGAATCATTGACAGGAGTGCTGGAGCAATAGTTCTGTGGCCTTTATGCTGATATGCTGAGTGCCTTAAAAAGAAGAAATAGACTGAGCAGCAGTGCTGACAGTTCCCTTGGTAGCAGGGTTGAGACTTACAGCTGAGAACACCGGGCTGAGGGTCCCAGCAACAAGGCTGCAAAAAGCCCAAGTGGGAGGCCTTGCAGTCTGTTTGCCCCAGCGCAAGGGATGCTGCTGTGTTACCAGCCTGCACTCACCTACGCGGCCTGATGTGATCTGAGCCCCTGCCACGTGCTTCATCTGTGCTAGATGGCATAGGAAGGTGTTTTGGCTTTGGAGTGAGACAGACCTGGGTTGAATCCTGACTCTGCAACTTACTGGTTGTGTATCCTTGAGCAAGTTATTTTACTTCTCTGAGCTGTGGTTTTGCCCTCTGTAAAATAAAGATTATCATAGGTTTCTTTCAGGGTTATTGGGACAAAAGGACAAGCACACTTGATAGCTCAGAGAGGTGCTCCAGTGTCCCTCAGTCTCTGAGACATGAGGGACATGTGGAAGGGCTAAGATGTGGTGCACTCTGGATCGGGAGTGGGCACTTTAAGAAGGTGCAGGCTGTCAGAGAGAGAGGGGTGTAGGCCAGAGTAACCAGAGAGGGGGCTTGGGCTGGGCCTTGAAGCATGAGCAGACTGGTTGAGCAAACAAGCTGAGAGGATGAGCAGGGGCCTGTAGAGGTAGCGGTGCCAAGAACGGCTTTCATGGAGTCAAGAGACCAAAAGAGGGATCTCCCTTCTTCCCGTCCCTCCTAGAAGTAGTCTTAACAGCCAGGGTTAACAGTCAGCTGGTCAAATCTAGCTAGAGTCCTTTTCGATGGAGGCCTGGCACTGAGAATCCCATGCCACCATCCCCCAAAGTCTGTGTTGGGCTCCTCCACCTTGGGGTGCTCTGAGCTTGAGGCTCAGTGACTTGCAGCCCAAGGGGAGTAGTCGTGTCATTGTTCTTCTTTGACTTTCCCTCTGCTCCCTTCAGCTTTTCTAAAATGATCAAAACTCCTCCAGATACTAAAATAGGGTCGTCATCCCCTCTACCTCCCTCTGAAACTAAAAAACAGTGTGGCAAAGAGGAAAGTCTGATAGACTCAAGTGAAAATCCCCATTGTGTTACTTACTAGCTGTGAAACGTTAAGCACTTTAACCACTGAACTTCGGTTTCCACGTCTAAAATATGAAATTAAGGATCCTGCCTTAATTCATTGAGTTGTTGTAAAGATCAAGTAAATCATAATAAGTAATGTACTTAGGCCAGTATGTGGCGTGTCATGGGCCTCCCACTCTTTCTTCCTTTCTTGTCTCTACTTTAGCCAGAGACATCTCTTCCTTCTTGTAGCTGCTTCGCTAGTTTCCTCTCCTGTCCTGAGCTTCCCGGTTACCCTACGCTGAACACAGATTTCACTTTGTTCTTCAGACTCCCTTTCTTGAGTGAATCTTCCCAGAGCCACCAGGCTGTCAGCCCTCAAGGCCCTCCCTGATTCCTTGGAGACAGCTCTAAGCTCTCCCTGTGTCTGTGTTTTCAGTCCAGGAGCCTCCCTAAGCAGGATAGGGTGGGTACGGCCATCGTCAGCTTGGCTTAGCCTACATGCTGCTCTGGTTCTGTAGACAGAAAGATTGAACTTGCCAGAGAAATGGTGTCCTATGACCCCTGCCTTTTTCACCAGCCAGGCTGCTTTCTGCCTGATGGACGTTGTTTCTGTCTTTCTCAGGTCCTCGTACAGGCCATCAAGGAGGCAAAGGAGCAGCACCCAGACATGTCAGTGACCAAGGTGGTCGTCCATCAGGAAACCGAGATCTCTGAGGAGTGAGCTCAGGTATGGGCCGTGCGTGTGGAGTGGAGTCGTCCCCCCAGAGGAGTCCACGCTGGGACTTGATAAACCGAAGGCAGAGGAAGGCTGAGGAGGAGGATGTGGGAGGTCATTAAGTGTCTGGCTCCAACTAAAGCAGCTAGGTCTCCTCCTGCCCTCAGCGGTGCCAGCAGTGACGGGGTGGAACAGATACACCAAGCGTGGATGTAAATCCCACCCACCTTTTGAATCTTCACGCATCCTCCAGCTTCTCCACCTCATCTCCCCCCACTTCTCCCTGCTGCTCTACTCTCTGCTGTCACAAGTCTCTCTGAGCCTAGACCTGGGAGGGCCAGAGGAGAAGAACAAAACCAAGAAAAGCAGCGCTAGCTGTCTGGAAATGAGGGTTTGGGGGATAGGAAAGAAAGGGCTGAAGCTCTGGGGCCAGACTAGAGAGTTGGAAGCAAGATAGCTGCTTTTTGGGAGCCAGGGTTCCAGATAAAGTCATGCCTACAAGTAGTTTACAAATAACTTGAAGAAGCCATCAGTCACCAGGTAGGACGGGGCCCTGTAAAACCGCTCGGGCCCTGACTGTCACTTGTGGCCACAAGAACTTGGCACCGGGACTGGGTAGCAGTCTCCTTTGCGGGATTTTAAAACTTTGCTTTTTTCTTTCCTCTAGGAACTGTCCTACCCTCCCCCCTCCCCCGACTCCCTGCCCATCTCCCGTCCCAGAGAAAACGAGCAGAATGATAAAGAAGCTAACCTGCAATAGTCAGACTTCAGACTTTTAAAATGATTGATTCTAAACCACCAGAAAAGCAATTTCATTTTCTATTTGGAGTTTATACCAAGAAAGTCTTCTAGATATCACTGATCCTTTTGAATACATTTTTCTATATTGTGATACCAGAAATTGTTCAACTTTTCACTCTTTGGACTGTTTTTAAAGAGCCTTTTGTTTTTTTATGGGGTGGTTTGTAACCCCTTCAGCCCAGCCTCTCCCCATTTACACTGGCAGGGTCCCCAGCATTCTTCGGGAAATCCTCCAATGACTCTGTCAGCTGTGCTGGGGGACAAAGCCAGCTTAATGGGGCTTCCCTGCTCCTCCCCTAGTTTATACCCTTTAGATGGCAGCAGAAACTTCATAAACCAGCCCTTTCTCAGAGCCAGTGATGTAACTTTATCAGAATGTCAGGCAGGGCGGCTGCCCTGATCCAGAGACCCCAGGAAGATGTCCCTGTCCCTTTGCTGAGGGTGGTATGGGGAGGCAGAGGCGTCTGCTAAGAATGTAGTATTGTTTTCCTTCCTCTCTCCTGTTCTTTCTTTTTGGAGCTTCTTTAGATCAAAGACATAAGAAGTTGCTTCAGATATATCTGATACTGTGAATGTTTGAACATATCCGTGGCCTTCACCTTCCTGCCCTCCCCCCCCTTTTACCTCATCAGAAGCAGTGGCTCTGCTAAGTGCTCCCCCCACCTCCCATCTCAGGAGAGACCAAAACTCACAGAAAAATAGGCACTTTGGGCCAAAAGCACTGACCGCACATTTTTAGTGGTGATTTGGACAAAGAAAGTTGACGAGATTTTTTTAAAGGTTTTCTAGTTCTGGGAATGTGCACTTCACACAGGGGAGTGGTGGAGTTTACCTCAGTTGGATCCTGCTAAGAAGTATTTCCAGGAGAACATCCCTGAGCCTCTCTCTTTAATCCTGGGGTGAGAGAGGATGTGACTGAGAGAGGAGGCGATCGTGGTCCAGACCGGCCCCTGCCTGCAGAGACCCTTCTGGAGCATGGGAATTGGCTTTTAGGGGCCACGCTCCCCACAAAACCCCACTTGACAAGGGGTACAAACACCAGCTCCACTCATCCCCACTTGCCATCTGAGGTCTGTCAGGTTTTGTGGCTTGATGTTTGTGGTGGGTTTGGGTTTAATTTTTTGTTTTTGATTTTGAAAATGAGGACTGATGTCCCCAATCCCACTATTCCTGGTAAAGATTAGGGGACATTTTTATTCAGTAGGGCCTCTCTGATCTTCCAGCTTGCTTCCCACAAACAGATCTACCTACAAGTTCTTAGAATCCTGATTCTAGGACAGAAAGTGAGCTTCCTGAGGTGGACAGTGGGTCCCAGTCAGCAGTGGCTGGGGGCTCCAGGGCGGCGAGCAGGAGAGAAGTCTACAGCCTCTGCTCCCAGCCCGCAGCACGTCTCCGGAGTCTCTGCTGGCTGACCTTTGTTTAGACAAACTCAGTTGGTTTGAACTGTTTTCACGAGTGTGCGTTTTTCTCTTAGTACTTACTTGAGACTGTTACTAACCAACAGGTAGCTCTCTCTGGGCAGGGACAGGAAGAGCTCAGGTGGGATATGTGACAGGCTTCGGGGGGAAGGAGAGTGCCCTGTCTCAGGGACAGACAGCCTGGGGCATACGGTCTGGAGCGATGGGGCTTTTCCAGGCCGTGCCCAAGCCCGAGCTTCGTTGCCCAGAGCGGTGGTGAGGTTGGAAATCCAGCTCGCATCATATCGGCATGCGATGTGAGCTCACTTGCCAATGGCCAGCTGTCCTGCTGGAAGAGCTGCCGGAGCTTGCAGAGCTGCAACCTGTGGAATGAAGATGGGGAAAGGAAGAGGGCACAGCATGCACGTCAGGAACCTGGCACACTGAGTATTCTGTGCCATCCAGGTCAGTGTGGCCACTTTCACTGCCTAGGACCACAAATCAGGGGCCTGAACTTCCCCTCAATCTGTCACCAACTCACTTCACCCTGCTTCCTTGTCTATAAGTCGGACCAGAAGATCTCCAGTGCCCTTCTGGCGCTGAGAAGCCATGATTCGGACAAGCCAACACGAGGGGTGTCCTTCCAAGCCTCTTTCCTTTTCCTCCCTCTCTGGTTACAGAACTTGGGGTTTGGCAATTGTTTGGATCTTTTTTTTTCTTTCTGCCACTGTGTGTGTGCGTGTGTGTGAAGAAAAACAGACTGTCCAAGTGGAAATGGTGAAGAGGGGAGAAGAGTTCATTTCCAGTGTCAACAACTTGGCAGTTTTCCTAAAGTGACTCAGACACAGCACAGGAACAACTCTCACTGCAATTTTATTTTTATCTCACTTCAGCAACAAAGATTTCTTCCAAGCCACGTGAGGTCTCTGCCACCCACCTACCCAACCCACCCACAAAGCAGGACCTGAATTTATCCGCTGAGGGCCCACAGAGCCTGGCTGCAGGGACCTGTCAGGGCCTCTGCCCGCCCCCAGCCCCCCACCGTGTGTTGCGGGGCAGCTGAGGGTGAGGGAGCAACAGTCCACCTCGGGAAATGGAGCCAGGGCTATGGCCTGACCAACACCAAGGAAGGCTCGTGGGAAATACCTGTCCAGGATCTTAGCCCCAGGCTGGTTGGTTTTACAGATCTCTCTCAAATGTTTTATTTTGGTGACAAAAATGAAGGAGCTTTGTAAATTAAAAAAGAAAAATTATGAATCATATCAAGTAGTTGTTTACATTTCTTGACAAAATAGGAACTATGCCAGCCGAATCAAATTGGCAAAATCCTTAGATTAAATAGGCAATAATTAGGTCTGCCGTTTTGGCCTTTTGTAGTTAGAGAAGTGGTGGTAGTGTTTAGATACTGTTTGGTCTTGCTTCTTCTTGTATTGCATTTTTCAATAAACTTAAAAAAAAAAAAAAAGGACTCTGTGAAGATTGATCAACTTTTAAAGTTCTCTTCTCTTACCGGCAACTCGGGAAAAATTAAACGTGCGACAGGAAGACCCAAATCCAAGCCATTTTCTAAAGGTGTCCACATTGACCAAAATGCAGTTTCAACATATAAAAGGATTTCTGGGAACCGGCATATGCTTTTTGCCAACTGGAGGGAAATTTTGGGGCACAGGCCACGACAAAGGAGAGAAAGGGGGCTTCTCAGACCTCTTTAAGGGAAGGGCCAGACCCTCAGTATGAAGGCATTGGCAGCAGTGTAGCCCTCGTGGGATATACCCTGCATGGCTGAGGGGGGGAGGGCTTGACGTGGTAGGAATTAAAGGCTCAGTCTCCATCCCAGATGGCGGTGGAACATCTCAGCTCCACCCCATTGCCCGTCTTCCCAGAGGCGCAAACCCTATCACTAGTGCCACCTTGGAGGGAGCCTGTCCCAGCCTGTAACATCACAACCTACCTTCCAAGTCTTAGGGTCCTTGCCCACCACTTTGGGTTTGCCAAGACACCAGATACATCTCCCAATCACCCTGGCCTGGACCTCCAGCCCCCTCAGGTACCTGTCCAGGGCTAAGGCCACTTTTGGAGGCTGAAGGAATTCCTAAGGCTGAGTCATGCTGGTCTCCAGATTCCACGTTAAAACACATTCTCTCCGGCTTTTTGAACCCTTGTGCAGTTGGCATTTCTCTGCTGACATGCAAGTCAGGATGCCTTAGCAGCTGCTGGGGCCAGAGCATCCGTCCCCAGTCTGGGATGTGACTGAAGCATCTACTAGACATTGGGACTCCCATCCTAGTCCGGTACCATGGTCCATGCTGCAGCCTCATAGCAGGCTGTCCCCTGCTCCTCAGACCCGGGCCCCCAAGTCCCCTCCTCCTCCCAACTTGGCGTAACCCCCCAGACTAAGGCGGTCCAGCCGTGGCCAGCTTCGGTGAGCACAGTCCCGAGCTGCTGGGGCCCTAAGCAGGAGCTCCCCAAGGCCCAGATCCAGAGACTTGGAATGTTCAATGCAGGAACCAGAGGGCTGCACGGTGATAATCACATGGCCAGTCTGGGTCCGTGGACCCCAGGGTGGGTGCAGCCCTGGGCCCTTCAGCGGGTAACTGTTGAGCAGGGCAGGTAACCCCAAGCGAGGATTAGCAGGCTCTGAACGCAGACTCCGCACTGATGGGACTGGTGAGGTACCCCGACACGGGGACAGGTCCCAGCTTTCTGGCTCCACGCAGCCTATGGCTCGGGGAGTCCTGGGGCCGGGGCTGGGGAGGAGAGCGCAGTCCCAGCCCGGGCCGTCCGGGGGTCGGAGCGCCTGAGCCCGCAGCACCCCCTGACGAAGCCGTCGAGTCTCCAAGTCTCGGTTCTCGTAGAGCAGCGTGTTGGCGCAGATGAACACGAACAGGCCTACGCCCATGACCACGGGCCCAAGGAGTCGCAGCCGCTCGTGCGGGCCGTGGGCCCGGCCGGCGCCCCGACCCTCGCGCCGCAGCTCGCTCAGCGGGGGCGCGCTGGCGTTTGCAGCCCGGGGTCCCGGGACCCCGGCGCGGTGCGGCCAGTAGCCGGCCACTGCGATGCCCATGCCCACCAGGACCACGAGCGCCCCCAGCGCCGCGAACGCCCCCGACGGCGATCGCAGCCGCAGCCGCGCCCGCACCCGCAGGGGCTCGGGCGGGGAGCGCGGGCGCCGGCGGCGGCCCAGGCGGCGGCCCAGGCGGGAGACGCGGCCCTCGGGGCTCCTCCGCACCTCCCCGCAGTCTCCGGGGCTCCCAGCCGTCATCTCTCAGTCGTCTTGGCGCTCTGCGGAGAGAAGGTGGGAGGCAGGGACTGAACCGACGGGCCTACGGTCGGAGCGCCAGGTCGGGGGCCCACATCCGGGAGGGAAGATGGGGCTGCCTGGCCCAGGACGCTTGGAGATCCCTGGCGGCCACCCCCGGATTTTCCCGGGCTGCGAGGCGGGGAGCCGCCCCCGCTCGGGTTTTCCGCAGCGGAGCTCCGAGCCAGGGACGCGCGGCAGAAGCCAGAGTTGGCCGGGCCCGCGGGCGGAGACCAGGGAGGGGGTCGCGGGCTGCTCCTTGGCGCATCCTTGGCTGCGGGGCTCCGGCCGCCTGCGCCCTCTTGGCCAGCTTGCGGGTCCCGGGCCTCGGGAGGTGTGGGGCCCCCGGCAGCGGAGTCTCCAGGGTAAGTGCCGCCCGAGCTCGAGCTCACCCCCGCAGGTGGCTGCACCGTAGTAAAGGAGGGAGGGGGCACTCAGCCGCCCGGGTCCGCTGGGGTCGCTCGCGGGCCCCACCTCCCCTCTGCTGCGCTTCAAGTACCGCAGGGAAGGAAGGAGTGGGTGTCGCGGCCTCCAGCCTCTTCCTGCCCGCCTCCTCCTTCCAGACCTCCTCAGTCAGCACTGAAGCTGCATGCAGCAAGAGAGACTTGAGCTAGACTCCGAGAAGACCGCTCTGACCAAAACAAGTGGCAGATTTGGCCCAGGATTTCTTTAAACTCCGCGAAGAAGAGGCCGCCCCCTCCTCCAGCGGCCGGGCTAACGCCAGGGCAGGAAGCAGGGGGCTGCGGGTGCCGGGCGCCGGGCCTTGCCAAGTGAGCTCCCCTCCTGTCTCTCCTGTCAGCCCGGGCAACGCTGTTCCCCCAGGTTGCAGCGTTTCCAATTCGGGCTCCTCGGGATGAAACATCCCCCTTTCCAGCCGCCTGGCCTCCTTTCCGGCCTCCACCGCCCGAGGCCTCAGTGGCCCGCGTCCCGGCCGGAGCAGCACCGCCCTTGCACCTCTGGCTGCCGCAGGGTCTGGGCCGCCCTGCTTAAGCCCCTCCCGGCTGCTGGTGCGGCCTGGCCTGCGACCTGAGGAGTGAATCCGGGCCGGGCAGGAGTCGCGGGGCTGCGTGTGGTGTGGCCCCCACGGAAGGGAGGATGTGGGAGGAAATCGTGCCCCGGCCGGGGCGCTCCGGCCTTAGGAGAGGAGGGTTAGCACCTCGCTGTCCAGTGGTGCATCCTCACTGCCCCAGTCTGGTTTCTCCACAGCTGCAACGTTGGAACCCATAGTCGAGGTCCCAGGAAGGAGGCCTTGTTACCCTACTCACTCCCCATTCGCACCCCCGAAGCTCAAAGCAGGACACCCCATCCCTGCCTCCGACAGGAGCGCTGAAGGCCCAGGGCCTAGCATAGAGCCCCGGCGTCTTCCGCGTCCAAAGCCTGGTGTTCACAGAGGGAAACTGCGGCCCGGAGAGGCGGAGGGGCCTGCCAGGGTCATAGGCCACACAGGACGGGGGCTCTACTAGGACCCAACGCTGGTCACTTCTCTGCTCAGACCCGGGAGCGTCCTGGGAGGAGGCGAGCCCCGTTCCCCACCCCGGTCTCTGAGTGTGGAGCCCTTTCCCCAGCCCCAAACTGGAGATATGACCACCCCGCCCCAGGCCAGAGCTGGCGCTCCGGCCCCAGCTCCGGAAAGGTCACCCCTGAGCCACCGCGGGTCCTGGCGGGAAGGGAAGCGGAGGCTTGCAGAGAGATGGGGACATGCTCGGAGACCCTGAGACTCTGGAGGGCGTGGGTCGACGCTGGGGACCCCTGAGAGGCAGAAACTTGGAGACACAGTCCGAAGGTCCCATGTCTCGGGAAGTTGCTCGGGGCTGGATCCCGGACACTCCGGGGTCCCGCCTCCCCGCGCGTCCACACTCCGGGGAAAGGGGGAACCGGGCTCCCGACCCCCCACTCAGCGCCCATCTGCAGGGAGAGGCTAAACAAAAAGTTGGGGAAAGTGGGGGACGAACCCCAGGCTCCTAGTTTTGCTCACCTGCCGCCTCCGCACCCGGCTGGGTCCGGGTCCGAGTCCGCGCGCCGCGGTTCGCGGCTCGCGGCACTGCCGCGGTCTCCTAGGAATCCCGGCCCCCGGCCCCGCCCCCTGGCCCGGCCCCGCCTAGCGCTGCCCTGGCCCCGCCCTCCTGGAGCCCCAGGGACAGTCTGGCCGGGGCCCGGCCAGGCCCCACGGCTGGAAGGAGGCAGCGACTCAAGTCTGAGGCTCGCAGGTAAGCGCTGTGTGCGCGCCCGGTGACTCGGAGGATCCGGAGGCTCGAGTCCCCCGCTAACGTCGTTCAGAAGGCCTGGGAGGGCGCCCTCTTCCCACGTGCGGAAACTGAGACCCAGCCCCACAGCCTGAGCGAGCAGACAGGATTCGAAGCCCGCACGCCCTCCCCCGTCTCGCAGAGTCCCTCCTTCCAGTCGCCCCGGAGAGGAATCTGGGGGCATCTGAGAGCCTACAGATGCCCAGCGCCGTCCGGGGAGCTTCCGGGAGGAGGTGGCCGGAGTTCCTGCTCCGCCCGACCCTACTATCTGAACCTTCCTCTGTCTGAACCTCACTGCCTTCACCTGTAAAATGGGCATAATGGTGTCTGCCTCGCCAGATGCTGAGAGGTGAAAATCCGGCGTTGAGGGCTGGGCGCACAATACGGGCGCAGCCCGGGGTAAGCCCACGAGCGCTTAATGAAGAGTAATCACGTGGGGGGGGGAGGGTAACTAGAGATGAACCAGGTTCTCAGAGTTGATTGAATCGAATGGAGTGTCGCGGGTCCTGCCGGTCTCCCTAACCTCCCCGAAGATCTGCCCAAGCTGGAATGGGGAGGCGGTGCTCGTCCCAAATCATAAGGAGGGTTCGGAGGTCCGCGGCTCCCCCTGCGGACCGGCCCGAAGGGGGTAGCGCAGCTTTCGTGCCCCGCCCGCCCCCAGAGGCAGGAATGTGGAGCGGAGCCAGGGGGGTCGGCCGGCGGCCCAGTTTCCATGATGCGGGGGGCGGAGGAGGAGGAGGAGGAGGGGTGGTGCGGGCAGATTGCCAGCCTCAGCGCCGGCCCCCCCCACTCCCGCAGCCCAGCCGGGCCCCTCGGGAGGAATTTCCGGCCTGGGATTCATTATAACCCGCCCCTCCCCCCGGCCGCGGAGACCCCCCGGCACGCGGGGCGCTAGCGGAGGGGGATGGGCGGTAATGAGACCCTGCTGTGCGCCCGGGGCGGGGAGGGGGAACTCGAGGAAGTCGCCGGCCTGGGCCACCCAGCCCCACTGCGCGTGGCAGAGTCAGGTCCCGGAGCCACACTGCACAGTTGGGCCTCGAACCCAGGCTCCGGCCCTGTGGCTCGGCGGAGGAGACCAGGGGTGGCATCAGCGACCCCGGGAGCCCCTCTGCCAGCTCCCGGCGACCGGACATCCTCCGGAGCGACCGAGGCCAACGCTGGGGGCGGGGCCTCCGGTGGGCCGACCGCGAGGATGCCAGGGTCCCCGAGGAGGCCACAGTGGGTGGGGTCGAGCCTCGGCGCCCGGGGCCTCATCCCTGTGGGTCCGAGAGCGAGGCCGCGGTCGCCTTCCTGCCGCCCGCGCGGCACGCAGGGCTCCTGCGGCCTGAGCTCGCGTCCGGGCTGTTGCCTGGGCTCCACTGAGGCAGCGGCTTCCTTTCTGCCTCCTCCCACTTCTTGCCTCCGCTGTTTCCTTTTCTGGAGACCCCTTACTTCCTCGCTCTGCACTTGGTCTACTCCTCACACACTGACCCCACCTCCGCCCTCTCAGCATTTCCCCAGCACCCCACCCGACACCGCTGCCCCTCCCCGCTCACTGCTCTTCCTGGGAAACACCAACGCTAGAGGCCAAAGCCCGACGGTCTCCCGGTCCTTGTCCCCCTACTCCACCTGCCCTGGCATTTACCACTTGCTGCTCCCGCCTGCCCCTCCCGGCTTTCCCCGTCCTCAGCGCTCTGCCCTCCCCAGTGCTGGGGTTTCTTCCATCCTGGGCCACGAGGAGCGGCGCGCTTCCAGCAGCCAGCCATATCCCTGGGCCCCGTGATCAGCCCCATTGCTGCACCTTCCGTTCCCCCCACTTTGTGAACGGCCCCACCCCCACCCTAAGGCCAACTACACCGGGGGTCACCTTAGGCTCCTTTCTCTCCTCGTTCTGTCTAATCCATCGAGTCCGGTGGACCCTGCTCTTGGGATCTCGCATTAGCCGCTTTCTCCCGCACCAGGGCCCCTGTCCCTCTGCAGGCCCTCCTCGCCGTTCCACAGGGAGGCACCAAGCATCCTTCTACACGGAATCTGAACCCATCACTCACTCCCTGCTTCAATCCCTCAGTGGCTCCCCAGTGTTGTCCAAGTGGAGTTTAAATCCCTTCTTACCTCCACTAACTGGCCCTGGCCCTGGCCCTCTCACACTCCTGCCTCCTGGGTAGCTGAGCTTCTTTCCATCCCCCAACCCTCTGTGTTCTGGCCTCTGCCCTTGGCACCTGCCTTGCCTCCTGTAACGAGCACCTACTCCCCTGCTCATCCCCTTGGCTCCTACTCACCCTTCAGACCTGCCCTGGGCTTTCTCTAGGCCCCCAGACCAGCCCCTCCTCTAGCTTTCCATCACACCCCACACACACACACGAGCCTTCCTGCACATGAGCCCCCCCGCAGCAGCACTGCGCACAGGTGAACTGAACTCGGTGTTTGGGATCTGAGTCTGTTTCCTGCCTGTGTTCCCTATGGCCATGAACTCTGAAGGGCAGGACTCGGCGTGTCTTGCTCACCCCTGGAGCCCTTTGCCCAGCTCAGTGCCTGCCCACAACTGGCCCACAACCGGCCCTCGACTCCCCCACCCCTGGAGCCCCTCCTAATTCCCACCCCTGGAGCCCCGGCTCTGGCAGCAGGAGGTAAAGAGGACTTTTCCCATCTGTGGAAGAGCAGGGAGTGATACTCCCAGTGTTGTTTTCAAGCTTAGAGTACCCATGGTCAGCATCCGGCACAAAGTGGATGTCCACTGAACAGCCACTCCCTCCTCTGACCATGGGTATCAGGCCCACAGGGCAGTGCTTGGGGGCTGTAGAAACCTTCCCTGGTCATTTGGGGTGATCGGGGAGAGAAGGGTCCCCCTTCCTAGTCATAACCCCTTTTAATTCTCTTGAGGGCTCTGGGAGGTCAATGTTATGCCCAGTTTACAGATGAGGCTCAGAGAGGTAAAGAGACCTGAACACCGACACACAGCCAGACTGATTAGTGCCCCCTGATCCTCCACGGAGGGACGTCCTCTGGTGGTTTGGCCCTGTGGATGTGCAGGTGTGTAGACAGCCAGTGTCTCAATATTGGGACACTGATCCCTTCCTGAATGTGCTCTGGCCTCTGTGTGACCTGGACCCCTTCACTTCTGAACCAGGAGGGGCCTGGACGAGCTGTCCCCTAGGGACCAGGGTGGTCAGCATGCTGCCCGGAAGCTTCTCTGTGAAGGCAGGGAACCAGACACAGTGAGGTCCCTGAGGTCCCTGCCTAACTGAGGCTCCATGTCCTTTCCAGAAGCCACTACAGGGAGGGAGCAGCTGTCACCTTCTGCATGTCACAGCCCCACCCTGGGGCCATAGATCAGCAGGACCTGGGAATCCGTCTTCTCTCATCTTCACTTTAGGAACAGCCAAGCTGGCTGGGGCTGGGCTGCCCTGGATTTCCTGCCCAAGCCCCAGGGGTTTCTAAAACCATCATAGCCCTGTGCCAGCGTGGCTCCCCTGCAGCAGGACCTCAGTAAGAATTCAGAACCGGGGCTCAGAGGCGAGAGCCTGGCTCTGGGCCCCAGGTTTGACTATGCTACTCAGTCCTTTGCTGGGTGCCCTTGGCCACATCACAGCACTCCTGCACAGCCCCTGCCACTGTAACATGTCCTTCTCAGGAAGGGTTGGTGTGCCGGTTCAGTGAGAACCGATGGGCAGGTAGAATCCAGAAGCCCGGTGCTGATGCCCCATTTTACACGGATGGAAACCAATGGCCCGAGATGGGCGGTACCTCGACCAGGGTGACCCAGCTGGTAAATGGCAGAGCTGGGCTTCGAGCCCCACAGTCACAGGTCCCACTGGGGCTCAGGCCCTCAGAGGATTCTGGGATACAAACCCCAAGTCCATCTCCTCTAACCCATGGAAGCTCTCAGCTGGGCAACTGGGCTTCTCACTGTGTGTCTCTGGGCCACTAAGGGAGAATGAGCTCCCCGTCTCCACTGCCCTCTGCAGCCCAGAGAAGAGTCTGGGTGACACTTGGAGGGCAGGGAGCTGAGACCCTCCTGGGGACAGAGCGAAGCCAGCCTCCCACCTGAGCCCCTAGGCAGAGGGATAACAGCAGGAATGTCACCATCACGCCGAGCTCCCCCTGGCTACCAGGCCCTTTATACCCGTTACCTTCATAAGTGTGCAAGGCAGCCGCGAGAGTGAGGCGCCACTATCACCCCATGTCACACGTACAGAGACAGGTTCAGTGGGGTCCAGGCTTGCCTCTGGTCACACAGCTGGTCAACGGCAGAGCCGGGGATGGAAGCGGGTTTTAACCACAATGCTACACAACCTCCCACTAGCCCTGTGACTGCAGCCAAGTCAGTTCACCTCTTTATGGCTCTTGTTTCCTCCTCTACAAAATGGGGACAATGGTAGCAACAGCTCCAAAGGGCTGTAATGAGGATGGAGCCCCATGCTAGGGTTTTTCTGGCCTTTAGCTGGTTCTTGCACCTATAAAATGTGAAGCTGAGGCTAGCGATTGTATCTCTTTAGCACCTCCTCTGGGCTGGCTGTTGGGGACCAGAGAGGACTCAGTCCTGGCCTCATCCAGATGCTTCAGGGGTTGGGGTAAACAGACCATCCACCAAAAGCTGAGGAAGCAGCAGCTGATTCCATGTGGGGTGGGGGGCAGGCAGCAGGGAGTATTGGACAAGGGAGTATTCCCGCTGGGTCTCAGGGTCAGGGTGGTTTTCCAGGCTGCAGAGCGGGAAGATATTCCAGGCAGCATGCAGACAACCTGGAGGAGTGGACAGGGGGTCAGGCGCTAGAGGGGGAGTGGGGGATGGGATGAAAGGGGGTCAGGGCCAGACTGCAGAGCATCTCAAACACAAGACTCAGGATGTAGGGCTCAACCCCCTGGCACTGCGAGCCATGGGAGCTTTTAAAGCAGAGGAGTGGCTTGACCTGTGTATACCTGGGTACAAACTGTCAGTATGGGACCTAGAATTGTTTCTCCGAGAGCACAGAAGAGCAGTGGCATGATGTGGAGCTCGAGGCTGACCCAAGAGCAGGTGTAGGGTTGGGAAACTTACCACCTACAGAGGGAGATGAGGCCCGTGGCAGCCATGGGAAAAAGGATCTCTAAACAGCAGTTCCCTACCTCCCAGGTCCTATGTCTCTGTCTCCGAAGCCAGCTGCTTTGGCCGCCTGCCACCCTGACCCCTCCCAGTTCCCTTGCTTTATCCCTGCGTAGTCCCCTGGGGCCCTTCTCACCTCTTTCAGAGACAGGAGTGAAGGAAGATAGAGAAGGAAGTGATTTAGAGCAGAGCCCAGACCCAGGGCACATGGCCACACTCAGCTCTAAGGGAGGCTGGGAAGTGGATATTGGGAGACAGCTAGGAGTTCTTGCCACAGGAGCAGCAGGGACGTGGCACCTCCGTTTGGTGACAGATCACACTACAGATGAGGCAGTGGCTCCACACCACCGGTAGTGGGGGTAGGGAGCAGAGGCTGGCCCCTCTGGAGCCTGGGATTCAAGGCGAGACTCCTGCAGGGCAGGCCCCTTGGTCAGGGGAGCCTTGGGGATGGCAGCCATCCTCCCACCCTTTGTGCCAAGAAGAGCCAGGGACCAGTGGGGACTCTGTCTGTCCATCTACGTATCAGTCACCCCAGTCCTGCAGACAGCGGCTCTTCAGGCTCTCAGATCATATGGTCCAGTTTCTCCCACCCCTGCACTGCAACCCTGGACTGGTGCCAGTTCTGTCTGCAACATGGGGTCAAGTGCCAGAATCCAGAGATCTTGAATGCAATGCTTTGTAAATTGTCAAAATAAAGTAACAGGCTCAGAGAGGGTGAGTGACATGTCCAAGGTTACACAGCCTAATGATGAGTCTAGGCACCCCAGTTTACCCTCCACCATCTCAGTGAGGCAGGACTCCAGTTCTAGGGGGCGATCCTCTGCCTCCGAGCCATGCGGAAGGCTTGGTACCTAGGCCCGAGGCAGGGGGGAAATGAGAAACATGTAGGAGACGCCGCAGTGGAGCCGGGGAGCCGCTGGACCGGCTGCTCCGGGAAGCCTGGATGCGGCGGGCCTGTGTGGGCGCCTCCTGGCGGCGAGGTCCCGGCACTGCACCCAGGCCACCGGCTACCCCTGCGGGTCCCGGCGCTGCCACACGTGGAGCAGAGAAGTGGGGGCCCAATCCCGCCTCTCCGCTGACTCCCCACGCGGTGATCCTGGGCGCGCAGGTGTCCACCTCGGGCCCTCATCGGGAACCTGGGGTCGCCGGGCTTCGGTCCTCACGGATGAGCTCCCTGCAAACCGCAGGCTGCCTACGACATAAAGGATTCCGCCCGGGGAGGTCAGGGGAGGGGGAGGACACGAAAGGGCGTGGCTGGACCGTTGGGGACGAAGCCGGGTGAGGGCGTGGGGCGGAGGGTGGAGTCAGACTCACCCGGCGTGGGAGCCTCTGCGATGTCCTAACGGCCCAGTGAGGGCATCACTAGCCCGTCCCCGCCCTACAATCGGCTCGGAGACACGAAATGGTACCGACAGAGCTGGGCAGGACCCCAGGACTGCCTGGTCTCAGCCCAAACTCTGGCCCTGGACTACTTGCCCGGGGCTCGGCTGTGCTCCTGCCCAGCCCCTCGCTTGCCTAGCCGGGTCCCTAGCTCGGGCATGCAGCCCAGGCCTGCAGAAGTTGGCTTTTTCATCAGAGAGGTCGCACATCCTTTGACGTTTATGGTGACTATTTCCCCACTGCAGAGGAGACAGAAGGCCCAGGGCGCTTCCTCCCTTACAAGTGCCCTGTCCGCCTCTCTTCACCTCACTTGCACGGGGGGTGCAGAGAGCATCTCGCCCCAGGGGCATCCGCATCAGCGCAGCTTCACCGCGCATTTTACAGATGAGGAGAGGAGGACGTAGCTGGAGTGCCCTTCCCCAATGCCCGCACCTCCCTCCCCAGCCTCAAGGCTCCAAGCAGGGAGGTGGGGACCGGAGGAGGCAGCCCCAATGGAGGAGCTGGTGTAAGGTGAGCTTCGAAGGGGAAGGAAATGCACTTGAGGTGGAGGGAACCACTCAGTCACTGAGCACTAAACCAGGCCGGTGTGAGGCCACTGACCTCATCCCTTACAGGTGTAGCAGGTACTGCACTATTTCCTGTTTCCAGGTTCTGGGGTGAAATGACCCCCCCCCCGCCCCCCAGTCACAACATATGGCACAATGCCAGGCCACATCTGTCTGACTTCAGAGTCCTCCACACTGAGCTGGGAGATAGGGGTATGAATTATTACCTCCATTTTACAGATGAGGACACTATGGCCCAGAGAGGTTAAATCACTTGTCCAAGGTCACACAGCAAGAAGGTAGCGAGAGTCACACCCTTCCTAGAATCTCTCATGTTCTTATCTGTAAAATTCAGACAACATACTGACCTTACAGGGCTTGTGACCTGACATGTGTAACCCCCTTCACTGAGCCTGGCCTGTGGCTGGCACAGAGGCAGCATTAAATCATTCATTTGGTCTCCTACTGATATCTCCCAGGAGCCTTATGTCCCAAATCATATTCTAGTAAAGAAGAGATAGCCAAGAGGAGGAGAAGAAAATGTCCTCAGATAGTCACAGGTCCCGGCAGAGTTTCTTCACTGGGGCACCAGCACCTCCAGCCATCAGGCTAAGATGCCCCTGCCTGGAGCCCTCGCCAGGCGACGGTGACATTGTTGGCTCTGGCACAAGTTTCTGGTTTGGAAGAACCACTGATGATCCTCTGAGAGACTTTTCAGATTTCTTGCCAAGAGATGCTTGAGGAAAAACATTAAGATGACTAAAAGGTCATTGAAAGACCCCACAGTCAACTTTAATGGCAGCTAAATGACAAAGGTAGCATCACATTGCAGCCACCGATGTGTGTGGTCATGAATTGTTCATTTCTTTTCAAGTAATTCGAGCCTTACCAATAAAGGTGATTCACTGAATGATATTTGATATCCAAGCCTGTGTAAGATTTTTCATAGAAGTAAACTCAGGACTGGGGGAGGGAATTGCTCATCGATTGGGGGGCTGCAGAATGGCCCCAGAGGGGACTTAGGACCCTGGGTGTGGTGAGTCCCCTGTGGTTGGGCTTGAATGCTTCCCACCGGTCTTCCTGTTATAAATGACACCAGTATAAACACCTTTGCACTTGGAGCTCTTTTCTTTGAGTTGTCACCTCAGGATGAATGCCCTGGAGTGGGGATCCCAGGTTCACTCCCAGTTCCCGGTGATTCCCCACATCCTGGCTGCGCCCACTCAGAATCACAGCCCAGCCGCCCTGGGTTTCATAATAGATACCAGGTGGGATGCAGTACCTGCTGGTTGTTCTAATTTGCATTTCTTAGGAATATCCCCAGGTTCTGGTTTCCTGGAAAGTGTGAATTAAGGATCAGTATTCTGTCTTAGGAATTTTGATTCCCATAGGACCCGATTGTCTCCACTTGCCTTTTGGTAAAACTCTTTCATTGTGAATATAACACATCTCTAGGGATGTGCATAAAACCTGAAGGTCCAGCTCTGTAAACTTTCCTAAAGCAAACTCCCATCTGATCCCCACAAGGGATGCCCCCAGAAGGCCCTTTACAATCACCCCCTCTTCCCTCTGCCCCAAAGTACACACTCTTCTGACCCCTAATGCTATAGTTTAGTTTTTTTTAAAAGAGCTACAGTGTAGTTGGGCCTGTTGTAGAGGTTTGTATACATGGAGTTAAAGTCGTGCTCGTGTGTCTGGCTTTTCTAGTTTTTGAAATTCATCTGCGTTTGTAGTTTGTTCATTTTCATTCACGCGGTTCTCTGTTACAGAAACACGCCATGGCTTGTTGCTTTTCCTATTGAAAAGACTTTTGGGCTGTTTATAGTTTTTGGCCCTTACAATTAAAAGCTGCTAAGGGCAGTCCTGTACATGCACACTCCCGGCAGGTCCACACCAAGAGGTGCAGGTGCTTTGCTTCTTTTTTCTTTTCTTTTTTTTTCTTGTGTGGCTTTGCTTTGCTTTGATTTGCCTGGCATGTTAGTGGTGAAATGAAACGTCCTACATTTCAAGTCCTGGGATTTTTGCCTCATACAGCTGGTACTCCTGCAACAAAGCTGGATTAATTTAAATTTGGATTTTAGTATTAAAAATGAGGCTTTCTGTAACTCTTGAAGCAGCCTTTTAAAAAAATTTTTTTTATTGAACTGTAGTTGATGTATAAGTTACAGGTGTAACTCCCCTCCCCTCCCCCTCCTCCCCTCCCCCTCCTCCCCTCCCCTGTAACCCCCTCCCCTCCCCCTCCCCACCTCCTCTGTAACCTCCTCCCCTCCCCCTCCCCACCTCCCTCCCCCTCCTCCCCTCCCCTGTAACCCCCTCCCCTCCCCCTCCCCTCCCCCTCCTCCCCTCCCCCTCCTCCCCCTCCCCCTTCCCCTCCTCCCCCTCCCCCTCCCCTCCCCCTCCTCCCCTCCCCCTCCTCCCCCTCCCCCTTCCCCTCCTCCCCCTCCCCCTTCCCCTCCTCCCCTCCCCCTTCCCCTCCTCCCCTCCCCCTCCCCTCCTCCCCCTCCCCTCCCCTCCTCCCCCTCCCCTCCCCTCCTCCCCTCCCCCTCCCCTCCTCCCCCTCCCCTCCCCTCCTCCCCTCCCCCCTCCCCCTCCCCCCTCCCCCTTCCCCTCTTCCCCCTCCCCTCCTCCCCCTCCCGCTCCCCCTCCTCCTCCTCCTCCTCTCCCTCCTCCCCATCCCCTCCCCCTCCCCTCCCCCTCCCCTCCCCTCCCTTCTCCCCTCCCCTCCCCTCCCCTCCCCCTCCCCACCTCCTCCTCCTCCTCCTCCTCCTCCTCCCTTATCTTTTTTTTATTTTATTTTTTTTGCGGTATGTGGGCCTCTCACTGTTGTGGCCTCTCCCGTTGCGGAGCACAGGCTCCAGATGCGCAGGCTCAGCGGCCATGGCTCACGGGCCCAGCCACTCCACGGCATGTGGGATCTTCCCAGTCCCGGGCATGAACCCATGTCTCCTGCATTGGCAGGCAGACTCTCAACCACTGCACTACCAGGGAAGCCTGGTGTGGACATAATTTTTTAGCTCATTCGGATAAGTGCCAAGGAGCATGATTGCTGGATGGTAAAAGTATGTTTAGCTTTGTAAGAAACTGCCAAACCATCTTCCAAAGAGGCTGCACCATTTTGCATTCCCACCACCAATGAATGAATTCCTGTTGTTTCACATTCTCGCCAGCATTTGGTGCTGTCAGGGTTTTGGATTTTGGCCATTCTATAATAATAACTGTATAGTGATATCTCATTGTTTTCTTAATTTGCAATTCTCTGATGACATATGGTATTAAGCATCTTTTCATCTGCTTATTTGCCATCTGTATATCTTCTTCGTTGAAGTGCCTGTTCAGATTTTTGCCTATTTTAAATTGGGTTGTCTGGTTTTTTTATCATTGAGACTTAAGTTCCTTGTTTATTTTGGGTTTAAGTCCTGTATTAGCTATGTGTTTTGCAAATATTTTCTCTCAGTCTGTCACTTGCCTTTCAATCTTTTTTTTTTTTTTTTTTGGCGGTACGCGGGCCTCTCACTGTTGTGGCCTCTCCCGTTGCGGAGCACAGGCTCCGGACGCACAGGCTCAGCGGCCATGGCTCACGGGCCCAGCCGCTCTGCGGCATGTGGGATCTTCCCGGACCGGGGCACGAACCCGTGTCCCCTGCATCGGCAGGCGGACTCTCAACCATTGCACCACCAGGGAAGCCTTTGCCTTTCACTCTTTTAACAGTGCCCTTCACAGAGAAGTTTTTAATTTTAATAAAGTACAGCTGATCAATTTTTCTTTTGTGGATTGTGCTATCAGCATTTTATCCAAAAAGTCAGTGCCAAACCCAAAGTCACCTAGATTTTCTCCTCTGTTATCTCGTAGCAGTTTTGTGTTTTACATTTTGGTCTAGATCCATTTTGAGTTGGTTTTTTTTGTGAGAAGTGTAAGATCTGTGTCTAGGTTCATTTTTCTCCATGTAGATGTCCAGTATTCCAGCACCGTTTTTTGAACAGACTAGCCTTTCTGTGTGCAGTTGCCTTTGCCCCCTTGCCAGGGATCAGTGGGTCTATTTCTGGGCTCTCCATTATGTTCCATTGATCTATTCTGTCTATTCTGTCGCCACTACAACTCTGTCTTGAATGTGGTAAGTCTTGAAGGTGGGTAGTATCAGTCCTCTGACTTTGTTCTTCTACAATACTGCGTTGGCTACTCGGGGTTTTCTGCCTTCCTATGTAAACTTTAAAATCAGTTTGTTGATACTGAAGCCGTTCCTGGGTTTAATCCATTTCACCTCCCTTCACTAATCAAGGTTGTTTTAAGACGTGCCTGTCCTCCAAGTGGCACACAGCCTACGCAGTAAGATGTTTGCCTGAGTTATTGTCTAGGAACTTGGAGTCAGCTGCTTCTAGTTCCAGCTGAGTTGGTTAAGACTGGATAGGACTCCCCAACCCTTTAACTGGGCATGCGTGAGCGGCTCCTTTTGCCATCATAGGGCCGAAAACTCCACCCTCCAAACTTGCTGAGGCCCATAGCCTAGTTACACCTGTGCAGAATGAGAATTACTGCACCTTTTCCCAATCACTTTTCCCCACGCCCCCCCGTGCCCTGCTTCTATTTCTTTATCCCATAAGTACCTTCGGGGAGGCGGATTGGAGATTTGTCCTCTGAGCTCCTCGCGTGGCTGCCTTGCAGGTAAACCTCGGCCTGTCAGCGTTTCGGCTTGCTGTGTGTTCGGCAAAACGAACCTGGTTTGGTAACAATAGCCACAAAATAACTTGCTGGGATTGTGCTGAATCTATGGCTCAAGTGGGAAAGAACAGACATTTTAACAGTAGTGAGCCTTCCTACCCAGGAGCATGGAATATCTCTCCATTTATTTTGTTCTTTGATTTCTTTCACCTGAGAAAGTACACATTTTGTTAGTTTCATACCTAAGTATTTCATTTTGGGGGCGTGCTAATGTAAATGGTATTGTTTTTAATTTCAAATTCAAATTTTTCATTGCTGTACGCAGGAAAGCAATTGACTTTTGTATATTGATCTTGTATCCTGAAAACTTGCTATAATTGCTTATTAGTTTCAGGAGTTTTTATGTCATTCTTGAGATTTTCTACAAAGTTGATCATGTTTTTTGCAAATAAAGACCATTAAAATTTTTGTCCTTCCCTATCTGTGTACCTTTTATTCTTCTCTTAGTGCATTAGCTGGGACTTCTAGTATGATGTTGAATAGGAATGCTGAGGGGGGATATCCTTGCCTTGTTGCTGATCTTAGGGGGAAAGCATTTAGTTTCTCACCGTTAAGGATGATGTTAGCTGTAGGCCTTTTGTAGGTTTCTTTATCAAGTTGAGGAAGTTCCTCTCTATTCCTAGTTTGCTGAGAGTTTTTTTATCTTGAGTATTGGATTTTGTTAAATGCTTTTTCTGCATCTATTGATGTGTTCATGTCATTTTTTCTTTAGCCTGTTCATGTGATGAATTACATTAATTGATTTTTTGAATGTTGAAATAGTCTTGCATAGCTAGAATAAATTCCACCTGGTCGTGGTGTATAATTCTTTTTTTTTTTTTTTTTGCGGTACGCGGGCCTCTCACTGTTGTGGCCTCTCCCGTTGTGGAGCACAGGCTCCGGACATGCAGGCTCAGTGGCCGTGGCTCACAGGCCCAGCCGCTCCGCGGCATGTGGGATCTTCCCAGACCAGGGCACGAACCCGTGTCTGCCGCATCGGCAGGCGGACTCTCAACCACTGCGCCACCAGGGAAGCCCTATAATTCTTTTTATATTGGGTTGGCCAAAAAGTTCGTTCAGGTTTTTCGTAAGTTGTTATGGAAAAACCTGAGTGGACTTTTTGGTCAACTCAATACATTATTGGATTCTATTTGCTAATATTTTCTTGAGGATATTTGTATCCGTGTTCATGAATACTGGTCTGTAGTTTTCCTTCCTTGTAATATCTTTGTCTGGTTTTGGTATTGGGGCAGTGCTGATTTCATAAAATAAGTTAGGAAGTATTCCCTCTGCTTCTATTTTTGAGAAGTGGTATAATTTCTTCTTAAATGTTTGGTGTAATTCACCAGTGAACCATCTGGTTCCTTTTTTGAAAAGTTATTATTGATTCAATTTCTTAATAATTTTTTTTCTATCACTACATTTTTTGTTTTGTTTAAGCAAGTGTTTTATTTTTATTTTATTTTTTGGCCACACCACGAGGCTTGCGGGATCTTAGTTCCCCGACCAGGGATCCAACCCGGGCACCAGCAGTGAGAGTGCCGAGTCCTGACCGCTGGACCACAAGGGAATTCCCACATTCAGTTTCTTTAATAGATATAGGCCTGTTTGATTATCTATTTCTGTTAGTTTTGGTAGATTGTGTTTTTCAAGAAATTGTTCCATTTCATGTAGATTATCACATTTGTGGGGACAGATTTATTTATAATATTCCTTTATTATCCTTCTAATGCTCATGGGATCAGCAGTAATGGCCCCTTTCATTTCTTTCTTTTTTTTTTAAATTGAAGTATAGTTTAAAAAAATTGAAGTATAGTTGATTTACAATACTGTGTTAGTTTCAGATGTACAGCATAGTGATTCTTTTTTTTCAAATTATATCCCATTATAGGTTATTATAAGATATTGGATATAATTTTCTGTGCTATATAGTACATCTTTGTTGTTTATCTATTTTATGTATAGTAGTTTATGTCAGTTAATCCCATACTGCTAATTTGTCCCTCTCCTACCTCCTTCTTCCCTTTGGTAGCCATTAAGTTTGTTTTCTGTCTCTGTTTCTGTTTTGTATGTAGATTCATTTGTATTAGTTTTTAGATTCCACATATAAGTGATATCATACAGTATTTGTCTCTCTCTGACTTATTTCACTAAGCATAATATTCTCTAGTTCTATTCTCATTGCTGCAGATGGCAATATTTCATTCTTTTTTATGGCTGAGTAATATTCCATTATATATATATATATATATATATATATATATATATATACACATACACACATATATATTTTTTCACATCTTATATATACATATATATTTTTTCACATCTTATATATACATATTTTTTTTCACATTTTATATATACATATTTTTTTTTTCACATCTTCTTAAGTCAGTCATCTGTTGATGGGCACTTGGGTTCAATGTCTTGTCTTCAATGTCTTGGCTATTGTAAATAGTGCTGCTATGAACATTGGGGTGCATGTATCTTTTAGAATTAAAGTTTTCCAGATAGGTACCCAGGAGTGGAATTGCTGGATCATGTGGAAGTTCTATTTTTATTTTTTAAGGAACCTTCATAATGTTTTACATAATGGCTGCACCAATTTACATTCCCACCAACAGTGAGAATCCTCTCCACCATTTATTATTTGTAGACTTTTTGATGATAACCTTTCTGACAGGTGTGAGGTGATACCTCCTGTGGTTTTGATTTGCATCTCAAATTGGCCAAGCAAATTGAGCATCTTTTCATGTGCTTGTTAGTCATCTGTATGTCTTCTTTGGAAAAATGTCTTTTTAGGTCTTCTGTCCATTTTTCGATTGTGTTGTTTCTTTTTTTGATGTTGAGTTGTATGAGCTGTTTGTATATTTTGGATTTTAACCCCTTGTTAGTCTCATTGTTTGCAAATATTTTCTCCCAGTCCATAGGTTGTCTTTTCATTTTGTCAGTGGTTTCCTTTGCTGTGAAAATGCTCTTAAGTTTGATTAGGTCCCATTTGCCATTTGTTTATTTTTGCTTTTATTTCTTTTGCCTTGGGAGACTGATCTAAGAAAATATTGCTACAATTTATGTCAGTGAATATTTTGCCTTTGTTCTCTTCTAGGAGTTTTATGGTATTATGTCTTACATTTAGGTCTTTAAACCATTTTGAGTTTGTGTATATGGTGTGAAGGAATGTTCTAATTCCATTGTTTTAAATGTAGCTGTCCAGCTTTCCCAGCACCACTTGTTTAAAAGACTGTCTTTTCTCCATTGTACATTCTTGCCTCCTTTGTTGTAGGTTAATTGCCCATAGGTGCGTGGGTTTATTTCTGGGCTTTCTATTCTGTTCCATTGATTTATATGTCTGTTTCTGTGTCAATACCATGCTGTTTTGATTTTTGTAGTTTTGTAGTATAGACTAAAGTCTGGAAGGGTTATATCTCCAGAGTTATTCTTTTTTCTCAGGATTGCTTTGGCAATTCTGGGTCTTTCATGGTTCCATTTAAATTTTAGGATTATTTTTTCTAGTGCTGTGAAAAATGTCACGGGTATTTTGATAGGGATTGCCTTAAATCTGTAGATTGCTTTGGGTAGTATGTGGCCACTTTAACAATACTATTTCTTCTAATCCAAGAGCATGGGATAGCTTTCCATTTCTTTGAATCATCTTCAGTTTCCTTTATCAATGTTTTACAGTTTTTAGTATATAGCTTTCCCCCTCCTTAGTTAAATTTATTCCTAGGTATTTTTTGATGCAATTTTAAATGGGATTAAAAAAAATTAAAATCTAATCTAATCTTTCTTTCTGATATTTCATTATTATTGTATAGAAATGCAACATATTTCTGTATATTAATCTTGTATCCTGCTACCTTGCTGAAATCATTTATTAGTTTTAATAGTTTTTATGTGGAGATTTTAGGGTTCTCTAGAGTATCATGTCATCTGCAAAAAGTGACAGTTTTACCTCTTCCTTTACATTTTCGATAACTTTTATTTTTTCTTGTCTGATTGCTATGGCTATCAGACAAGACTTCCAATACTATGTTAAATAGAAGTGGTGAGAGTGGGCATCCTTTTCCTGTTCCTTAATTTAGCTGGAAGGGTTTCAGCTTTTCACTGTTGAGTACTATGTTGGCTCAATGTGGGTTTGTCGCAAATGTCCTTTATTATGTTGAGATATATTCCATCTATACCCACTTTGATGAGACTTTTATATCATGAATGGATGTTGAATTTTGTGAAGTGCTTTTTCTGTGTCTATTTAGATGAACGTGTGGTTTTTGCCTTTCTTTTTGTTAATATGGTGTATCATGCTGATTTGCATATGTTGAATCATCCCTGTGACCCTGGAATGAATTCAGTGTGATCATGGTGCATGATCCATTTTCTGTAATGTTGGATTTGGTTTGCTAATAGTTTATTGAGGATTTTTGTACCTATATTCACCAAAGATATTGGCTTATAATTTTCTCTTTTTGGTAGTGTCTTTGTCTGGGTATTGGTATCAGGGTAATAGTGGCCTTGCAGAATAAATGTTCCTTTCTCTTCAGTTTTTGGTAATAAGTTGAGAAGGATAGGTATACTTTCTTCATTATATGTTTGGTAGAACTCCCCAGTGAAGCTGTCCAGTCCTGGACTTTTGTTTGCAGGGAGTATTTTTATTGAGATTCTATTTCACTTCTAGTGATCGGTCAGTTCAAATTGTCTGTTTCTTCTTGACTCAGTCTCGGCAGACTGTATGTTTCTAGAAATTTGTCCATTTCTTCTAGGTTGTCAAATTTGTTGGTATATAACTGTTCCTAGTATTCACTTATGATTTTTTTGTATTTCTGTGGTATCAGTTGTTATTTCTCCTTTCTCTTTTCTTATTGGTGAATCTGGCTAGAGATTTGTTTATTTTTTTGTTTAGTTTTTCAAAAAACCAGCTCTTGGTTTTATTGATATTTTCTATTCTTTAATCTCTCTTTTACTTATTTTCTCTCTGATTTTTAATTTTTAAAAATATTTGTCTATTTTTGGCTGTGTTGGGTCTTCATTGCTGCATGCGGGCTTTCTCTAGTTGCAGCGAGTGGGGGCTAGTCTTCGTTGTGGTGAGCGGGCTTCTCATTGTGGCTCCTTCTCTTGTTGCGGAGCACAGGCTCTAGGTGCACAGGCTTCAGTAGTTGTGGCATGAGAGCTCAGTAGTTTGGCTTGTGGGCTCTAGAGTGCAGGCTCAGTAGTTGTGGTGCATGGGCTTAGTTGGTCCATGGCATGTGGGATCTTCCTGGACCAGGGATTGAACCTGTGTCCCCTGCATTGGCAGGTGGATTCTTAACCACTGTGACACCAGGGAAGTCCTCTCTCTGATTTTTATTATTCCCTTTCTTCTGCTGACTTTGGGCTTTGCTTGTTCTTCTTTTTCTGATTCTTTTAGGTGGTAGGTTAGGTTGTTTATTTGAGATTTTTCTTGTTTCTTGAGGAAGGCCTGTATTGGTATGAGCTTCCCTCTTGGAACTGCTTTTTTTTTTTTTTTTTTTAAACATCTTTATTGGGGTATAATTGCTTTACAATGGTGTGTTAGTTTCTGCTTTATAACAAAGTGAATCAGTCATACATAAACATATGTTCCCATATGTCTTCCCTCTTGCGTCTCCCTCCCTCCCACCCTCCCTATCCCACCCCTCCAGGCTGTCACAAAGCACCGAGCCGATATCCCTGTGCCATGCGGCTGCTTCCCACTAGCTATCTACCTTACTACGTTTGTTAGTGTGTATATGCCCATGACTCTCTCTCGCCCTGTCACAGCTCACCCTTCCCCCTCCCCTTGGAACTGCTTTTGTTGCATCCCATAGATTTTGTAAAGTTGTGTTTTCATTTTCATTTGTTTTGAGGCATTTTATGATTTCTTCTTTGATTTTTATCATTGACCCACTGGTTTTTAAAAGTAGCACATTGTTCTTTTCCCAGTTTTTTCTTTCTGTAGTTGATTTCTAATTACATACCATTGTGGTTGGAAAAGATGCTTGATATAATTTCTATCTTCTTAAGTTTGTTGAGGATTGCTTTGTGACCTAGTATGTGGTCTATTCTAGAGAATGTTCCATGCGTGCTTGAAAAGAATGTGTATTCTGCTTTTTTGGATGTAGTGTCCTGTAGATGTCAGTTAAGTCCAACTAGTCTGTTGTGTCATTTAAGATATCTGTTGCCTTATTGATTTTTTGTCTGGATGACTGGTCCATTGATGTCAGTGGGGTATTAAAATCTCCTACTATTATTGTATTATTGTCAATTTCTCCCTATATGTCTGTTAGTATTTGCTTTATATATTTAGGTGCTGCTATATCTGGAGTGTTTATGTTAATGAGTGTAATATACTTTTCTTGTATTGATCCCTTTATCATAATATAGTGCCCTTCTTTGTCTTTCATTATGGCCTTTTTAAAAAGTATATTTTGGGGCTTCCCTGGTGGCGCAGTGGTTGAGAGTCTGCCTGCTGATGCAGGGGACACAGGTTCATGCCCCGGTCCAGGAAGATCCCACATGCCGTGGAGCGGCTGGGCCCATAAGCCATGGCTGCTGAGCCTGCGCGTCTGGAGCCTGTGCTCCGCAATGGGAGAGGCCACAACAGTGAAAGACCTGTGTACCTCCCCCACCAAAAAAAAAGTATATTTTGTCTGATATGAGTGTTGCTACCTCCACTTTCTTGTCATTTCCATTTGCATAAAATGTCTTTTTCCATCTCCTCACTTTCAGTCCTGTGTGTCTTTTGCCCTGAAGTGAGTGTCTCACAGGCAACATATTGCAGGTTCTTGAGTTGTTTTTTTTTCTCTTTCTTTTAAATCCAATCAGCCACTCTATGTCTTTTGATAGGAGCATTTAGTCCATTGACCTTTGAAGTATTATTGATATGTATGTACTTATTGCCATTTTATTTCCTTGTTTTTCAGTTGTTTTTGTAGTTCTTCTTTGTTCATTTCTTCCTTTTTTTTTTCCTTTTGTGGGTTGATGATTTTCTTTTGTAGTATGCTTGACTTCCTTTCTTTTTGGTTTTTGTGAATCTATTATTTGTTTTTGATTTGTGATTACCATGGCGTTCATGTATGTTGATGCATAACTATGTCTACTTGCTTTAAACTGATAGTCATTCAAGATCAAACATATTCTAAAAGATATACATTTTTAATTCCCCTCCTCCACATTTTGTGATCTTTGATGTCCTATTTTTACATCTTCATGCTTATATTTTTACTGTTTATTGAAGTTTTATAATTTTTTTTTAATCTACATACTGGCTTATTAAGTGACCTTCAATCCTTACTATATATTTGCCTTCCCTATTGGGATTTTTCCTACAGATTCTTCTTTTCCATCTAGAGAAGACCCTTCAATATTTCTTTTAGGGTAGGTTTAGTATTGCTGAGTTCTTTTAGATTTTGCTTGTCTGAGAAACTCTTTCTCTCCTTCTATTCTAAATGATAATCTTGCTGAGTATCCTAGATTGCAGGTTTTTCCCTTTTAGGACTTAAATATATCATGCCCCTCCCTTCTTGCCTTCAAAATTTCTGCAGAGAAATCAGATGATAAGCCTTATGAGGGTTCCTTTGTAAATGACTCTTTTTCTTTTGCTGCCTTTAGAATTCTCTTTAACTTTTGCCATTTTAATTATATGTCTTGGTGTGGGACTGTTTGGGTTCATCTTGTTTGGGACCCTCCCTGCTTCCTGTACCTGGATATCTGTTTCCTTCTTTGGGTTTGGGAAGTTTTCAGCCATAATTTCTTCAAATACCTTTATGACCCTCTTTTCTCTCTCTTCTTCTAGAACCCCTATTATGCATAGGTTGGCATGTTTTCTATTATTCCATAGATCTTGTATGTTGCTTTCATTTAGTTTTTGCCATTTTTCTTTCTGTCTGCTGTTTTGATTGGGTGATTTCTATTATTCTGTCTTCCAGGTCACATATTTATTTTTCTTTGTCATTTAGTTGGCTATTCATTACTTCTAGATTGCTTTTTATCTCAGAAATTGGATTATGTTTTGATTGGTTCATCTTTGTAGTTCTAGTTCCTTGATACAGTGCTCTGCATTGATATCAATAATCTTTCTTCATTCAGTTAACACTTTTATTACCACCTTTTTGAACTCAGGGTCTAGTAGACTGGTGAGCTTTATTCCACTCTTTGTTCTTTCAGGGTATTTCTTTTGTTCTTTTAATTGGGAATAGTTCTTCTGCCTTTTCTTTTACTTAACTTTCTCTGTCTCTGTGAATTTAGGAGAAACAAGATATCTAGTGTGGTCTTGAAGGGGTGTTTTTGTGTGGGAATGTCCCTGTGTGGACTGTGTGTGTCCAATATCTTTGGTGCAAGGGCTGTTTTTTTTTTTTTTTTTTTTTTTTTTTGCGGTACATGGGGCTCTCACTGTTGTGGCCTCTCCCGTTGCGGAGCACAGGCTCCGGACGCGCAGGCTCAGCAGCCATGGCTCACGGGCCCAGCCGCTCTGTGGCATGTGGGATCCTCCCAGACCGGGGCACAAACCCGTGTCCGCTGCATTGGCAGGCGGACTCTCAACCACTGCGCCACCAGGGAAGCCCCGAGGGCTGGTTTTGATATGGATGCCAGCCACGTCTTTCCTCAGGTTTGCTGGCTGATAGGGGGTGTGTTTGGTGTTGGAGGATCTAAAGCCTGTGCAGGGTGAGAGGCAGGACTTCCTCTCTGCTCCAAGGCTGTTGCTGCCCTTTTCTTCCCCTGTCGTTGTTCCAGATCTAGTGCAAGGCTGTGGCGTGGAGTGGGCAGGGCTGGAGTGTTAGCTAGGCTGGCAGTCAGGGCATTGTGGTTGTAGGAATCAAGGTGTTCGTGCTGCTGCCAGAGAGCTCGGTTGCCTCTGTGGCGGTCCTTTCCCAGGACCTGTCTGCCCTAGATCCAGCACCAAGCTGTGGTGTGGAGTGAGCAGGGTTCACTAGGTTGGGAGACTGAATGTGGCATGCTGGTTGCAGTGTCTCCTGTGGTGCTGTCACAGGAATAAGCACTGACTGTGGCCTATGTCACCCCACCCAGACCACACCCCAGGCCCCCAAGCTGTCTCTGCATCCTTTCCCAGGGTCCAGCTGGCTCAGATCGTGCACCGAACTGTGGTGTGGAGTGAGCGGGGCTGGGGTGTTTGCCCTGCTTGGATTGGGGAATGTGGCAAGGTGGCAGCTGCCAGTGCAGAGTCTGTCTGTTCTGACTGTTGGCAAGCCAGCACCCATGCACTCTTCATGAGTAGAGTCTAGGCTTCTCTAGCCCTTCTGTCCTTGCAGTCCTCCCAGTAGCCAAGGGGGCTTGTCTCCTCCCTGTAGGACTCCAGACTGGGCTATCCAGTCTGTAACTCAGCCTGCTTTCTCCCCAGGATGAGGGTCCACCCTTGTGGACTTCTCTTCCTTTCAGATCCCTCCGAGGGCTGGAGGTCCTGAACCTATGCCTTCTGTCTGTCCTACCTGGTTACGTGGAAATCTTTCTTGCAACTTCGCTTGTATAGGAGTTCTCTGGTGAGTTTTCAGTGAGAATTGTTCCACATGTAGATATTTATTTGATGTGTTCGCGGGGAGAGGTGAGCTCCATGTCCTCCTAGTCCCCCATCTCAAGCTGATCAAATCCGTGTTTCTGATATTCGTAATTGTGTCTTCTTTTTTTATAGGTTAGCCTAGGTAGAAGTTTTATCAGCTTTCTCAAAGACTCAGCTTTTGGTTTTGTTGATTTTTGTTGTTGTTGTTGCGGCACATGGGCCTCTCACTGTTGTGGCCTCTCCCGCTGCAGAGCACAGGCTCCGGACGCGCAGCCCCAGTGGCCATGGCTCACGGGCCCAGCCGCTCCGCGGCACGCGGGATCCTCCCAGACCGGGGCACGAACCCGCGTCCCCTGCATCGGCAGGCGGACCCCTGACCACTGTGCCACCAGGGAAGCCCGGTTTTGTTGATTTTGTTTCCTGCTTTACCTTTTTGTTTCCTGTTGATTTCCTGCTTTAAATTTCATTGATTTCTGCTCTAATTTTTCTTTCCTCTGCTTACTTTAGACTTAATTTTGCTTTTTCTAGTTCCCTGAAGGAGAAGTTTCGATTATTGATTTCAGCTCTTCTTTTCTAATAGATGCATTTAATGCTATAAATTTCCCTCTAAGGACTGCTTTTGCTGCATCCCACAAATTTTGATAAGTTATAGTCTCATTTAGCTCAAAAATATTTCTCTTGAGACTTCTTTGATCCGTGTGTCATTTAGAAGTGTGTTGTTTAATCTCCAAGTACTTTGGGATTTTCCAGCTTTCTGCTGATTTTTCTAGATTAACTCCACTGTCGTCTGAGAGCATACTTAGCATGATGTTAGCACGGTCAATGAGATCCAGTCTTGATGGCACTGTTCAGTTCAACGATGTCCTTCCTGATTTTTCTGCCTGCTGGACCTGTCGGTTGCTGATAGAGATATTGAAGTCTTCAACTGTAAAGGGGATTTGTCTCTTTCTCCTCACAGTTCTGTTTTTGCCTCATATATTCGATACTTTGTTGTTAGGTGCATACACGTTAGTCGTATCTTCTTGGAGAACTGACCTCTTTATCGTTATGTAGTGCCTTTCTTTATCCTTGATAATTTTCCTTGCTCTTAGGTCTGTTTGTCTGATATGTAGCTACTCCAGCTTTCTTTTGATTAGTGTTACCATGATATCTTCCTCTATACCTTTACTTTTACTATGTCTGCAAGAACCCTCCCCCCACCCCCACCGCCTTTTTTTTTTGGCCACACTGCGCAGCTTGTGGGATCTTAGTTCCCCAATCAGGGATTGAACCCGGGCCCTTGCAGTGAAAGTGCCAAGTCCTAACCACTGGACTGCCAGGGAATTCCCAAGAAACCCATTTTAAATATAAAGACAACATATAGTTGGGTCTTGTTTTTAAATCCACCAACAGCCAGTCTTTTATTTAGAACATTGACATTTGAAGTGATTACTGATGTAGTTTATCTACATTTGTTACTGTTTTCTGTTACCTTGTTCTCTGTTCCTATTTTGTCTTTCACTCTTTTTGGGGGGGAGGTGAGGAAGGTTACGTATGGAAAGAAGGGTACTTGTGAATTTTGAGCATCCTGTTGAATTATAGTGGGCATTTGTATTTCTTTGGCTGCTTCCTGTTTTGGGGGAAATTCCTTATTGAGTGCATTTTTGTGGGCATTAATGCACTGTTTCCCACTGTAGAAGCTAAAATGAGCCATCCTCCTTCTCATCGCTCTTTGGCATCTAGAATCTGGGATGATGACCTGGGCTTGGCCAAGTGGGCACTCCCTGGCAGGCCTTTGAGTATTGATGAAATGACAAAGCAATTAAAATTTAATCACAGCAGTGGGCTAGTGGCATTGTCCTGCAGCAACTTAGAAATTTTTAAGGAAAGCAGATTCTTGTAGAAACCCTGCTCGACTTGAACCTGAGCTCAAATCCTGGCTGTTGCGACTTCAAGCAAATGTCTTCTTGTAACTGTATCACAAATGATAAAAATTTACAAAAAGAAAGAGGAACCTAGAGATGCATTTTCGCACTAATGTGCTACTTTGGGCGAACCCCTTCTCCTCCCTGAACTTGTCTTCAGCTTTTATGTGCATTATTACATAGTTCACTTTAAAACACCTAGCTCATAGATGCTGGTAGGTGAATTAATCAAACTTAGGGTCTTCCTCTTTCAGCTTCCCAAGATCTTTCTTCCACTGGACCACGGGTGGGTGGGGGGGAGAGACAGGCATTGCCCAACTTTAG
The DNA here is from genome assembly GCF_951394435.1 of Stenella coeruleoalba. Taxonomy (NCBI): domain Eukaryota; kingdom Metazoa; phylum Chordata; class Mammalia; order Artiodactyla; family Delphinidae; genus Stenella; species Stenella coeruleoalba. The sequence continues at coordinate 22,643,470 of NC_137169.1, forward strand.
TGTCAAACGTTACTGCTACCCTCGGCTCAGTTTGTTGTCGTGGGGAAACAATGCAGTCAAGAACACGCTGCATTTAGAAAACTTTTTCTAAGAGGTGGCAGGAGAGTCTGTTTGCAGTGATTTGCCAGAGAGTGAACACTGGCCCACAGAAGACACTCAGTACTGAGACCATCATGGGCCAAGCCCTATGATCCCAGTCTTAAAAGCAATGTATGTTTCTTGAGAAGGGGGGGCCTTCCCTGTCTTGTTCATATTCTATTCTCAGTGCCTTAGAACATTGCTTGGCCCACAGAAGGCACTGATGTTAACCTAGCGCTGTTGGGGGTGGGTGGACATCATGCCAGAGTCTCTTCATCTGTGACTGAGCCTAACAACACTGATCCCAGGATGGTGCCGAGAACAAGATGCAAAATGATTCTGAAAGTTCTAATCCCTGGTGCATGTTTGGAACTCAACAGATGAGTTTTCATCTCTCTTGTTTTTATCTCTTTTCACTCAGAATTTAAGTAAATATAAATGAATTTTAAAATTGCTGGGAAAAAAATGACTGCAAATGCATTCTATGTACACATGGAACTTCTATACCATTATACTTAGGGATGACGTGTGCTAATAAGAAGTTCATCAGTTAGAATTAATGTGCCTTAAACATTTAATGAGAACTTTCCAATGCTTGTGATAGTGACAAAGTTTATTAAATTATGTAAACACAATTGTCTAAAATACGAATGAATAGGAACAATGCTTGGAAGAGAATTTGGGAAAATAAAGTTGTGTGAAATTAAGGTGAATTTTTAAAAACTAGGCTTAAGGGAGTTCCCGGTTGCCTAGTGGTTAGGATTCGGCACTTTCACTTACGTGGCCCAGATTCAATCCCTGGTTGGGGAACTGAGATCCCTGCAAGTCATGTGGCACAGCCAAGATTAAAAAAAAAAAAAAAAGGCTTAAAAAAAAAAAAGGCTGAAAAAATTTTAAACTTGGAAAAAACAAAAACAAAACCAAGAAACGTTCCCATCCTTACAGGGATAAAATTAGGGAACGTTGAATTCTTGTCACCTACTGGAGACCAACCTAAGATCTGAGGCCATGGGAATTCTACTGGTTGGAGTTATCACCGTGTCACCATGACACAAGAACGCAGGGAAAGCTCCAGGGAGGTGAAGTGAGGTTTCTTGGTCTGGCTTCTGTCTGTTCCTTAAATGCCAAGTTTCCCCAACTGAACCCCCTCTCCCTCATCTTCCCCATTCCTCAGAAAGGTGTCACCATCTTGATCACCTCTGACAGTTCCTTTCCCCAGGTCACCTGCTGATCTTTCTTGTTCCCTCCTGTTAGTTACTGCCTCTGTTCAGGCCCCAGAGCACCTGCACTTACTGCTGGTCTCCCTGCATCCGATCTCTCACATCACTTACCGTCAGTCCACCTTCCACAGCTCTACAACCCGATCCTCTATTCAAGTATCTTCTCCGTAACTCAAGGGCCAAATTCCTCCTCCTCGTATTTAAAGTTCTCTAACGTGATCCACTTGGCCAAACTTGCTTCTCATTCCCCATTATCAAAGTCCACGTTCCTTGAGCGCCCATGCCCGGTGCTTTCCCAGCTCCGTGGCTTTGCTCCGCAGATGTTTCTTTCAACAGGAAGGCCTCCCACCCCAACATCTCCAAAGGGTCAGCCTAAGTGTTGTCTCCCCCGAGATGTCTCTAAACCCAGATGAAGTTCCAACTCCCTTCTCTGAATGCCCGCTTTACCCCAGTGGTGTTTATCATTTGCAACCAGATCACAAACTCCAGGAGGGCAAGAAACACTGACTGTGTCTTCCCAGCATGTTGTACAGGGTATGGTCCATAGAAGGCAACAGGACAGCATTTTAAATCTAGGAACAGCCCCCAGTACGTCCACAGGCAGCAGTCTGGAAAGGGGCTCTCTCTCCTCCCAGGCTTGTCACAGCCTGCCACACAGGCCCTCCAGCTTCCCTCCTGCTCTGATCAATGCCTCTCTACAGTCCCTCAACGGTGGAGACCAGATCAGAACCACTCTATCTCTGGAACCTCCTATAGAGACAGGTCAGACAAGTAACGCGGAGAGTGAGTGGGACAAGGGTAATCCTGAATGGTTTTTCTTCCTGGTTTTGATTAATCCAAATTCTAAGGCGATGAGGTATCCTACACTTCAGATTCATCATGGCAAGACATTCAACAATCAGCACAGAAGAAAGAACTCTGTTCATGAAGAGCTCATCTGGTGAGGCTCTGAGTTGCCAAATTGATTCACTTATCAGCTTGGCCATAGGAGTCTTGATAGGAAGGATTTATAAACCCCTAAGAAACTCGACTTTTTTCTGTTGGGTGAGAAAAATCCTCCAGGAAAAGTGTTGGCTACCTACCCATGGGTGAGCTCAAGGAACAAAACAGCCATTATACCATGAACTTTTTATGCTAAGAAAAAGACAGCAAGATAGATCAGGAAATGCAACATCAATTCAAGCACCATGAAATTTTGTCAAGCAAAAATAGTCTTTATTCAAATTTAATGGAAACAGGGGTCACTATACTTTGCAAGACGGGGAAAAATAAAATTAAAAAAAATTCTTTTCTTTTCTTTTTTAATATAAAACAATATAATCACAATACCAGAATATGGAACTCTACAGTTCATTTCCTATGGGTTACTGCAGGTATCAATTTTCCTCGACTGTGCTATTCACAACTTTGTTAAGTCCAAAAATATGAAACCAAAGTGGTAGGAAACTTAAGACTTAGCACTTTCACTAAATGGCATACATCAAAGGGCATCAATTCAAGGGCAAAATGGTTGAACTCACCATACCTACCTATGTCATCATTCCAGCCTTAAAGACATCCAGGTACTGAGCTCCCTGTAGGAAAGGCCAGGCCTCAAAGCCAAGGCATTTTGGATATTCTACTGTGGGCCATGAGTAAAGGGGGTTTTCAAAGAGAAGACTGCTTTCAGTCAAGCAGGAAGGCCTGACGCCAGGAGGCTTTACGGAGAGGAAGCGCTTAGACTTAACAATTGTAGACACACCATTAGGGAGTTAAAAATGTACAGCAGTGGCATATGTTCTACTTCAATCACTTGCGCTACGGCTACCGAACATGTACAAAAGACTTCTCGGGTAGTTCCAGCTGTGGTCGTAGCCAGTTAGGACCGTGAGTGCGACCTGGATCTAGACCGGGAGCGCGATCTGGACGCAGACCTGGATCTAGACTTGGACCGGGATCGGGTTTTTGACGCGGACTTTGATCTGGAGCGTGATTCTGACGGGAGGTTTGGTTTTGATTTGGAATTGGACCTTGACCTGGACCGGGTCTCCTGATTGGCGCCAGCATCCTCACTCTCCCCTCGGCCTTCCCTCTGGCCAGACTCAGACTTGGCGTGTTCCCGCTCCTTCGAGCCCGAGCGGGATCGCGATCTGGACTGGGAGCGGTCGGCGTCCTCCTTCTTCTTCTTCTTGCTGCTGCCCGACTTGCTGTCTCGCTTGCCGCCTCGCTTCCTGCTCCTCTCGCTCTTGCTGCGGCTGTGGCTGCGGCTGCGGCTGCGGCTCTCCTCCCTGCTTCTCTTCCTCCCCTTCCTCTTGTCCTTGCTTTTGCTGCGGCTGCGGCTGCGGCTGCCTCCTTTGCTGCGGCTGCGGCTGCGGCTCTTGCGCAGGCTCTTCTCCTGGCTCCGGCTCCTGCTCACGCTGCCCCGCTTCTCCTGCGCGCCCCTCTCCTGACTGCGGCTTCTGCTTTTGCTCTTGCTCTTCTGCCTGCTGGGGCTGCGGCTCTTGGACTTGCCGGTGCTGTCGCTGTTCTGGACCTTCTCCTCGGCCTGGTCCTTGCTCTTGCTGCGGCGCTTGTCGGCGCTGCGGCTGCGGCTCCGGCTCTGGTCCTTGCTGGGGCTCCGGCTCTTGTCCTTCTTGCTGCGGCTGCGGCTCTGGCTGCGGCTGCGGCTCTTGCTCCGGGAACGGGAGCCTGATCTGGGGAGACACGGGGACGGCGAAGCCGCATGTGACTTCGTACTTTCAGGCTGCTCATGAGAAGAACAGACTAAAGCTATGTGTGGAGCTGTGCCCCACAATACAAAGCCCGGCTTGTGCTGGCCAAGGACTGCTTTCTGAACCCCCGAGACTCCAGTCCAGAGCTGGGCATCCTGGGGTGAGGGAACACTGGGAACACCATTAACACCAAAGTGGGAAACGGTACACGTGGGCCCTGCGTGAATACCAGGAAGACCTACCTGGATCGGGATCTACTCTTAGAATGACTGCTTTTGCTGCTGCCGCTTCGGCTTCTGCTCTTACGAGAATGTCTGCTTCGAGAGCGAGATCTAGGGGAGAAAGTTTTTTTTGTTTTTAATACCTGCTGACAAAACGCTGGCTGAAAAGAGTCAATTCAGACATCCTTTCTATCAAAAAATATGCATGGCCCTGGCTGTGTCCAGGCACAAAGCTGAAAGAGAACTCTCTCCTGTGCTCTGGGCCCAGAGATCCAGTCACCCGCAAACACTCCGCCTGGATGGCCTGCCTGAAACTCATAGTGCCTCCATTCCTGAACCCACTGCCCCCCAGACCTGTTCTGTTTGCTGGGTTCCTTCCTTATTCCCACCGCTGCCACTGTTATTCACCAGTTCCTCACACGAGGAGCCACAGCCACCCTCGACTCCCCTCTCTGCCTCACCCTCTTCTGCACTACTGAATCTCCTCTCAACCTTCTCCAGTTCATCCACCTCGGCTGCCCCCCAGCAAGCCACCACCACTCTCCCTGGTTCCGCAGCAGCCCCCTAGCCAGTCTTCCTGCATACACTTTTGCCCTTCACTTATTTATTCAACTGAGACCAGAGAGCTGTTTTAAAAATACAGCTGACTCTTGAACAACATGGGTCTGAACTGCCTGGGGCCACTTACACACAGGGTTTTTTCAACAGATACGCACTACAGTACCTCACGATCTGTGGCTGGCTGAATCCACAGGTGTGGGCACTGCGGATGTGAAGGGCTGGCACCCCAACCCCGCTTGTTCAAGGGTCCGCTGTACCCTCCAAGATTAAAGAGTCTCTAATAAGCCGAGACTGTGGACTCTGTCGTTTCCTTCCAAAAGCAACCCTTGGGGAAAACGACCAATTCCAGGTGCAGGGCAGGAAAGGCAAAGACGGAACCTCTCATCATGATGGAAAGAGACTTTCAAAGATTCCTGGGCACTATCATCTATGAAAGAACTCTTGCTCAGAATGTTTAATCTGTGTCTCAACCACACCTCTCTAGACCTAACTTCCAGTTTATAGAAGCTCAGGGGATAAAGTACAACAATACAAAGAGGAAACATAAATTCAGAATGTGGGACAGTATTTAAAAAAAAAAAAAAGCTAAGAAAAGTAATTGTCATGGGGTGGGGTGGGGGGATGAGGCGGGGGACTGCTTCAGACTGAAGAGACCCAATAACCCCTTGCAATACATGACTGGATGGATCCTGGCCAGGAGAAAACACAGCTCTAAGGACAGCCATGAACAACTGGGGAAATCTGAATACGGCCTGGACGCTAGATGACTTCACGGGATCACTGTTAATGTTCTTAGGTTGGAAGACAGAATTGTGCTTATCTGCATTCTTGGAGATACATGCTGAAGTATTTGGGGGTGAAGTGTCACTCTCCACAATCTCCCTTCAAATGCTACATTTATTTATGTATAGGGCGTGTCTATAAATATACAGAGAGAAAGGCAGAATTTTAGTAACTGTTGAAGCTATAAGGAGAGCATATGAGTGTTTATGAACTATTCTTTCAACATTTTATGTTTGAAAATGCTGCAATAAAAAATTTGGGGAAATATTTAGTAAAGCACAGTCACAGAAAAATCAAACAAAACCAAAAGACAGAGAAGCCAACCTGAAGGGCTCCCAATGACCAAAGACAGAACAATTTGAGCAAAAACAAACTGACTGCAATGGACCAAACATTAAATATGCAAAGATCCAAGAACTCATTCAAAATAATACTAAACAAGCAACCTCACCACCACCTTTGGGTGTTGCTGGGCACATTCAATATACTGGAAATTGGTAAATAAAGGTATCAATTTTTATTTTCCATTTCTTATAAAAATTTATTTTAGGGTGGTAGCAAAAGGGTGGAAGAGGGAAATCATCCTTCATAGAACTACAGCCTTTAAATGCACAAAGAACAGAAAACTAGACAATCAGAATGTTACAACCACAGCTGAATGGCTCAAGGTAACGATTATCAGCAGATGTTAATAATTCCACTATTAGGTGGAAACTGGTGCAGAACTGGATAATGGACGGCTCACAGGGATGCATGTTATCACCATTCAAAGTGGGGCATCCAGACACCACACAAGTGCTGCAACAGGAAGTACAAAGCACCTGCTAAAATACTGGCCTTACTCTAAATGCCCACAAGACCTAACTATGACTTTATAGGAAAATACGAGGGACAGGATAAAGGGATGTGTTAAACATCACGAGAAGAGCACAATCTGCAAAATCTCAACTATGGAAAGATCTTCAAAACAGAAAACCGTTTCTTCCACAACTAAATGGATGGAAAATAAAAAGAGGGTGAAGGAGGATGCAGCCATGATTAAAAGGAGAATTAAGACACATGTCATCTGATTGCAATGTGTACACCTAGTTGGGATTCTAATATGAACAAACTACAAAAATACATACATATTTGAGGCAATTGGGGAAAGTTGAATACAGATGTGTTGCTGTGGTATGGCCTCATAATTTTATTTAAAAGGTTAGGGCTTCCCTGGTGGCGCAGTGGTTAAGAATCCACCTGCCAATGCAGGGAACACGGGTTCGAGCCCTGGTCTGGGAAGATCCCACATGCCGCGGAGCAACTAAGCCTGTGTACCACAACTGCTGAGCCCGTGCTCTAGAGCCCACGAGCCACAACTACTGAGCCCGCATGCTTCAACTACTGAAGGCCAAGCGCCTAGAGCCCGTGCTCCACAACAGGAGAAGCCACCGAAATGAGAAGCCCGTGCACCGCAATGAAGAGTAACCCCTGTATGATACAACTAAAGAAAGCCCAGGCACAGCAACGAAGACCCAATGCAGCCAAAAATCAATCAATCAATTTATAAAATAAATAAATAAATAAATTTATAAAATAAAAGGTTAGAGATATCCACTTTATAGGCAGAATGACAGGATGTCTAGATTTGCCTTCAAACAATGAAGCAGGAGGGGGTGATGAAATAAGACTGGCAAAATAAAAGATACTGAAGCTGGATGGGTGATAAGTGTAAGGGGACTCAAGGTTCATATTTTCTCTAATGCTTTATGTATTGTTTTCCATAATAAAGAGTTAAACAACAAAACCTGAAAAGCTTAGACTAATGACTTCCCGCTACTCTTAAACCCTTAACCTGGCCTGTGGCTCAGCAGGATCTCGCTCTTCTCTGCCTCATCTCAAGCCACGCTCCTCTGCTTCCTCCTTCCCCACGACAGGGCCTTCAAAATACGCTGCTCTCTCTGCTAAAAAGGCACTATCCCCCCTCTCTGCCCACCATGTCCAACTCATCCTTTAGGTCTCAGCTTCTACGACATGTCCTTAGGGAAGCCTCTGCCAGCTCTCTGGACGAGTTGGGCCGCGTACTTTCCCTTGGACATACTTATCACAATGGTAATTATTTGCTCAATGCCCATCTTCTCCACTAGATTGAGTTTCATGAGGGCACAGAGCATGTGTGTCTTGTTCACAAATGCCTCGCCCATCTGCAGAACAGCCACCAAATAAGACAAAGTCTCCACTCCTGAGTAGCTGGAGTATCTGGGAGAGTAACAAGGGGTGAGTTGTCATGTTCACCCCCAGTAATGGTATGATTTAGGGGACCCAAGAAGAAACGTGAGAGAAGGTCACTGATACCTGCGTCAGAGAAAGGACTTTACTTCTATTTGTACTCATGACAAAAGAGTTCAAGAGTTTTACAAATAAATGTTCAGTTCAAAGTTCTGAGTAACTGGACCAGACGGAACCACGGTACTGAGACTTCAACAGAAGAATGAAAATGGATTATCTATGTGCTCATTAATGAATTTACAGCAAGCGCCAACACATCAGTAGTACCTTGAGTGACTCCGGCTCCTGGAGTAGGACCGGCGTCGTCTAGAACCAGGCTTGTCTTCAACTAATCTGATTTTTCTGCCATTGACTTCAGTTCCATCTAACTTTTCCAAAGCTCTTTTCATATCAGAGTAAGACACAAATTCAATCACCCCTTCATTTTTGCGTCCCTTGTGAGCATCTGCATAGGTCACTTCTCCCGCCTGACGCATATAATCCTGAAGAAAAACAAAATCCCCCAATAGGTTAAGACACATTTTGTGAAAATATCTAACATCATCATAATGAAAGTTTTCCCTTTCCTTTAGAAGAAATGCTAGCTTTCCTCAGAATGAAGTTGACTCTTAAGTATTTCCAACTACACACCGACCATTTACTGAGGTTCTCTGAAGTGTTAGGCATTAGGTGGGTAGTAGAGATAATAAATAAATAATTTAACTGTTTCTTTAAATAGTTTTGTTTGAATATAAAATTTTTTAGTTAACTATCATTTCCCAAATTTTATAGTGGCAAGTTCTTTGTTTACAGAAGCTTTAGAAGCTCAAGTTACTACATTTAACTCTGGTCTTTTGCATTTCATCATAAATCCTTATTGAAAACATGTATAGCTGTGGATAAATATCTAAGGTAAAAGGTAAACAAATTCAAAAATGGATTACGAAAGACAAAAAGACAACAGAACAATATTTTCCAGCTCTGGCTTTGAAGTGGAATGACCACCCATGTCCCTTCACTACTGTAAGCCTCTTTCCTCATTCTCTTTGAGGACTTAATATAACCCAATGAGAGAATACAACTAACATGACAGATAAATACTGAAGTGATATATAAATAAGAGAAGATGTGATTAGTGTTTAAAAAGAAAATGAAATCTGGGGTCTTGTGGCCAATTTCCCCATGTTGTTTATATATAATATATACTCAATAATAAACAGTTGTGGAATGAATACATGAATATTCAATAGCAGTTCATTTTTGTTATTGCTTTCCTCTCCCTCTTTGCAAAGTTACAAACACTGACTATATGCCATTTGATACTATTCCTCTACTCACTGCATCATAAAATGTTTACATGTCTTAACATACATTACATTCTTCATAATTAGTGTGTCCAATACTTTTTCTGAGGGTTTCCCAATTGCTGGGACTTCTGGGTTTTATATATAGTCCTTGGCCATTATTCATAATCTAGCAATGACCGTCTTCATGCAAAAATTTCTTTACTTCAGCTGAATTATTTGCAGGAATGGGCGCTCTGGGAAAAAGGCAGGGAGCCCATATAATTTATCATCCAAACTGGGATACATCTAAGAGTAAAGGAAGATGCTATTAAGTTATGCCACACCTGGGACTGTCCTGGGCAAGTTGAGATGTTGCCATACTTCCAAATTAGTAATAGTAGCTGCTAACATATTGAGTGTTCACTGGATGACAGGTAGGATTTAATTAACTTAGTCCTATTTACAGCCACATGAGGTAGATACAATCATTATCCCTATTTTACAGGGAAGTGAAATACAAGAGATTTAAGCAAACTGCTCAAGGTCGTTCAGGTAGTAAGTGAAGGAGCTGGGGTCTGAACATAAGCAGCCAGACTTCAGGACCTAAATTCTTAGCACCACCCGCACCGGGGGTAAAACGACCAATTCTCAATGCCGCCACTCTATAAATTTCAACTCAACGCCACCACTGGGTATTATGAATTTATACATTTTTAAAAACTAACAATATACCACCTTACATTAGTTTTATTTTTGCATTTCCGTGATTAATAGCTAGCATTTGTGCCTGGAACCATTCTAGGCTTTTTATATAAAAGTGCATTCATTTCTCACAATAACTCTGAGTAGAAATGAATATTTCTCCCATTTTATAGTTGAGGAATATGAAGTGCAAGAGGAAAGTAAGTTGCTGGAGTAAAATAACTGATAAGTGGCAGAGCTGGGATTCCATCCAGGCAGGTGAGCTCCAAAGTCCTGCTCTGAAGGCTCCCTTGACTTCCTGGGAAATTGGCTCGACTCCTCTCCTTTGCTGAGAGGGAAACTGCCAAACACACAGAAGTATAAAACCAACTGAGGGCGTTGGCTGGGCTCCATTTTAACCCCAAGTTTGAAAGCCTTTCTAGTTTCTACCCATAATGTTCAATCCTAACTCTCAGAATACTGGAGTCATTCCTTCAGAGAGGACAGTCCTGTTGGCAGACACTCGGTAAGGGCCTGCTGTAATACTGACAACCAACACAGTGTACTAGAGAAAATACCAGCATATGTTTTAGTCTCAGCTCTTCTGCTAAGACCAACTGTGCGAATTAACGTTTTCTGGATCTTATCTTTGTTCGCTAAAGACTGTTGACAGCACATGAAAAAAAGAAAAAAGATTTACTTTGTTATAAAGCAGAAACTAACACACCATTGTAAAGCAATTGTACTCCAATAAAGATGTAAAAAAAAAGAAAAAAAAGATGTAAAAGTGCTTTGATAAGTTACTACTTTTTGCTGAACCTAAACATACTCACTCATTTTGCTAGAGATGACTTGTTTAATGATGGACTAAAAATGAGAAGTGAGATAGGAAACTCTGAGCAACCTTTACATTTGCCCTCCTAAGACCATCCAGGTTAAGGCACGCTCAATAAGGTTTTTTCTCTTTTGAGATTAAAAACCAACACCATTTTCAAAAAACGAGCTGTGATCAGTACACTGCATGGCCAGTACACCACTGGACTGTACTTTTTGACATTAAAACTCTTTCAGGACAAATATTCAGTGAAAAACAAATCTTAGAAAAGAACATGGGTCAGATAGTCATTTTCACCAATGCAGCTCTACAATGGAAGCTGACACAAACTTGCACTAATACTGCAGCAAACTGCTGGCTGCAGTTTTTTCTTTTATTAGGGAGAAACTACATTGTTACCTCTCTGTAACATTCTCTACAGAGGAAAATTTCACATAACATAGGTTTTCCTTAGCATGCTGGCCCCATAACATACAGTAGCAGTGAGATTCCAGTGTCTTTTGTGTTCCTATGGAAACTTTAATTGGAAAATCTCCAAATGCTTTGGGAAAGTTTTCTCTGTGTGCCTGGGCCTGCATAAAATAACCTCTTTCCTTAACTCAACTTTAACTCCTGCCCAACTGTAACCCAGAAGGTTAACAGGGCCCAAACCTTTAGGTCTTGCCAGCTGCACCGACTTGACAAATTCTCCACAATAAGTCTGTATTCTGTGCGGGTAGGAGGGCCATATTTATCTCGGCCACTTCTTCTATAACCATATCCACCTTTGGAAGGTTCAAATAGATGAGATTACTTCAGTGGAGGAAAAAGAAAAAATGATACAGCACATATTCCCCTTAAATATACCATCTACCCCCACCCCAAAGAGTATATATTTTAACTCTACCCCCACCCTTAATTCTAATCTAGATTTAAAAAGGAGCAATCAGCTAACATGAAAATTTAATTTAATTTACAAAGTTGTAAGTATGTATATTCATTAATATTTATATTTAAAATTAACATGCATAAATTAAAAACTATCAACAATTTAACAATTTAGAAATAACTAACCAAATTACTAAATCAGTTACTGGTGTTACTCACAGTGATTAAAGTTTTTGTGAACATTTTATACGAAAAAAAGATTTTCAGGCACCTATTTCAGTTTAATCTCATCTGTGTCTAACCCTTGGGATCCTCACCACCCAGGTCTAATGGGGAAAGGTTGCGGTCGTCACATGGCTTCCTGTTTTTGGTCAGCCAAGGGCCACAATGGTTCAAAGAGCCACGCATGGAAAGGTAACCCAAGGTCAGCAAATGGAACAGGCAGTCATCTTAGCCTCAAAGGATTCTTTTAATTAAAACATTGAGGTCTTTGTTAAATCTATGTTAAACAATTGCATTACAGAGAAAAAAAACAACAACACAAACACACATCATTAAACATAATTATAAAGTATTAAAACAAGAAATTTATGTCATTAATTTAATTACAATTAAACATTATTAAAGATGTTTATTTGCAATTTTACATTTAAAAAGATACATAAATTTATAAAACAAATGGCTTAAATATCAATACATTTCGATGTAACATTAATTAATTAATTACTTTAAAAATTAACATTTAATAACGGAGGCATGTCACTGATACAAATGCCCTTTAAATGCTTACTGCGTCCAGAACCGTAACTGCCATCTCGTCGCGGGCCGCGGGCATGCTCAACAATTACTCGCTCACCACAAAGGTCTTTGCCATTCAGTTCATAAACAGCATCATCTGCATCTCGCAGATCATCAAACTCCACAAACCCATATCTAGAAGAAAGCAAACAAAATCCTGGTTGGCACCCTTCTGACACCCAGCTTCACTAACATTAAAGAGAAAGCAATGAGGTTCATGCTTAGCAAAGGTTAGGTGGGTTTTGCAAACTACGGACCAGCTTTCTCTTCCCTTAAGCAGAAACCACTCAGCTTTGTGCCCACAGGCACTGCAAGAGGGCAGGGAGACTTTTGAAGGCTGACTCCTGTCTTTCTAATAGGAGGCTGGCTAAATATACAGAGACCACTTCTTCTGTTCCCCAGGTAGCTGGTGGCAACTGCAAAGACCTCCACAGGGATACTTGGTATAAGGTATTAAAATACATAATTCTACAAGATTGAATATTTGCTCTTTCAAGTTACATAAAAACTCATTTTTTTTTTTTTTTAGCTTTAGCCCCAAAGTGGTATCTTAGAGAACAATTAGACCTACATTTAGGCACTGTGTCTTAACTGTTAAATCATGTTTGGAATAACAAACCAGGTTTAAAAAAAAAAAAAAATCACAGTACCTTGACTCTCCTCAGTGAAAGAAAAAAATTTTTTTAAAGTTCCCATTTCTCTACCTAAACAAATAAGTCACAAGTGCATTAACTATTCTAGAAACTACCAGTGAAAAAAATCTGGAGCTATTCTTTTCCTCATGATATTCGAAATTCATTTCCATGAGGCTTTAAGTAGGCTGGAATTCTCTAAAATCTATAAACAACTGTGCAAACTTCTTTTACACAGTAGTGCTAGGAATTTCCCAGCAAACAGGTTTGGTGGTTTAACATATATCCAAAAGAAAACAAACCCCTACCCCAATCCTATTGATGCCTGCTGAAGAGTACAACTTATAAAACTAAAAGGCAAAATTTGCAAGATATTTATAAGCAAGGTTAAACAAATGCCCTACCAACTGTTATCAAGAAACTTTTAGTTTGCTCTGATGTGGCTGTGAAAAGTCTAGCTTTGTGAGCACTGCCTATACCTAAAAACTAAAACCATCTTAATCATACAAGTTACAAGCAACAACATCTTTAAACTCTAACAGAGCTATGTATATAGGCAGATACTGACTACCATTTCCCTCCGGGTTTACACCTACTGGAACTAAAAACAGGTTACAAGACTTGCCAGAAGTTTATCCAGGCTGACCAAAATTATTCCAGTTTCTTTAGCATGTAATGCTGTACTCAGCAACATGTTAAGTGAGAGAACTCAGAATTGAGGAATTCCTCCTTTACTAAAGATTAAAGAGTTTCTATCAAACAAGAGTCTCTCAAGGTGACAATGTACAGCTAAATACTTTGGAGGGTTCTTTATGCTGAAATGTCTATGAGTGGCATTCAAACTTTAAGAGGCACTGAATCTCAACTCCATTAAAGAAAAGTAACACAGAAACACCCAGTGTTTAATGGGAAATGTTCTGCAATAACACAATTCAGAAGACACCTGGCTCAACTTATGGGTTATGAAATCTTTAAAACATGGTTTCACACTTCCATAAGCTGGAATTGCCGAGCAGCGTAATAAGAATGATTCTGACCATGATTGTCATATTTGGCAAAGTAAAGCCTCTCCAAATCAATACCTTCCTATGTTAAAAAGTGCTTTATGATCATTAAAAATCTTCAATAGATTAAAATATATTGCAGCTACTTTTTTCTTTCCTAAATAGAGTGAGTCATCAGGAAGCCTATACTATCATTTTTAGAGACAAAATAAATAAAAAAGAGCTAATAAAAAAATCAAATCTAACTACTTTCTGCTTTGGTTTATTCCTAAATAGATCATAAAATACCTCCTGTCCCCAAGAGTACCTTCCTTAATTTAGTTGTCAAGATTGGTTACAGGTCTGCTTTGTCCACCTGCCCAGATGCCAAGTATAGAGGGATGAGAGAAAACATCCAACACGGGCACGATAAAATGGCCTCCATGCCCCTCTAAGAGTTCACACTGGCTTGGCACCATTCAATGCCCCTAACTCATCTGATGTGATGTCATAAGGACAATGCTGACTCCCGAGGATTAAATAAAGAAGTCACAGAACACCCCGTTTTCTTCAACAAGCAAGTTACTTAGCCACATTTTGGGGATATCCTAGTAACTTATTAAAACAGCTGACTTAAGATCAAATTTATTTCACAGAAAAATCTTGGCTACTACTCTGTGAAAAGCCACAAAATCTATTTGGAACATTTTAGTGTCAAAGTCCAGTCCAAGGATTAAATCAGGAACCTGACTGTCACTTCTGTCACTGACATGCTGGGTGGGCCTGGAAGACTAAACCAAATATACTCCTGCACCATAAACCATACCTGATAGGATTCCTGTTCTGAGAGCAAAGTAAAGACCAGATCAGTGTGTGGTTGTTTCTACCACATCACTGTTTATTTAGATCAGTTTTACTGCAAGAATCACTTCACTCGGTAAGTAACTGGAGTAATTGGTAAGTAAGTGGAGTGAATGGGTTCCCCAATTAAGGCAGGAAGACTAGATAGCAACAATAAAATGGTACTTAATATTTATTAAGTAATCTCTATGTACTAAACAATGTTATCTTATTTAATAATCACAATACCCAAGCGCCAGGTACTGTTATCTGTTTTACAGATGAGGAAACTGAGGCACATCGCATTAAACAATGTGCATAATAAAACAGCAAAGCTGACATTCAAAGCCTGTGGCATGACTCCAGAACTCTACCTAAGACTGGAGCAGCAGGAACTGGCCTGGGTTCTAGTCCTGGTTCTGCAATAAACCAACTCTGAAAAGCACATTTAAATCATTTTATTTCTCTGGATCCTAGTTTATCCGTGAAATGAGGGAGCTACACTATGTATCTCTGAGGTTTCTCCTAACATCAAAAGTCTGACAGTTAAAATGAAAATTAGTCTTCCTCTGGCTTAACAATGGGATGAAATTTTAGTTTTATTTAAATAGTTTAACTGTCTCTGAATTAAATTCTAGTGCCTTTAAGAAAGCAAAGCTCTTCCTGGTAACATGGGAGAATCTTTCTAAATCGATCTTAACATCCCTTTGTGCTTTAATCTCCTCTCCCAAAAAGTACTCTCCTTTTGAATCATTTGTCAAAGGAGGGATATAAAATACACGCATTCATGTGTGCACACACTATGTGTCGGCATGTGTGTATTTACGTAGACATATCTCTGGTGTGACCTGTAGATAAGCCTTACAAACATAACCCAGCAGATAAATCTCTCAATTCTAGCTGCAGACACCCCTCCTCTTCTCTATTAAAAACAACCATCTTTCAGTAATTCTAGTATGAGAATGAAGAAGATGAAGGAATTCAGGAGAATGAATCTACGACAAATTAATAAATCCCTCTAAGGTAGGGGCTGATAAAAACCAAACCAAACCAAAACCCCGCCAATGTGCCTCCTCTGGCTTGACTCCCAGATGTTGTATCTTTCGACCTTTCTCTCTGCACCTACGTGAAAGAACAAAAAGCATGGCCTAACTATTAAATGTAAATTTTTTCAATTAAAAGAAAAACTCCTTTCTTCAATGTTTCTCTGCTATTGCCTTTTCCCACTCTTTTCCTCTAGATCACATTTAATCCCAACAAAAATTTAGTCAAAAAATGATGGCCGAGGAATTACTGCCACTTGCTAAGAAAAGTGGGCACCATGATTCTTACCAACTATAGATAGGTATTCTGGATACCACAAACAAAAGCCACGTTGAATTACGTGGGCTGTTCTAAACTTTAGTCCATTCTTAAACCACTGCCAATGTGCTGGTCTTCCTCATTCAACAGCTGATGTACTACTGCTCAGACTATCAGTCAGAACTCTGAAATTCTAGAACTGGAATGACATGTTTTTAAAACTAAAGTACTCCAAGACTTCAATTTTCAAAATGTTAATCACACTTTTTCACCCAAGAAAAATTACCACCTGAGGTTGTGTTGTTGCTGAGCAGTCTCCCCTGATCTAATAACCTACACCAATGGCCCAAATACCACGCTGCGTGTCCTACTGAAGAGGCTGGGGAGTCTATCTCACCCCTCCAGAAACGGCTTAGGGCCATCTCCGTCTTCCAAACATCTTCACTGAACAGGGCATGACTAAGGGGGTGCGCACCACCAGCTGACTGACGGGGCGTGGGGACGAGGAGCGAGGGAAAGCAAGCCTCCATGCGTGTGCCTGCTGTCACCCGCCAGTACTGCTTACCGCCGGGGCACGCCTTGGATGTTCTCTCTATAAGAAAAATTTGCCCCTCTCCACGGTGGATCTCTGCTCACCTTTGTCCTAAAACTGTGCCACATGCTTTTCTTTGTATGTGGACATGACAGTCCTCAGCCAACCATCAGCAGGATGTGAGTTTTGTTTTCCCAATGTGGTGAGCCATTCCCACATTCACTCATTTTCCTTGCAAGAACCGAACCTCTCCATGGCTGGTCAGGATTAGGGATGTTGCTGTAGCCAAGGAAAAATTTTCATCTGTTGAAGTTAACCCATGGGGTGGCTTGAACCCTGAAACTAGGGTCAACAGCAATGTACTTTAAGGGCAGAGCCCTTAAATCTACCCTGAAAGAAACGGCATTCAGTGAACAGGAATCAAACAGCTCTCTTTCAAAGCACTCAGTGTTGATCCTAGGCTTCAGCCAGCTTGTGTTATGAGGTGAAAAAAGTTAGGGCACACTAACAGGATAGTAATAAAAAACGGAAGTTCTCGCTCTCTGCATAAAGTGCTTGGTAAACTGCAGAAAGACACTTCTGCAACCAACTCTCTAGTGCTCAGGTGAGGCCAACTCAGAGAAAGCTTGTGAGTGACAACCATGTAAGTGCCCCCAATTCCAAAGGTCTGCAAAATTCCAGGGAAGCAGTGGTCAGGCCCTCAAAGTAGAATTAACCAATGTCACATTCACTGCTCTGAGTCACGGATTATGGTTGCAATTTGACTATCCCAGTAACCGAGGGTTGTTTATAACCCACCACTAGGAGCTCCTACCACACGAAGTGGGTTCCTGAGATCCTTTTTATCCTGAGACAGGAAGGAGGCTGCTCTGGGCATTCCGGCCTCCCTCTCTTTAGCCTCAGGAGGGAGGGCCATCACGGCCACCCGTGGAAGGTGGATGACTTACCCGTGCTCACTGAGTGGCAGAGCTGGGGTGCGGCTTCAGGGCTCACCAGTACCCAGTCTGGGGCTCTTTTCGCGTCGGCAAACTGGCAGTTCCCGCACACCAAGGGCTCTCTGCTTAGAGCTAGTGTGGACTCCTGGTCTGCAAACGTTGGCCACAGCTCAGTCTGCACTTGATCTTTCCCCACCTTCAAAGAAGAAAACCTACCTCATGATTCCTCTCTTCTCGGTCCCCTGACCACCTGATTCACTCCTACACACACTGTCATTGCCTTTGGCTGTTCTTCTCTGGTTGCCCACTTAGTGCACTGCCTAGTTTTACAGTGTGCTCTTTCTGCTGGGCCCCCAGGGCGGTCTCTTCCTGTGTGATCACCTTCCTTCGTTCAAGAATATGGCTATTTTTACTTAGTCAACTTGTCTCTTTAAATGTAGTGGGGAAAGTCAGCTGCTTTATCATTCTTTTGCTCAGAGGTCTATACTGACTCCTAAAGATCTTTGTTGATGCCATTCTCTAAACCTGGAATGCCTTGATTACGCAAGGTGAATCACAGCAACCATCTTCCATAGACTTGAGAATTCTCTTTCATGAAGTCTCAGAAACTTGCCAGACTCTAAGCATTTTAGCACTGTCTTTAGCATTAGCACTTCTATTCAATTTTATGTTTTACATGATAATGTTCTGGTGACCTTTCAAGCCTTGTTCTTTTTCGTTTGTGCTTATCCTCTCATTTGATTATGAGCTCTTTAATATTAACAAAGGCTAATATTTAGAACAGTGCCTGGCACACAGTAAATAATTCATCTATAATATTTCATTCATTCCTCATATCATATGCGAAGAATGCACTACTACTACTACTATTACTCCCATTTTACAATGAGAAAAATGAGACTGGGAGAGGCTAAGCAACTGGCTTGTAGTCAAGGCGCTCCTAAGCGGTATAGCTGGATT
Source organism: Stenella coeruleoalba (assembly GCF_951394435.1). Lineage (NCBI taxonomy): Eukaryota > Metazoa > Chordata > Mammalia > Artiodactyla > Delphinidae > Stenella > Stenella coeruleoalba. Next base: position 22,661,921 of record NC_137169.1, read on the forward strand.
AGAACCCAGGTCCATCTGACTCCAAAACCCAAGCTCTTAACCACAAGGTCACAGTGCCTTTGTAAAGGCAGCTGTTTCTTTTCTCCCACAGTCCTGAGCACAATCCTTTGAAATTCAACAAATGCTGCTGCTTGACTTGATAATCTAACCTTAGATAAGCCAGGCTGTATTAACGTTTTTTGATACAGCTGGGTCAATTCTCCAGAGGAAAAAAGAAATTGATCTTGGGGCAGGTGAAGAACCCCTAAGCTTGGAGTATGTGACAACCAGGTTACTTTCACTCGTCTTTTGGTTCCCATTAGCCAGTGTCAGCCATCTGGTCCTTCCGAAAACATGTGTGGGTTCAGAACATAACAGACTAGAAGAATAGAGGAAAAATAAGATTATTCTGTGCAATCCCCATTCTGGAGGCCCCATATTAACCCCTGGAATCTGTCTTTGGTTTTAAGGCTCAGCAAAAATTAGACCAGCATAGAGATGATGGAAGGTTTGGCCTAGAGGTGGTAGATGTGAATGGATATTGACAGTATTATGTATTTAAGAATGCATTTAATTAGTTTTGTAAGGAATGGTGACCGGGACCAAAAAATATAAGCATGAATGGTGTGGGAAAAAAATGGATGAGAAATCAAAGAATGCTATAAAGTTTACAGACTTCCAATTATACAAAGATTACGGCAGCAACCAGAAAAGTACTTTGCAGATGACAGCCATCTATGATCTGATTTAACTCCAAACCACTATTAACATGACTACTCTAGCCCACCAGGACTCTTTCCCTTTTCAAAATCCTTTATAATAATGTTCACAACTCTGAGATTTACTCATAATCTCATAGATGAAGAAATGAACGCTTACAGCAGTTAAGTAAAGGCTACCCAACACCTGGGATTCTTCAACCCTCGGTCCTAACCTAAAATCAACACTCCATCACCATGTTCTACTATCTCCACACCAGTGGAAAGAAGTGGTCCATAGAGCAAACAGTTTAAGAAACACAAGCTTTAGCACAGAAAATCAGTTACATCAAATTATATGCTGTGGAAGACAAATGTCCACATGAATATTAGCATCTTATGAGAAATATTAAATGGCAAGAAATACCATTTCTGCATCTGATGTGTACTAATTAATAAGTTGTGAACATCCTGTAAGCTAATAGTGGAACCAAACCTGTATGTCAGTTATCAAAATTTTAACACCAGTCTAGGAAAATAGAGAAAGATAACAAATCATTAAGAAAATACCAGCCCATCTCTGAAGGAATATTCACATACTGGAGTGAGGAAAAGAGAACAGAAACAATCATTATTCTAAAAACTAAGTGATAATACAAAATTCCTTCAGAAAGCAGGAGGAAGAGAGGAATCTGTACCCAATTTCAAATCTAGTCTTACTTTGTAACTGGTCTATGGGCATATTTGCCATTTTGTTTCAACTATCCAAAAGCCTTTCAAAAATGAACTAATAAGCAAATTCACTTTTACTAGGCTGCTACCATATTTCTACCCTATAAAATGGGACTACCTGCAGGAAGCAACATACTTGCAAATAGTTTGTGGATCAAACTATCACAACCATAACCCCTCTGTCATAATGAAGTGTTTCACTGTGACCTTTTAAAGTCAACAGAGCTGCTTTCCTTAAAGGGGAGCAAACATAATCATACCCGTGTACATTTCAATTTTCTGACACTTATCCACACTAAGGGTAAATGAAATTAACAGGTCTCACAAGAAAAGAGATCAACTATTCCCTGATGACACACTAAAGCTCAGGAAGACTCAATCACAAATTAAAAACAATTTAAAAACTCAAGAGATGAAAGTCATATTGCTAATTTAGAATAAAACTCCTAGAACGTAAGATAGGATCACTGTTACTTGTAGTTAATGAAGTAAAGGTGTACACTCAGCAGACAACACTACCTGATTCCACACCAAAGCTACAAACAAAACCAGTTTGTACTTACCTCTAAAACCACACTATAGGCAGGGTAACAGGTGTTAAAGCCTCTTAGAAATTATGCCTCTTGGGACCATCTTGGCTGTTTCCATGTCCCTCATAACCACCCCACAGTCCCTGTTTCTTTTTCTTTTTGGTTAAAGATGCCACTCGCCATGCTATTTCTTGGGGATGCCCTTCCCTTGAAAATCAGTCATTTAATTCACTTTATATTTTAATGGATGTTTCAAATTCCTTAAACATTAATGGATCAATAGTTTCATTTCATCCACATGAAATAACTTTTCTCAAAGTCAGTTCATCTGGTCTGTGGTTCCTGACCCCTCACCCAAGCCTCCTGCTCACCTCTTTCACTCCTGACGGCTGAATTCAAACCTCCCTCCTCCGGTTTCCCCCTCTCTAGGCCTTGGAGGTCTGTGTTCATGGAGGCCCCCATCTGGCACCCAGGAACAAGACATGGTTGGGGCCCTGGCGGAGGGCCCTTTAAGTGGCTCTTCAGGCATCATGTGCAGTTCCAGGACCTCTAGACTTTCATCTCAACACACAGGAAAGGTCATGTAGGGCATTTCCTCAAAATACAGGTGTGCAAATCCAGGGCACAATCGATCCCTCACCTTCAGGATACTCCAAGACCAGACAGCCCTAGCTATGACAACAGGACAGAGACTGTTCACTGCATTTACTTGCATAGATCCTACCCTGGTCAGCTATCACAAAGCTGATACCACCCTTCAGCTCTGCAAAGAGTAGCCTGAGGAGAATCAGTAGCAGTCTCTGTCTGGGGCCAACGTCATAAAAAAAATAGCACCTGCCTCACTTTTGGCAGTAACTTGGCAGCTTGTTGGAAGCCTCTGCAGAGAGACTAAGGACTTCAGGCTGTGGAACCTGAACTACCTTCTCACCCTTGGAGGCAAGCCCCAAAGGACAGGAATGGATCGTCTGGAAGGAAACAGCACGAGAGCAACTTTGGCTGACACCACCCATGCTCTATCTGGTATGTGAATAAGAAAGATCTTCAGTTTCCGGAGTTGTCAATAACTCATTTTGTAACCTTGGCCCTGTCATTTAATCCCCCGTGCCTCAGTTTCCCTGTCAGTACAAACTAGAGACAACACTTATTTTAAAATTTCAGTGTTAGCTTACAAACTTATAAATACCACCCCCAATAGTATTCTCTCAGATGCTTGGAGCACCTTTCTTCCGAGGATCTCAAAATACAATTTGTGGGCTTCTCTGGTGGCGCAGTGGTTGAGAGTCCACCTGCCAATGCAGGGGACACGGGTTCGCGCCCCGGTCCGGGAAGATCCCACATGCCACGGAGCGGCTGGGTCCGTGAGCCATGGCTGCTGAGCCTGCGCGTCCGGAGCCTGTGCTCCGCAACGGGAGAGGCCACAGCAGTGAGAGGCCTGTGTACCGCAAAAACAACAACAACAAAAAAAACAACAACAAAAAACCAATTTGCTGTTTAGGTTACTTCGATGTATCCAAAAATACCGTAAACCCAAACCACATTTTATCTAGTCTACATCCTGTGCCTACCTTTTAAGAAGGGAAAAATACTTCACATGGCCTTTTTATTCATGATACATCAATAAGGAAGGGAGGAGCAAGCTATTAAACTGAGGAATAGGGATTTTAAATGACATGGCCAAGTAATTACAGACGATGTTTATTCTTATCACAAACTGACTGGGAAACCAGGAACAAGGAGTGGAAGTCTCAAGCCAGGGCAGTTTAAGGTGGTAACATTTGGTCAAACCGCAGCACGGTATGGTTTCTTGGCAATGACTTTTCAAAATGACAGAAATTTAAAAATTACCCATGGCTTAAGAAAAAAAGTAACATACCTAATATATTTTGGGGGCGAGGTATGTTGACCTCAGCAAGAGACGTCAGTACAAAAACAACTTGGTCACATTTGTAAGTTACATTCGATACTATGAATAAAACAATGACAGAATGCTACTTAATCCACAGCCCTGTTTCTCATGATTTCTTGTTTGTTTAAGAAAAAGCTCTTGGTTAAAACACCTGAAACCATTTCACCTGTTAAATTAGCGAAGACTCTAAACAGTACGGCCGGCGCAGTGGTGGCGAGGCTGCCATGACGGGCGTGCTCACGCACTGCTGGTATAAGTGTAACTGGCACAGCTTGGCAGGACATTTGGCTATACGCATCAAGAGCTTTCAAAGTGTTCACTCCTACTGTGACACATGAATTTTACTTCATAGAATCCGTCCTAAGGAATGACTAAAATGCAAAGTTTTTTGCACGTGATATCCATCACAAGGTTATACAGAACAGCAAGAATTGAGAGACAGCCTAGGAGGAATGGTTGGGTAAATCATGATACAGCCATACAATGGATTTTATGCAGCCCTAAATGATGTTTATGAGAAAGATTTTAATGTAACAGAACAAATATATGAGAAAAATTAAGCAGAAAAAGTGGGACATCAAATTGCACATAAGACCTTGTCTATGTTAAAAGGATTCTTAATGATACCTCTTTTCTACTTTCTGCTGTTGGTATTGTCTAAATTATCTACAATGCACCTGTATTTATTTTCTAATCAGTCAAAAACTTATTTTCTAAAAAAAGTTCTTGAACCTGTTGTGCTTGGTAGGCTAAACAGATAAGGCTTAAAGGCTGCAAGACAACTTCCTAATATATACTTTTAGACATTCTAATTAAAAAGTCATAATATTAAAAAATTATGATCAAGAGTAGTTGAGAATTCAGAAAAATAGGAACTCTGAAATACGGCAGGTGAAAATATAAACAAATACCATGGAAACCAAAAGGTAGCAAAAGTTAAAAATGTGTACACTCAGCTCTCCATATCCTGGGTTGGCTGAACCCGTGGGTGTGGAGGGACGACTATGGGAGTTGGGCATCCGTAGACTTGGGTATCTGCAGTGGGTCCTGGAACCAATCCTGTGATTATACTGAGGGACAGCTATATACACTCTGACTCCAAAGTCCATTTTCGGGAATCTGCCCTAAGATTTACATAAAGGATATTTGCCACAGCGTTATATACGTGTAAAATAGTGGAAAACCAAAGACAACCGCAATGTCTTGCAACATGGTTTTGCTTATGTACATTAAATAGTATTTATATGTGGGAATACTATGTAGCCCTTAAGAATTAGGTTGTGGGAGAACACTTAACGACAAAAGGATCAGGCTGTTAGCTGGTTACAAAACAGAACGTACAGTACGAATCCAATGTGAAAAAGGGAGGCGGGGAGGCTTAAGAAGTGCATACACCTGTGTGCGGAAAAAGACAAAGTCTCAAAGTGCCGATACTGTCATCTTTCATTTTTTGTCCTCTATATTTAAAAAAATGTACAATAAATATGTAAAATGTTTATAATCAGAAATAAATACATACTATTTTGAAATGTTACACAGATTAAGTATGGGCTTTTTTCCTTTTTTTTTTGGCCACACCATGCAGCTTGCAGGATCTTAGTTCCCTGACCCGGGATTGAACCCAGGTCCTCAGCGGTGAAAGCACAGAGTCCTAATCACTGGACTGTCAGGGAGTTCCCAAGAATGGGTTTTTAATACTAAACTACCAGTTCAATTAACCAGAAACCAATAACCTGGAACATCAATTATATTTTCCTTATTGCCTCTTTAAAAGACAAGAAAAACAAGCTCTCATCAAGGATTCAGTCAAAAGAGAAAATCTCTTTATAAGTTCTGGGGTTGGCAGAGATTCATCCCAGTATCTCAGGCCTAACAGTGCCCTACAGTGCTCAGGGACAAAAAGAACAACGACTTGACTCACTGAAAGCCATAACATATTTAAAATATTAACTAAGGGGTAGCTTCTACTTGAAGGAATTTAAAACAGAGGGTGAAAACAAAAAACTTCTTGGTAATACTTAGATATCATGAAAATCCAACTACACAAACCAGGACATCCCTGAAAATTCTGGCTGTTCACAATTTCACTGTCTCTAATATGAAACAAAGGTTCTGAAATTTATAGCCAAGTTTCCCTGGAGAGCTTTAATCCACACATTTAACCAACTAAAACAAAAAACCAAAACCCCCCCAAACCCTCAATGGTTTGGGGGTTTACCTGTCCAGCTACTAGGCAAAAATAATCTTAGGATGTGATATGTTTCATTCATTGACTAAAATATGGCAAAATTAAAATATAAAGATCTGAGACCAAAACCACAATATTTTGTGGCAAAATTACTGTACTTAAAAAAAAAATCTACATTTTACATGAAAAAAGTGATTTACTAATAAAAAAGAAAGCTCACAGAATTCACAAATAATCAAAGACAGCAAAAGTTACCAGAGTTGGAAGGCTGTAAACAGCTGCTAATAACGTTGCTTCCTTGACCCCTGGCCCACCGTGGCTCTTGCTGGCGTTAGTGTGGCACATACAAATGGAGGAGACCAGAGGGGATCTGGAGTGGCCTATGTTGTGGTGGGAGATTTATGTCATGTTCGTGGTCCCAAACTAAACCATCCTTCCAGGAGTTCTCTAAAACTAAAGCAATCTAGATTAGGGTTACCTGGTACAATAAAAGCAGGCAATACACTACTGCATACATCTCCCTTCTCCTAATCCCAAGAGGGTCCATAAAATGTTCTCCTGGATACTAAATCTCCTTTGGAGAGCTCATCTGCTGCCTCATTTGGTCAACTTTCTATTATACCACTGCTTTATGCCTACTTAATTAATTCAGAACTTACCTACAACCCTTCAGCTCAATATAGCTACTGTCTACTGATAAATCTCACTTCTACAAATTTGAACTCTTCAGCAATTCTTCAAAGCCCTAACCATCCAAAATCTTTTGAGTTTCAGTTACTAATAATCACAATCCAGATATGTTAAAAAGGCTTCTCAAGGGGCTCTACTATCCTTCCTATGTTTCCAGGACTATAAGCTTACACATGTTGCTAAATTATGCCCTCCTTTCAAACTCCTCTGTGCTAATGCCATCTAATCCAGTCAATTGCTTGAAATACATCTATATACCATTGGTCCTTTGTTCAGAAGTCATTTTCCTCTGCAATGATTCCTGAATGCTACCAGGAGGTGCACCTGTTTGGTGACTGTCACACCTGCCTTCAAATCCCTAAAATGACTCCCCATTCTTCATTCCCTTGACTTTCAATCACAGATTTCATGCATACCATGGTTTAGCAGCACAACTGTAAAAATGAATAGTTCCCCAAGAGACCCACGTATTTAGGGTCCTGGAAGGATCGATCGATTCTTCCTCTTAGATCACCATTTCTCAGGCTGCTCAATTATTCCCTCCAGAGCATTTGAACTACTATCCACGATTTTGAATGTCTAGTGTAAAATCTTACAGTTGTTTCTGATTTATGTTGTTAAACTTCTAGATCATTCATGAGACTCAATCCAAGCTAGACTGTTTATTATATCTCAAAATTCTTCCTTATTCTACCATCACCAGTTATGACATACACTATTCCCAGACACTTCAAGCCCCAGTCAATCCACACTTCAAAGCCTATTTCAGACAAACCATTCCAAGTTTCACTTCGTGAGTTTAAATTGAGAGCAAGCACTGCTTAACTCAAAGTGTATGTTATAACCACAAGCACTTAATTCACTCAAGGGCAGAACTGGTTTTCTGCCTCCTCCCTTCATTTAGCACAGTAGAGGCATCTTGTCGGTTATCAACATATTTGTTCCATTAATTAGCTTTCCTATTAACATCAACATCATTTTCTGCTCACTATCACTTGAGTAACCTTAGAGAACAGACCTCACCAAATACGCTTCGTGTTACTAAACACTTAAGCTAAGATGTCTCCTTATGATCAAGGTCAAATCCCTTTGATTATAGCTACCATTTACAGCTATGAGCCAAATGCTTTACAACTATTATCTCTAATCTTCCTTTTCCTGGTGGATGAGGAAACTCAGAATCAGAGAAGTAACTTGCCCATAGGTAGTAAGTGGTGAAGCTACGATTTGACCCAGGCCTGTTTGCTTTCAAAACCCATGCTTTCCCCACAAAATTTACTGTCAACTTAATTGGGCTCTGAAGAAAACTGGGAGTTTGAACTTGACTGTTCAGACATATGATATGTATCACAAGAACAACCCCCTGCCCACTTTATCTAGTATGTTTAAGAACTGAAAGCTCTATTGAACAAAATGAGTAACTTCCTAAACCTTCTACTCTAAAAGAAATCAGCATTCATAATAAACACTTGATGGAGGACATTTTCCCTAGTAAGAAGGTGATCTTCCTAACAATCAATTTGAAATGACTTGTTAAAATTTTAAACTCAGCCAAGAGTTTGAGTACATTGTAGCTTCCAATTTTTCTCAAATGCTCAACTTAGGTATCTTTTATAACTTCTCAAGTGTTAGTTGCTAGTATTACATTGGGGAGTAAACTCTAGCTGTATCAGACCTGTTGCAAAGTAGACCTTAAAAAAAAAAAAGAAAGCCAAGAGTTCTTCTAACAGCCAAGGTTTAGTACCCTAAAATGCTTCCCCCACTCCTTTTATTTTTTTATATCCATGTCTTTGAAGTCCTACCTAACATTTCCCGGTTCTCACAGTTTTCCCCGTAGAATATCTTCTCCAGGGCTGACTCCTCATGCTTCCCCTGAAACTTGTAGCCCCTGCGGGCCCTGCTCTACCAAAGTAGATTAGGAATACAAGTAACAGACCATACCCGGGTGGGTAGTAAGTTAGCAATTTCCTAAACTGTAGGTCTCCGTCTACATCAACTAGTTGACTAGTCACGGGGGCCACTATTCTCTAACAAATTCTACAACGACAAAACAATTTTTTGGCAAGTTGGAGAACGGAAACCCCAGCATGGAAACTCTGTACGCAGTCTTGAAGATAGCAGGCTAAGACTTTAATTTACCCTTGTAGAGGGAACGGTGAAGGCTTTCAGCACCGCAAGCCGATACTTTCGAAACCGTCCCTAGACTACTCAAACTAGAGTCTCCCGCCCAAAAAAGTGTAGCACATGGCAAGTCTAAAAAGGGCGTCCCTTCAGAGCTCCAGTCCCCGGAAGAGATGCGTTGTGACCATCTGATCCATTAGACTGGGGAAGAGTTCGTGAAAAGGGAGAAGGAAATCTGTTTGTTTCCAGCAGCCCTCAGAGCGGGAAAGGTCGGTCTCTACTGAAGATGAACCAGGCTCCGGCTCTAGCGCCTGGGAAGGAAAAACCCAGGCCTCCCCGGAGCCCTGGAGCTGTGCCCTCCCTCCCAGCGCCCCAATCCCACTCAGGTTTTCCTTCTTCCCGTCCCACTCAGAGCCTCACCATCGCTCCCATTATCCCTCCAACACCCCCACCCGCGCAGGCGCAGTGGGAACTGGGGCCTACCCGCGCCCCCGAGGCGCCGCGACTATGGCGGAGCCGGAGCAGGCCGGCAGCTCCGCGCGGGGTAGGCGTCCCACTCCCGTCCCCGCGGCCTCCCCGCCACCGCCGGGGCCCCGTCCCCACCCGGCAGGCCCCTCTTCCGTCCTCCTCACCCGTTCTTCAGATCCACCTCCAGGATCTTCCCGTAGCCCTTAAAGAAGCGCTCCACATCGCGCTCCCGGGCCTGGTAGCTCAGGCGGCCGATGTACACCCGTGGCATCCCGGCAACAGCTTCGGCGGCGGCGGCTTGGCCTGGCCCCAGCCCCCCTAGGCGGCGGCCGGCGAAGCGAAAGCGCGGCGACGGCGGCGGCGGCAACGGGCGGGCGGCGGGACGGACGCAGCCGAACCCGGCGACGTACGCGAGCACGCAGCTCGCGAGCACGCGCCTCCAGCCTCCCCCGCCCTTCCCGCAAGAGGAGGGTAACGGAAGGGAGCGCGCGTTCGCTTCCCGCCCGGCCGGGGCTTGCCGGGGGGCGCGCCGGCGCGGGGCGGGGCCAGGTGATCGACAGGCGGCGCGGGCGGTGCGGGGGCCTTCAGTCTCCGGGCACGTTCTCTCGCGAGCTTGGCGCGCAGCGCCTGCGCCGCCTTCCGTAGCCCGTTGGCTTTCCTCCTTCCCCCCGGAAGTGTCCGCAGCTCTCCCATAGCTCTTCGAATATTTCTGCTTTTGTCCTTTGATCCGGGAGTGGTTTCGGCTTTAGAGTAGATTTGGAATTGAACCTGGCTTCTAACCGTCTAAGTATCTGACCTTGGTGTCGTTATGCGCCTCCCTTTTGAGCCTCGTTTATCTTCTCTGTAAAAGGGGGATAGTAATTCCAGCCTTCCAGCGTTGTTTTGAGAATTATAGGCGTACTGTCCTCAGCACATCTTAAGTGCCCAATAAAGTAACGCCAATATTACTTTAAAAATAGGATGACTTGCTTCAGTGGAAGCGGTGTGGAAAGTGGAGAAGGCTGGAACTTTGGAGCTAGATTAGGCTTGGCACTGGCTAAATTAACTGGACCAACTTAACCTATTTTCTTTTAAATCTCTTTTCTAACTTGTAAAATTAGAATAATTTATCCCATCTCAATGGACTACAGGGTAACTAAAAGTATATGTGGAAGGGTTTGAAACAGTATCTGGAACATGGTAGGAGCTCAATAAATATTGGTTCCCTTCTCACTAACCCAGTTTACCTGGAACCACAAAGGAGTTTTGTTTCTTTGCTGTTTTTACTTCGAAAATTATATGTTGAACGGATAATTTATTAACTGGTTTAAATGATATACAGTGAAACGTCTTCCCATCTCTGTCCTCTGGTGGCCTAGAGGCACAATATAATGTTTCTTAAATGTCCTTTCAGAGGTTTTACACATGAAAAGCAAATGGTGGTGGTGTACTATACATACAGTTCTGCACTAAGTATAATTTGAAAATCATTCCATTAGAGTACAAAAGGAGCTTCCTCAGGACTATTTTATGGCTCATAATATGCCATTTTATACACAGTAATTTCTTTAATCATTGCCCTAGGAAAGGACGTTGAGATAGATTGAAACCTTTTGTTTTAACAGCTTCACTGAGTAACTTTGTATATATACATATATGTAGGATCTATTCCTAGAAGTAGAATAGCTGGGTCAAAGGGTGTGGGCAAACATAGTTCTGATAGATATTGCTCAATTTTCCACAAGCACCTGTTTTTCCATCTCCTCATCAACACGTTATGAAACTTTATGATCGTTGTCAATCTGATAGCTGAAAAATGGTATCTTGGGATAATTTAACTTGCAGTTATGTTGAGTGGAGTGAGCCTCGTATGTTTAAGACACATATTTTCCTTTGTCTGTTTATATTTTTTGCCCATTTTTCTTATTCATAGGAGCTATCTATGTATTAGGAAAATTAGCTCTTTGTCAAATGAGTTGCAAATATTTTTTCCCAGTGTGTCATGCAAAAACATTGTATGTTTATGGGATCAAATTTATCCTTTATTTTTCTTTGATTCTGGATTATGTGTTGTAGTTTGAAAGGCCTTCCTCACTCTGAGGTTAAAAAAATTTTTTGTTTTTAAAAACCCTCCCCTGGACACTTCCCGGTGGTCCAGTGGCTAAGACTCTGCGCTCCCAATGCAGGGGGCCCAGGTTCGATCCCTGGTCAGGGAACTAGATCCCACATGTGTGCCACAACTAAGAGTTTGCATGCCACAACTAAAGATTCCGCATGCCGCAGCTAAGATGTGGTGCAGATAGGTAGATAAATAAATCCACGATGCAAGGAAGATCCCGCATGCTGCAACTAAAAAATGATCCCTCGTGCTGCAAATAAAACCGGGCGTAGCCAAACAAACAAAACCTCCCATGGTTTATTCTGTTGCTTTAAGAACTGATTTTTATGCTGCAGTCCTGATCCGTTTGGTATTTTGTAAAGTGTGAGGATCATAGTCCCTGTATTATGAAGAACCAGTGCTAAACTTGGCTGTTAAATAACCTGCTCAACCCATTGTACAGATGGGAAAGAACCCTACCCATCGAAATACCCGTCTCCAAAACCTGCTCCTCTTCCGGAGCTTGCTAACTCAGGGAGTGGCACCTCCCTCCACGAAGGTGCCAAAGTTCCACCTTCACACACCTCATTCACTCTGTCTTGTTGATTCTTCCTCTTAAAGATTCACGAATCCATTCACTTCACTCCCACTTAACTAAGCCAGTTCAGGCCTTGTCATATTGTTCACACAACAGGGCTTTAACATGCTGCTCCCCCTGCCTGGAACATGGCTGACTTCTTATTCAGGACTCAGACCTTCCTTGCCCACCTTCTCTCAAGTACCCCCATCACTATGATATCACTTTATTTTTTCTTTCACAGCACTTGCTACACTCTGTAATTACTTCATTTATTCACTTGTTCACTGTCTTTCTCCTCCACTAGAATGTAAGCTTCCTGGTATCATGGGCCACGATTTTTGGCTTCTGCTGTATCCCTGGCACTTCTGACAGGCTTTTCACATATGGGGTGTTCAAACTATTTACCAAATTAATAAGTGAATGAGTTCTCACCTGGATTACTTCAGTGGCCTCCTGCTTCTTTTTTTCATGCTTCCCCGTGAGACACAGACTCAGGGAAATTCTGAGTGACATGTCAATTATTACTGAACAAAATCAAGGAGTCCTGAGAAAAGAGGGAGCTCAAAGGCCAGCTGTGGGGCCAGAGGAACTGGGGTTGACTGGCATGCTGACCAGACAGGGTCAGGGGACCTGGCTTCTGGTGCCAGCTTGCTTCCTGGTATGTGACCTTGAGCAGCTCACTTCCTCTCTCAGCATCTTCCTCTTCTGAAAAGTGGTCATATTAAAACCTCAATGACACAGGGAAGTTGTAAAAATCAAATGCAGGTAGGTGTGGAAGTGCCCGTACACTGTAAAGGGTCAGGGACATAGGGCAAGCTTTCTTCCCTCTCATAGGGTGCTAACTCACCTGCGGGTGGGCCCTCTGTCATCCCAGGATCTTCCTGCCTTCAGATGCAGGCAGATGCTGTGCCAGGACTGAGTTTCTCTTCTTCAACCATTTCCTCCAGCTGCCCAAGCTGGGCCCAGCGTCCTACCCAGGGCATGGTACCTGCCAATAAGCATGGGGCTGGCGGGAGCTGCTGACAGCTTCCAGGTACCAGGGCAGAGGTGCCTGGCACACACAGGTTAATGTAAGAACCTCTTTCTTCTGGGCATCGGTTTTTTCCCTGAGGAAAGCAGGGTCAATTGGTGTCCCAAGACACCAGACAGTCATCAATATTATGACAGTGGCTGTAGGCAGTTGAAGGGTGGATGATTCCAGAAGACACCAGGGAGAGCCAGTCATGAAGCCTAAGGGCTTCAGGTGCACCCAAGCTTTGGTTTAGGAGGTCATGCCTGTTTGTCCTCCTTTGGTCTCCTGGAGCCAGGGTTCCTCCTTCAGCCACTTAAAAAGTATATTGTTTACTTAGTGGGCCCGAAGAGCTGTCCCAACTCCACAGAGAGATTATTCAGCCTGAAAATTGAAAACAATCTCCTGTACTTGTTAAGTAGGGAAGCGATGATCCATCTTAAGTCAGATTCCCTTTTGACATTGTTTTGCCTCAGGCTCCTTTCCTCTGCTGGCCTCATTAAATGTTGATAATCCCTATGTGGTCTTCAAAATTTAGGGAGACTTTACTTATCTGGGAATTTCTGATTCTCTCTTTCTTTAGCGCCTCCCTTCTCCAAATTGTCCCCCCAGATTGCTGCCAGAGGGATTTTTCTGAACCACAGTTCTGATCTTCTGGCTCAGAAATCTTTTGTCCCCTACCGCCAGTAGGGTGAAGTCCAAATTCCTTAGCTGGGAATCACACACTGCCACAATTCAGACTGTGATTTTGTGAAATTTTCAGCTTCAGATGGATTGATAGGATTTCAATATAAATTAAATCATAGAATATGTATCGTTTATGATTAGGTTCAGAGGAAGGCCAAACACTAGGGGCTTAAATAACACAGAAGCTTATTTCTCAAGTCCTCAGGTGGGCAGTCACCGTTTCTGGGTCTCAGGGACCCAGGCTCCTTTGATCTTGTTGCTGTCCCATTCTCAACATGGTCAAAGATGGCTGTGCAAATTCCATGTTTGTATCCCAGCCAGGAGGAAGGTGAAAGGGGAAGGAAATGGTACAGGATGGATGCCAACTATATTTTAAAGAGGTTCCTAAGAAATGGACACCTAGCACCTCTGCTTACATCACATGGGCCAGATCTTGTCAGCTGCAAGGGAGGCAGGGAAACACTTTATTCCAGCCCACCATGTGCCCGCCTAAGAGTCATCAGTTTTCTTTTTTTTTTTTGCCGTACGCGGGCCTCTCACTGTTGTGGCCTCTCCCGTTGCAGAGCACAGCCTCCGGACGCGCAGGCTCAGCGGCCACGGCTCACGGGCCCAGCCGCTCCGCGGCATGTGGGATTTTCCCGCACCGGGGCACGAACCCGTGTCCCCTGTATCGGCAGATGGACTCTCAACCACTGTGCCACCAGGGAAGCCCCATCAGTTTTAGTTCTTAGCAACAGAATGGTATTTGGGGAAAACGAGAAGCTTCTGACATAAATGTTCTGCCTCTATAACTTAGCCTGGTCCCTTAGTCTGTAATGCTTGTCTCCCTCCCCTGCCTGAGAAAATATTATCATCCTTTAAAGCCCAACGTCAGCTCCAGCTCCAGGGACTTCCCTGGCGGTCCAGCGGTTAAGACTCCGTGCTCCCAATGCAGGCGCCATGATTTCGATCCCTGGTCAGGGAACTAAGATCCCTCATGCCAAACGGAGCAGACAAAAGAAAAAAAAAAAAATCAGCTCCAGACCCCCAGAGGTACTATTCCCGGGACACTCTGCACACCCCCGAGGTCTCTAACCGTAATGTGGTGCTATGAACCTTCCTCCCACCTGTCTGCCCACTCTGAGTCTCTACCAGGGGTCCGATCCTTCTCCATGGCTGCAGGCTCATCACATCCCCTAAGCCCAACCTTGTGGAGTCCCCCTGCAGAACCTAATCCTAACTTGCACTCCTGTAGGCTTTGGGCAGCCTCCCACTCCCTCTCAGACTTTGTGCACTTTCCCCCATTGACCAACTGCACAAATCATCCATCCCACTAACCTTGAGGATACAGAACGGGAGGGACTTGGGTGAGCTGCGGCTGATTCTGAGCCCAGGTGTTCAAGGTGGCAATTCTTACCCAGAGGGCACCTGTAGACCTTTCCCAGCCCCAGGATGAAGCTGAGTCCTTTTCTCCAGAGGACACACAAGATGCTGCCGAAGACAAGAGGATGACGCCGGGGCCCAGGTATGTGCTGGCATGTAACTAGCCTTCAGAGCCAGTTTTCCACATCGCTCCACTGCCTAAAATCCCTCAGTGCCTCCCCCATGTCTTGGGGGCAAGTCCTGAGCCTTCCTGCTCTGACTGCTGCCCACTGCTCCCATCTCAGTCTTTCATACTCCCCCCACGTCCTAGGCAGCAGCTCTGCTTGCCTGTGGGCAGTTCCCCGACTGCTAGGCTCTCCAGGTCTGCCAGACTCTCACGAGTGCTGTTGGCTTTGCTTGGTACACCTTCTCCTGCTGGGCCTTAAGATTGGCTGTGACCATACTTCCTCTGGGAGGCCTTCCTTAAACCCTCAGGCAGAGCTGCTGTGTCCCCACGGCCCTCCGAACACCTCCGTATCAGCGGCCTCGTGAGTATGCTGTGCACTAACTAGGCTTAGCTACTTGCGGGCCAGCCCCACGTCACTCACGGGCAGCCCTGGCCTCAGGCACATGCTAGGCTCTCAGTATGTCCCCCCGCAGTGAGGCTCTAGAGCTCAGGGACAGAGGGCCAGGTGAGGAGGGAGACACCCCAAAGCCTCTGGTTCTTTGCTTTGAGTGAGTGGATCATGAAGCAAACACCAAAAACTCACATAGTGTCAAACTCTTCTCTTTGTCTGAATAAACCTACTCATTTTTCAGAGCCCACTTTCAAGCTCCACCTCAGGGAGGCCTAGGACAGGACCTTGGTTAGGCGCTCGCAGCACTTCACGCACGTCTTCTTTTGCACACTCATCACTACGGTAACTGTCGTGGGACCAGTGGTTTGATGTGGGGTTTCTCAACAGCGGCACTGTGGACATGTGGGCTGGATAAGCCCTTGCTGTGCACGGTGAGACGCTGTAGCAGCGTCACTGACCTCTGCTCACTAGGCGCTAGTAGCACCCCCTCGATTATGATAACCGCAGCGTCCCCTGGGAGCAAAATGAGCTCAGGCTGAGAACCACTGGTGTAACATCTGTCTCCCCAGTTAGAATGGAAGTTCCGTGAGGATGGTCCAGGCACCTGAGACCCCGCTTCCTTGGTTTCTCAGCCTGGCATTCACTCCTCTGTGGAGCTGATCCTCCCCGTCCCAGCTTGAGCCGAAGGCCACCTGAGAATGAGTCAAACCTTCCTTTTTAGAAGATTCTCCTCTGTGGGCGTGGAGGGCTTGAGGGCAGAGATCTGTTTTACTGGCTTTTGTACCTGCCAGCCCCGTCAAGGCTTTGCTTTCAGGGCGGTCAGGAAGTGATGGCTGGAGGACAGGTGGAGGGTGGGCAAGAGGGGCTTCTAGTGCTGGGAGCTGGCAAGGGATGGTCCTTCTTATTAGGGGTGACTTCTATTGTTTTTTCTTTGTTTTTTTAAGAAGTTCGGACTTTATTAGATACCCGGAGGCTGGCCCCAGGGAAAGCCTTGGCTGGCCTCCCAATTCTCCGCCTCAGAAGTGACAGTGGGGAGAGGAGCAGCCTGCGTAAGGCGGAGGGGCCCCAAGTGGGGGGCCCGAAACCAGTCCTGCTGGTCCGTCTCCCCTCCCACTTGGCTCCGGCTCCTCTGGGATTATCACATCACATGGTGAGGATCTGCTTGGAAGACACGAAAGGCTGCATGGACGCTTCTAAGGCACGCTGGTAGTCCTGCAGTGGGACCTCGGAGCAGGCAGGGGCCGTGAGCTGGCCTCGGTGGAT
This sequence comes from Stenella coeruleoalba, assembly GCF_951394435.1. Classification (NCBI taxonomy): domain Eukaryota; kingdom Metazoa; phylum Chordata; class Mammalia; order Artiodactyla; family Delphinidae; genus Stenella; species Stenella coeruleoalba. The sequence continues at coordinate 22,678,768 of NC_137169.1, forward strand.
GAGATCACACAGCGTGAGGATCAGCTCCTTGAACTGGTCTGTGGGAGGTTGGAGGGTGTCAGACGGGGGAGCAACCGCAGGGCTCGGTGAGGGGACACGCGGGCTTCCCCTGCTGGTAGGAGCTGGTGCTGGGCTCCAGGGAAGCCTCGAGAGCCCGGGGCTCAGCCAGGGACACGGCGGCCGCTGTGGAGGCGGCCTGGGGCCCGCCTGTGCCCAGGACAGTGAGGGCCAGGGTGGGGACAGAAGCACGGGGAGCAGCCCCAGGAGCTGACGAGCTGACGGGCAGGCAGAGTGGTGCTGTGATGGCTCAGACCCACAGGACCTGACTGGGTGTAGCGGGGAGTCCTGAATGGTGGGAGGGCGGAATCACTCAGAGGGGCAGAAGCCAGAAGAGGCATGGGGAGGGGGTGGGTGGTGCCTGGCACACCAACAGATGTGGAACAGAGGAGCTCTGCTCAGGGAAAAGAGCCTTCCCTGAGAGCCCAGGCTCCCTCAGAACCGCACCAGCAGAAGCCACCAACGTCCCCTCCCGGGCTTGCCTCCCACTAAGGACCCCATAAGGTAGAGGAAGATGAGAAGGGAAGGCCTTGGCTGAGAAGTACTTTTTCACAGACATCAATTCATTCAACATTCAAATTGAATCGTATCCCCTGCTTAAAACACTTCAGTGCTTCCCATTTCCCTTTAAGATCGAGCCTGAGCTCCTTGAAGAGGATTATAAGGCCTTTCATAATCTGGCCACAACCCATCTGTCCGGCTTCCCACTCTCTACTGGGCTTTAACACATGCTATTTCCTCTGCTTGGAACAGCCCCTCAGACGACCACTTCCCTCCCCATCACTGGGATAACTGCACGCCATTCCTCAGCTCAGCCTGGGGCCGGTGGTGGTCCCAGTCTGGGGAGCCAGTCCTCCAGGAGAGGAAGAATAGTGTGCTGGCTCAGGTTCTGGAGTCAGAGAGACTGGCTGTTCACATCCTGGCTGCACACCCCTTAGGTGGGGATGACTTGGGGCAAGCTACTTCACTACTCTGAGCCTCTGTTTCCTCCTGTGTCAAACAGAGCTGACAGTAGTTTAAACAATTATGACATTTAAACTGAGGCAGAGGTTAAGTAACTTGCCCAATGTCCCACAGCTCGCTCAGCAGAGCCCACAGCCAGTAATGGTGGAGGCAGGATTTGGGCCTGGGCAGGCCGGTTCCAGAGTCGGTTCTCTTTCCTTGGCTGTCTTCCATGGCAGTCTTCCCCACTGTCAGCTCCTCAGGAGGGCGGCAGGGGGTGCCTTGTTCAATATGGTGCCCCAAGGACTAGCCCACTTTAGTCCAATAACTATTTGCTGACTGTAGCTGTATTTAGAGGCTGTTTTCCTTTATCCCGTTGTGGGCCTGGGGGTCCAATCACCTCTCCAGGGCTCAGAGTGGCTGGTCACTTCTGCAGCAGGCACTGCCCTCATGTGACCCTTGGTAATGGGGCCATCATCCACTTACCTGGACTGTGGTCCTTCTTCCACTGGGATAACCAAAAGCCCCGAAGTTTGAGATCCTTAAAAATGAGCAGGCTCTGTGGACACAGGAGGGACACGCTGGGGCTGAGGGCAAGAACTTCAGGCACTGCCTAAGGTATGGCTTCCCCCAGGGGCGGGGGGCACTGCCTGAGTTTAGACAACGGTGGTGTCCAGGCCCCTGTCTCCAGGCACTCCCCCGCCCCACCCCACCAGCTTACCACAGAGGCGATGACAGGCTGCTTGGCCATCCCCCCATAGGTCACCATGGTTCCTCCAGGCCTGAAGGGTCCAGAGAGAAGAGAGTGGTCGCAGGGAGAGACAGAGCCCTTCTTGAACCAGTTACAATGCATCTATTCCAACCCTGGTTCCTAAACCTCGTTCTCAGAATCCCTGGGAAGGGTTCAAAAATACAGGTCCCTAGGCCCGACCCAGACCTAATGAATTGGGAAGCAAAGCTCTACATTAAAAACGACAGAAAACAAACAAGCAAGCAAACACCCCTTGCAGATGACCTCGATGTCTAGCCAGGGTTGGGAGCCCAGAGTTAAGCTCCCAGTCAGGCTTTGAGGAAGAGCTGCAGAGAAGAATACTCCCCTGAGCAAAGCTCACCACCCGAGTCGGGAGTGGAGCCGGAAGCAGATCGGGCCGGGCTCTACTCCACTGTCGGTGTATGACGCTGGGCAACATGTCCACAGCGGGCCACACTGCCTCTCCTGTACACGCTCCAGTGACACAACGCAGCTAAGGAATGGTGCGGACAGTGCAGAAGACAATGGCAATTGTCAGGACCTGCTGTCTGACACCCACACCCGCCCCAGCGGTCAAACAGGAGAGGGGCTCATATAATTTTTAAAACGTAAGCTAGGACTTCACATGCCTGACTTAACCTGTGCTCCCCTCGCCATTCCCCTGGCTCTTTTAGGAGCTGGTTGATCAAGGAAGACCCGAGATACATTCTGGGACAACACGAGGGAGGCTCTGTGAACTCCAGGGTGGAAGAAGCTGCTGAGAGAGGCAGGTAACTCTCTGTGCCTGAGGCCGGGGGCCAGTCGGGTCTTAAGTTCCCTCCAACTGCCACCTCCTCTGGAAAGCAGCTCCTGCATGGTGCGGGGGCAAGCCCTCCCTCTGTGGACCCGCATTACACTTGATCTAATCAGAATGGCTACCGTATACTGGGTGTTTACTACGTGCCAGGCACAGGTCTGAGCCCTTCACATGTGCTGGCCAGTGAATCCTCACGGTAACCCCAAGGCAGGACTTTTATGACTCCTATTTCACAGACGAGAAAACTGGGGCCCACCTCTCATTTGTAGAGCGCTGTGTACAGACCTCAGAGCCCCTTGGACTCACCTTCTGAGGTAGAAAGGGTTTATGTCCCCCCATTTCACTGATGAAGAGACTGAGACCTGGATCGTTGTTCACATATTGCCTAACTTTTCATAGGTCCACAGCTAGTAAGCGTGAGCCACGGGGGGGTGGCAGCGGGCCTCGGAGGCTGCCCAGAGGAGGGCTGAAGAGGTATGCTTGGAGCCACGGCGACTCGGGCAAGCTGCCTACCCTCTCTGGGCCTCGTCTGGGCGGGGATGGGAGCAGTGCCCCTCACCTAGGCGATTGCGGAGGGGGTACATCACGCACTCTGCACAGCCTGGTGTGTGGTAAACACTCTGTGATTGTGACTACAGCTCTCTGGTCACATGACCCAAATTCCCATCCAGCCTGAGTTCTAGAGGGTTCCCTCAGTGTCTCAGCCATCTAGGTACCCTGTAGCTACTGAGTGCTAGCAAATATGTGTTAACAAATGCTGGTGCTCTAGTTGGGAAGTGTCCTTTCAGGTGCCCTTCAATTCGACAAGATTATATTAATGGAAAGAAAGAAGGAAAGGACATGCGCTGTCAACACTGTCAACGTCATCCCCCTGTGGTGGGATGATAGGTGAGCTCTGTGCTTAACTTTTCCTTTGTACTTTTACATGCTTTCAAGATGTTTTGTAACAGCATGATGTTACCTTTAAAATCAGAATCTATTTTTAAAAGCTAATAAAAAACTTAAAAGCTAATAAGCTAGGACTAAGCGACTTTTTCAGATGCCCCTAGGTTATGAATCCTTACCCGTTCCCCTATCACAGAGCGCCCAGGAGTCTACTTCTGGGGTCCCTAGGAGAACAGAGCTGGATGGTGATCTGTAAAGGAGGAGGCTGAGAGAGGGAGGGCCCGAGTAACTAGGACGTGACGTGGGTCCCATCTTCCTACTCAGGGTCGTGCTGACCTGGCCTTGGCCTGCACTGGCCACTGGGACTTGGTCACTCGGTGGTCCTCCTGGCTAAATCCCGGGAGGGAGACATCGTGCACTGGACCCACGGGGCCGAGGGACTTACGCCAAGTGCCGCAGCAGCTCCGTGGAGCTTTTCCCGCCGACACAGTTGAGAGCAAGCTGAGGCTGGGGCACGTCCTGGAAAAGAAGGGACCTGCAGTGAGCGAGCTACCCCTCTGTGGTGGGGTTTGAAGCTTGCTAAACAAACAGCACTTCCCTGGCCCAAGGGCTGTGTCAGGAAGGAGCGAAGAAAGTGGGACAGTCATGCCTTCCAACTCCGTCTGGGAAGGGCCTTTTCTTTACCAGCTTAATCCTGTTATCTGTTTTAGGATTTTGTTCAAAACTCACCTCCTCTGGGAAAGAACAGACAAAGGGCACCTATGTTCTGTTTTGACGGACTTCATTTCCCCCTCTTCTCAGCACTTACAACTCAGTTTATATTAGATGTGCTGACCTACTGCTTCAGAAATGTTCTCAAGAGGCGTGTGTTCTCAAGTAAATGTGTGTCCGGTCCCTCCAGGGTTCAGTGATAAGAGGCTGAGATGTGGTTCGGTCACTTACTAGGTGTGCTGGGCAGGGTTAAGGGGCTTTGATTTCAGAGAGGCCTGGAACCAGCCCGACTCCACCACTTATGATTGTGTGGTCTCAGTAAAGTCCTTTCTTTTTTTCCAAGTCTTCGTTTTCTCACCTATAAAATACATAGCACCTACTTTGTAGAGCTTTTGTGGGGATTATCAGATAAAATATAAGGCAGATGCTTTGGAAATGTGACTCCTTTTCTTTCTCTTCCCTCCTGTACCTCAGTTTCCTCAGCTCTCTCCCAGCTCCGAGATTTACTTCAGCTGTGTGGGCTGACGTAGTTCACCACTAACATTCAAAACTACCAATCACACAGGGTTTCCTAAACCTTGTCTGTCTCTCCTGCCCCCTCACAGCCCCGGGCACTTAATGCATGCTTTCCCCTGGCTGAGGGAATGGGCTTTATCCTTCCACGAAAAGAGACAAAGGGAGGATTTTGGAGACATGGGGCCAGTGCCAGCTTTTCTAATTCAAGTGAATTTCTTTCTGCAGGGAGTTGGGCCTGGAATGGAGGTGCAATGTCCCTCATCACTGGTACCTTAAAGAAGTTTTTCATCTCATGCTTTCTCAGTTCCTCTTCTGTGACAACATGATGGGCCCCCAGATTCTTCAGTCTGTCGGTCAGCTTCTGGATGTCAGGTCTGGAAACCAAACACAATCCAAGGTCCTCGTCATATCTGCTCACTTTCTCCACGGAAGGCTCCCAGGACCCCTCTGCCACAGCTGTGAGAACCTGAGTTTCTCTTTGTGGGAAGCTAAGCTGGGCCTGGCCACCAGTCTCATCACATGCCAGCATCTCTTGGCCTCAGTTTCCTCACTGGCGTGAGAGAGCACTGGGTGGTTTCTACTGCTCCTGTCAGCTCAAGGACGCTAGAAACCATCTGGGCTCGGGGAGGAGTCATTTCACTTCCTGATTTCTTCTACTGAAACGACAAACTCTGCTTCCTTTCCCCCTCTTTTCAAGGGGCTTTTCAGAGTGTTGTGCAAACACACTCCGGTCCAGGAGTGGCTCTGAGCCTCTTTACCAAGGCAAACAGAACAAGTTTTTTGTCAGCACAATGGAGGGGATGGGGAACTGAAGCGAGTATCAGTTCTCCTGCCAAGGCTGGGCTTCCCTGAAGAGACACAACCACGTGCGTGGATGGTGAGGCTTAAGGAAGTTGGAGGATATGATGGAGAGAGAACAAATTGGGAAACTAAGTTTGTCATTGGTTTGCTGTGTCTTCCTGAGCAAGTGGCTTCCTCTTTCTGATGACAAACCTGCCCCATCTCCTTTACATCTGTATTTAGTGCACTTCAAAGTATCACACAAATGCAAGGGAAACAAGGGCTCTGGGTTAGTTGGTTCACAGAAAGAATAACACAACTTAAAACATTCCCAAATGTGAACTGTGGTTTTAAAAACATGAGGTTTATCACAAGTCAAGAGTCTCAGAAACTCTTAGCTGTTCACTAAGGGCCTTCTCCTTCCTGCCCTCCCTTTACATTTCAGATTCATTCATCCTATAGCCAAAAGCCACTGGACTTCAGTGCTGGTGGCTGACTCAGCTATAAGCCAGCTCCTGCCCGCAGGAAAGGAAGACCGCTTGCGCAAGGGCGCCACCTGGTGGAAACGTGGGCACCCGCGGGTGCCAGGTGGAAAGGCCCAAGTGGTGTGCTGGGATCAGGCCTTCCCACGCACCTGTCTCGGACCACGTTGATGGTCCTCAGGCCCAGGGCCGCGGCGATCTGGATGACTGCTTGCCCCACTCCACTGTTGGATGCATTCTGGATGACAGAATCCCCTGTGGAGCCAGGAAGAGACTCAAGTTGAGACCTGTAACAGGTCAAGGGCTTCCAGCCTAGAATCCTATTATAGGGCCGGAGGTGGAGTCCTCAGACTCTGAAAGTACCCAGGACCTGCTGCTGAGCCTTCTCAGTCCTTGGACTGTTGCTCACTCTTCTCCCGTGCCCCCCAAACCTCTACAACACCCATGAAGCCTGCCAGGGTTCAGCAACTCAAGAGTTCACACTGGATGCAACTTAGACCCTGCTGTGTAAATGATTTTGCATCCTTCATCATCCTCCCAATTTTTATGTCCACAAGTCTCTGCTTAGGTTATTTCTTTGGCTTGCAATGTTTTCCTCTTTCCATCTCCCTTCATTTTCAAATCCTATATATCCTTCGAAGGACTGATCGAGTGTGGCTTCCTACATGAAGCCTTCCCAGATTCTTCCCCCGTGCACTCCCACAGCACTCTGCGGCCGTCTCTGTTAATGGTCACGGTCAGCCCTGACTTATACTTGGTTGTTATCTCAGTCCATTTCTATCAACAGCCTGCGGCTTCTTGAGGGGTAGATGCACTGCCTCAAAATGGGATTAGAGCTGCACTGGAGAAACTGGCAGCCCCTGAAACAGGGACCTCCAGATAGTCTGTGGTCAAAGCCGAGGCCTAACTTTGGACTTAGCCAACGGGGGAGGCCACGGGCCATGCTGGGAAAAGCATGGGCTCTGGAACGAGACATACTGGGGTGTGAGTCCCAGCTTCTCCACTGACTGTAACGGAAAGTGAACGGGGCGGGATGAGTCCTGACCTCTTTGAACTTCAGTTTCTCCCCCATGAAACAGGAGTCCTAGAAGCACCCACCGGGGTGCTCCTCATTAGAGCCCAGTGCTGTTGTGTCCGGGAAGGGGCTCTGTTCCCCTGAAATGCTATCTGGGTTTTGAGAGGCAGCAGGGATCTTGTGCTAGAGACAGAGGAGTTTCTGGAAGAAGGCCCATCCTCCTTAGGGTCAGCCTACAGATTGTCACCATCAGTGGGTTATGAAACCAACCTAGTGGGTTGCAAGCTTTTTTTTTTTAAAGTTAAAATCAAGGAAAATAGAATAAAAAAATAGTGGAGTGCATCACACATAGTGAGGGTAAATATTATTCCACGAAACTTTGGTTTTCAGTACATATGTATTCACATATGTCTATACACTGGATGACAATTTAAAGTTAATTCTTACTCTGGGTCAAAATCACACGTTTCACACCAGCCCTGGGGCAGGAAGGTGGAGAGATACACCATGGGCACAATAGGCCACAAAAGGTGGGTGGTGTCACAATAGCCTGATGTGACGACCACAGCTGCAGCCCACATCAGAGGGGGTCTGAGGGGAGAGGATGCAGGCGACCAAAACATCTGCTGCACTGGGACTTCAGCAAAGGTCCCTGATCACACCTGCTGGCTTTCTGCACTTCAAGAGACCTAGGGCTGCTCTGCCACAGCTGGGAGAACCGGCATTTGTCTCTGCAGGAAGCTGGGACTGGTTTTCAGCCAGACTTACGCAGAGCTGCCACCGAAGGTGATCACACTCCGGTATCTCTCCATCTCAGTTTCCTCGTCGGCATGACAGAGCTGGACTGGGTGATCTCTAGGGCCCCTGCCAGCTCCCGGATATGCGTGGTGTGTGGGGTAACCCTCCAACCACGGGGGACGGGAGCTGGTGGGTAAGTGGCCCAGCCTCCTGTCACTTGGAGGTTAGTTCTGAGGAGGGTTCTGTGAGGGTCTGTGGAGGGTCCCCAGCAGGACTGGGCCCCGGCTGCCCACGGCAGGAATCAGCTTTCGCTGGCTCTTCCTCCTTCCCTGTCCCTGTCCCCAGGCCCTCACTCTTGCTTCCTGGGGTCACCTCCCCAGCGAACGGTCGGCCCCCAGTTCTTTTCTTAGGCTCTGCTTTCAGGGGAACCTGGAATAAAACACCTGGCTTTGTCATTTCCTTGCTGAGTGATCTCATACAAATAACTTACCTCTCTGGACCTCAGTTTCCTCATTTATAAAAAGGGAGAATGATAACAGCAGTGCACCTTTACTGGGCTGTATGCCAGGCCCTGTGCTAAGTGTCACACGGCATGTTTCAGTGAGCCCTCAGAACCCCTTACTCTCCATTTTATGGATGAAAAGTCTGATGATTTGAGAGGTCAGTTCCCAGTTAGTGAGGCGAAGCTGGGGTTCAGACCCGTGCTGTGGACCTCATTGCACCGCTCTGACGTCCAGTGCGTTTGACGGGGCAATGCATGGAAAGGCACGTATGTGGACTGCAAAGTGCTCTGGCAGTGCTGAGTGGAAAGATTAACACTAAGTTCAGCATTTTATTGAAAACACAGGGACTGTGTCTATGTTGTCTGGCTTTGTAGCCCCAGAGCTCAGCACAGCTCCATACGATTTTGCTGAATGACAGAATTCCATCCCAAGCTCTAGGGAATGTGACCCTTCAGCGGTTTTCTAGGGTGTACTCCTCATGAGGTTTCAGCATGTTTTCCAGGATCCAAGCTAACACCTTTCCATGTAAAGCAACACCACCACCCAGGTTGGGGCCATTTTCCTCGCAGGTAAGTTCCCAGGCCTCGGGGTCGGGACACGGGTCACACCCCAGTCAGGAGTGCCCGGCCTGCCCACCCACTGCGGTTCCTACCTGGCCGCAGCTGCTCGAAGTCCATCAGCATCCGGTAGGCCGTACAGGGATTGACGCCCAGGGTGGCGGCGCTCTGAAGAGGGATGTCACTCGGAACCGAGATGAGCGCTTCCTCGCTGAACACAGCCTCGGTTCGCCAGGTTCCTACATGGGGGGAGGCCAGGGGAGTAAGGAAGGACCCCCTCCATGCCCAACCCCACTCCCCCTCCTCAGTGGACGGGCATCGAGGACAGCGGACTTCAGTAATACTTGGAGAAAAAGGAAAATCCCGAAGCCTTTTTGAACGTCTGAGTCCTCGTGATAATTACGTTAGGGACACTGTGTTATTCCCACGCCAGTTACCAGCAGAGTTAGCTAGTGTCACACAGCAGGTGGCTGAGGAGCTCAAACTACTGGACTCGGAGGGTGAGACAGCAACATCATTACCAGGGCAAGAGAAGTTGAGAAAGCCCCATTTCCCACTCGGCCCTCATTCTCACCTAAGGCAGGGTGACTCGGGTGGTATTATGGGAAAAAGCATGAACGCCAAAGGCAAAGGCCGGGGTGTGGGACCTGGCTTTGCTGCTCTGCTAGTCTGAGCACAGCACTAAGTCACTGAGATTTGGTTATTCTAATATGTAGATGACACTGGCAAGAAGAGCCTTGACTGGCCTCCCCCAAGAACTGTTGCACAGATCAAATGAGATATGGGAAGTGAAACAATCCTGTAAACTGGAAAAAAATGCTCATTAACCCCCAGACCACATTCCAGTTCTAGACAAAAGAATAATAAAATGTCCAATTTAAAGTCCTCACTCGGGCTTCCCTGGTGCCGCAGTGGTTGAGAGTCTGCCTGCCGATGCAGGGGACACGGGTTCGCGCCCCGGTCCGGGAAGATCCCACATGCCGCGGAGCGGCTGGGCCCGTGAGCCATGGCCGCTGAGCCTGAGAGTCCGGAGCCTGTGCTCCACAATGGGAGAGGCCACAGCAGTGAGAGGCCCGCGTACCACAAAAAAAAAAAAAAAAAAAGTCCTCACTCAACAGGGCAGGAACTGAGGCCGTGATTTGCCCTGTCGCCCAGCTCCCCGGGCTGCCCCCTTCCGTCTGCAGATACTCATCGGGCACCGGCTGTGAGTCAGGCCCCTCCAACAACGACACAGTCCTTACGTTCGCAGTGTGCTCACTCCAGTGGAGCAGAATAGGTGAGACACGAACAAGCAAATACAAGAATTCTAAGTTATACAGAGAGAGAGAGGGAGAGAGGGAGAGAGGGAGAGAGGGAGAGACGGAGAGAGGGAGAGAGGGAGGGAGGGAGGGAGGGAGGGAGAGAGAGGAGAGAATTACTTTAGATGGGAGTCAGGGACAGCTTCTCTGAGAAGGCGACAGGCTAAGAGTTGAAGGATAGAGATGCAGCCTCTCAGAATCCACAAAGAACATTCCAGTGGAGGAAGAAGCGTGTGCAGAGACCCTGAGGCAGGACAGACATAGGAATGGAGCAGGAAGAATGCACACCGGAGGGGAGAGAATGGTGGGAAGAGTGGCTGGAGACATGGCGGCCGTGGCACAGGCTGGACGGACGTCATGATCTTGATCACAGGCTTTCATGGTCTTGACTCACAGTAACCGTGTGTTACAGTCTAACTCTGTACACGTACATGCGTAAATACACGTACACATACACAGATTCATAACAGAAGCCAAAGTTTCACGGAACAATACTTACCCTACTCTGTGTGATGTACTGTTATTTTCTGTTCTATTCTGACCAACTTTAACAAAAGAAAAATTCTGTTTGCAACCCACTGGATTGATTTCGCTAATGGGTCACAGCCTGCAGTCTGAAAAACATAAGGGCTCAGGGTCATGGCATAAAGAACGGATTTTATTTTAGTGATAGGAAGCTTTAATTTTCTTATTTATTTATTTATATATTTTTTGGCCACACTGCACGGCATGCGGGATCTTAATTCCCTGACCAGGGATCGAACCTGTGCTCCCTGTGGTGGAAACGCAGAGTCTTAACCACTGGACTGGCAGGGAAGTCCCAGGAAGCTTCCAGGAAGCTTCTAATTTTAGAGAAGTCTGAGGTGATTGGATTTATGCTTTAAGATCACTTTGTTGCTGCGTGAAAAAGACGGTGGCGGGGGAGCGGAGGGGTGGGCAGAGTAGGAACAGGGAGGCCGATCAGGGGGCTTCTGGAGGGGCCCAGATGTGAGGTGATGGTTGCCTCGACTTTGGCAGTGGGGATGAGGAAAAGCAGATGGACTCGAGTTATGTTTTGAAGATAGCACCAACAGGATTTGATGAGCACTGGGTGACAGGTCCTCACCCGTGCAGGCGGGGTCCTGTACAAAGCAGAGAGTCAGGCAGATGCGGGTTCAAGCCCTGGCTTGCCGCGCACTTGCGAAGCACCTCAGGGAGACGACTCGGAGCCCTGCTAGCTTGGCGTCTGGTGGCTGCGACGTCTCAGGGGCCCTCGCCTACCCTTCCAAAGCGCTCAACTGTGACTCATGACCCAGCGGCTGGGGTTCTGACGGTGCCCTGGCTCTACGTGGTCCAGTGTGGGGAGCAGGGGCCAGCCTAGACCGCTAGCTGTGCTGCAGGAGGGGAGAGCCGAGGTGGGCTTTAGGGGCCGGGAACTGGCGATAGGAGGCAGGAACACTCTTCATTAAAGGCTGTGTCAATCCCAGAGTAGATTTCTGGCTGAGAAAATAAGAGGTTGAAAAACTGAAGGACTGCTTTGGAGTCCAGGAGGCGCCTTGTCTGTCTCTGGGCTTGGTGCAGCCTGGTTTCCAGATCTTCAGCGTCATCTTCATAACTATCACCCTCATTCATCTTAGTCAACGTTTACTGTACTCTGCTCTGTGCCAGACGCTTAGTGAATGGCTTTCTGTGCGTGAAATCAAAGGTGTTTTCTACTTCCCCTTAGTGGCAGGACAATGGAAATCCAACCCTTGACACGGATTTCTGGGGCTTGGCAGTCCCTAATCCTCTTCTTAAGAGGACCTGGGTGGGATGGGATGGGGGCAGCACCCACGTCAGCCTCCAGGGCTTTAAAGTAGAAATGCTTAGACTTTGGAGTTGGAGAGACCTGCTTAAAAGCCCTGGCTCTGCCACCCACTAGTTGTGTTGACTTTGAATGATCACTTCACCCTTTTTGAGTTGTAGTTTTTCTAATCTATGAAATACAGAGAATAACACTCCCACTGTAGTGTGAAGATTAAGTGATGACATTGTACAGCCTGTCATTGTGCCGGGTACACAGTAGGTGTGGAACATGCCTTGGTCTCCTTTTCTGATCTGAATTCCCAGGCCCGAGTTCTGAGGACTCCCATTCCACACTCACGTGCACCTGACCCTTAAGCATCTCTGTCATCTAACGCAGGGGTCCCTAACCTATGGCCCATGGGCCAAACTTGGCTCACCACCTGCTTTAGTAAATAAAGCTTCATTGGAGCACAGCCCGCTTTTTATGTATCATTCATGGCTATTTACATTGGCAAGGTTGAGTAGAAGTGGAACGGCCTGCAAAGCCTAACATATTTACTAATTCGCCCTTTAAGAAAAAAGTTTGCCGCAAATTTAGTGTCTGCAAAGATCATTGTATGTATTCCCTCAGTTGACACAGACAAGGCAACGCCTATTAGCTCCATTTTAGAGATGAGGAAACTGAGGCTCAAAGTAGTTGTGATTTAAACAAGGTCACGGGGTGGTGGGGTGGTGGTGGTGGAAGGAGGGCCTGTATCTCATTCCCAGGCCAGTGCTTGCTATGCCCCAAGCTGCCTCAGGGGGCTTTGAGTGTTTCCAATGAGAAAGCCAGTTCACACATTAGCTGGCTCTGTCTCCCTTGGGATTGGTTGCATGTGGGAAAAAGCTGGCTACAGGCGCAGCAACAGCTGAGTAGCTCAGTGCATGAAAAATGCCCAAGATCTGGCCAGCTGAGGACGTATCTCTTTAATGACTGCTGCTCTACTACACGGCAGTCTTCACTGGAAGAAAGACCATATGCCTGTTCACTGCTGTGTGTGAGAGCCTGGCGCCCTCAGATGCTCACAACATGTTTACTGAACAAACTGAGTTAATTAGCATCCTGACAATGATAAAATCCTCGCCCCCATCCTCTCCGACTGCTTTAAAAGAATCACCTTTCCTCTGGGGAGAAATCCCTGCTCTGGCTATCACCCCCCCACACACGTGCAATTACGCACACGCCTGGCACATGTCCTTTATTCTCTCCAACCTCGCCAAGCTTCTAGGCCCACCCCGTCTCTCCAGTCCTACAGCACCACTTGCTCAGGCCCTCATCGTCTGAAGCGTGGATTGCTCAGCCACCTTCTCACTGGCTTCCTGCCTCCACCCTCTGCCCTTCCAGAGCATTCTCTGCACTGCACAGATCTGATCAAATCATTCCTCACGTTCACTCTTCATCAGGCCCCCAGTGACTGTGGATGCGAGCCCTGCACGACCAGGTCCCAGCCGACCCCTCCGGCCTCTTCTCCCTATCCACCCATGACCCAGCCATACTGAGCTACCTGCAGTGTGATGATGCCCTGCCTTCTCCATCACCACACCTTTGCCCATGCCGCATTCCCTGCCTGGGAAGCCCTTCCTCCCCTTGCTGTACTTCTACGGTCTTCCAGACCCAGTTCAAGCATCACTTCTCTGAGAAGCCTTTCCTAATGCTTCCCAAGATAGGGAACTCTTGCCTTTGTGTTCATCCTGTGATTACACCACTCATTACACTGCACTGTATTAAGTGCTCTTTTCCCACTCCCAGCCAAGAGCACTCTGAGGGCAGAGACTGTGTCTGACCCACGTTGTGTGCCCGTCACTCTGCACGGGGGCTGGCCCGAAGCACCAGTCAGTATCCAGTGAATCCTTACACATCTCAATTTGCTCACCTGGCTGTGCTCGTTCACTGCCAGGGGACTTTCGGAGAGGGTGGGGCCGTTCTTGGCACTTCCCTCATCTCAGAGAAGGAAAGAACTTCTAGTAGACTCCTGGTGCTGTCTTCTCTCGCCTGGTACATTTTTCTTTCTAGAACTGCTCCTTCCTAACCTCTGGGGCTGTCGACCACAAGGCCTCACTCTCTGTACCACAGAGGTTGGCAAGAGACTCAACCAGGGCAATTGGAGTGGCCTAAGCCCACCCGCTAGTGATAGGTTCATGGATGGGCAAGGATCCAGACAGGGCTGGTCAGAGCCCTTCTGGGGGATGGATATGGTTGTATTGGACACATTGTAGAGGACATGCTTCTTCGTTTGCTCTCAGGATGATGTAAACCTCAGGCTGCTGGTGGCCATCTATGAAAGGTATATATCAGAGTGGGTCTGAATCTTACCTCCACCCTTATTGGCTGGGTGACCATGGACAAATTGCTTAATCCTTTACATTTACTGTAGTCTCATCTGCATAATGGGAATGATAACAGTATCCACATCATGTTGTGGGAATGACTGAGTAAATACAGGTAAAGTGCTTACAACAGTGCCTGGTACAAAGGGAGTGGTCAATATTTGTTGCTATTCCTATATCACTGTGTGGGGAGATCCCATTGGAGAGCTAATGAGAATAAGAGAAAGAGGTCTCATAGCATTGGTGTTTCTGGATCCAGCTGTGCCTGAAGCCTTCCATCTCTTGCACTTCCCAGTTCCACAAACCAATTAACTTCTTTTCTGATAAAACAAGTTTGAGTTGACTCTCTGCAAGTTATAACCCAAAGGGTCCTCCCATTGGAGTGTAGCGGGAAAAACGGAGGAGACAAGAGTCCAAGGGGCTCTCCTTTTAGTTAGCTGTTTGCATTTGGACAAGGGCTTCTTCTTAGGTTTCAGGTCCTCGTATGTCCAATGGGGTGGATGTCAGCCCTGCTTCCCTCTTGTGGCTCCTGTCAGGATCCATCTGTATAATGTTTGTGCCTCAAAAACGACCAAGTACGAAAACACAAATCTCACCAAAGACTCTTGACCACATGTCACAGAAAACCCTAACTCTCAGCATGGCTTTCGCAGGGCCTTCCCCAGGCGGCCCCACCTGCTCTGTAACCTCCCCTTCACTTTTGCAGTCCTCTCTCACATGCTCATCCTCTGCTGTGGCTACACTGGGTTCTCCTCCATTTCCCAAACTCACCCTTGTGTCTTTGCTCATTTCGTTTCCTCTAAATGCCACAATTTGGAGCGCATCTCTACCTACCAAAATTCATCCATCAAAGGTCCCTTCCAATGAAGCCTCCTCCACGAAGCCCTGATCCTTCCTTAAGACCGTGTCTCTCTCACAGAGTCGCCAGAAGTGTCCTCGGCTTCCTGTGAACTTGCAGCACTCCCTTTACGGAGGTTGCTGGTTTGGAGATGTCTTCAATTAGGTTTTAACCTCCTGGAGGGAAGGGGCTGTCTTATTTGATTCCCCATTGAGCCCTACATTCCCTAGGGATGTAGGGATTCAGAGACTCATAGCTCCGATCAACATGCGCCCACAGTGATGAGAGGAGGTGTATCACCTCCTGAGCAAAAGAAACAGAACTGCCGCTCTCCTGGTCCAGCTTCCATCCCCACTGGAGGTGGGTATATGGACTTAATAATAAACCCTGTGCTGCTTACTTACAGAGACAACGAACGGACGTGTATCTTGTGGGTGAAATAGGATCTGAAACAACAAAAAGCTGCAGACACCTGGAGAAACTCACCCAAACCAGCATTCGCTGGAATCACCCAGTCTCCTGGCTTCACCCTGGTCACACTGCTGCCCACTGCTACGACCTGTCCAACACCTTCATTCCCTCCAACAGCAGGCAGCCTGGGAAGGAGGCCATAATTTCCTAAGGGAGAAGAGCACAGCATCATCCAGTGAAGCTTGGGCAGTGAAAGAGCATGGACTTCGGAGTCAGACAGACCTCAGCCTGTTCTGGCCTCTGCCTCTGACCAGCTGTGTAACTAACCAACCTCTCTGAGCCCGAGCTTCTTCATCTGTAAAGGGGAATAATACTCCTCAGCTTCATGGCTATTATGAAGATTAGATAAGATAATGTAGGAAATGAGCCCAGCATATCGCACACTTCACAAGGGTTGGTTTGCTCCCCGCTGCAATCTTCCTAACTCAAAAAGCCTCACATTCCAGGGAGGGGAGGCCAGAGAGGGCTCACACGGCCTGTAGACGGCTCATCTGGAGAACAGCTGCTGCTAATCACAGGAATTTCACACCCACACCTGGGGAGGAATGAAACCGAGGTGGCGGCTAAGCAAAAAAGCCAATTAACATAAGCCACAGAAACCAAGGTTACCTTGGATCATATTAATGTCAGATGGATTGACAGGGGCTGCCAGCATCTTCACATGGACGTCTGATCCGCCCACAGCAGCCAGCTCCAGGTTCTTCAGTCTAAGCACAAAGCCAGAGAGAGATGTTCATGTCAGCCAGGCTAGCCAGGGAGTCTTTTGCTCAAATCATCTCCCCAAAGTAGGTCAGGCAGCAACATTTTTGAGCTGCCATTGTGTGCCCAGGAATTAGGGTTGTTAAGAAAGAGAGGAGCTATAAGGACACAGAGTAATGCTCATTAACTGCAAATGGAAAGTCCCTAGTAACCTTTCCACTCCACCACCCACTCTAGCGCAGAAAATAGCTAAAACTCCTTTGGGCATTGTTTAGTAGTGGTTAGCGATGCTAAGAATCACCTGGTATACTAATATTATGGCTTCTCAGGCCCCAGGGCTGACCTACTGAATCAGAATCTCTAGATAAGGGGCACCCCAAGTGGTGAGGGAAATAGAGATGGCCCATGGAGTTGGGAAAGAACTCCCTGGGTGACTGTGGTTCATCCCCTGGAAGGATGTCCCTTCTGGATGAGGATCTGGTCTGTCAGAAAGGATGCTGGGTGGAGAGCTGCGGGCCTCAGGTGTGAACTGCATCACAGGATGGCTGCGTCACCGCAGGCAGGTTTCTTCCCTGCTCTAGGCCTTCGTTTCTCCATTTGTAAAATGGGGGTGATGCCACCCTCACCCCCACTTGCATTTGATCACTTCCAAGAGCTCTTCCCATTTCAAGCCTGTGTGGTAACTCAGAGTACTCACAGTGGGTGTGCTGTAGACATCAGGGGACTAACGTCTTTATCCACTGGAATGTTGGTTAATGGGTAAAACCTGCCCAGTGGCAATGCCCATGTGCTGCTTTTTTTTTTTTTTTTAATAAAAGGAGACCTTCCAACCAGAAAGGACTGATCAGTGTATTAGACCAATGGATCCTCATGACTTTTAATTATCAGATTCCTTTTCTGTCTCTCTCCATACCTCTGAGACTTCATGTTTGCAGTGCTTTTCTCTGCCCAAATGGACTTGTTAATAATTCTCCTTATTTTTACTCACCAAAGGCAGATATAAAAGCCAACCAGAGGTTCTTAGCATTAGGCAACAGTGTCACTGCACTAAGCTGATGTAATTCCACCCACTTCCTGCTGAAATCTGATCTTTTAATTATACCTGAGGCTCCACTTGGGGTAAAAGTGTGATTTCTAAGAAATCGCTTGTACTAAGTAGTAGTAATTGTGGCAGGCATTTGTGAGGTGTTTATTATACACCAGGTATAACACACCTGTGCTAAGGGCTTTAAACACATAATCTAAGATGTAACACCCCTGTGACGAAAGTATGACTATTCCCATTCTATCAAGCAGGAAATGAAGGCTCCTGGAGATGATGAAACTTACGCAGTGTAAGAGAATTGGTCAGGGTGGGGCTTATCCACTTTAAGAGTTGGCTCTCTTACTTACCTTGCTCTAAACCAGTACCTGAAATGAGCATTGGAATCCCTCTGACTGCCTACGAGGACCCCTGGGGACCCAACCTGGGAATCCCTGTACTGGATTATGACCAAAATAAGGGAGGCCATGCTTTACCATGATTGAGAAACAGCTGCAAAAAATCAAAATAAAAACCCTCTCTACAGAAAATAGTTAACTAGGAAGGAGTTGATGACCAGGGCAGAGAGAATACAGAAAGGGCTTTTTTTTCCCTTTTAGGTTAAGTATTAAGGAATGTATGTTTTTGTTTTTGTTTTTTGCGGTACGCGGGCCTCTCACTGTTGTGGTCTCTTCCGTTGCGGAGCACAGGCTCCGGACGCGCAGGCTCAGCGGCCATGGCCCACGGGACCAGCCGCTCCGCGGCATGTGGGATCCTCCCGGGCAGGAGCACGAACCCGTGTCCCCTGCACCGGCAGGTGGACTCTCAACCACTGCGCCACCAGGGAAGCCCGGAATGTATGTATTTATACATAGCTGGAGGAGGGAGAGCCCTCGTAATAATAATAACTACTGTTTGAGTATGTACCAGTCAGGCACGCAGCTGAGTGCTTTCCGTGTGAGCTTTCATATTATTCTGATTTTACAGCGGAGGAACAAAGGCGCAATAACTAACTTGTTTCAGGCCACCAAAAGTCGTGAGTGGCTGATATGGTTTGAACCTGGCAGTCTGACGCTAGAGAAGCCGGCTGGTGAAGGGCTGACCCCACACCACGCAGAGGGCTGCAAGAGAAGCCTGTAGTGGGCAGCCTTGACCATTGCTGGGCCTGCTTGGGGAGCTGGGGCCAGGGGGAGGGCTCCGCAGCCTCTCCACCAGGATAAGGAGGGAGGCGTCAGCCCAGACGCCACTGTTTCTCTGTGAACACATATGTAAGTCTGCCCTCCAGAGAAAAATCCTGCCCAGAGCAAATGGATTGTGGACTAGCTGCCCCTTTATATCATCTGTACTGCTTCTCTCTTGCAGTTTGACAGAGTTTTTCTGTAAGCTGACAGACTCCACGTGCTCAAGCTACTTAAAGACATTTTTTTCCTGCACATTTTCTACACGCTCTTCCCTCAGCCCAGAATTCCTTTTCCACAGCTTCTCTGCAAAGTGAGAAATTGAACTCACCCTTTAGGACCTGGCTGAAATTTTACTTCCCCTAAAGCATCTTTTTTTTTTTTTGTCATATTATTTTTTTATTTTTTTTTTAACATCTTCATTGGGGTATAATTGCTTTACAATGGTGTGTTAGTTTCTGCTTTATAACAAAGTGGATCAGTTATACATATACATATGTTCCCATATCTCTTCCCTCTTGCGTCTCCCTCCCTCCCACCCTCCCTATCCCATCCCTCCAGGCGGTCACAAAGCACCGAGCCGATATCCCTGTGCCATGCGGCTGCTTCCCACTAGCTATCTACCTTACGTTTGTTAGTGTGTACATGTCCATGACTCTCTCTCGCCCTGTCACAGCTCACCCTTCCCCCTCCCCATGTCCTCAAGTCCGTTCTCCAGTAGGTCTGCGTCTTTATTCCTGTCTTACCCCTAGGTTCTTCATGACATTTTTTTTCTTCTTAAATTCCATATATGTGTTAGCATACGGTATTTGTCTTTTTCTTTCTGACTTACTTCACTCTGCATGACAGACTCTAGGTCTATCCACCTCATTACAAATAGCTCAATTTCGTTTCTTTTTATGGCTGAGTAATATTCCATTGTATATATGTGCCACATCTTCTTTATCCATTCATCTGATGATGGGCACTTAGGTTGTTTCCATCTCCGGGCTATTGTAAATAGAGCTGCAATGAACATTTTGGTACATGACTCTTTTTGAATTTTGGTTTTCTCAGGGTATATGCCCAGTAGTGGGATTGCTGGGTCATATGGTAGTTCTATTTGTAGTTTTTTAAGGAACCTCCATACTGTTCTCCATAGTGGCTGAACCAATTCACATTCCCACCAGCAGTGCAAGAGTGTTCCCTTTTCTCCACACCCTCTCCAGCATTTATTGTTTCTAGATTTTTTGATGATGGCCATTCTGACTGGTGTGAGATGATATCTCATTGTAGTTTTGATTTGCATTTCTCTAATGATTAATGATGTTGAGCATTCTTTCATGTGTTTGTTGGCAGTCTGTATATCTTCTTTGGAGAAATGTCTGTTTAGGTCTTCTGCCCATTTTTGGATTGGGTTGTTTGTTTTTTTGTCCCCTAAAGCATCTTTTGACCCTCTTCTTGGCCCTGAAAAAAATCACTTGCTCCACCCTCAGTGCTCCCATTACACAGATGGGGGTGACTATGCCATTTAAGACCATCTAGTTTATGAAGTCTTTTCATACATTTTCTTCAACTGATCACAAAGCATAAATTCACATTCCTTTTCCAACTCCTGGGGCCGGATGTCCTCCAGAGTTCAGGCCCGTGTGTTAGCTGCACCTCTCCCTGGGGGATAGGCAGCACTCCCATCAGACACATTGTTCCTGAAGCAAAAAGTAGGAATATTCACACTAAGTGGGTTGAACAGTGACCATATAAAAACTTCACTCCAGATTAGGTTTTGCCTCCAAATGAGTTATGAAAAAACAAAACTGCTAGTTTTCAGAGCTTTCTGGATTTTGGAGTGCAGATATGACTTCAGATTTGAATCCAGGTCTTTCAGACTCAGTTCAGGGCACTTTTTACTTATCACTGAGTTTTAAAGTCAGAATGTGTGTTGTCTCCCTACTAGGCTGTAAGCTCACGGAGGGCAGAGAACTTTTAGTCTTAACTCAGTGTTCAGCACAGCATCTGGGACCACAACAGTGCTGGAGAATGCTTCTTAAAGAAATTGTCCCGTTTTCCTCTTTAGTGAGAAAACGTGGTGCAAAAGCGACAGTCAGGGAGTCACGGGAGGGGCTCACACCGCAAGGACTTAGCTACTGAGGCTGGTACTTGCTCTCCCTGGTCCTGGGCTGTTTAGGAAAATACCGCTGAAAGATGGGTACAAATAAAAATGGAGATTATCCTTAAGGGAGTTCAATCTAAGCAAAAACCCATGCCTCTTTTCCTCACAGGAGAGTGCAGATCAAATTTGCAGTACGTTTGTAATTCTTAAAAATCTAGATGACTGTGGTCAGGATAAGAATACAGGTAGCTCTCAGTTCATAGAAGAAGGGTAGAACATGGATTTGGAGTGAAACAGGTAGTCCTGGGTGTGAATCCTACCTCAGTCATTGACCAGCTAGCTGAACCTCACAGTACTCATCTGTGGAATGGGAGAACACTAGAAGTCAGCTCATGGATTAGGTGAGTTAATGGACATAAAGCACTTGCTAGAGTACCTGATACACAGTAGATGCTGAAGAAATGTTAGCTGTTGTCAGAGGTGGGACTATCCAAGGAAACCTTTGAAACAGCTGGCTATACCTCTGAAAAAAATCAATGAATCACTCAAAGGAAGACGGCAACTTTTTGGAAAATTCAAGTAAATTTAATTAAACAAATATTTATCAACAGTCCTACTAAGCGCCAGGGACTGTGCCAAGGGCTTTAAAGATTGAAAAAAATAGTATCTCCTGCCCAGGAGATTGATGGCTTGGGGACTCACATGTGGAAACGCTGGGAGGGCGCTTGTAGTGCTAAAGCCAACTGAGTGTGTGACCAGCCGGAGGGATAGCAAAGGGTTACCAAAGGGACTTCGGAAGGTGTGATATCTTAGCTGAAGCTTGAAGGATAAACAGGAGCTTATGGGGTGGACTGAGAGAAACGAAGGATTTCCTGCCAGAGGGAATGGTAAAGAATCTGACCTGGTGGTAGGCCAGGCACAGGTGCAGTCGAGGTTGGAGTTGTGGGAATGGAGAGAAGGATCTGATAACCTGGAATCTCTTAAATAAAAAGTGGCATTGATTTCACTTGGCGACTGACTCCATGGGGGTGGCTGGGGAGTCTTTGATGGCTCCCAGGCTTGGGCAACTGGATGTTGAGATAGGAGGAAAGAAGAGTGGCTTGGAGTGGGGAGGAAGGTGTTACATCTGGAGCCTGAAGCAGGTGGCCGGCAGTACGGAATGGAGCAGAGGGTGCTCTGCACTGGACACACAGAGGTGAGTCAGCTGCGTGTAGGTACAGTCTAGGATAGTAGATAAACTTATTCTGGGTGATCTGGCTGGACAATTAAAGCTCCAGACACTGTGCTTAGTGTTCATATACAAGATGCTGTTGAGTCCTCAAGTTGTCTGGAGGGTGTTGTCACCCCAATTTTCAGATGGGAACTGAAGCTCAGAGAAGTTAAGTAACTTGCCCAAGGTTAAGCTGTTAGTAAGTGGCAAGACTTGATCTTAAGCTTGACTCCAAAGCTCAGACTGTCGAACACTAAGCCGGCATCCCCTACACTGTGTGTGTGGAATCTCTGTCCTGGGAGATATTAATAGGTATTCCCTGGGGTCCAATACTTTTGGGAAACGCTGCCTACTAAACTCCCTTTATAAGATTCAAACTGCACATTAGAGTCATAAAGGCTCTGAGAAGTCCTCCAGTAAAGAAACCCACGTGGCTTTGTGTAACCCAGAGTTTCCAGAGTTAACTCAGCTGAGAACACTACCCTCACAGCACACTGAGCACCCCAGACAGCAGTTTGAAAAGTGCTGCACTGGGCTGCAGCCTGCTCCCAGTTCTCTTCTTTGTCTTCTGGGAGCCTAGCTGCTCTGCACCAGTTGAAATTCACAGAAGTGGGAGGGAAGGGGAGTGGGGCAGGAGACGGAAAGTTGAAGCTGCAGACAGAGGTGGGTGAGGGCGGGGACAGGCCTGACACAGGCTGCTTGCGCAGGGGGAGGTGTGTTGGTCCAGCTGCGTCTCACCAGGAAGACCAGCCCCAGCCTGCCCCACGGAATGCCATCAATACTAGACACTGCTGTTCCTGCAGACAGTTCTAACAGCGTCGTCAAGGATACCATTCTGCCGAGACAGGAAGGAAAACCGGGCCGAGTCTGAATTCCAGAGTTGGACCTCGGGTGTAATGATAGCAATTTCTTCCTTGTTTTTTTTTGCTTTAAACTCACCAAAGGAACTGGTGGCTGTGTTATGGAGTGCAAAGGAGGCACCCAAACACAGCCTGGCTGGATCTCAAGACACTTTCCCAAGACTGTTCAGTCCCTTCCCCTGTGAGTAGTGGCGCCACGCGACTCGGAGGGATGCCTCTGCCTTCATTCGACAGATCCCACACTGGATAAGGTCACAATGGCTCCTTTGAGGCAAAGGCTGTACACCTGTGATGCCATATGAACTACAAGGGAGACAAAAGCAGGCAGAAGAAAGAGCCTTTTGAGAGGGGGGAAAAAGAGGCCAGTACTCTGGGGCCTGGCTCAGTTATGCTGGCCGTGTAAGGCGGGCATCAGCCAGCTCTGCTAAGATATCTTTCCTGCCTTCCGCATTTAATTAGCAACCATTTGTACTTATCTTGCATCTTCCACTCAATCACCTCAAAGTGGTCCCTCGTCATTTTGCGCAGGAAGAGTTGTCATGGGCCACGGAGACTTTCTCCTCTGCTCATTACAGAGAGCCAAGAATGTGCGTTCCATCACAGAGCACTGGGGGAAGGTAGCTGATGTCTTACGTGGCTCTCCCAGGTCTGTCTGCAGTCCCCGTGGTCACAAACAAGCCTCCTTCTGTGATTTAGTGAAGTGCTGGGCATTTGATTAATCGTTAATAAGTAGGGCACAACCGGGCAACTGTGGAGGAAGCAGGGGATGCTGGTGGCCACAGCTGGGGGGCTTCTCATGGAGTCCTGGGCTCTCTGCCTCTCCCGGGCAAAGCTCACGGGTTCTGTGTTTCTTCGTGGTGTGCGGACACTCCCGATTTCCTCCCTGCGCCTCTTCCGGGTTCTCTGTCTCCAAGTCATCTTGCCTTCCCACCATTCAGGACTTTTTGTTCTGTAGCACAATCGCTTTGAATGCAAGGGAATCAGAGACAGATGGCAACTTCTGCAAGCTTCTACCCAGGGTTGGCAAAGAAACCCTCTCCCTACCCTCTCAATCTCCTACTTCCCTCAGCTAAGATTACCAGGAAGGTTGCGAGCACCATGATATTCTACAACTGCTAACATCAGGAAACTTGCGTGAAGGGAGCTGCAGAGAGTCTGCTGCTTAGTCTGCTGAGGCCTAACTCTCCTTGCTGCCTCAGAGAGCATGACTGGGCCACAGCAGGGGGCAGAGGCCCCGCCTGCAGCTGCTTTTCTCTTTGATGGGTAGGACGATGACCATGCAGCCCCTGCCTGCTGGGCCTCTGATTGTGTAACTAACCAATGGCAAAGGGGGCCCTTGGTGAAATCTTGTGCCCAGGACCACTTATTTCAAGTCACATCGTTGCTCCCTGGAGCAAACACTGGCGAGCAGGCAGTCCAACACCTGCTTCAGCTTCACAGACTTGCCGGAGCTGGACGATTGTTGGATCAGAGGACTCAAGCCTCAGAACCATTTCCACGGCTGCAGGATAACATTGAGAAGGGTGCTGAGGCCTCATCTTGTCTTGGCAGGAAAGAGTGTTGTTTGGGGAGAATGAGGCAAAGAGGTGTGTAGGTTCTGAGGTACATAGAAAAGGGAGCTGTGAAGATTTGTCACTGGCACAGAAGACAGGGCGGGGGGATGGCACGCATTCCCATGTTTCCCGCTGCTGACCTTGGTCAACCCCTTTCTTTTATCAAAAAACAAATGAAAAGAATGGAATAGCACAGGGAACTATATTCAGTATCCTGTAATAATCTATAATGAAAAAGAATATGAAAAAGAATATATATATATAACCGAATCACTTTGCTGTATACCAGAAACTAACACAACATTGTAAATCAACTATACTTCAATAACCCCCCCAAACAAAACAAAACAACAACAACAACAACAAAAAACTGAAAAGAATGGAGACTGGAGTGATGTCCTCAATCTAACAATGAGTGGGACTACAAGCCAGGCCAGTGCTCTTGCAGGTGGTCCCCAATGACACCCCTTGAGCCACAGATTAGCCTCATGTTATCTTTGCTTTTCCTTCTCTAAAATGAAGACCCTTCCCACGCCATCCAGGGTGGGAAAGACCTGGAATCACACCAGCGTGCTTGCAGGAGCTGCTAGGAGAGGGCCGGATGATAAGAACTTCCTCCCAGACACTCTGCACGTTGGAAAGCCCTGGTCTACGGTGCAATCCCTCAGAGGTGTGCTGCCAAGTTTCACCCTCAGAGGAAAGAATGAGGAAAAGAGGGTAGAAGGGCTGGGCCCCAAACCCGGCCGCGTCATGTTAAGTCAAGAGGGAAGGTAATGTAACGGTGTCACAGGATGTGAAATCCAGCTTGAGTCTGACTCCTGCGACTTCAGGCTCGTCCCTTCTGAGCCTGTTTCCACAGATTCCTCCCTCAAAGATCACATATGAGGGCGCCCAACAAATATTCCTTAGTCAGACACACCACATTTTCTCTTCCCTCTGGGCTTCTGCCCATGCAGGTTCTTCTACTTTCCCTCCTTGTATATGGCTCACCTGATCTTCTGGGGGGACTCAACTTAGATTTCATGTCTTCAGAGAAAGCATTCTGACCACCCCGAGGGGGTAGGGTCGGGTGCTCATCTTCTGGGTGTCCACAGACTCTGAACATAGATATCCTAGCACTTACCCCCTGGATCATCTCCTGGACTAGAATGTGAGCTCCTTGAGGGAAAAGCCCACAGATTATCAATCTCTGCGCCTTCAGCACCTAGCGCTCAGTAGGCCCTCGAAGAATAAATGCTGGTTCACATGGTAGGTGCACAATGAGTTCTGTCCTCTCCTCCATTCATGACCACAGAAAATAGCTCCAGGAGACAAGCAAACAAATCCCAGTTCTTAGGGTGCCAAACCAGAATGCTAAATTTTTTTTCAAAGTACTGTAATTCTGGTTTAAAAACCAAGTCATTTGCACAGAGTTTTGGTTTTAAACACTGACATCAACTGTAAAAAAGAAGAAATCCCCTGAGAGTAAACAGTGCCCTACAGTGAGAACTCACCACCTATACAACCTGGGTCCCCACCACATGCTCCCCCAAATTCCATCTGGCTAAGACAGAAAGGGTATTTGTCCAGAGGTTTCACAGCTTCATTTCATTCTGTGCTAGCAGCAGGCAGGTGAGAAAGCCATGATGACTAGGATGCTGTTTTATGAAAGTGTCAGGATCCTGAAAAGGGGACGAGACAGAGGATAGCATTCCTACCATCTTCCCTGGGGGTGGGGAGGGGGCTGTGCGTCCTATAAAGAGCAGAGACTTGGGGTCACCTGAATGACCTAGAATTTCGCCTTCTCTTCTGACCTATCTTCTTCCCAGTATTATACTCCATCTCATGCTCAAAAAACATTCGCAATGACTGTCATTGTTTCTTCTGGCCTATGTCTATATCATGGACCTTTAGTAAAGAAGGGACATCCTAGTTGTATGATCCTGGGCGAGTGACTTTCAAGTGTCTTGAGCCTCGGTTCTCTTATCTGTAAAATGGTGATAGCAATGAGCAAACTGGGTTACTGTGATTTTTATTTATTTATTTTTAACATTTAATTTTAAAAAATAAATTTATTTATTCTATTTATTTATTTTTGGCTGCGTTGGGTCTTCGTTGCTGCGAGTGGGCTTTCTCTAGTTGCGGTGAGTGGGGGCTACTCTTCGTTGTGGTGCGCGGGCTTCTCTTGTTGCGGAGCACAGGCTCTAGGTGCATGGGCTTCAGTAGCTGTGGCTCACAGGCTCAGTAATTGTGGCACACGGGCTTAGTTGCTCTGTGACATGTGGGATCTTCCCGGATCAGGGCTTGAACCCATGTCCTCTGCATTGGCAGGCAGATTCTTAACCACTGCGCTACCAGGAAGCCCCTACTGTGATTCTTAAAATCCATAATATACGTGAAGAACTTAGCCCAATGCCTGCCTCATGGTATGTACACAATAAATGAGAGCTGTTTTTACTATAAGATCCAGAGACAATCAAGTTCTAAAATGGGACTTCCAGGAACAAAAGGAAAGAGGACATTGGAGTTTCTTGGAATTACGTCATAGAGAATCCAGAACTCTGCATGAGGGCTGATGGTCATGGGGACCTCTGAAAGTTCTGGAATGTTTGTAATTCTCCCATCTTTGTAATTTTCTCCTGCAGTCTTGCTTCATTTAGGTCAGCAGTTCAATTCTTTACATTAAAAAGGCCCAAGTGCTTATTTAAGGGATTCATTTTGGGCATAAAAGAAAGAAACTCTAAGAGACCAAAGGAAAAGGCCTTAGTAGAGAACAGCTGGAATGTTTGGGGCCAAGAGGAATGAAGAGAGGGACATTCAGAATGTTGACACAAGAACAGGAGGTCCCTGGAGGCCGCATTCTGAGGAGTTCTGCAACCTCTCAGATCTGAGCAGACTCTTTCTCCTTCCCTCCCTGCTGTTCCCAGAGCTCCGCCCACAGTGCAAGCATCGCAAACCACAGCAGGTCGGGGAATACTCTGCTCGGACTCGCTCAGACACCATGACCCCACCTGGTGTAACCTGACACATCTAGTCACCAGGATGTTTAAAGGACACCTGATTCTTTCTGTGACAGCGTGGTTACCCTAAACCACCTAAGACATGACTACAAAGAAGAGAATCCCAGCCTCTGGCCTCAGTCCACACACGATCAAGTCAGGTCACCTGAATCTGGGTCAGGAGGGAAAGCTGCCCTTCAGGGGCGGAGAGAATTACTGCGCGCCTGACAATCCGTATCCACAGGGCAATGGTTTTCAACCCTGGCCTAGGCATCAGAGTCACTTGGAGAGCTTTAAAAACTCAGATGCTTAGGGCTGTTCTAGACCTGCTACGTACCTCGGGAGTGGCACCTGGGAATACATAGTTTCCATAAGTGCCACAGGTGACTGAGATGTGAGGCCAAGCTTGAATACAATGCTTCGTGGAAGTATCATGTCTTGAACTTCCCGGAAATTATCAGGGTCCCACACAAGGAGACAAGCTGTCTTTCTTCCCTAAGTGGCATCTGCAACCAGACCGGTCTGTTCTAGCTTCCCTGACTCTCCAAGGGGAGGGAATCAATCAGGAGGCAGCTGCACTCAGCTGCCTAACCTTCCCAGGCCTTTTCTCAGGGTCCCTGCACATTGGAGACGCCTTCCTCATCACCACAGAACTCAATAAAAGGTGCACTTATTACGGAAATTAGATTCAGATTCAACAAACGTTTTTGCAGCTCCTATTTTGTGGCAGGTCCTGCACCAGACGCATAAATGACAAGCCTGTGAGAGAGGCACTACATCGTTCCTGTTTGGGGTGCACTCTTGGAAAAAGTGTTCATCAGAACTTTACCAACTCATTACAGCAATCCTCAGGGAGGTGTCTTCCCAACATGGTGATTTATTACCTATGATCAACATACAAATTGGGGTTTATTGACTGACGTGTCTTCTCAACATTCTTTTCAATTGCTCTAATGGTGGATGTGGCTAGGCTGAGTGCATGACTGTGAAATTATCTGAGGCTTAACCCCTTTGGCTGTCAAAACACCTAGCTTGTATCTTTTTTTTTTTAAGTAAAAATATGAAACACTTCACAAATTTGCATGTCATCCTTGCACAGGGACCATGCTAATCTCTGTATCGTTCCAATTTTAGTATATGTGCTGCTGAAGCCAGCACTCTAGCCTGTATTTTTTTTTTAAATAAATTTATTTATTTATGGCTCTGTTGGGTCTTCTTTGCTGTGTGCGGGCTCCTCATTGTGGTGGCTTCTCTTGTTGTAAAGCACGGACTTCAGTAGTTGTGGCACGTGGGCTCAGTAGTTGTGGTGCACAGGCTCTAGAGCGCAGGCTCAGTAGTTGTGGCGCATGGGCTTAGTTGCTCCTTGGCATATGGGATCTTCCCGGACCAGGGCTCAGACCCGTGTCCCCTGCATTGGCAGGCGGATTCTTAACCACTGCGCCACCAGGGAAGCCCTCTAGCCTGTATTTTAATCATGAAAATAACTCCTTGTTGGCCTGACCTTTGGAAAACAATCAAACCATTTGCTGGGAATCGAAGAGTTGGAAATAAGGGACTGCAAGAGAGTATGCAGGTGTTTTCTGGTGAAGAGCATTCCTTTTATTGCAGCTGATTAGCACTATGAGCTATGACTACATTGTCTCCATTTTTAAATGTGATGAAACCGAGGCTTAGAGAATCTCAGTAACTTGCCAAACACACACAGCCAGGACAGGGAGGCAAGGATTTGACCCCAGGTCTTCTGACTCCAGACCCATGCTTTTGCCCTAGCGCCACTAGTGACCCTACTAGCTCTTTTGTTTTTTGGGTTTTTTTTTTTTTGCGGAACGCAGGCCTCTCACTGTTGTGGCCTCTCCCGTTGCGGAGCACAGGCTCCGGACGCGCAGGCTCAGCGGCCATGGCTCACGGGCCCAGCCGCTCCGCGGCATGTGGGATCTTCCCGGACTGGGGCACGAACCCGTGTCCCCTGCATCGGCAGGCGGTCTCTCAACCACTGCGCCACCAGGGAAGCCCCCTACTAGCTCTTTTGAATGACTATAATCGCTTATGTGCAGATTTATAATCGTTGAAAATTCACATACTGTTTTTATGAGTCACATGTGAAAATCATGGGTTAAGATCCAACAGAATTTTAGGACATAATCATAAAAGTAACAAGGGCTGAGTGACTTGTCCAAGATCAAACAGCTACTAAGAGGCTGAGCCTGTATTTGACCTTAGGTCTGTATGGCTCCAAAACAGGATCCCTTTTCAACTAAAGGCACATGCGCAGTGGAGAGGAAATCACACGAGACAGGACTCAGAAGCCATGGATCCCTGTCTCTGTTCCAATCTTTATTAGCTATATCACTTTGGACAAGTCCCCTGCCTTCTGTAAAATGGAAACAATGATCTCTGACCTACTTTCTGAGATGTGAAGATCCAAATGGACGAAAAAGTATTCTGAAAATTCCTTCCATAATATAATAGAGCGTAGGAACTCACGTAGGCCAGTCAAACAGACCTGGGTTCAAAATTCCGACTCTGCCACTTACTGGCTTGTGTGACCTTGGACAAGTGATTTTACTTCCCATGCTTCCATTTTCTCATCTGCAAAACGGGGCTAAATCAAGTACCTCCTCCAAAAGGTTGTTGTGACGATTAAATGAGAGCATCCATTTACACAGGGATTGCCCGACACACAGTACAGGATCAGTGAACGTCAGCCATTACTACAATTATAACTGTGCCTCTCGGGTTTTCAACTTCCAAGCAACGACTTTCTGAGCTACCACACACGCCCTGGGCTACAGTTTCGGTCCTATTCGCTGCCTTCCTCCTCGGGACTTGTCCCTCCCTTTCCAGTCCCCATTTTCCACAGCCCATCTTAAAACCCTCCAGGAACCCGAGCTCCCTTGCCCCATTTCGGCGCGGTGTCTTACTCGACGACCTTGGCTGGGTCCCCGTGGTGCCCATAGACCAGCGCCCGGACCCGGGAGGGCTCGGCAGATGCGGAGAAGGCGGCGGCAGCAGGTCGCCGGCGGCGGAACGCGGGGAACAGCCGCCGCCGCAGCTGAGCCGGGGTTCGCGCCCCGCAGACCCACATGCTCCCTCCGGTTAACTCAGAGCCGGACGCTGTGAGATACGTCATCTTCCAGCGACCTCGCGCCTGCGCCCCGCCCCGTCGCGTGACCACGCCCTTTGCTCCTTTTAGAAGGCCGTCTCCTTCCTCCGCGGTCCGCGCGGTGGCGCTTGGTGAGACTGACTGGGGAGCGAGGCCTGGTCGGTGAAGGGACTTAAGGGAGTCTCGGAGATTCTGAGCCTGCCAGAGTTGAACTCCTAACAAGGAGCGTCTGATACTGGCCTAAGGCCGTGTCTGTGGTCTGCGATTGGTGTTTGACTTGGGGGGGGAAGACATTTCACCTTCTCTGGTCTCAGTTTCTCCTCCTCCCCACCATCTGAGCGTTCACTCTGCCAGGCCCTTTAAGGCATTATCTCATTTAATCCCCGCTGTCTTCTGCTAGCATAGGGTGGCAAAGCTTACTTCCCTACACCAAGTAGAGGAGATGGATGTAAGCTGATATAGAGGCAAGAGTACTGGATTTGGAGTTAGAAGACTTAGGTTCACATCCTAGACCCTCCACTTCTTACCTTGGCCATCTCGGGCAAGTGACTGAAACTGAGTCAGTTTTCTCATTGGGGCTAATACACTTCTTTCGAGATTGTTGTAAGGATTGGATAGAACAACAGAATAATGTTGTCGTGGACCGGATAGCACATTGTAGAATGCCAAGTGTGCTCAGATTACAAGGGAGGAATCATAAGAAGGAGAGCCCCCTCTCAGAATGCTCAGGGTGCAGTAGGATTGAATGGGACAATGGGTAAAAGGGTGTAGCCCGAGAAAGATGCTACATCATATTATTAGTGGAAGGAAGACATGAGCGTAACTAACACCCCAGTTGAATATTAGGACATGACAGAGGGCACTGCTGGAGTCTGAAGGAGAGAGGTGTTTTGGGATTGGGGTGGGGGTGGGCACCCTTGGAGGGAGTGCTGTTGGAGCCGGTCCCGTGACTCAAAATCTTCAATAGGCATGAAACTCACCTGAGGCCTCATCTCAGATCTACTGAGTTAGAATCTTGGGGAAGGGTCCAGGAATCTACATTTCTTAGAAGCTCTCGAGAATATTCTGATGGAGGTGGCCTGGGGAACAAACTTGAGGAACACTGAATCAGGACTTCAAAGGACAAGGAAGAATTCCTTTCATTGGATTTTATTGACCCCAAACTTGCCAACTTAGAGCCTTTCCTCTGAGGAAGAAAAGAAAATGTCATGATGAAGAGTGCACGTGCTGCATTCTAGCCAACTTGGCTTTGAGTCCTGGCTCTGCCACTGGACTTGGACAAGTCCATTTGATCTTGGACAAGTCACCTGGCCTCTCTGTGTTTCCACTTCCTTACCTGTAAAAGGAAGGAAATAATAGTATCTGATTCAAGGCTGTTGTGAGATATTATTCATTTGAAGCATTTAGCTCAATGTTTGGCACATGAAAGCATTTGATAAATGTTCCTGGGGGTTATTGTAAAGATTAAATGAGAAACATCATATGTAAAACATCTAGACTGGCTCATAGTACATGCTTAAAAAGTGTTTGTACTTATTTTTATTATTAGAGAAAGTTGGTGTTCCATGGTGGGAGAAAGACTTGGTCCCACAATACACACACACACACACACACACACACACACACACACACACACACACACACACAAATACCCAGTCTTGCCTATCTTCTGTTTTCACAGTGACCCACAGTTCTACTTCTGTTGGAAGACTCCCTAGGTGACATTGAGCTGTTAACATTATCTTTTATACTAAATCGTTTCCTCTGAATTTCCTGGGCATCTTAGCCAGGAAGCGTGGAGAATTACCCAGCAGGTCTTCCTCTTTGGGGGCTGGACTTAGTCCCCTGTCCATCCTGATAGGCCCAGGACATGAGCTCTCGGGTCGAACTGTGTCAACAACCTTCTTCCTGAGATTCTCTCCCTTATTTTTCCCTCCCCACTTCCTTCTTTCTCAGGCTTCCAGAATGACTTTTTTTTTTCCTAACAGAAAGACCAGATTTTGTCTTTCCCTTGCTTAAAGTCCTTCCATGATTCCTCAATACTCAGGGAGAACCATAAACTACAGTTCTTTGTAGAACACTGTGAACTGTTGATATATTAAACTTGTAAATAAAACTATGATTCTATGCTAATTCTAACATTCTCTCACACTACTAACACATTCTAAATTCTTCAGAAAAATATATGGAGGAAAAACACCTTAAAATGACAACAAAAACTTTTCTACTCGTTGTAATTAATCTACCTTCTTGCAAATTAGAAAAATATGGCTGTGGTTTTAATTCAACAGTAGGATGCCTCAGCTGGGCTTGAGGAACACCAGGGTTTCTGCAGCGGCACAGTTTGAGGACCACTGAGTGAAAGGTCCAGGCCCAATTGTCCTGGCCTTGCATTTAAGACCCTTTGTACCCCAACTTCCATACTGTCTTTATCTCCTGCTATTGGGCCATGTAGAGACTATGATGCAACCATACCTGACACCCACCTTTCCCAGTACTTCCATGTCTTGTGCCTTTATTCAGTCTGCTCCTTCTGCCTGAAATGCTCTTCCCTGCCTTGCCTGTCTAGGGAACTCCAGGTTCAGATATCCCTTCTTTGATGTTGTTTTCCACTCCCTCAGCCTGAGTTAACCCCTGCTGCCTTTGTGTTTTCTTTGGACTGGTGTTATGACCTTTAGGACATAGTCTCTTATTTATTTATGTGCCATTTCCCCCTCCAGGCAAGAGTGGGGCCATGTTTAGCACATCTCCATGACACCAGCACCCAATATGGGGCCTGGCACAGGGTAGGCGTCATGAATATTCCATGAGTTGAAAGTGATTGAATTTCCTCATGGCCTGGCCCTGTCTATGGTGCCATCTCCTTTTCCCTAGATTTGGGCCAGTGGCTCCAGGCCAAGACTTTCTGTTTCCCTTCCTTCTTCTCTCAAGGATTATAGAAGCTTGTGGTCTTTTTCAAGTGGAGCAGAATGTTCTCTTTTCATCTGTCCATCTGTTACTTGTGTTCCTTTTCTCCCTCCATCACAGTCTCTGCCCATAGTCTTCCCCTGCACAAAGAGCAGAGGGCTGTGGAATCAGTCTGATCTAGGTCTGAGCTCTGAGCCCACCATTTACTAGCTGTGTGACCTTGGGGAAGTGCCTTATGCTTTCTGAGCCTCAGTTTCCACATCCCCCCAAATAGGACCAATGGTAAACTCCTGCCATGAGGCTCCTGCAAGAGTCCTCTGGAAACAGCAGCATCCTTGGTTGTTTCTTTTTTTCATCAGATGTTTCTCCTTGAGTTTCCTTTTCTGGATGATCCTTTCTGTCTCTTCTCTGCATGTTTGCTATTGGTCTCTCCCCCTAAAATGTAGGCTTCATGAAGGCAAGAACCATGTCTACATTCATTCATTTATCTAATCATCCATTCAATATTTATTGAGTGCTGACTACATGCCAGATACCAAGCAGTGGGATATAAGAGAGAGTCCTTGCCCTTAGGGGGCTCATGTTGTAGAGGTGCAGACACATAATGAATATGTCATACAGTAGGTGCTCTGTTTAAAACTACAAGAATTCCCTTCCCCCTTACTGTTTCTCTCCCCCATTTCTCTAGTATATTACTGTCTCACATACCAGAGAATTTGCTTTTTTTGGTTGTTTATTGTTCTTGTCTTTCCATTGGAATATAAGCTCCGTGAGGGTAGGGATTTTTGTCTGTTTTATGTCTCCACTTCGGCTTAGAGTAAGTGTTGAACAGATGAATCAGTATCCAGTGTTCGTTGATTTGTTCCATATGGAAGACAGGTCTCAGCTTCTATTCAATTCAAGCCAGATGGCCTTGATTCAAATCTTGGTGCTGCTGCGTACTATGCATAACCTTGGAAAAGTCACTTTCTTTCTCTGTACCTTAATTTTCTCAACTGTGTAATGAGAATAATAGTGGTGGGGATTAAATGAGTCTATGTGGGTGAAGCACATAGAAGGTGCCTGGTCTTATGTACTAATGGACAACTAGTTTGTGGTCATTGTACAAGAGCTTATACTGGGCAGATGCCCAAATGGACTTAAGCTGTGTATCCAGGGGATAGACTAGAATCAATGAGAGTCAGTGAGGGGGGCAGATTTCACGGCATAAAGAGGAAGAACTTTTTAAAAGCCAGCATTGCAAGGAGAAATAGCTGAATCCACTATTACAGATGGAGACTTCAACATCTCTCTGTCAGAAATGAACATAGGATTTCCCTGGTGGCGCAGTGGTTGAGAATCCACCTGCTGATGCAGGGGACATGGGTTTGAGCCCTGGTCTGGGAGGATCCCACGTGCTGTGGAGCAACTAAGCCCATGCGCCACAACTACTGAGCCTGCGCTCTACAGCCCATGAGCCACAACTACTGAAGCTCTCATGCCACAACTACTGAAGCCCACATGCCACAGCTACTGAAGCCTGCATGCCTAGATCCCATGCTCCGCAACAAGAGAAGCCACCGCAAGGCGAAGCCCGTGCACCGCAACGAAGAGTAGCCCCCACTCGCCACAACTAGAGAAGCCCATGAACAGCAACGAAGCCCAACGCAGCCAGAAATAAATAAGTAAATAACTAAATAAAAAGAAATGAACATATCCAGCAGGCAGAAAATCAGAAAGGACATAGTTGAACTCCACAACACCATCAATCAACTAAATATAGAGGTCATCTAAAGACTACTTCATCCAACAACAGCAGAATACACATTGTTCCCAAGATCACATGGAGTTTTCACCAAGATAGACCACCTACTGGGCCATAAAACACACCTTAACAAATTTAAAAGAAAAGAATCATACAGTGATTGCCCTCAGACCATAGTGGAATTAACTAGAATTCAATAACAGAAAGAAAGTTGAAAAATCCCCAAATACTTGGAGATTAACACACTTCTAAATAACACATGGGTCAAAGGAGAAATCTCAAGAGGAATTTTAAAATTTCAAACTAAATGAAAACTGAATGAAAATGCAAACACGACTTATCAAAATTTGTGGGATGTGGGGAAAGCAGTGCACAGAGGGAAATTTATAGCACTGAATGCATATATGAGAAAAGAAGAAAGATCTGCAATTGATCGTCTAAACTAGCTTCTGCCTTAGGAAACTAGAAAAGGAAGAGCAAATTGAATGCCAAGGAAGCAGGAAAACAACAAAAATTAGAGCTGAAATCAGTGAAATGGAAAATCAATAGAGAAAAATCAGCCAAACCAGAAGCTGGTTCTTTGAAAAGATCAATACATCGATAAGCCTCTAGCCAGACGAAGAAAAGAGAGAGGACACAAATTACTAATATCAGAAATGAAAGGGGGACATCACTACGGATCTCATGAACTTTAAAAGGATGGTAAAGCAATACTATGAACGACGTTAAAAGCTAGCTTTCCCAAAGACCCCACCACCGCTTTTGGTAGGTGATGAGCTCCCTGTCCTTGGAGGTATGTATGGATGCGCATTTGACGGGATCTAGGTAGAGGGGATTCAAGCGTTGGATGGGACTGAGAGGCCGGGTGTCCCTGGTCTCTGTCCTGGAGAGCTGTGTGGGAGCTAGGCGCGGGCAGTGAGCAGAGGCGTGGACCTGCTCACCTAAGAATGTCGGTGCCCGGTGGGTGCAGAGGCTGGTGGGCGTCCGGGCCCAGCCCGGGATCTCCAGGGGGTCCGGGAGTGGGGGAGGGGCGCACCAGGGCCGCGGGCCACCGAACCGGGCAGCGGCGCGCGCGGCTGCCAGCAGGGGACGCCTCGAGACCGAGGAACGCGCGGCCGAGCCTGACGTCAGCGCCCCGCTTGCTTGGGCTCCCGCTCTGGACTCGGCGCCAGTCCCGCTCCGCGCCGCGCCGCTTCGCTCCGGCTCTGGCTCTCCTCGGGCCCGGCTCGGGCTCCGGCGGCTGCGCCCCCCGCGCCGGGCCCCCGGAGCAGGCTGCGGCGCACCATGGCCCGCGCCCAGGCTCTCGTCCTGGCGCTCACCTTCCAGCTTTGCGCGCCCGAGACCGAGACTCCGGCAGGTAAGCGCGAGTCGGTCGGACCCAGCTTGCCCCGCGGAGCCCCCGGCGCCCGTGGCGTAGCTCGAAAGAAAGTGGGAGTGTTGGGTGACCGGACGTTGCGAGCCTGCTCCCTGTGTGTCTGAGTGTGGGATGTGCGATCGTGTGCTCAGGGTGTTGTGTGCCTGCGAATGGTGTGTGTCCTGAGTTATGTGCAAGAAGAGGTGCTGTGTGTGTTGTGTGTCCACGAGTATGTTGAGGTGAATGTTGTGTGCATCGAGGAGGCATGGGGTGTGCGCTGAGTGTCTTGTGTCTCTGCCACTGTGTAGTGTGTGTGGGGCCAAGTAGGACTGTGTGCCTGTTGTTTGTACATTTGAGTTTGGTTGTGTGGCAGGAGTTGTGTCTGTTAATGTGCTGCATTTGTGGGCATTTTGTGTGCCCTAGCCCGGAGTGTTGCTTGCTGTGTGTCCGAGAATGGCTCGTGTGTTTGTGTTCTGCGTGTGGCGAAGAGTGCTCTGTGGATTCTGCCCGCGTGTGGAGCAGGGAACGCGTGTGCGGTGTGTGTGCTTGTGAGATCCGTGTACGTGTGTGAAGGCGTGGGAACGGGTCCGGAACGTGTGTGTCCGTGCGCCGTGTGCGCAATGTGTACGTGTGGGAGTGTCTGGGGTTGGTGGTGTGCGCCGCCGGGGGGCTGCGCGGGTCCGAGTGAATGCCAAATGTGCCGGGAATGCGTGTGTAGGAGCGTGTCTGGAACGGATGTGAGTGTGTTCGTGCGTGCTGGCTGCGTGTCCGGGAATGTTGCGAGTGTGGTGCGCGCCTGGGCCGTGGCTGAGTGTGTGCACGGGGCCCGGGGCCGCCCGAGGGGGCGGTGACAGGGTGTGTGTGTGTGTGTGTGTCCCTCGGGTGTGCGTGTGGGGCGCGCGGGCCCGGAACAAGTTGTCGTGGCGGCGCCCCCTCCCTTCTCCTCCCCTCCCCTCCCGGGTCGGGCCGGGCCTGAGGCTCGCCAGGGAGGGATGGGGGCCCGGCGGCCGCCGACTCCGACATTTCGGGCTGTTTGTTGTTTCGCAAGTTCGGCGCGGCGCTGGCTGGCGGCAGATCCGAGGCGGCGCCGGGGCTGCGGGGCGCCCGGCCCGGGACTGGGGAGGGCCCGGCGCGGGGGGGGTGGCGGACGCGGGGGGCCGCGGGGCGCGCCGAGGCCGGCGGGAGGGTAAGGCCGGGCGCCCGGGCGCTCCTGCGGGGGCCGGGCCGTGGCTGCTCCAGGGCAGCTGGGCGGGGGTGAGTCCGGGCAGGCCGGGCCTGGCTCTGGGCGGCCGGACGGCGCCCCCTCCCGTAGCGCGCTGGGGGCGCCGCGAACGCAGGGGTCTCCCGGGACACCCCCTCAGTCGACTCCGCAACTTTGTGCGGCCTCCCCGCCGGCCGGGACGGCCGTGAGTGAGTGTACGTGTGTGAGCGTGTGTCTCCGGGCTTCTGTGTGCTGTATGACCGCGCTGTCTCTGGGTGTGTTTTGGAGTCTGGAGTCTTTTGGGCTGTGTTGTGTGTGTGTGTGTGTGTAATTGTACGTGTGATAGCGTTTCTGAATGTGTGTATCTAAAGCTGTGTCTGTGTACCCGTGTGTGCTGTGGACCGTGTGTAGTCTGTGTGTGTGTTGGTGTGTCTGTCCACCCCCTTCCCAACCCCCCATCCTACCCTGAGGCCTGGGATCCCAGACTGCGGCCCTCTTCTGCTGAGTTGCGCCCGATGCCTCCCCTGGGGCGGGGGTGGCCGGTCCCTTACCGGTGGTGGCCTCGGCACCCCTAGCCCCTCCAGTTGGGCGGCTTCAGCCTGGTACCTGGGGCGCTGAGTAACGGGGAGACGCCCCAGACGGGTACCCGAGCCAAGAAACGGGCAGAAGCACGTCGGCCCCAGAGACTCCTTCAGGCCGCCGGTCTCCGAGAACTGGCCCTTCCCGATCGCGTTCGCTGCCCCGCTGCTCCCTCCGGCCCCTCGGGCGGAGCTCCCTGGGCACCTGCAGCCGCCCCGGCCACTGGCTCTGAGCTCTGCCGGGCCCAGCGGTCCCAGGCCATCGCGCACAGCTTTAGCTTTGACCGCTTGGTGCCCGAGAGGACGCCTAAGGCGGCCTCCCTCCTTATCCTCCCCCAATCCCTCCCCCTGTCCTGCAGCAACTTTGTCCCCCTCCCCCACCCTGAGATCAAACCAAGGGTACATGCTCCCCCATCCCTGCCACCATCATCTTGATTCCAAGAACCCTCAGGTGCCCTAGCTCCTGCCAGTAGGGGAGACTGTCAAGGACTGAGGTTTGGGAGTGAGATCTTGAGTGGGTTACTTCCATTCTTGGGGCCACCGTTTCCTCATCTGCCCCATGGGCTTCATAATGAAGGTGTATGGTACTTGGTAGATTGTAAACTAAAGCTCTGTTTGTGAGTGCCAGGGAACAAAAGATGGTTTTGAGGACTGCTACAGAGCCAGAGACTGTGATTTGAAGCCAGAGGGACCTGGGTGCAAGTCTGTCTCTGCCACATGCTGTCCCTGTGACCTTGGGCAAGTCACTTCACTTCTACAGTTCCTGGCACCTGTAGCTATTACTGTTGAGCTTAATTCAGAAGCCCTTAGTAGAAGGGGTGTGATCTCCCCTTGTCCCCACGTTGATTAGAGTCAGCCCAGCTCCCTGAAGGCCTCCTGAGTCTCCCTCCCCCCAAAGGGTGGGTGGTGATGTCTCTGAGCCATGCAAATCTGGCAGTAATTTATTCTGCTGCGTTCTAGCTCATTTTGTCCTTTTGGTTGCTGGAGTTGTGGACAGCAGGAATGAGGGAGAGGCTGCCCAGTGGTTTCAGGTTGGGCAATAAAGGCTTGTCTGGGCAGCTGGCCCTTCTCCCTGGGGGTGGGGGAGGGACACAGCAGGAAGATGTGTGAGTGGCCAGAGTGGGGGGTGGGTGCTGAGCTCCTGGATGGCCTCCGTCCTAGCTCTGGTGTCAGGGAAGATCCAGGGGGACACCCTGCTTGCTCCAGGCATGCTGCCATCCTTCCATGCCTTCATCAGCTAAGCTAGAATGGGGTGGGTGGTGGCTTTTCATGCAGGGCTGGGTTAGTTAGAGTTGCTGGGGTACCTTGTGCCCTCCTTCGTCTTTTAACCCCCTCCCTCCTCCAAGCTGCTCTCCCTACATCCTGATGCATCCTACCTTTATGCCATCTCAGGATCTCTCTCATCTGTCCCCTTCTCTCCATCCTCATCCATCTTTCACAGGCAGGAAGGCTCCAGCCTCTTCCTCCACCCCTCCCTCCATAGTATAAGGGATCTTCCTAAAACACATGTTTGAAACCTTGGTTTGAAACCCTTTGAAGGCTCCCCATTACCTCCTGGGTTAAGTCCCTCCCGCTATGTCCTCTTGCCTGCTCTAACCCTTGCCTGCCTGTCCAGTCCCATCAGCTTTGCACTACTTGCCTTGCATCCTATGCTGTGGCCAGTCTAACCCACTTACTAATACCCACTAAATGTCCACTCCTGCCACCTCCTCTCTGGGCCTTTGCACAAGCTATATTTTCTCCCCAGAACTCTCTAACTCCACCTCTTCACTGGGTGATCTCCTGCTCCTCCTTAGGATTTTAGGTTAGACATCACCTCCTCTCGGAAGCCTTCCTTGGTTACTCCCCCTTCTAGCCTAAAAAGGGAGGGTGGGGGTTGATTAGGGTTTTCCATAACACCGTAATTATTGTAATTACAGTTTATTTGTCCTTTCTCCCTTACATGAGCTCTGTGGGGACAGGGACTGGGTATTTAGTTTCCTTCTGAATCTTTAGTGCCAGGTACAAGGCCTGGCCCACTCCTGCTGAGTAAATACACCCAGCATGAAAGAATGAGTGATGTCCCGTGGGTCAGGTTCTGAGCCGGAGATGCCAGATGGGGGCGCACTGACTCCACTGAAAGTAGAGATTACAGATAATAGGTTTCCCTCCAGGAATCTGGAAAATTCTGCTGGGGGATGGTGTGTGTGAAAAGGCCATGCAGAGAGTGTTGTCTGGGAGCTGTGAGTTGGAGAGGTCAACTCTCTGCCTGCCAGCCCCTCCCCCTAGCCACCGTCCTCCGAGCCCCACCCCCACTGCCCTTGCCCCCCAGCAGCTGGCAGGACCTGTCCGGCCCCTGGTCTCAGCTCTTTGTGCTGGAGGTTCGGCAGTTGGTGAGAGGCATCGAGTCCCAACTGTCAGTCTGAGCGTCTGGGGAGGAGGGGAGGGCCCTGCAGCAGGAGGGCAGACTCTGTCCTCTGTCTCAGCCTCTGTCCTGGCTGCCTGTGAGCCTGGGAAGGGAGGAGAGCTGCCCCCTGTGTTGACCCCTGCAGGTGGGGTTCAGGGAGGAGGCTGAGGTGTGTGCAGGTGTGATTGTGACATCTGGGCAGTCAGAGTGTGTGTGTGTGTGTGTGTGTGTGTGTGTGTGTGTGGTTCTGATGGTATGATTGCAGCCTGGGGCACAGGACACATGTGTGGCTTCTCAGGGAGTCTAGCCATCTGGTTACCCTGTGTGGCAGGATCTGAACTTGGAGTAAGGAGGCGACAAGCTGGTCTGAGCCTGGGGAGCCTGATGCTGGGGTGTCTGGGTATCCAAGTGTCAGATTCCAGGAGTTTGGGGGTGGAGCTATTTGGGTGGGTGGTGTCTCAGGTTCTGGGTGTGGGTGTCCCAGTGCCAGGATGTGGGAGGAACTGGGTGTGTCAACATAAGGATATCCCAGTGTCTCTGGATCTGGAGGTGGGTGTATCCAGGTGTCTGGGAGTCCTCAGGTTAATGGGTATGTGGGAGTGTAGCCGTGTTGTGTCCAGCTGTGGGGCTGCCCAGGCTGCCTGGGTGTCTGGGTGTGGGTACCCAAGTGTCCGGGTGTGGGGTATCTATGTATCCAGCAGTGGGGTGCGCATGCATTGGAGTACCCAGGTGTTTGTGAGTTTGGCTGTGGGGTGCCCTGTGGTCTGTGTGTCTATTTGTATATTTAGGTGTCTGCGTCTCCTGGAAAGGGATATGCATGTTTGGGTGGGGAGTGTCCCGGTGACCGTGCGCAGCTATGGACCAGGGACTGGGGCTGTACCAGCTCAGCCTGTGACACTGTCTTCCCTGGGGCTTGCCTTCTCACCTCCCTACAGCTGCCAGAGGGTGCTGCCACTGGAGGAGACCCCAGTGGTTCTGCTTCTCTATGGTTCGTCATTCTGGAGCTGTGTTATCCAATAGAACTTTCTAAAATGATGGAAATGTTCTCTACCTGCTCTCTTCAGTATGGTGGCCACTTACATGTGGCCACTTAGCTACAGTTCATTAAAATAAACATTCGGTCCCTCAGTCTCACCAGCCAGATTTCAAGTCCTCGAGAGTCGCCTGTTGCTAGTAGCTGTGGAATTGGTCAGTCTGTGAAGGTAGAGAGCATTTCCATCACAGCAAAAAATTCTATAGACAGTGCTGGTCTGGAGGTGCAAGGCCCACAGCATCTTTAGTGAGGCCCGGACACCTCAAGGAGTGGATGGCCTGTCGCTCAGTGGCCACTGAAGAAGGTTTTGCTGAATCCATGTCCCCTTCTCTCCAGCCGCATCATTTCTTGCCTGGACGATTGCAGCAGCCCCCTCCTTGGTCTCCATTCTGCCATTAGTGCTTCTCCCACCCCGGGATCTGAATGACCTCACAGGCAGGCATAGGATCCTGCCACTCCCTTGTGCTAAGCTGCAGACTCTCCAGCACGCTGGGACCAAAGCCTAACGTGGCAGATGAGGCCCCGTATGACCCCGCCTCTGCTTTCCATGACAGCTTCATGTTTATGCCTCTCCTCCCCGACCCCACTCCCCACGTCCACCTTATGATCCAGGCTCACCAGGCCAATGTTGGTCCCAGAACCTGCCAGGCCCTTTCACGCCTCTCTGCCTTTGCACGTGCTGTGCCTTCTGCCGAGAGCACCACTCCCACCCGTCTTGCTTGCTGGAGGCCTGGCTACTCGCTCAGCCTTCAGAAGTCCAGCTCTGATGTCACTTCCCCAGGAAAGCCTTCCCAGACGCCAGCCGACACGGCTGGCCAGGTTTCTCCCACCACGCACGTGTGTCAGTGGGCGGCAGTGTTTTCCGTCTCCTTCCCCACTAGGCTGGGAGGAAGGGCTGGGCTGGGTCATTGTCATCTTCCGTCCCCAGGGCCTTGTACATGGCATGTGCCTACTCAGTGTTTGCATCGATGTGGACCCCTGGGTACACAGGGAAGGCTCGGAGTGGGAGTGGAGCTGGGGCTCCAGAGGGCAGTCATGGTTGGGGGCTGGTGTCCCCCCTTGGCTGGCCCTGGGTGGGGCTGCCCTTGCCTGAAGAATGGCTGGGGAGGACCCCTGGGGTTGACAACCCAGAAGGCAGCTGTTACTGGATGACTCAGGAGGTCTTGAGCGGAGTCCCAGGGTGCAGACCCCAGGACCTGGTGGTGAATCTGAAGGGATGAAGAAAAGGGGGGCTTAGAGGGGTCCCTGAGGTTTGGGAGCTGAGTATAGGTGGAGAGGATGAAGGATTGGGATAAGGAAGTTGGGAAGGGGTGTTGGAGATATTTGATGAGCAGGATCACAGCTGGGGTGGAGTGACAACTTGGGGGTGGGGGACAATGGGGGGGATGGGAGATTACTTGCAATAAAGATATATCTGGGGGGTGGGAACAGCTGGGAATGAGGGGACAGGTGGTGTTGGGGGAACAACTGAGGGTTGGGGGACAGGTGAGGGATGGATAGAAGGGGGATATGGGACAGCTGACAGGGGATAAGAGGTGACAACTGGGAGGTATCAGAAACCTATCTGGACAGGACAGGTGGGTCTCAGCTGAGAGACTGGGAAATACATTGCTCAGGATGTGTCTATGTGTGTGTCTGCATGTGTGCACGTGTACACCCGTGTGGTTGTGCGTGTGTGCCTGTGTGTTCGTACCTAGAGTGTGGTGGTGAAGAGCATGGGCTTGGGAGCCACACCATCTGGGTTCGAATCCTCACTCTACCACTGCTAGCCATGTAACCCTTGGGCAAGTGACTTGACGTCTCTGGGCCTTTAGTGTTCGCATCTGTGAGATGGGGATAATCATGGAACGAACCCACTGCACGGGGTTGCTATGAGGATATATTTTATATACATACGTGTATCGTTTAGAGCAGGTTCTGGCCTGTAGTAAGCACTGTATGTGCTGAACCATTATTGAGGGTGTGTGTGTGTGCAGCACCCTGTGTGCTCAGAAAAGTTTGCTCTTGGCTCTGAGGAACCCGAGGCCTGGGAGGGGTGACGGTGGCTGGGAGTGCGGGAGTGACCGTCCAGGTCATTGGGTCTGGCTCGCCTCTCACCCCCTCCCCTCCGTTCAGTCCACTTCCCGCCCACCCTGTGCCAGGGCCTAATCCAATAGGTCTCCCTCTGCGTCTCTCTCTCGTCCTGCCCCACACTGCCTGTCCCTGGGCTGGGGGCCAGGGGATGTGCTTTAATTGTCCAAAAGCTTTTCAGCAGAATCTGAATTCTTTGTTCCCCTGCCTGCGTGCTGGGGCCCTGCTCAGATAGAAATACCTGGACAATGTGCTCAGTTCTGGCTGTCTGCCCCACGGGTGGCAGTGGCTTCATCCTGTGCCCTTGGAGAGTCCCTGGGGTGGAAGATGCTGGGAGTGGGAGGTCAGGTGGGGGGAAGCCCCCAGGGCAGATGAGGCCTCACCCCCAACCCATGGGGTAGCCAGCCCAGCCAGGCAGAGCTGTAGGCACAAGGGTTTCTGGGGGTCCCGGCTCCCCTGCTCTCCAGTGCATCATAGGGAGAAGTGTGCCACGTCTTCACCTCACACTAAGAACTGCTCTGCATCAAAGCCCCGGCCTGCTCTGGGTGTGAGCTCTCTGGGGAGTCCTGGACCCATCACCTCAGGACTGGGCCACTGCACTGCATCTCAGCCCTATGCTGCATGGCTGCGCTGTGTGAGATTCCGCATTACGTTGGCTGTGTGGACTCTCCGGCGTGTCTGTGTGCTCCACCCGCATTGTCCCGTTGTGCTGTGCCTCTGTTCTGCAGTTGTGCTGCCATTTGTGTGTTTGCGGCTCTTCTGTGCTGTGTGACTCCACTGGATGATGAGGTTGTGTTGGGCTTGTGGACCCTCCTGGGACTGTGCATAGTCCCTGGCAACGCACCACTGCACTGCGCCAACAGATGCCGTGCTACCACGACACTGCATCTGCGTCACACGGCCTCTCTGTACTGCACTGCATTGTTGTAGTGGCCATCTGCACTGCATCGGGCATGGCCGGGCACAGCCTGTCTGCAGTCCACCGTCGCGCTGTACAAACACAGTGCCCCTTTGCCCGGCACAGCACTTCTGTCCCACTGCTTCACTGCACTGCACTGGAGATGCGCATCTCCTGGCCCAGCCCGTCATACTGTACCACTGCCGCTGTAACGCCGCCCTCTAGGTTATCTCCCCCTGTACGGCCACTGAGGTGTCAGCTGGTGTCCTTCCCCAGGTTTCTGTTGGCAGCCCCAGTTGAGCAGCATCTTTGCTTCAAGTGGCCTCACTGCAGTGTTCCTCTGGCCCCCACTGCTCACTGGCCGAGGAGTCGGTAGCTACACTGCAGCTTGAGGCCATTCTGTTGGGCTCGGGACTGGCGTGGGTTTTTGCAGGCATTACCTTTGCAAGTAGCCGGCGTTGCGTCTGTGCACTGCACACGGTCACTGTCCTGGGCCTCTACCCTGCACTATACCTGTTCACTGTTGGGTTGTGTGCGTTCTACTGGATTTCAAGATGCAGAGCTCTTGCACTGAATTCCCTGTTCCACGTGGTGTCTTTACTACATTTCATTTTGGTGCCACTTTCTACCCCTGCTCT
This sequence comes from Stenella coeruleoalba, assembly GCF_951394435.1. Classification (NCBI taxonomy): domain Eukaryota; kingdom Metazoa; phylum Chordata; class Mammalia; order Artiodactyla; family Delphinidae; genus Stenella; species Stenella coeruleoalba. Next base: position 22,723,739 of record NC_137169.1, read on the forward strand.
CCAGTCTACGCTTACTGTACTCCTTGGGACTGTATCGAGCACCCAGCAATTCCTTCTGCACTGCACCACGCCTTTCTCTTCCCTATATCTCTGCATGTTCTGCATGCCTCCACTAGACATCCTTTCAGTGAGAGTTCATGGAGCGCCAACCATGTGCCAAGCCTAGTGAGGCTTGGACATACCCCCTCGGTGTTCCTGCCTACACCTATCCCTTGGTGCTGAGCGCCAGCCCAATGTACCACTAAGTGCTCACTGCTGCACTGTGCCTCTGTGCAGCTCTGGGTCGTGGCCACGATGGATGGGGCACCTCTCCAGTGCATCATGGCACCGACCAGTCCTGCCATGCTGTGCCGGTGTTGTGTGGGGGTCTGTGTACACTTCTCTGCTCCCCTGCATTGTATAACTGCGTTCCGCCTCTGTACAGTGGAGCTGCTGCATTGCACCCGCAACACACCACACCGCAGCCACGTAGCCCTCTCTTGCCACGGGACCGTTAGGAAGTCCAGATCTTTGCACTGTATGTGTTCGTTCACAGCCCTCTGCCTCTCTACGCTGCACTGTGTTTTTATATGACACACGGTGTCTGCACTACAGGGGTCTGTGTACCCTTTGCCCACTGTACCTCTGCAAAGAACAACCCTCCGTTCAGCCCTTTGCCTGTGTATGGAGTCTGGCCCCGCCCTGGGCCTTCCCCTTACACTAACAACATGGCAGCCCTGCTGCTAACTTTGGGATTTGCTGGGCATATTGATCCGGGAGATGGGGAGTGAGCCTGGCCGAAGTTTCCCCTGCTGTAGTTGGCTTCCTTCTATTCTCAGTGGAGATGGAGGGACGTTGGCATCGCTGGGTTCTGTACTGGCTCCTGTAGGGGATATCAGCTCAGCTTTCTCTCCCTGTGGCCTGGCCCTGGGTGTTCGTGGTTGCAGCTCTGCTGAATGCGGAGTGATTAAAAGGTGGGCATACTGCTGCCAGCCCTGCCCTTGTTAATTGCTCATCAATTATTCAGGGCTCTGGAGGGCAGCTCGGGGGAGCCCTAGCCAAGGTCTGGTTGTGTTGATCTGGGCCAGGAGAGCAGTGAAGTGGGCTGGGCCAGGTCTCTGGGCTGGAGTCATGGTCCTTGAGCCTGGATCAGACTAGCTGGGATCATGGGGTTGATCAGTCCAGCCACTGTTGGCGTTCTACTATACACAGGGCTTGGGGATGGGGCTCAAAGGCATTAAGAGACAGTCTCTGATCTCAAGAAGGGAGGAGGTAGGGGTTAGACAGGCCTGAGATGGAGCTGTTATTGTGGTGGAGAACATGGGATGGGGCTGGGTTGGGCAGGAATGTCCAAGGGTGAGCCTGTGTTGGTTCTAGGGTTGGGTTGGGCTACCTAGAAAGGGAGTGTGGCTTCAGATGATGAAATAGACCAGTGTTATCCTTGGGGTTGTATTTGGGTTCCCCAGGCAAGGGTTGGGGCTATGCCAGGGGTTGGGTATGATGCCAGCCCCTAAATTTGTAATCTGTTGGGAGGAGTTTTGTTTCTCCTGGGGCCGTCCCTTGGGAACTGAATGTTCTGTTGACAAACCAAAGGGAACAAAAATCTCATTGCAAACAGCCTCTGTTTACCTAGGGTCTTCGGAAAACACTGATGGTGGCTGGCAGCCACACTTGGCACAGAGCACCATTCCCTGTCTGGTGGCGAGGAAGTCTGGTGCTTCCATGCTTGTGGTGCCCACGTGCACACGCGTGCACGCTCACGCACACACTCACGCACGACTCCCCTCTACCTGCCGTGTACACTCACCTCCCCCTTAGGCACATGCTTCCTGCTGAATGTGCCCATATATCTCTGCAGATAAACGTACAGCCACACGCCCACAACTTCACAGCACAGTGCCTGAGGGACCTACACTGTGAGAGCCACACTCACCCTCACCTCTCCCCTATAGTATCTCTCTCTGCCTTCAAGTTATTCTTGCCCACATACATGCTCACACGAATGGAATCAGAATTCTAGAGGTGGAACAGCCTTAGAGGTCACCAAGGTCCCCATTCTCATTTCATAGGTGAGGAAGCAGGGCTTCGGAGAGGACAAGCCACCTGCCCAGGGTCACACAGGAAGTTAGAGGCTCAGCAGGAATTAGATTCAGGCCTTCTGCCTCCCAGTCGAGTACTCATAAGTCAGTACCAGGCTATCAGTCTCACAGCCATGTACATGTGTACACACGCGCGCACACACACACACACACACGCGCGCACACAGGTCTGCATATGGAAGTACAAGCATATGGAGGGGTGGAGACCCTCACTCCAGGGAGACCCCCTCCCGCACTCTGGCTCCTCCTGCAGAGGTTGCTTTGCCCCTTACATCACCCCATCCGGAGCCCAGCCGGATGTGGATAAACCATCATCCTGCCTTCCCAAATTGTGGCTGACGGTTGCTCAGGCAACCGCCTGCCAGATTGTGAAGATTAGCTGAGGAATGTAGCTGGGCCAGTTTGAGCCGAGTCTGGGGGAGCTGCTGGGGGTCCTGGGTTGATTCAGCCCACCCTCTCAGGGAGGCCCTGGGAGAGATGGTGTACCCACAGAGGGGTCTGGTTTTCTCCCTGTCCCCAGCCCAGCTGACTGTGTCCCCAAGGCTTAGACGAGGCTGGGGGGAGAGAGTGTGTGTATGTGAACACTCTGTGTGTGTCTGTGTGTGTTGTGCATCTCTGTCGGTGTGATTGGAGTGCGTGCCATTTGCATCCAGGATGGGGACTTGAGGCCCCTTCCTCACCAGTTCCTGACATCTGACTCCAGACCCCTTGATGACTTGTCCCACTTCTGATCCTACAGTGCTGTCTGGAGAAGCCACCTGCCCTCCTCATGGCTTATAGGATGTGTCACTTGTCTCATCTGAATCCAGGTGCTTCTCTGCTCAAATACCTAGGGTGGTTTCCCCCCTTAAAATGAGGCTGGACTTCTCACCCTGGCACTTGGCTGTCCGTGATCTGGCCTCAGCCTCCTTCCCTCCCATCTTATCTACCATTGTTTGGCCAGTCTGGGCTCTTCTCTGGGCCCTGGACCAACTGTGTTACTCACTACCTTCCTTCGCTCCTGCTGGGCCCTTTACCTCAGATGCCCCTCTCTCCATCTTTACTGGCCAGAATGGTACCTATCCTTCCATCCCTCTGCTCAGATGCACCCACCTCCAGGAAGCCTTCCCCCGTACCCACCCTCCTCCCCGGACTCCCCTTGTGGCCTTGACCCTTCTCTGCTTTGTCTCATTCCCTTACCTCCACTCAGACTAGGAGGTCCTTGAGGGCAGAGCAGAGTCTTAACCATTCTTGTGCCTCTACTAGTGCCAACCTGGGGCCTGCTTTGTACTGTCAGTGAATGAATGTCCAATGAGTGGAACCGAATTTGTACATGTGGCCAACAGAATACCAGGGCCTTGCTTTGTTTGTGCCTAGTCTCCTTGAATAAAGATAGGTGGTGGAATTTTCACTAAGATCAGGAACAAGACAAGGTTGCCCACTCTCACCACTCTTATTCAACATAGTTTTGGAAGTTTTAGCCACAGCAATCAGAGAAGAAAAGGAAATAAAAGGAATCCAAATCGGAAAAGAAGAAGTAAAGCTGTCACTGTTTGCAGATGACATGATACTATACATAGAGAATCCTAAAGACGCTACCAGAAAACTACTAGAGCTAATCAATGAATTTGGTAAAGTAGCAGGATACAAAATTAATGCACAGAAATCTCTGGCATGCCTATACACTAATGATGAAAAATCTGAAAGTGAAATTAAGAAAACACTCCCATTTACCACTGCAACAAAAAGAATAAAATATCTAGGAATAAACCTACCCAAGGAGACAAAAGACCTGTATGCAGAAAATTATAAGACACTGATGAAAGAAATTAAAGATGATACAAATAGGTGGAGAGATATACCATGTTCTTGGATTGGAAGAATCAACATTGTGAAAATGACTCTACTTCCCAAAGCAATCTACAGATTCAATGCAATCCCTATCAAACTACCACTGGCATTTTTCACAGAACTAGAACAAAAAATTTCACAATTTGTATGGAAACACAAAAGACCCCGAATAGCCAAAGCAATCTTGAGAACGAAAAACGGAGCTGGAGGAATCAGGCTCCCTGACTTCAGACTATACTACAAAGCTACAGTAATCAAGACAGTATGGTACTGGCACAAAAACAGAAAGATAGATCAATGGAACAGGATAGAAAGCCCAGAGATAAAGCCACGCACATATGGTCACCTTATCTTTGATAAAGGAGGCAGGAATGTACAGTGGAGAAAGGACAGCCTATTCAATAAGTGGTGCTGGGAAAACTGGACAGGTACATGTAAAAGTACGCGATTAGAACACTCCCTAACACCATACACAAAAATAAGCTCAAAATGGATTAAAGACCTAAATGTAAGGCCAGACACTATAAAACTCTTAGAGGAAAACATAGGCAGAACACTCTATGACATAAATGACAGCAAGATCCTTTTTGACCCACCTGCTAGAGAAATGGAAATAAAAACAAAAATAAACAAATGGGACCTAATGAAACTTAAAAGCTTTTGCACAGCGAAGGAAACCATAAACAAGATGAAAAGACAACCCTCAGAATGGGAGAAAACATTTGCAAATGAAGCAACTGACAAAGGATTAATCTCCAAAATTTACAAGCAGCTCATGCAGCTCAATAACAGAAAAACAAACAACCCAATACAAAAATGGGCAGAAGACCTAAATAGACATTTCTCCAAAGAAGATATACGGATTGCCAACAAACACATGAAAGAATGCTCAACATCATTAATCATTAGGGAAATGCAGATCAAAACTACAATGAGATATCATCTCACACCGGTCAGAATGGCCATCATCAAAAAATCTAGAAACAATAAATGCTGGAGAGGGTGTGGAGAAAAGGGAACACTATTGCACTACTGGTGGGAATGTGCATTGGTACAGCCACTATGGAGAACAGTATGGAGGTTCCTTAAAAAAACTACAAATAGAACTACCATATGACCCAGCAATCCCACTACTGGGCATATACCCTGAGAAAACCATAATTCAAAAAGAATCATGTACCAAAATGTTCATTGCAGCTCTATTTACAATAGCCCGGAGATGGAAGCAACCTAAGTATCCATCATCGGATGAATGGGTAAAGAAGATGTGGCACACATATACAATGGAATATTACTCAGCCATAAAAAGAAACGAAACTGAGTTATTTGTAGTGAGGTGAATGGACCTAGAGTCTGTCATTCAGAGTGAAGTAAGTCAGAAAGAAAAAGACAAATACCGTATGCTAACACATATATATGGAATCTAAGAAAAAAAAATGTCATGAATAACCTAGGGGTAAGACGGGAATAAAGACACAGACCTACTAGAGAATAGACTTGAGGATATGGGGAGGGGGAAGGGTAAACTGTGACAAAGTGAGAGAGTGGCATGGACATATATACACTACCAAACGTAAAATAGATAGCTAGTGGGAAGCAGCCGCATAGCACAGGTAGATCAGCTCGGTGCTTTGTGACCACCTAGAGGGGTGGGATAGGGAGGGTGGGAGGGAGGGAGACGCAAGGGAAGAGATATGGGAACATATGTATATGTATAACTGATTCACTTTGTTATAAAGCAGAAACTAACACACCATTGTACAGCAATTTTACGCCAATAAAGATGAAAAAAAAAAAAAAGATAGGTGGTATAAATCCCAGCTTCTGGGACTTAAGATGTGGCCTTGAGCAAGCCACCTCATCTCTCTGTGCCTCGGTGTCCATCTGTAAAATGGGAATAATAATAGTCCTGAGCTTGTGAGTTATTATGAGGAATCAGTGGCACAGGGGGTCATGGTGGTAAGTGGCAGCCCTCTTGTGATGGCGTTGATGTGTGTGTGCATGTCTGTGCCCACGTCTGTGTTGATGGAGTCGAGAGGTATTCTCTGACTGTTCTTGCTCTCACCACAGTCTGGTCTATTTTTTTCTCCCCTGGGCTGGCAGCCCCTAGCAGGAGTTGATTCTCTAGTAGGAGTGGGGACTTGGCGTTGGGACTCCTAGCTCCTGAGCCATCCAGCCTGGAGGTGATGGGGCTTTTCCCAGGACCCAGGAGGGCTGATTGTTCCCATCCCAGGGTGAGCTGGGGAGCAGGTGAGGGTGGGGCTCACCTTGGAGAACCTGGCGCCAGAGATGTTACCCCCTGAAGGCTGTGGCTGGAATGGGCCTGGCCCAGAAACACAGGGCTGGGGATGGGCATGGATCAGGGAGAGGGAATCATTCTACCTCCAGAAGGGGGTACTCTGGATGGGAATGGTCAGCCGGGGAGATGACCCTGGCTTGGGACAGGTGCAGGACTTCCGTTTTGACGGAAGTCAGGGGTCACTCTGGACATGGTCAGCTGGTCTGGGCTCAGTCAGTCAGTCTGGTGGTCATTCTGGTCAAAGTCAGATGGTCTGGTGGTCATCTGGATGATGATGGGGCCACTCTGGCTCAGGTCTATCTGTCTGGGGGTCAACTGACCTGCATCAGGCAGTCTCAGGGTTACTCTGGCCAAGGTCAGACGGTCTGGGGGTCCCTCTGACCAGGTCAGTCAGGCTGGGAGTCCTGGAAGCTCATTTGACCTGGCTCAGAATGGAGGGGAGGAAGCCAAGGAGCTGGCATTCCCAGGCTCGCCGCAGGGAGGCCTTGGCTAAGACCCTCAGGCACAGACTCAGCTCAGGCTGAATGAAGTCAGCTGTCCCCTCCTCCAGGAAGCCCTCCCTGATCATCCCTACTAGCTATGTTCTCTCTTCGTGCTATGCTATGGATCATTTTCTAAGGGGAGAGCCGAGGCCTCCCCAGCACAGATGGGGTTAAAACCCACCTCCACAGGTCATAGGGCACATGCTGACCAGGGGTCTTCACACAATGAGGCAAAGAGCTCAGCCAACGTCCTGCCCCAGCTCTGGAGAGAGGCTGCTGTTATTTCATCCCATCCATCTGGTGCCAGCCTTTTGCCCACCTTTTACTGTTTTACACTCTGATGGGGTCCATAAAGAGGAAAGGGAGACTCCCCCGCTCCCAACAGTGGCAAGCCCCTTGTGCCTGGCTGTGCATTTCGAGATGCTGCTTCACATGATCCGCGAAAACCTGGAGAAGTCCCTGCTGCAGACGAAACAGCAGAGCCTCCTGAAAGTGAGGCCACCAGCAGTGCGTGCAGATGCCCACCGTTGTGCCTGGCACGTGGCACTCACTCCCCAGTTACTCTCTGTTTCTTGCCCCTCCTCTTCTTGAGGCTGGGAAGCAGCTAAAACTTGCTCCTTCTCATAGTGAAGGCTTTTCTGGTGAGAAATGTGGACTTTGGCCTCTGACCGCCATGGATTCAAATCCTGCTTCTGTTACTCAGGTGGCTCAGGTGGAACAGGTGCAGAGCTGCTCTCTCCTGAGTGCTTGCATGTGCTAGGCATTGTGCTAAGTGGACCCCCGCACTGAAACCTCAACAACTCCACTTGTGGGTGGGGAAACTGAAGATGAGAAAGGATCACCACCACAGGGCTGGCAAAGTGCAGAGTCAAGGTTCAATCCCAAGTCTGTCTGATGCCAAAGCCCACTTGCTTATCTACCACCGCATACTGTGGGTGAATTCCTTCGCCCCTCAGAGCCTCAGTCACCTCATCTGTCAAGTGGGGAGAAGTACCAGCGGCTGATAGGCACCCAGGACAGGGCCTGGCACGATTTGTGCCTGCTTCCTCGCCACTTGTCCATGCATTTTCCCGGGTCTCAGATGCCTTCATTTACCCCTGATGGGGCTCCAAACACTAAGGTTCAGGAGTGAGTGCAGGGACCTGTTTGCAGTTACTTTCTGAACCAGTGGTGTTCTCAAGTGTATTATGTCCAACTCAGGGCGTTGATGAGCCAGCTAAGATATATGAACCTCATTACCAACCAAAGGACTCACATCCATTTCAATCCCCGCCATATTTAAACTATGTAGATTGGTTCCAAATCATGGGAATTTGCTTCCTCTAGTCATATGTGTCCTCAGTCCACACATGACTGTTTTGCCTGCCACATTCCTGCAGGCAGAGACCTCAGATAGGTGACTTTGGGTAATGTGCATCGCTTAAGCCTATCTGTCAAGTAGGAATAAATACAGTAGTGGTACCTCCTTAGAAGGCGAGGCCTAAACGGGAATCCACGCTTAAAGCATTTAGCACTGTGCAGGGCTTGTCGTAAGCCTGATGTCATCAGTGGACATTGTTCTTATTTTTAAGGAGATACCATCAGGGCTGACTTAGGAAATTCATGACCCTGCCAGTCCTGGGGCCCACTGTCTGTCCTCTCTGCAAAGATGGAGGGGCAGGTGATGGAACACTGACCAGCAGTCAGCAGATCTTGGTCCAAACCCCACCTCTGTCATTAACCTGCTGTGTGACCTTAAGGAGGTCACAGCCTCTTTGGGCCTCAGTTTCCTCATCTGTAAAGTGGGGATAATTCTAGCTTTGATTTCATGAGTTGTTGAGAGGCTTTAATGGATAGTAATGATAACTGGCTTTTGTTGAGGAGGGTCTTTGATTGGTGGTTGAGCAGTGGGCGGTCCTGGGGAGTACTGGGGGGGGTGGGCAATGTGGGGAGGTCTTGGCATTGGGAGGAGACAATGAAAAGAAGGAGAGGGTGGGGGAGGAAGCAGTGGGGGGAGGGCTTGAGGAGACGGAGGGGATGAGGGTGGGCCTGGGTAGGAAGGGACAGTGCGGGGCACCTAGAGGGTAGCCCCAGGAGCCCTTCTGGCCAGCAGCCCGGCTCTAGCCTGGGCTAAGCAGGCCCTTCCCTCACAGCCGGCTGCACCTTCGAGGAGGCGAGTGACCCAGCAGTGCCCTGTGAGTACAGCCAGGCCCAGTATGACGACTTCCAGTGGGAGCAAGTGAGGATCCACCCTGGCACCCGGGCTCCTGCGGACCTGCCTCATGGTGAGCCTACTCTCAGTCACCATTCCCCCTTCATCTCCTTCCAGGGGCATGCTACCCACCTGCTGTGTTACCTTGGGTGCACTGCCTAATCTTTCTGGGCCTCCATCTGCTTTGGCATCTGTAATGACACAGATGACACTGTGAATATGGAGCTCTCTGGACCCTGACCAATTGTGTACCTCAGGTAGTTTTACCTGTAAAATGGGTGCAGGTTCAAGTAATCAAAGACCCTTACAAACTGTAAGATAAAGCCCACCTCCCATTACTCCTGTGGCAGCTTAGTTCAGGATCCACCTTACTCCTGCCAGGTCTTCCTAAATCCTCCACCTTCAGGGAGGCTCTCTTCTCCCTGTGAGCCTCTGAACCCTGGTCTCCCAGGCTTGAAGATGCTGACAGAGCAGTAACCTTGGGGGCTGGATGTGTGTAAAACCTTTCTGCCTCTGCCCCTTTCTTCCTGGATCTTTCCCGACTTCTGCCCTGCCCTGCCCCTGTTTCAGGATGGGGAATATTTGGCGGTGTGAACACTGGGCTGAGAGGAGACTAATTATGTAGATTCTAGTCCCGGCCTTCTACCCTGATGATGGCCTTTAGTGCACTGGTTCCAGAGTCATGAAGGCTGGGCTTCAGATCTTTGCTTCATCACTTTACCATCTGTGTGACTTTGGGCAAGTCACCTAACTTCTCTGAGCTTCCACTTCCTTAACTATAAAATGGGAGCACAATAATCCATTTCATAGGATTATTAGATAATGCCTATAAAGTATGCAACATGGGGGTGGCATGTAAGGGTTCGATGAATGCTTAGATGCTATTGTTGGAGATATTTGAGGGGGTCCAACTACTAGCACCCCTCTTCACTGGGTACAGAAACAACTGGGGATTAAGAAAAGGATAAGACAGGTGGAGGCCAAGTTATCACCTTTATTACTGATGAGGGCTGAGTCGGAGGACACAGCGTAGTGCGAGGACCAAAAGGGCTTGCTGAGGGAACCCAGAATGGGACAGCCTGTGGCCCCTCCCCTCTGCCCTGTCATAGTAGTGGGCCAGGGCCTTTGCTGCTCAGCTCACAGCATGGCCAAGATCGCATCTGCTGTCAAGAGTTCGTGGGAGGGGCAGCAAAGGTTCTCAGTGTGGGAGCAGGACTTGAAGCCAGCAGGAGAGAGGCCCTCCACGACCTGGCACAGGCAGCCTCCGCAGCCTGGGCTCCTGCCCCTCGCCTCGACTCCCGGAGGCCCCCCGCCTCCCCTCTACTGTGCATTTGCTCACACTGTGCCCTCCCTGGGGCATTCCTCTCTGCCTTCGCAGGGCTCTCAGCTCCTTGTTTGACCACTGTCCTGGCAGGTATCAAAGTCTGACCTGTGTGACAGTGATCTGTCAAGGTGCCCACCGTGGCAGGGATGCCATATCCCCAGGGCCCAGCCTTGGCCTGGTACAGGTTAGCATTCGGGTACAGCTTGCTGATTTGAATTCACCTCTTACAGTCCTGACCACCCTGTGTGGGCTCTGCTTCTCTCTCTCCTCCACACAAGCAGAGACATACCCAGTGACAAAAGGGGGAGAGAAATGTTGTATGTAGTGCGGGCCTTGGGCTGGATCCTGGGGATGCAGTGGTGAGCCAGATGGACAGTCTCTCTGCTGTGTTGGTGCTCACATTCTGGGGAAGAGACTTGGAGATGGAGAGAGGAGGAAGGAGGGAGATTCACACTCAGAGAGCAGGAGAGAGGAGAAGGAGGGGTGACAGGGATGAAGGGAGTAAATGGAAGAGAAGAGGAGGGATGCAGAGTGAGAAAAGACTAGGGAAGAGGAAGAGGCAAGAACAAAGTGTCAGTTTGAAAGGGGGAGAGAGACACGCCCACAGCTGCTCACAGGGAGAGGAGAGAGGATGGAGGAGTGGGCCGAGAGAGACTGTGCGGGGGCTGGGATGCCCCCCTTCCTGGGTGGGAATGGGGACCTGGAGTTTTGTTTACTACCCCACCAGGACTGATGCAGGAGCCGCCTTCTTCACAGGCTTCTGGCTCCCAGAGATGAATGCCGTTCCCTCCAGTGGAGCCCCTGGAGAGCCCGCCTGGAGCAGGGAGCCTTGTGGTTTGGGATCTGAATGGGCTTGTGTGGGCTGGCAGCGAGGCCTGGGAGGAGATGGCCCTGGGTGGCTGCAGGCACCCCGTTAGCAGCTGCTGGGACCTTCTCCCCACAGAAGGGAAGCCATAATCCCCCAGCCAGGTCCTGAGGAGTCCAGCCCCCTTTCCCCCGCCACCCCTCTCCCCCACTCCCAGCATACAGCTTGGATCTCTGGGGCAGGGGCAGGGCTGCCTTTCTCCAGGTTTGAAATCAAGAGAGTTGTATCCCAGGAGTTTAGATTGAGGGGCTGAGGGCTGGAAGGGAAGTTAGAGCCCTTTCATTCCATCTCTGTTCTGTAAGTTCATTCAGCTTGCAGACCTGTGCTGGGGACGCAGTGGAGCCCTGAGGCATCACAGGCTGGTGGGGAGAGCGATACATACTTTATTAATGATCCAGGGGCCAGGAGAGACACCCATAGAGGGATGGAGAGGGAGGGCTTCAGAAGAGGTGGGCTTTGAGGGCCTGTCATGTGCTGGACTCTTGACTCCTGAGATGAGTGTCCTAGTCCTTGCCTCCCAGGACAGCTCGGAATGTGGGGAAAGCTGTGGATTAGCACAAGCTTGGACTGGGGTCATAAAGGGCGAGGTGAGGAGCCAGAAAGGGGTTTTGGCACAGCCAGATTTGTGTGTTTTTTTGCTGCTCCAAGTCTTTACTTTGGGAAACAGATGCAGGGAAATGAAGGGACTTACCCAGTGAGTCAGAGCTGGGACCAGAACTCAGGCCGCTGACTCCTGATGGGTCCAAATGCCTGGAGTCCTTTGTTTCTGCCTCCTCCTCTGTGCCCACCTGACCCTGGTCCTCCCCTGAGTTCTCAGCTCCTGCCTCTTCCTCCTCTCTTTCCAGGCTCCTACTTGATGGTCAATGCTTCCCAGCATGCTCCAGGCCAGAGGGCCCATGTCATCTTCCAGAGTCTGAGTGAGAATGACACCCACTGTGTGCAGTTCAGCTACTTCCTGTACAGTCGGGATGGGCACAGCCCGGGCACTTTGGGCATCTATGTGCGTGTCAATGGGGGTCCCCTGGGCAGTGCCGTCTGGAATATGACTGGATCCCACGGCCGCCAGTGGCACCAGGCTGAGCTGGCTGTCAGCACCTTCTGGCCCAATGAATATCAGGTGGGCTGGGTTCAGTCTGCGGTCAGTCTGTGCTTGGGGGTGTGTGTAGAGGGGTGTCAGCATGAGATCAGAGTAAGCAAGTGGCCTAGGTTGGAATTAGTTTGTGTCAGCATCAGGAGTCAGTCTGTGGTCAGCATTGGGTTCTTCAGTGATGGTTCAGTCTGGTTCAGTGTCAGAGATTGTTATTAGGAGTAGTTTATGGCTGGGGTCGAGGTGAGTTGGAATAGTGCTGACTTGGAAACCCTGTCTGGCTGGGAAGTTTTGTGGCTTGAAGGTAACAGTCCAGGATTGGGATGGAACCTCTGGCCTTGACCTTGTTAGCTCTGGGTGCTGACACCCCTTTCCACAACAAGCTGGCTTGGTATGGAGGGTAACTGTGAGCTGGGCTGCTTGTTGAGGAGGATGGGGCTGGAGCACAGCTGAAAGGGGGCTCTTGTGGGCATCTCCCCAGGCAGGGCTGGAGGGATGTCAGCATGACAGGGACCCTCCCACCTCCCCCAGGTGCTGTTTGAGGCCCTCATCTCCTCAGACCGCAGGGGCTACATGGGCCTAGATGACATCCTGCTTCTCAGCTACCCCTGCGGTGAGTCCCAGCCCACTGGGGTGCAGGGTGAGGGGTACGGGTGGCTGCGGCTCCTGCTGACAGGGGGCACGAGCCCAGCTCACACCAAGGCTCTGTTCCGGCAGCAAAGGCCCCACACTTCTCCCGCCTGGGCGACGTGGAGGTCAATGCGGGCCAGAACGCCTCGTTCCAGTGCATGGCTGCTGGCAGAGCAGCGGAGGCCGAGCGCTTCCTTCTGCAGGTGAGGCGGGTGGGGTGGGAGTGTGGGGGGACCTTGACCAACTTCTTATGAAAAGTTCTGGCTCCTCTGCGGAATGCTGAGTCCTTCCGTTATTCTCCAGCACCCATACACATGCGTCCTGGCTCTCCCTAGGCTCTGCTCTGCCCTCTTGGGTGCCCCATCCCCCGAGGACAGAGAGCGGCTCCAGGATCCTCCAACCACACCTTCCATCAAAGGCAGAGCGACCACATTCCCTTAATCAGACCCACACCTTCCTGTGGCAGAGCTGGTTCCAGGAACCCCAAATGCCCCTGTGTAGTAGGGATGGCTAAATGGGGCCGGGACATTTACTCCCTTGCCCGGGTCACAGCGAGATCTGGACCTTTCTTCCCCGGCGCCCATGACCCATTGGCCCCTCTCCCCGCTCAGCGACAGAGCGGGGCACTGGTGCCCGCGGCCGGCGTGAGGCACATCAGCCACCGGCGCTTCCTGGCCACCTTCCCGCTGGCCGCCGTGCGCCGCGCGGAGCAGGACCTGTACCGCTGCGTGTCCCAGGCCCAGCGTGGCGTGGGCGTCTCCAACTTCGCAGAGCTAATCGTCAAAGGTGAGCTCGGGGACGCTTGCGGAGGGCGGGCCTCCGAGGGGCGGGGCGAGCGGAGGGTGGGGGCGCAGATTCTACCAGGGGGCGGAGTCTTGTCAGGGGGCGTGGCCCATGGACGGGTAGGGAAGGAAGGGTTTGGCCAGGGGCGTGGTCTGACCGCGGGGCGGGGCTTGCGGAGGGGCACAATCTCACCTGCGATCAGGTCGGACTGGAGGTGAGGGGATGTGACTGAGAGGTGGGCCCGCGTGGGGGCTGGGTCAAGGTGTGAGCCCGGCGAGGCGGGATCTGGCTATTGGGCCCTAGGGTTGACCGGAGCGGGCAAGCGATCAGTCCTTGGACGCGAGGACTTGGGGATTCAGAAGGGAGTGAGGGAGAGCGTGTAGGCTGAGGGGTGAGGACGGGGTCAGCTTTTGGAGTGGGGAGCTTCCTAGGCCCTGGGGATTTAGTGGGGGGAGGCAGTCTAGTCTAGGGCTTGGGGGCTGCGTGAGGAGCCTGGGGGGACAGGTGGGTTCTTGGGTTTTTGGGTGTGGTGGGGTGAGGAGCTGAGGGCCAGGGATTCATAGCGGCATCCGCGGGCTCCGTCTCTCTCCCATCTCCTTGCAGAGCCCCCTACCCCCATTGCGCCCCCGCAGCTACTGCGCGCTGGTCCCACCTACCTCATCATCCAGCTCAACACCAACTCCATCATTGGCGACGGGCCGATCGTGCGTAAGGAGATTGAGTACCGCATGGCGCGCGGCCCGTGGGCGGAGGTTCACGCGGTCAGCCTGCAGACCTACAAGCTGTGGCACCTCGACCCCGACACGGAGTACGAGATCAGCGTCCTGCTCACGCGCCCCGGTGACGGCGGTACAGGCCGCCCCGGGCCGCCCCTCGTCAGCCGCACCAAGTGCGCAGGTGGGTGCCTCCTGGCTCCACTCCCTCCTCCAGATACCCGGGTATGGACTCAGGGCAACCGAGGGGCGAAGGGTACATTCCGAGCGGTAGTATGGCCTCGATCTGTGCTTCTAAAACCTTCTAAAACATCGTGACCTTCCCTCAATCCTAGTTATGGTAAAGAAAATAATGATAGCTAACATTTCACTTTGTGATGGACATTTATACATATATTGTGTGTGTATCATTTATTGATTTAAAACTCAGAACAACACCATGATCTAGGTACTCTTGTCTTACCCATTGTGCAGATGAGGTGTAAAATCTGTAACCTCTGTACAGATTATTATTAACAGAGATGTTAAGTGACTGGCTCAAAGTCACACAGCTAGTAAGCAGCAGAGCAGTAAGGGATTGGAACCCTTGACCGGCTGTCTTCAGAATCTGTGTTCTTAATTCTACATTATATCATCTAGATAAAATAAACAACTAAACACCATAAAATAAAAGTGTTACTAAATTCTAGCTGGATTCTCTTGTCTGGGCAATTGAGCCTGAAGTCTGCTTTTGCTTGTTTCAAAGGGTAATGCAGCTGTTACGAGCAGTGGCACACCTGCACCAGGGGAGACTTTATTGTTTAATTAGAAGAGAAATTGACAACAGAACAATTTTCTTACTCTGTGATTGCAGCGTTTTTGTTGTTGTTGAATTTTTATTGAGATATAAAAGATTCATATGCGGTTGTAAGAAAAAATATAAGAGAAATTTCCTTATACACTTTACCCTGTTTCCTGCATTTTGCAAAACTGTAGTATAAATCACACTCAAGATACTGACATTGTTAAAATCCACAGATCTTATTCAGACTTCCCCAGTTTCATTTGTCCTGATTTGTGTGTATCTGCGTATATTTAGTTCTATACAGTTTATCACATGTGTTGGTTGCTTTGTGTATTTACCACCACAGTCAAGATAGTGAACAGTTCAATCAGCTTAAGGATCCTTCGTTGCTCTTTTATATCATTTCTGTCCCTTCCTCCACCCCCAACCCCTGGTTACCACTAATTTGTCCTTCATTTCTAAAATTTTGTCACTTTAGAAATGTTATGTAGATAAAGAAATCATACAGTGTATAACCTTTTGAATTGGCTTTTTAATTTGGTAGCAGTTTTATGAGATATAATTCACACCGCATACATTTCATTCATTAGAGTGTACAATTCAGTGGTTTTTAGTATATTCACAAAGTTGTGCAACCATCACCACGATCAATTTTAGAACTTTTTTCATCTCCCCCAAAGGAAACCTTGTATTCTTTTGCAGTCCACCCCTCCCCTCATTTCCCCCTAATTCCTTCGGCTCAAGGCAGCCACTAATTTACTTTTTGTCTCTATAGATTTGCCTCTTTGTGGACATTTCATATAAATGGAATCATACAATATGTAGTCTTTAGTGATTGGCTTCTTTCACTTAGCACAATTTTTCAAGGTTTATCCATGTTGTGGCATGCATTAGTATTTTTTAAAAATAAATTTATTTATTTTATTTTTGGCAGCGTTGGGTCTTTGTTGCTGCACATGGGCTTTCTCTAGTTGCGGCAAACGAGGGCTACTCTTCTTGTGGTGCACAGGCTTCTCATTGTGGTGGCTTCTTTTGTTGCGGAGCATGGGCTCTAGGCCACGCGGGCTTCAGTAGTTGTGGCTCGTGGGCTCTAGAGCGCAGGCTCAATAGTTGTGACGCACAGGCTTAGTTGCTCCGCGGCATGTGGGATCTTCCTGGACCAGGGCTCGAACCTGCGTCCCCTGCATTGGCAGGCGTATTCTTAACCACTGTGCCTCCAGGGAAATCCCGGCACCAGGGAAGTCCCAGTACTTTTTATTGTTGAATAATATTTTGTTTTGTAGACATACCATAATTTACTTATCCATTCATCGGTTGGTAGGCATTTGCGTTTTTTATACTTGTTGGTTATTATGAACAGTATTCTTATGAATATTAAAGTACAGGGTTTGGTATGGACATATGTTTTCATTTCTCCTGGGTGTATATATATATATATAGTATGGTAACTGTGTTTAACCATTTAGGGAACTGCTGGACTGTTTTCCAAAGCAACCACTCCACTTTACATTCTCATCAGCAGTGTATGGGGGTTCCAGTTTCTCTACATTCTCACTAACACTTGTTATTATCTGTCTTCTGATTATAACCATCCTAGTGGGTATGAAGTGGTGTCTCATTGTGGTGTTGCATTTCCCTGATGGTTAATGATATTGAACTTTTTTCATGTGCTTATTGGCCATTTATATGTCTTCTCTGTAGAAATGTCTATTCAGATCCTTTACTCATTTTTAAGTTCAGTTTTTTATTATTGAGTTGTAAAAGTTCTTTATATGTTCTGGATACTAAACCCTTATCAGATATATTTGCAAGTGTTTTCTTCCATTCTGTGGGTTGTCTTTTAGTTTTCTTGATGGTGTCCTTTGAAGCACAAAGGTTTTTCATTTTGATGAAGTACAATTTATCTGTTTTTTCTTTTGTTTGCGCTTTCAATGTCATATCTAAAAAAACATTGCCTAATCCAAAGTCACGAAGATTTACCCTTATTTTTTTCTAAGAGTTTTATAGTTTTGGCTCTTACATTTAGGTCCTTGATCCATTTTGAGTGAATTTTTGTATATGGTGTGAGGTAGGAGTCCAATCTCATTCTTTTGCTTGCAGATGTCCACTTGTTCCAGCACCATTTATTGAAAAGACTATTCTTTTCCCATTGAATTGTCTTGGCACTGAGATTTGCTTTTTTGCTTATTGTAATTTCCTGGAGATTCATCCAGTTGTGTAAATCAATAGTTCATTCCTTTTTAATGCTGAGTAGTATTTCATGGTGTGGATATACCAGAGTTTGTTTAACCATTTATCTGTTGAAGGACACTTGAACTGGTCCCAGTTTTTGGTTATTACAAGTAGAGCCGCTATGAACATTCATTTGCAAGTTTTTCATGAACATAATTTTTCATATTTTTCTGGGATAGATGCCTGAGGGTACAATTAATGGATCATATGGTAATTGAATATTTGGTTTTATTGGGAACTGTCAGAGAGGCTGTATTGTTTTACATTCTCACCAGCAATATATGAGTGATCCAGTTTTCTACATCCTTGCCAGCATTTGGTGCTGTCATTATTATTATTTTTAAAAAAAATTTTAGCCATTCTGAGAGGTGTGTAGTAATATCCTATCCTGGTCTTAATCTGCATTTCTTTAATGCCTTGTGATGTTAAACATCTTTTCATGTGCTGTTTGCCATCTGTATATCCTCTTTGGTGAATTATTCATGTTCTTGCCCATTTAAAAATAAATAAATAATTAATTAATTTTTGGCATTGGGTCTTCGTTGCTGCACGTGGGCTTTTCTCTAGTTGTGGCGAGCAGGGGCTACTCTTTGTTGCGGTGCACAGGCTTCTCATTGCAGTGGCTTCTCTTGTTGTGGGGCACGGGCTCTAGGCGTGCGGGCTTCAGTAGTTGTGGCACTCGGGCTCAGTAGTTGTGGCTCGTGGGCTCTAGAGCACAGACTCAGTAGTTGTGACGCACAGGCTTAGTTACTCCGTGGCATGTGGGATCTTCCCGGATCAGGGCTTCAACCCATGTCCCCTGCCTTGGCAAGCGGATTTCTTTTTTTCTCTTTTTTTAATTGATCCTTATTGGAGTATAATTGCTTCACAATACTGTGTTAGTTTCTGTTGTACACCAGAGTGAATCAGCCATATGTATACATATATCCCTATATCCCCTCCCTCTTGAGCCTCCCTCCCATCCTCCCTATCCCACCCCTGTAGGTCATCGTAAAGCACCAAGCTGAGCTTCCTGTGCTACGCAGCTGCTTCCCACTAGCTAACTATTTTACATTCAGTAGTGTATATATGTCGATGCTACTCTCACTTCACCCCAGCTTCCCCCTCCCACCCCGTGTCCTCAAGTCCATTGTCTATGTCTACATCTTTATTCCTGCCCTGCAACTAGGTTCATCAGTACCATTTTTTAATTTTTAGATTCCATATATATGTGTTAGCATATGGTATTTGTTTTCTCTTTCTGACTTAGTTCACTCTGTATGACAGACTCTAGGTCCCTCCACCTCACTACAAATAACTCAATTTCGTTTCTTTTTATGGCTAAGTAACATTCCCTTGTATATACGGCAGGCAGATTCTTAACCACTGTGCCACCAGGGAAGTCCCTGTCCTTGCCCATTTTCTAATTGGATTATTCACTTTATATTGTTGAGCTTTGAGAGCTCTTTACACATTCTAGATACTAGTCCTTTTTTGGGTATGTAGTTTGTAAATGTTTTCCCCTGGCTTTTAGCTTGTCTTTTTATCCTCTTCACCTGAGCTTTCACAGAGCAACCATTTTTAATTTTGATGAGGGCCAATTTATCAAAATTTTCTTTTATGAATTGTGCTTTTGATGTCAAATTTAAGAACTCCTTGCCTAGCCCTAGATCCCCCAAATTTTCTCCTTTAAAAAAAAAAAAAGAAAAGAAAAGTGTTATAGTTTTACATGCAAGTCCGTGATCCATTTTGAGTTAATTTTTGGATAAACTACATGCTTAGGTCGAGGTTTATTTATTTTTTGCCAGTCAGTATTCTTAAGTGTTTTAAAAAGCTGATCCGGGAACCATCTAAAATAGTTTAATGCCATATTTAGAGAGACCCTTGGGTGTTGGGTAAGAGTATTCCAGTGGAAGTTACTTTCTAGCTGAGGGATCTGAGTCAGGTTACTTAACCTCCCCAAGCTTTAGTCCCCTTGTTTTATAACATGGGAATGATGATAATCCTTACCGTACAGGGTTAGTGTGAAGATTCATTCAACACATGTTTATTGAGTGCCTATTATGTGTCACATACTGTTTAGTTGCTAGGGATATAAGACTGCGACCAAGACAGACAAAAGCCACTAATGAGTGAGTTCCTCGTGCCAGAGCTCTGCATGGAACTCACATTCTGGCGGAGGAGACAGTAAACAAGTGAAATATAGGGATGGTCAGATGATGACCAGGGCTGTGAAGGTTAAAGCAGGAAGGGGGATGGGGTGTGGGGGCAGGAGAATTGTCATTTCAAAAAGGCTCAGGGATCATTTTGCTGAGAAGGTGACATTTGAGCAGAGACCTGAAGCAGGTGAGGGACAGTGCCACGCAGGAAACTGGAGGAATTGCTGGGGGAAGGGGCATTCCAGGCAGACGTAATAGCAAGGAAGTCTGTATAGCGTGCTTGGCATGTGTGAGGAGCAGCAAGGAGACCAGTAGAACTGTGGTCTAGTGACTGAGGGGGAGCTGGCAGGAGAGAAGGTCAGAGTCATGCTGGGGATGTGGGACTCAGAGCCATTTTACGCTGGGTGGGCTGGGGAGCCATTGCGGGTTTGGAGAGCAGGAATGACATCACTTACTATGTTTAAAAGGATCACTTTGGTCCTTTTGTGGAGAATAGATTCCAGGAGGGCAAGGGGACCAGAGGAGAGACCAGTGAGGAGGCTACTGCCACAATTCAGCTGGGACATGCTGGAGGCTGGGAGCTGGGAGGAAGTAGTGGTGGTGGTGGTGAAACGTGGTTTATTTTCTGGGTTTGTTTTGAAGGTAGAGCTAACTGCATTTGTTCATGGATTGGATGTGCAGTGAGAGAAGGAAATAGAAGTCAAGGATGGCTCCAAGGTGTTTTGCTTGAGCAGCAAGAAGGATGGAGTTATCATTTACTGCGAGGGAGCAGACTGCGGGAGGAGCAGGTGTAGTAGACGGGGTGCCATAGATAAGGAGTTCTGTGCTGGAAATGTTGACTTTGAGATGCCTATTAGACGTTCAGGTGGAGATATCTATCAGATGGATGGATTTACGAGTATGGAGTTCAGGGAAGAGGTTCGGGCTGCAGATATAAATTTGAAAGTCATCAGTATAGATATGGTATAGATGGTATTTACATCCATGACACAGGATGAGATCTCTTATCATGGTGGTTCTCAATTGGGGGATGATTTTGTCTCCCAGGAGACATCTGCAGGGTCTGGAGACATACTGGTTGTAACAACGGGGGGTGGGGTGCTAATGGCGTCTAAGGGGTAGAGGAAGCCAGAGAAGCTGATAAACATCCTACAGTGTATAAACAGCCTCTTCAACAAAGAATTATCTAGTCCGAAACGTCAATAATGCTGAGGTTGAGAACCCCTGATTTAGTCCTTAGATTTTAGGGAATAAGTGTAGGTGGAAAAGAGAAAAGCAGTGAAGCCTGAACCGTGGGACCCTCCAGTGTTTTGGGTTAAATGCAGGTGATGGCATGCAAATGCATTAAATGCCTGTGAAGTATAGTGCCTAACACACAGTAAGCACTCAGTAAATGACAACTATTGTTGCTATGGTGTTTTTAACTCTTCAAAGCCAGTTCTGGTCAGGTACTTAAAATAAAAGAAATCAGAGCTGGGGATCCACAGAGAATCTCTCTTCTACGCTCCTTAATGTACAGATGAAACCCAGAGAGAGGAAGGCACTTGCCTGTGATCATACAGTGGGTTAAGAACCCATGTTTCATGGTGACAGCTGTTGTTCGTTCCCATTTCACAGATGAGAAAACTGAGATGTAGTCACTTGCCCAAATCTACGCAGTGAGTCTGTAGCAGAGTCAGAACCAAAGTTGGAATGTCCTGCCTTCCAGTCTAGTGTTTGAAACTACCACCACTGTCACGACCACACCATCAGGAACAGCAACAGCAGATGCCATTGTGGGCTGAGTGCCCACTTTGTGCCAGCACTGCTAAACACTTTAGGCTGGCCGGGACGGGACCTGGGGCTGGCCAACACAGGCTGGCCGGGACGGGACCTGGGGCAGGGACCAAGCAGACAGGATCCGGACAGCTCACCCTGCCTTCTCTTCGTTGGCATCACCACCCCTCCTTGCTTAGACGCCTTGGCCCATAGTTGTTTTGCTGTTGGCCAGCTGTGTTGTCATCTCCCTGGTCCCCATGAAACTCTGCTCCCACAATATTATTTAATGTAAAAACAATAATATAGCGTCAGTAGAAGGCATTCAAAAGAAATCACTCTAAGTCTCACCATCCTAGCCCAACAGCTGTTTTAGTTTTCCTGCCTTCTTCAAATCTCTGCCCACATGCCTACAGTACACAATTCACACCCTTGTCATTGGGATGTAGAAAGCATTCTGTATTCTGCTTCCTTTTCTTGGTGGTGTTACATGTGTTATGTTGTTTATAATTATGTTTATTGGCTGTAGGAGCCCACTGAGTGTCTCCATATGGCTGGGCTATTTGTCTCTAGATTCCTGTTATTGTGAATAATACCATATTGAAAAATTTAGTGCTTATCGTGCTTTCTTTCCTCCTTGAGTTATTTCTTTGAGATAAGTAGTCAGGGGTGGTTTAAGAAAGGACTTTGACATATTGCTTTAAAAATGGTCGCACTAATTTATACTGTTACTATAAAGGGTGCTGCTGTATATAAGGGTGTATTTCACCCTTAGCGTGCACATATTAATTAATCAACTACTATAAGTTAGACCATCTCATGTAACTCTCACACTTGCTTTTCAAAGTAGGTGTTACTGTATCTCCATTTTTTAGTCAAGGAACTTGACGTTCAAAAGGGGGTTAAATCACTTGGCCTGAAGTCACAGAACTAATGAGAGGTGGAGATGATAGGATTTGAACCCTGGAGCACCCGACCCCACTCCAAAGCCCCTTCCTCAAGAAACAGACTGTTGCAGGGTTATTGAATCCTCCTTAACATCATTAAAATCAACACATTTTGGCCTAATTTAACAGATGTTAACTGTTAGCCTTCTTGTTTTAATGTGCATTTTGACCTTTGATCTCTGAGTAGCCTACAGCCATATGGAATTTAGAGAGACGGGGCTTTGAGGTCCCCAAGTTCTGTTTTGCCAGTGTGTGCTGGCAGCTGAAGAGAGCGTGTCTGGGTGCCAGATGGTTTTTGGAAACACAGAGAGACTCATGAATTCACACCCCTCAATCAACATATCAGCCTTTAGTCAACAAACTATTTGAGCCCCTGGATCTGCCCAGATTTGTTCAGGGTGGGGAGAGAAAGAAATGTGAGCTTTCTTTTCAAAGACCCCTTCTTCTAGCGAGGCGGATGGGGGCTAACACAGCTGTTGGAGAATGAGATACCCAAGCACGAGGGTGAAAGTTTCATCCTCCAAGTTAGAGGTTACCATTTTGTGCCCTGCAAAGTGGTTTTAAGAAACCTGAGTAGGTTGCCAGTATTTAAAAATCCGGAGATTTCACACACACAAATCGGAATTTCTGGCTTCTCTTAAGAAATGGGAGGATCTGGCAACCCTGAGCCTGTAGTCCTGCATGGCGATATCTCCTGGAACTGAGTGGCAGCTGCCCCTTTTGGATGGGACACTTACAGTCTTGTTGGTCCTGGTCCCAACCCAGCCTGTGTTACCGGTTTATATTTAACGTTTCATGTCCTTCTCTAAATGCTGCCAGATGGTGAAGGAAGCAGTACACTTTGGCCAAACCTGGAAGGATGGCAAAGAATGTGGAGCAGGTGTTCCCGGGGGTGGGGATGGTGTGAGCAGAGCTGCAGGGAAACGAGATCCACTCTCACTAGTGCAAAGAAAGCCATGGTCCTTGGCTTTAGTAGACATAGACATAGACATAGACACTGACATAGACATAGACATAGACACTGACATAGACATAGACATAGACATAGACACTGACATAGACATAGACATAGACACTGACATAGACATAGACACTGACATAGACATAGACATAGACACTGACATAGACATAGACATAGACATAGACATAGACATAGACACTGACATAGACATAGACATAGACATAGACATAGACACTGACATAGACATAGACACTGACATAGACATAGACATAGACACTGACATAGACATACACACTGACATAGACATAGACATAGACACTGACATAGACATAGACATAGACATAGACACTGACATAGACATAGACATAGACACTGACATAGACATAGACATAGACATAGACACTGACATAGACATAGACATAGACATAGACACTGACATAGACATAGACATAGACATAGACACTGACATAGACATACACACTTTGGGACAGGACACATCGGGCAGCCAGGACCAGAGCCAGAAAGTCAAGGAATAAAGCAAGGATCTCTGAACAAGATGGCAGAGTGAGCACGCACCAAATCCTCCCACTCCTGTCCAAACACATAAGAACGATGGGTTAAAACAAAACTATATAGAAAACCATTAGGAAAATCTCTGTGCGCCAGGAACGGGAGAGAAAACACAAGTGTGGTAAGTGGGCTTGCAGCCAGCAACCCTCAGGTTGCAGTGAGCAGGGAGCCAGCCCTTTAACGTTTTTGTCGGGTGGGGATCGGGTCTGCCTCGTTTGTGGGGAGAAGAGAGCCAGGCTCTCTGTAAGAAGTCAAGAGGTGGGCCTTGCTCTTAGCATGTGCTGAAATCTCTCTTTGGTGGTCTGATGTATGACTGGAGACTGCCACTTGCCTGTGGTCCAGGGAAGGAAGGAAAGCTTCTGGGCGGAAACAGACTTGCATTGTGCTGTCCTTGGGACCAGTGTCTAAAGCTGTGCCACCTGCCCAGGCGTTCCCAGGTAAAGAGCAGCCTGATGTTTCTCTTTGCATCATCTTTGTAAAGAGCATCCTGAGCAAATTAATCATGTAAAAATGATAACAGGGTCATACTTAATGATCTTAAGAGGGCAAGCAGTAGTGCTTTCTTTCCTGTTCATTAAGGTGTGTCCTGAGGTCCTCTAACTGGGGAAACTTTGCAGGTGTCACAGAACCTGCACAGTCAGGGGGCAAGAGAGAAGAGGATCATTAGTAATCTTGGCTTCTTCCATCATTTTATAGATGAGGAAACTGAGGCCCAGAGATTTGCTTAGGATCACGCAGCTGGTCAATGCAGATGCAGGATGGGTCTGAGCCCCCGGGGCTCCATCCTGGCTTTGCTTCAGAAGCCTTGATTTCTTTACTTATAAAATGAGGATAACTTTCTGGTTTTATGGAATCATCAAGAGGCTGTAAAGCAGAGTAATATACACCTCTCTTGTGTTGGGGTAGCTGCCCCTCCAGAGGCATTGGTGTGATTTATTTTTATTTTTTGGACAGTGAATTCCTCATGGGGAGGCAGGGTAGTGGTGGTTAAGAGTGTGGATTCTGAAGCCAGCCTGTCCAGGTTTGGATCCCAGCTTTACCACTTACTGTCTGTGCGACTGTGGGCAAGTTACTTATCTCTCCTGTGTGCCTCCATTTCTACATGTGTGTAACAGGGCTAATAATTGCACCTGTCTATTGGGTTACAGAGAGGATTGAATGAGATAAAGCATTTTAAAGCCTCTGAACAATGCCTAGCACATACGAAGCCTCTAATACATGTTAACAGCCATTATCATCATCATCATCATTATCATCATCTAACAGATTGTATTTCCCTTTTTGCTTTGGCAGCCAGGAAACTCACTACCTAATTTGAATCTTATCTTTAGCTCCACATAGAACCTAATGACATGCATTTCTATTTTCCTAACATTCTCTGGCATTATTTAACTATTTGCCTCTCATTTCCCCCATCATCCTGACTTCTCTATACTATTGTATCGTATATATTACTATAAGCTGTTTTAGAACAAGTTTGGAATTAATAAATTAAGGAAAATACAGCAGTTGGTTGATTCAGACTGTCTTGACGTCCTCCAGCACGATCTTGAAATAGGAGGTGAACTGTACTATTAAAAAAAATTATAGCTAAAATTTTCGAGGGCCTGTTGTGTCTTAGCCATTATTGCACATGCTTTGCATGTATTACCTTAAACCTCACAGCCATCCTATGAGGTAGGGCCTATTATTCCATTTTGCAGTTGAGAAAAGTAAAGCTCAGAGAGGTGAAGCAGCTTAGCCAGTGGCTGCCAGCTGCAAGTGGCAGAGCCAGGATTCAGATGTGGCCCCGCCTGACTCCAAACACACTTTTACTCACTGTTTGCTCTTCTAGGGGGTCTCTTGGACTCTTGGGGGCAAAGGAAGGTTGATATCAGTCAGCTGAATGATGTTTTCTCTCTCATCTACTCTTCTTTTCCCATTTCTCCTACCTTTTCTCTCTGCTTCCTGGGTTGCCCAGAGCCCATGAGGGCCCCCAAAGGCCTGGCTTTTGCTGAGATCCAGGCCCGCCAGCTGACCCTGCAGTGGGAACCACTGGGCTACAACGTGACACGTTGCC
Source organism: Stenella coeruleoalba (assembly GCF_951394435.1). NCBI lineage: Eukaryota > Metazoa > Chordata > Mammalia > Artiodactyla > Delphinidae > Stenella > Stenella coeruleoalba. Next base: position 22,749,467 of record NC_137169.1, read on the forward strand.
ACACCTACACTGTGTCCCTGTGCTATCACTACACCCTGGGCAGCAGCCACAACCAGACCATCCGGGAATGTGTGAAGATAGAGCGGGGTGTCAGCCACTACACCATCAAGAACCTACTGCCCTACCGGAATGTCCACGTGCGGCTCATCCTCACTAACCCCGAGGGGCGCAAGGAGGGCAAGGAGGTCACGTTCCAGACGGATGAGGATGGTAAGAGGCCTCCTTATTCCCAGTGTCCTCAGTGCCTCCCACAGATGCTGCATGTCTGAGACTGAAATTGCTATAGGAAATTATTTGCTTAGGATTAAACCGACTGTATAACAGTAAAGTAATGATACTGATATCTGTTCCCCTGAAGACTTTGGGTTAAGATGGTATATTTCTTCCTTAATTGTTTGGGAACATTTAGCAGTGAAGTCATTTGGGCCTGGAGTTTTCTTTGTGGCAGGGTTTTTTAATAGTAGTTTTAATTTTCAAAACAGATATTGGAATATTCAGGTTTTCTACTCTTGTATCAGTTTTGGTATACTGCGTTTTTAAGGAGTTTGATCATTTCACCTAAACTGTCAAATTTCTTGCCACAAAGTTGGTTATAATACTATTTTTTTTTTTTTTTTTTTGCGGTACGCGGGCCTCTCACTGTTGTGGCCTCTCCCGTTGCGGAGCACAGGCTCTGGACGCGCAGGCTCAGTGGCCATGGCTCACGGGCCCAGCCGCTCTGCGGCATGTGGGATCCTCCCGGACCCGGGCACGAACCCGCGTCCCCTGCATTGGCAGGCGGACTCTCAACCACTGCGCCACCAGGGAAGCCCTATAATACTATCTTATTATATTTATTGAACATCGGTAGGATCTATAGTGCTATTCCCTTTTTCATTCCTGATATTGGTAATTTGTGTCTTCTCTCTTATTCTCATGTTTCTCATGGTAAGGGTGTATAAATTTTATTAATCTTCCCGAAGAGCCAACTTTTGGCCTAGTTTCTTTTCTTTCTTTCTTTCTTTTTTTTAATTTGTTTATTTTATTTATGTGTTTTTGACTGCGTTGGGTCTTCATTGCTGTGCGCGGGCTTTCTCTAGTTGGAGCGAGCAGGGGCTACTCTTTGTTGTGGTTCATGGGCCTCTCATTGCGGTGGCCTCTCTTGTGGAGCACAGGCTCTAGGCTCGCCGTCTCTAGAGCGCAGGCTCAGCAGTTGTGGCACACGGGCTCAGTTGCTTCCACGGCATGTGGGATATTCCCGGACCAGGGCTCAAACCCGTGACCCCTGCATTGGCAGGCGGATTCTTAACCACTGCGCCACCAGAGAAGCCCCTAGTTTATTTTCTTTATTGAATATTTTCTATTCTTTATTTCTTTTTTTTTTATTTCTTTTTTTAAAAAAAAATACTTTCTTTGGATTTGATCGGCTTTTCTTTTACCCTTTTTTTTTTTTTTTTTTTGCGTTACGCGGGCCTCTCACTGTTGTGGCCTCTCCCATTGCGGAGCACAGGCTCCGGACGCGCAGGCTCAGCGGCCATGGCTCACGGGCCTAGCCGCTCCGCAGCATGTGGGATCTTCCCGGACTGGGGCACAAACCCGTGTCCCCTGCATCGGCAGGCAGACTCTCAACCACTGTGCCACCAGGGAAGCCCTCTTTTAGCTTTTTGAGATAGAAACTTATTAGATCATTGATTTTGAGCATTTCTTTATTTCTAATATATACATGTAAAGCTATAAAATTCCCTCTAGGCCCTGCTTTAGCTGCATCCCACAGGTTCTGATATATCCTACCTTCAGTATCATTCAGTTTAAAATATTTTCTAATTTCTGTTATGATTTCTTCTTTGACCCAAGAGTTATTTAGAATACATTGCTTGATTTCTAAGCAATTGGGATTTTTCTAATTATCTTTTTGTTATTGATTTTTAGCTTACTTCCACTATGGTCAGAGTATATACTCTAGTTTTGGTCTTTTGAAATTTGATCCTTGCTTTATGGCCTGACATATGGTTAAATTTTGATAAGTGTTCCGTATCTACTTGAAAAAAGTAGGTGTTCTGTCCTTGTTGGGTGCAATGTTCTACTTATGTCAAGCTAATATTTATTAAGCATTTACTATATGTCAAGCACTATTCTGAATGCTTTTCACGTATTAATGCATATGATCCTCATGACAACCCTATTTGGTTATTTTCTATTACCATTCCCATTTTACAGATGAGGGCACATAGCTAGCAGAGCTGGGTTTCAAACCTGGCCATCTGTTTGAGAGTTGTTTTTCTTAACAGCTACACTCTAATGCCAGCAAAAGCGTTCTCCAGATTGCTGTAAAATCCCAGGTAACCCCAAGCTCCTTGGTTAATAGTTTTTTGTTTTGTTTTGTTTTTTGCTTCCTCACATATGCAGTTTTCTGTTCTTCACAGCAGCATCCCAGATATAAAATTCAACTCCTTCCTTGATTTCCAGAAAACCCCACTCACTTAAGGCAACGTGTATCCTCTATGCCCTGCACTGATGTGCTGAGGATTTGCTGGGGATGGGAGTGAGGACTAGAGGAGTTTACCCTGAATCACTGCAAATGTAGGAAAGGAAGAACAACTTTTTTCTTCTACTCATGTTAGGTTCATTGGTTGGGGCCTTGTAAATTGGATGGAGAAAAGACAGATTAACAAGAGAAAAACAAACAGGAGTTTATTTTTATTTATTTATCTTATTAAAAAGTTTTAAATTGAGGTATAATTGATTTACAGTATTGTGTTAGTTTCAGGTGTACAGCAAAGTGATTCAGATATAAGATATATATATACATATACATATTTTTTCGGATTATTTTCCATTCTAGGAAATAGTAGTTTATGAACACATGCATCACCCATAACAGGGGAGTACTCAGTGATGAGTAACTCAAAGGGGTGGTGAGAACTGGGACTTATATAGTGTCCTAACAAAAGAACAATGAGTTTTTAGAGAAGTGACAAGACAAAGGAAAAGGGCTTTGAGCTTCTAGGGGCAGCAAATTAGGGGAAGTCAAATATATGGGGAAACTAATGGTAGTCTTTAAAGTTTTTTAGGTAGATTCCTCCAGGCTGATACGGGTCTAGTTTTCTCAGTGATTAACTTCTGTCCTTTCTGGTAGAGAGGGGAAGGGGGCACCTTTACAAATTTATGTCCTACTTTTAGGCAAATAGGGGGAGGGCAGAGAATTTTTTCTCATGTATGCTCCTACATTGCCTTCTCAATTCAGCTCAAAATCATCCTTATACCAAGTGGCATATTTTGGGTAGCATATACTGATATGCTTCTTAAGTAACCTCAAACCCAATATCAGACTGCTCCATTCTTAAAATCTGTTGACCTTTCCCCTCCCCCCTGCTAGGTACGTTGTTGTGGCTGCTTCACACCCCCTCCCCCAACCCTGGCCAGGCCTCACTTGGTTTACTTAGTTTTCTTTCTTCTTTCTCTGTCCCTCTTCTCCCCCCTCCCTCTGATAACTGCTCATTATTTAATATTTTTTACTTTTCACTGAAGTATTAGTATCATACTTACGGGAAGTGTGCTTATCTTAAGTGGTCAGCTCAAAGTATTCTCAAAGATGGTACACATCAGGATAACCACACCCAGACCAAGAAAAATCATTACCAGCAGCCCAGAAGCCCCCCTTTATGCACTCTCCCCCTCACAACCTTCCAAAGGTAAGCATTATCCTGACCTGTAATGCCACGGATTAATTTCTGCTTGGGTTTGAACATTACATCAGTGGGATCATACAGTGTGTACACTTTTTATGACTGGCTTCTTCCTCTCAGCTTTATGCTTGAGTGATTCAGCCACGTTGTGTGTACAGTGCTGGAGAATTCATTCTCAATGCTGAACGGTCCATTATGTGAATATGCCACATTTATTTTTCTTATTTACTATTGTTGGGCATTTGGGTTGTTTTCAACTATTTTAAATTGTGCTGCAAATAAAATTCTTGTAGATTTTTTCTTTTTTGGTAGATATACACATTTCTGATGGGTTTATGCCTAGGAGTAGAATGGCTAGGTTATAGGATATGTGTTCATAATAAGTAGATAGATCCAGTTTTCCCAGGTGGTTGTATCCATTTATACTCCCACTAGCAGTGTGTGAACATTTCGGTTGCTCTGCATCCTCACCAACACTTGGAATTGTCTTTTTCCGTTTATCGTTTTGGTGGGTGGATAGTGGTGTTGCCTTGTTAACTGTTCATTTTAACACAAGGCACTTGAGCTGTCCCTGATTGTTATCTGGGTTTCTGCTTTCCGCTATCTTAGGAGTTCAGCTTCCCCACAACATTTTATCAAGGTGTTTTCCCAAACAAAGGCCGTTCTCTTCCTAGAAGAAATTCCTTGAGCCTGCTGTTAAGATGATACCTTAAAACAAAACAAAACAAAAACAAAACCATACCTGAAAGGGCTTCTGCTGAAATGTTGACAGTATTTATCTCTGGGTGATGGAACTGTAGGTGTCATTAATTTTCTTTATGCCTATTTTGATTTTCTACATTGAACATATTGTTTGTGTAATTAGTAATTTTTAGACAAGAAAACAGCTCCACCCATAATCCTGCCACTCTAATGCGGCTGTTTTCATTTTTCTGGCAAATGTCTATATTTTCTGAAAACCACTCAACTGGAACAAAATAGGAGCATTCATTCTTCTCTGCCAGATGCATCCTGCACAGTGGTCCAAGTGCCCGCTGCCCTTTTCGAGTGCTCGGGCGTAGGCGGAACCATATGAGATGCTGATATTTATTTGCCTTGGGGCTTATGTACATCACATCATTTAATTCTGGTGAGGGAGGTGTTATTATCATCCCCATTTCACAGATGAGGAAGTTGAGGCTTAGAGAGGCTGAGTGGTCCAAGCATTCCAGCTAGGAAATAGCAAAGCTGGAATCTGAACTCAGGGATCTGGTTCCAAAGCTTGCTTTTCCCTGTCCCATGTCGCCTTTCCCTTGCAGTGCCTGGCGGGATTGCGGCTGAGTCCCTGACCTTCACTCCGCTGGAGGACATGATCTTCCTCAAGTGGGAGGAGCCCCAGGAGCCCAATGGCCTCATCACTCAGTATGAGGTGGGTTTGGACCCTATTACAGCTGGGGCCCCTGGTGGAAGGTGGGCCTACAGGTTGGAGAGGGAAGTGTATGGGGCGGAGGAACACAGGTGATGATCGGGATTCCTTCCACTGTGGCTGCGGTCTGTGCCCCATGTGTTATGGGGACAGAGGCCCTGAAGGCAGAAGAGAGAGGCGAAGGTGCCCAGAGGCCTGGACTAAGGGGCATCCACGGTCCCCCCACCAAGCTTCTCCCCTTTGTCCAACCTTATCCCTAGCTCACCTGAACCATGATGGGTGGGAGGCTATGGGACTAGTGATGCCCTTCCCCATCCCTGTGCCCGCCTACCTGCCCATCCTGCCCCCAGATCAGCTACCAGAGCATCGAGTCGTCAGACCCGGCGGTGAATGTGCCGGGCCCACGGCGTACCATCTCCAAGCTCCGCAATGAGACCTACCACGTCTTCTCCAACCTGCACCCGGGCACCACCTACCTGTTCTCCGTGCGGGCCCGCACGGGCAAAGGCTTCGGCCAGGCGGCGCTCACCGAGATCACCACCAATATCTCAGGTGAGCCCCGCCCGACCCGCCCTGGCTCCTTTGCCTTTGGAGGAGGCAGAGTCTCAGGGTTCCATGGGTAGGGGGTGAGGCTTCCTGGGGGTGGTGATGGAGGGCTCCTGCTGAGATAAATGTACCATTTAGAGGTTGAGGTCAGGGGTCAGGGAAGCTCAGGTCAGAGGGAATAAGGAGGCGAAGGCTGAAGGGGAAGAGATCTGAGGACAGGGGTCAAGGAGGCTGGAGGCCTGACCTTCCTGGTCCAGTGGCTGGGCTCTGTGCTTATGTCCTGTCCCCTTCCCCAGCTCCCAGCTTTGATTATGCCGACATGCCGTCGCCGCTGGGGGAGTCTGAGAACACCATCACCGTGCTGCTGAGGCCGGCGCAGGGCCGCGGGGCGCCCATCAGGTGGGGACGCCTGCACGGAGGGGCGGGGGGTCAGGGCCATAGGGAAGAGGCCCCTCCTCTGACCCAGAGTCCCCACCCAGGCCAACTCACCCTTGTCCTTCCTCAGTCTCACACTAAGGGTTCAGAGTGTCAGGAGGAGGACATTCTGTGATCCCGGGCAGGCAGGACGCCTGCAGCCACTCCCCTCTGAGACCGCAGGGTGCCTGGTGGTGACTGTCATGAGATCTGTGGACAACATCCAGCCTGGAGAGGGGACTGTTGAGGCCTCTCCAGAGGGCCTCCTTCTGACACTTTGGAGAAGTGAACTCTGGGGGCCTTATTTTTCCCAGCATTTTCCCTGGAGGATCCCATCCAGGGAGACACAGAGATGGGCTTTCTGGAAGGCTAGTGCAGCCAGCCAGATGGGGCCATCTCTCTGGAGTGGCCAAGAGCTTGGCCTCCTCACTTCTTTGCAGAGAAAGCTGATGCCATAGTAGCTGTTTCTGTTGGGGAGAAGGTGCTGGAGACAAGATGTGTGTGTGTGTGTGTGTGTGTGTGTGTGCGCGTGTGTGCACGTGTAGTGAAGACACGTGACGTGTGTGTGATGTGTGAGTGTGTATGTGAAAGAGAGTGAGCGTGTTTGTGAAATGTGTGCACATACTTCCTGTCAGCCAGACATCGTGTTAGGGACTTTACCTGCATGAGTCATGTTATCCTCGTGGCAGCCTGTGGAGTGGGTATTAGTACCCTTATTTTACATATCAGGAAACAGGCTCAGAGAGCCTGAATAATGAGCCCCCATGGCCACAGAGCTGGTAAACGATAGCGCTGGGATTTGGAAGCCAGGTTTGTCTGCAAAGCCTGTACCTTTCCTTGAAGTCACAGAGCCTCCCTGCCCCTCTGGTCCACCTCCTCCTACCATAAAGTTTCATGCACTGGGAGAGGGTGACAGCCTGCATTTGGGCATGGGAGTGTCCTCTTAAGCCCCCCAAGAAGGCAGTGGGTTTCCCAGGTGCCCTTGACACCCCCTCATTTCCTCACTCCTTCCCCCCTTCCACTCTTTTCTCCTGCTTTGGCTCCCCTGTATTTGCCACTGCAAAGCCTGCCCTGGGCTGATTCCCAGACCCCAGGAAAAAGTCTGGGCATCTCAGGGGCATTTGGCATTTTGCAGGAGGCTCAGGGCCCTGTTGCCTCTGAATCTGGGAGGAGTTGGGAAACCAGCATCACCCTCTCCTTTCCTTTTCCCTTGGGGGATCCTGTGAGCAGGCCTGGTCAGCGTCTCTCAGGGATGATGATGGCAGGGCTGGGTCTGGGCGAGGGGTGGACCATGTGCGGGGGAGAGGCCTGATGGCTGTGCAACCTCGGGCACGTCCCTTCACCCCTCTGAGCCTCCCTTAGGTGCATGATGGGGATCATCCCAGATCAAGGTGTGCTTCGTTCATGGCTAATGGTGGGACTTCGGGCCAGGAGAGGCCTCATATCAGCCTGGGAAATGGAGGGTTGAGAAGGGCCTGGGCTGGTTAGTGATGGAATGAACCTGTCTGGCCCAAATCCCAGGGTGCTGGGGTGATTCCCTCCCAACTTGGAAGCTCAAAAGAAATAGCTGGAGAGCAAGGAAAAGGCATTTCTGCTTTGCCAGAGTGCAGGCTGTCAGTATGGGGTATCCCGTGCCAAGACGTGACCGAGGCCGGGACTGGAAATATTTAAATTTGTCAGCATTCATTTATTTACTCTTGGCTCTGTTCCACAGAGGATTTGGAGGAGTTCACAGCAAGGCCATTCAGTAAAGTGATGAAAATAAATAGAAACACACAAGTCGGGATCAGGAGACACAAATCAGAGGGAATACAGACCAGGGAACACAAATCAGCCATCAGGACCGGGAGATGGCAGGCTCAGAGTTGCAGTCTCGAGGCTGCCTCCGGGTTGGGAGGGTACTCGAGATGTAGGGTTAGTGTGACCTCGTTTGCCTGCTAAGTGACCAGCTCCCCCACTGGAGGGCAGTTCCAGGAAGCCTACATCCCCCAAGTGCCCGGCACAGGGCCCATGTCTGAGCTTAGTAAACACTTTCTGGATGAGTGAATGCATCATGTCTTACTCGAATTTATTGTGGCCTAGAGGGACCTGTCGGGAACCTGGTTGGAGCCTGAGGCTTGGGGTTCCCAGGCCCTGGAGGACTCATTGAGGAGTCAGGGTGGGGCTTTAGGGCTTGGTTCCCTTAAGCAGGGCTCACATTCTTTCAGCCTTAGTTACAGTAATAACAACTGACAGGCACTGGCTGCTTGCTAAACTTGCCTCCTTCCTCACCTCTACCTTATGTAACAGTCCTGTAATCACTCCCATTTTACAGAGGAGGAAACTGAGGCCCAGGGAGCTTAAGTGACTTGCCCAGCTAGTAAGAGGCAGAGCTGAGATGAGCCCTCTCCTGGGCCTGACCCCAAAGCCCACGCCCTTAGCCACCAGATGGCTCTCCCTGTTCTCTGGCAACCGTGACCAAGGCGCTTCCCACCCCCCCCCCCCATGGCCAGTGTGTACCAGGTTATTGTGGAGGAGGAGCGGCCGCGGAGACTCCGGCGGGAGCCAGGCGGCCAGGACTGCTTCCCAGTGCCGCTGACCTTCGATGCGGCGCTGGCCCGAGGCCTGGTGCACTACTTCGGGGCCGAATTGGCGGCCAGCAGTCTGCCTGAGGCCATGCCCTTCACCGTGGGTGACAACCATACCTATCGTGGCTTCTGGAACCCACCGCTTGAACCCAGGAAGGCCTACCTCATCTACTTCCAGGCAACAAGCCACCTGAAGGGGGTGAGGGGCCGGCCGGGGTGGTGGCGGGGCCGGCTGGGGGGCAGGATTGGTGACACCTTGGAGCAGGCTGCTACAGAGGCCAGAGACCCACCCCCACCAGGCCCTACCCCCGTCCTGATCCCGCCCCCGCTGATGAGCCTTGCCCTCCGATAGCTCCTCCCACTCCCAGCCCCGCCCACTCACCTGAGCCCCTCCCTCCTAACCCCAGCCAGCTTCTCTCCAGCAGTACCCCCTTCTTGAACCGTTTTTCCCCAGACTCTTTTCTATCCAAGCTCCCAGCCTGGTCCCTGCTCCTGGTCTTCTATCTCAGGCTCCTCTCTCTCCAGAGGGGGTCCATCTCAGGTTCCCACTTTCACCAGAGCTTGAGGAGGCCTGGGACCCGCCTCCTCCCTGAAGCCCCGCCCTTCTCCAGGCTCCTCCCTCCTCGGGTAGCTCTTTCCCAGGCCGCCCCCCTCCTAAGGAGACCCCTGGATCTAGGCCCCACCCTCATTTCTGAGCGCCTCCCCCAACCAGCCCTCTTCCCATGCTGTTTCTTTCTGTTTCCACCCGTCTCATCCCCCTTTCCTAAGGCATTACCCTATTGCAGGCTCCTTCCCTCTTGGCCCCTCCCTCCCTGATTCCCCCCAGACCCTCTTGCCAGGTCGGGTGTCTTTAGTAACGGTCCACGCCAGAAAAGCCCTGACCAGGCCCAAGACACGCTGTCTAAGATTCCCTCTGGGGAGGGTCAGGTCTTGACTTCAGCGGTGCTGAGACCCCCATCTGTGCCTCCAGGAGACCCGGCTGAATTGCATCCGCATTGCCAGGAAAGGTAAGTCCCCCTGGGTTCAGTCCTTCAGTAGCGGGTTTCTTACTTGCTGGGCTCTGGGGAGGTGGACCCTGGGTTCCCAGGCCTGTGGGAGCAGAGGAGGGTGGTCCGGCAGGCTTGGGGGTCAGGAAACATCTCCCTTTCTTGCTCCCTATGTGCCCCACCTCAAGGTCTCCTTCTTCCAGACTGGGCAGTAGGGACAAACCCTCATCCTGCCATGGTCACAGAAGGGGCCTTGGCAGGGGCCTGGAGGAGGGTGAGCCATTATGGTCGGGCCACGGGGGTGGTGGGTACTGGACACTGAGGTCTGTATCTTCCCCCTTTCCTATGGTGGGGAGAAGTGGGGACAGCGTGGACCCTGTGGTGTAGGGATTGTCCCTGCTCCCAGATGGGGAATGTGGTTGGTTCCCCATCCTGAGATGCCCTAACCATGCCCTGGGTACATAGTTCTCTCCCCCCATTGCCTCCCAGGAGGGCAAAAAGGTGGGGTCTGAAGGCCCCACACATCCTCCATCTCCCGTCCACTGAAGGACGGGGAGGATTTGAGGAGGCAGAGAGGTGAAGGGAGCTAATATCCCTGATAGGGGCACAGGGCACGTAAAGCCTCTGCCACAGGAATGCGGAAGGTGTGAGGGATGATGAGGAGATGGGTTTGATTGAAAGGTGGGACATGTGCTGAGGATGAGGGGCAGATGTTTATTCCTTGGGGCTTAAGGTGGTCCGGGTTTATTCCTTGGGGCTTAAGGTGGTCCTGATCTCCCCTCTGATCCTTTGTTCTGCTTTGTTCTTCCCAGCTGCCTGCAAGGAAAGCAAACAGCCCCTGGAGGTGTCCCAGAGGTCGGAGGAGATGGGGCTCATCCTGGGCATCTGTGCAGGGGGACTTGCCGTCCTCATCCTCCTCCTGGGGGCCATTATTATTATCATCCGAAAGGGGTGAGTGAGGCCGGTGCCCTGGCCCACCCTAGGCTTCTCTCCGTCAGAGGCCTGGTGAGCAGAGAGGAGGCTGGGGGCTGGTCAGGCAGTCGCCTGGCGGGTGTGTGGAGGGCTGCCAGCCTGGGCATCAGGCCTGTGGATGGACCCAAGCCGGGTTGGGGGAAGTCCGAGACTCTGCAAATGGAGCTGCCCTAGAGTGGCTTGGCTGGAGCCCAGTTCTAGCTGGTGCCGGGTGCCACTGTCCAGGCAAGGGCACTCACTGCCGGCTGCCAAGGAGCCGTGCTGGGCGTGGGCACTGCCCTCCTGTGCCTGCTGGGCTGTTCTGATGGGGATGGTGTGGAGGTAACCTGACTTGGAATCCTCAGCCCCTCGAAGGTCTTCGGCTCTCTTGTCTGCCCTAAGCACGGGGTTGTGGTGTCGATCCTGAGGTGGGGGCAGGGCTCACTCCACTTCAAAGCAAGGACCCTCTGCGCTTCCCAGGCCCCACCTTCTCTTGGGCTCTGCTTGCCCTGGACTCTGTTACTGTTGATCCTTGAGGAGTCCTCCTGGGCCCATGACTCAGAGGAGACCTCCTTCCTGCCTGTGCCATCTCCTGGGCCTCAAAGGTCCAGTCCTTGTGTTTGTGAGGGATGCATTTTCCCAGTGCATTTTGCAGTGGGCAGAGTGAATCCCATCATATCTTAGAATCCAGAATTTACAATTTTGGAGTTTTAGAAATCCAGGATTTGAGATTCTGAGAATCTCAGAATTTAGAATTACAGAGGCTCAGAGCCCAGAAACTGAGGGCTGCCATGTAGCTCAAGGATGTCTAGTCTAGTGGTTTTCCAGTCTTTCAAAAGCAGCAGAACCCATCTTCAAAACACCAAATAAACCTCTCCTGGGAGCTCAGTATATGGAGCAGCTGAAGGCTGAGCCTCGGGTTGGAGCAGGTGGGAGCTTCTGAGACCCCTTTGCCCTCCCTCCCCACCCCACCGCATTCCCCGCCAGGCAGCCCCAGGACACTGTGGTTCAAGCCCCTAATTGAGGGATGGAGATGCTGAGGCCCAGACGGGACATGGACCTGCCCAAGGTCACCCAGGGAGCCAGAGGCAGAGCCTGCTCCACCTTCTCCCCGCCTGGGCTCTGCCTTCTGTAGCCCTTGCTGCTGCCAGGCTGGGCACACATGGGTGTGTTGGCTCTGGGTCTCTGGGATGCCAGGAGCAGATAAGCGGGATCCAGGGAGATGAGGGAGAACTGGCCAGGGCTCCCTTGCCTGAGGCCAGGCAATGATAGGAGAAAAACTCTCCTAGAGAGTCTGGGGTTGGGGCATGCCACCGATGGGGTGGCGTGGGGATGTCCAGTCCAGAATGCTGGGCTCTGATTTTTCCCTTCCCGTAGTCCCTGTACAGATTCCTGAGACAAAATATTTTAAACTATCATTTAATGAATATTACTCTGTGCCAGGAGTTCTATACACATCAGCCATTAGAACAGGAGTTATCGAGCACCTCTGGGACTCAGAATACATCAGAGAATTTTTCCTTGTTGGATCCTGGCCCACGAAGCAGGTCTAAGTCCCTTAGACAGGTCAGGAAACTATCATTCAGCGACTTGGCCATGTCACTTGGCTAAGTGGCAGGTCCTGACTGAACCCAGGCCTGACTGCAAAGCCCATCCTCCTCACGGCTGGGCACGTGAAGGGCCTCACCACAACTGGCACACAGTAGGTTCCTGTAAGTGGCAAGGCCCTGGGGGCTGGGTAGTGGTGCAGATAGAGAGGACTGTAAGGGAGGGGTCAGATCTTGGGGGTTGCAGGTGGTATTTGAGGCTCTAGAAATTTACCCTCAAGGGAAGATTGGCAATGTAGGGGATGTTACCCACCCCTGCAGAGAGAGCGCCAGGCTCAGGAGAGGATGGGTCAGAGATGCTGCCAGAGCCTCACTAGGAAACCCTCCACTTTATGCAGCTGCTACTGGAAGCCTCTAGGATCCACCCCACCCCCCACCCCCTGCCCCTCCTTAGGTCCTCTAAAAGCCATTCGGTCCCATTCTGTAGCACCTCGCTGCATCCCCCGACTCCTGCCCGACCTTCAGGGTCCACTGTGCTCCTGAGGGCTCCCCTAGTCTGCATTGTGGGGCGCCATGGGACAGAGCAGCTCTGGCAGGGATGGGGGTGTTCAGATGTAATGGACAGATTAGGAGGTTGCGGAGGGAGGGCAGCTCCCAATTAGCCCCCGTGTACCCTGGTCCGCCCTGCGGACAGTAAGGCTGGATGCACCTGCCCTGGGGAACTCGGGGGTGCCCCTGGCCGGTTGGATCCCTTGGTTCCGCTTCCAGAGACCCTCCCCACATCCCTTTGCAGCCCTCCCCGCCCCGCCCCCCCCAACCCCCGGCACTTCATTCACGGCTTGCAGCGCTTTGCTCAGTATTTCTCTTCCCTGCTGGACTGAGAGCTTGCATGGGGGTGGAGGAAGTTCTGTCTTGTTGCTGTGTGTCCCCAGGGTCTGGCCCAGGGGACTTGGGTCCTCCTGAACCGCCCCCGCCAACCCAGCAGGAGGAGGGGGCAGGGAAGGGCTGAGCGCGTGCTGCCGTGGGGAGATTATTATTAACCTCACTTGTTTAGAGGAGGAAATGGAAGCTCATAAAGGTGGAGTTCTTTTATTTATTTTTCCTCATTTACTGATTACTCAATTCAATAAAATATCTCGGGAATATAATGTGCTGGGCACTGTCCTGGGCCCTGGGGATCCAGTGGTGGCAAACGCGACCAAGATGCTGTCCTGTGCTTTGTGGTTATAAGCGGGGGGCCTGGCATTAAACTAGAAAAAGCACAAATGCGTAATTACAAATTGTGAAAAGACCAGGGTGTCGGGGTGGGGGGCAGAGAGAGGGTAAAGGGGGACGTAATGTAGTTGGTGACTGTGGGGGACTCCTTAGGGAAGGCTCTTTTAAAGTCATGATATTTCAGCTGATACCAGAAGAACACCACTCCTTCAGCCCCTCCCCCCTCCCCTCAGGGCCTCTGTGAACAGCTCAGGGCCCTGGACCCCTCCTCTGTCCCTGGGGTGGGTGACATGCTGTGTGACCTCGAGCCAATCTCCTGCCCTGGCTGGGCCTCAGTCTTCCCCTCCGCTCTCCTTCCCTTCCCTCCCCCATGATGGGTGACGTGGGGCGGGTGAGTGGAGGACCCTGGAGGGGGCCTGGACGGGGCCGCAGGGGGAGCTGGCTCTGGGGGCAGGGTCCTGGGCCTGCTCTGGACTCTCGCTGACCCCCAAGATCCCCAGGCAGACCGTGACTCTCCAGGACTGGCTTCCCCACCTGGGAGCTGGGAATCAGACCTGCCCCCACTCCTCGCTGCTGGTACCTGGCGGTCAGGTCAGGGCTCTTGAGCCCCCTGTGCTTTGGGTGCCCGTGAGGGGGTGACCCGGCTCCTTTCATGGACCCCACACCCAGGGGCAGTCTGGGTGGGTGACGAGGCCGCAGTGTCCCCTGCCCTGGCCACTTGTTCCCTCCCAGGCACAGGTGCGTGCAGAGGGCTGTCCTGTCAGGGGCAGAGGGACCTGCAGGGGTGGGCGGCACGGGGACCGCAGTGGGGACTGTCTGCAGGGGAGAGTGCGGCAGTTACCTTGAGTGTGTGAGTGGGGGTGTCCGTGTGTGTGAGCGCAGGCGTCTGTGTGTGAGCGTGTGTTTGTGTATGTACCTGTGTGTCAGCGTGTGTGTTTGGATACATGTGTACGAGTGTCTGCATGTGTGTAAATATCTGTGTTTGTAAGTGCATGAGTGTGTCATTGTGTTTCTGTGTATGAGCGTGTGTGTCCAGATGAGTGTGTCTGCATATGTGAGCGTGCAGTGCGTTTCTCTTTGTGAACGCATGTGTGTATGACTGTGTGTGAAAGCTCTGCTTCCCTCCAGGCCCTTTCCCCACCTCCTTCTCACTCCAGCAGTGGACTTGGGGAAGGTTCTAGAAGGGACCTTGGGTCCTGGTCCTCAGAGACTGAGCCCGGCCAGCCCTTGGGTCAAGGAAGGCCCTTCTGACCTGTCGGTTCCCGGCCAACCCCGTCCCCGGCACGGAAAGCACCAGGCCCCTCCCTGCTGGGGGTGCTGCCCTGGGCCCGGCCTGGGGAAGGACCGTGGCCCACCTGTGCTGTTCTCTTTGCACGCTGCCAGGAGAGACCACTATGCCTACTCCTACTACCCGTAAGTAGCGCACCTGCCTCAGAGCCCCGCCCCTCCTGGGGAGCCCCTGCCCCCACCCCGGCCTGGCCTGGCATCAGCCCCTCCTCCACGGCCACCCTGTCTCTGAGCTTCCCTCCTCTGCTCTGTCTCTCCTCTCCCTGTTGTCCTCCTGCGTGGAGGTCAGGAGAGCTGGCTTTGTGGTCAGGGTCTCAGGTTCAGACCTGCCTCTGCTGAGCCACCCCAGGCAAGTCACTCGACCTCCCTGAGCCTCTGTGTCCTCTCGCCCCCGAGGCAGCCCCTTGTGTCTTGAGCCACTCCTGCTGGGTGGGACCTCCTGACGTCAGACCGCAGTCCGCGTCCAGGAAGGTCCTCACCTGGGTCCCACTCTGGATCCACAGCTCTGTGCATGTGTGTGGGGCAGACAGATGGCAGCTCTCCACACGGTGCACGCCGCTCCCAGGGTGCCACCAGCCCTTCTCCAGCTGGTGACCCCAGCTCCTCAGACCCGTTTCCTGGGCACCTCCCCTGGGCTCAGTTCTTCACACAGAATTCGCACAACAACCCTGAGAAGAGGCACTGTGATCACCCCATTTTACTGATGAGGAAACTGAGGCTCAGGGAGGTTAAGGGACTCCTCAGAGGCCACAGGACAGGCAGAGCTGGGGTTACAACCCAGGCCCCGTCGGACTCCACGGTCTGTCCATGCTGCTCTGTTTCCTGCCTCTGTGATCGCTGACCCTGCAAGCCTTCCAGAACATTCCCCTGTACCTGTGCTTGTCCCTGCCTTGCACAGCAGGCTCAGGTGGCCCAGGGCCAGCCCAGAGGATGGTGGTCTCTCACCTCCTCCCTGGACCCTCTTCTTGCATCGAAGTCACCCACCATCACACTGGCTTTTCCAGCAACCACACCCCCATCAACTCACGTGGAGCCTCCAGCTCGGCTTTTCCAGGAGCTGCTGACAAGGCAGCTCGCCCTCCCTCTCTACTTTGCAGCTAATTTTGAACCTAAATGCAGAACTTTTCCAAGTGTCCATGTTACGTGGCATCTGCTTGATCTCACCCTGAGATGGGCTGGAGGCCTCAGTGCGAGGTGTCCCTCCTGGCTGTGTCTGTGGAGCTGGTTGGTTGGTGTTTCAGGTTCTTCTTCCAAGTGGACCAGGAGGTCTGGGTGGGACCAGAGCCCTGGGGTACACCCCTGCAGACCTTCTAGGCTGGTATCCATGGTGACAGGCCCTCCTTGGGCACCATTGTTCAGCCAGCTTGACGGGCTGTCCTCTGTCTTCCCTGTGGTTGCTGGTGTCTGACCTGTCCCTCCCTCCGTCTCCTTCCCTCTCTCTCTCCCCTTGTCATTGTCCCTTTACTCTCCTCCTCCTCTGTCAGTCCTCTTGCCTCTTCTCCCTCCTCACCTCCCTTCCTCCTCCACCTTCTCTCTTATGTTGATGGTCAAGGTGACAGCCACAGAGGCTTCTTCTCACCTGCCCCCAGAGGGGTCTTTGGCTCTGCCCTGGGCCACAGTGAGGGTGATGCCCAGAGCCCGCGGGTGGGGCTGGGAGCTGGAGGCCTGGGCCTGCTGAGCCATCTCTTGTCCAGACTGGGAAGGCCGCACCCACCGCAGTGCACGGCAGCACTGGTCCCCAGCGTGGACACAGAGCCATCTTAGCACAGGAAGGACGTCGAGGTCCTGGCAGGAGGGCCACCCAGAGGTCATCCTGTCCCCCTTGGGCCCCAGGCGGCTCTTGAGCCAGGAGGGGCTGAGTGGAGTTTGCCTGTTTGTCTGGGGGAATCCCTGCACTGGCCTCTTCATCTCCATGGATGACCAGTGTCCCTGAGCCCGCGTGACCCGGAAGTCCTCTCTCAGGTCTGCCCCACACCTTGCACTCTGTAGGGCCTAGAGGTGAACGGCTCTCTCGTCCCGAGCCTTCCCTGTGATTGGGCCCTGGCTCTTCTCCAGTCTCAGCGCAGGTCCCAAGTCCTTTCCCTTTGCCTGCTGCGCAGCCCCTCGGTCTTGGAGCTGTGGCCCTTGCCTCCCCACCCCGTCCTCCCTCCCACTTTCCTCCGAGTTCCCTGGGGTCACAAACGGCCATCCTCATCTGTAAAGCTGGGCTGCAGGCCTGGGCTGTGTGTGGCCCCTGCCCAGGGGCTCTCCAGAAGCTCTGCCCTCTCGGGAGGGGCCGGGGCCTCTCGCCTTCTCTCTCTGCTGCTGCTGGTGGCTGGATGGACTGGTGGGCAGTGACGGGAATAGGGACCCTGCGTGGATTTCTTTACAAGTCTGGTGTGGCCTGTGGTGCAACCATCCTGGGGGTTCTGGGGGTTAAGAAGAAGTCATGGTTGGAGTCATTCTGCGCCCAGTGAAAACTTATGAGACTGACCGAGTACTAGCCAGACTCTGCCATGAAGGAGTGTAGTCCAACCCCACTGCAGGAGGAAGAGTTCCCAGGGCAGCTGTGTGGTGAGGACGGAGGAAGGAAGGTTACCTACGGGCCTTGCTGGGGCTGGAGCTGGGGCAGGCGTCTCCCTTGTTTGGGGTGCAGTGACTGTCTGCCGTGCCACCAGAATAGTCACCGGAGTGACTTTCCTCCCCTTTCCCGAGCCCTCGGGGCCAGTGAGAGTTAGGAGGCAGATCCCAGCCTGAGGCCACTGGTGTTCCATCCCTTGCTGTCAGCAGAGGTCCCCAGGACAGGGACCCTGCCCAGTCCCTCTTGGGGGAGGCAGCAGCTCACTGGGTCTGGTGGGCAAAGGATGGAGGCAGAGCCCCCTCAGCATCCAGAGATGCTTCTAGACTGGCTCCTGGCCTCAAGGCCCCCTGACTGCCAGACTTCCCCATCCACCTCTGGCTGCTGTCCTGCCCAGCTGAGCACCCATGTCTCCCATCAACCTTCCTCTGCAGGAAGCCAGTGAACATGACCAAGGCCACGGTCAACTACCGCCAGGAGAAGACCCACATGATGAGTGCCGTGGACCGGAGCTTCACAGACCAGAGCACCTTGCAGGAGGATGAGCGGCTGGGCCTCTCCTTCATGGACGGCCATGGCTACAGCCCCCGGGGTGAGTGCCCGGCCCTTCCTCGTGGCCCCCAGGCACTCCTCCCCCAGACTTCTGAGCCAACAGCCCAGAGCCCCACATCAGATGATTCTGTAACACCCCGAACCAACAGTACTAAGCATCCTGCTGGGTACCAGCACCAGCCCTGGGAACACAGAGAAGGCACAGGTATTATCTTTGTACTGGAGGAGCTTTAAGAAAATTGAGGACTTAGACACAGATTCATCCAAGAGGAGTGTGAGTTCATAAGTTAATTGTGGGAAGAGTTCTGGGGACTCAGAGGAGGGAGTGCTGCTGTGGGATCAGAACAGTCTCTTTCCTGCTGTGTGAGAGGAAGTGCTTGGGAGTCAGACCTCACTTTGCATCTCAGATCTCCTTAGGTGCATGACCTGGGGCAAGTGGCTTAATCTCTCTGGATGTCTGCTTCCTCATGTATAAAATGAGGGTAAAGATAATCTCTGCTGGTAGGGCTGCTGGAAGACTAAATAAGAGAATGTGTGCACATCATTTAGTGCTGTACCTGGCCTGCAGGGAGAGTATAGTGAGTCAGCTGTATATGCTAGGAACTCGTCATAAATTGCTTCATCACATGTCTTTTTATTCTACTTAGTGCTGATTTGAACAAAAAATAACATTTATGAAAATCATA
The DNA here is from genome assembly GCF_951394435.1 of Stenella coeruleoalba. NCBI lineage: Eukaryota > Metazoa > Chordata > Mammalia > Artiodactyla > Delphinidae > Stenella > Stenella coeruleoalba. Next base: position 22,767,845 of record NC_137169.1, read on the forward strand.
AAGTCATAATAATACACCAAACACCGGTGAACCCCGCTGGTGAATTTGAACGTCATCTGGGTGCCCCTTCCATATCCCCTACCTCCCTCTTACGTGTAAATATTCCCCTGAAATTTATGTTTATAACTTTCTTGGCTTTTTGGGAGTAATTTTACCATATGTGCATGTGTCCCCAAACAGTGCATTATATAATTTTGCTCATTTTCGAGCTTGATAGAAATGAAATTGCTCTCTATTTTTCAACACAACACCATGTTTCCAGTATTTACCCAGGTGGAAGTTTTGCTCTAGTTCATTTATTTTCTCTGATGTATAGCTTTCCACTGTATGAATATATCACAATTTATTTCTTCATTCTGGCATCCATAGGCATTTGATTTGTTCCTAGTTTTCTTGTTATTACAAACGAGGCTGCTGTGAACATTCTTCAATGGATCTCCAGATGCACCTGCACAGCAGATTCTGGAAGTAGAACTGCTGGATTATAAAGTATGTGCTTGTGCTGCTTTATAAAACAGCGTCAAATTGTTTTCCAAAGTGTCTTTGCCTGTGTTCACTCCTAGCAGCAGGGTGTAAGTTTCCATTGCTCCACATCAAGATCAAAATTTGCCAGGCTTCTTCACTTTTGTCAAACTAGTTTGTATAAGATGGTAATTCTCTATAGTCTTAATTTACATTTCTCTGATTACTAGCGAGGTTGAATATATTTGCAAATCATCATTGGCCATTCAGGTTTCTTCTTCCATAAAATGCCTGTTCATGTCTTTTACCTAATTTTCTGTTCGGTTTTCTGTTGCTATCTTAGTGGTTTTTAGGAGTTCTTTATATATTTGGGATGAGACTCATTTGTCCCTTATGAATTGCAAATATCTTCTCCCAATTTGTGGCTCATCTTTGCAGGTTATTTATAGTATCTTTGGATGAACAGATTTTTATTTCAATTCAGTCAAGTTCATCAATCTTTTCCTTTTTGATTTCTATTTTTTGTGCTTGCTTAAAGAATTCTTCCTTATGTAAGGTCGTAAGATATTTTTTACTTTTTTCTAAAACTTTTAATATTTTGCATTTCACATTTAAATCTTTATCCATCTGTAGTTGATTTTTGTATGTGATATGAATTAAGGATTTTATTTTTTCTATAGGGAAAACCAACTGTCCCAGAATGAGGTATTATGGTTCATATTTTCACCACTGATTTGCAGTGCCACCCTTATCATATATCACATTCCCATACATATGTAGGTTGTGTTTTGGCTCCCTATTCTCTTTCATCGGCCCGTTTGGTGATTCCTGTACCAATAGCAAACTAGCTATCTAGGTCTTGATTTTTGACACGTCAAGCCCTCCCAACTTAGTTCTTCATCAAGGGTGTCTTGGCTCTATTTGCGCTCATTCTCTTTCTTACAGATTTTAGAATCATCTTTGCAAGTTCCTTGGAAAACCTTGTTGGATGAATTTGCTTTGACTCTTTGGATCAGTTTTCATTTTGTAAAACTGAAACTCTGTATCCATTAAACGCCCCTTTCCCTACCTTCTCAGCCCCTGGCAACCGCCATTCTACTTTCTGTCTCTATGACTTTGATTACTCTATCTCATATTAAGTGGAATCATACGGTACTTGTCTTTAGGGACTGGCTTATTTCCATTAGCATAATGTACTCAAGGTTCATCCATGTTGTAGCATCTTTCAGAATTGACTTTGTTTTCTTAAGTGTTTTTTAAAATTGCTTTTTACAAAATATTTTATTTATTTATTAAAAAAAATTTTGGGGCCACACCGCACAGCATGTGGGATCTTTAGTCCCCCAACCAGGGATCGAATCCGTACCCCCTGCAGTGGAAGCACAGAGTCCTAACCACTGGACTGCTGGGGAATTCCCAGAATTCCCTTTCTTTTTAAGGCTGAATAATATTTCATTGTATGTATACACATACTTTTCTTATCCGTTTGTCTGTTGATGGACACTTGGGTTGCTTCCATGTTTTAGCTCTTGTGAATAATGCTACTATGAACATGGATGTATACAAATATCTCTTTGGGGCCCTGCTTTCAATACTTTTGGGTATATACCCAGAAATGGAATTGCTGGATCATATAGTAGTTCTATTTTTAATTTTTTGAGGAACTGCCATACTGTTTTCCACAGTGGATGCACCATTTTACATTCCCACCAATAGTGTACAAGGGTTCCAGGTTTCCCCACATCCTTGCCAGCACTTGTTTTCTGTTCAAGACAGTTTTTTTTATAGCAGCCATCGTAATGGATGTGAGATGGTATCTCATAGTTCTGATTTGCATTTCCCTAATGCTGAATGATGTGATGTTGCGCATCTTTTCATGTGTTTATTGGCCATTTGTGTATTTTATCTGGAGAATTTTTGAATTGGGTTGTTTGTCCTTTTGTTGTTGAGTTTTAGGAGTTCTGTATATATTCTGGATATTAATCCTTATCAGATGAACAATTTACAAATACTTTATCTCATAGTGTGGGTTGCCTTTTTACTCTGCAGATAGTGTCTTTTGATGAACAAATGTTTACGTTTTTTTGTAGTCCATTTTGTCTTTTTTCCTCTTTTGTTGCTTATGCCTTTGGTGTCATAGCCCAGAAATCCTTGCCAAATCTGATGTCATGAAACGTTTGCCCTACGTTTTCTTCTAAGAGTTTTATAGTTTTGGGTCTTACATTTAGGTCTTTAGTCTTTTTTGAGTTAAGTTTTGTGTATGGTGTTAGATAAGGGTCCAACTTCATTCTTTTGCATATGGATGTCCAGTTTTCCCAGCATAAATGGTATTGATACATTTTTAGAATATCATATTTCTAAGTATTGGTCATATAGAGAAATGCAGTTGATTTTTATATGTATAGATGTTGATCTTATAACCATACACCTTGATAAACTCTTTTTTTTATTGAAGTATAGTTGGTTTAGTTCCAGGTATATAATATAGTGATTTGATATTTTTATAGATTATACATCATACAAAGTTATTACAATATTATTGACTATATTCCCTGTGCTGTATATTATATCCCTGTGACTACTTTATTTTATCACTGGTAGCTTGTACCTCTTAATCCTCTTCATCTGTTTTGCCCATCCTCCCACCCGTCTCCCCTCGGGCAGCCACTAATCTGTTCTCCATATCTGTGAGTCTGTTTCTGTTTTGTTATATTTGTCTATTTGTTTGGCTTTTTAGATTCTACACATAAGTGAAAACATACAATATTTGTCTTTCTCTGTCTGATTTATTTCACTAAGCATAATACCCTCCAGGTCCATCCATGTTGTCACAAATGGCAAGATTTCATTCTTTTTTATGGCTGAGTAATATTCCATTGTGTGTGTGTGTGTGTGTGTATATATATATATATATATATATATATATATATATACACACACAATATCTTCTTTACCTATTCATCTGTCATTGGACACTTAAGTTGCTTCCATATCTTGACTATTATAAATAGTGCTGCAAAGAACATTGAGGTGCATATCTCTTTTTGAACTAGTGTTTTCATTTTCTTTGGGTAAATATTCAGAAGTGGAATTGTTGGGTCATACGGTAGTTCTATTTTAAAGTTTTTGCAGAACCTCTGCACTGTTTTCTATAGTGACTACACCAATTTACATTCCTACCAACAGTGCAGGAGGCTTCCCTTTTCTCCACATCCTCACCAACATTTGTTATTTCTTGCCTTTTTGAGGATGGCCATCCTGACGGGTGTGAGATGATATCTCACTGTGGTTTTGATTTGCATTTCTCTGATGATTAGTAATGTTGAACATCTTTTCATGTGCCTGTTGGCCATCTGCATGTCTTCTTTGGAAAAATGCCTAAGTCTTTAAGGCATTTTGAGTTTATTTTTAAATATGGTATGAGAAAATGGTCTAGTTTCATTATTTTACTTGTAGTTGTCCAGTTTTCCCAGTACCACTTGTTGAAGAGACTGTCTTTTCCCCATTGTATATTCTTGCCTCTTTGTCATAGATTAATAAACCATATGTATGTAGGTTTATTTCTGGACTCTCTATTCTGTTCCATTGAGCTATATGTCTGCTTTTGTGCCAGTACCATACTGTTTTGATTACTGTAGCTTTGTAGTATAGTTTGAAGTCAGGGTGCTTGATACCTCCAGCTTTGTTCTTCTTTCTCAAATTGCTTTGGCCATTCAGGGTCTAAACTTTCTGATTAATTCTAATTTGTAGAATCATTCAGATTTCCTGAGTACAAAGGATGTGTGAATATTGACAGTTCTGTTTCTTATTTCTCATTTCTTATCCTTTTTTTCCTTATCTTTCTGCATGGCACTGGCTGGAACCTTAAACGGAAGTGGTTATAGCAGAAATCATTGTCTTGTTTTCCTGGTTTTAAAAGAAATGCTTCTAACATTAAAACAGCGAGAATGAAGTTTGCCATAGGTTTTTGGAGGAAATGCCTTATCAGATTAACAAAATTGCTTTCAGTTTTTAGTTCGCTAAGAGATTTTATTTTAAATGGGCATTAAACTTAGCAAATGCTTTTTTTTCTGGATTTACTATGATGCCATATTTTTTTCCTTTAGTTTGTTAGTGAGGTGAGTGACATTTTTAGATTTTCTAATGTTAAAATAACCTTCAATTCCTGGGGTAAATTCAACTTGGTCATCATGCATAATTTTTTTAAATGAATTATTGGATTCAGTATAATTATAATACTGTTCAAGATTCTAAAGTTGTATTCCTGAATGGGATTGGCCTATAATTTTTCTTTTTTTATACTGTCTTTGTCTGGTTTCTGGTATTAAGATTCTGTTTGTCTTATAAAATGCATTGAGGGCTTCCCTGGTGGTGCAGTGGTTGGGAGTCTGCCTGCCGATGCAGGGGACGTGGGTTCGTGCCCCGGTCTGGGAGGATCCCACATGCCGCGGGGTGGCTGGGCCCGTGGGTCGTGGCTGCTGGGCCTGCGCGTCTGGGGCCTGCGCATCCGGAGACTGTGCTCCACAGCGGGAGAGGCCACAGCGGTGGGAGGCCCGCGTACCGGAAAGAAAAAAAAAAAAGCATTGAGGGCTCTTCTCTTTTTTCCTTATCATGGGAGATTGGAGTAATTGACTCCTTGAAAGTTTGGTGGAATTCACCTGTGAAATAATCTTTTTTTTTGTTGTTTTCTTTATGGAAACATTTTAAACTTTTAATTCAATCTATTTAAAGGGGTAAAGGACTATTCAAGCTTTCTGTTTTTTTCAAGACACTTTTAGTAAGTTATAGTTGTCTAGGAATGTGTCCATTTCATTTATGTTATCAAATTCATTGACATGCATTTATGCATCACGTTCTCTTTGTGACCTCCCTCATTAAATTTACACACACAGTAGTAGCTGTTATCAACCCTTCATCTTACAAATGAGGAAACAGAGACCCAGAGAGGAGAATCACTTGTCCAGATCAAGCAGAAGGTGGCAGAGTCAGGATTTAAATTCAGGTCTTTCTGAATTGCAAATTGCTGTTTCTGCTGTATCATGCTGGGACTAGAGGACCAGGTGGGATTTGGACCGGCAGAGATGGGAAGGAAAAGGCAACTGTGCATGAAGAACAGCATGTGTGAATGCATGGAGGCGGGCACAGAGGACGACATGGAGAGGTGTGCTTGGGCTGAAAACTCAAGTGGGTGCTGGGGGGAGTGGGAGGTGAAGGTGGTGTGGGCACATGCCTTGCTGCTGAGTCTTACGGAGAGATGCAGTGAGCCAGGAAACACGGGTTCTGCTCCCAAGGAACTCACTGACTAGTTGGGGAGATGAGATTGACCCAGGGAAGTCCACACTAGGCTAATTGCCAGGGGGTAGTGGGGACAGTGAGTCCTGCCATAGTCTTGAGAAGATACACCTTTGGGCAGGGGAGGTCAGGGTTTCGGCTGAGATGGGTGAGATTTGACTGATGGTGAGGAGGGCGGGGCCGCTGAAGGCAGGATGCAGGACACGGGGAAGGTGTGACGGCTGGGAAGCTCAAGGTGTATTCAGGAGACTGGAGCTCAGTCTCAAGGCTTCTCTCTCTTTCTTTATGCCCCATGCTGGTCTAGCCGCCACTTCCTTCTTTTCTTTCCAAACAGTGGAGGCCAGAGTTTTGTGGTTTAGAACAGAAAGCCATATTGATTTTGATGTATCCTCAATATGGAAGTTTTAAATAGGGACTTCCCATGCTGAGTAAATGTTGAGCTGGGATGTTCCCAAGATGTTGGAACATGCCCCCTTCGACTCTGATCTTGCCTATGAAAACCCTCAAACCCTCTGGGCCCTGTCCATCCGGAGCTCTTGACCTGTGTGGGAACCAGTGGGTTCCGGCCAAATGGTTCGTCAAATAAGTGCCCCTTATTTGACACCACAAATGCCCCTTTATCAGGGAGAGGAAAACAGAGAAAGACAACAGGATCCCAGAGTCAGTTGGGCCTGGGTTTGAATCCTGATGCTTCCACTTAAGGAGCAGGTAACTTAACCCTTCTGGGCCTCAGTTTCCTTGTTTAATAGGGGGGATAACAATAGCACCTACTTCATAGGGATATTCTAAGGATTGAATGACTTAAGAATCATGCTAGGCATATGAAAGCACTCGGTATGTTAGATATTGTTAGCTATTATTACAGACTGTGTTTCTTTAAAGTTATTTGCTAATTGCAGATAGTGAAGGAAAAATATAATATGCTGCTAGATTGTATAACCGGTGGCCTGTCTTCATCTGAGGGTGGGTGGGAATCGGGGAAAGTGCCCATCTTTGAGGAAAGTCTGAGGATCTCCATTTTCAAATGAGGAAACTGAGGTCCAGAGAGGTCAAGCGGCTTGAGTCAGAATTCAAATTCAGGTTTCTCCGACTGCACACCCAGTGTGGGCCTCAGCCCTCGCCACAAAACATCAACTGTCCAGTGGTTACTCCCCCAAATTGTCCGACAATCATAATGGAGCTGGAGAGAGCCTGGGAGAGCCCCTGAGTGGTGACCTTGAAGCTGATAACTGGCTCTTACCTTCCTTCCTCTCTTCCTCCCTTTCAGGAGCTTCCAGCTGTGGGCAAGCTGGTTCTCGGGGTATGTGTGTGTATGGGAGAGGTGGGGTGGGGGGAGCGGTGTGTGTGTGTGTTTGTGTGTGTGTGTGTGTGAGTGTGAGTGAAATCCCATGGTAATTCATGGGTGAGAAGAGCAAGGACCTGTCTTCTCTGGGCCCCAGGAAATGGAGGGTCTTCTTGGCAGCATCATTGTTCATCGTCCTTTGTCTTCGGGTGCTCTTATTTGTAGAACATCTTGTGTTGCTCTCGGGCTCAGCTGGAAGCCGCCCAGCTTTGCTTCTGGCTTCCTGTCTGGACCCCAAGCAAGTGGGATTTTTTGCTTGTCTTCACCCATTGCAAGATGGTTCCATGCCTACTTGTGAGGCTGTATCAGGGCTTCCAAGCCTTCAAGATCTCTGGGATGAGCTGTTGGATTCTGCAGCCAGAGAGCTCTCTATGGAGCCGTTGGCATGGTTTCCACGAAGAACACTTAGGACCCCTTCGTCTCTGAGTTCTTTGAGCCAGCAGAAATCTTCTTTTCTTGAAACCTTTGTGCTTGTCTTGTGTGTTTGTGGTAGATGGTCTTTAGGATTGTCAGGTCCTGGACCAAGATCCTAGGGTGGAGAAGGACCAAGACAGAAAGACCACCTCTTGTCAAACAGCTGCCCTGGCTTTCTGGGACTCCAGAGGTTCCTGCCTTTCCTGGAAGCTCCTGATCATGTCAACAGCACCATCTGCAGGTGCCCATGTGCCAGGCACTGGGCTGGGTGTTTCATACACATTATCTTATTGAATATTTACATCATCATCTTGGAGAGTAACAGTTTTAATCTTCATTTGTCATATGAAAAGGGAAATTTCTGGAGAGTAATTAATATCCCCAAGGTCACATGCAGAGTTGGGATTTGATCTGAAGCCTGTCTGACTTCAGAGTGTGTCTCTTAATCACCATATTACACTGTGTTCCCCTGAGGATGTTTCATGAAACAAGCTTTCCGTGGTGAAAGAGGGAGGTGAAACATTGCTGTTTTCCTCCATCTCTTGGAGATTTAAAATACACACTAACTTGTTGGAAGCCCTGAGAGGTTTAACAGGGAAAAAAACACCTACTTATTTTTGTTTAAAACAATTTCACAGACTCCTTTAAAACGTAGAACCCCTCCTCATCCTCCTCCTCTTCTTTTTAATGGAATACCGTTGAGTCATCTGGCACAACCAGTATTTTCTGGAACACACCTGGACAACCACTACATTAGGCAAATCTCTCCTCTTTGGGTCTCAGTTTCCCTATCTGAAAAACTAAGGGTTTGGCGCATTGGACCACAAATGTGTAACTGGCACATGACTTGCCCTCCAGCTGTAAGCAGCTAGAAATCTGGATAAAATACGTGAAACAGTTGTTTTCAGACATCGGGTACCAGGCACCTCATGACTGTGATTCCCGAGAGAAGAGAAACACACGAGGTGAGCCTTGCCTGGCATCACCTTTCTACTTGGAGGTAGTTTTCAAACCTCAGCACGGGAAGGGGAACCCAAGCTGGGCCTGCAGTCTCCCTGATTTGAAGAGGCAGAGATTGGACTTCGGGGAAGTGGAGCTGCACAGAGGAGGGTGGTGGTGGTGTCCGTCCTGGTGCTGCATTCATTCTGTCTGTTAGTCATGACTAGGAATTAGAGGCCAGGCACCAGCCAGAGAAGGCTCCCCAAGGAGGGTCATTTTAGCTGAGACCTGAATGATGAGTATGAGTTCACCAGGCGTAAAGGGGGGAGTGTTTGAAGCAGAGGAAAAGCGTGTGTGAAGGCACAGGGCAGGGACAGGGCTGGCATCTAGGCCCCGCTGGGCAGAGATCAGCGGTGAGACACGCGGAGAATGAGCCCCTGCACCTCTCCCAGGCCAGGAGAAGGGAATGAGTGTGTGGGAGTGAGTGTTGGAAGGTGGGTGTGGCTGGGCAGGACTGTTTTCTCAATCCCAGGACCTGATCTAAGGACCAGGGTGGGATGTCCTTGGGGATGCTGACCAGGAGAGCCAGGAAGTGGGTGGTCTGGAGGGAGAGGATAGTTTCCTGGGGCACGTGGAGCACTGTGAACCTCTCCGCCTCTTCCCCACGGGCTGAGCCTACGCACAGGCTGACAATGGAAATGCTTACGCAGGAGAAACGCCTCTATTCAGGTGCTTCCCGTTAATCTGCAGAAGGGGTGGCAGCAGCAGCTAGTTTCGGGACTTTCTTGTCTTTGAATGGGGGTAATTGCTGGGAGTTGTCAATGTTCCAGATTGTTCCCTGGAAGAGGGGAAGGAAGGAGGGATGTCATGGGCTCTGCTGAGCACTTCCCCCTGCAGGCAGCACGTGAAGTCACAGAGGGGTGGGCCCTGCAGGGGAGCCCAGGAGGGTGAGGGGACCACGGGATCACAGCAGGCAGGGCCGAACCAGAAGGGCCCTGCGAGTTCATATGAACCAATCCCCTCAGTTTACAGATGGCAAAACTGAGATGCAGCAGGGAAGGGGCCACCCAGGGTCACACAGGGTGGGCCCAGCCAGCTGCTTGGCTCCAGCAAACAGCCCAGGCGTCCTCCACGCTGGCCGTGTTCCCTTCCCTCCCTCGGCCCCCTGAGTCCATCTGGGGTTCCCCAGGCTGGGGCCTGTGTGTATCAGAAACCCCTTTCCCTTCCTCTGACTACAGGAGACCAGCGCAGTGGTGGGGTCACTGAGGCCAGCAGCCTCCTGGGGGGCTCACCGCGGCGTCCGTGTGGCCGGAAGGGCTCCCCGTACCACACGGGGCAGCTGCATCCCGCGGTGCGTGTGGCCGACCTCTTGCAGCACATCAACCAGATGAAGACGGCCGAGGGCTATGGCTTCAAGCAGGAGTATGAGGTGCACGGCCCCAGTCCAGCCAGGACCCCTCGCCAGGGCCTTGCCTGGTTGCTCCTCCCTGTGGACCCTGGCAGCCCTCAGCCCAGCCCTGGATGGACCCATGCTCTGACAGTCCCCAAATTCAACCTAATGTTTTGACCTTGACCTTGATCCTAACCTCAGACTGACCTGGTTTCTAACTCTCATCCTAACCCTGACTTGAAAACTGGTCTTGAATCTTATCTCAGTCTCCATCTGGACCCTGCCGGGATCCTTATTCTATTCCTGATATGAACCTGACCACCAACACTGACCCTGACCTCCAACCTAAATCCCAGTCTGACTTTGACCCTGACTCTCATCCTAAGCTCCATTTGGACTCTGACTTGAATCCCATCCTACCTCCATCTGGACTTCATTTGACCCTCACCTTTACCTTCTTCCCAGCTCAAACCTGGATTTGCCCTACACCTGACCCTCATTCTAAAATGTCTCTGAACTCTAACCCTCTTTTCCCCTCTTTTCTCTCTTCCCCCTACACAGCTTGGTATTGAACTTAGTCCCTCACTTACAAAGGAATTTACAGTGACTTTATTTCAGGCCCCAAGTTTAACCCTGAACCTGGCCCTTGTCGTGGTCCCACTCCCATCCTCTTGAGGGGATAGGGCTCTTATGAGAGAGGGGCTTCCCTCCCTCACTAACTACCACTTTCCCTTCTGGCAGAGCTTTTTTGAAGGCTGGGATGCTACAAAGAAGAAAGACAAGGTCAAGGGTGGCCGGCAGGAGCCCATGCCTGCCTGTGAGTCCTGGGGGAGGGCGTGGGGTCTGGGGCCGTGGGTGGGATGGAACAGGAAGCAGCAGAACAGAAGTGTGAGCCGTTTAGTGAGGGCCTGTCTCATGCCAAGCTGTGTGCTGAGCGTCACACTTGTTGCCTCACTTTGTCCTTTCAGTAACCCTGTGAAGTGGATGTGGTAGAACCCCCACTTTACAGATAAGGAAACCGAGGCTTGGGAGGTTAAGCCCGCTGCCCAAGGTCACACAGCTCATATACTTGTGTGAGCAGCACAGGACCTCAGGCCTTCTTGATGCTGCAGTGCAGACACTAACCACTGGCCTGCCCTGCCTCCAGCAGTACCAAGGGCCTGCTCGTTGGTCCTGAGCCTCTAGGTTCCCTGGCTGACCTGCCTGTGCCCCACCTCTGGCCTCCAGGAAGCTTCCCCCACTGCTTCAGCTCTGGGCTCCCCACTTCAGCCCCTGCCCACCCCATGGCCACCTGCTCTGTGTTTCCAGATGATCGGCACCGAGTGAAACTGCACCCGATGCTGGGAGACCCTGATGCCGACTACATTAATGCCAACTACATAGACGTGAGTGCCTCGCCCCGTCACCTCTGCTGACCGGCCCTGCCCGCCCCAGGCTCACGGTCCAGGCAGGGCAGGACCTGTCGGGGAACAAACGGGGGTTCGTGTGGCTGGGTTCTGAGTGCCCCCACCTCCTGCAGTCAGTGCCACGGAGCTCAGCCGAGGGGAGGAGAGGGTGGGCGGCAGCTGTCGGGAGGGCTTCCTGCAGGCCAGAGTTGGCCTGAGAGACGGGGGATGGGGATGGTGGAGGGGAGTGTCAGTGAGGCAGCATGGAGGGAAGAGGGCAGACAGCTAGGCCTAGATATGAGGAAGGATCCCCTCTTGGTGAGGGGCCAAGAGCCTGGGGGTGGGATTCTGGTGATACACAGCGAGGCTGAAGGCGGACAGGGGCTGCGCTGAAGGCCACGAATGGCAAGGTGAGGATTTTGGCCTTTTCCCTAGGGGCACCAGGGAGTCATTAGAAGTGTTTACCCATGATCAGAGCCGTACTGTAAGAATAATAACTCAGGTTTATTGACCATGTACTGTGTGCCAAGCACTGTGCTAAGCACTTTATACCAAATAATTAACTTTATATAATCCCTACAACCACCCTATGCAGTAGTTAGCATTGTGTGGCCTCACTTAACAGGTGAGGAAACTGGGGCTCAGAGAGGTGAAGCTACTTTTCCCAGGTCACACAGCTAGGGAGTGGTAAAGAAGGGATTCATATCTCAGCCTGTCAGGGTCTCCAAAGCCTTTGCCTGCTAACCATGAGACTGTCCTGCCAGCCATAGCAGCAACTGCTCGGGCTGGACCAGAGGGAGGGGCCAGAGACAGGGCAGGCAGCCAGGGGGCCTGAGCTTGAGTGTGAAGGAGAGGTGATGAGTCTGCTCCCCAAGTGTGGATGAGGGTGAGACAGGACAGGCCCAGGAGTCGGACCCTGATCGGACTCCCTGACCTGCAGCGAGCCAGGTTTGGCAGAGAGTCATTTATTCATTTGTTAGCTATGTTTTGAGCACCTACTGTGTGCCAGGCATTGTGCTGGGCACCAGGGATACAGCAGTGAGCAAGCAGACACAGTCTCTGCTTTCCGTGAACATATAGATTCGAGTTGGGGAGGCACATAAGCGTGCAACTAAAATAAATTCAGACTGGATGGAAAAGCACAGGCCAGAAAAGAGGAATGACTTCCTCAGCGTCACACAGCAAGGTGGTGGTAGTGCCAGGGTTAGCTGTGGCCGGCTGCATGGAAGCAGAGGGCTTGTGCTGGCCCTGGGTGGCTGGAGAGGGAAGGGAAGGGTGGCCCGGGTAGGAGCGGCATGACCGGCTGGAGGTGGAGGAGGCATGTATCTGGGAGTGGGGGAGTCAGGGACTCTGGAGGTGACCTTTCCTTTCCTTTGTCTTCATTCCCTCCTGGTGGCCAGATGCGCTACCCCGTATTTCCCAGAATTCCTTGCCTTCTCCCCCACCTCCCATCCTCTCCCCTGGCTGGGCTATGGGGCCGGGCCTGGCCTCGCCTCTCAGACTTGGGCAGTTTTGGTGACAGGGGCCTTGCCTCGGTCTCCTCAAGGTCCTCCTCGGCTTCACCTTGGGCCCCGGCAGGGACCTGCCCCTCCCCCTCTCTTGCCCAGCCCTCGCATCTCTGCTCTGCCACCCCTGCTGGCATCACCCATTCTGGCCACTCCTGTGCTCCGTCCACCTCCATCTGCCTCTGGCCTAATATCTGTCTCTTTTGCTTTGTACTGTTCCCTCACTGGAATCATTAAGATTCGGATAAACCGTGAAGTAAGTATCTCTCTCCCCATCTCCTCCTCCTCCTGTCTGTCCGACTGGCTATGTCTCAGACTCTCTCACAGTCTCTGGCTGTCTCTCTCTCTGTCTCTGTCCTCCTTCCCCTCCACCGTGCGCCCAACACCAACCGTCCACTTCAGGGACCGCCCAGGGCTGAAGATTCGACACGATCCCTGTTTAAACCATTCCCTTCATCTCCTCTGCCCTGAGATGGGCCAGCAGTGTTGGGGTGCCTCCGGGTGCCTCCCCAGGCTCTGTTCTTCACCGGCTCTCACCTCTGTCACCCTTGTCCCGGGCTCCCCATGGCTGATGAATCCTCACTAGCCGCACCTTTTGCAGGCCTGGGAGGGGTGCGATGGGAGGAGCTGCCCTGGGTACCACGTTTCCGCTGCTTGGGGGTCAGGGCCTTCCAGGAAGCAAGGATGGCCCTGGGCAGTCCCCTTAATGCTAGTTTCCCTGGTGTTCAAATCCCTTTGTGATCAGTTTGCTTGAAACTCAACCCTCGCTACTTTGCCCTCAATGTAGCCCTAATTTGAATGTTTTATTTTGGGGGAGCAGTATGGGTATTTTATTTTCAAAAATTGTGCAGTGTTTGGGCCTTTTAAGAATTAAAAAGACCCCAATTAATCTAGCAATCCTCTGATTTGTCTTTTAATACATATTATTTTCGTAATAGTTGATGCCCGACGGGATTGTTTTCTTTTTTGGGTACTTCGTCTGTTTTATCTCCTTTTTTCTTTTACAAATATATTTCTTGCTTTTTTTATGATTGCAAAAATACAATTCATCATTAGACTTTCAGACAGCACGGAGATACCTAATATATAAAGTGTAAGGTCCCGGCTGTCGCACCTGCTGGAGATGACAGTTGTCCCAGATGTGCTTCTAGACACCCTCTGCCTTGTTTTGAGTTTGTTTAAACAGTTCATTTGTAAAGTTCCTAAACTTAAGTGGAATATTAGGCCCACAGAAGGCAGTGGACGTACTCAGCCCTAGCGCCCCCCTTAGGAGGTGATGAATATAGGTCGTTGTATCAATACTTTACGTCTCGATCTCCACAAAACACACTACTCATTTAGTTATTGTCAGACTGTTATGAAATGCGCCGAGGAGACTTGGCTTAATTAATCTTCAAATGTCCATTAACAAGAGTGTCATTGGCTGAGCACCTGCTCTGTGCCAGGCACATCATGCCATCCTTACCACACTCTGCAAGGTTGGGACCTGCATTTGGCAGACGAGAAAATTGAGGCTTAGAATTGTTGAGTGGCTGACTCATGGCCCCACGGCTCTCGATCAGCTCAAACCCATCCTGAGCCCTCCACCCTCACACGAGACCCTGGATCTCTCCCTTCGGGGGCATCGGGGTGCCCTGGGGTCTTGCCCACCGTGCAAGTCGTCAGTCTCCCAGCTCCACCCACTCAGAGACGCCAGGGAAGGGTGGGTGTCTGCCACTCAGAGGCGCCAGGGAGGGGTGGGAGCAGGCCCCTAGGACATGCTGATGGCCCGGAGTGTGAAGACCTCTGCTCGCGAATCCTGGTCTCTAAAGTGGGTGTGCTCAAGGTGTCTCCTTAACTTCCTTTAACATCTGATCATTTAAAACTTTCCATTTCACTGTCCTCTGTGTGTTATAATTGTGTAATACATGTATGCAATTCAAAAGTTAATATGCAGGTATTGAAGGCCATCTGTCTAAAACCTTGTTCAGTTGTTTGCTGTATACTGACCAGCAATTGGGCGCTGGCAGTGTGCTGGGCACTGGAGGGCCAGAGATGGATGAGTCAGAAGAGACCCTGGCTCTCTCACGTGAGATTCTCAGGCAGACCGGTTTTAGGTGGAGTAGCTTGTTCCCAGCTTGACTAAGGCTGGGGGTGGAGGGCAGCACAGAGGCAGCACCCCTCTGACCCCAGATGCCCAGCAGCTCCCCTGAGGACTTGAAGCACAGGCAGTGGCTGGGGAGATGGCAGGAGGGAATTAGGCTAGACCCAGAGAGGTTCCAGTAGTGAGGGCTGAATGACTCTGGGAGGCTTTTCGTTATTGGTAACGTTGACTATGTTTTGGTCATTTTCATGGGAACGTGTAGGTACACAACACGTTCATGTCTTGCTATTATCCTCATATTCCGGAGGAGAACAGAGGCTTAGAGAGCCTGGCTACTCAGTGTGCTTTGAAGCCCAGCCTTGGCACCACCTGGGATCTGCTTGGAAATGCACAATCCTGGGCCCTGCCCCAGACCTTCTGAATCTGAATCTGCCTTTTAACAAGATCTCCAGGAGATTCATGTGCACAGTAAAGGCTGAGAAGAGCCCACTTAGTGCCTGGAATCACACAGCTGCTCCTTGGTAGAGTTGCAACAGAGACCCAGGTCAACCTGACCCAAGACTCAGATTCTTAACCCCTGTTGTAAACCACTGTCTGCCCAAGAATTCTTGACACCATTTAGATCTCCAGGAATTCTTGACATTCACACCATTTAGATCTTCAGGGGTACTCGTTGGCCTTGAAAGCAGTAGTAATAGTAATGGCTGTTATTGATTAAGTACTGGCTTAGTGCTTGCCATGGTGCCAAGCCCTTGGCATATGTAACTTTATTTACTCCTCACAAGAGTCCAAGGAAGTAAATGCTATAAATATTCCCATTTTATTTATTTATTTTTTGCGGTACGCGGGCCTCTCACTGTTGTGGCCTCTCCCGTTGCGGAGCACAGGCTCCGGACACGCAGGCTCAGCGGCCATGGCTCACGGGCCTAGCCGCTCCGCGGCATGTGGGATCTTCCCAGACCAGGGCACGAATCCGTGTCCCCTGCATCGGCAGGCGGACTCCCAACCGCTGCGCCACCAGGGAAGCCCAATATTCCCATTTTATAGGTGTGAAAATACAGGCATAGAGAAGTAAAGGGATTCGCCCAAGGGCACATACTTAGCAAGAGCTATGCAGAGCAGGGATTTGAACTCTGGCAGTCTGACTCCAGGGCCCCTTGGGCCTGGGAAGCCCACGGGGCCAGAGGATTTGCTGGGAGCTGTATTGAGGGTATGAACTTGAGGCAAGTGGCCGAGCTTGGTGGTTTCTCTTGCACCGGCCTTGCAGTACTTCTTACCTATCCCGTGTTGCCTACATTGATTCCCTGGGTGTCTCCTGTGGGCAGGACCTCATGGGTGGCTAAGGCCCCAGGGTGGGGATGGAGTCTGGCTGGTTCCACTTCTCTGCCTGAGGGCTCTGGGGATGGAGGACGAAGTAGCTCTTGGCCTCCCTTTTGTGGGAGCTAATGTAGGTAAAGTGCTTAGCACAGTATGTGACCATAATAGGACCTCAAAAATGTATTATTATTTTAATAAAGAATTATTTTAATTATTTGTTATTGTTTTTATTACTGATTTCAAAGATTTTAAAACACATTTTATCTGAAGTCCATGAGCAGCTCCTGTGCTCATTTGCTCCTAACCTGAAGCCTTCATCTGGCCGCCCAAGCTCTGGGTGACTGGGGTAGTCGGGAGGGGTATTGCCCATTCTGGTTGCCCTGAGGGGGCCTGGGATAGCTGACGAGACCCAGCCTAGGATCTGGGTTTGCTTAGGGTCTCTGGGGCTTTAGGAACAGGGCAGGGTCACCCCGCAATTTATTTGTCTTCAAACAGCAGCCGGGTTGTAAGCAGATTGCGGATAATTATCCCCAATTTATGAATGGGGAGACCCTCTAGGCCCATAAAGGAGTTGTGTCCTCCCTAGGGTCACATAGCAGAGATGGGTTTAAACCTAAGACACTGGTGTCTGAGCTGTACTTCCTTCCTTACTTGGGGACTGGGAGGACAGGGTCACCCTGGTCAGGAGGGTGGGGCAGTTCCCTGGGGGGTGTGTGCAGCTTCTGGGAGAGGAGGGCAGAGGGGGCCTGAGCAAGTGAGGGGCTGCTCCCTGGGGTCTTACCACACCCTCTTCTCCTGTTCCAGGGTTACCACAGGTCAAACCACTTCATAGCCACTCAAGGTACCTGGCACCAACCCCCACACCATGTGCCCCTCAGTGTGCCTGCCTTCCTGCCTTCCCTGCTTATCTGCCTGCCTCCCATCTGTCTCTCTGTCTGTCTGAGCCCCACTCTCTGACTGGGTGTCTGGAATCTGGCCATCTGTCTCCGCCCCCTCTTTGTGTTTTTGTTTCCCTGATGGGCACCATCCGTTTGTACCTCCTGGTCCAGCTGTCTGTCTGCATGCAAAAGGGCCAGCCAGACTCGGTCCTCACAGGTGTGGGTTGTGCCTCTCGGTCTGGAGGCCGCCTGGGTCCCTCTGGCCGCGTCTTCCCGCCCAGCTGTCCATCTGTCCATCCCGCCTGGAGACTTGTGCCGTGGCCCTCTAGCTCTGCTTCTTGGGTTGCGCTCGGGATGAGGGGTGTCTCCAGGCAGGCCCTCCCTGATAATGCCCACTGCCAGGGCCCAACAGGCATGAGTTGGCAGTTGGTGGGGTGTGTGTGGGGTGAGCACGAAGCCCCCATTTGGGGCTCAGGAGTCTCCTGGCCTGGGGTGGTGGTGCGGGGCGGCCGTGTGCTGGGCCTGGGTGGAGACCTGGCCTCAGGGACAAGCATCCTCTGTGCCCCCAGGGCCGAAGCCCGAGATGGTCTACGACTTCTGGCGCATGGTGTGGCAGGAGCACTGTTCCAGCATCGTCATGATCACCAAGCTGGTGGAGGTGGGCAGGGTAAGTGGGGCCGTGGGGGACGGGTGTGGTGGGCCAGGGGGCAGTGAAGAGCCCGCTGAACCTGCCCCGTGGGGACTCCAGGTGAAGTGCTCGCGGTACTGGCCAGAGGACTCGGACATGTACGGGGACATCAAGATCACGCTGGTGAAGACGGAGATCCTAGCGGAGTATGTTGTGCGCAGCTTTGCCCTGGAGCGGGTGAGTCTCCTGTCGTCACGGGGCCCTTCCCAGGCTGCCTGCGAGGTGGGGCAGAGCCCACCTCCCCCAGCCCAGGAGTGGAGGGTGGGAAGGGCCCCGCTGCCTGCCCAGCAAGGCAGCTACTCGGTAACTGCTGAGAGCACCACGGACGGGTGGAAAGGTGGCCGTCTTTGCTGGCGACTCCGAGAGGAAGTCGAGGCGATGAGGATGATGCGGGTCGCAGCCCAGGTGCCGGTCCTGTTCTGTGCTAGGCTCTGTGCTAAGCCCGTTGCACATATGGTTTCAGCTCTGGAAAACTCTGTGGGATTAGGCCTTTGCCCTTAGACCCATTTTATAGTTAAGGAAAGTGAGGCTCAGAGTGGTTACATCACTCATGAAAAGCCACAGGGTCAGGCATGACCAGATTGTCCTAATCATGGTCCCACTTGATCGTCTGTAAAATCCTCAGAAGAAAGATAGTTTTCTCCCTTTGAACTAAGACCCGGAGAGTCAAAATGATCTCCTAGGGCTGTTGTGTAATCCAGGCGGTAGAGGTGGGTGACTACTAACGCAGGTGTGGCATCAGGAAGATCCCAGCCCAACTCCTGCATAATATCTGTCTCGTCTAACTTCGGGCAAGTGGTTTCTCCTCTTCAGAGCCTTAGTTTTCTCACCTGTACAATGAATCATTAATACCCACCTCTTGAGTGTCATTGGGGTGAACTGAGTTCTTGCGGTGAGATGCTCACCCCAGTGCCCGGCACACAGCAAGTGTCTGATAGACGCCAGCAGGGACTCTGACTGTTACTACTCTTGTCTCCCCAGAGAGGCTACTCTGCTCGCCACGAGGTCCGCCAGTTCCACTTCACGGCGTGGCCGGAGCACGGCGTCCCCTACCACGCCACGGGGCTGCTGGCTTTCATCCGGCGCGTGAAGGCCTCCACGCCCCCTGATGCTGGGCCCATTGTCATCCACTGCAGGTGGGGTGCCGGGAAGCCCAGGGAGAAGAGGGGCGGGGAATGGGGCTGTTGGAGGTCCCTAAACGAGACTGGACTTGGGTCCTTCCTGCTCAGAGACAGAGGACAGGGGAGAATGACCCCCAGGGGCCCTTTGCCCTTTGAGCTTTGGCTCTGGGGTTGGCACCCTCGTGTGCTCCCCAAGACCTGGGGAGGCCCTTCTCTCAGATGCCGAGGGGGCGCTGGAGACATGGAGGGGGTGAGGGGCTGGCGAGGCGCCAGGCAGGACTGAGATCCATTTGCTTCCTTTGAGCAAGTGTGCCCCTGGAGCCCCCTTCTGCTCTGTATCCCCGTCCTCCCTTCCAGGGCAATCACTGTCCTGACTTCTAAACCACAGATTCATTTTGCATGCTCTTGAACTTTGTGTAAATGGAACCATGCATCAGGTGCACTTCGGAATCTGACTTTCCCTTAACCGTATGTTTATAAGGTTCATCCATGTTGTATCCTGTTCCACTGGGTGAATAAACCACAATGTGTTTATCCACTCTGCCATGGACAGGCATTTCCGGCTTTGAGCTGTCATGAATAGTGCTACTAAGGACATTCTGTTACATGCCTTTTGGCCGACACACACACACCTTCCAGGGAGGTATGTTCGTAGGAGTGGAATTGCTCTGTGTGAATGTTCAGCCTTACTAGGTACTACAGACAGTTTTCCAGAGTCGTTGCACTAATTCAAGCCCCCCGCAGCGGCGTACGGGAGACCCGGTGGCCGTGTGTCTCTGTGGCTGACACGTTGCTGCTGCCATTTTCAAGCGTGAGATCTTGGTGTCATCTTTGTCCTCCCCCCTCCTCTCAACTCTGCTCAACCTGGTGCTGAATGTGAGGACCCCAGAATTGGGCCCGACCCAGCCCAGCTCTCAAGGAGCTCCCAGTTGGTGAGGGAGACAGCCACCTAAACAGTGACCACGGAGCAGGAAGGAAGGTTTTGATAAAAGTCCACCCAGATTGCTCTGGGAGCTCAAAAGCATGACATCTGCTGGAGGATCCACTGAGTATGTGAGAGGGTTTGAGTGCGTAGGGCTTTGAAGGATGTGCAGGAGATTTTGGGGCATCCAGGAGACCAGAACATTCTTGGATTAATGTTCTCTGAGCAGCGCCTTTGTTCCTCTCCCCCAGTCACAGCTGCTAAGTTGGGCTGGTTTCACATCTGCATTCTCCCTACCCTTTCTTTCCTCTCCTTCCCCAAGGCCCAGCCCCCACTCTGTCCTCTATCACATTTCACCGGAACTCTTCCAAGCAGCCTTGTGTCTGGCTCCTCCTGTATCCCCCACCCCCTGTGTGGTGTAGATATGGCCAGGGGCCCCAGGCACCCTCTTCTCTTCTTCTGCTTGGTCCCGGGCTTCCTCCCCAAGGTCCTGACCTGGCCTGGGCCGCTCTCTCCCCAGCGCGGGCACTGGCCGCACAGGTTGCTACATCGTTCTGGATGTGATGCTGGACATGGCGGAGTGTGAGGGGGTCGTGGACATTTACAACTGCGTGAAGACCCTCTGCTCCCGGCGCGTCAACATGATCCAGACTGAGGTGGGGTTGCAGCCCTCTCCCCGCTTCCCCTCCAGCAGGAGTGTCCCTCGTTCAGGAGCTTGAAGCCGGTGGAGTGTGTCAGAAGGGTGTCCTAGGATGTCCCCTTGTTCTTTCCCATCCCTGAACTTGGTCGGCCAGCCTCTTAGGGTCTTCCCAAACTCAGCTCCACTGTGTTCAGTTGGGTGAGGTCAGACGGCACTGCGCCAAGGTCATAGGTTCTACAGTCAAGGCATAATGCTTACTGGGTTTGTCTCCTCACTAGACGTGTGACCCTGGGCTGTCCCCTCACCTTCAGAGCTTCCATAGGGTTATTATGGGGATGAAATATGAGATAAGTGAGCAAACATCCCTGAAGGTTGTTTCAGGTACAGTGGGTCCAACCTGTAGTAACAGGTGGTTGGACTCCACCTCAGAGCACCCCTGCCTCAAACATGAGCTTGCCTCCCCCCTCAACCTTAAAATCTCTACCTTCTGCTCCTCTCCTGGTTCCTCATATTCTCGTCTCCTGCTCCAGGAGCAGTACATCTTTATCCATGATGCAATCCTGGAGGCCTGCCTGTGTGGGGAGACCACCATCCCTGTCAGCGAATTCAAGGCCACCTACAAGGAGATGATCCGCATTGACCCTCAGAGTAATTCCTCCCAGCTGCGGGAGGAGTTCCAGGTGGGGCATGAGTGTATGTGTATAGGTGTGGTTTATGAGTATATGAGTGTGTGTGTGTGTGTGTGTGTGTGTGTGTGTGTGTGTGTGTGTAGTATTGGGAGGTCCTCAGTGCTGTAGGAGTCACCGAGGGCCAAGCAGGATGCACAGAGCTGGGTTACTAGGAAGGACTTAGAGACAGTGGAGGAGGTGGGGCATCCACAGGCTTTGAAGGCAGATAAACCTGGGTTCAAATCCTGCCTTACCTAGTTAAGAGCTGTGAATAACCTTGAACGAATCACTTGACCTCTCTAAACCACAGTTCTCTTACCCAGAAAAGAAAGATAGTTAATATTGTCCTTGCAGTCCTTGTAGTCATTAGGATTCTTCTGGTTGCAGGTGATAGAAGTCCAGCTCAGTGGCTCTTGTAACTGAAAAGTCTGAGGGTGGTGCAGCTTTAGTTATGGCTGGATCCAGGGGTTCAAGTGATGATGCCAGGATTTAGTCTGTGTCCATTTTTGGTTCTGCGTTCTTCTGTTTTTGGCTTCATTCTCAGACCCACACTCTGGCCCCTCACGGTGTCAGGCTTATGTTATCTTTGCCGTCAGAAGACTCTGGAAGAGGGCAGTTCATGCTCCCAACGGCCCCAATAAAAGTCCCAACCAGACTCTCATGTGCCCATTTCTGAGCTGATCACTGGGACCAGAGAGATGGAGCACACAGATCGGCCTAGGCCTGGTTCTCGGGGCAGGGCCAGTCTCACCATGTCACATGACTGAGGTGGGAGAAGGCTGGTTCGCCAGAGAAGTTTGAGCATGGTCACTGGGTACAGAGAGACCCCAGATGTCCTTTCTACTCCAAGGTTCCCGTGAGGGTTTGGTGGTACATGCCGGGGGCCTGGCGCTCTAGGACGGGCATAGAGTGATGTCACAGGAAATGTTCTCTGTGATTCCTGGAGAAGGATGTTGAGCCCTGAGGACCATGAGAGACTGGGTTCCCTGGTAGGGAGCCCCAAGAATAAGAGAAGAAATGGAGACCCGGCGAATCAGGATGCATGAGGCATGAAGGCGGGAGGGTAGGGGAGGTGACCCAGAGTCCCTGGCTTGCTATTGTGCCAGGTGTCCCTTGACAGGGCCATGATGGAGGAAGGTGACCACCTGTGTCAGTCCCTGGAGTCTGCTTTGTGGAAGATATGGGGTTTCCGGGCTTAGCTCCTTGCAAGCACCTGGTAATGACCCTCATGGTGCCATCTGTGTATTGAAAGCTGTGCCTGTGCCAGGCTTGATATTATCTCACTTATCCTCCCAGCAGCCCCGTGAGGTTGGCATATTATTATCCCATTTTACAGTTGAGGGAAAATGAGGCTGAGAGATACAGTAGCTTGTCTAAAGTTACACAGGTGCTGAGCAGGCAGACTCCAGTCCCCAGAGCTCTGTCCAGGCCCTGGCATCCTGGACACAGGGAGCCTGTGTCCTTCCCTCTCTCCCTTCCCTCTGGACCTCAGTTTCTCCATCCATTAAATGGGCCTAATAAGCCAGCCCCATCTCCTTCATGGGGCTGGGAGGAGGCCCCACAAACACAGGAGTCACCTCCCTTTCCTCTCCCCACTCCTTGTAGACGCTGAACTCGGTCACGCCGCCGCTGGATGTGGAGGAGTGCAGCATCGCCCTGCTGCCCCGGAACCGGGACAAGAACCGCAGCATGGACGTCCTGCCGCCTGACCGCTGCCTGCCCTTCCTCATCTCCACTGACGGGGACCCCAACAACTACATCAACGCAGCCCTGACAGATGTGAGGGCACGGGGGTGCCCACGGGGGTGGGGTGGGCTCTGGGACTCGCCCACCCAGCAGCATCTGGGAAGGTCCAGGAGCCAGGGGGACAGAGCTGAGGGCTCTGATTAGGGGGACCCTCTGCCTTTCTTGGGACCAGGCCCATTGTGTGGTCCTCCTTCCCCCAAGGATCTTCCATTCAGGGCACTTAAGCCAGTGCCCCCTTCAGGTATTACCCCTGGCCTGAATAGAAGTCTGGGTGGTGGAGTTCAGACAGGGCTGTCTCCAGGGTCAGGCCCAGCAGAGCCTGGGGTAGGATGAGTGATTCGAGGGCTTTGACTGGGGAGGCTGGGAGGGTTTGGGGTTGGGACTTGAGATTTGATATCTGGAGCCAGGGGAGCTTGTCTTGGGGTGGTCGAGCTAGAGCCTGCCCAGGACCTGGCCTGGAGTAGTGACTTGTTCCCTGGCCCAGCCTGGTATTGGTCTGAGGGCTCAGGAGCTGTTTAGGAGCCCCTTCCCTTGCTCCCAGCTCAGGGGGCTCCACCGCCTTTACTGGGCATTGCAAGCAGACCAGGGGCTTTAGGGTCCAGTGAATAACTCCCAGGTGCTGCTACCTGAGGGGGATGAGTCTGGGAGTATCCCCTCACTCCTTCCCCAACTGGACCCAGTTGAGAGAGAGGTGTAGGGGCCAGACAGGTGGAGGTAAAATGTTACCGTTTTAAGAAAGCCAGTGACACTGGAGAATGTGACTTCAGCGATGTGGCTAAGTGGACTGGCTGCTCCTTCACCCCTCAGGCAGGCAGACCGGTCCTCCCGGCCACAGCTGTCCAGCCACAGCCCCACTCATGCCCCCTACATCAGGGATAGGCCTTTCCTGTGGGAGGGTGCAGCAACAGTTGAATGCACACCTTCTGAGGACAGGACGGGCTGGCCTGGAAAAAGCAGGGAAGGGGCCAAGCTCAGCGCGCTCCGTCCTCATCCCAAACTTGCCCATGGGAGGAGTGCATGAAGGTGGGCCGAGGCCAGGTGTGTCACCACTGGACGTACCTCCACGTGGAAATGAGAGCTGAGGGGAGGGAGGTCCCCTACAGCAGGGACGAGGGAGATGGGCCTTTCTTGGCCCAGTTCCTGGCCAGGGCCCCTTGGCACGCAGGTGCAGGGGACAGTGGGGTTTCTCTAAGGAGGGAAAGCTCCCACACTTGCTTCCCAGGGGCTTCCTGGAGCGAGCTGAAGGCAAGTGGGGGAGTGGCCCCAGCCACTGCAGGGAGTGAAGGGAGAGGGGGCCGGGGCCCTGGAGAGGAGGCAGAGGGTGCTGGCGAGCTTTGGATGGGGACGTAGGAATCTGTGGCCTCCCTCTCAGCTTGCTCTTTGGCCTCAGCGTGCCCATCTGCACATGGGGGGATGGAAAGGAGGCTCTCTGAGGTCCTGAGAGTCTCTGAGCTGGAGAGGGTCACACTGGCTCCCTGGCCTTGGATGGGAATGGGCGAGTAAGGTGGCGAAGCTTCCCTGGGGCCATGATATCTCACGCACTTGATCCCAGCCACGCAAAGCCTTTTGCCTCGTGAACCATGAGTCCCAGGAGCCAGGAGGCCCTGATGCTTGGGTTGAGTGAGCTAATCTTGGGGCCAGCTGGGGTCTGTTGCGGGTGGTTAACTCTGCAGGGAGCTCCACTGGGTGCCCAGGCCTGAGGTTTGGAGCCTGGCTGGGCCTGGCCTTCAGGAGCTGGCAGTCAGGGAGCCTTCAGTGAGCCCTGGGGAGGGGGTCGGAAGAGAAGAGCATCAGGAGAGGAAGGGGGACATGGCACAGGTGGGTCAAGGCAGGGCACCAGTAGGAGACTTGGGGCTGGGGCACTGAAAGGGGGGAAGGCTGGTGCCAGCCCACCTGGAGGGGCCAGGTTGGGAGCAGGGAACAGAGTCAGTACCGGTCACTGGTCTGGGGTCCTGGGTTGGGGTGTCAGACCTTTGATCCGTGGAGTTGGAAGGGACCTAGCTATTTATTTATTCAAAAATATTTATTGAACCCCTACAAAGTTCTGGGCACAGACCACACCCTGGAATCTCTGCCCTCCTGAACCTTGTATTTGGGGAATGGGTTGAGACAGTCAACAAACAAATATGCAATGGAATGTCAGTCGCTGGTAATTTCTACAAAAAACAACCAGGCAGAAGAAGTATTTAATGTGGGTCTTGGGGTATGTGTGTGGCAATTTTTAATGAGTTCGTAAGGAGGGCCACTTTGAAGAGGTGAAGTTAAGCAAAGACCAGAAAGAAGTGAGGGAGAGAGCCATGTATACGCTTGGGAAATTTGTTCCTGGCAACAGGAATAGCAGGTGCAAAGGCACTGAGGCAGGGAGCAAGCTTGGCCAGCCTCTGCCTACCATGCCCAAGCTCTCATTGCCACCCATTGGGAACCTTTTGCCCTTTAGCTCCTGGGGGCCATGGGCTTGGGCATTAGAGGTCTGGGGGCTCACCCCATCAACTGAGGCCTCAGTTGCTGGCCAGCCTCCAAATTGGGCCCTTGGAGGCAGCCTGGTCCTTTGGGGGCAGAGCTGTGGTGGGCAGGGCAGGAGGACAGTCTGTTGCAGAGGCTTGGCAATGTCGGGGCACTGAGTTCTGGTTTCCCTGCAGAGCTACACGCGGAGCGCAGCCTTCATCGTGACCCTGCACCCGCTGCAGAGCACCACGCCTGACTTCTGGCGGCTGGTCTACGACTACGGGTGCACCTCCATCGTCATGCTCAACCAGCTGCACCAGTCCAACTCCGCCTGGGTGAGGGCCCTGCTGGCCGGGCAGGCTGGCTACCTGCAGCCTAGGACCTCAGTGTATTCAAGGGCACATCTCAAAAGTCAGTGGTTGGAACCCAGCTCTGCCACCTACTTGCTGAGTAGGGACCTTAGATGTGTCCTACTTCCTCCCAGAGCCTCAGTTTCCTTGTCTGTAAAACGAGGCTCAGACTAGAGAAAAATAGCTGTTCTTTACGGAGCATCTGATGTATGCCAGGGACTCTGCTTATGGGCTTCAGGTGAGAAAATTAAGACCCAGAGAGGTGAAGTGACTTCTCCAAGGTCACATAGCTGGGCAGTGGCAGAGCTGTGCCCCCTACCCTGGGCTGCCTCCTCCCAGAGCCTCTGCTTTTTCAGTCACTCAGCGAAACTGCTCATGATGGGGGCCTTTGAGGCAGAGTAAAATTCCAGCCTCCTTACCTTCCGACTGTGTGATCTAGGGTAAGTTGATCTACCTCTCTGAGCCTCAGCTTCCTTCTCTGTGAAATGGGGGCTATCACAGCACCTGTTCTCTCAGGGGTTATTGTCAGGACCATGTGAGATGTATGCTTAGCACTGTGTCATGCCCGGCACATAGCAGGTGCTCGGTACATGGCAGGGATGGAGATGATGAGGGTGACAGTTGCTTCTGAGGTTTGTCCAGACACTGGTCAGTGAATTCAGCCTAGGGGCAGCTACCCTCATTTCCTTTCAGGGCTCCCAAAGCTGGAACTCCTGGGAGGTACAGACGCCCAGCCTTCCACCCTGCATGACCATCTTCTCTAGATCTCTGGGCCCCCGCTCTCCCCAGGTCCCCATCCCAGGAGGCCCAGGAAGATTTGCTGTAAAATGAGCATGACAGCCTCTTAATGGCTGCCTGGGGAAGATGGTTAACTGGGTTCTTTGCAAGTCAGGCGCTTGGTATAAATGACCTAGAACTGCAGGGTAATGGGCTCCAGCACCTGGACAGGGAATCCCATGTGGCAAGGACCTGCCCTTGCTCAGATGGAGGCGAGGGGCCCATAGGGAGTCTCACACAGATGTCATTCACTGGTCACCCATTTGCTCATTCATTCAACCACCTTTCCTCACGGGCCACTCCCTGTCAGCCCGGTGGGGAGACAGAAGAACACACGGCCCCTCCCAGATCTCACGGTCCAGGGGTAAGCAGGTACAAAAACTGATCATGACAGCAGAGGGAGAGGGCTATCATGGACCTGGCACAGGGACACACAAGAGCCTGGGGGGATGATTGATCAGGGAGGGCTTCCTGGAGGAGGTAATATCTGAGCTGAGATGTGTAGGAAGGGTAGAGTTAACTAGGTGAAGAGGTGGGAGATGAGTGATCCATGGAGAGGGAGCAGCACGTGTAAAGGCCTGAATGCAAGGAGTTGCCAGGCCCCAGGCAAAGGAGGAAGGTAGTGTCCTCTCTTCGTGGTCAGAGAGGGAGGCAGATGGAACATGGTGTTGTCTGGGAGGAGCCTAGGGACCATTTCACAGATGGAGAAACTGGGGCCCAGAGAAAGGAAGAGCCTTGCTAGAAGGCTGCTAGAAGCTGGGGCCTTGGACCAGCTGCCCAGAGGACCCGTGTATGTACGTGTGTGTGGGCTGCTTCTCCTGTGTCCCTCCACTGTCTTGAGTCTGTGGCCTGGAGGGGGTACATTTAGGACCCTGACTGCACAGAGCGATCTTGGGGCAGGAGTCGGGGTGCTGAGCTGTGTTGCAGCACAGGGACACCTCACGGCTGTGAGCTGATGCTGGAGGGCCGTGGGGCAGGGCTGCTGGCGTGGGTGGGGGTGATCTGAGGCCTGTCCCTGGAAGAAGGCAACTTCGTGTAGATGTGTGTGCTGGCGAGTGTGTTGGGTGTAGCTGTCTCGTGGCGCGGCAGTGAGTGTCCGTGTACCACTATAAAGGGTTTGCCTCGGCTAACCTGAGTGTGTCAGTACAAACGCACTGGGGCGGGCATGCACTGCGGTCTGACGGGTGAGCGGTGGGATGTGGGGGGAACTGAAGGTGAGTCTGGAGTGAATGGTGGGCCCCGGGCAAGCGTGCAAGTCTGGGGGTGGGCGTGGGCGGCAGCTGCCCAGCCGGCTCAGCTCAGCTCTGCTCCGCCCCCTCTGCCCACGCTCCCAGCCATGCCTGCAGTACTGGCCTGAGCCTGGCCGGCAGCAGTATGGCCTCATGGAGGTGGAGTTCGTGTCAGGCGCAGCGGACGAGGACTTGGTGACCCGCGTTTTCCGGGTGCAGAACATCTCTCGGGTGAGTGATCTGGGAGCTCCAGGATGAGAACCTGGGTGGGGGCTGAGTGGCTTTGAATGACCCTCTTGAGGTCCCCAGGGGGCCATGCAACCCTTGGCACTCATGTCCCCTGGCTGATTGCCCGCACCCCCAGCTGCAGGAGGGGCACCTGCTGGTGCGACACTTCCAGTTCCTGCGCTGGTCTGCGTACCGGGACACGCCGGACTCCAAGAAGGCCTTCCTGCGCCTGTTGGCCGAGCTGGACAAGTGGCAGGCAGAGAGCGGGGACGGGCGCACCATCGTACACTGCCTGTGAGTGCCGGCCCTCCCTCGGCTGGGAGGAGGGGTCAGGGCCCCACGGGACCGGGGCAGAGGCCAGTGTGAGAGAGGGCCTCGGGGCTGTGGCACCCAAACCCTGAGCTCCCAGACAGCGCGGCCTGGACTCTGCCCAGCCAGGCAAGGCTGGCCCTGCCTTCCATGGAGGAGCCCAGTCACTTTCCAGGGTGTGGACTCAATCCTGAACGCCCGCCCAGTACCCTCTGTGTGATGTTTGACTTTGCCAATTTAATTAGAGAGAGTCTTGTCAGAATAGTTAGTTTAGCCCATGATACGGTAACATACTTTCCAAATCAACGGAATTCTGGTCTTTGTTCATGTCTGTCTGTCTGTAGCTTTTTTCATTCATTCATTCACATGCCTCATTCACAGATTCGTTTATTCACTCACATCTGGGTGCAGTCACTTCTTTGCCTCCCACGTTTTCATGCTTTCAGCACTTACCCTTCCCTGTGTCAGGCTGGGCACATGGGCGGCAGGGGCAGGGAGCTGAGTCAGGCAGGGCGTGACCCTCGAGGGCTTTTGGTTCTAGTGGGAGAGACCCCTTGAGAAAGGGACAGAGGGCCTAGTCCGTCCCCCATCTCCCAAGAGGAACCCCACACCCCAGGTCACAGGGAACAGTGGAGGGAGAGGGCTGGGGACTGGGGGAATGGGAGGGTCTCCGTGTGAGAGGCCAAGGGTCTGACTGGGAGTGTATCTGTGTTACTAGGGGTGGTTGGTGTGCCCAGTGTTTGTTTTCTCTCCAGCTCTCTGGTTTTTTGCTTGCTGCCTTGCAGTCCTCTTCTGTCGCTGGCTTTGTCTCAGTGTCTTTCTCTTGGAGTGTGTCTGGCCTCCTTTCTCTCGAATCTGCTCTGTTTCTCTTGGAAGCTCTGCCTTCCTAGATACCTTCCACTTGGGATGCTAGTCTCTTATCCCCTTAACCTTCTCTTCCTGCTGCTGCCTCTGGGCTCCCTGACTCCTCCCTTGTGGATTCCCTGGCCCTGCCCTGCCCTTCACCCTTGAGTTTGCCCTACCCACCAAGCCCAGCCCCAAATCTTTCGTGTCTCTCCTTTAGAAATGGGGGCGGCCGCAGCGGCACCTTCTGCGCCTGCGCCACGGTCCTGGAGATGATCCGCTGCCACAACCTGGTAGACGTTTTCTTTGCTGCCAAAATGCTTAGAAACTACAAACCCAATATGGTGGAGACCCTGGTGAGGCGCCATGTACCCCTTGTCCAGCCACTTCCAACTTCCCGGTCCACTCCCGGCCAGGCCCCTCAGCGCCCCTCTCCCTTATCTGGCCCCCACAGTTGGGCCTTGGGTTCTAGTCCTCTGGTGCCAAAATGTTACCCCCATTTCTCCCCTTCTCCCCATCGATGGGGCAGGGCTCATGCTTGCCCCTTTGCCCCTGTACTAGGGTACTAGGGAGGGACCAGGCTGGTGATTCCTTCTCTCCCTCTCCCAGGATCAGTACCACTTCTGCTATGATGTGGCCCTGGAGTACCTGGAGGGACTGGAGTCAAGATAGCAGGGGCCCCTGGCCTGGGGCACCCACTGCGCACTCAGGGCCAGGCCCACCATCCCGGACTGACATGGAAGACCTGCACCCCCAACTCTGCTCAGCTGTAGCCCTCACAGGGAAATTACTGGAGTGGGCGCTGGGCCATCCTGGTGCCCCCTTCCACTGTGGGCAGGGTCTTTCAGCACCTCCGTGGGTACGCTGCGGGCCAAGGAGGAGCTTAGCAAGACTGCAGCCCAGCCCACCTCCGCGGGGTCCTGCAGGCCTTCTGAGAGGCCTGGCGCTGCCCGGCAGAGTGACGGGCTCAGAACTGCCGGCTCTGGGAGACCCAGGCTCAGGCCCCTGGATTGCATCCCAGCCCTAGGCAGAGATGAGTGAAGCCCTGTAGAGCAAGTGCTGGGCCAGGGTTTCCACCCAGCTTGGCTGGACATGCGTAGAGAGTGCACTGGGGCTTGGCCTCTAGCATCCCATCTGGCCCAGCCCCTGAGGGTCCTGGGGAGACTGGACTCTGCCCTGATTTGCCAGTGGGCACTTCAGACTTGTCCTCCCAGGGGGAACGTCAGCTCCCTCCTCCACCCGCTGCCTCCCTGCAGCCCCGGGGATATTTTGCTCATGACCCCTACCCACCCTCCATTTCTGCTTCCCTGAATGTGCTCTGAGCTTCCCCGAACCGGGATCTGCCCATCCCTACCCTGTCCCGTGTGGGGTCCCTTGCCTGCTTGACCCAATGTCTGCAGAATGAAGTCACCTCAGCCCCCACTGCCTATAACTTTCAGGCCTCACTGGCTGGGTCGTGGGTCAGTGACAATCTGCAAGGCTGAATGACAGCCCCTGGGGTTGAGGTCCCTGTGGCTTCTGGTCAGGCTGGCCACTGGGACGCTATTAAATCAGGGGTGCTCAGCACCTCTAGAGTTTGGAGAAAGAAGGTATATTTTGGGGTGGAGGATCTATGCTTTTGTTGTTTATTTTATTTTTTGATGGGGGGGTGGGAAGGTCTCTTTAATATGGGGCAAGCCACACCCCCATTCCGTGCCTCAATTTCCCCATCTGTAAACTGTAGATATGACTACTGACCTACCTCGCAGGGGGCTGTGGGGAGGCATAAGCTGATGTTTGTAAAGCGCTTTGTAAATAAACGTGCCCTCTGAATGCCACAGAGCAGCCTTCTGTGTGTCTGGCCAGCCTGACTGGGGCCTGCTCACCTGCCCCCAGCCTCCCAGTGCGGCGGGAGGGCCCTGGTCTGGCCTCGAATTGTCCATCCATAAAATAGGGGGAGGGGCATGGACCAGAGCATCGTTCAGGGGCCTTCCACTTGCAGAGCTGGTTCCAAGGGACCTTGGCTGTTGCTGTCTCCACTCAAGCCTCTGGAGCACTTACTCAGACAGGGGGCTTTATCCTGAGACCTCCGAGGGCCACAGAGCCCCTGGGGGCCTGGATCTAGGTTGAGCTCCTTCGCATCCAGCATGGGAAGCTCAGGCTTCAGTGTCAGGCAGATGGTCCCCACCATCTGTGAGACCCTGGGCAAATCAGCTGCCTTTCCTGGCCTTGGTTTCTCATCTGTAAAATGGGGACAATTCTATCATGATGAGATGAGGTAGTGGTTAAGTGCCTGTGTGGTGCCAGGTGTGCAGAAAGAACTCCATTTAAAACACAACAGAGATAGGACAGAGCAGACACATATCTCGTGGGGATGATTGTCCAGCTGCCTGAGTCCAGCCCATTCCCAGTCTCTGGCTTCCTCAGGGGGTGCAATGGGAGGAGGAGTGCCCTGGCTGGCAGGGCCCTGAGTCACTCCTGGCTCTGTCACAGACGTGCTGTAGGACGTGGTGAAGACAATTCCTGTTTCTGGGTCTCAGTTTCTTCATATGAAGACTGGCTCTGTGATGTACTGATTCTGTTCACACACTGGCTGACTCTGCCTCAGTTTCTCCATTGGTTAAAGGATATGACCCATTCTAATGACCTTGTAATTCAACATCCTTTAATCTGAATTAAACAATTTTTAGACAGTTATGATCCCAGTTAGCTAAGGCACAAACTAACACCCTCACACTCATTCTGAACTGACCACTAAGCCTTACCTGATGGGCCGCAAATGTATGTCATAGATACTGGCCAACCAATAGAGTATAACTTGCTTTGACCAACAGAATGTGGCAGAATTGACATCAAGTGAGCTCTGGCTTCTAGACCTCAAGGGGCATTGCAGCTTTTGATTTTGCCCTCTTGGCACTCTGCCACGTAATGAAACCTGTCTTGCCTACTGGGAGATTTGAGGGCATGTGGAGAAGAACCAGCATGTGGTGAATGAGGCCATCTTGGGCCCTCCAGCCTGGCTGACCTGTCAGGTGAGTGTACTTATATGATTAAATGTAGCAGAAACTGCCCAACCAACTCCCAGAACTGGAAGAGATAATTGTTCTTTCTTTTAAGCCAGTAAGTTTATGGATTGTTTGTTATGCAGCAAAAGCTAACTGATACATATGTGTTCTGTGCAGTGGGTCAGCGGCCCTGCTTCTCCCTTCATCAGGTGCTGAGTTCCTTAAGGGCAGGAAGTGTTTCTGTGTCCATCTGAGTGTATCCACTTCTCAACAAAGCACTGGACTTGGAGCTGATGCTCAGGAAATGTTGGTGTGAGGGAGGGAGGGAGGGTGGTGTGGTTCTGCCTGTTTGTCTGGCCTTACTTGACCTTTCAGAGGAGCTGGGAGGGTGGGTTGTGTATTAGGAGAAGAACCAGCTCCAGAATCAACAAGCCAAGCTCCCACATCCCCCCACTGGTGACCTTGCTCAAGTTCCCGAACCACCCCAGGTTCAGTTTCTTAATCTGGAGAATGGACATAGCGTTACCTACTTGCAGGATTGGTTGTGAAGTCTGGAGATAAAATTGTTTAACAAGAACTAGCAGAGTCCCTGGTGACATTACTGGCCCTTAGTAAATGCCATCTCTTACCATAATACTGAAGTCTCTGGATAGTAAATGTGATCACCATTGCCTATCGCTGAGCACCTGCAGGCTTTGCCTCTTACTTAATCCACACAACAGCTTTTCAAAGTAGGGGCCACTACCCCTTCATTTTAGAGGTGAGGAGACGGAGGCTGAGGGAGGCATTTCCTCACCTAAAGTCACAGCCATTGCACGGCAGAGCCCGGACTTGAACTTGAACACACGCTGGGCTGACTCCAAAGCCCGGGCCTTTAACTGCTCTGCTCTGTGCCTGTCCGGGTGGCGTTGAAAGCCAGACGATCCCTTGATACAACACCAAATGGGTGATCTGTGGCCTGGGTGCTGATTTTCAAGTGCTGTGAAATGTGTCAGAGGCAGTGGCCTCTCAGACAAGGCTGCCTGGAGCACAAGAAGATGAATGGTCCAGCCTGACTCTGCCCAGGGCCACGGGCAGAGCAGATGTGGGGTAGAAGCCCCCGCCCGCCCCACTCCAGTAAATAGGATTTCCACAAATACGGAGGGCCCGGCTGCCTATTGGCCCTGATTGGGACATGTTATATATCCCGGGCACCCAGGAGATGGAGCCGTGACTTTGACAGATGCTAAGGCCATTTGCAAAGCCCTAATTGAGAGCGGGGCCTGGCTGCTCCCTGTCACTGGGCTCCCGCTGGCCTCTCCCAGCGGCCTCTGCTGGACAGGGGCTTAATAGACACCCCCAGGGCTGAGGCCAGTGCAGAAATAACGGTGTCTTCATGTGGGCAGAACCTACCTTGTGATGTGGTGACATGAGCAGGGACGATGGCGTCCAAGGCTCTTGGTCCGCGGGCCTCCTACTCTCAGGGGCACTGAGATGGGTCCTGACCTTCAGTGAGCCTCGGGGGCCTCATCCAAGAAATGGGAGAAGAAAGAACCAGAGGCTGTGGTGCTCCCAGGGCAGTGGGAGGCTGGGTGGTGTTGATGGAATTGGAGGAACCTATGGTTTCAACAGGTTCAGGCCGAGCGACGTCCTGCTGGTGAAGGACGAGAACCTTGGACGTGGTGATGTGAAAAAGCAAAGCTCCATGTCCTGGCTATTGTAAATAGTGCTGCAATGAACAACCTAAGTGCCCATCGACAGATGAATGGATAAAGAAGATGTGGCACATACATACAATGGAATACTACTCAGCCATAAAGAGAAACGAAACTGAGTTATTTGTAGTGAGGTGGATGGACCTAGAGTCTGTCATACAGAGTGAAGTAAGTCAGAAAGGGAAAAACAAATACCGTGTGCTAACACATATATATGGTATCAAAAAAAAAAGAAGCTCCATTCGGCACTTAGATGGCACAGGGCGAGTTGCCAAGTGCTCCTTGTGGATTGCCCTGTCATCCTCCAAGGAGGCTGGTGAGGCAGGAATCTTTGTCACTCCCACTTTATAGGTGAGGAGATCGGGGCTCGACGAGCTTAAGCGACCTGTCCAAGGTCACAGAGCCATCGAGTGACTGACAAATAGCAGCGGCCAGAGCGATCACTTGAAAAAGTACGCCAGGTCCCAGCACCAGCCGCTCAGACCCTCAGTGACCGCCCACTGCTCGGTGGGCGGAGCTGAGTTCCTGGCTCAGACCCTCAGTGGCCTCCCACTGCTCGGTGGGCGGAGCTGAGTTCCTGGCTCAGACCCTCAGTGACCTCCCACTGCTCGGTGGGCGGAGCTGAGTTCCTGGCCGTGACCTCCGAGGCCCTGCCTGACGGGCTCTCCCTTCTCTCTGCTTGTCTCTCCTGCTCCTATTCTCACTCGGGCATCACTTCTCCTCACTGCCCTGAGCTCTCGGCCTGGACGCCCTGCAGCAGTCTCTGTGTGGCTGGTCCTTCTTGGTGTTCAGGTCCCAGCTCAGATGCCCCCTAGAGAGGCCCTCCCTTACTGCCCTGAGGGGACCCCCTGCCCCACTGTCCTGTCTCAGGGCCTCACCCCTTGTATGTCCCTCCTTGCTCTCCCGCAGTGGGTGATGAGCTTATTTATTCATTGGTTATTTGTTCACTGTCCCGCCCTCCAGACTGTGAGATGTCGGGGGCCATGTGAATCCGGTCCCCCTGTGTCCCCAACACTGAGCACGGGTGCCTGGCACGTGCCAGACACTCAATGAATATTTGCTGAATAAATGAAAGTTGCAGAGGGAGGACACGAACTCAGGCCTGCCTTGCTCCAGAACCCATACTCTGAAACACATTATTTTAGTCTTCCAGATGGTCAAATGGCTTGATGCCATTTGAGGCCTTGTTCCAGTGCTGGCTTGGCCACCACCATGCTGTGTTGCCTTGGGTAATCACCTGCCCTCTCTGGGGCTCTGATCTGTCCAGTGAGGAGGTGGAATCAGGTAGGGCACCGATGGTTCAGTATTAGTGACAATGGGGCTGGCATCGTTTGGTGGTGGTGCCAGGCCACTGGCCTGAGCATCTGCTCTCTGAGTCTGGTGAAACCTTGGGTGTGGTTTGGGCTTTGGTCTGATGGGTCTGGGCACCTACCCTAGCAGGTCCTTAGATTACATTTAATACAGACATCATCCCTAATCTTCCCAGCAACCCTGAGGTAGATACAGCCAAAACCATTTGATATATAAGGAAACAGGCTCAGAGAGGTGAGGCGAATTGCTTAAGGTCACACAGCCACTAAAGAACCAAGTCAGAATTAGAACCCATGTCACTTGACTCCAAAGTCCTTGCTCTTGTAATCCTCACAGAATTCTGGAGAATCTGAACCTGAACCACATTAACTACTTGCAGTTTCTCTTGTCCATGGATCAAGCTTCCCTCTCAACACTTTCTCAAGCCAGGCTCAGCCACAGACAGCTGTAGATCGGCTTAGCTGAGGCCCACAGTCGAAGAGCCTCCCAGACTCAGTGCTTGTCACCTAGTAGGCCTGCTGATAATGCTGTTGGATGAACATTTGAATGTCCGTTGAATCTGAAGATGGTGGGGCTGGCCTGAGTCAGCGGGAGCCAGGGAGCTGAGAAAGCCTCTTCAAAAGAAATGAAATGCATCTCAACTCACTTCCTACTTACTCCCAGGGGTGGGGAGAGGGAACCTGTCCAGGAATTTTATTTTCTGTTCATTTGAAAGCTGAACAATGTGGCTTTCTTGAGCTGTGTTTATTATGGGACTGCATTCTCTTTCTGAAGAGCACTGGGGGGCAGAGTTCACTCCCTAGGGCTACAGCCCCTGCCTGCCCCACCCTCTGCTAAAGGCAGAGAAACCCTTGCGCCTCTAGCCTCTTCCCCTGACGAACTCGTTGCTCCCTTCTATTTCTGTCTCTCCCACATACCAGTTATCTATTTTTTTTTTATCTCTGAGATTCAAATACATCCTTCTTTGCCCTGCTTTGAGATACTGGAGCTGGACCCTGTAAACAGTTCTTTTGCCAGCTGGAGCAATGTTAGGCTTTGTCAATAGGGGGCACTAGAGGGACACCGTAGGTGATAGCAGGAGTGCACCGCCATTCCAGCTTCTCATCCTCCACCCATCTTTTTTTTTTTCTCAGTACGGGAGCCATGACCTCAGTGGCCCTTGTGGACCAGCTCTGGATGTATCCTCAAGCTTCACTTTCCAAAGGGCCTTTTCTACAGACAAGTGCTATAACTCATATTCCCTTGCATGTTTCTTAGCCACTGGACGCTGCATGTTCTTATGGTCCTCAAACCCTCCCTGAAGAGGTCTGAATCTCAGTCTTGGGGGAAGACTTTCTCCTCAGTCTTTTAGTTCCATCATTATTCGCTCTCCCTCAGCCTAGACATATTAGCTGCTTTTTTTTTTTTTTTTTTTTTGCGGTACGCGGGCCTCTCACTGCCGTGGCCCCTCCTGTTGCGGAGCACAGGCTCCGGACGCGCAGGCTCAGCGGCCATGGCTCACGGGCCCAGCCGCTCCGCGGCATGTGGGATCCTCCCGGACCGGGGCACGAACCCGTGTCCCCTGCATCGGCAGGTGGACTCTCAACGACTGCGCCACCAGGGAAGCCCTATTAGCTGCTTTTTTTTTGCAGACCACTTTTTCTTCTGGGTGTTTCTTTCTTGCTGCTTCCATGTTCCTTAGAATCCTCTTTCAACCCCTGTTAGTAATTCACCACCTTTGCTAGTTAACAATTCTTTATATTAAAAATTTCCATGCTCAGTTTATGGGTTCTGAACTCTGTCTCTTGACTGGACTCTAATCGATATAGAATGGGGAGCAGGGGTGGACCCTGGAACAGACCTTCAAAGGTGGGATTTTGATTGGTTTCGTTGTGCCCTTGGGCTTGAGCGCAGGGCTGTGCTCCTTGCCGATGGGATGCTGCTGATCAACAGCATAGTGGCATCGTAATTATGCTGCCACCTGTGATGGATTTTGATGCAGTGCTAATTGAAGCAAGTGTCTGGGGAGCCCAAGTGATTAGTGCACTTGACCATCGTGTCAGTAATTACGACTGCAAAGACTGTTGTGTGACATGGATTTTTTTTTTAACATCTTTATTGGAGTATAATTGCTTTACAATGGTGTGTTAGTTTCTGCTGCATAACAAAGTGAATCAGTTATACATATACATATATCCCCATATCCCCTCCCTCTTGCGTCACCCTCCCACCCTCCCTACCCCATCCCTCTAGGTGGACACAAAGCACCGAGCTGATCTCCCTGTGCTATGCGGCTGCTTCCCACTAGCTATCTATTTTACATTTGGTAGTGTATATATGTCCATGCCATTCTCTCACTTAGTCCCAGCTTACACTTCCCCCTCTCCGTGTCCTCAAGTCCATTCCCCACGTCTGCATCTTTATTCCCATCCTGCCCCTAGGTTCTTCAGAACCATTTTTTTCTTTTGTTTTTTTAGATTCCATATATATGTGTTAGCATACGGTATTTGTTTTTCTCTTTCTGACTTACTTCACTCTGTATGACAGACTCTAGGTCCATCCACCTCACTACAAATAACTCAATTTCGTTTCCTTTTATGGCTGAGTAACATTCCATTGTATGTATGTGCCACATCTTCTTTATCCATTCATCTGTCGGTGAAAACTTAGGTTGCTTCCAGTGACATGGATTCCTGAATGTACTGGAGCACTCACTCGAAAGAAAATCATAAGTTCAGGTCATTTAATTCTCAGCTCAAACCATGATTTGAGAACCGCAGAGCTTCCATGGCATCTTTAAAAGAAACTTATTTCATGTAGCTACAGGGCTGATATTGCTGAAAAGAAAATATAAAATTTAATGGTGTGGGTCACAGAATTTAAACGTCAGTTAACTTTACATCATTGCCAAGTTTCTCACATGAGAGTTTGGGAATAAGTTAGGAAAGAAAGGGATCCTGAAACGTCTGGTAGAGACATCTGGTTGGACTCAGATGAAATGGAAAGCCACTCTGAGGCTCACTTTACCAATGGAAAGAACTCTCCCTGGCTTCCCTGGTGGCCCAGTGGTTAAGAATCCGCCTGCCAATGCAGGGGACATGGGTTCGAGTCCTGGTCTGGGAAGATCACACATGCCGCGGAGCAACTAAGCCCGTGCACCACAACCACTGAGCCTACGCCCTAGAGCCCGCGAGCCACAACTACTGAAGCCCGCATGCCTAGAGCCCGTCCTCCGCAACAAGAGAAGCCACCGCAATGAGAAGCCCGTGCACTGCAACGAAGAGTAGCTCCCGCTCTCCGCAACTAGAGGAAGCCCACGTGCAGCAACGAAGACCCAACGCAGCCAAAAATAAATAAATAAGAAAGAAAGAACTCTCCCTCTTGTATCTAAAGAGACTAGTTTTCCTTTGTTTGAAAACCCTGTGATACGGGGCATATACCCTGAAAAGGGATGGCCATTCTCCTCAAGACATAGCACAAGCATCCTTTGTTGCCATTAGATCCGTAATGAAGGTCAAATCTCAACATGCTCCAAGGGGTCAGGTACATACTGGGACCCAGGAGGAGATAGTTTATACAGTAGAAGAATGGCAAGCTTTGACATAATCCTGGGGAATATATATGGACTTGATTCTAAGGGTGGAAGAGAATACTAAATCATTCTGAATTCATAGATGTAGAGTCAGGATTTAAAGTGTCAGCTTGTACAGCTGAAGGTGGCTCTAACATTTTAGTTGGTTGACTGAAACTTGGACTTGAAAATGACTTACATTCAATGAGTGGAGATGCTAGAGTTTCCATGGAATAATGTGGAAGAAGGATTCCAAAGTCTTCTTTTTTGGAAGGATAATCTATTTTATTTTTATTTTTTATTTTTACAGTAGGTCCTTGTTGGTTATCTGTTTTAAATATAGCAGTGTGTATATGTCAATCTCAAACTCCCAATCTATCCACGCCCTGCCCTTCCCCCTGGTAACCATAAGTTTATTCTCTAAGTCTGTGAGTCTGTTTTTGTTTTGTAAATAAGTTCATTTGTATCATTTTTAAAAAAAGATTCTGCATATAAGTGATATCATATGATATTGGTCTTTCTCTGTCTGACTTACTTCAGTCAGTACGGCAATCTCTAGGTCCATCCATGTCACTGCAAATGGCATTATTTTGTTCTTTTTTATGGCTGAGTAATATTCCATTGTATATATGTACCACATCTTCTTTATCCATTCATCAGGCGATGGCCATTTAGGTTGCTTCTGTGTCTTGGCTATTGTAAACAGTGCTGCGATGAACGTTGGGGTGCATGTATCCTTTTGAACCATGTTTTTCTCTGGATATATGCCCAGGACTGGGATTGCTAGATCATATGGTAATTCTATTTTTAGTCTTTTAAGGAAGCTCCATACTGTTCTCCACAGTGGCTGTACCAATTTACATTCCCACCAACAGTGCAGGAGGGTTCCCTTTTCTCCACACCCTCTCCAGTATTTATTGTTTGTGGATTTTTTGATGATGGCCATTCTGACTGGTGTGAGGTGATATCTCATTGTAATTTTGATTTGCATTTCTCTAATAATTAGTGATGTTGAGCATCCTTTCATGTGCCTCTTGGCCATCTGTATGTCTTCTTTGAAGACATGTCTATTTAGGTCTTCTGCCCATTTTTGGATTGGGTTGTTTAGTTTTTGAATATTGAGCCATATGAGCTGTTTGTAAATTTTGGAGACTAATCCCTTGTTGGTTGCATCGTTTGTGAATATTTTCTGCCATTCTGTGGGTTGTCTTTTCGTTTTGTTTTTGGTTTCCTTTGCTGTGCAAAAGCTTTTGAGTTTAATTAGGTCCCATTTGTTTATTTTTGTTTTTATTTCCATTATTCCAGGAGACTGATTGAAAAAGATATTGCTGCGATTTATGTCAAAGGGTGCTCTGCCTATGTTTTCCTCTGATCCAAAGGCTTAAGGATAGAGGATTTTGGACTGGATTTATCATGTGTGACCTGCACAGCCACCCCTAAACTATGTTCCATAAAATTCCAAGAAGACACCTTCACAAACAAGGCTTTGAAAAACATATTAGTGAGCTGAGAACCTACATCCTTAAGATACTCTGTGGATGTTCACCTTTGCAGACCAGATATTATAATGCTGTCGTTCAGACAGGCTCCCTGATTTCATGGGGATGGTAGGATCCTGGAGTGGTAGAGGCTAAGTGGCAGTACTTAATAGCCAAAGACAAGGTGAGTGCATTTACCATAAATGGCAGCAGGGATGTACCAGTAATCAGAATGCCTTGGCCAACAGAGATCTTTGGTAGTGACTAATGGATCAGTGCATCCCGAGGAAGGAACTAGGTGGACAGCCTACTAGAGTATTGTTTGATTTACATAACAGAAAAAAAATCAACCAACCAACCAGCCAAAACCCGCGCTGACTCACCACATT
Source organism: Stenella coeruleoalba (assembly GCF_951394435.1). Lineage (NCBI taxonomy): Eukaryota > Metazoa > Chordata > Mammalia > Artiodactyla > Delphinidae > Stenella > Stenella coeruleoalba. The sequence goes on from NC_137169.1 coordinate 22,808,224, forward strand.
GGTGAGTGGTGGCCTCTCTTCGTTTTGAGACAGGTTAGAGCCCCTTTATTGAAGAGGAGGCCAGGCCCCTTGAAGAAGATTCCTGCAGCAGTGCTATGAGTATGTACCATAAATCTTCCTCCCAGCCTTCACCAGAGGGAGCTTTGGCCATTTACTAGATGACTACACTTGGGAAAGGAAGGTACTCAGATCTTTGGAGATTACTAGACACTGCTCTGAATTTATGATAATTCCTGGGAATGCAAAATGCCACTGAGGTTACCGGTCAAAGTGAAAACTTAGGTAGTCGGGTGATAGATACTCAGCTCAGGTGTGTCCGGTGGGTCACTTCCCCATTTCCTGAATTGTATAATTGAAGTAGACATGCTCGGCAACTGGAAGAATCCCCACTTTGGGTCTCTGACTCATGAAGTGAGGGCACTTGTGGACGCAAGGGCTCACCGGAAGTTCCTTTTTACCGTGATAGTGAACTGGAAGCAATTCTCTATTCCTGGGGAAAGTTCAGAGACTGGTGAGGGCTGAAATACACAGAGGTGGTGATTCCCATCCCATTCCTATTTAACTTTCCTGTTTGGTCTATGCAGACATTTGATGAGTTTTGGAGAATGACTAGATTATTCATCTATTTCATCGGGCGGTGACTCCAACTGCAGCTGCTGTCCCAGATATAGTATGTTTACGGGAGCAACCCAGTATAGTACTTAGTATGTAGCCATTGACCTGGATACTGCCTTTTTCTCCAGACCAACTTGTGAGGACCGCCAAGCCAGTTTTTCTTTACCTGGAAAGGCCAAAAATACACCTTCACAGTCTTGCTTCAGAGCTACGTCAGTTCTCTTGCTTTTCTGCCATTATATGGTCCACAGATAACGTGATCATCTTGACATTCCACAAAGCATCACACGGGTACACCACACTGATGATAAGCTTATCGCTTTTGGTGAACAGGAGGTAGCAAGAACAGCATATGTGAATGAAAGGGTGGGAAATAAATACCACAACATTTCAAAGGTCGCTGTCTCAGTAAGGTTTCTGCGGGCTCAATAGTATGGAACACATTGAGGTATCCTCTTTGAGGTGAAAGTCAAGCTGCTGCACTTCATACGACTTACCTCAAAAGAGGAGGCACGGCACTTGGTAGGCTTTTTGGATTTTGGAGAAACACAGCTGTGTGTGTTTCTTTGACCCATTGGCAAAATCCCTGCGAGACTGCCAGTTTTGAGTGTGCACCAAAGAAAAACAGCAAGTTAAGGCTTTAGTACACGTCCTTCTACCACTTGGCTCTTATAATCCATTAGATCTGATGATTGTCAAAGATTTTATAGCAAATAGGAATGCTGTATGGTCTCAGGCAAGGCCTGAGGATCACAGTGGCGACTTCCAGGATTTTAGAGTAAATCTTTCCCACTTATGCAGATAACACTTCTTCTTCGAGAAACAGCTTCTAGCTTTCTACTGGTCTGTGGTAAGAGACTACAGCAGGTGACCATGCAGCCTGACCCCCATTTAGGATTCCTCTAACACAGCTAGCCATAAATGTAACTTTGTGTAGCAGCAATCTACAGTCAGATGGAAGTGGTATAAAAGAGACAACGCTTGGGCTTCCCTGGTGGTGCAGTGGTTGAGGGTCCGCCTGCTGATGCAGGGGACACGGGTTCGTGCCCCGGTCCGGGAGGACCCCCGCATGCCGCGGAGTGGCTGGGCCCGTGAGCCATGGCTGCTGAGCCTGCGCGTCCGGAGCCTGTGGTCCACAACGGGAGAGGCCACAACAGTGAGAGGCCCGCGTACTGCAAAAAAAAAAAAAAGAGAGACCACGCTTGGGCAAGTCTGGAAGATATGAGTAAGTTGTATGATTCAATGATTTAGACTCCCGCTTCATTGCCTCTTCTTCCTCATATCATGCCGATGGCTTTGTGGGCAGTTCCTTATGGCCAGTTAGCTGAGGAATACAAACTCAAGCCTGGTTTACAGATGCTGCTGCTACATGATATGTGAGTACCACCCCAGAGTAGAAGACTGCAGCATTATAACATCATCAGGGGGTGACCCTGAAGGACAGCGGTGAAGGAAAATCTTTTCAGTGGGTAGAACTTTAAGCAGTGTATTTGGTCGTCCGTTTTGGAATTGGATATGAAGTATGAATCTACACTGATTTATGAGCAGTTTTTTTAAAATTAATTAATTTATTTTTTGGTTGTGTTGGGTCTTAGTTGCGGCATGTGGGATATTTCGTTGTGTTGCCCAGGCTCTTAGTTGCAGTGCGTGGGCTTCTCTCTAGCTGTGGCACGCGGGCTTAGTTGCCCCATGGCATGTGGGGTCCTAATTCCCTGAGCAGGGATCGAACCGGCATCCCCTGCATTGCAAGACGGATTCTTAACCACTGGACCACCAGTGGAAGTCCCCATGAGCGGTTGTTAATGGTATGGTTTGGCTGGATGGTAAGGGACTTGGAAAGAATGGGATTGGAAGATTGGCGACAAGGAATTCTGGGGAAGAGGTATGAGGATGGACTCTTCAGGATGGGCATAGACTGTGAAGATCTGTGTCCCATGTGAATGCTCACTAATGGGAATCTGCTGCCCTGGGGGCTTTCAATTATCAGATGAACAACATGTCATGCTTTGTGGTATCTGTTACCTTGTTTATCCAGTGGCCCCTGTTCTTGTCCAATAGTACTGTGAATAAAGTGTCCATAGTGGCAGGGATGGACGATATGCATGGGCTCAACAACATGAATTTCCCCTTACTAAGGACACTGCCACTTCTGGGTGCTCAATCTTTCGACAGAAAAGACCAACGTGTGCCCATGATACGGCACCATTCCCTGGAGAGACCAGCCGCTTACCTGGTGGCAGGTTGATTTCATTGTATCTCTTCCGTCACGTATGGGGCAGAGATACTTCCTTACTAGAATAGAACTTTTTCTGGATATAAATTTGCTGTCTCTGCCTGTAATGCCTTTATCCACACCAGCATGTGCATACATACAGAATGCCACCATCATGGTATTCTACCCAGAATGTCTCTTCTCAAGGAATTCATTTCATAACAAAGGAGTGCAGCAGTAGGCTCATCCCCATGGAATTCATTAGTTTTACAATATAACGCATCCCCCGGAAGTGGATGGCCTAACTGAAAGGTGGAATGGCATCCTGAAGGCTCAGGTATGGCACTAGTTGGCAGACAAATCCTGAAAGAATGCAGTACATGCTTTGAATCAGACACAATTGTATGAGGCTGCCTCCCTCATCATTAGAATACATGGGTCCATTAATCAAGGTGTGGAAATGGGAGTGTTCTGTGTCAGCCAAGGTCCAAGCAGGAGACAGAAACTACATTAAATTAACTAAAGGGGAACAAAAAGAACTCTGAAGAATTCCACTAAGATGGAAGGAGAGTATGCAAGGAATAAAACTTGGGAGGGAGGGAGGAGCCTCCCCATGGGTGGAATTCAGGCCATTGGACAGAGCATGGATACAGCCCACTGGATGGCAGAAAATGTCACTGGGTTGTCCAGGCCAGAGGTAGTCTAATGGTGGGCCAAGTTTAGTGGGCAGAGAATGGCCTGCTGAGGGGCCGATGCCATTCAGAAATTGGCTATGGGAATTGCTGTTGAACATGCTGAGAAGCCAGCTAGGGAACTGGCTGCTAAGAAGTTCCTCACAGAGTTGGGGTTAGGGTCAGGGTTAGGGCATAGGGAAGACTGGAGATATTCTTGGAAGTGAGCTGGGACTCCCGTCAACCTTGCCTTTCAGAAGCCAGCTGTGGGCTTGCCACTGATGCCATGAGGGGCGTGCTCCGCTGAGTGTCCTGCACACGACCAGGTGCTGCAGGAGCAAGAAGCAGAGGTGATTGGCCTCAGGTAGCGTGTCCTGTGCCCTGCTGGTGCCACCTATGGACAAAGATTAACATCATCCTTGTAAGGAAAAATGTTCTAGTTCCACAGGCAGGTCTTGAAGGGTGGATTTGGAGCCAAGAAGCAATAAATGACAACTAGTACTTCTCACTATCATTCTTAATCACCCACTTGCAGAATTGTTCCTTCTTGTCGTAGCAAATTTGAGCTCTACTGGCTTGGAGATCTCTGTTCCTGAGGGGGCGTACCAGAGGATGCAACAGTGGTTCCAGTGAGCAGAAGGGTGAGACTGCTGTGTAGCCATTTGAGATCCTTCTGTCACTGAACAAACACTGAAGCCAAAAAAAGCGTTACTCTAACTGCATAGAAGGATTGATCCTGATTAATAAGGGGAAATTGGGTTGCTGCGACACAATGAGAGTACAGAGGACTGTGTATGGAACTCAGGGTATTCTCTGGGGCACCCCTTAATACTTCCGTGTCCAATTGTAAATGTTACTGAAAAACTTCAGCAACCCCAGAAAGCAGAATAATTGAGGATTCATGCCATTCAGGAATGAAGTTGTGGTTCACGCTTCCTGGTAAAAAATTCCAACCAGCTGAGGTTCTGGTTGAGGGTGGGGGAAATGTGAAACAGGTATTGGAAGAAGGAAGCAATAAATGTAAATTATGGCTTTGACCAATTACAGAAATGAGGACTATAGTAGCTTTGCTTGCTATGTTTATAAACTTATATCTGTATGCTAACCATTTTCTTCTCCTCTCTCCTTCTTCCCATTATTATCTCTCTATAAGTTCTTGGAAGTTAACTTTAGAATTTAGTCTTTAGGGAACAGAATATTCAGGGTGGCCGTACTGAATTTGAGGAGTCATTCATACAGCCAGCAATGGGTAAAATGACGTTCAACTACGTATCTCCTTATTTTGAGGCAAGTGTGAGAACTTCTTTATTGGTACAAAAGATAACTGTGCCCTGTTAGGTGGAAACGGAGTTGCTGTGTTGTGAATGAAGTTCCAAAGTGCATGGAGGGTGATGTGGAAGCTGATTAGCCCAAGGTAAGGATTGTGGCTGTTGTCACTTTATTTTCTCTCAGCTCCAAGTCTACCCTTCTTTGCCCTGCTTTGTGATACTGGAGCTGGACTCCGCGAACATTTCTTCTCGGCCAGCTGGTGCAATGCTAATATCTGTCAATAGGGGGCCCTGGAGGGACCAGCTCCAGCCACGCCCTCAGTCATTCCTAGAGGTAGTAAAATTTCCCTACGTTTGCCATTCATCTCTTCTTTAGTATCCTTTTTACTCCTTTTAGTCCTTAACCCCCTTTTCCTAATTAACACTTGTTTACAGTAAATTTTCCATGTTCGGATTACTGATGTGCTTCTCTGCCTCCTGAACGGACCCTGACTCAAATACTCTCCACCCTGGTTTCCTTTGCTCTCTCCATGTCAACCCTTGGAAGACTTGGGCTCTCTTTTGTTCTTAACATCTTTGCCTTTCTCCTCACCTCTGCCTATTTCAGGTCCCTCTTGTCACGGTGCAAAGACAAGGATGTGGCATCCTCCAAGGGTGCCTTGGGAAAAGGTGGAATTTCACAAAACTGGTAGCATGGAAAAAGCCTGGACCTTGGAAACAGGGTGCCTGGATTTTAGACCCAGTCAGCCTCTGAACCATGTATTTTACAGGTGGGAAATGGAGCAGAAGTTGTGATAAATAACTACTCACACTTCTCTAATCAGTTGTCAAAGACTTTCTCCCAGTCTCAGTTCCCATTATTTTACGTGTTCCTCATAAGAACCATTTTCACATGGTTTGGCTGGACAGGTCTTCCTCTTCTTATTCCACTTAGTACAGTGGTTCTCAATTGCAGCAGTTTTGCTTCTTAGAAGACATTTGGTTGTAAAAAGGGTGTGTGTTTGTGCTACTGGCAGCTAGTGGACAGAGGCCTGGAATGCTGCTAAACATCCTATAATGCACAGGACAGCTCTCCACAATAAGGAATTATCTGGCCCCAAATGCCGACGGTGCTGAGGTTGAGAAGTCCTGAGTTAACATATAGAAATGGAGGTCCAGAGAGGGGAAATGACTTGCCTAGGGTCACACAGAAAGTGGGCAGCAGAACTTGAATGACAGTCCAGGGCCTCAGTATCACCCATTCTTCTTCCTGGGGCAAGGATAGAGGAGATGGGAAGCCAGTAAGGCCTACCCTCATGAATCCTGTGCCTGCAGGGGGCTGGCATTCTCCTCTTGCCACCCTGCCGTGCCAAACCCCAGCCATTTTCCAATGCAACCATCTGCTTTCTCAACTCCTGTTCTGAGCTGCCAGGAAGCCATCAGGAAAACTGTCCTCAATGAGTACACCGCCAGGGAGCCAGTGCCAACGTAAGCTGGCGCCAGCATCGCCCATCCTTCTGGCCTTCCTGTAATTTGCTCCACTCCCCTACCTGCCTTCAAGGGCTATTCAAGTCCTCCACCTTCACAAGCCCTCCCCCATCCCACTCATCAACTCCTTCACTCCCAACAGGTAACTGACTTTCCCGAATGCTCCCTTCTCTCCTACGGCTAAGCCTGTTCTCAGCCAGCTCAGGAAGAGAAAATTTCTCTTCTGGTGGAAGACAACTCTTCTGTCCTCTGGATCTATTCCTTTCTAACTTTGCCAAGGTCTGTCCCTACTGAGTATTCTCTCCCTGTCTCTGTCTGTCTCTGTCTCTCTCTCTCATTTGTCAACTCCCCCAACTCCACTACCTAAGGCTTCCCTGCAAAAAGACTGCTCAAATCTCCCCCATGATTAATTTTAAAATAAGTTATTTTCTTAAGGCTTCCCTGGCGGCGCAGTGGTTGAGAGTCTGCCTGCCGATGCAGGGGACACAGGTTCGTGCCCCGGTCCGGGAGGATCCCACACGCCACGGAGCGGCTGGGCCTGTGAGCCATGGCCGCTGAGCCTGTGCGTGCAGAGCCTGTGCTCCGCAATGGGAGAGGCCACAGCAGTGAGAGGCCCGCACACCGCAAAAAAAAAAAAAGTTATTTTCTTGAACTCCTCTGAGCCACTTTTATTTCTTCCCCTCCCATCCATATACTCTTCACGCTGCCTGGATGAGCTGCTCCCCACGCCTGCTCCAGCTGCAAAACTCCGAGTCACGCTTCAAACCCAGCTCAAATGTCAGCTTCTCTAAGACGCCATAGCAGGTGCTGTTGATCCCCCACCTCATCCCCCCTCGACTTTCTGAGTTCTCCCGCAGCTACAGAAAGTTCTGGACGTGCTGACATCTTCCCACCTCAAGTGCCTGAATTTATTTTATTCTTTCCTCAGAGCGTCCCCAGCAGGACTGAGCCCCAGTGCCCACCACTGTAACCCACTCATGAGCCCAGGCTTCGCTGGCTCTCCTCCCTGCCCTGCTCAGTCTCTCCATGTCCTCACTCGTGCTCCCTGGGCTCAGCCCCCAGATGAACTACCGGCACCAGAGCCCTTGTCTCAGGGTCCGCTTTGGGGGCCCCACCCTAAGGCCCATGCCCGCCCCACCTGCCCCTGAGGCAGTTCCGCGCTCCCTCCACCTGCTCCTGGTGTCTCTTCTTGCACTTCTTGAGGCAGACCCTCTGTCTCCTGTTCCAGACTGTGAGCCCTTTGAGGGTAAAGGCAAGCTCTTCATCACCCCTGTGTCCCCTTCACCTGGCACATTACCCGGCCCATCACCGGCCAAGAAGTGTTTGCTGAGTGAGGGAGTGAGAAAGTAAATGGGTAAATGATGACATGAATCTCCAGGGCACCTACGCTGGGTGACAGACCCTGTGAACTGAATTATCCCATCGGTGTGGCCCTCTGAACCCCTGCCTCCTCCTCTCCTATCGGGGGACCTATTCCTGACCCCCCTGCCAGGTCCTGAGGCACCTCCCTCTGCCATCGATACCTGTTCTGCCCTCTATAACACCGTCGCAGTTGGCTCCCAGGATGCCTCCTGCCAGGAAAAGTCCCCAGACAGGGAAGTGGGTCTCTTGGTGGGAGATTCCAACTTCAGTTAAATAAAGGTTACAGGAGCCCAGGGAGATGCTATTATAGTGTGACATAATTCAATGCCACCAGCCAGCAGATGTTGCTTTGGAGGGCTGGATTTGTCCAGATGGACTCTGGGGCTCATGCAGAAGCACTCAGAACAACTACCTGCTTCTGATGTGAGCAGCCCCATGAAACGGTAATTTCTAGAAATCAACTTATTCAGCCCAAGTACATGGAGCAGAGTTTCCAGCAGGAGAATATAAAATCATTGCTGGGGAAGTGAAGCAGATGTTCCCAAGCCAAGAGGTCATGGAGACCATGTCCAGTTTTGAAACACTTGGGGGAATGGGACACTCTGAGTACATCCAGAATGATGGGGAACTCAAACTCAGCGACCTGGTCCTGTGAAAGATCGCTGTACACATAAGAAAACCGAGGTGTGTAGAGGCAAAGGAAAGGCTGCCCAAGGTCATGCACAGTGAGTCAGTGGCAAACCTGGGACTCAAGTCTAAATCCAAACAGGTCTGCCCCCAACAGTCCCCAACTTCTCAGAAGACCAGGCAAAATGGGAGTCATGCTGAAACTGAAACCAAACCCAAACAAAAAAACAACCAACACCCTGGACTGACTCACAGGTTGTACCTGCCATTTTGCTACAGACACTGGCCTGAAAATGAGAGACCCTGGGATCAGATGCTTGTTCTTCCTTTCTTGCTGGAGACCCCTCTTTGGGTTTCAGTTTCTTTATCTGTGAACTAGAAGACTAATGACCTCTAGAATTCTTCAGCTTTCAAAAAAAAAAAATCACTTCGAGCCTCAGTTTCCCCACTTAAGGGGTATAATGCTCTACTTCCTAGGGTGATGTGAGAATCACGTGATGTCCATAAGAAGTTCCTTGACACAATTGTGTGAAAGTAACCTCAGGGACAGTGTCATCATCACGCACACATCTGCAGCAAGGTGATGCTGAGGGTAGAGCTAGTTCCACATCTGAGCTGCTAGAAGGAGTGAAGGGAAACCAATGTATCACCTCCTAGACAAGAGGCCCTGGAGCAGCAAAGGGGTTTCAGGGTGGGTTTAAATCTGGATTTTCTCCCCATAAGGTGAGGTTGTCTCTGAAGCCATTTCCCTCTTGCTGTCCCAGCAAGTGACATGGAACGTCAAATCTCAGGGTGCCTGCCCAAAGGGATCTTGGCAGAGTGCTGGGCTGTGGGCAAGAGCTGAAGGAAGGGAAAGGGAGAAAGTGGTGATTTATAAAGGGGTGGGGAGGAAGAATAGGGGGTGAGGGGAAGAGGAGGGCAAAGAGAGAAGGAACATCTGGAGGGGGATGACTATCTCTGTTCAATGGTGTAAAATGCAAGCAGGAAGTGTGGGCTCTAGAATCAGAAAGACCCAAGATCAAAGGCCAGCTTATCTAGTCATCCTATGGGGGCCTTTGGGCTAATCATTCAACCATTGTAAACCTGTTTCCACATCAGTAAAATGGGGATAAGAATGGTGCCTCTGTCTCAGGGATAATCTTGGCAAAGTGCTTAGCGCCATGCCTGGCCCAGAGTAAGTTCTCAATACACAGTACCTAGAGTGGCCACATAAACACAGTAAGTAGCTGTAAATCTACCAATCAGTGTGTTCTTCAGGAGGGGATGTAGGATCCATCCCAGTGACTGTGGCTACAGGAAGACAAGAGAGCTTGTTCAAGTAGAGGAGCAGGTGGGTTTGTCCAAGTTGACAGAAACCTGAAGAAGCACAGAAACCCAGATAACACATGCAAAGAAATATAGATAACACATTTTTATTGTGTTGACTATAGCAGGAATTATTCTTATTTGGCTAACAGCAATTCTATTAGTGAGTACAACAATACATGTGCTAATGGTAGCTAAACGGATTAAAATAACAAGAAGGCAAATTTAAAGTCATTCCATCCATCAGGAAGAAATGCCAATGCCAGCCATGATCAAATGACTGTCACATGTATAAACAATAGGTATGATGTTAGAGAGATGGGAGAGGGGGTGATGGGGCACTCACCGGGATCAGCAACGACATCAAATGAAACAACACTCCCCAAATCCCACCGTGGGTGAGTGGAGCCCAGATTCCAACCCAGATGCCTGAAGCTGAGGCTCTGACCACCCATCAGAGTTGGCCAGCGCCACATCATCTTCAGGCTGGAGTTTCCCAGGCCTCGCAGGCCCAGCAAGATTGGGGGACAGAGCAGTTGAGGACTGAGGGGCTGGGGTGAGGGGACCTTCCCTACAGTCTTGATGGGCTGGTCATGAAGTATAACCAGGGACCCTGTCTGCCAGAAGGATGGATGAACTGAGCTGTGGGCTTTCCAGCTCCCTGGGATTATGAAATCCTTTTAGGCTTTCCCTTCAGTACCCACCAAGAGGGGAACTCTTCCCTCAGGGATGCCAGAGCTTGCTCTTCTTAGCAGATCTACGTGGTTGCTATGACCACAAAACTATGGGTGGAGTTGAAAAAACCTAGGAGGCACACATTTAAAAATTGATTAATTTTTATTTTTTATTAAATTTTTTTCTTCCAATTTTATTGAGATATAATTAACATACAGCAGTGTATACGTTTGTGTACAGCATAATGACTTGACTTATATACATCATGAAATGATTATCACAATAAGTTTAGTGAACATTGATCATCTCATATGATACAGAATTAAAGAAATAGAAAAAAAAAGTTTCCTTGTGATAAGAACTTAGGATTTACTCTCTTAATAACTTTTGTATATAACATACAGCCGTGTTAATTATATTTATCATGTTGTACATTACATCCCTAGTACTTATTCATCTTATAACTGGAAGTTTCTACCTTTTGACTGACTTCATCCAATTTCCCCTCACCCCACCCGCTGCCTCTGGTAACACAAACCTGATCTCTTTTGCTATGAGTTTGTTTGTTTGTTTTTGAAGTATAATTGACCTACAACACTATATCACTATATTAGTTCCTGTTATAAGCATAGTAATTCGATATTTCTATATATTTCAAAATGATCATGGAATGCACACATTTTTTTTTTTTTTGGCGGTCCGCGGGCCTCTCACTGTTGTGGACTCTCTCCCGTTGCGGAACACAGGCTCCGGACGCGCAGGCTCAGCGGCCATGGCTCACGGGCCCAGCCGCTCCGCGGCATGTGGGATCTTCCCGGACCGGGGCACGAACCCGTGTCCCCTGCATCGGCAGGCGGACTCTCAACCACTGCGCCACCAGGGAAGCCCGAATGCACACATTTTTGAACTGATATAAAATGCAAGCTAAAGATTTGTCCTAGATTCTCCCTCCTGAGTAACTGAATTGTGAGATGCCAATTGTGTAATATGAGAGATGTATCATCACACAGAGAATCTATTACACGCAGTCAGATACATACCCATGTGTACACACACACGCACACACACACGCACACAAAGAGAAGGTCATTGGGGATCTTTCCTTCTTCAAGAACACTGGATCGTTCTTAAGAAGTGAAAAAAAATCTCCAAACTCAAGAAAATATTTTCCGTGAAGTCTGTGAATGCCACACACAATTGCTCTAATCTTGTTCCTCCAGCTTTCCTCATTAACCTCCATCTCTACCTTGCGCTGAGGATTCTGTCCCCTGAACTGAAGGGTAAGTAGTAAGGAATATTCACTCCCTAGCCTTCAGGGTTGCTCAACTTCTTGAGAGTCTTCTCTGAGCCTTCCCCCTTCATCCCCTTCCAAGAGATAGAAATAGACCAGAAGCTTTAAGGTCTGAACTCACCCGTTGGAATGATTTAATCCTGCTTCAGCACCGCGGACAGAGCCCCACCCGCCGCGTCCCCTCTCCCCCCCCACACCCCCCCGACCCCGGAGGAGAAACTGGGGGTTTCTTGCTAATGGCGTCATGAGATGGGAACACCCAGATTACCAAAAGGTCTGAATGTAGACAGTGCTTCATCTAGACCCCTAACCACAAGCTCACACGTTCTTTGAACTCTCCAATTTAATATTTCAAAAATATGCACATTTTGCTTTCTATATTATACCCATGATTGTTTTAATATAAAATACAAAGCAATGGATATTTCCGTGTATTAGAGTAAAACTGGAACAGAAGGAGTATGTCCTATGCCTAAGCAATGTCTTTTTGTACTGCCGGGCACACCTTAAAAATTCCTCTGGCGTGTGTGTGTGTGTGTGTGTGTGTGTGTGTGTGTGTGTGTGTGTGTGGTGGGGTACAGTGCTCACAGGATGAAGTTCAAGATACTTACCTTGGAATTCACATCATCATCCGCTACTTCCTCCTTTTCCTCTACCACTTTCACTGATGCCGCACCCTCACATCTCACACAAGAGCTACATACCACACACACACATGTCACACATACATAGGATCCCATTGAACCCCTGACTCACCCTTCAGTGCCCTTGGGGTTGTATCCTTTCTCATGGAAGAAGGTGGGTCCCTCCACTCCTTTCTTCTCTGATCCTGCCTGTGAATACAGACACATGTCCTGCACTCTGAGATGCAATCCATGCCACCCAGCAGAGCAGAGCTGTGGCTCTGCTGTTTTAAAGGAATAAACCTAGGCTGACCCCCATTGATTTATTTCAGTCTTTGAATCTTGTCTCCAGGCATGGGCTCTTCATCACTGCCTGCAGTGAGCAGACTGAGGAGAGAGTCTTAGAGCTTGACTGCCCAGATCAGCTGCAAATGGAAACTAAAGGGTTGAGGTTTTGGTGAATTTTTTCTTCCTCCAATTGTGGTTCAGTGAGCCTTCAACAGCACTAGAGGTTCTGTGTGAGCTGAACCATGCAGGTTGCATGCTAAATCTCTTCCTGCTGCTCTAACATGGGGCTGGTCTCCAGGAGGCATTCTGGGTGAACAGAGGAGCAGCAGCTGGTCCCTGACATAGGAGGTTAGAGCAGGAAGGTACAGCTCGCACATTAATTGGTCAACAACCCAACTGACATCTGCTCTGTGCCAGGCCTGCCCTGGGCTCTGGGGCTTCTTGGACATTGCCCTAGAGCTCAGTCTGGGGGCTGGTGGGCGAATCACAAATGGAGGACCAGAGAGGGGGTATGATTCACCCTGAGCCCTACAGTCAGGCAACTGGCTGGGTTAGGATAGAACCTAGGATTCCTGACACCTTGGCTTTCCAACGAGGAGCTAGGGCAGTGATGGGGTCAGGGAATATTTTCTGGGGAAAGATCTTGACTCATAAGTACTGTACATGGAGATGGAATAAAAAAGAAAGGGGATTAGACCACCCCCACCCCACCCCTGGTCGGAGCACCCCTGTCTGCTTCTTTTCCAGCTCTATCCAATTCTGTCCTCCAGAAATGCCCTGCCCCAGTTAGGAACTTTTCACTTGAAGGTAACAATAAACGGGTTAAACAAATGTGGGAATTTGCTGGCTCAGTGAACCAGCAAAGGTAGATCCAGCCAGGCTCCACCTCTCTGACATTCTCTCCTCCAGTGTTGCCTTCACCCCTGGCCCCTCGTGCCCCTCACTCCCTGGAGCCAGAAGAAAAGCGCGGGTCCCTTCTGGGAGTTCCCCCAGAGGAGAGCGAGCGATCCTTTCCCCAGAAACTCCAGCAAACATCTCGCCTCTCATTGGCCTGAGCTGGGTCATGTGCCCTGCCCTGAACCAATCATGTACCAGCAGGATGAGGTAGGCTGATGGCTTAAGCCAATCAGACCCCACCTCGGGAGCTGAGAGCGAGTCATTCATACCACATGACGGAGGGTGGGAAGAGGCAGCTCCCTCAGGGAGAGTGTGGTGGGCTTGTTGGACAGAGGTGAGATGGAAGTTGGGGGGTGGGGGCCAGCAAAGGTTGTGACAGATGCCACCACCTGAGATGGGTAATAACATCCAATCAATGAGAAGTCTTCTTTGCTGCTCCAGCCCCATCTCCAATGTCCTGCCTCATGTCCAAGGCTGCTGAGAAGCATGGAGTCCCCACCATCGTGGCTCATGACTCCATCCATCTCCCTGGCTGTGCCCCGAGCTGGGATTCTCCATCCCCACTCCACCCCCCTTCACCCTTTAGATTGCAGCTCAAGCTTCACCTTTTGCAACTACGAAATGAGTCACCTCTGCTGGGTGCTCCCACCACCATTTGCTGCACCATTATGATCAAGTTTTCTATTGTCCCTTTCCCACTCCTTACACACAGAGCTTTCCAGTTCCTTGAAGGTGTTGAAATAAATCTCTAGGCCCAAGATGGAGCCGCTCCTGCCCAAGGTGCCACATCAGCATAACGAAACCCAGATAACTTTTGTGTCCCCAGAAATGCAGTATACCTACTACGCCAATCCTCAGAGGCCAAGCCAGCTTCGGGCTTTATGCTTTTTCCTTGTTCCTTATTTATTTTCTCCTTTTCTCGTCCTTGTTCTATATTCATTTTCTGGTTTTCTCTTCCTTGTTCCTTATTCTTTATCTTATAAATGCCTCCTGCCTTCTGCCCAATTTTGCAGTTCTCTGGACCCTTGGGAACAAAGACTTCCTGCTTCATGAAGTGTTCAAGTTTGCTTGTATCACCTACATTGTCTTCTTAAATCATTTTAAAACAAAGGTATGGACCTGGACAAGTCTTAACTAATCTCTTTGTTCCCAGCCTCTAGGTACTGCCTGGTTAAGAGCAAGAAGTCAATAAATATTTGTTGAATTAATGAAAATAAGTCTGTGTGGAAGACACGACTTCTGTGAAGTTGTTTGCGTTTTAACAAAGGACAAAGCCTCGAGCCTTAGGAATGAAGTTCAAATGGTAGGGTTTCAGGCACCAGTAAACTCAGGACAGAAGCTTCCTCCATTGTTTAGTGCCTGGAGGAGGAAGTGTCTGTCTCAGCAGGTGGAATTTTCCATTCATGGCTTTCCAGTGCAAAAACAGTCACATGGGCTCCTGAAAACATGTGTCGTGGAAACAAATTTCCCTTTGGCTTCCTTGTGGAAAGAAACTTCTCTAGTCCTGTCAAGTTTCCTGTTCTGGTTGACAGAATGTTCCTTCCTGACTCCCTGTGAACTATGAAGGTGACATCCTGATTGACCCACCTCAGTTCTCTGACCCCAAAGCCATGGAGCCCTACCTGTCAGTCCAGCTCTGCTTAGCCGGGAGACCCATCCTGCAGCTCAGGCACTTCCACATCAAGCCCCTTGGCCTGGATGCTTCTCCAGAGCTGACCTGGGGCCCATCTTCACCACTGGGCTCCTCTCTGGTCTTCTGGCTGACTGCCCCCACCCCCCACCGCCATGCTCCAGCTCTATGCACTGACATCCTCTCTGCCTTCCAGTACCTCCACTCCAGCCTGCCCTCTACTCTGCCCTGCAATGATCCTCCACAGCACAAAATTGACTGGTTCCCTCCTGCTATCAATCCTTCCCAGGCTCCATGGTGTCCTTGGATCACGTTCCAAACTCCTTGGCCCTGCACCAGCCACGCAGAGGCACAGGTACACACCAGGCAAGGACCTGCCCCTGCTCTTGCACCTGCCCTTTCCTCTGCCTGGATGCCCTTCTCCTCCCTACTGGCCTGGCGAGCTCTTACTCACTCCTCAAGACCCAATCCCAACACCCTCTTCTCTTTGAACCTTCCCTGAGGAGCCTATTTCTGTCTCTGCTCATGGACCCTCATTACCGATCCCCAGGTCTGTCTCCCCCACTAACCTGGGAGCACCTCTAAGTCAGAAGCCAAGCCTGATTTTCCATGTCCCCAGCATCTGGCAGCAGAAGAAGTGTCAGTATGTGTTTATGGAATGAATGAATGAATGAGTGAATGGACTTACTACTGTTAAGAGAACAGCAACAACTTATCTCTTATTTCTGGAGCATACATTACGCACCAGGCGCTGTACTAGGCAACTTGCCTGCATCAATCCTCCATAGTGTCACACCCCCTTCTGAGTCTGGCACGATTATTAGGTCCATTTTACAGAGGAGACACCTTGGGCTCCTCTGTAAAGGAGTAGAGGTCAAGGATCCAGAGAGGTCAAGGATCCAGTCCAAGGTTACAGTGTAAGGGAGTGACGGGGCTAGAGCTTGAACTCAGGGGTGTCCGGCTCCAACTTCTTCATTTACTGAGGACCTACTATGTGCCTACGACTCCTGGAAACAGAACCAGCCAAGTGTCTGACCTCGTGGAGTTCCTATTGTATGGGGTGAGGAGGGGACAAACAATAAAGAAATATGTATATATAAATAATGTCAGACCTGATAAGTGCTACACAGAAAAATAAAATTGGGTTGAGGGCTGTATTAGTTTGCAAAATACTACAGACTGGGTGGCTTAAGCAACAGAAATCTGTTTTCTCACAGTTATAGAGGCTAGAAGTCTAAAATCAAGGTGTTGGCAGATCGAGTTTCTTTGAGGCCTCTCTCCTTGGCTTGCAGACAGCCACCTTCTTGCTGTGTCTTCCTCTGTGTACACACATCCCTGGTGTCTCTCTGTGTGTCCTAATCTCTTCTTGGATTGGATTAGGGCCCCTCCTAAGGGCTTCATTTTAACTGAATCACCTCTTTAGAGGTGCTATCTCTAAGTACAGTCACATTCTATGGTACTGGGGGTTAGGATTTGAACACATGAAGTTTGTGGGGGACAAGTTCAGGGGGTCAAGGAGTGATAGGCTGGGGTGGGTGATACTCTAAGGGATGTCTGAGTTGAGACCTGAATGAAATGAAGGGACAAATCTGGTGACACCTGAGGGAAGCAGAAGCAGAAGAAACAGCAAGTGCAAAGGCCCTGAGGCTGGAAAAGGCAAAGCCTCTTTGAGGAATGGCAGGAGGTCATGGAGGCTGTCGCTTTGTGATCTGGGGAGAGGGGAGAGGGATAAGGTCAGAGGGGCCAACACACACACACATCCTCTGAACAGCCTCAGAGGTTAGTGGCCCAGTGTGACTGACACTTCTTACCTCTATAAGGTATCTATTTCCATACCTGCTTTGTGCAGATGGGGAAACTGAGGCCCAGGATGAGAAAGGCCCTGCTCAGGGTCACATAGCATGTTGGTGTTGGATGTCCTGCCCTAAGACTGCCTTTAGTGCCCCTCTTACTGGGGAGGTGGGTGGAGTGCAACCGGTGCTGGCAAAGCACCGCTGGGAGGAAGGGTCTGCAAATTGGGATCAGTATAATTATTGTTACTGTTACCTCTGTGTAGAAATGACAGTGGATCCTGCCAGGAGCCAAGTGGATGAAGAGAAGTGGGGGGATTTGGGGCACCTGCTCCCTAGGAGGGGAGAGTGATTCTCCCAGGCAGTGTCTCCGTCTCGCCCTGATGATCTTCCTTTTTGTCAGTTTAAGCAGCTTCTTCCCTGTGCCGGGCTCCACACATGGGGTGACCTTAGTCACTCTGAGCCTCTGACAGGCTGGGGATGACGTGACTGAGACCCAGAGGGGTTGGGCTACCTGATCAAGGCACTGAGCTGGTGACTAGGAGACGGAATTTGAACCCACGCCCATGGGGCTCCAGAGGGCGCCAACGCTAACCGCCCACCATCCTCAGCCTCTGTATCCTGGGCGCTGCCTGCCACTCGCCACCCTTGGGCAAGTCATTTCCTATCCCTGGACCTCGTTTTTCTCATCTCGAAAATGGAAGAGACACCCCTGGCCCTTCTGCCTCTCAGGGATATTGTGATGCCCCTTCCCCAGGGAGGAGATGGATTCATGATGCCACGGGTGACAGCGCTGAGGACTGAGCCACACACAGGAGCTCGTCAGGCCCCCAGGGAAGCCCTGGGGAGTGAGGGGTCTCAACCCTGTTTCCTGAGGAGGGAGATGAGGCTCAGAGAGGTTCAGGAGCTCACCCAAGGTCACACAGCTGAGAAGGACAGAGCCAGGGCCCCAACGCCCCCCTCTTTCTGAGGATTCCCGCCACGCCCCCTTCCCATCCAATAGGAGCTCAGCCTCCTAAAACCTTGGTCAGCAGTGGCTGTTGGACATAGTAAGGCTGAGCTTAAGGGGAACTTAAAAAAATTGAATCATGTCACTTCCCCCCATTTAAAAGCCATACTCTGAACAGACACCTGTGAAGCCCTCTGTGGCAGGGCCCCACCCAACCCCACCCTCAGCTCAAGCACCTCCCCTCCCTCCATGCTCCCACTGGCTCCGGCAGTTCCTGGAACACGTCCTGCTGCTTCAGGCCTGACCTGCCTGCGCGCTGCTCCCTCTTCGTGGAACGCTCTTCTCCCTTCCCTCTCCTCCCCTAGTCCACGCTCCACAGAGCAGACAAAAGAGCTGTAAGAACACCGGCCTGGTGGCGTCACCAGCTTAAAGCTCTCCCACGGCCCCTACTGCCCTGGGATAAGCCGCTGCTAGAACATGTAGGCCCTCCTGGCCTGTCCTTGTCCGTTTCCAGCCTCATTCTAACCACACTAGCAGCACCTGTTCCTGGGAAGCCCCAAGCTCCTTCCTGCCTCAGGGCCTTCACTTGGCAGTTCCTGCCACCAGGAAAGCTCTTCCTCTTCCCTTTTTGTCTGACTCACTCTTCTGGTCTCAGTTCAAATATTCCCTCAGGGAGGCCCTCCCTGGACCCCCTAGATTAAGCCCCCATTTTCTTCTCCGTCATGTTGTTTTATCCTCTCACTTCACAATAAGCATCCCAGTTTCTGACTATATGCATTTGTTTATCTATTTACGTCTCCTTCCTCAGCTAGACGATAGGGTCTCTGAGGACATTGAACACGTCGTGGTGTTCAGAACAAAATAGATGGTAGGGAAATATATGGAATGAGTGAGGGAATGAATGAACAAAGTTGGGTCCTCGGTAGCCTGAATGAGACAGAAATTCAGGGGTGTCCCCAGGAGGGTCCAACAGGCTCCTTCTCTCCTGGCTGCCCCTGTCCCCTTTGGTGAGTGAGGAATCAGCAGGGATGCTGTCACCATGGCTACACACTCAGCAGCAGCCTCTCCAGTCAGGTCGATATTTAATTCCACCCAGTTCCACTCACCATTTCTTCCAGGGAAGTCATAACATTTTGACATCATCAGGGGCCTGGAGACACGAGTGTCTCAATGCACCACTGACATGTCAGGCGTGGTCCCCTGCTCCCTGCACGCCATGAAAGGCTCCCATCCAATGCAAGGCCATTTTGTCCTTTGCGTATTGGGAAGGACGTGCCCCCTGGTGGGGGACGTGGGGAGACTCCTAGAGGCCCAGGGTCATTGGGAATCTGGAAGCAGCACCAATGCCAACCCCACTGTGTCTTAATAGTAGCTCGTGGCAGCACTCAACACGTGATTGGCCGAACAAATGAATTCATCTGACTGGGTGAATTCATTGGTCCAGCTGACTGGAGGTCCCTGCTGATTGGCTCCTCTTGTGATTTGCTTGCTGATGTTTTCTTCCCCAAATCCCGGGTTATTCTAAGGCATCCGCCTTCCTGTTGTTTACTCATTCACCCCCAGATGCAGGAGGCAGCTTGGCCAGGCCCAGAGCCCAGGAGAAGGCCAGGGACATTACCTCTTCCAGGGGCCCTGAGGACTGTGATGGGAGGTCGAGTCCTCCAGTCGCTCCAGTCATGCCCTTGCTTCCAGTTTTTTTTTTTGTTTTTTTTTTGCGGTACGCGGGCCTCTCACTGCTGTGGCCTCTCCCGTTGCGGAGCACAGGCTCCGGACGCGCAGGCTCAGCGGCCACGGCTCATGGGCCCAGCCGCTCCGCGGCATGTGGGATCTTCCCGGACCAGGGCACGAACCCGTGTCCCCTGCATCGGCAGGCGGACTCTCAACCACTGCGCCACCAGGGAAGCCCTGCTTCCAGTTTTAGATCAGAGAGCCTGGGAGCAGATTCTACCTTTCTAAACTTTCTGCTGTCTTCTGAGCCCTTTGATCTAGCCCACCCCTGCCTCTGCTGACCCCATGGACCTCACAGTTCACCTTCTTGGGCTGGGGAGTGGGGGCTACAGTCCTATCAGGGAGACAGACCCTCATTCTCCCCGGGTCCTGTGAAGTGAAGGGTGATCAGCTCATTGCGAGGAGCTCTGAGGGGTTTGTCCAGACCCTTCCCTTCTCTCTTATTAACAGGATCCTCTGATATGGACTCTGGGAGCGAGATGGGCCCTCTTCCTCTGGGGTCACAAGCTGTAAGGACCATCTAAGCCTGGAATCGCTGGTGGTCATTTTCCCCTCAGCGGGGAGAAGGCCTGTCTGAGAAGGACGTCGACACAGAGGGAAGCAGAGCGAAGAGAAGGGAGGAAGCAGGTAAAGCTTTTGCCTCCAGCCGACCCTGTGAAACCAGTTCCACGCACTGTATGTTCCAGTTCTGTGGGCCAACAAGTCCTATACCTGTTGCTTTAACTCTTCGTGCTCTGCCCCTTGCAACAAAAGTTTCTGCCTAAAACAAGCTGCAATCAGGGAGCAGAACCTGACTCTGAAAGGGAAGCAAGGCCCAGAACAGAGAAGGAGAGAAGCCTCAGAGCTGAGATGCCAGGAACGATGGGCCGTGTCACCAGTGAGAGTGGCCAGCTGTCAGCAGGGCTGGACGCAGAGGCTCGGCCGTGCCAGGCTGCGGCGCCGGCCAGGCCTGCCTGTGGGAGCCCTGCTGCACTGGGCCTGAGGAACTGTGCCTTCTGCCCTGACGTGGTGGACCAGGTAGCTTCTGGGGTCATGAGCTGAGGCCAAGCAATCATTATCTCCACATTACAGATCAGGAAATTGAGGCCTGAAGAGGGGAAGTGACTCTCCTGAGGCCACTCAGCGAGTAGGGAGCAGAGTCCAGATTTGGACCGGGATCCATGCCCAGAAGTACGATTGCTGGATCCTACGGTAGCTCTATTTTCAACTTTCTGAGGAAGCACCATACCGTTTTCTATAATGGCTGTACTAGTTGACATTCCCAGTAACAGCATACAAGGGTCCCCTTTTCTCCACATCCTCCAGGCCTCTCAACTTAATGTATCTACCCAGAATCCCCCGCTCCAGCCCCACGCTGCCCCTCACCTGCTCCTCTCTGCCTCTCCCCCCACTTCTCCAGCCTCCGTCTCTAGGTGTGGGCCTTGCCTCCCTGGCCTGACCTGGAAGTGTGCAAGCTGTTCAGACTCTGGGCCTTGACGTCAAGCTTAGTGCCTAGTTTCACTGCTATCGAGCACAGAGTTTGCAAACCGTTGCCCGGGGGGCTGATTCAGCTCACGGTTCTATTTCTTTTGGCCCTCGTGGTGTTTTGTTCTCTTTAATAACATTTTTTCTTTTAGAACAGATTTAGATTTGCAGAAAAGTTGCAAAGATGGTCCAGAGAGTTCCCATAAACCCCACACACAGTTTCTCCTATTATTATCTTTAACAACATGGCAGTTAAAAAAAATGAGACTATTCCACAACAACAGCAACAAAAAGGCAGAAAGAGAAAAGGCAAAAAAAATCCAGCTGTCTGCCTTGCCCTGAAAAATCGGAAGATCTGGCCACACTGGGCTCCTACTGGTCATAGCTATGATGGGACTGGTCTCCCCAGACGCTCCCAGGCTGCCCCTCACACAGTGTGTGTGTTGGCACTCATATCTGGCCCGTTTCACTCACACACATTCTCTGCCTGCCTCTTCTTGGCGTTTGAGACTGGGATCCTCGGTGAAAAGTACTGGCAGTTTAAGATTCTTGAACCACAGAACAACAGAGTGTTAGAAGCAGGGTCTCAGGTACCTAGGGCTATAGAATCTTAGAATTTGTTCACTTATTTAATAAATATTTTCTGAATGTCCCCATTGTGCCAGGCTCTGTGCTGGGTGCTGAGACAATTCTGCAGGTCGAGAATAGATTCTTAAAGCAGGAGTGGAATCAGGATCTCAAGAGGAAGAGCCTCGCTCAAGCGTCCTGCCTGCCCAGGCTTCATCTACCTTCTGCTTAGTGCCAGCAAATAGGGACCCCGCCCAGACAGGGCAACACACCAGGAGCCTGCAACCATCGGGAACTGCAGAGTGCCCAGGAGCTGCCACCAGGAAGGAGTCCTCACCCTACCTTTTCTTGCCGGAGGAAAAGCGCAGGTGTGCATGTGCGCATGCGTGCGCGCGCGCGCGTGTGTGTGTTGACCCCCAGCAGGGAAGTCTTAACTCTCTGTAGCCACTTGAAGTTCATGCTCTTTTTCTGGTTGGTTTCAGCTTCCCAGTTCTCCCAGCACAGGCAGCCAGGGTGGCACAGGGGAAAGAAAGAACACAGGAGTAATGCAACAACGATAATATGAATAAACAAGGCCATCATGTGCTGAATAATTACTACACGCCAGACCCTGACCCACTTGTTCATGGGATCCTCAAAAGAGCCCAGTGAGATTGTTACTCCCCGTCTTAGAGATGGGAAAACTGAGGCTAAAATAACTTGCTCAAGGCCTCACAATGGTCAAGGGCTAGAGCTGGAATTCAAACTCATGCCAGTTTGACTCAGAGTCTGTCTTTGCTCCTCTGTGCCACGGTCTGGCCCTCTTACAATTCTGTAAATTGAGGCTAATTACAGTGCTTAACTCACTTCTTCTTGTGAGACAGAAACAAGATGATGCACGGAACATAGTAGGTGCTCAGTAAACAGTAGCTGTTGGTATTAGGATTGTGGTCGGTCCCAGAGGGGAGGCTGGCTGGGGTTCCCGCTTCTGGCCCTGCCAGCCCGGTGAGTGAGGTCTGCACGGAAGCTGATGTGTGTGTCGGGTGGTGGGGTGGGGAAGCTGCTGTTATTTATTCCTCACCTGCACTCTGCTGGAGGGATGGAGAGCATGAGAGAGGAAGGTCAGTCCAGTGAAGGTGGATGAGCTTCAGACACCTCTGAATGACTTGTGATTTATTCATTAGCTCCCTCGAAGACACCACGCCTGACCCCTCAACCCATTCCTGAATTTTCCGTATCTAGCCAGGCAGCGTTCCTTGACTGGGACAATTCCAAGCAAGGCTCGCCTCCCAGCACCTCTGAGAGGCAGGGATTATTGTGACGGATTCACAGACGGAGAAACCCGGAGGCTGCAGAGCGGACCTGCCCTCTCCTGAACTGGGAGAGGCTGCGTGTGGAGTCCCCAGTGGTGGGTCTCAGAGGAGGGCGCATCCAAAGGGGGTCGCCTGGAGAGGTGGACAGCCCTGGGCTCAACTGGGTTTCCCTGGCTCTAATCTCAGCTCGGAGTCTCTGAGTGACCTGCTAGGACTCTGTTTCCCCACCTGCCAATGATGGAATGGGACCAGATGATCTCTACGGTAGTGCTCTAGATTGAATAACAGACAAGAATGAACCTCAGGCTGGAAAAGGGGATTAAACCCTGTTGAGGGGGACTCAGAGTCCAGACGGGAGGAAAATAAGAACAGGGACCTGCTCCCTAAGGATGAGCTCCCGGCTCCGAGAGAACCTGCAGAGGAGAAGGTGGGGAAAAAGCTAACAAGGATGACGGCAATCGCAGAATATGGGGCAGCACAGCGGGCATCCTTTATGTCTGAGTCCCCCAACAAGCCCGAGATGCAGGGGCAATGACCTCACTGTACAATGAGGAGGGTGAGACCTGAGGGGGAAGCAGCTCTGGGGGGTGGGATGGGGATGCAGGGCCAGGACTTCGAAGCTTGGTCTCCGCCTAGTGCCCGACATGCAGGGCAGGGGCTCAGAGGATGGGCAGGGCCTGTCCTGGGGCCTGGAGAACTTGGACGGGTGTGTTGATCCGTTTCTTTCCACACAGAACCATGCTGAGGTGTGCTGTTTGGCTCGGGAGGTGGTGAGGGCCCTGTCTGTGAAGGGGGCAGGACCAAGACAGCTGCGGCCACCGTGCCCCTGCCTGTCAGGCCTCGGAACCCCAGGGGCTCTGGGAAGATGGCAATTCACACACCATTCTCAGGCTTCTCAGCATCTCCAGTCCTCACGACTACCCCTGCGGGGTACCTGGTGGTGCCCCACTTTACATGGAAACAAGCTGAGGCTCCCAGGGGTGAAGAGACGTCCCCAGGCTCACACAGCCTGGAAGTAGAGGGTCCAACCCCAGGGCCGCTGGCCCCAAGCCCCCAGTCAGCACCTCTGGGGTCTCATGCTGGGACAGCAGCAAGATTGATGCGTGTGTCTGCAGCCGGGCCCGCTCTTCCCAGCTCTCCCACCCGAATGGCTGGGCCAGCAAGTGTTTTATCACTGAAATCAAATCCAATAAGTATTATCCCTTTGGCTGGATATTGAGAAATTGTCTCAGTCACCAAGGTGGAAGGTGAAAGAGGAATTGCTGGAGAAGAGGAAAAAAGATCAGCGTGACAGCGGCTGGGTGGACCGGGATGCAGAGAAAGCCCCAGGGCCGAGGAGGCCGGCCAGGGTCCGGAGCAGTGGGCTCCCAGACCAGCGATGCTATCACTGACCCCCGGGTGACCCGGGCAGGCCCGTTAACCTCTCCAGGCCTGGCTCCCTCCTGGGTGAAATGGCTCTGGCCGTGCACGGCCTTTGGGCGGCTCTGTTTCTGGAATTTTCAGGGACACTGACTGCTGGATCCTTTTACCTCCTCTGTCCCCCCAGCCTTTGCTCCGCCGGTGGCTCTGCCAGGAGCCTCTTCCCCTCCTGTGGCCCGCGTACCCCTGCTTGTCCTCCTGACCCCAGAGGAGACACCACTTCCTCTGGGAGGGCCCCTGATGCACCCACACTGGACTGTCTGCCCTGCTCTGCCCACTGCCCATGCCCCCTTCCCAGGGCGTTGAATCTGTCCAGCTCAGAGGAGTGTCCCCAGTGCCTAGGACAGGGCCTAGCATACAGCAAGTGCTTAATAAATGAATGACATTTACTTACGTATTGAGTACCAGTTACGTGCCAGACCTTAACCGGGTGCTGGGGATCCTGTGGAGGAGGGAGAACAGGACCCCTGGTTCCAGAGAACTTCCCCTCCGGAGGCTCGGGGGGAGGTTGGGAAAAAAATGGAGACATTAATGTGACAAGTGACAGAGGGACCAGGTGGGGGACATATGTCTTGGGTCAGGCCCAGCCTCTCTGAGGAGGTGAAGGTGAGCTGAAATCGATGGACAAAGCTGGGGGTCAGAGGATGCACAGGTGGAGACTACGGTGACCAACTGTCCTGGTTTGCTGGGTCCTGAGGGCTTCCTGAGATGCAGAACTTTCAGTGCTGAAACTGGGACAGTCCCAGGTAAAACGGGATGAGCTGGTCACCCGCATGGAGACACTGGCCCTGCCTTTGGTGAGCTTGGGTGGGGTGAAGCTGACAGACCCAGAAGCAGCCACTGTGAACATGGTGGGAAGGGCTCACATGGAGGCACTGTGAGCAAGTGCTTTACCCACAGGAACTCACTGAATCCTCACAGCAACCCTGCGAGGAAGGCACCACCAGCCTCCCCATCTTACAGATGCAGAAACTGAGGCCCAGCACAGTTAAGAAGCTTTCCCAGTCACACACCAGGGAGGGGCAGAGCCCAGATTCACACCCAGCCAGGCTGACTCCTGGCACCGAGCCTGTCACCACCCTGCCCTGCTGCTTCTATGACAGTGACAGCTACGTGCTGAGATCTCCTATACACAGGCACGGGGCCAAGCACTTAAAGACTCATCTCATCCAATCCTCTCCTCCACCCTCCAAGGTGGCCATTTTTCACCCCACCTTTTCCTTCGCATCTTTTGCCCCAAGAACAGATGGGAGGCTGTGGTCCAGATTGATCAAGGGACATGTTCCAGGTCACCCAGGGTGCAAGAGGTAGAGACAGGACTCGAGCTCAGGCCCGGCTGAATCCAGAGCCTGTGCTGTCGGTGACATGAGCACCTGACCCCAGTGACAAGTCCTGACTCCAGGACTCAGCATCCAGGTGATTGGGAGGGAGGCCGGAGAACGCTGAGTGTGTTATGTGCTTCCTTTCACGGGGAATCTGCATTTCAGAAGGGCTTCTCTGGCAGCAGCAATGCTTCCCCCATGGCTCCCCACGCTCATGGTAGAGACCCAGGCGTCTGGCAGGTGGTGGTTACCAGCCAGCCAGAAACCCTCCCCCTCACAGAGATGCTGAGTGTGGCCCCTGAGCTGATGGTGACACTCTCCCCAGTTGGCAGACAGAGACGGAGGGCCCTGGGCGGGGTTCCCAGAGAGAGAGAGACGGCTATGCCCGGCAGATGCTCTAAAGGAAAGCACAAGGCCTGACTCCTAGGAGAGAGCCCAGGCCACAGACAAACACAGGGACACTGGGGATGTGTCTGGGGGACAGTAGATGTTGGGGAGCCTAGGGGTGCGGTCAGGTGGAAGCAGTGTTTCAGCCTTGGCCCGTGCCCGATGGCTGGTGGGTGGCTTAGGAGTGAGCGCTAAACCAACAGCTGCACAGCCCGAAAATGATTTCCTCCCACGGTGAGAATAACAGGGTTGAAGTGGCAATGTTGGGAGGCGGGGGAGCACGTGTGGCTTTAAAGACCATGGACGTTGGGATGGCAAGCCATTGGTGGGCTGTAGCAGGGGAGTGACTTGTTCTGCTGGTGCTTTAGGGAGATGTGGCTTTAATCTGGACAATAGGCAGGAGGGGTGCGTACTTCAAATAGCCCCTCTCACCACTGACCCCAGCCGTGACTCGGCTCAGAGCCGTCCATGGGGCGCAGCCTGAGGAGGCTGGGTGACGGGCTCAGCGCGGGCAGATGGAGTCTGCAGGGCCTGCTGAACCTGGATGCGCAGAGCTGGGCCTATGGGAGAGGTCAGGGCCCCAAGGGAGGGCTGGCAGATGGCTAGTGATAGGGCAGGGAAATAACCCGTCAGAAGGGCTGAAGAAAACAGGCCTAAGCATTCACGTCCAGACTGAGTTCACGCAGTTGACTCCAGGGGGCTGGAAGGTTTGTGCAAAGCTGTGACCTCGGAGGCACTTTCTGGCCAAGGACCACCCTGCCCTTCCTGTTCTATCTCCCCTTACTGATCCTACCAAACCCCAATTTTCTCTATGCTCCAAAGATGCTCTGGGCGTCCCCACTTCCTGGTTGTTCCTAATGCTGCTTCTTTCACCTGGAACATCACTCCCTCGCCTACACCAGTGTCCTATCCCCTCTGTCCGTTGGAATGCTTAGCTTCCTTCAAACTCCAGCTCACACGTGACCTCCCCCTGCCCCGCCCCGACTCTTGCCCAGGTCCCCCATAGCTGCACATTGCCTCCCTCTCCTCTGCTCAGGGGGGTGAGTGGAAAGAGCATGCAGGGGGAGCCAGGCAGGTGGGGTTTGCACCCAGCTCCTCACAGCCCAGATGTGTGACCTTGGGTGAGTCTCTTCTCCTCTCTGAGTCTATTTCCTCCTCTGTGGGATGGGGGAGGTGACGCTCACTGACCAGACTGTTGCCTGACTCTCGGTGAGGCCCCCAATAAATGCTAACTTGATCACTCTCCTTAAGATAGTCTTTTTGAATTATGGTTTTCTCTGGATAAATGTCCAGGAGTGGAATTGCTGGGTCATATGGTGATTCTATTTTTAGTTCCATACTGTTCTCCATAGTGGCTGTATCAATTTACATTCCCACCAACAGTGCAAGAGGGTTCCCTCTTCTCCACACGCTCTCCAGCATTTGTTGTTTGTAGATTTTTTGATGATGGCCAATCTGACCGGTGTGAGGTGATATCTCATTGTAGTTTTGATTTGCATTTCTCCAATAATTAGTGATGTTGAGCATTTTTTCATGTTTTTGTTGTCCACCTGTATGTCTTCTTTGGAGAAATGTCTATTTAGGTCTTCTGCCCATTTTTTGATTGGGTTGTTTGTTTTTTTGATATTGAGCTGCATGAGCTGTTTGTATATTCTGGAGATTAATCCTTTGTCAGTTGCTTCATTTGCAAATATTTTCTCCCATTCTAAGGGTTGCCTTTTCGTCTTGTTTATGGTTTCCTTTGTTGTGCAAGGAAAGTTTAAGTTTCATTAGTTCCCATTTGTTTATTTTTGTTTTTATTCTCATTACTCTAGGAGGTGGGTCAAAAAAGATCTTCCTGCAATTTATGTCAAAGAGTGTTCTGCCTATGTTTTCCTCTAAGAGTTTTATAGTGTCTGGCCTTACATTTAGGTCTTTAATCCATTTTGAGCTTATTTTTGTGTATGGTGTTGGGGAGCATTCTAATTTCATTCTTTTACATGTAGCTGTCCAGTTTCCTCAGCACCACTTATTGAAGAGGCTGTCTTTGCTCCATTGTATATTCTGGTTTCCTTTGTCATAGACTAGGTGACCATAGGTGGGTGGGTTTATCTCTGGGCTTTCTATCCTGTTCCATTGATCTATATTTCTGTTTTTGTGCCAGTGCCATACTGTCTTGATTACTGTAGCTTTGTAGTATAGTCTGAAGTCAGGGAGGCTGATTCCTCCAGCTCCGTTTTTTTCCCCCCTCAAGATTTCTTTTGCTATTCTAAGTCTTTTGTGTTTCCATACAAATTGTAAATTTTTTTGTTCTAGTTCTGTGAAAAACCCCATTGGTAATTTGATAGGGATTGCATTGAATCTGTAGATTGCTTTGGGTAGTATAGTCATTTTCACAATATTAATTCTTACAATCCAAGAACATGGTATATCTCTCCATGAACCCCAATGTTCATTGCAGCACTATTTACAATAGCCAGGACATGGAAACAACCTAAATGTCCAGCAACAGAGGAATGGATAAAGAAGATGTGGTGTATACATACAATGGAATATTACTCAGCCACAAAAAGGAATGAAATTGGGTCATTTGTAGAGACGTGGATGGACCTAGAGACTGTCATACAGAGTGAAGTAAGTCAGGAAGAGAAAAACAAATATTGTATATTAATCCATATGTGTGGAATCTGAAAAAATTGGTACAGATGCTTACTTACAAAGCAGAAATAGAGACACAAACGTAGAGAACAAATGTATGGATACCAAGGGGGTAAGGGCAGAGTGGGATGAACTGGGAGATTGGGACTGACATATATATACTACTGATACTATGTATAAAATAGATAACTGCTGAGAATCTACTGTATAGAACAGGGAACTCTACTCAGTGCTCTGTGGTGACCTATATGGGAAGGAAATCCAAAAAAGAGGGGATATATGTATACGTATAGCTGATTCACTTTGCTGTACAGTAGAAACTCACACAACGTTGTAAAGCAACTATACTCCAATAAAAATTTTTAAAAAATGTGAAAACTTTAAAAAAAATAAGATAGTCTTTGTTCATTACTTTTGTTCTGCAAACTCTCTGACGATAAAATGAACTCCTACAAGTAAAGACTCTTCTTTGGTTCAGCACTTATTTATGAAGTGTCTGCCCCGCACAGGCCAGGTCCTGGGCCCCGGGGATGACACACAGAGCCCCACCTCTGCCCTTGAGAAACATCTGCATCCTTCATGACGCCGTGACCTGATCGTAACTGGAGTTCCATGGGGCCCAGTCTCAATTCAGTGTTGTACCCAAAGAAACAGTCTGGTGACCAACAGTCATTTAAAAAGGAATTCCTATTTTACTCCCATTTCCTGAAGAAGACTCCGGGGAGGTGGTTTGTGCTCCCACAATTTCTCAAGGCCCCATTCCTCACTTTCGGGGAATTGCAGAGCCTCTCACAAGCTGAAGCTTGCAGATCTCTCCAGCCCGCAGCTTGCAGAGCTGTTCTGTCTCCTTTCCCCCCCTTGCCCGCTTGCATCATGTAGAACCATCCCCTCAGTCTCGGTCTCACCTTTGGTTCTCTCCCTATTGTCAATTCTCCTGGCTCTGCTTTGTAAGCGGCTCACACACATCAGAAACCATCTTGCAAAGATAACATTCTCGTTTGGAGGGCAGGGAACGGGGGAAGCTGGGTGGGTAAAGATAAAATTCTCGTGTGTGTGTGTGTGTGTGTGTGTGTGTGTGTGTGTGTGTGTGTGTCTGTAAATGGTTGCAAATAAGTATGCACACAATAATAAACCCTGTTCCTGCCACAGCAGGTTATCAGTAAGTGCCTAGGAGAGTCCCTGCCTCCCCGAGGTGCTGTGGTTCCATGAGTTTTAAGATGTCAGACCTCAGGGATGTGGGGATGAGTTAGAAGCCATCACTCCACCAGTGCCTCTAAGATACTACCAACTCCACAGCCACGATAGAAGCCAGACCACCAGACGGCAGGCTCAGGTATGCCACTGCCTGCTTCTTCTCAGAGGAGAGAGGAGGACCCAGTTCACTGATGCTCTTACCCTGACAGCCCTACTCCCAGCTCCTCAGCTCCCAGGTGCCACCTTGTTTCCTGTATCTTCCCCCAGGACCTCTGAAGGCTGTAGCCAAATCTGTGCCATAGACGTGTGTGTGTGTGTGTGTGTGTGTGTGTGTGTGTGTGTGTGTGTGTGTTGGGGAGAATAGGCACCACAGCTCAGCCTGCAGAGCAAAGGGCCAGAGACATTGCCTCTGAGTAGAGTCAGATGCCTCCCTTCTCTCAAAAGCCCCTCTTTTATTCATTCAACACACGCTTACTGTCCACCCCTGGTCCTGCCCTGGGGTGGACACTGGGGCCCTAGAGGGAATCCCACCTTCACAGTCTCCGGTCTGGATGGGGAGGCAGGCGGAGACACAGACCATCTACACAGACCACCTAGAATGATAAGGACTCCAGAGGCATGAACTTGGGACGGGAACCCAGAGGAGGACCTCAGGTTGGGTCTGGGGATGGGAGAGGTTGATGGGTGGGGCTGGGGGAGGTTCCAGGCTGCAGTCACAGGCTCAGCTCAGATCTCATTCCCTCAATCATCCATTCTGTATTTCTTGTGCATGAACTATGATGCTGGAGAGACAGGTGACCAGGACCCAGTGGCTGCTCTCGTGGAGTTTGCAGCCAGCGGAGGAGAGTTGCACTGGATGGATCACTGCCCACATCTTTAATTCATCACACGTGGGGCAACTGCCAGACAGCAGAGGGCTTTTTTTGTGTGTGTGTGGGTGCGCGGGCCTCTCACTGCTGTGGCCTCTCCCGCTGCGGAGCACAGGCTCCAGACGCGCAGGCTCAGCGGCCACGGCTCACGGGTCCAGCCACTCCGCGGCATGTGGGATCCTCCCGGACCGGGGCACGAACCCGTGTCCCCTGCATCGGCAGGCGGACTCTCAACCACTGCACCACTAGGGAAGCCCTGAGCAGAGGGCTTTGATGCTCTGAAAGAGACGTGATAATATGGACTTGACCTGCCCTGCTCAGGGAAGGGGAGGAAGAGCCACCGGGACCAGGAGGGTGATCTAGGCAGAGAGAAGGGCACCTGTAAAGGCCCTGTGGTGGGCGGGAGCTGGTGTATTCTGGGAGACTGAGCGGAGGCCCTAAATGCTGGAGGGCAGAGGGAAGAGAGTGGGGAAGCCAGACATAGAAGGAGGCTGGGGAAACAGGAGAGACCTGGCTGAGGGCGTCTGGGGGAGCCTTCCCGCCCGGGTCCCACAGCTGTCGTCCCTTCACCAGCCACGTGTCTCAGGGCATGCTGTCTCTGTGCCACGACTGGGCTGGGCACTAAAGGCCCTGGGGGTGAAACAGGAGTGGCTGGGGCCTCTCTCAGCTGCTCCCAGCTTCTGCCCACTCCAGCCCCTGACCCTGCTCTGGGCGCTTGCTCTTGACACTCAGCTGACCCCTGAAGGGGCCCTGGTCTGACAGTCAGAGGATGGGGGTGCTTACGCTGAGCACGCCACTGGGGACAGGTGACTTCACCTGCAGATGGGAAGGTGATCGTACCCCCTTGCGGGCTGGTTGTGAGGAATAATTAGACAGAGCGGGAAGAGGATGGGGCCATAAGCCCAGCTACGGGGCCGCTGCCACCTTGTTCAGCCTCTCCTCCTGTTACAGGGCCCTGCTATTCTCTGGAACAGCACTGAAGGCTCCCTGAAGCAGAGTGTGACCCCTCACACAGCACGATAAAACCATCCCCATGGATGGCGGAGCCACACGCAGGGCCCACAGCGGGATCGTGCGACCCGGTGAGGACTCCGTCTGCCCCTCAGTCAGATCAGACTCCTACACTTAAGGGCGAGGTGGCCGGCATTACCTGCGGGAGGTGGGCTTCTTCCCCACTGACCCCAGGGCCTAGCATATTGTTTGTGCACTGTAGGTGCTCCAGGTTGCCCCTGATATTTGAGGGATGGAGACCACACCTCATGGAGGCCCTCGTTCCTAAATATTTAAAATGATAAATCAAATCAGTGAAGTGGAAATAGTATATATTCTATTTGCTACCTTGACAAAGACAACTCTATAACAACCTGGGAGACCAGGTTTGATTTGAAGTTCTTGGGGTCCCAGCCCAGATGTGGAGGTGCAGGGAGAACCTGCCTTGGCCCCCCCGGGCCCATCCCCTTCTCTTCCTCTCCCCAGGTCCGCCCCACAGCACCAGGGTGTGGATGCCCCAGCGCACGTGTTCAAACTCCTTTCACGACCCCCACAAACAGCTGCCCCTTGGCGCCCTTCAGGCCTGGGGTGCTCAACCCCCAGCCCAGCGTGTCCACCTTCAGCAGCACAGGCCCAGGGAAGAGGCCCACCTGGGTCAGGAACTGGGCTTCAGGCCACTTGGATGGGGATTTCTGGGATCGTAGGTATCCAAACTGTTGTCTAAATCAGGGACTAGCCTCCAATGAGCACATCCTTTTGGCTACACATGTGTGTCATCCTGTGAGAAGAGGCATGGCTAGAGGAGGGACAGAGCAGGGTCCTTTAATGTCTGGGGTTCAGGGTAGGGGCCTGTCTTGCCCCCGGTCTGAGGATGGTATGAAATCAAGCCCTGCTCCACCTGCCAGACTGTCTGCCTTGTTCTACAGTGGGAAGGAACCAAGAGGCTGGACCAAGTCATTAGGGAGAGGGAAACTCACAGACTCCATGCCAAGGCCACGGACAGAGGTCCAGAGACAGGACCATTTGGGCCTGGAGCCCCAAGGATGGAGTCAACCAGAGAAAGGACCTGGGCTCTATGGAGCTGTACAGGTTTGAGGGTGTAGCTGGGGCCTTAAGGTGGTGACAGACCCCGCCAGACCTCTACCATTTCCCTGCAGGTCATGAACAGAAACAGAAGCCCTGAGCACCAGTTAGGAGCAGGTAATTACAGACAGCTCTACAGCAAAGCTATTCAACCTGCACCGTAATGGCCCATCGACCTTGCCTGGGTTTACACACTCTCACTCAGCTGTATTTTACATCATAAATGAATGCTTTTTTAAAGAGCTATATCTTTCCAACAGTATATGAATTTCCTAGATTCATCTCCCTTAACAGATCATTCATAAGAATGAACGTCTTGGGGCTTCCCTGGTGGCGCAGTGGTTGAGAGTCCGCCTGCCGATGCAGGAGACACGGGTTCGTGCCCCGGTCCGGGAAGATCCCACATGCCGTGGAGCGGCTAGGCCCGTGAGCCATGGCCGCTGAGCCTGCGCGTCCAGAGCCTGTGCTCCGCAACGGGAGAGGCCACAACAGTGAGAGGCCCGTGTACCGCAAAAAAAAAAAAAGAATGAACGTCTTAGCTCCCCTGCTATAACAAAAGGGGGCTTAAACAACAGTAATTTATTTCTCACAGTTCTGGAGGCTGGAGGTCTGAGATGGGGGTGCCAGCAGGGTGAGGGCACTTGTAGAAACCTGCCTTCTTGCTGTGTCCTCACAGCATGTGGGGAAAGAGAGAGTGTGACCAAGCTATCTGAGGTCTCTTCTTAAAGGGACAGTAATCCCATCCTGGGCGCCCTGCCTTCATGACCTCATCTGACCCTAATCACCTCCCAAAGGCCCCATCTCCTAATACCAGCACACTGGGGGTCAGGGCATCAACACACACATTTTGGGCAGGAGATAATTAAGTCCATAGTAATGAACAAGGGTTACCTGCATATAAAAGAAAAGAAAAAGGAGAAAAGGTAACATGTAGTGGAGAGGAAACTGCTTTTAACATACTGCGGCTTGAAAGGAGGAGCCATGAGTCCCTGAATAGTTTTTACGAGTCCCTCACACGTGGGGAAAGCTTGTTTGTTCATAAAGGCAAAATGCAAGGATGCTGGTATGTTTTTGCTCTTGTCATCGGTCGGGTAGAAGATATTGTTGTTTTCCGTGAAATTTTCACGTGAACCGGGAATCCTTCTCCACATAGAGCCAGACCCACTTTGTCAAAGCTGGATGGGGACGGAGAGAGGAGGCGTCAGGGGCAGGAGAGGGACAGCCACAAACCTCCCACGTGGGATTCTGGAAGGGACACCGGGAGTGAATGATAACTTTGGGAACAACCCTCCTGTGGGTCCAGGGCTTCATAAGAGGCCCCTGCAGAGCCCGCAGTTCGGGGTGACGCCGGCTGCCTTTGATGGAGGGTGCCTTCTGTGCAGACCCTGTGCCAGCCCTTTACGAGGATTGTCTCACTGAGTCCTCAGCTCGACTTGCAAGGAGATGCTATCATTATCTCCATTTTGCAGATGAGGAAACTGAGACTCAGGGAAGGGGCGGGGCTTGCCCAGGGTCTCACAGCCAAGAGGCAGGGGAGCAGGACACAAGTCCCAGGAGCCATGTCCCTGGCTGGGGAGTCCTGGACAGGTTTGGGTGGGGAGGGAGCCCGCTCTGGCAGGGACTGTCCACCTGCCAGGCTCTGGGCTGGGCCTGTTGCATATTTCAGGGTCTATTACTCCGAGCCGCAGTCCTGGGGGGTGTTATTATCCCCATTGTCCTGCTCAGAGCAGCGAGGCCAGTGGCCCAGGGTCACAGAGAAGCGCGTGTGGAGCAGGGCCCGTTCCTGTCTGCAGTCTGCTCTGCACACAAGAGCTCATCCTGGCGGGAGAGTGGTCCCCCGGGTGCAGCGCCCACCCGGCGCCCTGCACATCCTCCCTCCTGTGACCCCCCCAGCCCTGGGTACCACCTCCTCTGCTGCTGCCCAGCCCTCCTCCCGGGCTTGCTCTGCCTCACAGCCGCCTGCTGACCCCGCCACGTCACCGCAGTGTCGCTGCCTGGTCTGAGAGGGACCCTGCTGTGGGGAGAGGGAGGGGGACTGGCACATCCCTTCCAGGCAGCCTGAGCCTTTCACAGGGGTCTCCCGGGAAACGGCATACCCGGGGGAGCGTCCAAACACAGCCTCTTAAGAGTGAGACCTTAGCTAGCATGTCAGAGGCGTGATGACCTAGTGGGTACAGAGGTGGTAGAGAAAGAATCCTTTATTCTCTGTGGGATTTGGTCCAGCTCAGCCCCTGACTTGCTGTGTGGCGCTCTGTCAGCCTGTACTTCTGCTCCCGATTCCTACGTGGGTGTAGTTTTTCCCACATCAAGCAATTTCCCAGCACTAGCTCAGTGTCCTACAATTCAACTCGGTTCTGATACTATCTACCTAGAGATAGTCTCAGATACTACAGAGTAAAGGCTCAGTCCCACGAGGCTGGGTCCCCTTTGCCGGCCACCCCGCACACACTTCAGACTTCAGTGGAAAGTCTAGACTGTCTCCTGTGCTTCTGACCTACTGGCTATAAATCGGAGGTTTCCACAGCATCCTCCTTGGGTTTGATTAATTTGCTAAAGTGGTTCACAGAACTCAGAAACCAGTTTACTCACTAGATTACTCGTTTATTGTAAAAGGATATAACTCAGGAACAGCCAGATGGATGAGGTGCATAGGACAAGGTAGGTAGGAAGGGGCACAGAGCTTCCATGCCCTCTCCAGGCGCACCACCCTTCCTGCACCTCCACGCGTTCACCAACCTGGAAACTCTCTGAACGCTGTCCTTTCGGGTTTTTATGGAGGCCTCATTATGTAGGCATGATTGATTAAATCATTGACCACTGATGATTGATTCAGTTTCCAGCCCTTCTCCCCTCCATGGAGGCTGGATGGGACTCTAACCCTCTAATTACATGGCTGGTTCTCCTGGCAACCAGCCCCCATCTTTAGGTGGGGTCCAAAAGTTGCCTCATTAGCATAATAAAGACACCCTTATCACTCTCATCACTTACAAAATTCCAAAGGTTTTAGGAGCTCTGTGCCAGGAATGGGGATGAAGACCAAATAGGTATTTATCATTATAAATCACAGTATCACACAGATTGTCATCATAATGCTGTGTGAAACACCCCCTGAAGGGCGTAGGTTCCAGCACTGGGCGCTTGCTCTTCTTGCTCATGGGTCTGTGGCCTGGCTGGGCAGCCTGTCCTGGGTTCTGAGTTGGATGCACTTGGCTGCAGACCTTGGGCTGGGTTTTGGCTTGCTCCATGAGCCTCTCATCCTCTGTTGTTTTGACTCCTACTCATCTTGTGTGAAACTTATAGGACTTAAGGTACGATAAGTAGTTCAAAATGGAGTCACAGCGGCCAACGTGAACTCCATATTGGATGTCTTAAATGCTCCCTGTGGGACTGCGAGTGTCTGCGAGTGATGAGCTAAGAGTATTGCTTTAGACAAGACGTTTGATGGATCACGTACATCACTCAAACAGAAGGAGAAGCTGATAGAATCAAGACCTCTCCTGGGGTGACCATCCCTCCTTAAAAAGAGACCGCTAAGCTGAGTGACTGGAAGGCTCTTCGCGGGAGGACCTGACTCCACGCTGCTGAGAGATGCTGCCAGAGGCCCTGTCGGAGCAGAAGGAGGCTTCCCACTCCCACTTGTTGCGAGACCCATTGCTGGACTGAGATCGCTGCTCGTGCTGAAATACCTTCATCCAGGACTTCTCCTGGAAGTGGTTTGTTACCCCTTTTATCCCTACTTTGATTCACCCATGTTGCGTGCTAATTGTGTGCAGTAAACCGAGTGATTCATGAATAGAATATTGGCTACTGTGTCGTGTATCTCCAGTCCTGTGATGGTCACGTGCCCTTCCTGCTGGGCCCTGGGACGAACCCCTGTGGATCAGTGGCTCCTGACGGCGTGCTCTGCTCATGGAAAATGGCACAGACACAAGAGGCTGAGTAGAAACACGGGATGCTCCTTAAGGACTTGGCTCAGAATTGCTACCTGTCACATCCACTGACACTCTCTCGGCCCAAACAGGTCACAGGGCCAAGCTCTGCACCAGTAGGGCAGAAGGCCGTGAATATTTGCTGAAAAGATCCAAACGGCTGCAGACACTTTGAACAATCACTTCCCACCCCTAGACCTGGGAACCCCTTCTGTCTAGTTATGGAGTTGGGTTATGTCCACAAGCTTTTCTATCCCCAACTCTCTGTGAAAGGAAAATCAAAATGGAACTGGCATTGCTAAGAGAGCTCTCTAAATAGAGCCAGGAGGCCGTGGAGGGAGTGAGACTTATGGACGTCCCAGTTCGGATGGAATCTGACCTTTTGACCACTTATTGTCTTATCGAAGGCACCCAGAACATCCGCCCAAGGTTCCAGAAACTCGGGGTACTTATCGGACACTTACCCTAAAATAACTCATGACAGCTGATCCCTTGAGGACAAGTATTTCCTTTCTTGTGTCAGGGTCGATCATAATTCTTTCCAGACAACTTAACCTCGTGGCATTGCCTCTGTAAACCCCTGACTCTTTCTCTTCCCCGGGAACATTTCAGGTTTTACCTGAATGTGTCTCCCGAACTGCGGCTCCTAAGACCCACAAATAAGCTTTTTCTTATTTGTAGCCTTCTGCGTCTTCTTGGTTGACACCCCACAAGAGTGGGGTTTGTTACATTTCCTCAGTCCAGGCCGCCCAATCTCCCAAGGGGTCGCAGAGCCCCGTCGTCGTGAGCTGGGGCTCGGGTGCGGGTCTAAGAGCCAGGCTGCTGTTTTGCTCAGCCCTTGGGCTCCCCACACACCTGGCACCGCCTCCTGCCATCCCCCTGTTCACAGTCTTATCTGAGCCTTTCCCTCTGAGCCTCCCGGCTCCGCTCAGTCCCACCTGGTCCTGCTCCCTGAACGCCCCCTCACAGCCAGGGTCACTCTTTGAACCCGTGCCTGGTACAGCCTTCTCAGCTCCAAATCCCTTTCATCTTTGACTGTGACTCTGCCCTTTCCCTCACCGCCCCCATAATTCCAGCCTTATCTGACCCAGGTCCAAGGGTCTCCCCATCCCAGGCCCCAAGATCAGCTGTCTTCATTTTAGGCTCCACACAAAAGGAGACTAAAGCTTGGCCACGGAATCTCTGCAATAGTGTGGGGTTTGCTCCTCCCCTCCCCCCATCAGGGCAGGGCACCTGCATGCGGACCCCTTCATTCCAGGCTGTGGTTGCAGTTCAATTGCTCTCCCACAATCAGTTCTTCCCTTTCTTCGCAGCTCCTGCCTCTCTCTCTAATGCCCCCTTTTGTGTTGCCGCAAATCGTTTCCAGTTCCAGCAAAGTAGGTCTCGCACTTTGCAGGGATGGCTTTCCACCTGCTTTCCCTCCCTTCCGGCTGGGCACCGAGTCCTCACTGTCTGAGCCACAGAGGAAGGGTGGCATGGCACCTTGGAGATGAAAGAAAGGTCTCTCCCTGTGGCCATAAATGTCTCTGCCCACGAGGTCCATGAATCAGCGCATCAGGCCCCCTCCCGCCATGTTCACAGATAAACATGTGCCCCATGTTCACCCGGAAAGGAGCCATGTGATCCTCACGGTAATGACACTGATGGTAACTCGTGATCATGGAGTCCTTCCTGTGGGCTGGGGGCCGAGCCAGGTTTTTTCCAGGCACCATCTCTTGGTCCTCCCTGGAACTCTATAAAGTGGGTGCTACGACTGTCCCCATCCCTCAGATGAAGACACTGAGGCTTAGAGAAAAATCTTTGCCAAGGTCACGCAACTAGTTAGCAGTTGGGCAGGGAATTATCCCCAGGGCTGTCTGAATATGGGCGCTTCTACATCACACCATGTGGGCAGTGCTGAACCAGCCCCCTGGAATCCCCACATGCCCTGACACCAATGCACACCTCAACGTGTACCAGGAAAATACTTGTTCCTCCGCTGATGGGCAACATCCCTGCGTGCACCGATGAAAAGCCTCCTTGTGCACAGGGAGGTGAATGTCCCGTGAGCACTAGTGATGCCCTCTGTGAACACAACGGGTGTCGCTGCCCATGTTCTGGATCCAGCAGGTCGTTAGGCTCAGTGATGAACCTGCTTTCAGGTAGCCCCGGAAACAGCTTCCAGGAGCACCGGACTCCAAGCCCGGGGGGCTGATTGGTGAACCGCTAACTAATGAACACCTTCTCCAAGCGCCCTCCTCGCCCACAATAATGCTGACCCCAGAGGGGTCCACAAGCCTCTGCTCCTTCCTTCCTCCCCTTGATCTCATCTGCCCGTTTGTAAACCCTCTCACGCCCACGGCCTGGCTGGGGGAAGCCGGCCTTCCTCAGCAGCAGCGGCAGATAATTAACTGTCATCATTCCAGCTTAATCAGCTCCGGTGTGCGGAAGGCTGTCGGGATGGGAGGAGCCCAGCTTTTGTGGATGTGAATTATGTGCTCCCAGCACTTTATCACCCTCGGTTACTATCTTATCTTTATTCATTCTGACAAATTAGATTAGCACTGTCTTTCCGATCTTGTTCTCTGGGAGGAATCAAACAACAGAGGCCAAGAGAGAACTGACCATGATGCAGGTGTTTGAGCACTCTCGAGCACCCTGTGTCTTAAAGGCCCACTTGCCCTGGAAAATACCAGAGAACAATATCTACTGGGGAAGGGGTATCACATCAGCAAAATGGGCCCGATCTTAGCGTTGGCACGAGAAGCACAGGCCTGGATTCTGGGGTGATGGCAGGCATCAACCTTGACAGAGGGCTTTGTAATTTCACCCCAGCAGCATGAAGATACAGAGAGTGGAGAGCAAGCCAGTTGGGGGCAGTTTAAGATGCTAACCTGGGATGACCTCTGAGGCGACCCCTAGCTGTGATCAAAGGACCTTCCACTCCAGGGGTTGCCAAACTGTTTCTGTACATTCGCCTGTGAACTTGTTAAAAATACAGATCCCTGGACCTTAGCACAGAACTCTCTAAGATCATAGCCTGGGATCTGCATTTCCCCAAAGCTTTCAGGATACTGTCTGAGTCAGGTGGTCTATAAATCAGAGTTTGGGACTCACTCCTCTAGCGCTAATGCTCCTAACTTTTGGGAGGGGGGGGTCCCTGACATAACTGGTGCCCATCAATACCCAGCTCTCCTCCCCTTCCTGGGCACATGGAAGTCTTCCCAGCTTCCCTTGCAGTGAGGTGCACCATGTGACTAGTTGTGACTAAGGAATAGTGAGTGGAAGTGATGTGTGTCATGTGGGCTGCAGCAGGAAGAGGCCCCTGGAAGGTGGGCCAGCTCTTTCTTCTTTGTTGGAGATCATGGAGGCAGCATGTTGAGATAGTTGAGGTATAAGCTCAGAGCAGCCTGGATTGCTGAGTCAACCCATGTGGGACCCTGGAGAGTCACCTGCCCCACAATGTAGTTCATGACAGACAAAGAGATAAACTCCTAGTCAGGGAGCTTTGGGGCTGTTTGTTACTAAGCATAATTCTGGCCTGTCCTGACTAACACAGACCCCTTTGAGAACCTGATAGAAACTATGGATCTTTTCTCTAGGAAAATATGCATTTATATATAGTCATAACGTCTAAGCTAGCTTCTTGGGGTCCCTTTGTCTTCTTCAGCTCTAGGAATAATTGGCTCAAGTCCCTGACAATTTCATACTCTGTGACCTGACTTGTGACAATGGTGGCATTCCCCTCCTTTCACTGCTCCTTTTCCCACCCTGCTTAATTGATGGCCTTTGGGAACTCCAAGCTCTTCTCTCTTACTCACGCAGAGCCATCCAGCTCTCTGCTCCTACCCGACCTATGTAGGTTCAAACTTATCCAAGTGGCCAGGAGAGTGAATTTTATCAGCATCTACCCTCCTGAGAAGGTGAACGCTCACCATCCCCCCATCTCTGTCTCTCACTTTTTTCTTTTTTTGCGGTACGCGGGCCTCTCACTCTTGTGGCCTCTCCTGTTGCGGAGCACAGGCTCCAGACGCGCAGGCTCAGTGGCCATGGCTCACGGGCCCAGCCGCTCCGCGGCATGTGGGATCCTCCCGGACCGGGGCATGAACCCGCGTCCCCTGCATCGGCAGGCGGACTCTCAACCACTGCGCCACCAGGGAAGCCCCTGTCTCTCACTTTTAAATACTCCAAGGTCTGGTTCAAATGTCATCAGCGCCTCTCCTGACCCAGTTAGAATGACCTACCTCTCCCTTCCCAGGACCCCCTCACTCTTATTGGCCATGTTTCACCTTCTGCCTTTATTGCTGTATTTTTCAGACTTTCTTAATGAGAGAAAGTTAGTGCTTAGTGAGCACCTGCTCTGTGCCAGATTTTGTGTCAGGCGCTTCATCAGCGTCCACTTCTGATTTTCTCATCAACCTGAGAGGGAAGCCCCATTATCCCCATTTCACAGAGGTGGAGGTTGAGGCTTTGAGAGGCCAGGTGACACCATCGTCATGCAGCAGTGAGGGGGGCTGCCTGCCTCCCACTTGGGGGTCCCTGGGGCAGGGGCTGTGTCTTGCCCATGGTGGGTGCCTGCAAAGGTTTGCTGAGGGGATGCGGGTTGTACCCACCCCTAGTCCTTGTGACTCAGAAACCAGCAGTAGAACCAAGCAGCTCTGAGGCCAGGGCTTGGGGTGCAAATGCTGGGCAGGGAGTCTGGTTCAAGGTGAAGACAGGAGGGACTTCCTTGGCGGTGCAGTGGTTAAGACTCTGAGCTTCCATTGCAGGGGCACTGGTTTGATCCCTGGTCAGGGAATTAGGATTTCACATGCCGTGTGGTGCAGTCAAAAAAAAAAAAAAAAAAAAAAGGGTGAAGACTGGAGGAGAAAGCCTTGCTCAATGCAGATGCGCCCAGAACACCTGGATGGAGGCCAAGCGTGTCTGGGAGGGCTGGATCTGGGAGGGTGACTGTCTCCACTCCGCTGACAGTTCAGGCTCCTGTGAGCTGAGTCAGGAGGTGGTGGAAGAAAGAGGGCTGCAGGCAGTGGAGGAGAGGCGTGAGCTCTGAGCATCTGATGCTCTGGGCGCTGCTGGCTCCTGCCTCCTTCCAGCTCCCTCCCCTCCAGCTTCTCTCATGACCTCCCCATCACTCTCTCTCTCTATTATCCTCTTCTCATTCTCTCTTCTTTCTCACTCACTATGGCCTTTTCTATCTCCCTGACCCGGTCCTCTTTCCCTCTGCCTGTGT
This sequence comes from Stenella coeruleoalba, assembly GCF_951394435.1. Taxonomy (NCBI): domain Eukaryota; kingdom Metazoa; phylum Chordata; class Mammalia; order Artiodactyla; family Delphinidae; genus Stenella; species Stenella coeruleoalba. The sequence continues at coordinate 22,849,984 of NC_137169.1, forward strand.
CTATTGTAACTCGCCTCTGTCTCTCCATATGGCTGTCTGTCTGACTGTCCATCTCTGCCTGGCGGTGCATCTCTAAGTCTCTCTCGCGCCCAGCCTCTGTTTCTTTCTGAGTTTCACATTCTCTCTTCATGTGAGGGTGTCTGTAACTGTGTCTTTGTAAATGTGTTGTGGGCTTTCGTACCTTTCAACCCGTTTCTGTATGTTTCTATCTTGATCTTCCTGTGGCTACTTCTTATTCTTTGTTTTTCCTTCCTTGTCTGAGTCTGCTTTTTCCTCTTTCTCTCCCTCCTCTGTCTCTTTATTATCTCATTTCCACACATCCCATCTCTCACCTTGTGTGTGTGTTTCTCTCCTTCCTTCCATGTGAATGTGTGTGTGTTTATGTGTGTGTGTTTATGTGTTTGTGAACCTGGTGTCTGTGTTTCATAAAGGCTGCTCGATATTTCTGTCTCTGTTTCTCAATGAGCCATTTAATTTCTCTCTCTCTGTCTGACTTGCTCGCTCCTTCCACCTCATATTTGCTGCTAATATTAACACGGGGACCTGAGGGCCTCAAGTTCTGAGGCAGCAGAAATCAGTTTTCGGCAGCAGGCAGCTCTCGGCTGATCCTTGGGGAAGGAACATGTTGCAAATCCCAGGGGGCTCCTGAGTCAGCTTGTCCAGATGCGGTGGAAAACACACTGGACTCAGGGCTAGAGAATCAGAGCTCAAGTCCTGCCTCTTCCACTTCCTGTGTGACCTTGGGCAAGTCGCTCAGCCTCTCTGATCCTCGGTTCCCTTATTAGTAAAATGTGCCTGAGGGGCACAACAAATAGAGGAGGAGTCAGGACTCAAAGGCTGCCCGGGCGTGGCCTAAGGCCCACAGGTGTACGCTGGATGGAGGAGCCGCTGGTGGTTATGAAGGAGCCGTGGAGGCTTCCTGGAGGCAGTGCCGAGACAGGCTGCGGGGCACAGGTGGCAGGTGCTGTCGGGGGAGGGCAGCAGCTGCCACACTGTATGGGGTGGAATGCACTCTGAGGACTAGAAGGGACCAGAGAGGGTGAGCAGCTTGCCGAAGGTCACACAGTGAGTGAGGAACTGAGCCAAGCCTGACCCTGAGTCTCCAGACTCCAGACTGCATCCTGTACCATCTAAAGCTGTGAAGAGAACAGGCTCTGGAGTCTGACAGAGCCAAGTTCAAATCCTAGCTTCATCACAGAGCCATTGGACCAATTACTCTGAGTCTCAGTTTCCCATCAGTAAAATGAGGGGAATTATTACCTTCTTCAAAGGAATATAGTGAAAATTAAATGAGATAATATAAAGTGCTTGGAACAGCTCCTGGCACGTCCTCAACATTTAATAATGCTTGGCTGCTCTTTTTATTTGTGTCCATAGTTTTACTGTCATTATTATCATAGCACTGTGGTTAAAAATGTAGACTCTGGAGCCAGATTGGTTTGAATCCCAATACTGTCACTTACCAACTACATGACCTTGGGCAAGTTACTTAACCTCTCTATGCCTCAGTTTTCTCACCTACAAAATGGGGATAATATTGATATCAACTTTTTAGAGTTGTTGGAAAGAGTAAATGCATTAATATATGTAAAATACTTAAAACACTGCCTGGCACATAGTGGGGCCATATAACTGCCTGATACAGTCACATCCTCACTATTATCTGCACCGTAAGAATCACCATCATCACCTCAGCACCACCACCACCACCATCCTCACCATCATCCTCACCACAACCACCATCACCACTACCATCACCATCAGCACCTCACCACTGCCATCATCCTCACCACCATCACCATCATCACCTCAGCAGCACCACCACCACTACCCTCATCACCATCACCCTCACCACAACCACCATCACCACTACCATCACCATCATCATCCTCACCACCATCATCCGGTCTTGAATCAGTGAAGGGTAGATTTTCTTTGTTCCCCGTCATGCTTACTGGCCCCTCCTCTGACTGTTTCTCAAAGAGCAACCCCCCTCCCCCTTCCTGCCTCCGCACCCACTGTGCCCCCAGCCTGGCCCTCAGGATGAGCCTTTGTTGGTCTGTAAGGAGCAGACAGAGAAAACGTGGTGTTCTGGACCCTGGGCTGCTGTGCAGGGGAGGAGTGCAAAGCTCTGAGGCTGTTTCCAGCAGAGGAGGGGGTGGAGCCAGGGGGGCAGGGGTCAACCAGGTCACCAGTCTAGTCAGTGCTGAGGGGAAGAGAGCTACAGTGTGTGAGCTCCCTCTGTGTGCCAGGTGCCCCATGTAAATTATTACATTTATTCCTCTCACCCTCCCAGAGAGTGGCTCTTATTTTCCCATATCACAGATGAGAAAACTGAGGCTCAGAGTGGTAAAGGAATTGCTCAAGGCCATAGCAAATCAGCAGCAGAGCTGGGATCTGAGCACATCCCTGTCTGACTTAAGTGCCTGGCACCATGCCTGGCATGCAGTAGGTGCTCAATGGGTGTCTGAGCTCCCTCCCCAAAAGCCTCTTCCCAATCCAGGGGCCCCTTTAGGGCACTGACCTGGTTCTGTGTTTAATATCAGAGACAGGGAGTGTTTCCTCTCTTTGAAAATTACCCTTTGAAGCCGGAGGTTTGCTGGCTTCTCTGAGGACACCCAGAAATCCCCAGCAGGGCTGAGACGTATCAGGGTGAGGGATGCAGGCCTTGAGGACCTGGGTCTTCCTTCTGGCTGCCCCCGTTCACAACTTTGGAACCTGGAACCCATCTCTTGTTTTCTCTGGGCCTCAGTTTCTCTCCCCATACAGTTACAGGGGCTTGGACTGGATGGTTTTTATTTTAATGATAACAGTAACAGCTGGTACTCACTGAGCATTTGCTATAGGCTTGCCCAGCACTGAGCTCTCTGCATGTGGTATTATCCTACTTCCTCTTCCAAAGGTGGGATTTATCATCCCATTTTTTAAATACTTTTTTATTATGGAAAATTTCAAACATACACAAAGTGGAAGGAGTAGTGGAATAAGTCCCCATGAATCCCTCAATTAGCTTCAAGAATTATCAATACATATCGTCCCATTTTATAGACAAGAACACTGATCCCAAATGGTTGAGTGACTTGAGACCAATATACCCCAAAGCTTGTCTCTTTGTCACCACAAGCCCCTTCCCATGAAGTGGGAGAATTCTCTGTGAGCCCTAATAATGGTCATCTCCCCTCTGTCCACATTCACACTGAGAGTGGATTTGTTCCTGGGTGCAGAGTATGAGTGGGAGAAGGAACAAGGTCACTGAGCTGCCAAGGGGCGGGGGAAGTCACCAAAGGAGGGGGCCTGGTGTAAAACAAAATTACCCGCCCCCCAGTTCTACAAGGCTCAACTCATTAGCCACTGCCGTCGCTGACCTACAGGACACCCTGAACGGAATTCAAGACAAAGAACAGGATGAGGTACTCTGTGCTTTGGAAAAATAGTCAAGACAGGCCCTTAGATAGATACATTTCAGGAAGAATTTTTTATGAACCCAGATTCTTGCATCTTCCCATACTGAGAAAAGCACTAAAATCCTTAGCTGAGATATCTGTTCCTCGTGACTAGCAGTGACCTTCTACCGAGATGTATGCTGGATTGCACTTACTCCTTAGCTAAAATCACATATATACTGGCCTCTCCCCCTGCCTCTTTGGGGCGGTTCCTCAGAGCTCTCTGAGAGGCCGTCTCCCAGGCTGTAGTCCCCAGGAAGATCCCTGAATAAAACTGAAACTAACAGCTCTCACGTTGTATGTTTTCTTCAGTTGATACCAGGTGGGCGTCCTCAACATCCAGCGCTGACTGCGGAGCGCATCCCTCCTCCGTCCCTCCTCCATCCCGTCTCGTAGGGATGCTAGCAATGCTGTGCCCACCTTCTGTTCTGCAGGCCTGCTCAGCTCAATAGATAAAATAAAACAGTGGGAGACGGTGTCCCGGGCAGATCTGCCCTAGACAGTGAATCCGTGTGCGGGGCCAGATGGCGAGCCCCCTCCTGCTGAGTCATGGGGTCTCCTGCAGGGAAAGTAGAGGGTTCTGTTCCCTCAGGCACCATCATCACAGACAGGACTGTCACCTTCTGGTTGTTCATCTCTGCTACTGCTAGCGGGGAGGGTGGGTGGCTGAGAGAACAGGCTCTTCGGGGAGGCTGGCTGGGTTCTAATTGGGCTCCACAATTTGCCACGTGGGGCCTTGGGCAAGTCACTGCTCACCTCTGACCTGCTCATCTGTAAAATGGGGGCATCAGCAGTTGTATTAGGAGGGTTCAGGGGGATAATAGCTGTGCGAAGCACTTTGCTCTCTATCTGGTACAGGTAGTGAGCTGGGTGTCAGCTTATAGGATTATCAACCAGCCAACCCACCAGATACCTTCCAAACTGGCCTAGCTCCAGGCCCCTCAAGCAGCAATGCCTGGGGCAAGCTCCATGGGCAGGGGGGGCAACCTCATTCCCTGGGCCCTCCCTGGTGCCAGGCATCGGGGTGGGGGAGGGGCTCTCACACTGCCATTTCATCCCCACCACAGTCCTATGAAATGGGCGTCACAATCTTCCTTTTACATATAAAGGGTCAAAGCCATGGGGAGGATCACATAGTGTGGAAGGGAGTGAATGTCAGAGCTTCACTCCCAGATTTGTCACCCCAGGGCTTTCTCTGTTGATGACATCCTCAGGGCTGCCAGGGAATCACATCTGACATCGATGGGGCTCTGACTCTGCTGAATGCCCGTCCCGTGGGTAACTGACCCCTCACAACCAGCCTATGAGGGGTACCGTTATCTCCCCATTTTACAGATGAGGACATTGAGGCTCAAGAGGTTACGTGGCTTGCCCAGGACATGGCTGCTCAGGGTCAGAGCCAAGTTGTGAACTGGTGCATCTGACTCCAGAGCCCGTCTACCCCTCTAGGCCTCCAGGGAGCAACCATCCCACAGCAAGCACCATCCCCCGCCCCCACCCCCCAAACTCCCAGCACACTGGAGACCACAGGCAGTAGAGGATCAGCCATTGAGTCCCTGGGGCAGGACTCTAACCTGGGTCTGTCTGACCGTGGGCAGAGACCTTAACCCCAGTGACCCCAGCCCCCAGAGATCAAGCCTTGGGCAGGCCTGACCAGGGCCTGGGCCTGAGCCTGAGACCAGGGCAGAGCCAAGGCTGCCTCCTGTCTGACCACAGGGACCTTTACCTGGACAGGGCTGTCCTGTCGCTCCCATCTTGGCCTCCTGTTTACCGCCCCAGAGGGGGCTGGGCACAGGCTGAGCACTGGGGCCAGAGACCTGTGTGAACCTGGACGAGTCACGGAGCCCCCATGCAGGGCCAGTAAGCCCCTCCCCATGGGATTGTGGGATGTGAATGAACGTGCCTCACCGAACTCCTCAGCAGGTGGGTTAGTGATTCCGCTCTGCTGGACTGTAGTGAGGTCCAGACCCCACGCTGCACGTGGGGAGCCTGGCCAGGGCCTGGCTCTTACTCCGGGGTAGCAAAGTGGGTCACTCTGTCCTCTTGCCTGGCCTGGGTCCCTACCCTGGGCCCAGACTAGGGAGACCCTCGTGGCCTTTTCTCTACTTTGCTCCTGGCTCGTGTGTCCTTGAGTTTCATGTTTACCTGAACACCAAGGTGAGGTGGACTCTGGCCTCTTGGACCATCCAGGACATGGGGGTAACTGAGGTAGGGAGCAGGGGTGCAGGGTGCTGTGGGCAGCATGGCTTCGGTGCTGTGCTGATCACCCCGCCCCTCCCTTGCCCCCCGGCCTTCTCCCTTCTCCTTTTCAGTCCCCAGCGTGCTGTGGAGTCTCTCTCCACTTCGGAACTTCCTGCTCCCTCCGCTTGAAACTTGCTCCCTTCACCTCCACCTCCCTTCCCAAAGGCGCCTTCTCTGGACTCCACAGCCATTTGCCTCACCACCCCCATCATAGCCCTTAGACATTTTGTGTCACTGCTGGTCCATTCACCTGCCTCGCCCACTATGCTGGGGGCAGAGACCGTGGCTGTGTCACAGCTGCATCCTTGGAAGCCAGCCCAGGGTAGGATGAATGAATGAATGGATGGATGATAAAAGCCACCATGGCCATCTTCCAGTAAATATTTCATGACTGAAGGAACCGCCATGATCATTCCTTCAAATATTTAGAGCGTTGCCATGGGAAAAGGGGATTCAGGCTGGGTGGCCCAGCAGTTGTGCCTGGGATGGAAGAGTGAGCCTACAGGGACAGCTTTCAGGTTAGTCTAGGGAAAGGCTTTCTAACAGTCAGGGCTGCCTCCCTGCGGTGGGTGACTTAGAGAGTGAGTGTCCCATCACAGGAGGTGTGTAAGCAAGGCCCGGTCATGAGGCCGGGTGGCAGTGCCCTGAGAGGTAATTCAGTACTGGACTTGGCAACCACAGCCCACTTCCCGGGATGATGCAGAACATCTATGGGGAGGTCCCCTTTCCCCTGACCTTCTGGTAGGGAGGACACAGGGGAACATCTCCCTGGAGGCTGTAGAGAGCTGAATGGGGTGCATAGCTCCAGTGACCTGGTGAGCGCCAGACATTTGGCTCCCAAGGCTGAGGTCGGGGAGGGGCGGGGCCGAGGGCCATCACAGCCTCTGGGTGGGAGCTGGGTCAGAGAAATTCTGGGTATGAGTCCTGACCAGCCCTGGCACTCCCCTTGCTGCTGCCCTTGCACTCACCACTGTCACTCTTTCAGCCTGAGCTCCCCTGTCTGTCAAAGGAGAGGTGGATTCAGTCCTCCCCAGGAGCCAAGAGGACCAGCTGCTGCTGTGTGCCCCTGGGCAGGTAGCTTGACCTTTCTGACCCTTTGCTTCTTTGTCAAGAAAGATGAGATAATGGCAGTTGCCCTCCCCCATCCGCAGGGGCATTCTGGGACCCAAGTCAAACCTGCAAATGGGATGTCCTTCATTCATTCTGTCAATCTTCGTTGTGCACCTCCTAGGTGCTTTGAAAAGTCTGAACTATCATCCCCATTCCAGCTACTGTGTGTGTTTATGTATGCTGAGGTGACTCCACTCTGCCTCCCTGTGCAATGGGTCCATGACCCCTGCTCCATCCTGTAGCTGAAGGTTGTCCCCCAGCCTTCCCCCCACTTAATCTGCAGAATTAGGATGAGGACTCGTGCTCTGAGAGCAGACACAGCTCCCTGGGAGTGGTGTCCTTAGTGCTGTTCAGGGAGCACAGCCCCGAGTTCTCATTAAATTCTTCACTCCAGCCTCTGTATTTCAAGAGGCCTCGGGAAAACCATATTTCATGAATGAAACATCAACACGTTTACAGGAATAAACAACTGAAAGCAGCCCTGGCTTTCTGGGTGAGGCGATGGCTGCATCCGAAGGGTCCTGCTTCCTCTGGATGCTTCCCTCGGAAGCACAGCCCAGATTCCACCCGATAAACCTTTCCCTGAACGAGGGGCAATGTAAGAGCCACATTTACTGAACACCCATCGTGCGATGGTTCACGGGACCGCAGGGGCGGTGCTGTGATCGTCCCTACTTACAGAAGGGGGGCTGAGTTACCAGAGCTGGGGGGCGGTTAGGGTGGTGGTGGAGTGACGATGGGGCAGAAAATGGGTCGGGGAGGAGGGAGGGTGCCAGGCAAAGACAGGGATTCACAGTTAATTTTCCTTCTTTGTCTCTTTCTCATTCTGTCTCTGTCTCTGTGTGCTGTCTTCTCTCTCACTCTCTCTTTCATCTTTCTGTCTCTGTCTCACGCACACACACGGGCACACACACACTGCCACACACACACTCTTCCCCGCTGGCTTCTGGCCTCTCTCCCGGCTCCTTCCCGCTGCCTGGGCGCCTGGCCCTTCTCTGGGCATCGGCTCAGTGGCTGGTAGCGCTCCGGTATCTGGCTCCGGTCCAGGCACAGAAGCAAAGCTGGAACCCCTGAGTGTGGGGAGAAGGGGGCAGAGAGCCAGGACCCAGCAGGAGGGTCCCCGCCTGAACCTGGCGGAAAGGTTTGGTTTTCAAAGATCAGGCATGCTGAAGGTTTTAATTTTAAATGTTTTCTTCTTCCTTTTCACTGGCTGGTACCTCCTCCCTTCCCGGGTCACGAAAAGACATTCCGTCAAGAGCAAAGAGGTGATGGAAGAGTGTATCAACCCCCACCGGCAGTGATCGCGTTTCATCCTCACGTGGCCAGTGAGGTCGGGTCCTTGTTCCCATTTGCAGCCAAAGAAAAGAAGGCTCAGAGGTGGGATGTGAATTGTTTGAGGTCACAGGTTCATTCCACTAGAATGACCTAGACTTGCCTGACCCCAGGCCTTCCTCTTTCCCTTCTGTCCCGTGACAGCTCTGAAATAAACTCTGTCTTTTTGATTTTTTAAGACGGTGATAATCTGCAAAGCGCGTTGGGAAGGTCTGGGTGGGAAGCAGGGAGGTGCTGGCCAGCGCATGGAAGGAAGCCGGTCCCTGCTGTGGTTACTTCCTGAAGGCAGTGGTGACCAGCTCCGGGGCTGGTAACCTTCCTGAGGACAAGAGGCAAGATGAAGCATTGACATCTGACTTCCCTGGGCTCAGCCAGAGCTGCCTCCAGCCTCCTGGAAGGTGACCAAACTCTGGAACTTTCTCTTATCCTGGAAGCCCTGGTCACTCCCTTTACTAAGAGCAGGAAATCTCTGAATCCCTCAGTGACTTTCCTTCTCAGGGCTCATGGAGTCTTCAAGCTGCTCCTGGTACAGCACCGCCTGATGCAGAACGTGCTCCCCACCCATGCATGAGCCAGCAGTCATCAGACTCCCCAGTGCCAGGTGCTTGCTGCTCCACGTGCCGCAGGACTGGGGGCTCCAGAGGCCGGGCTGAGTGTGGTTCACTCTCCATAGGGATGCTCTGGGTGGTTCTGGGGACTGTGGGGAAGTGGCTGATGGGGGACAGTCCTCGTCCTCCTGTGGAATCCACAGCTGATTCCCCTCAGCTTCCCCTGAGCCTCCTTCTAGGGTCTCACCGGGCAAATGCACAGAAAACCCAGATCAGGGCTAATAAGGGCTATCACATGTGTCGCCATGAGGAGTCAAGAGCCAGAGTGTCTGGTCCAGGTCTGGCTTGGCCATTACTAGCCCTATGACCTTGGACAAGTTACCTAGCTCCTTTCTGCCTCAGTTTCCTCATCTGTAAAATGGGGGTAATGGTTTCTTTTTCACAGGCTTGTTGGGAGCAGTATATAAATTCCTGCTTGTGAATTACTTAAAGAGTGCCCAGTACTTAGGTGGTAAATGCCCACTAATCAACAGTTGTTGTTATTATTATTTGGCACTGTTTTTTTATCTTTGAATTTTTTTATTGTTGCAAAATACACAGAATGTAGAACTTACCATATTAATCATTTTAAGTGTATAGTTCAGTGGTATTAAATGCATTCTTAATGCTGTACACCCCTTACCACCATCCATCCCCACAACTCTATCTTGTAAAACTGAAACTCCATCCCCATTAAACGACATCTCCCCATTCCTCCCTCCCCGCAGCCGCTGGTGACCCCGTTCTACTTTCTGTCTCTATGATTTGACTACTTGAAGTATCTCATCTAAGTGGAATCATACAGCGTTTGTCTTTCTGTGACTGGCTTATCTTTCTCAGCATAATGTCCTCAAGGTTCATCCGTGTTGTAGCATGTGTCAGGTTTTCCTTCCTTTTTAAGGCTGAATGATATTCCACCATAGGGATAGACCACGTTTTGCTCATCCATTCGCCGGCCAGTGGCCAGTCGGGCTGCGTTTGGGCTGTTGTGTGTAAAGCTGCCGTGGGAGTGCAGAGAGCTCTTCCAGATCCTGCTTCCAATTCTTCTGTGGCACCGCTTTCTGAAGCACAGGTTGTGGGATGACAGCTACAGGAAGCAGCAGCTAGAGCTTCTGGTTTTCATCTCTAACACGTCTAAGTTTAGGGCTTGGAGCAGGAGAGGACATCACCATCTGGAGGGACAGACTCAGTTCTCTGCATCCTACTGAGCCTTGCTGAAATGTTCCCATCGCATCTGGGGAGCAGGGATGAGGATGGTGCCAGATGGGGCCCCCAGGGATGAGGGAGGGAGGCAGAGGGGCACAGAGAAGAGGCGGCAGGTAGCCGGGCAGAGGGGCCCCGTCCAGTCCGCACACCTTCCTCCCATCGAGTGGACCAGCCTGCAGCAGCTCCCAGCGGCTTTCCAGCGGCTGGGTCACTGGAAAGAACACTGGGGTCCAGCATGTCCCTCGTTTTAAAGACAAGATATCCGATGTGAGTGCTTTTTTCCATACCACCAAGCAATTAACTCAGTTCCGACACTATCTCCTTGGAAATAGCATCAGATCCCACAGGTGAAGGGTTCGTGCTTACGACTCCCTGCCCACCTCACTTCAGATGCCAATTGCAAGTCCAGGTTGTCACCTGTGCTTCTGACCAACCGCCTATAGATGGGAGCCAAGACCCCCTCAGATTTAATTCATTTGTTAGAGCAGCTCACAGGACCCAGAGAAACATTTTATTCACTAGATTACCCGATTATTGTAAACATATAACTCAGGAATGGGCAGATAGAAGAGATACACAGGGCAAGGTGCGTGGGAAGAGACTTCATTACATAGGAACAGTGGATTACATCATTGGCCATTGGTGATTGAACTGAAAGTCTAGCCCCTTTCCCCTCCCTAGAGGTTGGTGGGGGCTGGGGGAGGGGAGGGACTGAAAATTCTAACCCTCCAGTCGCCTGGTTGGTTCCCCTGGCAACCAGTCCTCATTCTGAGGTTAACCTAGGTGCTTTCCAGAAGTCACCTCCTTCATACAACAAAAGGCACCTTTATTGCTCTCAAAGCTTAGGAAATTCCAAGAGTTTTAGGAGCTCTGTGCTAGAAACAGTGCATGAAGGCTAAATATATATTTCTTATAAATCACAGTATCTCAGGCTCCAAAGAGGAAGACCCTTGTCCGAGGTTTCGCAGCAAATCGTCATACAGGCTGGGCTGAGACCTGCGAAAGAAAAATAAAAATGGAGTTAGTATTGCTAAGAGAATTCTCTAAAATGAAGCCAGGAGACCATTGAGGAAGTGTGACCTATGCACGGCTCAGTCTGGAGGGAGTCTGACCTTTTGACCACTTATCCTCCTAACGAAGGCATCCAGAACATCTGCCAGAAACTCAAGAAAATTAGGGGACCCTTACCCTAAAACAACTCGTGACAGCCCTCACTTAAGGACAAATATTTCTTTTCTTGTGTCAGAGTACAGCCTTGTGGCATTTTCCTTAATAAGCCCTTGACTCTCTCTTCCCCAGAACATTCTTTCGGTTTTAACTCAATCTCTGTCTCTAAATTTGCAGTTCTTAAGACTCTAAATAAACTCTTTTCTTTTCTTTTTTTTTTTTTGATGGTTAATATATATATATATTAATTAATTAATTAATTATTGGCTGCGTTGGGTCTTCGTTGCTGTGCGTGGACTTTCTCTAGTTGCAGCGAGCAGGGGCTACCCTTCGTTGCGGAGCACGGGCTCTAGGCACGTGGGCTTCAGTAGTTGTGGCGCACGGGCTTCAGTAGTTGTGGCTCGCCTGCCTTGGCAGACAGATTCTTAACCACTGCACCACCAGGGAATGCCTAAGCTCTTTTCTTACTTGCAGCCTCCTGCTTTTTTTTGGTTGCCAGGCCTCGGGCTTCCGACTTCCTATCCAGTGCTCTTTCTGTTCAGAGCGTCAGAGAGACAGGAAGCTGGGTGGGGCAGGGCTGACCCCAGGGCTCCTCAGAGGTCTGTGGGGGGAGCTCCCTTCTGAGCTGGCCCTCGTCGGCTCACTCTCACCACGCCGAGTGGGTGGATTACCCCTGAGTGACAGTTCCCAAACCCCCTCCTCGGGTTCCCGGGGGCCCAGAGAGGGCCAGGCTGGACTCAGAAGGCACAGCATGGAAGCAGCAGTGTGGGGACTTATCCCTCAGCTGATCCTTTCATTGAAAATCTTACCTAGAGCTTTGGAGCAGAAGCCAATTTTATCTCAGTTTTTGTGTCTTGCATAAACCATGCCCACACACCCATCGTCTTGGAATCATTCTCACACCTATTTTTGTCTACAGGGCCTCAAGGCTCCTCCAGGCTCCACGGCCTCTCCTCCCACCAGCAAGCTCCCTGTATTGGCCGCGGTGTGGCACAAAGTACCTGCACTATTTATTTCCTAATAAAAAGACAGCCTGGCTGGCCCGGTGGGAGATTAAAGCAGAGATTTACTACGAGCTGATTAACCATAAAACCACAGGTTAAATCAATATTAGACGAGGAGGGGGAGGGGAAAGTTAGCAGAGTGGGGTCACATTCACACAGGTGACTGGGATTGCTGTTGTCTCCAGGATTCTGCCCAGAGACGGCTGAGAGGGGGGCCTGGGCCGGATCGGGCCCCTCTCGCTCTGTGACTCCAGGCATGTGCCTTCCACTCTCTGGACCTCAGATTCCCCATTTATCTATATAATACTGAGACTGGACCAGGAGCTTCTTACTTGGTGCATGTGAAAAGAACATGGTCTTTGACACCAGATGGGCTGGGGCTTGGAGTCCAGTGTCCTGCCGTGGCCTTCAGCAGGCTGAGTTTCCTCCCCCTGGGGAGAGTGGTAATAAGGGTGATGACAAAAATAGTGATAGCAAACATTTACGGAGGGCTTACCCACACTTAGAGGAACACCATTCGTTCTAAGCCTTTCATATGTTTTGAATTGCTGAATCCTCACAACAACGGTGTCTGGCACCATCATTGTCTCCATCTTGCAGAGGGTGTGGGTTTCCCAGCGAGGTTCACTGGTGCCGCAGGGAGCAGATGCCTGGAGACTTGGTTTGGTCCTGCTGTGGGCTGTTTTCTGCCAGCCTCAGCCTGTGGGGCCTCAGCAAACTCTTCACCAAACTTCAGTGGCTCCAGCCACACCCTCTCCAATGAAGTCTGAACCACCGCACTGGGGGGTGCAGGAGGAGTGGTTCTTTCAAATTAGTTTACTCCTTGAGTACCCTGCCTCAACTCCATAGATCAGCTATTTCTGTTAGAGTTCTCTTCACTTCTTAGCAGTTCATTCCATTACTAGCCATTCATTCTTTACATTAAATTTTCCTGATAAAATTCTGTGATCCTATTTTCTGTCTAGGTCCTGATTGATATAGAATCGGTACTGGAACAGGTCTCAGGATATGGACCGGCAAAGATGCTATTGTTTTAAACAACCCTTTACAAATGTAAAACTATTTTTAGCTCATGGGCCATACAAAGATAGGCCATGGGCCAGACTTGACACACAGGACATGGCTTGCCAATCCCTGTACTAGAGTGACTGTCCACTGGAGAAAAGGAAAGACTCAGGCCTTTTTAGGAATTTCAGATACTGGCTATGAATTGATGCTAAATCCTGGGAACCCAACATGTCACTGTGCTCCACTAGTCAAAGTGGGGATTTACAACCTCCAGGTGATAGATGGGGTCTTATTTCAAGTTCATCTCACAGTGGGCCAAGTTTGTTATTTCCCTAGTTTCCAAAAGTATAATTGGAATAGACATACATAACAACTGGTAGAATTCCCACTTTGGTTCTCTGGCCCAGGAAGGGTTAAGAAGAAGTTCTGGAACTTTCCCTCCCTAGAAAGGTAGTAAACCCAAAGTGATAATGTTCCCTGTAGGAGGCGGTGGTGGTGCAGATTGCAGATTAATGCCACCATCAAAACAAAACACTAATTCAAAAAGACACATGAAGCCCAACATTCATAGAAGCATTATTTACAATTGCCAAGATAGGTAAACAGCCTGAGTACCCATCAACAGATGAATGGGTAAAGAAGGTGCAGTATATACTATATATACAATGGAATACTAGTCAGCCTCAAAAGAGAATGAAGTTTTGCCATCTACAGCAACATGGATGGACTTGGAGGGCATGATGCTAAGTGAAATAAGTCCGACAGAGAAAGACAAATACTGTATGATATCACTTACATGTGGAATCAAAAAATACAACAAACTAGTGAACATAACAAAGAAGGAAGCAGGCTCACAGATAAAGAGTACAAACTAGTGGTTACCAGTGGGGGGAGGGGCAATATAGGGGTGGGGGAGTGGGAGGTACAAACTATCGGGTGCAAGATAGGCTCAAGGCTGTATCGTGCAACACGGGAAATATAGCCCATATTTTGTAATAACTAAACGGAAAGTAACTTTTCAAAATTGTATAAAAAATAAACAAGCAAACAAACAAACCCCCAAAACGCTTCTCATAAGAACTTAAAAAAACTTGAAAGAAACAGGGGTGCTTTTAAATAGGCGTGTTAACTAATCTGATCAACTTGTTCAGAAGTTAGATGGATCTCGGAAAATGACTGTGGATTATTGTAAACGTAGTCAGGTAGTTTTTCCAACTGCAGCTGTTTTCCCAGATGTATTATTTTTGCTAGAGCAAATCGACATGGCCCCTGGCAATTAGAATACAACTATTGGCTTTGCTGATGGCTTTTTCTCTATACCAGTTTTGTAAGGTCCACCGGAAGCAGTTTTCTTTGACCTGGCTGGGCCAACAGTATACTGTCAGAATATTGCCTAAGGGGTATGGCCAGTCTACTGTGGCTCATAACGTAGTCTTGGCTGTCTTGACATTCCACAAAGCACCACACGGATTCGCTTCCATCTAACAGCAAGATCACCTATAAAGCTGCCACTTTTGAGTGGGAACCTAGGAAGAGCAGTCTCTGCAGGAATTCTAGGCTACAGTGCATGTTGTCCTATCCCTTTGGCCTTAAGATACAACAGATCCAGTAATAGTTAAAGTATCTGTGGCAAAAAGGGATGCAATTTGGAGCCTCTGGCCAGCACCAATTGGAGAATCACAGCGCAGATCCCTAGCCCTTTGTAGCAAATCCCTGCCTAGCACTGGGGGGGCCTCTCCTGACTCCCTCTTGTGTGTCAGTGCCCTGTGGGTGCGGGTGCAAAGGGCAGGGCCAGGGAGTTTGTGCTATCAGGGCAGGGTCACATAGCAGTTAGGAGCACTGTGTTCCTTGAGTCCCAGCTCTGTCACTCACTGGCTGTGTGCCCTTATACAACTTACTTCATCTCTGTGCCCATAGCTCCTCGTCTGTAGAGTGGGCCTAGGATATCTACACTGCAGGGCCGTTTGAGGATTACCATCATCAAGCTTCGCTCTGTGCAGGCACTGTTCTAAGTGCTCAGCCTTCCTTGCAAGGACCTTATGAGGGAGGTACTATTACTATCCCCACTTTCAGGTGGGGACACTGGACATAGAGCAGTTAGATGACTTTCCCTGGGTTCAAGCTGGTGAGTGGAAGAGCTGGTCCTTGAGTCCAAACTGGATGAACCTAGAATCTTAGATCTTAAACACTAGGCTATAAAATGTCCATATAGAACTAAGCATGGGGTCTGGAACACCCTAAACCAGTGTTTCTCCAAGGGTGGTCTGCATGGACTTGACCTGCTAGAAGCACCTGGGTGAGGGGGTATGCTGTGTATAAAATACAGATTTCCTGGCTCCATCCCCATCTCGACTAAGTCAGAGTCTTTGGGGCAGGCCTGGGATCGTGCATTTTAACAGACACACCCACCCCTGGGTGGTTCTTCAGCAATCTAAAGACTGAGAGCCAGGGACGATGAGTGAATACTGTCGATTTCATCTTCATTGCAAGCATCTTCATCTGAAGAGCTGCAGTTCTGGGCCCTGGAATAAGCCCAGCAGCAAACAAACTGCAGGACCTTGGACAGGTCACCCATGTGGCCTTATCTCAGTTTTCCTTTCTGTATAATGGGTATCCTGGTTCCCACACTGCCCACCTCTCGCAACACGTGAGAGCATGAAGGTGACAGTGACTGCAGATGGCCTTTGGTAACAAGGCAGGCACTGGAGTCACTCTGACCCTGGTCTAATGCCGGCTCTGCTGCTGTTGATGTGACCTGACACGTTCTGTCCCTTCTGAGCCTCCGTTCCTCATCCTTAAAGGGGAGATAGTGAGATAACAATCCCTTCTCCACCCTAGTTATGATGAGGTTTAATGAGACAGCAGGTACAAGAGTGCAGGTAAGATAAATCCCCCGTCCCTCCATACATAGAAATTATTATGCATTTTTTTTTTTTTTGCATTATGTGGGCCTCTCACTGTCGTGGCCTCTCTCGTTGCGGAGCACAGGTTCCGGACGTGCTGGCTCAGCGGCCATGGCTTATGGGCCCAGCCGCTCCGCGGCATGAGGGATCCTCCCGGACCGGGGCACGAACCCGTGCCCCCTGCATCGGCAGGTGGACTCCCAACAACTGCGCCACCAGGGAAGCCCTATTATGCATTTTATCTGCCCTAGTTTCTAAAATCTCCAGGGACAGCCAAGACTCCCAGGCAACTCTCACTCAAGAGTTTTTGCAGAGGCTTCGATTGAGTCAGGATGGGATCTTGTCTCTCCTTTCTCCCAGGTCAGAGCAGGGTGGGGAGCTGAAGACCCGTCCAGGTGCAGGCAGGGCAGAAACCACAGCTGAACAGAAACAGCACCTCTGATTTGATCATGGTGGCCCAGCACCTGAGTGAGCTGCACTCGGTCTCATTTTCAACCTGTGTCCCATGGTGAAGTGAAGGCGGAAACCCATCCCTTCTGCTCCACACCTCCCCTCGGCCTGACCCCAGCCCTGAAGACTGGGAGTCTGGTGGTCTGTGCTCCCATGTTCCCTGATCACAGGCCGTGGAGAGGGGGTGGAGATAGAGTTCACTGCAAGTGCCAGGACCCCAGCTCTGCTCTCCAGGATGGAAACAAGAGAGATGACTGAGGTGTGCTGCCTTCTTTCCCCCGAGAGCATCTTTGGAAGCACAAAGAGGGAACAACTCAGAGAGGCCATGGCTGGAGACACACTGTAGGCTTACCGACCAGCCAGCTGTCCCCTCCGCTCTCCCCAGCCTCACCTAAGCAGGAGTGAGCCCTGGAGGGCCAGGTTCTGGGGCTCTGCCTGTGAAGGTTGAATCTGAAAACCTTCTGGAGAGGAGGGAGCACCTGGGTTTTGGAGCAGGGCACCCCTGAGATGGTACCCCTGCTCCAGGATTCTGACATGGAGCGGGGCTCTGGGGGGTGGGCAGAGCGCTTGCCTTAAAGCTGCATTCACCCTAGGCAATGCTTTTATTTAAGGAGGCTTGTGGGGGATGATGGAGATTATCCAGGTGTTCTTTTTATTTTTTTTTTTGCAGTATGCGGGCCTCTCACTGCTGTGGCCTCTCCCTTGCAGAGCACAGGCTCTGGACGCGCAGGCTCAGCGACCATGGCTGACGGGCCCAGCCGCTCCGCGGCACGTGGGATCCTCCCGGACTGGGGCACGAACCCGTGTCCCCTGCATCGGCAAGCGGACTCTCAACCACTGCGCCACCAGGGAAGCCCTTACCTTTTTCTTTTTTTCTGTTGTGGAACAATCATTTTACTTTAGGACAAAATTACATTCATTTTCCTCAGTAAAAATGTATTTCCTTTCTGCGTACCTTCTTTTACTGAAAATATACATCCTACTTTTCATATACAGTCATTTCCTTTTATCCTTATTACTTTAGTAGCTTTAATTACATATATTAACTAGAATTCCTAACCCTTAGAGATTTTAGTTTCTATTGAAGACTAAGAAGTAATCAATTGTGAACTGTTACATCAGCATTTTTTAGATTGGCAAATTCATGAATTCATTTAATAATTTCTAGAAAGATATATTTCCTCATAGCACATTTTTTCAATGTGGCACAAAACATGTTTATTAATAGACCCCAAACGTCTATAGTCTCTGTAATAAGGTGTCAAAAGTAGGTAAACTTAAACTTGTTTAGCAATTAATGTTTCAGTATTTTATCTTATTTGGAAATGATCTAGACACTCAGTGAAATCCTGTCATTTAATTTAGCAAAGCTTTAAAGTTTTAAAAAGATTTTGGAAGATATATACATACCATAACACAAAATTATCATTAAAAAGTTCAACTATAAACTCTTATCCCATCTACATTACATATATATATGTATATAATTATGTATATCATTCTATATATTATTTGCTCCTAAAATTTATGTTTAGACTACTCATGAAAACGTCATGAGACATTAGACAAAGTCAACCATTATTCTGAACTATTTTTCCTGATGACAAATTTTGTAACAGATAACATAAGCTTATTTGACTTTTAGTAAATCTAGGTAGAATAAGAGTATTTAATGTTGATAACTCTAAAAACATGCCTGTATTAATTAAACCAACACAGTTAAACAAGTTTTTATTTACCAAAGATTTTTCTCAGATTACGTGAACTTGAAAGCATGTGGGTTAGTTTCTATATTTCTGACAGTTTACAAATACTGAATTTATATGAGAGCTTATTTTACAAATTAATGTTGGCAATTCCATCTAAAGGTAGAAAAACACCATATTTATGATGTACATACATACATACGAACAGAGATCTTATAGCTTCTGTTCTAAAACAATATAAAATTCACTAGTTTATAAATAACAGTTTGTAAACTAAAAATGCCACCTGCCATATCAGTAAACAAAGGAGTTGCAGCCATCAGGCCATCACATTACGGCTGCTCAATGGTGAGCCCTGAAGGATCTCAGGGTGGAGGCGGGATTTGCACCCCATCTAGCAGTCAGCCACTGCAGCCACCCACAGTGGTGCACTCTGAGGGTACTCAGGATGGGAAAGCACCAGATACCAGCCCCAGACAGCTGAGGTGCAGATCAAAGGAATGATTTCAATGAGCCCAGACTTTGCATCTTCCCATACATAGAAAAATGCTAAATTCCTTAACTTGAGACATCTGGTTTTCTTTAATTAACCGTAATCTTTTGATGTTCCCACTACCTGGTCTTTGTTGCAAAAACTCCTGTATATCCTGGCTCTCCCGCCTTGCCTCTTCAGAGCAGCCTCTCAGAGTTATCTGAGATGTTGTGTCCCAGGCTTAAGTCCTCAGTTTTGTCTGCCGAATAAAACATAACTCTCAGTTTTTAGGTTGCGCATTTTTTTTCAGTCAACAAGTTGGAATAAATTAAGTTTACTGGCTCAGATGGCTAAAGTCTTTTACTATTTGTGGAGAAGACTTTTAAGAATTGTATTTGTCTCTGGAAGTAATCTTAAGGAGGCTGTGGTCTAGAGTTTGGCAAGAGAGCTTTTTTGCAGTTTGTATTTTAAAAAATTTCTTTCTCTTTTATTTTTCTTCCCTTTAGTCTCAGGCAATTGTGGGCTGTGTTCACATTTCAAAGACAGGATAAGATGTATAACTTCAAGGGACAGAGAAAGAATGCAAGTTTTTTTCCCTAGGAGTTTTGGAGTATATTTGCCTATTATTATTAGCCTAAGGTAATTATTATTAAAAATTTCCTTTTTTTTTCTTAGGTGCAGGACAATTGTACTTTCAATCTCCTGATTTTCCCATATCTGCAAATGTCTGAAGGCAAACAGGAAAAGGTCTGAGTGGATTTTGGGTTGTTTTCAGAGTTATACTTTTGTTTTTCTAGAGTCAAGTTGTAAATTAAAAGTTGTTGATTTTAACTCTATTTTCATTTGCATTCATTTAGGTTATCTTCAAAGAATTGGGTATCCATTTCCATTATAATGCTTAGAAGTTGGTTTGCCCATTCCACCACACTATTTGAATTTTCCTTTTTATATCGGGGAGAAAATTTCCAACTAAGATGGAAATAAAAGGATTTCTAAATTCTGTGGCCCAGGGGACATGAATTTTTTGGGTGGGGTTCTAGGATTATACCTGCAAAGAACATTGCATAGGAAAGTCTGAAGCTGGCAAAGCCTGATTACAGAGGCCAACAAAACAAACATTTTGGTCTGTTCTAGATGCTTCTGTTAAATTTTTTTCTTGGATTTTAGCATTTACATGGGTAACCTGTATACTCTAGGCCTAGAGAGTTGGCTGGAGTGCTCTTTGTAAATCTTGTAGGGAAAGGGAAGTTAAAACAAACAGCTGGGTGTTGAAGGGATTTTCTGGGGAAGGTGGAGTTTTGGGAGTTAAGGGCTAAGGAGATGGGGCTGGAGTTTGAGAAGGGGAATTTATGTTGGATGTGGACTTTAATTTTGTTTTAATTTAATTCCTCTTCTTTCATCTTGTTAGGGAGTCCTTAAGGCTAGGCACTATGTATATATTTTGGTCATTATACTTTTTAATTTTGTCTTTCCATAGATACAGATAAGACAATTGTCTAAATTTTTTTTTTTTTTCAATTTAAAATTTCAATTTAAAGGATCCATCGTCTGGCCATTGACCAATAGAATCTTGTTAGCGACTCAAACCAACAAGCCTTTTTAGGTTAAGGAAGGATGCAAAGGGTGTCCCATAAGAGAGTGCAGCCCTCAGAAGATCCAGAAAGTTCACTCTCAAAGATAGTCTAAGAAATCAAAGGTCCTCATTGCACAGGTGTGAAGATGGTGTAGTGAAAATGGTGTCTCTTGTCTCTCATGGGCACATGACACACCTCCAGTTACAAACTTGCTAATCTGTGACACCAGGCAAGTGCTACTGGAATGCGATTTTTCCAGCACTAACAAAGTAATGAAAATTGAGATGACAAAGTCTCCTGGGGGGACTGGGACCCCTCATGACAAACTCCCCTGCCAGCTGGAACAGCTGGACAAATGGAGGGCTGCTTGTGACTTCCTGTCTTGAAATCTCAGTCTATTTGGATGGCAGAGACCAGAGAAAATATTCTCATTGGCCACAGAGCAAGTTCTCAGGAAATGAAACAAGAAGAAAGGAAAAACCTCATCCAGTTTTTACATCGGGGATGTTTTAGAAACACAGAAAAGTTTGTCTAAACAAACTCTGGTCTGATGAGAATTGGGAGCTTACCAGTCTGTGAGTAGCTTGTAGGGTCTATGCCTGTGTTCTGCTCTGTGGTTTTTCCTCCTGATGACAAATGACACAACAAAGACAAAGAAAAACAGTAACCATCTCTGGGAAGAAAAGGATCAAGAAAAATCAAGAGTCCTTGTTACCAAGTCGCTATGTCACAAGGAACTAGTTCCACAAATATTTTCTCCTGATAATCAAAATTTAGAAAAAGAAAAGGACTCTCACCACTCCTGCTTGCAACAGACCCTGTAGGCAGAGAGATCCAGGAGGCTGACGTGGTAAGAGTTCTAACCTTCTGCCCATACTTGTCAGAGGTCCCAGGATCTCTCAGCATCTAGCCAGGAAAATTTATCCTGCTGACTACACCAAATGTTGGGGAGGAAAAAATGTTCCTCTACCCTTCTAGGTTCTTCTGGCTGGTCTAGTCGTTAGATTGACATGAGACAGATTCACAGGAGAAAATCAAATTTTAATTTTGTGCGTACGGGAGTTTATAGAAATGTGAGACGCATAGCAATGACCAAAGCAGGCAGCTTTATACCTTTTAGACACAGAAACAATATATTTGTGAAGAACGGACAAGACAAAGAAACTTGGGCTTGGGTACTAATTAGTGAATTATCTAAGCACAGTTTGTTTACACAGCCTTCTCAGCCCCAAATTCCCGATCTCTGGCAATAAGGATGCCTCTCTACCTCCTGGTACTGGGAGGGCACCCTTCACACGGGAGATTTATTTTCTGCCTTCAGGAGACAAAGAGGAGGTTCAGAGTGTTCTTCTTGCACTGCCTGTTCCTCAAGGAGCTTTAATTCACACTAATGAATATGCCACTTCAGCATATTTGGGGGTGGCCTGCCCTGAGCCCCGACGTGACATTTGCCCCATGCGGCTGCTCTGAGCAGTGGAGATCGTGGTTTGCATGTGACAAGCCCTGAACCCACATCAGGTCATGCTGGTATCTTCATCTGTTCCCCGGATGTGTCCCCTCCCACCGCTTCCAAGCTCAAAGCAGGGCTTTCCCTGCCTGCTGGGCTCTTCTGCCCTCGGCACTGAGACGTCATTCCCTACCCAATGTGCTCCCTGCCTGGCTCAAAGGCAGTCTCCTTAAAACCCTCCCGGACCCCAACCAGACAAAGCCTGGTCTGGCTCTGAAGCGCTGTCCAGACCCTCCCTCAGCCTGAATCTGCCTGTAGGAGTGACCGTGATGACAACTGTCAAAATCATAAGGAAAATAACAGGTGATCTGTGCAGAGCGGTCACTCTGCCGGGCCCTCGTCAGCGCCCCTTATCTCACGTCACTCGGTACACAGCCATCACTTCCCTGTTTCAGAGCTGAGGGGACCCAGGCTCAGAGAGGCTGTCACTGCCCAAGGTCACACAGCTGGGAGGTGCCTGCGCAGGACCTGGGGAGGTGGCCTACTCCCCTCCCTCCCACCCCTGACCTGTGACCTCCTGGAGGACAGAGCCCATAACCTCCCACCTCCGGTCAGCACCAACACCAGTGAGGCCACCAGGGACCACTGCAGGGCCTGGGGCACGCGGGAGGGCGGCCCCCACACTCTGGACTCCACGGAGAGGGCTTGAGGAGACCCGATTCTGGCCCGGATTCAGCTCCCACTTCTCTGGGTGATTTTGTGCAGGTCGCCTTCCCTTGCTGGGCCTCAATTTCCCCATCTCTAAAATGGAGACATCAGTGTCCAGGACTGTTCATCAGTTTTCCAGGTTGAAGTCCCTGGTTTCTGGCCCTGGTGCTGGCAGATGACACCCAGACACTCCCCCTTCCCCCTTAGCCTAATTCTCCTGAGCCTCTAATAGCAGGTCCATCAGGCTCACCCCCACCCCTGGCACATTCTCCCCCCATCCCCAGAGACAGCTGGGTGTGTACTTCTGGAATTCTCAACCCAGGGCAGGCTCAGCCCTGGGGATCTGCTCCATGACAGAGGGACCTTAATAAAGAGATAAAACCCTATACTACCCTCCAGGGCAAACATGAAACACTTTTTATTAAAACCAAGATAGATACATCTATCTGGAGTCACATGAATTTTACAGATAAACATGAGTTCAAAGGACTTTCCACTCGCCCCTGACTCATTCGCCTCTGACCCCCCAACCCCCAACCTCACCCCCTGAACCTTCTACATGGAAAAGATCTTTGGAAGCACAGGGCTGTGGGCTTATCCCCATCGTTACCCCTGAGCAGCTGTGCAACCTTGGGCAACTTGTGTTGCCTCCCTGGGCCTCAGTTTCTTCATCTGTTAAATGGGCAGAGATGCTTTGGATGAATCGGAACTGGGGCCCATGTTCTCCTGGCAGGTAGACTTAGGCATCATCCCTTCCATAAATATATTTTCTTCATTATTCAAATACATTAGATTAAAGGAGAAGAGAAGAATTTATTTCTGGAGGCAGGTGCCTGTGGGTAAAGAGGGAAGCGATGGTTGGTGGGGGTGGGGAGGGGAGAAACAGCTGCCTGCATCGTGCTCTTTCTCTTTCTGGCCACAGGGACAGTTCTCCAATTCCATGGGGAGACAGGTAAAGGCCAGAGCATGGCTGTATTCATGACACGTTGTGTGAGCCTCAGCTTCTGAGCAGTGCAGCTCAGGGACCAGGTAACATCCAGAGAGAAGAGATGGGGCATTCTCCCCAGAGCAGGCCACCCGCCCAGCACCTCCTGGGCCTTCTGGGGTCACTGCTTGTTGGACCAGGGAGAGACCTCAGCCCTCAGCAGAGGCGCAGGCTCCCAGAGACACCGGCACTGGTGGCAGAGGTGGGAGGCCCCGCTGACGGCTTGCAGGGGTCAGCAGTCCAGGAGGAGGGCAGAGGGGACGATGAGTGTGATCGGAGCCCTAAGCATGTGTCCCCGCCCAGCGTGGATGCTCAGAGCTAACGGGAGATCCAAGAGGGAAGTGAGGTTCTATGGTCCTCGGGTAGGTGCAGGGCAGTTGTCTGATGTTAAGGTGGCCCCTTTATTTCTTGCTCTGAGACATTCTGATTACAAGAATAGTCTACCTTTCCCAGAGCAGCAGGTTCGGAGGGACACAGAGTGCTGAGAGATGCCAGCAGGTGTTTTCTAGGATCAGATCAGTTTGTATAACTGTATTAGCCAGTTTTTTGCTACGTAATTAGTCATCTGGAAATCTCAATGGGTTACAATAGCAAACGTATTTTCTTGCTCACGGTAGGTGAGAAGGCTCTTCTTCAGGGCGCAGGTGGGCTCCGGTCTGTCCTCAGGTCCTTCTTGAGCCAGCAGCTCCCCTGGGCAGGCTCTTCAGTGACGAACGAAGAGAGCAAAGGAGGGGTGAGCAGGAACATTCGACTCTTTTTCAAATATTCTGTCTTAAACATTAAAAAAAATTTACAAACAGTAAAATCCACCCTTTGGTGGTGTACAGGTCTCTGAGTTTTAACACATGCGTGGATTAGTGTCACAACCACCACTATCAGGACACAGAACAGTCCATCACCTCCAAATTCCCTTGTGGTCACACTATATCCCCACCTCTAAGCCTGGTAACCCCTGGTCTGTTCCTCATGCCTATAGTTATGCCTTTTCCAGAATGTCATACAAATGGAAACACACAGCATGTAGCCTTTTGAGTCTGGCTTCTTCCACTTGGCATAATTATTTTGACATCTATCCATGTTGTGTGTGTCAGTTGTTTGGCCCTCTTTACTGCCGAGTAGTGTTCCACTGAATGGATGTAAAGGCTTCCCTTGGTATCTGAGGAGGATTGGTCCAGGATCCCTGTGGATACCAAAATCTGAGGATGCTCAAGTCCCTTACATAAAATGGTATAGTATTTTCCTAGAACCTATGTACATCCTCCCATATACTTTTTCATCTCTAGATTACTTATAATACCTAATACAGCATAAATGCTATGTAAAAACTTGCTGGTGTGCAGCAAATTCAAGTTTTGCTTATTGGAACGTTCTAGAAAAATTTTTTCTTTATATTATATATATATATATATATATATATATATATATATAAAATTTTTTTTTTTTTTTTGCGGTACGTGGGTTTCTCACTGTTATGGCCTCTCCCGTTGCGGAGCACAGGCTCTGGACGCGCAGGCTCAGAGGCCATGGCTCACGGGCCTAGCCGCTCCACGGCATGTGGGATCTTCCCGGACCGGGGCACAAACCCGTGTCCCCTGCATCGGCAGGCGGACTCTCAACCACTGTGCCATCAAGGAAGCCCCCTAATATTTTTGATCTGTGTTGACTCCATGGATGTGGAGCCCGGGGATCTGGAGGGCTAACTCTACCGGGGTTTTTATTCATTGACCTGTTGAAGAACATTTGGGTTGTTCTCAGTTTGGGGCGATGGTAAATAACGCTGCTCTAAACATTCATATACAGGCTTTTGTGTGAAGGTAAGTTTTTATTTCTCTCGTGCAAATACATAGTAACAGTATGGCTGGGTCATATGGTAAGTGCACGCTCAACACCATAAGAAACTGCAAAACTGTTTCCCAAAAGGACTGTACCATTTTGCATGCTGACCAGCACTGCATTGAGAAGTGCTGACATCCTTGTCAGCACTAAGTATTGCCAATTTGAAATAAATTAATAGCCATTCTAGTAGATGTGTGGTGGTATCTTATTATGGTTTTATTTCATGTTTCCCGAATGGCTAGTGATGTTGAATGTCTTTTCATGTGCTTATTTTCCATTCAAATGCCTTCTTTGGTGAAAAATCTTTTGTCTTCAAATCTCTTGTCTATTTTTTCAATGGGTTGTTCATTTTTATATTGTGTTTTGAGAGTTCTTTATAGATTCTGAACACAAGTTCTTTGCTGGATATGTGATTTGTAGTATTTTCCTCTAATCCGTCCCTTGTCTTTTCTTTCTATTACCAGTGTCTTTCACAGAGTAAGTTTTTAATTTTGATGAAGTCCAATTTATCCATTTTTTCTTTGATGGATCATATATATATATATTTTAATATGGAGGGAGGATGTGATTTATTTATTTATTTATTTATTTATTTTTGGCTGTGTTGGGTCTTCGTTTCTGTGTGAGGGCTTCCTCTAGTTGTGGCAAGTGGGGGCCACTCTTCATGGCGGTGCGCGGGCCTCTCACAATTGCCGCCTCTCTTGTTGCAGAGCACAGGCTCCAGACGCGCAGGCTCAATAGTTGTGGCTCACGGGCCTAGTTGCTCCGTGGCGTGTGGGATCTTCCCAGTCCAGTGCTCGAACCCGTGTCCCCTTCATTAGCAGGCAGACTCTCAACAACTGCACCACCAGGGAAGCCCGATGGATCATATTTTTGATGTCACATCTGAGAGCTCTGCCTAACTCAAGTTCACAAGGATTTTCTCCTATGTTTTCTTCTACAGTTTATAGGTTTACACTTTATATTTAAGTCTGTGATCCATTTTGAATTAATTTTTGTGTAAAGTGTGAAGTATGTTTTGAGGTTCAGTTTTTTTGCACACAGATTCCACCATCACTTGTTGAAAAGATGATCCCTCTGAAAAAAAAAAAAAAAGATGATCCCTTATCTATTGAATTGCCTCTGCACCTTTGCCAAACATCAATTGGCCATATTCTTGTGGGTCATTTTTGGGGTCTCTGTTCCATTCCGCTCATCTATACGTTTATCCTCTCACTAATATCACACTGTCTTAATTACTATAACTTTACAGTAAGTCTTAAAGTTGGGACAGTTGAGTCTTAAGAATTTTGTTCTTATTTTACAAAATTGTTTGGACTCAGTTCCTTTGTATTTTCATATAAATTTTGGAATTAGCTTGTCTATATCTGACAAAATATTTTGTTAAATTTCTGATTGTGGTTATGTAAAATCTATAGAATAATTTGGGGAGAATTGACATATTAACAGTAGTGAGTCTTCCAATCCATGAATGTGATATGTCTCTCCATTTATTTAGGTCTTTGGTTTCTTTCATCAGTTTTTTTTTTTTTTTTGTAGTTTTCAGCATCTAGATCCTGTACATATTTTGTTACATTTATACCTAAGTATTTCTAGTTTTTTGGAGCGATTGTAAATGGTATTGTTTTAAAATTTTTGATTTCTAGCTGTTCATTGTAGTACATAGAGATTTTCATATGTTAACTTTGTATACTACGGCCTTGCTAGAACTTCTTAGTTCTAGGAAGTCTTTTTCAATAGATCCCTTGGGATTTTCTACATGGACAGTCATGTCACCTGTGAATAGGGACAGATTTACTTATTTTTTTCAGCTTTATTGAGGTATAACTGACAAAATGTGTGTATTTTAAAGTGTACTACTTGAAGTTTTGATATATGTGTACATATATTGTGAAATCATTCAATCTGTGTGTCTTTTTCCCCTTATTCAACTGCCTAGGGCTTTTAGTACAAAGATGAATAAGAATAGTGAGAGCTGACATTCTTGTCTTGTTCCCTATTTTAGCAGAAATGCCTTCCATGTTTCACTATCAAGTATGATGTCAACTGCTCTACCTTGCCATTATAGTGCGAAAGCCGACGTGGACAATACATAATAAATGGGCATAGCTGGGTTCCAATAAAACTTTATTTATCGACACTGAAATTTGAATTTCATATAATTTTATATATTATGAAATATTATCCTTCTTTTGATTTACCCTTACTATTTAAAAATATAAAAACCATTCACAGCTTGTGGCTCATATAAAGACACATGGCAGGCCTGATTTAGCCTTCAGGACATCCTTTGCCAGCCATTGCTCTAGTCTACTCTTCCATGTCTTCCCCCTAAATATTTACATTTCCCCCCAAATGTAAATAGAGATGCATAAATATTTTTCCAGTTTTCTTACTTTAATAATTTTAATGACATCAAAACATTTAACCCACAGATATAGAAAACAAACTTCTGGTTACCAAAGGGGAAAGGAGGGGGCAGGGATAAATTAGGAGGTTGGGATTAACATATATGTACTACTATATATAAAATAGATAACCAGCAAGGACCTATTGCACAACACAGGGAACTATATGCAATATTTTGTAATAACGTATAAGGGAAAAGAATCTGAAAAAGAATATATATATATATATATATATATATATACATATCGGAATCACTGTGCTGTACACCTGAAACTAACGTGACATTGTAAATCAACTGTACCTCAATTAAAAAAAATTAAAAAAGAAGTATGATGTTAGCTGTAAATTTTCTGTAGATGCCCTTTACCAGGTTAGGGAAATTCATTTTTATTCCTTGTTTGTTGAGAGATTTTTAAAAAATCATGAGCGTATATTGAATTTTGTCAAATGTCAAAATGTCTTCTGCATCTGTTAATATGATCATATATATATGTATATGTGTATATATATGTACGTGTATGTATATTTTTTCTTCTGTAGTCTGTTGACATGGTGGATAACATGGATCGATTCTTAAATTTCAATCATCTTCATTCCTGGAATAAACAAAATTGGCCATGATGTATTATTCTTATTATATATTCTTAGATTTGACATGCTAATATTTTATTGAGGATTTTTGCATCTATATTCACAAAGGAATATTAATCTTTAGTTTTCTTTTCCTATATGCTCTTTGTCTGGTTTTGTTATCATGGTAATACTGACCTCATAAAGTGTGTTGGGAAGTGTTCCCTCCTTTTCTACGTTCTGGAAGAGATTGTGTAGAGTTGGTATTATTATGTCCCTTAGATGTTGATAGAATTTGACAGTGAGACCATCTGTGCTTTGAATTTTCTTTTTTGGAAGGTTTTCTAACTATAAATTTAATTTCTTAATAGACAGAGGGCTACTCAGATCATCAGATTCTTCTTGAGTGAGCTTTTGTAGTTTTTATTTTTCAAGGAATTGGTCCATTTCATCTAAATTGTCAAATTTATAGGTGCAGAGTTGGTCAAAGTATTTGCTTGTTCTCATATTAATGTCTGTGAGGCCAGTAGTGAAGCCCCTGCTTTCATTTACGGTATTGGTAATTTGTGTCTTCTCCCTTTTTTTCTTGATCAGTCTGACCAAGGTTTATCAATTTTATTGATTTTTTAAAATTAACCAAATTTTGATTTTGTCTTTCTCTACTGTTTTTGTTTTTAATTTCATTGGTTTCTGCTTCTGTCTTTATTACTTCCTTCCTCCTGGTTGCATTTTTATCTTGCTCTTCTTTTTCTACTTTCTTAACATGGAAGCTTAGATTATTGGCCTTGAGATATTTCTTTTTTCCCTTAATATAAGCATTTAACATAAAATTTCCTACCAACACAGCTTTAGCTACATCCCACAAATTTTCATTAAGCTCAAAATATGTTTTGATTTACCTTTAGACTTTTTTTGACCTATAGGTTATTCATAAGTGTGCTGCTAAACTTCCAAGTGTTTGGGAATCTCCAGATATCTTTCTGTTATTGATTTATAGTTTATTCCCGTTTTGGCCAGAGAACATACTTTATAGGATTTCAATTCTTTTAAATTTGTTACTTTGTTTTATGACCCAAGATATGGTCTATCTTCATGAATATTCCATGTGCACTTAAAAAGAATGTTTTCTGCTGTTGTTGGGTGTGGTATTATTATTATTATTATTTTTTTTGCGGTACACGGGCCTCTCACTGTTGTGGCCTCTCCCGTTGCGGAGCACAGGCTCCGGACGCGCAGGCTCAGCGGCCATGGCTCACGGGCCCAGCCGCTCCGCGGCACGTGGGATCCTCCCAGACCGAGGCACGAACCTGCGTCCCCCGCATTGGTAGGCGGACCCCCAACCACTGCGCCACCAGGGAAGCCCTGGGTGTGGTATTTTTTAAATGACAATTAGGCTAAGTTGGTCATATTGTTGAGGTCTACTTTTACTGATTTTCTGTATACTTTTTCTATCAATTACAGAGAGGAATGTTGAAGTCTCCAAATATAACCGTGGACTTGTCAGTTTCTCCTTACGCTGTATTTTGAAGCTCTTTTGTTAACTCCATATATATTTAGGATTGCTATGTCTTCATGGTAAATCGACTCTTTTGTCATTATGTAATATCTTGCTTTATCTCTGATAACTGTCCTGTTTCTGAAATCTACATTTTTCTGATATTAATAGCCATGCCAAGTTTCTTTTGATTAATATTTGCATAGTACATTTTTTTACCAGCTTTTTACTTTTGACCTATCTGTATCTTTACAT
Organism: Stenella coeruleoalba; assembly: GCF_951394435.1. Classification (NCBI taxonomy): domain Eukaryota; kingdom Metazoa; phylum Chordata; class Mammalia; order Artiodactyla; family Delphinidae; genus Stenella; species Stenella coeruleoalba. The sequence continues at coordinate 22,879,892 of NC_137169.1, forward strand.
AAAAAGTGGTTTTCTTGTAGACAACGTGTAGTTGGGTCTTTAAAAGAAATCCAATCTAGCAATCGCTCTCTTTTAATTGAGGTGTTTAGATGATTTGCATTTAATGTAATTACTGATATGTTTGGATTTAAGACTGAGATTTTATTTGTTCCTTGTACTTTTTTTCCTTGATTTCCCCTTTCCTGACTTCTTTTGGGTTATTTGAATATTTTTATTGTTCCGTTTAAATTAATATCTTGGTCTTTTTATTACATCTCTTTGTACAGATTTTTTTGGTGGTTCTCTAGGGATAACAATATACACACTTAACATACAATATACATACTGAACAGGCTACTTAAAATTAATATTTTACCACTTCAAGTGAAATTTAGAAACGTTACAGTCCATTATTTCTTTTACTCTCCAACCTTTGTATTACAATTGTCATAAGTTTTACATGTATATACTACCAGATAACGTTATAATTTTTTTTTGCGGTACGCGGGCCTCTCACTGTTGTGGCCCCTCCCGTTGCAGAGCACAGGCTCTGGATGCGCAGGCTCAGCGCTGAGGCCATGGCTCACGGGCCCAGACGCTCCACGGCATGTGGGATCTTCCTGGAAGAGGGTACGAACCCGTGTCCCCTGCATCGGCAGGCAGACTCTCAACCACTGCGCCACCAGGGAAGCCCATGTTGTAATTTTTGTTTTCAACTATCATACGTATTTTAAAGTACTAAAGGGAGAAAAATAGTCTATTATTGTTACCCAGATAATTCTGTTAGTCTAGCTTCATTTCTGAAGTTCCGAGTTTTTCGCTGGTACCATTTCCTTTCTATCTGAACTCCCTTTAGCATTTATTTCAGAGAAGGTCTGCTGGTGACAAATTCTCTTAATTTTCTTTCATCTGAGAATGTCTTTATTTTGCCTTCATTCCTGAAGGATATTTTTTAGTAGCTATAGAATACTGGGTTGACAGTAGTTTTCTTTTACTACTTTAAGAATGTTCCAAATATGTATAAAATGGATAACTAATAAGAACCTGCTGTATAAAAAAATAAATAAAATAAAATTCAAAAAAAACCAAAAGAATGTTCCACTGTCTTCTGGCTCTATGAATTCTAGTTAGAAATCCATAGTCATTTGTATGTATTTTTCTCCTGTATGTAAAATGTTGTTTTTCTATGGTTGCTTTCAAGATTTTTTTCTTTGTCTTTGGTCTTCAGTAACTTGATTATGATATAACAAGGCATGATTTTCTTTGAGTATATCCATTTTGGGTTTGCTGAACTTCTTGAATTCATAAAATAACGTCTTTCTACAAATTTGAGACGTTTATATCCATTATTTCTTCAAATACTTTTTCTGCACTGATCTCTTTCTTCTCTCCTTCTGGAAAGACCTCAAAGACACAAATGTTAGACCTTTTGATATTGCCTCACAGTTTCCTGAGGCTCTGTTCATTATTTTCTTATTCTTCTATCCCCCCATCTATTGTTTATATTGGATAACTTTTATCGATCTGTCCTCAGGCTAACTGACTCATTCCTCTGTTATATCCATTGCTTTATGGAACACATCCAATGAAATTTTAAATTTCAGTTATTGCTTTTTTCAGATCTAAAATTCCATTTGGTTATTTTTTTCCCACTTTTAAAATTGTGGTTAAAGTACACGTGACATAAAATTTACCACCGTAACCATTTTAAATGTATAGTTCAGTGGTATTAAATACATTCATAATTTTGTGCCACCATCACTACCATCCATCTTCATAACTCTTTTCATCTTGTAAAACTCTGTATTCATTACGTAGAAACTCCTCATTCTGACCCCCAGGCCCAGCAACCACCATTCTATTTTCTGTCTCTATGCTAGCGACTATGCCAAGCACCTTGTGTTAGTGGAATCATCCAGAATTTGTCTTTTGTGGCTGGTTTATTTCACTTAGCATAATGTCCTCAAGGTTTCTCTGCATTGTAGTATATGTCAGAATTTTCTTCTCTTCTTAAGGCTGAATAGTATCATTTGGTTCTTTTTTAAGCTTCTATTTTTTTGCTGAGAATTTCTACCTTTCCATTTGTTTTAAGAGTATTTTCCCTGATTTCGTGGAACATTGTTATCATGGCTGCTTTAAAAATCTTTGTCTGGTAATTTCAACATGACTGTCATTTCAGAATGGGCTCCTATTGATAGTCTTTTCCTCTAGAAGTTGTTGAGATTTTCTGATTCTTTGTATATTGAGTAATTTTGGAGTATATCCTGGACATTTTGAAACTTTGGTGTTTTTAAAAAAATTTTGTGGAGAACTTTGATTTTTCTTTAAAAGAAGGCAGTTAGATTACGAGGGTGCAGGCCGCAAATCCTCACCCATCTTCTTTGGCCGGCAGTTTCAATCTCAGTTGAGTTTTCAAAGACTGCGATACTATCTGATTTTTCCCCAAGTGTGTGCTTCCCCTCCCCCAAGGGCACACTACATTGTAATTCAGTTCTTCAAGCCTTTCGTGTATTGTTTTGGATCAGTTACATACATGCCCAGCCTGTGTCCAGGACTTCATACACAGCATTATTGGATGGCTTTCTCAAGCTCCCCACTTCCCTGTGCTTTTCTCCCACACTTTCCAACTCCCAAGGGCCCCCTTACTTTGTAAGGCTTCAGTTTGGAAATGCCATGGTCACTTGCACCCACATTCCATTGACCAAAGCAAGTCATACGGCCAAGCCAAGATCGTGAGCTTGCCTGTTCTAGGGCTCTACAAATCCACATGGCAGAGGCAGGGAGTAAAAGATGGGAAACAGAAGTCCAACCTACCATTGTAACACTGAGACTCAGAATCACAGAACACCCTGGCCTCAGATGGCTCATCTGGGTTGCCCACAGTCCTCCAGATTACTGGTGCCACCTTTCCTTTAATGTCTTGTAAACTGGCTTGAACCACAGCTCAGGCTCTCTGCAAAGTCCAGGGCATTCCCAAAGAGGTCTACAGATTCCCCCGGGCTTAGGGTCTCCTCATCACTGCTTCTCGTTGTTTCCTTTCTCTTCTCAGTTTTATCCATGTCCCTCCCATGTCTATTCTCCTTTTTCCACCTCCACCTGCACCCCAGCTGAGGGCTCAAGTTTGCATAATCAAAAACCCTTGCTTTGCTTGACAGAGCAAAAATCATTTATTCTGAGCTTCTCTTTAGCCCCATAAAATGCCTTTCCTTTTTTTTTTTTCCCTTCCTGTTAACTCAATAACATTCTGAGGCACAGCAAACTGCCTGTCTGGATGAAGACATAAACTAAAGGGAACTAGCATAAAGATTTGTCCCACACCAACTCCTTTCTGGAGTTATGGTGTTGGAGGAGTGTCTTTTCTTTCTTCCTGATGCTTGTATTAGCATAGGAGGGGCGCTGAGAAACACTACGGTGAGAAAGTCAGTTTACGGTTGTTTAGTTCAGCCTTTCCAAAACTTACTTGGCCATGGAACACCTCCGTCATGGAGCATCTATGAACATCTGAAAGCTCAAGGTGTGGGAAAGCCATCGAACGGGGGGGTGGTTGTGAGGATTAAAAGAAGGAAGCTGAGCCTCAGGTAGTTTTTGGCGATGCCGGTTCCCTTCCTTCTCTAGCGACCCCACCCTGTCAGTGACCCTGAAAAATTATCCAAATGAGAAAACTATTGAGAGCGAGAGAGGAAGCACTATTAATTATTACACCAGGGCAGTAGGCATATACTGGGCTGTCCTGGGCCAAGCGGGGCATAAGGTCCCCTATGCATTTGTGTTATAGCTGGTGGTAGCTTCAGATGAGCTGTGAGTTCTCTGTAGGTCTCAGTTTCCCCACCTGTGGGATGAGGGCCTCTTAGTTCATTTATTTTTCCATTTATTCAATCAGTCAACAAATACGTAACCAAGCTTTCCTAGGAGCTAGCACTGTGCTGGGCCGTCAGGAGCCAACAGTGGGATGAGAGCCTCCCCACCTTCAAGGGCGTCACCATATAGAAGGAGACACAGATGTGGGACTGTTCGGGGATCGTGGTCTCGGCTGCACCTTGACTTGAACCCTGAATCCCCGAACAGAGACCAGTCTAGAAGGGCCTTTTGGTGGTACATCCTGGGCTGTCACAGGAAGATGATCCCATAGCACCTGGAGCCTCCCCTCACCTGCACTGCTTCCAGCAACTTCCAGGCTGGAGTCCTAGGGAACTGGCGGAGGCATGGCCACCTCTCTCTCCCTGGGAGCACTAATCACTACTCACCCGCTGCTCTGGGGAATGATTACCTGTCAAGGTTCATTTGAGCCCGTGGCTTCCTGGAGGTTCTCCCCACCCCCTGCATCAGGCCGTCCTGATGGCAGCAGGGCAGCTGCTCCCCAGGAAGTGAGAGAGAGGAAAATTACCTTCCACTGTACCTCACCACCTATTTGGACTGGCAGCCATGGCAACAGCTTGTGTCCTGCCAAGCCTGATAACAGAACTGTCATGGCCCGTGGACAGTCTGACCCTGCGAGGTGAGTGGTGAGGATTCCAGGAAATTGTGGAGATTGCCGGCAAAATAGGCCTCCTCAAATTAGATTGCCTTGCTGAGTGATTTCAGACTTGGCAAATTGCATCTTGAGCAGGGCCTGTTACTCTGCTTCCCTCAGCCCAACTATTAAAGCTTTCTTCAAAGACCATCACCACTAGAGGCAGCTGGCTTTGGATTTGAATCTCTGTATGTGACCAGGCGCATGAGGGTAGATAAGTCACTTCCCAGGGACAATATTTCATGGGGATAATAACTGCATCAGTCAGGACCCTTTTGATTATAAGGGAAAGAAAAGCAGAAGAGGAACTATAAGCGTATTAAATGAAACGTCCAGGGGAATTTCAGGTATGGCTGGATCCAGGTGATCAGATGAGGTCTTCGGGAATCCATCTCTCCCTGTAAGTTGACTCTTATTTTTCTCCTTTTTTGCTTCCCTACCATACAACCCCTCTCTTCCTGGAGGCCCCCAGAGGTTCCAGCAGAAGGGAGAGCTTCACTAGCTCAGTAATTCCAAAAAAGTCTCAGGATAGAATTTCATTGGTCAGTCCTGAGGTATATGCCCATCCCTAAACTAATTGCATGGCCAGAGGTTATGTGCAGTATTTCTAATTACTAATTGGCCAGGCTGACATTATGTGCTCATCTCCTGGAACCCAAACCACCAAGGACCTAGGAAGTGGTGGCAGTGGGTCCCCAAAGAAAAATGGAGGAGGCGGTACTCTAGAGAAAGAGGGAGTAGGTTTCCAGCTGGCAAAAATAGTCTCTTGATCGGGGAGAGGTTGAAAATACTTACCAACCACTAGACCCAAGGCACTGACCAATAGGGTTGGAGGCTGCCAGAGCTGGGCAGGGCCCCAGAGGCCCCCGGCTGGGCTGCATGATAACTATTTAGTTACTGGAGGGTGAGGAGGTGTGAGGGTACCTGGAGAGGGGCTGGGGCACACGGGGCTCAGGGTGGCAACTGATACCAGCCAATAAAGGCACATTTCTGCATTTTTACCAACTGCTCTGGCTGCCCCAGTGCCTCTTGGTGAACATGCCCTGCTGACCGCAGCTTCGCCCGGACCCCCCGCCTTGTTCTCTCAGGTCAACCTCTGCTCGCGGCTTTAGAAGCACCCTTAGGCTTATCTGTGCACAGTTCCTCCGTAGACCTTCATTAGCACGCGTGGGCCACTGTTCAGAACAGCCTGCCCCACAGGCCACCGGCCTCGTAGGTGGACCTCGCCGCGGTGCCAGTGGCAGTGAGCGGTGGGCCCAGCATCTCCACGTTCTCCCAAGCAGGGTCTGTGCTGTTGTGTATTCAGTAACCTTAGACCTCAGGCCGCCTTATCTGCGTCAGCCTCAAGATAGCCGATGTTTGCGCAGCACCTGTTGGTGCCAGGTACAAGTCTAAGCACCTTCCCTGTGTTAGCTCATTGAATCCTCACAGCAACCTCATGAGGGAGGAACCATGATTACTCCCATTTTACAGATGAGAAACCGAAGCACACGGAGGTTCAACAACTTGCTCAGGTCACACAGCTAGTTAGCGGCAGGGGTGAGACTTGAACCTAGGACGTCTGGCTCCTCATGAGGATTAAACAGGATGATGGAGGCAGGAAGTGCAAACGCCTGGCACGGGGGCAGCACCCAGTGAAGTCACCTCTACTCTGATTAGCTCTTGGCTCAGTAAACTGGCACTGAGCACCTGCTGTCTGTATGGCCTGCACCGGGGCCTGGGGTTTGGGGGTTTGAATCAGGAAACAGGATTCGCAACCCCCTGGGAAGAGACAGTCCAGCGGGAATGACGCGATACATGGACAAACATCACTGTTGAACGGGAGGATCACAGGGAGGTTCAAGGTGTTGGGCTCAGAGGTGGCGAGAGATGCCCGCCACGGGGAAGGTCAGGATGGGCTCCACAGAGGGGGCCGCAGACGAATGGGGCCTTGAAAGAAGGTGCAGTCATGGGCAATGAAATTCTCTTGGTGGCAGGAATCAGAAACTCACTCAAGCTAACTTACACCCAGAGGGGGATCCAGGACCTAGGGTGGTCCCCAGATCCAAGGTCAGGAGTGTGGTCAGACCCCAGAACGGAGAGCGGGGAGTGGGCAGAGCTGGGGTTCTCCCTCACGGTCCTGGGTTTCTGCTCCTTTTACACATCGTGGTTCCCCCCTTCCCCCCATCAGCATCCTCCTTGACCAGGCCCATGACAGAACCCTGCAACAGACCCCTTGAGTTTATGCAGTTTACAGTTTACACGTTAGGTCTGGCCAAGGAAAGAATAACTCCTGGGTCTTCCATTACTCCTGCCAGGCCCAGCCCTGGTCAAGGGAGCTGTGCTGGGAGCAGGGTGATACACAAAAGCCTGTGGGTCCCACTGACTGTGGGGGAGGGGGGAGCGGAGAGGGGGAGGGTAACTGGGAAGGCTGCCCAGGAGCCCCTCAGGGGGAGAATGTCGCCCAACGGTGACAAGGCCAGGTGGGCATTCTGGAGGCGGAAGGGGGGAGAAATATTGTCAGGAACAGTTAAGATGACAAAATGGAGTCATGAGAGGCGGCCGCAGCAGCTGGCCCTGTGCAGAGTCATTTATATGCTCTTCCCCAATTAGACGTCACCTGAAGTAGATGCGGTGGCATCCCGGAGCATGAGGAACCTGAGACGTATTCGCTCAAGTTCACCCAGCTGGGGAGTGGCAGAGCCAGGATTCAGAGGCAGAATTTCCTGGTGCCAAAATTACACTGCCCACGTGCCCAAACATCTGGATCACCCCCAGGTCAGCCCATACCCAGGACGAAGTCCAAGGCCTCCGAGGCCTTGGCCTGATCTGGTCCCCATCCTATGTGACCTCCTCTCCCTCCATTCCTTCCTCACTCTGCTCCAGCCTCACTGGTCTCCTGGCCGTCCCATGACCACACCCAGTACAGTCCCACACCAGGGTCTTGGCATGTGCCCCTCCCTCTGCCCCAGATGCTTATCCACCTGGATGCACACGGCCCACCTGACTCAGGTCTCTGCTCAGATGTCCCCCCACCGCCCCCAGATGGCCTTCTCTGCACAGCCCGTCACCGCAGCCTCTCCATGGCTCCTTCCACCCCTCTGCTTTATTCTTCTCTATCACGTGTCCTCTCTGACATCGTGGGATCATATGCACATTTGTTTTTCTGGTCATTGTCCATGTTCTACAGTAAAATGCAAGTTCAAAGATTAGGCTGGTTTTGTTCACCGATTTTTCCTGCTGTCTAGAGCATAGCTTGGCACACAAAAGACAATAACTATTTGTGTGCAAATCAACCTATTAAAGGGGGTGTCAACACCTCTGCTATACATGTGTCACGATGATTACATTACATCGTGTATATATAGAACGCATCATTGGCCTGACTTGGGGCAATTTCTCAATGAAAGTCATTATCATGATCTTTCCCTCAGTTGTGCTCCTGCCCCAGGGTCCTGTGACTTTTCTAAACGGCAGCAGCAGCCACCCAGTCACCCTTGTTGAAAAGCTGGGTGTGGGGGTCACCAACACCTCTTGCCCAGTATTCCTGCTCTCCACAAGGAAGGGTTGACTTCCCGGCCCCCTGTGGTTGTGGGGGGAATAGTTGAACAACTCATTCTGGCCAATTGTGAGCAAAAGTTCTTGCTTTGGACTGAATTGTGTCCTCCCCGCCCCCGCAGGATTCATATACTGAAGCCTGAACCCTCAATATGATGGTGTTTGGAGATGGGGCACTTGGGAGGTGATTAGGTTTAGATGAAGTCCTGAGGTTGGGACCCCTGTGACGGGATTAGTGTCCTTATAAGAAGAGATACCAGAGCTTGCTTCCTCTCCCTCTCTCCATACTCATGCATGGAGCAAAGTCCATGTGAGGACATGGCAAGAAGGTGGCCGTCTGCAACAGAGAAAGAGCCCTCACCAGACGCCAACCCTGCCAGCACTTTGATCTTGGACTTCTAGTCTCCAGAACTGTGAGAAATAAATTCCTGTTGTTTAAGCCACGCAATACTATTCTAGTATTTTGTTATGGCAGCTTGAGCCGACTGAGACAGTGGTGTGTGCCAACTCTGAGCTGGAGCATTTGATGTTGATGGGAGACCCCCCAGAGTTCTCTGTTGATTTGCTACAGCGACTGGCAATGTAGCAAATGGTGGCCACTCTGTTGGCCTAAGTCCCTGAGTGAAGACCATAAGGGGCAGAGCCTCAGCTGGGCCTCAAAGGACACAAAGCCTGAGTGATAGATTTTTGATCTTTGTTGATTTGGGGGCTATTTATTACTACAGCAGAGCCTTCCTTGTCCTGACTGATAAAGTTACAGGGGCTGGGAAGGTTATCCCTCAATCACACGTCAGAACAATATCTCTTTAGGATAAAGGAGGGCTTGCTGTTGCTGGATGAATTCAGGCCTTGTCACTTCTCTGGTTCCTGGAGAGGAATAGCAGCGTGGAAGCCAGCAGAGACCTGGTTTCCACACCCAACTCCTCCACACACCAGCTGTGTGACCTTAGACAAGGCACTACCCTCTCTGTGGCTCAATTTTCTCTTCTGACATGTGGGGATAGCAAGAACTTCCTCCTTCCACCCTCCAACGCACACACAGGTTCTTGAGGTAATGAATGTGAGAGCATAGCACAATCGTGGGCCACTGATAAGATGAGGAGCCTGGACTGGTGACTGTTCTGGGGTCCCTGCCAGGCCCATGACTCTGTGCTCTTTGATTTCCTGCTTCCTGAAGCCTCCTGAGAAGGGGGCCCTGGTCACTCAGAAACGTTAGCACCGCTCAGGTGAGGAGATGCGATGCATTGGCCGTGTCTCCTGATTCTCCTGCTGTCACGCTTAATGCAGGCTCCAAGCCTGGCCACTCAGTCACTGTCATGGAACATTCCAGAGCTAGCACCTGGGTCCTTCCCGCTAATGAGGCGCTTCTCAGAGACTCAGTCCTCACCCCCATCTTTTTTCTCTTTGCTCTTCCTGTCATATCCAGGAGAAAAGTGGTGTTCAAGTTGTCTGTCAGCCAGAGGAAAAGGGAAGCCTTGCTGAGGTGACTTTCTCTAGGGGCTGTCTTTCTGGTGTGGCCCTTTCTGGGCTCCAGAACTTGACTGTGGTCCTGTGGTACCGGTTCCTCCATTGACCCACAGGAGCTCCCAGACTTAAGAGCTTTAGGACATTGATTGGATGATTCCTTGAGAAAGACAGGTCAACCTCTAAGAAGAGGACTTGACAATTCACCGTATGTGTAAAACTAAATGCAACTTTGAATGGTACTCGATGGAGCCTGTGGCCAAGACGTTGTCGAGTTGCGGATGTTACCAATACCATTCGGCCAGAATGGCGAAATGCTGGCAACATTCCAGAGGTTGTGCGGGGTGTTGCTCGTGGTGGACAGGGTACCAGGATGTGAATCCTGATCTTCACTGTCAGATGGCCCTTTTCCAGTACCTAGCAATACTTCCGATTACGACCATGTCTTTCTAGCTCTGGATCTGCTGAAGTGCCGGTGCTGCCCGCATTTCCCAGCCTCCTTTGCAGCTTAGTCCTCCCCACGTGACTCGTTCTGACCAATGGGCCATGAGCAGAAGTAACTTGTCACTTCCAGACTGAGATGGCAAACAGCTAATGTGACTCCTCCTTCCCTCTCTTCCCATTCAGAGTGACCTAGGGGCCACCTGTTTCAGACAGCAAAGCTATAAGAGCCAACAGACCCACATCAGACTGATGTGAATGAGAAAGACCTTTTTATTAAACCATTGAGATTTGGGGGTGTGCCTATGGTGTCGACCAGCATTCAGTATCCCAACCGATGGGGGCCCTGGAGAATACAAACTCCATGTGGGCAGGGTCTGGTCTGTCTCGTCCACCCCTGCGGTGGACACCAGTACATAACAAGCATGTAGAAGCTGCTAAATAAGTCTCCAAGAATGAATGACTGAACGAAATCTCTTTTTGAGTTTCCAATGTCTTTTTACTAGGCAACTAGTGAAAGCCCTTTACCCAGGTGTGGCTCCAACAAAGGTCTCTGTTCCTCCCTCCCTTCTTGCCTGCCTTGGGTTCTACGGGTCCTCACGTCTGAAAATCCCGGCCGTTCCTGCTCACACTGCTCTGTCTCCGGGTGTCGCTTCCCTGTGACGCAGGCCCTTCTAGCTCTTGCTCTAAATCTGAGTCTTTGTCAACAGCAGTCTGGAGGAGTGTAATTGTCCCCTGTGACATATCTGACACTGTCTTGGGGGCTTCCCATGCAGGCTTCCCCAATAGTCTGGTCTAAGACCAACATGGGAATCTGACACATTGATGTCTGGGTCCATGCAAGCGCTCCACAGCTGGCCCCCATCCAGTAGATGTGACCAGTGCCACTGTTCACTGGACAGTGGTCATGTGCTTCTAAACCTATCACCAGGCTCAAGTTCTGTGTTCCTGAATCGACCACCTAGACTGGCCGCTAGAGGACTGTTCCTGAAGTCAAAACTGACCCACCCCTCTGCTGCTGAAGAACAGTGTAGTGGCTAAGAACATGGGTTCTAGAACCTGAGTGCCCTGGTTCAAATTCCTCTTCCTCCACTTAACGGCTGTGTGACTTTTGGTAATTTACCGAACCTCTCTCTGCCTCAGTTTCCACACTGTTAGTGGGGAAACTGGAGGGGAGACGAAGCCTCTCCCCAACTCTAAATGATGAAATAATAGTGTGACCACTTGCTGGGCATAGCTCTGTACTAAGCAGGGAGGCCACCCTCTTATGAAAACAGGCTTAGGAGAGTTGACTCACTCTTCCAAACTCCTGAGAAGTGCGGGTTGGGAAGTGGACCCAGGAATGGCCCTCAGCCCTTGCTCTTCTCCGCCCCCCACAGTGACCACACTGGGCTCTGGACCCTGCTGGCCTCGCCCCTGGCCTCCTGGGACAGCTCACTCAGTACCAATTGGCTCTGATTATCAGAAAGTGCTTCTTCCTTTGCATTCTTACCCGCCTACTGGAAGATTCTGCCAGCTGGTCCTCGTTTTGCTCTCTGGAGCCACACAGTGAGTTTAATCTCCTCAGTACTTGCGAAATAAATTTAATAAACTCCACAAAGTGTGTAATCTCATAGACAGGGTGCAGAATTTCTGTGCTTCTGACTTTTTTCCCCCATAATTACTAGCACCATGGAAATTGCAGGGATTACAGACTCCACCGGAGACAGAGATGAGTTGTGTCACCAAGAAAGTACAAATGAACTGAAACTCCCGCACAATAAGGTGGGCTGAGATTTGCATTAAACCAGGAGGCAGGTTAGTGCCCATTAACTCCATGGGGACCAACCGTGACCTTCAAGCGTTTGTTTAGGAGATGGAGAAGCAGGGTGGGGGACGCAGTTGGGGTTGGGGTGGAATGCGGTGATTGGTGGCAGGCTGTCTTTAATAGACTGACTCATTACACATCTCAGAGCTCATCTGGGCTCACCCCATTTTCCCTGTCAGACAACATTCCTCCTCCATCCCTTTCCAACCAACCTCCATCCCCAGGAAGGAAAAGACTCATTCCGACATCACACAGCTGGTCCAGGGGAATTGGGACCAGAACACAGGCTATCTGATGCTACGCCAGTGACCTTCCCGTTGCACCCACTAACCCTGGTCCCTATCAGCTTTGGGCTAACACACTGTCAGCAGGTTAGCAAAAAATGTCACGTTGTCGTAAGAAGACTCTTCATGCACCTGTGATCTACATGGGGAGGGCCTAATGAAGCAGGACCTGCCTCCTCTGAGCTCTAGTCTCACTGCCCAGCACACGGTGGCACACTTACCACCAACTCCCATCGCATACTGATGGCAGACGGTGTTGATGGATTTCAGCACTGTTCCTACTAAGCGTGGATCGCACAATCTTATCCAATACGGGAGTTAACTCGTGAGGTAAGAGCTACTCCCCATACCCGGTCTTTATGAGCTCCATCAACCAAAAGAAAAAGTAGGTAATTTGGGCTTCCCTGGTGGCGCAGTGGTTGAGAGTCCGCCTGCCGATACAGGGGACACGGGTTCGTGCCCTGGTCTGGGAAGATCCCACATGCCGCGGAGCGGCTGGGCCTGTGAGCCATGGCCACTGAGCCTGCGCGTTCGGAGCCTGTGCTCCGCAACGGGAGAGGCCACAACAGTGAGAGGCCCGCGTATTGCAAAAAAAAAAAAAAAAAAGTAGGTAATTTCTGAGTTTTAATTTTTTTCTCTCAAACCCACTATTGAGCTTCAACTGTGGCTGTTAGTGAGCGAAGGGCTATGCTTGACTCGCTGCAAGAATGGCCACAATTCTCCACCCGTCCCTGTAATCAAGCCCTTTGCTATAGGACTTTGCAGCTCCTTTCATCAAGTGGGGGAGTTTATTTCTCCCCACCTTGTACTTGGACTGGCTTGTGACTTCCTTTGCCCAATAGAATGGGATGGAAATGACAGTGTGACAGTTCAGAGCGTCACCCCAAGAGACGCAGTGCTCTTCTACCCAATCTCTTGGAATCCTACTGCTGCCATGGGACAAGCCTGGGCTAGCCTAGTAGAAGATGAGAGACCCCCCTGGGCCTAATCACCCCCATTACCCCAGATGACAGCCAGATAACTGTCATTCATTCGAGTAATGTCACCTAAGACTAGCCAGCTCCAGCTGACCTGCCAGCTGACCACAGACAGATGTGTAAGTCCAGGTGAGATCAGCCAACTTTATCCAGACCAAAAGAATTCCCCAGCTATGTTTCAGACTCATGAAATAAATAAGTGCTTACTGTTTTAAGATATGTTTTGGAGTTATTTTTTTTAATGCAACCATGACTAACATGCACTATCTAATGTGGTTCCCTCAATAATTTTTTGTAATAACAAATGATCCCCATTTTACAGATGGGAAAGTTGAGGTTCAGAGAAGTAAAGGCTTGTTTGAAGTCATCCTGCTAGTAATCCCAGAGCTAAAATTCAACCCAGGTTTTTCTGACTCCTCTGTCATTTTTTGATGTAGCTGAAGAGTCTCTAATACTTGGGTGGCAAATAGGCTTCATTTCACTTGCCAGTGTTAGTTAGTTGGTAATGTCTGCCTGTAATGTAACGAAAACATGGAGGGGGAAAAAGATTACTGTGGTTGATTAGTGATGTCTGCCATGGATGGTGAACACAAAAGCAGCAGTGTGAGTGCTATGCATTAGCCATTAAGTCTTGTGTATATCCAAACCCAAAGTATGAGAGAATTTTGGCTGACATATCAGGACTTGTCCCTGAGGCAGAGCAGGGTGCTCTTACCTAAGATGAGCATGCACTCTTATGTTATGCTCAGGCCCTGTGTCTTCTAGTTATTAGCCCTGTTGCCACCACTAACCTGCCTAGGGTGATATAGCATAGTTCACCTCTTAAGGTTGATGTTAGAGTTAAAAGAGATAATGGATGAAAAACCATTTAATTTCCAGGTAAAAATGATGGCTAAAGGACACTTGAATCACCTTCCTCTCTCAAAATCAGCTAAAGACAGCAACAACCAAAACTGGAATATAGGGGAATTTTTTCCCCTGAATTTTTATTGAAATCACAAATTGCCACAGCCCCAAACCACAAACACTGAAGTCCTTTTGCCCAAATACTGTGAAATCTAGACCATTGCCCAGAGGAAAGAGAGAATCTATGCAAACATCTCTAGTATGTTTTGTGGATAGGAAAGTTGAGGCTTTGCAGGATACATCCCAAACCTGAAAGCTTTATCCAAAAATCTTGGGCTTAGAGCCCTGGGACCCAGTCACAGCCTCCCTCGGCTTTGCAGGGGCCACACTGACCGCTGGGTGTCAAACACTGAGCTGTGTTCCCACAGCAAAGGAAAAAACTGATGTGGTAAAATAGTTTAAGACGACAAACCCAAATGGAAGCTGTGGTCTCCCTGAGATCATCTCTCCCAGCCTTTCCCACACTACCCTCCCACAAAGAGCTGGCCCCTTGGAAAATGAGTTAAGAAGAAACCAGCACAGGAACTGTGCAGAGGTGCTGCGAAAGGGGAGAAAAGGAACATAAACGAAAGCAGATGAAGAAAATACTCTGCAAGAAGAATTGCCCAAAGAAGCAGGGAAAAACAGTTGTTCTTTATAGCCTTCATCATTTTCAAATGACACAATGTCTCTATAAAAGACTCAAATAAGGGCTTCCCTGGTGGCGCAGCGGTTGAGAGTCCGCCTGCCGATGCAGGGGACACGGGTTCGTGCCCCGGTCCGGGAGGATCTCACATGCCGCGGAGCGGCTGGGCCCGTGAGCCATGGCCACTGAGCCTGCGCGTCCAGAGCCTGTGCTCTGCAACGGGAGAGGCCACAACAGTGAGAGGCCCGCGTACCGCAAAAAAAAAAAAAAAAAAAAAAAGAAGAACAAAAGATATTAAGCCACATTAGAAACACCAGCAAATAAAATGAACATGACTAAACCACAGTAAGAAATATTGTGGTTAAGCTATGGAAAGTCATGCAACATTAAACAGAAAAGAAGAACTTTTTTGGGGGGGTCAAAGATTAGAGTGATGACATGCCATGGAGTAACTAAGCCCGTGTGCCACAACTACTGAGCCCGCATGCCACAACTACTGACGCCCATGTGTCCTAGAGCCCGTGCGCCACAACTACTGAGCCCATGGGCCACACCTACTGAAACCTGCGCACTCTAGGGCCTGTGTGTTGCAACTACTGAGCCCGTGTGCTGCAACTATTGAAGCCCGTGAACCTAGAGCCAATGCTCTACAAAAGAGAAGCCACCACAATGAGAATCCTGCACACCGCAACGAAGAGTAGCCCCGCTCACCACAATTAGAGAAAGCCCACGCTCAGCAATGAAGACCCAACGCAGCCAAAAAATAAAATTAATAAGATTAAAAAAAAAGATTAGAGTGATGAGAGGCATAAAAGACAGAAAAAGGTTAGCTAACAGATAAACCTTGTATGGGACAACGGTATAAAGATACTCAAAGTTATACTAAAATAAAAGTCTGAAAATAAAGTCATGAATCTTCAGGTCCAAAGTACACACAATCTTCCAGGAATAACTGCTGAAGAAATATCAGCTCTAAGACAAATCTGAATGAAATAACTGAGCTTCAGAAATAAAAGATTCATCTGTTCATCTAGGTAGAAAAATCAAATCACAATGTAGGCAGAAATCAGATTGGCACAAAGGTCTCCGCAGTAATGCTAGAAGACATTGGAACAATGTCTACAAAATCTGAGGGAAAGAAAATACAACTCCCGAATATTATACCCAGCCAAGTTGTGTTTCAAGTAAAAAGGTGACAGGGACATTTTCATCTGTCTGGAGCTCAGGAAACAACATTCATGAGTCTTTCTGGAAAAAAATATTTTATTAACAAAAAATTGAAAGTAAAAAAGATAAAAGGAAATGCAAAGGTATAGTCAAAAGTTAAAATAAGAAAGAAGGAAGGAAGGAAGAAAGGGTTGGGGCTGAGAAGTGATTCTATTTAAATGCAAAGCTCACTCTAAATTGCCATGAGAATTGTGCTTCCATAACAGCACAAAATGTTGTAAACCCTGACAAGGTAATAATAACGTTTTAAGGGACAGTATAAATGCACTAATTTCCTAACTTTTCTTATTACTAGGGAGGCAGTACATTCAGTCTAAAATAAAAACATAAAGCTTTTCTTTTTCTTTTAAAGCATGACCACAACATCTTAATTTATGTTTTTTCAAGCTTTCTTCTTAACTGTAAAAATATTTTTAGGAACAGGATATCTCTTGTGAGGCAACATTTATCTGAAGTTAATACTTATTTCAGTTTAACCTCGATTTTAAATTCTTCTGTTAAATTTAAGTAAAATTATATTTAACACCTTTTTATTAAACAGTGTATAATCTCATTTTTCCTCACCTATCTTTCCTTCTATGCTACATATGTGCACAGAGAGGTGCCTAGCATGAGATCCAAATGCTGAATTTATTTATTTTTTGTAATCATCAGTGTTGCTTAAATGTTTTCCACTATACATTTGCCATTTTTACAAAATCAAAATTCACTATTTTAAAATTATTTTGGTGGCATCAGTCGGATCTCAGCTTGTGTCTTGCTCAATGAAATCAAAGCTGGTGTTCTGACAAAAGTGGGGTGTTAGGGGATATCTTTGCCAAAACTATAGGATGATATCAGAGGGCCACAGGGAGGAAGAGCTGAGAGGGGGCCTCCTGGGTGAGTAGCAGATGGTCAGTGTTGAGGGGACGTTGGGGACGGTGGGCACAGTGCTGCCTGAACACCATGACTAAGGAGGCGTACACCTCCATATTTGTCATCCAAGTGTGGGACAAGGGATGGGACCCACAGACTTCAGCTTAGCTGACATTTACTACAAGCCCTCTCTTGTAGGAGCCTGTTTGGGTCTGGAGTATAATTACAGATGACAACTCTTCACACCCAAACTGGCTCCTTCCAACCCATTTCTCTGCAAACCCAGTTGTACCACCCAGTCCCCACCTGCTGAAACCCTTCCCTGGGTTCCTCTTGTGCTCAGCCTAACAGAGAGGTTGGATCACTTGCCCAAGGTCACACAGTTAGTCACTGGAAGATGAGGGATTTGAACCTGGTCAGTCTGGCTCCAGAGTCTGTGGGCTTAGTAGCAAAGGTCAAGGTCCCGAGCATGTCATGTCTCCCCCCACCATCTATTCAACAGCTCCCAACTCTTCAACAGCTCCCAATTCTTCTCTCACACTGGAGAAGCCTGGATTGAGGGGCCTTCATTTAGGAAGAGAAATGGATTTGGCATCTGTCCTTTGGCCCCTTCTCTCCTCTTTTCCCCACTCCCAACTTTCATAGTGAAGTTAAGATGGGTTGGTAGTAAGAGCCTGGCCTGGGAGTGACGGGTTAAGGATTTGAGTCTTGTGACCTCCAGTAAGTCAAAGAGATTTGCTCTAGTGCATTAATTAGCTGATCCATTCTTTCAAACACCCACTAGGCCCTGTGCTGGCTGGGTGCTGGTCAGCCAGGGAGACAGATCATAGGGGCATGGATGGAGAATAAGTGGGTGGCACATGTGGGGCTGACTCCATTTCAACTGAGACTTCAAAGATGAGGGAAGCTTGTGGGATGGAGAGCTGGGGCAGAGCATTCCAGGCTGTGGACAGACAGGAAGCCATGGAAGCCATGGTGAGAAGGCTGGATTTTATTCCAAGTTCAGTGGGAGGCCACTGGAAGGTTTTAAGCTGGGAGGCATGTGATTGGATTTACTTTTTAGAATGTTACCCAGGCTGCATGGAGGAGGCGGGAGGCAGGAAGTGGGAGAGGAACCAGGTGGGATGAGGTGCCACGGTCGGTCGTGCAGTTTCTAACTCGCCCTCCTGCCTTCCGCTCTGCTTTCTGGCTGGCCCAGGGCAGGCAGCCCCGGGTCCTGGTCCTTCCTCCACCCCAGGCTTTAGAAATTGGAAATCGGAGCTGCTGTGCAGTGAGGCAGAGATGGGGAACCCTAGAGAAACACAAGCCTAATTCCCACCCAGCCCTCCCGACCCCCAGGATCACCTCCTCAACAGCCATGTCATGTTTGCATAGACACAGAGGTGCAAGATGGCTAGTTTGCATAGACACAGAGGTGCAAGATGGCTAGTTTGCATAGACACAGAGGTGCAAGATGGCTGGTTTGCATAGACACAGAGGTGCAAGATGGCTGGTTTGATGACAATCTTTGGCATTTGTGCAACCCCTGACCTCGGCAGGGGCTTCCCTGCCCTAGAGGGAGACAGGAATGCAGTGTGGGTTGAATGTGCCAGAAAGCTGCCTTCCCAGGCTCCCCATTTCCTTTTCCACATTCCAATGCCTTGTCCTGGCATCTCAGAGCAGTTCCTACCCAACCACCCATTCATTTGTTCACCCAAACCCTGTGAGGTTTGTCAGGCAGGGATGGTCATGCTCACTTGTCAGATGTAGAAACTGAGGCCTGGGGAGGGGAAGCCACTTGTCTGGAGCCACTTCCCGGTTGGTGGAGGCTTAGTCCTGTAATGGCTGTGTGACCTCGGGCAAACCACTTAACCTTTCTGGGCTGCCCTTTCCTCCTGGGCTCTGCTTCTTGTGTGGTGCAATGGGGAGGTTCAAGCGGATTAGGATACATTTTACACACCTGAGAGGTGAGAAGGATTATTGTGAGCCTGGGTATCACTGTCACCACTGAGTGTCCCGGGGCTCAGCAAGAAGCTCTTCTTCCCTTCCCTGGCTCCGTTTTTCCAAACCAAATCCCCCAGCAGGCCAGCAAGTGAAAGCCATGATTGACTTGTCCTTATCAATATTCCTCCCACAGCTTGCCATCCTCCTTGTGGCCTGAGCAAGGAAAACCCATCCCTGCCTCTGGAAGCTCCAAGCCTTGTCAGGCCCTCAGGTTCCTTAGAATCCCAGCAATTCAGGGCTGGACTGTGAGATTCAATCAGACTCAACCCTTTCACTGTGCGGATGGTGAAACTGAGGCCTGAGGGTAAATAATAATAGTAATAACAAAAAATATCTGGGTCATTGCTTTCAGTTACAGATGATGAGAAGAAAATTCATATCAAACTGGCTTCAGCACAAAGGGGAAGTATTGGCATAGGTAACTGAAAAGTCAAAGAGGAGGGTTTCAGGAATGGCTTCCTCAAGAGCTCAAACAAGGTCTGAGTCTCTTCCTCTCTCCCTGCTCTGGTTCTGCCCCACTGGCTCCATCCTCAGACCCTGTGTTGGCAAGATGCTGCAGCAGCCTTTCTGTCCCCTCAGGTTCAATTTCAGAGGCAAAGAGCAAGTGTTTCACTCCCAGCATTCCCAGCCAGCATTTCATTGCACTTTGTTGGCTCTTATCAGGCCTTGTGACCATCCTTGAGCCAATAACTGTGGCCAAGTTAATGTAAATCCCTGACTAGCTGGAGCCACCCAGAACCGCCGACTGAGAGTAGAAGGAGGGGGGTACCTTTGATCCCTCCCCAGATCAAGGACTGTTGTTGAGAGGAGATGAGTACTGGGGCAGCAAAGAACTGATGCCTGTTGGAGTACACATCAACGGCAGTGGAGTACCTCCTGCCACGGATGCCGGGGTAAGCACTTGGCATCCAGGACCACAAACCTCCCTAGCGAGCTGCCAGGTGGGCATACTCACAGAGGAGGAAACTGAAGTCAGAATGGGAGGTGACCTACCTAAGGCACAGCTAGGAAGGGTTCAAAGTCAGCAGCCCAAGCACATTTCAGAACAGTTACCACTGGGGGTAACTGAGGCTCGGTCCCAGTGAAGAATGCTAGGAGACATTCTAGAATATGCCTGCCAGCTATCCCACACGGGTCCTCCAGGTTCTCACCCATTGCTGGTGGAAGGCTGGCTGCCTGGCACGCAGGCTGAGAGGAAGCCTCAGATGGAGACTTACAGGTGCCTGATGGAACATTCTAGTAGTGGTAGGGTCTGGGATGGGGATTGTCGAGGGGATGTGCCTGGGACCTGGGCAGCATCTGAGGAGTGTATGATTGACAGAGGGGGAGGGAGTCTTCTCCCTCCTTTCTAATCTCACCCACCTCTGCCTTCCTGACCCCCCCACCACTGCAGAGGCGGAGGAGTTGATTCATCAGAGCCACAGTTACTGGGGGACAGGGTTACTGTGCTACAAGGTCGGAGCCCATATAGCCTTTCTCTTCCACTTTCTGCCACTGCCATGTGGTGGGCAGATGTAGGCAGGACTCACCTCACCTTTCCCACTTTGTCCAAAAAACTACTGAGTAAGTTAGGTCAGAGACTGCAAGCTTGGCCCTATGCCCCCCTTCCCTTCTTGAACGTCCTTCCCTCTTGTGGTCAGACAAATGTAAACCAATCTCAACTCACGAAGGAGCAATGTAGGAGGACCCATCTAAGCTTTGAGCCTAAGCTAGAAATATCTAGAAAAGGCATAGGGTGTGGGAGAGCACAACCTGCACAGAAGGACCCAGAGCAGAGGGCAAGAGAAACTTGTGGACATGACAAAACGTGGCCTTGTCATCATGGTTGGATTGTTGGGACACCTTTAAGTGGGCTGCCCTCAATTCCAGGGCGCTATGAACCCCAAATATTGAGAACCATCCTGGCCTCGGCAGGTGGGCAGCCGCCCCTTCACTGCGGAGCTCATGGCTGCACGGCCGTCCCGGCTGGAGGGCCTGGGGGTCCTCAGGGCGAGGTGACCCTGCGCGTGCCCCTCCCCACACTGGGCGCCCCCCAACACCACCCCCTCGTTTCCTCTCCACCGGCAGGTCAGGTCGGGGCTCTGGGACCGCGGCCATCAGCGCAAACCTGGAGGAGCCGCGGGGAGGGAACTGCGGCCGCGCCTTTCTTCCTCTTCCTTCTGCCGCCTCAGCCACCTTGTCCCCGGCCACACATCAGGCCAGCGCTCCGGGCTCATAATTTCAAAGGCCTTTTACCTTTTCTAGGTCAGGATTTTCTTGCTTTTGGCCAAAGGCCACTGCAGAATTTACAGAACGAGGAGCCAGCGCAACACGGTCTTCGGAGGACGGAGCTCGCGGGGCTGACGGGCGGCTCCCCCCCAACCCGGTCTCTGCCGGCTCCTCCCGCAGCGGCGGCGGACACAGCGCATCGGGCGGGGCTGTGATTCCTCTCTCCCGCGCGGGCTGAGCCCGGGGCACCGTCACCGCGCAGGGGCTGCTGGGGGCCGCGGGCGGAGCCGGAGGTGCTGGACGGAGGGCAGCGCCGCGGGCGGGGGCTCGGGGTCCACCGCCTGCTCTGTCCCCTGAGTGGCCGCGTGCCTTGTGGCCGGGAGGCACACCGCTTCGGGCCTCACGTCCCAGCCAGGACAGGGGACTGAAGCACACCCCGTGCGGCTGTGGCCAGGGTTCAGTGAGGCGATGCAGATGAGGTCCGTGTGCCTGGCTTCCAGAACTTTCCATGAGACCCCAATCGCCTGGTGACGGAAAGTTAGGAGGAAGCCGATAGTAATTTTGTCTCTCTCTCACTGAACCGCGAACCTGGACCCTGAGGTGAGGTCCGGGAACTGCACCGGGAGAAAGGAGAGATGCGGCTCCGCCCTGACTGACCGGGGCTCCCGCGGGTCGGCGGGGCTCCCGTGGCCGGATCGAGGCCCGGCCTGGCCAGCGGGGGCTGCGGCCGCCGCAGTGGAGCACTGCTGGGTCGGCTGAGTCACAAACGTCCGAGCGCTTCCCGATTTTTTCCTGGGGCCACAGGACTCTGAAGCTGAGGCCGGGGCCCCTCAGTCCCTCCTGGGGGGCCGGTGTGAGCGAGTCAGCAGGGCCCTCCCCACCCAGGAAGCTGCCCCTATCAGGGTCCTCGGCCCAGGGATGGGGTCCAGGGGGAGGAGCGGGGCGGGGGTGGAGCCGAGGACAGAGACTGGATGAGTCATTCCCCCCTGAGCCTTGCCTGACACCCCGGAGAAGGGCGGTGGTGGTTCGGGCCGCAGGGCTGCTGGGGGGCGGCCTGGGTCACGTGCGCAGAGGTCAGCGGGGGGCTGGCACCACCGGGAGGGCCTGGGGGTGGTGGGAAAGGGGTGCGCTAACTGGGACAGCCGTTCCCAGAGGTTGGAGCGCGCAGACTCACCCCCGGAGGTGTTTAAATACAGACTCCCTGACGCCACCCCATCCCAGAAGTCCTGGTGCCTGGGTCTGGGGAGGGTCCGGGGAATCTGCATGTTCGCAAGCCCCTCCTCCATTCGGGAGGCTACCGACCACACTTTGGGGACCCTGAGGTGTCTTCTCGGGGCTTGGGCAGGAACTGGAGGACACTGAGTGGGCCAGGGGTCCGGCAGGTGACGCGGGAAGGTGCAGAGGGGGTGCAGAGCTCATGGAGTGGGACAAGAGGCTTTATGGGAAAGGCAGGTGGGATAGGATAGGTGTTCAAGACTGGGGGCAGGTGGAGACTGCCTCTGGGTGATGTTTGTCACACGCAACTCACAGACCAGCTGTGGTTCTGTGTGATTTGTCCCCTTGAGGCTAGATGGGAGTGGTCTTTGGTTGCTTTGACCAGTAGGATATGGCAGAAGTGATGCTGGGCTGGTTTCTGGGCCTAGGCAGCACCCCCTGCTTCTCTGGGGGAGGCCATTGTTAGGGCTGTGAGGAAGCCCAAGAAACCAGGGGAGGGATGGCTTGGGGAGAGGGATGCCTGCTGACCCCAGCTGTGGCAGCTGAGCCCATCCCAGGTGACATACATGTGAGGGAAGAAGGCATCTGGGCCATCACAGCCCCAGCGGGCGTGTCAGGGGAAGAACTGAAGCCGCTGACAACCAGAACCGAGGCCCAGATACATGGTCCCATCGAGCCCAGCAGCCATCGACAGCCCTGCCGACCACCCGGCTGTGGCCTGTCACTGAAACCACACAAGCTGTCCTCCATGTGCCGAATTCCTGGCCCTGAAAATTGTGAGCAAAATTTTAAGCCACTGAGTTTAGAGTGGTCTGTTTCACAGCGACAGAGAACCAGAACCCCTGGGGGAGCCTGGGATTCCATCTGTAAAATGGGGAAACAACACAGCACAGGGTCAGAGTCAGCCTCCAGAGGACACTCCAGGTTCAGCTCTGCCGCTCAGCAGGCAAGCAGCCTCGGTCAAGGGACGAAAGTCACCCGGAAGTGAAAGTTAATAATAGTGAAAGTCTCCTGGGGCTCATAAGTCACCCGGAAGTGAAAGTTAATAATAGCGAGAGTCTCCTGGGGCTTTGTGGGGATTAGGGGTTAATCCATTTGAAGTGCTTAGAACTGTGCTGGCCTGTAGCTCTGACTAATAGACGCCAGCCATGATTGTCACCTGTTATCACACGTAGGCCTGTGGTGGGCATTAAATGAGAGCTTGTGGGGGCCAGGCACCCAGTAAGCACTCAGTGTATGTGTGCTGCTGTCATTAAAGGTGTACTCTAGAGAGGACCTTCAAGGTGGCGGAGGAGTGAGACGTGGAGATCACCTTCCTCCCCACAAATACATCAAAAATAGATCCACATGTGGAACACCTGCTACAGAACACCTACTGAAAGCTGGCAGAAGACTTCAGACTTCCCAAAAGGCAAGAAACTCCCCACGTACCTGGGTAGGGCAAAAGAAAAAGGAAAAACAGAGACAAAAGAATAGGGACGGGACCTGCACCTCTGGGAGGGAGCTGTGAAGGGGGAAAAGTTTCCACACACTCCCCTTTGTGCAGGCAGAGACAGGGGGTGACGGCGGGGGCGGGGGGGATGTTTCGGAGCCATTGAGGAGAGCGCAGCAACAGGGATGCGGAGGGCAAAGTGGAGAGATTCCCGCACAGATGATCGGTGCCAACCAGATATATAGATTGCCAACAAACATATGAAAGGATGCTCAACATCACTAATCATTAGAGAAATGCAAATCAAAACTACAATGAGGTGTCACTTCACACCGGTCAGAATGGCCATCAACAAACAATAAATGTTGGAGAGGGTGTGGAGAAAAGGAACCCTCTTGCACTGTTGGTGGGAATGTAAGTTGATACGGCCACTATGGAAACAGTATGGAGGTTCCTTAAAAAACTAAAAATAGAACTACCATATGACCCAGCAATCCCACTACTGGGTATATACCCTGAGAAAACCATAATTCAAAAAGAGTCATGTACCACAATGTTCATTGCAGCTCTATTTACAATAGGACATGGAAGCAACCTAAGTGTCCATCGACAGATGAATGGATAAAGAAGATGTGGCACATACATACAATGGAATATTACTCAGCTATAAAAAGAAACGAAACTGAGTTATTTATAGTGAGGTGGATGGACCTAGAGTTTGTCATACAGAGTGAAGTAAGTCAGAAAGAGAAAAACAAATACCGTATGCTAACACATATATATGGGATCTAAAAAAAGAAAAAGAAAAAAAAAGGTTCTGAGAACCTAGGGGCAGGACAGGAATAAAGATACAGTTGTAGAGAATGGACTTGAGGACATGGGAAGGGGGAAGGGTAAGCTGGGATGAAGTGAGAGAGTGGCATTGACATATATACACTACTAAATGTAAAATAGATAGCTAGTGGGAAGCAGCCACATAGCACAGGGAGATCAGCTCGGTGCTTTGTGACCACCTAGAGGGGTGGGATAAGGAGGGTGGGAGGGAGATAAAAGAGGGAGGGGATATGGGGATATATGTATATGTATATGTATAACTGATTCACTTTGTTACACAGCAGAAACTAACAAAGTCTTGTAAAGCAATTATACAACAGTAAAGATGTTTAAAAAAAAAAGAAGATGCACTCTATATCAGGACAAAACTCTAATTCAAAAAGATACATGCACCCCAATGTTCATGGCAGCGCTATTCACAATAGCCAAGACATGGAAACCACCTAAATGTTGGTAGGCAGATGAATGGATAAAGAAGATATGGATACAATGGAATAGTACTCAGCCATAACAAAGAATGAAATAATGCTGTTTACAGCAACATGGATGGACCTAGAGATTATCATATTAAGCAAAGTAAGGCAGAAGGAGAAAGACAAATACCATATGATATCATGAGTGGAATCGAAAGTATGACACAAATGAACCTATTTACAAAACAGAAACAGACTCACAGATGTAGAGAACAGACTTTTGGTTGCCAAGGGGGATGGAGGGGGAGGGAGGGATGGATTGGGAGTTGGGGATTAGCAGGTGCAAATTAGTGTATATAGAATGGAAAAACAACAGGTTCTACTGTATAGCACAGGGAACTATATTCAATATCCTGTGACAAGCCATAATGGAAAAGAGTATAAAAAAGAATATGTATATATATGTATAACTAAATCACTTTGCTGTACGTCAGAAATTAACACAACATTGTAAATCAACTCTACTTCAATAAAAAAAGGATGCATTCATTGATTTGAGTACCTACTATGTGCCAGACACTGTCCAGGAGCTTGGGGTCACATGAGGAACAAACAGACCAAGATCTGTGAGTGATGGGGGAGGAGGAAAAGAAGGTGGGGGGATGATGTGCCCCCACCCCACAGTTATGTGACTATGCAGACCCTGAGAAAAGCAAGGCAGAGGTGAGATAGTTATTGAGCCCAACTGTCGTGAGGCCCACGGAGAATGTGGCTCTCCCAGTGGACATGCCCTGTATCCTGAGCAAGACAGATCTGCTGCCCAGCCCTGTCTGCCCTGGCATCCTCTGCGACCCTCCAGCAGGGGGAGCAAAAGCTCAGCCAGCCCTTCCTGGGTGGTGTCCTTGAAAATAAACCCATTTCCTGGTGACTCAAATGAAAAACATATTGCTTGGAGAGTGCTTTTCAAACAGAATCACCCGAACATTTTATCATCAGAGCTGGCGTCTCACGGCGGACATCTGGCGAAGGTGTCAGTGTCATAATTAATTAGACCTTCCCCAGATTCCTGGCACTGCAGTCTGTCAGCAGGAGCCACCTGCCTTGTCTGCAAGGATGGGGGATGGGAAGGATAGACCCCGTACCTGGGTGCATCCCCTACCCATGGGTGCTCAGGGTGCTCTGTGGCTCCCGGCAGCCCCTGGGGGGGGCAGCTTCATCCAGGGGAAGGAGTGTTCACCCCACACCCCTCGTCGGTGGCTTCTGAGACCTCAGAACAGGCGGTGTATTCAAACAATAATAACCAAAGTGTAACAGTAACAGTGATACAGCTCTTGTGTCCTGAGAGCCTACTATGTTGCCCATCTCTTCTGTCCACTGCTTCACCCCAGTGTCTAGAGCAGTGCCTGGCCCATAGTAGCTGCTCATCGAATGATGGGTGGATGGGAGGCTGGGTGGATGGGTGGGTGATTGAATGAATTAAGGAAAACAGAGGAACTGGGATATGAGTTCATGTTTCCTCTCTGTGGGCTTGGCCAGGGCAACAGCTCTTCTGGGGGAATCTTCTATGTTCTCAGTCACTTCGCAGGCCTGGGGGAGGGAGGGCAGTTCCTGGGGATGAACTGCTCAGTCTAAGAAGCAGACTGGTGGCAGGCAGAACGTCCTGCAGGGTGGCTGGAGGACAGGGAAGCGCTCAGGGACTTTGAAAGCCATAGCCTGGTGTTCAACCACCCACAGAGCCAGGGAGGAGGAGGAAGGATGCCAGTGAATCAGAGGAGGGGCCGTTGGCCCCAGGTCCATCACCAAACAGCTGTGTGACCCTGGGCCTGTCCCCCTGCCCCTAGGGCCTCTTTTTCAGGAGTAAACAGTGTGCTCCAGCTCCAGGGCTGCTTTGAAGATGAAGGGAGGAGAGGGGAGGGAGGTGGGGCTGCTTTGAACCGGTGCTCAGGTTCGGGAGGGGGAAGGGGCTGGCTTTGACTCTCCCCAGAGTGCACGCCCACGCCTCCGTCAGCAGCCCGCTCTCCCCCGTGCGGGGCTTAATCATGGGGCTCAGCCCACCAGGCAGGCCGGGAATCCCACCCCGAGACTCAGGCTGTTAACTCCTTCTGAGTCAGCCTGTCTCGGCAGCGCTAGGCGTGGGTACATGGGGCGTGGCAGGCGGTGCCAACAGGAGCCAGGAGTTGGGGTCTGCCCGCTGCTGGGGGTCAGGGTGGGGGCACAATTCCTCTGGGAGACTTGGTTTTCCTAGGTTCTCACTTTACCGCCCTGTCACACATCTCTGTTGGGCCCCTCTTACATGCTGGGCACCTGCTGGGGTATTGTGGGGAGTGAAACAGACATGGAAGGCCCTGGACATCCTGGAGGTCAGAGATGAGCAGGGAGGGCAGACGTGGATAAATAACCACCCACAGCATAGAAAACCCACTGGGGACCGAGCAGGGGTGGTGAGAGGGGCAGCCATGGGAGTGAAACCTCAGTTTCCTTGTCTGTAAAATGGGGCCAGCCATGCATCCACCCCAAGGGGAGGGTGTGAGGGTGAAATGCAGTCTCACCTGTAAAGTGCTCAGCACTGTTTATTATTATGGTTGTTATTGTATTTTAAGTTTCCTCATCAGAAGCACACACATCGGTGGGAACTAATCATCACTAATTTGCTGTGTGACCTGGGAAAGCTGCTTTCTTCTCTGTCCTCGGTTTTCCCATCTGAGCACAGAAGGATATGGGAGCTCCCTGCTCAGACATGGGGTCAGGCTCCAAGTCCATGTCAGGTCCCAGAGCTCCTTCCCAGCCCAGGGCTCCCAGAGGAGGGTGAGGTCACAGCAGCCACTGAACAGAGGTCACTGGGCTGAGCAGGAGGGGTGGGGTAGGAAGCATGTCTCGTCTTTTCTGGAAACTCTCTTTGTCCTAGGGGTGAAATGGGCTCAGGAGCCATGTGCCCCCTCCTTGTCCCTCTGGACACTTTGCAGACTGCAGCCTCTTCTCAACCCTCTGCCCAGGCTCTGGCTCTGCCAGCTGCACCCTCAGCCTGGTCTCAGGGACTAATTCTAGATGAAAGGCTCGGGGCTGGCTGGAGAGGCCCTTGGACCATCCAGGTAAGGCCCCATTTCACAGAGGAGGAAACTGAGGCCCGGTTCTGGCTCTGCTCACCATGATGTCCTAGCCCCTTGCATGAAGCATGGCACACAGCAGATGCTTAATAAATTACTTTTAAATGGTTGGTGAATTAGTAGCAGGGAGGGCCTTGACTAATCCAGCTGCCCAGCAGCCTAAAGAGATGAGAACAAGGTCTCCCAGCCCCAATCCTGCCTCCTCACCAACCATAGCCCTGATGTGGGCACAGCACCTGACAGTTAAAAAAGCCCTTTCACGATTAATATTAATGTTATATTAATATGTCTATTGTGTCATCTCTGACACCCCATGTTTTTCAAACTTCAGAACAAGCATCACTGAGCCATTTTACAGATGAGGAAAGAGAGGCTTAGGGGAAGGGACTGACCCACCTGGCACAGCTGGGGCCGAGGTGGGCTGGGAAGGTGCCTCTGAGAAGCTCTTTGGGGTTTAAGAGTAGAGCGACCAAGGCCTCAAGAAAGACAGCCACCTGCCTGGGGTGACACAGTGTATTGAGGTCCAGCTGCCTGCCCTGTCCCACGTCAGGGTGGGAAGGTGGTCGGAGCCCCGGGCTTCCTGCAGACGCCCCTTCTGCTTTCCAGGCCACCGAATGGGAATTCACATCCTGCAGGAGGGCCACTGCTAACTTTCCTCCTCCCTGCCCACACTCAGCTGCCCTGGCTTAATAGTGGGGCGCAGTGGGGGGCCCTCCCCTCAGGGCAGGGGGCCGGTGAGGGACAGAAAAAGAGGGTTGGAAGGGTGAGAGGCCTCCTTTGAGAAGCCTCCTGAACTTGCCCCAGAAGCTCCTACTCTGCCCCTCCCTTAGGGCACTTCGTTGCCTGATGCTTCCCCATTTGTACCTGGGTGTGTCCCCCCAACCAGGGCGGGGCTCAGAGACAGGGGGATCATCTGTCATTGTGGGCTAAAAGTCTGCACTGAGAACCTGCAGTATTCCAGGGCCGCTTCCAGGGGCTTGCGCTGAGGCACTGAGTGAGTCAGACCAAAGTCCCTTCACTGAAGTTCTATTAAACAAATAAGCCCACAAATAAATACAAGATTATCATTCGTGTTATGTGCTCTGAAGGAAATGAAATAGAATCGTAAGGGGTAAAAACTCACTTAGATGGAGGATGGTGGTCAGAGAAGGTTCTCTGAGGAGATGACTTCTAATTTGATGTTAGGAAGGGAGAGGGCCCTCCAGGTGGAGGAACGATTTGTTGGGGAAGGAGCTGGTTCCCTCAGTCCTCGTGGCAGTGAAGGGCAGGGACCTGATCTGAGAGCAGAGGGAAGCACTGAAGGGTTTCCAGCCAGGAAATGATGGGGCAGTATTTTGAGCCCATGACTCTGCAGATGGATGGGGAATGGATGGGGGCAGGCATGGAAGTGGGGAGACCAGGGGGGAGGCCGGGGGGTGGGTCACACAGGCAGGAGGTCTGGGCTGAGGTTGGGGGCAGGAGACACGTCAAATGCAGCTGTTGGTTGGATTGATATGAGAGGCCATGGCGGGCGCGGGGGCGATGGTGTTGGTTGTGCGTGAGGGGACTGTAAGTCGTGCGCACTCCCATCCCTCCAGGACTCCTGTTGCCCCAGGTTCTGGGATCACAGGGAACTCCCATCCTCATGCCTGCAGGATCCCTGGCCCCTTAGTGACTTGAAAAATGGCAAACCCCGGTACTCCCCACATCTCATCCTCTCTCAGCCATGAAACGCCCCTTCCCCAACTGAGTCCCCCTGAGGGACTGGAGGCAGCTCAGGAAGGAGCCAGGTCGGGGGATGAGGGGCTGGTGTCCCTGACTCTGCCCTGATGGGGAAGGTGAACTTGGGCAAGACGACCTTGGGCAAGACTTTCCTCCCAGACCCCTGACAGGAGAATGGCTGCAAGAGGGCAAAGGGGTCTGGGTCATGTGACCCCAGTGAGGCCCCCCCCCCCCCACCACCGCCCCACCAGGAGACCCTGCCCTCCCAGTAGGGCCTCGGTTGGGCAGAAGGGTTAAAGCCTGAGATGCTCTGATGGTGCTGCTGGGGCCTGTCTGCCCCTCCTCTCCT
This sequence comes from Stenella coeruleoalba, assembly GCF_951394435.1. Lineage (NCBI taxonomy): Eukaryota > Metazoa > Chordata > Mammalia > Artiodactyla > Delphinidae > Stenella > Stenella coeruleoalba. Next base: position 22,909,743 of record NC_137169.1, read on the forward strand.
GAGATTAATTCAGTTTGGTAAAGTGGTATTTACACTGGAAATTTAATCATCATTTCTGATGGTAAAGGAATTGAAAAATGAATTGAAAGTGTCAGACGATGCATTAGGGTGGGTGATGGAGTGAAGCGGGGGCCGCCCACTTGGCCTCCCCATTGGGTGATTTATGGGCCCAAGAAATTAGCCAAGTTTCTGTTTCCATAATTGCAGGATCAAGAACCAGGAGTGATGGGGGGAGAGGGTTGGGGGCAAGGGGACGGGGAGGCGAGAGAGGGGAGAGTCCAGCCTGGAGGCGGATGCAGTACTAGTGTCACTCGGCCCAGCCCAGAGAGGGGCCGGGGCACATCCGTGATGACGCAGGCTGCTGGGGGCACAGTGAGGCTGGGGTCCAGGCTCCCTCCTTGCACCACCAGACCAGAGGAGGATACTGATGGGGTCTGGCCTCTCAGGAGAGGGATGCCCTTGGCAGCTCTGACCCAGGGTCCACTTATCTGAGGAGGCTAGCTTCCACCTCCCCCGAGCTGCCCCTCTGCCTCAGGGAGGGGGGAACCCACCTATGAGAAGGGCCACCTCACCGATGCTCTCTGTCGGGACAGTGTGAGCTCATGTCTCAGTGAATTTGCAGGGACCAGGTGTCCTCAGCATTTCCCGGTTTCTCCCAGAGGGCTCCTGACCAGGGAGGATAGGCTCCCCCAGCTGCCGGCGGGCTTCTAAAGGCAGGGCTATCTCCTCCAGAGAGCTAACGTCTCCTTAGAACAAGCCCTGATGCCTCCACAAGACTGGGGACTCCTTGGGAGAGAAGAAGATGGGCCTCAGACACATTGTGGAGGTCAAATCAACAGAACTGGGTGATGAATTTGATGTGGGTGGTGGGAAGGGGGAGACTCTCAGGTTCTCAGATTGATGAACTGATGGATGGAGGTGCTGTCTGCAGGCACGTGGAAGGCTTAGGGTAGGTAAGTTTGAGGAAGAGGAAGTTCTCTTTTGGATATGCTGGGCTCCAGCTGCCCCCTGGATGCACAAATGGGGAAATCAAACACACCGTGGGCACTTGTACTGTGCACCAGATTTTCCTGTTCTCCTCCCAGACACGTGGGATTGCACTCTGCTGCCCACATGAACTTGGATGAGGCCATTGACTTGCTTTCCTCAATGGAATGTGAGTGAAAGTAACATGTGCAGGTGGGAGTTTAAGAATGTGTGAACAATTCCCCTTGCTCCTTTTTCTCTCTGCTGGAATGACCAGAAGAGCTCCATTCAGGCCCATTAGCCTGGGTCTTAGAGATTGGATAACATGGATCAGAAGGCCCAGCCAACCAAGAAGGACAGGAAGGACAGGAAGAATGAGGAAGAAGTCCTTTTAGTTTTAAGCCACTGAGATTTGGGGCATGTTTGTTACCACAGCATAGCCTAGCATAAACTGACTGATACAAAGCTCAGAGTCTGGAACTTAAAGTGCTCCTGTAATTTTGGGAGTCATTAGGGATTGATTTAAAACCTTTTTTTTTTTTTCGTATTACAAGGTGCTGGGAATGAGAGTAGGGAGATAAATGCCCCTTACCTTCCCTGCCTCTTATTACACATCTGCCCAATGGGCTATCTCCCTTGCCTAACCCAGGCTCCATCCCAACATGCCCTCAGAAGCTTAAACTCCCAGGCTGATTCTCCAAGTCTCATCCAACTCTGCCACCTCCCTCCCCTTTCAGTTTGTCCTCTCAGATCAGATCTCTGTGGCAATGTCCCTCCTCCCCACCCTTACTGCAGCAGTCCCAGGCATGTCAGCCCTGTGTGGAGCAGGCAGTGCTGGGTTCAAGCCTAGGGTCTGCCACTTAATTCATATGTGATGCTCAGGGAGTAACTTAACTTCTCTGAGCCTCGGTGTCCTGAAAAATGGGACTATTAATGGGATAGTTTTGAAGATTGAAGAAAATGAAGCACGTGAAATTCCTGGAATCCATAAGTAGTCAAAATATGGTCACTAGTGTTACATCACTATTTTACGGTCCCTCTCATCACTAGCCTCCTAGATCACCACTCTAGTCTCTTCACCAGTCTCCCTGCCTCCAGTCTCCTCATCTCCAATCATGCCTCCATATTGCTTCCATAGACAGCTCCCTAGAGCCAGCTTTGACCATGTCACTATCCTGCTGAAGAACCATCCCTGGCTCCCAGTTGCCTACATAACAAGGTCCAACCTCCTCATCCTGGCATTAGGGGCCTCCCTTTCTAGTCCTCTCACACACAGCAGCAGACGGATCCATTTGTTCTCCTGTAAATGTCTTTTAATCCCCCAGTCAGAGTGGTCTGAAGAGACCTGGCTTGAGAGGTGACCTGAGTTCTAATCCCTGCTTTTAACTGACATATAGTGTTACCTTGGGGAAGTTTTTTGATCTCTCTAGATCTCAGTTTCCCCATCTGAAAAGTAGAGGGGAGGGCAGAGGCAGAATTCCATCATCTAAATGCTTCATTCTAAAACAAACATTCTGGGAATTCCCTGGAGGTCCAGTGGTTAGGCTCCGTGCTTCAACTGCAGAGGGCATGGGTTTGATCCCTGGTCAGGGAACTAAGATCCCGCATGCTGCGTGGTGTGGCCAAAAGAAAAAAAAAAAGTCCTTTGTAAAACAAACAAGGACTTCCCTGGTGGCGCAGTGGTTGGGAGTCCGCCTGCCAATGCAGGGCACACAGGTTCGATCCCTGGTCTGGGAGGATCCCACATGGCACAGAGCTACTGAGCGGAGCAACTGAGCCTGTGTGCCACAGGTACTGAGCCTGCGCTCTGGAGCTCGTGAGCCGCAACTACTGGGCTCGCGTGCTGCAGCTGCTGAGGCCTGCACGCCTGGAGCCCGTGCTCTGCAACAGGAGAGGCCACAGCAGTGAGAGGCCTGCGCACCGCAAGGATGAGTAGCCCTTGCCGCAACTACAGAAAGTCCACGCACAGCAATGAGGACCCAACGGAGCCAGAAATCGATCAATCAATGAATAAAATAAAAAACAAACAAACATTCTGCCTTTTGGAACCAAGCTGCTACCCCATTCCCACTTGGAGTGCCTGCCGCACTCCACCTCCTACCCACTCTCCCTCTCCTGCAGTGGGAGAGAATTCAGCCCAGGTGAAGAAGCACAGCCTTGCAGCTGCTGGGCCGCTGGGCTCAGAGATGGTGCAGACAGAGGCTGCTGGGACCCTGCAGGTCTGGGTAATTAAACCTCAGGGAGGTGAGCTCTGATCAGCAGTAGGGCTGGATCGACGATTAGATAGAAACTGCTATTTCCATGATTCGGAGTGCGGGTCCTGGGAGGAGGTGGGCAGAGCTCTGAGCGCTGCGGGTGTGGGTGGGGCCTGTGAAAGGAGGTTGGTGGGTGGGTTGCATTAAGACCCAGGGAGAGGTCGGCATAGGGTGGGCAGGGAGTAATGGGGACAGTGACATTCACTGAGTTTGTCTTGAATAAAATGCTCACCAACATCATATCCGTTTTTCAAATTGCTATATAAGCGTCAGCTATTACTGTTATGCTTAATCTTCATAACTACCCATCATCACATTAAACCATGCTCCCATTTATTGAGCGTTTACCTTGCACCAGGCCCTGCTGTAACTTCTCCAAGGCTCCTGACTTCCCTAATCTTCATGACACCTCTACAAGACACCTATTATTTAAGTATGGTCCTCCCCGTTTATGGATAAGAAAATTGTGTAGTTAAGCAAGTTACTTCAGATCACGCAGCTCATTGGTGCTGAGGACGGGTTCTGAACCCAGACTGTTGGGCTCAGCACTCTGTGTGTAATCACTGTGCTGCACCATCTTCATGTGGACCCCACTGTCCCCCAGGGTGGGGGTCCTTGTCCTTGTTTGACAGGTGAGGAGACCGAGGCTAAGAGGAGGGGAGGGACCCCTCCAAGGTCACACTGGAAAGTCCTGCGGTGGAATCTGCACCCTGATGGGGAGGGGTGCCTGCCCTCCTCGTGTTCTCTCCACCACCCTGACATTTAGAGAGAGGGGGGCTCGCGGGCTCACCCCAGGAGCCCCCGAGTGAGTGGTCAGTGGAGGGACTGTGGGAGAGAAGTGGGCCCTGTTCCCCGACAGACCCAGGCTCATGCCACTCGGGCTTGTGGCCCTGGGCTAGTCACTCAGCTGCAGTGGCGGCTTGTTGGGAGGCTGGGAGCGGAGGCAGGCACAGGTGTTTAGAGCATAGTAGGTGCTCAGGAATGGCTGGGCCTTCTCATCCCCCTTGGGACTGGGACTCCTGCAGGCTGGGCTCTAGCACGGGGGCCTGATGGTGCCCTCTGTGGGGTCCTAAGCTCCCACTGGGGGGCGCCGGGGGCGGGAGAAGAGGCTGGCTTGGCCACAGCTCCCAAACTACCTCTTGGGGAGGATGGACAGGTCTCTCTAGGCAGGGCCTCTGCACCCCCAGCCAAGGCAGGCCTAAAGCCTGGGCCCTGCTGCCTGGACCCTCAGACCTGACTCATCACCCACAGTCATGCCCTGTCACCTGTTATCCCCCTGTCCGTCCACCCTGCCCCCAATACTAATAACTAACCCTCCCTGAGCGCTCCCACGCGTCACAGCCCATCTCACTTAATTCTCACGACTAACGGTCCTGTGGAGGAGGAACAGCCACTGTGCTCAGTTGGAGATGAGGAAAAAGAGGCTTGGAGAGGGGAAATAAACAACCAGGACGCGGGCACAGGGGCTCACCTGCCTCCAGGGCCCCGGCTGTTAGCCCTGGGGACAGACTTGCACCTGCACCCCATCACCCACCCCCAGGTGCCTTCACCTGACTCCCCTGCCATGCCCTGCCCCTGACAGGGTGCTGCCTGCCCCCTGCCCCCCCCATCATTGCACATGTGCACACACACTCACACACACACTCGCGCACACTCAGGCTTGCACGAGGGGCCCTCACCCCGAGATGTGTCTCCACATCCACGTTCACACTCACTACGATAAACTCCTTCCTGCATGAAGTCCCCTCAGGGGCTTCCTCTTACCCACTCTTGTTTCTGGGCCTGTCACAAAACTTGCCATCAGATTTAAAGCCGAAGGGAGAGGTAGGTAGAGAGGAGCCAGATCTCATTTTATTTATCAGTGGCTGTAAAGCAATATTTCAAGTGATAATTATAATCATTAAAAATTCGGTTATCGTCTGTGGGGAGGAAAGTGCTGCCCGCACAGCCGGCTGGGGGTCGATGAGCGAAGCAGATGTTCTGGTAACAAGGTTCCAGCTCTAAACCTCCAATCCCAGGGTAAGTGTGCTGGGCATTCTGGAGCTAATGGACAGGGTGACCGAGCTCAGGAAGGGGAAGCGGAGAGCTACTCTTCTGTGACCAGGTGACCCTCACCTGTATGGCCCTTGAGCCCTTGGGTGGGCCTGAGGAGACAAGGGGACCCAGGAGGGCTCAGCCTCCCCCATGAGCTGAGGCTTGCCCTGGGACCTGACATCCTTGCACTAGGGGGTAACTTCACATGTGGGTCTGGAAATCCACGTGGTGGGTCCCCTTACAGGGGTGTGTCACGTGCCTGCTCTGCGGCCAGCCTGGCCTGGGCTCTGCTGATGACCCAGCCGTGACTTTGGGTGTGTCACCCACGCACTCTGATTGCCGCGGCTCTTGGCCACCTGCAAACACCTTCCCCGCCAGCTCCTTGCTGCAGCCGCCCAGCAGCCCACCACGATGGAAGCACCGAGAGAGCGGAGGCCTCTCCACTGTCCATCTCCGTGTCCTCAGTGTCCAGACCAGGGCCTGGCACACAGGAAGCTCCCAAGAAATGTTTGTCTAAGGACGACGAGAGCGTGTAAATAATCAGGACACAACCATGAGGTAGGCATTCGCATCCGCATTTACCAGGGGAGGCGCCTGAGGCTCAGAGAGGTGAAGCGCTTGCCCCAAATCACACGGCTGGGGGAGGGGGCAGGGATTAGGAAGGGGAGGGTCAGCGGTAGGGCTGGGAGAGCAGCATGGATCTTGGGGAGAGACGGCCAGAGCGGTCCTGCATTTAGACAGCAAATCACATGTTTTACAAGGCTCCAGACATTCCTGGGGAAACTCAAGCCAGCCTGTGTGAGGCCCCAGTGATGGTGACCTTGAGGGAGAAGGGGGAGGAGGGAGGAAGGGAGGGAGTGAGGGAGCAGCCTTATTTGCCTAAAAGCCCCACCTCGTCCAATCAGCTGGGCTCTCAGGGGCGGGGACACCAGGACCTGGCCAATCACCAGGAGGCTGGGAGCAGAGGCAGGTGGAACAGAGCCAGGCCCCACCCAGGTCAGTGGTCAGGCTCCACACCCTGTGTTCTGGATGGACCCTCCTGACTGTTTTTTTGCTCCTTGACCTCCTTGAGTTCTCCCAACAGCCCAGCATCCAGGGCAGGAACAATCACCTTCATTTTGCAAATGAGGCAACTGAGGCCCAGAGAGGTCAAGAGACTTGCCCAAGGTCACACAGCCAGTCAGCAGCACCAGAACTGACCCAGGCCTTGACTCCCAGCCCAGGGTGCTGAGTCCTGCACCTCTGGGCTCCTTCCGGCTGCTGTGGCCCAGGGCCCTGCTGGCCACCCTTACCCTGGGCCTGTCTCTGTGACCATCAGAGCCCTCTTCCCAGCAAATACCCCCACCCAGAGCTCAGCTCAGAGCTGCTGCCCACCCCCAACCTCCCTCTCCAGCCTCCATCCCTGAGCCCCAGACCCTTTGCTCCAGCTGCCCCCAGACACCCAGATAGCAGATCAGGTACCCACAGAATGTCAGGGCTGGCAGGGGCCCCAGGAGCATCTCGTCTACCCCTGGGGGCTCACGTGGGAGCAGTGGTCCCTCAGCACCACGCTGTGACCCTCTCCTCCATGAGGGCCCCCAGATCCTGACTTGGGGCACTGTTCTTCTCCCAGCATCCCTCCCCCTGCTTCCTGCCTCACTTACCTCTGGGCAGATTCTCAAATCCAGGTTGAAGCTTTGATTTACAGACTTCCTGAGGAAGGAGATTGGTGTCTGCGCCTGCAGTGACTAAGAGGCCTGGTGATTTACTCTGCTGGGAAATGCTTGCTCCTCCAGAGGGATCATCTTGGCCCCTCCTGGTTGAAGGCTAAGATTTATTGAGATTTCCTGCCTGGTGGCTTTGGGGTAGGGGGGCAACAGAGGTGTAGGAGCTATGGGGACCCCCATGAAGTGAAGTGCAAACCGAGACAGTGTGGTTGAAAAAAAGATGGATTTAGGGGTCACCAGTGACCTGGGTTTGAATCCCTGCCCCACCATGACCAAGCTGTGTGAACTTAGCGTCACTTAATCTCTTGGGGCCTCCATTTCCTCATCTTCAAAATGGGTATAATCACACAGTGGGGTTGGTGACAACATCCGCCCTCCAAGAAGATGAGGCTTAGATGAGGGGTTGTGTATAAATGCCTGGCACACAGGTGCTCAGGAAAGTTGAATTCTCCCCTCTAGCCCATCTGAGGTCTCCCTTTCCCTGCCAGATCACCTCCTCCAGGTCTCCCCCTTAGCTTTCCTCTAAGTGCCTTCCTGCACCCGTCTCTGTCCTCGGGGAGAGCAGACCCTGTCAGTCTCTCAGGTTCCAGGTCCCTGTGGCTCAGGAAAGAGAAGGACGAGGTCCCACTGGCAGGGCAGGCCCAGCTGTGTGCCAGGACGCCGGGCACAGATGGTTCACACGCCCAGGGATTGTTAGCAGTGCAGCTGCTTCCCTGCTGATGAGTTAACACATCTTGTCTATAAACAGCCCTTGGCAGAGTAAGGGGCCTCTGGGGCCCAAAGTTGTGCTGTGATCCAAGGGGTCAGCAGAACTCTTTAACCTGTCTGGGTTCTAATAAGGAAGAAGAGAGTGGTGGGCACTGGCTTCATCAGGCAGATGACCCAGGGTCTGCCTGGGCTGGGGTCAGACCCCTGGATGGAGTGGGTGGGAGGCAGCTCCACTCCCTCTGAAGGGATCTCTGGGCCCCTCAGTGTGAGACCCCAAAACAACCCCTTCCATTCTCAAAGTTGCTACTGCAGCCAGCAGGGTACAGTGTTGTAAGGAGAGGGGCCCTGGAATCAGACCAGCCAGAAACCAGCTGGGCCACCAGGGACCAGGGGCTCTTAGCAGCCCCTCTGTCTCCTGAGCCTCAGTTTTCTCACCTAGGAGTGGAATGGCTGGATCATATGTTTAACATTTTAAGACACTGCCAAACATTTTCCAAGTGCTTAAACAATTTCACACTTGCATCAGTGGTGTATGAGAGCTCTAGTTTCTCCACACTCTTGTCAACACTTGTTACTGTCAGTTTTGTTTTGTTTTGTTTTAGGCATTCTAATAGGTATGTACTGATATATCATTGTGGTGTGATTTGCATTTCCCATTTACTTAAAGACTAATGGTGTTGAGCATCTTTTCATGTATTTACTGGCCATTTGTATATCACTGGAGAAATATCTATTCATATATTTTGCCCATTTGTAAATTGGGTTATTTGTATTTTTATTATTGAGTTGTAAGAGTTCTTTATATACTCTGCTTGCAAGTCCTTTATTCAGATATGATTCACAAATATTTACTTCCATCTGTGGCTTTTTATTCTCTTACTAGTGTCTGTTGAAGAGCAGAAGTGTTTTTTTTTTTAGCTTTTTATTTTTATCGAAGTATAGTTGATTTACGATATTGTGTTAGTTTCAGGTATACAGCAAAGTAATTCAGATATATATATATATATTCAGATTATTTTCCATTATAGGTTATTATAAGATATTGAATATAGTTCCCCGTGTTACAGAGTGAATCCTGTTGCTTAACTATTTTATGTATAGTAGTTTGTGTCTTTTAATCCCGTACCCCTAATTTATCTCCCCCCCACCCTCACCTTTGGTAATCATGAGTTTGTTTTCTATGTAGAAGAGCAGAAATTTTAAATTTTGATGAAGTTCAATTTAATCAATTAGTTCTTTCATAAATCCTGCTTTTGATGTTACATGTGAGAAATATTTGCCTAACCGCAGATCACAAAAGTGTTCTCCTATGTTTTCTCATGGAGGTTTTATAGTTTTAGGTTTTATATTTAGGTCTATGATACACTGAAAGTTAATTTTTATATACGGATTGCTGTTCTTTTTATCTTTTTTTTGTATGTGGATATTGAGTTGTTCCAGCACCATATTGATGAAAAGACTATCCATTCTCCACTGGACTGCCATTGCACCTTTGCCAAAAATCAATTGTCTTTATATGTTTGTGGGTCTATTTCTGGACTTTATTCTGTTCCACTGATTGATTTATTTCTCTTTATGCTGACCCCATACTGTTTTTTAAAATATTTATTTTATTTTTTTCTTTATTTTCTTTATTTTTATTGGCTGTGTTGGGTCTTAGTTGTGGCACATGAGCTCTTCATTGTGGCGTGCGGGCTTCTCTCTAGTTGTGGCACGTGGGCTCTGTAGTTGTGGTGCTCGGGATCCAGAGTGCTTGGGCTCTGTAGTTGGCAGCACAAGGGTTCTCTTGCTGAGGTGCGCGAACCCAGTAGTTGTGGCACGTGGGCTTAGGGGCCCCACTGCATGTGGGATCTTAGTTCCCCAACCAGGGGTCAAACCCACGTCCCCTGCATTGGAAGGTGAGTCTTTACCACTGGACCACCAGGGAAGTCCCACCATGCTGTTTTAATTACTGTAGTTTTATAATAAGTCTTGAAATCAGGAAATGTTAGTCCTCTAACTTTGTTCTTCTTTTTCAAGGTTTGGCTATTGTAGAACCTTTGTGCTTCCTTATAAATTTTAGAATCAACTTTATCAATTTCTATGAAGAAGCCTATAGTTTTTTCATAATTCTTTTCCTTAAGTTTTTTGCATTTTTTTGATCTGTAGGATGACAGTTTTTATTAAATTTGGTGAATTTTTGCTAGTATTATTTCAAGTATTTTGCCCCTCCCTCCTTTGAGGACTAATTACACATGTACACCAGAGGGCTTGGATTTGTCCCACAACTCACTACTGCTCTGTTCATTTAAAAAAAAATTATTTTTTCTCTCTCTGTTTTAGTTTGAATAGTTTCTGTCACTATGGTATCAAGTTTATTGAGCTTTTCTTCTGCAATTTCTAATCTGCTGTCAATTCCATCCAGTGTATATTTCATCTCATGCATTGTAGTTTTCACCTCTCTTTGTTCCATTTGATCTTTTTAATATCTTCCTTGTCTCTACTTCACTTTGTGAACATAAGGAACACAGTTATAATAGCCATTAAAGTCCTGTCTGTGAATTCTATCATCTGTGTCAATTCTGAGTTCGCTTTGATTATTTAATGTCCTCATTACGGCTTGCATTTTCCTGCTTCTTTGAATGCCTGTTAATTTTTATTTGAATCCTAGGCATCAAGAATTCTACCTTGTTGGATGCTGGATACTTTTGTATTTCTATAAAATTTCTTAAGCTATATTCTGGGGTGTAGTTAAGTTACGTGTTAATAGTTTGATCCTTTCAGGTCTTGCTTTTAAGAATGGTTAGAGGAACTGAAGTAGTGCTTAACCTAGGCTGATTTACTTCCCACTATCGAGACAAGACCCTTCTGTGTACTTTACTCAATTCCCTGTGAACCACGAGGTGTTCCAGTCTGCCTAGTGGGAATAGACACTATTCCCAGCCCTGGAAATAGTGAGTGCTGGCACTGTTAATCTCATCCTTTTGGGTGCTTCTGTCCACAGTTTCAAGTTTCCTCCAATGGGGGCACTCATCACACTCAGCTGAATGCCTGGGAAGGACCCTCTGCCGTTTTTTCTTCCTCTCTGCTCTTGGTACTCGGTCCTATGGACTCTGTCTCGTTCTTCCTGGTTTCTCAGCTCCATCCCTTTAACTCAGCTCCAGCTGACTCCTCCTCCCAGCATCCTGGCCTGGGAATTCTCTCAAGATGGAAGCTGGGGAATCATTGGTCTCACCTTTCTGTCTCCCTCTGAGGGATCACTGACCTCTACTGTCTATTGTTCAGTGTCTTGGTCTTGGCCCTTTAGTCCTGAGCCTCAGTATCCTTAGCCACAAAAGACGAATAATAACTATAACTACCCTTCCCCCACCCCGAGTTGTTGTCTACTAAATCACTAAGTGCTCACTAGATGGTGGCTGCTATCATTACATCACTACGACAACCACTACTATTCAACACCAATAACTGAGGAAGTACAGTAAGTCCCCTACATACGAACGAGTTCTGTTCTTTTTTTTTTAATTAATTAATTTATTTTTGGCCACGTCATGTCTTTGTTGCTGCACGTGGGCTTTCTCTAGTTGCAGCCAGTGGGGGCTACTCTTCCGTGCGGTGCACGGGTTTCTCATTGCGGTGGCCTCTCCCGTTGCGGAGCACGGGCTCTAGGCGCACGGGCTTCAGTAGTTGTGGCTTGGGGACTCCAGAGCACAGGCTCAGTAGTTGTGGCACATGGGCTTAGTTGCTCCGCGGCATATGGGATCCTCCCGGACTGGGGCTCGAACCCACGTCCCCTGCATCAGCAGGCGGACTCTCAACCACTGCGCCACCAGGGAAGCCCAACATTTTAAATCTTATAGTACAGTACCTTGAAAAATACTGGGGAATCATTGTACAGTCCAACAGCTGGCATACAGGGACTGGCATCGAGTGAACAGGCAAGAAGAGTTACTGACTGGAGGAGGGAGAGGAGGTGGGAGATGGCAGAGCTGAAGGATCATCAGCAATAGGAGATGGAGGGAAAGCTGCAATTTCACTCACGCCTGACGTTGATGCAACGCACGTTCGAATCTTTGAAAGTTTGCAATCTGAAGGTTCATATGTAGGGGACTTACTGTACATAATGGGCAAAAGCTGCTAGGAATTCAGAAATGCTTTCAATGAATTTCTCTGTCATTATAATTGCTATAGCACACACATATAATAAAATAGTGGCCTCTTGTGCGCTAAGCCAATAATTCCATGTACACAAAGTGCTTGGTGCTATTAGGTGCTGGGTGTACAAGAGATGGATTTAAGGACTCCTTTGCAATAATCACCCCCAGGAGTTTAATAACCACACTCTGACTCTGACCTTGTTCTAGTCAAAGCCAAGAGGGATTTCTGACAGCCCAGTGATGACAGCGTTGCAGTAAAGGGTCCAGGAGTTACCTTCTCCTCCCCCGCTCCCCGCTTCCAGCAGAGTACTTAGCAGCCCAGGCCCTTCCTGGATTCAGAGCCAAGCTCTTCCCCTCACCCACCCCCAAGTCTCAAGACTTGGGCTAAGCCTTGTGGTTCTTTTTTTCCCCCAATGAATACATAATTGTCTCATAGGATGAGCCAAGATTGTAATAAAACACGTTCATTACATCTTTCTGCACAGAGCGGTTTAATGAACACAGGGCTGCTGACCCTCTTTGGCCCCTGAGCCAAATGCAAACTAAATGCATTCCACAGTGCCATTTAATTATCAGGGGTGGGGGAGGGAGGAGGTAGTCTGTGACTGAGATAGAGAAAGGGAAGAGCAGGAGGGTGAGGGAGAGAGGGGTTCCTAGAGGGGCAGAGAGGATGAGGAAGGGTGGGAAGGAGGAAAGAGGGTGAAGGAAGGAAAGGGGTGAGCCAGGGGGGGAAGCGGTGAGATAGGACTCAGGTTTGGATTTGACTCTCTAAATGCCCCTTGCAATGCTGGGTCGACTCGTTATTTCCATTGGAAAAGGAAGGACCTCAAGTCCTACGTGCTACACACTGTTGGGTGCTGGATGAGACAGACTGGATCCAACAAGGGACACGACAGATAAGATCTCTGTCTTCTTGGGTTTCAGAGTCTGGTGGGGAAGACAGGCATTTTGTAAATAATCACATCAAGAATACACATAAGTAGGGCTTCCCTGGTGGCGCAGTGGTTGAGAGTCCGCCTGCCGATGCAGGGGACACGGGTTCGTGCCCCAGTCCGGGAGGATCCCACATGCCGCGGAGCGGCTGGGCCCGTGAGCCATGGCCGCTGGGCCTGAGCGTCCGGAGCCTGTGCTCCGCAACGGGAGGGGCCATGTCAGTGAGAGGCCCGTGTACCGCAAAAAAAAAAAAAAAAAGAATACACATAAGTAAAGGTAGGTTTGTGGTTATTTGCATGATTATGTTTAGGAGAGGAGTAGAGTGGTTAAGAGAGTGGGCTCTGAAGAATGACTGCCTGGATTTGAATTTGAATTCCAGCCCTGCTACATTTTGACTGTGGCAACTTGAGCAAGTTACTTAACCTCTCTGGGCTGCGGTTTCCTCATTTCTAAAGTGAAGATAAAAGTGCATATCTCATAGGGAACTTGAGAGGATTAATCTAAATATGTGTAAATCACTTAGAATAGTGTTTGGTGCCTAGTAAGTAATGACACAGGCTCTCCTTGACTGAATTTTAAGCAAGTTTCTCTAAGCCCCTCTTCTTGACTAGACCTTGATTTTGGGCTAGCATATCTGTCCTTGCTAAGTCCAATTTTAGCAAGAATCCTGCTAAGTCTGCTTAGAGAAAATCTCTCACTCTTGATATCTGATCGCCCTGACCTGCCTTCAGTAAGAATACTGCTAGGTCAATTTAGCAAGCATCCATTACTGTTGGTGTCTCCACCGACCCCCTTACTCTGCTCCTCGGCTATAAGTACTCACTTGTCCTTGTTTTATTTGGAATTGTGCTCAGTTTTTTAATACTGAAGTCTTTTTTTCCCTATTGCAATAGTTTCTGGGTAAAATTTGCCTTTACTGCTTTAACTAGTGTCTGGTTCTTTTTTTTTTTTTTTTTTTACATCTTTATTGGAGTATAATTGCTTTACAATGGTGTGTTAGTTTCTGCTTTATAACAAAGTGAATCAATTATACATATACATAGGTTCCCATATCTCTTCCCTCTTGTGTCTCCCTCCCTCCCACCCTCCCTATCCCACCCTTCTAGGTGGTCACAAAGCACCTAGCTGATCTCCCTGTGCTATGCGGCTGCTTCCCACTAACTATCTATTTTACGTTTGGTAGTGTATATATGTCCATGCCACTCTCTCACTTTGTCACAGCTTACACTTCCTCCTCCCCATATCCTCAAGTCCATTCTCTAGTACGTCTGTGTCTTTATTCCTCTCTTACCCTTAGGTTCTTCATGACATTTTTCTTTTCTTAAATTCCATATATATGTGTTAGCATATGGTATTTGTCTTTCTCTTTCTGACTTACTTCACTCTGTATGACAGACTCTAGGTCTATCTACCTCATTACAAATAGCTCAATTTCATTTCTTTTTATGGCTGAGTAATATTCCATTGTATATATGTGCCACATCTTCTTTATCCATTCATCCGATGATGGACACTTAGGTTGTTTCCATCTCCGGGCTACTGTAAATAGAGCTGCAATGAACATTTTGGTACATGACTCTTTTTGAATTATGGTTTTCTCAGGGTATATGCCCAGTAGTGGGATTGCTGGGTCATATGGTAGTTCTATTTGTAGTTTTTTAAGGAACCTCCATACTGTTCTCCATAGTGGCTGTACCAATTCACACTCCCAGCAGCAATGCAAGAGTGTTCCCTTTTCTCCACACCCTCTCCAGCATTTATTGTTTCTAGATTTTTTGATGATGGCCATTCTGACTGGTGTGAGATGATATCTCATTGTGGTTTTGATTTGCATTTTTCTAATGATTAATGATCTTGAGCATTCTTTCATGTGTTTGTTGGCAGTCTGTATATCTTCTTTGGAGAAATGTCTATTTAGGTCTTCTGCCCATTTTTGGATTGGGTTGTTTGTTTTTTTGTTATTGAGCTGCATGAGCTGCTTATAAATTTTGGAGATTAATCCTTTGTCAGCTGCTTCATTTGCAAATATTTTCTCCCATTCTGAGGGTTGTCTTTTCGTCTTGTTTATGGTTTCCTTTGCTGTGAAAAGCTTTTAAGTTTCATTAGTTCCCATTTGTTTATTTTTGTTTTTATTTCCATTTCTCTAGGAGGTGGGTCAAAAAGGATCTTGCTGTCATTTATGTCATAGAGTGTTCTGCCTATGTTTTCCTCTAACAGTTTGATAGTTTCTGGCCTTACATTTAGGTCTTTAATCCATTTTGAGCTTATTTTTGTGTATGGTGTCAGGGAGTGATCTAATCTCATACTTTTACATGTACCTGTCCAGTTTTCCCAGCACCACTTATTAAAGAGGCTGTCCTTTCTCCACTGTACATTCCTGCCTCCTTTATCAAAGATAAGGTGACCATAAGTGCGTGGGTTTATCTCTGGGCTTTCTATCCTGTTCCACTGATGTATCTTTCTGTTTTTGTGCCAGTACCATACTGTCTTGATTACTGTAGCTTTGTAGTATAGTCTGAAGTCAAGGAGCCTGATTCCTCCAGCTCCGTTTTTCATTCTCAAGATTGCTTTTGCTATTCAGAGTCTTTTGTGTTTCCATACAAATTGTGAAATTTTTTGTTCTAGTTCTGTGAAAAATGCCAGTGGTAGTTTGATAGGGATTGCATTGAATCTGTAGATTGCTTTGGGTAGTAGAGTCATTTTCACAATGTTGATTCTTCCAATCCAAGAACATGGTATATCTCTCCATCTATTTGTA
Organism: Stenella coeruleoalba; assembly: GCF_951394435.1. NCBI lineage: Eukaryota > Metazoa > Chordata > Mammalia > Artiodactyla > Delphinidae > Stenella > Stenella coeruleoalba. The sequence goes on from NC_137169.1 coordinate 22,925,236, forward strand.
TCATCTTTAATTTTTTTCATCAGTGTCTCATAATTTTCTGCATACAGGTCTTTTGTCTCCTTAGGTAGGTTTATTCCTAGATATTTTATTCTTTTGTTGCAATGGTAAATGGGAGTGTTTTCTTTTTGACAGTACTTAATAAACTCCAAATTTGAATATAAAAGAGCTAAAAAGTTGGACTTCCCTGGCGGTCCAGTGGTTAAGACTCCACAATCCCAATGCAGGGGGCCCGGGTTTGATCCCTGGTTGGGGAACTAAGATCCCACATGCTGCAGGGCACAGCCACAAAAAAAAAAAAAAAAAAAAGAGGGCCATTGTTTAAGCTCAGGAGTGAAGACAGTCTTTTCTGAAGAGGTGCATCTCAATCTGAGATCTGAAAGATGATCCACATGTCAAGAAGCGGGGAGACAATGTACATAGAGTTATATGAAGGGAGGGTGGTAAGGATCTGGATATAGGGGCTCAGGGTGCCAAAATACCTGAGTATACATTGGGAAAAGTGGAGGGGAACAATATAGAGGCTAAAAACGTTGATAAGAACTTCTAATTCTTTATAATTGGTGTACCCCATGATCTGTTCCAAAGTCTTTGTTTTTCATTATGCCTCATGCTCAACTCTTTTTCTACTCATGAGAAGTCCTGAATCAAAGACATTGGGACAGTTATGGCTGAAGAGTTATGGAACATAAATACTTCTTAGTCCAATATCCTTATTTTGTTTTATTTAAATAATTGACCAAATAATGTGAAAATACATTGTCATGGTAAAAAACAGTCTAATAATATGGATGAAAAAAAGGGCCTCATTTTAAAGAATAGGAGTTGGGTTCAAGAATCCCCATCTTGCATAGAAAGATCTTGAGATAACAACATCAACAACCATAACAGCTCACATGTTCTTTTTCTTTTCTTATTGAAGTACAGTTGATTTACAATATTTGTGTTAGTTTCAGGTGTATCACATATTCTTTTAGCACCACCTATGTGCCAGTCGCTATCTCTTTTCTTGCATTATTTTTACTTATTCTTCACCACAACCCTATGAGGTAGGTTGCCATTATTATCCTTATTTGACAGATAAGGCAGCCATGGTACAGATAGTTTAAGAAATTGGCCCAAGATTATGTAGCTAGTAAGGGGCAGAGTCAGGATTTGAATTTAGGCAGTCTGGCTTCAGAGCCCTTCCCTCATTCCTGGTCACAATGCACAATTTGCAAGAGAAAAAAAAAAAAACAACCAACCAACCAGATAATTCCATCTAGAAGACCAAGGGAATGAGTGATCCCAGGAATCTGAAGAGAAAAACCATCTAAATGCCCTGGGTGCTGTCCATGGTTCTGACGCTAAGGAAACTCTAAACAACATCGGATCCTTCACTTTCTCTCCACTCTCCTGACCTCCACTCACCTTCTCCTACCTCTCTTCCACTCATCCCCTATCTCTCAGCATATTCAGGCTACTCTTGATAAACACCCATCTGCTCTAACTTGACATTCACTCCTTTCTTATGAGCTGTGTTGGTTGAGCCTTGGATCAGCAGTGTTCCTAGGCCACAACCCTCGTTGCTTTTTTTCTTGATCAAATCTGTGTTTAGCTCCTGCCCTCAAGGAGCTATAGGCAATCTAGGGATATAATATATACAACATATACAGTAGGTAAGGACTAAACATCTCAGGATGGCATACAAAGCCCTGTAACGTCTCCTGTAATGTGACCTTTTGTCTCTGTGATTACCCTCCACCTGCAGTCACTGAACACAGGATGCATCTCCTACCTCTGGGCCTTTTCACTGCTCTCTAACTGGCATAGGCTCCCACATGCCCACTGAGTTCAGGTGCCACCTCCTCCAGGAAGCCTATTTTCATTCCTACCACAATCACCACCACTGCCAGGCTGAGTAGTTTCTCCTAAACTTTTGAGGTTTTTGAGGGTGAAACTAACAACAACGGGGGACATTATGAAGCAATGAGATATAGTGGCATTCCATGCCAACATCCTAGTTTTTCAGAGACAATCTGGGGCAGAGAAGGAGCTCTAGGCTTAGAATAAGGAGAACTAGGGTCTTCTCGGAGATTTCTCAAAACACTGTGTGACCATGGGAAAAATGTACTCTCTTTCTGGGCTTCAGGTCCCCCCACCCAGGGAACTTGAGGGACTTCACGCTAAATGATTCAAGAATTCACTCTTTCCACAAACATGCCTTGTATGTCTACCATGAGCATGGAAATGGGTCAGACGCAGTGCAGAGATGGGGTGTGGAGGCAGATGGGAATCCAATGTGAATAGTCGGAGAGGACAGGTGTGGATAGCATTCCAGGATCTAGGAGAAGCCTGGACAGCTCAGAGGAAGAAGGGCCTGCCAAAGTTCCCGTGGGAAAAAGTATTTGAGTGGGGCGCTGAAGGATTTAAGATGGAGTAGGAGGCAGAGTGCATTTCAGTGAGAGCAAAAGTCCTAGGCTCTAGTGTTACAGGGTTCTGGGTTCTATAATTCTGGGTTCAGGGTCTTTTTTTTTTTTTTTTTTTTTTTTTGCGGTACGCAGGCCTCTCACTGTTGTGGCCTCTCCCGTTGCGGAGCACAGGCTCCAGGCGCACAGGCTCAGCAGCCATGGCTCACGGGCCTAGTTGCTCCGCAGCATGTGGGATCTTCCCAGACCGGGGCACGAACCCGTGTCCCCTGCATCGGCAGGCAGACTCTCAACCACTGCGCCACCAGGGAATCCCTGGGTTCAGGGTCTTTTATTCTCTGTTCTAGATTCCATGGGTCTGGATTCTGTGACTCTGGGTTCTGAATTTCTGAGTTTAGAATTCTGTGATTCTGGGGTCTTTACTTCTAGGTTTGGTGGTTCAAAGTTTTATCATCTATAGCTCTGGGGGCTAGGATTCTACAGTCTTGATCCTCAGTTGCATAATTCTAAATTGTGGGTACTGGACTTTGTGGTTCTGAGTACTGTGTCTAGTTTATTCCTCTTGAAACCCCAAAGCAAATGCTGGGGAAGAGAAGGAGATCCCGACACCCAACTGCTCTGAGGAATGTTGTCTCCTTCTCCCCACCAACAGGCAACCATTAAAGGGAAGCCCCTCCCTCCATCCCTTCCCACCTTCTTCTGTAGTCCTCCTTCTCCCAGTTCTTCTGCCTATAATGAGGTGCCCCATGCAGACTGGGGGACAAGCTGAGAAAGGGTGTGGTTGGAAGGGCCAATCTACCAGACTCAGCAGGGCTGAAAATAACGGTCTCCAGGCTCTGCCCATCCCTAAGTGACGGACGGCCTGCAGAGGGCACTGCTCTAAATAAGCAGGTCCCATGTCCTGCAATAATGCAAGGACTTACTCTTTTTTTTTTTTTTTAGGACTTACTCTTTAGTGAAGGAGGAGAGGTAGGGAGCGACTCTTTAGTGAAGGAGGAGAGGTAGGGAGTGTGATATAAAGGACCCTTATAGGCAATACACACCATCAGGGCATTCATCCCTTTGGGTTAAACATTGCCCTACCCTGGTGTCATCCCTCAGGCTGCTTTCCTAAGCTTCTCCTGATGAAGGCTACTGATAGATACACTTACCTATTCCATTCCACCTGAGCCAAACCCAACAGAGACAGGAAGCAGTGAAGTTAGTGCAACTCCTCCTCCAGGACACACACACACACACACACACACACACACACGTGACATAACCACCTCTGGCTCCCAAGAATTCTGGGTTCTCTTGAGGGAGGGTCTATTGGAATAAAATATAAGAACACTTTGACACTCAAAGACAGAAGGGCCATTTGTCTCAGGATACGGGTATGTATGGATGTGACTGGGTGTGTGAGAGACTCCCACTGATGGTGGGACCGTCGGATCCCCAAAGGAGCAGGTGGCGGTCTTGAGACAGCACAGATATTCCAGAGCTATGGGTGACCATCTCAGCAGGTCTGCTGTGCCCCCCTGCCCTTCTGGTTGTAGACTGACCCTCTCTCTGGGCTGGTGCCCACACTTAAGGGAATTCTTGGCCAGTGGGGGTGGGGACAGAGAGCCCACTCTTCTTTTTTTTAGTGTTCAGATTGTGGAGCCAAAAATGTTAAATCTAAACTCTTTGCGGGGGAGGTAATTTTTCCTAATCACTCACCCTGCTGCACAGATTCCACAACTTGATTACCATTAATTAGATTAATTAGATGGAGATAATGTCTTTTCTCTGGGAATATGAATGGTCTCTGATACAACACCGATTTCCCAGAGCTCAATGTGGGACCTTCCCAGATAAGACGTCTGTCCTCTGAATGGTGGAGGGACTTGCCCAAGGTCACACCATAAGCAAGTTGAACTCAGATCTGTCTGATTCCAAAACAAACCCTTAACCATCACACTATTGGTCTCACCTTGGCCACTTCTCCTCCCCTCCCAACCTGGTATGGGGTCAATGGGCTGCACCCTCCCCAGGGCCACGGGACCCAGAGAGGCCTCAGAAGCTGGGGTTAGGATGTGGCTCCTCCCACTGGACAGTGAGCTGGCCTCCTGGAAAAATCTCTTGTGTTCTTCTCTAACTGCAGAACCCATCTATGTTCTAAATCATGGAGTCCCTTTCACCATAAGCAAGGATAGGGGAGTGACTCTAGGAAACCAGAGCTGGCAAAACGCCAGGACCTTTGGAGGGGTGTCGTGAAGTTGTCAGCCAAGCAATTGATAGAGACCTTGGGAGGCACCTGGCCGCTCCCCCCTGACATCCCAGGCACCTGTGATCTACATCTAGGGACGTAGGTCACCATCCGAGCCATGCCAGCCACTGCCTGCAGAGCCTGGGCAGGCTGGCCTCCTCCTAGACCACGGATGAGGTCATCTGGCCCACTTGCAGGCTCAGTGCCCAAGTCCTGGATTGGCCTTGACCTGTAGCAGGAGAGGGTGGCATCAGTTTCCCCCCCTGGGGCTCAGCATCGAGTCCTGGCCTCTGAGCTTCATTTTCAATGCCTGGCACCTTGCACACACTGTCACTGATCCCCCCTGCATTCTGCAAAGAGTCACTGAATCCTCACCCCGGGTGGCCCTGCTGAGACAGGCACCCACATGCTCTTCAAGAGCTGCACTATCTCGAGACCACCACCCTCACCCTCAGGGCACCTCGACACCCCTCTCACACTTTCAGTCATACACGCCCACATCCTGAGATTAATGCACATGCCTGTCCTTGCGACCTTCACACGCGTGCCCTGAGCTAATCACACACACACATCCTAACAAAGCCTGTATACACACGCATAAGGCAGGCACGTGTGTGCACACCATGCACACACAGGCACGCATACACACACACACGTCATTTCATGCGGATGCACTGACACTCAGGAGTCCTGCGTGCCTGTCCCGGCACTGCCCAGATGTGTAAACTTCTGGTACCTTCTCAGACCCTCAGTTTGCCCATCTGTAACAAGAGTTAGATTGTTGGGGACCATTCTGACTGTAGCATCTCGGGATTCAATTTTCTCTTTCTTCTCTCTCTCAACTTGAAGTTGATCCGGGGGCAGCCCAAAGTGGGGTCACAAGCTGACATTCATTTTTAGCCTCCATCAACAAACTGGGAACTCACCCCAGCAGCCTCAGTTTGGAGCCAGAGATGGAGTCCAGGGCCCGGGGGAGCAGAGGGGATGTATAGCCCATCCCACTACACACACAGAGATGCACACGCACCCTGCTTTCATGCTGAGACACATCTGCAGGAGAAGTCGTTACCAGCTCCAAGTGATGGGATTCGTCATCCAGCACCAGTCCCGGGGCCAGGCCTTGTCCTCCCACCACCTGGGATCAGTGACCACCATCTGTTCCTTTAATATTTCTCGGAGAATCTCACTGACAAGGGAGACCAGCTTGGGAAGGCAAGAGAACAGAAGATCTGGAGCCAGAATCCTAAAGGCAGGTTCATCATGTGCTGTGGCTACAAACAGGCCCTGGGGACAGTTTGGAGAAAGGGGATGGGCAAGTGTATAGCCAGGGGGCCAGGAGTCCCAGGTGGACCACAGACTGGGGAGCCACCAGAAGGGTGAGGGTGTCACTCACCTCACCTAGTCCTGACTAGGGTTCCTGCCTTGCTGCCCCCTGTCCCACCCCCTCTCTTCACAGCTGTGGCCACCTGAGCCCTGCTTGGGTGACCAGAAGGCTCCAGGCTCCAGGACCAATTCTGCCTCAGCTGAGGGGGTTTAAAGAGTTCCAGGGGCAGGTAATGCGCGTGGGGTGGATTTGGAATCTGGCCTGGTTTTGAATCCCAGCCGCTGACTCACCGCCAGACCTGAGCAGCTTCCCCCCTCTTCCGTCTCTGGGCCTCAGGTTCCTCATTTTCCAACAGGGTGAGGGGCCTGCAGGGACCCCACTCGGGCTCCACCAGCCACGAGGGTGGGGGGATCTGCAGGAGCTCAGTGGATGTTTGTTCCCGTCCCCTCTGTGACCCCGCAGTACCTGGCTTCAGGTCAGTGTCCAGTAAATATCAATTAACCTGATGAGATAATGAAATGAGCTAATGTCTGTGTCTGGGCCACGTGCCTCATGGCACCAAAATCTAAACTTGTGTTGGGAAATTGAACAACCCAAGAGCCAGCTGAGTGGAACCATTGAGGGCTTGACAGTCATCAGGGAGGACTTCCTGGAAGAGGCCGACCTTGGGCTGGGTGGGACTTGCATAGAGGAGGGAAGGTGTGCTAGGAAGGGGGGACTGCACGTGCAAAAGCAGGGAGGTTGGAAGGGGAGAGGTCAAGGTGAGACCTCTCGTGTTTTGAGGCTCATATAGGGTATTGTGTGTGTGTGTGTGTGTGTGTGTGTGTGTGTGTGTGGATGGGGAATCCTGACACAGTGCTCCCCAGGGAGTCTCAGTAACACGGGCTCCCACCCCTGTCAGCTCATCCAGATCACCTACTCCTCTCTGTCCCCAGAGGTGGCTCCCCACCTGGTCACATGTGACCTGTGGTCCCAGCAGGGAGCAGGGACCTGGGTGGGAGAGTAGACACATAGAGCCTGGGGGAACCAGGCTCTACTTGCTGTGAAACATAGACCCTAGAATCTCAGAGCTTGGAGGCCCCTCCAGCCCCTCTGTCCTGTGCGAAGCCAACACAGAGAGGTTAAGGAAGTGACTCAAAGTCACCCACCCCCCAAAGAAGGCCCTTCAGTGCTCTGCTCTCTAACCAGCCTGGGGGAGGGCCCTCTGTCTATAAACCCCTGAACTGAGTCACTCAGGGGCCAAGGGTTCCTCTTCTTCCTTTGCCCTCCCTCTGCCCTCACACCCACTTGCTCACTGGGCTGAGAAGAGCTGGAGACGGGACCCAGGGACTCCCTGGGAGTCAAGGCCAGTGATCTGTAGACCCATCTGGCCAAGGCCTGGGTCTGTGCTGGGAAGGGGAGGGTTAAGCCTTGAGCAGCCCTTCCTGGTTGGTGTTTAATTTGCACTTTCTAAAGGCCATCAGGAGCCTCAAGGAGCAAATGTTTTCTGAGTTAATGACACTGCAGCAGATTAAGGAGGAGCCCATCTCCCAGAGAGCATGAAAGAAAGGCCATCCATTACCCTGCACAGCCCAGGATGGCAGCTGGAATAACTTTCCCAGAGACCTGGGTGGAGAAGGGTTCTCTCTTCCCTGCCACCAGCAAATCCTGCCTGGTCCCTCTGACACTCACTCCAGGAGAGGACAGTCTGGAAAGACTTTGAGGCAAACTGGAGCTCTGCTCAGCACAAGAGACAGCTCCCGGTCGTAGTGGACTACAAGTTGACAGCCATCTGCCTCTGTGGCCAGTACTACCTTTTCCCTTTTTTTTTTTTTTTTGCCTCTTCTCTGCCTCCTGTTTTTCTAGGCAATCAGTGATCTGCTTTCTCTCACTATAGATTAGTTTACATTTTCTAGAATTATATCTAACTAGAATTATAGAACATGCAATTTTTGTCTGGTTTCTTTCACTCAGAAACTATTTTTAGTTTTATCCATGTGGTGTGTATAAACAGTTTGTTCCTTTTTATTGCTGAGTTGTAACCCATTACCTGGATATACCACAATTTGTTAATCCATTCACCTGGTGATGGACATCTGGGTTGTTTCCAGGTTTTTGACATTACAAATAAAGCTGCCATAAACATATGTGTATGAGTCTTTTTTTTAATGTTCTAATTGTTGTTTATTTTTTGAATTTTATTTAATTTATTTTTATACAGCAGGTTCTTATTAGTTATCCATTTTATACTTATTAGTGTATATATGTCAATCCCAATCTCCCTGCGTATGAGTCTTTGAGTGAACTTGTGTTTCCATTTCTCTTGGGTAAATACCTAGCGGTAGAATGGCCGAGTCACATGGCAGGTTGCATGCTTAACTTTTTAAGAAACTGCCAGACTACTCTTCACAGCGCTTTCCCTGCTCAGTGTGTGGGATCCGTGCGGTTCCTCATCCGCTTCAACATTCGGCGTCATCAGGCTCTAAGTTTCACCATTCTGATAGGTTTGCAGTGGTATCTCACTGTGGTTTAATTTACATTTTCCTGGTAACTAAAGAAGTCGAGCATCTTGTCATGTACTTATTTGTCATCCATATCTGTTCAAGTCTTTTGCCCATTTAAAAAATCGGGTTATTTTCGAACTTATTTACAAAACAGAAAGAGACTCACAGATGCAGAAAACGAACTTGTGGTTACCAAAGGGGAAGGGGAAGGGGAATAAATTGGGAGTTTGGTATTAACATTTACACACTGCTATATATAAAATATCAACAAGGACCTACTGTATAGCACAGGAAACTATACTCAATATCTTGTAATAACTTATAATGGAAAAGAATCTGAAAAAGAATCTATCATCTATCTATCATCTATCTATCTATCTATCATCTATCTATCTATCTATCTATCTATCTATCTATCTATCTATCTATCATCTATATCTATCTACTTATCACTGAATCACTTTGCTGTATACCTGAAACTAACACAACTTTGTAAATCAACTATACTTCCATTAAAAAAAAATCTGGTTATTTTCTATTTATTGAGTTTTGAGAATTCCTTATATATTCTGGAAACAAGTCCTTTATCAGATATATGATATTCAGATCTTTTCTCTTAGCCTGTTGCTTGTCTTTCAATCTCTTTCAATCTCTTACCAGTGTCTTTTGAAGCTCAACGTGTTTTAGATTTAATGAGGCTGCCATTTCAAACTTACTGCTCATTACGATAATTATGCCATCTGCCACGGCGGGATCCTTTCATCCCCGTAGCTGCTTTGGAACAAGCCCTTCCCAGAGTGTCAAATCCTGTGTCACAAGACAGTCCCCTTATATCAACACGTGGCTTTATCCAGCTTTGTATCCTGCCCTCCTTGGTCTGGCACCTCTGGGATCCATTCCCAGCCCTGTTTTCCTGGGCCCTTGCAGCCAGGTCCTGCAGCTCCTTGAATGTATAATCAATCTCACTCCTCCCCTCGCTGACCCAGTGCTTTGGCAGTTGGTTTATGCTTAGATTTAAGCCTGGTTGTGGCTCTGGTGGCCAAAGTGGGATGTAGGGGCAGATCCTGAAGAGGGCAAGTGTTCTCGTGGAAGGACCTCCTCATTTGAGGTCCCTGTACCATCCTCTGGCAAGGGAGCTTTTCTGCTCCAGCAAGGGGAGTGGGTCACTTTGCAGGCCTGAAGTTTCTGAAGAATCTGGGTTCTCAAGTCCCAACCATCCAGATATCCTCACCCTGAGTCTCAGGCACTTGTTCCTGTTCCATCGGGGCCCTGACTTGGGCACAGAAAACTTTCCTAGACAGAGAGTTCATCCTTCTTTGAAGTGCTGCACTCTTACAGTGACGACTTGTGTCCGGTCTCTGTCTGCAAGAGATGGGTGTCTCTCCGTGTGCCGCCAGGGAAGTTCTTGCATGAACACTTGCTTCGACTTGCTAGATTATTCATCTGAGTCTATAATTTTCAGTCTTCAGTGTATCAGAGCCATTTGACAAGAGCTCCCGATTCCAATTTCCTTAGAATTCCTTTCCCTCCCGTATTACTCAGGGCCTTGCACCAGCCAGTGCAGCCCCTCCACCTGGATCCCTTCCCTGTTCCCTGAGGGTGAATGCCTTAACCATGGCGTTACCACCACGTGTCAGGACCGTCTCCAGTTCTCTTACTACCAGTGATGGGGTCCTCACTGCCATCTCCACACATTCATCTCAGAGCCTGCTTCCTAGGACCATCCCTACTACCAATTAGCCGAGGTTGGGTTCCCTAGCCGCAGAGCCTGAAATGAGGATTCTTGAGAAAGTGGTTCACAGGGAGAGGGGGTGAGCAGGCTAGGACAAGGTAAGGAGCTAAGCAAAGATGTGGTCCCCAGACCCAAGAAAGCTGGCTTTGGGAGGTTACCTGCTCAATATCGGAACAGCCCTGGGGACTGTGGGCTCTTGGTCTGGGCAAGTGTGTTGTCAGGCTTTTCCAGAGAAACAGAACCGGTAAGAGGTGTATCTGTATACAGAGAGTGATTTATGACAAAGAACTGGCTCATGCAATTATAGGAGCAGGTGAGTCAAAACCCTGCAGTGCGGGCCAGCAGTCTGGAGAGACCGGCGGCTGGAGAATTCCCTCTTGCTTGGAGAATTTCCTTCCGCTGACTGTATGAGGCCCGCCACATTATGGAGGGCAGTTTGCTTACTCAAAATTCACTGATTTAAACACAAATGTCACCCTAAAACATCCTCTACGTTGACACATAAAATTAATCATTGCAGCAGGACGTGTGGGGCTGGGGTCTGAAAACCAGCAGAGGGGAAGCCCCGCCCAGCACAAGGGGTAGAAGCTTGCCCAGGAGGCCCTGGTGCCTGGCCATGGCAAGGGTGAGACAGGGGGCCACTGTCCAGGTCCAGCTACCTGGCTGGCAGGTGACAACAGGTAGACATCCCAGGAGGCTTTGGACCCCAGACAGAGGTCTGGGAGTAGAGGAACTGTGAGCAGGGGGGACAATAAGGGCCCTCGGACACTAGTTAGGAGGGCTAATGTGCCCTTGGGAGAAGACAGGTGTTGAGTGCCTGGAATGGGAGTCAGGTGAGGGGAGCACAGACCCAGAGCCACAGCTGTGAGATGATGAATGAGAACTGTTGCTTCTGTGGTTCAGGCATCTGGGCACAGGTCAGCTGCAGCCTCTGTTTAGGGTTTCAAAAGGCTGTGGTCTTATCAGAGGCTCAAAAGGGGAAATGTCTGCTTTTACCATTTGCCATTCTGCCCATCACAGCTCTGCCCTCCCTGAGTATCTCTCAGATCCTCCATTCTATCCATCCCACTGCTGCTGTTCTCGAGGGATCAGTGCTGAGTTTGGGTTCCTCCAAAACAGCAGCTGGTTTATGTGGGAGGTGATCCCAGGAGGCACAGTGAGGAGGGGACAGGGGAGGGAGGGAGGAAAGCCCTAAAGGCTGAATCAGATGTGGGCTCAGCCCTGCTGGGGACCCTCTGAGGAAGTGCCTCAGGCTTGTCCCTCAGAGGGAAGCTGGGTATTTATCTATTTATCCACCCTGTCCCATCCCTCCCTGGGGTGTTAAATCCCTGGCACTTTGGGGCTGCCCTGTTCTTGGCCCAGGGCACTAGAGAACCCCCAGGTGGAGAAGCAGAGAAAAGCAGGGCCTGAGGAGGGAGTGGTCAGCTCACTGGAAACCGCCCACCACTATGTTCATCTGTTGCTGGGGAGAGCGGGGAGAGCGGAGCTGGCCCAGGGGACATGGGGTGGGATAGCCAGGGCATCGAGACTCCCACCCAGGAATAATACCTTCCTGAGAAAGGACCTGAAGCTGTTTACCCAGCTGAGCTCTTTTCATCACTGGCTCCTGTTATAAATAGTCAAACCCTATCTCCACTCCAACCAGCAAAGCAACCCCAGCTTCACGTTAAAGGCATAATTTGCTGCAAATTAAACTTAATGGGACTAGAGTAATTATGTTGACTTTAAAAACTACTTAGAGATAAATACATGATTAGATATTTCAGAAAATAAACTTTCCCATTGTGTTTCCTGAAAGAAACTGGAGGAGAGGAGGCTGAGGTGGGTGGCAGAGAGACGATGCTGAATGAGGGGGGAGGGAGGCCTCAGAAACCCACCTGAGGATGTTCTTAGACTCGCATGGGAAGTGGGTCCCAGGCCAGCCTCTGGGAGAGCAATTTGGCCAAACATATCCAAAGCCTTAAAAATATCTGTACTTATTGTTTTGATAAGTCCTCAAATCAATCATAAGGAAATAATCAGATGGAGACAAAGATCTACGTGAAGAGTCAGTCATCTCAGCATCTTTTATAACAAACACATTTAGGTGGAACCATGTATATGCCTAACAATGGGGGATTAGCTATCTCAGTTATGGGACAAACACGTGAGGGAATGTAATGTAGCCTGTAAAAACCAGTCAAAAAGTAATTCACTTGGGAAGATGCACATAAAATAGGAGTGAGAAGAAAAACAAGCAACATATAGATCTGGATATAAAGTATATTCTAAATATACCCAGAGAAAAAGAAATCCCAGGAGGAAGTGTGCACAAATACTAACAGTTTTTAATTAATTTTTAATGTAAAGGGAAAGCACAGTCCTGTGAGTTTCCTTTGTCTCAATACTCTGTTGCAACATTGCACCACTCCTGACACCCCATCGATGTGTGGGTTTTTCCCACGTCAAGCAATTCTGCAACACCAGCTGGATCACCTACAATTTAACTCAATTCTGACACTGCCTACCTGGAGATATTGTCGGATCCTATAGGTTCAAGCCTCAGTCCCACAAAACTGCACCCCTCACCCACGCCAACCGCATGTTCAGGTTGTCACTTGTGCTCCTGACGACTGGCTATAAATGGGAGGTTGCAACGACCGCCTCCTGGGTTTGATTAATTTACCAGAGCAGCTCACAGAACTCAGGAAAACAACTGGTTTATTAGATCACTGGTGAATTGCAAAGGATATGAATTAAGCAGCCAGATGAAGAAGTACCTAGGGCGAGGTTTGAGGTTCCTTGGGGTCTCAAGCACAGAAATGTCTGTTCCTGTGGCGTTTAGGGCAGCCAGCCTCCCAGCACAGGGTTGAGTTCTTGTTCACCAGCCCAGAACCCTGTAGTTCAGGGATTTTTATGGAGGCTTCATTATGTAGAAATGATTAATTAAATTATTGGTCATTAGTGATCAAGTCAATCTCTAACCCTCTCCCCCCCCAGGAGGTTGGGGCTGGGGCTTAAAGTTCCAACTTTCTAATCACATGATTGGTTCCCCTGGCAACCAGCCCTCATCCTTAGGGGCTTTCCAAAAGTCACCTCATTAACATAAACTCAGGTGTGGTTGATAGGGGCTTGTTATGAATAACAAAAGACACTCATTTTACCTTTATATTCTGAAGCTATTTAAGGGACTAGGAGCAAAAGTAAATATTATAACAAAAGATTATGAAAAAATATTATAAAAAAGCCCCTATGGCATATATATGAAATTACAAGGGTTTTAGGAGCTCTGTGCCAGGAACAGTGGATGAAGACCAAATACATACATGTACATGTATATATAGATATACATGTATATGTATATATGTAAAATCAGAAAATCACACTGGATGATGAAATTAGGGGGGTTTTTGATTTTCTTTTCTATCTTTTGTTTAAAAATATTGTCTGCAATGAGAATTTACTGCTATGTTAGCGTGTTTAACTATTTTTACAGCAGATTTAAGTGAGAAGGGATTCTTTTCTCCTCCCCCTCAGGGGAATTCCTGGAGGAAATTCTGTTGTTGGAGCTCCAGTTTCAGGCTCTCTCTGTCTGTATTTAAATTTCCTGGTTGCTGGTTATGGGAGAGGTTGCTGGTCCTTGTCTACTCACAATCCAGTCTCCCCTTCTCCTTTAGTAGCAAGAGGCCAGTACTGTTGTGGGTGGCTTTGTGCCCCAAATCTTCCTTGCAGGTAGGGGTGGCAATGAAGTATGAGCGGAGGTGGTGGATGCAGTTTCCAGGAAAGTACTTCGATGGGAGTTTATTCAGGAGGAAGGAGCCTCTTTCTCCTTCTGTCCTTTTTTTTTTTTTTCTGCCTAGAATGCAGCTCTCATGGGCTGGAACTCCAGCAGTCATCATGGGCTGGAACTCCAGCAGTCATCATGTAACCATGAGGTAACCTTTAGGGTAAAGTTATCATTGTACTGAATTTGGGTTCTGCTAGCCTGATGCACAGCAAAGCCAATCAACTGACACTGAGTTGTGGTGAAGGAAAAGTATAGCATTTATTTGTAGGGTGCCAAGCAAGGAGAATAGGCAGCTCATGCTCAAAAGACCTGAACTCCCTGATGGCTTTCAGGCAAAGGTTTTTAAAGAGTATGAGGGAGAGGGTGTAGGATGCCTGATCAGCTCGTGAACCTTCTTCTGATTGGTTGGGAATCTCAGTCATCAACCTTCTGGTTCCAACCAGTCTGGGGTCTACATGCTTGTGGTCAGCATGTAGTCACCATCCTCCACTGGGTGGGGGTCATAGTTTCTGTAGGACAACTCACAGAGATGCATCAGGTTGTTATGTATATCCCTTCAGGAGGAGCTAGGAGTCCAGTGACTCTATTATCCTCATCCTTAACTGCTTCAGTCTGTTCTTTGGAAGGTTTAGGAGACTAAAAACTTTTTCTACAAATACGAAATGGGGGACATGGAGGGACTTTTGTACCCAGAACATGGGCAGCACAGTGTCAAGCCCTAGATGGGTCAAAACTTCCCTGTTCAGAGGATGAGTCTGGTGGCACAGGCGTCTCCAACTCACTCTAGTACTCCCAGGGAGGGAGAGTCAGCAGAGGGAGTGATGACGTCCACAGAGGGAGTGAGCTGCCTTGCAGAGCATTTTCTCGTCAAATCTTACTATTTGAAGAGAACCTGAGTGGTCTTCTAGTTCTATCCCCTGCTTGGTGCTTGGATTCCTTCCACAAAAACCACGGCCAAACAAAATATAATTTTGCCGTCAGTAACATTCTCATCAACCTTTCGTCATCCTCATCATCATCTTCATCATCATCACCATCCTCCTCCTTCTCATCATGACCATTATCATCCTCATCACTACCATGATATTCATCACCAGCATCATCATCACCAGCACTCTTCTCCTTCTTCTCATCACCATCACCATTACCATCAGCACCACCACCATCATCACCATCACCATCATCATCATCATCATCATCACCAGCACAGTCACCCTCATAATCACTGCCACCTATTGAGCACTCTGTGTCAGGCACAGTGCTGGGTACTTTATATTCTCTATTGAACAATCCAATAAGATGGGTATTGGTTCTAATTTACAGATGAGGAAGCTGAAATTTGAAAAGGTAAAGTGGCCTAAGGCAGCACAGATAATAATCAGAAAAAGGAAAATGATCTGAATTCAGATTTTTCTGGTTCCAAAAGCTGACCTCTGTCCACTCCACGCGGCAGCCCTGAGAGCTGACCTCTGCTGTGCTCCTCCAGCAGGGGGAGCATGACCTTGCCAGAAAGCTGCTTCATCTTTGACAGCACTGACAGCTTTCCCATGGCCTCACCCATAGGTCCTGGTTCTGACATTTGGGGACTGCAGAATGGGCTCAACTTCTGGTCCATGTGATGGCCTTTCTGAAGTTACACGTCAGCTCTTGGGTCCACCTGAGCCTCTTCCTTTTGAGGATGAACATTCCATTCCTTCAATAATTCCTCTTGTGAATGACCACTTCTCATTGCCCCCTCCCACCCTGGTCCTTCTGGACTTTTGTGATCCCTGCTCCCTGGGCTTCCTGCTTCCATTCTCACCCCAGCAGAAATTTTTCTCCCCAGCAGCCATAGTGATCTTCCCAAAACAAATCAGATCACATCACTCTCCTGCTCAAAACTCTGCAGTGAATTCCTTCAACTCTAAAAGTAAAATCCAAACTCTGCCATGGCCTATCGACTCTAAATGATCTTCCTTCCGCTGACTCCTCACACCTTATCTCCTAGCCCTCTTCCCCCACTTGCTGTGCTCCAGCTACACTGGCTCTCTACTGTCCTTGAGCACATCATGTTCATTCCCGCCTCAGGGCCTTTGCACCTGCTCCTCCCTTGACAATTATCACAAAGCTCATTCCCTCACTTAATTCAGATCTCTGTTCATATATCACCTCCTCAGAGAGGCCTTCCTGACCAGCTTCTCTAATGCAGCTCCCTCGTCTCTGGTCTCTTTCCATTCACTTCTTTTCCTTCAATTCAGAACTTACCACTTCCTAATATCTATTTATTTGGTTATTATCTGTTTCCCCTACTGGAAAGCAAGCTCCAGGAGAGCAGGAACTTTGTCCTTCTGCTTCACCTGTATATCTCCAGTGTTTAGAAGAGAGCTTAGTACTTAGTCAGATTCTAATAAATGCTTCTTAAATTAATTAATTAATCAATGTGACCTTGATCGCATGCCCTTCTAAGCCTGGAGGCCCTGCCTTTAGGCAAAGTTCAGCTTATTCATGAGTTGAACAGGATTCTCTCCTCCCTTTTTTTAGACTCCATATCTCTATTTACATGGCCTAAAGAGTGGCAGGATGTGCACAGAAGTATTTTGGCTTTGGAGTCAGTTAGAATAAGGCTCAAATCTCAGCTCTGCCACTTCCTAGCTCTGTATTAATTAGCTTTTCTGATCCTCAGTTTTCTCTTGTGTAAAATGTTATTAATACCAACCTTGTGAACTTGTGAGGAGAGAGAGAATGTGAGTACATAGTGTAGGGTAAGCATTTGAAAACTGGTAGCTATTACTGTTGTTATTATTTATTTTATTTTATTTTTTTTGCGATGCGTGGGCCTCTCACTGCTGTGGCCTCTCCCGTTGCGGAGCACAGGCTCCGGGTGTGCAGGCTTAGCGGCCATGGCTCACGGGCCCCAGCCTGGGGAACCCCAGATGGACTCAGGGGGCCGAGGGAGGGAAGGGAGCACGGCCAGCGTGGAGGACGCCTGGGCTGTTTGCTGGAGCCAAGCAGCTGGCTGGGCCCACCCTGTGTGACCCTGGGTGGCCCCTTCCCTGCTGCATCTCAGTTTTGCCATCTGTAAACTGAGGGGATTGGTTCATATGAACTCGCAGGGCCCTTCTGGTTCGGCCCTGCCTGCTGTGATCCCGTGGTCCCCTCACCCTCCTGGACTCCCCTGCAGGGCCCACCCCTCTGTGACTTCACGTGCTGCCTGCAGGGGGATGTGCTCAGCAGAGCCCATGACATCCCTCCTTCCTTCCCCTCTTCCAGGGAACAATCTGGAACATTGACAACTCCCAGCAATTACCCTCATTCAAAGACAAGTAAGTCCCGAAATTAGCTGCTGCTGCCACCCCTTCTGCAGATTAACAGGAAGCACCTGAATAGAGGCGTTTCTCCCGCGTAAGCATTTCCATTGTCAGCCGGAGGTGGAGAGGTTCACAGTGCCCCACAGGCCCCGGGAAACTATCCCCTCCCTCCAGACCACCCCTCCCCGGCTCTCCTGGTCAGCATCTCAGTCCTGGGATTGAGAAACATCCCCCACCCCCACCCCCCGCCTCTAAAAACAGTTGTCGCAAGTATTTTGCCCTGTTTTATAGTTGCTTACAGTGGGAGGGAAGCCCCGCCGTGACTCCATCATGGCCAGAAACTCCACTGAGGCTTGGAGAGAAGTGATTTGCCACAGGTAATATTTCCCAAAGTGTGTTTCAGAGAACACCAGTTGTGCAAGGTCATTAAGTGGTAGTCCATTTACAAAATAAACATACAACTTTTTAAAATGAATCTGGAAAATTTTGGTTGAAACAAAATTAAATAGGTCTGTTCCCTGCAGGACATCTCAGGACTTGCAACAAACTAACATGCATTGTGACTCTCCAGGAGGAGAGCAGAGGTAGCAACACTTTCCTGATTTCTTTTTTTTTCCAAGGAGGTTTTTCTTGTTTGCTTATTTCACTAAACATCTTTAGATAAAAAGTGTAATGGGGTGATTAAGAGCAAGGACTCTGTTAAGACAGCCTGAGTTTGAATCCCAGTTATGCCACTAAGTGGCTGTGTATCCTTGGGGAAATTCCTAGCCCTTTCTGAACCTCAGTTTTCAAGCGCCAAATGAGGATAAAGTCACTACTATCCAATAGAGGTATTGTGATTATTAAGTGAGACGATGCATGAAAAATACCCAGTCCATTGTTGGCAACTGGTGAATGCCCACAGACAGCAGCTGTTGGTATTATTAGAATTTACTGTGAAGTCAGACACCCACTGAGTCCCAGAAAGCTGAGGGCAGCTTCTCAGAGGAAAGAAGGAGCCGACAAGAGTGGTGCTTGACCTCCTTTTTATTTCTCAAATAGGTCTTTATTGGAGTATAATTGCTTCACAATACTGTGTTAGTTTCTGTTGTACAACAAAGTGAATCAGCCATATGCATACATATATCCCCACATCCCCTCCCTCTTAAGCCTCCCTCCCACCCTCTCTATCCCACCCCTCTAGGTCCTCGCAAAGCACTGAGCTGATCTCTCTGTGCTATGCGGCTGCTTCCCACCAGCCAACTATTTTACATTCGGTAGTGTATATATGTGGATGCTACTCTCACTTCATCCCAGCTCCCCCCTCCCCTCCCTGTGTTCTCAAGTCCATTCTCTACGTCTGTGTCTTTATTCCTGTCCTGACCCTAGGTTCATCAGAACCATTTTTTTTTTTTTAGATTCCATATATATGTGTTAGCACACGGTATTTGTTTTTCTCTTTCTGACTTACTTCACTCTGTATGACAGACTCTAGGTCCACCCACCTCATTACAAATAGCTCAATTTCGTTTCTTTTTATGGCTAATATTCTATTGTATATATGTGCCACATCTCCTTTATCCATTCATCTGTCGATGGACACTTAGGTTGCTTCCATGACCTGGCTATTGCAAAAAGTGCTGCAATGAACATTGTGGTACATGTCTCTTTTGAATAATGATTTTCTCAGGGTATATGCCCAGTACTGGAATTGCTGGGTCATATGGTAATTCTATTTTTAGTTCTTTAAGGAACCTCCATACTGTCCTCCATAGTGGCTGTATTAATTTACATTCCCACCAACAGTGCAAGAGGGTTCCCTTCTCTCCACACCCTCTCCAGCATTTGTTGTTTGTAGATTTCTGATGATGCCCATTCTAACTGGTGTGAGGTGATACCTCACTGTAGTTTTGATTTGCATTTCTCTAATAATTAGTGATGTTGAGTAGCTTTTCATGTGCTTCTTGGCCATCTGTGTGTCTTCTTTGGAGAAATGTCTATCTAGGTCTTCTGCCCATTTTTGGACTGGGTTGTTTGTTTTTTTAATATTGAGCTGCATGAGCTGTTTATATATTTTAGAGATTAATCCTTTGTCTGTTGATTTGTTTGCAAATATTTTCTCCCATTCTGAGGATTGTCTTTTCAGCTTGACCTGCCTTTAATCTGCCTTAGTGTAAGGATTTGGACCAGGACTTGAACTGTAGCTTTCGAGAGATGATTCTTAGAGGCAGCTGCGCTAACACACATGTGGTCGGATTTCAAGAGAGAATTTTCTGCTGCTCGAGGAGCTCTCAGGAGCTCCGAAAGGGGGTACTGGGGACAAAGGATTACTCATGCTCTTTATGGAATCTGTGCTGACAACAGAGAACTCTCCAGGTGTAGGAGGAGGTATGCGAGGGCTCCGTGAAGGGCTGGCCGCCCTCAGGGGCTCAGAGAGCGGGGTGTGTGTGGGGGGCACACACAGGAGGAGCTCCTGGCTGGCTGAGGACGAGCAAATAGCACCACCTGATCAGGGTGATAGCAGGGCCAGAACGAATCAGGGCAGCCTCCTGGCTGAGTAGAAGGACGACACAAGATGTTCTGTAAATACAGCTGGTGGGCGGGGACAGGGCAGTGAGTGATGCTCTCAGCCCTGTGTACCCTGAGCCCAGGAAGATGGGCTCTCCCCAGCCACACAGTGGGGAGGTGGCAGCACCAGGATTCACACCCAGGCCTGTCGGACTCTGGGGTTCTGTTGTCCATCAGTCTTCCCCTATTGTCCCTCTTCTGGCAAAGAAACATTTATCAGGTGACTATGATAGAAACCCACTTACCTGGCAAACCGTCTGGGTGGAATCTATTGGCACCCAGCAGGATCAAGAGCTCAGGATGGATGGGGCCCAGCGGGATCTGGGGGTTTTTCCAGGCAATGCTTTGAAGTCAGTGGGGCTCAAATTTCAATAGAAAGGGAAGCTCCCATCACGTCCCCTCCCACCAGCCTGCCACAACTTGCCTTGATATGTTAAGTCGATTTCTTTTGAAATTAATAAAACTTTTATTTCAGAATAGATTTAGATTTGCAGAAAAGTTGCAAAGATAGTACAGAGAGTTCTCATATATTCCAGACCCAGTTTCTCCTATAATTCACATCTTATCTGAGTTTGCTATAAATAATGAATCAATATTGATACATTATGATTAACTAAAGTCTATGCCATTTTTGGATTTCCTTAGTTTTTACCTAATATCCTTTTTCTGTTCCAGGATCCCACACAGGACTTAGTGTCATGTCTCCTTAGGTTCCTCTTGGCTGTCACAGTTTCTTAGACTTTTCTTTTTTTGATGGACTTAACAGTTTTGAGGATTACGGGTCAGATAATTTGTGGAATGTTTCTCAGTTGAGATTTTAAAAAATTGAGATGTAATTCACATGCCATAAAACGTACCCTTCTAAAGTATACAATTCAGTGGTTTTTTAGTGTTTCACAAGGTTGTGCAACCATTATCACTATGTAATTCCAGAACATTTTCATCACCCCAGAAAGAAATCCAGTGGCCATTAGCAGTCACCCCCCAAACCCTCCTTCCCCCAACCCTCTGGCAACCACTGATTCATTTTCTGTTTCTATGGAGTTCTATGTTCTGGGCATTTCACATAAAGTGGATCCTACAACATGTCGCCTTTTGTGACTGACTTCTTTCCCTTAGCATAATGTTTTCCAGGTTTATTCATGTTGTAGCATGGATCAGTACTTCATTCCTTCTGAAAAAAATTTAAAAATTAAAAAAAAATTGAAAAATTGTTAATTGTGGTTAAGTACACATAACATAAAATTTACCATCTTTAACTTACCGTTTTTAAGTGTGCTGTTCAAGAATGTTGAACAGTACATATATATGCACATTGTTATGCAACCAATTTCCAAAGCTTTTTAATCTGAAATTAGAGCCTCATTAAACAGCTCCCATCTTCCCCACCCTCCAGCTCCTAGCAACCACCCTTCTACTTTCTGTCTCTGTGAATTTAACTACTCTAGATGCTTCACATAAGCGGAATCATACGGTATTTGTCTTTCTGTGACTGGCTTATTTCATTTAGAATAATGTCCTCAAGGTTCATCCATGTTGTAGCGTCGCTCAGAATTTCATTCCTTTTTCTGGCTGAATAATATTCCATGGCATGGATATGCCACACTTTGCTTATCATTCATCTGTCAGTGGACCCTTGGGTTGCTTCCACCTCTTGGCTATCATGAATAATGCTGTTATATGGATGTACAAAGATTTCTTCAAGATCCTGCCTTCAATTCTTTTGGATCTATATCTAGAAGTGGAATTGCTGGATCACATGGTAATCTCATAAGAATATGAAAAATTCATATTTTTATTTTTTTGAGGAACTGCCATACTGTTTTTCACAGTGGCTGTACCATTTTGCATTCTCACCAACGGTGCAAAAGGGTTCCAACTTCTCCACATCCTCACCAAGACTTATTTTCCATTAAAAAAAAAATAGTGGCCATCCTAAATGTAAGGTCTTCATTACTGTTTATGGAGAATAATATTCAATTGTATGAATGTATCACATTTTGTTTATCTATTCACTACTTGATGGACATTTTTGGGTTGTTTCTCTTTTTTGCTGTTATGAATAATGCTGATATGAACTTTTGTGTGTAAGATTTTTTTTTTTTGCAGTACGCAGGCCTCTCACTGTTGCGGCCTCTCCCGTTGCGGAGCACAGGCTCCGGACGCGCAGGCTCAGCGGCCATGGCTCATGGGCCCAGCTGCTCCGTGGCATGTGGGATCCTCCCGGACCGGGGCACGAACCCGTGCCCCCTGCGTCAGCAGGCAGACTCTCAACCACTGCGCCACCAGGGAAGCCCCTGTGTGTAAGATTTTTGCTTGAATATATGTTTTCAAATTTCTCATTTAACTTTTTGAGGAACTGTCAAATTGTCTTCCAAAGCAGCTGGACCATTTTACATTCCCACAGTAATATGAGGGTTCCAGTTTCTCCACATCCTTACCAATACTTGTTAGTGTTCATTTTAAAAATTGTAACTATGCCAGTGGGTGAGGTGATATTTTATTGTGGTTTTGATTTGCATTTCTCCCATGGTTAATAACGTTAATTATATTTTCATGTGCTTATTGGCCACTTGTATATCTCCTTTGGAGAAATGTCTATACAAATCCTTTGCCCATTTAAATATTGAATTATTTGTCCTTTTATTGTTGAGTTGTAAGAGGTCTTCATATGTATTGGATACTAGGCCCTTATCAGATGTATGATTTGCAAATATTTTCCCCCATTCTGTGGGCTGTATTTTCATTTTCTCGCGAGTGTCCTTTGAATCACAAAAGCTTTTAATTTCAGTGAAGTAAAAATTAGTTGCTTGTGCCTTAGGTGTCATATCTAAGAAACCATTGCCTAGTCCAAGGTCCTAAAGATTTATGCTGTTTTCTTCTGAGAATTTTATAGTTTTAGTTTTTGCTTTTAACATTTGGATCCATTGTGAGTTAGTTTTGCATGTGGGGTGAGGTCCAAATGCTTTCTTTTGCCTGTGGATATCCAGTTGTCCCAGCATCGTTTGTTGAACCCCAGCTGGTTTTGTATGGTTTTTTTTCTCATGGTTATAGTGGGGTTATGAGTGTTTGGGTGGAAAGTACCATTTGCATCCCATGATATTAAGGGTACATGCTATCAGCGTGACTTATCAGTGATGATGTTAGCCAATCACCTGGCTAAGGTAGTATTTGTCAGGTTTTTCTACAAAAGTTACTCTTTTCCACTTTTCATACTGCACTTGTTGAAAGGAAGTCATGATGTGTAGCCCACACTTAAGGAGGAGTTAGGTTCCATCTCCTTGAGTGCCGAGAATCTACCTAAATTATTTTGAATTCTTCTGCATGGGAGATTTGTCTAATCTCCTCCATTTATTAATTTATTTAATCATTTATTTAAATTACTGTGGACTCATGAATATTTATTTTCTACTTGGGGTTTTATAATCTGATACTACTTTA
Organism: Stenella coeruleoalba; assembly: GCF_951394435.1. Taxonomy (NCBI): domain Eukaryota; kingdom Metazoa; phylum Chordata; class Mammalia; order Artiodactyla; family Delphinidae; genus Stenella; species Stenella coeruleoalba. The sequence goes on from NC_137169.1 coordinate 22,948,451, forward strand.
TTTACTTTGTTGCTCAACTGTTTCTGGCTTTGGCCATTGGGGGCTTCTCCCCTGGGCTCCTGTGTTCCTTTGACATTTTCCCGTCATCGTATGTGTATGTGTTTCGTACTTCCTGTTTACTTTCTGGCACCACAAGCTACTCCAGGCTCCTCTAGTACACTTCCTGACTTAGTTCCTAGAATCAGCCATCTCCCCAAGGATTCTTCGTTCCTTTTGTTGGGAAAAGGTATTAGAAACCAAATCTTAATGCTATGTGTGTTCCCTCAGTCCATTAAAAAAAAAACAACTTGCATGTTAAGAAAGTGTCAAAATGAACATGGCTTTAGGATATAAACCACAGGAGTTAGGTTCCTACTCCTTGGAGAAGAAAGGACAGAGGTGGAGACTGGGCCAGTGGGCGGTGAGTGGGGAACGGACATAGAAAGTACTAAGACCCCCTTCCAGCCTCCTGAGCACAGCTTGAACTTCCACCCGACCTTTGACCATGCTCTGCACTCTGGACCAGTTTCAAATGAATGATTTTTCTCCTCATTTGTAGGCATATTTTTCTGCTTCTTTGAGCGTCTGGTATCTTTTGATTGGGTGCCAGACATTGTCTATTTCACCTGGCTGGAGGCCAGATGTTTTTGTGTTCCTATAAATATTCTTGAGCTTTGTTCTGGGATACGGTTAAGTTACTTGGAGACAGTTTGATCCTGCTGGGTCTTGCTTTTAATATTTGTTAGGTGGGACCAGGGCAGTGCCCAGTAGAGGGTTAATTATTCTTCACTCCTTTTATAACTCTGTGTCAGTCTGTGTCTACATCCTAAATTTTCCGAAAGCTTCTTCAGTACCCGGATAATACCTGTGTCTTCTTTGTATTTTAAGTGTGAGTACTGGTACCCAGTAGGAGCACAACAGGTGCTTCAATGTTGGTTAGAGGTAACACAGAAATCATCTGATATGGTGAAGACCATGGAAGGGCTTGATTTTATTCACTCAGGAGGGTGGAGGAGGGGAGCCTGGAGGCCAGGAAGAACGGGCAAAGGGGCCGGGGTGGGGCAACAGGGGGCACAGCTCCATGACTGAGGTGCCAGACCAGACAAAGGGGAAAGGACTTAGGACCCGTGCTGATACTGGAGGAGAGCCAGGTCTGAACCTGAGACTGACCACAAAGCCAGCCCTTGTAACCTCCACGCAGGAGGACGATGGAGGGAGGAGAGACAGAGCAGAGGAGGGAAGCTCAGAGACAGGGTGGCCGTGGAGGAGGGGCTGACGCCAGGCCAGGCCGGGGTGGGGGCAGGGGCTCCCCAGGAGGGGCAGGGCTCTGAGGCAGGTGCGCTACTTACGGGTAGTAGGAGTAGGCATAGTGGTCTCTCCTGGCAGCGTGCAAAGAGAACAGCACAGGTGGGCCACGGTCCTTCCCCAGGCCGGGCCCAGGGCAGCACCCCCAGCAGGGAGGGGCCTGGTGCTTTCCGTGCCAGGGACGGGGATGGCCGGGAACCGACAGGTCAGAAGGGCCTTCCTTGACCCAAGGGCTGGCCGGGCTCAGTCTCTGAGGACCAGGACCCAAGGTCCCTTCTAGAACCTTCCCCAAGCACACTGTTGGAGTGAGAAGGAGGTGGGGAAAGGGCCTGGAGGGAAGCAGAGCTTTCACACACAGTCATACACACATGCGTTCACAAAGAGAAACGCACTGCACGCTCACATATGCAGACACACTCATCTGGACACACACGCTCATACACAGAAACACAATGACACACTCATGCACTTACAAACATAGATATTTACACACATGCAGACACTCATACACATGTATTCAAACACACACGCTGACACACAGGTACATACACAAACACACGCTCACACACAGACGCCTGCGCTCACACACACGGACACCCCCACTCACACACTCAAGGTAACTGCCGCACTCTCCCCTGCAGACAGTCCCCACTGCGGTCCCCGTGCCGCCCACCCCTGCAGGCCCCTCTGCCCCTGACAGGACAGCCCTCTGCATGCACCTGTGCCTGGGAGGGAACAAGTGGCCAGGGCAGGGGACACTGCGGCCTCGTCACCCACCTAGACTGCCCCTGGGTGTGGGGTCCATGAAAGGAGCCGGGTCACCCCCTCACGGGCACCCAGAGCACAGGGGGCTCAAGAGCCCTGACCTGACCGCCAGGTACCAGCAGCGAGGAGTGGGGGCAGGTCTGATTCCCAGCTCCCAGGTGGGGAAGCCGGTCCCGGAGAGTCACGGTCTGCCTGGGGCTCTTGGGGGTCAGCGAGAGTCCAGAGCAGGCCCAGGACCCTGCCCTCAGAGCCAGCTCCCCCTGCGGCCCTGTCCAGGCCCACTCCACGGTCCTCCACTTACCTGCCCCACATCACCCATCATGGGGGAGGGAAGGGATGGAGAGCGGAGGGGAAGACTGAGGCCCAGCCAGGGCAGGAGATTGGCTCGAGGTCACACAGCATGTCACCCACCCCAGGGACAGAGGGTGCCGTCCAGGGCCCTGAGCTGGTCACAGAGCGTGGGGTGGGTGGAGAAGGGCAGCATGTCATGTGGGCTGGGTGTGAGTTTGGAAATTAGGCAGACCTGGGTCAATCCTGGTTCCGCCTCTTGTTATAGACAAGCTATTTTGTAAACAATAAACCCAGATCCTGCCCCTCTTCCCTTGCCTAAAACCCCTCACTGGATTCCCGGGGAGTCTAGAATAAAACCCGCACTCTGTCCTATGGCCTACGAGGCCCTCTGTCATCTGGCCCCTTCATCCCAAAGTATCACAAATGCCTAATTCTGGGGCTGCAAGGTGCGGGAACACCTTAATGCAGAAGCGCAGGGGACTCTGGGAGCGGATGACGAGGGCACTGGCAGTCCTCCCTTCCATCCCCTGGACCTATCCCTAGGTGAAATAGCTGAGGCTCCAAATGCCACCCCTGGGCCCTGGTTCTTGGTCCTGGGGCGCCCATGACAAGAGCTCTTTCAGAGGCCCAGGCAGAATGACTCAGAAGCTACAATACTGGATTTTGAGGTAAAGAAAAGAAAAGCTAGAAATGGGATGGAAGGGAAGGACTCTGTGCCCTTTCCCCTGGGACACCAGGATGCTCTGAGATCCCCTGTGGCCTTGAGCCTGACATCCAGGTGCTGATGGCAGACTTGTGTCTTCTGGTCCTGACTTGTGTGTTTCTCTCTATTTTTATCACTTTACTGAATGGCCTTTTGCTGTGAGCTCCTCTAAATCTTCTGTGGACCAGAGCCGAGAGTAGATAATGAACGCTGACAAACTGAGATACATCCTGTCACAGCCTTGACAGGGGACACCCCGTACTGACAGCCTGTGCTCTGGGAGGTATAGGAACACCTTTGCGTGCTGTCCAGCTCTTTCTTCCGTGCTTTTAAGTTGCAGGGAATCGCCCCGGTGTCCTGGTCACCAGCCCATTCGTCGTCTGTCACTAGCCTGTTGTGAATACCAGCCCAGGCCCTGGCCACCCCCGTCCCAGCAGGAGATGATAATAATCGACATGAGCATGAGCAAAGCGCATCTTGATCTGGGATGATCCCCATTATGCAGGTAAGGACAGGGAGCTCAGAGAGGGCAAGGGATGTGCCCAAGGTCACACAGCAAGGTCCTCTGGAGACTGGAACTCCCAGATCTTTCATTGACTGCTTGTCATGTGGCTTCCCCCACCAACGCCCTCTCTGGCCCTTACCATACCCCTGACTTCTGCTCATAGGCTCCCTGAGTGGTCAAAGAAAGGAGAAGTTTGTGTTTCCCACCTCCTCCCTTTCCTGGGTCACACCCAGTGTCACACCCATGCTGGCAAACACTCGACTGGTCACATACCCCCAGTTCCCTCCCCACCCCCCATGCACACACCACGCCCATCTGCACGTACACCCCGACCTGTGCCCCCGACCCTACTCTCATACACACCTCTGCTCTCCCATGACCCTCCTGCTTCCAGCACTTCCTCCCCAGCAGAGGCAACCCCACGGTGCTATCAGGTCCCATAGGAGGCAAAGGTTCAGATGAGGAACCATGTTTTGGCCATTCCAGAGAGATCATCCTCTCTCGCCGGCTGCCCTAGCTTCTGGAAAGCCCATCCTCATGTCTCCCTGGGCAGGACCTTCCAGGAGAAAAGCTGGGAAGAAGCATGACCTCCATCTCTATCGTGGTCTGAGTTGGGATGCTCTGGATGGGCCTGGCCCGTCCCCTCTCCTGGCTGGACATGCTCCAATGATGTCATGACAGTCACCATCAGATACCCATGGCCTCAGAGGGGGAGGTGACCGTGGGCTTCCCGCCTGCCCAGGATCACAGAAGTCCTCAGACATTCTTAGCCCTGAGTGGGAGACTGAAGGAGGACAGGGTGAGCTGACCTGGGTTGGGGGGCTCTGGGTCAGAGGAGGGGCCTCTTCTCTCATGCCTCTGAAGGGCTCACTGTGGGTCTGTGTCAATCTCAGCAGCACCATCAGTTCCATACCCTGGCCCCTCATTGATCCCAGAACTCCTGGTGTGGAGGGGTGGTGTGAGGAGGGGGAAGATGCCATCACCTGCGACCCCTGTGAGGCTTGGTCCTTTCCCCAGAAGACCCCAACTCCATCTCAGTGTGGAAGGAACAGGGTCTGAGGGTAAGAAAGATGGAGCTGTGTGACCCTGGGCAAGTACCTTGACCTCTCTGTGCCTCAGTTTCTTTGTCTGTAAAATGGGATAATAATGCTGCCTCCCTGGTAGGGTTGTAAGCATCTCGCCTGTACTGCAGGTAACAGCCTGGCACACAGGAGGAGCTCCATCCATGTGGGCTGCTGGTATTGGGGCCAGGTTTGCCACCTGCAGCTGTCTGACCTTGAGGAAGTCATTTCCCCTCTCTGTGTCTCCAGCCCAGCCTGAAACGGGGTCCATTGTAATAAAAGCACAGAGACACAGGTGGTGAAGATCAAATGGGAGTTTCAGTGATTTAAAAAAAACCCAGGATGTCTGTGTACCGATCGGAATACACGGAACTCAGCAGAAGGTGCAGTGCAGATGGTTATTACTGCCCGGGCTCTGCTGCTTCCCCTCCCCATCCAGTCGGGTCTCTCCTCGGTGGTCTCCCAGCCCCTCCAGCTGCCTGCTAATGAGCCAGAGGCTTCAGTAATGAGGCTGCTTCACCATTTAATGCACTGGAACAGCCTTAGAGGGAGAGGGGACGGGGTCGGGGGAGGACAGGGTAGAGGGGGAGGCTGGCTCCCCACGGCCTGGCAGCTCCAGAGTCTGCAGAGTCACTCTCCCCAGTCTAGAACAATCAGTAGAGGGGAGTGAAGGGCACGCCCTACTCTTCTTGTGAAAGTCCCCTGCCCGTGAAGTGAGGACCTGAATGTGAGCGCAGCCTACGCCCAGCAGCTGCTCACTGGCCTCCCCAACTCTAGGCTCAACCCCCTCCCCATCTAATCCCTGTCTGCCCCAGAGTGAGTCTGAAAAACCCCTCAGGTCTCACTGTGTCCCTTCCTGGACCCCATGGGGCCTACAATGGCTCCCCCTGCTGCTTTCTGGGCCCGGGACCAGGCCCGTCCTCCTCACCACCAGGCCTTTGCACATGCTGTTCCCTCCTCTGTCTCCACTGCCCCTCCTTGGGCTCCCGTGGCCCCCGAGCTTCTCCAGTCGGCTCTCCTCTGCGCTGCAAGTGACTGTTTACGCCTCCATCCTCCCATGGCACCGGAAGCCCCTTGGGATCTGTGTCTGGCTCAGTTACTGCTATCTCCCCACTGTGTAGGGGGAGGTCCCTGACACCTTAGCCAGCATTTATTGAGCGCTGACTGTGTGCTGGGGACCATGCTCAGCCTTCACAGGCATATATCAATTAACCTTCAAAGTCATCTTCAAGGACACAGGACAGCATCGGGTCTGGGAGCACAGGCTTGAAGGCCAGGCCTGCTGGACTTGAACCTGCCTCTGCATTTACTGGCTGGAGAAATCTTTATGGAGGTACATAAGCTTGCTGTGCCTCAGTTTCCTCAGGTAGGATGGGGTGAGTAACGATGGCACCTGCCTCATGGAGTTGCTATGAGGATTTAAAGAGGAGTTCATATAATCTATATGGCTTAAAACAATGCCTGTCACAGAGTCAGCGCTGGCTGTTAGCATCGTCCCATTTTACAGATGAGGAAGCCAACAGAGGAGGAAAGTCACTTGCCCAAGATCTCAGCAACGAGGCGGTAGAGTTAGAATGTGAATCCAAGAGCTACCTGACCCTAAAGTACTTTTAGTAACTAAGCCTCAGGACCTTTGCCTTCGTGAGTCTCAGTTTCCCCATCTGTAAGTTGAAGGGGCTGGAGTGCGTGATGCCTGGGGTCCAAGTGCTAATACTCGTTGCCTCTATGATTCTCGGTGGAGAGTTCAGACTCGGAGCAGGCTTCAAAACCCATGAGCTCCTTTTGTACATTCAAACCAGGATCTTGGCCACAGCGCCTGGATGACGTACCAGATTTCTGGCAGGCAGTGGCTGGCAGGTTGGCCTGAAGTGAGGTGGGCTGGATTCAGCAGGTGAAGCTTTGGAGGAGGTGCTTCTGGGGGACCCCCAGTGTTGGAATGCAACGGGACAGAAAAGTTGGGCTCCAACTGGTACTTGCTACCACAAGTCACAGGCAGAAGGTTCAGGAACACCATTGGCTTCTGCAGGAGCCAGCTGACAGTATCCCCTTCAGAGCTGGAGCTGCCTGTGCAAACCCTGCTGGCTACAGAGGCGCTGGGATGGGGTGAAAGCCTTGAGCTGAGAGCGGTGGAAACCAGATTCTAATAGGGGGGCACCTACCATATGCTTTCCATACTCTGTTCCATTTTTATCCCTCACATCCCGCTGCAGATGGAAAGTTGTCCATTCCCAAATCCAACCACCCCATAACTTCCTCTCTTAACCTAACTCAGGCCCCCCTCCCCAACCCCACCCCATCCCATCTCTCATCCAGTGTTTCAACAGCCTCTGCACTGGGAGCCTGTTATGTTCCCACAGATCACAGTAGACAGAGGACACCTCTGAGACCCAAGTCAAATTGTGTCCCCTTATTCCTCCACTGATCCTTTAATGACCTCTCCTCCCCCTTCTCCACTGGCCTACAGAGACCTGGATGATCTATTTCCTTAGGATGATCTATTTCCTTCTACAGCCATTGACCTCCTTGCTGCTCTGGGAGTACATCAAACTCATCCCCACCGCAAGGCTTTGTCACTGGGGAGCTCAGGGTTTCACCTGCATGGCTCTGTTGTTGTGTCTTTCTGGTCTTAGCCTAAAGGTCACCACCTCATAGAGGCCTTTTCTGAACTCCTATCTAAAGGAGTCCCCACCACCACCCAAATCCCTGTGCTTCAGTGCATCTCTCCATTTCCTTTCCAGGCTCTGTTCTATGCACACAGGACACAGCAGTGAGCAGGACCTGTCTTTGTCCTTGGACCCTTGTGGGCTCTATTGAAGGTGGAAGGATGGGAATCGATATTAGTTGAAGACTCCCCCCACCCCACACATAAATATGCACATGCAATTGATGGTGCCACACAGGAAGCACATGGGTTGCCATGGAAACACGTAAGGGGGCTGACCTATTGTAGGGGTTTGGGAGGGCTTCTGTGTTCATATCTAAGAATGACAACACGTATATAAAGGATGGGACTTCCGTTTCTTCCAAGATGGAGTAGCCCCAGGCCTCCCAGGTCTTCCCACTTACAACTAATAACCCTGGACATAACACAACAACAAGCATGGGAAGACTCTGAAAGATGGAAAGAAGAAGGTAGCCTGCCTTGGGAATCTCAGAGGAATGACGAGGTGGTTTCCTTATTGCCTCCCATGTATCCCGACAGAGTGCTGCAGAAGCCTCCAACCCAGAACACAAATAGACACAGACTAAAAAAGCTCCAAGAAAAAGCTGCCACTCTAGCCAATTACCGGGGAAAGGGTGGCCTAATAGCAGAAAAACTTCTTGTCAAAATCTGCCTTTACTCCAGTCAAAAAGCAACAGAAGAATTCTCTTCCCCCACCCCTCTGCATTTTCAGTGGGACTGAGCAGGAAGCTGAAGTCCCCCCTGCCCCACCCCCTTTGCAAGGAAGCGTAGATGCTCTGATTCCCCTGCCAGAGTAGTGTCAGATGGGTCTAGTCATGAGCTAAGCATCTGCTCCCACCTGGCAGCAATGAGACTTATGGTGATAGAAGGTGCAGCTATTCACACTCAATGCCCCCATCCATCATCCAGCTGGTATCAGTGGGACCCAGAGAAAAGAGTCTCCCCACCTGGCAACAATGAGGCAGAATGAGGGGGTGGTGGCAGGGCTAGTTGACACTCTTCTTCTCTTCTTCCCCTCCCTTGGTGTCAGCAGGACCCAATGGGAAGCTCAGCTCCTGCCTCCACCCTGCAGCAACAAAGCGGCATGAGTCAGCCCTCGGCTTTCCCATCCCTGGTGTCAGTAGGGCACTGGGAAGCTGAGCTTAATATCTGCATTCAGCAGCAACAAGAGGGTAGAGTTGGTGTCCAATTTCCAGGCATGCTGGGGGGAGCTGAGCATATACACCCATCTGGCCTCTTGCTATAACAGCTGCCGAAACAAACAAACGACCCCCCTCCATAAAACCCAAAAAGCCACACACACACAGACCAAAAGAAATAAAAGATTAAATAGAATCCAGAGTCTTATAATATACAAAATGTCCAGGATACAAAAACAAAACAAAACAAAACAAAAGACAACTCATCATACCAGGAACCAGGAAAGTCACAACTTGAATGAGAAAGATAATCAACAGATGTCAACACTGAGATGAGTCAAATGTTGGAGTAATCTGACAAGGATTTAAAGCAGCCATCACAAAAATGATTCAATAAACAATTATGAATTCTCTGGAAACAAATGAAAAACATCTCAGCAAAGAAATCTAAGTTATAAAAAAGAACCAAATGGAAATTATAGTACTAAAATATACAATAACAAAAATAAAAAACTCAGTGAATGGCTTGACAGTAGAGTGAAGATGATAGAAGATAGAATCAGTGAACTTGAGGATGGATCAACAGACTTACCCAATCTGAGCAACAGAGAGAAAATAGACTGAAACAAACAAACAAACAAATAAACAGAGTTTCAGAGACCAGAGGGACAATAGCAAAAGAACTAACAATGATATCATTAGAGTCTCAGAAGGAGAGGAGAGAGAGTAGTATTTGAAGAAATAGTAGTAGTAGTAGTAGTAGTATTTGAAGTAGTAGTATTTGAAGAAATAATGTAGTAGTATTTGAAGTAGTAGTATTTGAAGAAATAATGGCTAAAACCCCCCCAATTTAATGAAATACGTACACCTACAGATTCAAGAAGCTGAGCAAATTCCAAATAGGATAAACTCAGAGAAACTGATGCCAAGTCATTATAATTAAGTGTTCAAAAACTAAAGACAATGAAAAAGTCTTGAAAGCATCCAGAAAGAAACTACTTGTTACTTATAAGTTACATTAGTTTGAATGACAGTGGATATCTCTTTTGAAACTGTGGAGGCTCAGGTTAAGTGGTACAACAGTTTTTCAGGTACAGAGAGAAAAGAACTGTCAACCATGAAGTCTATATCTGGTGAAAATATCCTTCAAGAATTAGGGGAAAGTAAAGACATTTTCAGATGAAGAAAAGCTAAGAGAATTTATTGCTAGAAAATGTATCCTTAGAGAATGGATGAAAAGAAATTGTCTAAACAGAAAGAAAATGGTAGCAGAAGGAGGCTTGGAAATTCAAAAAGGAATGAAGACTATCAGAATGGATAGGGGTAAATAGAATATGCAATCCTTTCTCTCATGAGTTTTCTTACATATTTTGTGGTAGAGGCAAAATTTAAAAACCATCTACTGTGGTATTCAGTATCTCTAAGGGGAGTGTTTAAGTCTATGATACTTAAAAAGTGTGAAGGGTAAAGGGATCTCAATGGAAGTAAGGTGTTAACACTTAACTCTTAGTGGTAAAACATCAATACCAGTAGAGTACAATAAGTTATGTACATATCTCATAATACTTAGAGCAAACACCAATAAAACTATGATAGACTCAAAACACTAAATAAATCAACATGGAATCCTAAAAATATGTTCAGGTAATGCACAGGAAGGTAGAAAGATAAAGAGGAATAGGAAACAAAGAAACCAAACAGAAAATAAAAAATAACATCATAGCCCTAAGCCCTAACATAGCACTAATTAAATGTAAATGGGCTAAATACACTAATTAAAAGGCAGAGATTGGCAGAGTAGACCAAAAACAAAATAAAATAAACAATTACCCCAAGAACACATGATCCAACAATATGCTATGTACAAGTAACTCACTTCAAATACAACAACGTAGATGGGGTGAAATTATAAGAATGGAAAAAGATACACCATGAAAATATTGATTAAAGAAGTAGGGACAGGTGATGGTATATGGTGGTTGGAACTGGCCGTGTGGCCTGTAGGCTGCAGGGCAGCCCTTGTTCCAAGGCCATGCACTGTTCATCGCCAATAATCTGGGCTGTGGCACTCTCATGGAGGCTGGGGACAATACATACCAGGCCTGGGAGATTTGTGCCTGGCCTTGACAGAAGTTTGACCCAAGGTGCTCATCAAGCACGTTTGTGGTGACCTACAGCATGGGCCCCTTCATACAATGCTGATACCTTTGCCTGGACTACCTGCTCCCTGTGTCCAACTGCTGTGGCCTCCTAAACATCCTCAGGAAGGTCCTTGTCAACCAGTTGATGGTTTTCCCTGTGCTGGGTCTCTGGTACTTCTTGGAGGGCTGGATGCTGGCTGAGAGCTGCCAGGAGCTGTGGGACAAGTTCTGGGAATTCTTCAAGGCTGACTGGTATGTGAGGCCAGCTGAGCAGCTGGTGAATTTCTATTCATGGCTCCTACCTACCCCCGGTTCTGAGTCACCTACACCAACAGCCTGATACTGGGCTGGGACAGGTACCTCTCCTACCTGAAGTACAAGATCCTAGGCCTTGTGATGCTCCCAGGCTTTGTGGTCCTGTGTACCATGCAGACTGAACTGCCTCACCCCCCAACATGATGTCAGACAGGGCAAGGCTAACCCCCTCAGCTGACTATCCTCCTGAGAGGGAAGGGGAATGGGCTCCCATGGCAGGCCAGGCCAGGGTCCTGGGCTGAATCCTAGCCTCACCCAACTTCTGAGCATCTAGCTGGGCTGCCCCTTCGAAACCCTCTGCCTGGCCTCAGTTTCCTTACCTGGAACAAAACCATGAAGATGGACGGGCATCACCCAGCCCTTCTCACCAGGAGCCTCAGTGACTGGTGACTGAGATGTCACATCCTCAGCACTGGGTCCCAGCCAGTCAGCCAGTTCCAACCCCCAAGTCTTCAACACTGCTGTGGGCAGGGCTCTGGTCTGAGCAGCTGCACTGAGCTCCCTCAAGCCCTGGGACTAGGGTAGGGACATCATCCATCCCCCAAAAGCACTGTCCAGCCTGGAGTTGGTTCCCAGAATCTGGAACCTTAGGCAGGGTTTCATCTTTCTCTGGTCATGGACTATAGAGATTCCATTAAATCCTCTTGGTAATTAAAAAAATAAAACCCTGGAGTGGTCATATTAATATCAGATAATGTAGAATTCAGAGCAAAGAAAATTACTAGACAGAGAGGAAAGAGGGACATTACATAATGTTAAAAGAATCAACTCACCAAGAAGACATAACAATCTTAAACATATATGCACCAAATAATAGAGCCTCAAAATACGTGAAGCAAAAACTGATAAAGTTGAAAGGAGAAACGGACAAATCCAACATTATAGCTGGTGACTTCAAAACCACAGTTTCAGCAATTGATACCACTAATATACAGAAAATCAGCAAAAATCTAGAGCAGAGCAAACAATCAAGAGGATCTAATTGACATATACAGAATGCTCCATCCAAAACACACATTAATTTTCAAATGCCCATGGACCATTCTCCAAGATAGACTATATTCTGTGTCATAAATAACAATAACCAAAATAAAAAAGTCAATGTATGTGTTCAATAGCTGAATGGAGGAGACAAAAGAGTCAGTCAACTTGGAGACAGGGCAGTAGAAATTACCCAAACTGAATAACAAAGAAAAAATATACTTGGAGGAAAAAAAACCAGAGCCTCAAGGACCTATGGAACTATAACTAAAGATCTATCATTTGCATCATTAGAATCCCAGAGGAGAAGAGAAGTGTGGGTGGTGATCTGAAAAAGTAGTCCAAGAAATAATGGCTGAAAAATTCCAAAATTTGGCAAAAGACATAAACCTAGACATTCAAGAAGCTGAACGAATCTCAAATAAGAAAAACCAAAGAAATCCACACCAAGACACATTATAGTCAAACTTCTAAAAATTAAACAAAATATCTTGAAAGTGGAGAGAGAGAACTGATACCTTATCAATAGGGATAAATATTAGAACGACAGTTTAGTTTTCTTCAGGAACTGCAGAGGCTAGGAAGAAGTGGCAGATATATTTAAGTGCTGAAATAAAAGAACTGTCAACCTAGAATCCTATATTCAGTGAAAACATCCTTCATAAATGAAGAGGAAGCCATAACATTCTCAAATGAAGGGAGACTAAGATAATTTGTTGCCAGCAGTCCTACCCTAAAAGAATGGTTAAAAAATTCTCTAAATGGAAAGGAAACAATAAAAGAAGGAATCTTGGAATACCAAGAAGAAGAAAGAACACAGTAAGCAAAAACATGGGTAAATACAATAGACTTTTCCTCTTAAGTTTTCTAAATTATTTTTGATGGTTGAAACAAGAATTATAACCCTATTTGAAATGGTTCAAAATGTATATAGAAGAAATAGTTAAGACATTTATGTTTTAAATGGGGGAGGGTAAAGGGAGGTAAGTTTTCTATATTTACTCAAACTGGTAAAATTATGCCACCAGGAGACTGTAATAAGTGATGTAGATATAATGTAACACCTAGAACAAATACTAAAGAAGCTATAAAAAGAGATATACTAAGAACACCATAGATAAATCAAAACTGAAGTCTAAAAATTGTTCAGGTAATGCACAGGAAAGCAGGAGACATAAACAAGGAATATTCGTCTGTAGTTTTCTTTTTGTGTTTTATCTTTGTTTTTGGTACCAGGGTAGTGAAACGGCTGGTTGAAAGTAACACAAGTTTCTTCAACTGAAAAAGTGAAGGAATAACAGGACCTACTTCAGAGGGATGACTGTGGGGCTTAAGGTAATGCATGTAAAACAAATGCATTGGTGCTCAGCACATGTATTATATAATTCAACTCCAATAAATGATCACTCTAATTTTTCCTTAATAATGCAGTCTTACTTCCCAGTTCAAGATCACCCTGGACTACAGTCTGAATCTACCCATTTTTTGTAGTTTTAAAATTTATGTTCCCAAATTGATCTGAAACAGCTATACATTTGATGCAATATATACACATAGATAGAAATTAGGATGATGGGGGAAACGAAATCCTATTAGTTAAATAAATTATGTCATCAGGTCTCCATTCCTGGCTGAGTCTCTGTCATGGAGGCCTCACATTCCTGCAGGCCCTTTCTTCTAGGTGGTCCCACAGCTGGGACCATGCTTACACCCTGCTGTCTCCAAGTCCACAGAAAGTCCCAGAATTCAGCCTCATTGGCTCAGGCTGGGTCACGTGCTCATTTCTGAACCAATAACTGGCCAGGGAGATACAGGACTCTGGTTGGCCAGGTTGATATGAGGGTGGAGTGATTTCTGCAGGACCCCCCAAGGACTTAGAGGGCTGCCCAGAGTTTTCTCAAGGAAGATTAGGAAGCTGATATCAAAGGCAAGGCCTGGATGCTGCATGGGCAGAATCATGTTCAGAGTCAGAGTTGAGCCTTAATTTCTTTTCTCGGGCTGCCATAACAAAGTGGACTGGGTGGCTTAAACATCAGAAATTCATTGTCTCACAGTTCCAAGAGGCTAGAAGTCCCAGATCAAGGTGTTGGCAAGGTTGTTTCCTTCAAGGGCTGTGAGGAAGCATCTGTTTCTCGCCTCTCTCCTCGCTTGTGGTGGGTTGCTGGCAATCTTCGGCATTCCTTGGTGTGAAGAAACATCAACCTGGTCTCTGCCTTCATCTTCACACGTCCTTCTCCCTGCGTGCATGTCTGTGTCTAAATTTCTTGTTTTTATTAGGACCTTAGTGATATTGAATTAGGGCCCACCCTAATGACCACATTTTAACTTGTTACCTGTGTAAATACCCTATCTCCAAATGAGGTCACATTCTGAGTTACTTGGGGTTAGGACTTCAACATATGAATTCTTGGAGGACAATTCAACGTGTGATTTTTTTTTTTTTAGCTGTGCCCTGCGACATGTGGGATCTTAGTTCTCTGACCAGGGATCGAACCCGCACCCCCTGAGGTGGACATGAGGAGTCTTAACCACTGGACCACCAGGGAAGTCCCACAACACAGGAATTTTTTCAACCCACAACAGGTATGGGGGCTGCCATGCAAGATTCTCTTTCCTGGGCCAGTGCACCCGTGCTCTAGTGGAGGTGAGTATTAACCTCAGCCGAAGGGAGCTGACTTCCAGCTCACCCTGAAAAAGCTGAGGTTACATTCTCCCCAGTTGGTGACCTCCAATTAATGACCAGTGGACACAGGTACAAAAGGCCCAGCTCATTGCTGGAGGGGCACCACGCTCCAGGGCTCCCTGTGGGCTCAGGCTGGGGCCAGACTCGAGCTGAGCCCTCAACCTTGCCTAGCTCCTCTCCTTCCTCCCCTGTTTCCCTCGCACCCCCTCCTGAGAGCCCCCTCCACAAGCCACTTGCCCACAGGTCCCCATCCTACTCTGCTTCTAGGAACCCAGCCTACACTGGATCCCTGACTGGCACAGCCTCACCTACACGGCCACCCTCCTGAGGAACACATTCTTCCCTGAGAGGGGATGAGTGTAAAAGGACCATCTTGTCAGACTCGGAGAAAGAGAGGGGCTGGCATCTTGAGGTCTTTTTAACCCAAACTCCTGCTGTGAACTCATCCCAATTCTCCCCACGTCTGCTCCAGGGCCTCATTCCATCCACCCTCTCCATGTAATTCCCACGTTCTCTCCGATCCAGGTTTGATCAACAGAACGTTATAAACAAGTCCCAGAAAAAAGGAAAATCAGCATCTCCTCAGGGCAGCGACTGTCTAATTGGCAAGTTGTTCTCTAGTCAATATTTTTGTTTTCTTGATTTTTATATAGATAAAGAATTAAGCTAATTAATATACACTTCTTTCCTTCTTCAAGTCTTGGGTACAGCTTTGCCCCAAAGTGAATTGGTTATCAGATTTCAATAAAGGGTCTACCTTTGCAATTACAGTTCATTAGTAGATTTACAAGGGAGGGAAGATGGTTAACTCCCACTCAGAGGATGGCTTTGAATTTCAGTTGCGTGGGTATATCCTAGCTCAAAGGTCTGTGAAAAATGGGATGAAAATTCCAACACCTCATCTGTCCCAGTTGCAAATATAATTATGTGGGAGAAGACAGACATGGGGAGGGGACTTCTGTGCTAGGAGGAGATGCCTCCCCCCTCTTCAGAGCTGCCTCGTGGTTGGGAGGCTGGGTCACTGGAGCCCGACTGGCATCAGGTGTGCTGGCCTGGGGAAGGGCTGCTCTGCTCATGGGGCTGCAATCTCTGGGGATTTGGGTCCGGGCAGCCTTGGTCCTCTACTGAGCTACCATTTCTTGGGTACCTACCGTATGCCGGAAGCTTTCCATGGGTTTTCTAACTTGACAGTGATCATTTGACAGACCCATTTTACAGACGGGCGTGTGCAGGGCACTGGGCTACAAGTGAGGAGCAGGGAGGATTTTGAAGGTGTTCAGTGGAGACTCAGAGATGTGCAGGATTTGCTCAAGGCACTTGAGCTGGAAATGGAATTGGAAGCCAGGCCCATGACCTCCAAATTTCCTGCTATTTTCACTCCCTCTTTGCCTCCATCTGGCAGATCTTCAAGTGGGTGGGGGCCCTGGAACCTGCCGTCCAAGGAGACCCTGCTTCTGTACAGACCTGGGTGGGAGGCCGGCTCTGGCCTCTGGCACACGAGATGCTGGATGAGTCCCTCCCCTTCTCTGAGGCATCCCGTCCCTCTGTGAGGGGGGGATTGGTGCTTCCTGTGTCCTCGGCTGTTTCTACTGCGGGCTTGCTGAGATGCTGCTGTGGAATGTGCCTTGGCCCGTGCTCAGCACACAGTAGGCATTTTTTCACTGTGACCGTCCCCGAAACTCCAGTGCCAGCATCAGCCCTTTCTAGCTGCCCCACTGGGAGAACATGTCTGCAGATAAATTCATGCCCAGTTTGACCTCAACCCTGCTTCCCAGATGGGTCCAACCCTGCCCTGTACCCACACCCAGCACCCAGCTGGGACTTGAACTCAGGCCTGTCTGCCCCACGTGGCCCCTGATGCTTCTCTTTCCCAGTGGAAAACCTTCCTTCCCCAACAAACTCTTTGGGGCAGTTGAATTGGGGTCCCTGCTCCCGCCGGTGCTACATCTGGACTTCCTTCAGTTCGACCACATCCCCTCTCATGGGCCCAGAGCAGACACCCCATCTCAGCACACTTTTCCCATCCCTGTAGCCCCAACTCCAGCCTGGAAGCTCTTCTGCCCGTTCCCCACCCCACCATGTTTGCTGCAGCTGCTTGGGGATGTGGCTGCCTTTCTGGAAGGTTCTGTTCCCTTTTCTTGCTGTCAGATTTTCCTTTGTCGTTTCCTGTCTTCATTTCTGGCAGGACCCTTTGCACAGGAACAGAAGGCACCTCCAGGCTCCTCTCCCTGCGGTGGTGCAGAGCGGGGAATTCTGATCTCGGTGCCTGGGGCTTCCTTTGGGAGGAAGGAGGGGTGTGATGAGCGTCCCGCATGCATCTTATTCTAAAGGGCCGCTAAGGCTATCACGGCCTTTTGGTCCCTTCCCCCAGGGTCCTCCCTCCTGGGTCTTGTGGTCAGTGGGCCCCATCCAGCTGCCACGGTGTTTCCCTTTCCAAGACCCAGCCTGGGGCGGCAGATGAGGGTGGGGCCTCCCCAGGAGAAAGAAACGGCCGCTGCCCTGGGCCGGGCTGGGCTGGGAGCGGCCAGGCCACGTCCACTGCCCAGATGCCACCTTCTCCCCCTCCTCCCGGCCTCTCCAGCAGCAGCCCCGGGGTCTCCCAGGGAGTGGGGGTGTGAGAGGTGACTGCGGGTGCTGCATGGACAAACATTAGTATTTTATATCTTACCAGTCATGTATTTATTTTAATGGGTATCAGAAAAAATACTCACACGTAATTAATGCATTAAACCCTTGATTTCATGGACGTTATTGCTCAGGGTGAGGCAACTTGAAAAAGGGAGGTCATTTCAAGTCAATTTAAAGGGACTGGTTGAATCAAAATCAATATCGGGCAGGTGGAGGGTGGAGGCGGCGAATGCACGGGAGGGTCAGAGAAGCTACTGGAGCTCAGGAGGCACTGAGGGGGCCCACGGGCCTGAGCGAGATCCCTGGGGTCCAGCCTGGCTCTGCCGGTGGTGGGACGGGGGACCTTGGGCAGCTCACTGCACCTCGTGAGCCTCAGTT
The DNA here is from genome assembly GCF_951394435.1 of Stenella coeruleoalba. Taxonomy (NCBI): domain Eukaryota; kingdom Metazoa; phylum Chordata; class Mammalia; order Artiodactyla; family Delphinidae; genus Stenella; species Stenella coeruleoalba. The sequence continues at coordinate 22,966,008 of NC_137169.1, forward strand.
TCCTCCTCTGTAACGTGGGATGAGCAGTAGCAAGGGCTCGTGGGTCAGTGGCGGGGGTCGAAGCAGGTGAAGCGGGTGGAGGGCTGGCCCGGAGATGCGGCAGCAACGGATGGTGGTATTAGTATTAGTATTAGTGTCACCGTGAGCATCGGAGCTTATTCTGGGTGAGGTGACCCGGTGGCTTTCAGCCAGGAAGAGAGCTGTCACCCAATCTTCAGCACAACCCCAGGGGCGCCCTCCTTGCATTCACAGCTCTGGGCCAGGCCGCCTGGGTAGCTCGGCCACCCACCGGGGAAGTGATGGAGCCCCTGGGAGCCACCATATCTTTGATTGTAGACTGAGCTCAAGAGACCCACCTCACAGGGGTGTGGCTGCGAGGAGCAGCGAAAAAGGCAGGTGGAGTTCCCGGAACAGCATGGCTTCATCCTGCGTGACATTTTGTCTTCCCATCGGGTGAGGATCTGCTGGTCACGCAGGATAGTTTGGTGCAGTCTGGGGGGTTCTGAACCAGCTCTGAGTGTTAGATGTGTTATCCTTGACACGCTCATGTAGCCACCATCCATCATCCACCCAGCCTCTATTCATCCTCCATCCATCCATCCATTTATCATCCCCCTATCCAGCCATTCCCGTCCATCTATCCATCCAACCATCCAGTCATCTGTCCACCACACTCATCCGTCATCCATCTATCCATCCATCCAGTAAATGGTGGTGGGGGCAGCAGAGCTATGCCAGGGAGTTGGGATGTTATCCTGAGAATGGCATTGCTATGCAGGGTGTGAGCAGGGGAGGGACCCAAGCAGATTTGAGTCCGAAGGTCCCTCTGGCCTCTGTGTGGTTATGGACAGGGCTGAGGGTGGGAAGAAGCCAGTCACGTGGTGGTGGCTGCAGGTTGGAGGTGGCTACTGGCTGAACCAGCATGGAGGTCAGAGTGGCCTCAACAAGAGCAGTGTCACAGGGGCCGCATGGGGTCTGTGGTGGGCACAGGAGTGTGGCAGGGAGACAACCAGTGTGGACGACTGGTTCAGGAATTTAGGTTGTGAGGGGAAAGAGAGGGACACAGCTGGCAGGGACATGGGGTTCAGGTTTGTTTGCTGTTTGTTATAAGGAGAGAGAGACTTGAATATAACCAAATATGAATCAGGTGTGAGGGAAGGAGCCGATAGAGCTAGAGAGACATAAATATAGATAGACAGACAGACAGACAGATAGACGAAGAGATTAAAGCTGCCCCTCCCTCTTCCCCTGGACAGATTGAGGAGGCGGGTGGGAGGGGCCTGACAGCACGTCAGAGCCCAGGCAGAGGGAGGGGACCATCTCCATCTCCAGGAGAAGGAGGAGGAGGGCGGTGTGGGTGCCGGGGGCTTTGTATGTTTGGTGTCAGGAAATCTAGGGAGTTTCTGTTTTGAGGCTTGGGGTTTCTCTGGGCAGAGGAGTGAGCGCACCTGCTGACAAGGACGGGGAGGGGGACGGGCTGGAACAGTCCCCTTGGTGATGAGGCCGTTGCGGGGGGCGGTGGGGGGGTGGGAACTGGGGTAGGCGCGGACTCCAGGAGTCCCTTGGACCTCGTGGGGCTGTGTGAGCTGTGCGTTTGTGGGTTGGGTCACGCGCTGGGCTCTGGTTTGAACTGACCCTGAACCACTGCTCAGCCCATCCGCCCTGCTATTTGCACCCGAGTCATCCAACCTGTGGTCCCTGTGTGCCAGGAAACCCTCTGTGAGAGGAAGGCCCTAAAGTACTGGGCCCAGGAGACGCACCAGCCTCCCAGCTGGTCCCCTCACTCCTGTCCTGCTGCTGGAAGGTGCTTTCTGATATGTGAATTTTCCTGCCATGCCCCAGCTCAAGAACCTTCAGTGGCTCCTGACTGCCTGTGGGCTCAAGTTCAACCTTCTTGGCCTGGAATTCAAGGCTTCTCTGAGTCTGGCCCTGCCTCCTTTCAGGCTGTGTCTTCTCCCTGCTCCCCCATGACACACCCACCGGGTGCTGGACCTGGGATCCAGCCGCAGTGAGCTCTTCCTCACATAAGCCAGGCTCTTCTGTTCCTCCTTTCCTCTACGCGTGCCGTGCCTCTGCCCAGGATGCCCTTCCTCCTCTGCTGAGGCTGGTGGTGACTTCGCCCCTCCCTCCTGCAGTGCTCCCTCGGGACTCCACCAGACCTCTACCTGTGGTCATTCTCATGGGGCTGGAAGGGCCTTCGGGCATCAGTGACAGTCTTATTCCTCATAGTGTCTCCCTCCTGCACAAAGCAGTTCTAGGTTCATGCTGTAAGTCAGCAAAAGAACAACTGGATGGATGGATGGGTGGGTGGATGAGTGGATAGATGGATGGGTGGATGGGTGGATGGGTGGATGGGTGGATGGGTGGATAGATGGATGGGTGGATGGGTGGATGGGTGGATGGGTAGATGGATGGGTGGATGGATGTGTGGATGGATGGGTGTAGAGATGGATGGGTGGATGGGTGGATGGATGGATGGGTGGATGGGTAGATGAGTGGATAGATGGATGGGTGGATGGGTGGATGGGTAGATGGATGGGTGGATGGATGTGTGGATGGATGGGTGGAGAGATGGATGGGTGGATGGGTGGATGGATGGATGGGTGGATGGGTAGATGAGTGGATAGATGGATGGGTGGATGGGTGGATGGGTGGATGGGTAGATGGATGGGTGGATGGATGTGTGGATGGATGGGTGGAGAGATGGATGGGTGGATGGGTGGATGGATGGATGGGTGGATGGGTAGATGGATGGACAGATGAATGGATTCACAAAGAGTTAGGAACCAGAGAGCTCCAGGAAAGGAGCCAGCAGAGAGCTCAGAGCCCAGCCTCAGATCCTGCCTCAGCTGATGTTTTTTGACGGCCCACTGTGTGCCAGGCACACAGGTCTCATTCTAACCCTCATGCTATCCCCACAGTTAGAGTCATCACTCCCATTTTACAGATGAGGAAACTGAGGCTGAGGGAGGCCCAAGGCATGCATCTAGGAAGTGAGCAGACCACGGTTTGAGCTTCAGTTTCCCCACTCTCAGTCCAGGGCCCTTCCTGGAGCTTACACCTGCGGGCCTGACGCCTGTGCCTGATGGAGCCTGTCAGTGTTGGGTATTCCATGTCTGCTTTGAATGAGGCACAAGGAAAACCACCTGCTGTGGAGCCAGACAGGCCTGGGTGGGAATTCTGGCCCTGTCACTGAACGGCTGGTGAATTGGACATGTCATATCATTGTGGACACTCAGTTTTCTCATCTGAAAAATGGGGCTAATAACAGAGGCTCCCAGGGCTGTTGTGAGTGAGGATTACAGAAGACGGAGTGTGTGAAGTGCCCGCCACAGGTGAGGGGTGGGGGCTCCGAACACAACCCCCCTCCGCCCCCCTCCCCCTTCTCTCCCAGGCCAGCCCCTCCCTCAGGCCCCCAGGACCTGGGTTCTCTCCCCTCGGCCCTGACGCCAGCTGCCTGTGTCACCCCGGCTGTCTGTGCGGTTACTGTAGCCGCCACCTCAGCCCCGTGAGGTGGGAAACAGGCCAGAGGGTAATGAGGCTGCGCGGTTCTGATCTGTCCCATGATGCTCTGGCCTCACAGCATCTCTCCACAGGGAGGCAGCCCGGTCTCTGGTCCTTGACCCAAAGGCCTGTCCTGCCTTGGCCTGGGGTGCGGGCTCCCCTCTGTTCACATCTGACCAGAGGGGCCCGGGCAGCAGCTGCCAGAGATGCTCCTGCCGTCTGGACCACAGAGAGCAGGTGGGTGGGGGCCCTCGCCGCCTGGCCCCGAGGGACTCCCCCTCCCTCACGCGCAGGCCTCTGCACCCAGGCTGCGGTCGATTTAACCCCAGCCGCCCCTGGTTCCCTCTTCCACGGCCAAGCTGCTGGGCTCTGGGCTCCGGGTTCCCTCTCTGCCGCAGGTGCCCAGGACACCCACCTGCCCGCTGAGGTCGGGGTGGGTGGGAGGGGGCCGCCCTGGGACGTCCTGGAGGACCGACTGTGGACCCAGCCTCCAGAATTCCAGCCCCTCCCTACCTGTCTCCCATGTCTCCCTCCCTGGGATCCAGTTCCTTCCAGAGAAGCCAGAGTGAACCCAACAGGACAGCCGGTGCTCAGAGCCCACTGAGAGCTCCCAGGTTAAACAGTGAACATAGGAGAAGAGCTCCGTGGAGCAGGCCGAGAGGACCAGGAAACAAAAAAACAGAACAGAAATGAAAGTGGGCTCCTGGCTTCCTTTCCCCAGCTGCTTATACAGAGGAAGATACACCAGAAAATTCCACTCAGCAAAGGCTGTTCCTCAGAATTAAAGCAACAGGAAAACAAGGACAGAACAGCAAAGGGCTCATCTGGGGCACATCCATCAATGTTTGGTCACATGGGCTCTGCCCCTGGGGCTTCAGGACCCGTGTCACCCCCTCAGCATGGAGGGACCTGAGGGGGCGAGCCAGGTGAGGAGGGGGAGTATGGAGATGAGGGCTCCCGGGGACCCCGCATGTTACTGCTGAGAGGAGCTCCCAGTGTCCTCGCCCTGCAGACGCTGAAACCAGGGAGGGGAGCGTCCGGGAACCTTCCTTCTCTCCCAGCCCAGGATTTTCAGATCTGTCAGCCCCTTTGATGGCATCTGCAATGCATGGGATCTTGGAATTAGAGCATCTCTCACAGACTCACAGATGCTTTCACACAGTCTTTGAATCACAGAACCTGAGCATCTGGTCCCTTTCACAGAATCCTAGAATTCTAGACTCACAGGAGCATTCGAGGACTCATAGGCCCGAGAGCTGCAGAACTAAGGAAACTCTGGCGAAAACCTGGAGCCTCACTTACCGAACCCTTGGAATCACAGAATCAATCTGGAGGAACGTGGCATTGAAATAGACACCCTGCAGTCAGAAGCTTAGCACAGGAAGCCGCCTTAGTCCAGCTCCCCCTGGTAATGCAGGAAACACTCTCTTCATTGTCCTGTAATAACTTGAACTCTTGCAGGGATGGGGAGCTCACCACCAAACAGGGGAACCTGTCCCACTATTGGGCACATCGGGCTGCTGCTGCTGAACTTAAATCTGCTCTCACGTGACTCACCCACACTTCCTGCCTGAGCCCCCCAGCCCCTCATGAGAAGCTGAACATGAGGAAAAGTGAACTGGACACAAACACAGAGGCTTAACCTAGGCAAGTACAGCTGTATCCTCTTGGGGTCTGTCTCCCTCTGGGGCAGAGTTGGGCACCAGGACATGGGAATGTGTTGGGGCCACTTGGCTGTCCTTGACCCACAGAGTGAGCAAGAGAAGAATTCAGTCTGCTCCTCTCCTTGAGGAGGGACCAGTCAGGGATAGAGACAGACAGACAGGGAACGACCATGAGGAAAGGATGCTCAGTAATGCTCCAGGAGACACGAAGGAAGGAGTGATGCCCTTCCCGGGGTCAGGAGGATGCCCAGAGCCAGGGGTGGTGGGCAAGACTGGTCTGTGGGTCGGCTGACCCAGTCAGAGTTATCCCAGCCCTGCCACTGACCACTGGGTGACTTTGAATAGGTTACTCAGTGTCTCAGAGCCTCAGTTTCTCCATCTGTAAAATGGGCTAATGCAGCCCACTCTGTGATCGGTGCCCAGGTGGCAGTGGACTCGCTGAAGGTGCTCACCTCTCATGGCGCCCTTGGCACATGGCAGGAGGGTAAATTTGTTAGCTCCTCCCCACCCTCCATTCGTGCCTGTGTCTTGGGGGATGAGCAGGATTTCTGCACATGAAGATGTGGAATGGCATTCCCGGGAGAGGGAACAACCTATGCAAGGGCCTGGGAGCCACGGGCCTGTCAGGAGTACTTGGAGAGCAGCACGTGTTCTTGGAGAGTTGGGGTTTGCGGAGGGGAAGCTGCAGGCATGGTCTGGGGGCACGGGGACCCTGGATGCCCCTGTCCCGGAGGGTGGAGTGAGGGCGCTGGGAGCCGTGGCAGGGGGAGGTGCCCACCTGCAAAGATGCCCCACCCTCCTTTCGTCCTCAGCCTGGGGACAGAGTGCAGCTGCCTTCTTGGACCCCAACGCACGGCAGGGCCAGGAAAGCGGAACAAACTAAAACATGTCAGAAACAACCATCAGAAGAGACAAGAGCTCCCAGCCAACACCCAGCCCTAAGCACATGGAACGATTTGATGGTGAACCCAGTGCCGAACACTGGAGCAATTTAGAAAGATCTGGCAAGGTTTTATTCTGACATAAAGAGCTAGATTTTATTAAGTTTATAAAGGAGGCCAAGTCTCCTGGCGAGCCTGGCGGCCCACGGCAGATTTCGGGAAGCAGCCCGAGGCGTGTTGTGGGAGCCGAGTGTCTGGGCTGGGATTCAGCTCTGCCCCCATGAGCTGTGTGATGTGTGACAAGTTACCTAACCTCTCTGTGCTTCACCTCTCACCCTCATGAGGTCAGGTTGAGGGTCGTGATGGTGATGGAGCTCCTCCATTGCGCGCCAGCCAGACCGAAGGAGACAGTGAGAGGAAGGCCTCTGCTTCCCCCGCCCCAAGGCTTCCCTCTGTCTGCTCTCGGGGGCCCATCCAATCTTGCTCCCTCCTCCCTCCACTGTCTGCACAGGATCCATGCACCTAAGCAGTGAGGCATGGATTTACTCTCCCATCTGGTCATGTGCCCCTCTTCAGAGCATTTATTCATTGGTCCCTCCAGGCTGGTCCCTCCAGCCCATCTGGAGGGGTGTCTGCTGTCCCTCTGGGTTTCTGGGTGACCTGGGCCAGACCCCCTGCCCTCGCTCTGCCCAAGGAAGTCCTTTCACCTCTGAGGAGGGTGTGCGAGCACCCACGTGCTCTGGGCCGGGAGAAGGTTCTGCCTCTAGGGCGTTTGCAGTGAACAGAGGCTGCCGTCATCCTGTTATTCACGTCCTATGGAAAGGCACAGACACCCCAAGGATAAAGATAGACTTGGCTTTCCGTCCCCTTCATTCCTCCTCTGACCCGGAGAGAGAGAGCTGGGGAGGGAGGTGGGGAGGGGGTCATGGGGCTGGTCTCAGATGAGGTGGGCTCTGCTGCCCCTGGAGGTGAAGAGGGGGATCACTTCAGAATCCATTCTGTGACTGCGCTCTGCGCACATCCTGCAGCCAAACACACAGTTGGCTGCACTAATTAATCAATGGTGTTTGTTTCTGTGTTTTTTTGGCCTGTACTTAAGGTTTCTGTACCAAGATGAAACCCAAAGCCTGGTGGGCGTCCACCTGGACTGGGCTGATTTATCTGCTCACCTTACCCATCGCGATCCTCCCGCGTTCCCAGGGAGCAGAGAATCCGGAGAGGAGCAGGGACCCGAGAGCCAGCAGACCTGGGTTCCAATCCCAGCCCCACTCTTAGTGCCCTGCGCCATCCTGGGCGAGTCTCTTCCTCTCAGTGTCGCGTGGCCCCCACCGTGCAGGGCGGATAACACTCCGGGCTGCGCGGGGCTCGGGGCCCAAGGAAGCAGGCGCTCAACACCCAGAGCTCACGGTATTGCGGTAGCAGCCGCTCAGCTCGGAGCTCCCACATCGCGCATTTCTGAGGCTTCGGGAGAAAAGTGCCTTCTCTCTGGGTTTGCAGCCCTGGAAGAGCGCGTGCTCCTTGGAAGGGGAGCTGCGATTTCCCTAACGAATGCCACCTGCTCCCTGATCGAGTCCTGACCTCCTCTTCCTGTCCTGTATCCTGTGCTTTATGAGTGACCTTTGCCAAATGCAGCCATTGCTTTTTTGGGGGGGGGGAATAAAAAGTTGAAATTTAAACAGCCTGGGAGATTTATTCTGTATAATGGATGTAAAGTGTGCAGACACCACACAAATTATGTTCAGAGCAGCAGGGCTGAGGTGGGCTGGAAGCTGGGCTGGGGCCTGGGAGGGAGGGGCGCGGCTGGGGGTGTTCGGTGGCTGCTGGATAAAGGATTCATTCGGAAGCTCTGAAATGGATGCAAATTACAGTTTGCTGCCTTTGCAGGGGATGGGGGTGGGGCTTACTGTGTGCGGTGCGGGGCACATGCTGAACCCCATCAGCCTCGCACTGCCCGCCCCCCCACCCCATGGGCACTGCTGCTCCCACTTTTCTGCATGGGAGTCTGGGCTCTGAGGGATGAGCTGACTGGTCCCAGGTCACTCGGCTCACCAGTGGCAGCAGGGGATGAGAGCCCAGGCCTGGATGACCCTGGGGTCCCGGCTCTTTCCCTGGCCCAGTGGAGGAGGGACACGGTGACGTGTGCATTGGGGGAACTGGGACCCAGACGTGAGTGGTGGGACTTGTCACTGACCCATGTTCCGTTCAGCTGAGTGTTGAGCATTTCCTGTGATGCCCGGGCTCTGAGGAGGGTCCGAGAGAGGCAGGTCCTGGGCCCCTGGGAACGTGAACCTCATCAGGGGCCAACCTCCAAACAAGCAGCTGGGGAGAGAGGCTCAGGGGTTTCTTGGGGAACCCCAGGCCTCCCTGAAGAGCTGGCTTTGAGGACCACAGAGCACTGGCCACATACGGACTGGGAAGGGTGTTGGGGGAGGGGCGCTGCAGGGCACAGCTGGGAGGCGGGAATCCAGGGGCAGATGTGTTCACTGAGCAAACCTTCATCGACCCAGCCAGGCCCCGCTTTCTCAGGTTCTGGGGACAGAGGGAGGACTCAGGATGACTCTCGCTTGAGTCGCTCACCACCTAGTTGGGGAGACGACCTGGGACACCGTTAATCACCCAAAGCAGAGAGGTGGGGAAGCCACCCCTTCTTGGCTGTGTGGCCTCAGGCAAGTTGCACACCTCTCTGAGCTCAGTTTCCTCATCTGTACAGCAGCGTTAATAATGATCCTGCCTCACAGGGTTGGGGTGAGGATTAAGCGAGATGACACAGGTGACGGGTGAGCACTTGTTATGGGCTCAGGATATGTTCTCTACAAGCTGTGGGCTCAGGACATGTCCTCTACCAGCTGTTCTGGGGCACAGTTGAAGGAGCGATTAGTCTGCCTGGAAGAGGCTTCACCACAGAGGTGAATTCTGGGCTTTGAAGGATGAATAAGAGTTCCTCAGAGGGAGGAGGGGAAAGGAGGGCGGATCTGGCAGAAGCAAAGCCCTGGCAGGGTGGGAGTGGAGTTAGGGTGTTGGGCAAACAGTGAAGACCCGCTTTGCCTGGAGTTTCCTGGGAGGGAGAGATGGGAGGGATGGCGGGTGGTGAGGCTGCCGAGTAGGGAGGCCTGGTGGCCTGAGGCAGCCGACAGCGGGAGCCACAGCAGGTCCTAGAGAAGCCATGCAGGTGATGTGGAGGATGGTGGTCCTGCTTGGTGACCCCTGATGTCAGGCAGGGGGAGGGGTGGAGCGGGAACAGAGTTTGTGCTTCAGGGCTCAAGAGGGAACCCCTGAACTGTAGTCCTGGCGCCCAGGGCTCTGGGGAGGGTGGGAGGCCAGGGCCCAGCACACACTAGGGCTCGTGGAGGTGAACTCTCTTCCCTTGCCCAAGCCCCTCACTTCACTGATGAGGAAACTGAGACTCAGAGAGGTCAAGTGAACCGCCCCCCCGCCAACCCCTGACACACAGCAGGCCTTGCTCTGGGACCCCAGGGGCTGCCTTTGCTTTGGGGAAGGGGGAAAGACAGAGGAGAAGGAGGGGAAGCCCAGAGATGGGGGCACGGGTCTGGGGGGGCCTTTGTCAACAGGACAGTGAATTTAAGGTGCTTCCTCCCCGGGGAGAGAATGAAAGCGGCTCAGCAAGGGAAGCCTGTGAACTAATTGTCCCCTCTTCCTCCTCCTGGCAGGATTAACCCCTGCTCACCCTCAGGCCCCAGAGCAGACAGCCCCTCCTTGGGGAGCCCCCTGACATCCCAGGCTGGTTGGGACTTCCCTCTGCTTTCACACTGCCTGTGCTTCCCCATCAGATCCCACTGCATCCTCATCGTCTGTCTCCCACGGGACTGGGGGACCAGCGGGGAGTGATGTATTTCTGTCTCCTTGGTTGGCACCCTGCCTGCCTCCATCAGCGCCTGGTTCTGCGCCTCACTAGTTGTGAGACCTTAGATGAGTCTCCTGACCACTCAAACCTTCAGTGTCCTCATCTGTAAAGGGGGTGAACTCACGTCCCCCAGGATGGCTGTGGTATGAAACGAGCCGCGTGCGGAAAGCACGGTGCCGGGTGCACACGGCAGTGCGTGCTCCCCAGACGCCAGCCCCCTCCCTCCCTCCCGCCTCACTTCCTTCCAGTCTCACCTCGGCCTCTGATGGGACCCAGGGCTCCTCTCCCCTGCACGGCTCCCCACCACCTACCTTCTCCCTACCTTCAGGGCAAAGGTAATTAGAAACTTCCTCCAGGACTCACGTTTCCTAAAATCCCACGCTTAACTAGCGCATCCCACCAGCTGAAAAGTTATATAACAGAAACCCAGCCACTCTGCCCAGGCGAAGTGCATTGGTGCCTGGCTTTTCACTGCAGGACTGGCTACATCATTTGCGGGCCCAGTGAAAAATGAATGTTTGGGGCCCTTGTTCAGAAAGCTGGAAAAAATGCCATTAAGCATTGGAAAATATAAAGCTTTTTCCTTTCTGCTGCAGTCTTTCTCTCGCTTGTCATGGTGTTTTTTTATTTCCTAGTTAGTGTTGTTCTAAGTAAGGAAAAATTAGAATTTATTAGTGTGAACTTTACCGTTCATCTTCATTTTGTGCAATGCCAGTTTTGAATGCAAATAAAGAGCATTTCATTCGTATAGGGAATCACTGAAATGACACAATTTGTATTTCAAAGCTCATTCCTGAGTGTGTATTTCATTCTTCCCAGAAGAGTGGAAACTACATAAAACCAGCTCCACAGCTTTTATTTCACTTCTTGGTATGCGTCCATGCTACCAACAGCCTCTACCTTTGGCTCGCTGGTGAGGAAGGAAAGGCTGAAAGGAAAGGAACCAGGAGTTGTTTTACCTTTTCCTCACCTCCCGTCATAATTTTCAGTGGTTGGTTAGTGCAGGGAAGTAACACAAGTAAGAAAGAAAGGTTCTCTGACCATTTATGTTTCTTAGAATACCACCGAGTTCTTTCTGCGCTTGTAGAATGTCCTCGTTCAAGTGAGAAGCCTGGCCTTTTGGGGCTGTCAGGACCCCCGTACTCAGCCGTAGACGTAACACTCTTGCCTTGTACTCACAGTGCGTCTCGCTGAGCTGCCCCACACAGGCGTCCCTGGAATTCTGAACTCATGGGGGCATCGTGGACATTATACGTGAACGGGCGGCAAAAAACAGAGGACACACGCATTGCATGTACCCTCTGCTCACACGTATGTACTCCACCATCCTGTCAGACTGCACTTACAAAACACAAGTTAAAGTTATGACGAATTTCAAGATAGTGGCAGCAGAGAATTTAATCAAACATGCTGGGTCCTGGGTGTCTGCGTGCACCTGACGGTCTCCCCGACTGTGTTATTAAAAATATTTCTGTTATTCAGTCCCCAGCCCCATCCCTGAATCTGAGTCTGTTTTACTGAGATTTTTTTGCTTGGAATCCAGGGAGTGAATAGCTCTATGTTCTAGCCAGTGGTTATGCAGCTATTAAATGTCAAATCAAGAATTCAGACCCATCAACGGATGTGTTCATGTGACATTCTTATTGATTGAGGTCCTAGTTTGTGTTGGACCCTCTAATTCCCCAGATTTGGTAAAACCCAATGTTACCTAAGGGCATGGAAGGGACCCGTCACACAGATGGGCACAGATGCTGGTCCCCGTCACCTCAGTGCTGGGCCACCCCCGGCTTCCTATACTGCCATGATTTCACTGCAGCCCCAACAGGGTGGGAGGAAGGGGGCATTAACCCACTTGACAGAGGAAGAAACTGAGGCTCAGAGATAAGGCCACCAGCTAGGGAGGGGCTGATGGGCTGGGCCCTGGACTGCAGGTCAGCCCTTAGGAGACAGGGTGAACCATGAGTGGGAGATGGGGAAGACGACCCGGCCTGGAACATGCAGGCGTCTCTGCCCTCAGCTCCCACCCCCTCCACCTCTGACCGTCATATCCCCTTCAGAAACTCATCTTTTGAGCACAGTCCAGGTTCTGATGTGGTCCTGCCACTTAGTAGGGGTGTCTTCATACCCATTTCTCAGAAGTGCTTTTCCACATGGCCACAGTCACCAAGTCTCACTGACACCATCTGCCGCCTCCTGGCGGGATCTGTCTTCTCTCCACCCCCCGCCCCTCCCACCACCCCTCCCCCCGCCCCTCCCCCCCCAGCCCAATCCTTTCTCCCCAGGACTGGAACAGCTTCTCCTGGGGCTGCCTGTTTTGGCCTCATTTACTGATTCTCCCCAATGTGCCCTCCACTCTGGCCATGGGGATCTTCTCTCATCACCTTCTGGGACGGAGACTATTTTAACTACCACAGTGTGATGGCAGGTGGCAGGGAAAGAAAATTAGGAGGGGTTTACAACTGGAAACAGTCTTGCAAACTTGGCAGAAGTGACTAGATGCCCTTGTTCCCTCCCTCCTCCCTCCTCCTGCACCCATAACACCCAGCTGCCCTGGTGTGCTGAAGGTGGGGCAGACTGGCTCCAGCCCCCACATCGTGGAGTTTCCCTAATTCCTCCTAAAGGCTCACCCTCTTGTGCCTCAGCTTGGCAACCCTCGTTTCCTTTGAATTCTTGCTTTGCTTGATGGGGTATCCACTAATCCACGGGCTGGCCTCCCAGCGTCTCCCATGCTAAAGCTCTTTAAAAAAAACCTGCACCCTGGAATAATTCCTGTCTTCCAGAGAACAGGGAAATGTTAATCACTGCTAGTGCTTTATTTTTGTCTTCCTGGAAACCTTCATCTCTGAGCTCTGTGATAAGGAATTAGGTCCTGATTAAAGGAAGGCAACACTTCTGAGATGGCATTGCCCTGTGCTCAGAGAGGGCAAGCAGCAAGGGAGGAGGAGGGAGAGAAAAAAGGAGAGAAAAAGAGAAAAAAAGAAACAAAAAGGCATAAAGAGAAAACAGATGTTAACTGTTTGGGAGACTGGAGCACAGGGTTTTGAGAGCACACAGCCAGTCCCTGGGTGACCCCTGAGTTGCGGGCCGTGGGCAACCATGGGTGAGACCAGTAAAACCTGCAGACTCAGAGTTTAGTTTTTATGCCTCGTATGCCTGCACACACTGTACTGGCCACACTGCTCGGCTGAGGCAAAAACATACTGATTTGTTAAAAGCGCTGTCAAGCTCTCCGTGTCCGGGGTACAAATCTGGGTAGGTGGAGTGCTTTGGGTTTCCGGGCAAATAGCCCCAGACCCTGTTCTCAGTGCTCCCTCCGCCCCCCTGCTGTTGCCAAGGCCTCTTTTTACCCCTGCCTGGACCCTTCAGATGGATTCCTGTGCAGGGTCTGGCTCAATGCAGCCCCATTTCCTGGACATTTTTTTCCCATGCTTCCTCTGGTCATGGGCTCCATTGCCTGAAGGTCAGTCCTGCCCTGTCCCTGCCAACTCCTGGCCCTGGAGGACAGAGCAGGTGGTATAGAGCCCAGGCTTTGGAGTCACACAGATTTGGGTTTGAATCCCAGTTCCCTCACTGGTTCAATTCTCTGAGCCTTGCTTTCTCATCCGTAACTCAGGGATCAAAATGGCTGTCCCACGACGTTGTTAAAATTATTGAGGAAGGTCATCCTAACAGCTACCTTTTGCTGAGGGGTGATATGTACCAGGTGCTGGGCTCATCTCATCCTCTTCGCAAGCCGACGAGGTATGCGTCATGCTTAGCACAGTGCCTGGCACATAGTAGATTCTCAACATGCATCGTTCCCACTCCCCAAGCATCAGCTCGAAGGGTCCCCTACTGAATTAATCGTAGAGGAACTTGTATGACTGAAGTTTAGTGGTCCTGTAGTGTTTATATCCAGCTCTCCAGTCCCCCACTTCAGACCCGCAGCAAATGTTGGTTCACTTTAAATTTTTGGAGAGTGTTAACCTTAGGAAATTGTGGTGTTGGACTTTTGAGTGCAAAAGACCTGAGGACCAGGTTCTGGAAACACTTGTCGCCAGCAGACCTACACTATGAGAAATGTTAAAGGGAGTCCTTCAGGCAGAAGGAAAATCATACCAGATGGAAATCGGGATCCACACAAAGAATGATGATCTTTGGAAATGGTAAATACGTGGGTAAATAATAAAAGACTTTTTTTCTTATTATTTAAATTTCTTTAAAAGATAATTGACTGGTTCTAAAGCAAAAGTAATGACAATGTTTTGCAGACTGCATAACACACATAGGGTAAAATATATGAGAAAAAATAGCACAGAGGCCAGAAAGGGAAAAAAGAAAGTACATTGCCGTAAGTTTCTCATACTATACATGATGTAGTGTGACATCGCTTGAAGACAGACTGATAAGTTGAATATGTATACTATAAACCCTAAAGCAAACCACTAGCGTGATGAGGAGATGGATCTAATACATCAAGAAATAAGATAAAATGGAATAACAAAAAAACTCAGTCCAAAAGAAGGCAGAAAAAGAGACAAGAGGGAACAAAGAACAGCTGGAAAAAATAGAAAACAAACTGCATAATAAGAGACTTAAACCTAACTGTATCAATAATCACATTAAATGTAAATGGTCTAATCACCTTGATCAAAAGGTAGAGATTGTCATATTGGATAAACAAACATGATTCAACCGTATGCTACCTACAAGAAGTACACTTATTTATTTAAGTTATTTACTTACTTTATTTTTTTGGCTATATTGGGTCTTCTTTGCAGCCCTCGGACTTCTCTGTAGTTGTGGCATGTGGGTTTTCTCTCTCTAGTTATTGCACGTGAGCTCTAGGGCACATGGGCTCTGTAATCGTGGCGCATGGGCTCCAGAGCACTTAGGCTCTGTAGTTTGTGGGCACACGGGCTCTCTTATTGAGGCACACGAGCTCAGTAGTTGTGACGTGTGGGCTTAGTTTCCCCGTGGCAAGTGGGATCTTAGTTCCCTGCGAGGTATTGAACCTGTGTTCTCTGCATTGGAAGGCAGATTCTTTATCACTGGACCACCAGGGACGTCCCAAGAAGTACACTTTATTTATTTATTTATTTATTTATACCCCCAAGTTAGCATTCCTGAAAAACGACAGGAAACCTCTGACGTGTTCTGATACTTATCAGTTAGAAATTATTCCATAACAAAACTGTTCGGTTTGTGTTTCCTTTGACATGTGGCCTGTCTTCCAATTACGCTGGAGTTTAGCATTTTATTCTGGCTCTTTCGGGCATGCACAGCATCTCTTGCTTACTGATCGCTAATGTCTCTACCCTGTTTGAGTATTGCCAGTCAGCACGTACAAAAGGGAAACCGTCAGACCTATGCTGTCAGCTCCACGTGTAGGTCCCACAGGACAGCAGTCTCCCTAGGGAAGGATGTGTGCTCGTTCATGTACCCTCCAGCAATGCCAGGCACTTTACAGCGAAAGTTCCTGGAGTAAGGCTGAGGGAGTCAAGAAGTACACTTTAAATAGAAAGAAATGGATAGCTTAAAAGTAAAAGGGATTGGAAAATACATGCCATGCTAACACCAATCAAAATAAATCTGCAGTGGCCACAGTAACATTAAAAAAAGTAGATATCAGAGCATAGACTATACTAGGCGCAAAGAAGGACATTTCATGATGATAAAGTGGTCAATTCACCAAGAAAACGTAAGAATCCTAAGCTTTTATGTCCCTAATAACAGAGTTTCAAAATACACGAAGCAAAAACTAAAAGAACTGCAAGAAGGAATAGGCAAATCCACAATTATAGTCAGAGATTTTGATATCACTCTCTTAATAATTGATGAAACAAGTAGAAATGTTGTAAAGCTATAAAAGACTTGAATGACGCTATTAACTAGCTTTACCTAACTGATATTTGTAAAACACTCGACCCAACAACAGCAGAATATGCATTATTTTCAAGTGCACATTGAATATTTACCAAAACATACCTTATTCTGGGCCATAAAATAGTCTCAATGAATTTAAAAAGATTTAAGTTATGCAAAGTATGTTCTGACCACAATGGAACTAAATTAGAAACTAAAATCAGAAAGTTCCCTGAAAAACCCACCAAATATTTGGAAACTAAAAACATGTTTCTTTTTAAAAAGTTGATGTGTGATTGACATACAACATTGTATTAGTTTCAGGTGTACAGCATAATGATTTGATAGTTGTATATATTACAAAATGATCACCACAGTAAGTCTAGTTAACTTCTGTCATCATCATAGTTACAGAAATTTTTTCCTGTGATGAGAACTCTTAAGATCTACTTTCTTAGCAACTTTCAATATGCAACACAGTATTTACGATTTTTTTTGATATGGACCATTTTTAAAGTCTTTATTGAATTTGTTATAATATTGCTTCTGCTTTGTGTTTGGTTTTTTGGCTGTGAGGCATGTGGGATCTTAGCTCCCCAACCAGGGATTGAACCTGCACCCCCTGCATTGGAAGGCAAAGTCCTAACCTCTGGACTGCCGGGGAAGTCCCGCAATATAGTATTATTAACCGTATTCACCATGCTGTACATTACATCCCCATGAATTATTTATCTTATAACTGGAAGTTTGTACCTTTTGACCCCCTTCACTTGTTTCACTCCCCCACCCCCATCCCCGGGCTCTGGGAACCACCAATCTGTCCTCTGTGTCTATGAGTTTGCACATTTCTAAATAACCCATGGGTCAATGAAAAAAAATCAAAGTGAAATCAGTAAGTATTTTGCACTGAATGTAGATGTAAGCACGTCATATTAAAATTTGTGGGAGGCCCCTAACGCAGTACATAGAGGAAAATGTATAGCGATGAAAACCTATGCAAAAGCAGAAAGATCTAAGATCAATGACTGAAGCTCGTACCTTAGGAAACTAGAAGAAGAATGAGAAAGTAAACTCAAAGGAGGCTGAAGAAAGGAAATTGTAAAGATGCGGGAGGAAATCAATGCGACCCCTAGGACTTGAGCTGAGTCTACCAGGGAGAAACTCTTCTGACTCCCAGGACAGATGTGTTGCTGCTGCAGCCACCTTGTCTCCATCAGCAGAGGGTGTGTCCTAGGATGCAGCCAGACCAGAGGAACTGGAAGTGCGGGATGGAAGAGAGAGAAACCGGGTCCTGGGGAGATCATGTGGACCCCCTGGATGAAGCCAAGTTTGAAACTAGAACTCCCTGTGCCTTTTTCAGTTACTGCGTCCAATAAATTCCTTTTTTTCTTAAGTAAGTTCAGATCAGGTTTTCTATCCCTTGCATGAAAAAATTCCAAATGGTTCTCCAAGTGGCTTTATCTTTGCAGGGAGGAGCTGTGAGCATAGCAAAGAGAGCCTAACATTTTCCAAGCATCTGCTTCATGCAGAGGATGGGGCTTTGTGTTCCTTTTATATATTTTCTTGTTTCTAGCTGTGGCCTTTTCTTTTCCACTTAAAGAAGACCCTTTAACATTTCTTGCATAGGTTTATTAATGATGAATTCCTTTACCTTTTGCTTGTCTGGGAAACTTTCTCCTTATTCAATTCTCGCCAGGTAGAGTATTCCAGGTTGTAAGTTTTTTCCTTTCAGCACTTCATCCTGTCACTCCCTTCTGGCCTGTAAAATTTCTGCTGAAAAATCAGCTGATAATACAGAGGAAATGGGGGTTGCTTTGTATGTGATTAGTTGTTATTCTCTTGTTGCCTGGTGCTCCGTGTTTCTTCCCACATTATCATATCCCTCCCCAGTTTGAATTTATTATCCCCA
Source organism: Stenella coeruleoalba (assembly GCF_951394435.1). Taxonomy (NCBI): domain Eukaryota; kingdom Metazoa; phylum Chordata; class Mammalia; order Artiodactyla; family Delphinidae; genus Stenella; species Stenella coeruleoalba. Next base: position 22,983,672 of record NC_137169.1, read on the forward strand.
TTTTACAGATGAGGACACTGAGGCCTGAAGTCCCAACCTGGGAGCTGGTTCCCTCAGTTTCCTCCCTCACCCCTACCTCACCGGCTCGGAGTTTAGTCTCTCAGGTCAGAGGTCAGTGCCTGTCAGTGTCAGCCTAGGGGAACCCCTCTAGCATCACTGCTGCACCCTGTCAGGCCCTCCCTCACCTATGGCCCTCCTTGGACCTGCACAAGAGACCCCAGGTCTCCATGCCAGACCTATTAGCTCAGGAGTCAGAGGAAAGGTGCATGATGTGGGGGCTGAAATCTTAGCCATGGAAAAGGCCAGGTTTAGAGAAACGTAAGCTTATCAAAAACAGTAACTAGAAAACCTCCTCTTGAGTTGATGAGCTGTTAGAAATCACCCGGTGTGTTCCCAGGGCAGGGCTGACTTAGCCAATCATACAAGGTTTCGAGGCTCACCCAGTGCCACACAGCACCTAACCGGGACTGGCACTCAGGACGCCAGGCCCCCAGAGGAGTTCCACAGAATGAGAGGTGCCACCCCCGGAGTGGTCGGGCGCGGGCACTGGGGCCAGAGGAGATCTGGGTTCAAATCTGTAAGCTCCTTTTACAAAGTGTGTCATAGTGGGTATGTCTCAACTGCCCTGAACTTCAGCTTTCTTTTCTGTAAAATTCTACTTCAGAGGGTGTTTTGAGGTTTAAATGAAAAAAAAAATGCACGTGGAGCTGGACACGCAGTAGGCAACCAAGGAACGATGATGTTATTATTATTTTAGTAGTAGTTGTTGTTTATCCTGATGGTGTTCATGGGCAGAGGTCTTGCCTGTCCTGTCACTGCTGCATCCCTGGGGGCTGCACTGGCCGGGCACACAGTAGGTGCTCAATGCATGGGCCTGGAGCTCCTTAGCTTTCACCACACAGCTGAGCTAACTGATGTTTCCTCCTTTACAAAAGTGACCTGTGCCCTGCAGGTCAAAGACCCACAGAGCAGCTGTCCGCGTTTCTGTGGAGCCAATGCCCTGTCCATGCTGCCAGTTGCCTGGAGTCCCCTCTCCACAGTTGGATGGAGGCTCGCAGGACTTACCTGATGCCCCTTCATGCCAAAAGCAGCAGCAACAGAACCACATGACTCTCAAAGAAGAATCCATTTTGCACTGGTCCCAATCTTTCTCCCTCTTCTCCCCTTTATTTCAGTGCCTGCAGCATCTTATTATTGACTCCAGCAGTTTAATGTGTTAGTTGGGCTCTGGCAGAGCCAGGGAGCCAAGGTCTCAGTGCCCTTTGCTTAAGATTTTATCTGTACAATTTCATGTGGTTGGAGCCCTGGCCACAGGGAGCTGGAGAAATTTCATACCTATGTTAAATCACAGAGCATGTGCGAGCAGTATGAGAACACTTGTCACCCACATCCCAGCTCTTTCAGGGAGGGAAGATCTTAGCCTGTCTCACCATGCTTTAAGGACCTGGCTTATTTCATGTGCACTTTCCCACAATCACTTTTGTAGAATTGAAAGCAATTTTCTTGAGATGAGAGTGGAGATGGGCAGACACATTTGCTAGAAGCTGGAGCCAGCAATGGCGGGCACGCTGGCCCCAGGATCCCCACTTCAGGGTGATGCAAGGATATAGAGCCCAGCAGAAGGGACACATCACAGGCAGCTGCCGGGTTGGGGTTAATCCCTCGCCTCATCTTAACATTAATTAGTATGTCTTTCTTTTTTAATTTAGAGGATAATACACGCATACTGTAAACATTCACACAGTGTGAAAGTAAAAGAGAGGGACTTGGCTTCTGGTCGAGATGGAATAACAGGGATTGGATTTTTTTCCTGCCTCCTAGAAGAACCAAAGAATGGGCAAAATATATAAAACAGCCATTTGCAAGATGCTAGATGTCAGGAAAGGAAGAATAGTAATCGCTGAGAGGCAGGAAACAACCAAGGTGAGCCCTATGATAGCACTAGCTTACTCCCTTGAGAGAGTTTTCATCTGGATGTAGTGCAGGGCAGGGGAACCCAGACAGAGCACAGTGGACTCCCTGATGTGAGGAGATGGAACTGAGGGTTTGGGGAGACTAATGTGGCCAGCGTTCACAAGACAGAGTACTGGAAAGGAAAGAGATATTGATACACAGAGATCTTTAGAGATCTGCAAAGGGGTCTTTTGAGTTTTCAACTAAGTTCTAATCAGGACAAAGATGTGAGGAATCTGCCTGTGGCTTGGGGGAAAAGATCATCCAGATAACAGTGCCACATACTTACACAGGGCTAGGAGTAGCATCTGCTCCCACCAGCCAAACTGGGAAACCTTATGACTGACATGACACTAAGTAGAATGGGGAATAGCTATCCCTGGATAGAACACTCCTCTGGGACTGTCTAACAAAGGTTAAGCAATGCCTGAAAGGATCAAACTGTTTCAAAGTAACTTTGCATCCCAGAACAAAGCACAAAATTATGTATAAGAATACAAAAATGTCCAACACCCAAGAAGACACAACTCACAATGTCTGGCACCCAATCAAAAATTACATGGCTTGTAAGCAATCAGGAAAATAGGTCTCATAAGGAGGAGAAAAAGTCGAGTGAAACTGATCCGCAATTGACACAGACCAGTAAACATATAGAAGATTTGAACAATGCTATTGACTAACTTAAGGAGTTGACATTTATAGACTATTCTACCCAACAAGAGCAGAAAACACATTCTTCTCAAGTATGGTGCAACATTCACCAAGATAGACTGTGTCTAGGGCCAAAAAACAAACCTTAACTAATTCAAAAGAATATAAATTATACAAAGTATGTTCTCTGGCTAAAATGGAATTAAAGTAGAAATCAATAACAGAAAGATTTTTAGAAAATCTCCAAATATTTGGAAATTAAGCAACATACTTCTAAATAACCCATGGATCAAAGGAGCAGAAGTCTTATGGAAAATTAAAATCTATTTTGAACTAAATGAGAATGAAAATACATCATATCAAAATTGATGGGATGCAGCTAAAGCAATGCTTAGGAGGGAAATTTATAGCACTGAATACATATATTAGAAAAGAAGAATGTTTTAAAAATAACCTTAAGAAATTAGAGAAAGAAGAATAAATTAAATCTAAAGCAAGCAGAAGGAAGAAAATAATAAAAATTGAAGGATAAATCAATGAAATAGAAAACAGGTAATTGAGAGGATTAATGAAACCAAAAGCTAGTTCTTGGAAAAGATAAATAAAATTGGTAAATTTCTAGTTAGGCCAGAGAGGGAGAGAGAGAATGCAAATCATCAATATCAGCAGTATTGAGCCTGTAGACGTTATAAGTATAATAAGGAAATACTGTGAATAACTATGCACATAAATTTGTTAGCTGGAATGAGCCAATTCCTTTAACGACACAGACCACCAAAACTCTGTCAAGAAGAAATAGATAACCTGAACAACCCTATGTCTACTATAATATATATAGTAATAATAATCATATATGTAGTAGACATAGGGTTACATGTATATAAATGTAATTCACCACATTAACAAATTAAAAAATATCATTTTGATAGCAATGAACAATCAGAAACTTAAATTCATATCTCCTATTTACAATGACATAAAAATATGAAATACTTAGGGATGAATCTAACAAAAGATTTATAGAAATCTGACAATGTAATACTACTCAGCAGTAAAAAGCAATGAACTCTTGATACATTTATCAACGTGGCTAAATCACCACACAATTATGCTGAGTGGGAGGAGGAGATAAAAAAGCACATATATGGTGTGAATTCATTTACATTAAATTCTAGGAAATGAAAACTAATCTATAGGGTCAGAAAGCAAACCAGCGCTTGCTTGGGGCTGGGGACCACGAAGGGTGGATTACAAAGGGGCATGAAGAAACTATTGGAGGTGATGGATATGTTCATTATCTTGATTACGGTGATAGTTTCATGCCAGTTTTACACTTTAAATACGTTCGGTTTATTGCATTTCAATTATACCTCAATAAAATTCTTTTTAAAGGAATAAAAGCACCATATTCCCTCCGCCCCAAATCCACTTTCTAGGTGAAACACCGCAAATGACAACAACAACAACAAAATCATAAATTTGCTGTCTTGTCTTTGCTGTGACAAACGTTTTGGATACATTTTCTCAATCAATCCTCCATGAACAAGCTGGGTAAGCTGCGGTTCAGAGATGTGGAGTGACCCACCCAAGCCACTCTGTTAGTAACTCTGCAGAGATTTCAACCCAGGTCTGTACAATTCCAAAGCTCCACTCTTTATAATACGGCATACATTTTTATGTATATTCTAAGTCTTCTTTCTTTAACAAAGATGGGATCATCACAATACACACTGTTTTCAAGTTGCTTTTCCATTTGCGAACATCTCCCCACGTGGACCTGCTCCATTCTTTCCCAGCTGCCTGGTGTTCTGTTGCCATAGGCACCAGCATTTATTCAGTTAGTTCCCTATAAATGAGTATTTAGGTTGTTTTATATCTGCTATTATAACAATGTTGCAATAAGCTTATCCTGCCATTTTCCCCATTCACTTAAAATTATTTTTAATTACACAAGTGCTGTGCACAGACATTCTCATTGTTTCGTATTCAAGCCCTCAGATAAAGGAAAAGTACCTCTGTCCTATCCTCCTCCATAATCACCTCCAGTTTTTTCAATCTCTTCCCCACAGACACTGTTATCAGCGTGGTATGTAATTCTTGCAGACCCTTTGAATATGCATCTCTGTACATAAAAATGTACGCTGAGCTATGCCCGTTTGCTCTGAGTGTTTTTAAAAGCATTAGAGGTACCATACTATATGTATAGCTTTGTTATCTGGCTTTTCGGCATTTACAATAAATGACCTTTTTCCATGTCGGTACATACTGAGCTGCCTCCTTTTGCACAAGGCGTGGGTCATGTTCGATTGCCTGGATGTCCTCCCTCCCTGTCTTCCTTCCTAAATCATTCCCCTAAGGAGATTTAGGTTGTGTCTATTTTTCTTTCTATAAAAATGACTGCAACGAACCTCCTTGTTCACGCCTTACTGTGTGCATGTGGAAGTTTGTCTCTGGTATTGATACCTAGATGTGGAATTGCTGGGTTGAAGGGTTTGCCTGGCTAGCTCTTGTCTGAGTTCCCAGGAGGCTGAGGAAGATGTGCGCTGCAGGTCCTGGGTGGGGCTGTTTGTGGAAAAGCAGCCAGCACTAGGCAAGAGAGGAGGGATCTTTCCTTTGCCCACTGGCTTGCTGTATGCAGCCAAGTTCTTGGCCAGCTCCTGATGACACAGAACTCTTGGCCATGCAGCCATTTGGGCAGAGTGATCAGAACCGCCCTGTGGGGCACCTGCAGGGCCAGCTCTATGCGCTCTGCCTCCCTCTCCTTCCTGGTACTGACTGGGCTTTGGATTGACTGACCCAGCCTGAGCAGTTATTTGAAGGATTTCAGTCTACTCTACTAGTGAGTCCTAGGGAAGGTCAGGAGGAGTTCAACAAATTGTTCCACCCACAGCTGCCTCTGAAACCTCTGCCACGCCAGGGTGGCTATGCAGGGCCCTGCCCTCCAGGAGTCTTGGCCAGTGGGGGAGATGCATTTGTACCAGCTGGCGGGGCTGTGATAGCTGCAGGGACACAGAAGAGGGGCTTCTGAGAGAGTCTGAAGTTAGCCAGGGAGGTTCCTGGCAGAGGGGAAGGCAGGGCTGAGTCTTAAAGGCTGAGGAGGAATTAACCAGATGGAACAGACTCTGAGAGTGCAAGTGCGTGAGGGGTGAGTAGAATGTTTAACTTTTTACAGCCCCCCTGACCCCTTTCTAGCAATAGCACCTCTTTCACTCTGTGAGAACTTCCATCAACCCGTGTGATTCTGAGAATTCTTAATTCCTTAACTGTACTTCATCTGGCCCAGGGTTGGACGTGTGACCCAGGCTTGGCCAATCAGAGTATTGTGCTCTGGACCCCATTGATGGCTCAGAGATGGGCCAATCAGAGCCTTCCCTGAGACTTTCTGCTGGAGCTAGTAGGAGAAACTCTTGTTTTGGGGATCCTGGAACTGCAAACAGCTGCTTGGGGCCACATTTCTTGTCCTCATGGGTCTGATGAGAGCAGGTGAGACCACTTTGCTGAATGAAGCAGAGACAAGAGAGATGAAAAGATGGTGGAGAAAGAATCCTTGGAGGTACCAAAACTGCAATTCCTGCAGCTCTACTTCTGTTTTGAGAGCTCCCCTGTCTGTTCCCCAGCCCTGGAAGATTCCCAACCTCACAGAGGATGGGAAGGAGTAACCCTGTAACCCTGCCACCACTCCACAGGTGCCAGAAGTAGACTTGAGACTTAGACCAGAGCAAGACCGTCTTTTACTCCACAGAGCAAACAGTAGGACCGTTAGCAAAGTTGCACTGATTCCCCTGCCCCAAGTCCCACAGGGCAGAGTGGTGGACCCACATGGATGTTACAATGTAGTGGGTTGTGGTGAAGCGGAGAAACCCAGGGCTAAGGCTCCAGCACTTTTCGAGCATGAAGCAAACACTGTAATAGGCACTAAAGAAGCCAGTCCCCTTCCTGCAAAGAGTGAGCAGCTAGAGTGGTGACTGCCGACAGGTACCACGGTCCCTCCTTGTCATGCAGATGGAGACCCATGTTTGGAGCCATTAGGTTATGGTTCAGGGCTGCTGTGCCCAGTCCAGTGAAGGATCCCAGCAGTGATGCTGGCTGCCTGGGCTGTCAGGTCTGATTGGCCTCATTGTTCCATCGACTGTCACGTGAGCATGGCATCCACACGGGTTTATAAATGTCTCATTGGGCTGTGGCAATGACTTTGCAGAGTTCACGGCTCCACAGAAGGGTGTCTTTAATATATCAGCCAAGCATCACCTGTGTGCTGGGCCAGATACCTAGGCCATTAGCCACAGCCCAAGAGTTGGTGAAAATATAATGTATATATAAAATATAATGTCTATAATGTATATATAAAATATAATGTCTTGTCCTTAGGAGTGTTGTCTGAGAAAAGGGCTTCCAGAGTTGCTAGGGCTGGACAGCTGGCTGAGCTGTCAGTAAACCAAGCCCAAACACCCCAAGAGACTTCCTGGAACCAAAATTGGTAGCTTCAAGTAGCCAAAAGCTGCTCGTGTGGGCGACTGAGAAGTACAATGGCCCCTAAAGGTGTGGTTATACCCTATTCAGCTTAGGGGACACACCTGTGGGGCCAGACTGGCTCCCTCTTGAATATTCCATTTCCATTTAAATAGCTAGTCTGGCTGTGTCTTTCCAACGCTGGGGTCAGCCCCTGAGTGGACCGAGGTCCTGCATCGGGAGTTTAGTCTCCACAGCGCCCCCTAGCAGGCCAGAAGCTGTTTCTCAGATGGAGGGCAGCCAGGTAGCTAGCCAGGGAGGCAGGCATGTGCATCCCCAAGGAGCACCTGCAGGCGGGGACTACCTCCCCGTCGCCAGGGGCTCCAATCAGCAGCCAGACCTGAGTTAACAAGCGTCCTTGGGTTTGCAAGTCCCCAGGGTAGGGCTGCTGAGACACCCTGTCATGCTGCCTCTAGTACCACCTGCTCTCTTTGGGTCCCCAGATACTTCTGACAGGTTTTCTGGTCAATTTACACATAAGGCTCAACAAGAGACCTAACGAGGCCCGTGATGTCTCCAGCACCTCAACAGTCCAATTAGGTGCTGCGCTTCCTCTCTGGTAGATCAGGGGGTGGTGGGGTGATGGTCTACTGAGAGGAACTTCTCCTTTCCTGACTCAGGGACTGATCTTCAAGCTACAGCCTGCATTGCTTCCAGAGTCTGACTTGGGCAGCTGGTCCCTCTAATCAAGTCTAAGCCATCTTTGTACAGATAAGAAACCCAAGACCCGGAGAGATCAGTAACTTGACTAAAGTTACACAGCAAATGAGGGGCAGGGCCAAGGTCCGTGAGATTCCGGAGTCTAGGCCTTTCCCCTGTCCTGTGTGGCTGT